>NC_084839.1:84314666-86814666 GCF_033115175.1 Lepus europaeus | reverse complement strand
GACCTGAACCTGGGGCAGAGCGCGCAGACGCACACAGCACTCTAGGAAAGGTTTTGTTTCGGTCAAGGGCAGTCTGTGCCGTGTGGCACTGCTGGAGGCAGGAATAAGCAGGAGGTACAAGCCAGAGACGGCCTGTGCGGGGCCACGCTAGCCCACCAGGAAAGGTTCCTTGGCAGTGCCTCCTCTCAACTCCTTGAGGCTTTGACGTTACTGGCCTGCAGGCAAGCCAGCGGAGGGGCCCCCACATGGCTGACTGGGCCAAGAATCTCGGGCTGGTCTGGGCACAGTGCAGCTTGGAGCACCCCAGAGAGCCTCGGCTTTGCTCTGGGCACTTTCCGAGGAGGTGATGAGAGATCACTGCTGGTGTGTTGGGGACCTGGGTCACGTTTTGAAACGTGGCTCAACGAATCAAGCCAGTTACCAAGGACTGCACCTCTGTCTGGAGGCCCTAGCAGCGGGAAGGGACACTCTGAGCTGAGGGAGAGAGGGGCTGCGCCTGCTCCCTGGGGTGCAGGGATGTTGATGGTAGCCCTGCCCCTGGGGTCAAGATCGTGGGCTGAGTCATTGTGGCCAGAGAAGGCTGACCCTCTGCCAGGCCTGGGCAACTCGTGACAGGCTCAGGAGCTCGGCCTGCTCTGGGAGGGATGCCCATTGCTTCTGACCCTGCACTTCCTGTCCCCCTGCGAGTTCCACATCCCAGAGACCCAGCTGCCAGCCTGGGCCCCATGGCCACGTCCTGGTGCTTTGGTGTGGGAAAAACTGGAGCTCATCTCTGCCCCCTCTCACACATGGCTGACTTTTCTCTGTCCTTGCAGTGTGGGGCGGCCTAAGCACATGCGGGTGATGGCTGGAGCCCTGGAGGGTGACCTCTTCATCGGACCAAAAGCAGAGGTAACGCCGTGGAGCCTGCCCGCCCCCGGGTGGGCGTGGGGTCTTCCTTCACAGGTGTGTTGGCTGCTCGGGAGCGGCATCTGTTCTCAGGCCCCCGCTGCTGCCCGCCTGGCCACCTCCCCGCTCCAGCTGTGAGGTGCTAGCCTTCTGGCTCGGTGACCTGCCTGGGAGCTGATGGGCAGATCAGGTGCTCTCATTAGCAACCAGTGGGGAGAAGAGCAGGCCAAGCTTGGGCAAGTGTGTAGGCACCGAAGGCCAGAGGGCCACCATGTGGGGCTCACAGAAGGTGGGCTCAGTAGGAGCTGCCGCTGAGAAGCCACGTGGTGCTCCACAGGAAGGGGCGCCCCTAGTGGAGGCACTGGGTCTACACAGGCTATTGCAGCCTTGGGGGCTGGCGGAAGAGGGAGAGCGGGCTCTGAAGTTAGGGCTGCACTCCCCGAGGAGCCCTGGGCCCAGGTGACCTGCAGGAGGGGCTGTGTTGCCCAGAGCGGTAGCTGGAGTGCAAGAGGCGGGAGCTGGGCAGTGTGCAAGCAGAGAGCAGCGAAGAGGCCTGGGGAGCGTGGGGAGGAGCCCAGGACACTGCTGGACACATAAGCTCATCCACGTTGAGGCGCCAGCTCAGAGCAGGGGACACCCACTGGGGAGGGGCGGCTCAGTTCAGAGCAGGGGAGGCCAGAAAACAGCTGTTCAGCGTGGGACCCCTCCTTCTCCCGCAGGAGCACCGGGGGCTGTTGGCCATCCGCTACCCCATGGAGCACGGCGTGGTGCGGGACTGGAACGACATGGAGCGCATCTGGCAGTACGTGTACTCCAAGGACCAGCTGCAGACCTTCTCCGAGGAGGTGCGCGGCCGGCCCCTGCTCCCGCCAGGCTCCCAGGCCGGCCTGGGCTCCCCCGCCTGCCCTCCTTCCTGCTGGGGGCTGCCACCTTTCCTCTCTCCCTCTTGTTTTGTGCGTCTGTGCACATGTGCACAGCCAGTGGCTGCCCGACGGGCTGAACTACCTGTGCTCACAGTTGGGGGTGGGGGCAGTTGTCCAGAAAGATCCTCCTGGGCCTAGCATGTGGTCTGCACATGCCCATGACTCTCACGTCTCTCGTAGCATCCTGTCCTCCTCACAGAGGCCCCGCTGAACCCCAGTAAGAACCGGGAGAAGGCAGCGGAGGTGTTCTTTGAGACCTTCAACGTGCCGGCCCTGTTCATCTCCATGCAGGCCGTGCTCAGTCTGTGAGTGCTCCCAGCGGCCAGCCTCCTGCTTGCATGTCCCTTTCAGACTGGATCATGTGGGTGTTCCAGGGGGGAGGGGTCCCTGTGGCTCGGTGGCTGAGGCGAGGGGATGCTGACCCGGTGACAGGTACGCCACAGGACGCACGACGGGAGTGGTCTTGGACTCAGGGGACGGGGTCACTCACGCCGTGCCCATCTATGAGGGCTTCGCCATGCCGCACTCCATCATGCGGGTGGACATCGCCGGCCGGGACGTCTCCCGCTATCTCCGACTGCTGCTCCGCAAGGAGGGAGCCGACTTCCACACCTCGGCTGAGTTTGAGGTTGTCCGGACCATCAAAGAGGTGCCGAGAGGCGAGGGGGGCAGGGGGAGGGCGAGGCGTGAGGCGGAGCCCCTGGCTGTGGGAGTCCCGACTACAGCTCTCTGAGGGCTGTGTCCCGCCCCCTCCCCGCAGCGAGCCTGCTACCTGTCCATCAACCCACAGAAGGACGAGGCTCTGGAGACAGAGAAGGTGCAGTACACCTTGCCGGACGGCAGCACGCTCGACGTAAGTGGCCAAGCCCGGGCTGCAGGCGGAGGGGGCTGGCTTCTCCAGAGCCCGTCTGCCACGGTCCTGTGCTCCAAAGGTGGGACCTGCGCGGTTCCGGGCCCCCGAGCTGCTGTTCCAGCCAGACCTGGTGGGGGACGAGAGCGAGGGGCTCCACGAGGTGCTGGCCTTCGCCATCCACAAGTCCGACCTGGACCTTCGCCGGACGCTGTTCGCCAACATTGTGCTCTCGGGCGGCTCAACGCTTTTCAAAGGTACTGGGGTTAGACCGGAGGCCAAGGGGCAGCCAGGCCCTCAGAGGCTGCATCCCACGCCCTGACGCTGGGGGCATGGCCCTTTTCCTCTTGGCCTCTTGGGTGGTACTCAGTGAGCTGCTCTTGTTTGTTTAAGGCTAACATCTGTGTCTAGAGCTTTCCACTCGAGGTCTAGGGTTTCCTCGGGGACTGTTGGGTGGGGAAGAGCGTAGAGGCCAGGCGCGGAGTGACCGGGGTTCCCCCTCACATCATGTCTCTGAGGAAGCTGGGCCTGCCTGCACCCAGGCCGCTGGGCCTCGGGACGGCTGGCCCTGCCCTGGACCCTACAGAACTGAGAAGAGAGGCGGTGGCAGCTGCAGGGGAGGGGGCGGGGAGCTCGGAGGTGGCTCTCAGCTCAGCCAGCCTTGTGTTCACAGGCTTCGGCGACCGATTACTCAGTGAGGTGAAGAAGCTTGCCCCAAAGGACGTCAAGATCAAGGTAGACTGCAGAGGGTCCCTCTGGGGCATGGGGGAGCTGGGCAGCCTTGAGCTGGGGGGGAAGGGCTCCTGCTGCCTGCACACCCCCCCCACCTCCACCTGCACCAGCCCCACTCCTTCCAGCTGATGCCCCTGCTGCCTGGCTTCAGGCCCTGGGCTGGGGGGTGGCCGCTGTGTGGGGCCTGGGCAGTTACATGGCCGCTCGCTCCCTCCAGATCTCAGCCCCTCAGGAACGGCTGTACTCCACGTGGATCGGGTGAGGCGGGGCTCAAGGGGAGGGCTCGGGAGGAGGCTGTTGGCCCTGGACACCTCTCCTGTGGTTGGTGGGTGGACTTCCCTGCCCGGTAAGGGAACGGGGCTCTGAGCACCCAGGGAGGGCAGCTGGCCCAGCCCACAGGTCCACAGGAATGCTGCCCTCCGTCCCCACAGGGGCTCCATCCTGGCCTCGCTGGACACATTTAAGAAGATGTGGGTATCCAAAAAGGAGTATGAAGAGGATGGCTCCCGTGCTATTCACCGCAAAACGTTCTAGCACCCTGGGAAGATGGAGCATGTGGGGAGAGTGGGAGGAAAGCGTGCCAGAGCCCTCAGCCCCTTTAGGCCGGGGCTCATATCTAGGCTTAGGGACCCCTGCATGTCCAGGACCTGGGAAGGTGGTGCAGCTGTGCTCTGTGCAGCCCTCTCCTACACACACACACACACACACGCACGGTAATGTTAGCTGCATGGATAGCAGTCTTCATTGGAACATAGGAATTGGGGAGCCCAGCATTGGGTTGGTCTGGGTGTCTCCCTTCACAGGGCCTGTTAAGCCTGAGGTTCCTTGTTCCAACTCTTGGGGTGCTTCCCTGAGCTCCAAGGCCAGACAGCCAAGCACTCCATTTTCTCTGACACGCTCCCACCAGAGCCAGAGTGCCTGGACGCCTGGAGCATGGGGTGGAGAAGCAGCCAGCAGCTCCAGCAGGTGCAGTGAGATGCCACCCCCTCTTCCTGACCCAACAGGGCAACCCTAACCTTTTCACTCCATCTTTCCTTCTTCCTGGGCAAATGCCCTGGCACAGGGCAAGCACCAGGCAGTGCCATCCGCAGTGAGAGAGTGTGCCAGGGTCAGCCCATGGGAGCCCCAGGCAGCCCCAGCAGCGGGGCCTGTCGCACTGTCCTGTCAAAGCACTTCATTGACGTGCTGCCCCCTGTCCTCTACCCCTCGTACCTGGGTGGGAACGGGTTCATGGTCTTCATTCTTTGAAGGGGAAGCCACTTAATCCGGAGTCAGGTCCAAGGGGGAGGGGGCCATTTCCTTCTGTCACCTCCTCAGGGAAGGAGGGCTTCACTTCCATGTGGCCTGGACCCCACCTCCTGTTCCAGATAATGTACAATAATTTATCACAGTTGCCTGAAAAAAAACACTTTTTTGTAAATCATTATAGTGAGAATTATGGACAAGGCCCATGTGTGGCTGTTTTCTTGTGGTTCTTTGTACTGTTGTTGGCTCAGCCGTCCCCGGGGACTGTGAGAGAAGGTGGTTGGCAGGGCCGCTGTCACCCAGGAGCAGAATTCCCCAGCCTCGTTACCTGCTTGCTACAGTCCCCCAGGGACAGCCTTGGCCCTGGACAGAGCCTCTGCAGCCGCGTCCTCACCCAATCTGAGTGAGTGCCTGTGCATGCCCACTCTGTTGGGGCCAAGGTGATGGATACAGGCAGTGATGTAGGTTCCGCGGTTCAGACATGTCCTGATGGGGTGGGGAATGAGGGAGAGGAGCTGGAATCTCCAGGAAGAGGCAAAGAGCAGAGGGAGCTGTGGGAAGTGAGGCTGGAGAAGGCCTATGCATTATTAAGAATCTGAGCACCTGCCATGTGCCTGCAGGATATGTCACCCCAACGAGTGGCACAGGTTAGGGGAGCCAGGCAGATGGACCAGTGCAGTACGGAGTTGTAGGAAGCAAGAGGTCAGGCAGGTGACCCACTTGGGGCAGGTGGACTGGCAAGGGCCTGGAAGGTTTTACCTTAAAGGTAAAGCTTAAGGCTCAAGGAGATGCCTGGGGCCACTGGGGCAGAGACCCAGTTTATAGCTGAGATAAACCGAAAAGGTAGGTTGACCCATGAGAGGATTCTTAGTTGTGTCCCAGGTGACAGGCAGCCAGCCACAGTAGGCTGGTGACCAGGGCCATGTGCTGAAGGCAGCTGAGGCTGGTGGAGGCTGAGGGAGGGTGCAGAAGCAGGGCGAGCAGGTAGGAGCGAGCCAGCACTGAATCAGGCCTGGCTGTGTGCTCACTGTGCAGCCAAGCAGAGTGGACACGGACAGCTCTTCCTGCCGACTTCTCTTCCCCACCACCCAGGCCTGGAGCCCTGTCCCGTGCCTCCTGCCGGCTCCTTCCCTCACCCCTATTGTGCCCATTGCCACATTTATGGTTCTGTGCTGCCTTCCCACCTGCCCTTTCCTTTCTACTATGGTCACTGCCACCCAGCTCTGTTTTCCCTCCCAACTAATCCATTTGCTCTCAAATCTAAAGTTCAGAGAATCTTACCACTTCCTGTTCCAAAATGTCAGGCAGTTGTCCTCTGCCTGGTGGAAAATAATTGATGAGATGTTGGCAACGTCCTGTCCACGATCCACACATTATTCACAACTGATGCAGGCCCCAGGCCATCTGTCCCTTCACCGGTCGTCAGGTGCTGCTTTGCTCACTGCCTACCCTCACACAGCAATGACCTTCAAAATCCCAAGGCAGCATTCTCCCCACACCCTCTTCCTGCAGGGATAAATGGGTAAAGGGCTCAGGCCAGGTTCCTCTCTGTTAGAGCAGAAAAGCTGTGGATGAGGAAGGGAAGTGCTGGAGGTGCTGGATTGGAATCAGGGGAGGTGTGAACTCATGGCTGTAACGTATGTGTAGACACTGAAACACGCACATCTGTGTGAGTGCCAGGCTCAGGAACAGGCATTTCCTGGCCCTGCTTGCTGGGAGGGCCTGGAAGCAGTGACACCCCCTCACAGCACATAGCGTCCAGACCTTGGTTCTAAAATCCCATCCCTCATTTCCCTGGGGCAGGAAAGCACAAGATGAGTCTGGAATACCATGGTGCCACAAAGCAAGGCAGCACTAACAAAAGGGGGGCCGGGGAGTTGGGGGAGCCTGTCTAAAGGACACAGGAACCAACCTGAAGGAGGTCTGTAATGGATTGTAAGCCATGGATAACCTGTGAGTCCATACCGATGTGCAAGGAGGGACAGCAGAATTCCAATTCATGTAGAAGGAGTCTTTGACCTAGTAACTTACCACTGGGCAAACACCACAGTAATAATGTTACAGTAATAATTTGTTATAGTGATATACTGTATATTTTTCTAAAAAATAAACTAGAAGATTTTGAATGTTTTCACCATAAAGAAATGGTAAATGTTTGAGGAGATAGGTATGTTTACCCTGATTGGATATTACACAATGTATACATGTATTGAAACATCATATGGTATCCCATAAATGTGTATAATTTTATCAGTTAAAAATAAATTATTTTAAAAATAATTTAATTTTTTTTATTCATTTGAAAGGCAGAGACAGAAGCAGGCACTCTTCCATCCACTGGCTCACTCCCCACATGCCCACCACAGCCGGGGCTAGGAATAGTTCATTCCGTAAATTTCCAGACAGCAGGGGCTGGGCCAGGCTGAAGCCAGGAGCTGGTAATGCCACCTGGATCTCCCACATGAGTGGCAGGGACCCAAGTACTTGGACCCTCGCCTGGTGTCTCCGAGGGTGTGCATTAGCAGGAGACCGGATTCGGGAGCAGAACCAAGACTTGAACCCAGACAAACCCATATGGGATACAGGTGTCCCAAGCAGCACCTAACTGCTATGTCAAACACTCAGCCCTAAGCTAATTTTGAATGAATGCAAAAATTGGCAGAAATGATACTTGATTGTCTCAAAGCTCTTTCCATGAGGCGCTTAGAATTACAGAAGGAAAAACAGTAACTTTATGGAGGAGAAACTTAGTAGACACCACTTTTACCAAAGGATCAAAGTTTACATCTCCAGTCTCTTGACACACTGAAAGGGGCCCAGTTCCACCTGTGTATCCTTGGATCCTCTTGTAGTTGGCAAACCCAAACAGACCAGTTCTCTTGTTCAGAAGTGGCAGGTCATGAAGATAAAGACCGAAGAGGTATGACACCTGTGTGCGACGTGAGGCACTGCGTGGAAGGGGACCTGCCCAGGAAAGTGTGAAATCCTTGCTGATCTGTTAGTAGCACTACACCGATGTTAACTGCCCGGCTTCAAGAACTGTACTGTGGTAATGTCAGATGTTCACATTAAGGAATGTCTGTAATACTTTAGGAATTTTTCTGTAAGTCAGAAGTAATTGCAAAATTTAAAAAATGAGGGACAAGAGAGCTCAGACTCAGAGCTAAATGGTCTGGACCCACAGTTCTGCCACCACAAACGGCTGTGTGATGCTGCGCATTCCTTGTTTGCCCTACTCTAATAGGGGGTGATAATAATAGCACCTACCTCATGGGTTTTTTACAGCCTGGAAGATGAGCCTAGAACATTCTGTGCCAGAAAATGAGTGCTCAAAGAAAGAGATGTCCAGGCCACAAGAGAGGCAGGTCAGGACTCTGGCTTCCTATACCAGTGTCCGGGTTCGAAGTCTGGCTCCACTTATGATGCACACCCTGGGAGGCACTGGTGATGGCTCGCATGCTTGAGTCCCTGCCACCCACGTGGGAGACCTGGATTGTATCCCCAGATCCTGCCTTTGGCCTGGCTCTGCCCTGTCCTTGTTGTGGGCAACTGGGAAGTAACCCAGCAGATGGAAGATCTCTGTCTCTAGCTTTCTGAAATAAATTAAAAAAAAAAAAAAAAAAATCACAGAAACCAGCTTGAAGAGGTTCCCATTGGCCAAATTTAGAACAAATTAAACATCAAAAAATAAAAAGTATGGGCCGGCACTGGGGCACAGCAGGTTAAAGCCCTGGTCTGCAGTGCTGGCATCCCATATGGGCGCTGGTTTGAGTCCTGACTGCTCCACTTCTGATCCAGCTCCCTGCTATGGCCTGGGAAAGCAGCAGAAGATGGCCCAAGTCCTTGGGCCCCTGCACCCGCGTGGGAAACCAGGAAGGAGCTCCTGGATTGGGATCAGCCATTGCAGCCATCTGGGGAGTGAACCAGTGGATGGAAGACCTTTCTCTCTCTTTCTGTCACTCTGCCTTTCAAATAAATAAATGAATCTTTAATAAATAAATAAATAAAAAGTAAATAATGATAGTCACAGATTATAAGCCATTGAGAGGCTGACATTGTGGAGCAGCAGGTTAAAACCACCACTTAGAATGCCAGCATACCATGTCGGAGCACTATTTCAAGTCCCAGCTACTTCACATTTCCAATTCAGCTTCCTGCTAATGCACCTTGGAAAGCAATGGATGATGCCCAAGTGCTCGGGTCCCTGTTACCCACGAGAGACCTGGATGGGGTTCCTGACTCCTGGCTTCAACCTGGCCCAGCCCTGGCCACGTCTTTCACTCTCTGTCACTCTGCCTTTCACATAAATACAAGAAAGCATGACTCCATAAAGATATAAATTAATAACTTAAAAACTTAATGGAGCAACAGGGTATTGACATCTCAAGGTGTTATTCCATAAAATACTTATTAGTAATCAGAGAGCAACTACAGAAGCCTGGCAGGTATTAGCGTCAAGTGACCAAAATGCACCTCATCAGCAGGACAAACCAGCATCAGGTGCCTCCCGAGAAGGGTGCAGCACCTGGATGGCATTCCTGCCCGAGACAGGCAACTGGAATCAGGAAGTCATTCTCAGTGTCAAAGTCGAGAGAGTGAAAGACAGGAACTGTTCCAGATGTGACAGCTAAAGACAATGCGTGATTCTGAACTGGATCCTTCAGCTACGAAAGGCACTTATGGAACATTTAGCCAAACTTGAATGGAGAAGTCGATGGTAGAAAATACGCACATTCGGAGCCAGCGCTGTGGCACAGGTTAAGCCTCCGCCTGCAGCACCAGCATCCCTTATGGGTGCTGGTTCAAGTCCCTGCTGTTCCACTTCCAATCCAGCTCCCTGCTAACGTGCCTAGAAAAGTGGTAGAAGATGGCCCAAGTGCTTGGGCCCCTGCACCTGTGTGGGAAACCCTGAAGAAGCTCCTGGATCCTGATTTGGATTCTCTCTCTGTAACTCTGCCTCTCAAAAAATAAATCTTTATATATATATGCACATTGTATTTTCCTGGTTTTGATGGTCATATTGTGGTTGTTAAGAGAATGTCTTTTTTCTAATTATTTATCTGAAAAGCAGAGAGACAGAGACAGGAAGAGAGACAGAAAAAAGATCTTCCATCCACTGGTTCACTCCCCAAATGGCCATAACAACTGAGACTGAGCCAGGCTGTAGCCAGAAGCCTGGGACCCCACCCAGGCCTCCATCTTCTGCTGCTTTCCCAGGCACATTAGCAGGGAGTTGGATGAGAAGTGAATCAGCTGTGACAGGAGCCAGTACCCACAAGATATGCTGGTATCACAGGTGGCAGCTTAACCCCTGCCACAACGCCAGCCCCACCTGAATGTCTTTGTAAGAAATATACTAGAGGTCGGCGCCACGGCTCACTTGGTTAATCCTCCACCTGCGGTGCCGGCATCCCATGTCATTGGGTTCTAGTCCCAGTTGCTCCACTTCTGGTCCAGTTCTCTGCTGTGGCCCAGGAGGGCAGTGGTTTTCCTTTTCCGTTGGTTCACCCTCCAATGGCTGCTGCGGCGGGTGCACTGCACTGATCCGAAGCCAGGAGCCAGGTGCTTCCTCCTGGTCTCCCATGCGGTGCAGGGCCCAAGCACTTGGGCCATCCTCCGCTGCACTCCTGGGCCACAGCAGAGAGCTGGCCTGGAAGAGGGGCAACCGGGACAGAATCTGGCGCCCCAACCGGGACTAGAACCTGGTATGCCAGCACCGCAGGAAGAGGATTAGCCTACTGAGCCACGGCGCCAGCCCCAAACTGAGTTCTGAGACCCAGCGATTGCAGATTTCTGGGACGTGAACCAGCACATGGAAAAATCTCAGTCTGTCCCTCAAGTAAAACTTAACAAGAAACTAAAAACCCACAAATGCATTATAGTTCTAAGTCCAACATAGCACTCTCCAGGCTGAATTCAAAATGCCACCAGGGATCCATTTCTTTCTGGGAACTCCAGGAAAGAATCACTTTCTTGCCTTTGCCAGCTTTTGACAAGCTATGTATATTCTGTTTTGCGGCCTGCTCCTCCCTTTTCAAAGCCAGCAACACTGCTACTGACTCTGCCTTCCTTGTGCTTACTGGACCCATGTGGATAACCCAGGATATTCCCATTTGGGGTTGGCTGATGAACAACCTTAATTCCATGAGACTCTGGAGAAAAGGATGTGGAGGACATCTTTGGGTATCATTCTGCCTACCACAGTCTAGAAATGTAGTGGAGATTTTTTTTCTACAGGAGTGAGCTGGTTAAAATTTTAAAAAAGGGGGGGGAGGGAGATGAAGCAAGGACTTGGTGGTAAAGGAAGGAGAAGACAATCTGTACTAATGATGTGAGGAGTAAAAAAGATACCCCAAGCAGTGTGGAGTGAAAGGGGGCCCAGGAAAAGGAAAGGACCTGCAGGAAGCCAGGTGGGGTCTTGGCAGCAGTACCAGACCAGTCTTCACAGAAGTTACTGGGACTTTTAATAAAAGACTCTATGGGGTTTGAGGGAGGGGCCTGGAGGGGCAGACCAATGCCTGGGCATTTTCTGGACAGGCAATGACTGAAGGCAAGGGATGGAAGCAGTAGCTCTCCTACCTCTTCAAGACCAGGTAAAACAAGACAGGGAGAAAGGGCCTTTCTCTTGGGCTCTCTTATCCTGAGTTCAAACTGAAAAATCTAGGTTGAACCAATGTTACAGAGATATCAACTGAGGCCACCTCTGGCTAAACACAAAATGTAAAGATATTCAATTTTACATGAAAAAAATTCGCGAACTTGGCCAAGGTATCTCAAAATATACAGTGGCTGGACTGATCCTGTGTTTCTCCCCTCCTCAACTTTTATTTCCATAAGTACCTCTGAAACATAGGAAAACTTACTCCAAAAGCACAACTAAAAATTCTTTTAAAATGCTTAGATATCAAGTATCTAGAGTTCAGATTATTCCAATCTTGATTCCCTTTATTTTCCTTTAAAGATTTATCCATTCTTTAGAAAGTCATAGTTACAGAACTAGTCGCTAGGCTCTTATGTAATTTCAGCACCTCACAAGACATCTATTTTTCTGTAGATGTAACCAACCCTCAAAGGCGTGCCCACAGTGACAGTCACCGGTGGAGCCTGACTCCACAGCCTGTCTTTTCCCCTGTACTAGGTGCTCCCAGGCACTGCATTCTGGGTTGTTCATCTACTTACTCTAAGCAGTGCACACTGGTTGTAGACTTGGAGTAGCAAGCTAGTATTATCGGAGAGCTATTCCCAATATAAGAATCCCCACCCAAAAATATAAAAAGGGAGCCAGCACTGTGGCATAGCAGGTAAAGCCACCGCCTGCAGTGCCGGCATCCCATTTGGGTACCAGTTCAACTCCTGGCTGCTCCATTTCCTATCCAGCTCTCTGCTGTGGCCTGGGAAAGCAGAAGATGGCCCAAATCCTTGGGGTCTCCCACATGGGAGACCTGGAAGAAGCTCCTGGCTTCGGATCAGCACAGCACTGGCCGTTGTGGCCATCTGGGGAGTGAACCAGCAGGTGGAAGACCCCTCTCTGCCTCTCTTTAACTCTGCCTTTCAAAGAAATAAATAAATCTTTAAAAAAAAAAGAAAAAGAAAAACAAAGAAGTAAAGCCAGTCACCTATGGGAGGAAGAGCCAATACAATGGCTAATCTTTATTGGGAAGAAGAAACTTCACAGCACATTCTGATTAAGTTAGCGCAGGGGCTCAGTGGGCCAACTGGTGAGGCACCAGCTTATAATGGGTTCCACAGTTAGGGCATCGCTGGGTCTCGCCTTTGTGCAGCCAGAACCAGATGACAGCACTGTTGTCCTCTTCACCTGAAAGGACAAAAGGAGTTTGAAAGTCATCCGGTCTAAGAGAGACTTTCAACATTGACCTTTTTCACCCAGACACCTCGGAGACAGAAATAAAACTGTGGCTGACATCCGAGGACATCAGTTCAAACTCTCCTCCCCACTCTCCAGATGAAGAAACTGAGGCCCTGCATCTACCTGTACATATACCGACCTTACATCAAGGTCATTGTAAGTTCTAGCAATATCCTTGCCTACACGGACTTCTAAATGGGTCCACTCTGGTATGCAACCCTGGTGCCTAAAACATTGCCCAAGATTTGTGAATGAAAATTCCATCTTCATCATGCATTTCCAGCGAGCCAAGTCTTGCTGCTTGTTCCATGCCTCTTTCCAGTAAGGATGACCTACTGAGTGAGAGCCAGGACTCTGGGAACAACTTAGTTACACACACATCCTCTTTACATTCATAGAGTTGCACACACACACACACACACACGATGTGAAGCAGCTTAAAGCCATCCCAAACAGAATATTCTACATAAATAGTTAAGAAAATGTGTCAGGGACTTACAGATGCAGCCCACTATTCGCTTGTTGGTTATGGAAGGGACTAAATTAGGGTCCTCCTTGGTGCCTGAAGCTGCCTTTGGGGGTAGTATATTGTATGGGTCCTGGGGAAAAAAAAAAAAAAAAAATTACTCCACTATGCCTTAAGACTTCCACCCTCCCGGAGCTGAGGCCTGCTCCCACAAGCCAGGCTGCGTGGATCAAATGCAGCCAGAGAGGACGGCGACTCCCCCGATTCCATCCCAGACCATGAGCACCACGGAAGACACAGAAGGGAGCCTCTCCTCACCAGTCCCTTCCGCGCGGCCATCATGACCTCCCTCTCCAGCCCAGTGGCCTGTTCCTCATCGGTCGGGACACCACCTAAAGGAAGACACGTGCATTATGTCCTTTAGCGATCCAGACAGGAAAACGCACGCTGCAAATGATCAAGACGGAAAACGCCGCACACAAGCTTCTGTCTACGTTTTACTGGGCTCACGGGCTCCTAAAGGCTGCAGATACCCAGGATCCTCTAAGGACGATCCCCAAAAGACCAGCACCAGCGGAAGCTTTGCTCCCTCCACACCCCCAACCACCAAAACCGACATTTTTCTAAAAGCTGGTTAACCAGAGTCCATTCGGCTCAGAGTGGGCGCGGGTTTGAAGGGCAGCCCGGACCCGCTCCATCCCTGCCCTCCAAGGTCATCCGGCACCTCTGCCGAGGAGTCTTACTCTGCGGGGTCAGCTCGGTGGGCGGCAGCAGCGGAAGCCCGAAATGACAGGGCGACGCCCGCAGAGCCTGACGCACTCGGGGCCGTGAGGCGGCCACTGGGGCCCAGAGGGGCTGCACAGCCCGACCCGCTTCCCTACCCCAGCCCCAGCCACCCTGGGAGAGCAACGACCCCGGCCCCTTGCGCCGCCGGGCCGAGTACCTCCAGAAGCCATGGAGCGCACGGCAGCCGCCCCATTGGGTCCGCGGGCCCTCAGGGCCTGAGCAGCCAGCGCTCCAGCTCCGCGAAGTAACCTTGAAGCCATCACGCCCGCGACAAACAGCGCCACTTCCGGGAACAAGCTCTAGAGATAGGCGGGACTTCCGGGGGCGGGCTTCTTTCGCCCCCTGGTAGTCTTCCGCTTCCTACCAGCTCCCGAGTCCACGTGACGGTTTCGTGAGCGAGATTGCGCATGCCCAGCACTGCATAGGCGCGGGTTCGGGCCCCGTCAATGGTGGGTCTTTAGGTTTGGTTTTTGGTAACCCTGGGGTTTGGGCAACTCAGTGACCCAGCCGAATGGGAGTTGCTGTGCGTCTTACCTGATGGTTGGGTCACTGAGGAGGCTGCGGACGGAAGTCTTTGTCAGCGTCTGTCAGGAGACTTGCCTTAGTGCCAATTACTTACACAGGTGTACCATGGAGGGTGCTGAGCCCCCGGCTTGAGCGCCCCTGGTGATGAGCAGGAGGCTAGAGCCAGAGGCGGCCGCTCCCAGGACCAAGGCCCTTGATGATGCGGTGAGGAAGTGACCCTTCCGCGGGTTATTACTAAGGAAAAGATGAGGGGAGGAGGAGCAGGAAGGGAAGGTGACAATGGGAAGTGGAGTCGCGGAAGTACTGTGTGGCCAGAGTTCTGTTTAAAACCGACAACATCCTCCGGTAGCTCCCCGTTTACCTTCAGGCTGAGGCGCGTAGGTTTCTTAGGGGGGGGCATGGAGAGCCTTGGAAACACTTTCCTCCCTGTCGACTCCTCGCCACTTGGTTCACATCAAGTGTTAGCAAGTCTGCGGTTCCCTACCGGATGGTAAATCCCTTTAGAGTGGAAATGATACCGCATCATCGTGGAGTTATGTATCTTGCAGAGGCCTGGCATATAATAGCATGTTTAGTACTTGGACGGAGTATACAGGATCGGTTTTTAGGGCAATTTGAGGCACGTTGGAGAGTGGAGGTCCCATTCGGGTTATGATACTCAAAAGGACCTCCTCGTTCAGGGGAGCTCATGTGGTCTTCCTGGGTGCCCTTTCCACCAAGAAAAAAAAAATGGTCTCTATCCTGAGACCAAACGTGACTTGGTCCTCTTCAAAGGTGGGTTTTGCTTTGAGTGTTACACCCTTCTCCTTACATTCACTGCAACTCCCCCACATTACACAGAAGGGAGGTTATTTAAAACCAAGGAATGGCCCCCAAGGATCTATCAGTGATTTGTACCTGTGGCTTAGTGTTTGGTGAGAAAAAAAATCATTGGTCTGGAAAACAGCTGGCCCTACCAGGCAGCTCAGTCCGGTTTTGTTTTGTTTTGTTTTCTCTTTTTGGCCACCTTGTCCTAATCAGTAAAATGATGATCAGATGAGGATACTGTTTTCCAAAGTACTCCATGGAATCCAAGGCTCAAGATGTGCTGTCATGGCCGGTGCCGCGGCTCACTAGGCTAATCCTCTGCCTAGCGGCGCCAGCACACCGGGTTCTAGTCCCGGTTGGGGCGCCGGATTCTATCCCGGTTGCCCCTCTTCCAGGCCAGCTCTCTGCTGTGTCCAGGGAGTGCAGTGGAGGATGGCCCAAGTGCTTGGGCCCTGCACCCGCATGGGAGACCAGGAGGAAGCACCTGGCTCCTGGCTTCGGATCAGTGCGGTGCATCAGCCGCAGCGGCCATTGGAGGGTGAACCAACGGCAAAGGAAGACCTTTCTCTCTGTCTCTCTCTCTCTCACTGTCCACTCTGCCTGTCAAAAAAAAAGAAAAGATGTGCTGTCAGAAAAAAGGAATTGGCCAAGATAGGAAAGTCCTGCTGTGAGGACCACCCTCTGCACGTGCAAATCAACATGTTGAAGGCTCTGCAGCACAGCACTCTGCTTCGCAGTTTCTTAAGCTGGACTTTTCCTGTTTTAACCACAAAAAGCTTTTGTGGGGAGCACCTACTAACCTGCTCCTGAGCAGGCCGGTGTGAAAGTCAGCTCTGATGTGTTAGGAGTCCCTGCTGCCTGACACAGAAGGTTTACTCCAAGCTGTAAGTTAGGAATTGAATGGAGGCTTGTTTCACACATAGTGAGCCTTGTCCAGTGCAGGACACCTCCACTTCTCCTTGGGACTATTCGGATTGTGCGGGTGAGCTCTACAGTCAGATCCTCATCCTCCCCTGCTGCCTCCAGCGCCTGCCACCCTCACTCACACCCCTGCCCCTGAGGTTTCCTGGGGGAGCAGTTGGCCACTCCTGCTCCATCATTGGCTTTGCCTAAATGAATTTTTTTTTTGCCTTTACAGGCTAATTTTAGTTGCAAAAATAAATGCTTATTATACTAAGTGAACACAGACACAGTAAGGAAAAAGTTGAGAATTTGGTGTTGATCTTCTCTGCACCGGTTTGTCAACCTCAGCGTGACCGATGCTTGTAGAGGGGAGGGGAGAGGCTGCCCAGTCTGTGTTTTAGGGTTTAGCAGGCATCCCATTCGTGTTTGACAACTGAAAATGTCATTAGTCATTTTGTCCCCCTGGGGCACCAAATCACACTTGCTTGAACATACTGCTCTATACCTGCGTAACATATTCAAAGAAACACACCTATATAGGAAGTTTCCTAAAATTACACAAACATAGCCAGGTAGGCATTTGTGGTTAACATGCAGCCTGCGATGCCCTGCATCCTATATCAGAGTGCCTGAGTTCAAGTCCTACTTCCAGTTCTGATTCTAGTGTCCTGCTAATGTGCGAACTGGGAGGCAGCAGGTGATGGCCCAAGTACTTGAGTCCCTGCCACCCCTGAGAGACCCAGATTGAATTCCAGCCTCCTGACTTCAGCTGGATCCAGCCCTGGCTGTTGTAGGCATTTGGGGAGTGAATTAGCAGATGAAATCTTTCTCTATCTATCTGTCTCTATCTCTCTGCCTGCCAA
Source organism: Lepus europaeus (assembly GCF_033115175.1). NCBI lineage: Eukaryota > Metazoa > Chordata > Mammalia > Lagomorpha > Leporidae > Lepus > Lepus europaeus. The sequence continues at coordinate 86,797,811 of NC_084839.1, read as the reverse complement.
AATAATAAATGAAAATATACAAATTTGGTAAAATGTATTTTTTTTCTTTGACCACTTTAGAAGTTATTGGTAATTTTTTTTCATTTCACAAAGTATCTTGTGGACATCTGCCCAGATCAACACATATAAGTCTAGCTTACTTTCTGTAATTGCTGCAAAATATTGCCTACTATGAGTGGGCTGTAATTTATCTAGCTGTTCCCCTTGATGAACATTCAGATGGTTTCTTGTTTTTTGCCCCTCAAACAATGATGCAGTGCACATTTCTATACAGCTTTATAAATAATTTGGAGCTTTGGTTTCTAGGAATTGAGTCAAGAGGTGTGTCTGTGTGAAACACCCGAATAGGTTCTTCCAGACTTCCTAAAAGTCTGGAGCAATTCCTGTTTTCACCAGTAGGGCACGCAAGTGTCAGTCCTTGTCTCCAAAGCTGGGAGTTACCCTGTCTTACTCAAGTTTGCCTGCCCACACAATGACATCTAAGGGAGCTGAGCTATCTTTGCAGATGCCTTTTGACGATTTGCATTTCCTTGGGAATGTGAAATGCTGGTCTCAGCCGTTCAGGCAAACTACTTCACCTCTTTCTGCTTTATTTTCATTTTCTTTAAAATGGGCATCGTGGGGCAGGCATTTGGTGCAGCAGTTTAAATGCTGCTTGAAACACCCACGTGCTTTATCAGAGTACCGGGGTTCAAGTCCCAGCTCTGCTTCCGATTCCAGCTTCCTCTTAATGTGCACCCTGGGAGGCAGCAGGGATGCCTCAAGTAGTTGAGTCCCTGCCACCAACATGGGAGACAGGAATCGAGTTCCCAGCTCTTTGCTTGGGTCTGGCCCAGCCCTGGCTATGGCAGGCATTTGAAGGGAGAACCAGCAGATTTCTCTGTCTCCCCCTGACAATTTCAAATAAAAGCGAAAATAGGGGTAGATATTTGATGTAGTGGCTAAGATACCACTTGGGGGACCAGCATTGTGGTGTAGAAGGTAAAGCCACTGCCTGTGACACCAGCACCCCTTTTGGGTACCAGTTCAAGTCCCTGCTGCTCTGCTTCTGATCCAGCTCCCTGCTAATGGCCTGGGAGAAGCATCAGAAGATGACCTGAGTATCTAGGCCCCTGCTACCCATGTGGGAGACTTGGATGAAGCTCCGGGCTCCTGGCTAATGCAACTATCTGGGGAGTGAACCAGCATATGGAAGATCTCTCTCTGTCTCTGTAATCTGACTTCCAAATAAATAAATACATCTTTAAAAGAGAGAGAGAGCTACCACCTGGGACACATGCATCCCATATCAGAGTGCCTGAGTTCGAGTCCCAGTTGCACTTCTGATTCTAGCTTCCTGCTAATGCGCACCTGGTAGCAGCAGGTGATGGTTCAGGTACTTGGCACCTGCCATCCACATAGGAGACCTGGATTGAATTCCTGACTCTTGGCTTGGCCTAGCCCAGCCCTGGCTGTTGCAGGCATTTGGGAAGCAACAGATAGAAAATATCTCCAGAGCCAGCACTGTGGCACAGTGGGTTAACGCCCTGGCCTGGAGCACTGGCATCCCATATGGGTGCCTGTTCGAGACCCGGCTGCTCCACTTCCAATCCAGCTCTCTGCTATGGCCTGAGAAAGCAGTAGAAGATGGCCCAAGTCCTTGGGCCCCTGCACCCACATGGGAGACCCGGAAGAAGCTCCTGGCTCCTGGCTTCAGATCAGCTCAGCTCCGGCCATTGCAGCCAATTGGGGAGTGAACCATCAGATGGAAGACCTCTCTCTCTGTCTGCCTCTTCTCTGTGTAACTCTGATTTTCAAATAAATAAAAAAATCTTTAAAAAAAATCTCTCTCTCCTCTATGTCTGTTTGTGTGTGTTGCCTTACAAATAAATAAAAATAAACTTAAAAGTATTTTAGTCAGGCATAGCACCTACCTCTCAGGGCATTGTGAGAACTAAATGAGATAATTGCAAAGCCCTTAGGGCAATGCCCAACACATTTTTTTTTTAAGATTTATTTTTATTTATTTGAAAGATTTACAGAGAGAAAAAGAGAGAGAGAGAGAGAGAGAGGTCTTCCATCTGCTGGTTCACTCCCCAAATGACCACAATGGCCAGAGCTGAGCTGATCCAAAGCCAGGAGCCAAGAGCTCCTTCCAGGTCTCCCATGCAGGTGCAGGGGCCAAGAATTTGGGCCATTTTCTACTGTTTTCCCAGGCCATAGCAGAGAGCTGGATCAGAAATGGAGCAGCCAGTACTTGAACCGGCGCCATCTTCACTGTATTCACACTGGCTTCTATTTACCATAGGAAATCGTAAGTCCACAAGTTCTTAACTCTGTGTAAGCATCGGGGTGGTGGTGGAGGGACTCGGGCCTGTGCACAGGGTGTCACTGCATTCCTCATACACTGTTTTCAGTCTTTGTTTTGATTATATGAATGAATTATTTAAAATAAGCATCTTTAAAAGATTTATTTATTTATTTAAAAGTTCCTTTCAGAGTTACTTTCTCTCTTCAGGGAGAGGGGGAAAGACAGAGAGAAAGCGATCTTCCTTCCTCTGGTTTCTCCCCACATGGCTGCAAAGGCCTGGGCTAGACCAGACCAAAGCCAAGAGCCAGGAGCTTCTTCCTGATCTCTCACATGAGCGCAGGGGCCCCAACGCTGGGGCCATCCTCTGCTGCTTTCCCAGATGCATTTGCAGGGAGCTGGATAGGAAATGGAGCAGCCAGGATAAGAACTGACACCCATATGGGGTGCTGACATTGCTGGCAGCTGCTTTATCTGCTGTGCCACAATGCCAACCCCCCAAATCAGCATTTTTAAATTGACTAGTCACATTCTTATTTGGAGAAACTGTTTATTTTATTGATTTGCAAGGACTCTTTGAATATGAGGAATATAATATGGAGTCTTTTCCGTAAGCCAAGACTGGTCACTTTTCAAGGACAAGTAAAATGTGATTTCTGCCTTGAATCTAATGCAAGAAACAGGAAGGGGAGGCAGGCATTAGACATAGTGGTTAATTAGCTGCTTGGAACCCCTGAATTCCTTATCTGAGAGACTGGTCCACTCCTGGCTCCTCTGCTTCTGATTTCAGCGTCCTGCTAATGCATACCCTGGGAGGCAGCAAGTGATCACTTTAAGTACTGAGGTCCCTGCCACCTTTATGAGAAACCAGCCTCCTGGCTTTGACCTGGCCCAGCCCTGGTTGTTGCAGGCATTTAGGGAGTGAACCAGCAGAAGGAAGATCTCTTGCTATCTGTCTCTCTGCCTTTCAAATAGAATGAAAAGAAATATAATGCTTTAAAAATCGGGAAGGAGCTGGGCAGAGTCCATGCACACACAAGCTTGGAGTAATGGGATCAAAAAAGGGATTTAGTCTGCGTTTCTGTTACCAAAGATGCAACTCTGAGCTCTGCTGGGCCACAGAGGCCCTGAGCACTTAGGAAGGTGTGTGCTGGACCAGTTTTTAATTACAGAGTGGGAAGGCAGCAGGGGAGTGCGGCTCCTAGGCTGGCTGGGATCCCATCAGCCCAGGACTGTCCAGGACCCAGGGCCCCCCAGGAAGCCTGAGGAGGGCCAGACAAGGTAGCCAAGCCTCTGCAGGGCTGCTGGGCGCTGGGAGGCGAGAGGGAACCCAGCATTTTTATGCAGATGGTGCAAATCCAAAATGGGTCACTTGGAACTGCTGCCAGCCTGGGGCCAGGCTGTAGCTGAGGCTCAGAGGGGTCTGAAGAGACTGCTTATTTAAAGCACTTTATTTTAAGAATCAGAAAGAGTCTGGTGAAACAATGGGGCAGCACAGGCCATTCATGCGGGAAACTGCACCCACTGCTCCCAAGACCCCTCTCTCACCCAGAGACTTCCGCTGTTCTGCAGGGCCCCATTTATCCTTCCCTGGGAGCCAGCTGGTGAATCCTAACATTCCTCTCCCTCTCAACACCCACTCCTTTCTTTCCCTTCCTCCCCCCCACCCCTGGTCTCCACTTACCCCCTCTTCCGCCTCCTATCTCTGCCTGCTTCCTAAGTCAGTCAGGGCCCCCTTGAGCCACATGATGGGCTGGTTGTGGAGGTGTAGCTAGGGCTGACAGCTATAAAGGACAGTGAGGACCAGGGACAGCCACCGCGGGACGCTCTGACCATCCTGCGCAGTTGGCAATCAGAGGCCAAGGGAGTCCCTTGATGGGAAGCGTGGAGGATAAACCCCCAGCCACAGAGAGCAGCAGCAGGACAGAGGGTGGAAGCAGAAAAACACACAGGGACTAACCAGCAAGATTCTCTGTCTGGGACAATAACTTATTCTTTCATTTAAAAAAAAAAGATTTATTTATTTATTTATTTATTTGAAAGGAGAGTTACAGAGAGAAAGAGAGAGGGCGAAAGAGAGAGAGATTCTGTCTTTCTCACCAAATGGCCGCAATGGCTGGAGCTGGGCTGATCCAAAGCCAGGAGCCAGGAGCTTCCTGCAGGTCCCCAACATGGGCCCAAGGACTTGGGCCATCTTCCACTGCTTTCCCAGGCCATAGCAGAGAGCTGGATCGGAAGTGGAGCAGCCGGGTCTCGAACCAGTGCCCATCTGGGATGCCGGCACTGCAGGCGGCAGCTTTACCCGCTACGCTACAGCACCAGATACACCACCTCCTTACAGAGTCACGCTGGGAACCAAGTTTGGATGAGCCTGTGGAGAATGACCCGCATTCACACCATAGCACTGAGTCCCGAGTCTCTCCTCAGTGTGCACCTTGCTCTGCCACCATCCGTCTTCTCCTCCCATTCACTTCCAGATTACCTGGAGGATCCCTTCTTGTCTCGACCTCTTCATCAACTGCTCACAAGTGCTCTCACCCTGTCGTCTTCTGAGCCATCCCCCCGGGCCCCCAAAATTCTGTCACTCATGTCACCGTTACCTTCCTCCTGGCCAAACCCCAGCCTCTGTTTACAATCTCACTCTCCTAGCCACCTCCCCTCTTTGACCACCTCCTCCTTTGACCCCACCTCGGTGCTCTAGCCTCTCCTCTTTGCTCTTCTTCCTGGCTTGTTGGTGGGTCCCCCACTGCCATTGTTCCATTCAGCTCCTACGCAGATAGCAGAGAGGGGTAAAAATGTCTTCACACAGAAACTTGTACACCAGTGCTGACAGTGTAGCTGAACAGTAGGAAACCCCAAATGTTCATCAGCGGATGACTTTTGTTTTTCTGAACAATGGAATACTTTTTTGTTATATTTATTTTGAAAGGCAGAGTTACACACATACACACACACACAGAGAGACAGAGACAGAGAGATCTTCTGTCCTCTGGTTCACTCACCAAATGGCTACAACAGCTGGAGCTAGGCTGATCCAAAGCCAGGAGCTTCTTCCAGTCTCCCACGTGGGTGCAGGGGCCCAAGGACTTGGGCCATCTTCTACTGCTTTCCCAGGCCATAGCAGAGAGCTGGATCGGAAATGCAGCAGCCAGGTTTTGAACCAGCACCCATATGGGATGCTGGAGCTCCAGGACAGGGCATTAACGTGCTGTGCCACAGCACCAGCCCCATCATGGAATATTATTCAGCCATAAAAATGCAAGAATTGGGGCTATCTGCCACACCACGGATGAGCCTTGAAAACATGGTACTTAATGGGGGAAGCCAGACACAAAAGACCACAGGTGATATGATTCCACTTATATGAAATATTCAGCACAAAAGTAAAGAGCCAGAGAGTCAATCAGTGGTTTTCAGCGGCCGAGGGACAGGAGGAATGAGGAGCAACTGCTAATGGGTACTGGGTTTCTTTTCTGAGAAGACTCTGATATCACCTGATGGTAATGACAGTAAAACCTTGTGCATTTACTAAAAACCACTGCACTGCACACTTTAAAAGGATAACTTGTATGGTAGATTAATTTTATCTCAATTTTTAAAAAATCAGGGACCAGCAATGTGGCATAGCAGGCTAAGCTGCCTCCTGTGACGCTGGCATCCCATATGAGCATTGGTTTGAGTCCCAGCTGCCCCACTTCTGATCCAGTTCCCTGCTAATGCACCTGGGAAAGCAGCTGAAGATGGCCCAAGTGCTTGGGCCCCTGCCACTCACATGGGAGACCCGAATGAAGTTTTAGGCTCCTGGCTTTGGCTTGTTCCAGCCCTGGCCATTGTGGTTATCCAGGGAATGAAACAGTGAATGGAAGATCTCTGTCTCTGTCTCTCTCTCTCTGTCTCTCTCTCTCTCTGTCTGACACTCCATCTCTTTCCGTCACTCTGCCTTTCAAATAAATAAATAATCTTAAAAAAAAAAAACAGGTGTCTATATGGGTCGTTGGTGCTATTGGCAGCAGGTTAACCCACTTGCGCTATAGCACCAGCCCCTAAAACTTTATTTGTTAAAATACTTATTTGTTTGGGATGCAGAGACAAAGAGGGGTGGGCATTTAGCACAGTGGTTAAGTGCAGCTTGCATCCTATATCAGAGTACCAGGGTTCAAGTCCTGACTCTGTTCCCACTTCCAGCTTTCTGCAGCAGGCATGTGGGTACTTGCTATCCAAATGGAAGATCCACATGCAGTTCCAGCCTCCTGGCTTCCATCTTCCCAGCCCTATCTGTTGTGGGCACTTGGGGAGTGAGTCAGTAGAGGGAAGATGGATTTCTCTCTCTTTCAATTAAATTAAGTATAAAAAAATTAAAGAGAGAGAAGAATGCTCCCATCTTCTTGTTCACTCCCCAGATATCTGCAACAGACCCTGAATGAGGTCAAAGGTGGAAGCTAGGAACTCATTCTGGGTCTCCCACGTGGGTGGCAGGTACCCAAGCACTTTAGCCACCACCACTGTCTCCCTGGATCTGCATTAGCAGGGAGATGGAGTGAGGATCTGGAACTGGAAATTGAAGTAGCAGGAACTTTGATGTGGGAGGCAGACATCCTAACTGCTAGGCCAAATGCCCACACCTCAAAACTTCATTTTTGTCACATAAATATTATTAAGATCTTACATGAGAAATTTCTTTTGGATCTGAAAATAAGAGAAAGAAGTTTCCTTTCCTTCTACCTTAGAGAGTCTACACTGTAGGGAGAAGCATAGCTCCTTGTGTCCCACTCCCTGCTTTTCTTGCCTCTTTGAAGCTCACTCAGATTTAACGTTCATTCACAATAATCACAATAAGTCTTCCAAACAAAACGTGACTCTTCCTCCTCTTTGTGGTTGTGGCTTTCTATCTTCTTTTTTTTCCATTTTTTCCTTTTTTTTTTTTTTGACAGGTAGAGTGGACAGCGAGAAAGAGAGACAGAGAGAAAGGTCTTCCTTTGCCTTTGGTTCACCCTCCAATGGCCGCTGCGGCCAGCACACCGTGCTGATCTGAAGGCAGGAGCCAGGTGCTTCTCCTGGTCTCCCGTGGGTTGCAGGGCCCAAGCACTTGGGCCATCCTCCACTGCCTTCCCAGGCCATAGCAGAGAGCTGGCCTGGAAGAGGAGCAACCGGGACAGAATCCGGCGCCCCAACCGGGACTAGAACCCGGTATGCCGGCGCCGCAGGCGGAGGATTAGTGGCTTTCTATCTTCTAATAGTCATTTTGATATCAGGATGCGGAAAGAAAGACATAAGCCCTGGAGTCAGAGAAACACAAGTTCAAAAGGCCCTGCACCTAGGGCTGTGCAACTTGAACAACTCAGTTTCTCCGAAACTCCAATTTCCCTTCTGTAGGGTTATTACCAGGATGAAATTACAACGTACACAGGGTATGCAGCACACACTGGATGATCAATAAATGATCATTACATGACGCCAGGCTATAAAAGAACAGAACAGTTGAAAGTGTTGCTCCAGGCTGACCTTTGGGAGAATAAGCCGCCACTTAGATGGGGTGATTGAGTAAGGGGCAAAGGCCAACCTGCCCAAGCAAGTGTCTCCCTGGCAGTCAGTCCCAGGATCACTATTAGGGCTCTTGGAAAGATATCTTTTTAGCTTGGTTAAGAGATCAGCTCACCAGGAGTGGGCACACGCCAGAGCAAGTAGCTCCCCAGGGCAGGACTTGAAGGAGGACAGGTCGGGGGTGGGGCAGCTCCAGCGCTGGGAATGACCAAGCACTGCAGGGCCGACTACTGAATGGTTGAGCTGCCTAAACCAGCCCCATTTACAGAACTTCCGTTTCTGCTCCTTCCAGGATCCTCTGGGAAGAACGTAGAGGGTCTCAAGGACACAGAACCTGAACAAAGACAAAGAAATGAGGGCGATGAACTCCTCAAGCGAGGGCAAAACCTCAGATGAGGGGAAAGGCAGGTCTGTAGCGCCGAGGGCCCTGGACTTGGACTCTGGGCTCTCCTAAACCAGTGTGGGGTCCCACAGCAGGCAGGTGGCGGCCAAGCCTCGGACTCTCCCTCTGAAAAGGGAGACAAGTCATCCCACCCCCCAGTCAGCTGTGCGGATCAAACAAGCTACCGCTTCTGGAAGCAATTTGTACAGTTAAAAAAAAAAAAAAAAAGGTAATTCTTATGTAGGTTATTATTCTCGACTTTGCCTAGGGCTGACTCTGTCTCTTTATATTAAATTTCGCAATGGTGCTTATTAAAATGGACCTTCCTGTATACGTTTAAAACATGTGAAAATGGCGGGAGTTCACAGTGAAGCTTCCGAGGGGGAACCTGTCTCTCTCTCTTCAATATTCCTTTTGACAACTGCAAGTCAGACAAATTAATGGGCCGAAACTCCTGCAGGAATTCATCAAACCAAGTACAAACTCACCTTCGCGGGGAAGCCGCTGCCAGCTCACCAGGGCGGCTGCACCCGGACACTGCCAGCCCAGCTGCGCTTTGTCGCGCCCTGGCCTGCAGAACCAGAGCGCGGATCGTTCATTAGCTCCTCAGGAGCGCACGGCGTGGGTTTTCCTTGGGGCCCAGAGAGGAGAAGGTATGGGACAACACGTGTCGGTGTCCCAGCTCCACACCAAGCTTGGGGAGCGTGAGTGGAAGCGCCCGTATCCCACATGGAGGGATGCGTGCCCACGGCACAATGGGAGGAATAATGGCGATGGTGGCTCTCAGCATGCACACCAGCCGTGTCTCAGCTCTGGAAGGACCTGAAGGGCCACCCCGTCGGCTGTGAGTTCAAATCTTGACGCCACCCCCTGCTAGCCATGTGCCCTTGCGCAAGTATGCCTCAGTGTCCCCACCTGTAAAAGGGAACGCATCAGTCCCCACTGTGGGCCCACGCCCAGCACCGGCCCAGACAAAGTAAGCTATGGATGCGCGCGCGACCCGGTGCGCCGCCGCGTGCGTCCCGTGAACGCGCAAGTGAGCGACCTTGGCGTCTCCGGACGCGTCCTGCGCGCGGGCCCTGGGCCCCGAGCCTGGAACTTCTCTTCTTGCCTGTTGCCTGCTCGTGTGCAACGTTGCCAGCGCAGGGAGGCCTGGCCGTCTGAGGTAGGGGAGCCTGTGGCCGCCGTCCCTTCTGCCCCCAGCCCCTCGGGGGGCTGCTGCGGCTGCCTTCCCCCCGCGGGCTGGCATCCTGCTCCGAGGCCGGCCTCCCGGGCCTCCCGACCCCGGCCCGTCCCGCCGTCTGGGTTGGAGGCCCCTGGGTGCTGGCGTCTGGGTTGGAGGCCCCTGGGTGCTGGCGTTGACCGCAGCTCGGGTGGTAGGACACCAGCCCCTGGTGACAGGTGAGCAGACGGAGGCTGGGCGCCGGAGGGGCGCGTGGAGAGCCACGCAGGGAGTAAACGGCCCAGCTGCGGCTCGTGTCTGTCCCGAGCCTCGTGGCCTGGCTATCCCTGTAGGCTTTTATAGGTTCCTTGGTGCGCTGCTCGCACCCGTGTTTTCGACTTTGAGCCTGGCCCTTTCCCGAGCACCGGGCGAGGCCCTCCCCTCCGTGTGCCCAAGGCATGGCTCGCTTTGTCGGGGTGGTCTTCAGAGGCCTTTTGTGTTTTAGTGTTTTAGTGTTCCCTCCCCGGACCACAAAGGGAGCTGCTGTTTGTCGTTCCAGGAAGGTGTTCCGTCCCCAGCCCCTGCCCCATGTGGTGAATGTGGAGTTCACGACACTCAAGAATTTCCCATTTGACTTTCTGGCTAAAACTCATCTCCTTCCACCCTTCAGATTGCGAGCTGAGCCCCTGCTGACCAGAGCCTGTGCCCTCGCTAGCATTCCGAGGCTGTTAAAGATTTGTTTAAAAGAATAGATATAAAATATGATGTTAGGAATAAGACACCTTGGGCTGGCGCCGTGGCTCACTTAGTTAATCCTCCGCCTGCGGCGCCAACATCCCATATGGGCGCCGTGTTCTAGTTCCGGTTGCTCCTATTCCAGTCCAGCTCTCTGCTGTGGCCTGGGAAGGCAGTGGAGGATGGCCCAAGTGCTTGGGCCCTGCACCTGCATGGGAGACCAGGAGGAAGCACCTGGCTCCTGGCTTCGGATCGGCGTAGCGCCGGCAGTGACGGCCATTTGGGGAGTGAACCAATGGAAGGAAGACCTTTCTCTCTGTCTCTCTCACTGTCTGTAATTCTACCTGTCAAAAAAAAAAAAAAAGGAATAAGACATCTTGACAAAGTGATAATTATAAAAACAGGGCACTTGTGCTATTCTAAATTAATCTTGGGTTTTTGGACATCAGGACTCAAAGTATTTTGGATTCCATAATTATTTGATCTCATAGCTGTAGTTTAAGACAGACTGTTTTATTTTTATTGTAGCTGGGATGGGGGAAGGGGGGCACAAAAAAGTAAGGTGACACTGTTGAAATCACACTGAGGCTACATGGGAGAGTGGGGGAGGGAGGCTGTCTGGTAGAGGTTGTGGGCTTGGGTTTGTGGGATTTGGGGAGGCGCCCCCTCCCCAGGCCAAGGGATGCATTAGGCAGATGGAACCACATTGGAGTGGAGCCAGTTTGGGGGGGGGGGCGTGGAGGCTCTAAGATAATTGCAGTCCTTAATCGAGTGGTTGGAGTGTGGATGGCTTGGGGGAGACGGGGAGAAAGGGAAAGCAGAATTTAGATGTGAAATCTGCCTTCCTGTTTGACTGGAGGGGGCCTTTGTCTCCTGCTGTATTCCTGGCATGGCACCTACCGTACAGCACGTGCAGCACGTCAGACTAAGCAGAAATATCATTTGTCACCCATTCCAGGAGGCATGTTGGTTCACATTTTCACAGCTCCGAAATTGGGCTGGGGCCCGCAATCCATGGTGTCTTTCCTTGTGCCATCATTTCACTTGGCAGCCTCTTGGCTTTCTTTGTGGCACAGAAAGTCATGGTGGCCCTAAAAGTAGCAGCATCCTAGCACTGATGAAGCAGGGCAGTCCACTGTGGCCGTGGTCCAGGGACTGTACGTTTCAGAGCTGGAGATGGGGGAAAAAAGAGGACCATTTATCAGATGGTACTGCTATTGCTTATTTCTTCCTCTTTAAAAGGCTCTTGTGTTTTCACGGAATGTGAGAGCGTTTGGCAAGGCGTGGAAACAACAGGTACCTGGGTGATAGATGACAGGGAAGAAGTAGCTGGCAGATGTGTCTCCTTTCCAAGTAAAATTGGAATGCCACACACGCACTGGCGGATGAGTCCCTTTGACTGAAACATGCTTTGTGGCAGGCAGACTTAGTCACCCACTAAGCAGGCATCCATGACCCACGGCCGCATAACCAGCCAGCCTGAATGTACCTGACTCCACTGAGATCCAGGCTCCAGCACCTGCTGAGTTCTTGGCCATCCCTGGCTCTGTCCCATGGCAGAAACCTCTCAGTGCTATAACCACCTTCAGAGAAGAGACCAGAAGTGCCTCAACCATGGCTTTCCCATGCTCAGCACGGTGCCTGACTCCTGAGAGATGCTAATTTGGAGTTTGTACAGCAGAGCTGTGTTGGACAGTCTGAGATAAGGTGTCTTCCTGGTGCCTGAGCTGGAATCTCCATCTCATAGGAATCACGTTTTGGGTCAAGGTTCTGTTCAAGGCCCCAATCCTCTGAGCTGCTGGTTTTGTGAGCTGACGTGGAGACCTTTCTTTCTTTCTTTCCAACTCCCATCCTTCTCGTTTCAAACACTTGGCTTGCTAAAGGAGCTCCTGGGACTCAGTGCGCTTACAGATTGGAAGCCCCTTGTAAATGAGCCCATTTGGTGGCTTGGCTCCAGACACTGCAGGAACGTGGAATTCCACTTGTTGCAGCATGTTGTCTGTGCCAGGCTTGGTATTTCAACAGGTAGGCAGGTCCCCAGCCTGGGGACAGTCAGAAAACTGAGAATCTCCTGGAAATACAAGGCCAAAGTTCACCTTCCTCCCTGTCTCCAGGGAAGGCATGAGTCGGATCCCGAGGGAGGACCACCTCGGGATCTCCTGGGCTTGACCCCTGCTCCCACTCCCTCACCCTGGCTGACCTCCTTTACTCCTTCTAGAATTAGATGTTTGAGCATGCAAAGCATCCCTTCACAGCCTGCCGCTAGGGGAGGCTTTCAGGAGAGGGTTACTTCTCTTTTTTGCAAGCTGACTCCCAGGCTCCAAGGACGCAGGTTCACTTTGCCTGGGAATGCGGCCATGGCCATTGCCCTGCCACCCACCAGTGTGCCAGCAGAGCATTCCTTTCACCTTTGAAGGTGACTTTGAGGTTGGTTTTGTGGTAAATGTCCCAGGGTTTTCACATTTCAGTTTGGTTTTGTTGAAAGTACTGATTATCTAAGGTGTGTGTGTGTGTGTGTGTTAAATTTTGAATCTATTAAAGACAAATAAGGAGTGAGCCTTTGGCACAGCAGTTAGGGTACTGCTTGGGACACCCAAGTCCCTTATCAGAATGCCTGTGTTTGAGTCCTGACTCTGCTCCTGATTCCAGCTTCCTGCTGATGCACACCCTGGGACAGCAGTGATGGCTCAAGTAGTTGGGTCCCTGCCACCTGTGTGAGAGATCTGGATTGAGTTCTTGGCTCCTGGCTTCGGCCTGGTCCAGCCCTGGCTGTTGTAGATATTTGGGGAATTAAACAGTGGATGATAGATCTCTCTCTCTCTCTCTCTCTACCTTTCAAGCACATTTTTCAAAAAATGAACACTAGTCTTCAATTCCTACAGTAAAAATTGTTTCAGGCAAGAATCATCAGTGGATGCTAAAACTAGGAAATGAAAATATAATAAGACACAATATGTTTGTACAATCTCAAAGCATTTTCCTATGGGATACCAATTAATTACAAAGGGATAAATAGCAATATTATAACAGAGAAACCTGGCAGATCCCACCTTAGCCAAGTAATTAAAGTTAGTAATAACAGTGATAGGACAAGATGACATCGTGAGCTCTGATATGACAAAGCTGAGGACATAGCTTGGTATTCCTGTACAAAATATGTAACCTGAATCCAATCATGAAGAAGCAACACACAAACCCAAACTGATAGAACTTGCCAAAAACAAAACAAAACAAAAACAAAAATCACCAGCACTCAACAGTGTCAAAATAATGCATTCATACACACACACACACACACACGACACAGAGAAATAATTATAAAGTAAACATAGTAAAATATTAACATTTGGAAAATTTGGATGAAGGGCATCTGGGCATTCTTTTTTTTTTTTAAATAACATTTATTTATTTATTTGAAAGGCAGAGTTAGAGAGGGGGGACAGAGAGAGATCTTCCATCTGCTGGTTTGCTTTCCAAATGGCCACAACAGCCAGGGCTAGTCCAGGGGGAAGCCAAGAGCCTGGAACTCTATCCAAGTTGCCCATGTGGGCAACTGGGGCCCAAGCACTTGGGTCATGTTCCACTGCTTTCCCAGGCACCTTAGCAGGGAGCTGGATGAGAAGTGGTACGGCCACCCACTGCGCAACAATGCCAGCCCCTCTTTCTATTATTTTTGTAACTTTTAGTAAGTCTGAAATTACTCCCAAATTTAACAAAATAGAACAGAAAAGAATTTCACCACCATTTTTTTTCCAATAAAAATAATGAATGTGGGAACAGAAAAAATTCGTTGTGGGTATTTGGCAAAGATAGCTTGACAAATCTGAATAGTTTTTATAGTGTGGTTACATGAAAATCTTGTGTGTCCTGGTAGATGTCCAACAGAAATGAATAATGTCCTTCAAAAGACATGTACACGATATTAAGAGCAGGTGTATTACTAATGCTCCTGTGACAAGGAACATTCCAAACAACCATCAACAGGAGAATGGATACAGGCATCGCGGTGTATTCCTAGGATGACGTAGTATATGAACGTGAAAAGTAATGGACTGCTGTTGCTACATGCAGACATCTGGTTGACTCTCCCCCATGCATGATTTGAAATAATCAAACACAAAGAAGTATAAAAAGTATGTGAAGTTCAAGTACAAGCAAGATAATTGTTAGTGATAGAAGCTGAGTAGTATTACCTTTGGGGGTTATTGACTACAGAAGGTGTGAAAGAATCTTCAACAATGTAAAACATGTTCTGTGTCTTGATGGGGTGGTGGTTACCGTGTGTGTGTGTATGTGTGTGTGCTTTACATACACACGTATATGTAAAAATTCATCAGGCTGAACACTTAAGCTAAGTTGTACCTGAAAATATATCCTGGGTGCATTATATTCTTATCTCTAAAGGTAAGATATAAAATAATAAAAATTCTCAAAGGTGACATGTGATAATGTTCATGACCTTGGGATAGTGAAGATTCCTTCACCAGGGCACAGAAAGCATTAACCACAGGAGAACATGTTGATAAATTGGAATACATTAAAGGTAAGAGCTTCTTGGCGCTGGGTTGTGGCACAGCAGGTAGTACTACCACCTGGGATGCCGGCATCCCATATGGGTGCCTGTTTGCGTCCTGGCTGCTCCATTTCCAGTCCAGCTCCCTGCTAATGTGATGAGAAAGCAGTAGAGGATCGCCCACATGTTTGGACTCCTGCACCCATATGGGAGACCTGGAAGAAGCTCCTGGCTTCTGGCTTCAGTTTGGCCCAACCCTGGCCATTGAGGCCATTTGGGGAGTGAGCCAGTGGATGGAAGATATTCTGTGTGTGTGTGTGTGTGTGTCTGCCTTCTCTCTCTCTCTCTCACTGTAACTGTGCCTTTCAGATAAATAAATCTTTTTTTTTTTAAAAAAGTTAACTTCTGTTTATCAGAACACTGAACCATTACGAGAGTGAGAAACAAGGCATTCAGCAAGAGAAAAAAATCTTTGCAGCATCTATAATTGATGGAAGGCCATTTTGGGAACATAAAAAGAATGCCCACAGATCACCAAAGATCAGAAGGGGCAACTCCATAGGCAAATGGGCAGATGTGAGCAGAGCACTTTGCAAAAGAAGAGACCTAGGTAGATGCCATCCTATGAAAAGGTGCTCTACCTCATTACAATCAGGACAATGCAAACTTGAAATTAGAAGGAGAAGTTACACTATACCTGCTGGAATAATAAGCAATTTAGAAACACAATCTCACCTGCTGGCAAAGATGGAACAAGGAAAACTCTACTGTCTGACTGGTGAGAGAGTGAATTCACTGTACCACTTAGAATCTACTTGGCCTCATCTACTGTAAGTTGATATATGTATTCCCTGTGACCTACAAGTTTGACACCTAGGTCCTCTCCCAACAGAAGAGTGTGTGTGTGTGAGCATAAAAGGCAAGTCTAGGTATACACTGTCCATTGAAACATTCATAATAAAAAACTGGAAACATTGAAGGTGTCCATCATCAGTAGGACTACTAAGTTGTTATTCGTACAATAAAATCCTGTACAGCAGAGAAAGATGAGCACTTCCGAGGGCAGGCATTGTGGTGCCGCACGTGAAGACACCCTCGGGACACCTGCATCCTAGATTAAGTGACTGGCCCATGTCCTGACCACTCCTTGCTTCCTGCTAATGTGCCTGGAGACAGTGTGTGATGGCCCAAGTACTTGGGTGCCTGCTACCCACGTAGGAGGCCTGGATGGAGTTCCTGGCCCCTGGCTTCAGCCTGGCCTAGCCCTGCTGTTGTGGGCATTTGGGGTGTAAACCAGCAGATGGAAGATTCTCTCTCTGTCTTCCTCTTTACTCTGTCTCTGTGTGTGTATGTGTGGTATGTGTGTGTCACTTTGCCCTTTTTTTTTTTTTTTTGGACAGGCAGAGTTAGACAGTGAGAGAGAGAGAGAAAGGTTCCATTGGTTCACCCCTCAAATGGCCGCTGTGGCCAGTGCGCTCCTGGTCTCCTATGCGGGTGCAGGGCCCAAGCACTTGGGCCATCCTCCACTGCCTTCCCGGACCACAACAGAGAGCTGGCCTGGAAGAGAAGCAACTGGGACAGAATCCGGCACCCCAACCGGGACTAGAACCCGGGGTGCTGGTGCCGCAGGCGGAAGATTAGCCAAGTGAGCCATGGCGCTGGCCCACTTTGCCTTTCAAATAACTCTTTTTTTTTTTTTTAATAAAGAAAACAAATACAAACATAACATTGACGAAGAAGGCCACACACAAAAGCAATCCACGCTTCTAAATTGCATATATGCAATATTTAAAAAGCAGACAAAACAAACTACAGCATTGAGATCCAAGTTTTGGGGAGTTCTGATTCAGAGGGAGCACAAGGAAGACTCAGGGGTGCTGATAGGGTGTTACTGGTTTGTTGTTGTTTGTTCCCCCTGGGTCATGTTTACCTGGGTGTGTTCACTGTGTACAAAGTTCTTGAGCTGTATTCTAACTCTGCTGCTTTTCTGTCTGTGTGTTGTACTTTAATTTCAAGTTCATTAACCTGATACACACCTAACAGAAGTGTTTAAAAAATATTGCATCTTGATCTACAATAGCCTCCACCACCCAATCTTGTGAGAATCCATTGTGAGCCAGGCCTTGGGCTGGGCACTGGAGTATAAGACTTCCTGTGGACACTCAAGTGGCTGGAGGGAATTAGAACTGAGTGACCTTCAGCCATCAACTTGAACTACATAACTGAGAAAGAGAGGGAGAAAGAGAAAAGAGAACTAACTTATCAGAGAGGAAAAGACAGACAGACGTTCTGAGGATGGGGGGGTGGTGCTGAGAAACTGAGTCCTCGATTGCATTTTTGCTCCCCGACTTTAAAAAGTGCCCCCACCCCGGCCATTCTGCACCCCTCCCAGCCCAGCAGTGAACTGCTGAACTTGCAGAAACCAGGGCGTGCTGGGCTTTGGGATCTCGAGGAGCAGCCAAAACTGGAACAGCAAAAAACCGTCAGCTCCAGCGTGGAACAAAGGCTGGTATTATGTTTCCTAAACTTAGTGGGCTCTGCATTGTCGGGATGACACAGAAAGCACTTGTGCCCAGAAAAGCAACCAATTTAAAAAGGAGAGAGTACCCTGCCCTCCCCCCCCTCCCCCCCATGCAGCTTCTGCTGCGTGGAATTCGTTCATGGTACGTTGTTAGTTGCTGCTGCTTTTTCTATTTTATCATCTCTATGGACTTCTTTCTTAAAATTTTTATGTATTTAACTGAAATGCGGAGAGACAGACACAGAGAGCTTCCAGCCACTGATTCACTCTCTGAATGTCAAAACAGCCAGTGGTGGACCAGGTCGGGGCCAGGAGCCCAGAAATCAATCTAGGTCTCTTACATGGGTGTCAGGAGCCAAACTACATGAGCCATGACCTGCTACCCTATCCCCATCCCACCGCCCAGGGCATATATTACCAGGAAATTGGAATCAGAAGTGGATCCAGGACTCGAACCCAGGCACTCTGATACAGGGTACAGGTATCCCAAGCAGCATCGGAACCACTGTGGCGAACAATCATCCCCTTTATGGACCTCTGAATGCTAACATGTTTGGTTGGTTTGGTTGGTTTTCTTGCCTTTGGCAAATGTTCCAGGCTCATTTGGTACTTTAAGATCCCCCAAATAAAAGTGTTTTTAAAGAACAATTTTAATTCTTCCCCTCCCCATCATTTCTCAAAAGGCGCAATCCATTACATCATCTTTTTTTTTTTTTTGAAGGATCTAGTTTTATTTCTTATTCTTTGTTTTTCCTTCCTGCCTTTTGATCAACAGCTACAGTGTGAGCCACTTTTAGCATCTTTTCCAGCTTCCTGTCACTGTACTCCTTTGTTTGCCTAGGAGGTCCAACTTCGTCATCAGCAACGATCTTTAAATTTGTTTACCTTGTACTTTTTTTTAAAAACAGTCTTAGTGCAATAGAATTCACACGTCATACTATTCACCCGTTTAAAGTGTACAGTCCAAAGACTCATGCTGTCTTTACCCCAATTTAAGGAAGTTCTCATCACCAGGGGCTGGCACTGTGACATAGCAGGTAAAGCCACCACCTGCAGTGCCGGTATTCCATATGGGGGCTGGTTCGAGTCCCAGCTGCTCCACTTCGGATCCAGCTCTCTGCTATGGTCTGGAAAAGCAGTAGAAGATGGCCCAAGTGCTTGGGTCCCTGCACCTGCATGGATGACCCGAAGGAAGCTCCTGGCTCCTGGCTTCAGATTGGCACAACTCCAGACGCTGCAACCATTTGGGGAGTGAACCAGCGGATGGAAGACCTTTCTCTCTGTCTGTCTCTCTTTCTCTACCCCTCTGTAACTCTGCCTTTCAAATAAATAAATAAATCTTTTAAAAAAAAAGTTTTCATCAGCCCCCAAATAGACACCTTTGCCCCTTAGCTGTCACTCCCCATCTTTCCTTCTTTCTCCCTGCGTTAAGCACTTTTTTTTTAATTTGACAGATAGAGTTAGACAGTGAGAGAGAGACAGAGAGAAAGGTCTTCTTTCTGTTGGTTCACTCCCCCAAATGGCCGCTACGGCGGGAGCTATGCCGATCTGAAGCCAGGAGCCAGGTGCTTCCTCCTAGTTTCCCACACGGATGCAGGTGCCCAAGCACTTGGGCATCCTCCACTGCCTTCCCGGGCCACAGCAGAGAGCTAGACTGGAAGAGGAGCAACCGGGACTAGAACCCAGCACCCATATGGGACGCCAGCGCTGCAGGCAGAGGATTAGCGAAGTGAGCCATGGCACCAGCCCCGCGTTAAGCACTTACTCACCTGCTTTCTTTTTTTGTTTTTAAATATTTATTTATTTATTTGAAAGAGTTACAGAGAGAGGAAGAGACAGAGAGAGAGGTTTTCCATCTGCTGGTTCACCCCTAATGTGGTCACAACAGCCAGGGCTAAGCCAGGCAAAGCCAGGAGCCAGGAGCTTCTTTCGTCTCCCATGTGGGTGGCAGGGGCCCAAGCACTTGGGCCATCTTCTACTTAACCTGTGCAGTCAGCAACTGGATTGGAAGTGGAGCACCCAGGACTTGAACCAGCTCCTATACGGGATGCTGGCATCGCAGGTGGTGGATTACCCGCTGTGCCACAACACCAGTCCCTAATATGCTTTCTTTTTTGTCTCTTGGTTTGCCTACTCTGGACATGTCATAATAATGGAACCTTAAAAACTAAAAATAAATACTAGAAAAAGAAAATATATGATTAAAAATCTGGAAAGAGACTCATATTAAAAAATAAAAGAATGGAACTATACAATATGTAGTCTGTGGGCACTGGAGTCCTTGGTTTAGAATGTTTTCAAGGCTCATGTGTGCTGTAGCATGTAATAGGACTTCACCCCTTTTTACGGCTGGGTAGTATGCCTTTGTATGCATAGACCACATTATGTTTATCCATTTCACAAACCGATGGCCATTTGGCCTGTCCTCACTTTTTGGCTATTGAGAATAATGCTACTGTAGATATTTGGGTACACGTTTTTTGTTTACATTAGTTATCAGTTCTCCCAGCTTATACACCTAGAGGTTTCTGTGGTGGTCAGAAGGTACTTCGTATGGTTGGAACCTCTCTGAATTGATTGAGAGCTGTTTTGTGGTACATCGTATAACCCACCCTGAAGCACAGTCCATACGGGCTTGAGAAGGATGTGCGAACGTTCTGCTGTCGGAAGGTGTTTTGTTCATATCTGATGCTCACAGAGTTGTTTCAATCCTGTTTCCTTTCGCTTTTCTGTATGGTTGTTTGATGATCAAAAGCAGCATATGAAAGCCTGCAGCTTATTTATAGCTGTCTATTTCAGTTCTGTCAGTTACTTCACATTGTCTGGGATTCTGTTTTTAGGTGCATATATATTTATAATTGTTATAGCTTCTTTTAGAAAGTAATCAATTGTGCTACAAATGGATAAGTAAATATTGTATACTTTATAGTGTATAAGGTGTTGTCTTAAAACGTGTATATGTCATGGAATGGCTAAACTGAGCTAATGAACATGTGTCACTTTACATACTTACTAGTTTCTGGTGAGAACACTTCAAATCCAGCCTTAACAATTTTCAAGAATACTGTTTGCTATTATTAACTGGAATCATTGTGTTGTATAATAATAGATCTCTTTAACTTATTCCTCCTAACTGAAATTTGTATCCTTTGGCTAACATAATTTTAATAACTTCTTGATAAAGTTACAGTTAAATTACATTAATATAGTGTCTACATTAATAAAGTGTCTTTTATCTCATAGTAATTTTTAAAACATATTTATTTATTTATTTGAAAGGCAGAGTTACAGAGAGAGAGAGAGAAAAATATCTTCTATCTGCTGGTTCAACCCCAGATGGTCACAACGACCAGAGCTCAGCCAATCTGAAGCCAAGAGCCAGGAGCACTTGGGCCGTCTTCTACTGCTTTCCCAAGCACATTAGCAGAGAGCTGAATCCGAAGTAGAGCAGCTAGGACTCAAACCAGCGCCCGTACAGGGTGCTGGCACTGCAGGCAGCAGCTTTACCCACTACGCCACAGTGCCAGCCCTCGGTTCTGACAGTTTTGCCAGCTTGATGTCTGCATTTGTGGAACAACAGACTTTTGAGGTTCCCTGCGCCAGATTTTTGTTGCTGTTACTCCTTTGAGTGTACATTTTAGCAGGGTTCCCTCCCCTCTTTTAATTATGTTCATTTTATTTGAAAGAGAGAAAGAGAGAGGAAGGAAGGTGGGGGTGGAGAGAGAGAGAGATCTCATCCATTGTTTCACTCCCCAAATGCGTGCAGGAGCTGGGGCTGAGGGGCCGGCGCTGTGGTTCACTTGGTCTGTGGCGCCGGCATCCCATATGGTCGCCGGGTTCTAGTCCCAGTTGCTCCTCTTCCAGTCCAGCTCTCTGCTTTGGCCCGGGAAGGCAGTGGAGGATGGCCCAAGTGCTTGGGCCCCTGCACCTGCATGGGAGACCAGGAGGAAGCACCTGGCTCCTGGCTTCGGATTGGCACAGCGCTGGCCATAACAGCCATTTGGGGAGTGAACCAATGGAAGGAAGACTTTTCTCTCTGTCTCTCTCACTGTCTGTAACTCTACCTGTCAAATAAATAAAATCTTAAAAAAAAAAGAGCTGAGGCTGAGCCAGGATAAGTCAAGAGCCCAGAACTCCATCTGAGTTTCTGATAAGGGTGGCAGAGACTCCAGTACTTGAGCCAACATCTGCTGCTTCCCACATGTGCATTGGCAGGAAATTGGATCAGAAGCAGAGGAACCAGGGCTTGAACTAGAGATGTGGGCACCCAAGCAGCAACTAAAGCGGTGGTGCCACTGCCTGCCCCAGGTGTTTTTTATTGTCACTATTATTTTTATTTCAAGAGACAGACAAACAGGCAGAACTCCCTTCCATCAGTTCATTCCCCAAATGCCTCCAAAGTCTGAGGCCAGAGCCAGGAGCTCAGTTCAACCCACGTCTCCCACGTGGGTGTCAGAGGCCCAGTCACTGGAGCCGTCAGCACTGCCTCCCAAGGTCTGCATCGGCAGGAGGCTGGAGCTGGGATCTGGGAATCAAATCAGACACCTTGGAATGGCACACGGGCCTCTTAGCTGCTAGGCCAAACGCTGTCCCTGCAGTTATCATATGGAGGAGGTTCCCCCTAAATAGAATAACTGTTGCAGGTGCTAGCAGTAATATATTTTCTTACCACTTTGTCAACATTTGTTGTTATAAATTCTTAATTTTTATGATTTTTAAAAAATATTTATCTATTTGAGAGGCAGAGTTACAGACAGAGAGCGAGCGAGCAGTCTTCCATATGTTGGTTCACTCCTCAGATGTCCACAATGGCCTGGAGCTGGACCAATCCGAAGCCAACAATCAGAAGCTTCTTTCAGGTCTCCTATGTGGGAACAGGGTCCTAAGCACTCGGACCATCTTCTGCTGCTTTCCCAGGAGCATTAGCAGAGAGCTGAACTGGAAGTTTAGCAGCCAAGGCTCAAACCGGTGCCCACATGGGATGTCTGCACCACAGGCAGAGGCTTAACCAACTGCGCCAGAGCGCTGACTCCATGATTTCATTACTACTGAGTAATACATCATAGTCATATTGATTTGAATTTCTTTCACTTTTGTTGAGTTTGAGCCCTTATTGAGTAGTGCCTGGTTTTACAAACTCATTTCCTTTGATCACTATATTTTTTAAAGATTGATTTATTTTATTTGAGAGATAGAGTTACAGACAGTAAGAGGGAGAGACAGAGAGATCTTCCTTCCGTTGGTTCACTCCCCAAATGGCCGCTATGCCTAGCACTGCGCCAATCCAAAACCAGGAGCCTGGAGCTTCTTCTGGGTCTCCCACATGGGTGCAGGGGCCCAAGGACTTGGGCCATCCTCTACTGCTTTCCCAGGCTATAGCAGAGAGCTGGACTGGAAGTGGAGCAGCTGGGACTCGAACCGGCGCCCATATGGGATGCTGGTGCCACATATGGAGGATTAACCTACTGCACTGTGGCACCAGCCCCAAACATTATACTTTTTAAAAAAAATATTTGTTTATTTTATTTGAAAGATAGATTTAGAGAGAGAGAGAGAGATGTTTTTCATCTGTTGGTTCACTCTCCAAATGCCCACAATAGCCAGGGCTGCTGGGCCAGGCTGAAACCAGGAGCCAGGAGCTCTATCCAGATCTTCCACGTGTGGGCAGGAACCCAAATACCTGAGCCAGGAAGCTGGATCAGAAGTGCAAAGTAGGGCCCAGTGTCATGGGGTAGCAGGTTAAGCGGCTGCCTGGAACACCGGCATCCCATATGGCCACTGGTTCTACTTCTAGTTCTGGCTGTTCCACTTCCAATCCAGCTCCCTGCTAATATGCCTAAGAAAGCAGCAGAAGATGGGCCAAGTGTTTGGGCTCCTGTACCCATGTGGGTGAACTGGATGAAGCTCCTGGCTTCTGGCTTCGGCCTGGCCTGGCCCAGCTGCAGCTGTTGTACCAATCTGGGGAGTGAACCAGCGGATGGAAAATCTCTCTCTGGATATCCCTCTCTCTGTGTAACTCTGTCTTTCAACTAAGTAAAAATAATTTAACAATTAAAAAAAAAAAAGAAATCCTGGCCGGCGCCGTGGCTCAACAGGCTAATCCTCCGCCTTGCGGCGCTGGCACACCGGGTTCTAGTCCCGGTCGGGGCACCGATCCTGTCCCGGTTGCCCCTCTTCCAGGCCAGCTCTCTGCTGTGGCCAGGGAGTGCAGTGGAGGATGGCCCAAGTGTTTGGGCTCTGCACCCCATGGGAGACCAGGATAAGCACCTGGCTCCTGCCATCGGAACAGCGCGGTGCGCCGGCCATAGCGCGCTACCGCGGCGGCCATTAGAGGGTGAACCAACGGCAAAGGAAGACCTTTCTCTCTGTCTCTCTCTCTCTCACTGTCCACTCTGCCTGTCAAAAAAAAAATTAAAAAAAAAAAAAAAAGAAATCCTTACAAAAAAAAATATATGTCCAAAGTAGCCAGGACTTGGAACTGGCCCTCTGATATGGGTTGCAGGTGTCGCAAGAAGCAGCTGAGCCGGCTGTGCCACAATGCTGGCCCTGGTTGGTAAAACTCTAGCCTTTCTTTCAATATTAAGCTTTCATCTGTGTTGCAGTTTGTCTGAACCAGGGCCTTATCAGTGGGAGATGTCTGTGTACATGACTGGGCACGGGCAGCCCCATAAACTTGAGGAGGCTTGTTGGACCAGCCTTGAGTCTCTCTATCTTTTTTTAAACATGTATTTATTTATTTGAAAGTCAGAGTGAAAGTGACAGAGAGAGAGACAGAGACAGAGAGAGAGAGATAAAGTCCATCCAGTGGCTCACTCCCCAAATGGCTACAGTGGCTATGGCTGGGCAGGCCAAAGCCAGGAACCAGGAGCTCCATCCAATTTTCCCACATGAATGGAAAGGATCCAAACACTTGGGCCTTCACAGGCCATTAGCAAGGAGCTGGATTGGAAGTGGAGCAGTCGGGACACAAACTGGCACCCACGCGGGTTGCAGGCTTTGCAGGCAGCAGCTTAACCTGCTTTGCCACAACGCCAGCCCCTTGAGGTCTTTGTATCACTCATTCCTTCAGCAGAAATGCATTGATGCCTTCCTACCACATGCAGATCTGCTAGTACTTGGGAAATGGCGGGACCAGGCAGCCCTGCCCCAGCCCTCGTGAGCAAATAGCCAGAGAGGGCATGCAAGCAGGATGTATGGGTCATCACTCATAACTCAGTATCTCTGCCGAGTTGTACGAGTTTGGGTCTTATCTAGAGTTTTGTACGTCTTGCTGTCCTTACACTTGCCCATCACATCTGAAATAAGATGTCAGAGGATGCTGTCTTTGCCTCAGCAACATGACCTTGTAGTACCAGGATGCTTAGTCCTGGGAGTGGACCAGGAATCCCTCCAGGGCACCTGCAGGCCCAGGCCCTCCTCCCTGGGAAGCGTGGGGGTTCAGAACCTTTACTTTTCCTTCCAGGACAGACGGCCCACAGTGCACAAATGGCCAGGCCCCAGAAGACTGTGGCAGCCCTGCCTCAGGACGAAGGTGGGTGTCCCCCAGCCCTACAGACAGAGCCCGCTCATAACCACAAACCCGCGGCTGAGGGATTTGCCACGCATCCCGCCCGCAGCAGTCCTAAGTTGCTCCCTCCCCAGGTTGTCCCTCTCTTCACCCAGCGTGGCTCCAAGTCTGGGATGGTGACAGGCGGGCAGGGGCATCACGCACTCTGTCCTGTCCGCAGGGATCCGGGCAGCCACCAGCACGCCCATCCTCTTACCCAGCCTGAAGCGGGGTGTCCTGGACCACGCCTTGCAGCAGGGGCTCCTCCGCCGCACCCGGCGGCTCTGCAGCCCCACTGCCCCTCCAACCCCGACACGGCCCAAGAAGCTCAAGATGCAGGCGCCCATGGACATGTTCCCCACCGACTGGAGCCCGCCACCCATAGAGTTCCTGAACCCGAGGGCGGTGCAGGCTGGCAGGGAGGACGCTGCGCAGAGGCAGCTGGGTGCGGCAGGCCCGCGAGAATTGCAGAGTCTGGACAGAGAGTTGAAGCAGGATCGCCTGGGCCCGGACGCAAAGGGGAACACAGCCTCACTGCAGAGGTTCTGGGACATGACAGGCCCAGGCCAGCCGGCTGTGGCAGCACAGGAGGATGACCACACCCCGGTAAGCCAGCGGCCGTGCCTTGGCCTCCTCTTTGGCAACCCCTTCCCGGTCGCCCCCAGGTTACCTCTTTTTTGCTGCTCTCTCAGCTCTTAGAGCCTTCAGGCTGAGGGCACAACCCTAAGACCCCTTTGTTTCTGCTTCTGACCCCTGCTAACACATGAGTGGGAGTTGAGACCAAATTTGATGTCACTGCTGTGTGGGACGCCTCAAGGCTCGCATGGCTGAAGTTGGGATCATGGCCCCAGAACAAGGAGGAGCCTTGGTGCCATTGGGTTCTGGCACAGAGGCTCGGGCTGACTCTGGGCGTGTGGATGAGGATCCCTACGCAATGAACTTCAAATTGCGAGTCAACAACTGGTGCTAACTAGACTGGGGACACTGATGGGTTGACAGATCTAGGACAGTTATTCTACAAATAGGGCTTTCATGATTTGAAATAGACCGAGGTTGTTGATAACCTAAATGTCCATCACTAGGAAACTAATAACAGAAACTATGTTCTAGCCATATATCAGAATACCATATACACACAGAATCACATTGGCATTGATGTCATACAGGATCACAAGACATATGAGGGTACTGTAAGAAGTTTGTGGGAGGGGCCAGCACTGTGGCTTAGTAGGTTAAACCTCTGTGGCACTGGCATCCCATATGGGCATAGGTTCAAGTCCTGGCTGCTCCTCTTCTGATCCAGCCCTCTGCTACAGCCTGGGAAAACAGTGGAAGATGACCCAAGTCCTTGGACCCTTGCATCCACAGGGGAGACCTGGCTCCTGGTTCTGGATCAGCCCAGCTCTGGCTGTTGTGAACATTTGGGAAGTGAACCAGTGGATAGAAGGCCTGCCTCTCTCTCTCTCTCTCTCTCTCTCTCTCTCTCTCTACCTATCTCTGTCTTTAACTCTACCTATCAAACAAATAAAAATAAATAAAAATAAAAGTTCATGGGAAATGGAATTAAAAGATAAGTTTATTTTGGCACAAAAGGTTTTTTTAAATCTGTGCATAGTTTTTCCATGGTATGTGTTTTTCATGAACTTTTGAAGAACTCATGGTTTTTTTTTTTTTTTAAGATCTATTCATTTATTTATTTGAAAGGCAGAATGACACAGAGAGAGGGAGAGACAGAGAAAGATCTTTCATCCATTGGTTTACTCCCCAAATGCCCAGAACTGTTAGATCTGCACCAGACTGAAGCCAGGGTCTCCCACGAGTTTGGCAGGGGCCTGAGCACTTGGGCCATGCTCTGCTGCCTTCCCAGGTGCATTAATAGGGAGCTGGATCGAAAACAGAGCAGCCGGGACTTGAACTGATGCCCCGCTAGGGGATGCTGGTATTGCGGGTGACAGCTTAAGCCACTGTGCCACAATGCTGGCCTCATTATTGTGTTGTTAATTAAGCAGAGCAAAGTGCAGGATAGTGTGTGTAGTATGCTATTGCTTGTGTTGGGGAAGGATCTATGATACGTTACTGTTTGCTTGTCTATCTCTGAAGGCACCCAAAGACGGGTCACCTCTGGGGAGGGAGATGAAGAGGTTTCATTGTATACATTTGTGGTTTTGATTTTTTTTTAAGATTTTATTTATTTATTTGAGAGGTCGAGTTTAAGACAGCGAGAGGGAGAGACAGAGAGAAAGGACTTCTTTCCATTGGTTCACTCTCCAAATGGCCACAACAGCCAGAGCTGCGTCGATCCAAAGCCAGGAGCCAGGTGTTTCTTCTCAGTCTCCCACGTGGGTGCAAGGGCCCAAGCACCTGGGCCATCCTCCACTGCTTTCCCAGGCCACAGTAGAGAGCTGGATTGGAAGAGGAGCAGCCAGGATTAGAACTGGCACCCATGTGGGATGCTGGCGCCGCAGGCGGAGGATTTACCTACTGCGCCACAGTGCCAGCCCTGGTTTTTGATTTTTTTAATTGTGAGAGAGTATGGCCTATTCAGAAAAAGTAAAATAAGGGCAGGCGGTTGACCTGGCAGTTAAAACTCAGGTTAAAACGCCCACATCCCGTACTGCATCCCTTATCAGAGTGCCTGGATTCGAATCCTAGCTCCACTCCTGATTCCAGCTTCCTGCTAACACATGCCCAGGAGATGGTGGGTAATGGCTCAGGTTAGTTGAGTCTCTGCCGCCCACATGGGAAACCTGGATTGAGTTCCTGGCTCCCTGCTTTGTCCTGTCCCAGCCCAGGCCATTATGGGTATTAGGGGAATAAACCAGCAAGCGAGAGAACCCTCTGTGTTTCTCTCTACCTCTCAAATTGCTTTACTAATTTTAAAAAGAATGAATACTTCAAAAATATTTTTAAAAAAGAATTTAGACTAATTATTTCCCACCCCCACCCCCCACCCCCGTCTTCTTTCTTCCCCGTTCTCGTGTCCTGTCTCTAGCTCACCCCTGGGGGCTCAGAGAAGTATATCAACAGCTTGGATTACCTGCTGCAGGAGAAGAGGTGAGTGTGGGAGAAGACCCATCATGGCACTTGCTTCTGTGGACATGGCAGCGATTTCAGGACCCCCAGTGAACTCCTGCGGAATAAAGCAGCCTCCCCCACCCAGGCCCAGCGTGCCCGTGTCATCTGATGAATAACCACATGGGCTGGTAGCCAGGTCCAAGGGTGGCATCTCCAAGGCAGAAGGCTCCCAGACCCCCACCACTTAGGAATCCCTCATTCCAGGTCCTCTCTCCACCTAGATACTGTTCTGCCCAATTCATGCCAGTTTGGGGGTGTTCTGTTAGAGGGAAATGGAAAAGTAGGCAGCTTTGGGGCCAAGGTATACGACTTGACCATGGCCGTGAGTGTTATGCTGGATGGACAAGAGACTTCCAGCACTTCCGGTGCCTGGTCCTGACCACGCACTGGAGCGGGCTTTGTTCCTTTTCCCCCAGCACTTTATCTGTTTCACACCTGCCTCTCCCTGCTAGAACAGCACAGCACGTAGGAGTCGGTTTCTAAAGGAGCTTCTAGCTAACTCCTCTCTGCCCATAGCAGCTTGGGAAGGCAGCGCCGAGGGCAGAAGCCGTGTGTGATCAGAATTGGCAATCCCTCAGGGAGGCGCAGGCGGTGGTGAAAGAGTAGCTGTTGCTCTGTGCAGTTAAGACACCTGGCGATGGGGCCGACTTGCATCAAGGGGCTGTGTGGGGTGACAGCACCAGATTCCTGCGGTACACAGTAGGCACCTCGCCCTGTGACGTGTCTGGGGACAGCTGCTTGTGTGTCTGGGTCATTCTGGGGACGTGACATGTGCAGAAGTTAAGGTAGGGAGGGCACAGGGCTGCTGTGGAGCACTTTGAGTTCTCGCCTCGCTGCACCTGCCAGGACAGATGCTCACTCATCTGTCTTCCAGGGTTGCCCAGCCCCATGTTCTTGCCCACAGGAGAGAGGTAAACATATGTGTGGGCCAATTAGTTGATTTCTGCCTTTGTCCATCCCTGGCCCTCTGCCCACCCCAGAGTCATCTCATCTCCTCCATGCAGAGCTCCTCTGGGCCGTGTAGCCCAAGACTGTTGCTGTTCAGCTCCTGCACCTGAGTATATTCTCTCCCACCTAGATTGTAGATCAGGGAAGAGACCGTGTCTGTGTGCATCCCTGGGCTGTGGATACTGGGAAATGTTGGAGGAAAGCAAGCAGGAAGCCGTCACGCCTGGCCAGTGCACCTGGCCTTGGGAGGTGCTTGCTCTGTCTTAGCTCAGAACACCACACACTCCTGGCTGACATAATAGTTGTTTGTCACAGCTCTAGAGACTGGAAGTCCAAGATGAAGGTTCTGGCCCATTCAGGTCCTGGTGGAGAGAAACAGCAGCCAGCAGTCGGCTGCCTTCTTGCTGCGTCCTCTGGAGTCTCGTTTTATAAGGACGCTGATGCTATCAGATCAAGGCCCACACACTGTGACTTCACTTAACCTTAATCACCTTCCTACTCCAAGTGCAGCTACACTGAGGGCTAGGACTTCAGCGTGCAACTGCAAACATTCAGTCTCTAAGCACTGTGTGCGGGCCCTTCTTCAGGCAAGGGCTACATGCAGCTGAAAGGGCAGCCCCTGCCCATCTAGAAATGCAACACAATGATTCCGGTCTTCGCCATGCTGTGAGGTTGCCACGAGGGGCCCAGAATAGTGGAGCTCGCTTCCCAGAGATATGCTTGCCCTTGGGCCTTGCAGGATAAGGTGTTTTCCTGGGGGGGTGGTGGGGGGGGGGTTGACGGCTCCTGTAAAGATGGCTGGGTCAGGACCTGCTGCTGCTCCTGGCTGCCCAGGATGAGAATGCTCAGTGCTGTGAGTCAGGACAGCAGGCCAGATATGAGAGTTTTAAGCAGCATGTTTTCCCACATGTTTAAGAAAGGGCACACACTGCCTTTGCAGAATCGGATGGGAGGGGTGAGAGGGTAACAGCACTAAAGTGGGGCTGGGAAGGGGCCCATACCCAGGAGGCCCCTGAGAGGAGAAGGATGGGGCTGGGGCTGGTGGCCTGGGTGGCCGGGATGCTGGAGGCTGTGTGGGGAAGAGGGATGCAGAGTTGGATGCGGTATCCGAGCCTGCTCACTCTCCGCTGGAAGTCATACAGTTGGGATTGGAGCTCCTGGGCTGGAGAGCAGGTATCTGAGAGCTGAGGGCCTGAGGGCGCAGCCAGGGTGAGCACCTGGAGGGGCGCACAGGGGCTGGGGAAGCTCCCAGGCTCCCTCAACAGCTGTGGGAGCCGGGACAGGAAAGCCGAAGGGTGCATTGGTCTCCTCTCTGGGTTTGTGGGTCAGGAGGTCAGAGCTCTGGCAAGACAATGGCGGGTGCACAGGGCCTCGGTGGGTGCTGGTTGAAAAGGGAATGAGGTACCCAGCTGGTAGGAGAAAACGAAAGGCCTAAGGGTAAAAGGTAGGGAGAGTCCAGGAATGAGCAGGGGCTGGAGGGCTGCCCTTTGTGGCGGCAGAGTCAGGCCAGGAGTCAGGGACACCCAGGAGCCAAGGGCCCTGGATGCCCCCCATCGTGCAGCTAGGCGCCAGGGAGAGCAGAAGAACCATGCCCAGGCCTAGGTGTACGTTAGCATTGGAATGCCAGCATGAAGTGCACAGATAAGCGCACACTTGAGCCAAAACGCCTTCCTTTGGGCCTTCCTGCTCATCCGAGGTGGTACTGTTCACACAGTGCAGCCGCCACCCCCAAACCCAAACTCGAGAGCCTTGGTGCACAGAGGCCCCAGCTGCACAGCCTTCTGGTCCCTAGGCCTGGTCATGTTCCTGGCGGGGTGGGGCCTGCAGCCCAGAGACAAGGCTGGACGTCCGGGGCAGCACTGACACTGGCTTTGGTTGTCTTCTCCCTGCAGGGAACAGGCCCTGGAACAGGAGCGAGAGAAGCTGCTCCTGCAGAACTGTCTGGATCTTGACTCCTTGGATCTCAATGAAGATCAAGTGCCGCTCACACCCGAGCACAGGTGAGGGCCAGGGGCTAGGCAGTCACCTCTGGAGGTCAGGGGCTTAAGTGCCAACCCACCCTCGGCTCTCAACGGTTTTCTCCAGCCATCTGTGTACCGCTTGTGAGGACTAAGGCTGCCACATCCATTCATCCATTCAGGAAATAGCCGAGCACCCACTGTGCATCACAGTCTAGTGTGGACCTTTGAGAACACAGAGATCATAAAACAACTTGCTCTGCCCCAATTATCTGCCCGGATCTCTTGGGGAAATACACAAACCCACAGTCTAGCAGAAAACTGCCTTTTAAGGGAAAATTACAGGCACGTGACATTTTCATCTTCCCCTGTCTGGGAAGAATAAGGTAGCTCTTAGAGTGCTGTCATCTGGGGCTCTGCCGGCCCTGATTTAATTGGGCCATTGGCTGGTAGGAGGGCTGGATTGATCTGCTCCACGGAGACGCAGCGATGCCCGGGGACCACAATTGAATCTACCTTCAGGGTACGTTTTCCATCTGTCTCGGTCCTTTCGGGCTGTTATTACAGCGTCACAGACCAGGCAGGCTGATGCGCCACTAAAACCTCTCTCACTGTTGAGGAGGCTGGCAGTCTGAGATTAGGGTGTCAGCCAGCGTGGATGGGCTCCGGGGAGAGCCCACCTCCAGGCTGCACACTGTCGGCTTTGTGTTAAGTCTTCAAGCGGCAGGAAGGAATCGGGAGAACTCTCTGTGTTTCTTTTATAATCCCACTAATCCCACTCATGTGGGCACCACCCTCCTGATCTAGTCGCCTCTCAAAGGCCCCACCTGAAAGTAACGCCATCACACTGGGGATGAGGGTCTTTCTTTTCTTCTTCCCTTCTTCCCTTCTTTCCTTCCTTCCTTCCATTTTTTTAGGTTTAGTTGAAAGGGTTAGAGAGAGGGAGAGACAGAGAGATTGTTCATCCACTGGTTCACTCCCCAAATGGCCACAACATCCTGGCTAGGCGAGGCTGAAGCCAGGAGCCAGGAGCTTCATCCGTGTCTCCCATGTGGGTGCAGGGACCTAAGTACTTGTGTGACCGGAGAGAAGTCATGGGATCCTTGTCTTCGTGCAAGAAAGAATTCAGGCGTGAGACAGAGAACAAAGTAACAAGGTTTTACTGGGGACAGAGCATCCGTCAGAACGGAAGGGACGGAGAGGGAGAGAGCACCCAGTCACTCAGACTGGGGAAAGCAAGGTCACATAGTTAAATGGAGAGAATACATCAGAGAGGAGAGCGCCATCTTTGTTTAGACTCCCGGTTTCTAAGGGAGTCTCCTTACCCCCTCCCCCTTCTCCAGGACAAAGGGTTTGTTGAGCGTAAATTAGGAAATTCCTTCCCAAGTTTGTTATCAGACAGGGGGAGTCTTGCTGGTGCAGGGCCAAGGGGCTCCTCTAGGGTGTTTATCAGGCCAGGGAGTTTTCCCGTGGGGGAAGGGGGACCACCTGGCAGGTTCTCAGGGTCTGGGCAGGAATTTGAAATGCATTTGCAGGGCTGCTATAGGTGTCAGTTTCCTTAGGCCCTTCCGACACACATAGGCTGAATTCTAACTTCCTAACACATTTGAGGAGTGAATCAGAGGATGGAAGATTCTCTCCACCCCTCTCCCCCACATTTTCTCTCTCACTCAGTCTTTCAGGGTTGGCATCTGGCCTGCAGCAAGGTGAGCGTGGGAGTCCCTGTGTATAAATGACAAAGCTGTGAAACAGAACGAGGTCACTTGAGGAGCCACAACAGAGGAGGGGTTCCGGGGTGCAGGGCCATGGCATCTGAAGAGGAAGCAGAGGAAAACCAGAGAGCAGAATGCTGGGCAGCTTGAGGGTCAGAAACCACGGAGATCAGGGCGGTCAGTTAGCCTAGCAGTTACGACACTGGCATCCCACATCAGAGTACCTGGGTTTGATTCCCGGCTCCAGCTCCTGGCACCAGCTTTCTGACAACGGAGATCCTCCCAAGTATTCAGGTTACTGTCACCCACAGGGGAGACCTGAACTGAGTTCCCAGCTCCTGGCTTCAGGGACCCCCTTCCCCTACCACCACCATTTGGGGAGTGAACCAGCAAGTGAAAGTTGGCTCACTCTCTTGCTCTGTCTCCCCCATCTGTCTCTCTGCCTTGCAAATTAAAAAGACAATAATAAAGAAATAAAAAGTCGAGATCACCGTGGCCTTGACTGTGGGAGGACAGGGGAGAAGAGAAAAATGGGCAGTGACTGGAGGCGGAAGTGGGATCAGGGTTTGTTGGTTGCTGTGTTGTCTTTCCTTTCTTCCTGTCTCTTTCATGGAGGAAGTAGTCCCATGTTTGCGTGCTAATGGGCATGCCACAGGCAAGGACGAACTCCAGGAAGTACGTTCCCAAGAGGCCCTGGGTGGGTCACTGGAGATGAGCTGGCCTCAGCCACATGCCCTGGATGGTCTGCTGTCCAGGCCTTGCTTTCTAAGCCCGCATGTATGAGGGGCCCTCAAAAAGTCTGTGGAAAAATACAATTACAAGATAAGTTTATTTTGGTATAAAAAATTTTGAAATCCACACATCATTTTTTTCATACTGAATATTTCCTATGACCTTCTTGAAGACCCCTTATATAATTGGCTTTCAAAATGTTTTGCACCAAGATAAACTTATCTTTTCATTTCCGTGAACTTTTATAGAATTTTGTATGTATGTATGTATGTATACATGTATGTATGTATACATGTATGTATGTATGTATACATGTATTTGAAAAGCAGAGCAACAGAGAGGGAGAGGGAGAAACAGAGAAGAGAGACACATCTTTCATCTGCTGGTTCACTCCCCAAATGCCAGCTACAGCCAGGGTTAGGCCAGGGCAAACCCAGGTCTCTAACATGGGTAGCCGGAACCCAAGTACCCATCTTCTGTTGCCTTCCCAGGGAGCTGGATTGGAAGCTGAGCAGCTGGATCTCACACCAGCACTCTCATGCTGACCTTGTAAGTGGCGGCTTAACCCACTGTGCCACAAGGCTGGCCCCCCTCCGTGGATTTTTTGAAGGTTTGTTGTCTTTAGGAGAGGTCCAGGCTAGGGTGGGTGAAACACTGACATATACTCTGAGTTAGCAGCTGTGTCCACTTTCCTGAGTGACAACTTAGGAAGTGACAACTCTACCCTTCCTCGGGACCCGTGCCGTTAGGGTCCCCCAATGCTTTACACTGTGAGTCTTGTTAGAGTAGCCCAGAGATGCCCACGTGCAGTGCCTCGGCTGGCCGTAGGCGTTTTTCTCTTATTTTTCTAATCTCCTTCTGTTTACCACAATGGTCAACAGACTTTTCCTGTCGAGTTTTTGAGAGTAAATATTTTAGGCTCCAAGGGCCGGGCAGCGTCTGTGGCGGTGACTCAGCTGTGCCGCGGCTGCGCAAAAGCCCCCACAGATGACAGGTCAGTGGGTGCAGCCGTGTCGCAGGAGGGCCGCGTCTGCAGATGCAGGCGCTGATGGGCAGCAGCCAGCCCACAGGCTACGGTCAGCCTGACCCAACCTGGGGCGATCCCCGCCTCCAGACTGGTCGCAGTCTTCACTGTGGAGATCTGGGGATGTGTTTGGGTTGAAGCAGTCATCCCAGACAGCCAGAGAGAGGGCTCCTCCCACGCTGCCCGGAGACCCAGGGGAAAGTTAGGGCAGAGTCACAGGCAGATCCCAGAGGGCAGGTGCTGGTTCCTGCGGGCTGTGTCAGGAAGAGTCTACCGGCTGTGGTGGAACACGAAGGCTGAGTGGAATCAGAAAGCCGAGGGCCACTGGGCCTCCCCGAGCCAGAGTGCCTCGGTGGCACCCGGTGTGACCGATCTCTCAGTTCCCGGGTTCTCCACTCACTGGATACAAAGCCTTGGAATTAAACCTTTTAAAAATCCCCAAGCACGACTAGTAATTCTCACTCTTCACCTTTCTACCATGTACATCCAGGATTCTGGATGCCAGGGTTGGGTGTTTTGCAATCCCTCGCCTGTGCAGCTGAATGAAATCACTGATCGTTTTCTGGGCACGTGATGTTTTTCCAGGGGTGCTTCAAGAAAGCCTCTTTGACGGCGGCTGCTTTGAGGTGGTGGTTTTGATGTGGAATCGTTTTTGCTGGGATTGTTCAGCCTTTTGAAAAAAAAAAAAAAGCCTCACTGATACACCAAGGCCACAGCCACTTCCATGCCTGAATGGGGCTGAGGAAGTGAGGTGTGGGGTGGGGGTGGGCAGGGAAGGGGTGCAGGTCAGGAAGGGGCGAGGCGGAGGGCGGGGGCTACCCATCCTCTGGCAGACAGGGCGGCCTGTGAGTGTCATAACCACTCACAGAAGGGACCCCTGGCCATCCACAGCAGAGCGTCTGCCCATACCCAGAACTGCCTTGCATCTCGAACGGGCGCCATCCTAAGTTTTCTCCTTTCTTAAAGTCAAAAGACTGTGATGTGTGGGGTGGGGGTGGGGGTGGGGGTGAATGTCTGAATGACAGCGTCATCCTCCATGCACAGGAAATGTTCAATTAGACTTGTACGAGTCATCTAGAACTCCTGCTAGTGCACAGGCGTTATCGTTACTATCACAAAAGTCTCTTTGAGCGATGGTTTGGGGGACAGGGCCGGAATGCCTTCCTTCACAGCTGAGTCTGTGTCTTAGAGACTTTTAATAACCCATTCATGTCCTCTTAACTGTGAACGCAGCGTAGGAAGCAGTAGATACTCGTGTACCTCTAACAGCGAAGACACGAACAAAACAGAAAATGATTTTGTGGGGTGGTTTGCCGAGACTGCTTCTAAAAGCCTACAGGATCAGAATTTCCCTGGATTTCCATCATTGTTCTCATTCATGGTGCCATTTCATCCTGACGATGGCCCTGTGCTGTGGGTAGGGCCTCACCTTGGGTCACCTGGACAAACAGCAAGGCCGATTTCACCTAGCCAACCTGGCTGGCCTGCTGGCCACAGGCTCGGCTGGTTGTGGCCCAGTTCTGATGGGGACCAGGCTGCTGCTCTCCTGGTCTCCTCAGCCCATGGACCCTGCTGGGGACCTTGATCTG
Source organism: Lepus europaeus (assembly GCF_033115175.1). Taxonomy (NCBI): domain Eukaryota; kingdom Metazoa; phylum Chordata; class Mammalia; order Lagomorpha; family Leporidae; genus Lepus; species Lepus europaeus. The sequence goes on along the minus strand of NC_084839.1, from coordinate 86,762,086 downwards.
GGCTGTCTCCTGGTGAGACAGGAGGGCACAGTGTCTGTAGTGTTTATTTTGTTGTCATTATTGCTACGTGTGTCCTGTTGCTACAATACCAAGCAGAGCAGCCTTATGAAGGAAACAGGAAATGCCTCTTCTGCTTCTCCCCTCCCCTAATTGTTTCCTTTGGGATGACCCTAGATCTTAGTTGAGTGTATCCTATGTGTGTGGAGTATGGTACGTGCCTCTTATGTTTGAGTGTGTGCCTGTGTATACAGCACTCCTCCCCATCGATGGTTTTGTTTTCTGAGGCTTCACTCGCCCACAGCTAGCCCTGTCCAAGAATATGACGGGAAGCCCAGAAATGAGCAGTTTGCACTTTTTAAGGTGGGTGTCGCCCTGCCGAGTAGCGTGATGAGCTCACTCACTGCCCCAGCGCATCCCACCAGGGACATGGAGCATCCGTTTGAGCAGCATTTCTGGGCTGTACACACTCCCCCCACCCATTAGTCACTTGGTGCCCCGTTGGTTATCAGATCCGCTGTCAGGATATCTCCGTGCTTGTGCTAAAGTAACCCTTATTTTGCTTAATCACAGCCCCAAGTGCAGGATTCTCGATGCTAAAGAGAAGCCTTAAAGTGCTTCTTTTCAGGGAATAGAAAGAAAAAGAAAGAAAGAAAGCTCTCGACTTTAACAGCGAAGGAAAAATTACTGTATAGTGCAATTGCGAAGCTCCGCGGAAGAGCAGATCTGGCTGTGAAATTGTGAGGGAAGAGAGGGAGCTCATGCTAGTTTTGCTGACACACCTCAAACTGCAAGAGGTACAGCCGCAATGCTTAAGTGCTTGGATGAAATGGAAAAGGCGCTCAATGATAGGGTTTGGTTCTGTCTGTGGCTTCGGGCACCCACCGAGGGTCTTAGAACGTATCCTATGTGGATAAGGGATTGCCGTTTAGGTACAGACACACGGGCGCACACAGATTCTTGTCATTTTCTCCCACGCGTGTGCTGTGGTCAGCCGTCCACGCCAGTCCTATATCATGTAGGGACTTAGCTCATTCTCAGACATCGTCTCAACTGCCTCCCTTTTTTCTACCCCCATTTCGGTAGGACGTGAAGTCCCAACGGTCCCCTCTCTGAAGGAGCTCCTTGCTCCTCCCCCATCTGTGGGCCCGGTTCAGTGCTGCTCCATCAGACTCGGGCAGGACAGGGCCCGAGGATCTGAATTCCAGCAGGCCGCCTGGGTGTCCTCATGATGGCTGGAGCTAGAGGCCTGCTGGCCCAGAAGGAGCATCCAGGCTCCCAGAAGGAGCATCCAGGCTCCCGCAAGGAGCATCCAGGCTCCCGCACCTGCACCTGAGACCCTCCCACTGCCTCGTGGTTCTGCCCATGCTGCCCCCTAGGCCAGCGCCTGCTCCCCTCACTCAGGATGACTTCCGTGAGCCTGGATGCACCTTAGCACTTCTGTCCCCTACCCATCAAAGCACCATGTAAGCCATCTTGTGGCCGGTCACTGGCCAGAGGCATTGCAGTGGTTTACTTGCTTCTCCTGGGTGGCCTGTGCCTGACTCAGCCTCAGCACCTGGCATCACAGGCATGCAGTGAAAGTCTGACCTGGCCAGAGCCAGTGGGTGGGGCTTGGGCAGGAACCACATCTCCTGGCCCTCAACTCCTGCCCTGAGGGAGGCACTGGACACCCTGACAGAGTGGCAGAGAGGGGGCTCCTTAGCCTGCGTCTCATGGTCTCCTCCTCCATCAGCCAGTGGCACTGTCCCCCCTGGCCTGCAAGGGAGACCACAGAGCAGGGGTGCCCAACTCCACCTGGCTTTCCCTAGGGCCCCCTCCATGCTGCAGCCCCCGGTGCTCCTCTGATCCCCACTGTCCTGCCCCTTGCTTTGCCAGGATGCTGGTGGAGAAGTTCTCCGTGTCGCTGCAGGCCATCCCATCGGTACATCCAGGAGAGACCGTGTTTCTGCCTAGACGGCACCCTCTGCCCTGTGCCCTGGACTCCTCACAAATGGAGCCACACAGCCACCTGGAAGGGCTGTTCCTCAGGTGGGCGTGCATGGGGTCGGGTGGGGGGAGGGAGCATTGGTTGTCAGGGCCCCTTCCTCATGGATCCCAGGGATGGGAGCCACCCAGGGGCAGGCATTGTGATGCAGTGGTGGAGCCACTACTTGGGCCACCCACATTCAGCTTCCAGGCCAGCTTCCTGCTAATGCACACCCTGGGGGGTGGCAGTTAATGGCTTCCTTCCTGCCACCCACGTGGAAGACCTGGGTGAAGTTTCTGGCTCCTGGCTTTGGCTGTTTGGGGCATTTGGATAGTGAGCCAGCAGATAGACCATGTGTCATCTGTATCTCTCTGTGTCACTCTGCCTTTCAAATAATTTTTTTTTTAATTATTTTTTTGAAAGGCAGAGCAACAGACAGACAGACAAGCAAAGATCTTCCATCTGCTGGTTCACTCCCCAAATGCCAGGGCCAGGCCAGGCTGAAGCTGGGAGCCTGGAACTCAGTCCCGGCCTCTCACGTGAGCGGCAGGGAACCAAGTCCTGGAACCATCACCTGTTTCCTACCAGGGTGTTAAGCATTAGCAGGAAGGTGGATCAGGGGCAGAGGTGGCACTCACATCGGATTTGGGACGTGGGAGTCTCAAGTTGGGGTTTAACTGCTGCACCACAGTGCCTGTCCCCCAAAATAAATTTATTTTTTTTAAAAATGGCCACCCTAAATTAGGAAATCCAAAGTGATGTTTTGGCCAATCTTCACATGTCAACTTTTAGGAATGTGTCCATAGCTGCATGTGCGTGCTGACAATGTTTAATGATTTCAATGCCTATCCTTTAAAAATCCTACATTATCGCAAACACCCAGCAGTGCGTTTGTGTGTACATGTTGCTTTCTCGTCCCCCGTGCCGCGGTTTCCTGGAACAGTCTGAGTCAGACTGGTCCTGTGGGTCTCCATCAGCGCAGGGGCCTATCTCTGGGCCTCCCAGAGTGTGTGATGGTCACTTCCCTCTGTGGTAGTCCTCCCTGCCCCCCTGCCGCCCACCATGCATGGTTTCCTAGTTTCCTGCAGTTTCAGTTAGCCACAGGCCAAACACTCGCAATCCAAAAATACTAAATGGGCAATTCATGGGATGAGGCAGTTCGTAAGTTTTAAATGGCAGGCCATTCTGGGTAGTGTGATGAAATTGCCGTGGGCTGAGTTAGCCTAAAATTAATCTCTCTCCCTGACGTGTCCCCTATCAAAATCTCATGCCATGCTGCTCCATTCTGCCCCAGACAAAGCTCCTCCTGTTGTCCACTGTACTCACACTGTAACCATCACCGTCTGCCAGTCACTCCGTAGCCGTCTGGGTTATCAGATCAACCTCCCTGGTATTGCAGTGCCTGTGTTCAAGTCACCCTCGTTTTACTTCTTAACGAACCCCAAAGCACGAGGATCCTGATGCTGGCAATTCACCTACGGCAAAGGAAAACTATAAATGCTTCCTTTAAGTGAAAAGGTGAAAGTTCTCGATTTAATAAGGAAAGTAAGGGGCCAGCGTTGTGGCGTAGCAGGTAAAGCTGCCACCTGTGGTACTGGCCTCCCACAGGGGCACTGGTTCATGTCCCAGCTACTCCAATTCCAATCCAGCTCCCTGCTAATGCACTGGAAAGTAGCAAAAAATGGCCTAAGTGCTTGGGCTCCTGCACCCACGTGGGAGACCTGGAAGAAGCTCCTGGCTCCTGGCTTCAGCCTAGCTCAACCCTAGCCATTGCAGCCATCTGAGGAGTGAACCAGTGAATGGAAGAGCCCTCTCTTTCTCTCTCTCTCTCTCTCTCTCTCTCTCTCTCTCTCTCTCTTTGCCTCTCCCTACCCTCTATAACTCTTTCAAGTAAATAAATAATTTTTGTTAAAAAAAAAGGAAAGAAAAAATTGTGTGTTGAAGTTGCTGAGATCTATGGAGGAATGAATCTTCCGTGACATTGTGAAGAAGGAAATAGAAATTGATGCTATTCTTGCAGTCGCGACTCAAAGTGCCAAAATTAGGGCCAGAATGCATGATAAGTACTTAGTTAAGTTGGAAAAGGCATTAAATGATAGAATTGGCACTCTCTGCTGTTCTGAACATCCACTGGGGGCTTTGAAACACATTCCCCACGGATAAGGGGGTTGCTGTAGTTGTTGGAGACACAGCTCGCCTTTAGTCTGTGATGATGACAATGCAAGAGTCCGTCCCCAGCCCCAGGACAGCTGCCCTGTTCCACTTTTCTGGAGTAGTAAATTCTGAACATTATCACGTAACCACTGAGTAGGTGGATGAGTTTTGAAAGATTTACCACGTTAATATCTGATACTTGCAATTATGAGCTAATGTATCCAAGAACAAGAACGAGAAGGAATCTTCAGGATCCAGGGCAATAGCCGGCCAGACTAGCGCCCTGCTGGGTTGGAGGCCAAGGGGATGGAGAAAGGGCCAGTTCAGCCCACCTGGAGAGGAGCACAAAGGTGGGGCTGCTTCTATGGCCTCTTTGGCCACATCAGGACTTAAAACACAGGAGTCGGGGCCCGGCATTGTGGCATAGTGGATTAAGCCACTGCCTGTGATGCCGGCATCCCATATGGGCACCTATTCGTGTCCCAGCTGCTCTGCTTCCGATCTAGCTCCCTGGGAAAACAGCAGAAGATGGCCCAAGTGCTTGGACCCCTGCACCCATTTAGGAGACCTGGAATAAGTTCCTGCCTCTTAAGCCGGCGCCGCAGCTCAATAGGCTAATCCTCCACCTTGCGGCGCCGGCACACCGGGTTCTAGTCCCAGTCGGGGCACCAGATTCTGTCCTGGTTGCCCCTCTTCCAGGCCAGCTCTCTGCTGTGGCCCGGGAAGGCAGTGGAGGATTGCCCAAGTGCTTGGGCCCTGCACCCCCTTGGGAGACCAGGAGAAGGCACATGGCTCCTGGCTTCAGACCAGCATGGTGCACCTGCCGGCGCGGCAATCATTGGAGGGTGAACCAATGGCAAAGGAAGACCTTTCTCTCTGTCTCTCTCTCACACTGTCCACTCTGCCTGTCGAAAAAAAAAAAAAAAAGGAAAAAGAAAAAAGTTCCTGGCTCCTGGCTCCTGGCTTCAGCCTGGCCCAGCCCCGAGTGAACCAATGGATGGAAGATTCTCTCTCTCTCTCTCTCTCTCCTTTCTCTTTCTCTGTCTGTAACGCTGCCTTTCAAACAAATAAATGAATCTTTAAACCACACACACACACAAGTTCTCATCTCTTTCCTGGCTTCCTTATGTTTATTCCATTCATTCTAAGTCTATCCTACTTTTTAATATAAAGATTACTCTTAATGTTTTGACACATTTCCTTTATAGGTTTCTCTCCTGGCATATCCTAAGCACATCTAAAGGCAGAGTGAGCTGTAGGATGTACCCCTGTGTACCCATATCTTACCTTCCACAAGGACCAACTCAAAGCCAGTCCTATCATTGTCTACCCCTTCCCACATCATCTCCTTAAGACCGCCTAAACAAATCCGATAACACGTAACTTAATCTGTAAATATTTCAGTTTGCATCTCTAAAGCCTAGGACTCTATTTTAAGTGTAACTTTAATATCATTATTATGCCCCCAAAATAGTAATTTATTTATTCGCACTTATTTGAAAGGCAGAGACAGAGAAAGAAACAGATGCCCCAACAGCCAGGGCTGGACCAGGCTGAAGCCACAATGCCACCTAAATCTGGATCTCCCAAATGGTAGGCAGGGACCTAAATAGTTGAGCCATCATCTCCTGCTTCCAAGGAGGCACATTAGCAGGAAGCTGGATCAGAAAGAAGTGGGAGAGCCAAGACTTGAACCAGGCATTCCAGTGTGGGATGCGGGCAGCCTTTTAAGTGCTGTTCCAGATGCCCACCCCCTAATTTCTTAGTATCATTTTATAGGTCAGTGTTCAGACTCCCTTTGTTGTTTTATAAATTTTTTTAGAATTATTTTGTTTATTTGAAAGACAGAGTTACAGAAAGAGATAGAGCTAGAGAGAGGTCTTCCATCCGCTGGTTCACTCCCCAAATGACTGCAACAGCCAGAGCTGGGCTGATCTGAAGCCAAGAGCCAAGAGCTTCTTCCAGGTCTCCCACATGGGTGCAGGGGTCTAAGGACTTGGGCCATCCTCCACTGCTTTCCCAGGCCATAGCAGAGAGCTGGATTGGACAAGGAGCAGCTGGGACTCAAACCGGCGCCCACATGGGATGCCGGCACTGCAGGCTCGGGCTTTAACCCACTGTGCCACAGCGCCGGCCCCTATAAATATTTTTTGTAAGTTGTTTTCATCAGGATCTGAACAGATCCAAACACTGCAGTTAGACAATGTGATGCCAAAGGCGAAATACTAGTGCAGGGGCTAGTGTTGTGGTGAGGTGGGTTAAACTGCAGCCTGTGGCACCGGCATCTCCTATCAACACCAGTTCAACTCAAGGCTGCTCCGCTTCCCATCCAGTGTCCTGCTGTTGTGTCCAGGATAGCAGTAAAAGATAGCCAAGCACTTGGGCCCCTGCCACCCACATGGAAGACCCAGGTGAAGTTCTAGGCTCTTGGCTTTGGCCTGGCCCAACCCTGGCCATTGCAGCCATTTGGGGAGTGAACCAGCAGATGGAAGATCTCTCTCTGTATCTCTCCCTCTCTCTTCTGTAACTCTGTGTTTCAAATAAGTGAATAGACCTTTAAAAGAAGGAAATACTACTACACTGCATTGCTGCTCTACTGCATTTTATTATTCTCTTTTTTTTGGACATCTATGTTATTTCCAGATCTTTTGGACAATGTGATAGAGAATATTCTTATACATAGATATGTATCCAGAAGTTTAGAATATACTTCCAGCTGTGATGTGAGATCATTCTGTCTGAGATATCACCATCAGAAAAACTTCACATTGATGTATTGAAAAGGCAGTAATTAAAGAGATGATGCGGGCTGGGCACTTGGCCTAGTGGTTAGGATGCCCGCATCCCACATCAGAATCACCCGGGTTTGATACCCAGCTCCTGCTCCTGACTTCGGCTTCCTGCTAGTGCGAACCCTGGGAAGCAGCGGTGATGGCTCAAGGAGTGGGATTCACCTGGGCTGTGTTCTCAGCTCCCAACTTCAGCCTTGTCCAGTCCAGCTGTTTTGGGCATTTGAGGACTGGACCATTAGATGGACGTGTTCTCTGTCTCTCTCTGCCTCTCCAATACATACATACATACTTTTTTTTTTTTTTTTTTTTTTTGACAGGCAGGGTAGACAATGAGAGAGAGAGACAGAGAGAAAGGTCTTCCTTTGCCGTTGGTTCACCCTCCAATGGCCACTGCAGCAGGCGCTGTGCTGATCCGAAGCCAGGAGCCAGGTGCTTCCTCCTGGTTTCCCATGTAGATGCAGGGCCCAAGCACTTGGGCCATCCTCCACTGCCTTCCCGGGCCACAGCAGAGAGCTGGCCTGGAAGAGGAGCAACCGGGACAGAATCCGCCGCCCCAACCGGGACTAGAACCCCGGGTGCCGGCGCCACTAGGCGGAGGATTAGCCTAGTGAGCTGCGGTGCCGGCCATACATACTATTTTTAAAGAACAGTTGGGATCCACATTTGGTGTAGCAGTTAAGATGCCACTAAGGACTTCCATATCCCATATAAAGTGTCTGAATTCAAGTCCCAGCTCCGCCCCTGATTCCATCTTCCTGCTAATGCACACCTGGAAGGCGGTGGGTGGTGGCTCAAGTCCTTGGGTCTCTGACACCCATATGGGAGACTTGGACTGAATCCTAGGCTCCCAGCTTTAGGCTCAGCCCTGGCTGTGGTAGCCATCCGAGGAGTGAACCAGTCAGTAAACGGGCAATCTCATCGGTTTCTGTTTCTCTTTTTGTCTCTCTGGTTTTCAGATAAATAAAAAGAATTTTTAAAAAGAGGTGATGAAAAGGGGGAACGAAAGAGAATGAAGGAAAAAGATAGTGCAGCTGGAGAAGAGAGGGGCAGAGGCTGGGCCAGCAGGAATTGGAGCGGAGGAGAGCAGAGAAAGGAGGCGTCTTCCTGTGCTGCCTTGGCCCGGAGTTTGTGCCGACAGCAGGTTTTCTGTGCAGGCCTGGCTGGCAGGCAGGATGTGTTTGACAGATGAGATGGCCCGTGGCGCGGTGACCTGGGATCAGAGCAGCCTTGCCAAGTGGGGCCAGGTGGCCGCCCAGCTTCCCTGGAGCCAGGAATTCAGCCCCTCCTCCCTCCGATATGCTCAAGCTGCACAGGGGAGAAGGTGATGCCAGCGCCTGAGACTGCAGTCTTGAGAAGGCTGCGGGCCACTTGCTGGAAGAATGCCCGTGCCCCCGTAGCCTCCCGTGCCCCTGCAGGGCAGTGCGTAAGGGCCACTTCCTGGAGGTCACCATTTAACCTTGGGTCATCTTTCACTTCCTGTTTGTGTCCAGGATTTCAAGTGCAGACACGCGGCACAAGAGTGGGGGCAATGGTAGTCTCTCAGTTACGAGCTCATGGAATTCAGCCAGAAACACGGCCCCGCGGGAGGAGCCGAGTGACTGCATCTCTCTCTCTCTCTCTCTCTCTCTCTCTCTCTCTCTCTCTCTCGTAGATTTGTTTGAAAGGAAGAGTTACAGAGACAGGGGGAGAGAGAGATCTTCCATCTACTGGTTCACTCTCCAAATGGCTGAAACAGCTTGGGATGGACCAGACTGCAGCTAGGAGTGAGGGACTCCATCTTGGTCTGTCCCATGTGGGTGGCAGGGGCCCAGGCACTTGGGCCATCTTCTTCTGCTTTCCCAGGTGCATCAGCAGGGAGCTGAATTAGAAGTGGAGAGGACTGACGCTCATGGGATGCCAGCATTGAAGGCACTGGTTTAACCCACTGCATCACAGCACCTGCCTGCCCTGATTATGTCTGGAGAAGCAGTTGAATCAATTCTTGCCATGCAAAAAGTTAACATTTTCTGAGCAGATGGTTTTTTATTTTCCTCATTTCTTCTGTATTTCTTCCTACAATGAACATGTATCATTTCTTAAAAAAAAAAAACATTTTATTTATTTGAAAGACAGAGAGAAGGAGAAACAGAGAGAGAGAGAGAGAGAGAGAGAGAGAGGTCTTCCATTTGCAGGTTCACTCCCCAAATGGCTGCAATGGCCGGGACTGGCTAGGCAGAAACCACGAACCAGGAGCTCCTTCCAGGTCTCCCACGTGGCTGCAGGGGCCCAAGGACTTGGGGCCATCCTCCCCTGCTTTCCCAGGAGCATTAGCAGGGAGCTGGATTGGAAGTGGAGCAGCCAGGACTCAAACGTACAGCCATAGGGCATACCAGCACTGCAGGAGGCAGCTTTACCCGCTATCCCCCAATGCCAGCCCCTTCGTATCATTTCTATTATTAGAAGGGAATTTCGGCCAGTGCCATGGCTCACTAGGCTAATCCTCCACCTGCAGCGCCGGCACACTGGGTTCTAGTCCCAGTGGGGCTCCGGATTCTGTCCCGGTTGCCCCTCTTCCAGGCCAGCTCTCTGCTGTGGCCCGGGAAGGCAGTGGAGGATGGCCCAAGTGCTTGGGCCCTGCACCTGCATGGGAGACCAGGAGAAGCACCTGGCTCCTGCCTTGGGATCAGCGCGGTGCGCCAGCTGCAGCAGCCATTGGAGGGTGAACCAATGGCAAAGGAAGACCTTTCTCTCTGTCTCTCTCTCTCACTGTCTACTCTGCCTGTCAAAAAAAGTAAAAAAAACAAAGAAGGGAATTCCACGTTTTAGAACCCTGTCTTGTAATAGATTCTCTTCCTCTGAACCAACTGTGAAATGTGGACACAGATCACGCAAGCCCCTCGTCTGGGGTTGCACATCAAGTGCCCGCAGACTTGTCGTCTGGGTCCAAGTGGCCTCCCCGTGAACGGATGCAGGATCCTGTGCAACTGGAGTTGGTCTGGACGACCCCCTCTCATCCTCTCATCCATCACCAGGCAGGATGCGTGACCTCGGGTCAGTTCCCTGGGACCGAAGTCAAAGGCCTTGATGACAGAAGCCGGTACCAGCTGATTCCAGGAGCTGAACTCCTCCCTCCTCCCTCGACAGCAGCCCTTAAAGGAAATCCAGTCTTCCTGAGTGGAAGAGTGTGTGTCAGGACCAGACCCACAAACCGCACAGCTCAGGGCAGAAGCCAACTTGTGCAAGGCTGGAGATTGCCTGCCCTGCTCAGTTCATCGCAAGCTCCCCGAGGCGCTTTCAGGAGTGGCGAGGCACACGTTTGTCCTGTGGATGCACCTGCCACCATGGTTGTGAGGACTACACGCTCCCCCAGAGCCTGATGCCCGGGCCAGGCCTACCGCATGGATGCTTCAGCAGGCAGGAAAAGGCAGGAGGCAGAGGGATCTGAGCTTTGTCGGCCTCAATGGCGCTGGTGCACGGCTTCTCCCTGAGGCCTGCAGCCCCTGCTCCTGTTTTGCCACAAATCCCTCTCCTTCCTGGAGGAAGATGACCAGGTTGAAGCGCAGGTGAAGTGTATTTGTCTAGAGTGGAGTGTCGACTGGGCTAGGGCTTCAGCCCCAAGAAGAGAGAGCAAGAGGAGGCAGCGATGACCTTGGCTGTGGCTGGGGTCCCTGGGCTTCTTGCCCAGGTGGTACTTACGTCTCTTTAAAGAAAGGAAAGGGAAAAAGCAGGGGCAGGCTGGCATTTGGCATAGCGGTGAAGGCTTTGCCTGGAGGCTCATCTTCCATTTCAGAGTGCCTGGGTGCGAATCCTGGCTCTGCTTTCCATCCAGCTCCCTGCTCACACGAACTCTGGGAGGCAGCGGACAATGGATCAAGGATCTGGAACCTTGGCACTCATGCGAGAGACTCAGATAGAGTTCTAGGCTCTTGGCTTCAGCCTGGCCCAGCCCTAGCTGTTGCAGGCATTTGGAGAGTGAACCAGCAGATAGAAGATCTCGCTCTGTCTCTTTCTGGGTCTGTCTCTCCATGGATGAAGGATCTCTGTCTCTGTGTGTCTTTCAAATAAAAATTTTAAAATAATTTAGAAAAAGAAAAAGCAGCAGGCACCGCGGCTCACTAGGCTAATCCTCCGTCTGCGGCGCCGGCACCCCGGGGTTCTAGTCCCGGTTGGGGCGCCAGATTCTGTCCCAGTTGCTCCTCTTCCAGTCCAGCTCTCTGCTGTGGCCCGGGAAGGCAGTGGAGGATGGCCCAAGTGCTTGGGCCCTGCACCCACATGGGAGACCAGGAGGAAGCACCTGGCTCCTGGCTTTGGATCAGTGCAGTGCTCCAGCCTTAGCAACCATTTGGGGGGTGAACCAAACTTTTCTCTCTGTCTCTGTCTCTTACTGTCCACTCTGCCTGTCCAAAAAAAAAAAAAAGAAAAGAAAGAAAGAAAAAAAGGAAAAAAAAAAAAAAAAGCAGGGGTCGGTGCTTTGGTATAGCGCATAAAGCCACTGCCTGCAGTGCCGGCATCCCATATGGGTGCCAGTCGAGTCCCTGCTGCTCCACTTCCAATCCAGCTCTCTGCTATGGCCTGGGAAAGCAGTGGAGGATGGCCCAAGTCTCAGGGCCCCTGCACCCACGTGGAAGACCTGGAAGAAGCTCCTGGCTCCTGGCTTCAGATTGGCGCAGCTCCAGCCATTGCAGTCATCTGGGGAGTGAACCAGCGGATGGAGGACCTCTCTCTTTATGTGTCTCTGCCTCTGCCTCTCTGTGACTCTGCCTTTCATATAAAATAAATAAGTCTTTATAAAAAAAAAAAAAAGAAAGAAAGAAAAGAAAAAGCAGGGGCTCTGGAGGGGAAGCCTTAGCCATTGTTTGTTTCTGTTCTACGCAGGCATTTTATTGAAACTTTGATTTGGGTAACTTGGCAGAGGGCCAGCAACAGAGCCCATGTAAATAACTACGCTTAGTGTTTATCCTTCTGCCATCACTCGGGATCCCAAGGTGTGCAGAGACTGTGCCCTCTGGGACTGCTGCCCGTGAAGTAGATGAGGAGGGAGAGGCTGGAAGAATCTTCCCTGGACGTCGTCAGGGACAGAAATGCCAGGGAGAAGGCTGGAGCTCCCCCAGTTCTGAGCCGACTTGTTTGTGTGTTTCCCTTCCGGTCCGATTCCCTCCTTCCCCGCCTTCTGCTCCAGTGGGCAGCCAGGGGCGGGGTGGGGGTGGGGTGAACGCAGACATCCGCCCTCTGTCATTGCTGTCGCGGCTGGGGATTAGCAGGGCTCTGGCTGTGGCTGCGCCCTGTGCTCCTCTCATCTCCAGCCATGGCTAAGGGATCTGGGTGGGAACCTCCCTTCCCTGGGATCCTTGAGGGTGACAGCTGTGTGCCTCACTCTCAGCCAGGCCTGTGTGGCACCTGCTATCCCCCACCCCACCCCCACTTCTCACTCCAAAATCCTCTGGCATTCTCAGCATAACTTCTGACCTCAGCATTGGCCTAAGCACGGACGAAGGCACCCGCTTGGGCCCAGGGACGGCCTTCCTGACGTGGAAGCATGACGCGGGATTTTGTAAATCTGATAACATCTGATTGAATCACCCACAGCATTTGAGCTTCCCCTGCTCGCTCCTCCCATCGCTTCCCTTCCCCCCTGCTGTGCTCCCAGCCAGGGCAGTGTGTTGTGCGGAGAGGATCCGCACAGTATGGCACACTTGAGGTTACCGAGGTTACCAAGGTTACTGCGTGCCATGGTGACCAGGTGGAGGCTCCTGCGGTTCCGCGGAAAGGAAGCAGCACTCCCCTGGTGCCAGGCGGGCGGGCACCACACCAGCTCATGACCCAGCCTGCACCGGAGACAGCCCATGGAGCTCCTTGAAAGCTGTTCGTTCGCGCTCGCTCCAAGGAAGAGCAGGACTATGTCTGCCGGCGCTCTCTTTCTCCCGAGATCTTACAGTTGAGACCCAGCCCAGCAGCAGTGGACTCAGAGGCAGACGGATCATTCTGCAAGGCCTGCTTAGCAGGAGGAAGACGTTGCAACCCCAGGACGTCTCTCACGCAGAGCAGCAGCTGCAAATGTGTTACTCTGAGCCAACGGGGGCTTGTACCACCACCCCACTGGGAAACTGGCAGAGCGCCCGCTCACCCACCGCACCACGCCAGCATCTCCTAAGTGCCCCTGGAGCTCCAGCCTCCTCGACACATGGCCTCAGCTGGGGTCCTGCCAATTTGCAAGGCCCTCCAGACTTTGTTTACTTGGGTATTGTGCATGTGCTTGAAGGCATTGCCTGTCAGGGTCAGCCCGCGAAAGTATCCGTGTGACCGGGCACGTGGGGCAGAGTAGCCTGTGCCAGCAGCCCCGGGGGCTCACGCGTGTTTGGATGTACACATCAGGGTCTGTTTTCCAGCGGTAAACTTCGTAAGCCCAGGAACAAAGCTGCTTTCTCCTCTGAACTTAAATGACTTGGAAAAAAAACACACACACTTTGCAAATTGCCTGGGCATCCTCAAGGAGACAGCAGCTTGGCTTGGGGGATCTTTGCTGTGGAGCGTTCTGTTCCTGGCAGATTAAAGACCTATGTCCTTTTTTTTAAAAAGGAGAAAAGAGAGGAGGACAAGGAAGGGGTGGGGGAGGAGGGGAAAAAGGAAGAGGTTGGACTAACCAAGGAAATTTCTACCTAGGGTCAGGACGTTAAATGCTATCTATCTGAAATGTTCTTGGTGTGCATCTGGCCATTAAAATGAAGAACAGGACTTGGTAGGCTCCAAACACAAAAGATAAAGAAGTAGGAAAACTCATTGCTTGCCATGACGGATTTATGCTATGTATACGTGTTGAAATATTGCACTCTGCCCAATAAAAATGTGCAAGTATTCTACGTTAATCAAAAAATTTGAGTGATAAAATATTTTTAAAAAGAAGAAAAAACAACAAACTTGAAATTACTTTTTCATTTCCTGGACTCCATATTAATTCTCAATGGGACATTATCTAGAAAGAGAAATATTAACAGACAGAAAACATACAGAGAGTGGAGAAATCCACCCCAAAGACAGTCTATCTGGGTGGAGTTGGGAAGGTGACCAAGCCCAGCCAATCCCTCTAAAATGACTTGCAGAGCCCCTGTGCCCATCACGAGCAGAGCCAGCGTTGTGGTGCAGCATGTTAAGCTGCTACGTGCGACGCCGGCATCCCCTATCAAAGTACTGGTTCCAGTCCTGGCTGCTCTGCTTCCAATCCGGCTCCCTGCTTAGCAGTGTGCCTGGAAAGGCAGTGGATGATGGCCCAAGTACTTGGCTCCCTGTCACCCACATGGAGACCAGAATGGAATTCCAAGCCCCTGGTTTGGCCTGGCCCAGCCCCAGCCATTGTGGCCATTTGGGGAGTGAACCAGTGTATGGAAGCTCTCTCTGTGTATCCCTCTCTTTCTGTCACTCTACCTTTTAAATAAATAAAATGAGTCTCAAACACATACACGTGACTACTTCAACTCATTTCATGGAGACCTGGGATAGACCAAGGTGTCCTGCAAAGGCAGTGCTGCACCTAACGCAGGCCTTCTCCCCAGGCCGGCGGTCTGACTGCCCAGCCAGCTGGAATGGACACCACAGGTCACGGGCCCATGGTCAGCCCGAGCGCCATTCCTCTGACTCGGGGACAGCAGCTGCTCTCGGTTTCTGAGAGTCCTTTACGGAATCCTTGTTGACTGTTCCCTTCCCAGAATTTCCTAGTCCTGGGAAATTATTTTCTGTTATTTTCCCATCTTCTCAGGTGTCCTCTCTGTGTTGGAAAAAGCAATGACAGACAGAAACTCTCTGTGTAACCAGATACCGTGATATTAGCACGGCTGAATGGTAATCCTGTCTGCCCCTCAGGTCAGAGCCTGCAGTCAAGGCACCTAGACGCTCTGCTCACCCCTGGTAAATGCCTCAGTTTCCCTCTCCATCAAAGTGTGCCACACAGATGTATACTTAAAACACTGCGGCGCAGTGGGTAAAGCCGTTGCCTGCAGTGCCGGCATCCCATATGGGCACTGGTTTGAGTCCTGGCTGCTCCGCTTCCGATCCAGCTCTCTGCTATGGCCTGGGAAAGCAGTAGAAGATGGCCCAAGTTCTTGGGCTCCTGCACTCGGGTGGGAGACTTGGAGGAAGCTGCTGGCTCCTGGCTTTGGATCAGCCCAGCTCCGGCCGTTGTAGCCATCTGGGGAATGAACCAGCGGATGGAAGACTCTCTCTCTCTCTCTCTTCCTCCCTCTTT
This sequence comes from Lepus europaeus, assembly GCF_033115175.1. Lineage (NCBI taxonomy): Eukaryota > Metazoa > Chordata > Mammalia > Lagomorpha > Leporidae > Lepus > Lepus europaeus. The sequence goes on along the minus strand of NC_084839.1, from coordinate 86,746,959 downwards.
ATAACTCTGCCTTTCAAACAAATAAATACATCTTTTAAAAAAAAAAGCCACTGTGAGGGAGGCTGGCAATGGATTAAGCTGCCACCTGCAATGCTGTCATCTCATATGGGCTCTGGTTCAAGTCCTGGCAGCTCCACTTCTGATGCAGCTCTCTGCTAATGGTCCTAGGAAAGCAACAGAAAATGACCTGAGTGTTTGGCCTCCTGCCATCCATGTGGGAGACCCAGATGGAGTTCCAGGCTCCTGGCTTCAACCTGGCCCAGCCCTGGGCCATTGCAGCCATTTGGGGAGTGAACCAGCGGATGGAAGATCGATCTCTCTCATTGTCGCTCTCACTCTCTGTAACTCTGCCTTTCAAACAAAAACATAAATCTTCTAAAAAGGGTTGGGGGGTGGGAACCAGGAATATCCATGGAAAGCCCTTGCAACAAGCAGGTAAGTTTGATGAGAACACCTCATGTTGAGGACTGGAAAAGCCTGTTAGCTCTTGGAGTGGCTGAGACGTGACCATGTCCCATGGACCTCCCTTAACCTCGCTGCCCTGTCCCTCAGCTCCTCACAGGCCCAGCAGCTCTCCTTCCTGCACGACGGCCTCCTTAGCAACATCTACCTGCACAGGACCAGCTGCCCCGTGCCCCTGCTGCAATGGCTGTTCCAGGTGAGGACCAGACCAGCCGCTAGGTGGCGGGAGTGCAGCAGCCTCCTAGCTGGGGCCAGCCTGCAGGCAGGAGGAGCGGGGCTGGGCATTAACCTTGTGTGGGGTTGAGAGCAGAGGAGGGAGGAAAGCTGATGGAGAGTTAATCCTCACCGGGACCCAGGTGTGGCCTCTGCCTCCCGCTCGGTGTGCAGCTCTCCGGGTGTTGCCTGTGCCACCCAGAAGCCTGGCTTAGCTTTCCGGAGGGGCCTGGCGCTGCCAGTGGACTTGAAGTCCAACCCCTCAGTGTGTAGATCCATGCTTGCCCAACGAGGTTCTCCTGTTGTGTCAAAAATCTCTTCCCCGGCCACCAAGGTCCCCTAGCCGATAGGCAGCCCCCTGGGGCAGGGGGGTGCCCACAGATTTAAAGCCTAGGGTGCTGGTGGGTCGGAGGGCTTGCTTCCTGTCTGCCGTTAGTCGGCCAGAGGAGCCTGCAGCTGCAGTCTCTCCCCTCCTGGGTGTCGTTGGAACATTCTGCCTTGGGGGAACATCCACCCTGCCTGGGGCTTGCAACTTTTGGAGAGACAGAGACAGTAAAAACCCAGCAGGAACCAACTGCTCCGATCTGAATGCCTGGCATGAGGATGCCTGCCTGGCCTGGGCCCCCTCCCAGGGCCCCTGGGGATGGGCTGGCCACAAGTTCCAGCTCGTCCTGTTGCTGCCAGTTGGAGCCTGGACCCCAGCTGTAAATCAGAGCCACTGTGCAGGGCGGGTTCAAGGAAGTCCTCCCCCTCGGCAGGCTGGCCACACTCCAGGCAGAGCCCTCCAGCTCCCTCTGCTTCCCCCACCCCCAGCCCCCAGCCCTGGGGCCGCCTCCGTGCTGCAGAGGAGAAAGACCCCAGGCTCCTGGGGCCCTGCTGTGGCCCTTGCTCTGGTGCCCCTCTCCCCCCGCGGCCTGGTGGGAGTGGATGGGGAGGAACAGGGAACAGTGTGCCCATTATTCTCACCCCAGCCAGGGCAGCTTCTCGCTGCTCCTTGCACAGCAGATGACGAAGCACACAATTGGGCATTGGGAGGCACAAAGAGCCCAACTGAGAGGGCGCCCACAGAGGGGCCTTGTGTGACCCTGACACGGCGTGGAGTGCCCTTCCTCTTGGGGGGGATCAGTCTCCATGAGGTCCTGGGACCCCAGAGCCTCCCCCAAGACAAAGTGCAAGCTTGGTCACCTGTGGGCGTGTTCCTTAACATCTGCCCTATGCCTCCGATGGCCCCGTGTGCAAGAGAAGTGTGCAACCCTCGCAGACCGCCCTGGCCACTGCTCGGCCCAGGGCCTGGCATTGTCAGCGCACGGAGGCCCCGGTTCACGCCCTGTGGAGAGGAAAAGCAGAAGCCCCATCCCCTGCCACGGCGGAAGCCAGGTTGGCGAGAGGGATGCCCTTGGCTTTGGGAGACCTCTGGGCAGTATGCTCTGTGCACTTCAGAAGCTTATATGGTTAGTGAGGACTCTGGCTGCAAGAGGCAGAAATCCATGAAGGGCCCCCCTGCAGCCTCCTGGGGATTCTTAACACCAGAGTGGGAACGGTCCCGGGGATCCCAGGACTGGGATGTGGCTGGCTCTCGGGCGGAGCTGGAACCAGGATGGGGAAGCATCAGGATGCTGGACCAGCCTCCACTTCTCTCTCCTCCCCGGGGGGCTCCCTGGCCAAGCAAGACCAGGCTGTGTCCACAAATCTGAGTCCCCAGGAAGGACAGTATAGTTTTCCTGAGAGGATTAAATGGTCCCCTGGTCCAGTCAAGGCAGCTGGGTGAGCGGGGCTGCAGGAGCCTACACGGACACCTGGGGTCCATCCTGGGAGCTGGGGGCGGGCGAGTCAGACCTCCCAGCTCTGCTCAGTCCACTGCGTTCTTAGAGAGGCGGTGCTGAGTTCCCCTGGGGTCGTGGTCCTGCTGCCCCCCCCCCCAGAGGCTTCAGTCCATGTTCTCTTGGGGAACAGGCTTCAGCCACAGGGCTCTTGACTTCCGTGGGCTTGTCCACCTCGTGTGGACCTTCCGGGTGAGCCTCACCAGGGAGGATGGGCACGAGCAGGTAGCGTATGTCCTCGGTGAGCTTCTAGAGAGTCGAGTGTTCGGCTGTAGAAGTTACAAGAAGTCACAGAGGAATGGACCCCGAGGCAGTGGCTTCCCTGCGAGCGCCCCAGCTGTGACAGGGAGGGCAGTAGATCCGGCAGAGGGAGGGGCTGTGCAGCAGGAGGGGGTCCCCGACAGTCCTGAGGGGCCCTGCAATCCGGTGACCCTTTTGGGTAGCCTGAGTTGAAGTGAGGGCTCCAGGCCCTCGGACCCCAGCATCAGCCTGTCGCCAGACACAGGCTGCACTTGGAGAGGTTATGCTCTCGGGCCAGATCCAGGAGTGGCATTCAGCCCTGGGGCACTCCAAAGCCACTGTGTCTGAAAGGGAGAGTTCCCTACAGCACCCACCACCGCTGTGAGCACTCTCAGGAACCCCGCCCCGAGGCCTGGCCCCGACTGTGTGTCCCCAGACAAGGTGGCACTGTGGGTGGGTGGTGCTGGGCGCTTGTTTGTGTCGTACCCTCTCCATATCCCAAATCCCCGGTGCAGGACACACTGACTCCAGCAGCATTCCAATAAGGATCCCTGTTGCCTGGAGTTGTTTGGGGTTGTGGATCTGCGCTCAGGACCAGGATTTTCCACGCCAGTGGTCTCAGATGACTGTGAAAGTAAAACACTGACCCGGAAATGATTTGAAGCTCCCAGAGCGGGGCCAACCTGGTCCTGCCCAGCTGACTGTGGCCGGTCGGTGCTTGCAAGCTCCTTCTCTCCTCTACGCTGGCCCCCGCCCTGCAGGGACATGGAAGTGACCGCAAGGAGTGAAAAGCCAGAAGGCCCCAGACCCTCCCAGAGGGAGGTGGACAGAGAAGGGAGTTTTAAGTCCCACGGACCTGGCTTTCACTCCTGGGTTAGCGACTAACGGGCTGCGTGACCCGAGGGGAGTTGCTTGACACCCCCCCCCCCCCAGCATGGTTTCCTCATCTGGACGATGACAGCAGTAACCACATCCTCCTTCTCCTACGTGGCCTAGTGAGGATGAAATGGGATTTATTTAATGCGGGGTAATGGAAAGGCATTGCCTTGCGCCACAGAAACGACCCTGCTCACCTGTTTTGGGTTTTGTTTTGTTTTTTGTTTTTTTTTCTCCTAGCTTCTGACATGGCCTCCAGAAACGTCTTCAAGAGCCTTTGATCTCCTCTGGGACCTGAGTGTGGATGGGCTTTTCCGTCAGTCTGGTCAGTACCTGGTGCAGGGTGGAGACTGGCGCCCTTGGCCCCATACGACACACGTCTGTCAGTGCCCCAGAGCCCAGTACAGAGGGAGGGGCTGGTGGCGACATCAGAGCCATCTTCAGCCCTGGCTCCAGCATTAGTAAAAAGCTGAGCTGGCAGGCTCATTGGCACCTTGGTCCGGCCTCAGATCCTGGTCTCCGTGGCCAAGTCCAGGCTGACCTCACAGTCTCCTCGGATCCCAGAGCAGTCCAAAAATTTGGGTTCACATTGGGGTAGTCTCTGGTTCGAGGGGGACAGAGCATGCCTGGGAGGGTTCCAGGAACACATCCACAGAATCAGACCAGCTGCCAGGGTTGGCGGCACCGCTGGGGAGCACCTGAAGCTCACCGCCCTCCCCACCACTGGCAGCCTCCCTCGGCTGTTCGAGCAGCAGTGGTCCAGGCTGAAATGGGAGCCTCCAATCTGTCCCTTGGCCCTGTCGTCTGGGGGGATGTGTTTAATTCATCTTTACTCCTTAAGATGTCAGAGTTCCAGGGAGCCATTAATTTTCCTCTTAGCGACTGCACCCTTCCCAGGCTGTCATCACTTGGCACCTAAACTTAGACACTTTGGCACCAAAAAATATCACGTAACCATCTGAAAGCTGCTGGTGGTCCAGGGTGAGAGGGATTCCTGGGTGCCCAGGCCCCGCCTGTACCGAAGCTATAGTCTACCTCTCTCTCCCTCCCTCCCTCCAGGGCACAAGACCACAGGGCTCTGAAGGCTACAGGCATAGCTGCAGGGTGCAATGTGCACCCCCAGCCCTGTGAGCTTCAGGAGCTGGCTGAGCTGGGGGCTATCTGTCAAACTGGAGGATTCCAGACTCCCCCCAGCCAGTCCCCCTGTGGGCCCCTCACGCCGAGCTGCTGAATATAGCGCCAGTCCCAGCATCCTCTCCCTTTGCGTAACCTCTGCCCCTGCTGCCTGGGCTGCCTTCTGGAGCCCCCGGGGCCTTCTCTGCGGCATGCCTGCCCTTTTGGGGAACAGAGGCTCCCTTGTGCTGCCCCTCTCCTCTGTGCAGTGGTATGTGTCTCCCCCGCAGGCGCCCAGGGGACAGCCCACTCTCCTGTGCTGCTTGCCACGTTGTTGTCCCTCCTTTGCCTTCCATGGGACGTGGCACTCCTGGCCAGTTCGGGTCTGGCTCCCCTCACTCCAGGTGTTTCCTGTGGGCATGACCTGAGAGGCCAGCCTGGCATTCTGTTTGCCTGCCCAGGGGAATAGAACCTGTCCTAGACGAGTCCACGCCAAGGTCAGGATCTGGACTAACGGGGGAAACATCAGAGGCCTGGGGCACAGAAGGACAGGGGCTTGCGCAGACACTTGCAGACAGAGTGGCGTTATTCCCAGGAGGCGAGAGGTGGGAGGAGCCCAGCTGTCTAGATGAATGTCGTGTTCATGTATGGTGGGACTTCGTTCCCCTTAAACACGAGAAAATTCCGACAGGTGCCACAGCACGGGTGAAGCTTGAGGACATCATGCTAAGTGGAAGAAGCGAAAGGGCAAATACTGTGTGAACCACTTCCGGGTGGTCCACGGTGTAGTCAGCTTCAGAGATAAAAATGGTTGTCAGGGGCTGAGTGGGGACTTGGGGTCAAATAGGTGTAGAGTAGTTTAGAATGATGAAAACATTTTTAATATATTCTTTTTAATTTGAGAGGTGGAGGAGAAGAGAGAGAGAGAGTAAGAGCGCTCCCATCCACGGGTTCACTCCCCAGATGCCGGCCGTGGGCAGGGCTAGGCTGGCCTGAGGCCGAGAGCCAGGAACTCAGAGTAGGGACCTGCCTGCTTGAGCCACCACGGCTGCTTCCCAGGGTCTGCATAGCAGGGAGCTGGAGTCAGGAGCCAGAGCTGGGAACTGAGCCCAGGGCCCGTATGGGAAGCAGGCATTTGCACCAGCGTCCTAACTGCTAGGCTCACGCCTGTCCCTGATGAGAAAGTTCTGGAGATGGCCGGGGGTGATGGCTGCACGATATTATGAATGTACCTAACACCACTGATTCGCACACTTCACAGTGGTTAAGATGGTAAATCTTTTATCTATTTTACCACAATTGAAAAAAAATTAATAAAAAAGGGGGCTTGGTCAAGAACTAAGCAGCCAGGTGCCAGGAGAGAAACTACCGAAAGCTGGAACTAAAACTCAGTCGCTGGGGCAGGTGTTTGGCACAGTGGTTAAACTCACCTCTTGGGATGCCCACATCCCATATCAGACGCCCGGGTTCAAGTCCTGGCCTCACTTCCGATCCTGCCTTCCTGTTTCCTGGGAGACAGCAGTCGTGGCTTAAGTTCCTGGGTCTCTGCCACCACATGAGAGACCTGGATTGACTTTCAGGCTCCTGGCTTCATCTTGGCCTAGTGTGCTCGCTCGCTCTCTCTCTCTCTCTTTTTCTCTCCCCGCCCCCCTCCACCTTTCAAATAAAGTAAAAATAGATAAATTAAACTGTTAGAAATAGGTCTTTAAAGAAAAGTTTAAAGGAGTTGGCATAGTGGCATAATGGGTTAAGCCTCATGGACTTACCCCTCCAGGGTAGAACTCAAGAGGCTTGCTTTTCCAGCCTTCTTTCAAATACTGGAATTTTTAGTTTTCAAATTCCCATTTAGTTCTTTTTTTCTTTCCATAGTTTCCACTTCTTTACTGAGATTTCCTTTGTGCTCGAGCAGCGTGGGCATACAGTCAGCCCTCCATACCCGTGGGTTCAGCATCCACAGATTCCATCAACTGTGGATTAAAAACACTCAGAGAGGGGCTGGCGCTCTGGCATACAAGTCAAGCCACCGTCTGCAGTGCCAGCATCCCTTGTGGGTGCCAGTTCAAGTCCCGGCTGCTCCACTTCCGATTCAGCTCTGCTAATGTGCCTGGGAAAGCAGCAGAGGATGCCCGAGTCCCTGGGCCCCTGCACCCATGTGGGAGCCCTGGATGAAGCTCCTGGCTCTGGCTTGACCCAGCCCTGGCAGTTGTGGCCATTTGGGGAGTAACCCAGAGGATGGAAGATCTCTCTGTCTGTAGGTCTCTTTCTCTCTCTCTCTCTGTAACTCTGCTTTTCAAATAAATAAAATAAATCTTAAAAAAAAGAATACTCAGAGAAACACTTGCATCTGTACTGATCATGTTCAGAATTTTGGAGGCCATTATTCCCTAAGCAAAACAGCAACCATTTATGTAATATTTACACTGTACTGGGTGTTACAAGTGCCCTAGAGATGAATGATGGGGACATGCTTATAGGTTATGTACAAATACTATTTTTAAAATTTTATTTATTTTATTTTTTAAAGATTTATTTATTTACTTGAGAAACAGAGTTACAGAGAGAGAGGGGTCTTCCATCCACTGGTTCACTCCCCAGATGGCCTCAACAGCCAGAGCTAAGCTGAGCCAATCTGAAGCCAGGAGCCAGGAGCTTCTTCTACATGGGTGCAGGGGCCCAAGGACTTGGGCCATCTTCTGCTGCTTTCCCAGGCCATAGCAGAGAGCTGGATCAGAAAAGGAGCAGCCGGGACTCGAACTAGCGCCCATAAGGGATGCTGGTGCCGCAGGCAGGTGCTTAATCTACTACACCACAGTGCTGGTCCCTGCTATGATGCTTATACCAGGAGTGTGAGCACCCTCTGACCTTGCTATGCAGGGCCTCAGGTATCATGGAATGACTGTGTTTTTTCCTTTGTGACAATGAGCACAGTCACAATAGCTACTTTAAAACCTTTGCCTGTAATTCGAACATGAGTCATCCAATTCATTATGTGAACAATTCAGTATGAAAGCCAACATTTATTTAAAATGGGTAAAGAAATCATACCAAATGCCGGACCTCGGGCTGTTCTCGTCCCTTTATCCTGGATCTCTTTAGAATGTGTTCCAGAAATGCTCATGTAGGAACGCTTGCTGATGGCAACCTGGCTTCGCCTTCCACCCGGGGCCCATGCAGTGGGGTAGCCATGGAGCCTGAGCCCAGTTACTTTTATGGTAAACTGGATTCTGGCGAGAATACACCTGTTTCCTGCTGAAATAGCCAGAGCCCATCTCTGTTGCCTTAGGGCTCTGAGCACCCCAAAAGCTGCTCTTAGACCTGTCTCTACAAGGGTGAACAAGTAAAATGGTTCTTCCACTGGAGGGGACCCACTTTCTCTGAGCAGACTCTAGAACAAACCAGGGTTCCTTCTCCAAATGCCCACAATGGCCAGAGGTGGGCCGATCTGAATTCAGGAGCCAGGAACTCCATCCAGGTCTCCGGTGTGGATGGCAGGAACCCTATTGCTTGATCAGAAGGAAGCTGGATTCAGGGAAGAATGGGGGGGGGGCATGGCTCTTGGAGGTAGCAGCTGAAATGTGGATATTTATACGGACTCTCCTCTTGGTAACTAATTCAGGTAAGACAACTACAGAACGCCCATGTAAACCCATCTGCAGCTGCTTTTGCTAAGAGCCCACTGGTTCTCAGCCTTGCAGGTGGGACTTGGGTGTGTGGAGGTGCAAGGGCAGCAGGGAGCAGTGGCAGCAAAGACAAGCAGATGGCAGGAGCAGGGCCTCCTGAAGGGGCACAGTAAGGGATGAACCCGAAAGTGTGGGCCAGGCATGGAGGACGGGGCTGTCATTTCAGACACAGTGAAGCTTCAGCAATGGTGGGCAAGGCCAGGATGAAGTTTTTGTTGTCTGCAGCTGTAATTCGCCTTCCACACAATCCATCTTTCTAAGGCAGAAGGGTTTTTAGTTTTGAGTACGTTCACAGTTGTGTCACCACTGTATACTTCCAGAACACTTTCACCTCCCCAGAATGAAACCTCATACCCAGTCCCTTCCCCCACCCCCTCCGCCGGCCACTGGCAATCCTCAGTCGACCATCTGTCTCTGTGGATTTGCCTATTTCGCACATTCCATGTAATTGTCCATTTATCTGACCATATATACGGTATGGAACCTTTTGTATCTGGTTTCTTTTTTTTTTTAATAGTATTTACTTGAGAGGCAGAAAGAAAAAGATAGAGTTGCTGGCTGCTGGTTCACTCTCCAAACACCCACAATGGCTAGAGCTGGGCCAGAGTGAAGCCAGGAACTCAATTCAGGCCTCCCATGTGGGTGGCAGGAACCCTATTGCTCGGGCCATCATGGCTGTCTCCTGGGACCTGCTTTAGCAGGAAGCTGAGGTCAGGAGCCAGAGGTGGGTATCAAACCCAGGTACTGCAGTATGGGGGGCGGGCGTCTTAACCGCTAGGCTAACTACTCACCTCCCTGGCTCCTTTTCTGAGCAGAATGTCTTCAAGGTTTACACATAGTGCAGCACAAACCAAGACTTTATTCCTTTTTGTGGCCGAATAATATTCTGCTCTATATATATACACCACTTTTTATTTATCCACTCATCAGTTGATGGACGCTTGGATAGTATGCACTTTTTGGCTCTTCCCAATAGCATTAGGAATACTGGCATACAAGTGTTTGCGTGGGGCTATGTGTTCAGTCCTCTCAGCTACGGACTTAGGAACAGAATCACTGGACCACAGTGGAACGCTCGTGTTTAACTTTTTGAGGAACTGCCAAACTGTTTTCCAAAGTGATTGCATTGTTTTACTTTCCCATCAGCCGTGTAGGAGGGTTCCAGCTTTTCCCATCCTCACCAGCGTCTGTCAGTGTCCACCCTTTTGGCAGCAGCCGTCCTAGTGGGTGTGAAGTGGTGTCAGTGGTATCTCATTTTGCTTTGGGCTTGTAGTTCCCTAATGAGGAGGCATACCCATCATCTTTGTGTGTGCTTGTTTAGCCATTTGCATATTTTCCTTAGGGAAACATCTACTCAAATGCTTTGTCCATTTTTTTTTTAATTGAGTTGTCTGGTGTTTGTTGTTGTTGTTGAGTTGCAAAATTTCTTTATATATTCTGGATTCTAGACCCTCTTAGCAGACAATGTGATTTGTAAATATTTTCTCTCATTCTGTGAGTTATGGTCTCACTCTTTTGTTAGTGTCATCATTTGATGCATGAAAATTTTTAATTTAGATGAAGTCAAATTTATTAATTTATTTTTCTTTCTTTTTAAAATATTTATTTATTTGAGAGGTAGAGTTACAGAGAGAGGGAGAAACAGGGAGAGAGACCTTCCATCCACTGGTTCACTCCCCAAATGGCTGCAATGGCCAGAGCTTTGCTGATCCAAAGCCAGGAGCCAAGAGCTTCTTCCAGGTCTCCCACGTGGGAGCACTGGGGCCATCTTCTGTTTTCCCAGGCCATAGCAGAGAGCTGGATCAGAAGAGGAGCAGCCAGGACGCGAACCAGTGCTCATAGGGATGCTGGCACTGTAGCTGGAGTCTTAGCCCACTACACCACAGCACTGGCCCCAAATTTATTTTTCTTTTGTGACCTGTGTTTCTGGTGACAAACTTAAACATATAATTCTCTACTACAAGGTCATGGAAGTTGTTTTTTTAAAGACTATTTATTTGAAAGGCAGAGTGACAGAGAGGCAGAGACAGCAAGAAAGACGTCTTCCATCACTGCTTCACTCCCCAAATTGTTGCAATAGCCAGGGGCTGGGCCAGGCCAAAGCCAGGAGCCAGGAACTCCATTCTGGTTTCACATAAGGGTGGCAGGGACCCAAGCACTTAGGCCATCACCCTCTGCTTTCCCAGGTGCATTGGCAGGAAGCTGGATTGAAAGCAACGTGCTAGGACTCAAACAGGTCCTCCAATGTGGGATGCCAGTGTTGCAAGCAGCAGCAACCTGCTGTGCCGTAATACTGGCCTCTGGAAGTTTTCATGTATGTTTTTTTCTAAAAGTTTTATAGTTACAGTTCATATATTTAGGTCTTTGATCTGTTTTGAGTTCATTTTTATATATGGTGTGAGATAGGGACCAGCTTCGTTCTTTTGCAAATGGATGGATATCAATTATCTTGGCAACGTTTGTTGAAGAAGCTATTCTTTGGGCCGGCGCAGCGGCTCACTAGGCTAATCCTCCACCTGCGGCGCCAGCACCCAGGGTTCTAGTCCTGGTCAGGGCTCCAGATTCTGTCCCAGTTGCCCCTCTTCCAGGCCAGCTCTCTGCTGTGGCCCAGGAGTGCAGTGGAGGATGGCCCAAGTCCTTGGGCCCTGCACCCCATGGGAGACCAGGAAAAGCACCTGGCTCCTGCCATCGGAACAGCGTGGTGCGCCAGCTGCAGTGCGCTGGCCGCGGCGGCCATTGGAGGGTGAACCAACGGCAAGGAAGACCTTACTCTCTGTCTCTTTCTCTCACTGTCCACTCTGCCTGTCAAAAAAAAAAAAAAAAAGAAGAAGAAGAAGAAGAAGAAGAAGAAGAAGAAGAAGAAGCAGCTGTTCTTTCCCCCATTGAATTGTCTTAGCACCTTTGCTGAGAATCAGTTGATCGTAAATGTAAGGATTTATTTCTGAAACCTCAGTTTCATTCCATTGATTTATATACCTGGCCTTAATCCTGTTCTCAAATTCATGACTATAGTTTGTAGCAAGTTTCGAAATTTGGAACCCTTCAGCTATAGCCTTTTACACCTGGTTTTGGCTATTCTGTTTCCCTCTAATTTCTTTATGAATTTTAGGATCAGCTTGTCAATTTCTGCAAAATAACGGTTGAGGCTTTAGTGGCTTTAGTTGAATCTGTAGGTAACTTTGGGTATTGCCATCTGTCTCAGTCCATTTTGTCTGGTGTAATAGAATACCGCAAACCGGGTAATGTATAAGCAATAGATGTTTATTTGGTTCATAGTTTTAGAGGCTAGGACGTCTAAGATTGGGGGCCACATCCGGGGAGCCCCTTCTTGCTGTGTCATACCTGGTGGAAGGCATCACATAATGAGAGGGAAAGCCCATGTGGAGGGAGGGAGGGACTGGCGTTGCAGTGCGGCCCCACCACTTGCCATGCCAGCATCCCAAATCAGAGCACTTGCTCAATTCCCAGCTACTGTACTTGCTTTACAGCTCCCTGCTAATGCTTCTGGGAAGGTGGCAGAAGATGGCCCACGTACTGGGACCCTGCCACCCAGTGGGAGACCTGGATAGAGCTCAGGTTCCTAACCATGGCCATTGCAGCAGTTTGGGGAGTGAACCAATGGAGAAGAAATCTCACTCATGCACCCTCTCTCACTCTGTCTCTCTCTCTCTCTCTCTCTCTCTCTCTTTCACTGCTATTCAAATAAATAATAAAAAATCAATCTTAAAAATAAGGGTGGAAAGGGAGTTGAACTCATCCTTTTATGAGGAACCCACTCCTACAATAACTAACTCACTGCCTTGGTGATGACATTAATCTGTTCATGACGGCAGAGACCTTATGACCCAGTCACCTGTTACAGGTTCCACTTCCCAACAGTGCTGCACTGGGTTTGTTAAGTTTTCAACATAAGAACTTTGAGAGGTACATTCAAACCCAAGTATCATCTTTTTTTTTTTTCAAAGATTTATTTCACTTATTTGAAATATAGAGTTACAGAGAGAGGCAAAGACAGAGAGAGAGAGAGAGAGAAGTCTTCCATCCGCTGATTCACTCCCCAGTTGGCTGTGACAGCCAGAGTTACACAGATCCGAAGCCAGGAGCCAGGAACTTCTTCCAGGTATCCCATGTGGGTACAGGGGCCCAAGGACTTGGGCCATCTTCTGCTGCTTTCCCAGGCCATAGCAGAGAGCTGGATCAGAAGAGGAGCAGCTAGGATTAGAACTGGTGCCCATATGGGATGCCGGCGCTTCAGGCCAGGGCTTTAACCCACTGTGCCACAGCATCGGCCCCCCAAGTATCATCTTAATAGCGTTAAGTCTTCCCATCCATGAACATAGGATGTCTTTCCATTTATTTGGTGCTTTCATTTATTTCAACAATGTTGTAGTTTTCATTGGTACATGTATTACATTCCTTTGGTTAAATTTATGCCCAAGTATTTTATCTTTTTGATGCTATCATAAATGGAAGTGCTTTCCTTAATTTCCTTTTCAGACTGTTCATTGCTATTGTATAGAAATACAATAGAGATTTTTTAATATTGACCTTGTATCCAACATCCTCGCTGGCCTCATTTATTAGGTCTCATAGTTTTATCCGTGTGTGAAGTATAATTTGGTTTTGAAAGAGAACATATTCTTGTGCAACCTAATTGCTTGAAAGAAATGGCTTCATATTTCTTTAACAAACATGTTTTGCCTGAGCCAGTGAAGGACTGGCCGTTAACCTGGCACCAATTTTACTGAGTAGGAAGCAATGCTCTGAGAAAAGGAACTCTACCAAGAAGATTGAGACAATTCAGAAAAGGAACAAAACACGCGTAGGTTCTTTCCCATTAGCTCTGGAAACAATGTTGTTCCTTTTTTACCTTCCCATTCCATTCTCCCTCTGCCTCTGTAATATTTGTGTAGGAGGAGGGGGATATAACAAAATAGAATGACCCTGCTCAGTGCATTCTTTGGATGTTTTGACAGTGGGCGAGAAGTTCAACTCTAAGCACAAATTATTTTCATTTTCCTAGGCAGGGTCTTTGGATGTTTTGTTCTTTCTCATTGGTCACCACGCTTCTCCTTTGTCTCTAGACACTGGGACACTGGAACTCACTGGGACCTGCCCCAGGTTTGCAGGTCGCTTTGTTTTCTATTATTGTTTGCTCTCATTCTCTCTTATTCTTCCCTGTTTTGCTGCCTTCCCCCCCCCCAATAACATTCATGAAGCTGTTTAAGATGGCCAGTAATCTGACCACCGAGGTCACAACAGGTAACAATAGGTAACAACCCCTGTTGTTACTTCATAAAATAGTCCACCTGTGTATCAAGTTTAGCAATTCACACACTAAAGAAGGGAACCAATGGGAATGAAAGCCTTCCTTCCCTAAAGTGACTTCCACCTCCTAATTACTCTTTAGTAACAGGTTCTTGTGATTACTTCCAGGGACAAAATTAATGCACAACTGCATGTTATCTACATATTTTTATGCTGACATTTACACTGTATTTCTTCTGGCACATTGGGATCCATCTGAAGTCACCTCCAGGGTACAGTGGCAAGGCCACAGCCTGCAACAGGCAGGTCAGGCCAGGTTCTGTGGGCCACCGGGGTCCTTGGAGATGGGCTAAGTCACTGGGGTGCAAAAAGAAAACATGAACACTTATATTTATGCTTTAGCTTATCCAACTTTATTTATTTTTTAAATTTTTTAAAAATATTTTAATTTATTTATTAGACAGGTAGAGTAACAGACAATGAGAGGGAGAGACAGAGAGAAAATCCCTCCATCCACTGGCCCACTCCCCAAACAGCCAGAGCTAGGCTGATCCAAAGCCAGGAGCCAGGAGCTTTCTCTGGGTCTCCCACATGGGTGCAGGGGCCCAAGCACTTGGGCCATCTTCTACTGCTTTCCCAGGCCATAGCAGAGAGCTGGATAGGAATTGGAGCAGCCAGGACTCGAACCACTGCCCATATAGGATGCTGGCACTGCAGGTGGAGGATTAACCTACTGTGCCACAGCGCCATCCCCGATATCCTACTTTAAAAACAGTTGATCTCTAACAATGTAAGTGTTGAACAGTTTAACATTAACACATTTACATCCTAGCTCATCCTTCTTTAAAAATACAGTACTTTTTATTGAGGTATAATTGGCATGCATTAACCTGTACATATTTAAAGTGTGCAATTTATACCCATAAAATTGTCACCATAATCAAGCTAATAAACATTTTCATCACACCCCAAAATTTTCTTATGCTCTTTCATAATTGAGCTCTCCCTCCTCTCATGTCATAGGAAACCACTGATCCACTTTTTAATCAGTATGCGTTAATTGGCATTTTGCATTTTCTAGAATTTTACATAAATGGAATCAGGCAGTAGGTACTCTTTCTCTCAGCATAATTATCTTGAAATGTGTCCATGCTGTTGCATGTGCTGGTAAAGTGATGCCTCTTCATGGCTGAGTAGTATTCCCTCAAGTGCACAGTCCACGGTTTCCTTGTTGGTGGGTGTTTCTGCTGTTTTCAGTTGGGGGCGCTGTTTAAGCTAAAGCTGCTCTTTACTTCTACAGATCCTTATGTGGGCATCTGCTTTCCTTTCTCCTGGCTTAGCATGGAGGAGTGGAATGACTGGATCAGACAGTAAATGTGTGCTTAAGAAGCTGCCAGACTTTCCGCAGGGGGTTGCACCATTTCCCGCTAGCAGTGTGTGGAGCATTCTCGTTGCTCCACACCCTCCCCAGCACCTGGCGTGGTCAGCCCTTTTCACAGGTGTGTGGTTTCAGATTGCGTTTCCCTGAAGACTGATGATCTCTCATGGTCATGGCTTCACTTCTCCGCTGTGTTGAGAAATATTCTCTCCTGTTCAATTTTCTGGCAGATTTTTTTTATAGAATTTGTATTAAGTCTTCCTTAAAGTTGGTATTAATTCTTCCTTCTTTGTATTAATTCTTCCTTTGGTAAAATTACCCAAAGAAGCCAGATAGGTTTTGAGTTTTCTTTGTGGGAAGGTTTTTAACTATAAGTCTGATTTCTTTAGTAGACACAAGCTTATTTATATTTCTTTTCTTTTTTTAAGAGTTATTTTATTTATTTGAAAGAGCTACAGAGAGGTAGAGACAAAGAAAGAGAGGTCTTCCATCTGTTGGTTCACTCCCAAATGGCTACAACGGCCAGAGCTGCACCAATCTGAAGCCAGGAGCCAGGAGCTTCTTCCAGGTCTCCCACATGGGTGCAGGGGCCCAAGGACTTGGACCATCTTCCACTGCTATCCCAGGCCATAGCAGAGAGCTGAATCAGAAGAGGAGCAGCCGGGACTAGAACCAGCGCCCATATGGGACGCCAGTGCTTCAGACCAGGGCTTTACTTAAAAAGCAAATATTTTTAAAAAGCAAGTATTTAAAAGCAAGTATCAGTTTTGAAACTGAATTCCTATTATCATCAAATTTGAATGTGAGACTGTGAAGGGGCTGTGCCAAGCAAATGAGGCCCCCAGGGAACCGGCCCAGGGGTCTCCTGGGTGGTCCTCCAAGTGTTTTCCCGCCCATTTGGGTCTACACAACCTTTCAGAGCAGCAATGCAGGAATTAAGAGTAGAGTAGAGCTTTATTTCTATTTTTAAAGATGTATTTATTTGAAAGGTGGAGAGAGAGGGAGGGAGAGAGAGGGAGAGAGATAGGGAAAAGCGGGGGGAGAGATCTTCCATCTGCTGGTTCACTCCCCCAAATAATCACAATGGCTGGAGCTTGGCCAGGCTGAGGCCAGGAGCCAGGAACCCCATCCTGGTCCATCACATGGATGGCAGAGGCCCAAGTGTTTGTACCATCATTCACTGCCTTTCCGGACACATTAGCAGGAGGCCAGATCATAAGCAGAGCAGCTAGAACTCAGACCAGCACTCCAGTATAGAATGCTGCCATAGCACGTGGCAGCCTACCCCACTGTGCCACAACCCCGGCCCCTGAGCTTATTTATATTTACCTATTGTATTATTTAATTTAGATTATCTCTTTCTTCTTAAGTATTTTTAGTTTGTGTCTGTTTCATCTGTGTTGTCAAATTTATTGGCTTAGACTTTATACTGTCCTCTTATTGTCTTTTTAATGCCTGCTGAGTCAGTGTTGATGACCCTTATTCTGGTATTGCTAATTTTTTATGTCTTTCTGGTCAATCAGATTAGAAGTTTATCAAACATATTGATCTTTTCAAAGAGCCAGCTTTTGGTTTCATTGATTTTTCTTATTGTTTCATTTTTTTATGTCAACGACTTTTTAAAAATTAGTTTATTTATTTGAAAGGCAGAGTGACAGAGATGGAGAGACAGAGACTGAGTGATCTTCCATCTACTGGTTCACTGTCCCAAATGTCTGCAGCAGCCAGGACTAGGCTAGGCCAAAGCCAGGAGCCCAGAGCTCCATCTGGTCTCCTACGTGGATGGCAGGGACCAGCCTCCCAGGGCGTCCATCAGCAGGAAGCTGGATCGGCAGCAGTGTAGCCAGGACTTGAACCAGACACTCCAACCTGGTGTGTGGGCTTCCCAAGTAATGGTTAAGCCTCTGTGCCGAATACACACCCCTCAGGAGGTTCCCGAGCAACCAGAAATCCTTTAGTCTATATATTTGAGTGACACTGTCTGCTCTTCACTGTTATCAGGAGGCATCCTCACCTCACCTGCCCTGCTGTGTCCCCATCCTGGGTCACAACAGCCACTCCCTGCTGTGGAACCCCCTGGAGCAGAGGCTCTGTTTGTGATCAGCTGCCCTTGGGCCACACACATACAGTGCTTCAGTTCATAGGGCAGCACACCCTTCACCTTAGTCCCCAGACCTGGAGAGGTGGGCTAGAATTCAGGTGTGCCGCCCCAGCTCTACTCTTAATTCCTGCACTGCTATTCTGAGAAGGTTGTACAGACCCAAATGGGTGGGAAAACACTTGGAGGACCACCCAGGAGACCCCTGGGCCCAGCTCCCTGGGGGCCCTCATTTGCTTGGCACAGCCCCTTCACAGTCTCACATTCGAATTTGATGATAATAAGAATTCAGCTTCAAAATGATCCTTGCTTTTAAAATATATTATTGTTGGATAGGATGATAAAATAATTTAATAGAAAATAAGAGCTAGTATTTCTGGAGAGATTGATTTGTGTCTGGCATTGAGCCCAGGCTAGACCTATCTCATTTAATCACACAACAACCCAGCAAGTAGATACCGTTATTTTTACAGCTGACCCAGGGGCTGGCCCCCTGAGCGGCACACTGTTTTCATCATGCACCGGCTCCCAGTGGTCAGCCACCCGCCATCCAGCTCACCTGGTCTCATTCTCTCTGTGCTCTGCTCTTACGCCCCACCCCCCCCCCTTTTTAAGATTTATTTATATGAAAGGCAGAGTGGCAGAGAAACAGGTAAAGACAGAAATATGCCATCTGTCAGTTCACTCCCCAAATAGCCACGATGGTCAGACCAAAACCAGGAGCTGGGAACTCCATCCAGGTCTCCCAGGTGGGTAGAAGTTGCCCAAGTATTTGGGCCATTTTCTCCTGCTTTCCCAGGTGCATTAGCAGGGAGCTGGGTTGGAAGCAGGGCAGCCAGGACTTGAACTGGTGCTCTGATAGGGGATGCTCGCATCTCAGGCTGTGGTTTAACCTGGGGCACCACAACACCAACCCCTCGCTGCCCTTCTGTTCTTCCCATCTTTCCTCCTGCCACAGGGCCTTTGTATGTGCCACTCTCTGCCTGGGATGCTCTCCCCTACCCTAGCTGGGGTTTTGCCTTCTTAGCTCCACCTTCTCCTCTGGATGACCCCGCTTCCCTGGCATAACTTCCTGTCCCAGCTGACGTGTGGTTTCTAATGGGCTGTGAGCTCCAGAGTGCAGGGACCGTGTCTGCTTTGTTCTCAGTTTTAGCTTCCGTTGGCTTCCTGGCATCTCCGTGAGCCAGGCACACAGTAGGACCCAGGGAGTGACTCATTGAACGAGTCGACAGCTCTCAGGAACGTGGAACACGCGCGCAGTACTGGCCGCAGAACGTCAGCAGCCCCCCGGACTGCGGCTCTGATTCTGTGCGGTCAGTCGGCTGTGGAGCTGCCTGTGTCTGCCCCGCTCTGATATCCGCCTGGACTTCCGGGGTCAGGGCGTGGGCGCCACTGGCCCCGTGGGGACACGCACGCCTGCTTTGCCCAGCTCAGTTGGCACTTCCCTCTGTTCCCTGACCCCATCAGTGGGGAGCCTGGAGTGCAGCTCTTCAGGTGCTGGGGAGCACAGGTGGCTTCGTGCCGCTAGTACCTGGCCCCAGGGAAGTTTTTTAGTCCCTGGGTGATTCCCATGTGCGCTGGGGCTAAGAAGCTCCAGGCTTTGGGGACTGTGGCCAAGTCCTCAAACCTCTCAGAGGCTCAGAGAGCAGCCAGGCAGTCTCGGGGGCTTATCTTAGCTCTTTAACTCAATCCACCCTTAAAACGGGAGGGAAAATCAATCTAAGTGACTTGAACGTGGCAAGTGCTTCTTAATATTTGACTTGTCAACCCCAGTCAGAGGGTGCCAGCGGCTCCCCGGGACTCAGCGTCTGGCCATGACCGTCTTCAGCCATGGCTGAGCCTTCGAAGAGCTGATGCCTACGCCCTGTCCTTGGAGATCAGCCCAAGGCGCCCCGGGGGGAGTGGGCATCGTAAGTCCTCCCCAGGTGTTTCCACCAAGCAGCCAGGCCACGGGCAGTTGGCCTCAGGTGTAAGGCCACGAGCTTTGGGGGTGAGAGTGAGCCCAGGCTGGCCTTGGGTTCCTGCCCACTCTCATCATCTGCCCGGTGCACCCGTCTGGAGCCAGGGTCACGGCTTTCCTTCCATCAGCGGTACCCAAACCAGGCTGTGTATCAGAATCCCTTGGAAGTTCTTTTTAAATTCCAGGAGCCCGGGCTACACCCGTGAGTGATTAAAACACGGTTGCGAGGCGTGGACCCAGGTGGCCTCCCCAAGTGATTCTGGCGTGCAGAGGAGTCTGCGAACCACGGGGTCAAGTTCTCGGCTGGGTCCCTGACACAGAGGAGGGCAGACACCGCTGTCCCTCCCACCGCTGGGGTCGGCTCGGCCCCCAAGGGAGACCTCTTTTGCTTCTGTTTTTGGTTTTAAGAGTGATTCTCTTGTATTTTTTTTAAAAGATTTATTGACTTATTTATTTGAAAAGCAGAGCAATAGAGAGGGGGGGGGGGAGGAGACAACAAAAGAAATCTTCCACCTGCTGGTTCACCCCACAAATGGCTGCAAAAGCCAAGTCTGGCCAGGCCAAAGCCAGAAGCCAGGAACTCCATCCGGATCTCCCTTGTGGGTGCAGGGGCCCAAGCAGTTGGGCCATCTTCTGCTGCTTTCCCAGGTGCATCAGCAGGGAGCTGGGTGGGAAGCAAAGGAGTCCAGCACTTCCGTGTGAGCTGCTGGTGTGGCAAGTGCCAGCTTAACCCACTGCGCCACACCCTGGCCCTTTGTCCATGTCTTGTCATGGCGTGGCAGCTTGTTTGTCACTGCTGCATGATATTACATGGATGTGCCATAATTTATTTGTTCACCTACTGAAAGCCATCTCAGTTGCTCTCAGTTTTTGACGATTTGTGAATGAAGCTGCTACAAACATCCCTGTGCAGCTTTTTGTATGGGTATCAGTTTTTGATTCGCTGGGGGTAGATACCAACAAGCACAATTGTTAGCGTATGTTTAGCTTTGTAAGACACTGCCAGACTTTCTTCCAGAGTGGCTGTAGCCCCAGCAATGAGTGAATCCAGAATGAGAGAATTTGCTAGACTCTGCATTCAGACAGGGTCATTACTGGGAAACTCTTTGAGTCTAAATCAGTCTTGAATTGTTACTTTTCAAACTTGGGAGGGTGGCTTGCCACTATGTTCCTGAGTCACACTCAAACAGTTCTGCATTTTTAAAAACAACTCAAGAGTGCATGGGTGGAGGGGGTAGGGTAGGGAGGCAGCGTTGTGGCATTGGTTAAACCTCTGCCTGCAATGCTGGCATCTCATATGGATGCCGGTTCGAGTCCCGGCTGCTCCACTTCCAATCCAGCTCCCTGGGATAGAAGTGGAAGATGGCCCAAATGCTTGGGCCTCTGCACCCATGTGGGAGATCGAATGAAGCTCCTGGCTTCAACCTGGCCCAGCCCCAGCCATTATGGCAATTTGGGGAGTGAACAAGCAGCAGATGGAAGACTCTCTTTCTGTCTTTTTCTCTAATTCTGCCTTTCAAATAAATCATTAAAAGAGAGAGAGAGAGAGATAAAAGAGTGCACAGAGCTACAGCATCCCACATTAGTCCCGGCTGCTCTGCTTCCAATCCAACTCCCTGTAGTGCACCTGGGAACACGACAAAGGATGGCCTGAGTACTTGGGCCCCTGCACCCATGATGGAGTTCCAGGCTCCTGGCTTCTGCCTTGCCCAACCCCAGATGTTGTAGGCATTTGGAGAGTGAACCAATGGATGGAAGCTATCACATTCCCTCTCTCTCTCTCTCTCTCTCTCTCTCTCTCTCTCTCTCTCTGACTCTCAGTCACCCTGCCATTGAAATAAAATAGATTAATTTTTTTTTAAAGAAAGGAATGTATCCTCAAGTGGCAAAGAGAGAAAGGGATGCCTGAATTTGATATGTAATAGCTGGGCCTCCAGCAGCCTTCCTGAACCAAGGAGTAACCTTGAGCTTGAGAGACACCTGCTGGGAATGGCCGAGCAGAAACAGAGGCACCCAGCATCCTAGAGGTACAGTCAGGTCTCTGCACCAGCTGTCGTCCACCCAACTCTGGGCTTCTTTGTCATTAGAGAGAAATACAGTTGTCACTGAATGTAAGCCCAGGGAAGTTTCCTGTTTTATTGTCTTAGATTTTGGTCTTTTTTTGTTGTTGTATTTACAGCTGAACCTGATGCTAGCAGCTGTGAGAGGTCCTGTGGTGTAGCACAGTGCGACTGTTGTGCACACGGGGGCCTCGGATGCTGGCTGGTGTTAGGTGACACGAGGCAGCGGTGTGAGTTACAGAGGGCAGGAGAGAGGAGAGGTGGCCTGGGGACGGCATCGCCTGCCCTGTGCACACTCTCCTGTGAATAAGCAGGCCAGGGGCCTAGAGAGGTGGGGGAGGGGGTGGTGGTGCAGCCTGGGCTGCAAAGTTATGGTAAGGGTACAGTTGTGGGGGGGGGGGCATAGGAGGGCCTTGGGCTCCGGTGAGCAGGGACTAAGAGGACAGTGAGGGCACTGCGGTGCTGATGATGGGACACAGAGGAAGGAAAAGAAAGTTCCAAAAGAGCCTGGATACAGGCCTTGCAAAGGGCTGCTGGGGAGAGAGCCCAGGAAGAAGGAGAGGGCCGGAATTTATCAAGTCGCCCATCCCCACCCCCGCCCTGGGGTGCACAGGTCTCTGCGGGGAGAGGCAGGGTCAGTACGGGGAGACAGTCCAGCAGTGTCCTGTGCGTACCTTGTGGTTGGACTCACCAAGTGTGCAGTCAAGTGTGGACTTGGTACAAGATTCTGTCTTCACTCAGTACAGGAGTCCTTTCATAATGACGCTGCCTCCTCCCCACACCAGCTGCTTCCCTTTGGCCTCCTTGCCCACCCTACCCCCTGCCCCAGACCCCACCCCTGGGCTTTGCACCTGCTTCAGCATCCTGAAGCGAGCCCTGGCCTCGGCTCTCTCTGAGCTTCCGCCTCCGCCTGCACCCTTGTCACCCATGTCACTTGAGTCCTCTCCATCCTCACCCTGACTGCTCTTCCTCCAAGCCGCCGGGCCGCCTGGCGCTGCTCCTTGTAGATGTCCTTGTCACGTGCGCATCGTCTGGTTTCCTACCAAGCGCTCAGCTCCTCCAGAGCAGGGCTGTCTGGTTCACTGCTGGGTTCCCAGCACT
Organism: Lepus europaeus; assembly: GCF_033115175.1. Classification (NCBI taxonomy): domain Eukaryota; kingdom Metazoa; phylum Chordata; class Mammalia; order Lagomorpha; family Leporidae; genus Lepus; species Lepus europaeus. The sequence continues at coordinate 86,724,690 of NC_084839.1, read as the reverse complement.
GTTGGAACAGCGTCTGGTGTTCAATTAACATTTGCCGAGCGAATAAGCATTTCAAACGACTACAGCTAAAGCTAATGGAGGACAGCTAGGGATATTGGAGCAGGTTTCAATGTAAGTGCAAGAGTGCAGAGGGGAGTTAAGTAATTAGAGCGGAGCAGGAAGGAAAGGCAGCGCTCAGCGATCCAGCCTCCCGCAACACTCCGGTGAGGACGGACTGTCTTACAGGGGAGCCTGCTTGCCGTTACCAACAACCCAGTCCCCTTCACTGAGGCTCATGGTGCCTCCTTCTCCCTGCAGCACCCTGGGGCCTCAGCGATGGTGTCAGATAATCAGGACCCAGACAGGTGGTGCTGTGTGGCCCTCCCAGCCCAGCCCAGCGCTGCCCCGGGGGCTCATGAGCTACTGCATGCGTGCTGAGCTGTTGGACGCCTAAGAAAAGCCCAAGATGGGAACAGAGGGGAATGTTGGAGGCCCAGGGAGGAGGATGGGAGCCAGGCCTTGGGGCTGCCTGGAAGGTTCTTAGGATGTGAAGTTCTTTCAAAAAGTTTGCTGAGGAATAAGCTTGTTTTGATGCCCCCCCCTCCGGAAAAAAAAAAATGTTGAAATCCATGCATAGTCTTTCTGGAACACACATTTTTCCATGAACTTTGTGAAGAGTCCTCATATTCATGGATTTCAACTTTTTTTGCACCAAAATAGACTTATCTTTTATTCTTTTATTTTTAAAGAGTTATTTACTTATTTGAATGGCAGAGCAATAGAGAAGGAGGGAGAAGCAGAGAGAGAGATCTTCCATCTGCAGGTTTACTCCCCTAGTGGCCACACCAGCCAGGTATGGGCCAGGCTAAAGCCAGAAGTCAGGAACTCCATCCTGGTCTTCCCCATGGGCAGGGGTCCAAGTCCTTGGGCCATCTTCCACTGCCTTCCTGGACCCATGAGCAGGGAGCAGGTTCAGAAGCAGAGCAGCCGAGACTCCAGTATGGGATGCTGGCATTACAAGTGACACCTTAACCTGCTGTGCTACAATGCTGGCCCCCAACTTACAATGGCTGCAACGGCCAGGGCTGGGCCGAGCCAATGCCAGGAGCCTGATAGTCCATCTGGGTCTCCCGTATTGGTGGCAGGGCCCCAAGTACTTGTGCCATCTCCCAGGCTTTTCCAGGTGCATTAGCAGGGAGATGGATTGGGTGCAGAGCAGCTGGGACTCAAACCCACACTACAACATGGGATACTGGCAACAAGCAGCTGCTTCACCTGCTGTGTCATAACGCTGGCCCCAAACTAACCTTTGGTTTCCATTTTCCATGAAATTTTTTAAGTCCCTTTGTGTGTACGCGCGTGCTTTTCATGGTGCCAGAGGAGCGGTAGTGAAGCAGTCACTTCTTCCGTGGCCCAGATGGAAAAGTCCGCATCGTGTCGGCCTGCCACTTTTCTTCCACCCCCTCCAAGAGCAGCCTAAAGGGAGCCTCCAGCCCCTGCTTCTAGCCAAGCCCTGCTGTTGGCACCGGCATCTTAAAAGGCCCAGTGCCCTGGTGCTCCCCTGGGAGCCACCTAAAGTGACTCCACGTAGGGAGACACCAAGCTGGGGAGATGGAGCCTGGCCACCACCACGTGCGTGAGTTCCCTTCTGGGTCAGCTCTCCAGAAATCCCTCATCCGGGACACACAGCACGGAGGGAAGGCTGAGCACGTGGCCTAGTGAGGCCGCATGAATTATGGAATCTAGGGTGGCATTTCCCTGTCATCACATAACCCACTTCCAGGGCTGGCGATGGGGACGGATATGTCCCAAAGCGTCCCAGGCCCCTTCCTCTGAAGCTGCCGCCTGGGTCACACGATGCCGTGGGGTGATCACCGTGTAGAAGACGGGCAGGGGAAAGGGGACGGTGCCAGGCCCCGGGTTTGAGGCTGGCTGGGTCAGCTCCGCTGCCTGTCGCAGGGTTTGACAGCAGAAGGTGTATCTGTGTAGACTGAGGGGTGGACTGGCACAGACCCCCATGGGTGTGTCAGCAGGGCCTCCCCGGGGCCTGGCCCTAGGTTGGCTCTCTTCCCCTCCCTGGAAAGTCCGCCCACCCGCCCACACGTGCGTGCACATACGTGCTCAGCGCCCCAAAAGCTCTGGCAAACGCTGCTGCCCTGCGAGTGGAATCTTACTGCGTTTTGCCCACTCCATTCTCCCCAGCTCGTTTGTGAAGCAGGCGAGGGGTATCATTACCACTCTCTTAGCTTGTTAAGTTGCCCGAGCGGGAAGAAAAACAAACAAGAAAGTTTTTCCTCCTCCAAGAGTCTAATTACTTGGTTGGTGAGTCCCGACCCATATACGTTTCCAAAGAGAGAGATACTCGATGCCTGCTACAGAAATGGCCCTGGATGGCCTTTGAGAGACCCTCTGCCTGCCGGCCTGGCACTGCAGCCACGCAGGACTGCGGCCGGCCCTCCCCGCCGTCGGCTTATAAAGGCGTGTGTCCTGGGGTGTCTTTGCAGAAGTCCCCCACTCTAGCCTTCATTTCTCTATGCCTCGTTCTTGCCTCTGGTCTCCAGAAGTGCCACACTCTCTTGTGCCACCCTGCCTTTGTCACTTCTGTCCCTCTGCCAGGCATGCCCCTCCCTCCGTATTACCTGTGACTTGTTCCTTGCCTTGCCTGCTCCCCGCCCCCAACTAATCCCTCCTCCTCTGAGCAGCCGTGCACCTGTGCTTGCTTTGCTTTTTGCCCAGCGCTTTCGCGTCTGCTTCTTTCCCCCTGGCTCCTCTGCCTCCTCAGACCCTTGAGTTCCCTGAGGCCAAGGGCTCCACTGGTCCCCTTTTTATCTCCCATGCTTGGCTGGCTAGTTCCTGCACACAGTGGGGCGCACTGGAGTGGGCCCTGAGGACGGAACACTCGCCCTCCAGATTGGCAGAGGCTCAAGCCTGCACTAACGTGAGCCTAGCCTGGCTTCTGTTCTTGATTCGGATGCTGCCCTCATCGTTGTCGAATTCAGCGTTTGACCACATTTGCATTCTTGTCACCGCCAGCTCATCTCGGGCCGCGTTTTTCCACTTCCCTCCTCGTAGGGCGCTGCTTGGTCGGGTTTTGTTTTGGAGTCTCGCCACTCACTCGTTTGCTCATTCATTCACTCATTGAGCTTCCTCCATGCCAAACGTCTCCCGTGGGCACTGGGCGCACACAGAGCTGACCAACACAGATAATAGCCCCTGCCCCTGTGGGATTTACATCCTAATGAGGAGTGAGAGACTAGAAGCAATAAGTCAGCAAAGGGGAGAACAAGGCCAGGGGCGGGCGTTTGGTGCAGCGATGCAGTTGCTGCTTGTGACACCCACATCTCACGTTGGAGTGCCCGGGTTCAAGTCCTGACACCACTTCCAATTCCAGCTTCCTGCTAATGCACACCCTGGGTGGCCGTGGGTAATGGCTGTAGTACTTGGGTCTGTGTCATCCACGTGGGAGACCCAGATTGACTTCCAGACTCCTGACTTTGGCCTGGCTCAGTCCCAGCTGTTGCAGGCATTGGGGAATCTCTCTCTCTCTCTCTCTCTCTCTCTCTCTCTCTCTCTCTCTCTGCATTTCAAATAATTTTTGAAGATTTATTTATTTGAAAGGCAGGGTTACAGGGAGGGAGACAGAGAGATCTTCCATCAGCCAGTTCACTTCCTACATGGCCACAAAGGCTAAAGCTGATTCAGGATGAAACCGGCAGCCCAGTACTCCATCTGGGTCTCCCACCTGGTCCCACAGGGTCCTAAGCACTCGGGCCATCTTCTCTGCTTTCCCAGGCACATTAGCAGGGAGCTGGATCAGAAGTGGAGCAGCTGGGACTTGAACCGGCAGCCATGTGGGATGCTTGTGTCACAAGCAGCGGCTTAACCCACTGCCACTTTAACAACACCAACCTCCCAAATACTTAAAAATAATAGATTAAAAAAAAAATAAGATAATATGTATGGCAAAAGGCTGTGGGGTGGACCTTTTGATGAAGGAATGGGACATCTTTTGCAGAAGAGCAGGTGGAATGGGTAAAGTAGTCGCAGCCCTTTTTGGAAGCGACATTCAGCCACATTGTTTTTTTTTTTTTTTTTTTTCCTCCTCTCCTGGTTGTGAAGACACCCTGAGTCGTGCAGTGTTTCCTCTTAGTTGATGTCATCAGATTATCGTTCACATTTGTTTAATTGGCCAAGGGAGTCTGGTACCTGTAAGTCACACTTGCCGAGAGGGTGGTCCCAGGCTGCAGAGGGGAGCAGGTGTGCTCCTGGCAGGGACGGAGGTCGGGGGCGCACCTGGATGCTGCAGCAGGCGTGGTGACGAGGCCATCCCAGGCTCACACCTCGTGGCAGAGGGCCCTGCAGTGCTGAGGCCGGCATCTTCTGAGTTGCACAGTTTTGGAACTTTTGCTTCTGGTCTCTTCATGCTGCTTAGCCATGGGCAGCCTGGTTGCTGGCCACTGTGGATGGTCAAGGGCCTGGTTATCCTTGGACCCTTGTACTTCAGTGCAGCCATACCTTGACGACAGAATAAGGGAAGGCCCTGGGGCCAGCGCTGTGGGATAACAGGTAAAGCTGCCATCTGCAATGCCGGCATCCCATATAGGCACCGGTTCAAGTCAGGGCTGCTCCACTTCCAATCCATCTCCCTGCTGATTTGCCTGGGAAAGTAGCAGAAGATGGCTCAAGTCCTTGGGCCCCTACACCCATGTGAGAGACACAGAAGAAGCTCCTGGCTCCTGGCTTCAGATCAGCCCAGCTTAGAGAGTAAACCAGCGAATGGAAGATTCTCTCTTTCTCTCTCTCCCCCTCTGTGTGTGTGTGTTTGTAACTCTGCCTTTCAAATAAATAAGTCTTTTAAAAAAAAAAAAAAAAGAGAGAAGGCCCCAAGCACTGGAAGCTCCAGCAAGTATCTGAAAACAGCCGGCTGCTTCATTCCTCCAGATAACACCTATGGGGGTACCAGCAAATGCCAAAACAGTGGCCTTGGGCAGGGGTTTGTCCTGGGAGCAGTGCGTCCTGTCCTCCCCATTCTGCCCTAACTCCCTGCCCTGCTCTGGCCTCACAGATGAAGAAATGTACTTGTGGTACCCATCGCTGCAGGAGGTCATGGAGGTGTTCTACAGTCTGGGAGCCTACTGCCCTGCGCTGTACCCGCTGGGGCCCTGCCGGCACGGTGACCAGTGAGTACCTCCCCTCCTCCCGGGGGTCCAACTCTCACTTCCCAGACTCGGGCTCCAGCCCGCGTGGCAGAGAGCCACAGAACAGCCACGCACGCCTCCCTGGAAATGCTCATGTCGCACCGTGATTGGCGTGTGAGCATCCGTGCTCACAGCCTTGGGACCTGCAGGAAGATGCAGGGGTGGATGTGCCTTGCCGCCTCTGTTTCTGCCCCTCCTCCCTGGCAGAGTGCAGATTTCTCAGCCTGGTTAGCATCCTCCTGGACACGTTGTAGTCCCCGTGGTCTCTCCTCAAGCCCGTCACCTAACACCAGCTCGCGAGCAGCAGAGCTGCATTTGCTACATAATTTCTACGGTGCTCAGTTATGCACTTGGTGAGCGCTCCTCGAGTGCCCGAGCTGGGTCCGGCCGTGGTGGAGAACAGCGGTGTAGTTCTCCCATGTGCTGTCCCTGCCCGCGGGGGACAGAGCCATGCAGTGCTGGTACGCAAGTCACTATTGTCAGGTGCACAGCGACTTAGGTCTCGGTCATAAACGTGTTAGATAGCATCATCTTGTTCTACAAATTACTGCACATCCAAGCTCTTTGGATTGAGATATAGCCGAAGGTTTAGAGACGTGGATGGGCGGTTATGGAGGCCCCCCCCCCGCCCTACCCCCAACATCTTTCCCTTGCCCTGTGCAGGAAGAGCCCGGCGCTTCCCTGAGAACCTGTTCCACTACTGTGTTTAGTAATTGTCTGCCAAACCAAACCGCACCGGCTCTGCTATAAATACCCCCGCATGTGCCAGCCTGCCGCCTCCTGCAGCTCGGGCTCCAGGTCTGGTGCAATAGGCTGCTTGCCTCGTCCTAACCCTGAGCTTTGGCCACACCACCATCGCTGATGAATGGAGAAGAGCCAGGCTTTTCAGAAAAACAACTGCATGTCGGGGCGGCTGGGTGGGGTGGGAGCTGGCAATTAAAAGAGGAATGGGATGTAGAGGAGCCGCTTCTGACTGCTCCCCAGAGCACTCGTGTCCACCTGGGAAGTGGGAGGTGGCACGGGGGCCTGTTACCCCCCGGACTACACTCCACTCCGCAAAATCCCCCTCTCCCTCCCTGCCCTGTTATCCCCAAGATGTGACTGCTTCCTGCCCTTCGAGCAGCAAAATCTGCTGTCTCTGGAGGCAGCAGGGAGCAGTGGGCCCTTTAACCAGCTCATTGCAAGTGCTGGGGCACACAAACTCCAGCATGCAGACTTCAGCTCTGCCAGGCGCAGTTCAACCCTGTGTTGGAGGAGCAGAGCCCTGCTGTCCTCAGGCAGGGCCCGAGAGCTGCCAGCGCCACATGGCTGCATTGCCAGACAGGCCCCCTTCCCTTGGACCCTTCGGGGGGGGGGGGATCCAGCTGACGGCTGCAAGGGCTGTTCCTCTCCTGTAAGAGCAGTCTGGAGACCCCCTGGGTGGGTGACGGAAGAGAAGCCCGCGACGGTTCCTTGGGCTGCCCACTGGCTACTGCTGCACTTAGGGAAACCCTGGGCATCATGAGGTTGGAGGACGACTCCTCCAGAGGATTCAGGAAGGTTCTGGCATCTCCTCCACCAAGGCCAGGGGCGGATGTCTTTCCTGGCTGTGTGGGCAGGCTTCCTGTTCTTTTTTTTTTTTTTTTTTTTTTTTGGACAGGTAGAGTTATAGACAGTGAGAGAGACAGAGAGAAAGGTCTTCCCTCCGTTGGTTCACTCCCACAATGGCCGCTATGGCTGGCGCTGTGCTGATCTGAAGCCAGGAGCCAGGTGCTTCTTCCTGGTCTCCCATGCGGGTGCAGGGGCCCAAGGACTTAGGCCATCCTCCACTGCCCTCCCGAGCCACAGCAGAGAGCTGGACTGGAAGAGGAGCAACTGGGACTAGAACCTGGCCCCATATGGGATGCCGGCGCCGCAGGCAGAGGATTAACCAAGTGAACCACGGCGCCAGCCCAGGCCTCCTGTTCTTGACCACACTTAGAGGTTTGTCCCTAGCCAGTTGACTCCACGGCAGGCAAATATCTTTTCTGCTGTCTTCAGGGATGTGCCAGTCTAGGGCTCGTTTGGCAGGATGGAGGGGGCACCCTCAGTCTCATCATGGCCAAAGCTGGAAACCAGGGGTTGAGAAGCCTCTATGCATGGCCTCACAACTTGGCTGTCTCTTCTCTTACTTCGAGAAAGATCCCGCTTTACCCTGTTTTTCCTAATCTCTCACTGGAAAGGGGCTTCAAGATTTCCTAAAGGCACCATCCTAATGCAGCCAGACCAAGGGGACCATCCGGAGTCCCCCCGAAATGAAGACAGAGAGGCTCCTTGCCCAGTGCTGAGGCTGGGGATGAAAGGGCAGGGGAGGAGGGACCAAGGTGTGAACCTGAATGGAGAGCAGCAGAGAGGGGGCCCCCTTAGAGGGGGTGTGTGCCCACTCCACAATACAGATCAGGTTTGTCAGGGGCTCCAATCTTACCAGGCAGCACAGGGCAGGGTCTTGGTAGCCGTGGCTGCTCCCTGATCACAAAGCCCAGCTGAAGAGTTCTGCTCAGAAATGCAGCCTTGGGGGCCAGCACCGTTACAAAACAGGTAAAGCCGCTGCCTGTGGCACCTGCATCCCATATGGGCGCTGGTTCTTTTTTTTTTTTTTTTTTGACAGGCAGAGTGGATAGTGAGAGAGAGAGACAGAGACAAAGGTCTTCCTTTTTGCCGTTGGTTCACCCTCCAATGGCCGCTGCGGCCGGCGCATCGCGCTGATCCAAAGCCAGGAGCCAGGTGCTTCTCCTGGTCTCCTATGCAGGTGCAGGGCCCAAGAACTTGGGCCATCCTCCACTGCCCTCCCGGGCCATAAACTGGTTCTAGTCCCAGCTGCTCCACTTCTGATCCAGCTCTCTGGTATGGCCTGGGAAAGCAGTAGAAAATGGCCTAAGTCCTTGGCTCCCTGCACCTGCCTGGGAGACCCAGAAGGAACTCCTGGCTCCTGGTTTTCGGATCGGCTCAGTTACGGCCATTGCAGCCATCTGGGGAGTGAACCAGTAGATGGAAGATACCTCTCTCTCCCCCTCTAACTCTGCCTTTGAAGTGAAAAAAGAAAAAGAAAAGAAAAGGCAACCCTGTGCACAAGCCAAGCAGATAAATGAATGACAATTAATACATTGAAAGGGCACCGTGCAGGGGCCAGTGTCGTGGCGTGGCATAGTGGGTAAAGCCGGCAGAGCAGTGTCATGGCATGGCATAGTGGTAAAGCCGGCAGAGTGGGTAAAGCTGGCATCCCATATGGGTGCTGATTTGTGTCCTGGCTGCTCCACTTCCAATCCAGCATCTCTACTAATGGCCTGGGGAAAGCAGTGGAAGATGGTCCAAGTGTTTGGATCCCTGCACCCATGTAGGAGACCCGGATGAAGCTTCTGTCTTCAGACTGGCCCAGCGCTGGCCATTGTAGCCATCTGGGTTTGTGAACCAGCAGATGGAAGATCTCTCTATGTCTCTGTGTCTCCCCCCAACCCCCATCTCTCTCTTTCATTCTCTCTCTCTCTGTATATATATAACTCTGCCTTTCAAATAAATATATAAACCTTTAAAAACAAAGAAATGGCACCCATGAAGCATGGGGACAGATGGTGATCGGCCATCCTGGGACAGTGAAATTGGAACCAGTAAAATTTGCCTGTCTCTCCTTCCATTGATGGAACATTGATTCTCTTTGTTGACTTTGCTGCTGTATAGAGCTGAGATGACAGGTGTGGTTTGGTTGAGTGGCACAGGCCTAAGGGAAAGTACCCTGTTTGGTGCCAGCATACAGCCAGCGTGGCAGGGCACCTGGCCACTGGGTGCCTTTAGAGGACTCTCAGCTATAGGGTGGCATCTTCCCTCCAAGAATGTGAGAGCACCGTACAGATAGAAAGTTGATTCTGTTGTTCAACTTGAGGAAAACAAATACAGAAACCTAGGTACAGGGCAGTGATGTGCAAGTGATCATAAGATGAGTGACTTAATAAGTGTAGCTGAGACCCCAGTCTGCAGACTGGGAACCCTGAGCCAAGAAGCTGGGACTGGGGATGGGGGCTCGCTCTTAATCTGCTGAGTCCAGGAGGGGAGCAGGGATTGACAGGCTGCGAATTCCTGTGCTCCTCTCACGGGCCGTGAGCGTGGTGGAGTCCCAGAGGCTGGCTGGTGCTGTGTCTCAGGATAGCAGTCACAGACACCAGTGGCTCAGGTGCGTGATTCCTGAGAAGGACAAGGAATAGATGACCCCCATTTCGTTGCCTGTTTCCCTGCTGTCCCCAGGGGGGACGTGGGCCAGGGGATGTCAGCAGCTCCCTGGGCGGCCGCCTGCCCCCTCCACCCAGGAAGGCTGGCTCTCCCAGCAGGCACACTTCCCCTCCCCAACCTGGAGAAGACGCATCACCAGCTCACACTTCCTGCATTCCTCCTCCCTTTGGCAGCACTGATCTGTCTGGAAGCCCATGTCTCCTCAGCAGATGCGCTAAGTCAACTCGGCAGCAACTCCACCCTTTGGGAAATCGGGAAACATGCCCACCCATGCTGGTGAAGCCGGTGCAGGCTCACAGGCTGGTACGAACCAGACCTCCCCCAGATGCGCAAAGGCCAGCCTCACCCATTCTCTGGCCTAATAAATGCCAGAAAAATCAAAATCTGAAAGAAGGGCTGAGCCAGCCCCATCCTCCTCCTGCCTCTTGCTTGCCACCACTTTTGGTTTGTTAGCTGCAGCTTCCCTGGTGCCCAGAAGACAACTTTCTCCCCCTTCCCCTCTGAGAAGCAGCACAAGAGCCAGGAAGTGAAGAAGAACAGAGGCTTTCTCCCTGCAGAGGCAGGAATAGCCCTTTGCATGGCCATGGCCTAGGCGGCTGCACCCGAGCCTGTCATTGTCAACAGTGTGGTTGTCATCATCAGCGTTTTCATTTATTGAGAGCCTCTGTGATCGGGAACTCTAGACTAGTTCGTAAGAGTAGAGAAGCAGATGAGACAGCAAAGGGGAGCCTTGCCAGAAACTCACTTCACGTATGTGAAGTCAGCAAGGTGCATTTAGCCAGAGAGAGGACCATTCAGGGTGGGCGATCCAGCTCAGCCTTCTGGCCAGTGAGCGTGTGCCCAAAACTGCAGCAATGGAGGTGTGACTGCCGTCCGCTCCTTCCCTCCCCTGACTGTGCTCATCCTGTCACTGCAAGTCTGAGATCTTTAAAGAGATTTCTTTACATGTTCCCGGCCTCCAGCTTCAGCCAGTGCCTCGCCAGATTGAATCCATCACTTGGGAAATTTGCCTTTCTGCGCTTGTCAGTAGACAACCCATTAGCCCCGGCTCGCACCCACCCTGGAGGGGGTTTTCAAGGGTGTTTTGGATGCTGATTTTTGCCTTACTGACTGGCTTTAGAAACTTGCCGCACGGGACTTACTTCTCAGCCTGCAGAGGGATAGACACCATCATTACACACACACACAGAGAACTCTTCGGAGGAAGACCATCTGGGGAGCTTGGAGGTGTGACTCTTTGGTGTCCAAGTCCCGGAAAACTGAGGCTGGAGACTGCACCTAAATGGCAGCGTGTGGGAGCCATTTCCCAGGATACTTCCCCTCCCCTGTTAATGCCCACCTCCTGGAGCCAGTGTGCAGTGCTACCACCTGCAGTGCCGGCAGCTGTACCGGTTCGAGTCCCGGCTGTTCTACTTCTGATCCAGCTCCCTGCTAATGCTCCCAGGAAAGCAGCAGAAGATGGCCCAAGTCCTTGGGCCCCTGCACCCACATGAAAGACCTGGAAGAAGCTCCTGGCTTCAGCCTGGCCCAGCCCACAGCTGTTGTGGCTAGTGAACCAGCGAATGGAAGCTCTCTCTTTCTATGTATCCCCCCACCCCCATAACTGCCTTCCAGTTAAATAAAGTAAATCTTTAGGAAAAAAAATTCCCCATCTCCTGGGGCCATACCCTCCCACCTGAAGTCAGGCTAGCCTGTGTAACCAATAGAAGTCAGCAGAGGTGATGGGTTGGAACATCAGAGATTAGACCATGAAATGCTGTCGCTCTGCCTCGGTCTCCCTGCTGTGAGGTCTGTTCTCTAGCTTTGGGAGGCCAGCTGCCATCCATATCCAGAGCCGTTTGGAAAGGCCCATGTGCCAAGGAACTGGGGCCTGACACTCAATGCCCATGTGAGTGAGCTCAGAGGCAGGTCTCCCGGCCCAGCCAGGCCTCAGATTGACTATAGCCGTGTCCAGTAGCTCGAAGACAATTCCCAAAAAACCCTAGGCCAGACCCACTCAGCTAAGCTGTCTCTAGTTTTTGTTTTGCTTTGTTTTGTTTTGTTTTAAGATTTATTTATTTTAAAGGCAAAATGACAAAGAGAGGGAGAAAGAGAGAACTCTTCCATCTGCTGGATCACTCCCCAAATGGCTGCACCAGCCATGGTTGGACAGGCCAAAGCCAGGAGCCAGGGATTCCATCCCAGTCTCCAACGTGGGTGGCAGAGCCACCTTCTGCTACTTTCCCAGGCACATTAGCAAGAAACTGAATCAAGCAGAGTGACCAGGACTTGAGTCAGCACTCCAGTATGGTGTGCTAGCGTTGTAGGTGGCAGCAACACAGGCCCCTGCCTCTGGATTCTTGACCCCTAACAGCTGTGTGAGACAATTGACAATGTTTTTAAGCCACTACACTTTGGGGTGTTCTGTGAGACCTTAGTAGGTGGCCAGTGCACAGGTGGGAGTGTCCTCAGCGGAACAGGTTGCTATGAGCCCTGTTCTGGGACAAGTGAAGGTCTCCCTCTCTCTCTTTGTCCTCCCCTGTGCCCCCTCCTCTTATTTCCTAGTCATCTGTTGTTTTTGCTTTTGTCTTGACCTCAGGGTGACTGAAAATGAGGCTGACTTGGGCTGGCAGGTGGACTCCCCTCAGCAGGCGGCCTTGGACATAAGCCTGAGCTACATCTATAAGGTGAGTCGGGGCCTTCTGTGCCCCGGAGCAATCTGGGTGCATAGGGCAGACCTGTTCAGCAGTCTGATCCAGTGAGTGGCAGGGAGCTGGTGAGCTCAGCACCATCACAGGCCCAGCACTGGGCCGAGACCACGCCAGCGTACTCCCCAGGCTGCACCTACCACCTCCAGACCCACAAGGGGCCAAACCCACAGACCGTGGCCTCGCTGCTCAATTCTCACGCTCTCGGCTCCTACCTAGCGCAGCCCAAGGGGCCCACGGTGCCGTCCCTCTCATACACCTGACTCCCTCTCTCCCCACCCCTCCCCAAACACGGCCGCGGATAACTCAGTTCTCCCTGTGTTCCCCAGATCCTGACACTGTGCGCCCTTGCCCGGCCGGGGGCCTACACAGATGGGAACCTTCTTGGCTTGATCGAGCAGCTGTGCCGTGCTGGCCTGGACGTGGGGCTGCGCCTGCTGCCCAAGACTGACCTCCAGCAGCTCCTGCTCTTGCTCCTGGAGAACATCCAAGACTGGCCAGGGAAGGTATCACGCAGGCCGGCCCCTAGGGAACAAGGGCACCCCCCAGAGCACCAGGGGGACAGGGAGACAGGGCTGGGGTGGGCAACACTGCGTGGAGGTCATTGGCTGTGTCCCTGGCCTCCTCTGTGGGCAGGTTGTGGGACAGGCCGTGGGACAGGCCGTGGGGCAGGCTGTGGGCAGGCCGTGGGGCAGGCCATGGGACAGGCCGTGGGGCAGGCGGGCATGGGCAGGGGCTTCCTCCACAGCTCACCTGTGCACCCCGTGTAGCTGCAGCAGCTGTGCTGTGCCCTGAGCTGGGTGTCCGACCACCATCACAACCTGCTGGCACTCGTGCAGTTCTTCCTGGACGTGACCTCCAGGAGCAGGTGGGTGCTTCCGTGTGCCTCCACTCTCAGACACTTAGGCCCAGCCCCAGCCCCAGCAAAACCTCCCCACTCGATTTCCAAGCCCCAGAAGGAAGAACTAAAAATACAACTCACTAATGAGTTCTTTACAAATGAAAAAAAAAAAAAAAGCCTAATTTTCCTAACATGTTCTTATTAGCAAAACAATTGCCTTGTGCAATTAGCCTCTGCCTGCAGTGCCCCGCCCTCCATTCTTCGGCTCCCCCCACCCAAGCTCTGCTGTGGCTTTCTTCTCCAGACTTCAGCTGGTCCTCCTCCTCTCGTCCCCTCCCACACCCTCCGTTTATTATTTTCTGTGCGGCATTTATCTCTGCCAGGAGTCGTCTTACTATTTCTTCACCCGTTTATGACTGCCTCACTCCTCTGAGTCACCTCCACCAGAGGAGGTAACTTGTCGGGGTCACCCCAGGTGCAGAAGAACCGTGCCTGGCACAAGATTGGCACTTTGCAAATGCTTTTCAAATGGTGGGCAAGGTGAACATACAAACAAACTCAGCCCAGCCGGAGACAAGGCCCATTGGCTAGACTTGGCTCTCCATCTCCATCTCCATGGCCGCAGGAAGTTCCCATCCCCTCTGCTCTCTGTGCCCAGCCATTTGCAGTTCCTTTCTCCCCTCCCCACCCAAGCCTTTGGCTATTACCCTGCACCGCGGCCCTGCCACGGGAGGCCGCCTGTAGCAGGCTTAGCGTTTGATCCCTCCTCTCACCCCAAGGCCCAGCCAGGGAAGTGCACAGTGACTGAGAAAGTCAAGTACAGTCATGCTGCGTCCTCCTGTAGCCCTAACGTGGGGGCGCTTTTGGCCTCTTCACAGCCCCAGAAGGAAGTTTTTGCTCTGGGAGTTCTGTCCAAAGCCTGTGGGTGCCTCAGAGGACTCCATCTCCATTCAGCCTGGACACCTGGCTGCTTCCAGTTGCACCTGCAGAGGCTGGCCTCTGCCTCCCTGCCCTCCCCAAACACCGCATCCCCTCCATTGCCCAAGCTGGAAACTGCAGTCCTAAAGGGTTTTTCCATCCCCGCCTCTTTTACCTTCCGAACTCAGTGCTGTCCTTTCAGCTTTCTGAACTCTGAATCTTAAATCCATCCTTACGTCAGCTCCATTGGCGGGTGCTTTGTCCAGGTCATTTGCCATCAGTCACCTCCTCTCCAGCCCCTCCTGCTTGCACTTCGCGGCCTCACCTGCTGGGCAGCAGAGGTGTTCTGTTTCTCTCCCTCCCCAACCCTGTCTGGTCTGCAGATACTGAGATTACCACTTCTTGTCTCGCTTTGCTCCCCACTAAGTCTAAACACCTTAGGCTGACCCCAAGGCCCTGTCATCTGCCTCCATTCCCCATTTACTCAAGCAGGCCACGTCATTTGTGGTTACTTTCCTCTCTTCCTCCCTCTCTCTCTCTCTCTTACACACATCCCTGTATCTGTATCCATAGCTATACAGTAAACCTGTTCCCAGTGGCCGCAGGGCTGGTCCCCCGACACCTGACGCTCACCCACCGTTTGTGTGGGTTGGCCTTGGACATTGATGTGAGGTTTCCGTAGGATAAGCTCCCTGAAGTGATACTGCGGTCCTAAAACTGCACCTCTAAAAACGTAGCCAGGTTAATATTCCCCAGTGGTTATGAAAATGCCTGTTTCTCCACACCCTCATTAACTCGCGTAGCCTTGTTTTGTTTTGTTTTGTAGTTTTAGCCAATCTGGTGGGTGGGAAGTGTCCTCCTGTGGTTCTGATTTTCATTCCCCTGGTTGCCAGTGAAATCGAACATCTTCCCTATATTTAATGGCCTTTTGTGTTTCCTTACTATAAATTACCTTTTGGTGTTTCTTACCCGTTTTTATATCAGGTAATTTATCTCCTCATTAACTGTATTGATTTACGTTTTGTTTATTATACAAGTATATGCTGCAAACAGTTTTTCCCTAAGGTTGTAAATTGTCCTTTTCAAATCTTTATGTGTGGTATCTTTCACTGAACTGAATTTTTTTAAATTGTTTATTTTCATTTTGTTTAAAGGCAGAGAGACAGAAAGAGAGATGTAAAGACAGAGCGGGCCAGTGCTGTGGTGTAGCAGCTAAAGCTGCCACCTGCGATTCCGCCATCCGCGTCATTTGGAGTCTGGCGGCTCTACTTTCGATCCAGCTCCCTACTAATGTGCCTTGGGAAAAGCAATGGAAGATGGCCCTGGTGTTTGGGCCCCTGCACTCACGTGGGAGACCCAGATGAAGTTCTTGGCTCCTGACCTCAGCCTGGCTCAGCCCTGGCTGACATAGCCATCTGGGGAATAAACCAGCAGATGGAAGATCTCTTTCTCTCTCTCTCTCTCTCTCTCTCTCTCTAAGTCTGACTTTCAAATAAATAAATAAGTCAAAAAAAAAAAAAAAAAAAAAGACAGAGATCTTCCATGTGCTAGTTCATTCTCCAAATGTCTGTAACCACTATAGCTGAACCAAGCCAAAGCCAGGAGCTCAAGTATTTTTTTTTTAAGGTTTATTTATTTATTTATTTATTTGAAAGGCAGAATTACAGAGAGGCAGAAGTGGTAGGGAGGTCTCCATCCACGGGCTCACTACCCAGATAGCTGCAATGTCTGGAACTGAGCTGATCTGAAACCAGGAGCCAGGAGCTTCCTCCTGGTGCAGGGGCAGGGGCCCAAGGACTTGGGCCAGTGGAGCCCAATTCTTAATCCAGTTCTCCTGCAAGGGTGACAGGGGCTCAAGTACTTGAGTCATCACTTGCTGTCTTCCAGAGTGCACCTTAGCAGGAACCTGGACCGGAAGCAGAGGAGCGGGGACTCAAACCTAGGTAGTCCAACACGTAGCCAAGTCCAAACACCTTGGGCTTGTCCCAGGCGTCCCACACAGCATCTTAACCTCTGTGCCAAATGCCCACCCCTGAACTGGATATTTTCAAAACCATTTTCTCTAAATTTGAGATTGTAGGACAGGGTTAGATTTGCAGTAGTACAGAGGGTTGACTGGGGTTTTGTGTAACTGAATCTTCTGTCTTGACTAGGAAGGCCTTCTCCACTCCAAGACCTCAAAAATAGTTCTCTTTGCTTTCAGTACTTAGATAACTTCATTCCTAATCTTATCTGGAACCCATTTTTTCTAGGTATGAGACAAGGATCTGACTTCATTTTTTCCATTCTTAAAGAGCCAATGGACCCAACGCCAGTTTTTCTTGTCTTACTTCATCCTAGGGCAAGCATTGTGGTGCAACAGGTTAAGCCACCACTTGCAACATCTCATTCCTTATCAGACTGCTGGATCCAGTCTTGGCTCCTCTGCTTCTGACCCATCTTCTTGCTTATGTGTCTGGGAGGTAGCAGAAAATAGCCTGGACACTTGGGTCCCTGAACCCACATGTGGTACCAGGATGGAGTTCTAGGCTCCTGACTCCAGCCTGGTCCAGATCTGGCTGTTGCGGGCATTTAGGAACTGAACCAGCAGATGGAAGATTCTCTTTCTCTCCATGTCTCTCTGTCACTCTGCCTTTCAAAAAAAAAAAAAAAAAAGGAATAAATCTTAAAAAAAAAAAAATCCCACCTTTCCCCAACAGATTTGAAGCTACCTTTCTCAAATTTTAAATGTACGACTTCACTCATTCATCTGCCGGCCACATTTCGGGAATCAGTGTCTTTTGTAGGGTCTCAGTAGCTCCAGGACCCGTGGCAAGTGCCCCTCTGCCGCCGAGGAGCAAACACAATGGAGCGTCCTTCACCTGGCTCCCAGACAGACCTGTCCACCCTGGGCCAAGAGCATCAGGGAAGGGCAAAGCACTCATCAGGATGAGGAGTGAATACTTGTAAACCGTATTCTGTTCCTTCTTTAGAGAATCATTCAAATGGCCCCAAATTCAAAAGACACCAGGAAACAGATATTGAAAATGTGCCGCTATCCCTGCCCCCTGAGCCCCCTAGCCTGCCCCTGGCTTCTGTGTGCGCATGTGCGAGTATCCGCATGTTTTCCCTGCGAACTCCTCACTACAAGGTATGCCTTGGCCGTCGCTCCAGATTGGGTTGTAAAGAGCTTCTAATTCTTTTTTTACAGCCTCGGTGTATTCGGTGTAGGTCTTTAGTTTGCGCCGTACCCCCACACTCCCTGCCGTGCCGACTTGGAGGAGCTTCTGGCTGCCTTGCTCTGCTCTCGCTGGTGGCCGCCCCACTGGGCTCAGTGCCCAGACTGACCCCAGGAAGAAGGGAGGGCAGGTTGTTGTACAAGGGGCTGTTGCACTCTTAGTCTACTCGATTGGTTAAGCACAAAGCGAGCACGCCCACCGACGTCTGTGCGTGCACTCCCTCCCGCTCCGCCGCCGTGATGATCAGGGCTGCACGGGGTGCGCTGCAGATTCAAGGAACAGTTGAGCTTCACTATGAGAAATGAAGGCAAATGCTGGTGCCAACCGCCCGACAGGAGGCCGACGGGAAGAGGACTTTCTTGGAGGGAAGTCTGCCTCGGGACAGCGGCCCCACTATAGTAGCTCTGGGGAACCACTGGGAGGGGCCTGTGTGACCCAGCTTCCGTCCAGGGTCTCCAGTGTGCACCCTGAGCAAATGCCTGCTGCCATGTGCAGGAGCCCCACAAGGGGCAGGGGGAGGCCGCGGGCTGCCCACGCTCCACTGAAGGTCGATGTTCCCCGGCCGGGGGGCCCAGCCTTCTTCACCATCTGCACCTGCTTATTAAATATCCAGTGCGTGCTGCCCCATGCGGCCTTCAGAGTCGAGGGGGAGGTGAAGCCAGCTTAAGAAGACTGCCCAGTCGGATAGGGAAGTGGACAGAGTCTCCCTAACACAGGTCCCAAGACTGGCCGAGACCACAACACTGAGCTTTTTGCCTGGCAGGTTGGCATAGATCCGCAAGAACAGTGGTGCCCAGCATTGGCAGGGTGTGAGGAAACAGGCGTGCGCTCCCCTGCTGACCCTGTGCATGTCTGCGCCAGCCCTCTGGGGGGCAATTTGGCAAAATCCAGCAAGTGATGTTAAAACGTGCAAACCCCTCCACAAACCGTTTAACCTGGAGGAACCAGAGAGTGAGCAAAGATTTATTGATGAGGATGTTTGGCAGAGCGAGGTTTACAATAGCAACACATCAGGAACAACTCAGTGCCCCAACATAAATAAAGTTCCACCCGGACTATGAGCTGTTTTATAGCACATAGTAATGACAGGGGCCGGTGTCATGGTGCAGTGGGTTAAGCTGCCGCCTGCAGTGCCGGCTTCCCTTATGGGTGCCAGTTTGAGTCCCAGCTGCTCCACTTCTGATCCAGCTCCCTGCTAATGTGCCTGGGAAAGCAGCAGAAGATGGCCCAAGTGCTGGGACCCCTACACTCACATGGGAGACCAAGCTGGATGGAGTTTCAGGCTCCTGGCTATGATCTGGCCCCGTCTTGGCTGTTGCAGCTATTTGGGGAATGAACCAGCAGATGGAAAACCTCTCTCTCTCTCTCTCTCTCTCTGAGTCTTTCAATTAAATAAAATGTATCTTTAAAAATATAAGAGTGGGCGTTGTGGGGCAGCAGGTTAAGCTGCTGTTTGGGACACCCTCATCGCATATTGGAGTGCCTGCTGGGGTTCTGGCCAGTCCACACTTCCAACTCAGCTCACTGCTAATGCACCTGGGAGGCAGCAGGTGGTGGCCCAAGTACTTACGTTCCTGCTACCCCCAGGAGAGATCAGGGTGAAATTCCTGGCTCCTGGCTTTGGCATGCCTTAACCCTGACTGCTTCAGGCATTTAGGGAGTGAACCAGTAGATGGAAGGATTGCTCTCTCTCTCTCTCTCTCTCTCTGTGCCTTTCAGATAAGTAAATACGTTTTTAAAATGACAGAAGAAAGGGCAAGTTGAGGAAATAATGCCAAATGAAAAAAGGTTGTAAAACCACGTATAAAGTATGATGTTTATTTTATTTTTTTTTAAGATTTACTTATTTATTTGGCAGGCAGAGTCATACACATACCAGAGAGAGAGATTTTTCCTCCTCCGGTTCATTCCCCAAATGGCTATAATGGCCACAGCTGGACTAGGCTGAAGCCAGGAGCCCAGAACTCCATCCAGGTGTCCCATGTGGGTGACAGGGGCCCGAGGACTTGGGCCATCTTGAGCTGCCTTCCCAAGCACATAGACAGGGAGCTGGATCAGAAGTGGAGCAGCTGAGGCTCAAACATGTGCCCATGTGGGCTGCCAGCACTCCAGGCAATGGCCTAGCCCACCGTGCCACAAGGCCGGCCCCGTGATCCCAGTCTTCTCAGGGAGGAAAGGGAACCCCTGGGTGTGGAGATGAATGAATGTCAGTGGCACAGGTCTTCGCAGGCTCGTTCCTCTTTCCCACACACAGCACTGGCCTCTCGGTTTCTCTTCTCTCCCCCTACAACCTGTCTGTCCACTTAGCCAGAGTCACTTGTGTTTCATAATATTTTTAAAGCTTTGTTACAGAAAGTCTCAAAATACATACAAAAGTAGAGAGAATAGAATGGGTCCATAACCCCACCAAGCCCACAGGCATCTACTGTAGGCATGGGGATTCCTTTGGCTCGCACCCACCCCCAGCCCCAGCTCCCTGTTCAACCAATCCCAGAGTATCCCCAGTTTGTCTCAGTGGGTAGCCCTCTTTAAACATAACCACATCATTATCACACCTGAACCACTTCACAACAGAACCCAGCACAAGTATTCTAGTCACTTCTCTGCTCTAGAATTTTCCAAGGTTTAGTGTCATTTTAGAACGAAGTCTATAGAGTTTTTTGGTTTTTTTTAAGATTTATTTAGTTATTTGAGTAGCAGAGTTGCAGGGAGGGAGGGAGGGACAGAGTCTCCTCTGAGGGTGCAGGGGCCCAAGCAGTTGGGCATCCTCTGCTGCTTCCCCAGGTGCATTAGCAGGGAGCTGAATCAGAAGTGGAGCAGCCAGGACTCGAACCAGCACCTTTATGGGATGACAGCACCGAAGGCGGTGCCTTTACTTGCTACACTACAGCTCGGGCCCCTAGAGTTTTTTAATAAAACCTGTTTGGCCCCCGTCGTGGGGCCCCCTGCCCACTGCTCTTTCCGCAGGTGTATCTGGAACGTGCCAGGCACCTGTGTCTCGATGTCCCTCCTTCCATGTTGGCAGGAGACTCCCACTTGCTCATCATGGTGGTCCCTGTCCAAAGTCACTGCCTTGGAGAAGCCCTTGTGTTCCACGTCAGCCCCCACCTTGGGGCTCTCCAGGACCTCACTTTTCTTTCTTTAACATTTTCTACTTATTGATTTTAGTTATTTGAGAGGCAGAGAGGAGAATCTCCCAACCAAAATGCAATAGCCAGGGCTGAGCCAGGCCAGAGCTGGGAGCCCAGAACTCAGTCCAGGTCTCCCACGTGGGGTAACAGGGACCCAACCACTGGAGCCATCAGTGCTGCCTCCCAGGGTGCGCAGTAGCAGGAAGGTGGGATCAGAAGCAGAGCCAGACTCAAACCCAGGCACGCTGACAGGGGATGCAGGAGTCCCAAGCAGCACGTTAACTAAGGTGCGGAACACCTGCCCCTCTTCCTTCTTTTCCTCCTGTGTTACCTGCGCCTCTCCCATAAGAGCATAAGTGATCTGAGGGTGAGGTCAGCGTCTCCTCCAGGCTGTCCCCCAGCACCTGGAACGGTGACCATAATGTCACAGGTGCCCCGTGCAGAATCAGTGGTAAAGGCCAAAACTGGACTCTCTTCTTATCTCTGCTGCTGTGATCGAACTGCTCTGGGGCTTGGGGCGTGGTCTGGGGACATGCCCAGAATTTGGACAACGCTTCCTGTGTTGGGGGAGGCTGCTGGCCGTGCCTGGCTCTGTGCAGAAGCTAGGGACAGATGGCCTTTCTTTCCGCTTCTTGGGAGCTAGAAGCACGCTCTACTGGTTGGATGTTCCCGAGGGAAGGAGCCAGGGACGGCAGCCCTCAGCAGACTCGGCCTGGGTGGGACTTTACCCGGATCACTGCTGCTGCCCAGCGTCTGCTGTCCCTATTCTCTGCCTTCTGAGAATTCTGGAGCTCCCCACTGTCCCCTTAGCGTGTTTTCTGTCTGCAGCAGCCAGCTGAGGAGGTTCTGTCTGGCCACCAAGGAGGAACTGGCTGATAAAGTAGAAGTTCCGGCAGCTGTTGGGACGAAGCAGCCTTCGCACTCCGGGGTCATTGCGTGCTGGGGACAAGAGCAGCGAGGTTCGCAAGTGCGCCAGAGCTCTCCCCAAAGCCCTCCTGTTTCCTTCCGTCGCCCTGGGACCACAGGGCCCCACCCTCTGCTCTCCCAGCTTGCCGCTGCGTCCAGGCCCTGACCAGTTCCTGGAGCACTTGCTCCACTGTTCACTCCCTTCCTGCTTGGTCTTTAGATCCGCCCACCTTGCAACCGCACGGCCACACGGAGTCCACCCATCGTCCCCACCCTGGCTGCTGGCCTCACTCTGAGTTCCTGGTTGGCCTCCCTGGGCGCACAGCAGATTGCAGGCCTCATCACACCTTCGTGGTCGCAGCCTCTGCACTGCCAGCCAATCACATCCCTGCCACCACCACGCTGCAAACCTGGCACACTCACAAGTCCCACCTTCTTCCTCTCCACCGAACCGGCCACACTAGACCCCAGCAATTTTGCCTCTTCCGGAACCTTCTGCAGTCATCTCTCCTTGTTCCCATACTGTTAGCTTTTCATCCTCTGATGGCTCTTTCTGCACAGCGAATCAACACGCTCGTGTGTCTTCCACCTTAGAACAATTCTACAGTTCTGTCTCCAGCCACACCTTCCTCCGGCTGGCTCCTGCTGCGGCTCCAAGTTCCTTCACGCCCCCACCCTCATTCTCATCACACCTTGTCTGAATCCTACCCACCCTTGGGCACCTGTGGGATTCTTCAGAGCTCGGAGCATCATAGGGAGTTCTCACGGGAGAAAATAGACGTTCCGGCCCCTCGGAGCGGACAAGGCCAGAACATTCTGGAAAGAGGCAGCCAAGGTCCCATCGGCCTAGGGACCTCCGAAGGGCTGCAAATCAATTAGGGTGAGGCAGGTCAAGGTCACTGTTGAGGTGCCATGGCTGGTGCTGGGAGAAGGACAGCAAGGGGAAAGCAGGTCACAGGCCACAAGCGTGAGGAGTGGCGGCAGCCACGTGGCTCGCACTGGCGAGTGGGTGGGAGGTGTCCAGTGACTCACAAGGCCTTCATGTGGCACCAAGCATTCCACTTAAACCTCTCCATCACCAGTGACCTGCTGATGCCCTTCGCTCATGGACGGTCTGTCTCCATCCGTTCTCCTGACTTCTCGCTGTCTCTGTTGGGCCCAGGCCTTGGTCTGCCTCCTAATTCTGCCCCTAGCCCCTCTTCTCTGGTGGCTGGACACAGGGCCACAGGGCCATCTGTGCTGGGTCCTGGGAGCTCCACCCAGACCCCCCTACCTGGAGACCAAGGCATTCCTCAGCTGCCAGGAGCATTCTTCCCCCAATTGTCACCTTCGCTGTCACCGTACCTGAGGCTGGGTCCCTCCCTTGGGGGCAGCCCGTGCTGCCTGTTGCTTGTTGTCCAGGATGTCTCTGAAGGAGCCGGCTAGCCCCAGAGCTCCTGTGAGGTCAGCTAAGGCGTTTGCTGCAACCCAGCTTTCCCGAAACCCAGACCTGCTTCCTCCAGACCTGCGGGAGCTCAGGAGCCGCAGGGTGCTCTCCCTCCCTCTGCCCTCCTGCATAAATTTCCTGCAAGCTGGTCTCCATTTCAGAATCCGTTTCCTGGGGAAGCCAGCCTGAGACACAGTGTCCTGCACACACGTGCCAGTGGCTCCCGAAGCAGTACTGTTGACCAGACTTTTTTGCTAAGCACTGGATCAGCGTGGGCAAGTGTTTGAGATTGTACAGGTGGAACGCACTGACACCCCCGTCTTCCTGGGCTCCCGAGTGGCGTCTGGGCCTGAGTCCCACAGACAGGCTGTGTCCTCTGGAGCTTCCTCGTCTCCCACAGCGTTCCTCCATCCCGACTGTCGCCGCCTCAGTTCAGGCTTAGTACAGCACCCCTGAGCTTCTGACCATCTTCTCGCAGCTCTTCCTGGTCTTATCCACCCCCAAGCAGTCGGGCGATGTGACCCCCCCTTCAAATGCGTGTCTGGTCCTGTCCTGCTTTTGTCCTCCGAATGAAATGCAAGCCGCTCAGCGTGATGCCTGGTGTGCAAGGGCCTTGTGCCTCTTTTTCCAGTCCCACTCATCCCCCTGCTCCCTGCAGGCTCCCATGCACCTACCACGTCACAGAACTTTGCAGCCACCCGGACTCACGAGCAGCCCTTCTCTCCAAACTTCAAATCTGTTCCTCTTCCCAGCATCCTCCCGACATAGGCCCCGACTACTGGCCCCTGTGCCAGCTCCGGGCTGTGAGCAGGAAAGACAGGAGCTGTGGCTTTGCTCTCTGGGTCCTTGGGGCTCAGTGAACATGCTCACCCATTGGCTGCTTCTGGAGGGCAGGAGTCAACAAAGCAGAAAGAGATGGGGCCGGCACCGCAGCTAAATAGGCTAATCCTCCGCCTAGTGGCACCGGCACACTGGGTTCTAGTCCTGGTCGGGGCACCGGATTCTGTCCCGGTTGTCCCTCTTCCAGGCCAGCTCTCTGCTGTGGCCCAGGAGTGCAGTGGAGGATGGCCCAAGTGCTTGGGCCCTGCACCCCATGGGAGACCAGGAGAAGCACCTGGCTCCTGCCTTTGGATCAGCGTGGTGCGCCAGCCACAGTGTGCAGGCCGCGGCAGCCATCGGAGGTTGAACCAGCGGCCAAAGGAAGACCTTTCTCTCTCTCTCTCTCTCTCTCACTGTCCACTCTGCCTGTCAAAAAATAAATTAAAAAAAAAAAGAGAGAGGGAGACACAGAGAGAGGTCTTCCATCTGCTGGTTCACTCCCCAAATGGCCACATCGACCCAGCCTGACCCAGACCAAAGCTGGGAGCCCAGAGCTCTTTCTGGGGCTCCCACGTGTGTGCAGAGACCCAAGCACTTGGGCCATCTTCTGCTGCTTTTCCCAGGCCGTTAGCAGGGAGCTGGATTGGAAGTGGAGCAGCTGGGACACGAACCGGTGACCATATGGGATGCCGGTGTCGCAGGCAGCAACTTAACCCACTTCGCCACAGCACCAGCTCCTGTGTAGTTAATTTTTGAAGGAAGGAGCACAGTTTGAGGCTGACAGTGAGATGTTACGTAGTTGAAGAAGGAACAATGCTACATAATTCCTATTTTGTTTCTAGGGCCTTTGTCATGGAAATTAATCATTCATCTGGAATCAAACATGGGGTAATTCAGAAAGTTCATAGAAAATAGCATTAAAAGATCAGTTTATTTTGGTACCAAAAATGTTGAAATCCATGAAGCCTAAGGGAGTGTTGGCGATGGCAGGACAGCACCCCACTGTGCGGACTGAACTTCAGGCCATGGATGTACACTTGGGGTGCCTTTGGAGCAGGGAGGGTCCTGGGAGATGGGGGTGACCTGCCCCTCGGCGTCCTTCCCCAGGGGCTGGTTTCTGAGTACATACTTAGAAACTGGTTTGTAAGAGTCCTAAGAAATCGAGCCAGACTAGGCCTATTTCTCTGTTGCCACACGGACCAGAGTAGCGCTCTGCAGAGGGTTGGGGAGCATGCTGGGTAGAGCACTCGGTAGAGGCTGTCACCCTGTGTGGGGACAGCATGAAGAAATGCATGCTGAGTGACGGGAGAATCAGCCAGGCTCCTCATCAAAGGGTGCTGCCGGGTGCCAGAGTCCGCCCCGGGCAGGCCCCCGAGGCCACCCGGGGGCCCGCACTCCCTGACAGGTTGGCCAGGGCACAACCAGCCAGCATCTTGGATGAGGTCATTAGTGGAACAATGGTCAGATTCACAGTTGACGTGAATACAACTGACAGCGGACTGAAGCTCCCCGAAGATCTGCCCAGACCGTCGCAGGGGCTGAGTCGGAAGCAGAGGCCCAGCTGCACAATTAAGAACAGGATCTGGGAAGTGCGGCTGCCGGCAGACGTGTGAAGAGAGATTTCGGGCCCAATCTGTTAACTGCTTCGCGCATCTTAGGGCTGCCAAGAAAATGAGCATCCGCCACTGCTCTGAGCTGCTCCCTTGAAAAGGGGAGCTATTGGCAGCCCCCGAGGGCCTTGGCAGGACCCATAGGACAGTGGCGAAAAGACAGCGAAAGATGGAAAAGTGCGGCTGTTGCGTCTGGACAAGGGGTGGCCGTGGGAACGCAGCCACTGCCTTCAAGGGCACAGAGGGGCCTAACCGGTCTGCAGGCCACCAGGTGCAGAAGGCGGGAGCTCTGGGCGGAAGTCACAGAAGAGCAGATTTGGACCAAACGTAGGGAAAATGTCCTTCAGTTAGTCCCACAAATGACCTGGGCCACGTTCTGTGCTTCCTTTGCTGAGATGAACATTTGCTAGGGCTGTGGCAACAGGAGTTAAATGGGCGACTATGCAGGCGTTAGACCAGGGGACTTGAAGGCTTTTTCTAAACCTAAACTTCCATGATCTTATCCTAATTCCAGGGAAGATAGGGAGAGAAGGAAGATAGGAGTTGGGTTGTGACTGCCCTGTGTGTGTGTGTGTGTGTGTTTTACAATTTACTTATTTGAGAGCAGAGTGACAGAGAGAGGGAGATACAGAGAGCAAGGTCTTCCACCTGCTGGTTCACTCCCCCAGATGACCACAACGGCCAGAGCCTGGCCAATCCAAAGCCAGGAGCCTGGAGATTCTTCCAGGTCTTCCACATGGGTGCAGGGGCCCAAAGACTTGGATCATTTTCTACTGCTTTCCCAGGCCATAGCTGAGAGCTGGATCAGAAGAGGAGCAGCCAGGACACAAACCAGTGCCCATATGGGATGCTGGCCACAACAGGCAGAGGCTTAACCTACTACGCCATGGTGCTAGGGCCCCCGCCCCCCGAAGAAAAGGACACAAAATGCATGTGCCATTCAGTGCATTTTGCAAGGGCGCATCCCTGGAACAAGCGCTGGACTGTGAGAGGAGTCACACGTCCCCCAAGGCGCCCTTCGGCCCCTCCCAGACTCTGCGAAGGGAACCCCTTCCTCATCGCCATTGCACAGGTTCATTTTGCTTCTTCGTGAGCATTTTCTCTAAATGACACCACGCGGAATTCTCCGTCTGGCTCCCTTGGCTCACGTTTCGTTCAGGGGACCACCACGTTGATGTGTTGGTTGTACACGTATCCTTTGTTTTTGGCCAGGTGGAGCACCACCAACTGCGTCAGTGGCCATGGTATCGCTGTGCTGGAAGTGGGGCGAGTGATGTGTGCAGGAATGGCCCTACAGGCTAGTGCTCATGGGGAGGTTTCACCAGTGTCTAGCCTGGATCCTGGTTTGCCGGCAGTCATGTGCAAGGTGGACAGAGGATTGCAAGTGAAGGTCCGGGGGACGAGTAGCATGACACATCCCTGACAGCGGAGAGGCGGCTGGGGACAGCCCCGGGGACGCAGGCCCGGCGGATGCCGAGGGAGGGTGTCAGGCAGAACAGCCATTGCCCTTGCTTCCCGAGCTGCCCTGGAGACGTGGAAAAGGCAGCTCACACCTTTGGCCAGATGCCAGACTATCTTTTAGGGCCGTTGAGCCTTGGCAGGGTCTGGCTCCCTTTGGAGGCCATGAAGACAAGGGGCTCCCGTGCCACCACCCTGACATCCCGCTGGCCCACCCACCACTGGTGCCTTAGCCTTCCTGGGTGCTTCCGCAGGGTGCCTCCCTTTTGCATGAGCTACACGGCTGGCCAGAGGCTGGCAAAGCAGAGTGCCTGCTTTCCACTGCCCCGTGCTCTACTCTGAGTTTGGAAAAGTCATCTTCAAGTCTGCCAGCACCTTCAGCTCCTCTGACTGCTAATCCAGTGTCCTGGTCTTACCGAGTTCCGTGGGGGGAAGGGAGGAGACGAGGCTGGCTCAGCCTGGCCTGGCCTGAGCGTGCAGGACTGGCGCCCGTTGCCTTATATGACAGTGGCTGGGATGGCTTCAACGGCCTGGCCTCTCCGTCCTCCTCTCCCCGCCTGGTTGGAGTTCTGGGGACGCCTTGCCGATGGGGGCAGGGCGACCTCTGGGGGGAGGAAGAGCCAGGGCCAGCCTAGGCCACCCCCCACCCCTCTGCCTGTGCCCTGCCCAGTTTGGGTGGTGCTTGGGGGCGAGTCTTCTTTCTCTCCATTTGTAAACTGAAAAAGTGGGCCTGCCCCCTGCCCTGGTGTGTGTGTGTTGGGGGGAGGGCACTGGGAAAGCAGGGACTGTGTGTACAAGGCAGGCAGGGCCACTAGGATGAAAGGCAGTGGGCGGGCGGCGGGGTGGGGGAGTGGGGGTGGGGGTGGGGCGTGCCGCTCTCAGATGTGGGTTTCTTTTCTTCTATTCACCCCCTTGCTGCTTTTTCTGGAGCTTTTCTTCCTTTCTGGATTGCAGCCCTGTCCTGACCCACCCGGCCCGCCTCTCCGCTTCTGGAGCCACCCCCAGCCCTGCCAGTTCCCTCCCCGCCAGGTTGGCGGGCGAAGGCGCTCCTGCGAAGGCAGGCCTCGGGTGTGGGATTAATGAAGCCCAGATGTAGGACTTGTGACTCCGGCTGCAGAGCAGTGGCCACAGAGGGGCCATTTACCTCCCACTGTGTCAGGGCCCAGCTGCTGCAGGGGCTCCCGGGGAACAGCTGGAAAGCAGGTCCGGGCTGCCAGTGAGGCAGGGGGAGGCGGCAGAGGAGAGATGCGCAGGGTGGGGCTCTCGGGGAGGAGGGGGGTCTAGCCTGCACCCATAGAGGTCTGGAGAGGGTGCTGTGGGTCCAGGGGGCAGCAGGGATGAGGGGCTCCAGCTTGCTGTCCCCTGACTCAGTGCAGATGGGCATGGCTCTGCTCGGGGCTCTAATCCGGGCTCTGGGGAAGGTGGAGGGGGTGGGAGGCGTAGAAAGGAGTCCGGGCAACAGAGAAACAGCCCGAGAGAAAGCCCCACACTGGTTGATGCCAGATCTTCCAGACCTGGAAGGGGTGATGGTCAGTCACTCTCAGGGCTACCAGAAGGATGTCATGTGCTACAGAGAGCAGATATCACATGAGACAAACTTAGGCCTAAAAAAAAAAAAGGAAGGAAAAAAGAAACGTTTTAGTTTGTCTGCAATTCAACTGTAACTAGACATTCTATATTTTGATTTGCTCAATCTGAGAAATCTGCCTCCCTCTGCAACTGAATTTCATTCCTTTTCTTTTTTTAAACATTTATTTATCTGAGAAGCAGAGAACCTGCCTCCTTAGCGCAGTAGGCAGCGCGTCAGTCTCATAATCTGAAGGTCCTGAGTTCGAACCTCAGAGGGGGCAGTTTGGTTTTACTTATGAAATTTGTATTCATTAAATAAAAAGGTTTCTTTGGGAAAAAAAAAAAAGGGAGAGACAGAGAGAAGTCTTCCATGTGCTGATTCACTCCCCAAGTGGCCACAATGTCTGGATCTGGGCCAGACCAGAGCCACGAGCGTGGGTGGCAGGGGCCCAAGCACTTGGGCTATCTTCTGCTGCTTTCCCAGGCACGTCAGCAGGGAGCTGGATCGGAAGGAGATTGGCCGAGACTCGAACCGGCACCCATATGGGATGCCAGCGTCACAGGCTGTGGCTTAACCCACCATGCCACGTCACAGCCCCCTGAGTTGCTTTGCTAAGTGACACACAGAACAGCGCACAGACCGCTCAGCGTGGGGCTCCGTGGGCTCACACAAAACCAGCACCCAGACCGAGAGAGAAAACATGTCCAAAGCTGCCCTCCTCCCGCTGCCCAGGGTCATGGGTTTCCCGGCTCCCAGCAGCCGAGATAAGCCCGTTCTTGTGCATGAAAGAAGTGAAAACCCACACATCTATTCCTTGTGTCTCCCCGCGCTCCATGAACGTTGTCCCTGTGAGGTGCTCGGGGTGCATTCACAGTCACCCCCTGTGGGACCGAGCTGGACACGCATGGCCCAGTCTGCTTACCCACCGTGAATCTGCCCTCGTGAGCACCATGGGGTCTCTGGTTCTTGTTTCTGCGTGCTGAGAGGACTGCTGGATCATGGGGTAGGCTGGCTTCAGTTTTGGGGAGCAGGTGTGTCCACTGGCATTGCCACCAGGGGGGTGTGACTGCCTGCGCCTTCCCTGACGCTGGCAATTGCCTCTTCTGCACTTTAGCCCTCCTGGTACGTGGTGGGTATCCCCTTTCTGCTTTCTCTGGTTTTAGTTTGTTTTATATATATATATATATATATATATATATATATATATATATATATAAAGATTTGTTTATTTAAAAGGCAGAGAGAGAGAGAGGTGGAGATAAAGATCTTCCATCCACTGGTTCACTCCCCAAAGGGCCACAACATGGGTTGGGCCATGCTGAGGCCAGGAGCCCGGAGCTCCATCCGGTTTTCCCACATGGATGCAGGAGCCCAAGCGCTCAGGCCATCCTGCGCTGCTTTCCCAGGCACATTAGCAGGGAGCTGGACCAGAAGTGGAGCAGCCGGGACTCGAACCGGTGCCCACATGGGATGCTGGTGCCATAGGCAGCGACTTAACTGACTAAGCCGCAGGGCCGGGCCCATTTTCTCTATTTTTAGTTCAAGGGCCCCTTCCTCTGACTTTCTTGACTGTTCCCTAAGAAAATGAACAGCAGTTTTAAGAGACGCAATGTCGGGTCTCTAACCTACGTCGCTGTCGCTCGGCTTCACCAGGACTTCAGGGAATCCACTGTGGCCCCGCAGGGGAAAACTGCGGAGGCTTCAGCGCCAGCCAGGGGTGACAGGGCTCAGCGCCTCCCGCCCTGAAGGCCTTCCCAGGGAAGCATCATTTCCCGGGTCTCCCCTCCTGCCTCTTGCTGTGCCCCCCCACCCCGTGTCGGGTCCCTCTGTTCCTTACGATATCCTGGTAGGGCCACGGCTGCGGGCGCAGTGTCGTCAGCTGAGGGCGTGTCCCCCCGCGTCGCTGAATCCACGTGCTTCCCATCGTGTTCCATCTTCCACACCTCTCCTGTGCTTCCCTGGCGCTCCCTTTCTCAGGAATTAAGGGCTGTGGCCGCCTCAGAGTCCTCACCAGCTGTTTCCTATGGGGGGTCAACAAGCAGGTGGGGGTGCCGGGATTGCAACCGCCGCGGTGGAGACAGACCATGGCTTGGGATGCAGAGGCTGTGGCCCTGGGAGCTCAGACAGGGGCGGAGCTCATCCTGCTGCGTGTCCCCTGGCCACATCAGCCCTCTCCAGCCCCCTGGCACCACGGCCCCATCCTCCGGTCTCTACTTCTCTCCTCTCTACTTTTTTTCACTCACCCTGTCGCTCAAGGACCCATGTCAGTTGGAGGCCCTAACCTTAGGGTCTGAGGACCCAACATTCCTGAAGAGAAGGTGTTAGGTCCGGGTGGCGCAGCGTGGTGGCTGCACACGGAAGCCCGTTCCAACTGACCGAAGCCGCAGGGGCTGTTCTGGCTCAATCAGGCTCACCCACCACATGGTGCAGGGCCCGTGGCACGTTCCCAGGGCCCTGGCTCTGTCCCCTGCAGCTGCCGGCCTCCCTGGCACTTCCTCTTCCGGGCTTTCACACCAGGAAGGCAGGATGGCCGCAGCAGCTGCGGGGTAGCTGCGTAAGTGGCCCTGTTTGCCTGCCTGCCTGGACCTTAGCACGTACTCTTGATAATTCAACAAGGCCCTGAGGCCATCGCTCAGCAGCTGATTAGGTCACCCCGGGCCTACCCCGGCAGCCCAGGTTGGGGTGGGGTGAGGGGAGAGGTTCCTGGAAGGAGAGGTCACTGGGTGCTGGGTGAAGACCGCCAAGGGTGGCCTCCCCAGGCCAGGTGTCCCACCTGCTCAAAGCTGAGGAGCCCCGCAGGGGAGGACGCCCCAGGGATGCAAAATGGGCTTTTCTTCTTCGCTGTTCTCCCCTTCTCTCTACGTGTACCTTTTTCACTTTGGCTGTTTTCCCCCCCTGCCTGTTTTCCCTGTCTGTCTATACATCGCTGACACATAACCTGAGAGTACACAAGCAAGAATGTTGAACTTTGCCTGGACGGCCCCGTGGCTAGGAATGGGTGACCATGGGGGGTGGGGGTGCCGCTGGGAAGAAGAGCGCAGTCCCCTGTCCAAGGCAGGGCCCCCCCCACCCCCCGGCCGTCAGCCCAGCCCCCACTCAGCTTGCTCCCCCCTCCCCCCACTTAGGCGCTCTCACTCCTTCCCTCCCAGGCAGCTCCGCAGCCAGCTCAGCCTCGTGATCATCGCCCGGATGCTGGGCCAGCACGAGGCGCTCACTCTCTGGCAGGAGAAGACCCAGGTGAGTCTGTGCCTCAGCAGGGCAGGGCCTGGGGTCAGAGACTGCCCTCACCAGGGCCTGCTGGCTCCTGAGGCCGTTCCCTCCCACTTGGGAGCCTCTGCCCGGAGTGCCAGACTGGCTTTGAGCTTTGTACTCAAGGTCTTGCCTTCAACAACGACACACAAGGTGCTGAGGCTGGAGCCAGGAGCTGGGGCCTCTGCTGTAATTTTTTTTTATAACTGTAGTAAAACATGCATAATGCAAAATTTATCACTTCACCTTTTTTTTTTTTTTTTTTTTTTTTTTTTTTTTTTTTTTGCTTCACTCTTTTAACTGATTTCCTGTGCAGATTTCTGAGTGTTCAGGTCAGTGGTATTAAGGACGTTCCCACTGGTGTGCACCCCTGGTGCGTGTGTGTGGATGGAAGGTGGCATCTGCCCCCAGAAGCCTTCCATCTTCCCAAACTGAAACCCCATGCCTGTTGAACCCTAGCTCGCCATCTCACAGCCCCTGGCCATGTAACATTTTACAGGGAGAAAACAATCTCCATGAAAAAGAATACTATTAAATTCAAACCTCTAGGTTGCCCGCGCTGGCTGTCCCTGGGCCAGCAGGGCCATCGGAGTCGTCTTCCTTCCCCATTCTTCTGCTTGCTAGGGAGCTCTGACTGTAGCCTCGTGCAGCTTGGGGTCTCTGGAGCAGCAGTGTCACTGCCAGCCCAAGGCTGGAGGCCAGGGAGGTTGAGAGCACTCTCACCTCCCCAAAGATCTCGCGAGACTCCTGGGAGAAGCCCTCGGTCCAACTGAAGCCAGGTACTTGGGCAGAAGGCTGCCGCGCCAGCCCCTGGAGGTGAGCAGGTGAGCCTGGCCACGGCTGCCCTCACTGCTGGCAGAATGTTCCAGCACATCCACAGGCCAGGCTGGGCTGTATGGCTGAGACCAAGGCAGGACTTGGCGCAGCTGGAACTTCTTGTCTTTCTCCCACCAGCTGAAATGTCACCTCCTCCAGGAGGCCTTCCTGACCTCCCAACCCCATATGCCCCAGCTCTGTCTGCCACCCTGTCTTAAATTCCCTGGGCATCCACCTCCTGATTCTGCCTTCTTTTTATTGTATTTTATTTATTTATTTGAGAGGTAGGGTTACAGATAGTGAGAGGGAGGTCTTCCATCCGCTGGTTCACTCCCCAAATGGCCACAACGGCCGGAGCTTCTTCCAGGTCTCCCACACGGGTGCAGGGGCCCATGCACTTGGGGCCATCTTCCACTGCTTTCCCAGGCCATAGCAGAGAGCTGGATGGGAAGAGGAGCAGCTGGGACTGGAACTGGTGCCCATATGGGATGCTGGCGCTGCAGGTGGAGATTAACCCACTGAGCCATAGCGCTGACCCTGGTACTTCCTTCTTGTTCAGCGTCCCTGCTCTCCGGCTGCCCCTCAACACCTAGCACGGAGCCTGGTGCACCCTGGGGAGGCAGTGCCTGCCCGAGGGATGAGCAGACAATGTCCGGGTGTCCCCAGGCCATGACCTTGGCAGAGGGTGGGGATTGAGTGAGGAGGTGACCTGCATCAGGGTCACTTCACAGGTGACCCTGTGAAGAGGGGAGAGCAGAGAGGCCCAACGGTGTTGTGAGGGGCGCAGGCCGCAGAGATGCAGCGGGGGGTGTCCACATGACTCCAGAGAGCAGCCTGGGAATAGCAGTGGCGTTGTCCAGAGGGGTCTCCCAGCCCAACGGAGAGCAGAGCACAGTGTCCTGGGCTGGAGGTGGGGAAGCAGGGTGGGGACAGATTCACCAGGAGCGTCGCCGGCAGAGACTGGACGGGCAGAGGGTCGCTCAGGGGCAGGGCCAGTTCAGGGCTTGGCGGTTTGCGTTGGTTTGGGTTGTGTTGGCCAGAGCCTGTGCAGGGAGAGCGAGGGAAGTGTGGAGAGCGTGCATTCCCAGTGGAGACCCAGGGGAGGCATTCAGGGAGGCGGGGCTGGGCTGAGGAGAAGAGGGGCAGGGGACCGAGGAGAGTGACAAGGGCCTCCCCATGGGGAAATGGCCCCAGAGGTCTCAGTGGCTCCCAAGGGCTGGGTGTCTTGCCACCGGACAGGGGCCCAACCAGCTGCAGTGCAGCTTTGCGCTCCATGGCCCCTAGGGCTGTTCCACCACAGCAGACACCAGCTAAGCAGCCCAGGCCCCCGGCCCCAGGCCCCGCCAGGCCCTGGGCAGACAGTACCCAGACTTCCTCAGGAGAGAGGGGTGAGCCAGCTGGCTGTGGCCGCTGTGACTAACTGTGCCCCGGGACACCAAGGCAGCTTCTCCCCGTGGTGCCCCGAGCCAGGGCTCTGAGGATGAGTCGGTGCTTGTCCTGCAGAGAGGAGAGGGAGCCAGAGATGCGAGGCAGCTGAGAGCTGGGGCGGACCAGCAGGGGCCTGCCCATGGCCTTGCCGGGCGCTTCCCCATCTCCACTGCAAGCCCGGGGCCACTCGGGCCTCTCCCTGGTCTCCAGGCTGCAGGCACTCCCCTTTCCAGTTGGGCCTGTAAGACGGAACTTCCCGAAGCTCGCCTTCAAAGAGCCACTCTGTCCCCCATAGCTGCCGCCATCCAGCCTGCACATCTGCTTTCCCAGCATCGCCACACGCCGCCCCCTGCAGCCGGTTCTCAGCCCTCCTCAGGGGCCAGGCCAGCCCCTGGGTCTCTCATGCCGCTGTGCCTGTGCACTGCCCCTTCCTCCCTTCTGCCTGTTACAACAGTGCAGCTCCCGCTCACACAGCCCCTGCTGGGTCCTGGGAGACAACCTCCCTGCCTACCCCTCACAGCAGCCCTAGGCGCTGAGGGCTCCTGCGATGATTTCTACTTTACAGCTGGGGAAACTGAGGCAGGGAGCCTCCTCGGGGTCAGAGGCCTGCCCTTGCCCATTGACTGCAGGGTGTTGGATGCAGGGCTCCAGCAGGCCTACCTGAAAAGTGGGTGGGAGTGAAGGAGGAGGGGGCGGCTTCGCAGTGCCTGGGCACAGGCTCCAGGGAACAGCAATAAGTCACGGGGCCCACCATCCCTGTGCGCACAGGAGCCCCTGCCAGGATTCAAGCGCAAGAGCAACAGGCTGTGTGGACAGCTGGCTCTCTGGAGCCAGACTCTGCCTCCTCCTGCCAGGCATCCGATAATGTTCTGCAGTCCTAGCTTCCTGGGTGATCATTTGCTTCTTGCCCCAAGGTGTGTCTGCCCTAATGCACCCCAGTGTTTGGGGATGGAGAGTGGAGGGGAAGGAAAGCGCTGGTCCTCCCCAATCCTGCTGGGAACCCACATGGCCCAAACCAGCCCTTGTGCCGTGCCGGAAGGGGGCCTGCCTGTAGGAGAGAAGCCGGCTGGAACGGCCTGAGCTGAAAACAAAAGAAAATTAGCAATCAGCTCGCAGGGGCGGCAGCTTGCTGCGCACAAGGAAGCTGTTTTCGTGGAGTGAAAGGAAAAACACAGAAGCCAGCAAGCAAGCGGCTGTCGGTGCTGCTCCTGGCCAGCCCCGCCCAGGGCTCCCGCAGCAGGGAAGGTCCCTGTCCCGGTGAGGCTCGCCTGCCTGCTGGCCCCCGAGGGCCGCTCTGGGGGCGTGGGCTGCAGGGTGGGCCCCTGTGCTTGCACAGCTGTGAGCTCTGAGCCAGCAGGGCTGTTTTGGAAACTAACCCCAGACTTGGGAAGCCTGAACGAGGCGGCGCGGCTCCGGGTTTGGTGAAGCCCCAGATGGTGCCTCTCTTCAACCAGAACCTTCCCTCTCCTTCCCCCTGCCTCTCCCCTTCGAAAGGGATCAGACACTAAGCCAAGAAGCCCTGGCCCCCTTTCAAGGGCCAAGTCCCACCTGACTCCTAGGCTCCAGCCCAGCTGTTCTTGCGGGCTGTCTGAGCTTAAGGCCGGCCGAGGTGCTGAGCAGGTGTCTGCCAGTGAGTCACTGGAGGAAGCCAGGTGTGCCTTCGGGCTGGGCTCAAGCAGGGAGCTGGGCCTGCAGGAGGGGGCCCGTAGCCACCCGCACCTGCTAGATCTAAGGAGAGGGTACATCTTGCATTCTCCGCTGCCCCAAGGGTTGCATGTGGCCTCACAAGGACCAGGGACCAGGAACCCTGCGGCCTCTGCCCCGGCCATGCTCCAGGGCAGCTGGGCAGTCCTTGCTGGGAGTGTCCCCCAGGCTGCTCAGATGGGGTGCACGGGCTGGGCCTGAAGGAGGGGCTGGCTGCAGACTCTGTCCAGGGGCTCAGAGCCTGCCTGTTTGGGGAGGGTGGGCAGTTCTTTCAAAGCTAAATGGGGAGGGAGTGGCCAGCTAGTCGATGAAGTGACACATCCGCAGGACTTGGTGGGGAATCCCCAGGTGAACAGTCCGGCCGTAAAAGGACAGTTCTTGAGACCCTCAGAGAACACCGAACACAGGTGTTGGGTGATAGTACACAACGTTTAGTCATTTTGTTGGGCAAGAAAGTCGTGTTTATATTGGGGAAAGTCCTGGTCCCTTTTTGTTAGAAGCTCTTTATGGGTAAAAGGATCCGATGTTTGGATTTGCTTTTTTTTTCCCCCTCCGGCTTTCTCTGGAAGGAAGGAGCAGGGTGCAGGGAGAGGGGAGAGGACCCACGGAACATGCAAAGCAGACAGACAATGAGCGCAGGCCTCGCTCTCCACGAGGGACAGGCAGGGCCCAGCGCACGGTCTCTCCTCGGCGTGTATGAAGACAGGGGGCTGTGCAGAGAGAGGGCTGCGCCTTGCCAGTGCCAAAGGAGACCGCTGTTCGGCCCTCGGTTCCTCAGGGAAGCGGATTCAACCGTAAGCCTCAGCAGATTGCCTGGCTGGCCTCGTAGAGGGCTCACGATGTGCCCAGCACTGGGTGTGACCCTCCTCTCCCAGGGACAAGGTGTGTGGGCCGTGTTCCAGGTGAGATCACTCAGTCCCACGCAGCTCGCAGGTGAGACGTGGCCCCGGGTCTCTGACCCGCTGCCACCAGCCAATGTGTCCTTGGAGCACCCCGGGGCACCTCTGTGACTGACAGCCTCCCTTCTCCGTCCTCCCCAGCTGTCGCTGCTCAGCCGGCTCCTGAGCCTCATGAGGCCGTCATCCCTCGGGCAGTACCTGGGCTCGGATCCTTTGCCACCCTGCCAGAAGCAACAGCCAACGACCGGTGCTGAGCTAGACCACAAGGTGAGCACCCAGCACCTGCCTGGCACCGCCCCCGCAAGCCGCAGGGAAGGCAGGGCTGTCTGCCTTGTACAGCCCGCGGGTCCAGCGGCTGCCGGCCCTCCCAGGGCCCTGGGGCCATGCCAGGACAGAGACCAGCGGCTGCCTCCCTCCGTGGAAGGGAGGTGCTCATCATCTCTCCAAGGCCTGTCATTAGTGCCCTTGACCGTGCTGCTCACACGGGCGCCGGGGACGCCGTGTGCACAGGCGTGCAAGCGGAACACGCGCCTGGCCCTCGCGGTACCCTCTGCAGCCTGGCGTGGCTCTGTTAGCTGCGGGGCTCTCTGTCCTGCAGCAGGGGGCAGAGGGGATGGAGGAGCTGCAGTGCTGTAGTGTGCGGCCGGGTGGGGGATGGCAGCAGCAAAGGAGGAAAGGGGCAGGGATGTGTAGAGGCGAGAGGCCGCCATCCTGTTTGGTAGGACAGAGCTGGGCCTGGCCCCCTGTCGGCCTTCACCGTGCTTGTTCCTGAGGCCAAGTCCTTGGCTTCGCCCCATCGCTTCCTCATTGGCTTTCCAGACCTTGCCCAGCTTCCTTGAAAGCCATGCATTGGTGGAAATCAGGGGCAACAAGGAACCCCCTGTGGGCCTGGAGGTTGTGGGGTTTGGAACCGGGAGGCCTGTGGGCCCCTGGGGGTGAATCTTAGAGCAGGGGTGGGTGGTGGGGGGTGTGGGGGTGCATCTCAGTGAGGGCCTCTATCCCTAGAAACCCAAGGAGAGCAGTGCAGATAGAGATCTCCCTAATTTAGGAAGGTGGATGCTGACGATCCAGAAGCCCAACCTTTGGGCATCACTGTGCAAATCAGATAAATGAATTAATTACTTAATGAACACACATGGCCCATTAGGAAGATGTGATAGTCCCAGGGTACACACTTTTCTTCCGGAATGTGTCGGCAAGGTTATCTCTCACATGTGCCTAATACTAGGCCCTTACCTGGCTTCTTCCTCCCGGGAGAGTGTGCGCCGCTGCCACAGGCCCTTCTCCCTTGCCAAGGACCCCTCAGGAAACAGGAGCTGGTCCTGGAGGCTGGGCCGGCCCCAGGGTGGGGTCTGCGTGAGCCGGATGCAAGGGAGGGGCCGAGTGAGGGAGAAACGGAGAGGTCATGTCTGGTCTGGCTGAGCCTGGAGCATGCCCCCGACCCCATCAGGCAGACATGTGGCCTTTGCCAGGCCGGAGACTTCCCTTGGGCCCCGTGTGGTCCTGAGCCTGCCCCGAGGCAGGATGTGTCTGGTCAGCAGCCTGGCGGGGGGGTGCTCAAGGGCAGTGAGCAGGCGGGGGTGTCCTTTATCCTGTCACACAGGTAGATGAGGACCCCTTTGACCGGAAACACAGCAGGCCAGCACGTCCCAGCAGAGTGTCCCAAAGATGTAGGGGATGCTGGCCTGGGGAACAGGAGGGGTGGATCTCAGAATGTGCCCTTACCACCTTAGAACCTGCTGGATCCCCTCCACTTCTGCCTCTGAATGAGCAGTGCTGCAGCCAAGGGCGGAGGAGGGAAGGAGAGGAGGGGGCAGGAGCAGGTGGGCGGTTGGGAGGAGAGAGTGTGCAACACACACACACACACACAAGGCCTGGGCTGGGAGGAGCCAGGTGGGACAGGTGCCTGGGCCCAGCTCCCACCTCAGCCCCAGCCGCCGGACTCCTCATTAGGTCTGAACACGTTTCATCTTCAAAGAGGGGATCGCCCTACTCACCAGCCAAAAAGAGCGGCCGGCGTCGCCCGCGCTGTTTTACGGGAGCGGTGGTCTGGGCTGTGGCTGAGCCTTTCATCCGTGGAGCTCAAAGTCTTGGCCTTTTTTTCCCCTCCGAGTACAGTGAGGAAACTGAGGCCAGGGCCTGGGGGAAGCGGCCACTCTCCCAAGCCTTGGGGCTGCTGGCAGGGGCCATCTGCCTTTTGATGCCTCCCATCCCCCTGCCCTGCTCCCTCCTGTCTGGGAGATTTCCTGCCCTAAACTGCGGGTCACAGCCCTCCTCCAGCCCTGCAAATAAACACTTCTGCCCAGCTTCTCTCCCCTGTCTCCCCACCTCCTCTCCCCGCCCCAGGCCCTGGTCCAGGCACCGCCCTCCCTCTGGGAAGTGGCTGCGAGAGCGGCTCCCTGGTGCCCAGGACGTGATGTGACTTCACTGGCTCCCCTTACTTGTCTAGCTATGCGGCGAGACCACGGGCACAGCTGGTGCCTCGCACCATTGCATCCTATTTTTGCTGCTAGATGAATGAATGAAGGAATGAATGAATTGTATCCGCCTTCCTTTCCCTCTCCAATCTGTCTTCTTCCACCCTGTTCTGGCCATCCGCTCCGGCCCCCATTCTGGAAACCTCCCTCCCTGTGCACGCCGCCTGACCAGTCTCCCCGTGAGGCTGCAAGAGTTTATGGCCTAGGCTTCTGTCGGAGGCCCCCACCTTCAGAAGTGTTACCTACATAATGAGAGAACCAATCATGCACATTGTTTCTAATTATAAGCTAGTGAGGCTCCCGCCTGGGAAAGCTAACCTCCAAGTACTTTGACAAAAGAAGCAACCGTGCTCTTGCCACAACACTGCCTGGAGGGGGTGGGGAGGTGGGGAGGGGGGAGGCGGGGAGCAGGAGGGGAGGCAGTGCAGGCGTGGGTTCCTGCTCTGCCTCAGCGTGGTCAAAGTCACTGACTGAATCATGGCCAGGACTGTATGGAACATAAGAGCGCCTATGGTACGTCCTCTTAGACAAAACCATGATAATGGCGTTAGCGTTTTGAAGTGCTGAGCCCTTGGCAGTTCTAGGGGGTCGTCCTGTGCTGGCTTGCTTGTAGCTAGGCTGTCCCGGAGAAGAAGGAACGCGTAGGTGGGAGTGATGCGTGAGGTCTGGTCCAGCCCAGGGAGAGGCAGGTGCACTGTTTGCAGAGGAGCTGTGGGAGGGAAGGATGTTTTCATACAGGAGAGTCTGATGCTCTGAGATTTGGCTTCCAAGAACTTGCCTTTGGCCCCTGGGTCCCAGTTCTGCAAGAGGCCAGCGCCTTCCCAGGCTTGGACTGGGGGACACCGTCCTTCTGGCCCCAGGCAGACAAACATTGCGTAACCTGATTCAGTTTGCCACTGTCTCCTCAGAGCTACCAGCTCAGCCCTCCAACCCAGAGCCAGAGGTTTCCTGGGCCATTTGCTTTTCTTTTAGCTGACTCACAGAAGCCTTGTGGGGCCAGATGTTGTCTAGCTGTGTTCTGTCCAAGGCCGGGGTCACGGTTCATTCACCTTTATTGAAATTATTGACATTTTGGTCCAGTTAAACGTGCCGTTGCCCGTCCTGGCCCCGTTTGCCACTCTGGCCTGTTATTTCTTGCTTTGCCTCGTGCCTTTTGCTATGCAGATGCCTTGTCTAGCCATGGGATTATTTTTCCCCCTTAGAGTTTGGGGCAGTATATGGAAACGGGATCTCTGGGGCACCATGGAAGTTTTTGCCTAGATAGTTAGATCTGCGGCTGTGATGGGACCCATAGGCGGGCACCAGTAGACTTCCTCCATGCACATCATCAAAGTCCCTGGGATCTGGGCTCCTGAGCCCTCAAGTGGCTCTTCCGTCACAGAAGCACACCTGTGAAGGGTTGATTTTTCGGGGGGTTGGGCAATGCCAGGATAAAGGGCACACAGCCGTGCGGCCACCTTGGAGCTCACCCTGGGTGTCTGTGCAGCTGTCCGCCGAGGGTGTTCACTGGCCGCATGTGCGTGCATAAGCACGTGGTGGTGTGTACCTCCTGTGTGTCCGCGCGGTGTGCCGTTGGCGTTGAGAGAGTTGGCCAACAAGTTTTACTGCTTTTGCACTGGCTGCCGCTCCTGCAGACTGCAGCTGTCTGTCCCTGTGGCTGGTGACCCTGCCAAGAGCCGCCTTAATGGGAGGTTGTGACGGGGGAGAGGCCTGTCTCCCTGCAGGGGTGGGGCAGGGAGGGTGCTGCTCTGCCCTGTGGCCCTGCTGTCCTTGCTTCTGACCTCTCTCGCTGGCACTCTCACCCAGCAAGGGGACGGGTGTTCCCGCGGGCCCCTTGCCCTGTGTGTCACCCTGAAAGACAAGTAGAGCCTGGAGCCTCCGGGGCCCCCTCCCCACCAGTCTGCCTTCTCTCCTGCGAGTGCCAGTTCTTTCCCTCCTGCCCCTCACCGTGCACCCCGTAGGGTGAGCCCAGGCCACCATTAGGAGGGCTGCCAGGAAGCAGACTGGCTTGGAGGAGGGGAAAGGAGGTGGTCCCTCCCCCAGCTAGTCTGTGGTTGGCTGTGTCTGACTTCTGCCAGCATGATGAGCAGTGGACATCTCCAGACATAAACCTCAAAGAGGGGGCGCCGGCCTCTAGGAAGCCCTCCCAAAACGGAGCAGGGAGACCTCTGCAGATCTGGGAAGCGGCCAGTTTTCTCTGAACACGCCAAGGCCGTGCAAGGCCGTGGCCCAGGCCAGCTTTGCTGAGCTCCCAGGCATTCTAGCTGCCTTGGGCTCGAAGTGACAGAGCTGAGCCGGGGAGGGCAGGCTTGTGCAAGCCCGGCTGGCTTGAGGCCTTGGCAGGAGCTGGGCCTGCTGTTTGCCCTGCCCTACCTGGGCCCAGTCCTCCTGGGGTCCCCAGCTGAGCCTCTAGCAGCATGATTCTGTGAACGGTCTTCCTACGATCCTGATCGAGGGAGAAATAGATCCTTGCTCAAACTTTGCCATCCACAGAGCCCTGCCTGATCCACACGGCTTTAGCCCTGATATTCCAGTCCCACACTCTGAACCCAGGCAATGCGTGTCTTTCCCAGAAACCCCCATCCCTGTGCCCCTTACACTCAGCTTCCTCAAAGCAAAGCACACATTGCTTCACCCACCTGAGCCGAGTCACCTGCGACGGCCGGGCCAGAGCTTCTCAGCCACGTCCCCATGGCTGCCATTGAAATGCCTGAGCCTGAGCAGGTGCAGCCTGCCAGGAGGAACCCCTCCCCCACCTCTCCTGCACCCAGCCCGCCTCGCTCCCTCTTCTCCCTCCCAGGCGGGGGCCAGCCCCAAGTGGGCTAGGGGCAGGGCTTCCTAAGTCCTCCGGAGGACTGAGGAAAGTGGGGGAGGGTCCCACATACACTGTCCTCAGACTGGAGCAGCAGTTGCCGGGCAGACCCCAGCCTTCTCGACTGCTCTCTGCCTGTCTACCCTTTCTGTCCCTTCTTCCCCCGACTCTGCCAGGCCTCTGCAGTTGACAGAAATGCAGACCCTGGGCTGTCCTGGGACAGCTTATCAGGCTCCACCCAGTCCAGGGGCTGAACTGTGTCAGGAGAGCTCAGGGTCACTCACTCCACTCCCTGGCTTGTGTTGTGAAGAACTTAGCAACGCCAGCTACAGGGAAAGAAAGAGCTGCTGCCCTAGGGTCTTCCCCAGAGCCCATTGCTTTGCTGGGTCATGTGCCCATCTCTAAGCCAATCACAAAGACAGGCGGGATCCAGGGATTGGCTAGCCTGGGGTCACGTGTCCATCCATTGGGTCGGCTGAAGTCACCACCGTGGAACCACCTGGCCTGAGTGTAGGAGGTGGGAGGTTGGGACACACAGAGGATGGGGAAGGGTGCTGGAAGCCCAGGAACTGGCTGTCCCGTCTTTCCTGCTCTTAGCCAGGAGCACTGGCCTTACTCTGGTGTCCCCATGGGGTACAAGGAGGGCAGCATTTCCAAGCTTCAGCTGGGCCAACGCTCCTGCAGACAATTTAGGGAGCAAGATGAGGAGGATGGAGGAAGCCTTGGTTTTTAAGGATGCCATTGCTCTGGGAAGGTGGCCATATGAACACTCAGGCTGGTTCCCGTCACTCACACAAGCCATGTGCTCACCTGAGCACTCCTGTCACACCAGGTACGCACACGTGTGCCCAGAATCCTGCCCCTCGCTGGGTCACTGGCAGAGCTGAGTTTTCCAGTCCACGTCCCCTTGAGGTCAGAGATGCTAGTCCCAGGGCCAGTGCTGTGACATTGAAGGCTAAGCCTCTCTCTGCAGTGCCAGCATCCGTTATGGGCACCCGTTCCAGTCCTGGCTGCTCCAGTTCCGACCCAGCTTCCTGCTATTGAGCCTGGGATAGCAGTGGCAGATGGCCCAGGTCCTCAGGCCCTTGCACCCACATGGGAGACCTGGATGAAGCTCTTGGCTTCTGGCTTTGGCCTGGCCCAGCCCTAGCCATTACAGCCATTTGGGGGAATGAACCAGTGGATGAAAGACACCCCCCCATCTCTCTCTCTCTCTATCTCTGCCTTTCAAAAATAAATCTTTTTTAAAAGATTTTATTTATTTATTTGAGAGATACTTACAGACAGTGAGAGAGAGAGACAGAGAGAAAGGTCTTCCATTTGTTGGTTCACTCCCCAGGTGGCCACAACGGCCAGAGCTGCGCCAATCCAAAGCCAGGAGCCAGGAGCTTCTTCCAGGTCTCCCACGTGGGTGCAGGGGCCCAAGGACTTGGGCCATCTTCTACTGCTTTCCCAGGCCACAGCAGAGAGCTGGATCTGAAGAGGAGCATCCGGGACTAGAACCAGCGCCCATATGGGATACTGGTGCCACAGGCAGAAGGTTAACCTACTGCACCATGGCACCGGCCCCCAATACATCTTTTTTATAAAAAGTTGCTCGTTCCAGCTGGAGAAGCAGGAAGAGC
Organism: Lepus europaeus; assembly: GCF_033115175.1. Taxonomy (NCBI): domain Eukaryota; kingdom Metazoa; phylum Chordata; class Mammalia; order Lagomorpha; family Leporidae; genus Lepus; species Lepus europaeus. The sequence continues at coordinate 86,681,680 of NC_084839.1, read as the reverse complement.
CCACCAGTCTCGCCTGTCACCTCCCATCACCGGCAGCAGCAGCAGGAAGCTGGAGAGGAAGGGTGGGAGCCCTCCAGCCAGCTTTCCCCCAGCCCCTCAGCTCGTCCCACAGCAGATGCAGGAATGGGGGGAGCACTCAGCGGTCACCCCCCACAGTGCATGCACAGGAAGAAAAAAGCCCCAGCCCCCAGCTCTTTCCCACCCCAAGCCACTGTGCCGTGGGTGCCTCGTTCCCTGTTTGTCCTCAGTACAGAGAGCAGGAGCCAGGGCCACTGAGGGTGCGCAATCACAAGTCTGGGATAGAGCTTTCAAAGGGAATCCCACTGTGAGGGGCTCTCAGATCTCTGAACTCACTGTCTGGGAAGCTTGGGGTGCAGGGGAGCAGGGATGCATGCTGGGTCGCTGCACTCCTCCGGCAGCCTGGGAAGAGGGCGCACGCTCTGCACCCAGCTGGGCCCCGAGAGCCACTTTCCGCACCGCGGCCATTCCTACAGCTGAGCCGGAAGTCCGGTTCCTGTCCAGATGCTGCCAGCCTGTCTCCCATCACCCTAAATTGGCCTCCTTCCTGCTCCACCCACCCACCCCCCACACCCAAACAAGCGCTTTCATTGACAGAACTGAGTGTCCAGTCTAGCAAGCTCCAAGGAGAGCCAGCAGGCCCCGCCCGTGACGGCTGCTCTCTGGCCTCTTGGCCCAGTGTCTTTAGGGACCTGAGACTAGGAAGAAGTGTTACGTCACCCGCCTCTTTTCCCTGTGTCCTTGTCATTTCCTGCTCACCAGGAATTATGACTGCTGACCTGTCCTGGCCAGAGGCGCTTCCAACGTCAGCTTTCCTTTAAGAACAGAACTTCAAATACAGCCCTTGCTTCTTCTGCCAAATCCATGCTCAGGGGTTGTAACCTTGGAAGAGGAGCTGCATGGGCAAGGGTGTGGGTCATGCAGTGCGCTGGCCGGGCCTGGGGAGAAGTGGCATCCTGGGGACGGTGGTGGGAGTCACCATACTCCAGGATGAGTTCAGATGGAGGCAGGGGGTGTGGGGTGTGCCTCCCTGCTCGCCTGTGCTGATGGAAGCACTGACTGGCCAAGCGCTGGCTCCCTCCCAGGGCCTGCAGGTAGCCAAGCTTGGGATTACTCATGGCTAATGATTGTTGTTGTTTGTTCCACCTGTGGTAGAGTACCTGGCCATGCCCTTGGGGGCTGAAGCTTAACAAGACTCCCACCCCCACCCCCGGGAAGCACTCCAGCCTCCCCCCCACCCCGCCCTCTGCCAGGCCTCTAGGAAGCCCTGGCTCTGGTTGCCGCATACACAGCGGTTGGCTGTCTCCCCAGCGTCAGTCCCCTTTAGGCCCTCCCCACCCCCATCGCATGCTCCCTTGCACACATGGGAAGCTTGGCTGGACGAGGCGTGAGAGTAGCCACCTGTGTGTGGCCACACCTGCCCTTACTTGGCACAATGTCATGCATGGCAGGGGACCTCCCCAAATCTCAGCTTCCACGTGGGCTGTAAAGGAGGGTCCCCGGGCCCTCTCTGTGCCCCACTGGGTCAGGACACTGTGAACGGATGCTGGAGGCTTCCATTTAATACAAAGGGGAAAGGCAGTCCCATGACCCAGACCTAGCCTTGAGCCTGAAATGGCCCAAGGCAGGCCAGCACAGCTTCAGTCTGTCCCAGACTAGTTGGCTTCTGGAGCTCTTCTTATTTTATTTTTTATCTACTGCAAAGGCAGAGACAGATAGTGGAACAGAAGGAGATGTTCCATCCACTGGTTCACTACCCAAATGCCTGTGACAGCCAGGGCTGGGCAAGGCCAAAGTCAGGAGCCTGCAACTCAATCCAGGTCTCCCCTGGACATGACAGGGACCTAAGTACTTGAGCCGCCACCACTGCTTCCGAGGGTGCACCTGAGCAGGATGTTGGACTTGAAAGTGGAGCAGGGACTCGAACCCAGGCACTCCAACATGGGATGAAGGTTTCCCAGGCAGGCATAACCGCCATGCCAAACACCTGCCCTAGTGCCGATCTACCTGTGTTTGTGTCTAAATCCCTGAGAGGACCCACGGGTGGCGATGCTGGCAGGTGGGGCACAGATCCTCTCTCGGGACCCGTCAGCAGGCAGGGCTGCACTGGAAAGGTGAAAACGAAGGAGGCCTGTACTGGGGCCTTCCTGTCCCAGGCAAGGGGTTTGGGCATCAGCAGGCATTCAGGGCCAACTCCCTGAGCAAGAGCCAGAGACACCTGTGGGGTAAACCCCTGGGTGCCAGCAGCACGGTTGGGAGAGCCACGTCCTTTGGGTCAGCATCCGTCCTCCCTGGCAGCCTCTGTTCTCCCCCTGCCCCCAGCCTGCAGCTGCCCCAAAGCTGCTCCCCTAGGGTCCTCCTGCAGGGTCTGCCGTGCCCACCGTGCCTGGGCAGCCTCCAGGGGAAGGGCTTGGTCGTGACCTGTGGCAGGAGGAACTGTGACGTGTGAGTAGCTTCCAGGGACAGCCTCTCCCCTCCTCTCTGCCCATCTTCAGCGTAAATACGCCGGGCCTCAGCCTGCTCCCTTGGCAATCGCTGGAGGGGAATTTTCTGAAGTATGGAGTTCCTGGGAAATGCCCACCCATTTTCCCTCTGCTCTGTGTCAGAAGTGCTGAGAATGGATCCCGCTTGAGCTGGAACACTTGGCTGGCGGTTCCTGGGGTCAAAACCAGCGCAAACGAAGCCGGGAGTCATTGGTCATCTCCCCCTCTGCGGGTGACAAGGCCAAGCGGGCTGCTTGCTGTCACTCCTCCCTATTTAAGGCCGGGGAGCCAGGAATGAGGCAGCCCGCACGGGGTTGCTGGGAATAACCCCCAGACTCTGGGGAGACCCAGGCAACAGGAGCTGCAGGCCTCGCTGGCAGTGGCTACAGAGGCTGTCCCTGCCTTGTCTTGTCGGTGCCGGGTTCAGGCACGTCCTTCTCCTTGTCTGCAGACCGCATCTTCCCACGATGTTGACTGAGGTTTCCCGGGTCCCATCTCCCACCGGGACTTCCCAGCCTCGACTCATGTCCTGCGCAGGAGGAGCTGGGCTGTCTGGGTTGGTCAGGGACCCGGCTGCAGACAAGATCCTGAGGCCCGGACAAGTATAGCTGCCACCAGCCACAGGGGGCTCACCCTGCAGCCACACTGACTTCCTCCAACAGTGAGACCTGGAAGGGACTGCCTCAGGCTCCTAGCAGTGGAGGAAATGGACAGGGCAGGCACGCGGGCAGGGGTCACCGCGTTACGTGCACCTGCCCAGCGGCCACCCCTTCCTGCGCTACACAGGGAAGCTGCAGCCTGGGTCTCTGCGGTGCCAGCCAGGACAGGAGCAGGCTTGCCAGAGTTCAGGGATTGGTCAGACCAGGAAGGGAGCAGCGAGTGTGTGGCGCTGGCACCTGGCTGTTCACCCCAGGAGGAGTGACAGCCCCTCCCTCGCCCAGCCCTGCCTGCCCCACACTCCTCGCCCTCTGGGTCTCCCAACCTTCACCAGTGTTTCCAGGAGAGACTCCTGGGGCAGAGCCCCTGGTTTCTGCTAATGGCTGGCTCCTCCGCCCTTCACGCCGGTTGGGGGTGGGGGGGTCCAGAAGGGGCCAGGCCTGACTGTGCGCTTCGTCTGGATCAGTTCAGACCCGCTCCTCACCTTCAAGACCGTGGGGCTGTGGGAGGTGACAGGAGATGGCGGTTTGTGTGTGTCTTGTGCCAATTAGGAAACCCTTTTTCAGAAGCAAAAACGGGAGTCCAGCTTGGGCCAAGCCCCCCACGTGCCCCCAAGGGAGGGCATTGGCTCTGCTGCTGTCCAGGTCATGAGTTCTGGCCACGGGTGGAACCTGGTCCCTTTAAGCTGGGTCAAAATACTCCTAAAGGGGCCTCCCCTCACTTGGGTCCACCTCCAAGTACCCTGGAGTGCCAGGGGAAAGGCAGCAGCCTGCAGGCCAGGGCTGGCTGGCCGCCTGGTTTTCCCCTCTGGAGAAAGTGCTTCCATGAGGAGGTCCCTATGGCTCTTCCGGACGCGCACCCCGTACTTTCTATTCTGCCCCCCCTACGGTGTTCACAATAGTTTTCCTGGGATTTTCCCCGCAGATTCGATCATGGGAATCAGCAAAGGAAGCGAGTTGTGAAACCAGAGCCGCTCACGTGCTGGCTCTGTTGCTTAGCCAGTCCCCACTGCCGGGGTGAATGGCCCAGTCTTCCTAGAGCGTTCCTCAGCTCTGGCCATGCCTCCTCCCAGAAGGAGAAAAGTTCCATAGCCGAGACCCCTCCACTGGGCTGCGGCCTGCCCCGTGCTGGGAGGGTGCCTCCCCGTGACAGGTGTCTGAGAGGTGCAGGGTCTCCCCACTTCTGCAGATGGCCCCAGGCTGTCTCACCCAGCCATCCCCACACCCCCTGGGGTTCTGTTGCCTTTGCTTGGATTCTTTTTCTTTGTTTTTTTTTTTTTTAATTTGTTTTTATTATTATTTATGTGAAAGGCAGAGTTATAGAGAGGCAGAGAGAGAGGTCTTCCATACACTGGTTCACTCCCCAGATGGACGCAACAAACAGAGCTGGGCCGATCCCAAGCCAGGAGCTTCTTCCGGGTCTCCCACGTGGGTGCAGGGGCCCAAGGACTTGGGCCATCTTCTGCTGCTTTCCCAGGCCACAGCAGAGAGCTGGATCAGAAGTGGAACAGCTGGGACTCGAACCGGCGCCAATATGGGATGCCAGCACTGCAGGCGGCGGCTTTACCCACTATGCCATGGCCTCTGGATTCTTTTCCTTTGCTGCTCTCACGGGCAGCTCACTCAAGTGCTTTACCCTCAGTGCCCTGGTGCTTCGGTGCAGTGAGTGGGCAATGTGTAGTTACAATGAAAACAAACACGCTTTCCTTGTATTGTGGTCGTGTGAGTAAAAGCACGCAGGGCAGAGACATCACCTTAAAGAAAAAGTCCGGGGATGAGAAAGGACGTAGCACAGGCCCTCTGCCCGAGGGAGCCACTCTTCACACTGGCGCAGACTCTGTCTCCTGCTGCCCCAGGGTCCCCGTTATCCCCCCACCAACCCAGCGCGCACCACCCCCTCCACTCTGTGCAGCCAGCCCTGTCCCTGCGCCAGCCCAGCTGGCTACCTGGCCCGGCAGTCCTTACGTGCCCTGCCTCTGTTTCTCTCATCAACCCTCAGGACCTGTCTGTTGTTGTAATCTGCCCACCCCCGCCCCCACAGGGCCGTCTTTGCCTCAAATCCTGCTGTTCCTTTGAGGCCTGCGTGAGCTTAGTCACTTCCTCTCAGCAAACACTGAGCTGCACCCACTCCTCCCCATGCACACCCACCACGCCCCACCCCCGAAAAAAAAGCTAGAAGGACCCTTTCTCCTTTTGGTTTGCGGGGGAACTGAGGTTGCTGGAGGCAGCAGCCCTCTGACATGACCGCGTGTGTGTGGCTGTCTGTGTCTTAGTTAAGGCACGCGGGGCTGTGGTCTCTCCCTAGGGAAGGCCAGGCCAAGGGCAAGGAGCCCCGAGGGTTAGAGCACAGTCCATGCCGGCAGCGAGCAGCTCCCCAGCAAGCCCATCTGCCCCAGCACCCTGGCTTTCCCCACCCGGGTCTTCCCTGTGCCTGCAGGAGAGTGTCCCAGTCCGGCCAGCCCAGCTGTTGGGCTGAACAGACCCGGTCCTGGGCAGGGCAGTGGTTGCTACTGGGGACCCAGATGGCCTCTTTCCTCTGGCTTTTGCATCATGGTATTTGTTCTGGGCTGGCGCTATGGCATAAGGGATAAAGCCACCGCCTGCAGTGTTGGCATCCCATATGGGCGCCAGTTCTAGTCCCGGCTGCTCCACTTCCTATCCAGCTCTCTGCTCTGGCCTGGAAAAGCAGTGGAGGCCAAGTGCTTGGGCCCCTGCACCCACATGGGAGACCCGGAAGAAGTTCCTGACTCCTGGCTTCGAATCAGTGCAGCTCCAGCTGTTGCGGCCATTTGGGGAATGAACCAGTGGATGGAAGACCTCTCTCTCTCTCTCTGCCTCTACCTCTCTGTAACTCTGCATTTCAAATAAATAAGTCAGTCTTAAAAAAAAAAAAAAAAAAAGTTCATCGTGCCAAGGCAGATGCTCTCAGAAGCGCTTCTACGCCGTCCTGGGGCGGCCTCTGAGTGTGCCCAGAGGAGCTGCTGCCATTTCTTGGGCACCGCCTGGTGCGCTAAGAGGGCAGAGTGGTCTGCACACAGAGCCTTGGGCTGGTTTTGGGCTGCAGCCCCATCATCACCAAGCTGGAGTGCTGCCGGCCCCCTCCAGAGCCGGCCCCCTCCCGAGCCTGCCCCCGCCCCCCGCCCGCCCCAGCTCACACTTAGAGCTGCCTATTTGCCAGTCTTGCCACCCGTCTTCTCTGAGACCTGAGGAGTCTGAAGGGGACAAGGCAGGAGGAACCTCTGGCGGGGGGCTGTGGGCAAGGGCGGGGTGCCAGGAGCCGGCGCTCTCCTGTTAGGAGCATCCTCTGTCTTTGCCATGGTCCCCATATCATTTTTTTCCACATAGTAGCTGAATGTCCCATAATCGAACAGGTGCCAACAGAGTCCCAGTGTTTCCTGGGACCAAGCTGCTCTCTAATCAGATGGAACTGGCCCTTGTCCTGTGTTCACCTTTGAAAGCATTCCCTGGCAAGGCTGAGGGTGCATTTGGTGGGGAAGGTGTGCAAATGCCCAACCAAACCACCTCCCTCCATGCCCCCGCATGTAGGCACAGGTTGTCATCTGTCAGGCAGAGCCACGGCCAGGTGTGTGCAGGTGGCATTTCACAAAGGAGGGGTGCAGAGCAGGAGCTGTGCACCTGTGGGCTTTGCCCCCCCCCCCCCAGACGGGGTGCTTCTTTGCTGTTTGCACAGAGGTGTCACAGGGGAGAGTGATACCCAGGTCAGAGGACGCACAAACGTGGTGCCTCAGGGAACAGAGCCGGGGCCCAGGTCACAGTGGATGGGTGCCTCTGTGCCTCCCCAGCGGGTTTCCCCTGCTGCAGCCCCAGGAGAAGCTGGGGGCAGTGTGTGCTCTGGGTGAGGATAGTCATTCATCAGAGGGAAAGCTGGGAGGGCTGCCTGGGGGGTGGGGTCAGCTCAGAGTGAGGGGGCCCAGAGCAGCGGCTCACCCAGCGCCCTGGAAGATGCCTCCCTGGGCCCTGCCGCTGGCTCCATGGTGAGCTGGGTCCCTCAGAGTGCGGGGCATGCCGGTGAAGGGAGAGCCGGGGCTTAGGAAGCAGGTCTCCCTGCGTTGTCTCTCCAGGTCTGTTACCTGTGCCACAGCCTGCTGACCCTGGCCGGGGTGGTGGTCAGCAGCCAGGACATCACTCCAGACCAATGGGTGAGTCTCGCAGGAGGCTGGGCTGGGCTGGGGGCCCCCAGCTGTGTCTTTTCCACCAAGCAGCGAGCGGTCAGCAGGATGGAGCTCGTCCGGCTGTCAGGAGCGGCCGAGAGTGGGAGGCAAGAAAGAGGGTGCTGAGGGGAGCCAGGGCCTCTCCCCTCCCGCCGTGTCCCACTGGGTGCTGATCCAGGCCCCCCCTCGGTTGCCCCAGCCCTCTCCTCCTTTCCTGCCCAACTTCCCAGCTGTCACTCACTCATGTCGCTCCCTTCCTCTGCCCCTGTTTTCCCCCCACACCCTGCCCTTCGGATGCGCTGGCCACCCGCCCACGGCCCACGCGCTCCGTCCGCCTCCGCAGGGGGAGCTGCAGCTGCTGTGCATGCTGTTGGACCGCCACATCAGCACCCATATCCGGGAGAGCCCCCAGGCCATGCACAGGACCAACCTCAAGGACCTGGCCACCCAGACCTACATCCGTTGGCAGGAGCTGCTGGCCCACTGCCAGCCCCAGGTGGTGCCCCCTCCGGTCCCCCAGCCCTGGGAGGGGAGGGAAGTGGTCAGGCAGGGCTGACCAGTGTCAGCAGTATGTGTCCACCCCCTCGGCAGCTGCTGAGCCCCTGGCCGGGGGGCAAAGGGTGGGGAAGGAGGAGATGCCTCTGGGGACTCTCATCGTTCTTGTCAGGAATCCAGTGCCCCAGGGTGGGGTGAGGGGACCTGGAGAAACAGTTCCAGAGAAGGGAAGGCCCAGGCTGGGCGTGCCAGTTTGTGGCTAGGAGTGCCAGAGACCCCAGCTGTCCACCCTTGCCCGTTTGTCCTGCAGGCCCTGGACTGGCCTCCTGCCCCGGTAGGAGGACCACTGCCGGGCTGCCCTGATCCATCCATTTCTGGAGCAACACCCTCCACCCCGCAGGTGTCGGCTCCTCAGGGTAACACCGTGTGTATAGCTCATAGCTATTGAGTGAACCCACATAACCGCCACCAGGCGGCCATGGTTAGAAGCCCATTGTACAGATGAGCAAACTAACCAGAGGCCCTGAGAGGTGAAATAGGCCGTCACATAGGCCGCTCCTGGGAATGTCAGAATTAGGGCCCAGAGCCAGCCTCACCCCCAAGCCCTGCCCTGTCCTCCCCCTCCCCCTCCCCCCACCTCTGGCCTCCATCTCTACAAGCCGCAGCACCTGCTCGGCTGGCTGGGCGCTCTTTCCCTCGTGGAGACAGCTGGGGCTGCAAGAACCATTCCCTGCCCCCCCACCCCCACCCCCCACCCCACCCCCCCCCGCCTTGCAGGGCTCCCTGGCTCTCAGCTTGCCTCTCCTCTGACTCCCTCCTGGTCCTTCCCTCCATAACCTCTGACTTGGGCTGACACACTGGCCACAGGCTGTGGCTTGGGGCTCAGATTTCACAAGTCTCTGAGAAAGCTGGAGAGCAAGCCTCCCCCTCCCGCCCCGAGGAACGAGGAACGGGATCGCACTGCTGGGAAGCAGCGTGTGGTTCTCGAAGACAAGGGAAAGTGACTGGTGGCCTGGCAGAGCCGGAAGGCAGCCGCCTGGGTGTCGGGCTGTGAGCACAGGGGACCCCGGCCGAGCACTGTGGCCAGGTGGCCTGCGGACTTGCCGCGTCCTTGCCCGGGGGCCTTGAGCATCAGAATTGTTGCTTGCAGCACCTGGCAGGGGGGAGGTGGGCAGGGTCTGGCGGCCTCAGGACAGCCTGTTTTTCTCCTTCCACAGGCCCAGTACTTCAGTCCCTGGAAGGACATGTAAAGGGGCAGGGGTCGGAGGTCAGAGTCAAGGGCGGGGGAGCAAGCGCCTGCCTCTGCCTCGGCTCCTGCCCTCTGCCCCCCACTCAGCAAGGGGTGGGCCTCTTCCCACCTGGCCCGGCCCTCTGCTCTCCTGCCTCCCCTCCCCCCAGCTCCTCTTCCCCAAGGCTTTTGTCTCCATAGCTCTGGTTCCCCGGGGGCCTCCTGGGTCCTGGCAGGCCTCCGTCCTCCCCGCCTTCCTTCCTCTCTCTGTCACTAATGTGAGGTTTCTTTGTGCACATTAAAGTCTGATTTCGGCATCAGTGGTGTAGAGGACTTCCTTCAATCCCTATCCCCAGGGCCCCCGGCAGCCTCTGCGCCTGCCCTGCCGGGTTCGCACCTCGGACAGTCACGTGACTGGGCCAGGCCCCGCCTCCGGCAGCAGTGGGCTCTTTGCAAGTCTCAGGGGAGGAGCATTTACCCTGTGGCCAGAGAACCGTCCCGGGAGGGCAGGGATGAGGAACATTTGTTTGGACCCAGTGTGGGACCCCTCCCCACGTCCCGCCTCCGCTGGGGAGGCTGCACTGAGTGAGATGGTGGATCAGGGCTGTAATTACGCTTAATTCGATTTATTGTTGAGGCCTGAAAGCAACTCCCCAGACTCAGGGGTGGGGGCGGGCCCAGAGACAGTTCCAGATCCTGCTTTTGCTTTCCCGCGGCTTTGCCTGGGATCAGTTTCATGGGTCCTGAGCCCTACCAGGGTACTGGATAGCTTTGACCTGAACCCCGCTGGAGGAGTGAGTGGGCCTGTGTCCCCCAGGAGGCTACTGGATATGCACATTTCCTGCCCACTCCTCTGACCCTGGGAATCCGTGTCCAGTCTCTCCCCGTCCTGATGTCTGCTCGGTTGGGATGGAGTTTTGCAGGAGGCACGCGAGGGAGCCAGAAGTGGCAGCCGATCCCCCCCCCCCCCATGCACTCCCCAAATTGGCCTGGGCCCGCTTCTCAACGCAGCCCTAGATGGCTGCTGCGCACAGCTGGCTCTGCGCATGCGTCTCTGTCCTTCACTGTGCTTCGTGCACAGGGGTTAGGAAGGAGCAGGCCGACCAGGAGAGAGACTGCTCCAAAAACAAAGGACTTTATTTGGGCCAAGGGGCTTCTTGCACAGACCCCCAGCAGAGCGCATCCCTCCCTGGGCCTGTTCAGACACAGTTCCTTCTCTGGGTCACCGGCGTGCTGGGAGCCTGGGGGCATCTATTATTCAGACAACACCGGGCACAAGCCCGGTGCAGCGCAGGGCACCACACGGGCCACCTTTTCTGCCCAGCAGCCTTTGCCAAACGAGAGGTGGAAGAAACCCATTCAGGGCCAGGGAGACTTGGATGCCCAGGCGACTTGATGGAGAGTTCTGGTTTCTGTTCCTGGCTGCATCGCCTGCGTCCTTGGCTGGGAACCCACCACCCCGCTGCAGGCCCCAGCAGCATTGTGTGGGCCTCAGGCCGCCCGCCCCCTAAGTAAGGGGACTCCGGGGAGCCAGCCACCTTCACCCACCCTCAGGGATGCCCCTGCTGTGCCGCCACACATCCTGACAGTCAATCCTCAGAAACCTGGAAATCACCTTTGAAATTTCCCTTCTTTGTTCTCACTGCCAAGGGCAGAGAGGCAGTCCTGAGTGTCTGAACCAGGGAGTTTCCAGTTCTCGATGCCGCCCCTACCTGGTGCTGAGGAAGGGACCCAGCTGGCTGTCAGGGCCGACATGGGGAGCCCCGCTCCCCAGCCCTGGCTACTTGTTCCCGAAACGCACTCATCCCCAAGAGAGAAACAGACACCGAGGGGAGAGGAGGTGTCGGTGACGGCTCGGGCGCTCCACAGCCCTGGCTGAAACCTGAGCAGAGGTGCACCGTGGGAGGTCACCCAAGGGTGCACGCTGTCCCCTGGAGCATGTAATGGGCCCTCTCTGGGACTGGCTGGGAGCTGACCAGATCATCTAAAAACTGGGCTGGTGGGCAGGCGTTTGGGACAGCCATTACGACATCACTTCAGACACCTGCGTCCCATAGCGGAGTGCCTGGCTCCACTTCCGATCCCAGCTTCCTGCTGCTCTGACCCTGGAAGGCAGCAGGTGATGGCACAGTATTTAGGTCCCTGCCATCCGCATGGGAGATCTGGACTGAGTTCAGGCTCCTGGATTTGGCCTGACCCAGCCCAGGCTGTTGCAAGCATTTGGGGAACAGATGGAAGCTCTCTCTTTGTGTGTCTGTCTCTCTTTTTATTTTAAATAAATAATAGAACATTTAAAAATCTTTAAATTTAGCCTTCACAAGGCCAGTCTGTCCCCAGCGGTGCTGGCAACTTTACCACTTGCCCTGCAGGTCTTCGACCTTTCCAGATCCCCAAGCCCCTGGGAAAAAGTGGGGGATATCCTGATGGAAGCCACTGGAAAAGCAGCATCCGGGGCTGTGGTGACCGATGTTTTCCTGCTTCCTTTTGGTGATGGTGGCTGGGAGGGGCCGGGAAGGGAAAGGCTTCCCAGGTGGACAGCTTTGATAACTCTCCCTTTAGAGGAAGTAGGGAGAGGAAGTCCTTTTCCTATGTCCCCATTCACCTCAGTCCCCAGGCCCTCGGAACGGTCCCTCCCTGAAGGGTGGTTGGCCCAAGCCTTGTCACTTCCCCATCTGTGCGCTCGCTGGCTGACAGCAGCTCCTGGCTGCTATGGGAATGGCCCAGGGAGTGTTAACCAGAGACCCCAGTGTGCTCCTGGGCTCCCTCCTGCCAGAAAGCTGCCTTGGGAGAGCGGGTGGGCAGGCAGGCGGCAGCTCCCGAGCTGGGCACCAGGCCTAATATGTACAAGAAGGGGGCAGGGGGCACTCGCTTTTTTTAGGTGGACTCCTGGGCCACCTGAGGGTGGGGGTGTGGGTGGGGGTGGGGGGCTGGCCTGAGCTGCCAGTGAATCTCCATCTCGAATCTTAGCTCCAGGAGGCGTTTAGCGCGTCTCTTCCCCTAAATTGGCCACAAGCAGTTGAATACAAGGGGCGAGTAGGAAGGTATGTGGGGGCACAAGGCTGGTGGGCAGAATGCCAGACAGACCCCCAAAGAGACTGCACGGGCACTTTTTTTTTCTGGCCTTGGTATCTTTTTTTTTTTTTTTTAATGGAAGACCCAGGAATACTCATTTTTCTACCAGTTTGCGCTTTTATTAAAAGTATGAATCATGAACAAGCAGTCCTACAGGAAACTTTATCTTCTGCCCAGCCACCCACGGAAAAGGGCCAGCGCTGGGAATGAACAGAACCCAGCAGGAAATGCATGGAGGTGGGGAGAAGGGGGCGGCTGGAGCCTCAGCTTGGAGGAGACCTGGGGGGCGGGGGCTCCTGCAGGCTCTGAGCTGGAGGAGGCTTCTCTCTGCCTCCATCCCTGGCTTCGGGGATCCCAAACACCTGCCACCGAGGGACGGAAGAAGGCAGTCTCCGCTGCTGAAACCAGATCGCCTTTCGAAACTTTCCACTGGGCCATCCTGGAGACACGGGGCCAGAGGGCTCAGGTCTCTGCTGCCTGGTAGCCTTCACACCTGGAGGCTGGGGCCGAGGGTCGGAAGTGGGGAAAAACAGGAACGGGAGCATTGTTGGGCTATCTGGTGACTTCGTGGGAAGACAGAATTGGGAGTTCCAAGCCCTGATGGCGGACACTGCCAGCTTGCACATAACGAGCCTTTGGACCCATGACTCCACCTTTTGAGACTCATTTTGTCTATAACACCAGAGACACACAATCACAACTCGCTAGGGGGTGGTCATGAGGGAGGAAGGAGAAGAAGGTCCGTGAGGCAGGTTGCAGAGTCAAGTTCTGTGCTGGTGTTGAGACACATGGCAGGCTCTGCAGCAGGGAGCCTGTCCCGCCCTGCCCCGTGGTGAGGCTCACCCGCTTGCCCCTATCTCCAGCATCTCCAAGGCCACAGCTTTTTTTTTTTTTTTTTTTTTTTTTTTCCCCTACTGGGAAGGAGCTGGGAAATGTGGCTTTGGCCAGCACAGGAGAAGGGGCCTTTATGTGTGACCAGCAAAGACTCAATTGTTACTGAAACCAAACTGGCCGCTTTTCTCAATTATCTCCACTGCTCTTCTGGTCTCCACTTTTCAGATGCCAAGTTTTAACCCAGAACAAAAGCTGCTGTCCAACTGATTTATAATCCAGACCTGCTGCCGGGGACTAAAGCGTTCCTTCCCTCCAGGACTGCACCCTGGCTTAAAGTGGAAGCTCCCCTCTCTCCCCCACCCCAGCCCCTTCTGCCCGAGCCAGGGGCTGGCATCTGCCTCCAGGTGCCCTTGGGGCGGCTGCCCTGAGGTTCCTCTGTCCACCTGCCCAGCTGGCAGGGAGGAGGACGCTTGCTTGGAAGAGCAGCTGGGGGCGAGGCGGCGGGTCTGGAGGTGGTTGCTTTCATCTGAACATCAGGGCTCCTGCCACTTGTTACGCAGCCTTCCAGTGCCACCAGGAGGAGTCAATTCCTGGGGGAAGGCTCTGCCTGGAACCTAAGAAATAAGTAGTTGAGTGTCTCTCCGGCGACTGGGGGGAGGGGGGTCTTCCTGGCTGGCCAAGCCCATTGTTGCCTGAGGGCAGGGGCCAGTGGGGCCGTGGGGGACCCAGGAAAGAGGCAGAATTTGGAGTCACGTTCGCCCCGAACCGGTTCTGCTGTTTAATGCCTGTCACTGGAGCGCCACTCTGAACCCCACCATAAGTCTTCGGGGGACACTTGGGAAAGATCCGGTGAGTCCGATCCCCCCCCCTCCCCGGCCGCCGTGGCAATGCCCGGTGTTCCTCCCCGTCCCACCCCCGTCCGGGCGCCTAGGCGCACACGGCGACTGCCGGGCACGGAGCGGCCGGGCCCTTGGGGTCCTAGCCCCCCGGCGAGGGCGGGCGACCAGGCGGGTGGCAGCCCCATCCAGGGCGGGCCTTCGCGTCCCGCCCCCGGCCTGCGCTCGTCCCCCCCGCCTGACGTCAGGGAGGAGGGGTCGGAGAGCGCAGGCGGTGGTGGAGAAAGAGCCGGCGCCCGCCGCGGTGGCGAGGGTAGCCCGAGCTCTGCGCGCGGACCGAGCGGGGACGGCGGGGCGGTGGCAGAGGGGCTACGAGGAGGGCTGGCGGCCGCGCGCGGGCTAGGGTTGGGCCGCGGTCGGAGCAGAGCGCGAGGGCGGCGCCCAGGGATTTGAGCTGCGCGCAAGAGGTGAGTGAGGCCAGGCTTGCGCCGGGCTGGAGCCGTGGGGCCCCGGGGCCGCCGCTTTGTCCCCCTGCTCGGGCAGGGGCCGGGGGCGCGGAGACAGCTGTGCGTCCGAGCACCTCCCTGCGCGCGCCGCGGGCTGCCTGGAGCGAGCTCGGGAGCGGGGCGAGTGGTGCACGCAGCCCCCCAGGGGGCCGGAGGGGGTGGCCGGTTGGTGAAAGCGGGATCGGGGGAGTGGGGGGTCCCCTTGTGTCGTTCGGCTGGCGGCCGGGATCCTCGCCAGGCTCCCGAATTGCCCCCCGGCTCCCCCACCCCCGACGGAAAGTTTGGGGCGGGCTTGGACCAAGGCCGATGTTGTGGGATCGAATTTCCCTGCCGCGGCCCCCCGCCCGCCCGTTCCGCTGGGGAGGTGGGTCGTCCCGGAAAGCCAGGCCCCCGGCCCCCGTCGGCCACCCTGTCCCCGGCTAGAGCGCTGCCGTCCACGGGGTGGGCAGTGGTGCGGTGCGCGCCGCCTGGACCCCGCACCCTTCCACCCCCTACCGCCTCTGGCTACCCGTTTCCCCCGCCCTGGGAGGAGCTGGGGGTGGGGGCGCCGCTGCGCGGGCGGGTCCTTGGAAGGAGCGCGCCGCGGGATCCAGCCCGAGCCTGGGGTAAGCGGCAGAGGCAGGGTCGGAGGTGCGCTGGAGGGGCAGGTCGGGGGCGATCGCAGCCCCAGCCCCCCACCCTTCCCGCGCTGGGGTTCTGGGCCGACAGGGGGCGTCCGCAGGCCGGGCTCCGCCACGCTCCCAGCGCCGCTTTGTTTGCATTCAAATCCCCGGAGCGGGGGGAGGGGAGAACTCGGGGTGGGGTGGGGGACCCGGGAAGGGGGTCTTGTCGGGGACCCTTTGTTTTGGGGTGAGCAGGTCCCCAGCCTCTGCATCTGTGTCCCCGGCACGGGAAGGCTGGAGCAGTGGAAATCAGTCCCGTTGGCCTGCCCAGGCCGGGGTCCCCGGGGCGCAGTCCGGGAGTTGGGAAGGTTCGTGAGACCCCGGGGGAGTGCCGCAGGCGCCGGCCGTGGCGCGGTGTGTCCCCCGCGATCCGAGAGGAACCCCCTCGTGTTCCCCACCCCCTGGCCCTCCCCGCCCCGCCGGCCAGCGCCGCGGGGAGATCGCTGATTAGAACGGAGCTGGCTCCTGACCCGCCACCCCTCAGCCCTAGGGCTGGTGTCTCCTAAGAGGCGAGGAACAGGATGAGGCCCGGGTCATTTCCACGCCCATTCCACCCACTTCCTGCCTCCCTCTTGGGCAACAAAGGGGCCTCGGGAAGCTGGGCCCCTTCGGCTCCCGGCCCTGCTGATGTGGAACGGGGTTTTGGGCTCTGCCGGGCTATTGTCTGCGCTGGGGGAGGGCACCGGCCGGGCTGGGACCTCCGCACGCAGGCAGCCTGCTGCACCCAGTGCTCGTGGGAGGCTTTGCCCACTGCCTGCCCCACCACATGCCCCCCGCCCCACTGAGGGGTTGGCCTCTCTGAACTAGGTCTTCACGCCGCTGGAGCGGCGGTGGATACTGGTCCTGCTGCCCGAGTTTATTTTAAGGAACTCTCAAGCCTTTTAGGCTGTGGAGAGAGAGATCCCTTTCCATTTTTCCAAACAACTTCCTCTTGCTAAAGAGGGAGCGAGGGCCTGGAGGCCAAATAGGGCCTCTTGGTGTTTGTCCACGCCCCCAGCAGCTTGCCCCACCCCTGCCTCCCTGGGAGACCCTATTGCCCCCAGGTCTAAGTGGGGCTGGGGATGCTGCGCCCCGCGTGAGGCGCTAGGTCCCCCTCCATACAGAGGACCGGAGGTGGTCCAGGGACTAGTGGAGAGGCCTGATCAGGTGTCTTGGCTTGGCCTGCCCTGTGTCTTGGTGCTGCCAGTTCTGGTTTGTTTTTCTCTACCTGTCATTCTGACCATGTCTTTCCCCTCGGCAGGGCAGCTGGCCTGGAGCTGGAGCTTAGAGCCGGGGCGTGTGTCATGGCCCCGCACTGGGCCGTCTGGCTGCTGGCAGCAGGGCTGTGGGGCCTGGGCATTGGGGCTGAGGTGTGGTGGAACCTCGTGCCCCGGAAGACAGTACCTTCTGGGGGTGAGTGCCTGAACTTGGGAGGCGCAGGCGCAGGAGCAGTGGCGGGTGGGAGAGGGCTGCTTTTGGCAGGAGCAGGTGCAAGCTGCTAAGGCCCTGCCCCCAGCGTGGATGCCAGGTTCTGGTGTGTGTGGCACAGCTTTCTAGGAAATGGGAGTGGCCCAGAGGCCCAGACCTGGTCATTGAGGTCAGGACCTGGAATTCGCCTCCTTCTGACACTTGCTGGTGGCGCTAGGCATAGCTCACCAACTCCCGCCCCAGACCTGGCTGCCCAGAATGCAAGGGGCAGAGACCATCCTGCATTGCTCTCCCCATCACTAGTGGTGCCGGGAGCCCGCACAGAGAACACTGAACCAGGACGGGTGTAAACCAAATACCCTCCCGCCCCTGCTAGCTTTCCCAGCCCTCTGCTCTCAAGAATCCCCTTATCAGCCCCGGTAGATCCTCCACCATTCCTGTGCTCATGCCCTCTGCTGGCCCTGGATGGGGGTGTGCGTGTGCATGTACCTGCTTGCATGGGGTCCACAGCGGGAAGCCCACAGCCCTCCCCGTGCACGCGCACCTGTGTGAAGAGGTGATGTCAGGTGTTTGTATCATCCCTGTGCTCTGGGGACCTGGGATGAGCTCACCTCCCAGAGGCTCCGCTCTGGCACTAATGATGCCCTCCCGTGCTGGCCTGTGTCTGTATCCGTTGACTTAGGGCTGGTTTGGGGGATCCTGAGGACGAATCCGCAGCTCTTTGGGGCCTAGCATTGAACCACGTGATACTTGAGCGTCACTGTGCTCTGCGTGCCCGGTGGCAGCCGGGCTTCCCAGGCCCCGGGCGTCAGTGGCAGCTCTGGTTTCCGGAGCCCTGACTTCCTCCTGGTCCCCATGGCTCTCCTGCCCACCCCAGTGGCCAGCTGTGCTTGTGTCTCTGGCAGCCTGGGTCTGGATCCCTGCTGGCGTGAAGGTTTCCTGAAACAAGGAGCACTCACGGCTGTTCCGTACCTCCTGCCCTGCCGGCTCGGCATCCAGGGCCTGGCTGGACCCCGCCGTCTGCCGTGGGCAGCGGAGCAAAGAAAAAAGCAGCCTTGGAAGCCGAGGGGCGGGGCACGTGCCCAGCTCTGAGGCCAGAGGTGCGACTGACCCCGGGAGCGAGTGCCATCAGTCTGATGGCTTCCTCTGGCCGGAAGCTGTGGCTCAGATAGCCTTCCTTCCTCCTCAGCAGCCCGGATTTGCCGCCTCCCAGGCTGGGGATGGCCAGGGAGGCCCAGGGGGCGCCGGCATAGCCAGAGGCTCTTCAGCACGTGCCCTTTATTGCCGGGGGTGGCTTGCACGTGGGGAAGCCGGGACTGCAGGGAGAGAGGAAGATGTTGTGGGAGTGCTTGGAGCCCCGGGGAGGCCTGCCCAGCCTCAGCCCTGCTCACGCCCACCCCATCCTCGCTCCCGCAGAGCTGGCCACGGTAGTGCGGCGCTTCTCGCAGACGGGCATCCAGGACTTCCTGACACTGACCCTGACCGAGCAGACCGGGCTCCTGTACGTGGGGGCCCGTGAGGTCCTGTTTGCCTTCAGCGTGGAGGCTCTGGAGCTGCAAGGAGTGGTGAGAGGTGGGGCAGCGGGAGGTGCACAGGGTAGGGGGGAGAGGGCAGGACCTGAGGGGCTTGGCTCGCTCCGGCTGTCCCGCAGCCCAGCTGCCCCCCCACCGGGGATGTCTTGCTTGGCTTCCCACCCCACCCACTCCTTAGGACCAGCGAGTTCACTCTCTCCCATGGCTCTTACGGGACAGTTGGGGACTTCCGTCCCCTAGCGGACGAAGCTCCCGGAGGATGGGGACTGTGCCTGTGTCCCCGCATCGCTGCTGCAGGCTTTCCGGGGGACATGCCTAGCTCGGGCTGCCACTGATGTGTGCTCCCCGTCCTCAGATCTCCTGGGAGGCCCCGGCTGAGAAGAAGATTGAGTGTTCCCAGAAAGGAAAGAGCAATCAGGTGGGTGCTGGGCCTGGGGAAGGCGTGCCGGTGCTGGTCTCGGTCCATCCTTGGTCCTCGCGGGCCCTCGGGACCCTCACTAATTAACTGATGCCTCTGCCCCCAGACGGAGTGCTTCAACTTCATCCGCTTCCTGCAGCCCTACAATGCGTCCCACCTGTATGTGTGCGGTACCTACGCCTTCCAGCCCAAGTGCACGTACATCGTGAGTGCTACTCCCCTGCCCTGGGTGCCCCGCCCCCGCCCCGCCCCGGGCGGCTCCTCATGCCCCTCCCTGCCCATAGGACATGCTCACCTTCACTCTGGAGCGCAGAGAGCCGGAGGACGGCAAGGGGAAGTGTCCTTACGACCCGGCCAAGGGCCACACTGGCCTCTTAGTGGGTGAGTGGCTGCCCCTGATGCAGGCTGGCCCAGTCCCCGGGACCTGCTCCCACTGCGGGGCCGCGTTGGCCAGAGCGCAGCCACACATGCCTCACTGGTGGCCGGCCCGGCCCTGTGTCTCTCACAGACGGGGAGCTCTACTCAGCCACCCTCAACAACTTCCTGGGCACGGAGCCTGTTATCCTGCGTAACATGGGGCCTCACCACACCATGAAGACCGAGTACCTGGCCTCTTGGCTCAACGGTGAGCCCCGAGGCGCTAGTGCGGGGCGGGGGCTGGGGTGGCCCAGCGCCTCGCCCCGCTGACCGACCCCCCTCCACTTCCCGCAGAGCCTCACTTTGTAGGCTCCGCCTACATCCCTGAGAGCGTGGGGAGCTTCACGGGGGACGACGACAAGATCTACTTCTTCTTCAGAGAGCGGGCCGTGGAGTACGACTGCTACGCCGAGCAGGTGGTGGCTCGCGTGGCCCGCATCTGCAAGGTACCGAGTCTCGCGGTGGGGGCTCTGGGGCACTCTGCCGCCCTCCCACCCTCACCCCCACAGGGCTGACCAGCTCTGTCCCCTTGCCACCTGCCAGAGCGACCTGGGGGGAGCGCGGACCCTGCAGAGGAAGTGGACGACGTTCGTGAAGGCGCGGCTGGTGTGTTCTGCGCCCGACTGGCAGCTCTACTTTAACCAGCTGCAGGCTACGCATACCCTACAGGGCGCCTCCTGGCACAACACCACCTTCTTTGGGGTTTTTAGGGCACGATGGTGAGTTGTTGGCCCGGAGTCTAGGGGGGTGAGGGAGGAGCAGGTGCAGGGGTTAGAGGCGGGGAGTGGGTGTGAGAGCCTGCACCAGGCTCTGGTGGGGGAGGACTCGGGCACCTGTCCCTCTCCAAAGCTCCCTGTGGGAGGTGGGCCGGGTGTGTCCCAGGTGGCACCTCAGAGTGGCCAATGCGTCCTCCTGCCTGTGTCTCCTTGCTCTGTGCCTGGAGCCAGGGCTGGCTGCCACGCCTGACCCTTACGGCCCCTGTCTTCGCTGCGACAGGGGCGACATGGACCTGTCGGCAATCTGCGAGTACCAGCTGGCAGACATCCACCAGGTGTTCGAGGGTCCCTACAAGGAGTACCGGGAGGAAGCCCAGAAGTGGGGCCGCTATACTGACCCAGTCCCCAGCCCCCGGCCCGGCTCGGTAAGTCCTTGGGGCAGGGGTGGGTTCCTGCCCTCAATCCCTCGCCCCCGTGCCCTTCCCACCCCTCTGACGGCTCTCCTCCCCACATCCCTACCCTGGGCAGTGCATCAATAATTGGCACCGACGCCATGGCTACACCAGTTCTCTGGAGCTGCCTGACAACACCCTCAACTTCATCAAGAAGCACCCGCTGATGGAGGAGCAGGTGCGCCCTCGCTGGGGCCGGCCCCTGTTGGTGAAGAAGAACACCAACTTCACACATGTGGTGGCCGACCGGGTCACGGGGCTGGATGGAACCACCTATATAGTGCTGTTCATTGGCACAGGTAAGCTCGTGGGTGCACCCAGGGCAGGAAGATGTGGCTGTCCTGGGGCCTCCAGCCCTCTGACGGACCCCTTCCATGCCCCACCTCCCTAGGAGACGGCTGGCTGCTCAAAGCCGTGAGCCTGGGGCCCTGGGTCCACATGATTGAGGAGCTGCAGGTGTTTGACCAAGAGCCGGTGGAGAGCCTGGTGCTGTCCCAGAGCAAGGTAATGAATCAGACGCCACACCCACACTGTCCCCTGCCCCCTCCCCCCTTCCTGGCTTGCTTCCTCTGGTCTCTGCCTTCCCCAGGCTGGCTTGTGTGCTTGGCCAGCCTAGCACAGGGCGCTGAGCTTGGGGCGAATTTCTAGAAGCAAACAGAATCTGCGCTGCCTGGGGCCACCGTAGCCAGTTCCCTGGGAGGCCTCAGTAGCTGCTCTCACTGTTCCCCTTAGGCTCCGCTTATCATGCCCCGTAGACCTGACCCCTCCCAGGCTGCGAGCTGCTGGTGGCACCCACACGACATCTAGTCCCCACCAGTCCCCAGTGGGCTCTGCTCCAGAGCCCGCACTCCCTAAAGCGCTCTCAGTTTGCCCTCGCGCAGGGCTCCTTCCTGGCTTGTTTGCAGCAGCACCGCCCTCCCCAACATTCCCCCCTCCAACATGATCGTGGGTTTGTTTGCCTTTCACCGGCCATTGTGATTCAAAATTGTTCCCTAGAACATGGAATAATGGCAGAAAGAAAGCGCATGGTTGAATAAACACGCAGATTGGCAGTCACCCTTGCAACATAGCAAAACACCTTATGCAATGCTGCTGCTACTGAGAGAGCTGCTTGGCCTTGGGAAAAACGTATTTCCTGCAGAGAGAGAGAGAGAGAGAGAGTGTGTGTGTGTGTGTGAGAGAGAGAGAGAGAGAGAGAGAGAGAGAGATTATGCTGCTCGGCCTTGGCTCTGTCGCCTGTTTCTAATAAGGTCATGTGTGTAAGGTGCTTAGGGTTGCGTGTGGCTTGTAGTAAGCCCTCCCTCTGTGCATTCTTTGGGTCTTAGCGCTCCCGCTGTAGCACCCTCTGGTCCTCGTGTGCCCCCTGCGCTGGCCTGGCCTGAGCCCCTCTTCTCCTGCAGAAGCTGCTCTTTGCTGGGTCCCGCTCCCAGCTGGTTCAGGTGCCCCTGGCAGACTGCGCCAAGTACCGCTCCTGTGCAGACTGTGTCCTCGCCCGGGACCCCTTCTGTGCCTGGAATGCCAACACCAGCCGCTGCGTGGCCGTGGGCGCCCACTCCGGGTGAGGAGGGCTCCTGGCGTTGTGGGGCCCGGGAGGGAGAGGAAGGAGGGGTGGGTGGAGCCGGGCTGCTGACGGGTCCCCGGCTCCCCCGCAGATCCCTGCTGTTGCAACAGATGAATACCTCGGACACCTCGGGCGTCTGTAGCCAGCGGGGCAGTAAGAAAGGTGAGCTGGCTTTTTTGTGCCCCCTTCCATCGGCCCGGGCCCTGGCTCCGAGCTGGAGGTCCCGCTCCTCTCCCCCCGGCCCTGGGTTTCCTGCTCTAACTCTGCCCTTTCTCCTCTCTCTGCCGCTGCAGTCAGGCTCATTCCCAAGAACATCACCGTGGTGGCGGGCACAGACCTGGTGCTGCCCTGCCGCCTCTCCTCCAACCTGGCTCACGCCCACTGGACCTTCAGGGGCCGGGACCTGCCTGCCGAACAGCCCGGCTTCTTCCTCTCGGATGCCCGACTCCAGGCCCTGGTGGTGATGGCTGCCCAGCCCCACCACTCCGGCACCTACCGCTGCTTTTCGGAGGAGCAGGGGGCGCGGCTGGCTGCTGAAAGCTACCTTGTGGATGTCATGGCGGGACCCTCAGTGACCATGGAGGCCCGGGCCCCCTTGGAGAACCTGGGGCTGGTGTGGCTGGCCGTGGTGGCCCTGGGAGCCGTGTGTCTGGTGCTCCTGCTCCTCGTTTTGTCACTGCGCCGGCGGCTGCGGGAAGAGCTGGAGAAAGGTGCCAAGGCCGCCGAGAGGACCCTGGTGTACCCTCTGGAGCTGCCCAAGGAGCCCACCGGCGCCCCCTTCCGGCCCGGCCCTGAAACCGACGAGAAACTTTGGGATCCGGTTGGCTACTACTACTCGGATGGCTCCCTCAAGATAGTGCCTGGACACGCCCGGTGCCAGCCTGGAGGTGGGCCCCCCTCTCCTCCTCCTGGCATGCCCGGCCAGCCCCTGCCTTCTCCGACGCGACTTCACCTGGGGGGTGGGCGGAACTCAAACGCCAACGGCTACGTGCGCTTACAACTGGGAGGGGAGGACCGGGGAGGCCTTGGGCACCCCCTGCCTGAACTCGCCGACGAACTGAGACGCAAACTGCAGCAGCGCCAGCCCCTGCCCGACTCCAACCCCGAGGAGTCATCAGTATGAGGGGAGCCCCGCCACCGCAGTGGCGGGGGGCACGTGGGAGGTGCAGCTCCTACTTTGCACAGGCACCAGCTACCTCAGGGACATGGCACGGGCACCCGCTCAGCATGGGCACTGCCACGTGGTGTGGCTCACCAGGACACCGGCCTCGCGGGAGGCGTCTTCCTCCTCTCTGTGGATCACGGACATGTGGGACCCCAGCCGCCAAAACCTTCCAAGGCAGAAGTTTCAAGTTGTGTGTGTGTGTGCGCGCGTATTTGTGTTTGTGTGTGTGTGTGTGCACGTGTGGCGTAGCCTTTCTGTTTCTGTTCAGTCTTCCCTTGGCCTGGGGTCTCCCTGGTGAGTCACTGGAGCTATGAAGGGGAAGGGGTCGTATCGCGTTGCCTCTCTTACCCCCACCTGTCCCAAGCGTGGGGCAGTGCTGTACATATGGGGGTGGGGTGGGCAGGGTGCGGTACCCCTTTGGGGGAGTGCAGGGCTCCGTTGGGGGGAGAGGGGTGGGCCTGGTCCCGCCCCCAGGGCTGTGAATGTTTTCAGGGTGGGGGGAGGGAGATGGAGCCTCCTGTGTGTTTGGGGGCAGGGGTGGGCGGGGCCTCCCTCTTGGCCTGGGTTCAGTGGTATTTTATATTCATCCTCCCCCCATCCAGGGCTGGGGAAGGTTGTGTAGGGGCGAGGTGGGCATATCCTCTCGCAGCCCTAGGGGGAGGGCCCCTAACAGTGTAACTTATTGTGTCCCACGTATTTATTTGTTGTAAATATTTGAGTATTTTTATATTGACAAATAAAATGGAGAAAATAAAGCTCTCACAGTAATGGGGGATAAGGCATGTGAGCTCAAAGCCTTGCAGGTACCAAGAGGCAAGGCTCCGTGTGGGTTGAGCCAGGCTGGCCTGGGCCCCCGCACGCTCCCTGGGCGGTGCCTCTTCTGTGGTTCCAGCCAGCCTCTGCCCCTCTCTGCAGGGAGGATGGCCCAGACTCCTCCAGGGTTTTCCCACAGTGGTGGCAGCATGGCTGGGAACCAGACCACGGCTGTAGCCCCTTGGGAGCCAGCCTTGGCTTCGGGCCAAAGGGAGAAGTCCAGGCACTGGGAGAGGAGGAGGAGGAGGGGCCTGCCTTCCCAGAACCCCGGGCAGTGAGGGGGCCGAAGGAGGGCACTTCCTAGAAGCAGTTTTCAGCTCGGGTAGGCGGTGAACATAGTTATGCTCACTGGCGTGAGGATCGGGCGCCCGAGCAGTTTAGGGGAAGAGAGATCCCATCCAGCCTTTCGTCCTCCGGGAAGGAGCTGCTGCTGCCACCCAGGGTGTCCAGGGAGAGGCCTGGGGCCAAGATCTGAGAAACAACAGGACCCAGCCTGGACTCCTTCCCGATGGCTTTAGACACGCCAGAGTCCAGCCCATGTCCAGGACATGGAAACGAGGTCGCCCGTGGCTGTCACAGCCTCTGACCCAGGCTTGCTGGCACGGGCTGCCCTGTGTGTGCTCATCTACCGACTTCAGTGCCGGGTCCGCAGGTGTGAGTCTATGAGGTTGATACGTAAAGACATCTGGTAAACCAGGTGCCCCTGGTGGAAGAGGTGATGGGGAGAGGGGCGGGGCACAAACCTAGGCCCTGGCCTTGCCTTTGGGGCTTCTGTGGGGCTACTCCTACTGGCAGGCCAAGTTGTGGCCAGCTGCCCCTTGCTGGATTAACACGGTGCACCGGCAGGGAGCCTTTGAAGAGGTCACGGGGACCAGGCATTTGGCACGGGGGTTAAGACGCCACTTGGGACGCCGGCATCCCACAGGTGTGGCTGAGTTTGAAGACCTCCTTCGCTTCGCTTCTAGCTTCCTGCTAATCTGCAGCCTGAGAGGCCAGTAATTACTTGACGGTTCAAATAACTGGAGCCCTGCTGCCCACGGGAGAGACCCAGACTTGGCTTCCGGACCCATGGCCGTTGGGGACATTTGGGGAGCGAACCAGCCAATGGAAGATCTGCCTTTGCCTGGCTCCCCGCCTTTCAAATAAATTAATTAAAGTGCTTTTTCAAAGGTCACTGCGTGGCCACAATGGTGTGGGGAAAGGGGGTGAAGGATCGTGCAGCTCGCCCGGGGAACCCAGGTGGACAAGGGCGGTGACCCGCTAGGCCTCCGAAGGTTACATAAAAACTCTGGCCGGCCTAGCCGCCTCGCCTCCACATCCTGGCAAAGCCCCACCAGCCCGCCCCGCGGGACCCCACTCCCAGGGCCCAGAACCACCACGACGCCGCCCTCAGCCTCCGCTTAGTCTCGGACGCCCTCGCGTGGCGCTGTCGGGTGGCGCCGGGGCGCAGCAAGTCCCGCCCCGCCACCACGATTCGTCCTCGAGCTAAGGCCTAAGACTCTGGATTGGCCGGCTCCGGCGAGGGGGCGGGACTCAGGCCAACGACGCACGGTGAGTGGCCAGATACGGGGATGGCGGGAGGGGCGCTGCGTCCGTCACTCTGGCCAGCGGAGGCCGAGCGGGCGTCCGGCCCCTGGGTTGCAGGCGCAGAAGCTGCAATGGCGGCTCCACGACCGTGCGTGGACGGGCCCTGCTGCTCTCGGCCCAGCGCGGTGCCCGGCGTGCAGCAGACGCTGGAGGAGATGGACTTCGAGAGGGG
Organism: Lepus europaeus; assembly: GCF_033115175.1. Taxonomy (NCBI): domain Eukaryota; kingdom Metazoa; phylum Chordata; class Mammalia; order Lagomorpha; family Leporidae; genus Lepus; species Lepus europaeus. Next base: position 86,656,478 of record NC_084839.1, on the reverse strand, counting down.
TGAGGCGGGCGGTCGCGCGGCCCCGAAGGCCCGGAGCCCGGCCCTTGGGGACCCTGAGGGTCGCGAGCCGAAGGGGGAGGCTGCGAACGGCACCCCGAGGGCTGCGGGCCGAGGGCGGGGAGGGCGGGGAGGGGGCTCCTGGGGCCGGTACGAGCGCGGCCGTGGAACTCTCGTCCTGGCGAGCAGGCGGGCAGACAGCCATTGGCTTCTGTAGTTTTTCCGAGGTGGGGGGCTGGGCCTGGAGCCCCGAGCTTGCTCGGGCGTCAGAGAGCGGGGCGCGGGAGCAGACTCTGCACCTGGGGGCCGGGGGCGCCTGCTGGGGTGGGCCCGGTGCGTGCTTTAGGGAAGGCACAGAGCTGCCCGCCGGCAGCCTTCGTGCCAGCTAGGCTGCACCCCTGGGCCTGTGGGGCCGCCGGGGAGGCACGGGGGGAGGCCTGGCCGCCCGAGCCCCGCTTCTGCGAGTTGGAGCCGCTGTGCCTTTTACCGTGCTGTGTCACGACGCCTTGCAGAGGCTCCCGTGGCGAGAGCGCTCCTGCATTCCGCCGTCGCTGGCACCTGCCCGCTTCCCTGCGTGTGTCCTGCTGCCACCTGCTGGCCGACTGCGGTAGTCCCCCTGCTTCCCCTCTTCACTTCCATCTCCCACACAGCAGCCGGAGAGACCCTTGCAAAATACCAGATCATGATCAGTTCCCGTTGCTTTTAGAATAAACCCAAAAGCCTTAGCCCCGCCTGCTAGAGCTCTGTGGTCCTAAGCGCTGCCCACTGTGTCTCTACCCTCCTTTTATTTCCCAACCTTTCCCTTCTCAGTCATCGGCCATCGGCCACACTTGGTTTGGTGTCTCAGTTATGCGAGACTTCTTGAGTTACGCCCTCCTGCTTGCTGTCCTGTCCCCCAAGGAGCGCACTTTCTGCAGGGGCCGGCGTGGGTGCCCTGGTTGGGGCGCCCCACCGCCCGCTTCAGAGTGCCCAGCTTTGAGTCGCAGCTCGGGTTCTGATGCAGCTTCCTGCTAACGCACACCCTGGGAGGCAGCAGGTGATGGCAGAGGAACCTGGGTCCCTGCCACCCAAGTGGGAGACTCAGAGTTCTGGTCTCCTGGCCCCAGCTTGGTCCAGCCCTGACTGTTGCTAGGGAGTGAACTTGCAGGTGGAAGATCTCTGTCTCTCTGCTTTTCAAATAAAATAGAAAAAAAAAAAAAAATGAACTTCCACAACCATTAGGCTGGCATCTGCCTGATGCTTTGCCTTCAGATCCTCAGCTGGGGATGGTCCTGCCCTGTAAGAAACCTTGACTGTCTAAAGACTTTTTGGGGGGCTCAGAGCTGTGGGCATAGCAGATAAAGCCACTGCCTGCAGTGCCAGCATTCCATGTGGACACACGTTTACGTCCCAGCTGCTCCACTTCCAATCCAGCTCCCTGCTAATGTGCCTGGGAAAGCAGTGGAAGATGGTCCAAGTGTTTGGGTCCCTGCACCCGCGTGGGAGACCCAGAAGAAACTCCTGGCTTCTGTCTTTGGAATGGCGCAGCTCCGGCTGTTGCGGCCACCTGGGGAGTGAACCAATGGTTGGAAGACCTCTCTCTATGCCTCTGCCTCTCTGTAACCTTGCCTTTCAAATAAATAAATAAATAATAAATCTTTTTTTAAAAAAAGCTACATGAACGCTTTAAAAAAAAATTTTTTTTTGGTTGTCAAAACCAGGAGGTGCTGCATACACACCGCAATGCCTAGGACAGTGCCCCACAACCGAGAGTTATCTGCCCCAGAATGTGGATTGTGCTGCTGTTGGGGAAAACTAGCCCTGGGGCTGGTGCTGTGGCATAGTGGGCAGAGCGCCAGCATCCCATATGGGTGTAGGTTCGAGTCCCGGCTGCTCCACTTCTGATCCAGCTCTCTGCTGTGGCCTGGGAAAGCATCAGAAGATGGCCCAAGTGTTTGGGCCCCTGCACCCACGTGGGAGACCTGGAAGAAGCTCCTGGCTCCTGGCTTCAACTCACCCAGCTCTGGCCATTGCGGCCATTTGGGGAGTGAACCAGTGCATGGAAGGCCCCACCCCCACCCCCGCCTCTGTAATTCCACCTTTCAAATAAATAAATAAAATCTTAAAGAAAAAGAAAAGAACCTATCCCTATCCATAGTAGTTCCTTCTCCTCCAGGTCACCCTGATTAATCTGTCATCTTTCATTGCATTCATCAAAGCAATTTTCACAACTTGATATTATTTTGTTTGCTTATTTAAAAAAATTTTTTTTTAGATTTTTAAAATTTATTTGAAAGAGTTACAGAGAGGCAGAGAGAGACAGGGAAGTCTTCCATCTGCTGGTTCACTCCCCAAATAGCCGCAACGGACAGAGCTGAGCCAATCTGAAGCCAGGAGCCTGGAGCTTCCTCCGGGGCCTCCACATGGGTGCAGCATTCCAAGGACTTGGGCCATCCTCCACTGCTTTCCCAGGCCGTAGCAGAGAGCTGGATCAGAAGAGGAGCAGCCGGGACTCGAACCAGCGCCCATATGGGATGCCGGCACTGCAGTCAGCGGCCCCTTAAAAAATCATTTAAAGTTTCCTCATGTGTTTTGTAGTGTGGATTTTTTTCTTCACGTCGTATTTCCGAGTTCATTTTCTTTCTTGCGGAATGGTTTTTCAGTGGGGATGCTTTATGTTCCTTGTGAGAGTTCGGCCCAGTGCAGAAGCCCCGGCTGACGGTTGTCCCCCCTCAGTCCTCGGGAAGGAAGCGTCTCTCCTGGGTCTCCCCGCACCTGCCGCTGTGGGCAGACGGACGGACGGACGGACGGCCTTCCATGGGTCAGGAGCTTGCTTGCTTTGTGGTGACTTTCAAGTGTTCTCTTTATTGGTGATGGTCAGTCAGTCAGTCCATCATGTGAGGCCTGTTTTTGTTAACCCTCCTGGGGAGTTTGTGTGATTTTTGTCTCCCACTGTATCCAGTTTTTCTTTCCCTCCCTCTCTCTCATCCTCTGGAACTTTTATTAAACGTGTTGGTACATTGGGTCTTCCACATTTCTCTCCCTCTCTGTAGTATTTTTCTCTTTATCCTTTTGTGCTGTATTCCAGGTGAATTCCAGATCACTAACTCTCTCTTCAACTGGGTCTGCCATACTGTTCAATCTATCGGTTGTTTTATTTCAATTTTTTTTATTTTTAATTTTAAAAGATGTATTCATTTCATTTATTTGAAAGGCAGAGAGAAAGAGAGTCAGACAGATGTCCCATCCACTAGTTCACTTTCTAAATAGCCACAACACCCAGGGTGGGGGCAAACCAAAGCCAGGAGCTGGCAACCCAATAGGAAGTGACAGTGACCCTCTGACTTAAACAGGAAGCTGAGATCAGAGGTGGAGACAGGAACTGACCCCAGGCGTTTCCATATAGGAGGGTGGCATCTTAACCGCGCTCCCAAATGCCTGCCCCTGGTTTGGCTTTTTAATTTTATAATTTGTTATTTGAGAGAGTGAATCTGCTGGTTCAGTCCCCAGATGCCCACCATGGCTGGGACCAGGCCAGGCCAAAGTCCAGGAAGGGAACTCAGTCCGGGTCTCCCATATGGGTGGCAGGGATTCTGCTACTGAAGCCATCACCGCTTCCTCCCAGGGTCTCTATCAGCCAGAAGCTGGAATGGGGAGCTGGAGCCAGGACGCAACCCAGGCACTGGGAGGTGGGAGGTGGGCGTCTTATAGGTGTCAGAACTGTTAGGCAGCTGGCGCCGCGGCTCACTACACTAATCCTCCACCTGTGGCACTGGCACCCCAGGTTCTTGTCCCAGTTGGGGCGCCGGTTCTGTCCCAGTTGCCCCTCTTCCAGTCCAGCTCGCTGCTGTGACCTGCGAGTGCAATGGAGGATGGCCCAAGTGCTTGGGCCCTGCACCCGCATGGGAGACCAGGAGAAGCACCTGGCTCCTGGCTTCGGATCAGCGCGGTGCGCCGGCTGCAGCGGCCATTGGAGGGTGAACCAACGGTAAAGGAAGACCTTTCTCTGTCTCACTGTCCACTCTGCCTGTCAAAAAAAAAAAAAACCACAACCTGTTAGGCCAAAGCGCTGCCTTGCTTACTTACTGCCTTCTGTTTCCTATCTGCCTGTCGTTGGCGGCTGTTTTTGCCCAACATGTCAGTTTGTGGATTCTCTTTGTGTCTGTGAATACATTAAACATTGCTGTTTTAAACGCATTTTTAGATTGTGCTGTGACAGCTGGTGTCTGCGGCCTGCATTTCTCCTTTGTCTTTGCTGACTGGCTCCATGGCAGTGGATCATTTCATGCTTTGCAATTTTTCATCTCACAGTTTTTTGGTTTTTTTTTTAAAGATTGATTTATTTATTTGAAAGGCAGAGCTACAGAGAGGTAAGGCAGAGGTAGAGAAAGGAAGGTCTTCCATCTGCTGGTCTACTCCCCAAATGGCTGCAATAGCTGGAGTTGGGCCAATCCAAAGCCAGGAGCCAGGAGTGTCTTCCAGGTCTCCCATATGGGTGTAGGGGCCCAAGTATTTGGGCTGCCTTCTACTGCTATCTCAGGCCATAGCAGAGAGCTGGATCAGAAGTGGGGCTGGCGCCGTGGCTCACTTGGTTAATCCTCCACCTGCGGTGCTGGCATCCCATATGGGTGCTGGTTCTAGTCCTGGCTGCTCCTCTTCCAATCCAGCTCTCTGTTATGGCCTGGAAAAGCAGTAGAAGATGGCCCTAGTGCTTGGGCCCCTGCACCCGCATGGAGACTAGGAAGAAGCACCTGGCTCCTGGCTTCAGATCAGCGCAGCTCCTGACCTTGCGGCCATTTGGGGGGTAAACCAGCGGAAGGAAAACCTTTCTTTCTGTCTCTCCCTCTCACTGTCTGTAGCTCTACCTCTCAAAATAAATAAATAAATAATCTTTAAAAAAAAAAAAAAAAGGCCGGCGCCGTGGCTCACTAGGCTAATCCTCTGCCTGTGGTGCTGGCACCCTGGGTTCTAGTCCCGGTTGGGGCGCCAGTTCTGTCCCGGTTGCTCCTCTTCCAGTCCAGCTCTCTGCTGTGGCCCGGGAGTGCAGTGGAGGATGGCCCAAGTGCTTGGGCCCTGCACCTGCATGGGAGACCAGGAGAAGCACCTGGCTCCTGGCTTCAGATTGGCGCAGCGCCGGTCGTAGCGGCCATTTGGGGAGTGAACCAATGGAAGAAAGACCTTTCTCTCTGTCTCTCTCACTAACTCTGCCTGTCAAAAAAAGTGAAGTAGCTGAGACTCAAACCAGTGCCTAGGGCCAGCGCTGTGGTGCAGCAGGTTGACGCCCTGGCTTGGGGCGCTGGCATCCCACATGGGCGCCTGTTCGAGACCTGGCTGCTCCACTTCTGATCCAGCTCTCTGCTGTGGCCTGGGAAATCGGTGGAGGATGGCCTAGGTCCTTGGGCCTCTGCACTCGCCTGGGGGACCCGGCGGAGGCACCTGGCTCCTGGCTTCGGATCAGCGCAGCTCTAGCCGTTGCGGCTATTTGGGGAGTGAACCATTGGATGGAAGACCTCTCTGTTTCTCTCTGCCTCTCCTCTCTGTGTAACTCTGAGTTTCAAATAAATCTGTATTTGAAATACAGAGTTACAGAGAGAGGTGGAGACAGAGAATCTTTCATCCACTGTTCACTCCCCAGATGGCCACAACGGCTGGAGCTCTGCCCATCCGAAGCCAGGAGCCAGGAGCTTCTTCCAGGTCTCCCACCTGGGTGCAGGGGCCCAAGGACTTGGGCCATCTTCCACTGCTTTCCCAGGCCATAGCAGAGAGCTGAATTGGAAGTGGAGCAGTCAGGACTCAAACCGGCGCCCTCAAATAAATCTTAAAAAAAAAAAAAAAAAAACCATATGGGATGCCGGCATTGCAGGCAGAGGCTTTACCTGCTATGCCACAGTGCCGGCCCCATCTTAGAGCTCTTCAAGGTAGTGTCTGTACCCTTTTGTGGGAGAGTCTCAGCCTGCCTTGGCTGGCTTGTAGAAATACTTTTAAGGGAGAAGGGGTCTTTTAAAAAGTAATTAATTTGAAAGGCAGAGAGAGAAGGATAAAGAGACCTCTTCCTTCAACTGTTTCACTCCCCCAGACGCCTGCAACAACCAGGGCTGGACCAGCCTGAGGCCAAGGACCAGGAACTCCATCCAGGTCTCCCATGTGGGTGGCAGGGACCCAAGTACTTGGGCATCCTCTGCTGCTTTCCCAGGTGCATTAGCAAGGAGCTGGATGGGAAACAGAATAGCCAGGACTTGAACCAGTGCTCAGATGAAGGGATGAGGGTAAGCCGTGTAGAGGCTTAACCTGCTGCACCACAACACCCACCCCTAGAGGTCTCCCTCCCTTCCGGCAGAGTTACAGAGAGAGGTCTTCCATCCACTGGTTTACTCCCCAGATGGCCTCAATGGCCAGGGCTGGGCCAGGCACCAGGAGCTTCATCTGAGTCTCCCATGTGGGTTGGGAACCCACTCACTTGGGCCATCTTCCACTGCTTTCCCAGGCACATCTGCAGGAAGCTGGATCGGAAGTGGAGCAGCCAGGACTCAAACCAGCGCCCACATGGGATGCCTGCACTGCAGGCGGAGGCTTAGCCTACTACACCACAGTGCCGGTCCCAGGAAAATTTTTTTATTCTCAGCTGATCCCTGTTACCTAGGACAGTGCCAGATACATAGTAAATACAGGTAGAGTCTCCCTTACCCTAAGTGTGTGGGGCTAGAAATGTCTCTGATTTTTTCCAGATTTTGGAATATTTGTGTATGCATGATGTGCTATCTTGGGGATAGTGCCCAAAACAGAAATTCATGTGTGTTTCATACACGGTCTATATATATAGCAACATGTGTATAAAAATATTGTGTAATTTTTTACATGTTGGAAACTAGATTTGTGTTTCAATTTATCTGAAAGAGCTCTTCCATCTGCTGGCTTACCCCCTAAAGGCCTATAACAGCTGGGGCTGGGTCAGGCTGAAACTAGGTACCTGGTATTCAATTCCGGTCTCCCACATGGGTGGCAGGGACCCAAGTGCCTGAGCCATCACCTCCTGCCTCCAAGAGTGTACATTAGCAGGAAGCTGGAGTCACAAGTGGAGCCCAAACTCACCCAGGTACTTTGATATAGGGTGTTGGTGTCCCAGGCAGCATTTTAACCATTTATTTGAAAGGCAGTTAGAGTGAGAGATCTTCCCATTTGCTGGTTCACTCTCTAGATGGCCACAACGGCCAGGACGAGGCCAAGCTGAAGCCAGGAGCCTGGACTTCCATCTGGGTCTCCCACATGGGTGGCAAGGGCCCAACCATTTAGGCCATCTGCTGTGGCCTTCCTGGGCGCATCAGCAGGGAGTTGGATCAGAAGCAGAACAGCTAGAATTCGAACCAGCCTTCTGATGGGATGCCAGAGTCGCAGACAGCAGCTTAACCCGCTGCGCCACAGCACCAGCCCCAACAGTATTTTTTTGTGTTTTTGTGTACAGGTATTTTGACCATGACCGTGCATTTTCCACTTGATCTGTCAGCACTCAGAAAGTTTCAGATTTTGTGTTTTCAAGTAGGGGTGCTCAATCTCCATTCAGGAAATACTTGCTGAGTGAATGAACTGTGTGGCCACGGCACCTGCTTCCCATTGCTCTGCCAGGCTGGAGAATGGAGAGTCTGCAGTCTCGGTTCTTTGTGCTGTGGTGCTTTGTTGCCTCTCAGCTTTCTGCACAGAGCCTCGCCCTGGCTCCCTGCCTTGCCGTGGCCTGTGGCTCTCACCGCCAGCCATGCTCAGGGTTCCTGCCAAGGCCCCTGAGCTGTGTTTCCTCTTCCCAGCATGCTTTGGGTTTTTTTTTTTTTTAAAGATTTGTTATTTATTTATTTGAAAGGCAGAGGCAGATAGAGAGGTCTTCCATCCACTGGTTCACTCCCCAGGTGGCCACAACAGCCAGAGCTGCGCCGATCTGAAGCCAGGAGCTTCTATTGGATCTCCCATGCAGGTGGCAGGGGCCCAAGGACTTGGGCCATCTTCTACTGCTTTCCCAGGCCATAGCAGAGAGCTGGATCGGAAGTGGAGCAGCCAGGACTCAAACCGGCACCCATATGGGATGCGGGCACTGCGGGTGGTGGCCCTGTGCTCTGGGCTCTTGAGCTTCAATGCCTGCTCACCACTTTGGCAGGGGTTTTCACTTTGTTCCTGGCACCCAGTAGCTTCCCTTTTCTTGCTTTTGACCTTGACTCTGTATTCAGACATTGCAGATAGAAGTGTTAGAAGTGGGAGGAGGGGATTTCTGTGACTGCCTGATTGGACAAACCCAGCTGGGTCACCAGCGCCTGGAGCAATCCTTGGCACAATGAATATTTGTTGAGTGAACAAATATTGTCCATTTCACGGGCGAACAGTGCAGTCAAGGGGTAACGGAGGTGCCGAGCATCGGCAGCCAGGCACCGTAACGCAGGCCCGTGCTTCACTCTGCAGGCATCTGGGCGGCGGCCCTGCACGGGGACCTGGGCCGAGTGAAGTATTTCATCCAGAAGGCCACGGACCCCAGTCAGCCTGACGCGGCCGGCTACACTGCTCTGGTGAGCTGGGAGGAACACGGGAGTGGGGGGGAAGCTTTAGCTCGGGGTGGGGAGCTGCCTCTGCCTCCCCCTCTTCTGGCAAAGTGCTCTCGTAACTGTCCTGTGAACCCGGGTTTTCAAATGAGCCTCCCAGCTTTCTAGGAGCTGCTCAGTTCTGTCTCGTAACAACTCCAGGAGGTGGGAGTGCTTGTGTCCCCGTCTTCCCCGTTGAGGAGGATGAATCTAGATGTGAAGAAGCTCGCCCAGGCCACAGGGCCGCTGGGGCTGGCCCCTGCGCGTGTGCAGGCCCCGAGCCCGCCCAGAGTCCGCTGTCTGACCTCGCCCCCCGCAGCACTACGCCAGTCGCAACGGGCACTACGCCGTGTGCCAGTTCCTGCTGGAGAGTGGAGCTAAGTGCGATGCCCAGACCCACGGGGGCGCCACCGCGCTGCACCGGGCCAGCTACTGTGGGCACACGGAGATCGCTCGGCTGCTGCTGTCGCACGGCTGCAACCCGAGGCTGGTGGATGACGACGGCATGACCAGTCTGCATAAGGTAGGCCCCCTCACCCTCTGAGAGGTAGTTTATGGGCATTTATGACATACCTATGTCAGTATATTCCTCCCTTGTCGCCACCTTGAATTTCTTCCAGAGCAATGACTTTTTAAAAAGATTTATTTATTTATAGGAAACAGAGTTACGGAGAGGGAGAGAGAGAGATCTCCATCTACTGGGTCACTCCATAAGTGGCCACAATGGCCAGGGCTGGGCCAGGCAGAAGCCAGGAGCTTCATCCAGGTCCTCCACACGGGTGCAGGGGCCCAAGCACTTGGGCCATCTCCGCTGCACATGAGCAGGGAGCTGGATTGGAAGTGGGGCAGCCAGGATGCAATCCGGCACCTGTATGGGATGCCGGCGCTGCACTGCACCCCAGCACCAGCTCCAGAGGGCGATGATTTTAACAAGTGGCTCTGGCGGGGTGTTGTGGCCCAGTGGGTTAAGCTGCCGCTTGGGGTATCTGCATCCTGTATTGGGGTGCCTGGGTTGGGGTCTCACCTGTGTCCAGTCAGGCTTCCTGCTGAAATACATCCTGGGCGCAGGTCATGGCTCAGGTACTGGGGCCCTGCCATCCACATGTCTCTGTTGTTCTGCCTTACAAGTGAATAAAAATATATATTTTTAATGAACAGTCATCTTTTTATCAGTTCACGGTACATCAATATTTTTAGTTTCCTTAGGTGAACTGCAAACATTTATATCAGAAATAAAATACATTGGTCTTTTTAAATAATCTAGCTTCTAATGCTTTCACATTTGTACCATTCAATTATTCGGAAACTCTTGAATCCCCAGAATCTACAAATGTGCCCAAGATTTTTCAAACCTGCTGTGTTCCCAAGTTGTTTTATTTATTTTTTGAATCCTTTACCAGTTCTCCCCGCTAGACAAGGGAGCCTGTGCCCCAGAGTGGCTCCTCTGCTCCCCTGGGAGACAGTGAATCTGAGATGAGATTCTGAAGCCTCTCACTCTACCGTGAGACTCCAGCCTGCTTAGACGTGTTTCCTGCACGGCTCCTCTCTGCAGCCATCGCCCGCAGGACTCGGGGAAGCTGCAGGAATTGCAGGCGCAGACGCCAGGCCCGCGTCATCTCCAGTGTTGTGGGGAGGGGCTGTACAGCACAAGGCAAAGCCCCTGGACAGAGCCAGGGAGAGCGCCCTCCCAGGGCATCCACAATGGAAATACATTTTTAAGATTTATTTATTTGAGAAGCAGAGTTACAGACTTAGAGGGAGAGAGAGAGAGAGGTAGTCTTCCATCCACCAGTTCACTCCCCAAATGACTGTAACAGCTGGAGCTGGGCCAATCCACAGCCAGGAACCAGGAGCTCCTTCTGGGTCTCCCACGTGTGTGCAGGGGCCCAGGGACTTGGGCCATCTTCCACTGCTTTCCCAGGCCACAGCAGAGAGCTGGATTGGAAGAGGAGCAGCTGGGACACGAACCAGCACCTGTATGGGATGCCAGCACTGCAGGTTGAGGCCTAGCCCACTACACCACAGAGCCGGCCCCAGAAAATATATTTTAAAAAGTGATGCTGGGGGCTGGCGCCGTGGCGCAGTAGGTTAATCCTCCACCTGTGGCTCTGGCATCCCATATGGGTGCAGGTTCAAGTCCCAGCTGCTCCTCTTTCAATCCAGCTCTCTGCTGTGGCCTGGGAAAGCAGTGGAGGATGGCCCAAGTCCTTGGGCCCTGCACCCACGTGGGAGACCTGGAAGAAGCTGCTGGCTCCTGGCTTTGGATCGGCTCAACTGCGGCCATTTGGGGAGTGAACTAACAGAGGGAAGACCTTTCTCTCTGTCCCTCCCTCTCACTGTCTGTAACTCTAACTCTCAAATAAAAATAAAATCTTTAAAAAAAAAAATGGTTCTGATCATGCACATTTGGAATCCTCCAGAGGCTTTCTGTTCCCTTCTAGGGACAGCTCCCACCACCCTCTTCGTTTTATTCCGAGTTCTTATCCATGTGTCCCTTACCCCAAGGACCTTCTGATCTTCCTTAACTTACTACTCTGTCTCCCCAGGGCCACACGTCAGATGCCTGTCCCATCCCTTTATTCGTGGGCCCCCTTTACGCTTCCTTCTGGACTGTAACACATGCACACCCTCCCTTCCTCCCTCCCAACCCCACCCCCTTGATCCCCAGACCTGCCCAGCCGTGTGCTCCCTGGACGCGAGGTTGCCTGACTGCTGTGACCCTGAGCTTCCCCACTGGCCGCCTGGCTCTCCCTGGAGACAGCTGGGCCTTATCTCACCCCCGTGGCAGCCCTGGCACAGGTGGTCCACGAGTATGTACTGAACAGACAGCTGGGTGTCGGGTTTTTCTTAATCCTTGCCAGTTGGCTGGGCAGACTGCTTAGGTCTTAATGGTGTCGCTCAGACGTTTCATCACCACAGTTCACGTGATGAGTGTCTACAGGCAGGGTGCTCCATGTTCACCTGGCTGGCGTCACCCACGGGGGTGCAGCTTTTTAGATGCACCGCATCCCCCTGTTCTCTCATGTAGACAAGGAAAATGTGTGAGGGCTGGAAGTTACTCTTCTTTGCTAGTTTTTTGTTTGTTTGTTTTTGGGTTTTTTTTTTTTTTTTTTTTTTTGGACAGGCAGAGTGGATAGTGAGAGAGAGAGACAGAGGGAAAGGTCTTCCTTTGACATTGGTTCACCCTCCAATGGCCGCTGCGGCCGGCGCACCGCACTGATCTTAAGCCAGGAGCCAGGTGCTTCTCCTGGTCTCCCATGGGGTGCAGGGCCCAAGGACTTGGGCAATCCTCCACTGCCTTCCCGGGCCACAGCAGAGAGCTGGCCTGGAAGAGGGGCAACCGGGATAGAATCCAGCGCCCCAACCGGGACTAGAACCCGGTGTGCCGGCGCCGCAAGGCGGAGGATTAGCCTGTTAAGCTACAGCGCCGGCCCTTTGCTAGGTTTTAAAATAAGTTATTTGCAAACTTTTTTTTTAAAGATTTATTCTATTTATTTAAAAGGCAGAGTGACAGAGAGGGAGAAACAGAGAGAGAGCGCTCCCTGTTGCTCACTCCCCAAATTGCTGCAATGGCCAGGGCTGGGCCAGGCCAGAGCCAGGAGCCAAGATCTCCTCCACCTGAGTCTCCACATGGATGCAGGGGCCCTAGCACTTAGGCCGTCTTCCTCTGCCTTCCCAAGCACATTTGCAGGGAGCTGGATTGGAGGAGCAGCAGCTGGGACTCGGAGCAGCACTCCGACATGGGATGCCGGCGTCACAGGCAGCAGCTTAACCTGCTGCACCACAGTGTGGCCCCTGGTATTTTGCTTTTCGTGAGGAATTCTTTGGGCTGCATCTCACCCTGCTCACAGCAGACCGCTGCTTGAACTAGGCAGTGAGACAGAAGCCGCGGCTGGGTCTGCGCTCACCAGGAGGACCTGCTGCGGTGAAGGTCCAGGCTCCAGAGAGACTGTGGTGGCTGCTGGGGCTGCTTTTCGCCCTGTGCAGGGCCCTGGAGTCCATCAGTTTGCTGGGAGGTGCGGGGAAGGTACAGAGCCCAGCTGTCAGCAGGGCCAACTTCGCATCCCTTGGGCAAGTTGCTTCGCTTCTGTGTGCTGCAGTCTATCTGGTGGCAGTAGTGGCAGTTCCCACCTCTGAGAGGTATCGGGAAAGGTAAGCTACACAGTTGCTTACCTTGGTTACCTTTAGTGACATTTAGGAATTGATGCCCAGGGGCCGGCGCTGTGGCACCATATGGGCGCCGGTTCCAGTCCCGGCTGCTCCACTTCCAATCCAGCTCTCTGCTGTGGCCTGGGAAAGCAGTGGAAGATGGCCCCAGTGCTTGGGCCCTGCACCCGTGTGGAAGACCTGGAAGAAGCTCCTGGCTTTGGCCTGGCCCATTGCTAGCCTCCCCCTTCCCCCCGCTCTTAGCTTTGCCTTTCAAATAAGTAAATAAATCTTACAGAAAGTGATGCCCAAATGAGGATCCCGTGTCTCAGAGAAGAGAAAGCTGGGAACCCGGGCTCGTCTGGTGGCGCCCATGGTGTCCAGCACCCTGCAGATGACGGCTGAATGGCCCTGCTGTTTGTGCGACTCCGACCCAAGCCAGCAGTGGCCACGGGGTGGAGACATAAGAAAGAAAGACGGGCTCCCACCAGAGGGCCCTGGGCCCTCCACCGCCTCCTTGCAAGTCGCTGGGTTTCTAAAGGAGTTCGAGGAAACCGCCTCAGGCCAGCCTTGGGCCGCTTCCCCAGGATCTCTCTGAGGGGCAAGAAGGGGCAGGGTCCGGCAGGGGTGAGCCTGACTGGGTGTCTCTGTCCCCAGGCTGCAGAGAAGGGCCACGTGGACATCTGCTCCCTGCTGCTGCAGCACAGCCCGGCCCTGAAGGCAGTCCGCGACCGGAAGGCGCGGCTGGCCTGCGACCTGCTGCCCAGCCACAGCGACCTGCGGGACCTGCTGGCTGCCTGAGAGGCACCCTCCTGCCGCATGCTGCGTGGAGGGAAACTGAAGCCAGAAGAGCCCCGCCTAGCCTCCGTGGACATGAGGGAGGAGGTTTGGTGGGGAGGAAAGTGCCTGCGCCCAGACAGGCGATCATGTTCTGAATCAGGTCCTGTGGAAACGTCCATCCATTTGGAAAAACAAATAAAGTCAAATCCCTACCTCCACCCACAAAGATAAACCTCAAGATGAACGACCAAAAATCAAAGCACACAAGTGTGGCGCCCGTGGCGAGAGCTGCCCCTGCTCCATCGGTCCCCCGGTGGCTGGTCCGAGGTGAGAGTGGTTACAGGGGGCCCGCCCCCGGGCCACCGTGGGGACTGGGGGAGGGGGGCTCCGTGGCGAGTGCATTGCTTAGTTCCTGCTCCAGACGCGCTCAGTCCTGGCGGGGTGAGAACCCACTCCTTCCGGCCTGTGACGGGCAGAGGGCGCTGCTGCTGTAGTCTGCGGGCGAGTTACAGTGGGGTGAATACTGCTTCCCGCCCGAGCCGATTTCTTTTCTTGACCCAGAAAAGCCGTTTATATTCGGCTTATCGAGCCTCTGTTTTACACGTACATTTATGTCCATTCGTTTCAAATTTCTTCTTTCATGCTGTTACTTAACTCTGTTGGTGTCTGGCCGTGGAAACTGGGACAGTCACGGTAGGTGGCAGTTTGGCCACATCTATTTAAATGAGCAGAGCCAAGAATCTGGCGCTTCTGGAGCCCCTTGGCGAAGTGCTCCCCCGTGGCTGCAGGGAGGTTCACGTGTAGGCACTCAGCCTGGGGGACGGCGTGGGGAGCAGAGCCTGGACCCCAGCAGAGGCGGTGCTGCCTGGCCCTCGGGGCGCGAGGCCTCTTCCAACGAAGCATGCGTCTGGAGCTGCAGCTCGGCGGAGGAGAGCCAGGAGCACATGCCTTCTCACGGCACCCACCCGGGCTTTCCCCTGGGCCGGGAGACCGTGGGCTTCCTGTTTACATTTGGGTTTTTAATTAGGAAGACTTTTTAAAATCAGAGCTAGTCCCGGCAGGGCGAGTGCTTTTTTGCTGAGTGTCTGGGGTGGAGCCTGCGGATTGCAATGCCCCTGTGCTCAGAGGCCGAGGCGCCCAGGATGAAGTCTTTTTCTTGTCTGCTTGTCCTCGTTCTAGTCTGGGTGACTCTCTCCTCTTGTAACCAAAGAGTCCTGTCTGGGAAAAAAAAAATCCCCTGAAGCCCGAGAGCTTAGTTTGTTCACGGTCTCGAGTTCTGTTGTGTGAGCACCTGGACGCGCTGCCAGAGATGCTGGCCTTCGGCCCTTGCTGACCCCGGCGCTCCCCGCTGTCTGGCGATGGCGGCGCGCAGCACTGGGCTCTGGAATCTTATTTACAGGCTCTCAGGTTTCCTCGCAAAGGTCATCGCTGGGCGATGGGCCCGAGATCCAGGACTTCTGCTTACGGTGGCCTGAGACAGACTGCTCTGGGGCTGGTTCCATGGTTCCTGCTACATCCTGGGACCCGGGGCCGACCACAGCCCCCCTTCCCTGTGCAGGGTGCGCTCATGGCTGGGGGTGTCTGGTGGGGACCCACGGGGAGCACGGGAGACACTTGTGGGCCCCGCTCCCCAACAGTGGCTGGCACAGCATAACTTGGGCTGCTGGCAGGGGAGGCAGGCGGGATGGGGGCAGCGTTGAGATCACTCAGAGCTGTTTGCGTTGTCATGTAGAGGCCAGCTCTTCCCCGCAGGATTCTGGCCAGCTTGTGCCAAGGTCACTGGGCCAGGTCTTGGAAGTTTCCCAGGCGGCCAGACTTCCAACAACATGGAAGCCCAAACTGGCCTCTTCCCCGGCGGGGTGGGAAAGGTGTCCCCTTGAGCTCGGGCTCGTGGCTCAGCGGCTTGGAGCGGAGCAGGGTATGGCAGAGGTGCAGGCGAGGGCGTGTGGGAGGCGGCGGCTGCCTGTCTCCGCCTCGCGGGCTGCTTTCCCAGGCTGGTATTTTGGTCGATGTGACAGAACCCCAGAGTCATCTGTCCTTCCCTGCCCCCACCCACCCCCAGGAGGAGGCCGAGCTATAAGAGGGCAGCGCCCAGGCTCTCACTGGGGGTGCGGAGAACGGGGGGACCATGGACTTCATCAGCATTCAGCAGTTGGTGAGCACAGGGGGCGCCCCCCGGCAGGTCCCTGGCTATCGGGTGGTGGGCAGGCAGCTGCTCGCTGGGGTCGGAGGGTCAGGGCGGAGGCACCAAGAGGTGGGCAGCTCCTGTCTGCTGTGTGCCTGGTTCTGCAGGAGCTGCTGACAGGCAGGGAAGAAGCTGGGTGTGGTGGCCGTGAGAGTCCTGGTGTGCACCGAGCCCCGCCCTGGATTGTGACAGGGAAGGGAGGCGGCAGACTTCGGGAGCACAGGGGTGGCCACTGCTCTGGAGGGCCTGGCTGCCTGGGTGGGAGCGGGGAGAAGGGCATCCTTGCTCAGGGATGCTTTGGGCTTTGTCAGTGTTGGGGACCTAGAGGATGTCACATTACCCACCAGCGGCCCTGTCCTGTGCTGGAGGCCCACAGTGGGGCCTGAGCAGCGTTGCTTTAGAAGGGAATCTGGTTCTGCCTGGCTGGGAGCCCCAGCCCCGTCATCCTATCGTTCCAGCCTGTTCTCCCCACAGGCTTGGTCCTCAGTGCTCCCAGCTCTCGGGGGAGGGCTGGCTCCTAAGCACGAGACCAGTAACTCCCGGAATCGCCCCAGCTGCTTTAGGTTAAGTGCAGGTTGGAGCCCGTTTAACGAGACAGTTTCCCAGCAAGCGGAGTTGAATTCCCCCAGGGCGTGTGTCTCGGTCCCTCTGAGCTTGTACCGCCAGGCAGCATGGCGTGATCCGGTAGGAATCTAAGGCAGCAGCCCAGGAGGGAAGCTGAGCGGTCATCTGGCTCAAGGGTGCCTGGGCCCCAGCCAGCGGTATGGATGGATGTGGGCTCGCCTCACCCCTGGGTCCTGCTGACAGAGCAGGGCAGGCAGAGGTCACTCATCCCCCAGGACGTCACCGCAGATGGGAGGCAGCCTCTCCAGTCCCCAACACTCACCCCGTCCACAGCCCTCGCCAGCCGTCTCCCTGGCACTGTACAACCCTGTTTTCTGATTGCTTGTCCTTTGCCTGTTCCTGCAGGTAAGTGGAGAAGGAGTTGGGAGGAAAGCGCTGGAAATCGGACATGGCGTCCCCGACCCCGGAGGCTGGCCCTGTGACTGGAGGCTGGGGCCCCAGGAGGCCATGGCCCGGGAGAAGCTGAGACTGGAAGAGGAGAAGAAGGTGAAGGTGAGTGCTGGGTGGGAGTGGGGCGGCTGTCCCACGGGCCCTGCCCTGCTCTGACCTCCGGCTGACGTCTGGCCTGCTCGTCTTCCGTCCATTCGCTGCACCTTTTCAGCTTGAAAGATTTAACAGCTCCAGAGTCCATCTGGAGACTCTGGCTGACTTGGAACACTTGGTTCAAAGACGGAGAGAGAAGCGACTGAGACGCAGAGTCCCCCCCAGGGAACCTGAGCCCGTGGTTAAGGTGAGTGACAACTCGGGGCTGCCGGGACGCAGGCCCGAGGAAGCGTTTCCTGTGGCGGGTGGCCATGGGGGCTTCCTCACAGAGGGCCACAGCCCAGGCAGTGCAGGGGGATGGCCTCCGAGGCCGGACTCGCAGAGCAGGCCCTCACAGGGTGGCGCCCGTCTGCACGCGCTCAGAGCCCACTCCTGCCTCTTTCTGCTGTGCTCACAGCTCCACCCCCCTCACGTCCCTGGGCCTGCGGTGCCACAGGAGCCCTTCATCCGAGGGTGTGTCATGTCGGGCTGGGGCTCGCTTTAACAGTCCACGTGGCCTCACCTTGACCGTTTCCAAACGAGGTCACCCTCTGACACAGTGCGGGAGAGGACTTCACCACGCTCACGTCAATCCCCAGCACTCTCTCGACACCTGTTGTCACAGTCTCCGGGGAGGGCAGGACTGAGAATTTGTACAAACTGGAGTTTCTATCAGCCAACTGTGGGCGGGTCCAGTCAGCGGCTCGGGGACCAGGCTGGGCTGTGCGGCCACGGGTGCCCACAGGCTTGGGAGTGATTTGGCCTTGGCCTTGAACTCATGCAGCAGCCGCCCCAGGCCCAGCTGGAGCCTGTAGGCCTGGAGATGTTCCTGAAGGCAGCTGCTGAGAACCAGGAGGCCCTGATTGACAAGTACCTGGCCGACGGCGGCGACCCCAACGCCCACGACAAGGTAGTGCGGTGGGGGTCACTGGGCCTGCAGGACCTCCACCCTGTGTCACTGGCAGGAATCCGCTGGGACCAGGTGGGGCCCGGGGCTGTGCTCCTTCTGCCTAATCGCCCACGTCTGCCCCCAGCTCCACCGCACTGCCTTGCACTGGGCCTGTCTGAAGGGTCACGGACAGCTGGTGAGCAAGCTGCTGGCGGCAGGTGCTGCCGTGGACGCACGGGACTTGGTGAGAACGGGGAAGACCCCTCCTCGGGGTGGCCGCCCTGCCTCGCCTACCTGCAGGTCACAGTGCTTCGTGGCTTTCGTTGTGCAGCTGGACAGGACCCCTGTGTTCTGGGCCTGCCGTGGGGGACACCTGGACATCCTCAAACAGCTGCTTAACCAGGGGGCCCAGATCAACGCCCGGGACAAGGTGAGGGGCAGGGTGCCAGCTTCCGGGGGCATGCTGGGAGGAGCAGGGCAGCAGGTGCCCTTGATGAAGAGAAAGCACAGCCCCTTGGGAAGGAGGCCCTGGCAACCGAGACCCACCGCTGACCCCCCACTGCAGATCTGGAGCACCCCCCTCCACGTCGCCGTGCGCACAGGGCACTCGGACTGCCTGGAGCACCTCATCGAGTGCGGAGCCCGCATCGACGCCCAGGATAAGGTAGGTGCTCTGGGCAGCTCCACCCAGGGACCTTGACCCTGTGCCAGACCAGAGGTGCAGTCCACCCTGCACCAGCCCCACAGACCCGAGTTCTCTGAGCAGTGGCCGACAGCAAAGTGACTCTCTCTGCAGGAAGGCGACACAGCCCTGCACGAGGCTGTGCGGCACGGCCGCTACAAAGCCATGAAGCTGCTGCTGCTCTATGGAGCCAAGCTGGGCGTGCAGAACATGGTGAGTGGGAGCTGGGCCGAGGCCAGTGTTGTGGTCTAGACGGCCAGTAGCCCCTGAGAGCAGGGGGCAGACCCCAGTGACCCTGTGTCCTCGTCCCCAGGCCTCCCTGACGCCGGTGCAGCTGGCCCGAGACTGGCAGCGGGGCATCCAGGAAGCACTGCAGGCCCACATCGGGCATCCCCGCACCCGGTGCTGACGACGACAGACCTGTGGGGTCACTCAGCCACCATTCCATCCCTTGCACCTCCTGCGCTTCTGCCCCCTGCACCCCCAAACTGGTTCCTGCCCTGGGCCCGAGCCCCCTCAGGGCTTCACTTCCTCAGGCAGCTGTCAGGCCCCAGGAGCAGCCCCGAGCCCAGCAGGTGGCAAGCAGGCCTCTCCGTGTCGGGCTGCGCCACGCCGGGCTGGAAAGAGGACCACAGGGCGGCAAAGCGGGGCCAGAGGAGGGCCGGCGGGGTGCAGCAGAAGGGAACGGCCCTGGGCTGGCTGCTCGACGCCCTCGGTGTCCACAAACCCCCAGGCCAGGAGCTGTGCCCTTGCTCAGTTGCCTGTGACAGCAGCTGCTATCCAGGGTGGACAGGAGGTGACGGATGCAGGCCATACAGGTGCCAGGCACGGCGCGGCTGGCCGATGCCCGTGGGCAGGGTTTCTCCAGAGAACTCCAGGCCCGTCAGCAGCAGCCCTGACAGGGTCTGGGATGGCTCTGCACTCAGTCTCCAGGCCTCTGGAGGTGGGCTCTGGCCTTCTCGAAGCGCTGCCCCACAGGTCTGGGCCCACAGCAGGCCAGGACCCACCAGGCTGCCCCAGAAGTCCCAAGACTGAGGAGCCAGAGCTGAGACGCTGGGGAAAGCTTTCGCCCACTGTCTGAAGGCCTCTGTCCACTGCCTCCCGCACTGTTGCTGGCAGCTCTTTTGTAGGGGTGTAGGTGTAAGGGGCCTGGGTGCTGGGGGTTGCCTGTGGCCCACCCAACTCTTGGGGCGGTGGCCCGTAACCCTAGTTTGCTCGAGGCTTTTTGCCCGCCCCACCCCTGGACTGGAGCTGGAGCCCCAGCCTGGACCCTGCAGTTGCATACCACTCCCATCCCGCCTTCGAGGCCCGGGCAGCGAGGCGCACACCTCCCCCGTGCCGTCTGCTGACGGGGGCAGAAGGAGGACCTCACCCCACACACTCTGTCCTATTCCAATGTCCTGTATGTCAAGTCTCACTGGCGCCTACCGCTGGTGGGGCTGGGTCTGTAAGTGCCAGAAA
Source organism: Lepus europaeus (assembly GCF_033115175.1). Taxonomy (NCBI): domain Eukaryota; kingdom Metazoa; phylum Chordata; class Mammalia; order Lagomorpha; family Leporidae; genus Lepus; species Lepus europaeus. Next base: position 86,636,658 of record NC_084839.1, on the reverse strand, counting down.
GTGAATCCTGAACAGCTGTCCTCAACTGAGACCCCAGGCTGAGGGAAGGGCTGGCCGATGGAGGCACAGCCTCCCTCGTGTGGTCCTGAGCGGACACCCCTTTGGCGGCAGCTATTTCGGTCTGCTGCCAGTGCCCTTCTCAGGCCAAGAACAAGGCTACTACATTACTACATAAAAGCTGACCAGTGCCCCATGGCACAAGCAACACTACCTTTCCATGGGCAGCTCATGCCCTGTGGTGACAGCCAGTGTGCACACACTGGGGTCACGAACGAAACAGACATCCAAGACCACGGAAAAGACAAGTCCTCATCCAGGAAATGAGGACACTTTGCACCTTTTTCTACCAGTCAGAATCTTCTGTTCATTAAAGCGGTCGATCACCCAGCACAGTCTACCTGTCTTCTCTAGGCCGGGAGCAAGCTTTCTGTTCTCAACAGCAAGGCTCAGGCCTAGCAACCACGGCCTCACAGCCGAGAGGCCGCTGAGTGTAGGGTGGCATGGTGGGTCCCAGCTCAGGGACCTCTGCTCCCTGATGGACACACTCAGAGAAACGGTCAGCCTCAGCGACTCCTGGGACCAGGAGGGGCTGAGAAAGTCCTAGAGGCCAGACCCAGGTGCTGGCGTTAGCAGACAGACGTGTCTGTGTGGAGGCAATCTTAAGGGATCTAGAGACAACACACCCATCTAGAATAAGGGAGTCCAGCAAGATCTCTGGACACAAGACAAACAGAAAAATCTATCTACCCAATAACAATGAACATGGGGACACAGAACAGCGTGCACCATTTACAGTGACTCCAAGAAGGAAACACCTAAGCTTAAAATTAGCAAAAGGATCTATATGGCAAAAACTACAATGAAAAATTGGCCGGCACCGTGGCTCAATAGGCTAATTCTCTGCCTTGCGGTGCTGGCACACTGGGTTCTAGTCCCAGTGAGGGCGCCGGATTCTGTCCCGGTTGCCCCTCTTCCAGGCCAGCTCTCTGCTATGGCCCGGGAAGGCAGTGGAGGATGGCCCAAGTCCTTGGGCCCTGCACCCGCAAGGGAGACCAGGAGAAGCACCTGGCTCCTGGCTTCGAATCAGTGCAGTGCAGTGCGCCAGCCACGGTGGCCATTGGAGGGTGAACCAACGGCAAAGGAAGACCTTTCTCTCTGTCTCTCTCTCTCACTGTCCACTCTGCCTGTCAAAAAAAAAAAAAAAAAAAAAAAAAAAAAAAAAAAACTACAATGAAATCAAGGACATAAAGAAATGGGGAGACACAGCACAGTTATCAATTCTCCCCCAAACTGATAAATACAGTTTAACACGCTTCCTATCAAAATGCCAGTGAGTTTTGTAAAGGTAGAAGAGGTTATCCTAACACTCATGAAAAAACTTTAAAACAATTCTGGAAAAGACTAACATGGGAAGAGGAGTCAGGACTTATTACAGAACTACAACAACCAGCACTGTACTGGTAAAGGGGCGCCCCGATCAGTGAAACCTTAAACAACACAGGAAGAGGCCACACAGACACACCTACTGACCTGGACCAGTGTGCAAAAGCAATGGAGGGAGGACTGTCTTCAACAAGTGGTGCTGGACCAACTGGACAGCTACAGGCTGTAAGAAAAACTTAACCTGGGGTGGGCACTATGGCATAGCAGGTAAAGCCATCACCTACAGCACCACATCCCATATGGGTGCCAGTTTAAGTATGGCTGCTCCATGTCCGATCTGGCTGGCTCTCTGCTATGGCCTGGGAAAGCAGTGGAAGATGACCCAAGTGCTTGGGCCCCTGCACCTATGTGGAAGTCCCAGAAGAGGCTCCTGGGTTCAGGTCCGCCCAGCTTCAGCTGTTGCAGCCATTTGGGGAGTGTATCAGTGTACTGAAAACTTCCCCTGCCCCTCTGCCTCTCTCTAACTCTTTCAAATAAATAAGTAAATATTTAAAAAAAGAAAAACTTAGGGGCCGGCACTGTAGCGCAGCGGGTTAACGCCCTGGCCTGCAGCACTAGCATCCCATATGGGCGCTGGTTCTAGTCCCTGCTGCTCCTCTTCCGATCCAGCTCTCTGCTGTGGCCTGGGAAAGCAGTAGAAGATGGCCCAAGTCCTTGGGCCCCTGCACCCACATAGGAGACCTGGAAGAAGCTCCTGCTTCCTGGCTTTGGATTGGCGCAGCTCCGGCCGTTGCGGCCAATTGGGGAGTGAACCATCGGATGGAAGAGCTCTCTCTCTGCCTTTCCGCTCTCTGTATAACTCTGACTTTCAAATAAATAAATCTTTAAAAAAAGAAAAACTTAAATATCAGTTAACTCAAAATGGATCGTAAATTTAACTATAAGACATAAAATAGCTCTTAGGAAAAAAAAATACAATCTTCAGGAGCTAAGACTAGGTAGAGTTCTTAGATGCAACACTAATAGCAACGTGATCTATAAAAGAAAAATTGGTAATACGGGATTCATCAAAATTAGAAACTTTTGATCCACATAGGACCCTGTTAAGAGGATGAAACTACAAACTGGGAGAAAATTTGCAAACCAGAAGTCTGACAAAGGACTAACATTTAGAATATATAAAGAACTCTTAAAACAATAAAAAATCCAGTTAGAAAATGGACAGGAGACATGGACATCTGACATGAAAAGATGTGCATAACTAGCATTAGGGAAATGCACAAGAAAGCCGCCGGGAGGCACATGCCTACCAGGACGGCAAAATGGGAAAAATCTGCGACGCCAGCAGACTCCTACGGTACCAGGAAGCAGCCATTCTGAAAACATTCAGCTGTTTCTTTCAAAAAACTCAACACACAACAACCAAACAACTGCACTTCTCCCAGGAAAAGAAAGTAAGCTTTACCCAAAAGCCCGTCCACGGATGTTCACTTCAGCTTAATCTGGAACAACCAAAACCTGGACACAACCCAGATGTCCTTCCAGGAGTCAATGACTACACCCTGGACCACCACCGACACGCCAACAACCTGGGAGGAATCTCCAGAGAATTATGCTGAATTAAAAAAATCCCAAGTGCTTATACACTGTATGAATCCTTTTATACAACATTCCTGAAATGACAAAATTGTAGAGATGAAGAACAGATTAGTGGTTGCCAAGAGGACGGGGTTGGGGTGGCCTGGGGGAGGGGCTCCTGGAGGTGATGGAGATGGTTCTGTATCTTGGCTGTGGTGGCAGTTACACAGATCTACACATGGGACAAAATGATGGCGAGCTGTGCACCCACAGCACACCAGTGTCCAGTGTTAAAGAAAGGGCGCAGGAGCCCTATACCTTTGCAACTTCCTATTGGTCTGTAACTATTGCAAGGGAAAAAAAAAACAAAATCACTAAGTGCAACCTGGTATCCTGGATTGGGCCCTCCAACAAGAAAAAGAACATTACTGGAATAGTAAACTCCACATAAAATCTGTAGCTTGGTTAACAGTAACGCACGAATGTTAACTTTTTAGTTTTGACTAAGGTACCCAAGTTGTGTAAGATGCTAACATCTCAAACATAAAACCCTGGTGCCCAGACTCCAAGTCAAAGCTGGGAGGGGGTGGGGCGGGGGGGGCAGGTACTAGCACTTCCCAACTGCCAGGTCTCCTGACACGCAGCCAAGGTTTCGAGCCGCTGTTCTGCACAGAGATGTTCTGTGCCCACCAGGGCCTGCCCCTGGAGTGTGTTCCGACAGCAGTTCCTAAGCCTACATACCACTGTTCTTTTGGCCTCTCGTCCACATATGAGGGCCCCAATTCCTTTGAGAAAGCCTCCACAAGCCGTCCTCCCTCCCCAGACTACACTCCTGTCTGTGACGCCCATTTCCACACAGCTCAACTGTGAGAAGCGATTACAGGCAAATTAGAAGAAAATGACAAAACGCCTTCTTACTCTCACTTCTCAGACAGAAAAGTGCAAGGAACTTTTGTTTCAGAGACACAAGGAAAACGTGCAGCTTTTTTTTCCTTTCAAGAGTGGTGATAAGGACGCCCCGACTCGGACGATCCTTTCCGCCAACACCCTGCACCTCACAGCCACACCCTGCTCCCAGGAGGCCTGAGAAAGGTGCACCAGGTGGCTCCTCTCCCCTGCCAGCCGCTAAAGAAAGGATTCGATGCAGCATAAAGACCCCTTCCTGCCGTGCGTGCTCTCTCCTGGAAACACAGAAACTGACAATACCGTTCACGGCAACTAGGCACAGCAAGCAGGCAGCAGAGCTGTGCCGGGCAAGCCTCTGCCAGCGGGCCGAGAACCTCCACAGGAGGGAGCAGGACCAGAGGGACACACTCGTGGGGCTCGTGCACACGGGACAGGCTGGGGAGTGTGCACTCCAACATGGCACTGTTCAGGGAAGCCAGGAAGTACAGCCTGGACAAGGCCGCGGGTCTGCACCCCCAGTCAACACTGGTGCTCACAGTGCTGCCAGCAGCGAAAGGTTGGCAAATGAACAGCAAAGGACAGGTCACAGCCAAGAAGGCAGGGACTGTGCACTCACGTCGCGGCTGCGCCCGGAGAGGTATAGACACACTGCGCTGTCCCCACAGCCAGCGGGGAGAGGGGACTAGAGATGATGCTGCTCCTTTCACTGCTTCCAGAAGCAGGCCCGGAGGGCTACGCCCCAGCTGACCCCCATCTCCTACAGGACAGCAGGGCGTGCTGACGGCTCCTGGCACTGCCGTCTGGTTGCGGCGGCCCAGGACCCACACCGGTAAGGGCCATCTACAACGTGGCCTGCAGGGGGTGGGGACTTCTCGGCTCCCGCCAGCTCCCATGTGCTTGTCCGTTCCCCAGCTCGGGGCTGCCTGGCAAGCAGTTAAACTCCTGGGTTCCGCCCAGGGCTCTCCTCCACTGGGACGCTGGGCCTGCTGTGGTTGGACCCTGAAGGAGAGAGGGAAAGAGGAGTCAGTATGCCAGCTCCTAAGGGGAGCAGGGCCTCACAAGACAAGCCAAGTCCTCTTAGAACAGGAGGGGCAGGCAAGGCACCTGAAGAGGCAGCAAGGCGGGGCTGGGAGTGCTTGCTCCGTCCACTGCCTACCTCAGCCTCCTGAGAGGAGATCACCCTAGGGTAAGTGCCGTAGGGAGGCAGGGGCCATGGGCTTCTGACCCCAGGGTGTCCAGGCCGCTGTGCTGGGCAACAGCACCTGCCCTGGACAGCTGAGTGCGGTGCTGGCAGGACATGGAGCAGGTGTTTCATGGTCTCCCATCTCCCAGCAAGAGGGACTGTCACACCCCCACCCCACCCCACCCCACCGGGGAAAGCGGCCCCCAGTCTGCACAGAGCTGCCGGGGACCCCGCCGGCAGCTAACAGGCCAGGAAAGGAAAGCAAAAGGAGAAAGGAAAGATATTTACCTTGGGTGTTTTCTTAAAACAAAAAAATGCTCACTAGTCCACAGTCATTTATCAACTGCAGTTTCCAAATGTGCCAAAGAGGGAAAGGTCTACTGGGAAGGCTGAAGAGAGCAGAGGGAAAGAAAGAGGAGACAGCAGTTGAGCCCAACAGTGAAGCCTCTCGGCCCAGGGCAGCGCCACGGGGCCGCCGACTCCGCAGCAGGGAGGGCCCAGGTGCTGGCGTGAGGACCGCAGGGGAGCCAGGTGCCTGAGGTGACTGACAGGGAGGATTTACTCAGAACCTGAAATGGGGGACCCAGGAAACGTCTTTGGTAAAGCACCGACATTTCTAGATGCTGCAGGTCTGTGAGAACTCTCTAGCCACCACTCTAACTCAGAGGCACCCACAGACAATCCTTCAACGGGTGGCTGCCGGACCCGGGCCCCGCACCAGCCTGCCGCCCCTGCTGCAGACAATTTAAAGTTCGAGAGCCCAAGTTTCCAAAGACTGGTTCTCACCTGCCCTGAGTGGTGCCCCAGGGAAGTCGACACTAGGCTCTTCTGGGGAGGGAGGTGCCCAGTGCTCAGGGACAACCCCAGGAAGAAGTGAGCAGAAAGACAGGCAGGCCTCACTGGGGGCAAATGTCAGACTGCACGTAGGTGAGAGTCACCAACATAAAGTCTACAAGATAGCGGAGAATCTGTTAGAGAGCAGACTCCCCACGGAGCCGCCCTAAGTGACTCAAGGACTGCCCGACGAGCAGCTTGGGCACAGAGGATTTGGAGGTTCTGAGGTGTCCGATCAAGGAGACAGAGAGGCTGCGTGGCCACTGCTGGACAAGGTGTGCACCTTGGGCACAGACGGACTCAGCGTGGGGAAAACCAGAACCAAAGGCTCACATTTAGCAAGGCAAAAACCTCTCTCGGCTTTTGAGATCCAAGTCTAACACGACGGCGTGAGCTTCCACATGGGGGACACTCCATAAAGTAAGATCCCATCACAGGGAGTAGAGGCAGGACCCCGGCAGCCCGGGAAGGCGCAGCGCCCCAGAAAGCTGCCTTCCTCCAGAGGCCCCGAGGAGCAAGGCCTCACGTGCAGTCAGAGCCGCAGCCCCGGCACGGGGAGGGCCTCCTGCCCATCACTCCTGCAAGCCACCTCCCAACTCAGAAAGCACCCTGCTGGTATAAACGTGTGGTCGGATTCTCGGGCGCAGGCCCAGGTGACCGGGTCTGTTCTCTGAGGGGCTCTCCAGGCACCTGCGCCCTGGCTCTTGCTCTTCATCTGCAGGATGGACGTGCCCACCACCACCTGAGACCGGGGACGTGAGACCAGCGAGGCACACACCCCGCAGGGCTCGTCTTCCTCACTGGCTGTGGGGTTGAGGGAGGAGGCAGGGTACCCGGCCCGGCGCATCCTGACGCAACTGTCTTACAGGATAAGAACTGGAAGGCTCCCCTTTTACCCCTCCAACCCACAGCCCACACGACAGAGCCTTCCTTCCACCTGTGGGGCTGGCTATCCCACGCCCTCTCACAGTGAGGGCCGGGTCTTCCTGCCCACCACGGAGCCCCCAGCAGGACAGCGCTCTGTGCTGTCCCCTCCTCAGCAGGGGCCCTTCTGGTTTCTGATGTGCCCGCGGGCCTCCACCTTTGAGCCGGGCCCTTGGTGACCAGATTCTCCTTGCCCAAGTGACCTAACCCTAACCCTAACCAGAACAGTCTGCATGTGATCTTATTCCCATTCACCAACTGTTCCCCAGTTAGGAGAACCCATCCTGAAAGGCCTTCAAGGGAACACGGGGACTTCATGTTTTACTTCAAATGCCAACTGGTCTACTGCTCAGTGTCGTCCAACACAAGGGACAGGGCTGGGGAGAAAAACAGACAAAGCAGGGCAGAGAGCGCGCGCGCGTGCGCGTGTGTGTGTGTGTGTGTGTGTGTGTGTGTGAGCCGCCAGGACTGCCGGCGCACAGCCCTCTGGGTACTTAGACCACAGGACGTGCCCCCGAGGCTTACCGGCTGCAGCAGTCTTCTCCACGAGGAGCCTGGTCTGGCTGCCCGGCACGACCTGGAGGTTGGCGCTCTCAGGGGACGGTGGCAGGCTCTGGGCTCGGGTAGCCAGGAGTGCATTGAGGTACTGCAGCCGTGTAACCTGGAGCACAGAACACATCACCCAGCCGATGCAATTTGTAAATCAAGATGCAGGAGGTACAAGGGGTCGCACACAAAGCGCCTGACCTAGAGGGGAGAATCACACTGGGAGAGAAAGGATAAGAGCCGAGAACAGCAGAGAAGGGCGGTCAGGCGGAACGTGTCAGCCCTCAGAGGGAGGCAGGGGCCGAGGCCTGGACCACAGCAGTCTAGGGGTCTCCTGCAGGCCGAGTGCAGGGCCTTCAGCAGCCTGGGACAGAATCGGTTTGCTTTCCACCCATACAAACTTGTCACCAGTCGGTCTGGCTTCCTAGGGACAACAAAGCTGGGGTGGGCATTTGGCCTAGTGGTTACTGAGACTGCCTGGATTCAAATTCTAACTTTGCTCCCAATTCCCACTTCCTACAAATGTGCACCTTGGGAGGCAACAGGACTCAAGTAACTGAGTCCCTGCCTGTCACACCAGAGACCAGGACTGAGTTCCAGCTCTTGGCTTCGACCTGGCTGCTGCGGGCATTTGGGGAGCAAACCAGTGGACGGAGAACTCTGTGTCTCTCAAGTAAATAAATAAAACCACCAGCAACGAGCAGCCCGGGCGGTCACCTTGATGAGCTGCAGATCAGATAGGGCCCTCACGGTGTAGTCAGGGCAATACGTAGAAGAGCGAGTGCCATCAGCTGGCTCGGGCTGCAGGTCACGGCAGGCAGGTGAGCGCGAGGACACCGGGGACTGGTGAACTATTGAAAGGAACAATCAGTAAGGCCAAGGCGGGATGCGGGCAGCCCTCCACGCACAGCCCTAAGCACTGTCCCCACACATCAGCCTTGAGAGTGTGGGGAAGACCCAGGGTAGGGGGAGTACGTTGGGGACAGTTCTGCAGGGATGGGGTGAGCAAGGGACAAATGCCACCCCACCCTCTGGGCAGCACCTGCAGGAAGCATGGCTGCGGGCCCTGCGAGCCAGTGGGTCAGCCCCCAGCTCCGGCAGAGGCCACACTTACCCGAGGACGGCGCCGTCAGGGCAGACACTCCATAGTAGGTGAAGGCCCCATTTTCGAACTTCAGGCCCTCTTTCCCAATCTCCACCTCAACTCTGCCCTGGGAGGGAGGCGGGGCAGGGGGAGAACAGAGGTGGACAGTTGTACTTCCCACCAGAGCAAAGCACAGGGAGGGGAGTGTATCTGGATGTCCCTGCTCCCACCTCTGCGGGCAGACCCTCCCCTGAGGACCCCGGATGCGCCAGGCCCGGGGCCCCGTTACCTGCAGGATGAGAATGAAGTAGTCCACCGGCCGGCTGCGCTGGTACAGGTAGTGGTGTGCAGCCAGGCGGTTGCTCTCGTCAAACCGCACTTCCTGGTTGACACTGGGGTGCTTCAGCAGGTGCAGCAGGACTTTCTCGGAGACCCGCAGCGGGCTGAACACATCCACCTCTGATCCACAGTGGGAAAGGCAGCCCGTGTGACCACACCTGACTCCCACAGCCCCCCGGCTCTCCGGGGTGGCCTCCACAGCACAACACAGGAGAGCCAGGCATCCCCCCACACCTGCCCGGCTGAGGTTCCCTGCCTGTGGCTTGCCTGGGGGCCTCAGCCTGGTCTCGCTCTCAGTCACCTGGCAGAAAAGAACCCCTCAGGTGACAGACATGCCACAGCTGCAGACAGCAGCACAGTCCTGCTTCCTGGGAACGGGGAGCAGAGCAAGCATCCCCCCAGGCCATGTCCTGATGCACTGGACAGCGAGTGAGAGCAGGGGCAAGAACCTCCCTTCCCCTCACCTCGGGAAAGGAAGCGCTGGGTAGCCAGGAGCAGCTGAGGGGAGATTTTGACTTTATATTCATCATCAGACACCTTGAACAAGGAGAATTCCTCCTTCCGCTTGAGAGGGGCACTCAGAGAAGCCGGCCTCTTCCTCGCCAGGGTCTCCCCTGAGGAGGTAAGAAGACAGTGAGTATGGGCATCACCAACACCTCCAAGCAACACACGGACCCAAGCAGCCCCGTTACCTCTTCTTCCCAAGGCTTGGGAAGAGAGCCCAGAGGGTGAGCACCTGATGCCATTGCTAACACACAGTGATCTTAGTCCTGGGACAGAGCAGGGCAGTATCCCACATTCAAAATACATCCCAAAGTAGTACACAAAAGACCACTCTTTGCCTCGGAGTTGGGTGAAGAAAACGCTGATAGGAGAGCAAAGCAGCTTATAAAGAACGGGCCAGGGGCCGGCTCTGTAGCTTAGCGGGTAAAGCCGCTGCCTGCAGTGCCAGCATCCCATATGGGCGCCAGTTTGAGATCCGGCTGCTCCACTTCTGATCCAGCTCTCTGTTGTGGCCTGAGAAGGCAGCAGAAGATGGCCCAAGTCCTTGGGCCCCTGCACCTGCCTGGGAGACCCAAAAGAAGCTCCTGGCTCCTGGCTTCAGATGGGCTCAGCTCCGGCCACTGCAGCCTTTTGGGGAGTGAACCAACAGATGGAAGACCTCTCTCTCTCTGCCTCTGCCTCTCTGTAGCTCTGTCTTTAAAATATATAAACAAATCTTAAATCTTAAAAAAAAAAAAAAGAGGCCAGAGGCAGTGTTGTGATAGATCGGGTTAAGCTGCTGCCTGTGATGCCAGCATCCCATGTGAGCACCAGTTCAAGTCCTGGCTGCTCCACTCCCGATCCAGTTCCCTGCTAATGGGCCTGGGAAAGCAGTGGAAGACGGCCCAGGTGTCTGGTCACACAGGACATGTGGATGGAGTTCCAGGCTCTTCGCTTCAGCCTGGTACAGCCTTGGCTGTCCCGGCCATTTGAGGAGTAGACCAGCGGATGGACGATCTCTCCCCACAACCCCCTACCCCCAATCTGTCCCTCTTTCAAATCCATACTAAAACAAATCCTGAAAATAAAACTAAAAGTGGGCCCTCTTGCCCACTGAGCCCCCTCACTGAGGGGTGTGTACTGGAGGACAAGGGGTGCAAAATGGTAGCAGCTAACCTGGTGCCCCTGTGCCTATGGCAATCTCAGGAACCAAAGCAAAGGGGCTGTGTTTGGGGACAGACGCTTGGGCCAAGTGGTATGCTTTGCAAGCACGTATGGGTGGGAGGCTCAGGGTCCTGAGAGCTGAGGCGAGGGTCCTGCCATCAAGGACAGGCCCTGGGTCTGTCCTGCAGAGCCCAGCTCTCATCTTACAGGAACAGAGGCAATCAAGGGCCCCAGGACCGCCCGCTGGGAAGACCCCCTCCGGCAGGAACAGGCTTTCTGGGGAGACGCTCTGTGATACAAAACCAACCTGCAAAAACCAAAGCAGGGAGAAAGGCAGAAGGGTGGAGAAGGTCAGGAAGGGCAGAGCCCTCCAGGGGACAGGAACCACACAGGACTGCTAAGTCCCCAGCGCACTTCACATGGGGACTGCAAGGCCGCCGGTGGGAGAGGCTGCCAGGACTTGCATGGGGGCACAGGTGTGAGCCCTGCTGCAAGGGGCGGCACTGGCCCAGCAGAGCTGAGGACAGTGGGGCCTGATGACAGCTCTGGCTGGGGATCCGGTGGTTTCCAGCAGCATGGAGACCCACCAAGACTCACACACACACACACACACACATAAGTGCATCCCAGGAGGCTCGAGGGAGCAGCAGACGGAGCTGCCAGGGGTCACCACTCACGGTAGTCTTCCGATTCGTCCAGGATCTCGGACTTGATGATCTCCTCGATGACGTCCTCCAGGGTGACCAGGCCCAGGACCTCGTAGAAGGGGTCCCCCTCCCCCTCGTTGTTCACCCTCTGCACGATGGCCAGGTGGGACTTCCCTGTGGAGGGGGGACACTCATGTAACAACTTCTTGGAGGTCTTTTTTTTCCCGGTCCCTCCAGTACAAGCGCACCGAAAGGACAGGCGCTAACATCTGTGTTTTCACAATGTGCGGGGCACTAGGCTGCACTCTTCCTAGGTCCTCACTAAGACTCTCACACACTTACGAGCGTCCGTCTCATTTTACATAGGAGGAAAATGAAATCTCCGAGATCACGTTCACCTGCATGAGGCTGCCCAGGCAGAGCAGAGCTGGGGTTCAGCCCCAGAGGCGGTTTAGACAAGGATGCACCCGGTCAAGAACACATGAGCACCCTGCACAGCAACCAGGCTGCAGACATGTGCTACTGGGGGCACAGACCACACCCCCCCCCCGGGACAGTGGAACCGGGGTACACTCCCTGCAGGGCATCAGTGGTCCTGGAGGGGATGCAGCTGAGCAAGCAGCCATTTGGGGCCCAGTCTGGACAGCCAGAGCAGCAGCAGAACTCTCTCTCTTCCCCCGTGTCCTTCTGTTAGCTCCCAACCGGGTTTAGTGAGGAAACAGAAGCTTAAAAATGGCCCAGGTCTCAGAGTATTGGGGAATACTAGGGAAACTACAGGAATTTATTGTGTACATCAGGTGTTCTTCATTCATGAAACTTCAGACTTGTCTTAAAGAAGTGGGATGCAAACCACATATATATGTAATTTAACATCTTTGAGTAGCTGCTTTAGAAAAAATAATCTAAAGAGGTGAAAATAACTTTAGGGCTGACACTGTGGCACCGTGGGTAAAGCTACTGCCTACAGTGCCAGCATCCCACATGGGTGCTGGTTTGAGTCCTGGCTACTCCACTTCCAATCCAGCTCTCTGCTATGGCCTGGGAAAGCAGTAGAAGATGGCCCAAGTCCTTGGGCCCTTGCACCCAGGTGGGAGACCTAGAGGAAGCTTCTGGATCCTGTTAAGCCCAACTCCAGCTGTTGCAGCCACTGGGAAGTGAACCAGCAGATGGAAGATTTAGCTCTCTCTGCAATTCTGCCTTTCAAGTCAGTAAGTGAAATGGGTGATGGTTCTAGTCTTGGCTGCTCCTCTTACAATCCAGCTCTCTGCTATGGCCTGGAAAAACAGTGGAAGATGGCCCACCTGCACCTGCGTGGGAGACCCAAAGAAGCTCCTGGCTTCAGACTGGCCCAGCTCCAGCCATTGCAGCCATTTGGGAAGTGAACTGTCTGTAACTTTACTACTCAAATAAATAAAATCTTAGGAAAAAAAAAAAAAAAGTATGCCTGGATCCAAGTCCCAGATCTGCTCCGAATTCCACATTCCTGCTAATCTACATCCTGGGAGGTAGCAGGTAATGGTCTAAGTACTTAGCTTCCTGCCACTCACTTATGGAAGGCTTCAACCAAATCCTGGGCTCCTGGCTATGGCCTGACAACTCAGCTGTTGTGAGCATTTCCTAGGGGAACCAGTAGATAGGAGATTCCTTTGTATCCACGTCTTTCAAAAGTAAAAATTTTTTAAAAATAGGTACTTTACCATCTTTTTGTACTGTCTCTGGAATCTGTCATTTAAATAAGCACAGAATCCTCAATTCAGACTAGCAACTCCCTGGCCCGCAGCAGGGTAGGCTGGGCAGGGCTGTGCAGATTTGGGACAGGGACTGTGAGCAACCCAGCTCCACTATACCCCTGTCATTAGTGAAAAGGCTGGAGGTACAGCTGGCCCAACTGTACATGTGAGGGGCACTTGCCTCAAGAACCTTTATGGAGGAGCCAGCGTTGTGGCACAGGGGTAGTGAAGCTGCCGCCTGCAACACGGGCATCCCCTGTGGGCGTTGGTTGGAGTCCCAGCTTCTCCACCTCCAATCCGGCTCCTTGATAATGCACCTGGGACAGCAGAGGAGGCTGGCCCCAGTGCTTGGGCCCCTGCCACCCATGTGAGAGACCTGGATGGTGTTCCAGGTTACTGGCTTAGGCCTGGCCCAGTCCCAGCCATTCTGGCTATCTGGCGAGTGAAAAAGTGGATGGAAGATCTCTCTCTATATATATAACTCTGCCTTCCCACCCCCCTCAAAAGAACCTTTTTGGAAAAGCAACAAATCAAGTTCATGCCTCTGTATAAATCATACTTTACACATAGTGGGCCTAATTAAATAAACCATCATTCTTCAGGATATCCTAATACCCTTGGACAAAAATTAAAGGGAGAGGGACTGGTGCTGTGGCGTAGCAGGTAAGCCAGCTGCATTCCACATGGACACCAGCTTGAGTTCCAGCTGTCCCACTTCCAAATCAGCTTTGTGCTATGACCAGGAGAGCAGTAGAAGATGGCCCAAGTCCTTGGGCTCCTGCACCCGTGTGGGAGACCAGGAGGAGGCTCCTGGCTCCTGATTAGCCCAGCTCCGGCCATTGCGGCCATTTGGGGAGTGAATCAGTGGATGGAAGACCTCTCTCTCTCTGCCTAATAATCTTTAAAAAAAAAAAAAAAAAAGTTTAAGAAAACGTTAAAGGGAGAAATCCAGCTGAAGTAGCTGTCCCCCTTTCAATGAGAAGTCCCTGGAGAACACGGAGTCCTGCTAAGCCACGAGCACTGGAGCAGGAGCCCGGGGTTGCCAGACACCTCCCCCGCCCCGCCTGGGGCCCCATTTCTACAGGGGTCAGGGCCATCCTGCCACACAACACATCCCTGGCCAGCCCAGACCAGGAGGGCCAACGGCATGACAGCCTCTGGATTCTCAGAACCAAGGCCCAGGCTCTAAATGGCGGTCTCAGGGCAGGGGGTGGCCTCACCTCAGCCCCTCCTTCCAGAAATCTGGTCCCTGTGGCAGTTACCCAGAGAAAGCTCCTTGCTTGCAAACGCCTGTGAAGCAGGCACGCATTTCTCTGTGGCAGGTCACACTGGCATGACCCAACAATGAACAGAAGAGAGCAGGGCCTCCAGAAGAGCCCCTGAACAGAGGCCACGCAATGAACCCTCAGCACGGGCCCAGAAGGCACCTGGAGGAAGCAGGATGGAGACACAGAGAGGGCGCTGTGGGGGACTCATGTTTACTCATCTGATGGCTCGAGCCAGCGGACACAGCCACGGGCAGGTAGATGGTGTGACCCGCTCCTGCACCCAGAAAGCTCTGTGACAGCGCTATAGTTTAAATCATGGTCAGCAGGCTCAAGGGTGCATCTGCTACTTGGGCGCGGCAGGACTGACCCTTTTGTACTGCCTAACTCCTAGGACCTTCAATTGTGCAGCTGGGGCTGAATTATTTTCTCTTCCTTTCCTTTTTTTGTTTCATTAAAAATGCTTAGGCAGAGTGACAGAGACAAGAGAGGTATCTTCCATCAGCTGGTTCACTTCCCAAATGCCCTTAACAGCCAGGGCTAGATCAGGCCGAAGCTGAGGGCCAGGAACTCCATCCACTCCCACGGGAGTGGCAGGGACTCAGGTACTTAGGCCATCATCTGCTGCCTCTCAGGGCAAGAAGCTGGACCGGAAATGAAGCGGGCCTGGATCCCAGGCGCCCTGCGATGGGATATGTGCATCCCAAGCAGCAGCTGTACCGCAACCCCCGCCTCCCCCTTGGCTTCTGAGTGAACTGTGTGAACGTGAGGCTCGGAAGAATCAGGCGCTACCAACGTTCCTCCCCAGTGTCCAGGCCGGTGGCAATCATCTGGCTTCTCAAACAGCAAACCGGAACTCCACACAGTCTCCTGCCACCCCCATCCTCTCTGTGGCCGAATGCCCTCGAAGACTCTCACTGGGGTTGACACAGAAGGCAGGGGTTAGTGGCCTGACACAAAACACCAGTCATTCCCCACCGCTCGGAAGCACTCCCGCTTCCTGTGAAGTTTGCACAAGATAATCAACATGCCATCTCCAGTCCGCCCTGCCTGAGGGGCGCCTCTCCCCAGACTACAAAGTGCCCCGACACATGGCGCTCGGCCGGAGAGAGAGGAATGGGGTCCGGAACAGTAGCTGCTAAGATGCCAAGGCCTCCAGCTCCAGCAGGTTTGCAGGCACCTCCGCCTCAGAGCATGACAGAGAGAAGAGAAGGAAACTGACTTTCAAAACCTCACTTGCCGCGGAGGCCGCGATATGCCCTTTGCTTGTAGGCAGAAGAATGAGTAAGGAGGTTAGGACCGACGAGCAGACACAAGGTCCTGTCGGGGCTGCTCCAAACTAGACACGCACAGAAAACTCCAGAAGTCGCTGGAAAGGCGGGGCCATTCTGCCCCAAGGACGGCCTCAGTCCCCACGACAGAGGAAGTCAAGGGGGCTACAGGGCTCCCCATTCGACCTCTAGGAGGAGGCTTGTCAGTGCACTGTCACGCAGCTTCTGGAACATTCTGACTGAGGCACAAAGTCCTTCCATCCCCAAACCCTCCGGCATCAGCCTGCCTGAAAACCTGCTCGGTTCCCCAGAGCTGCTCAGAGCGGGAGCAGCCTGTATCGTGGGCGCCCTCCGCAACAATTCTTTCCTCCTCAACATTTCCACCGAAACCTGCCCACCAGCACATCTTCAAGCTCAGGAGCCGGGGGCCCCTCCTGCTCGTCCCTGCTCCCTGGCCCCCACTTCGCCAGGGGCCTGTCTACTTCAGGGCGTGTGCGTCTTCCTGTCCACTCACTGCCCCGGTGCTTCTCTGCAAAGGTCATGCACATCGTGGCTGCCGGCCTCCTCCACGACCACACTCGCCTTCCCCGATCTCTGCCCTTCGCTTCCGGGAAACGCCACGTCTCTGGCTCCATTCCTTCCTCAGCGCTCTCGCCTCTTCCGGGCAGCTCCTCCTGACCCTACCCGACCGTCCAACCCCTTCTGCTCGAGTGCTCCCCTCCCGCCGTCCAGACCGGTCCTCCTGCCCCAGCCTTGCCCTTGTGTCTCAAGAGCAGCCGCCTGCTGGGAGTTTGCTTCCTGGGACACTGCACAGGCACAAATGCCAATGCCCAAAACAAGCTCACTTGTACGCCACCCTGCCTCTGGGAAGGGCAACACCCCCGTGTGGGCAGAAACCGGGCTCATCCTCAAGACTTTGGGGTGACCACCGAATCTTCCCAACCCCATCTCTCACAGCCTCCCGAGTCTCCCCTCCAGGGCACAGTGCTGCGGCCCCTCTGCTCTCATCACCTCTCATCTGGATCCTTGCATCCTGGTTTCCGTACCAGCCACCGCTCATTGAAGACCTCGGTGACCGAGTGCAAGTCATGCACGCGAACCCAAGCCCGCCCGCCCGGCCTCCATGGGCATTTTGGTTGGGATGCACAACAGCCCTGAGCCAAGCTCACCTAGCCTGACCCTAAGGGTCTGGAAAGTGAAAAACGGCCCGCCTAAACCTCATCCTGAACACCAAGACCAACTCCTGAAGCTTCTCCCTTCAGTTCCAGATAGGGGGAGGGCGACCCTTTCACGCCCACTGCCCCACATCCCCTCCGGGTGACTGCTCAGAAGCTGGCGCCAGGCACTGGAGTGAGCTGAGCACTTAAGACACCTTGAAGCGTGACAGCTCAGGCCATCAAAGGCACAGCTGTGGCCTCTACCCAAGCTCCCTGAGCAGAAGGGACAAAGCCTGCACTTGCAAGGTGACCTCTGCTACTGGTTCCCCAGAAGCAGGCGAACACTACCCATCTGCAGAGCTACCAGCCGGGAGCAATCATCACGCTCCTAGCAACGCGCACCCAGGCCCAGGTGCCCCGCGTCTCCTCGCCCAGATCCTTTCACTCACCCCTCTTATCACTAACCACTGAGGACCCTGAGCCCAGAGAGGCAGACGGCCTTCCCTGGGCCCAGGAGCACAGTGCAGGCCGGGCAGGATGGAACGCACTCGGCTGACTCCAGGGCCACACTGCTGACCACCACACCTCAAGAGAGCCCACTGTTCGGGATCTAGACAGAGTACTTACCACCAGCACGCTGTGTCTGGGCCCCCACCCAGAGTAGGGCTGCATGGCCACGTTCAAGGGAAGGAGCCAGGGCCCCCAGAGAGTCCGCCAGATCAGACACGGCTGTGGGTCCAGGAATTAAAGGACATGTGGCATGCAATGCACCTACCAGGGTTTGGCCCGAGGCTGTGCCCAGTGCAGGAGGACCATGGTCATTCCTGCCAGGACTGTGGGAGGGCTCTGCTCACGTGCTAACAGCCCGTCCACAGCATGGGGTGCCTCCACCCCAATCCTGCGGGAGTTCAGGTGAGAGAAGCACGTAGCGCCCCCAAAGCTGACAATGCAGACGGCTGCAGAGGGACCCACAACTTCACACGCTGAGGGCCTGTTTTACCTTCAACCTTGGAGTCACTCAGAAAAGCCAGGGTGAAAGGAGGGGTGGCATAGGAGCTAGAGGAGAAGCTGGGAGACCCTGAGGGGAGGTTTAAAAAAAAAGGGGGGGGAAGTCAGGGGAAGGAGAGATTAAATCAGCATCCACAAAGCTGCTTCTGATGAAATCAAAGAGAAAGTTCTCTCCATACCTGCAGGAAAGGAGGAGTACTGATGAGTCATGCCCTTGTCACTCAGGAAAACAGCCATCAGCCAGGGACCCCACCAACGCCCTGGGGACACCACAGGGGCAGCCAGGCCCGGATCTGCAAGCCACCTTCTCCGCGTCCTTTTAGTGTCTATCCAAGAGTTTCAATCTGCTACATCCGACCCCAGGCACAACAGAAATGGCCTGGGAGCCGGGAAGACCCCGGAGGTTTAGAATCAGTGAGAGGTATGTCCCCAACACGGGGGCCACCGTGGGGAGAGAGAGAGAGAGGTGTTTGCGTTCCATGGCACTCTGTCCCCTCTGAATGGCGGGGTCCTTAAACACTTTAAAAGGTCATTCCCATCTGCAACGCGACCACCCTCTTAAAACCGGCCCTTAGAGGGCCCCCTGCCCTCTCCCTTTTCCCCCGACGGTCCCATGAGCCCCCTCTCCTTCCCCAGGGCCAAGCTCGGGCACGGACATCCCCTCTGCGGTGCCCCAGCCGTTACCTCGCTTGAACTCCTCCAGGACGGCGTCCAGCTTGGTGTCGTTGAAGACGAAGTGCAGCGGGTGGTTGTAGAACCGCGTGATGGTGCTCAGAGGCGTGCAGTCTTCCGGGTCCACGAAGGCCAAGTCCTTGAGGTAGAGCATGTCCACGATGTTGGAGCGCTCCTCCTCGTACACGGGGATGCGCGTGTGGCCGCTCTGCATGATGCTGGCCAGGACGCCGAAGTCCAGCACGGCGCTGGCGTCCAGCATGAAGCAGTCCTCGAGCGGCGTGAGCACGTCCTCCACCGTCCGGTAGCGCAGCACGCCCTTGCTCAGGTCGCTGTAGGGGTCGCCGCCGCCGCGCGCCAGCTCCAGAATGCGCTCGCGCAGCCGCCCGGGGCGCGCCGCCAACTCCAGCAGCTGCCCCACGGGCAGCGCCACCGGCAAGGTGAGCAGCACCGCCAGGCGGCTGAGGCCGAGCGCGCGCGGCGCCAGCGCCAGCGCCCAGCGCCCGCTCACGGCGGCCGGCAGCACCTCGCCCACCAGGAACACCAGCCCCGCGCAGCCCAGCACGGCGGGCACGGCGCGCTGGCCGGCCGCGCGGTACAGCAGCACCGCCAGCGCCGCCTGCGCCAGGCTGGCCAGCAGCAGCAGCGCGCCCAGGGCGCAGCCGGCCCAGCGCCGCGCGGGCTCCAGTCGCCGCGCCGCCGCACGCTCCGCCTCCGAGCCGCTCTCGCGAAGCACCTGCACCTCGGCCGGCGCCAGCGCCAGCGCGCTCAGCTGCAGGCCCCGCGCCAGCGCCGCCAGCGCCAGCAGCCCGGCCGCCCCCAAGCCCAGCGCCCAGGGCGGCGCCGCCTCCTCGGCCGCCCCGCCGCCCGGCTCCACGCGCACGGCTAGCAGCGCCGAGTGCGGGCGCACGGTCTCGGAGCGCAGGCACAGCAGCGCGCGCCACTCGTCCGTGGGGGCCGCCCCCGCCGCCGCCTCGGGCGCCGCGGTCGACCCACTCTCGGGGCAGCCCGACCCCTTCGGGGCCACCCAGGTCCAAGAGCTATTGGCGAAACCGGAGCCGAAGAGGCTCAGGCGGAAGGTGGCCTCCGGCGCGGCCCGCACCGCTCCTCCGTCCTCCTCCAGGCAGAAGCCCAGCACTCGCAGACCTGGCGTCGCCTCCCCCGCGGCGTTGCCCAGGCAGAGCGCGGCGAACAACCAGCCCAGCCGACCCGCCGCCGCCATCGCCTGCTGCCCCCTCTCGGCCTCTCGCGCAGCCTACCCCGCTCGCCCCGCGGCCTCCGCCTCCCGCGGCCCAATCATGACCGGCCTTCGCGCCCCCTCGGCCAATAGGCGGCGGGTGGGGGCGGGCCCTAGGGTCGGACTAGGCTGCGCCGGGGAGTAAACAAGCGGCGGCGCGGGGCGGGCCGGGGGCGTGGGGTTCTCCGCCCCACCGAGCCCCGCCGCCGCTCCGGAGGCACTGGGTGGCCGGCTGTCGGAGGACGCGGAGCCGCGAGCTGGGGCGTGGCGGGGCGGGCAGGGCCTCCGACCCGTCCCGAGGCCTCGCGGGAGCCGCGGGCCCGTGCTCTGGGAACGGGACGGGGGCGCCTGAGCCACGGGTCCCGGCGTACCTGAGGCTGCCGACGGAGGTGGAAGCGAATGGCAGCGTGCTGTTTGCCTAGGAACGGGCCCTGGGAGCCAGAACCAGCGGCTGTGCTTGTGCCGATGCTTAACTGCGCCGGGCTGCGGCTGTAGGCCCCAGGACGCCAACACAGGCCCTGTCTTCAAGGAACTCGCGTTCCCGCCGGGGAGACCTGTGGTGGAAACGTGCACACAGGATCCCAGCCTCTCGGGATCCTCACAGCTACTCGGTGTAACTAGTGTCTGACAGGAGAAAGGCGAAGTCCAGGAAGACCCCTGGGATCCGAGGCGTCGGGACGCCCCGGCCACCGCCGCCGTAGCCACACAGGGCGGCGCAGCGCTGTCAGGACTCCCTGCCCGGCTCCTGGCAGCCCCTCAGGCCGAGGCCGGGAAACTCCTCAGGACCCCGCAGTGTAGGGTGATGCACGACCTCTCTAGTCTAACTACATGCAGACTGGCCCCTGGAGCTAGTTGTATTATTTCTTCTCTACACTTTTCCGTTGTGTTTTTTTTTTTTTTTTTTTTTAGGCGGATGGCCCCCGTGACAACTTGCTCTGTCATGAAAACGACAGTTTATAAGAAGTATAGGGGAAAATGTTTAGCATGGCAGTTAAGAAGCCCCTCGGGACACCACATTCTGTGTGAGTGTCTGGACCTGAGTCCCAGCTCCACTCCCGATCCCAGCTTCCAGATCATCTGCACCCTGCGGAGGCAGCCAGAAGGCTCCAGGATTTGGGTCCTGGCCACCCACGTGGCACGATCCCCATTGAGTTTCCAGGTCTGGCCTCCTCCTGGCCCAGCCCTGGCTGTTGCCAGCATTTAGGGAGTGGACCAGCGGATGGCAGATTCTTTCTCTGTCTTTGCCAATCATATAACTTTAAAAAAAAGATTGTTTAAAAAAAATTTGGCTGGCGCCGTGGCTTAACAGGCTAATCCTCCGCCTTGCGGCGCCAGCACACCGGTTTCTAGTCCCGGTTGGGGTGCCGGATTCTATCCCGGTTGCCCCTCTTCCAGGCCAGCTCTCTGCTATGGCCCGGGAGTGCAGTGGAGGATGGCCCAAGTGCTTGGGCCCTGCACCCCATGGGAGACCAGGAGAAGCACCTGGCTCCTGGCTTTGGGTCAGCGAGATGCGCCGGCCGCAGCGGCCATTGGAGGGTGAACCAACGGCAAAAAGGAAGACCCTTCTCTCTGTCTCTCTCTCTCACTATCCACTCTGCCTGTCAAAAAAAAAAAAAATTAAAAAGTATGCAGAGTGATCACAATCAAGTGAAACATATCTGTGGGGAAAGTAATGTGCAAAAATGAGTCTGACCAAGGGGGAAACATTTTGTGTAAAACTCTCAAGATGACAGTCATAGTGTCTCCTCACGTAAACGCAGACTGGGACAGCTGCATCTCCCTCCATGTTCCCTAGTCTCGAAGGCACTTTGTCTTCAAGCAGTCGGCCTTTCTTGCATTTTACAGGAGTAACGGTGGCATCACTGAGCCTTTCCAAGTGATCATCTGCCTTTTTTTTTCAGTTATTATTTATTCAAAAGGCAGAGTGACAGAGAAAGATATCTTCCATCTGCTGGTTCACTCCCCATATGCCTGCAACAGCCACGGCTGGGCAAGGCCAAAGCCAGGAACCCGGAGCTCCATCCGAGTCTTCCATGTGTGTGGCACGGCTCAAGTGCTTGGACCTTCAACTGCTGCCCTCTTGGGTGCATTAGCAGAGCTGGTTTGGAAGTGGAACTGGCACTTTAACGTGGGAAGTGGGCGTCCCAAGATGCAGCTAACTCAATGTGCCACAGTGCCCACCTCCTTTGATAAAGAAATTTTAAACACTAACTTCAAAATTTTTTTTAAAAATTAAGCTTAGTTAACTAGAAATTTTTATTCCTATTCAATGGATTGAGCTTCTTTAGTTCTCATTTCTCTGTCTCCAAGTCAAGATAAAAGGCCTACATTGAGAGAGAACTGATGGATGTGCTTCAAACATGTCAAGCGCCTGCAAAGTCGTTAATTAGCAAAGAACAGTTCCAGAGGAAAGAGGAGTTAGACAGGGCTCTCACCTTTGTTGAGGTACTTTTTCCTTAGTCTCAAGTGGTAGCTTTGGGATCCGCATGGAAGGAAGGCCTATACTTCCGGGAATGGAAAGTTCCTACCTGTACTTGCGGGGAAGAAAAGTCCTTGTCAAGGTCCCCGTGGGTGCCTAAAGGTCAACCAATGAGGATCAGACCTGCCTCAACCTTTAATCCCCATGCCCTGAATCTACAAAAGGAGCCCTCCCAACCTCTGACACGAGACTTCCCCGCCCCTGCTCTGTTGCTCACCCGGGAGCGCAACCCCAATAAAAGCCTGTGAATTAATTGATTAGTCTGCCTGGGAAGATTTGCTACGCGAAGGACACCTTGCATCAAGTACCCTTGGAAAACCACCAATTCTAATTCTTGGAGGAAAAAAAACCTTTGCATGGCAGAACAGTTGGATGAGACTTGGAAAACATAAATGGTCGAATAAAGTGTGACTACTCAGAGATACGCAGCATCCAGTAGGAGGCAAACAAAACTGCGTCAGGTGGCATTCACCAGCTCGTTCCTTGCTCCGTGCCATTCTCTGTCCCATCCCTGCTTAACCACAGCATCATCGGGCTTTAAGGTCCCTCACTGCAGAGGGACAAAGATGAGAGAGAGGTCTCTTGCATCCATGGGTTCACTCCCCAAATGCCCACAACAGCCGGGGCTGGGCCAGGCCAAAACCAGGAGCCAGAAACTCCACCCTGGTCTTCCATGTGAGTGGCAGGGACCCAAGCTCTTGGGCCGTTATCTGCAGCCTTCCCAGGCGCATTAGCAGGAAGCTGAGCGGCTGGGATTCAAAGATGGTATGCTGGCATATCACAAGCCACAGTTTAACTGGCTGTGCCACAATGCATGCCCCACAAGTCTGTTTTTTAAATATACAGCAGTAAGTGCTATAGAGAAAAGCAGGGCAAGATAAGGAGACAGAGGGGTTGGGGAGATGCTGTTTGGGATGAGGGTAATCAGGGAAGCCTTCGACAAGGAGGTGACATCTGTACAGAGACGTAAAATAGGGGGTGAGCCTCACTCCACCCAGAAGTGTCCTAAGCAAAGGAGAAGCAAGTCAAAAGGGCCCAGTGTGACTGTCTCCATAGGAGGTCTTCCTCACTGAACTCACTGATGAGTCCAAGCACCTGGCCCGTAGGGGGTCTTGGATGTGTGGAGCAGATGGAGCCCACCTACGCACAACATTTTCTATTGTTCCTCCTTTCTTCTGGAATATCCTCTTCCTTTTGTCACTAACCCAAGTGCCTCCCTTTCTCCAGACTCCCCCAGTCTGTCTGCTCAAGTTAAGCCATGATTGTGGAGCCCTGGCCTCAGTATACTTGATCGCTCCCATTAGCCAGCAGCCCCTACACTGCTGGAAGAGGGGTCTGCACAGCTGCGGCTTTGGGGTGGGTGCAGGGAAGTGACTGTCACTCAGGGCATCCAAGAGATGAACAACTCAACTTTGAAACCACAACCGGCCCCTGAGTAGCGCCGCTGCAGCGTATAAAGACGCGATCATACTTCCAGATCAAGCTCCGTTCACCCCTCTGCTCCCAGGAAAGGGGGGGGGGGGGTGATCTGCCCCGTCCCAGGTGCGCCTCCAGCTGCTGCAGGTTAAGACCCTGTGGCAGCTGGTTCACAGGTCTGTGACCATGGCTCAGGACACTTAAGAGCGCATGTCTACCAGCACCTCCCACTCCGGATTCCTGTGCCAACAGCCTTAACCATGGATACATTTTGTAATTTCTGCTAGCCTCTCCCTGCTAAACGACCTAAGGATACTCTGCTGCCCCTTGTCCTGTCCTATATGACAGCCAACCACAGTCACTTCTGCTTCTGTGACAGATAGGGAACACGGACACAACTCAAACACGCCAGGTGCAGCTCACCGAGATTTATATATATTTCATCTTTTATTACCAATCAAAAATAAATTCCATATATTGTTTAGCAAATATTATCATTGTTTTGTGACAAAAGACACAAGAGTCATAACAACAAAACTCCCCGAGAGTCAAACTCATAACAATGCCAAAATAAATCACAAAAATATACAAATTAAAATCTTACGCAAAATAAATAGGAGTTACTTGCTACGGTGGCTGTGACTTGCCTACCCATTTGGATGCCAGTTGCAAAGGTCTCCCTAACAAGGAAGACAAGCAGGGTGGGCCAGGTCCAGGGTATGGCTCAGCCCAAGAACCAGAGGTTGGAATAGGAAGTGAAAAATTGCACTGGGAGGAGGAAGTCATCGGACCAGTAATATTTGGAAATAATTATGACCCTCTGCAAGAAGTGATTATGACGGGGAAGGAACGGGGGAAGGACCAACTGTTGGTAGAAACTGTGTGTGCACAGAGGTAGCTGTGGAGGTGCGTACACCTGCTCCTTTTGCTGCACGCACACCCACTCGGGTGGGGCCGATGCGTTTTGCTGTGCCTGCACACGGGTCACTCAGGAACATGGCTCTGCTCTTATAAAGACTCGGGAGCGAGCTGCTCCTGCAGAAAACAAAGAGGTTTCCCTAACAGGGACCAGAGGTCCCATGTCTTTTTTTCCTTATGGATGAATGAGAACCCATGGGTGTCACCACCTACCGTTCAGGCTTTTAGGAGTAAATTCTGTGACTGAGGAAGCACGCAGACTGGCCAGGGGCAGGCGCCTGGAAAGCAGAGCACTGGGGGTGACAAGGCTCCGTTGACTCAGACAGGAGTGCGTGAACACTCAGGCGGCAGGCCTGCGGTCTCCTTTACCTAGATCTCAAGGCCCCAGCTTCTGTCCCACCTGACAGAAGGGCCGTCACAGCCCTTGGTCCCACAGCCTCCCCAGCGGAAGCCTGGAGTTCTGTGGCAGGGTCAGGTCAGCCCAGGGAAAAGGCGCCGAGAAGGCTTTCCCATGGATGGCGCGTTCCGTCCAGGACCACTGGCCGCAGCCCAGGCCCGTGTGACTTTGCCCAAGGATCTCGCAGGCACGGGACAGGGGGGCCGTCAGTTGCATGCCTTTAGCAGAACTCTCTTTTCCTGGGTTTCCAAAGGTGGGTGAACAAGGTCAGGTGAGCCTTGGGCAGCCGCAGAAGAAAGGGCAATTAGAACTTGCTCAGTGGCTTCCACCATGTCCTCTTGTCCCCAACCCCCAGGAGGAATGAGGTTTGGGGATTAGAAACAGGGAGTTCCGGAAAGGGCTTCATGGCGACAGTTGAGCCTTGACTCTCCTTGTGAGGTGGCGGTGGGATTAGCTGCTAACAACACAGACGCCAGAGTTACCCTGACAAGTCACGTCCGACGTAGAAGATGCCAACCCCACGGAGGGGGCAACCTTTGGTACGAGTGAGGGCAGGGCAGCAATCAGACAGGCCTGGGGCCCTACCTGATGCTCTGAGTCAGCCCCAGGACCAGGAGGACATTGTCCCCAGGGCAGATGGGAGGCAGGGGAGAGTCCTTGGCTGAGCCCCGACTCACCGGGAGCGCCGGGGAGGCTCCTGGGTCCAGCGGTTGATGGGAGTACGTGTGCTCTTCTCTGTAGCTAGATAATCGTGTCCCTGATCACAGTTATCCAGCAGCCCTCGGCCTTGGCGACTTCAGACCAGCCTCAGTGCACATGTCCACACCACTGATGTCAACACCACATGGTGCTCTGCTTCCTGGGGACAGCCGCCTTCTTCCCGAGAGACAACTCGCCCCCAGCAGGCTCTGGGGTCCCACCTCTGCAGCTGGAGGCGGCGGCAGAGGTGAAGCAGGTGCAGGAAAGGGAGGGTGGGCTTCCTGAGTCAGGGACAGAAGCTGGAAGGTCACGGCTGGGAGCACATTATGGCTATTGCTTCCCGGGGTGAGATACCCTCCCCCTCCGGAAAAAAAAAAAGTTTGTATTTTTTTTTTAAATAAAGTTCCTTAACCCTGTCTTCCCTTCCCAAAATGATACTTAAAAAGAGGAGCAGTAAGTCCCATTTAGAAATTCTTTCAGTAAAAAATTGCCTTTGCTCAAGGTAGCCAGCCCATTGTCCCACCAGTCCAGGCCAGGTAGCCACGGCCATCTCCGAGCTGGTCGGAGGCCCCCAGAGAGGCCAAATGCCCACGCAGGGGCCATCTGGCTGCTCAGCTGGCTGGGCCATGGCCGTCTACCCTTCTGGCTGTACAGGCTCCCTCTCTTGATGCAGGCCCACTGGGGAGGCCCCCGCAGGGTGGGCGGGGGGCCCCGGGCCCTCCTGTCAGATGACGCTCTCGTGGGAGCCTTTGTGCAGCAAGGAGTTGCGCTCGTTGAGGAGCGTCGTCGTCTCGTCTACCACGGGCAGCTCGCATTTCTCGGCAGGGCTGTCCATGCAGGTGGTGCACCCGTCCATGGGGAACTGAGGGCTGTTCTCCATGCGCGAGGCCAGCAGCCCGTTCTGGTACTGCTGCCTCGTGATCTGCGGGAGGACGGGGTGAGTCCATGCTGGGCGGGCGCTGACAGGCAGACCCCTGCGCCAGCCCTGGGCGAGAGAGGACACACCTAGGCAGAGCCGCTGGAAACCCTTGCAAAGAGGAGGACCGAGAGCAAAAAGCCAAAGCCCCCCAGGGCCTGGCCCTCAGGGTGGGTTTAGTGGGAAAGGCAGCAAGTGGCCAGTTCCGGAGCAGAGCGATGCAAACACGCGGCCGCACGGAGGACCTGGGAGGCACTCACCTTAATGTACTGCAGGTCCATCAGCGCCCGCACGCTGAAGTCAGAGATGTACTGGCCCAGGACGGAGCTACCGAACTGGTTGCTGCTGCCCGCCAAGGGGGTCGTAGCTGTGGTCGCAACATCTGTGCGGTCCGGGTAACTGAGAGATGCCGAGCGGCTAAGGGGCATGGGGTGGGCCGGGGAGCGGTCTGTAGGGGAGAGCAGAGCCATCAGCCCAGGAATCCTGGTGTCCGCTCCCAGTCATGGATGGAAGCCCAGGTGCAGGAAAATTCTTAGGGACACACAGAACCACACGAGGTCTGACCTCGTCAAAGCCAGAGTTAGTTTATCAGTGGTGTGTAACACGTGCTAAAAAGTCTGCCAAATCAAATAAACCAACCAGAAAACAGAAACCAGAACACAGTTTACAGTTACTAAATGCCCCATTTCTCCGACAGCTCATCACTCAGGGGTGACACCATGATGACCCTCCCGTGGTGGACAAGCTGGGGCCTTTGTTTCATTACCAGCTTACTATGGCAAGTGACATAAACTGTACACTTTTAAATACACACATGCTGAAGTGCTCAGGGCTAACGGCATCTCAGTCTACCCAAGCCTGTCCGCACCTCAAACGGCCTGGCAGACAGAGCCAGCAGCTGTTCCTTCCCACAGGAACCCACAGGCCCTTTGAGTTCCAGGCTTTGCAAGCCGCACCTGGAGTAAAGGTGGTATGGCCTCTTCCTGCCGCTAGGGGCAGCACAGACCTCCTTCCGTGGGAAGGGTGGGGTGACTCCAGCTCAAAAGAGGAAGGAGGGGCAGGCATCTAGCCTAGTGGTTAAGGCTCCGGAGTCCCATGTCGAGGGCCTGGGCTCCATTCCCAGTTCTGGTCCTCACTATAGCTGCTTGCTGAAATAGACCCTAGAAGGCAGCACTACCAGCTCGAGGAACCGGATCTCGGCCCCCCACGTGGGAGACCTGGCCCCCATGCAGATGGCAGCTCTCTGACTCCATCTTTCTGTCTCTCAAATAAGTAAGCAAAAATTCAAGAAAAAGAGGAAGGGAAAAGGGAACTGTACACGTTGCACATCATTAGCGTAGTTATGAAAACACGGAAAACACTGAAATACACAGAAAAGTTCATCGTGAAGGCATGCAGGCGTTTAAAACCCAGAAAGTGGACCAAGCACATCGGCTTAGTTAACTAAGTTACCGCTATGTTAGCTGCTCTAACAAACGGCTACTGAAGAGCGTGAACATGAACACTGTGGCTCAATGACCAATAGGGTTTCCAACAGTACGGAAGAATTGAGTCATGGTCTCTCCTGTGCTTAAGTAAAGCTTGACTTTCATTTATAAGAGTAGGAAATTACAGTATATTTCAGGAACAAGAAGTAAAGGGATCATTAGAGAACCATGTGCAAGTTCCTACCTTGAGTAATGACTTTGATAAACTTCTAGGGTAACAAAAAAAGAAAGTTTATCTTTAATTAAAAAAAGATTTATTTATTTATTTATTTATTTATTAGGAAGGCAGAGCATCAGAGAGAGAGAGAGAATCTTCCACCCACTATCCATTCCCTAGATGGCTGCAAAAGCCAAGACTGGGCCAAGCTGGAGCAAGGAGCCAGGAACTCCATCTGAATCTCCCATGTGGGTGGCAGGGGCCCAAGTACTTGGGTCGTCTGCTGCTGCTTTCCCAGGAACATTAGCAGGGAGCTGGATCAGAAGCACGTAGCTAAGACTTGAACTGGCACTCCAAAATAGGATGCTGGGGTTGTAGGCAGCAGTTTAACCCACTGTGCCATAGTGCCAGCCCAAGAATGTTTTTAGTTAATGCTTATTGACACCCAGAAACAGGAACTGAATTTAAAACCAATACAAATTAGTGACATGACCTATTAAAGCTAAAGGACCTAGTGGCTGGTGTTGTGGTCCAGCAGGCTAAGCTGCTGCCTATGACAGCACCATCTCATTTAAGCACCAGTTTGAGTCCCAGCTCCTCCACTTTCATGCCAGCTCCCTGCTAATGCGCCTGGGAAAGCAGTGAAAGATGGCCCAAGCACTTGGGCCTCTGCCACCCACATAGGAGACCTGCGTGGAGTCCCGGGTTCCTGGCTTTGGCCCAGTCCAGCCTTTATTGTTGTGACTATTAGGGGAGTGACCAGTGGTACAAGATCTCTCTATCTCTCCCTCTCTCTGTAACTCTTTCAAAAAAGCAAAAAGCTAGAGATCCTGGAAACAAATAAATATACTAGAAGGTATGCCTCTGAGTAATGAAATGATGTTTTAGTTTCCCAATCTCCTAAATATGCTATATTGCTTTTATGGTTAAAATAAAGCAATATCACAAAAACTAGGAAGTTTGACAAGGTTAATTATATCTCTTGGAAGAGTAGCCTAAGAAAATCATCTTAGGAGTGGGTGTTGTGGCACGGTAGCTTAAGCTGTCACTTGGGACACCATGTTCATATTGAAGTGTCTGGTTCAAGTCCTGAGTGCTCCACTTCCAATCTGGCTTCCTGCTAATGCATCTTGGAGGCTGCAAATGATGGTTCAAGGCTTGGGCCCTTGCCACCCATGTGGGAGACTCAGGTGGAGTTCCTGGCTCTTGGCTTCTGCCTGGCCCAGACCTGGCTGTTGCAGGCATTTGGGAAATAAACTTACAGATGGAAAATCTCTCTCTCTCCGCCACTATACCTTTAAAATAAATAAATAAATCTTTAAAAAGAAACACAGAAAAAAATTTTTTGGCATAAGGAGATGTTATCTATAATAAAGACCCCCATGATTATGCATAAAGCAGAGAATTCATAAAGGGAGGCCCACCTGCTCGGTGAACGCTGTGTGGATTTGACTAGTTTATGTTCCTGTGTGAAGTAAAGACATCAGAATTCGAGACATGCATGCTTAACCCCCTGGCTAGCCGTGGAACAGCAGCAAGTGGGGAAGAGGGAAGGAAAGCCGAGGTCACACTGGCGGGGTGTGAAGGGGAGTGCGACTTCCTCTAAGTCACTCTTTTATTTATTTTTGAAACAGAAGGTCAGAATAGCAAGGCAGGCTTTGGAACAATTAAGAAAAAAAATCCAGCTGTACAAATAAAAAGTAGGAAACAAATAATTGAGGGGTTTTAGGGCTGCTGAGGTCTAAACAGCTCAAAGATGCCTATAATGTGGGGCAGGCATTTGGGGCAGTGGTTAAGATGCCACTTGGGAAACCTACATCCCACAGCGGGGTGCAGGGGTTCAACCCCTGACTCTACTTCAGATTCCAGCTTCCCGCTAATGTGTACCCTGGGAGGCAGCAGGCCATGGTTCAAGTGGCTGGGCCCCCCATCACCCACATGGGAGACTCAGGTTGAGTTCCAGGCTCCTGGCTTTGGCCTGGCCCAGGCCCGGCTGTTGCAGGCATTTGGGGAGTGAACTACTGGATGAGAGTGCTCTCACTCGTGCGCTCTCTCTCATTCAAATAAATAGAAATTAAAACAAAAAAGGTGTCTGTGAAGCTTGTAATGTTCCTGACCCACATGGGGCTCCCCAGCCCAGGCCAGGATCTGCTGTGAGAGCAGCACCAGCCCACAGTATGTGGCCTCAGCGCACATGAGAATCCTAGCATGCCTCACACTGAGTGAGTTTGGCCCTACACTGCTCCCTCCAACTCCTAGGACAGCCATCAGAAGTGTGATACCTAGCTAGCACTGTGGCACAGCAGGTAAAGCGGCCGCCTGTGACACTGGCAAATATTATGCATGCCAGTTCGAATCCCGGCTGCTCCACTTCCAATTCAGCTCCCTGCTATGGCCTGTGGAAGATGGCCCAAAGTCCCTGGGTCCCTGCACCCATGTGGGAGATATGGATGAACCTCCTGGCTCCTGGCTTCTGCTTGACTCAACCCTCACCACTGTGGCCACCTGATGAGTGAACCAGTGGATGGAAGATATCTCTCTCTCTCTCTCTCTATCCCTCAAACTCTGACTAAATAAATAAATAAGACTGTTTTAAAACATGATACCAGGCAGGGTCCACCCAGTCCAGTTTGGCACCATGTCCAGAAAGAGCAAATGGCATTGGTCTTTTTCTAAATTCTTTTCCAGCTAGAATAGGACATTTTAGTTGTAATAGAGAAAAACAAAACAAAACAAAACAAAACAAAAAAAACAGAAATAATAATGGAGCTCCAAGTAAACACTTTATATCAACCCTGTCACTTCCTGCCCCTGACAGCTCTATGGAGACCAGTACACAGATCATCCTCCTTTCCACGTGAGGCCCGGGGATGAACGGGTGTCATTTAGCTGTGACTGTGGAGGTGGTGTTTGAATGGGGCCTGACACTGAGACTGTGCTGCTAACTGCCCTGTGCCACCTCTCCCGGGCACACAGACACAACGAGAGAACGGAAAGCCAAGGCTGTGAGGAAGGCTAAGCAGGTGCGAGAAGAAGCTGATGAGTGAGAAGTCATCCGGCCAAGGCCAGGGAGCGGCCTGCAGCAGGGGTGCAGAGCAGCTGCCCGGTCTCCTCCAGGCTTGCCCTTGCCCTTGCCCTCGGTGGGCAAGGCTGGCGAGTGCACACTTGGCCTGGCCGGGAGCAGTCCTCTATTCCCGGCCTGTCATCTGCGGGTATGTTTGTGTGTCTGTTTATAGGGGTTTGCACGTGCATCTTCTCAGAGACTTAAGGACCTTTGGGGAGACCCTTTGAGAACAAGGACAAAGCCACCCAGCAACTGGGCCCCAGGCCAGGCAGAGCCAGTACAAGGCAGGCTGGCCCCCAGGTGTGCCCAGAGGAGGAGTTAGTGCAGCTGCGGGGCAGCCAGGCGACAGGTGGCAGTGTGAACCTCTCCAGCCATGCCACATTTACCTGAGAGCCAGGAGAGCAAGGAGTTCCGCTTGCCAAGCGGACACCTGACCTGGGTTGACGGCACTGGAGCAAAAGAGGAGGAGGGTCAGTATCCAGGGCCGGGTCAGGAGGCAGGACCCGGAGCCACAGGAAACAGCATGGAGAGACAGAGCTGATGGGAGCCCGGTACCACCAGCAGAGGGGAGCACCGTGGGAAGTGGGGGGAGCTCTGGCAGGAAGGCTGCTCTGCCCTACACAGAGGACAGCAGGGATGCCGGAATGAGCCCAGAATCATTCCCCTCCCTCCCGGCCACCCATGTCAGAACTGCGGGCTGAGGGTAGAAGGATGGAGCCAGGAACCCTGGCTACATCTCCGAGGCTGTGCAGCAGGGATGTGGTGTCTTAGCAGCCGCACATGACCACTCTCCTTCCACACAAGACTTCCCCAAGGCGGATGACGACAGGAGATTCTGGGACAGGCAGGCAAGTCCTTCCCAGACCTCAGGTGTCCAGGCAGGGACCCCTACTCCAACGTGGTGCCTTATCCACCCCCACCCAGCAGCTGTGCCACCCTGGCTCATCCTGGTGGGGCATAGAGGATGCAGTGGGTGTGATGAGCTGAGTGTCACTACACACAGGTGTCCTGGCCCCCAACATGGTTTCCTTTGTGTCAAAGGACAGGTTCCCCAGGAGCCACAGCCACCTGCGCACAAGCACAGCCTGAGTATCATTGGTCCACCCCGCAGCAGGCTCCCTAGGTCAGGGTGCACAGGAGTGAGGAGCGAGTGGGGTTGGATGTGGGCCCTGCCTGCTGGGCTCCCACCCTCATCACACAGCACAGTGTCTTTCCCCAGATCTCCCATAAGCACTCTTGGAAGGGACCCTGTTCCCCCTGTTTGCCCCCAAGTCCCTTTATTCCATCAGAACCAACCCTTAACCAAAGGCAGTGGCTAAGCCCCTGGAAAAGCTAAGACCATCTGTAACCCACCCTGGTAAACAGGCCCTGGCCTGGCTCCCAACTATGGGCCCTCTGGGTGCCCCAGATTGCCTCGCCCCAGTCCTCACCTCCATCTGCTGTCACAGGCAGCAGGGGCACTGGGGCCGCCTGGCTCTGCCAGTCCGTTCTGGTCTCCTTACACTTCTCTCACAGCGGGCCACGAGCCGCTTCTGATTTCATGTAATAGCCACCTAAAGGCCTGTGACTTTCTGAGGCTCCCTGATGTGTCCTTTCCTGCCCATAGTCCTCCCCCCTCCCCCCACAGCGGGTCTCCTTACCCTCTCAGGATACCCCCCCTTGGTTACCCAGCCTTCACTAAGAATTCCCTTCTCGTCCCTGTGACTCGGGCCTCTGGACCCCGTTGAAAGGGGCAAGTCACCCTGCTCTTCCAGGCCACCTCCTCTAGGCCCTGGCAGCCTGGCCCTCACCAATACACACCCCACCCCCTCTCCACCCTCACTCCCACACCTTAAACCACCTCAGTTCTGGGATGCAGGAGAGAGGTGCAGGCCCAGCCCTATAACTCACCAGGGGGGACCGAGGTCAAGGCCATGGTCCCATAGTAGGAGAAGGCACCCGTCTCAAACTTCATGTTCTCCTTCCCTGCCTCCACCTCCACCTTCCCCTGGAAGAACACAAGGTCAGGGTCACAGGGAAGAAAAACAAGGATGAGACCGGTGTGGCAGTGAGGCGCAGGAGTGGCGCAGCCAGCCGCAGGAGGCAGGGGTGGCCCAGAGTCCTGGCACGCTCAGGGCTCTGCCCTGTGGATGCGAGGCGGCCCCGGGGACAAGGATGGGCACTGTGGGGTGAGCAGAGGCTACAGGGCAGCAGAAGGTGGGGTGGGGAGTGGTCCGAGGAGGAGGGCGCGCACCTGCAGGATGAGGATGAAGTAGTCGGCGGGCTTATTTCGGGTGTACAGGTAGTGGCGGACGTAGTACTTGTTGTGCTCGTCAAACTTGAGCTCCTGAATGACGTCTGGGTACTTGAGCAGCCGCAGCAGGATCTTCTCCGATATGAGAGAGGGGCTGAACAGGGGGACCTCTGGAGGAGGAGAGAGGGGGGACTTCAAGCGAGGCCCAGGCCCAGGCTGGTACCTGGCTGGCTCAGGTACTCCCTCACTTCTGCTCCTCTCTGGGAAGGGAGCACGCCTGGCTGCTGACTGCTTAGACCCAAGTCTTCCGTCTGCCTGCGCTGGCCGGGATGGTGGCTCTGGTCCCAGGAGCACACGACCTTGGGCTAACTATTTAACCTGTGCCTCAGTTTCCACATACATCAACTGGGGATAAAACCTCATTGGGTGGTTTGCGAGGTCAAATGGGACAACACAAATAAAGCACTTAGACACACTCCTGGCATGTGGGAAGTGCTTAATCAGTGTCCCTAGAATTACCAGGATCGTCACTATGGAGACTGGCACTCGGTACAGAGGGTTAAGCTGCTGCCGGGAATGCTGGCGTCCCATATCAGAGTGCAGGTTTGCTCCGTTTCTGATCCAGCTCCTTGCTTAATAAACGGACCTAGTAAGACAGCAGAAGGTGGCCCAAGTGCTTGGTCCCTACCACTCATGTGGGAGACTCAGATGGAGTTTCAGGCTCCTGGTTTCAGCTTGGCCCAGCCCTAGCCATTGTAGCCATTTGGGAAGTGAAGATGAAAGATTTTTCTCTGTCACTCTGTGTTTTGAGTAAAAACAAAAAAAAAGGGGGGGGGGGGGTTGGTGTAGAGTGCCACTTGGCATAGTAGACTAAGCCTCTGCCTGCAGTGCCGGCATCCCATATGGGCACTGGCCCCTGTCTTGGCTGCTCCTCTTCCGATCCAGCTCTCTGCTATGGCCTGGGAAAGCAGAGGAAAATGGCTCAAATGCTTAGGCCCCTGCACCCAAGTGGGAGACCTATAAGAAAATCCTGGCTCCTGGCTTCAGATTGGCCAAGTTCTGGCCATTGCAGCCATTTAGGGGCGTGAACCAGCAGATGGAAGACCTTTCTCTCTGTCTCTGTCTCTTTCTCTCTCTCTCTCTAACACTGCCTCTCAAATAAATAAATTAAAAAGGAAAAACAGTAAGATTTTTAAAAAAACCATTACTATTGTTATCAACATTAATATTGTAGTAGCAAACATAAAGGAAAAAGAATTATCACACTGCTACCAACTGAGGGTTGGGAAGGAGGGTGGGTTGTGTGGAAGGGGATGGAGTAGGCAGGTATTTCTCCAATCTGTCACTCAGGTCCTGGGCGACAAAGGGAGCTTTGAACCAGGGGTGAGAAAACAGAAATGTCACTGGTCTCGAGGTCAGTTCCTGCAGGGCCCAGCACACACAGGCAGGGGGCAGGCAGGAAACTGAGAGACCAGGGTGGAACACAGGCCCCTCAGCCACGTGGGCAGGCGAGAGGCAAGTTCCAGCAAGTGGAGGGCCCCCTTCTCCTTACTGATCTCCAAGGTGCCCTCTCAAGGACTTCAGGCTTATTGCAAAAGTAACACGGGTGTGTGTGTGTGTGTGTGAGTGTGTGTGTGCGTGCGCTGTGGCGCAGTGGGTTAATGCCCTGGCTTGAAGAGTCAGCATCCCATATGGGCCTGGTTTGAGTCCCGGCTGCTCCTCTTCTGATCCATCTCTCTGCTATGGCCTGGGAAAGCAGTAGAAGATGGCCCAAGTGCTTGGCCCCTGCACCCAGACAGGAGACCCGGAGGAAGCTCCTGGCTCCTGGCTTCAGATCGGCACAGCTCCGGCCGTTGTGGTCAACTGGGGAGTGAACCAGTAGATGAAAGACCTCACTCTTTCTCTGTAACTCTGACTTTCAAATAAAAAAAAATAAATAAATCTTTTTTTTAAAAAAAAAGTAACTCTGGGGGTAGATGTTTGGCACAGCAGTTAAGTTCCACTTTGGGACACCCACATCCATACTGGAGTGCCTGGTTCGAGTCCAGCCTCCTCCTAATACACACCCTGCAAGTACCCGGGTACCTACCATCCATGTCAGATACCCAGATGGAGTTCTGGGCTCCTCACTTCAGTCTTGCTGTTAAAGAACCAGTGGTTTGGCCGGCGCCGTGGCTCAACAGGCTAATCCTCTGCCTTGCGGCGCAGGCATACTGGGTTCTAGTCCCGGTCGGGGTGCCGGATTCTGTCCCGGTTGCCCCTCTTCCAGTCCAGCTCTCTGCTGTGGCCAGGGAGTGCAGTGGAGGATGGCCCAAGTGCTTGGGTCCTGCACCCCATGGGAGACCAGATAAGCACCTGGCTTCTGCCTTTGGATCAGCGCGGTGCGCCGGCCGCGGCGGCCATTGGAGGGTGAACCAACGGGCAAAGGAAGACCTTTCTCTCTGTCTCTCTCTCTCACTGTCCACTCTGCCTATCAAAAAAAAAAAAAAAAAAGAACCAGTGGTTGGAAGGTCTCTCGCTCTTTGCCGCTGTCTCTCTTTGCTTTTTTTAGTTTCACTTTTTTTTTTTTTTTTTTAAGATTTATTTATTTACTTGAAAAGCAGTTAAAAAGAGAAAGAAGTCTTCCATCTTTGGGTTCACTCCCCAAACTGCTACCATGGCCAGGGCTGGAAACTCCACCCAGGTCTCCCACATGGCTGGCAGGGGGTCAGGCACTTGGGCCATCTTCTGTTGCTTTCCCAGGTGCATCAGCAGGGAGCTGGATGGGAAGCGGAGCAGCTGGGACTCAGTCTGACACTCACACGGGATGCCAGTATTGCAGGCAGCAACTTAACGCATTGCACCACAACACCAGCCCCTCTCTCTGGTTTTTGTGGGTTTTTTTGTTTGTTTGTTTGTTTGTTTGACAGGCAGAGTTAGACAGTGAGACAGAAAGACAGAGAGAAAGGTCTTCCTTCCGTTGGTTCACCTCACAAATGGCTGCTGTGGCCGGCGCGCTGCGCCGATCTGAAGCCAGGAGCCAGGTGCTTCCTCCTGGTCTCCCATGCAGGTGCAGGGCCCAAGCACTTGGGCCATCCTCCACTGCCCTCCTGGGCCATAGCAGAAAGCTGGATTGGAAGAGGGGCAGCCGGGACTAGAACCTGGTGCCCATATGGGATTCCGGCGCTGCAGGCGGAGGATTAGCCAAGTGAGCCATGGCGCCGGCCCAATAAGTATTTTTTAAAAAACAAAAAAGTTAAGTTGGCTGCTCCCTGGAAGCCTGCAGTGTAAGCCCTAAGGAGGAAGGAGGAGGTGCACTGTGCCTTCCAGGGGGCTGGCGCTGTCCTGGCACCTGTAGCCCCCCCCCCCCCCCCCGCCCCGTGCCTGCACTTCCACCAACACTACATGGCCCTCTTTGTGCTCCTACCCGTGGCCAGGAAGCGATGAGCGGCCAGGAGGAGCTGGGGCGAGATTTTCACTTTGAGTTCGTTGTCAGCATCCTTGAAGGCTGAGAAGTCACGCTTGTTCTTCTCAGACACTCGTTTCCGGCTCCGGTTGTCAGCTGCAAGGGAAAGAATCTGGAACTCAGAACTGACTAGAACCCCCCTCCGCCCCTCCCCCCACCCCACGCCCCAGCAGCTCCGGCCCGAGGACCAGGGCAGCCTCCTCTCCCGGCTCCCACATGCTCGCTGCTCGCCGGGCCTCTCCACCCAGGAGCCCCAGGCTTCCGGTCCAGGCAGGATGGGGGCTGTGGCCCGTGGAGAGGGCTGAACTCACTGTACATGTCCGACTCGTCCAGGATCTCGGACTTGATGATCTCCTCGATGACGTCCTCCAGGGTGACCAGGCCCAGGACCTCGTAGAAGGGGTCCCCCTCCCCCTCGTTGTTCACCTTCTGCACAATGGCCAGGTGGGACTTCCCTGCGGGGACAACGGGAGCACAGGCGCCAGGCATAAGACTCTCTCCACCAAACATGGACACGTGACGGTCGTGAGTCACAGGGGTGGAGGCCTGCCGGGGTGCGTCCCCTTTCCCGCATTTTCTGACGTTTCCGTGGCAAACAGATGCTGCTTTTATGAGGAGGAAAACCAAGCTCCTTTTTAAAGGCATCCGTTAAAGAGCACTTGTTTAAAACTGGCAAGGCCCTGCCTGATGCCACTCAGCACGGGCTCCTGGGGCTCCCAGACAAGGAAAAGACCCACACTGACCAGACGGGACAGCTGCATGCAGAGGGTCCCATGCTGCCCACTCGCACAGGGCCACAGGGCCTCGGGGCCACGCTCAAGCTCCTTCGCGGGGCTGTCCTTGGCAAGCTCCCTTGCTGGGACCCAGGGGCTGCAACACCGCCCCAAGCAAAGGCTCCCAGTTCCCAAAGCCATTACCAAATTAGCCCACTGCAATTAGGTCGGCAGAGACGATAATTAGAGAGGCCACCCCTGACCTAATCTAACATAGGAGAAAGTACGGAGCCAGGGGCAGGGCGGGACCCTCCACAGAAGCCACTTGGGTGGCAGTGCTTCCAGGCTCCTTTTCGGGGTGCCCCCTGCTCTCATGCCACAGCCCCAGTGAGCGACAAAAGGGGGGGGGGCACCAGGAAGGGTATGGAACTGTGTGCACCTGGCTTCCCCCTACCATCCCCCTTCACAACCCACCCGTGGGGGCCCCTCTCTGGGGACTGGAGAACTCAGTCCAAATCCCGGGGGGGGAGAGGATGTTTTCCTGGTCTTTAAGATCTCAGAACCTCCGTGCCTCCTAACCCCCAGCTCCAGGATGGGCTCTTACGACTCCCAGGGGCCTCTAAGGGGAAACCCAGAATGCAAGAGCTCCTGGGTCAGGTGAAAAATGATCACTGTGAGGCCGACGCTGTGGTGTAGTGGGTAAAGCCGCCGCCTGCAGTGACATCCCATCCCATATGGGTGCAGGTTCGAGTCCCAGCTGCTCCACTTCCAATCCAGCTCTCTGCTATGGCCTGGGAAAGCAGTGGAAGATGGCCCAAGTGCTTGGGCCCCTGCACCCACGTGGGAGACCCAGAAGAAACACCTGGCTCCTGGCTTCAGATTGGCCCAGCTCTGGCTGTTGCGGCCATTTGGGGAGTGAAGCCGTGGATGGAAGACCTCTCTTTTTTTCTGATTCTGTCTCTGTAACTCTACCTTACAAATAAATAAATAAATAAATCTTTAAAAAAAAAAAAAGATCACGGCACAGCCCATGTGATGCGGCAGGGAGGGTGGTGCTTTGTGAGTCACTGACGCATGTATGAGCACTTCCCACTACGGTTGTGGTCAGAACAGCTTTAGCGCCTTGCTGGACAGAACCATGGCTGGCTTCGATCAAACGTCCCCTCGTACAGAGCCAGGCCAACAAGTGCCGAGGGATCGGCTGGGGTCCCCAGGCAGGGCAGCAGCCAGTCAGCCCAGGGCCCCTGGAGTGTGCTCAGGGCTACCAGGATCCGAGACCTAGGAAATGTGCCAGATAAACTATGTCACCAAACGGGACAGAAAGGAAAGCAAGGCAGCTTTTCCCACTTTGGCATCCCCAAGAGGGACAAACAGGCCTTCCACTTACTCCGGCTGGTGGTCAGGTGAGAGGGTACAACATTTCAGGAGGCCAGCTGGGCAGGATGTCTCGACATTACGGGCTGCTAACCTTGAACTCGGAAACTCCTGTTCCAGGAGCTCCCCGTCCAGAGAGGGCACCTTCACAAAAGCAATGGGGAATCGCTGCAACATTCTTTTTAATGGCCCCAACCCAGTGGCCACGGGGCATGAGCCCAACACGGGGGCCGCAGCTGCTCCGGGGAGGACACGATACAGCTGATGGACCAGATGCGGCAGACACTGATACAGGCAAGAAGGCAACGAGGACCAAGAACCCCGCCCACCCTACCTTTTGGGTGGACTAGCCAAGGCTGAAAATAACCAACACAGCTGCTGACGGAATCCCAGCCACTATTATAATATCATTATAATAAAATTATCATGGCTGACACTCCCGCCGGGCACCTGACAACCTGACACTTCCCAGACTTCCAAGAGGCAAGAAAATGGGTGGAACTCACACCCCACCCCCTATGAAGACTCAGTACCTCCAGATCATAAGGGATAACCTCACCCCTTGCTGGGCACAGCTCTGTCGAGCGTGCTCAAGTGTGTGCTTTCTCTCGGCAAACAAATCCCTCTCCTCCACCGTATCTTGCTGTGGCTGCTCCTTGAATTCCTTCCCGTGTCAGAGGCAAGAACCTGGACCCAGCCGCCCAACCACAGATCCCAAGACAGCTCTTGCTGGACGAGCAGGCTAAAGGCACGGCCTGCACAGCAACAAAGTGGGGTGCTCGGACGCACCTGGACAACAGAGGCCCCTTTGGAGGGTGTGGAGCTTGTGGGAGGAGCCCTGAGATCCTTTCTCTACTGTTCTACTGATGGGCATATTTTACTTATGATTTACTTATGATTTTGGAAGGTGGGAGCGGGGGGATACAGAGAGAGAAATCTTCCATCTGCTGGTTCACTCCCCAATGGCCGGGACTGGGCCAGACCAAAGTCGGGAGCCAGGAGCTTCTTCTGGGTCTCCCACGTGGGTGGCAAGGGCCCAAGCACTTGGGACATCCTCTGCTGCTTTCCTAGGTGCATTAGCAGGGAGCTGGATGGGAAGTGGAGCAGCCGGGACTCAAACCAGCACTCATATAGGATGCCCGTGTCACAGGCGGCACCTAAACTCTGTGTCACCACCCTGGTCTCTATAATTTTTTTAAAACTGCAAAGCAAGTTGAGGAAATAAAACGAAGGGGGACAACAGGAAAGCGACAAGAGCATTTGGGTGGGCAAGGACCCCCTGTGCAGGCGATGGGGGCGCGTCCTCTGCCGAAGTTAACTGTCCTGCCCTCGCTCTGAAAGCTCGGATGCCACAGGCTCAGACCAAATCCCAACCAGTAAACAGTCACGGGTTGCGCTGGCCTCACGAGGAAAGGTTGGCAGCTTCTCTCAAGGGCAGAAACATCCCTCAAGTGGGCGAAATGAGCTGAAGCCCAGGGCAAGGTCTTGGTGCCACTCCAGCCCAGAGGCCTCCTCTGAGGCCTCTTTGTTCCCGGGAGTCACTGCTGCGCGTGGGCGCCCTCTGGCGGCAGCCGTCTGCGCGACAGGCACCGGGTAGGCGTGCAGCCCTGAGCACTGCGGATGCCAGCACCCTCACCCTCGCTGGGCCTGCTAGGAGCCCCGGGCACTGGCGCTGCTGATGGCTGGCTGGCTGGGGCTGCACACCGGGTTCCTGCCTAAGGGGCCAGTCGCTCCTCCTCTGCTGGGCCAGACAAGGTCCCCTGGGCTGTGTTTGCCTTTTTCTAATTTGTTTGCCCAGAGGGGGCATCTTTTCATCCTCATCCAGAGATGCTCCTGTCAGGATGACAGGGCCTCACTCTCAGATGGCCTGCTGACCACAGGGTCACGCCCTCCCTGCTCCTGACAATCCTTCCTCCCCTGGGCGTCCAAGACACGCCCTCCCTGCGTTCCTGACCTCAGCGGTCACCCCTCTCCCCAGCTTCTAACGCCGAGCCCTGGCACCTGGTCCCTTACTTCAAACACAACGCTCAGGGCAGCTCCACCCTGGCCTTGCAGGGGATCAGCCTGAGGGGGAGGGCCTGGCCACCTCTCTTTACTACTCTACACCCACTCAGCAGTGGAACCAGAAGGAGAAGAGGGATACAGACTAAACAGTCATTCGATGTTTTAGTAACTGAGCAGTCTCTACTTTATACCCCAGAAATCACTGCTACCTGAAGAATCATTTAAAATAAGTGGATCGGGGCCGGTGCTGTGGCGTAGTAGGTCAAGCTTCGGCCTGCAGGGCTGGCATCCCATATGGGTGCCAGTTCAAGTCCTGGCTGCTCCACTTCCGATCCAGCTCTCTGCTATGGCCTGGGAAAGCAGTGGAAAATGGACCAAGTCCTTGGGTCCCTGCACCCACGTGGGAGACCCAGAAGAAGCTCCTGGCTCCTGGCTTCCGATTGGCCCAGCTCTGGCCACTGTGGCCATCTGGGGAGTGAGCCAGCGGATGAAAGACCTTCTGTCTATTTGTAACTCTGCCTCTCAAATAAATAAATAAATCTTAAAAAAAAAAAAAAAGGCAGATCAACTTGAGGTTTACTTTAATGATTCTCATTATATGGAACTGAACTCTAACAAGAAACTATTGTAATGAGCCATCTCTTGGGGGTGGCTGGGGAGATAAATGAACATTTAAATAACACAGCTGCAGCTGAAAAATCTCATATTTTTCAAAGTCTGGATGATGAAGTCAATACAGCAAAATTTTCATCGTTGGTTAAGCCACATGAAATTGCAATATTTGATAGTTTTTGACCAAAAACTGCAATTTCATGGTTTGGTCTAAGAGTATAGGACATTCGGGATGGCTTTTGTTTTCTTTTTTGTACTTTTCTTTATAATTCCAAATTTCCATAACGAATACTATTAATTTCATAATCAGAAATAAAGTAACTTTAAACAAAAATCCTAGCACTACTTGTTCTGGGAATTCAGGTTCCTGAGCCTTCCCAAATTTAAGTGCTCCTACAATGGAAGCCCGCTGGCCCCTCCGACTGGGTACTACCCTGGGCCTCGCCCGCCCGGTAGCCCGCCTGCCCACCCCGCCCTTGCTAACCTTTGTCCGGGAACAGCCAGTTAGGACTCCCCCACCTGCTAGAGAATTGCAGGCGAGGCCTCCAGACACCCTAGAGGCAGCCCTCAGGCAGGCAGTCACACCCCCACCACACACACACACACACACACACACCTGCCAGGTCACCAATCAGAGGGCAGGCAATGAGCAGAC
Organism: Lepus europaeus; assembly: GCF_033115175.1. Lineage (NCBI taxonomy): Eukaryota > Metazoa > Chordata > Mammalia > Lagomorpha > Leporidae > Lepus > Lepus europaeus. The sequence goes on along the minus strand of NC_084839.1, from coordinate 86,594,678 downwards.
CCACAACCTGCTTGAGGCCATGGGCAGCCACTCCCACTCCTTGGCCTCTGGAGCAACGCTTCTCCTTCTGACCTTGGCTCACATGTGGCTATCCCCAGCCCTAGCCCCCAGCCCGCTTCCTCCCACAGCATCAGCTGCCCAGCGTCCATCTCCCACTGACCAGGCTACAGCCCAGGGAGCCTTGTGCTGGACAGTCACTACACTCATGCTGCCCCCGCACAACCTTCCGGCCACAGCAGGTGCTCTGAACCCTCAGCTGGCTACAGAAAGAAGGTCTCCAGGGGCACCAGAAAGCCCAGTCCCCCATCCTACACAATGCCCATTTTAGCAAACTGCCAGGATCTCCTTCCCCCATGCAAACAAAAGGTAACAATCTCTAGTCTCTCAAAGTCCATAAGGAAACATTCCTAGATGCTGGGCTTCAAGTGCACACGGGCACCGGTGAGAGGCCCCACTCATTGGCTCAGCTGCCTTTCTCATAGGGAAGACACCAAGGACCCCAGCTCAAACAAGGGGTCCCACCATTGGAGACGGGTCCTTGATACCTCCCCCACTAGCTGTCCCAGGAAGTTCAGTCTCTTACATTCCATGTTCCCAAGAATGACCCCAAGCTCTCAGGTTCTCCCTAGGGGGAGGGCCTGGCCTGGCTGGCTGCACACCATAGCCTTGTGCCCTGGGCTGCACCTGCAGACATTGTGGGTCCCCTGACTGCCTGGCAATCCCCTCCTTGCTCCTCCCTTTGCCCAGGCTTGGGCAGGATTAAGCTGGTTATTAATAGTGCTGACCTCAACCAGCAGGCGCAGCGGCAGCCCAGCCCGGCCAGAAGGCAGAGCCAGAGGAGGAGAGGTGCCAGCCAGACAAGTGCCTGGCCTTCCAGCCTTGGGGAGGTCCGGCCAGGTTCATCCACAGTCCCAAGCAGGCCTCACTGTCCTCCCTGCCTCCCAGAGAAGCAGCTGTCGGTCAGGACTGTCAGTCCAAGCAACGGCCAGGAGACCAGAGGCTGCGGAGGCCCAGCAGGCAGCCCATACCCAAGATCGCTGGGTCCCTGGACACCCTAGGCCTCCCAGCCTGGGAAGAGGCAAAGGTGAAGCTGCCCGAACACCCCAGGGGAGACCTCCTGTGTGGCCTGCAACTCCAGGGGCCTGCAGGGGCACAGTAGCAACCCAGGCTCAAGCCAGGGTGCCGGGGGGGTCTGCACAAAGGTCTTCTGGTTGTCACAGAGCTATCCCTGGAGCTGGCAGGGAGATGGGCCCAACTGTACAAATCACTGCTTCCATGGCAGGCAGGCGCTGCTCTGTCCTCGATTTTGATATAAAGTAAAATATATTCATTATAAGACGTATAGGCACTAAAATAGCGTGGTGTGGGAGGGCAGGTGTTTGGCATAGCGATTAGGATGCCACTTGGGGCCCCTGCACCCCACATTCGAGTGCTTGGTTTGAGTCCTGAATACTGTGCTCCTGATCCAGCTTCCTAAGGCTCGCTCTAGGAGACAGCAGGTGATGTCCCTGCCACCCGGGCAGGACAGCCAGATGGGGTGTCAGACTCCTGGCTCCACTGTGGCCTGGTCCCAAACTATTGCAGGCATTTGGGGAGTGAAGCAGAGGATAGAAGATCTCTCTCTATCTCTCTCTCATCTCTGTCTCTCTCTTTCAAATAAAATGAAAATAATGTTTTAATTAAAAATAAAATAGTGTGGTATTGTAGAAAATAATACAAAGCATCAGAAATAAACTCCAGCAAATTAAGAACACTATTTTATTTATTTACTTGAGAGGCAAAGAGGATGGCGTGTGTGGGGGAGAGGGGTGGCGTTTATAGATGACAGAGTGCTTCACATCCCAAAGGCTCACCACAGGGGAGACCGAGATGCAATCCAGGTCTCCCACATGGGAGGCAGAAACTCAATGACTGGAGCCATCACCACTGCCTCTTACGGTCTGCATTAACAGCAAGCTGGAGTCAGGAGTGGAGGCAGAACCCGAACCCAGATCCTCCAATTTGAGCCACGGGCACTTTGATTTCTAGACCAAATGCCTGCCCCATAAACTTGGCATTTTTTTTTTTTTAAGATGTATTTTTATGTGAAAAGCAGAGTAACAGAGAAAAAGAAAGAGAGATTGAGAGAGATTTTTGTTCACTCCCTAAATGGCTCTAACAGCCAGGGTTGGGCCAGGCCAAAGTTAGGAGCCCAGAATTCCATGCAGGCCTCCCACATGCGTGGGTGGCAGGGGCCCAAACACTTGGGTCGTTCTCTGCTGTCTTTCCAGGAGCAGCAGCACGGAGACGGACCGGAAGTGAAACCAAAGCCACCACTCCATTATGGGATGTCGGCATCACACACACAGCTAACCCATAATGCCAGCCCCAAACCTGGCAATTTAAATCAAAGGAGAAAAAGGGATGATTTTTCATGAAAGGTTATGGAGCTAGGTTTGCTAACTGGTCCTGTATCATTGTTTTATACAAGCCTTTATCAGTCAATGAAAAAAAAAAAAGTCTAATTTCAAACACAAATACAATAAATACAAATTAAAACCAAGACAATACAAAATTTAAAAAATGAACTATCACTGGCCGGTGCCGTGGCTCATTAGGCTAATCCTCTGCCTGCAGCGCCAGTACTCTGGGTTCTAGTCCCAGTTGGGCGCCAGTTCTGTCCCGGTTGCTCTCTGCTGTGGCCCGGGAAGGCAGTGGAGGATGGTCCAAGTGTTTGGGCCTTGCACCCGCATGGGAGACCAAGAGGAAGCACCTGGCTCCTGGCTTCGGATCGGCGCGGCACCATCCGTAGCGGCCGTTTGAGGGGTGAACCAACAGAAGGAAGACCTTTCTCTCTGTCTCTCTCTTTCTTTCTCACTGTCTAACTCTGCCTGTCAAAAAAAAAAAAAGAGCTATCACTTTTTTTTTAACCTATCATACCTGCCAAGATTACAGTGGTAAACTCAGTGCTGGGAGGAAAACTGCCCAGTTTTTCTTCAGGAATTTGACACTATGTGTCAAAATGTAAAACATACAAGACCTTGAACTTGGCTACTTCTTCCACCCCAAGAAAGTCGCAGGCGGAGGATTAGCCTAGTGAGCTGTGGCGCTGGCCAAGAAAGTGATCTTCAGAACAAAGGAAATACCCAGGCCAGCATGGAAGGTGTGCCCAGAAGGTCAACGTTATTCCTATCACCAAACTGCAGTCACTAAAAAGGCTGACTCAGACATAATTTATTTAAAGAGGTGGTGATTCAGAGTTTGTATGTAGCAAAAAGTTATAAAATAGTACAGTAGGAGCAATTACTGTTTTTTTTTTTACTTTTGTTTAATGCATTGTATATTCAATATGTTCTATGTTTTACTTTTTTCTTTTTAAAGACTTACTTATTTTTTATTTGAGAAGCATGGTTACAGAACGAGGGAGAGGTCTTCCAACCGCTGGTTTATTCTGTAAATGACTGCAACGGCCAGAGCTGAGCCAATCCAAAGCCAGGAGCCAGGAGCCTCTTCTGAGTCTCCCCTGTGGATGTAGGGGCCCAAGGACTTGGGCCATCCTCCACTGCCTTCCCAGGCCACCAGCAGGGAGCTGGATTGGAAGTAGAACAGCCAGGACTCAAACTGGCGCCCATGAGGGAGCCGGCCTGGCAGGCAGAGGCTTGACCTACTATGCCACAGCACTGGCCCATTTTACTTTTATAACCAAAATGAGAGAATGCTATTTTCATCTTAGAAGGAAGGAAAAAGCAATGCAGCTTGTGGCTGGCTTACGCCAGAACACACCAAAATATTCACATTTTGGGTAATGGGATCAGAGTGACTTTCATTTCTTAATCATTTCATACTTTACTAAAAGTTTCTAAAACAGGGGCCAGCATGGTGGCACAGAGAGTCAAGCACTGACTGCAGTGTCAGCATCCCACACAGGTGCCAATTCAAGTCCCGGCTGCACGACTTCCAGTGGCCCAAGTGCTTGGGTCCCACACCCATGTGGGAGACCCAGAAGAAGCTCCTGACTTCAGATCAGTCCAGCTCTGGCTATTTGTGGGCCATTTGGGAAGTAAACCTACAGATGGAAGCTCTCTCTGTGTAACTCTTTTAAATAAATAAATAAATCTTTAAAAAAAATGTTTCTACACCAAATACATGGTTGGTGCTGGTTATCTGTGGGGATTGGCTCCAGGGTGCCCACTGCAGGTACCAAAATCCATGGATGCTCTAAAGCCCCTTTCATAAAGTAGTATAGTGTTTGCATGGAACCTACCCAAGCTCTCGCACACTTTAGATCATTTCCTGATTACTGACAACACTAACACAATCTAAGTGCAGTGGAAGCAGGTGTTAATTGTTGTATTATTTAGGGACTAATGCCAGGAGAAAAAGCCCCATGCTGAATGCGACTTTTTTTTTCCCCAAAATATTTTTACATGCAGTTGGTTCACACTGAAAACATGGATGTGGAGAGCCAGTTGTACTACATTTATTTTCAGTTTTCCCTTAAGAAATACAATATGAGGCCAGGGTTGTGGTGTAGTGGGTAAAATTGCCACCTGCACACCAGCATCCCACATGGGCTCTGGTTCCAGTCATGGCTGCTCCACTCAGGATCCAGCTCCCTGCTAATGCGCCTGGGAAAGCAGCAGATGGTTCAAGTGTTGGGGCCCCTGCCACCCACATGAGAGACCCGGATGAAGCTCCTGGCTCCTGGCTTTGGCCTGGCCCGGTGCTGGCTCTTAAGGTCATCTGGGGAATGAACCATAGAATCTCTCTCTCTCTCCCTCATTCCCTCCCTCCCTCCTTCTCTCCTTCCTTCCCTCCCTCCATCTCTCCTTTCTCTCTGTCCCTCCTTCCCTCTCCTTCTCTGGGTAACTGTTCCATTAAAATAATAAAGAAAACTGAAAGGAAAGAAATGCAGTATGCACCCTCCAGCCCTCTGCCTTCCTTTGTGCGCCCACTGGAGCACAGAGCCCACCTGCCTCACCTGTGGCTTGTTCCCTGGTTAGAGGGGAGGTGCCAGGATGGATTAAGCCCTTCCCTTCTGCAGATGGCACAGACTGTTGCCAATCTTTTCTCTTTTACTGCAGATAAAGCTGCAATAAAAATCCCTGTAAGGCTACCGTTTGACTCACAGGAGATTATGATACACAATAGATGTGAAGTCAATGGGCCAAAGAGGACAGAAACCTCCAAATTCCTTTCCACAGCAGGAGTCCTGGTTGGCGCTCTCTCCGGCAGAAGTCATGTTTGCTGGTTCACAATTCAAGCCTCACCATCTCCCCCAAGGCCAAAGATACAGGAGGTGCTCATCAACGGCACCGAGGAAAACGGCACAGGGTCACTAGGTACCTCTTTTTGTTTTTAAAGATTTATTTTCTTTGAAACGCAGAGATACCAAGGAAAACAGAAGAAGAGATCTTCCATCCACTGGTTCACTTCCCAAATAGCCACAGCTGGGGTCAAGCCGCACCCAGGAGCTTCTTCTGGGTCCTGCAAAGGGGTGGCAGGGACCCAGGCACTCGGGCCATTTTCCGCTGCTTTCCCAGGCACATTAGCTGGGAGCTGGATGGGAAGTGGAGCAGCCGGGCCTCAACCAGAGCCCTGTGGAATGCTGGTGTTGCAGGCAGTGGCTTAACCCACTGTGCCACAGCGCCGGCCCTGCTAGGGATGTTTTTAGGAGAGAAGAAATGACAACAGAGGGCAAGACTCAGGGAAAACAGGAAAAACAGAGAGGAAGTGGTAGATGCCAGCCTCAGGGAGGGGGGAAAGAGATGCATGCTGTGACCCACTGGCCACAAACACACAAGGGAGCCACCTGTCGTGAAAACACTTGCTGGGCCGTCCTGGACCAGGCCACACAGCCCCACGGCCACGACTCACAGGAACTTGTCAGAGCAGACTGTTCACGCGCATTTTCCAAGCTAAATATGTAAGTTTAGCTTTTGGGTTTGTGCACAGCCTGAGCCGTGGGCCCTGACCTGCCTGCATGCCCCGTCCCCTGCCTGCACCCACTCGCTCACTTTCCAGCTTGCTGGCAGGCAGCACGGAGGAGGCGTGCTGTACTCCCCCACGGCTTCACAGACTCAGGTGAGCGCCCTCGCGAATCAGATGGGGGCTCATCAAGACCAAGGAAACAGCAGATTAAAGAGGCCACGAGCGAGGCAAGGCGTGGGGGAACAGTACCTGTGGAGTCAGGGCTGCCACTCGGGACAGACTCACAGGGGATGAACCCCACCTGAAGTGAGGACAGAGCATGGGCTACAGGCAATAGGAAGATAATGTTTATTACAACTTGCCTTCAACAAAATTTTGTTTGCTTCATAACATGTGTACTGGCAAATCGTCCATCTATATAATTTGTGAGTGAATGGAGGTACAAACTAATGGATCAAGGCACAGACCACGTGGGTGAAAGTTTGGACAGGTGCCTTTAGGATAGTCTGGTAGGCATTTGACCCAGCAGTCCCACTTCTGGGAATTTACCCAAGCAAAATGAAATCACCAGGTGAAAGAGTTATCTGTACCCCCATGTTCACTGCCGCTCAACTCACAACAGCTAAGATATGGAGCCGACCCAGAGCCCCATCTACTGATGACTGGACAAAGAAATTATGGTACCTACACACTATGGAGTACTACTCAGCGATAAAAAAAAAAAAAATGAAATCTTGTCTTTTGCAACAAAATGAATGCAACTAGAAACCATTATACTTAGTGAAATAAGCCAGTCCCAAAAAGACAGTTACCGTATGTTTTCCCTGATCTGGGGTAACTAAAAGAGTACCTAACATGAAATGCATTAGAGTGAAATGGACATTTTCAGATTCAATGATTGTTTGTAGCCCTTGTCTCTTCTGTTGAGGAACAGTGTTTTTTTCTATTTGTTGAACAATATATTTATTTAGTGCAGGGTTAATCTTACGATCATTAACTGAAAGTAGATTTTTTTTTTTTTTTTTTTTTGCAAGGCAGAGTTAGACAGTGAGAGAGGGACAGAGAGAGTTATAGACAGACAGAAAGAGAGAAAGGTCTTCCTTCCATGGTTCACCCCCAAATGGCCACTACGGCCGGCGCTGCGCCGATCCAAAGCCAGGAGCCGGGTACTTCCTCCCGGTCTCTCATGAGGGTACAGGGACCCAAGCTCTTGGGTCATCCTCCACTGCCCTCCCGGGCCACAGCAGAGAGCTGGACTGGAAGAGGAGCCACCGGGACTAGTACCCGGCGCCCCAACCAGGACTAGAACCCAGGATGCCGGTGCCGCAGGCAGAGGATTAGCCAAGAGAGCCATGGTGCCAGCCAAAAGTAGATCTTTTTAAAAATTAAGAATGGGAATGGGAGGCCGGCGCCGCAGCTCACTAGGCTAATCCTCCGCCTTGCGGCGCCGGCACACCGGGTTCTAGTCCCGGTCGGGGCACCGGATTCTGTCCCGGTTGCCCCTCTTCCAGGCCAGCGCTCTTCTGTGGCCAGGGAGAGCAGTGGAGGATGGCCCAAGTGCTTGGGCCCTGCACCCCATGGGAGACCAAGAGAAGCACCTGGCTCCTGCCATCGGATCAGCGCGCTGCGCCGGCCACGGCAGCCATTGGAGGGTGAACCAACGGCAAAAAGGAAGACCTTTCTTTCTCTCTCTCTCTCTCTCACTATCCACTCTGCCTGTCAAAAAAAAAAAAAAAAAAAAAAAGGGAATGGGAGAGGGAGGAGGAAGAAGGGTTGAAGCACGGGCAGGAGGGGGGTTTGGCTGGGAAGTAGCACTATGTTCCTAAATCTGTATATATGAAATACATGAAATTTGTACACCTTAAATACAATTTTTTAAAAAATGGTGGGGCGAGAGTTTGGCACACAGGTTAAAGTACCGCTTGCAACACCTGCATCCATCGTGACGCCCAGGTTTGAGTCCCAGCTGCTCTGCTTCTGATCCAGCTCCCTGCTAATGTGTCTGGGAAAGGTGGGAAGGGAGGGTAAAGGGGGCTGGGACTCAGAGAATTCAAGCCCAGGGTCACACTGATCAAGTGATCAAGCTGGGACACACAGCTGGGACTCAGGTTCCAAACAGCTGCTCCTCCTGACCCGGGTGTCCCAGGTGAAGCCGCTGACAACGGGTGGTGGGGACCCTGAAACTGCTCCCTCACCCTGGGAACAGATCTCCACGCCTGATTTTCCTCTAGCTAGTACTTCAGTGTTCTAGCTTTCAATACGGAAAATATCACACATACACGAAAGTAGAGGTAATAATATAATTACACCCTCGCCTAATTTAAACAATTAAGGAATCCTCACGGCCAATCTTGTTTCCTCTTTTACTCCCACTCACTCTAGGGGCTTATTTTGAAGTAAAGTTCAGATTTTATCTGCAAATACCTGTAAATTTTACTGTAAATATTTTATATTACAATATGCATTTCTATGAGGACTTTAAAAAATAGTATTATCGTACCCAAAAAAAACCATACAAGTATAGGCTGGTTTTTAAAAAATTTGTGGGAAATTATTTAAAAGAAAGTTATGCATGGGTTTCAACTGTTTCTTGCACCAAAATAAACATTTTAATCCAATTTTCCATAAACTTTTTTGCAATACATGTATATTTCTTTATGTCATCAACTATCCAGCGTGCTAATTTCTTCAATTATGATGTTATTGTGTACATGTAACTGATTTTTACATTTTTTTCTGATACTGGTAACAAAAGTGGAAGGAAATTAAGATCGTTTATATTCCTGTCTTGCAAGGATAATTACTGCTAACTGAGTACTTCCTTTAGTGTCTTAAAATGAATGCATACAGATAAAATTTCGCAGTATATATTTCTACCATGAATTGGACCATCACATACAGATTTGTACTCTATTTTTAAAATACTTTCCATTGTGAACCAGTGGATGGAAGACCTCTCTCTCTCTCTCTCTTCTGTCTCTCCTCTCTCTGTGTAACGCTTTCAAGTAAATAAATAAATCTTTAAAAAAATACTTTCCATTCTTTGTATTTTCCCAAGTCACTGAAAAATATATATATATATTTTTTGACAGGCAGAGTTAGACAGTGAGAAAGAGAGAGAGAGACAGAGAGAAAGGTCTTCCCTCCGTTGGTTTACTCCCCAAATGGCTGCCACGGCCGGCATGCTGCGCCGATCAGAAGCCAGGAGCCAGAAGCCACGAGCCAGGTGCTTCCTCCTGGTCTCCCATGCGGGTACAGGGCCCAAGCACTTGGGCCATCCTCCACTGTCTTCCCGGGCCACAGGAGAGAGCTGGACTGGAAGAGGAGCAACCAGGACAGAATCCGGTGCCCCAACTGGGACTAGAACCTGGGGTATCGGCACCGCAGGCGGAGGATTAGCCTAGTGAGCCACAGCGCTGGCTTGAAAAATATTTTAAAAATCAAATGGCCTCACAATATTTCCTGGTACAGATGTGAACCCAATCTCAACCCCCTCTGGCTCTGAAATGATGCCTGCTCCTCTTTTTTTGCTCCCAGAAGCCCTGGCGTCTGAATCTATTTGGCTACATTGCCATGTCCTTAAGACTGGGGTCAAAGGATAGGCTCTTTCAAGTTTCTGGAGTTATCTAAGGAGTCAGTTGAGCCCTAATGCGCCCTTCAGGACACAGCCAGGGCAGTTAGAAGGTCTTGGTGTGAACTGAGAGATAAGAGCCACCAAGGGCTGTCAGAGGTGGGAGACGACAACAGAACTTGAGTGATTTGACACAGCGGGAGCCAAAGTGGAATATGGAGTGAGTGGCGTGTCCCACCCAATTGCTGGCTGGCAGCCTGGCAGCTGGTTGCAGGCTCTTTCCAAAGGGGTTATGGCCTGGAGGTGCAGAGGGGGTGTCCCACCAGCACCACCAGCCCTCCTGTGGGCTTGAATCCCTCCAGCTAACGGCTTCTCTCTTTCCACATGGCCCTCTATTCTCAGGAGCCTCCTGGCCTCTTCTGGAATCAGAGCTGGAGGCATGCTTCCCAGCTGACTGGCTAACCCACTCCAGCACCACCCCCCCCCCCGGAGGAGCCCCTTCCTCATCAGGCCTTGGCAGCTCACTACTGCCTCGTGAGGCACCCATTCATTGGATGGACCTGTTTGTATAACCAGTTAACTAGTCTACAGTCAAATCAATCTATAAGTCGGCCCATAATTAATGAGCCAGGTTAGTCATAAAGATTCAAAAAGAAAGTCTGCTGAAGACTCTGCTAAAATCAAGGTACATTTAGTCTGGGACTAGCTTTCCAACAAACTGGCCTAGTAATCCAATCCAGCCACACACTCACAAAAACAAACAAACAAACAAACAAAACAGGAAGATTAAATAAGCTATTTTTTCCCTTGGTGAACCCCAATCAGCTCCTTGCAGTCATATACCGTTTTCAAATGTGTACTAACTAATTGGAGTCATTCCAGATCTTGATATCAAAACTTGAAGAGGGAGAAAAGCTACAGCAACAGTGCTTGTGACACAAGAGAGAAGCAGGAACAGGCGGGAGGAGGAAGAGGATGAGAATAGCACTTGGTATGTTCAAACTTGCTCACCTAAACAGGGCTATTAATTATAAGGCGGGAAAGACTTAATTATGAAACAATTATTTTTCCTGCCATTAAAAAAAAAAAAACCTGATGCCATCTCATAATGTTTTCTTCCGTTTCTCATAATAGCAGGAAAAGCAATTACAGGCCCATCTCTCTCTCATGAATGTAGATGCCAAAATTCTAAAACTACAATTAAACCCAGTGGTGAGTAAAAAGGATAAAACATCACAATTGAGTTACTTTACTCCAGCCATGCAATACATGTTTGAATTAGCACACGAAAATCAGTGCACTTCGGAATAAAGAAGAGAAAACATTTAATTATGTCAACGGAAACAAACCAAAAAAGCACTTGATAAAACTCAACTACTGGCCAGCGCCGCGGCTCACTAGGCTAATCTTCCACCTGCGACGCCGGTACTCCAGGTTCTAGTTCCAGTTGGGGCGCTGGTTCTGTCCCGGCTGCTCCTCTTCCAGCTCAGTTCTCTGCTGTGGCCCGGGAAGGCAGTGGAGGATGGCCCAAGTGCTTGGGCCCTGCACCCGCATGGGAGACCAGGAGAAGCACCTGGCTCCTGGCTTTGGATCGGCGCAGTACGCTGGCCGCAGCACGCCAGCCGCAGAGGCCATTGGGGCATGAACCAACGGAAAAGGAAGACCTTTCTCTCTGTCTCTCTCTCTCTCACTGTCTAATTCTGTCTGTCAAAAAAAAAAAAAAAAAAAAACAAACAACCAAAAACAAAACTCAACTACTATTCATTATAAAAACTCTTAGAGAACTCCATGGATCTGATACAGGAAATCCACACAAAAACAAGAGCAGAATCACACATAATGATCAATTCTTTTTTTTTTTTTTTTTTTTTTTTTTTTAAGATTTATTTATTTGAAAGGCAGAGTCAGGGAGAGAAGGAGAGACAGAGAGATCCGGTTCACTTCTCAAATGGCCGCAACGACTGGGGCTAGGCCAGGCAGAAGCCAGGAGCCAGGCGCTTCCTCTGGGTCTCTCATGTGGGTGCGGTGGCCTAGGGACCTGGGCCATCTTCCATTACAAGCAGCTACATCTTAAGAGGAGCAGCAGCGATGGGAACAGTGCCCATACAGGATGCTGGCGCTGCAGCCAGGCTTAACCCACTGCATCACAGCACTGGCCCTCCTAATACTCAGTTCTGAAGCCTTCTCCCCGGGAGGAGGAAGGTGACAGGATGCCCACTATCACTAGTCAACGTGATCCCAGATGTCCTGGCCATGAAACAAGAAGATGAAAGATGTGAAGGTTTGGGGCCGGCAGTGGGTTACGGCGCTTGTGACACCCAGCATCCCTTATCACACACCAGTACAAAACCTGGCTGCTCCCTGCTAACGTGCAGAAGATGGCCCAGGGACTTGGGTCCCTGCCACCCATGTGGGAGACCCAGATGGAGCTCCAGGCTCCTGGCTTCAGCCTGACCCAGTCCTGGAGGATGTGTCCATTTGGGGAATGAACCAGCAAATGGAAAATCTCTTTCTGTCTGTAACTCTGCCTTTCAAATAAATAAAATAAATCTAAAAAAAAAAAAAAAAAAAAAAAAAAAGGATTAGGTTTAGCAGTAAGTAATGAATAAAGTTAATAAATAAATAGAGTTACCATCACTCAAAGGCAACATAATTATATATTTAGGAAATTCAAAAGGATCTAAGATAAGACATTAGAGGTAATCATGGGGCTGGCCTCCTGGCACAGTGGGTTAAGCAGCTGCCTGCAACACCGGCAACCCATACAGGCGCAGGTTCAAGTCATAGCCACTCCACTTCCGAGCAGCCCCAGCTGTTGCAGCCATTTGGGGAGTGAATCAGTACAGGAAAATTCTGTCTCTCTGCCTTTCAAATAACTAAAATCTTAAAAAAAAATGAACTTATAGCAAGGTCAACATATAAAATTAATTCTATTTCTCTACACATGTGTTGTACAATAAATAAAGAATGTGGCCGGCGCCGCGGCTCACTAGGCTAATCCTCCGCCTTGCGGCGCCGGCACACCGGGTTCTAGTCCCGGTCGGGGCACCGATCCTGTCCCGGTTGCCCCTCTTCCAGGCCAGCTCTCTGCTGTGGCCAGGGAGTGCAGTGGAGGATGGCCCAAGTGCTTGGGTCCTGCACCCCATGGGAGACCAGGAGAAGCACCTGGCTCCTGCCATCGGATCAGCGCGGTGCGCCGGCCACAGCGCGCCAACCGCGGCGGCCATTGGAGGGTGAACCAACGGCAAAGGAAGACCTTTCTCTCTGTCTCTCTCTCTCTCACTGTCCACTCTGCCTGTCAAAAAAAAATAAATAAATAAATAAAATAAAATAAAATAAAATAAAATAAATAAAGAATGTAACGAGTAAAGCTGCTGCCTTTGGGACATCAGTATCTCATGTGGGCGCCAGTTCAAGTCCTGGCTGCTCCACTTCCGATCCAGCTCCCTGCTAATAACCTGGGATGCAGCAGAAGATGGCCCAACTACTTGGGCTCCTGCACTCCACATGGGAGACCCAGAAGACACTCCTGGTTCTTGGCTTCCACTGGGCCCAGTGCTGGCCATTGTGGCCATCTGGGGAATGATAGAAGAACTCTCTGTAACTCTGAGTTTCAAAGCAAATAATCTTTTTTAAAAAAATGTATTTGGTCTTTGACCATGGTTCCTGGCACAGAGCTTAGGAAACCTTTGGAATTTTCTGAGTGCTGGGAGTATCTGTGTTATGTTAATGAGCGGCTCAGGGTGGGCTCCTGACAGTTGCAGAACAAGGGCTAGTCACCGGCAGAGAGGGTGGAGGGTTGGAGCTGCCCCACTTACGGGGAGGGGTGGCCCTGGATGACATAATGGATCATGCTTCTGTAATGAGGCCTTGTTTTGAAAAGGGCCACAGGCCTGGGGCAGGAGCCTTGCTCCGGGACCCTCCCACCACCCTTCAAAATACAACTGTAATTGTAAGTGTAACACTTTACTAAACCGTATGAGTTGTTCCAGGGAAGTGGGCCAAGGGGCCCCCAAACTTACTGCCACAAGTACAGGGGAACCCCAACTGAGGCTGGCATCTAGAGCAAGGGAAGTCCTGCGTTGGACAGAGCCCTCTAACCTGATGCTATCCCTGGGCTGCTGGCATCTGCAATGAACTACAGTACACCCTAGTTGGGGTGGAAATGGAACAATGTGTAGCACACATTTGGAAAATCAAATTTGAAAGGCCTCATTTTAGATCATCAATTATCTAGGAATAAATCTAAGACTTCTACACACAAAAAGTATAAAATATTATTAAGAGGAATTTTGAGGACATAAACAAATGGAGAGGCAACCACCTTTGCAGGCTAGAAGGTTCATTATTATAAAATTATTATAAACTGTCAAGTTGGGGTAGAGGTGGAGTTAGGCAGCTGTCTGCAGGGCAGGCATCCCATATGGATGCCAGTTCAAGTCCCAGCTGCTCTACTTCCAATCCAGCTCCCTGCTGATGGCCTGGGAAAGCAGTATTAGATGGCCCAAGTGCTTGGGCTCCTGTACCCTTGTGGAAGACCAAGAAGAAGCTCCTGGCTCTAGCCTGGCCCAGCCCCAGCCACTTTGGCCATTTGGAGAGAAGATGGAAGATGGAAGATCTCACCCTCTCTCTGTTGTGTCTCCGTCTCCTTCTCTCTGTTCTTTCTCTCTGCATCTCTGGACTTTCAAATAAATAAGTAAATCTTAAAAAAAAAAAAAAAAAAGGTATCTATCCATCTGTCTCTCTGCTTTTCAAATAAATAATAAATAGAAAATTTTAAATGATAAGGTGATTTGTAGATTCAGTACAAGTCCATGTAATTCTCAGGTGAGACTAAGAATGGCCAAGACAATTTTGAAGAAGAAACAAAGGCTTAATATTCTTTTTTTTTTTTAAGATTTATTTATTTATTTGAAAGGCAGAGTTACAGAGAGGCAGAGGCAGAGGCAGAGAGAGAGAGAGAGACAGAGACAGAGAGATCTTTCATCCGCTGGTTCACTTCCCAGATGGCTGTAATGGCCAGAGCTGTGCTGATCCAAAGCCAGTAGTCAGGAGCTTCTTCTGGTTTCCCACTTGGGTGCAAGGGCCCAAGGATTTGGGCCATTTTCTACTGCTTTCCTAGGCCACAGCAGAGAGCTCAATCGGAAATGGAGCAGCCAGGACTCCGGCACCTAAATGGGATGTCGGCACTGCAGGTGGCAGCTTTACCCGCTACACCACAGTGCAGGCCCCTATAGTAAGTTTTTTTTTTTTTTTTTTTTTTTTTAATTTTTGACAGGCAGAGTGGACAGTGAGAGAGAGACAGAGAGAAAGGTCTTCCTTTGCCGTTGGTTCACCCTCCAATGGCCGCCGCGGTAGCGCGCTGCGGCCGGCGCACCGCGCTGTTCCGATGGCAGGAGCCAGGTGCTTATCCTGGTCTCCCCTAGGGTGCAGAGCCCAAACACTTGGGCCATCCTCCACTGCACTCCCTGGCCACAGCAGAGAGCTGGCCTGGAAGAGGGGCAACCGGGACAGGATCGGTGCCCCGACCGGGACTAGAACCCGGTGTGCCGGCGCCGCAAGGCGGAGGATTAGCCTGTTGAGCCACGGCGCCGGCCCCCTATAGTAAGTTTTGATAGCTGGTAATATTAAGCCTTTGGGGGCTGTTACAGCCATCTGGGGAGAGAGCCAGAGGATGTAAGACCCCTCTCTCCCTCTCTCTCTCTCACTCTCTTTCTCTCTCTGCCTCTGCCTTTCTGTAACTCAGCTTTCAAATAAATAATTTTTTAAAAACTTACTATAAAGCTGCTACAATTATGTCCACGTGGTATTGAACAGGTAAAAAAACCAAAAAACAAAAAGACCAATGAAACAGAAGAGTCCAGAGCCAGCCCCATGTCAGTGAGTACTTAACATGTCAGTGAGAAAGGAGTCTTTTCAGTAAGTAGTACTCAAGTCCTTGGATAACTAAATAGATAAGAAAAATGTTTCTGGGGACCGGCATTGTGGCTCAGTGGGTAAAGCCGCCACCTGCAACACTGGTACCCCATATGGACACCAGTTTGTGTCTCAGTTGCTCTACTTCCAATCCAGCTCCCTGCTAATGGCCTACGAAAACCAGTGGAAGATGGCTCAAGTGCTTGGGCCCTGCACCCACGTGGGAGACCCAGATGAAGCTCCTGACTCCTGGCTTCAGCCTGGCTCAGCCCTGGCCCAGCCGTGGCCATTGCACACATTTGGGGAAATGAACCAGGAGATGGAAGACCTCTTTCTCTCTCCACCCTTCCCCCTCCCCCCACCCCATCCTACCCCCAACTCTTACTTTCAAATAAGCGAATCTAAAAAAGAAAGGAAAAGGAAAACCTCTAACATCAAAGACAAAACTAGGGGTGGGCACGTTGTGAGACACCCTCACCCCTTCACAGTGCCTCCTGCTTCTGGTGCAGCTTCCTGTTAAGGCAAGATCTAGGAAGCGGCAGGTGATGGCTCAGGTACTTGGCTCCCTCCCTCCCGTGTGGGAGACCCAGGGAGTTCTGGGCTTCTGGCTTGGGCCTGGCCCGGCACAGCCCCAGCTGTTGCAGCCATGTGGGGAGTGAACCAGTGAATGAAAGAACCCTCTGTCTGTCTGTCTCTCAAATAAATACATTTTTAAAAAAGATTCCAGAAGGATTATAGATCTAAACGTAAAAGATAAACAAACAGTTTCTAGAAAATAACATAGTGGACTAGCTTTTGGATCTGTGTGTAGGCAAAGAATTCTAAACAGCCTATCAAAGGTACCATTAACCACAGAGGAAAAGACCAGTAGATTGGACTTCTGTAAGAACTTCTAGTCGTCAAAGGGTTTGTTAAGAGAGTGAAAAGGGGGGTGTGATTGGGGAGCTCTGGGTCAAAGTACACAAACTTCCAGTTAGACAACAGGAACAAGTTCAAGGAGCTATTGTACAACAAAGTGACTAAGTTGGTAACAATGTATTGTATACTTGAAAATCGCTAAGATAGATTCTAAATGTCCTCATCATGAAAAAATTCTAAGAATGTGAGGTAATGCATGTTAGCTTATTTTAGCCATCCCACAGTGTATACATACATCCAACCATCATGCTGTGTACTATAAATACAATTTTATCTGTCAATTTAAAAAAGTAAAAGCTATTTAAACACCCAAATTCTAAAAAGAAAGAGATAGAAGGAAATCTATGGATTTGCAATACAAAGACTCCATAAACAGGGGCCAGTGCTGTGGTGTAGTGCCTAAGCCTCCGCCTGCAGTGCCAGCATCCCACAAAGGCACCAGCTCATGTCCCAGCTGCTCTACTTCCCATCCACCTCTCTGCTATGGCCTGGGAAAGCAGTGGAAGATGGCTCATGTGCTTGGGTCCCTGCATTCTCGATGGAGACCTCCAAGAAGCTCCTGGCTCCTGCCTTTGGACTGATCTAGCTCTGGCCTTTGCGGCCATTTGGGGAGTGAACCAGTGGATGGACCACCTTTTTCTCTCTCCCTTTCTCTGTCTGCAACTCTACCTCTCAAATAAATAAACAAAAGCTTAAAAAAAAGAGTTCATATACACATAAAAACAAAATATATAAAGAAGTTAGAGGTTATTAAGAAGGCAGACAACCCCTTGTAAAATAGACAACAGTAACAAACATTTCTCAAAAGAGAATATCCAAATGGACAACCAGCATATGAGATGTGTTCCGTATTGGGCTGGCAGCAGCTTAAGCTGCCTGCACCTTTCCCTATGGGTTGTGGTTCCAGTCCCAGCTGCTTCATTTCAGATCCAGTTCCCTGCTAATGCGCCTGGGAAAGTAATGGAAGATGGCCCAAGTACTTGGACCCCTGCCATGCATGTGGGAGGCCTGGATGGAGTTCCCAGATTCTGGCTTCCACGTGGCCCGGTCCCAGCCTTTAAAGCCATTTGGGAAGTGAGGCAGTGGATGGGGATGGAAGGTTCTCTCTCTCTCTCTCTCTCTCTCCTCTTTCTCTCTCTGTAACTGCCTTTCAAATAAATAAATATTTTTTAAGAAAGTGTACTCAATATCACCAGTCTCTAGGAAAATCTAAGTTAAAAACACAATGAGGCTCAACCTCACCCACCTGAATGTCGAAAATAAAACACAAAAATGAATTCCTGACAATATTAGCATGAGTGGGGATAGGAGTGTAAATGGATAAAACTCGTAAGCACTCTGGAAAACTGTCTCCCCTATACCTGTCCTCTGTCCAACAACAGTCCCAACAGAAATGCCTCCACACAGTCACCAAGCGGCATGCCCAGCATTTGTAACAGTCACAAACCAGAGACACATCAGCACGGTGCACGTATACTACAGAACACTCTACAGGAGCAAAAAGAATCAAATACAGCGGCAGGTGCTGGGCACTGCGGTTAGGTTGCCGCTTGGGACGCCCACATCCCGTATCAGAGTGCATGGTCTGGGTCCAAGCTCCTCTGCTTTTGATCCAGCTTCCTGCTAGCGCATGTCAAGTTCCTGGCTCTCTGCCATCCACGTGCAAGAAGACCCTGATGCAGTTCTGGGCTTCGGGTTTTGCCCTGGCCCAAACTAAGCTGTTGCAGGCATCTGGGAAGTGAACCAGCAGATCAAAGCTCTCTCTGTCACTCTGTTTCTATTTCAAAGAAAACACAACAATAAAACACTACACGGATCAAGTTCATAACCTCAGTGTGAAGAAGCTGGACACACACACACATACATGTATGATTCACTTACAAAAGTCCAGAAATAGAAGCAATTAACCCACGATGATTGAGGAACAAGGCAGTGTACCGGGAGGCACATGGTGGGACTTCGAGGGTATTGCTAGCGCCTTACTGCCTGAGCTCCGTGGTGGTTGCATAGGGATGTTTGTTTCGTACACATAATGATTTGGGCACTTTCCTCTATTTATATTATACTTCAATAAAAGTTTACTCAAGACACAAACCCAGGGGCCAGCGTTGTGGCACAGCGGGTGAAGCTGCCACCTGTGATACCAGCATTCCATACGAGTACTGGTTCAAGTTCCAGCTCCTCCATTTCTAAACCACTTTCATCTCTTTCCCTGTCTCTGTAACTCTGTCTTTCAAATAAATAAGATAAATCTGTTTAAAAAAAAAAAAAAAGAGAGAGAGAGAGGGAGAGAGAGAAAACCTAGAACTAAAAGACTCTCTAGCCTAGAGCTAGTGGCATCTCCCAATCTCTCATCTACTAATGGCTACAGTCTACAGTGAAGTGGTTAAGAACCCACCCTCTGGGGCCAGTGTAGCGGCACAGCAGGTTTAGCTATCATCAGCATCTCTTACGGGATCTGCTTCTGATCCAGCTCCCTGCTGGGAAAGCAGTGGATGATGGCCCAAGTACTTGGGGCCCTGCCACCCATGTGGGAGACCCAGGTGGCGTTTCAGGCCCCAGGCCCAGCCCCAGCCATGGCAGCCATTTGTGGAGTGAACCAGCTGATGCAAGATCACTCCCTCTTTCTCTGCTTTTCAAATAAGATAAATCTTTAAAATAAAAAAAAATTTTTTTTAAAGGCCGGCACCGCGGTTCACTAGGCTAATCCTCCGCCTGCAGCGCCAACACCCTGGGTTCTAGTCCCGGTTGGGGTGCCGGTTCTGTCCTGGTTGCTCCTCTTCCAGTTCAGCTCTCTGCTGTGGCCCAGGAGTGCAGTGGAGGATGGCCCAAGTGCTTGGGCCCTGCACCTGCATGGGAGACCAGGAGGAAGCACCTGGCTCCTGGCTTCGGATCGGTGCAGCGTGCCGGCTGTGGCAGCCATTTGGGGAGTGAACCAGCGGAAGGAGGATCTTTCTCTCTGACTCTCTCTCTCACTGTCTAACTCTGCCTGTCAAAAAAAAAAAAAAAAAAAAAAAAAAACCTCTGGAGGCAAGCAGCCTGAGGCTGCCACACAGCTGTCAGGCCACTGGCAATGATTCCCAGCTTCCAGCGGCTCATCCACAGCACTTGGAGGATTAAGCAAGATTCCCTGAAATGTGAACATTCCCACGTGCACTTCCTTCTTTAGTCTCCCCCATTGAAGCCCTTCCTCCCTGGGAGGACAGAGGCCTGGACGCTGCTGCTCTTCCTCACCTTTCTGGCCTCCGACACCTTGAAGTAAAGCATTTTGTGCTCTGGTTCTGGGGCATTTGGGGGGAGACTGGGGCTCAGGGTGAGTCTCTATCCCCTTGGACACCCCTCTTGTGATGGCCTCCTCCCTCCCTCCCTTCCGACTCAGATACCAGGGAGGGGGCAGGGGCTGGTGATCCTGAAATGCCACTCCCAAGTGCAGGTGCAAATGCGGTTTCCCTGCCACAGCCACCCTCCATCACACTCGCACACCTGGAGCACCAACGTGCTGGCAATCAGCATGGCGGACTGAACTTATTCCAACTTGCGGGAAAACAAAAAAAAGAGAGAGAGAATTTGTTCAGTTCTAAGTTTCTCTTTCACACCTTTTTTCCTTAAGCTCTAGCTTCCGTGACCCTTATTATAGGATAGCTGATAACATGGATCTGACTTAGTATCTAATTACATACTGGGCTCCTTTTTATTTTTTATTTTATTTTATTTTTTTTTTTGACAAGGTAGAGTTATAGACAGTGAGAGAGAGAGACAGAGAAAAAGGTCTTCATTCCATTGGTTCACCCCCCAAATGGCCGCTATGGCCAGTGCACTGCACCAATCTGAAGCCAGGAGCCAGGTGCTTCTTCCTGGTCTCCCACATGGGTGCAGGGGTCCAAGCACTCGGGCCATCCTCCACTGCCCTCCCGGGCCATAAAAGAGAGCTGGACTAGAAGAGGAGCAACCAGGACTAGAACCCGGCACCCATATGGGATGCTGGTGCCGCAAGGCGGAGGATTAACCAAGTGAGCCCCAGCACTGGCCCCATACTGGGCTCTTTTGAGCTCTACAAGTTTATAGTCCAGAAAAAGGCAACACTGGTCAGTGGGTTAGCCTGCTGCCTGGGCCAAGATGGACAGCTGCTGTGGCCACAGGCTGCCGTCAACATCAGCTGGGGCATCTTTTGGATAATAGTAGTTTTTTAAAACATGTTTATTTATTTGAAAGGCAGAGAGACAGAGACAGAAACAGAGACAGAGAGATTTTCCATCTGCTGGTTTACTTCCCAAATGACCACAATGGACCAGGGCAGGGCCAGGCCAAAGCTTGGAGCCCAGACCTCTGTTTGGATCTCCCATGTGGGTGGCAGGGACCCAAGTACTTGGGCCATCTTCTACCCAGGCACATTGGCAGGGATCAGAAGTGGAGCATCCAGGACTTGAACCAGTGCTCAGATATGGGATGCTGGCATTGCAGGTGGCAGCTTAACCTGCCGTGCCACAACCTGGCCCCAACGATAATTTTAAAAATAGCTATTATTTACTGCATGATGACACAGTGCTGGGCATGGAGCTTAACACTCTCCATGCCTGCCCCATTTCGTCTTCCCCACAGCCCTAGGAGGGACACACAGCTGTCTGAAGGGGAGCACCAGCAACTTACAGGGAAATGCCTCTGAGCCCAAGAACCAACCCTTATTCTGAGCGTTTCACGAAAAATATTGCATTGCATACACCATATACTCATCTTTTTAACTTACCTTTAACTCACAGGACTATCATATGCTGTGGACTTTAGCCTAAAGCAGGACTAGAGGCTCTGGAGCATGTGCCCACACAATGGGTGTGTTGGGGTGGGTGTGTCTGGGAGGGACTGACCTGTGCCTCTGGGGGAGGGTGTGGGAGGGGCTGTGCCTGTGCAGATGTGCACTGGGGGAGTGTGAGCGCAGGGTCTGTGAGCCTCCTGTGTCTGGGGGGTGGGGGGAGAGGCATGTGTGCAAAGGAGCTTGCCTGTGTAGTGTGGGGGAAGGGTCCTCCTTCCAAGTCATGCTCTGGTGCCTGCTGGCCAGAGACCAGGTGTTTCAAAGAGCCTGGGGAAACCAGTCTTGCCAGAACCCTGCCCAGGTCACAATAAATCAGCCCTGCAGCATGAAGTGACTCTGACCTTAACGTCTGGGGAATGTTCCAGCAGCACCAAGCTGAACCACTAGCAAGCCAGGCTGGTGCTGTGCAAAGCCTCTGTGCTCGCCTTCCTGCACAGCCACACAGAGTACCCATCTCATCCTGGTGTTCGAGATACAAATCCCCCAGAATTTCCTCCCAAGGACGCTGGAGATAAAACAGGATTTCATTTCTCATCAGAGCAGAAATCGGACAAACCAATCTAAACCATGATCCCAAAAACAGGACACAAAATTGCATGTAGATGATGTGCAATTTTCCATGTGAAAACACATTCAAGAGACTCAGGGAAATGAAAATAGCTTATATCCTGTTGTTTGTTATAAGCTTTTAAAAACTAAAGCAGTGGGGGCCCGCAATGTGGCACAGCATAAAGCCACCACCTGCAGTGTCAGCATCCCATATGAGCGCCAGTTCAAGTCCTGGCTGCTCCACTTCTGATTCAGCTCTCTGCTATGGCCTGGGAAAGCAGTAGAAGATGGCCCGGCTGGCGCCGCAGCTCAACAGGCTAATCCTCTACCTTGCGGCACTGGCACACCGGGTTCTAGTTCCGGTCGGGGCACCGGATTCTGTCCTGGTTGCCCCTCTTCCAGGCCAGCTCTCTGCTATGGCCCGGGAGTGCAGTGGAGGATGGCCCAAGTGCTTGGGCCCTGCACCCCATGGGAGACCAGGATAAGCACCTAGCTCCTGGCTTCGGATTAGTGCAGTGCGCTGGCCACAGCGCGCCAGCCGCGGCGGCCATTGGAGGGTGAACCAACGGCAAAGGAGGACATTTCTCTCTGTATCTCTCTCTCTCACTGTCCACTCTGCTTGTCAAAAAAAAAAAGAAGAAGAAGAAGATGGCCCAAGTCCTTGGGCCCCTGTACCCGTGTAGGAGACCTGGAAGAAGCTCCTGGCTTCAGATCAGCACAGCTCCGGCCACTGTGGCCATCCAGGGAGTAAATCAGCAGATGGAAGACCCCACCCCCCTCTGTCTCTGCCTCTGCCTCTCTGTAACTCTACCTTTCAAATAAAATAAATAAATCTTAAAAAAAAAAAAAAAACACTAAAACAGTGAAAGTGAATTTCTCAAGAAATTGCAACAACATATCAAAATATTAAAAATGGTTCTTGCTGGGCCACAGGCTCATCATGGATTTGTTTAGATTTTTTTTTTAAGATTTATTTATTATTTATTTGAAAGGAAGTTGTAGAGAGAGAGGGAGAGACAGAAGAGATCTTCCATCTGCTGGTTCACTCCCAAAATGGCCACAATGGCTAGGGCTGGATCAGACCAAAGCCAAGAGCCTGAACTCCATTTGGGTCCCCCATGTGGGTGCAGGGGCCCAAGCCCCATCTTCTGTTGCTTTCACAGGCCCATTAGCAGGGAGCTGGATTGGAAGTGCAGTAGCCGGGACTCAAAACAGAGCCCATATGGGATGCCAGCACTGCAGGCGGCGGCTTTACCCGCTATGTCACAGCTCCCGTCCCACCTCAAAGCTTCTCACAAGATGTCCTGGCACACTCAGTGTGAGGAGAAGGGAAATGCAGGTACAAGACAGGCAGGATGGAGGGGCCCCGCGGGGCACCATGGGAGGGCAGCCACACCCCATGACAAACCCAGGAGCTTAGAGAAACGGCTAGAGGGGGCCGCACCATGGCTCACTTGGCTAATCCTCCACCTGTGGAGCCAGCATTCCATACGGGCACCGGGTTCTAGTCTCAGTTGCTCCTCTTCCAGTCCAGCTCTCTGCTGTGGCCCGGGAGGGCAGTGGAGGATAGCCTAAGTGCTTGGGCCCCTGCACCCGCATGGGAGACCAGGAGGAAGCACCTAGCTCCTGGCTTCGGATCAGCACAGCATCGGCCGTAGAGGCCATTTGGGGGGGTGAACCAGCGGAAGGAAGACCTTTCTCTCTGTCTCTCTCACTGTCTAACTCTGTCAAATAAATTTTAAAAAATAAAATAAAAGAGAAATGGCTGGAGGGAACAGCAGCTACAGCACCAGAGGGTTGTCCCCCGTCCTCTTAGCCTGGGGTCATCTTGGGCCCTGCTGCAACTTCCACAAGGAAGTTCAAAGTCTCCCTAAAACCACAGGCGGGCTAGGAGAGAACCAGCCCCGCTGCTGTGATGCAAGGGAGCCTGTCCTTCCCCGTGGGCTACGATGAAAGCAGCCTCTGCCGAAGCCAGTCAGCAGACAGTGACACAAGCGTCTGGCCTGTTCTCCTTTTTCATACAATCTCTCCCTGGCCATGCAACCTTTCAGGAACCACATTTAGGGAGTGACAAATGCGCTCTTGACCCCTGCCCTCAAGAAGACAAGGCCAGACCCTGCACGGAGGCCATGCTGCTTCACCCTCCAAGAAGATGCCCTGGCTGTTCAATTAGCCCAGCTCGTCCAAACGAACAGCACCACTGTGGGGCCAGGCGTGCAGAGAGGAGGCACGTAGCGCCTTGTACCTGGAAGCCCCTGCAGAAGAGCTAGGATGCAACCAATACGAGTTGAAGCCAATTTTACATGACGCTGGCAAGAAGGGCTCTTCTTGTGCAAGTTCTCCCAGGACAAGAGGGACGGAAGGGGAAAAGGCCATGTCATACCCTTGGTGATCCAGCTGACGTGTCCCCTCATGGACGTCTGGAGCGTCTTCCCCCTCCCTGACCCACTTCTGTAGAACAGCCCAGGGTTGCTGCTTTCCCACGCATGCACCTGTCAGTTTTCAAGGTTAAACATCTGTTCAGTATTTCCCATGCTGACCGGAGGTATGCAGGAAACCACTGGAACTGGGTTTCCTAATTAAAAATACAAGACTTGAAAAGCAACCGCCAGTGTGTGCGATCCAAGAAGCTCTCATTAGGACCTACCTGCAAGGCCACGCCTTCCAATTCACACCAGAGCTTTAGGAAGAGACACCTAAATAGACTGGTGAGACTGCTGTGGGTTCTGGCTCCTTGCTGGGAACCAGCCCAGGGGCTGCGTGCGTGGTGCCGGCAGGAGAAGAGGTGCAGCTGCCCCTGCCTGGCACAGCCCAGCCTGCTCAGTGCCCGAGCTCCCTGCCCACGGAGCATTGCACTAAAGGGAAAGTGAGAAAGAGCCTGGCCGGCTCTCTGTCAAGCTGCCCTCGCTGGGCCCTCTGCCCTGTGCTGAGCACCATCCAGGAGCAGGCAGCTCCTGTCACTCTCTCAGATATACCTGCCCCTGGGCAGCTTCTTGAGATCACCCACCGACTTGAGACTGTTTCCAAGTGCAGTTGATGGAGATCAGATGTTAAGCTAGCCCAAGCCTCCTGAGCACCTTGTGGCTCTCCTGTCCCATCCCACAGATGTGCTTGGCCTGCCTTCTCTAGGAAGGCTCTCCTATACCATGCTCCCAGGGGGTTTGTTTACAATGTATTCATTTATTTGAAAGGCAGAAGGATAAAGAGACAGCCAGAGATCTTCTATCCTCTGGTTTACTCTGCAAAAGGCCTCATCAGCCAGGTCTGGGGCAGGCCAAAACCAAGAGCCCAGAACTCAATCTGGGTCTCCCATGTGGACAGCAGGGGCTCAAGTGCTTGGGCCACCTTCCACAGCCTTCCCAGGAGCATCAGCAGGGAGCTGCATTGGAAGCGGAGGGGCCGAGACCCACGGCGCCACAATGCCAGCCCCTTTCTGTCTCCTGGAAGGAGCCACTTCCACCAGGCTTTTGCAGCTGTCACTCCCCAGCACCGTCCTGGACACTTTCTTACTCACGTTCTGCGTGTTCTCACCTGACTCCTAAACCTTTCAGCCTCGCCGTGCCCTCACTGCTGAGACCCACGTGGACATTCGCACCTGCACACTTGCTTAGATGTTCTACAAACTGGTTGGTCCAGGGCCAGCTTGTCCGAAATTCAGGTTCTTTGGCCCCATTCCAGATCCACTGAGTGCCAATCTGCATTTTTAATAAAAAGCCTTGGTGGTCTGAGTGCACGTTCAAGTGTGAGCAGCTCTGGCCTGCACAGTGCTGAGCACCGAGAAGGCACCCAGCAAACGACAGCACTGCTATTACCACCACCTCCTTCCCTCCATCCTCACCAAAAGGCCTCTTGGTCATGCTCTCCCTACTGTGGTTAAATGACAACATCATCAACCCAGACCCCAAGCTGCAAACCTCAGACGCTCACAACTACCTCCTGGCCCTGACTGCCCATCTCTGGAATGATTCCGGAGTGCTGCTACCCTCACTTCATGAGCATCTCCCGGGCTGGACCCTCCTCCCTCAGCCCTGTGGCACCCTATCGGGGAGCTGTGTGAGTTTTGTTTACCTGTCTGTCTCCTGGCTAGACTGCGAGGTGTGGGAAAAAGGCTGTTTTATCCATTTCTGATTCCCCAAGCCAGCACAATGTCTGACACATGAATTGCCAAAAGTTCAAACAAATGAATGCACAGGCAGACGGGTGGGGGTGAGGCGGCAGCGCTAAATTCCGAAGGTGCATCAGATGGCAGGAACCGAAAGGGAAGGCAAAAGTCAGGCAGTATTTTTTTTTCTCAACTTTGTAAAATTGTCCCAGGAATAAAGCTACTAAGTGGGGAGAAAAAAAAAAATCCAATGTGGCACATATGTAAATGTGGTGGTGGTGGGGGATTTTTAATGAACATATTTCAAGGATTTTTCCCACCCTACAAGTTACACCCCATTCCCTCGCAGTACCAAGTTCATGGGCACCTCCTGGGTCGGGGACTGAGCTGGGTGGAGTTTACAAGCACCTCTGTGCAGTCAGTGGTCTGGAGGGTTATAAGGTGGGTGGGGAACGATAAGAGGGCTAAAGATGAGCCGACATCCTGGGAGGGGCAGGAATACCCCCAGAGGGAAGGGCAAGGGCAAGAGCTGAGAGGTAGGGGCCACAAGGGGCCAGCGCGCCCACATTCCACAGCCTCCACAGGGAGAACTCATTCATGACTTTGTTTCAGGGGCCGGCAGAGCATCAGCAAAGGAGGCAAAAGGCACACGGGGCCAGCAGTGACCTGGGGCACCTTTGTTCTAGGATTCCAGGCTCTGGACAAACCCATCTACAACACCCAGTAATACAAACAGTTCTAGGCGAGGTTTAAGGGCCAAGGTTCAAATCCCAGGAGCCTCTGAGTAGCCTGCTGGGCTAGAATAGCTCGCCCACTCCACCGCCTCCTTCGGGCAGCACCTCTGCTCACATGGTCTCGCGTGTGGCACGCACCTCCCTGAACAGCTAATGCAAACTGCCTCAGCCTAGGAGGCGGAAGCAGCAGGGTGGGTTCCTGAATTCCGGGGTTAGCTCAGCCCTGGCCCCTAGAGGGAAGGAGGGGATTCAGGACTCACTTTAATGAGTTCGGCTGGGTAAACTCCTGATGGCCAAAGATCACTGGCAGAGAAACTGAGGCACAAGGAAGGCAAACCAAGCACCACAGTCAAGGCCTCAAACTTGGTTCCTGGGCCCTTGGCAAGAGCTCCTCCTGTCTCTCCTGGTGCAGCAGGAAACACCCGGCCCCTGATAACTAACTACAGGACATCCATTTCTCTGCATCCCTTGTCCACTGCTCAAAACTGGAACACTTCTAGAACAGGGTTAATTCTCTCCCCAGGCAGGCAGGTCATTCCTTCATTCATCTTCTCATTCAGTGATGTGTTATGGAGGTCTCACTTTCCAACCACCACCACCCTAGGGCCTAGAGCTGGGTGGAGAACAAAACAAGAGCCCTGCCCTTTGAAGCTTACATTCTCGCGGGAGGAGGCAGCCGGCACACAAATGTGACAGAGTGCCATGTGCCAGGAGACAGAAAAGCTAGCACAGGGTAAGGGAGCCAGGGAGGCTCAGGGTGGGACAGGGGTGTGGTTCCCAACACGGAAGGCCTTGCTGCAAAGACCAGGCTCCCAGGGACACAAGGAAGGAAGAAAGCGGGCCCTGCGGACTTCTGGGGTAGAACATTCCAACTGAGGGAAGAGCCAGGGCAAAGGCCCCGGGATGGGAGCGTCCCAGTGTGCTCAAGGAACAAACAGCACGGAGGCCTGCCAAAGAGTCACCCAGTCATTCATCTGCTCGCCACTTCCGGAAGACCCATCTCTCCACCTGGCACTGGGTGGTGAAAACACCCCAAAGGAGCTGATAGAGGGTGAAGGGTCCAGGAGAGACCCTCTGAGGACGCTGGGCTCTGCTCTGGGGGGTGCTAACCACACTGGCTGTGCTGCAGATCCTGCTCACTTGTTTTTCTTAGCTAAAAAAGAAGCCTCCCAAACACTAGACATGTAAAGAAAATCTTTTAAGCTGCAGAAGCACAGGAGGGCTCTACCATGCCCTGGGTGGCCTCAAAGTAAAGAAGTAGATGCCAGATGGAAGGCTCCAAGAAAGGCCACACCGGGGAGGGTGGCGATGGACAAAGCTGGGTTTGCTGAGCCCCCTACCCCTCGCCCAACCAGGAAGTGAGAGCATGAGGCCCTAGGGCCTGCTCATTGGGGGTGGCAATCACACCCGTGCCAGCTTTTACCAAACCTTCCCAGCACCTCCTCTGGGTGCTAGGCCTCGGGCTCCAGGCCTCTGCTAAGGAGACTAAACTGTGAATCTGGAGAGGTCAGCCCAGCAGTGCTCCAGCCCAGGTGATGTCAGCTCTATTTTCCCAGCATAATGAAAGTGCACTTCTTCACCAGTCAGAGCGCAGAGATGGTCCTGCCAAGACCCAGGAAACTCCCACACAAGAGGTTTTATCCTTGCTGATCAGGGGCTAGAAAGCCCGGCCAGGCCAATCCCTACTGGCTGGATCCAGATCTCGAGGGGGAGATAGGTTGTGTGTGTCACCAGCAAGACCCAAAGACCACAGCGGGAACCCAGAGGCTACTGGGGGTGGGGCACAGACCCTCACTCTGCCTCCCTCCATACCTGGAAGAAACAGATTCTGTGCATACAAAGCTCCCCCAGAACCTGTGTCCCTCCAGTCCTTAGGGGTGGGGGCTGTCTCCCATTCACGCATACCCGGCTCCCCTTGGCCTCACCTCTGATGTGGAGAGTCAGCCTGTGAAACTTTAAAACGGAGGGTGCCAACTCATCATCCTAGCCTTGTCCCTTGCACCTGGACCTGAACATCTTCTCAGACCAAACCTGGCCAAGCCGGCCCCTTCCTCCCTGGCCTGCTCCAAGCTGCCTGCCACTCTCTGCTCCCAGCCCCAGGCCCCACCTGATGGATGGCCTCGGCCAGTAGCTCTACCCCAGGGGCAGAAGGCTTGGCAGGCCTTCAAAAAGCCGAGTCCCCAGGTCTGCCATGAGCTCCCCCATTCTTTTCTAAAGCGCTTCCCTCTCTGCCTCCCACTTCCTAGGGCCAAGGGGTTTCTGACTCCATAACTGGTTTGTTTATGGCCACTCCGAGGGTTTCTGAGTGGCAGGGGTGGGAGGAAAGTTGCTGCGAGTAAGGAAAGGGGTGTGTGCCTTGAGCTTTGAGGCTGGTGAGTAAACTCTCCCAGAGCCTCTCTAGCTACCTGAGAACTGGCCAAGAACCCATGCAAGAAAAAAAAAAAAAAAAAAACACCAGGCAATGCAGGGCCGGCTGAGGATTCCCAACACACCACACACACAGCAGGCAAGCTTATGTTTGGCGCCTGGGAAAGACAGAACAATAACCCAAGCTTAATCTGTGAGCTTCTGCTGAATAGCAGAAAGCGTTACTTGGCATTCCGAGCAGGGAGCCAACTCGAGACCTCCCAATTCAGCTTCTGTGGGCCAGGTACCTCAGTGACGTCATGCCCCTGCCATAGCTCCGGGCTCAGGAAAAACTCAGTGTCCACACGCGCCCCCAGGTATCACTCGGATCTGATCATCGATCGGCCTGTGGGAACAGCCCACCTGGGCCACCAGCACGCCCTCTGCTTCTCCATCTGAGTTCTCTGCCTCCAGCACCAAGCCTCTCCATCGTTCTCCGCTCCCCCCCCCCCCCCCCCCGTGATGGTTTCTCCAGTTCCCCAAGCCTTCCCCACCCTACTGCACGCCACACTCTAAATCTCCAGCGCCCTGGTGCTGGCCTCTTTTCAGGCACTTGCCTTATTCTGTTCTGCTCCAATAGCTCCCCGGGGCCTCACTCTACTCCTCCAAGCAAGCAAGTGTGTCTTTATTCAGCTCTGATCCATCCAAAGCAGAAAGCCCAGTACCTGGCAGGCAGCCGACACTTAAGAACTGTTTGCACCGGGCCCAGTGCCGTTCACCTCAGGGGCACAGACATGACAAGCAGTGGGACACGGAGAATGAAGACCAGCAGACACAAAGCATCCCAGACAAGAGGCGTCTCACGGAAGCGTGGCCGAGGTCGCCACGTCCATGCTTACCCTTCTTGAACTCTTCCAGCATGGCATCCAGCTTGGTGTCGTGGAAGACAAAGTGCACCGGGTGGTTGTAGAAGCGGGTGATGGTCTTCAGCGGGGTGCAATCGTCGGGGTCCACAAAGGCCAAGTCCTTGACGTAGAGAATATCGACGATGTTGGACTGCTCGTCTTCGAACACGGGGATGCGGGTGTAGCCGCTCTCCATGATCTCGGACATGGTGTTGAAGTCCAGGATGGCGTCGCTGCGGATCATGAAGCAGTCCTGCAGCTGCGTCATGATGTCCTCCACGGTCTTGGTCCGCAGCTCCAGGGCTCCCTGGATCATATTGAGCTCCTCTTTTACGAGGTCGTTATAGGGCTCGGTCACCTTCAACATCTCCATCAGCTTCTCCCGGTTGTAAACGGTGCGTATCTCCTGGCCCAGAAAGAAGTCCAGGAGCTTGCTGATGGGGAAACTGAGCGGGAAGGTGAGCAGCATGAAGAACTTGGTGAGCACGATGGTGTTGGCACCCACGGCCAGCCCGTGGCGTGAGCACAGGGCCTGAGGGACGATCTCCCCAAAGATGACGATGCCGATGGTGGAGGAGGCCACGGCCATGATGCCGGACCCAATGAGGTTGTCTAGGAGGATGGTGAGGGACGTGTTGACCAGGACGTTCCCCAGGAGCAGCGAGCACAGCAGGTAGTTGCCCTTGCACCGGATGGGCAGAATCTTGCGTGCGTAGCGCTTTTCCTTATCCGTGCCACAGTTCTGCACGATGCGCAACTCCATGGGATCCAGGGCCATCAGCCCCAGGTTGAGGCCCGAAAATATACCCGACAGCACGAGCAGCACCGTAATCAGCAGGATGTGCAGCCAGAGGGGCAGGAACCTCCCAGTCTCCTCCACCATGAAGAGCAGCGAGTCCTTGTCCGTCCACTTGACCCAGGGCTCGTCGGCGCGGGCCCGGGTGCACAGCGCATACAGCTTGACGTTCTCGCTCCGGCGGAGGAACTTGGTGAGCACCACCAGCATCCCGGACGTGTTCTCGCGGCTCAAGTTGACCAGCTTTTGGACGACCAGGTCCTTGGTGAGCTCTAGGCAGTTGGTGGAGTTGTGGGCGCTCTCGGCGTCGTCCACCTCGGTGAAGGAGATCAGGTTGCTGGAGATGTCGCCCAGGCGCTGGCCGTACAGCCTCAGGTTCACCGTGCTGCCCTCGGACACGAAGATGATGCCATCCGGGTTCATCCCACACGACTTGTTGCAGCTCGCCAGCCTCATGCCCAGGATCGCGCCCCGCTGCGGGGTGCCCTGGCCCCGGGCCCCCCGCGCCCACAGCAGCACCGGCAGCACCAGCGCCGCCAGGAGGAGGCGCCCTCGGGCCGGCCCGCCGCCCGGGCGCCCGCCCCCGCCCACCGGCGCCATGTTGCTCCGGCTCTGCCTCCGCCGCCGCTCCCCGCGCCCCGCCGCGCGGCCCCGCTCGGCGCCGCCGCTCCTGCCGCTCCGCCGCCGCCGAGCCAACTGCCCGGGCCGCGGGCCTGACGTCAGGTCAGCGCCCCGCCCGCCCCGCCCCGCCGGCCCACGCCCCTCATTTGCATGCGAGGGCCCGCCCCCAGAGCGCGCGCGCGCGCCCCGAGCGCCGGCCCTTAAGGGGGTCCCGGCCCTTAAGGTGGAGCGGCGTGGGAGCGCGGGAGCCGCCGGCGGGCGTGCGCCCCGCCCTCCGCCTCCACGCCCTTCCGCGCCTTTCCCCGCCTTTCTCTCCGGGCCTCGCGTGCTCGGCTGCTTCCAGATGCCCGGCGGTCTGCAGCTCAGCCCGGGGTCGGCGACCTTTCTCCGCCGGCACGGCGAGGGTGGGGGGAAAAATGCATTTCCTGATTTAGAAAAAGGGAACCGGAGGGCTCAGCCGAAACTGCCGCCTACCCCTTGGAGTCTTTGCTGACCCCCTCCCTCCGGGGGCTTTTGCTGACCTTGTGCCAAGACCAGAAATAAAGCCCCCTCCCTCAGCCCCGTCCCGCCCCAGCGCATGCTTCTATTGGCCAGTGGGGCTGCCCGGGGGGCGGGGAGGAGCCTGCAAATTGGGGAACTGTGGAGAAAGAAGGGCCAGGCCTTGGCCTTGGCTTATCTCCGGTCATCTCCATTTAGGTGCAGGCAGATACTGAGCCGTTCCCACAGCTCAGGCACGCGTTCTAGGCTCGTAGCGGTGACCGGCAATAAACAGGTAAACCCTAAGGGGTGGATAAGGGTTATTTTCATTTCACAGATGCTGACATCGAGCCTCGGAGGCACAAGTCCGGTTCTGCCCGGATTGTGGTCTCAGCCCATCTCTGCACCTGTACTACAGCTGCCTGAGCTGGTGGGGACAGGACAGGGCAGCTCTGGGGATATCCCGCCTGTGTAGCGGCAGTAGCTGCTGCCGCCCGCCCTTCCCGGGACCAGATTCAGCGACTGGCCAGCTGGGGCAGCTGCGTGTGGAAATGCGCCGGGCGGCAGGCCTGGCTTCCTGGACGGTCCTGCCCCCGTGTCAGTCAGCAGCTATGAAGTGTGCCCCAAGCGCTCAGCGTGGGGGGGGGGGTGCAGCTGCTCGCCCTTGGAGGGGGAAGCAGACAGACCTCCTTACCATAGCTGCGGAGAGGTGAGGCTGACCCCTAGGTCTTGGAGCCGTCTTTTCCCAGCTCAGGACAGATAGGCGTCACTCTCTCCCTGCACCCGTTCTTCTGTTTATTTTTACTTTGGTGCACTGTGCACCAATAAAAGTAACAATCAATAGCAGCCAGAAAGAGCCTGAACAGAGGGAAACAATGAGTGTTGTAGGAGAAGGCGTGGCTGCAGAGAGACCTGACTCGGGAAAGCAGTTAGCAGAGGCTGAGGGTTCTGGAAGCGGGGCCAGCCTGAAGTCCCTTGCAAGGAGGTGCCTCCACCCAGATTCCACCGTGTGTCCTGCAGGCCAGGTTCTTCAGAGAACAGGAACCTTGGGGTAGGCACTGGCCAAGACAGAACCCCAACAAGCTGTTCCCTCTCTGTCTCCACCAACCAGGAAGCGCCACTTGCATGGGCCCACAGCAAGCCGGGCTCTTAGAAAGACTTCCACCCCGCCCGCCTCATTCCTTCCAGCCCGGGTGCCTTCCCCCCTCCATACTTCAAAACTTTCCCATTCTACTATTGACCAAATTGGCTGTTTTTACCCTGCCCCTTTCATGCTGTCTGCTCTCAGAAGCTCGGTAGGTACACACCGAGCCCAACGCAGAAGGAGCAAACAGAAGGAAAAATGGGCTTTGAGTGGGAGAACAATGGTGAGGGTCTAATAGGAAAAAAAGAAAAAAAGCAGCCTCTGGTACAGTTCAGTTAATCACATCATGATTAGATGAACAGAGCAGGCTCAGTAAAGAAGTGAAATTCTCCTTTGTTCTCCCAGGGCTGCCATCTTGGGGGGCAGGCGGAGGCGGGGGAGGATTCAAATCCGGGAGAGACAATGTAATTTGAGACGTGTCAGGAGCCGCTAGGGGTGCAGGCTGGGGTCCAGCTTGGGTCTCTGCTTGCATCCCTGGTGAAGGGATCAAACCTTTGCTTGCCTTCCATGCCTGCCACATGAAGCACCTCTCCCACAGAGTTCTGGGGACACCTCGGGGACTGGGCAGCTGTTAACAAGCAGAGTCCAGAAGCCCTGGTGCAGGTGTGGCTATGGGAATGGCAGAAACGAACATGCAAGCGGGGGCCGGCGCCGTGGCTCACTAGGTTAATCCTCTGCCTACAGCATTGGCATCCCACATGGGTGCCTGGTTCTAGTCCTGGTTGCTCCTCTTCCAGTCCAGCTCTCTTTTATGGCCCGGGAGGGCACTGGAGGATGGCCCAAGTCCTTGGGCTCTGCACCCGCATGGGAGACCAGGAGGAGACTCCTGGCTCCTGGCTTCAGATCAGTGCAGCTCCAGCCGTAGCGGCCATTTGGGGGTGAACCAACAGAAGGAAGACCTTTCTCTCTGTCTCTCTCTCTCTCTCTCTCTCTCACTGTCTATAAACTCTACCTGTCAGATAATAATAATAATAAAACATGCAAGCGGAAACCCTGTCTCCTTTGAGGGGGCAGGTGAGTTCATTGGATGGTGCCTTGACTCAGTTTCCAGCCCACATTGTCTTAGCAGGTGGGGACGAGAGGGTGTCAGGACTCCTATCTGAGACACAGGCTTCGTTGAGGAGACAAAGACATCAATCAGATTAAGGGGTCCAGGCCAATGGAAATCATGTGCCTCTGGGAGAGGGTCGAATACTAGGGGGTGTGGCACCAGTGAGGGGAGTTTTGTTTTGTTTTGTTTTTTACTTGAAAGTCAGAGATTCAGAGAGAGAGAGATGGAGCGTGAGAGAGAAAGAGCTGTTCCATCCGTTGATTCACTTCTCAGATGGCTGCAGTAGCCAGAGCTGGGCCGATCTGAAGCCAAGAACAGGAGCTTCTTTTAGGCCTCCCACGTGGGTACAGGGGCTCAAGCACTTGTGCCATCCTCTGCTGCCCTCCCAGGTACGCTAGCAGGGAGCTGGATCAGAAATGGAGCAGCTGGGACTCAAACCGGTACCCATATGGGATGCCAGCTATGCCATAGCACCAGCCCCCAGGAGAGTTCGTCTGCATTTGGAAGGCAGGCAGGAGGACCCACCATGGGGGTGTAAGGTGCAGCTCTGGAGGTACATGGTGGGGAGCTGGCTTGGCCGCTGCCTGCCCATGTGACCTGGACACTGGGACATTCTTTGGGTGTTGTGCTAGAGGATGCATGGTAAATAATTCATAAATGCCAGCCCAGGATAAGCACTCAATGAACACACACAGTGACCACAATGACGATGGAAATGATGCGGCCAGGACTTCTAGAGGACACTTGCCCACTTCCTGGGCTCCAGTGTGTCTCCACCCTGCAGCAGCCACAGTCTCCCTGCTCTCTTTCCCTTCCCTTTCACGCTTTGGTAGAGGATGAAGTGATGATCACCTAGGGCTAAGCAAGACCCCGTGGAGAACCTTGGGCCTCCCCGGGAGGGAGGAAAGGAGCCCTGGGGGGAAGTGAAGCTGGGTGGCAAGAGCTTGGAGGGGACTGCGAGGCACAGAGGGGAGCAGGCTGGAAAGGTCAGGAATACAGGGAGAGGAAGCTTCTGACTCTGCATCTGATGATCCGACAGCCCCTCATAGCAAGGCTTCCCTTGCCATGGAAGTCCCTGCTGGTACCAGGCTCTGGGGAGGAGCCCCAGAGAGCACCATGTCTGAGAGGGGCCAGGCAGATCCCAGGATTCAGCACAGGCACACACACATGCACACACACTGTGTGCTGAGCACCCTCTGTCCCCAAGGCAGGCTACCACAGCAAGCTTTCCCAAAAAATACAAAGACCCCCTTTTGAATTTTTCATTTTATTTGAAAGGCACAGAGCCAGAGAGCCAGAGAGACTGGGAGACAGATAGGGATCTCCCATCTGCTGATTCACTGCTCTACCATCTGCAGCAGCTGAGGCTGGGCCAGCCTAAAGCCAGGAGTCCAGAACTCAATTTGGGTCTCTCATATGGGTGGCAGGGACCTAAGTCCTTGAGCCATCATCTGCTGCCACCCAGGGTTCCTGATAGCAGGATGCTGGACAGCGGAGCAGAGACTCAAAGCAGGCACTCTGGTATGGGATGTGGGATCCCAAGTAGGCTCTCAACCGCTGTGACAAACACCTGGAGCGCCATCCTAAGTGGGGCAGCCGGCATTGCAGGCAGCAGGTTAACCTGCCCCTAAAGAATATAATTTTAATTGTACATATCTGTGGGGGTACCATGTGATGCATTGATGATGTGTGTATACAGTGTATAATGATCACAAAGACCCTTATGTAAGAGATAACTTCACCAGTCAAGAAGAGCAAGGGAGAGCCAAATAGCAAATACAGAGCATTTACAAAGGTTGATGAAAGATGTGCTTGGAGCCCTTGTCCTCGCTTTCTGACCCTTTCCTGAGCTGGCAAATGGAAAAAGGCTACAGCAGAAATGTCAAAGGCCCTATCCCTTGTTAGCAAAAATGACCCGGGCGGCCGGCGCCATGGCTTAACAGGCTAATCCTCCTCCTTGCGGCGCCGGCACACCAGGTTCTAGTCCCGGTTGGGGTGCCGGATTCTGTCCCGGTTGCCCCTCTTCCAGGCCAGCTCTCTGCTGTGGCCCGGGAGTGCAGTGGAGGATGGCCCAAGTCCTTGGGCCCTGCACCCCATGGGAGACCAGGATAAGCACCTGGCTCCTGGCTTCGGATCAGCACGATACGCCGGCCGCAGCGGCCATTGGAGGGTGAACCAACGGCAAAGGAGGACCTTTCTCTCTGTCTCTCTGTCTCTCTCACTATCCACTCTGCCTGTCAAAAAAAATGAACCGGGGCAAAGCATTCTGCCTCACAGGGCCTTGGTTTCTCCTTTTTTAATACCTAGATCAAGAGACCTTTCCAGCTGTATCAAAAGAGATAAATGAGCCAGCGGTTGAAAGCACTGCTCCATAAATATTAGTTTTCTGGGCCGGCATTGTGGCGTAGCAGGTTAAGCCACTACCTGCAACACCGGCATCCTGTATGGGTACCAGGTCGAGTCCTGGCTGCTGCACTTCTGTTTCAGTTCCCTGCTAATGAACTTGGGAAAAGCAGTAGAAGATGGCCCAAGTATTTGGGCCCCTGCACCCGCACAGGAGATCCAGACAGAGCTCCTGGCCTCAGCCTGGCCCAGCCCGGGCCATTGCAGGCATTTGGGGATTTTTCTTTTTGTCTCTCCCTCTCTCTGTGTGTGATTCTACCTTTCGAATAAATACATAAATATTTAAAATAAATAAATATGAGTTTTCTTCTCTCAGGCTAGGATTTTCACGTTATATTTCATTCATCTAATCATTCATGTGTTTTGATACATTTTACTAGGCTTCTAACATTGCTAAATTAAGGCCAGTTGCAGTGTTGTGGTACGGAGGGTCAAGCCACCACCTCCAATGCTGGCATCCCATCTCTGAGTGCTGTTTCAAGTTCTGCCTACCCTGCTTCCCTTCCAGCTTTCAGCTAATGTGCCTGGGAAAGCACCAGAAGATGGCCTAATAACTTGGGCCCCTGCCATATACATGAGAGACCCTGATGGAGCTCCAGACTCCTGGCTTCAGCCTGGCCCAGGCCTGACTGTTGTGGTCATTTGGGGGGTGAGACAATGGATGGAAGATCTCTCTCTGTCTCTCCCTCTCTCTGTAACTCTGCCTTTCAAATAAATAATAAAATCTTTAAAATAAGACAGAATTGCTAAATTACATATATTTGGCACAACAAGCTTGTATAATACAGAATGTATAAAATAGAAAATGTGCATCTCCATTGTGTTTTCTGTGAAGTATTTTTGCCACCAGCCATCTGCCCTCTTCACTGTTTCCGCTACCTACCTCTGGGCTGGAGACTGTTTTCCACTGGGTTGAGGGTCCCTCAAGGGCAAAATCCGTGTCATAGTTGTCCGTAGCAGAGGGCTCAGAATTCCAGACCCATTTGTGAAATTGGACCTTCCACCAACACCATGGCTCACTTGGTTAATCCTCTGCCTACGGCGCCGGCATCCCGTATGGGTGCCTGGTTCTAGTCCTGGTTGCTCCTCTTCCAGTCCAGCTCTCTGCTGTGGCCCGGGAGGGCAGTGGAAGATGGCCCAGGTCCTTGGGCCCTGCACCCGCATGGGAGACCAGGAAGAAGCACCTGGCTCCTGGCTTCAGATCGGCATAGCTCCAGCCATAGCAGCCATTGAGGGTAGTGAACCAACAGAAGGAAGACCTTTCTCTCTGTCTCTCCCTCTCACTGTCTGTCAAAATGAAAAAAAAAAGAAAAAGAAAAGAAACTAGACCTCCCTACTGCTGAGGGGGGTTGAAAGGAGGAGGAAGCACTGAGCCAGAGGCTTTAGATACAGAACAACAGCTCTGCTGCCCGAGACTCTATTACACCCTGATATAATTTCTGCTCATTTCTTTAAAAACAAAAATATGGGTGTTAATTCAGCGACAGCTCTGGATTGATCCACCATTTGGGAAGTACTTGGTCACATGCATAGTGAGTGGCTATTTTTCTGGAATGCCCCCACGTGATCTGGTGGGAGTAGGAATGCTCTCTATGTCGATGGCACCCACACCCACAGTACCTGGCACAATCCGCGTGTGGCAATAAATCACCTTGGAAGTATCGAGGAGGTGTGTTCCTGTTCCCTGGTCTGATTGTGTCCCAACCTCACCTAGAAATGGAGACAACCTTTGAGATCTTCATTTCCTAGGTTCTGGATTTCCTCAGGTTTATTCCAAATACCTGCCTAGGCACCAGCTTCCTGTAGGATCTTTTTTTTTTTTTTTTTAAGACTTATTTACTAAAAGAGCAGAATTACAGAGAGGCAGAAAGAGAAAGAAATCTTCCATCTGCTGGTTCACTCCCCAAATGGCTTCAACAGCCAAAGCTGGACCAATCTGAAGCCAGGAGCCAGGAGCTTCTTCTGGGTCTCCCATGTGGGTGCAGGGGCCCAAGGACTTGGGCCATCTTCTACTGCTTTCCCAGGCCATAGCTGAGAGCTGGATAGGAAGTAGAGCAGCCGGGACTTGAACTGGAGCCCATATGGAATGCCGGCGCTTCAGGCCAGGGCATTGACCCACTGCACCACAGGGCCAGCCCAACATTTATATTGTTAGATGTTTTGAGTAATCTAGAGGTTATTTAAAGTACATGACATAATGAGGGTAGGTTATATGCAAATTACATACCTTTATACAAGGGACTTGAGCACCCAGAGTTTGGTGTCCATGAGGGTCCTGGGACCACTCCTCCCAGGAGACTGAGAACGACTGTACCTGTGTAGCTTCACTCCAGCCCTGCACGGGGCCAGGCAGGATACCACTATCAACCTCGCTTTCCAAATGGAGATTTGAAAAGGTTAAGAAACCCTTTCATGGGGCTGGGATTGTGGCACAGTGGGATAGGTCTCTGCTCGTGGCACCAGTGTCCCATATCCAAATGCGGGTTCAAGTCCTGGCTGTTCTTCCCATCCAGCTTCCTGCTCATGCAGTAGGAAGTAGCACCTCCCCCCGACCCCACTATTCAAATAAAAATAAGTCCAAAATTTTTAAAAATAAATGAGATGGCAATTTTTTTAGTGGATTTGACTGGACTTTTTTTTTTTTTTTTTTTTTTTTTTGAGACAGGCAGAGTGGACAGTGAGAGAGACAGACAGAGAGAAAGGTCTTCCTTTGCCTGTAGGTTCACCCTCCAATGGCCGCTGCGGCCGGCGCATCGCGCTGATCCGATGGCAGGAGCCAAGTGCTTATCCTGGTCTCCCATGGGGTGCAGGGCCCAAGCACTTGGGCCATCCTCCACTGCACTCCCGGGCCACAGCAGAGAGCTGGCCTGGAAGAGGGGCAACCGGGACAGAATCTGGTGCCCTGACCGGGACTAGAACCTGGTGTGCCGGCGCCTCAAGGTGGAGGATTAGCCTGTTAAGCCACGGTTGACTGGACTTTTAATACTAAATGTCTTATTGAAGCTATAGGGATCCAATACCTAAGCATGCGAGGGGAAAGGGAAAGCTAACAGAAATTGATTACAAATCTTGCATGGAAAAGCAATGAAAATCACGTCTCATTAAGGATCCCAGAATGGAGATTTTACAGTAAACTGGCTACGATTCTGTTTCTTTAACTCAAGTCCTTGGAAGGGCAGCACAACACAGGGTTAGAAGGTCTGGAGTCAGGACAGACTTGAGCAGGATTTCAATCCGTGTCCACGTGATCCTGAACAGATTTCTACTCTTTTCTAATATTTATTTATTTGAATGGCAGAGTGACAAAGAGAGGGAGAGAGAGACAGAGAGATCTTCCATCTGCTGTTTCATTCCCCAGATACCTACAAAAACTAGGCCAGGCTGAAGCCAGGAGCCAGGGACTCCATTTGGGTCTCCCGTGTGGGTGCGGGGACCCAAGCACATGAGCCATCACCTGCTGCCTCCCAGGGTGCACATTAATCAAAGCTGAAATCAGAAGTGGAGCCAAGACCCAAACCCAGGCACTCAGATACGGGATGCAAGAATTCCAAGTGGCATCTTAACCACCATGCCAAATGCCAGCCTCCATTTCTGGTTTGTATCACCTGTGCCCTCTCCCTGGCGACCCTCTCCAGCCTTAGGGACCAGTTTCTGCTTCAGGGACTTGGAGGTAGGGCAGGGCTTCAGTCAGTCTTTCCTTCCTCCAATTGCTGCAGTTAGTGGGGGGAGGGGAAGTGTGGGTGGCTTTGTGTGCACCTGCCTGGTGCTGAGTGAAGGAGTCCCGGATTGGCTCTGAGATGCGCCTCCCTTCCTTTTGCTGGGTCTCATTCCTGGGTGCTGGGGTTTGGCATGGACTAGAGAGAGAAGGGTAATGTCTCTTAGCCCCTTTCTGGTAGGGACAGCTGCTGCTTGTGTGTGGCTTGTGTCTGGATATTGGTTGCTTGTGGTGGGAGGTTCTGCTCAGCCCCTATTGGGACTCCTTGCTGTTGGGGTTCCCTTTGCTTGGCTGGAGCCCTCTTAGGCAAATTTACCCAGGGGGCACGATTGACTGTGCCAATGCCAACCCCTCTCTCTACCCCAGATCTCTTTTTGATTTTCTCCTCTAAGAACTTTAGGAGTCATGGGCAGAGGCAAGTTCACTGCCTGAGCTCACGTCTGCTCAGGGCATGAGGTGGCAGTCTGCGCTCACATTCTCTTAGAGTGCCCCTTTCCCTCGGCTTTGCAGGTGTGTTAATTACCTATTGTCACCTAAGAAATGAACGCCCAAACCTAGTGGCTTCAGACAGTAAACATGTGTTAAGTCAGAGTTTCCTTAGGTTAGGACTTAAGAAGCGGTTTAGCTGGGTGGCTCTGGCTCAGAGCCTCTCCCGAGATGCAGTCAGTGTTCGCTGAGTTGCTGGCACCTGAAGACTGGATTGTGGCTGCAAGACCCAATCCCAAGCTCAGCCATGGCCCTTGACAGCAAACCTCAGCTTTTCATGACGACTTGCAGGTAGGGCTGCTCCCAACACGGTAACTGGCTTTCCCTGAGAGTAAGTGATTGAGGAAAGAGACCCAGGATGGCTCATCCTAAGGACTAATACACCCCCTGGGGCCAGTGCTGTGGTGCAAGGGGTTAAACTGCTGCCTATGACGTTGGCGTCTCCTATGAGCACCAGTTCAAGTCCTGGCTGCTCCATTTCTGATCCAGATTCCAGCTAATGCACCTGGGAAAGCAGCAGCAGAGGATGGCCCAAGTGCTTAGGCTCCTGCACCCACATGGGAGACCTGGATGGAGTTTCTGGCTCCCAGTTTGGGGCTGGCCCAGCCTCAGATGTTATAGCCATTTGGGAAGTGAACTAGTTAATAAAATATCTGTGTGTCTCTCTCCCTCTCTGCAACTCTGCCTTTCAAATAGATAAATAAATAAATCCTTTTCCCACTTTTTAAAAAAGATTCTTTTTTTTTTTTTTTTTTTTTTTTTTTTTTTTTACAGAGAGACAGCAAGAGACAGAGAGAAAGAGAGGTCTTCCATCCACTGATTCACTCCTCAAATGGCTACAACAGCCAGAGTTGGGCCAATCTGTAGCCAGGAGCTTCTTCTAGGTCTCCCACGTGAGTGCAGGTACCCAAACTCTTGCTCCATCTTCTGCTGCTTTCCCAGGCATGTTAGCAG
This sequence comes from Lepus europaeus, assembly GCF_033115175.1. Classification (NCBI taxonomy): domain Eukaryota; kingdom Metazoa; phylum Chordata; class Mammalia; order Lagomorpha; family Leporidae; genus Lepus; species Lepus europaeus. The sequence goes on along the minus strand of NC_084839.1, from coordinate 86,553,273 downwards.
GGGGCTGAACTGGAAGTGGAGCAGATAGTACTCGAACTGGCACCCATATAGAAAGTTGGCGCTGCAAGCAGTGACTTTACCTACTATGCCACAACACTGGCCCCATAAATAAATCTTAAAAGAAAAAAAAGAAGAAGAAGAAGCAACCTACCCCTTCTTCTAAAGTATTCCACTGGCCATGTGGACTAAACCTGAGACCACGTGGGGAGGACCTACACAAGGTTAGCAGGACGCAGGGATTGGGGGCCATTTGGAGGCTGGCTATCAAAGCAGACAAGGGACATCCTCTTTACTGAACACTGATCCACTAATGCATTTACCCCACCCTGATGCTCAGCAGCTTCTCATTTTTTTTTAAAGATTTTATTTAACTGTTTATTTGAAAGGCAGAGTTACAGAGAGGCAGAGGCAGAGAGAGAGAGAGAGAGAGAGAGAGAGAGAGAGAGAGAGGTCTTCCATCTGCTGGTTCACTCTCCAGATGACCACAATGGCTGGAGCTTTGCCGACCTGAAGCCAGGAGCCAGGAGCTTATTCTGGGTCTCCTACACAAGTACAGGGGCCCAAGCACTTGGGCCATCTTCTACTGCTTTCCCAGGCCATAGAAGAGAGTTGGATCAGAAGTGGAGTAGCCAGGTCTCGAACTGGCACCCATATGAGATGCCGGCACTGCAAGGTGGCATCTTTACCTGCTATGCCACCACGTCAGCTCTCTCATGTTTTTTAAAGATTTTATTTATTTATTTGAAAGTCAGTTACAGAAAGAGGGAAAGAGAGAGAGAGAGAGAGAGAGAGAGAGATCTTCCATCCACTGGTTCACTCCCCAGATGGCCACAAAGGTTAGCACTGGGCAAGGCTAAAGCCAAGAATTAACTACCAGAAATCCCATCTGGCTAGGGGGATAGTTGGGGTCTGAGAGCTTGTTCTCTGTTTCGATGCCCAACAGACACATAAGCCTAGAATTACCAAAATGAAACTACCAATCTTTTCTCTGAAATATGTATCTCTCAAAATTTCCCCTCTGGGTATTATGTACTATGTTCCAATTCCATCTTTCCAGTTGCTATGACCAACAATCTTAATATAACTCTTCATTCTCTTTCGCTCACATCTCTTTCTATCCTCTTGGCAAATCCTGTTGGCTGTGTGTCGAAATTCTGTCATCCCTCATTATCCACCAGCATTGGTCCCAGGACAGTCCTGACCCCACCCCCCACATGTGTGGATCCCCAAAACAGCAGATATTTAGCCCTTTATCCAAAATAGCATAGTGTTTGCAAATAACCTGTGCACATCCTCTTATACATTTTAAATCATCTCTAGATTACTTATACAAACCCAATACAATGTAACTGCTGTGGAAATAGTTGTCATGATATACTGCTTAGGAAATAATAACAAGAAAATAATATCTCTGTGTTCAGTACAGAGGCAATTTTTTAAAAATACATTTTTGATCCACAATTGGTTGAGTCCACAGATACAGAAACTGCAGGTACAGAGGGCAGCTGTACATCTGAAACCCTGCTAGCTCGCCCACCCAGCCCCCGGCCACTTTCCTTGCCTGGACAACTGACATAGCCTCTACCCTTTCCCCTCCAGTCTGTTCTCAAGTCAGCAGCCAGAGTAATCCTTGAAAAACAGAGTCAGGTTACAAACCTCTATGATCAAAACTTCCCGGAGACTCTTCGCTTCTTTTGAAGTAACAGCCAAAGTCCTGACGTTGGCCACAAACTGAAGGTTGGTCTTAATCTAAGCAGGGAGGGGCAGGAGGTTTGCAGAGAAAAGTGAGGTGATGGAAAATAACCTTGTTGTGGGCTGAATGCTGGTAGTGCATTGGGTAGATGGCACAGATGGAAGTCCAGAGAAGTAGCTACAATCATAATACCAGTGGAAAGGGACAAATAACAATGAATAAGAAATAGCTCCCATTCGTGGAGTATTAACTACTTGCCAAGCACGGTGTTTGCCTCAGCTCACTTCAACCATTATAGCAATTCTGTGAGGTTGCTATTATTATTATTCCTCTCTTAAGGAGAGAAAAACTGGGTCCCAACTAGGTTAAATAACTTGCCCAGGGCCATGCAATCAGGCAAGGTCAGCAGCATCAAGTGGTGAAGCTCAAACCTGTCTACTTGCAGTGTGTTCCAAGGTGTCATTTGCAATGAGGAATACTGAAACAAAGGCCATTGTAGAAGGCCTTGTGCTAGAAGATAGAAATCTGTTAATAATAATAATAAATAAGTAGTCACAGGGCTGGCATTTGATCTAGTGGTTAAGACCCAAGTAAGGGGCAGGCGTTGTGGCATAATGGGTTAAGCCGCTGCTGGGGATAACCTGTGTCTCATGTTGGAGTGGTGATTCAAGTCCTGGATACTCTGTTTCCGATCCAGCTTCCTGCTGATGTGCCTGGGATGGCCTAAGTACTTGGGTCCCTGCCACCCATTGGGTCTGATCCCTGGCTTTGGCTCCTGATTCCAATTTCCCACCAGGAGGCAGCAATGATGACTCAAGTAGTTGTGTCTCTGCCATCCATGAGGTTGACCTGAATCATGCTCTTGGTTCCTGGCTTTGGCCCTGGCCCCGGCCAGGTCACAGCTGTTGTAGGCATTTGGGAGTTTGAGCCAACAAATGGGAACTCTCCCTCTCTATCTTTCTCTTGTCTCTCTGTCTCTCTGCCTCTCAAATGAATACAAGCAAACAGCAACAATAGACACCAGCCCTGTGTGAATGCAGGTGCTTAAAGAAATACCGAGCAGAGGATGAGTTAAAGAAATATAACCATGTTTTCGCAGCTGAACTCTGCACACATTCATCTTCAGTTTTTATCCTTCGATTTTTCAGGCCAATCTTGACCTCCTGGTGTCCGCACAGAGTAACAACCCTCTGTCTGCCTTTGGAAGTTGCCATGGTCAGGCTGGTTCAGGACACTGAGCCAGATTAGCTTCACAAGTGCCAGGTTGGTTTCCCTGGACCCATGGCTTCAACCTGTCCTAAGAGGCTACCAGTCCTTGCAGCCATGTGTTCTGTCTGCAGAGGAACGGGTATTTTTCTTTTTATGATGAATTTATGGAGCCGGTGCTATGGCACAGCAAGTTGAGGCCCCAACATGCAGTGCTGGCATCCCATATGGGATGTTTGAGTCCTGGCTGCTCCACTTCCAAACCAGCTCCCTGCTAATGTGCCTGGGAAAGCAGCAGAGGATGGTTCAAGCCTTTGGGCCTCTGCACACACGTGGGAGACCCAGAAAAAGCTCCTGGCTACTGGCTTCCAACTGGTTCAGCTCTGGCTGTTATAACCATTTGGGGAGTGAACCAGTGGGTAGAAGATCTCTCTCTCTCTCTCTCTCTCTCTCTCTCTCTCTCTCTCTCTGTAACCCTGTCTTTCAAATAAATAAAATAAATATTTAAAGAAAAAAGATGTTTTTATTTATTTAAAAGTCAAAGTTACAGAGAGAGAAAAATTGATCTTCCAGTTGCCAGTTCATTCTCCAAATAACTGCAATGGCCAGCGCTGGGAAGGTAGAAACCAGGAGTTTCATCTGGGTCTCCCACGTGGTTGATAGGGGCCCATGTACTTGGGTCATCCTCCTCTGCTTTCCCCAGCTATTAGCAGGGAGCTGAATCTGAAGTAGAACAGCAGGGATGCTGGCATCACAGGTGCTGGCTTTACCTGCTACGCCACAATGCCAGCCCCAAGAAATGGCATTTCCTAGGCTCATCTGCACCCTCCCTTAATTCTGTGGTAGCCACAGCTCAGTTTCACCCATGCACTTGCCCACTCACCCAGGTCCAGGGCAGCTCAGGGCTCCCCCATCTGTTAGTCTTCCAAGGGCAGAAGGCAAATTATACTCAGCAAAACCTTTTTCTTGAAGCTTCCGTTTCAAACCTGTGATAGAATCTGCACCTTACTTCTGTTCTGCACCCCATATCCCTGAGCAATATCCTGAAATCAGCGGCTTCTCCATCTATGTCCCCACTCTGACACACGTAACTTTCTTCCAAAGGGACCAAACCCACTTTCCCAGAACACATGTCAGAGAACGAGGAGACAAACCTAAAGAAAGTTTTACCAACAGTAGCGATCTGTAAAGCGATAGAGTGCTTGAGTCCACAGGATATGCATGCAAATTGCACGCAGCCTTTCATTTCAGCTATCAGCTGCACTGTGCGGTCGGTTTCATCACACCCATTTTACAGATAGAAAATTTGTGGCTCAGACAGATTAAGTAATTTGCCTGAGATTCTACAGTAGAGCTGGATCTCAAAAACGCAGATGTTTCATTCTCATTTGCATATATCAGAGTTCTCAGTCTTCCTCTTGGCCCATTTTATAATCCTCAATGAATCTTTAAATCTTTTTTTTTTTTTTTTTTTTGACAGGCAGAGTGGACAGTGAGAGAGAGAGAGAGAGAAAGGTCTTCCTCACTCCACAATGGCCACTGCGGCCGGCGCACCGCGCTGATCCAAAGCCAAGAGCCAGGTGCTTCCTCCTGGTCTCCCATGCGGGTGCAGGGCCCAAGGACTTGGGCCATCCTCCACTGCCCTCCCGGGCCACAGCAGAGAGCTGGACTGGAAGAGGAGCAACTGGGACAGAATCTGGCGCCCCAGCTGGGACTAGAACCTGCGGTGCCGGTGCCGTAGGCGGAGGATTAGCCAAGTGTGCCACGGCGCTGGCCATAGTCTTTTTTTTTTTTTTTTTTTTTAAGATGTATTTATTTATCTGAAAGGCAGAGTTAGAGAGGCAGAGGGGAGAGAGAGAGAGATCTTCCATCCATTGGTTTACTCTCCAGATGGCCACAACAGCCAGAGCTGGATTGATTCAAAGCCAGGAGCCTGGAGGTTCTTCTGGGTCCCCCACGCGGGTGCAGGGGCCCAAGGACTTGGGCCATCTTCTACTGCTTTCCCAGGCCATAGCAGAGAGCTGGATCAGAAGTGGAGCAGCCGGGACTCAAACTGGTGCCTGTATGGGATGTCAGCACTGCAGGCGGCAGCTTTACCCACCACGCCACAGTGCCAGCCCCTCCTCAGTGAATCTTCCCGCCCAAACTCTGGACTCTGGCAAGCAGGCATCTGTTCCCTAGGGGAAGTCCCTAATTTGTGGGCGTTCTGTTGCTAAATGGAGCCACCATGGGGTCTGAGATTTGGGCCTTAGGGTATTGATTTTTATCAGTTCACTAATGGATACACAGATTGGATGGCATGAGTCATCCTGATGAAGCCAACCAGTAACTGAAGGATTAGCCTTCTCCCCTCCCTTAGTACAATCTCTCAACATATGCAGAGGAATTACCTGTTAAGAACGCTGGAAGGCTGAAAGTCCTTATGAATATGTTAAATAGGCTTGATTTGAATCAAGTTAGAGAGTCCCAACAGGGGATTCGTACATCTGCTCTATCCCTTGCACGGATACAACTCTGACATATTTTCCTCCCTGCCTCTTCCTCATCTAGACGGAAGCCTCGTCTGTCTTTAGTTATGACAACGTTATATTGGAGGGGACACAATGACCTTTACTGGATTATAGTTAATTACAGTATTCATTCCCTCAAGGAAATTCAGAAAACACCACAAATGCATACCCAGCACATTTCCTAATCATCTTCAAGGGAGAATTTTACCAGCTTGTTAGGATGGCAACTCTCACAACTGCCGCAGCTGGAGGGAATCCCAGAGACCCATATGCCAGCTGAAGCATTGATCAACCTCCTGCTCCCCTCCCCCACCCCCTCCCCACAACACACACACACACACACACACTCCCTCAAGGATTTTAAAGCCTATCTCTACATCTTATCTCTAAATCCAAGTGTTGGCCCCACTCTGCGATCTGGGAACACACTGGGAACCAGTGTCCTAATTGTAACAGCCACCAAACCAAGTCATTGAAGGGAAAGAGCTGTATTGAATTTTAAATTCTCCAGGGGGAGATTTTCAAAACCAAATCCCTGGATCCCACCCCAGAGTTATTGAATCAAGTGTCTGGGGCTGGGACCCAGGCATCTGTGCATTTCAAAGGCGCCCTAGGATGTTTGAGTGGAGCTTGTTGGGAGGCCAGTTCTGAGAAGTCACCCTTGGGAGGCAGTTGACTTCCTAGCATTGGAGCCATGGCTGTATCCCACTCTCCAGGGTCTGCTTGAAGAACTGGATGGACAGGGGGTGGTTTCTTGTCAGTTGTGGCTATGGGAGTGAACTTGAGACTGACCCTAAGACCTCACTAGATGCCTGAGGAGGGAGGCTCACCCTTGTCTTGGAGAAGGCTGGTGCTAGGTCCTGCTCTGGGTCCTGGCGTTGGCAAAGGGGTGGATTTGAATGGATTTGAAGGATTAGAAGGAGAGAAAAGCATGAGCCAGGAGGCCATGTTAGAGTCTGTGTCATGGGGTGAGGGCATTCAGGTGCTCCTAAGTGGAAGCACCTGTTTGGCTTTGACCATGGGAGAGGGAAGGAACTGGTCAGGACTTCTAGGTTGCACAACTCCCCTTGTCCCTAAGTGCCCCTTGCCCTGGAGTTATGCAGCCCTGACTCTCAGAAGGTGAGTCTATGGGGGAAAAGTAGGTTCAAGACCTGACCCGGCTTTCAGAAGGAGCCTTGGTGTGTGAAGAGGGTAATGTTTGAGGGGGCGCGACTCCTTTTTCTCCTTCCCTCTAACACCTCACAGCATCTTGGCAGTATGGCACTTATCTGACCTGGTGCTCGAAAGCAGCTCCCCTAGGAAACAAAACAAAGCAACCCTCAGTCTTTTGTGTAATCTCGACTCCCGTTTTGTGTTCTAAGAACCGGCTCATCTGCCGTAGGGTATTCCAAGATAAGACCCACTGTTTCTTCAGCAACTCAGGTAAGACCTTCTGCCTCTCTGAAACCCCAGGCCGCCTCCTTTTCTTTGATCCAATCCTCATTAAGGAGCATTCTCCCTGTCCTGGTCCATCTTCTGCTGCTTTAACAATTCTGGAGATTGGGAGAAGTATAAAGAACACAGAGTTGTTGGGCTCTTGGTTCTGGAGGCGAGGATGTCCAACAGAGGGCCAAATGCGCTTTGATAACATCTACTCCTGCAATACCGATCCCACGCCTGCGACAACGACATGAATCCATTCCCGAAGGCAGATCCCTGCTCTTCAACATGGTTGCGGTGGGGATTCCAACATGCGAACTTTGGGGCATACACTCAAAGAATTGCACGCCTAATTGCACAGTCTGAGCAAAATCATCTTCTTTACTGTCCTATGTATTTCACTTATCCACCTTTCGTCATCATAAATAATTTTACAATGAGAGATCTGTTTCTGGTAATCTATTAGAAATCCAGCTGACAGGTTGCACAAACACGTACATGAACTTAATGCCTCTGAATTGTAGACGTTAAAAGATGGTTAAGGGGCTGGGTTGTGGCATAGCAGGTAAGGCTGCCACCTGCAGTGCCAGCAACCCATACAGCTGCCAGTTCAAGTCCTGGCTGCTCCACTTCCAATCTTGCTCTCTGCCATGGCCTGGGAAAGCAGTAGAAGATGGCCCAAGTCCTTGGACCCCTGCACCCATGTGGGAGACCTGGAGGAAGCTCCTGGTTCCTGGTTTTGGATCAGTCCAGCTCCAACTGTTGCAGCCAACTGGGGAGTGAACCAGTGGATGGAAGGCCTCTCTCTCTGCCTTTCAAATAAATAAATCTTTTAAAAAAAGATGGTTAAAATGGTATATTTTATGTCTGTTTTAGCATAATGAAAAAAAACCCAGCTGACAAAGAAACACCCCTACTGTGTGCTGGATGATGGGTGGGGTGGGGAAGTGGGTGGGGCCTGGGATAGGAAATGAGTAAGAGCTACTTCCTGTGGTCCAGGAGCTCCCAGCTTGGCTGAGGAGACAAACACATAATCTGCTAAATGAGAAACATAATTCCTAGTGACACAGATTACAATAGACATGTGCACACCTGATTTGAGTCAAGTTGTGAAGGACCTTGAATGCTACACTAAGACGTTTGGATTTTATCCTATGGTAATTGGGGATCATGACTTTTTTTTTTTTTTTTTTTTTGAGACAGAGCTATCATCTACTGTTTCACTACCCAGATGCCTACAACAAGCTAGGGCTGGGCCCGGTGGAAGCTAGGAGCTTGGAACTCCATTTGGATCTCTCATAGAAGTGGCATGGACCCAACTATTTGAGCCATCACCTCTTGCCTCCCAGGGTGTGCAAACTGGAATGGAAATAGGATCAGAATTCAATCCAGGCACTCCAATACACATGCAATTGTCCCAACAGTGTAGTCACTGCACCAAATGCTGGCCCCATGAATGATTTCAAAGCCAGGGTAGGTATGACATGAACAGATTCACTATGATTCCTAATTCTTATCACATGCAGCTGCTTTGTATTGTGTGCAGCTGCCACAGTTTTAATTTTATAAAGTTGATCCCCGTAAAGCAGGTTCATATTTGCATTTCTCATTAAATATATTTCTTTCATGGCAGCAAGAGAGTGTTAACTTTGATTAAGTCTATTGGGAAACCATAGACACAGATCTGGCAAGCACACTCTAAGAAATGTTCGCAGAGCACACTAGAACTCAGAGAGCAGCAGTACCTACCTGGTAGGAAAGGCCTTCAACAGGGAGCTGGCTGGTGCAGGGGGGTGGGAAAAGGGAAGAGAGGAAGCTAGAACATGCTTGTACTCACACAGGTGGAGGAAGGGCACCACGGGTCAGGCCATGGGTGGGTGGGGGTCAGATGGCAGAAGTCTTTGGGAGCCTAGTTGAAGGCCTGGAACCTCCTCCCTATAGGTGGTGGCAGCCACCACAGCCCTGTTAATAATAATGATGATGAAATACTGCTTCCTACTTGCCTGGCACAACTGTAAGAGGGTTAACGATATTGACTCATTTAACTCTGCCACAAACTATGGTTAGATGGTTTAGATGACTTTGGTGAACCTGTGGAAGAAGGTGATTGGTACAGACACCTGTTGTGATTTGAAAGACAAAGCAAAGGATGGGAACTTGTGAACTTTCAGTTCTGTTACATTTATGGTTTGTTTTATGGCCCAGAATATTATGGCAAATGCTTCGTTTGCAGGAGGAGACTGTCTCCCGCTGTTGTTGGGTAGTTTCTATAAATGTCATCAGGTCAGTGGGTTATTGGTATTGCTCAAGTCTTTTATAAATTTGATAATTTTACAGCTACTGTAATTATGGATTTGTCTATTTCTCTTTTTAGTTCTATATCCTCCTCAGAGCCAGGAAGGTACATCGGCAGAGAAGATGTAACGTTGGGTTGGGACCGGAAGAAACGTTTTATCTCTTTAAATTTACTCTAGAACAGAGAAACAAAATGGAAATCACTACGTATCCCAGCAGGCCCAGTGGAGCTCAGGACAAACGCAAATAAGGGAGTGTGGGCATTCGCTACGCCCCTTTCCTAGGTTGGCAAGGCAACTGATACACAAAGCAGCCAATCGGTGAGAGGCTCACCTGTCGGGGCGGGAGCTCGACGACAGCCAATGGGACGCTGGGTGGATGGTTCAGCGGACCAATGGGTTGGGCGACGGGGTGGGCTTTGGATGAAGGGACGGCGGTGGGAAAGATGGCGGCGGCTCTGGGAGCCTCCGGGTGGTGGCAGCGGTGGCGGCGTCGTTTGTCGGCTCGGGATGGGTCCAGGATGTTACTCCTTCTGCTTTTGCTGGGGTCTGGGCAGGGGCCACGACAAGTCGGGGCGGGTCAGACGTTCGAGTACTTGAAACGGGAGCATTCGCTGTCGAAGCCCTACCAGGGTGAGGCGCCCGGGGCGAAGTGGTCGTGCAGGGTGGGGAGGGCTTCGGGTCCTGAGTTCCACGGCAGAGGCGGGGAGGGCGAAGGGTTTTGTCTACCCGAGAAACCTGCCGGCGGCTGCTGGGGACTACCGGAGGGTGGGCTCCCGCCGCATTTGGGAACGCAAGGTCCATAGGGCGGGGGTCAGCCTGTCCCTCCCGCCCCCCGCCGCCCCACGAGCCGGAAGTTTCCAGTAGGTCGGGACACAGCGCTCAGATGCTGGTAGCCTTAGGCCAGGACGAGGTGGAGGTCGGAGTTACTCGGGTGTGTGTGTGTGTGTGTAGATGGTGGTCGGAGTTACTCGGGGTGTGTGTGTGTATGTAGATGGAGGTCGGAGTTACTCGGGGTGTGTGTGTGTATGTAGATGGAGGTCGGAGTTACTCGGTGTGTGTGTGTGTGTGTGGAGGTCGGAGTTACTCGGGGTGTGTGTGTGTGTGTAGATGGAGGTCGGAGTTACTCGGGGTGTGTGTGTGTAGATGGAGGTCGGAGTTACTCGGGGTGTGTATGTGTGTGTAGGTCAGAGTTGTGTGTGTGTGTGTAGATCGGAGTTACTTGGGGTGTGTGTGTGTGTGTGTGGTGGGAACTGAGATGGGGAGGGGTGCCGGAGGGCCCCTAGAATGAGCCAGCCTCGGGCCGAAGCGTGCGGGAGGAAGAACTGGGGTAGAACTTGTCCTCAGTGGTTAGATAAGATGCCGCTACCGGTTGGAACACCTGCACTTCTCTAGTCCAGGAACCCTGCGGGTGAAAGGCTGCTTAGCTGGGCTCTGTTGAGGGTTTCGGAGATCCCCTAATCATAGTTTTATCGACCGTTACCTACAGAGAGATGAATCCATGTAGATGACTTAGCCAACCCAAGTCTGTTTCCCCACTGAGGTTTAGATAGGGGGACAGCAAACAAGGATGGGTGAAGTGCATGAGTAGTGATATACACAAAAGAGTACTGATATACTACTAGTAAGGGCGATTGATTAGTCACTCAGCACACACCTGGAGTGAATTATACAGATGCACAAAGTTTAAACTCTCAGGGTGTTTATAGTATGAGGGCATGGCTGCTGCAACTTCAAGGATTAAGAAAATAGAATATGATTAAGCCCCTTAGGCCTGAGAGTCAAGTTTTTCTGGGATAACAGGAGATCCCCCCTCCCCCTTGGTAGTACATGTTTAGATTGGGAAGAATGGATGTGAGCTCTGGTTTCGGTGACAGGATTACAGAATCAGAGCGGTAGCTCCTTTGTGCTGTAAGATGTTCATCTGACAGGAAGCTTTCAAGATGGTAAGGATTTAAGCTTTGTAAGTAACAGAAGATGGGAGAGTGAGTGACATGAGAGGGGAACACAGATGAAGGTTCTCGGAGCGCTGTGGTGTCTTGCTGAACTGGCCGATGTGGAAGAGTGTGAACTGATCAACTTCCTCCCCATAGGTGTGGGCACAGGCAGCTCCTCCCTGTGGAATCTGATGGGCAATGCCATGGTGATGACCCAGTATATCCGCCTTACCCCAGATATGCAAAGTAAACAAGGCGCCTTGTGGAACCGGGTGGTAAGAATCTCTACCTCCTGTGTTGATGACCCAGAAAGTCCTAGAGTTCAGCAGTGGTGTATTGACTGACTTTTTCTGTCTGTCCCCAGCAGTCTGTTCTGGAGATACCAAGGATCTTTATTTCAGAGATTGTGATGACCTTTGTAATAAATCAGATATTTAGGGAAATGCTTGCATTCATCTTGCTGAAATGTCTTTAATTTCTGATTCACCTGCTAGTGCTGCTTCTGGAGTTTAATAACTTGGCTTTGTTAAGGAGAAAACTATTAAGTGTATCCCAGTCTCCATTTTAGTGCCTGTCCCTTGTTATTTCAGTTTGAAGAACCTATTTTCTTTCTTTCTTTCTTTTTTTGGACAGGCAGAGTGGACAGTGAGAGAGAGAAAGGTCTTCCTTTACCGTTGTTTCACCCTCTAATGGCGTACCACACTGATCCGAAGGCAGGAGCCAGGTGCTTCTGGTCTCCCATGCGGGTGCAGGGCCCAAGGACTTGGGCCATCCTCCACTGCACTCCCGGACCATAGCAGAGAGCTGGCCTGGAAGAGGGGCAACCAGGACAGAATCCGGCCCCCCAACTGGGACTAGACCCTGGTGTGCCGGCGCCGCAGGCGGAGGATTAGCCTATTGAGCCGCAGCGCGGGCCAAGAATCTATTTTCATGTTTCATTTCCATGTGAAAGTCACTCTAGGCCATTGGCCACTTTTTTTTTTTTATTTTTATTTTTTATTTTTTGACAGGCAGAGTAGACAGTGAGAGAGACAGAGAGAAAGGTCTTCCTTTTGCTGTTGGTTCACCCTCCAATGGCTGCCTCGGCCAGCGCGCTGTGGCCGGCGCACTGCGCTGATCCGAAGGCAGGAGCCAGGTGCTTCTCCTGGTCTCCCATGGGGTGCAGGGCCCAAGCACCTGGGCCGTCCTCCACTGCACTCCCTGGCCACAGCAGAGAGCTGGGCTGGAAGAGGGACAACCAGGACAGAATCCAGCACCCTGACCGGGACTAGAACCTGGTGTGCTGGCGCCGCTAGGCGGAGGATTAGCCTATTGAGCCGCGCCGCTGGCCAACTTTACTTTTCTAGCTACAAAGTCTTCCTTGAGGTGTAGCTGCATTGTGATTACCTACAAGTGTAAGCTGATGCTTTCTTTTTTATTTCCAGGGCCCTTTCTTTTCTTTTTTCTTTTCTTTTCTTTTTTTTTTTTTTTTTTTAAGATTTATTTATTTATTTGAAGGAAAGAGGCAGAGAGAAAGAGAGGGAGGGAGGGAGGGAGAAGTTTTCCATCTGCTGGTTCACTCCCTAGTTGGCCACATCAGCCAGAGCTATGCTGAACTGAAGCCAGGAGCTTCTCCCATGCAGGTGCAAGAACCCAGGGACTTGAGCCATCTTCCACTGCTTTCCCAGGCCATAGGAGAGAGCTGGATCGGAAGTGGAGCCCCTGAGGCTAGAACCAGCGCCTATATGGGATGCCGGCACTGCAGGCAGTGGCTTCACTTTTGGGGATGACCTTGCTTGGCATCCTTTGATACTTGCTCTTGGGCTTCTATAAGTGAAAACTTTTACATCATTTTTCTCATTCATTGTAGTTAAATAGGCCTCAGAAAAAACTTTCTTTTCCCTGTTCATTTTCTGTGGTAGAAAATTCTTGAGGAACAGAGGTAAGAGAAGTTTCTGCATGAGCATCTGACAAGCTGGCCTCTTAACCCAGATTGGGTGCTGAGCTCTGTTTTGGACTGAGCGGAGCTTTGCACTCTAGTGAAGACATAAAGGATAGTTGTAAAGACTTGGGTCCTAGATCCAGCTCTGTCGCAGCCCCTATGGGCTCTAGGCAGGTTATTTAACTTCTTGGTTGTTAGTTTCTCTGGCAGATGAACTTCATAATACCTGTTTTACTTGCTTTTCAGGGTGGTTGTGAAAATAAAATAATAGACATGAAAAAACTGTGGCAAGTTAAAGTGGTTACAGAAACGTGTTATTGTTATTAAGCTTGAAAGTTTCATTGATGGGCTCTTAGGGCTAACCAAATGATTATATACAAGGCTTGACACTTTGTTGCTGTCTCCTTAGCTCTCTGTCTCTATGTAAGTTTTAAGAGCCATTCTAAGATCTAGTTACTGCCTCTTTTCGTGTTTTCTGACATTGATATTCCCAGTTACCTGCCTATCAGAATGAACCAGGGAGTGTTTTTTTTTTTTTTTAAATTTGGCATCATTTTTTCAGAGATTTATTTATTTATTTGAAAGAGTTACACACACAGAGAGAAGGAAAGACAGAGAGAGAGAGGGAGAGGTCTTCCATCTGCTGGTTCACTCCCCAGATGGCCACAATGGTCAGAGCTGTGCTGATCCAAAGCCAGGAGCTTCTTCCAGGTCTCCCACATAGGTGCAGGTGCCCAAGGACTTGGGCCATATTCTATTGCTTTCCCAAGCCACATCAGAGAGCTGGATTGGAAGTGGAGCAACCAAGACTCAAACCGGCACCCATACGGGATGCTGACACTGCAGGCGGTGGCTTTACCCGCTGCACCACAATGCCAAATGATTATATACAAGGCTTGACACTTTGTTGCTGTCTCCACTGACCACAATGCCAGCCCCCTTAGCATCATTTTTGTAGGAAATAAAAATTATAGAGAAATGAAATAACACAGGAGGGAAATGTCAGATCTTGAATGTAAGTCTGGTCTCTGACAGTCATTGTCATTACAGTTACAACAAGTTAATCTCTTTTTTGACTTAAATTAGAGAACATACTATTTATATATTTCTTCAGTTATAAAGGGTGAGGAACAACACAAATATTGAAAATTCTCCTGGTCAAAATGCCATAGATCTTTGTATATTAGATAGCCATTTTTCAAGTTTATTTTTTTCCTTTACATTATTGAAAGTTCTTATCAAGGTAAATTTACTTTGTTAAAAGTATATAGCAAATAATATAAAAGTTTAGAATGAAAGAGTCATTCCTTGGACTCTTTAGTTCCTCACTCCTAAAAACAACCACTTTTAACTGTTGGCTTTTTTTTTTAATTATTTTATTTTATTTTATTTTATTTATTTATTTGAAATGCAGAAATAGAGATTTGGTTCACTCCCCAAATTGCCACAACAGCCAGATCTGGGCAGACTGAAGCCAGGAACCTGGAACACCATCTTGGTCTCCCATGTTGGTTGCAGGGCCCTGCTTGGGCCACATTCTACTACTTTCCCAGGTGCATTAGCAGGGAGCTGGATTGGAAGTAGAGCCGCCACGGAGTTGTTGTTAAGTTGTTGAATAGAGTGCATTCTTTTGGAAGTTCTCACATTTGCTGTCTGTCAAAGTTGATGCCTTGGTTCTGTCCCTTTGTGGGTTTTTGAGGAGTGAACCAGCAGATGAAAGATTTATTTTCAAAAAAAGTATTTAAATTTTTTTTTCTTATTTTATTGGAATAGGGTAAGGCTTGATCATTGGGATTTTTAAAAGCTCCCTGGGTGACTCTACAGCAAACTTTCAGAATTACTGTTCAGCGTAGCCCTGTGCAGGGCCACATCCCATTTGCGAGTGCTGGTTTGAGTCCAGGCTGAGCTGCTTCTCATCCAGCTCCCTGCTAAAGATGGCCCAAGTAGGATCCTTACTGTCCCTGTGGGAAACCCAGGTGGAGTTCTTGGTTCCTGGCTTCAGCCTGGCCCAGCCCTGATGGTTGTGGCCATTTGGAGAGTGGGCTGGGTGATAGAGGATCTCTTCCTCTCTCTGTCTCTCCCTCTGTGTCACTTTGCCTTTTGAAATAAATACATCTTTAGAAAAAGATTTAACATAAATATGAAACTCAAAAGCTGAGCCAATACTTAGTGGCAGACACTTGTTGAACTTCTCCAGCCCTGTCTTCCTCTGTGGGTCTTAATGCCTACCTATTGGGTATGGGGCAGCTTCCTGCCACTGAATTTCACTTTTGCCCTGAAATCTAAATGAAATAGCAGAGAGAGAAGCACACAACATGACAAGACAGGGACTAGGCTCATCAGAATAGGGTAAAATTTCAGGGCTCCTTGCTTAATGCAGAAGTGCCCAACTCTCTTTAATTAAAAAAAAAAAAAATTATTTGAAAGGCCAGGTGACAGAGAGGGAGGCAGAAAGGAGAGAGAGAGAGAGAGAGAGAGAGAGAGAGATTGATTGATTCTATCTGCTGGTTCACTCTCCAAGTGCTGACAACAGGCAGGTCTAGGCCAGGCTGAAGCCAGGAGCCAGTAACTCCATCTGGGTGTCCCAAGTGGGTGGCAGGAATTCCAGCACTTTAGTCATCATCTGCTGCTTTCCAGGTGCATTAACAGGGTGCTGGGTTAGAAGTGAAGGAGCAGGGACCCGAACTGACATTCCAGTACAGGACACAGGTGGCCCATGCAGCAGCTTAGCCTGCTGTGCCACAACGCCCACGCCACCAAGCCGCTTTCCTTTTGACCATGTACTCCTAATACTAACACTTTTGGAAAATGTGCCAGAAATTAAAAGTGAAAACGGAAAATGATGTAGCAATATGCTTCTGAACAGCCAAAATGATTTATTTGAAAAGCCTTTGGCTGAACCCAGTTGGTCTGTTTGTTCCTGCTTGTCTTTTTCCTTCACAGTGGAGTTTAACCAGGAGCCTCCCTGAACCAAATACTATACCCATTTTGGTTTCTTCTAGAAGCTCTTCAACTGTTTAGAGCACTTTATCTACCTGCCTCCTCCATTTTTGCATGGTTTTGATATACAGTGCAGAAGTCTGGTTAGCACCCACCTGCTGTTTTCCCTGTTGAGGCTGTCCTTGTGGAGGGATGGTGTTCTCTTCTAGTGTATTTATGTTTCTTGGCCTTGGCCGTGGCCATGAGAGTTTGGGAGACTGTAACTTGCCCTTCTTATGGGAACCCTGGCTTGCTCCTCAGTTTGGCAGAGAGCCAAGTCTAACTAATTAACATTGTTTATAACATCTGCTAATTACCTTTGCATAATGACTTAGCTTTTCTTATTCTTTTATAACGAATGAGGCTTTGACCTTTAAATCCAAGCTTTTTAGAGACTTTCTGTTGGAGGAGTGAGTTGCTCTGCAAGCTAGTATTAATTCAGCTACCTGTACTTCAAAGGCTGAGATGCCTGCCTGGCTGGATGAGGGACCCAGCAGTCTAATTGACATTACCTTGTCCTTTCCAGCTTGGGAGTGCTATCCTGCTTCTGTTGGTAGATGGTCAAGATAATCAGGATTTCACATTAAATCGCTTAAACAGTTGAATGACTCAATCCGTTAACTTTATCGCATGAACAGTTAGCGAGTCTTAGATTTCAGTTTTAACCCTTACCCTCATGTTACTGCATTTATGTTTTCCAAGTCTAAACTCTTAAGGGCTTGAGGTGTTTGCATTTCATGCTGTTCATTGATTCTCATGTCTTTTTCGCTACAGCCATGTTTCCTAAGAGACTGGGAGTTGCAGGTGCACTTCAAAATCCATGGACAAGGGAAGAAGAATCTGCATGGGGATGGCCTGGCGATCTGGTACACGAAGGATCGGATGCAGCCAGGTATTTGGGCCCCTGGGTTGCCTTGTCAGGGTGTGACAGGCCTGTGTTTTCATGTGTTCTCTCGTTGCAAAGGGTCCTCCCCAACAATGACAGCAGTTTTCCCTCTCCTTGACGTCTATGGATGAACATTAGCCTGTCTAGTTTCTAGAGTGGGGTCTGAGACCTCATAAACAGCTGAACCTGACTCATCCTGGGGTGGTTTCTTGCTTGTTAAATCCTTCTGAGTTTCCCTGTGAAATGTGGCCTGTTGGCCAAGTGAAAGCACTGGCTCTCCCGAACACTGGTGATTAGTGAGCTGATTTCTGGGTATGTACAGGGAATGATCTCAGCACTTCTGAGTCAAGAGGAGAGTTACCTATTTTTTCTTGTTGTGTGGGAGCCATTGCTTCAAGTAGATGGCAACCTCAAGCTGATTTGACCTGGTCTCTTTTGCAACAAGAAGTAGAGCTTGGGAATTCAGTTCTCTCTTGGGACTATAGTCTTCACCAAGTGTTTGTGAAGCAGAATTCTGTAGGGGCTCCTTAGCAACCAGCTTGGATCAGGGAGCTGCCATGGTGCTAAGTGAGGTTACAGTGGCCTTCTGTCTTTCCCCTGCGTTTACCAACAAGCTACAGGTATTTACTGGGTGCTTGCTACAGGCCATACACTTTGCTGGGTCCTTTTACATGTGTTTTCTCATCTTCAGTGAAGCCTGGGAGTCATTTGAATTTCACTTTTTTCCTCCATCATAGTGATATAGTATTCCTTTATCAACTCTTGGCTTTATTTCATTGTTCATCATCTGTTCTCTCTCTCTAGGGCCTGTGTTTGGAAACATGGACAAATTTGTGGGGCTGGGAGTATTTGTAGACACCTACCCCAATGAGGAGAAGCAGCAAGAGGTAATGGCAAGTGTCAGAGCCTAGGTCAGCTGCGCTGATGTCACAGTTCTTTTCCTCAGGAATGCTGTGCAGGAGGGGACAGAGGGGATAGGTAGGGGTTCTCATCTCCTGAACTTCAAAGGTTAATGTCCTCATCAGTATTTTTTTCTAGAGAGGACTATTTATGATCGCACAATCCTTTGGGAACAGCTGTCACGAACAGGGAGTTTTTCTTTAGTGCTAACTCTTGGCGCATGTTAGGTAGCCACTGACATTGAGCATGCTTGGCTGGTCGGTGCTTTGGCTGCTAGACCAGCACCAGAGAAGCTGAAGTTATGAAACTCAGCTCCCCCCGACTTTCAGTCCACCATGGCTGTGCTCTCTTCTGCAGCTTGCTCGCCCTCTCCAGCATCTTTTGCTTCTTCGTCTTCTCACAGCTGGACAGCACTGTTAGGAAAGGCTGTAAGAAAAGGAAATGGGTGAAATCTGGCATTTGCCTAGAACCTTGTATCTATTCATTGGCAGAGCATCTTGCTCTCTGTTCGCTGACCCTGAGGATTCTTTGGTTTGTCCTTCTGCTGGCAGTGGGGCTGTATGCCCTCTGTGTCTCATGGCACTGCCATCAGGTGATGAGAGGGCTGCTATGGCAAGGTGTCACTGCTTATCCTGTAGCTAAAGAGTATTTAACAAGGAAGGCAGAGTTAGGAATGGAGGCAGAGGTCACTTTGCTTTTTTCCCCAAAGGTTTGCTATGAAAAATTTTAAACTTGTGAAAAAAAGTTTGAGAAGTAGAATAATCATCACATAAGCAACACCCACATTTGACAGCTGCCTTTTCCCACAGAGGAGATGCAGAGTGAGACCAGACAGGAGAATAACCTTATGCTGTGGGTCAGGTAGAGTTGCTTCTCCATGTTCTTCTGGGTTCTTCTTCATTCCACATACAGCAAGGTGGCAGGCCCTGGGAGTTAGCAAGCCAGCGTGGTCCCTGCTCTCAGTAGTGCTGAGAATGACGGTGGGGGTTGCTGGGCACTGTAGGAGGACTCAGCAGGAGCATCTGACCTGGAGTGTCTGGGGCGGGCATCCTCCAGGAAGTGACATTTACATTAATGTCTGTAAAGTGAGGAACAATTGTTCTGTGCAGAAGGAAGAGCATGTGTTCAGTTGAGAGGTGATGAATGTGAGGAGGTAAAGCGGATTTGGAGAGAGGTGAGGCTAGAAACAAAAGCAGGGCCACCTGTCTTGCCATGCTGTGTGATTTCAGGGGCCACTGTTCATGCTGCTTGCTTGCTTGCTTGCTTGCTTTGTTAGATTTATTTATTTATTTGAAAGGTGGAGGCAGAGGCAGAGTGAGAGAAAGAGGTCTTCCCTCTGCTGGTTCACTCCTCAAATGGCCCTAACAGATGGAGCCAGGCTGATCTGAAGCCAAGAGCCTGGAGCTTCTGGGTCTCCCACATGGGTGCAGGGGCCAAAGGACTTGGGCCGTCTTCTACTATTTCTCAGGCGCATTAGCAGGGAGCTGGGTCGGAAGTGAAGCAGGCAGGCACTTGAATTGGCACCCATATGGGATGCCGGCACTGTAGGCGGCAGCTTTATCCACTACGCCTCAGCGCCGGCCCCTCATGCTGCTTTCTTAGCCCTCTTTCCTCTCAGGCACCTGAGCTAGCTACTGAGACTCAGCAGTGTCTGCTGGGGTGGTTGGTGGTTTAGCTCTTTAACATCAGAGCAGTCTCTATATGGGACTCATCCTCACCATGTGAGTAGGCCAGGCTTTGCAGGGTTGGGATCCTGTTGAGGAGCCTGGACTTTATTCTGCGGGGGTAAGTGCACCAAAATTTAATGAGATTCCTGACTACATTGACAGTCATACTAAGGAATGGTGGTAGTTAGAGATGCATTTGAATAAGAGGCATAGGCTGCATGGCTTGAGGGGAATTTTAAATCTGGCTCTGTTTGTCCCCAAAACCAATTGTTCAGCCTCTCTTATCTTCCATTTTACAATGAGATTGTAGCAATTTTGATTTGAGAGACAACATTTTGAGAGTAGGCGTAAATAAAAAAATTAATTTTAGATGATAAAAAAACCAGGACTTCTTTTCTGGCTTGCTGCACGGTTCTCACCCTGAACTGCACATTGCAGTTACATGGAGAGCTCTCAGAGATACAAATGTCTGCACCCCAGCTGCACAGGTTCTAATTCCCTTTGTCTGAAGTCCAGGCAACTTTTTTCAGAGTTCTCCACATGTTTCACATGTATAGCCAGGGTTGTGAACTGCTGGACCAGTATCAAGTCCTTGTTTCCTTATAAAATTAAAGTATTAAAGGCAGTGTTTATGATTATATAGCTACTATATGCCAGATACTTTGCAAATATTGTCTTCAGAGAATTTATCAACCCCCCTGATAGTATTATTTTTCCCTTTTTACTGCTGAGTAAACAACGACTTCAAAAAGTTAAACATCTGGCCGGCACTGTGGCTTAACAGGCTAATCCTCCACCTTGCGGCGCCGGCACACCGGGTTCTAGTCCCGGTTGGGGCGCCGGATTCTATCCCGGTTGCCCCTCTTCCAGGCCAGCTCTCTGCTATGGCCCGGGAAGGCAGTGGAGGATGGCCCAAGTGCTTGGGCCCTGCACCCGCATGGGAGACCAGGAGAAGCACCTGGCTCCTGGCTTCGGATCAGCGAGATGTGCTGGCCGCAGCAGGCCATTGGAGGGTGAACCAACGGCAAAAAGGAAGACCTTTCTCTCTGTCTCTCTCTCTCACTATCCACTCTGCCTGTCAAAAAATAAAAAAAATTTGAAAAAAAAAAAGTTAAACATCTTGTTTAAGGTAACGTCAGTGTAGGATGAAGCACAATTCCACCGAATTCAGAGACCAGCTTTTAGTTAACAATGAGACTCTACCAGTCCCCGTCTGGTTTTTTCTTCTGCTAAGTTGATTTCTTTCTTTCTTGAGAATAGACACATTTGCTATTTTTCTATGATCTCTTATGCTGTTTCCGTTTTTGTTTTTGTTTTTTTTTTTTAAGATTTTAAGAGTTAATAGAGAGAGAGAGAAAGAGAGATATCTTTCATCTGCTGGTTCACTCCCCAAATGACTGCAACAGCTGGGGCTAGGCCAAAGCCAGGAACCAGGAGCTTCATCTGGGTCTTCCATGTGGCTGCAGGGACCCAGGGACTTGGGCCCTCTTCTGCTACTTTCCCAGGTACCTTAGCAGAGAGCTGGATTGAAAGTGGAGCAGCCAGGACTTGAACTGTTAGCCATATGGGATGTCAGTGTCACAGGCCTCAGCCTAACCCACTATTTCATAATACGGGCCCTTATTTCATTTTTTTTTATTTTTTAAGAGATCTTATTTATTTGAAAGCAGAGTTAGAGAGAGAGAGGGAGATACATAGAGAAAGGAGTTTTCCATGGCTGGTTCACTCCCCAAATAGCTTCAATGACTAGGGCTGAGCCAGGCTGGAGCCAGGAGCCAGGAGCCAGGAGCTTCCTCCAGGTTTCCCACATGAGTACAGGGGCCCAAGCACTTGGGCTATCCTCTGCTGCTTTCCCAGGCCATTAGCAGGGAGCTGGATAGGAAGTGGAATGGCCAGGACTCGAGCCAGTACCCATATGTGATTCCGGCTTAACACCCTAGGCCACAACGCCAGCCCCACTCAGTGTCCTCCCTTCTACATTCCAACCATTTGGAACTAGCTTAGAAAATAAAATCAAATGTGTATTGTTAGTGGCTTAGTTTACTTCAGTGTCACGTATAAAAATACCAGGCATTATTCTAAGCACTGTTATACACATATTTTTTTTTTAAAGATTTATTTGAAAGGCAGAGAGACATCTATCCACTGGTTCACTTCCTAAATGGTCACATCAGTGAGATCTGGGCCAGGCTGAAGCTAAGAGGCAGGAACTTAGTACTGGTCTCCCATGTGGGTGAAGGAACACAAGTACTTGGGCCGTCTTCTGCCTCTTTCCCAGGTGCAGTAGCAGGAAGCTGGATCGGAAGCAGAATAGCCAGGACTGGAACTGGCGCTCTGATAAAGGATGCTGTTGTTGTAAATGACAGTTTAACCTGCTGCTCCATAGCACTGGCCTCTTTCACTTAGATTATTTGCTGATCAGAGCAACTTTTTTCAGGTAGATGTTATTTTTACTTTATGGGTAAGAAGCTGGAGTACCTGTACAAATGTTATAAGACTTGTGTCACACAGGTAGTGGATCTGATTCCAAAGACTCCACTTTCATTATTTTGGTTTGTTATCTTGAGCACATAGAAGGTGACAAATAACTACCTTTTGAAAACTTGCAAATGACTGGTTTGTGTACGAAAGATATACTAGAGGAGAAAGAAAGCACAGGTGCGGGGCTGTGTGGAACAATTAGATTCCTAAAGGTGATAGTTAATGCATTGCTCAGTTTCTTATTTTCTTGTCACCAGAGTACACATGACCCTATTGCTCAACCTAACTTTCTGCATTTGTTCATGAGGAAATACTGGGAAAATAGCAGAAACCAGTAATTCATCTGAGAAAGGGGCAAGAGAATTTAGTTTATGAAGGATCTTCAAGAAGTTAATGGAAAAATACCTTTCATGAAACAGTGCATGGACTTCAAAATTTTTGCACCAAAATACAGTTTAAATTCCATTTCCACAAACTTTTTTAAGTACTCTCATGTAAATTGAGTTTAGGCCTGGAACTCTGAAATCAGAAGAGGTTATCCATAGATACGTATCCTTAGCTTTCCTTCAGCAGTATAGTAATTGTAGTTGTGATTGATAATGTACAATCTTCAGTATTTAGACATACAAGGTGCCACCTGTGCCACAGTGCTGTTGCTTGATCATGAATTGCTATTGAAATGATAATTAAAGAAGCAATAGAAAATCTTTATAGACCTATAACAAGGGGAAGATTGAAATAGTAATGAAGAAAAGCTGAAGCCTAGATGGCCTTACTTGTGAATGTTAGCAAACATATAAACAGTGAGATTAGTACAAATTCTTCTCAAACCCTTGCCAAAATAGGAAGGAAGACTAACCAACTCATTTTGCAAGGTCAGTCATATTCTGATACCAAAACCAGACAAAAGCAATCACAAGAAAACAATAGACCAGTCTCACAAATATGGACATAAGTCTTCAATAAAATGCTAATGAACCAGATCCAACATCTGGGATATACACTATAACCAAATGATATATTCTGGGAATTTTTGATTTAACATCTGAAAATTAAAATGATGCACTATATCAGTAGACGGAAGGACAAAAACCAATTGATCGTCTGAGTAGGTAAAGAAAAAGTGATGATTCAACATCTGGGGCCGGCGCTGTGGCAGGTAAGGCCACTGCCTGCAGTGTCGGCATCCCGTATGGGCACTGGTTCAAGTCCTGGCTGCTCTACTTCCAATCCAGCTCTCTGCTATGGCCTGGGAAAGCAGTGGAAGATGGGCTAGGTCCTTGGATCCCTGCACCTGCAAGAGAGACCTGGAAGAAGCTCTTGGCTCCTGGCTTTGGATTGGCTGTGCGGCATTGTGGCCATTTGGGTAGTGAACCATTGGATGGAAGACTTCTATCTCTCTGCCTTTGCCTTTCTGTAACTCTACCTTTCAAATAAATAAATCTTTAAAAAAAATTCAGTATCTCTTTATGATAAACACTCAATAAATTAGGAATAGTAGGTAATGTCCTCAATTTGATAGAGGTCATCTATGAAAAACTGACAGCTAACATTGTATTTAATGGTAAAATGAATGCTTTGCTCCCAAGATCAGGTATATGACACAGCTATACACATTTGCCATTTCTGTTCAACATTGTGCTGGAGGTGTTAGCCAGGACATTTAGACATGAAGTGAAAGGCATCCAGATTGGAAAGGAAGAAGTGAAAGTATTTCTATCTTCAGAGGAAAGGGTGTACAAAATCTTAGGGAATCCACAGATACCAAAAAAACTTCCTAAGAACTAATGAATTCAGCAGAGTTACAGGATACAAGATCAATATGTAAAAAAAAATAGTTTCTGTATGCTTGCAGTGAACAATTCGAAAATAAAATAATCCCATTTACACTTTTAACAAGAATACAATATTAGAAATTAACAAAAGAAACTTTGACAACTACAAAACTATTGTTGAAGGAAATTAAAGAAGACCCAAGTAAATGGAAAGCTATCCCATGGAATGGATCAGAAGACTTGGAGGGGCCGGCGCTGTGGCGTAGCAGGTAAAGCTGTCGCCGGCAGTGCCAGCATCTCATATGGGCGCTGGTTGAGTCCTGGCTGCTCCACTTCTGATCCAGCTCTCTGCTGCGGCCTGGGAAAGCAGTAGAAGATGGCCCAAGTCCTTGGGCCCCTGCACCCACGTGGGAGACCCAAAGGAAGCTCCTGGCTCCTGGCTTCGAGATTGACACAGCTCTAGCTGTTGCTGCCAGCTGGGGAGTGAACCAGCGGATGGAAGACCTCTCTCTGCCTCTCCTCTCTCTGTGTAACTTTGACCTTCAAGTAAATAAATCTTTTAAAAAAAAAAAAGATTTGGAATTAAGGTGGAAGTATTGCCTACATTGATCTATAGGTTTGATGCAGTTCTGTGCAGAAATTGCCATGTTGATCCTAAAATCTATATGGAAATTCAGGAGATCCAGGATAATCAAAATAATTTTGAAGAGCGAAGAATGAAGTTGGAGGACTCAAACTTTCTGGTTTCAAAACTTAAAGCTACAGTAATTAAAAAAAAAAAAAAAAAGTGCTACTGGCGTAAGAACAGACATACAAATAACTGAAATAGAATTGAGAGTCAATTTTTTAAAAATTTGAGAAACCGTTCTCTTTCACTGGTTCACTCCTGAAATACTCGAAATGGCTGGGACAGGGTAGGAGCCAAAGCCTGGACCCAGGAACACCACTCAAGTCTCCGATGTGGACAGCAGGAACCCAGTAACTTGAGCCATCAGTATTGCCTGCAAGGCTGTGTGGATAGGAAGCTGGAGTCAGGGGTTGGAGCCAGAGGGTGAAGCAAGGCACTCCAGTGTGAGATGCAAGTGGCTTAACCAGCATCTCAGCTGTTTGACTAAAGGGCTGCCCCTAGTCAACAGATTTTTTTAATAGGGGCGCCAAGGCATTTCAGTGGAGAAAATAATCATCTTTTCCATACAGGGCTAGAACACCTAATTATACACATGCAAAATTATAAAGTTACTCCTACCTTACCCTATAAGCAGAATTTTAACTGAAATGGATCAAATACTTAAAATGGAACCTTAAAACTCTTAGAAGGAAAACATAGGCTTAATTCTTCATGAGCTTGAAGTTGACTGTTTTCTTAGGATCCCAAAAGCAAAAACAGCAAAGGATAACATCATCGGGCGTCATAAAACAATTTTACAAGCTTCAAAGAATGCTGTTAAAATGAAAAGACCGTGTATAGAGTGGGGAATTTGTTTCTAAAATGCTTTTTTTTTTTAACGTTTATTTTATTTGAAAGAGTTACAGAGAGGCAGAGAGAGAAGTCTTTCATCTGCTGGTTCATTCCCCAAATGGCCACAATAGCAGAGCTGGGCCAGGAGCTTCATCCAGGTCTTCCTCGGGGGTGCAGGAGTCCAAGGACTTGGGCCATGTTCCACTGCTTTCCTACAGGGCCATGTTCCACTGCTTTCCCACATTAACAGGGAGCTAGATCGGAAGTAGAGCAGCCAGGACTCTAAACAGCGCTTGTATGGGATGCTGGTGTTGCAGGCAGCAACTTTACCCGCTATGCCACAGCACCAGCCTCTCTTCCTAAAATATTTGAAGAACTCTTACAACTCAATAGTAAAAAGATATCCCAATTAAAAGTGAACAAAGATCTGAATAGAGGTTTCTCCAGGAAGATAAAACAAATGACCAGCAAACAAATGAAAAAAAAAAAAAAATGTTCAACATCGTTAGTCATCAGAGAAAAGTAAATTAAAACTTCAATAAGACACCACTTTATACCTACTAAGATGGCTAAGATAAACACAGAGTAAGTGTTAGCAAGGTTTTGGAATGATTGGAACCCTCATACGCTGCTGTTGGGGCTGTAAAATTGTACATTTGCTTTAGAAAAATAGTTTGGCATTTCTTCAAATGTTTAGACATTTAATATGATCCAGCAATTCCAATTGTAGGTATAAAGCCAAGAGAAACAAGTCTGCACAAAAACTTATATAAATGGTTATAGCAGCATTCATTGGAGCCAATAAAATGAACATAAATCAATATCCTTCAACTGTCTAGTGGATAAATAAAATGTGATATATTTATACAATGGACTGTCAATTCAGTAATAAAAAGAAATAAAATAGGTATTCCATTATGGATGACCCTTGAAGACATTTTACCAAAATAAAGATTCAGCCACAAAAAGACCTACAAATTGTATGATCCCATGCATGTGAAATGTCCAGAATAGGCAAGTCCATAGAGACATTAGGTTAGTGGTTGCCTGGGCTGGGCAGTGTCGACTGGACATGGGGAGAGTGACTAACGAGCACGGGGTTTCTCGCCTGTGGTAATCATAATCTTAACTCTGAATATATGAAAAGCCACTGAAAGTGAATTACATGGTATGCGTGTTATTTCTCAGCATTGTTATCTTGAAACGTTGGTTAAAGCATGACCTGGTCTGGGTCCTGGTAAGTCATCAGCTGCTGATGACCAGTTTCTTCCATGAGTGCAGATGGTGGGAAGTTGCAGGGAGCTCAGCAGCAGTCTTGGAGCATGAATGTCCTCTGTCAGTTGCAGTCAGTACAATGTCAAGAATCCTTCCCGGAACCAGAGCACAGAAGCGCAGCCCTCAGCAGGCTTGGCTGTCATCCTGAGAATTCTTTGGGCCTCACCCTGTGGAGGCAGATAACAGTGGGTTGGAGAATAGATCTCTGATCTAGATCCAGCCAACCTGGAAGTCTTGTTTGAGATACCCCCCATTGCCTTTTTTATTTTTGGAATGGTTTTTCCTCCTTTGAACTGGAAGAAAGTTAACAATACTGTGTTATCCACTTTAAAAACACATTACCTCAAGTTACTATCTTGATGAAGATAATGGTTACTGTTAACAGAGAGCCTTTCCTAGGCTTCTTAACTTATCTTGTTACCATCCTACTTGGATGTTGCTTGGGTTTTTTCCTCAGTCCTATGTTGGATAGTGTTTTCCAGGGGAGGCTCTTGGCCAGGCCTAGGGAGTACATGTTTGCAACCTCTCCAGATGTGTCTAGGCATTGAAGCTGAGTCTCATTGGGAGAACTTTTTTTTTTTTTTTTTTAATTTGGAAAGCCAGAACAACAGAGAGAGAGCACTTGTGCATGAGCTGGTTGACTCCCCAAATGTCTGCAACAGCCAGGGCTGGACCAGGCCAAAGCCAGGATCCAGGAACCCAACTGGGTCTCCCATGTGGGTGGCAGAAACCCAAGCACTTGAGCTGTTACCTGATGCCTCCCAAGGCCAACAGTAGGAAGCTGAATTGGAAGTGAAGGTTAATCCTAGGCACTCTTGATACAGGGTCCAGTAACAAGCTGCAGCTTAACCCGCACCACAGTGCTTTCCCCAAGGAGAGAGACTGAGAGAAAGGTCTTCCTTTGCCGTTGGTTCACCCTCCAATGGCCGCCGTGGCCGACGCTCTGCTGCTGGTGCGCTGCAGCAGGCGCACCGCACTGATCTGAAGGCAGGAGCCAGGTGCTTATCCTGGTCTCCCATGGGGTGCAGGGCCCAAGCACTTGGGCCATCCTCCACTGCACTCCCGGGCCATAGCAGAGAGCTGGCCTGGAAGAGGGGCAATCAGGACAGAATCCGGCACCTCGACCGGGACTGGAACCCGGTGTGCCGGCGCCGCAAGGTGGAGGATTAGCCTGTTGGGCCACGGCGCCGGCCGAGAACTGGTTTTTGAGGAAAGTGTGGAAATGTATGGCTTTCTACCTTTTGTTTTTACTGTTTATTTTATCTTTTGATCTGCTAATATTGAATGAAGTCAACAACAGGACAGACTTTCCTGAGCCAGTAGAAGGAGAGAAGGAGAAAGTAAGAGTCTGTGCTTTAGAGGATGCCTATCTCTGGGCTGATTCTTTGCTTTGAGTTTTGACCCTTTTGAGGATCTGATAAAGGATTGGATCCATAGAAAGATGCCAATATATGTAGACATGGGTTTGCACATAATTTAGCAGGTTCATGGAGTCACCACAGTAGAATTGCCAACAAGATCCATTATTTTGGGGCCATCGCTGTGGTGTAGTGGGTAAAGCCGCCGCCTGCAGTGCTGCTATCCCATATGGGACCTGGCTGCTCCACTTCTGATCCAGCTCTCTGCTGTGGCCCAGGAAAGCAGTGGAAGATGGCCCAGTCCTTGGGGCCCTGCATCCACATGGGAGACCCAGAAGAAGCTCCTGGCTTTGAATATGCTCAGCTCTGGCCATTGTGGTCATTTGGGGAGTGAACTAGCAGATGGAAGACTTTCTCTCTTCCTCTAACTCTGCCTTTCAAATAAATAAATAAATATTTTAAAAAATCTGTTATTTCAAAGATCATAGAGTTGCTAGCTCTTATTAACCAAAAGTGTTCACATACTGTTAAAATGATGGGCAGCAGTGACATTAAGGTGTACATACTAGGCTGTATTCTGAAACGTGGCACTTGAAATCTGGAAAGGCAAGTTATCAATCTTAGCGTTTGTGTTTGGGGGACACTTCAAATGTAAAGTTCTCTGAATTTGGAATATTCTAATGATGCCCTCAACTTGCATGATTTGAGTTTGTTCTTAGTAGCATTACAGTTGAGATTAAAATCATCCCATGTATTTTTTTGTTTGTTTAAGATTTATTTTTTTGAAAGAGTTAGAGAGAGAGAGGGATAGACAAAGATCTTCCATCCACTTGTTCACTCCCCAAATGACTACAATGGCCAGGGTTGAGCCAGACTGAAGCCAAGAGCCAGAAGCTTCATCTGGGTCTCCCATGTGGGTGGCAGGGCCCAAGCACTTGGGCCATCTTCTGCTGCTTTTCCCAGGCCGTTAACAGGGAGCTGGATTGGAAGTGGAGCAGCTGGGACTTGAACCCACTCCCATATAGGATGTTGGCATTGTAGGTAGCAGCTTTACCCTCTGTGCCACAATGGTGGCTCCATCCCATATGGACGCTGGGTTCGTGTCCCAGCTGCTCCACTTCCACTTCAGCTGTCTTCTATGGCCTGGGAGAGCAGTGAAGATGGCCCAAGTCCTTGGGCCCCTGCACCCACATGGGAGATCCGGAGGAAGCTCCTGGCTCCTGGCTCTTGGCTCCTGACTTCAGATCGGCACAGCTCCAACTGTTGCGGCCAACTGGGGAGTGAACCAGCAGATGGAAGACCTCTCTCCATCTCTATCTCTACCTCCTTCTCTCTGTGTAATTCTTTCAAGTAAATAAATCTTTAAAAAAAAAAAAAAAAAAGAACATAATGATGTTCAAGTATGCAAAAGTATTCCAGGCGGTTAATCGGTCTGTAAGTGGCACTTCTTGCCCTCCAGTTGTGGAGTTAGGAGATCTGGGGACTAGTATAGGTTAAAGGTATTTGGGGAGCTCCTGGATGGAGCAGGGGCTTTCTGTTGTCCAATAATGTGAGAATCTCACTGATTTTGCTGCTACTCTAAATAGGATGGGTATCGCTCAGGTAACCAGTCTGTTATCCAGATTCCTGCATAAAGGACTAGATGAAGATTACTGTAGGTATGGTTCTGAAAGTCTGAAAAAAGAACAAGGTCTGTCTGTGGAAGTGGCAGTGAGCGTGTCCCACTAGTGACTGAAGGGAGGATGGACATAGGTGTGGAAGGAGATGGCTTCACATCTGGTAGCATCTAGATTTATTTATTTGAAAGGTAGAGTGACAAAGAGGGATTGATCTTCCATCCCCTGGTTTACACCTTAAATGCCTACAAAGGCCAGGCTGAAGTCGGGAGCCAGGAATTTCATCTGGGTCACTTATATGACAATAATGCCTGTGCTGTCTTAGTTGAAGTCTCTTCCTAAGTGAAATAGGTATGCTAATACTGCCTCACAGGGTTGTAAAAATTAAATGAACACATAGGTGTTCAGTCCTGAGCACCGGGCCTGGCACAGAGTAAGTGCTTAGTAGCTACTGGCTGTTATTAGTGCCAGTAAATGGATTCCCAAGGCACATTTTTTACAGCCATCTTGTCAGTAGCTACTGTGGCTCTGTTCTCTCTTCCTCTCTTCTCCTGCCCTTCTTTTCTTCATGTCTAGGCTCTAGAGAGCAACTGGGTGGCTTACCAGACTAGTATGATTTGGGTTAAAAAAACATAGCTCTGAAAGAGTGGTTCCCACATGCTGGTTCATGAACACATATTGTAACAGAGCTTTTGCTGGTCTGAGAATCAGAACAGTCAAGTGGTTTTTAATAAGTGCTAAATGTGTTCATTTGTTTTATTTTGGAATTACATAGTTCTCATTCTTTTACAATGCTGTTTATTGATTATTTTGTCATTGCATTTCATATATTTAGTAGGCAATAAAAAAGAAAAGCTAAATTGGTAATCTAATTCTTTTTGGAAATTTGACTGGTCTTTGACGTCAGTGGTCTGTAAATTACTGCTAATGCATACATGTTTGGCTTTGTGTTTATGTATGAGTACCAGTGACCAGTATTTGTATCTGAAAACTCATTAGTTTAGTCATTCATTGATTGAACATCTATTGACTCCTTCCTGAGTGCCAGACACTGTACTAAATGCTTTACATATCTCATTTCATCTTCATAATTAACCTTGTGCACTGTGTGTTCTCCCTGTGTACCGTGGAATCTCAAAGAGGTGATATCATCTTCACCCAAGGTTACACAGCTATGAATGGTAACTGCAGTTGGATCCCAGGCTCCCTGAGTAGAGTGGATGGGTGCTCTTTTTTCTGTCTAGTTGTTCATAACCTGTCGGCTTTGGACCTGTGGAATTTTAGCTTAGAAACCATACATATATGAGCTCATGGATATTTTTTTGTTGTTTTTTTAAAGATTTATTTATTACTTATTTGAAAAGCAGAGCGACAGGGGAAGGCATAGAAACACAGGGAGAGAAAGCTTCTATCCACTGGTTCACTCCTAAAAGGGCTGCAACTGTCAGCGCTGAGCCAGGCTGAAGCCAGGAGCCTGAAACTCCATCCTGGTCTCTTACATGGGTGGCAGGGGCCCAAGCACTTGGACTGCCTTATGCTGACCTCCCAGGAAGCTGGATTGGAAGTGGAGCAGCTGGGATTTGAACGTGCACTCCAATATTGGTTGCCAGTTTCATAAGCAGTGGTCTAAGTTGCTGTACCACAATGTCAGCTCCTCAAGGGAATTTTTTCAATCAGGATACACTAAAGGTATATGTATTGGCTAGAGAGTTTATAAACTTTTTTTTAAAAGATTTATTTATTTGTATTTGAAAGTCTGAATTACACAGAGAGAAGGAGAGGCAGAGAGAGGTCCTCCATTTGCTGGTTCACTCCCCAATTGGCCGCAACAGCCGGCGCTGTGCTGATCCGAAGCTAGGAGCCAGGAGCTTCTTCTGGGTCTCCCATGTGGGTGCAGGGCCCAAGCACTTGGGCCATCCTCCACTGCCCTCCCAGGCCACAGCAGAGAGCTGGATTGGAAGTGGAGCAGTTGGGACTCAAACTGGTGTCCATATGGGATTCTGGCACTGCAGGTGTGGCTTCACCTGCTATGCCACACGCCAGCCCCTAAAAACTTTTAAAATATGATTTTGTAATACAAAAAGCTAAAAGCATTTCTTCACCCAATAATAATAATCATATGGACAGTAAATTGGAGGTTCATTTCTGGTGACTCTTAAATTAGGAATAAAGTGTCCACCTAGCATGAATCATTGTGATTCTTCAACTTTGGTTCCAGCAGTAGGCTGCTTTCCAAGAGTAAAATACTTTTGCTGCAGTGTGATATTAGTGGCTACCCAAGAAACACTTCAAAAACTCCTCACTAAGAATGGAAAATAAGGTGGTATTTAAAGACTTACTGCTAATGTGAGGTTAAAAGTTGAAGGCCAAGTCACAAGTTGCTGAGGTAGACATATCACAGCCACAAAGCCATGGGGCTCTGTGTCTGGTGTAGTGTTGCTTACCGTTGGCCACACATAATCTTTGCCCCACGCTAGACCTGCTGAGTGAGGCTCTTGACCGAGGGACCCACACACATGTACACCTGGGACACTTCACCGGGAGGTCCTGTTTCATCCCAGCTTACCCTGGCTGATAATGGACAATTGGATGCCATACCAGCTTTGGGTAGGGTAAGGCACCCTTAGGCTAAGACTCGCTGTACTAAGCACTCTATAAAGTTGCAGCATCAATGTCTGATCGCAAGTCTAGAGGTGATAAATGAAGTACTCTTGGGATCATCAGAGCTCCCAGGACGTTTTGTTTGTGACTTAATTGATATGTGACACACCTTAGGATGTGTTTAGTCTCTTTTCCTGAATTGTTCATTGGAATTGGGCGTTTTCTCTCGGAAGACTGTTGCTGTAAATCGCTTGATAACCTGCCCAGAATCCCCTAGTTGTAAATGACGGTTGCAGAAGAGTAATTTCACAGTGATTTGATCTTCCGCCGGTCGTTCCACGCTTGCGGCTGTCCTGGATACGTGCTGCCTGTGACACAGGTGACGCACAGCTAGGGCACTGCTCAAGGGCACCGACTCCTCCCTGGGCTCCCTGAGGCCACTGTGCTGTGGCTCCTGCCTCACCTCACTCCAGTCTTGTCCTCACTAGCTGGTCTCAGACACAGCTCTTGCCTTCTGGTTCCTTGACTGTGCCAGCCTCACCCTTCTTGTGCCCCAGACATTTTAGTGGGCTTCTCGAATTCCTTGGGTCTCAGCTCAGATGCTGCCTCAGACAGAGGTTCCCTCGTCCTTCTCTGCTGTATCCTGTGGTTGTTTTCATCATAGTATTTGCCACTCTCTGCAGTAATTCTGTGTGCCTTTTTGTTGTTTCTCTCTTCCAATCTACTGCCCACTCTGTGGGTGCAGACACCTACCTGTCCGTATTGTTTACCACCGGATCCCCAGCTTCTGGAACAGTGTCTGGCTGTTATCAGGTGCTGAGTATCAGAGGAGTGAATGCCTTGGGGTCACACTCTCGCCCACCCCTCCTATTGGACAGGCCTGAGTTGTGCTTCTGTAGTAGCTCCTATGGATAGTAACTAAGAACTGTGGCAGTTTTCTGGAACAAAGTCAAATCCATGTGAATTTGATGATTTTTGTAAATCTGTGTGCTGCTAGGCTCCCACAGAGCTGCTTCCTTGCCCACGTGTTGTAGGTTAGAATGACAACAGTTGTTTGGAAATTTATATCCATAAGACTCAATTAGAGGGTAAATGATCCCTTTGGATTAGTTAATTTCATGGTCTCGTGAGTGGTAGGATTTTTGTCTTTGGGTGAGAGCTAAATCCTGAGATCCTGGGCAGTAAAAGACATCTTTAATTTGGAAGAATTTGGCCCTGTTTGTCTCTCTGTTTGCTATGGAAATACAGGAATCTAAGTGTAGACATGTAGCTTGAGCCTTGACTCCCAGAGACCTAAGTGGGGCCTGCCTGGCCAGTGTCATTCTGTGGGTTTTATGAAGCTCCTTCTTTAAGCTTCGGAGACCCTCCATGGATTGGAGAGGTCTTCCCGTTGGACTCCTTTGAGAATCCGAAGAGCCTGTTCTTAGAAAAAATGGACAAGCACTTGTGTATTCAGTTTTGCATGAGTTTGCGGGGTGAACGGAATTGCTGAATGCTCTCCATGGGCTGTTTGGGGATTTAGGTTGGGTTGTTAGATTGATTTGCTCATCCATCACAGCCTGGGTCACAGCTCTTCTGTTGCTGTTTCTTTCTGACTTGCTCTCCTGTCTTCTGTGCCCTCTCTTGTTTATAATAACCTGCTGGACCCTCTCAGGCCCAGAAGAGGCGATATTCTCCAGGAGTCCAGGTACTCAATTCTTGACCCACCGTGGCCCTCCCTTACTGCCCTGTGTCCACCCAACATTTGTTGCTGCTTAGAATCCACGTGGCTGTTGTCTCTGGAGTCCCCGGTCTCTGGTCTCAACTGCATCTCCACCTTGCATGTTGACCATCTGGGATAATGGGGAATTCATCAGAAGAGTGGCATGCCTCATGTACCCTCTCCTGTCTGCACTCTGCCTGTCTGCTCCGCCTTGGCACTGGGCTTGTCTGCAACTGTTAGTTCCTCAGGAAGAATGTGCTCCTACAACTCTGCTGGAGACAGAGGGCCTCTGAAGTCAGAGGGAAAATGAGTGGCTATGAGGCAATGTTCAGTTCTCTTCCTGTGGAGGGAGAACCTTGTCCTCTTAGTGTTATTACTGGGAGAAGTTCTGTGTGCATGAGCCTTAGGTGGGCTGGGAAGTCTGGATGAGGAACCGTCAGTGAGGCTGGATGAGCCCTTGCAGCAGTCCGGTTGTGGCAGTATTCCTTAGGGGTCCTCGTCCATCTGGAATGGCGTATACTTACAGGGTTTTAGAATTTGACAAGTGCTATCCTGAATGAAACGGTATCCCTGCTGGTCACACAGGTATTTTCAAAGTACCTACTGTGTGCAAAACACCTTAGCAGGGAAGGGATGGGGTTGAAGTGGAGATATTTCTAAGAAACGTGATAAATGATGTTTTTCTCCAAGAACTTCCATAGCCATTGGGAAGCTGGTATAGGTGCATAAAAGGGAACCTCCAAATATTGAGCAGTATGCAGGCACCGAGTGGTGATCCCTGAGAGGAGGCGAGTCAGACCCCAGAGTCTTACAGGGGCCATCTCGGGCCCATCCTGGACTGGGAGCAAAGACAACTACTGAGGACAAGTATGTCCCTTCCTGGGCCCGTGTCCCTTGAGTGACCATCTGAATGTGAGTGCTCAGGGTCTGCTAATGGTGAGGCAGAGTGGCGGTCTGTGTGCACGTGTGCATGTGTTCCCAAACGCCCTTCTCACTGTCTCTGCCTTTCCTTCCCTGCTTCCCAGCGGGTGTTCCCCTACATCTCAGCCATGGTGAACAACGGCTCCCTCAGCTACGACCATGAGCGAGACGGGCGGCCTACAGAGCTGGGGGGCTGCACAGCCATCGTCCGCAACCTGCATTATGACACCTTCCTTGTGATTCGCTATGTCAAGAGGCATCTGACGGTGAGTGCTTGGCCTGGACCACCTGGCAGTGTGGCTGCTTGGCTCTTGCGGGATGGCCCTGACTTATCTTTTCTTTTAATTCTAGATAATGATGGATATCGACGGCAAGCATGAGTGGAGGGACTGCATTGAGGTGCCTGGGGTCCGGCTGCCCCGGGGCTACTACTTCGGCACCTCCTCCATCACTGGGGATCTCTCGGGTACAGCAATGGGCACTCATCATTTGCGCTGAGGCCTCCTGTCCATGCCTACTCCCTAGTCAGGCCTGTCACAGGAGAGAGCCAGATGAGCAGAGCTCACCAGAGAGTCCTCCTGTACTCTCACCCATATTGACCCAGCCCAGGCTTTCCTAGTTCACTTGTCTCAGGGGGAAGGTTGGTGCTACCAGAAAGCAGAAGTGGGCTCTCTGGAAGCCAGCTCTGCCAGTCTGTGTCTTGTTTACTTGCACATTTGTGGCTCCCTTTCTTCTGGCAAGGCCCCTCCTCACCTCCTGGTGTGCCCAGTTTCCCTCCTCTTAACAAAACTTTTCCCTGCTCTGCCATCCCTCTCCTAACTGACCCCTGGACTCTCCTGTTTGGCAAGACGTTGGATGTGCAGGGTGGCCAGGTGTTTTCATTCTCTGTCCATCCACCTCCTGCCCTGCCACACTTGCACCCAAGTGCTCTGCCTTGTTAGCATTGTTCTCCTGGGAGCACTGCTATTCCTTTGCCATATTCAGTGCTCTGTCCTTGTCCCTTCTTCAACTCATTTAACTATGAAATTCCTGTCTTCCTTACTTAGGTGGCATTGACAGTGCCTGGTTCTTCTTATTCATAAGTCTCCTCTGATTTCTTTTCCAATTCATGCCTGATTTGGAGTTTCTCTTTAAATGCTTATTCTCCTCCTTGCTTTGCTCTCAATTGTAACGTCTTTTGGAAACAGGGAATTGAACGTTATTTATTATGGATAAAGCTGGTTTGGAATAGAACTTTCATGTGACAAAATGGAAAGGTAAATACTATCTGGACTAGGCAACCGCTCATCAGCTCCAGCCATTGTTTTTGTTTTATTTATTTATTTGACATTGTTACAGAGAGGGAGAGACAGAGAAAGAAAGAATTCTTGTATCCTGTGATCCATTCCCCAAATGACTGCAATGCCCAGGGCTGGGCCAGGCTGAAGCCAGGAGCCAGGAACTTTACCTGGGTCTCCCACGTGGGTGCAGGGGCCCAAGGACTTGGGCCATCTTCTACTGCTATCCCGGGCCATAGCAGACAGCTCGATAAGAAGTGGAGCAGCGGGATCTCGAACTGGTGCCCATATGGGATGCTGGCGTTTCAGGTCAGGGCGTTAACCCATTGCGCCACAGTGCTGGCCCCAGTTGTGTGGTCTCTGAATACCAACTCCTGCTCGAAGGAATGAGACATGGCATTCCTTGAGACATGGCTAATGCCCAAATCTGAGACCTGAAATATAAGAACCCCAGAAAAGCACGGGAATTATCAGAACCTTCTTGGCTCCTGTGAAAGGATTCAGGAGCCAGGTTGACTAGGCTCCACCTGACAAAGATGGGTTGAGTTGAGCATCAGTGCACTGACACACATGAAGTATGTTTACATCTGTGAGTTTATAGTGACACTATAAAAAGAAAGAGAAAAACCCAGTTTCTAATTTCTTGATCCCTTCTCTGATAATTATTAGGGAGATTCAGAGTCAGAATTAAAAGGAGGGGCTGACACTGTGG
The DNA here is from genome assembly GCF_033115175.1 of Lepus europaeus. Lineage (NCBI taxonomy): Eukaryota > Metazoa > Chordata > Mammalia > Lagomorpha > Leporidae > Lepus > Lepus europaeus. The sequence goes on along the minus strand of NC_084839.1, from coordinate 86,516,684 downwards.
TGTAGCAGGTAAAGCCACCACCTTCAGTGCCAGCATCCCATATGGGCGCCAGTTTGAGACCTGGCTGCTCCACTTCCGATAAGCTCTCTGCTGTGGCCTGGGAAAGCAGTAGAAGATGGCCTAATTCTAGGGTCTCTGCCCCCGTGGGAAACCCTAAAGAGGCTCCTGGCTTCAGATCTGTGCACCTTCAGCCATTGAGGCTGTCTGAGGAGTGGACCAGCAGATGGAAGACCTTTCTCTCTCTGCCTCTGCCTCTGTAGCTCTGCCTTTCAAATAAATAACTCTTTAAAAAAAAAAAAAAATTGAAAGGAGCTGCCAGGACGTAGGCCTGGTGCAGGAGGCAGTGTGTTCTGTGTCAGTAACTGTGCTCTGTAGTGGCTCGTTAGATAGCTGCCAGGAGCCCCTTCCCTGTCCTGCGTGGCTGCATGTGTGTCTGGGGGTGGGAGATGGGGAGGTCTTCACTGACAGGAAGCTACATCACCTGTGCCTCTTCTCACTGTGCTAGAAGGTTTTACATATGATATGAGATTTAATTTCTGTTGCTTCTAAATTTTAAAATTACACAGTAATACATGTGTATTGATAAAACTGAAATATGAAAAAAGATGAAATATGCCCCATTGCCCATCCTTAGATGAAAACATAGAGGCTCCGGTTTTGTTGTCTTTCTTTCTTTTAAATTTACTTATTTATTTGAAAGGCATAGTGACAGAGAGAGGAGGAGAAACAGAGAGAGGGAGAGAGAAAGAGATCTTCTGTCTGCTGGTTCACACCCCAGATAGCCACAGTGGCCAGCTCTGGGCCAGACTGAAAAGCCAGGAGCCAGGAACTCCACTGTAGTCTCCCACGTGGGTGGCAGGGGCCCAAGTGCTTGGGCTATCCTCCACAGCTTTCCCAGGCACAGTAACAGGAAGTTGGATCTGAAACAGAGCAGCCAGAACTCAAACCGGCCCTCTGATATGGGCAACTGCACCACAGTGCTGGCCCCTCGGATTATTTTTTACAGTGTCAGTGCTAGTTAACTGTTGATCCGAGGCTTGGCCCGAGATACTGACTCCAAGATACCCCTCTCTGAGATTGCTTGTCATTCCTTTTGTCTAGATAATCATGACGTCATTTCCTTGAAGTTGTTTGAGCTGACAGTGGAGAGAACCCCAGAAGAGGAGAAGCTGCATCGAGATGTGTTCTTGCCCTCCGTGGACAATATGAAGCTGCCTGAGAGTGAGCACAGGGCATTCTGGGAAATGGCCATGGGCAGGGAGGAGGCTGCGGTGATGTGTGAGGTCTCACAGCTTGCAGGGCGCTGTCCTTGCACTGCACCTGCTTTCCACTTGTCCTCATGTTACGCAGGCGCAGCAGGGGAAAAGGGAGCGTGTGAGCTCTGGCTCCCCAGAAGTGGGCATCAGAGACGGGACTGGCCGGCTTGTAGGTTGCTGCTGCACTGCAGGGCCCCCCATTTCTGACCTGCTTCTCTCTTGCTTCCTCAGTGACAGCCCCGCTGCCGCCCCTGAGTGGCCTGGCCCTCTTCCTCATCGTCTTCTTCTCTCTGGTGTTCTCTGTGTTTGCCATTGTCATTGGTATCATACTGTACAACAAATGGCAGGAACAGAGCCGAAAGCGCTTCTACTGAGCCCTCCTGCCACCGTCACGTCTGTGATTGTCACCATGAGGTGTAGGAAGAGCAGGAGCTGGCCTGAGCACGCAGCCTTGCAGGTCTTCTCCGGTCTCCAGCAGCGCTCAGGGCTATGTTCTGTCACTGGAGCTTCGGATGCAGGGATCGAGCGGCCCAGTGGTCACCCACTGAGACATCTGACTCTGGTCCAGGAAGCCACCCACCCCAGGGCAATGCTGCTGTGATGTGCCTTTCCCTGCAGTCCCTCCACTTTGGGGAGAGGAGGCATGGAGAGAACGTATGCTGTTCTGATGCTAAAACCACAGAACAGAATTTGATAGCCCAGGCCACCTTGGATTCCTAGGGCCCCTCTGCTTCACTTTTCAATCCATAAACAATAGAAAATCGATAACTCGCATACCTTGTAAACATCCAGGCGTTGGTTTGTGTTTTGCCCGAGCTGCATCCACCCAAGGATCTGGACGGGAGCTGCTTCCCTGCCTCACCATCCTCCCTCCTGCCATTCATCATCCTCTCCATGTGCAACCTGAGCTGGGACAGACATTTGGATACCTCTGTGCTGGGGCCTGGGCTGCAGTGCAAACTGAGCCTCATAGGGGCCCTAGGGATTTCTGCTTGGCTCACGACTCCAGCTGCTGCTCTGTAGCGGGGGCTTAGGTCTGATGGCGGGTCTGCAACCTTTCTATTTAGATCTTCCGGTCTTCGGTCAAGGTTGGCTGGAATTCAGTGTGTGCATATCAAGAAACTTGGAGGACTTTGTGGACGCCACGAGATTAACTGTGAAACTGACCAGCTCCACATTGGACACTGAAAGCAGCGTCGGCCATGTGGTCTGACCACGTGGAGATGTTTCAGGACGCCCTGGAGCCTGCCTAGCTGCATGCTGTGTGTTGATCATGATTTTCGGAATCCCGTTTGCGTGCTGAAGTGTAAGGAAGCTTCCTTCCTATCACCTGGGCTTGGACACTTCCCAAAGAGGAAATCTGGCTTCTTTTTTCTTGATGGAGAAGAAACAGCTGCTGTTGTCCTGTTGCAAGTCTGGGAGCAATAGATCCTCATCATCTGTGCCTGGAAGAGCTTGTGGTCGTGGAACAACAAGCCCGAGTCCTCTGCGTGTCAGTCCTTACTCTACTGCCTTATCTGACAAGGGGTCACATGCTGCTCACGTGTCTGCCCTGTGATCAAATTGGTTATCGGCCAGAGTCTTCCTGGAGGGCCTGGAACTCTGAGCTCTCCTGTGGACCTCTGTAGCCCAAGGGAAATTCTTAAAATGGCTGATGGAACCGAACATGAGCTTCTGAGTGAGTGTCCTTTCTTCTGGGGGGTGAGGTTAGGGACAGGCGCAGGCCCGTCTCCTGAGCCTCAAGCCATCAACTCTTGCTGTGCCTTCTCCTGGTTGGGAAAACCCTCCGCTCAGCCCAGAAGGGTGGGGGGAGTGTGGCTGTGCACAGGGCTCTGGTCTCCTGTTTCCCATGTGCTCAATCGAGCGGCACAGGCTGTCTTGCTGTCGTGCAGGTGGGCTGGAGGTGGGGCGGAGACTGAAGGCCTCCTTCTAACAACATCCTCACCATGACAGTGGCTCCAGGTGCCAGAGGACAAACAGCTCCACAGCTTGGCCTAGGACCAAGGAGACTGGTAGAGGAGATAGGTGTTTTGTGTATTTTGAGTTCAAGGGGAGATGGATTGGATCTTTGTGATGCGAGGCCATCCTGAGATGGCCAAGGAAGGGGAGCAGGAGGAGAGGGTCTCGTCCACCATAGGCGTGGGGTAAGAGAGATTGAACTTGGGGGGCTTTTATGATTCTAGCTCAAGAGCACATGAGGATGAGGCTTTTTTTTTTTGGACAGGCAGAGTTAGTGAAAAAGAGAGACAGAAAGGTCTTCCTTCCACTGGTTCACCCCCCAAATGGGTGCTATGGCCAGTGCGCTGTGCCAATCCGAAGCCAGGAGCCAGGTGCTTCCTCCTGGTCTCCCATGCGGGTACAGGGCCTAAGCACTTGGGCCATCCTCCACTGTCTCCCAGGGCCACAGCAGAGAGCTGGACTGGAAGAGGAGCAGCCGGGACAGAACCGGTGCCCCAACCGGGACTAGAACCTGGAATACCAGCGCTGCAGGCAGAGGATTAGCCTAGTGAGCCGCAGTGCCAGCCTTTTTTTTTTTTTTTTTTAAACAATGTATTCATTTGAAAGGCAGAGACATCTTCCATCTGCTAGTTCACTCGCCAAGTGTCCACAATTGCCAGTTCTGGGCCAGGCTGACACCCAAGAACAAGAAACTTCATCTGAGTCTCCCACTTAAGTGCAGGGGCCCAAGCATTTGGACCATCTTCTGTTTTCCCAGGGGCATTAGCAGGGAGCCAGTTCAGAAGCAGAGCAGCCAGAACTCTAAGTGGCACTCTGATACAGGTTGCCAGTGGCAATGGCTTAACCCTCTGCACCACAGCACTGGCCCACACATGAGGGGTGTTTTGTTTTGTTTGTTTTGTTTTGTTTATCATTTGAAAGACAAAGTTACACAGAGAGATCTTCCATCTACTGGTTCACTCCCTAGACGGCCACAATGGCCAGGACGGGGCCAGGACGGGGCCAGGACGAAGCCAGGAGTTAGAATCGTGTCACCCACATGGGTTCAGGGGCCCAGGCACTTGGGCTATCTTGCACTGCTTTTTTCTAGGCCAATAGCAGGGAATTGGATCAGAAGTGGAGCAACAGGGAAACAAACCGGCACCCATATAGGAAGCCGGCATCACAGATGCCAGCTTAACCTACTGTGCCACAGTGCCAGCCCCACATGAAGCATTTTAAAGAGGGCAGGGAAGAACGGAACCACCACTCAGCCTGACCTAGCATTACATGTCTTGCCACAGTTCTTGCATTTTGTTCTAGAAAAATGTTCTCTTTGAATGGGGGTGAACAGTGTTCTGGGAGCTGCACTCCAGGGTCTGTGCTGGAGGGAGGTGCCTGGGCGGCCGTGTGGCTCTTCCGTGCACACAGTGGATGCGAGCAGCCGCCCTGGCGTGCTGCTCACCCCCATGAGCCACTTCTTTTCTCCCAGTCACCCTTTCCCTCTGCCGGCAGAGGTGCTCGGCGTGAAGAGCCCCTGTGGACCAGAGGAAGTGTGTAAAGTGACACCATTCCCCATCCCCGAGTCTGGTCTGGAGGGCTGGCGCTTTCAGCCTTTCCTGCCGTCTTCACCCCAAATTACAAGATGGCCGTCTGTTAGGAAGCTTGTTTATTTCAGTGGAAAATTACAGCTCTGCTCTTGGGGCAGTGGTTTCTGAGCACAATAGCCAGAATACCCCTAGCCTCTTCGAATGCCCTAGGAGACAGAAACAGGGAGTTGGTAGGAAGTCTGGGGGTAGGGCCGATAGAAGCAGGAGAAAAGGCAGATAAATCAGCGGATTAGTCTCCTGCAGCTGGGAGCTCTGGGAAAATGTCATCCATCTGATTCTTGGGTTCCTGGACGAGCTGCCACTCCTGGTCTGCTGTATCCACTAGGTGTGGTTTCTCAGTGATGAGGAGGGTGGAGCTGGCATTGCTGGTGTTTGGTGAACCGATGACATTGACTATTTTAATGGGAGGATACAGCCGCATTTCAGGTTTGATCCAGTTCATGGCTAAATAGTTCTAGAAAGGACAATCGAGTTGGCCTGAGGTAGCAGCCGGGAGGTGCTGTCCTCGGTCAGCCCCCGAGAACCAGCGCCTTTGTCCCTGTACCCTTGGTTGCCACTCACCGGAGCGGAGTAGATAAAGTGGAACAGCAAGAGCACCATGACCAACATGACTGAGAAGGCTATGATTTTGTAGCGGTAGCGTTTCCAGAAAACAATGCAGAAGTTTTGAATAGGCGATCGCAACCACGAGAAAGTGGCGTCGGGACGTCTGTGCGTGAGCAGAGGAGGTATCAGGGCGGGAAGGGAGGGCAGAACTCTCAAGTTAATAATCTGGAGCAAAGGCGAGCTTTGCTTTTTCCAAAGGCAGCGTGGTGTCCCCCCGGCCTCCGCCCTATCTATCCCCTCCAGATGGCAGCAGCAGCGAGCGGTGTGGTGGGAAGCAGTTACCCTGCTCTGCTTGTAGGCCTGCTGGCCACCACCCCATGCAAACCACAGGGGCCTTACAGGGGAGGGTGGAGTGTAGGGTACTGGTTGGGCTCTGACTGGCCTCGCCCCGCCGGCTTGATTAAGGCTTCCTTCTGTGACAGGACCTCCAGAGTCATCTTCACTTTGCCCTGGGAACATCACCGGTGGAGGGAGGCGAGGGAGGGTTAGGACTTCTTCCCGGGATCCAGAGGGGAAAGGGGTGTCGCTAAGGTCCCCAGCGGTCTGTTAGTGCCAGGTTATGTGGCACAGCAGTCCTATGCCACGGACACCTTCCCCAGCTCCTACCGACTGGCGCCACTTGTCTCCATCAAGGACCTGGAAAGGCCACCAGCCAGTGACAATCTTCTTCTTGAAGAGGGAGAAGCGCTTGTGCTGAAGGAACTGGGGCCACTTGGGGTCTGGGTCCATCATCCTGAGGGAGCACTGCTTGGCGCTCGGGGCTGGGAAGGGCATGTCGGACAGATCCAGCTCCAGGACCCCTGTGCCAGGAGAAACAGCATCAACAAGGAGCCCCCCGTCCCAGGGCCACAGTCCCTGGGCCCGGACCTCACCTAGGAAGTCGTCACTGGTGAACGTGTCATTGTCCCAGACCTGGATGATGAGCCGGGCCGGCAACTTCATTGACGTGGGGTCCAGGCTCCATATGTAATCCTGGGTGGTGGCAGGACAGTGTGTTATTGGCCTCTTTGAGGTCTCCGTTGGACCCTAAGTAGCCCACTACCCTGCAGTGCAGACTGTCCAGGAAGAGGGTTTCCACCTGAGGGCCGGGTCCTAGTGTCCTGTTCAGCTGGCAGGGCCCTGAGGCAGGGCGCCCGGGAAAGGCCCATTACCTTCTCGCTCCGCACGCACATACACTCTGCTGCCAAGTAGTCCATGGTGAAGATGAACCGCCAGTTGAAGTTGCCCTCACCGGTCACGGAGTGGTAGTGGATATCCGTCTTCTGCATGTCTTTCTCCATCCCGAACAGCCACCTGTGGCCATAGTCCTTTCACCCGTGGCTCCCGTGTGTGGTCCCCATTCCCACCAGGCACAGGTCGGTGGTGGAGAGGTGGCCCCAGCAGGACCCCAGGGGCTGGCCCGCCTCACCCTTTGACGTAGATGTCACTCATCTTCTCTCTGGTCAGTGACTCGTCCACCAGGTCCACACTGGCGGTCTTCCAGATGATGCACCGCAGCTCGTACCTGCGGCCGCCGCGCGCTGAGGCTCTGCTGAGGACTGGTGCCCCAGCTGCAGCCTCAGGGAGGGGACACGGGCGGGGGCTGCCGTCCGTGCTCCGGCTGAATCAGGGGCTTCAGGGGAGGGAAGCTGCCCGAGGAGCCTCCTCTAGTCCCAGCAGAGAAAGAATTACTGCAGCTCAGCACTGAGCACAGAGGCGTCCTGGGAGAGCGGAGCTGTGGAACACAGGCATGGGAAAATGGCTGCCACTCACCATTTAGGCTTTCTGGGGCTGATGTCGACTTGGGGGCCTGGAGGCCCCAGCTTCTTGGGGAAGATGTCCACCCACAGTTGCACCTTTCCCTAGGGCCAGGACGGGTTAGATGGTTGGATGTTGCCAGCCTCTGTTCTCAGCAGGCTGGCCCCGGAGGACCCTGGCCCAGGTTCTGAGGGCTCCTGAGGGTGTGTTCCCGACACTGGGGGGGCGGGGATGACCACCCACCCGCTGCCGCCTTTTCCCCCGTTTTTGGCTGGGAGAACAGAGCAGTGAGGTTGGGTATGACTGGGCCTTTACTTATGGAGCAGCTTGCAGCCCTGAGTAAGGGAACTGCACGATTTCCAGGAGATTTTGTTGCGTGAGCACAACCTAAGGAGAGGAGGTTAGTGCAGAGGTCTGAGAAGGAAGAGAGGATACACACGGTGCACCAAGGGCAGGGCCACCGACGCTGAAAAGAATCACGTCCTGTCTTCCAGACAACCAGAGCTAACTTTAAATTTTGCTCTTTGGAAACTGTGCTTAAGAAAAGTGATTTCATGAGAAGGATTTTCAAAAGCCGCTCAACATGGGGCCACCGCCGTGGCATATCGGGTAAAGCTGCCGCCTGCAGTGCTGGCATCCCATATGAGTACCAGTTCGAGTCCCGGTTGCTCTACTTCCAATCCAGCTCTCTGCTGTGGCCTGAGAAAGCAGCAGAAGATGGCCCAAGTGCTTGGGCCCTGCACCCACGTGGGAGACCGGGAAGAAGCTCCTGGCTCCTGGCTTCGGATCGGCGCAGCTCTGGCCGTTGTGGCCATCTGAGGAGTGAACCAGTGGATGGGAGACCAGCCCGCCCCTGCACGCCTCTCTGTAACTCTGCCTTTCAAATAAATAAATAAAGCTTTAAAAAAAAAAAAAAAAACCCCGCTCAATAGAGATCAGAAGAATGAGCGGAGCCATTCTGGTGGCTGGAGGATAGGTGGTAATTAGGCTGCCTTTGGGGATTTTCACTCCTGCGTTTGGGGTTCCTTGCCCTGGAGAAGACAGCCTGCAATGAAGAGCCAGTGCCAGGGCTGTAATGTCTGCACTGACCCCCGAGGGGCCACCTCCCCCGCCTTGGGAGAGACCAAGGCGATGGAGGCGGTGCTGGGTAGGACTCCTTAGCACCTCCCGTGTGGCCAGGTGGCCTCCATTTCTTGTCAGTGGGTTTTCCAGCTCTGAAATTTGCTAAGTGACGTCATTGGAACTTCCTGCTTATTGACGTGCAAAACATGCCCATCTTCTGTGCATGCTTGTACCTGAATGCTTGGCCCACTCCCACCCCCACCCCCAACCTGGGGCATGTCCTGGGTGGACGGGTACCCCCAGTTCCTGATCCAGCCCCTCCTACCAGAGCTGAGTGGCCGTTTGGTCTCAAACCTGGTCAATGCCCGGCTGGCTCTCACTGTACAGTGTGCGGGTCTCCACGTGCTCAGGGACCAGCCCCTGGGTGTGCAGGATGTACAGCGCCAGGCGTTCTTTCTTGGGTCCCAAACCAGGCACGTGAAGGGGCTTGGGCTCTGTGTGGGGGAGGGAAGAAAGGAGAGGGTCCTAGGTCATGAGCCGCCCTCCCCAGGCCTGGGGAGTGGACTCAGTGCCTTCTGTGGGAGGAGAGGGGAGAGGATGGGCTGCCCTCGGGCTGAGGAGAGCTCTTCCTGGTGCTGCCCACCCTTGTGTCTGGAGCCTCCGTGGTGCCGAGACCTGTGTCTGAGCGTCTCACCGAAGCTTTCCAGCTTGAATTTTTCCCCGTTGTATAAGACAGAGTCTTCCTCAGGGCTGTACAAAGGCGGAGGCAGCCCTTTCTGCTTGGCACGGCGCTCCAGGAGGTAGCTGGGGGGCATCTGATCCCGCCAACGGAAGGGCCCTGTCCTGCGGGGATATGTGAAAGGCAGGCCCTGGGTCCCAGCCTCCCCCATGGGAGCTGTGGGCTCACCCCACCCCTCCCCCACATGCTTGTCCTGCCCTGGCCCCCACTCACTGGCAGTAGGATTTGGAGAGCCCACAGCGAGCTTCAAAGCCAGACAGGAGGCGGTTCTCCAGGTCGATGACTGTGGTTCCGATCTCATCATCGGCTGAAATGAGGTCAAAGTCATACAGCTGGATCTCCAGGTCCTTCTCCAGGGGAATGTTGCAGGTGAGCTCAAACATCCTGGAGGTGAGAGCGTGGGCCACGTGGTCTCCATGCCGCCCTCACCACTGTCTGCCCCCTTGTTCATGCGTGGTGAATAAGAACAGAGCACGGGATGGGCTGCTTCCTGCCAACAGCCGTCCTCTGCTTGTAGCTGAACTTGAGAGAGGGTAGAACTGGACCACCTTTCGGTGCATCTCCCGCCTGTTGGGCACCGAGTGTATCTAAGGCGCCAGGCTAGGAATTTGCAGGCTGCAAAGCAGAGCAGGGGCCCGTGTGCTGGAGCTGACGCCCAGCAAGGTGTGCACGGGCGGAGGGGACTGGCTGAGTCAGAGCAACTCACGTGCCGAAGATGGGATCCAGAGTGTTGGGCCGGTAAGTGTCCCGGCTGCCAAGCTTTGTCTCCCCCAGCTTCACCATCACGTAAGGGTCACACTGCGGATCAGATAGGATGGGGAGTTGGCCCAGCCTGGCCAGGGCCGGGGCGCCGTGAGGCAGAAATGAGCCCTCGGCACCACATGGAGCGCAGGGGCAGCTGGCATTTGGGGGTAAGCAGACAGGGAACTCTGGGAAGGCTGGGGTTTGGGGCAGGGGGTGGGGGTGGCACCGGAGCTGGACCGGGCTGCTCTTTACCAGGCCGTTGTAGTCCTGGGGCTGCAGGTTGATGCCTCGCACCACGTACACCCGCACCAAGCACTGCTGAGGGAAGTCCTCTCTACTGGGCCACACCAAGAACTGGCGCGGGGGCTTGGGGGCCTCTGGATTCTCAGGAAAGGGGTAGATGCGGAAAAGGCCCTGTGGGACAAGGGGGCGTTAGGGACCCAGCCTGGCAGCGTAAAGCCCTCCGGAACGTGCTGCTGGCCGGAATTCTGGAGAGAGGGAGCTGGGCAGAGGATGCCGGGGGCAGAACTGGGAGGACGGGAGAGGCAGGTGCAGCACAGGTGTCCCGCAGGGACCGCCGAGTTTACGAGGGGTGCTGGGGAAAGGGACCCAAACCCAGGTTGTTTAGGTGACTTCGCGGTTTCTGCTGATGGCAACTCACTCTGCCCAACCGTTCCTTCAGGTTTGAACTTGTTCCCTAAGGCTCTGCAGCCTTGGGAGACAGGGGAGGCCAGAGCTGGGAACGAGAGGACCCTCCCTCTTCCTGGGGAAGGGGGGTCTCTCTGGTCCCCGTGTAGACTAATCTTTGCTCCTCCACTCCCAAAGCTTGCCAGGTCCTCCCAACCAGATCCTCACAATGAGCGTGTCGAGCCAGGGCTTTATATTAGGGTCTTCCGGGGACTGAAGGGGCACAGGGAGACGGGCAGCTGAGCTGGGGTAGCTGGACACATACCTTGAACTCCCCTACCACAGGGCTATCCACTTTGGGCTGCTCCTGGTAGAGTTTAAAGGTCTGGCAGAAGTCCTGGAGGCCTTGGAAGGCTGGCACGGCCTCCAGTTCACAGTCATACACCTGTGCGGGGGGGAGGGGTCCCGGCTGCTGGGGAGACCGTTCCTGGAATCAAGAGAGACTTTCTCCAAAGCATCTGCCCAGCCGGCCCCAGCAGGCAGCGCGGCCTGCTGCCGACTAGGTGGACAGTGCACTGTCTCCCGGGAGACAATGTAGAAGTCGGACCCTCCCCCTAACTTGGCCTTCCTGGAGGAATCAAGGCTGGCTTGGCCGGCTGTCCTACCAGGAGGTTGCATCTCATCCCTCCCAGCATTCTCCCCTCCTGGGGGCCTCCAAACCTTTATGGCGAAGTAATCTTTGTACTTGTACTTCAGGGACCTGTCATCTGCTGTGGCCCAGAAGAGCTTGCTCCACCAATCCACCTCGTGCTCAAATTCATCCTGGCAGGGGAGAGGGGAATGCTAGCCCCACACCTACCCCAGGCAGAAGCCCCCCCGCCACACACACCTCCCTAAACTGACAGGTGGTTCCTTGTCCTGGGGATTGAGCCTACTTCACCTCGTCTTTGCTGGACTTGTACCAGAACTTTCTGTAGAGGTGCTCTAGGATCTGAAAAGCAGAAGGTGAGCAAGGTGTGCCCAGGCAGCTGGGGCTCCTCGCACATCACTGGCCCGGACCTGGATAGGAGGGAGTCAAGGCTGGGGCTCACTTCCCTTCTGCCCTTCACGTGGGCCTTTTAATATAGGGCTCTTAGAATAGGATTGGGGGTGGGGCCCACACTGTAGTGGGCTAAGCCTCCGCCTCTAGTCCCGGCTGCTCCTCTTCTGATCCAGCTCTCTGCTATGGACTGGGAAAGCAGCAGAAAATGGCCCAAGTGCTTGTGCCCCTGCACCCATGTGGGAGACCGGGAAGAAGCTCCTGGCTCCTGGCTTTGGATCGGCTCAGCTTCAGCTGTTGCAGCCATTTGGGGGGTGAACCAGCAGATGGAAGGCCCCTCTCTCTGTTTCTCTCCTCTCTCTCTGTAACTCTGCTTCTCAAATAAATAAATAAATAAATTAAATAAAATAAAAAAGAAGAACAGGCTCAGGGCAAGAAGGAAAAAGTGTGGTTTTCAGTCTTCACTGCCATGGCTACAGACTGGACCCAAAGGGGCTCGGAAATGCAGACCCTCGAGCGCCACCCTGACCTGCTGCGGCAGCATCGGCTGTTGATGCTGTCGGGAGCACTCCTGTGGGGGGCCAGGCTGAGACACACTGCTTCAGTGTCCCCGCTACAGTTAGGGCTCTGCCCACGGAGGCCACAGGTACCAGGCAAGGGTGAAGGAGAAGGCAGGCACGCAGGCTGAACTCACCTCCTGGTGGTGCTTCCTCTCGGCCAGCGCTGCGTGGAGAGAGTGCCGTGGGAGTCTCGGGAGGAGGCGGAGGAGGAGGGACGCCAACCCCAAGGGGAGCCAGGGCCGTGCCCCACACCCGGCAGGGACTTATTGCAGAGGCCTGGGGAGGGGCAAGGAGCCAGGGCCGTACTTGGCAGCTGCGGGGGGACGTAGTCCTGAGCCCAGGGGTCACAGAAATAAGGCTGGAGGAAGTCGATGTTGGCCTGGCCCACCACGCTCTGCTGGCCATAGTCCTGATTGTCCACCACCTTCACCGTGAGGGGCGACGCGTAGGCTTCCTCTGTGGGCATGAACTGCGGCCCAGCAAGGGGCAGGGGGCATGAGCCCCAGCCCTAACCACAGGGACGGCCCCTCCCCCCACCCTGGCGCCGGGCCTCTTACCACCATGAGGAAGAGGATGGGCTCGGGGAAGTTGGGGTTGGTCTGGAAGTCCTGGATGGGTTCTGTCTTTAGGGACTCTTCCCCACACTCCACCAGGAGCTGGGGGTAGCGCACCTTCTTCATGCCCCGAAGGCCCCAGGCCAGGATCTGCCAGAACCGAGGAGCACAGGGGCATGGGAGGCAGCGCCTTGGGAATGGGGTCCTGGCCCAGGCACAGGACACCGGCCAGGGGATCGCGGTGCAGCCGGGAGCACGCAGGGCCAAACGAGGAGGCTAAGACCCCCCCACCCAGCTCGCTCACTCTGGGTTCACAAGGCCTGGAGGCTGTCCTGCCTTGTGAGAGAGGCGCCCTCTAGACTGGCCCGTCCTCGCCTGCTGCCTCGCCTGGCCTCCCGTCCATTCTCAGGTGGGAGTTCCTGGGGCTGGCTGCCTCTGAGGGCCCAGCCCTCCTCTCCGCAGGTCGGTGACTCAGTCACCCCATGGATGTGCAGCCTGTGGTTTCCCTCTCATCCGACCCACACTGGCCACCCCAGGAAATGTCCAGGCCCTTATTCCTGAAGGCCTCCTTGGGAGCTTAGAACAGACATCGCTGGGACGTCGTGTCCTGGGGAGGCCTGCTGAGAGCCTGAGTGAGCGTCCTTTGCCAATTCCATGGCTTCCAACATGAAGCCTTCGGTGCTACACTCAGAAGGGAGGTGCAAAACATCCCGGTGTTCAGAGCCAGGCAGCACTGGGTCTAAATGCCACTGTCTGTGCCTTGGAGTTTCTCTCGCTCAAAAGCAGTCCCCACTGCACATGGCAGCATGAGACTCAAATGTGGTAAATGCTCCTTGGTCCTTGGTCTACCGCCCCCTGCGGGGATTTGCAGTGAGACCACTGACAGTGCCAGAGCCTCTGTTCACTTCTCCCTGGTCTCCCTCATCTCCCAGAGAGTATCTTCTTGGGGTCCAAGCTTTGGGTCAGGGGGTCAGGAAGGCCTAGAAGACTGTTCTGGATGGTGCTTGGGCCCCACCGATCCTCTCACCACCCGCACCTCAATGGCCATCTTCCTCTGCGTGGGCTGGATGCTCCTGGGCAGTGTGTAGACCCCGTTCTTCCAGGGGACACTCAGGATCGGCAGCTGCTTCTCTCTCAGCTTCTGGACGGGGAGAGGGGGTGGGCGAGCAGAGCATGAGGCCCCTGTCCCCAGCTCAAGCAGGTTCCTCAGAGGGCTCAGCCGGGCTGGAGCTGGCTGGGGGAGGGGCTGAGTAGGTGGCATCACTGAGCCAGGGTCTGGTTCCTGGGCCCCAGGACTTTCCTGAGGGAAGCCTGGGGCTGGGGGTGACAGGGAGTGGGCACCGAACACTCCCCTTCCCAGCCAGGCCCTGTTTCCCAGTACCTCTGTCTCCAGGATCAGCTCGCAGGATGCCAAGATCTCACTCTCTTCCTCCCCCAGGTCTTTTACAAGTGGGTGCCACCTCAGAGGGGGCAGGATCCGGTCTTGGAGATCCAGCCAGACCACTGGGGGCCACATGCTCCGTCCCCACAAGCTTTCCTTGCCCTGGGGGAGAGGGGGACACATTCACACAGCATGGCGGTCAAGCCAGCAGGGAGCCAGCTCCTCGCCCACACTTCTGCCCAGCACAGGGCAGCACCCAACATTCTATTTGCACGGTGCCCTCTGCACGCCAGGCCTCCCTCTCAAGTGCCAACCCCTCAGCGGCAAGGCCAGGAGGGTCCTTGGCCACCTTACCTGGGAGTCGCGTTGCCACAGTTCCAACACCAGGAGTGGTGGGCTCTCTTTGGTGTCCTGGGGGTTCTCGTACAGGAGTAGGTGCTGGAAGATGAGTGTCTGGGCCCAAATGGGGGCTGCAGAGCTGCCTGCGGCTTGGGTGCGCTGGCTGTGGTTTAAGAAGATCACCCGAATGAAGGGCCCTGGGGAGGGGTGGGCAGGGACTCGTGTCTTGGAGCTGTCAAGTGAGGTTCCTGTGGTAGCAGTTGTGGTAGCTGCTGGACCAGGGGCCCCCGATGCCCAGGCCGGGCCCCACAGCCAAGTGCTCACAGACGCCGTGGAGTTCCGTCTATGCACACTTCATTCACACCTACCACAGCTGAGATACGGGCTTCACCAAGACGGATGCCAGAGCCCCTATGGATGAGCTCTGGGGAGGAGGGTCTGGGCTGTTGCCCCTCCACAGCGGCAGTGAGTGGGTGGGCCTCTTGTTGTGGGTGGCAATGACCAAGGGACACAGCTCCCAGGAGATGTCCTTGGAGCTCCCACACCCACTACGCTGGCTCCTACAAGCTGTGCCACTACAGGCCAGCTTGTAGTGGGGCACACGAGTCCCCTCACCTGAAGGTTTCATGGGTCTCCTCCAGGGCCTCCTCCCCACCCTTCCTCTTGTGTCCAACCACCGGTGACACGTGGCTCCCAAGCACATCACCCGTCTTGTCTTCTTGTCTCATCGGTACTCTACCTTTCAGGGCTCTGTGAAGCGGTCACCTAAGCCCACTCAGTGCCCCTTCCTAACTCCACAGCACCAGGATCTTTGATTCTGCATGTTTTCCCCAAACCAGGGCCATAAGCTGCTTTAGAGAGGGGTCCGTATCTTTGTCACAGCCCCCCATTTCCTTGCCACATGCACTGCCCTGCTGGGTAGCCATGTTGCCAGGCCCCAGGGTGGGGGATGGAGGACAAGGGACAGTCCTACCTTGGAATGTCAGGATCTGGTTGGAAAGCAGGTTCCGGGCCTGGTAGATGTAGCAGAGGAGCTGGTAGTAGTGGGGCTCTGAGTAGAGAGGGGCCCCAGCTGCCATCTGTCCCCGGGATCCCTCCACTCCTGCCCACTCCCTCAGGGCCACCCGTGCGGACTCCCAGCTCAGTGCTCACTGTTAATCAGGCAGTAGATGAAGGGCATGTTGGCAGGCAGGGGTTCCTCGGGGCGTTCCCTCCAGGAGTCTCTGAACTGACCCCAGACCCCTGGCTTTTCCTCTTCCTTCTTGTAATTAAACTTCAGATCCCTCACCTGCACCCAGAAAGGCCCCCACTGAGGCTCTTGTGCTGTTCTGGCTCCTCCAGCCGGGCCCAGGACCCCCTCTGCCCTCACAGGCACCATCCTCCCAAGTGTGAGGGCTAGGCCCAGTCCTCCCCCTGCCCATACTCCCAGGGCCACGCCCTGGCTTCTGGGGGTGGGGCTGGAGGCGGGCATCCCCTCCTCTGCTGAGCTTTTACCAAAGAGCCCTCCAGGAGGAAGATGGGCGCGATGCCTTTGTCGTGGTTGGGCACCAGCCTGCGGTGCCAGCAGCGGCGGCGGAACTCGCTGTGGGGCTGCGGGTCCAGGTGGAACTTGGAGCCAAAGGTGCCGTACTCCCAGCCCTCGTCCTCCTTGGCCAGGCCCTGCTGTGGGGAGGAAAGCAGGGCTGTGTTCCCACAGAGGCTCCGAAGCAGCTCCTGCCCTGGGTGCCCCGGCCAGAGGCCCCGCACCTGCTGCAGGAAGGAGAGGGTCTCCTGCTCCTGGCTCGGCTTCTCCGGGTCCCGGAAGCGCAGACGCACCCAGCGCCTGCGACGTCGCGAGTGGTAGGTCTTCTCCACTGAGCTCCAGACCCGGGGCATGCCCGAGGGCGGGATCCCCACTCCATACTCCCAGCCTGCAGGGTTGGACCATGGCCTCTGAGTCCCAGGGGCCTACAGGCCAGGAGGCATGGGTAAGCCAGAAAGATGAGTCCCAGAGGGGCGGTGCTTTCTCTCTGGGCAGGTGGACATGATCACAGTGGGTCACCGCGATGGCCTGGGCCTGACTGCCCAGCACAAACGAGGGATGGTGAGGCTTGGTGGTGCCCCACCACCCACACAGGACCACACAGCTCTGAGCAGAACTCGGGTCCTGAGCCTAAGCCTTCAGATTCCCAGCCCATTACTCCTTATCTGGAGCCATCATGGGGGTGAATTCAGGCTCCAGGGCCAAATCCGCATTCACGGGCATTGGTTAAGTCTTGCTCTGGGCCAGGCCTGCAGATGGACTTGGAGCACTAAGGCCCCCAGGAGGGTGGCGGCCTAGCTGTCTAGGGGCTGGGGGGCCTGCAGGAATACGGGCCCATACCACCTGCAGGCTTAACTGCTCTGTGGCAGTGGGAAGGTGGGGACACCCCCGCCTGCCCAGAATTCCCCCAGCAGCTGTGGTCATGCCGAGGTCCCAAGCCCTCCTTCCCTCAGCCCTGAGCAGAGGACTGACCCTCACTGTCCACCGCGTGGTTCAGCTCCACAGTCCAGTTCTTCTTAAAGTGCCAGCCTGGGGGGCACTTCACGTTCTCCCGGGCCTCCACAGGCTGTCCATCCTGGGGGGACAGAGAGGGCAAGGCCAAGGGCCCATGAGCGGGCTAGGGGCTTCCCTAACTCACTTCCCACACACCAGTTCATCTACCGCCTGTGGCCTTGGTGGTCTCCCACCCTGGGAGCACTTGTTACATCTGATGTCACCCAAGTAGTTACCTGATATGCCTTCATGACTTGCCCGTTTGGACTGTAAAGTGCTCCCTCCTTGTTGAAAAGGCCAGCACTGTACCATAGGGGTTAAGCTGCCGCCTGTAACACTGGCATCCCAAATGGGCACCAGTTCAAGTCTCAAGCTGCTCCACTTCCCTATCCAGCTCCCTGCTAATGTGCCTGGGAAGGCAGCAGAGGATGGCCCAAATGCTTCGACCCCTGCACCCATGTGGGAGACCCGGATGAAGCTCCTGGCTCCTGGCTTCAGCCTGGCTCAGCCCTGGTCATTGTGAACATTTGAGGAGTGATGGAAGATCTCTCTCTGTGTCTCCCCCCGCCCCCGCCCCTCTCTGTAACTCTGCCTTTCAAATGAATAAAATAAATCTGTGAAAAAAGAGAAAGGAGAGGCTAGCACGCTTTGGCAATGGGTTAAGACCTGCACTTTCCGACGCAGTGGCCCCCAGCCACCTGGGCCTGCTTATGTTTAAGTTACTTTTTTTTTTCTTTCTTTCTTTTTTTTTCTTTTTGACAGGCAGAGTGGATAGTGAGAGAGAGAGACAGAGAGAAAGGTCTTCCTTTTTGCCATTGGTTCACCCTCCAATGGCCGCTGCGGCCAGCGCATCTCGCTGATCCGAAGCCAGGAGCCAGGTGCTTCTCCTGGTCTCCCATGCAGGTGCAGGGCCCAAGCACTTGGGCCATCCTCCACTGCCCTCCCGGGCCATAGCAGAGAGCTGGCCTGGAAGAGGGGCAACCGGGATAGAATCCGGCGCCCCAACCGGGACTAGAACCCAGTGTGTCAGCACCGTAAGGCAGAGGATTAGCCTGTTAAGCCACGGCGCTGGCCATGTTTAAGTTACTTAAAATGAAACACAAGTCAAAGTCCAGTTCCTCCTTGTCACCAGCACCACGTCAGTGCTCAACACAGAGCGTTGCCATCACCACAGCCATTCCTGCGGGACAGTGCGCCTTTAGGGCCCAGATGCTCCTTCAGGCCAAGCACTGCCCTTGAAGGAAGCCTACAAAGGTATTGCTGCCTCCCACCGTGGTTCCTCTTCCTTTTTCACTTTTAAAATTTTATTTTATTTATTTGAAAGGTAGAGACAGAAATCTCCCATCTGCTGGTTCACTCCCCCAATGCCTACAATGGCTGGGGTTAGGCCAGGCCACAGCCCGAGCCCACAACTCAATGTGGGTCTACCGTATGGGTGTCAGGGACCCAACTCCTTGAACCGTCACCTACTGCCTCCCCGGGTGTGCATTGGCAGGAGTCAGGATTGGAACCCAGGCACTCTGGATCTGGCATGTGGGCATCCCAAGCAGCATCTTAACCACTGTACTATACCACCACCCTCTTACTGTCTCATTTAAGGTATCTCTGGGCTGCATCTGGGACTGTTCAGTGCTAGGACTAGGTGCCTGCAGATGGACGCACTCCCCAGGGGTCCCACAGCATTAGGGGGGCAGGAGCAGGGCTCAGCTCATAGCTCTTTTCACTGGGTCATGCCGGTTTCCAAGTCTCCCCACCTGGCTGCATCTCTCTCTCCCTCCCCTGTGGGCGGGGGTGCCCGAGGCAGCTTCAGCCCTACTCACCAAATCCGTGTTCGGGATTTCCGCAGGAACCCAGGCGCCTGTGGCATCGCGGTCCTGGTTCTCGTATACCTCCTCCAGCACCTGGCTCTTGTTGATGTCTGTGTCCAAGAGGAGCCTGGGGGCAGCGAGACTCCGAGTTCCCAGCACATCTCGCTGAACTTACTGGCCCTGGGGCATCTGCTACTGGCATCCCCACCGGCCCGGCATCCAGGCAAAAGAGACACCAAGGGCCATCTGCCGTGAGCACCCCCGCCCACAGGGACCAGGCCCGTGACTCTGCCCACTCTAGGCTGTTGTGGACTGGCCCTCCTGGGTGACAGGCAGTGTCACCCGCAGTGTGGCACTCCCTGGGGGCATGGGGCTCAGGGCCTGCGCACCCAACCTCACCTCCTCTGAGGCTCTATTTTCCAGTTGTCTTGCCAGTGCCATCCCGTGGGTGCCTTGAAATTCGTCTTGGGGAGGGCCTTGTGCCCCGTGACGTCTGAGAAGTTGGGGCATCGGTGCAGCCCCTGCGGCCCCCACTGGTCTTTATACTTGGCCTGATTCTCATACTGGGGGTGGGGAGGCAGTCAGGCGATGGCTTGTCACCAGGGACCCCGAGCTCCCAGCATCTAGCCTGCCACCTCCAGCAGACCCCTCCAGCTTCAGAGCTGGCCTTTCAGAGCCACACCTGGGCTCCCTGCACTCCAGGCTCTGTGGGGGCCAGCCTTGGGGAAGCACTCACCGTCTCGGCATACACCACTATGCTGCCCTGGCGGGGCAGCTGCAGGTGCTGGCTGTCCATGACGTTCCCGAGCCACATGCAGACCCGGAGGTGGGCCGGGACCGTGTCCTTCTCTCCTTCTCCCTCTGGGTACTGAGCCAGAAGCAGGTCGGTGTCTCAGGGGGTGCCAGTGCACCGGGGCAAGGGTGTGGGTGGGTGGGTGGGGCACGCACACCTAGAGTGGCTCACACCGAGTTCTGCCTGCCAGCATGCGAGATGCCAGGCAGACGCTTCGACCCTGAGACCCCGTGTGTGTCAGGGAGGTAGGGGAGGGCTGGGGCAAAGGACAATGCAAGGCTTCACGGGGCGGGGGTGTGGGGCGGTGATAGCAGTGATGCGGTTAAGACCAGAGATCATTCACTCAGTGTTTACAAGGACCAGCACCTAGCCAAGCACTGAATGTGGGGTGTATGCCTGCCTCGTCACACCCTGCCATGAGGCGGGCACCGTTACCACCAGGCCCGATCGAAGGTGGTGCCAGGGTCTCTCAAGCCAGGATTCGAGTCTCAGTGGTCCTTGCAGGACTCACAAGGGGCAGGGGAGGCCTTGTGCGACAGTGGGAAGGCGAAGGACAGGCATAATGTGGCCAGGAATCCAGGGTGGCCAGGGAGGGTTGGGGCATCGAGGGACGCCCGAGGGGCAACCAGGCCTGGGAGGGGTGCACCTTCTCCAGGAAGCAATGGGAGCCACAGAGTGTCTCTGAGGATGGAGGGAAGGCACCCCGCCTCCCAGGAAGCAGGCAGACTGTGATCAGGGCCGGGCAGTGTTCAGAGTCCCCAGGCAGTCTTATTTATAGCTTGCAGCATCTGCTACCAGGGGCCTGTGGCCACACTGCATAGGCAGGAAACACCTTGGAGGCCACACAGTCACTGGCCAGGCAGAGATGACAAGGGATGGGGTCACATGGTGGCCATGAGAATGACGGAGATGGACTTGAGGAACGTGTGTGAAGGACATGGACTTGGCGCCAGCCTACGTGCAGCCACAGGCCCCTGCCTTCGTCTGGGTTCTACCTAAACCCCATCTTCCCCATAAAGGGCCAGGAGAGAAAGAGCCCATGCCCTCGGGAGGCTCCCTCAGGGCCTTCCCTGGGGAGTTCAGGGCCCTGTTCTCCCCCTCCCCCCGAGAACTCCCTGCTCCCCACCTGCAGCAGGAGTGACTGGATCTTGCCACAGAAGCGGCCGGAGTGCAGGCTCCCTGCCGGGGAGAACAGGATGGTGTGGGCAGGCACCCGTGCGTAGGCCACTCGCTGCTCCCTGGCCATCAGCCAGATCATCACGTCCGGGAAGCCCATCTGGGGCTGTGGGGCGGGCGGAGGTCAGGCGTGCGTGGCCAGCTCCCAGCCCCGCACCGCGGCAGCTGGCGTGGCTGGCACCCACCTCGGGGAGCACAGCGTCGAGTCGGTGCAGCCAGCCCTCCACCGTGGCCACCATATCCCTGGGCTTGGCGTTCTTGGCCTTCTCGGCCAGTTCCTTCAGGAGGAGGTTCCGGAGCTGCCACTTCTCCTTGTCTAGGATGTTGGCTTTGGGCTGATCGGTCATGCAGGGCAGAGGGCGCCTGGGGGAGGACAGGCAGCAGTGGGCTGGACCCCTCTTCCACCTCCCAACCTCGGGTCCTGCCGTGGCCAGTGTGTCCCTCCCAGCCCTGAGATGGTGTTCCAGGTGCTGCCGGCCAGGCCTGGGCAGCCCTACCCACGCTTCCCTTAGGCAGCCTATTCACCACCGGCCTTGCCCCAGGTTCTCATCCAGCCCTTTCCTTCCACCCAGTGCTGCCATGGGCTAGGCCTGTGCCCAAGGACTCCTCGGGGGAGGGGTGTGTGCCCAACCAGAGCTGGGATCAGGGGCCAGGAGAGGCTGCTGGAGAGTCCTCCAGCCCCAGCTGAGCCCCAGCTGAGCCCCAACTGAGCCCCGAGGAGGACCTTTTGGCTAGAAGCAGGTGCAGAGGAAGAGTGTGGGCCCAGGGCCGTGCGGGGGCCGCTTGCCTGGATGCAGGGGGTGGGGCAGGTTGGGTAGCAGCATGAGGAATGGGCGTGGGCAGCCGAGACACAGGAAGTCAGGGCCGTTGCCCTGAGGGGGAAGGGCAGAGGCTGTGGATGTGCGCAGGCTGGGGAGAGAGCTGAACGGAGCCCGGCCTGCTTGCACAGGCGCTTGTGGGAGGTGTCCTGAAGGCTGCCGCCCGGACCTCCAGCCTGCTCCTGCCCGCCGCAGCCGGGGCCCCCACTCCTACTTGCAGTCCTCCACCAGCTCCCTCAGCAGCTTCTCCCACTGCTGGAGCAGAGCTGGGTCCTTCGGATTCCGCAGGGACTTCAGGGTGTCCAGATTGGCTTTCTGTCCAGATGGTGAAAGAAAGAGAGAGAAGAGGGAGAGAGAGGGCTGGCCTCGGCACAGAGCATGCCAGAGACAGCCTACGGGGCTCATCGGCCCAAGGTATTTCCAGCCAGGACCTGGGGACTTTGGAGGGGTATCCTGACGATGTCACTCTGAGGCTGTCACATGCCTTGGCCAACTTACTCCATGCACTCTTCCCACCACCAACAGCCAAGGTGGCAGGGAGGAGCCAGGATGGAGGGGGACTGGGGAGCGGGGCAGCCTCCTGACCCCTGAGCTCCCATCTGCAGGCACGAGAAAGTCATGTCTGGGGAGGGGGCACCAGGGGAGTCTCCTGAGATGTCTACTCCTTGACAGGGACCTAAGACCCTTTATGATCTGACCCTTCCCAGCTTTCCTGGCTTCAGCTCCTCATCACCCCCATGCCTCCCCACCAACTTTTAAAACTACTGCCTCACTTCCCTTGTTCCTCCCACCCCTCCCTACCAACTCCTACACAGCCTTCAAAACCCTGCTGCAATGTCACCTCTTTCGTGAGCACCTCCTGTGCATGTCCCTCTCCGCCTCCCTTCCCCTTCCCAGTCTCTCCGACCTGTGGCTCTGGGCCCCAGCCCCAGCTGCTCCATGCAGTAGCTGTCAGCACAGCCCCCTTCCCCAGAGAGTGAGCACAGGGGCGGTGTTTACCCAGCTCTGCGTTCAGCGCCTGGTGCTGCATCTGGCCCATGCGTGGCAACGGTGTGGATGCAGGAGTGAGCAGAGTGACCAGGTTCCTAGGCCTGTGATGCGGTTCCCCGAGCATCGCCCCCGTCCCCCCACCCCCGCACCACTCACCAGGCGGTCCCGAGTGACGTGGAGGAGGTTGAGGCATTTCATGCGGAAGCTGATGTCCTCCCAGTTGGAGGTCACGGCCACGACAGGCTTGGTGTTGTACCAGGGTACATAGTGGTAGATGTTCCCTGAGACAGAGAGAGTCAGGCAGGGGGCGAGGTGCATCTGAGGGACCCCAGGAGGGCTCCTCTCCCTGTGTCCCTGGGGAGGACCTCACCCAGCTACTCCATTCCTCAAGGGTGCCCCCTGCCACCAATGCCAACAGGACCCCTCCAGCTGGGAGACCCGGCTGCGCCCTGTGAGGAACCCGGATAGCTCTAGGGGCGCATGTACTGTGCTCAGTGTGGGTTCACAGGTGGGAGAATCCAGCCACAGGAAGCCGTTGGCTTGAGGTAGCCCAGGCAGGTGGTCATCACGCAGGCATTCAGCTGCAGGACCCTGTGCTCTGAACCCTGGGTGGGTGCCTGGGTGGGGGGCATGTCTCCATTCTGGGTGGTCTGTGGGAAGAGGAGGAGCGGGCCTCCAGGGGAGTCCGGGGGGAAGCCCAGGAGGGCCTGCCTGCGCAGAGGGCTGGCAGGGCAGCAAGCCGGGTAAGAACTGGAGGTGGTGTGGCAGGCTGGGTCCCTGGCAGTGCTTCTTAAAGAAGGGAGGAGGGATGGTGAGATGAAAGGTGAAGTGCACTGGGTTGGGCTTGAAGGAAGAAAGCCACAGAGGGCAGAAATTAAAAAAAAGTCAGAAAGTCTCTGAGGCAGGAGGCTTCAGACCAAGCTGACTTTAGACCTCTGAGTTTCCAGCAAATCCCTGAAGACTCATGCCCTCTTTGGCAACTATGGGGGCACACGTCTCGGGCTGCCTGAGGGGGGCAGTCTAACAGGAGACCCACGTGCTATGGGCTGAACAGTGTCCCCCTTAAAGATATGTCACAGTGCTAACCCCCCAGCGCCCTCAGCATGTGGCCTCATTTGAAAACGGGGCCACCACAGATGTAGTGCATTAAGACAAGGTCCCTGGGAATAGAGGGCTCCTATTCCAACATGACTGATGCTTTTATAAGAATGGATGCAGTTTCAGGAAGATGACAGCCACAGTGAAGACACAGGCAGAGACCGCAGTGGGGCAGCGAGGAGATAAGCAACACCAAGCTTTGCTGGCCACAGCCAGAAGCAAGGAGCGAGCCACAGAACTGAGTCTTAACCACTAGGGTAAAGACAAACCTCATGCAAAGCCTTTTTATTTACTTATTTATTTGAAAGGTAGAGTTACAGAAAGAGAGAGAGAGTGAGAGAGTGAGAGAGTGAGAGAGAGAGAGAGAGAGAGAGAGAGAGTTGATCTTCTATCCACTGGTTCACTCCCTGAGTGGCTGCAACGGCCAGTGCTAGGCAGACTGAAGCCAGGAGCCAGGAGCTTCCTCTACATCTCCCATACAGGTACAGGGGCCTAAGGACTTGGGCCATCTTCTATTACTTTTTCCAGGTGCATTAGCAGGGAGCTGGATCAGAAGTGGAGCAGCCAGGACATGAACCAGCACCCACATGGGATGTTGGCACTGCAGGCGGCAGCTTTACCCACTACGCCACAACACCAGCCCCCAGTGCAGTAGCTTTAAAGTAGTCCCTGGTTGTCAGTGCCCCGGGTAACTGGAGAAAACAAAGGCAGATCCTCCCTGGAGATTGGAACCTTGGCCACACCTCAGAGAATTCCCACAAAGTCCCAAGGAAACAGCAGCTCAGCCTCCGCACACACACTCCTAGCCCAGCAGTCCTATTCCAAAGCCTACACCCAACCAAAAGGCACGTGCAGCCTTAGCCAGGGATGCCAGGAAAATGTCCACAGCAGCTGTGATCATACTAGCCCCACACTGGAAACAGCCATCGCATCTCTCAGTGGCAGCAGGGATAATCGGTTATGGTATAGCATCACAATAGATTACTAAGCCACGAGCTCAAGGAGCTGCAACTGTACCCAACGTCATCTACATTTGTGAATTCATTTCACAAATAATATGAACAAAGGAAGCCACGTACTAAAGCATATATATATGCATATATATAATCATATATATATGATTTAAGTTTTAGAAAACAGAACAGTGAAATGGGGCTTAGGAGAGGGGTTACCCTTGGAAGGGGATGGGAGTGGAGGGGCTCAAGGGACCCCTGGGTGCTAGTATCCCCTCCCTGATCTGCACTATCATACAGGCATGTTTGCTCCACAGTTCACTGAGTCTGACACTTTGTTTGGAGTACTTTTCCACAGGCACGTTAGCCTTGAATCAAACGTTTACTTAAGAAATGACAAAATAATCATTTCTCAGTCATTTGGCTTAGATCTAATGAAGAAATTTTAAAATAGTGGGAGAAAACAGACAAAATAAATCTGTGCAACACAGCGTGTCAAATGTTGGGAAATGCTGTGCAGAAGAGCAAAGCAGGCGAGCTGACTGCTGCGTGTGACGCCCACGCACCACATGGCTGATGCGCCTGGGAAGGCAGCGGGAGACGGCCCACGTGCTGGGGCCCCTGACACCACATGGGATACCTGTGGTTTCTGGTCCTAGCTTTGACTTGTTCCAGACCTCGCTGATGTGGCCATTTGGGGAGTGAACCAGAAAATGGAATCTTTCTCTGTGTCTCTCCTTTCTCCCTCTGTGTCACTCTAATGTGTGCCTTTCTAATAAATAATTTTTTTAAAAAAAGAATAAAGTAGGATGCATTCTGTTTTAAATAGAATGGCTACCTAAGTTCTTGCCGGCGCCGTGGCTTAACAAGCTAATCCTCCGCCTTGCAGCGCCGGCACACCGGGTTCTAGTCCCGGTTGGGGCGCCGGATTCTATCCCGGTTGCCCCTCTTCCAGGCCAGCTCTCTGCTATGGCCCGGGAAGGCAGTGGAGGATGGCCCAAGTCCTTGGGCCCTGCACCCGCATGGGAGACCGGAAGAAGCACCTGGCTCCTGGCTTCGGATCAGCACGATGCGCTGGCCGCAGCGGCCATTGGAGGGTGAACCAACGGCAAAGGAAGACCTTTCTCTCTGTCTCTCTCTCACTATCCACTCTGTCAATAAATAAAATAAAAAAAAAAATAGAATGGCTACCTAAGTTCTTTAAAAGAAGATCTAGGAG
Source organism: Lepus europaeus (assembly GCF_033115175.1). Taxonomy (NCBI): domain Eukaryota; kingdom Metazoa; phylum Chordata; class Mammalia; order Lagomorpha; family Leporidae; genus Lepus; species Lepus europaeus. The sequence continues at coordinate 86,491,122 of NC_084839.1, read as the reverse complement.
AAATTACAGAGTGCATCCCAGAGAGACGACAAGATGAAGAAAAATGGGAGATGTACAGATACAAAGGCCAGAATGAGAGGGTTCACAAAGGCTACAGCGAGGTCCAGGGGGAGACAGAGAGAGAAGGTGAGCGGAGAGTGGCACAGCAGTTAACACACAGCTCGGAGCACCCACATCCCACGTCGGAGTGCCTGGGTTTGAGTCCCTGCTCTGCTTCTAATGCAGGCTTTCTGCTATTGCACCTGGGAAGGTAAATGCTTAGGGTCCTGCCACCCACGAGATCCCGAGGGCGTTCCTGGCTCCTGGCTTTGGCCTGGCCTACCCCCAGCTATTACAGACATTTGGGGATAGAACCAGCAGATGGAAGCTGTCTCTCTGCCTTTTTTTTTTTTTTTTTTTGAGATTTATGTATTTATTTGAAAGTCAAAGTTACACAGAGAGAGAAGGAGAGGCAGAGAGAGAGAGAGAGAGAGAGGTCTTTCATCTGCTGGTTCACCCCCCAATTGGCTGCAATGGCTGGAGCTGTGCCAATCCAAAGCCAGGAGCCAGGAGCTAGGAGCTTCTTCTAGGTCTCCCACGCGGGTGCAGGGGCCCAAGGACTTGGACCATCTTCCACTGCTTTCTCAGGCCATAGCAGAGAGCTGGATGGGAAGTGGAGCAGCCGGGACTTGAACCGGCACACATATGGGATGCCGGCACTGCAGGCAGCAGCCTTACCTGCGAAGCCACAGCACTGGCCCCTGTCTCTCTGCTTTTCAAATGCATAACAATTAAAATTTAAAAAAGAAAAAAGAGAGAAGAGTTGGTAATTTTTGAAGAGAAAACATTTCAGAATTTTCCACGGTTGGTGGAAGACACATGTCAGGCTGCTATTTATCATTTGAATGACCCACAAGTGGGCTTCTCCGTAGGAGCATGGGATTCCAGGTGGCAATTTTCCTCTTGGACAGCTTACAAAAGCAACAAGGACAAGGAAAACAATTCCATTTTCAGCAAACAAGGAGACAGATATAATCTGCAGACTCAAACTACACACGAGGACTGCCAAAAGCAACTCTGGGGGCCACAGAAGCACTGAAGGGTGAAGCCACTTTGGGGAGGAGGGAGTGAATGGCTAGACAGACAGTGGGAAGCACAGCCTGATGGGAGCGATTGCAGAGAGTGCCAGCAAAAATACACTCTCTGCAGGAACTCGGGGTGCACAGGAGGAGAGGTGAGCCGGCAGGAGTCAGAAAACAAGCAGAAGCAAAAACGAAAACAATCGGAGAAGGGAAAGCAACATGAGCAGCCCAGGGAAGATTAGTTCCCGAACAGACTTCACGAGCGGCACAGAAACAGGAACTGAGGAAACACGATCAAAGGGAAATGCAAAGAAAGGGTAAAAAAATAATCAAGGGGAAAAGTGACAGATGTGTTAGAATAGCAAGGAGAATCGCTAAACCCATAAATGAAGCAACTAAATAATAACCAGAACAGGTGTTTTAACACAGAACTTCAAGAAATTCACATGGAAAGGCCAGTCTTTTTTTTTTTTTTTTTTTTTTTTTTTTTTTTTGACAGGCAGAGTGGACAGTGGGAGAGAGAGACAGAGAGAAAGGTCTTCCTTTTTGCCGTTGGTTCACCCTCCAATGGCCGCCACGGCTGGCGCGCTGCGGCCGGCACACCGCGCTGATCCGAAGCCAGGAGCCAGGTGCTTCTCCTGGTATCCCATGGGGTGCAGGGCCCAAGCACTTGGGCCATCCTCCACTGCACTCCCTGGCCATAGCAGAGAGCTGGCCTGGAAGAGGGGCAACCGGGACAGAATCTGGCGCCCCAACCGGGACTAGAACCTGCTGTGCCAGCGCTGCTAGGCGGAGGATTAGCCTATTGAGCCACAGCGCCTGCCAAGGACAGTCTTTAACAAGTGGTGCTTGAACAATTGGATAGCCACATGCAAATGAATTCAAAATGAATCTGAGAGCCACACCTAAGTGTCTGAACTAAAACTACAAAACTTTAGAAGAAAAAACTAGGAGGGGATGGCATTGTGGCAAAGCTGTACCATCCTATATCAGGGTACCAGTTCAAGTCCTGACTATTCCACTTTCAATCCAGGTTCCTACTGATGCACCTAGGAAGGCAGTGGAAGATGGCCCAGGTGCTTGTGTCCCTGACAACCATCTGGGAGACCGGGATGGAGTTCCTAGCTCTTGGCTTCAGCCTGGCCCTGCCTGGCCATGTCTTGGCTGTTGTGTCCATTTGGAAAGTGAACTAGTGGATAGAAGATTTCTCTCTCCCTTTTCCTCTCTCTCCCCCTCTATCACTTTGCCTTTCAAATAAGTAAATAGATTTTTTTTTTTAATTTTAAAGATGTATCTGTTTGAGAGGCAGAATTACAGAGAGAAAGAGGCAGAGGGACAGCTCCCACATGGGGTGCCAGCACTGCAGGCAGAAGCTTAACCTACTGTGTCACAGCGCCGGCCCCATAAACAGATCTTTTAAACAATTAGAGAAAATCCTCATGGCCTTGAATTAGGCAGAAAGTTCTTAGATACAACAGCATGAAAGCAAAAAATAAAATTGATTTGATCAAAATTTTAAATGTTTATACTTCAAAAGAGATTATTAAGAAAAAGAAGACATTTTGGCCAGCGCTGCGGCTCACTAGGCTAATCCTCTGCCTGCGGTGCCGGCACCCCGGGTTCTAGTCCCAGTTGGGGTGCTGGATTCTGTCCTGGTTGCTCCTCTTCCAGTCCAGCTCTCTGCTGTGGCCCGGGAAGACAGTGGAGGATGACCCAGGTCGTTGGACCCTGCACCCGCATGGGATACCGGGAGGAAGCACCTGGCTCCTGGCTTCGGATCAGCGCAGCGTGCCAGCCGCAACGCACTGGCCGTAGTGGTCACTTGGGGGGTGAACCAATGGAAAAAGGAAGACCTTTCCCTCTGTCTCTCTCTCTCACTGTCTAACTCTACCTGTCAAAAAAAAAAAAAAAAAAAAAAAAGACAACCACAGAGTAATATATCTGATAAAGGACTCGTATACAGAATATATAATGAATGCTTTATGACAATAAGAAAACAAACTCCCCACTTAAAAAATGGACAATAGATTTAGTAAACACTTAACCAAAGAAGATATATGAGTGGCTGATAAACATGTGAAAATATGCTCAACATCATTAGGTATTAGGGAAATGCAAGCTAAAACCATAAAGAGAGGCTGGTATTGTGCTGCAGAGTTAAGCCACCACTGTGACACTGGCAACCACAATCAGAGCGCCAGTTCGAGTCTCAGCTGCTCCACTTCCAATCCAGCTCCCTACTAATGCACCTGGGAAAGCAGCAGAAGATGTCCCAAATGCTTAGGTCCCTTCCACTCATGTGAGAGACCTGGATAGAGTTTCTGGCTACTTGTTTTGGCCTGGCCCAGCCTTTGCTGTTGTGGCCATTTGGAGAGCGAACCACCAGATGGAGCATCTCTTTCTTTCTCTGTCTGTCCTCTCTCTGTCACTCTTTCAAATAAATAAAATAAATCTCTAAAAAAAAAAAAACATAATGAGATACCATGACATGCCCATTATAATAAACATATTAAAAGACAGATTACAAGGGTCGGCACTGTGATGTAGAAGGTTAAACCTTCGGGGACCAGCGCTGTGGCACAGTAGGTAAAGCCACCCCCTGCATTGCCCTCATTCCATGAGAACCCCAGTTTTGAGTCCTGGCTACTCCACTTCCCTATCCAGCTCTCTGCTAATGTGCCTGAGAAAGCAGAGGAAGATGGCCCCAGTCCTCAGGCTCCTGTACCCACATGGGAGACCCAGAAGAAGCTCCTGGCTCCTGGCTTTGGATCACCCCAAAGCTCCATGTTGTGGTCATTTGAGGAGTGAACCAGCGGATGGAAGCCCTCTCTCTCTCTCTCTCTCTCTCTCTCTCTCTCTCCTCTCTGTCTGTAACTCTGCTTCTCAAGTAAATAATAGATCTTTAAAAAAAAAAGACTTGTTTCAGAGCTACAGTAATCAAAGACAGTGTGATACTGGCATTAGTATAGACAAACAGCTCAATAGTAACAGGTGTTCTAGAAGAGAACAAAACATGATTAACTGATAATTCAACATAAGTGCCAAAGTAATCCAGTGTGGGAATGAGCAGTCTTTTCAGCAAATGGTACTGAACTGGGTACCTCTATAGAAAAAAGAACATCTCAACCCTTCAAACCATATTAAAAAATTAAGTCAAATAAGATCACAAACCTGAACAAAGATTATAGAATCAAACACAGGAGAACACCCTCATGATCTTGTGGCAGACAAATATTCTTAGGCCACATAACGATGATTTTAAAAATTGGACTTCTTTAGGTGACACTGTTCAGAAATTGAAAAGTCAAGCCACAAACTGGAAGCAAATACTGGCAACAGAACTTGTATCCAAAATATAAAAGAATCCCTGCAGTTCAATTCAAAAAGACAAACAACACAATAGACAACAGGCAGAATTTCAAAAGTCTTTCGCTAAAGCAAGATGCATGAATGGCCCATGCACATATGAAAATATGCTCACCATCACTAGCGACTAGAGAAAAGCAAACTAACACTACAGCCAGGTACAACTTCACACCCACTAGAATGGCCCAAATGAAAAAGACTGACAATGCCAAAACTTGGTAAGGATCTGGAGCAGATGGAGCTCTCAAGCAGCGCTGTGGGGGTGTAAAATAGTACATTTACTTTGGAAATATGTCAGGCATTTTCTTATACAACTCAACTTTCATCCCTTGGTATTTACCCAAGAGAAATGAGAGCACATTTTCTTTTAAGATTTATTTATTTACTTGAAAGTCAGAGCTTCATACAGAAAGAGAAGGAGAGGCAGAGAGAGAGAGAGAGAGAGAGAGAGAGAGGTCTTCCATCCACTGGTTCACTCCCCAACTGCCAGCGCTGTAATGGCCAGAGCTGTACCGATCCAAAGCCAGGAGCCAGGAGCTTCTTCCTGGTCTCCCATGTGGGTGCAGGAGCCCAAGGACATGGGCCATCCTCTACTGCCTTCCCAGGCCATAGCAGAGAGCTGGATTGGAAGTGGAGCAGCTGGGACAGAAACCAGCGCCTACATGGGATGCCAGCACTGCAGGCAGCGGCTTAACCCACTACACCACAGCACTGGCCCAAAAGCACATTTTCATAAAAGGGACTTGTGCAAGTATGTTTGTAACAGATTTATTATTTATTTGAAAGAGAGAGAGAGAGAGAGAGAGAGAGAGAGAGAGAGAGAGAGAGAGAGAATCTCCCATTTGCTGGTTCATTTATAATATTCTAAAATTCAAATCAATCTAAATGTCCATGAACATAAATTGTTCATTTTTATTTAATGGAACACTAACAGAAATAAAAAGGAACAAAGTACTGTCTATGCAACAACACAAATGAATTTCTACAATACTATGCTGAGCAAAAAGCAGCCAGAGAAAGAAAGAGCACCGCATGTACCACTGCATCCATGTGCAGTTGTAGCCAAGCAAATCAAATCTACGGTGCCAACAAACGTGACAATTGTCCCTAGGGGTTGAAGGAATCGACTGCAAAAGGGCACACACCTCGGTAGAGCAGTGGAAGATGGCCCAAGTACTTGGGTCCCTGCACAAGTGGGAGACCTGGAAGAAGCTCCTGGCTCCTGGCTTCGAATCAGCCCAGCTTTGGCCATTTGGGGAGTGAACCAACACACAGAAGGCCTCTCTCTCTCCGTCTCTCCCTCTGTCTGTAAATCTACCTTTCAAATAAATAAATAAATAAATAAATCTTTTTTTCAAAAAGGGAGGCACACAGAAGCTTTCTGGAGTAATGGAAATCTGTACCTGTATATTTACCCAAACTCACAAATCTATATACCTTAAATCTGGACATTATATTGTTTATTTAAAAAATGTTGCCACTTAAAGAATGAAAAGTCAAGCCACAGACTTGGAGAAGATTATTTACAACACACATATCTGGAAAAAGACGTGAGATACAGAATAAGAAAGATGCAACCAAGTGGAATAATGGACAAAAGATATGGAAAGGTTTCTTATGAAAAGATGTTCAACTCCAATTTATAATCAGGAATATCACAGTAAGGCCATATGAGATACTACTTTACATCAATCACAATGGCAAAAACTAAGACTGGGCAAGGGGTCGGGCGCTGTGGTGTAGTGGGTAAAGCCACTGACTGCAGTGCCAGCATCCCATATAGGTGCCGGTTCGAGTCATGGCTGCTGTACTTCCTATCCAGCTCTCTGCTATGGCCTGGGAAAGCAGTGGAAGATGGCCCAAGTCCTTGGGTTCCTGCACCCGTATGGGAGACTTAGAGGAGGCTCCTGGATCCTGGCTTCAGATTGGCTCAGCTCTGGCCACTGTGGCCATCTGGGGAGTGAACTAGCGGTTAGAAGACTTACTTTCTCTCTTCTCTGCTCTTCTCTATAGCTCTTCCTTTCAAATAAATAAATACATCTTTTTTTTTTTTTTTTAAAGACTGGGCAACACCCAGTACTGGTGAGAATGTACAGTATAAGAATTCTCATACCAGGCTGATGAGAGTGTAATCTGGTATAATCACTTTTGTTTTGAGAGTCTTTTCCACTCCTAGGTATATAATTTAGAGGAAGGCTTGCACTTGTGACCAGGAGTCATGTACAAGGATGTTTAAACAAAATTATTGTACTAACAATAGAGATACAACCTAAATGTCTACACATACCATATAATTTGTGTGGTATAATCATACAGTTGGATATACAAAGAAATGAAAATGAATTGCAGCTATACATACCCGTATAAAAATCTGACATTCAGCAAAAGATGTAGGACGTGAATACAGACTGAAAGAGTGCATTTATATAAGATTGTGCTGTTTAGAGTTCCATTCAGAGGTGGTAAAAATTAAAAAGACCAAGGTGTGATTAACATAAGAGTCAGGGGCACAGTCATCTCTTAAATGAATAGATTTGGGAAAAGCAAATAATTTTCAATATTTTAAGCTGGGTGGTTAAGTTCATGGCTACTCATTTTATTCTTTAAATTGTACATAAGCATTTTATATACCTTTTGTTTTCGTTTGAGAATCAGAGAGACAGAAAAGGAGAGAGACACACAAAAGCTGAGCAAGAGAGCTCCTATCTGCTAGTTTACTCCTCAGATGACCACCACAGTGGTGGGGAGGAGCCTGAAGCCCGGAGCTGGACACTTAATCCAGGTTTCGTATGTGGATTACAGACACCCGACTTCTGGAGTCATTGCTGCTGCCTCCCAGGGTTTGTACTGGTGGGAAGCAGAAGTCAGGAGCCAGAGCTGGGAATCAAACCCAGTACTCTGACATGGGACACAGGGGTCTTAAGCACCAGGCTAAACACCTGCTCCTTAGATACATTTTGTATAAAGATTTCATAAAGTGAGAAACAAGTAGAACATTATGCTAAGTGAAACGAGTCAGTCATGAGGGAACACATACTGTATGATTCCATGCATACAAAATGTCCAGAAAATGAAAGCCTAGAGAGACAGAAAGCTGATGAAAAAAAAGATAGAAAGTGTGCTTGTCTAGGGCTGGGAGGGTGGGAGAGAAACGGGGAGCAACTGCTGGAAGGGCACAGGTTCTTTTGGGGGTGAGGAATCTGTTCTAGAGCTGACTATGGTGGTGGTTGTGCAACTCTGTGAACATGCCAAGAACTGTTGAATTGGACACTTTCAGTGGGAGAAATATATGGCGTGTGAATTATATCTCAACAAAGCTTTTATTAAAAAAAAAAAAAAGTAAGGAAGTGGCATGCCCACAGAGAGGCTCTTGATGGGTAATGAGATGGGGAAGCTGACAAAGATGGAAGGGAGACAGTACTGCTTGGTAGCAGTGGTTTTCAAATTTTAGCATGACCCAAATCACCTGGAGGACTTCTTAAAACACAGATCAGGAGGTCCCATGCCCAGACTTTCTGATTGTGTAGGTCTAGGCTGGGGTCAGGAATTTGCATTTCTGACAGGTTCTCAGGAGATACTGCTCCTGCTGGTCCAGAGACTGTACTCTGAGATCTACAGTGCCCAGTATAGGTGTCGGTAACTATGCATTGGATGGAAGGGCAAATGGATGGATGGGAGGTTGGCTGGGTGTTTGAGAGACTGGAGAGACTGGAGTTGAAAGGTTGAATGTATGGATCAATGGATTAATAGATAAAAGGGCAGATGGATGGGAGGTGGTTCATAGTGGGGGAACAGATGAGGTTAGGAAAACAGTGTGGAAAGTAGCGCACAGAGAGCCTAGAAATCAAGACCTGGCGTCAACTTTTGGCTGTGTAATGTTTGTGATGTCACCTCTCTGAACCTCTTCGCCCTCCGGTATGAAATGTGGGTAAATAATGCCTACGCATCTTCCAAAGCTACACCCTTGGAAGAGCCTGACGCAAAGAGGTTGCTCACTGTTTGCTGACTGCCAATTACCATCATATATCACCGGACTGTACTGTGTGGTTGACACCAGAGGTTTGTAATTCGTGTCTGTCTTGTTTCCGTAGTGGCCGATGCTGACTTCGAACTGGATCAGGTCCTTAAAGCTGGGCATCAGGGTACAGGACAGGAAGACGACGCACAGCCCATACCTCAGCCGGTTCTGGTGCTTCTACAATGATAACCGCACACACCCCCAGGACATAAGCCATGGGGTGGACATATCCAGACAAGGAGTGAGGCAAGAAGGAAAGGTCCAATTTCTTCCCAAAGCCATAATGCTTGGCCTCAGGGTTATTATTATTCAGCCTCTCCCTGAGTCTGAAAACCCTGCATGGCTGGCCAAGGCAGCTCCTCCCAGCACCTTTTTCACCTGGCCCACTCCACTCAGTCAATACAGTTTCTCCTCTCAAAATTAGGTAGGGGAGTCTCCTCCCCAGTCAAGCTAGGCCCTGAGTTGGGCACTCCATCTCCACTCCTTGTCTTCCTCAATTGTCTCCTCGGAGGAGATGGTGTGGGCTGGGGTGTGTCCAGCTAAGGACACACACACACATACACACACCCACACACACCTGCCCTTACTGGCTCATCTCTGCAAGCTCCCCTCCTCCTCCCACAATAGCTGAACCTTTTTACTTTCTGGCCCAGCCACCCACTATCCCCCCACGTATGTCTGTTCCCACCGTGCCTCCCATCTGCTCTTAGTCTCCATCTATTACATCAGTCCTTCTGTAGTTGCCACCCTCCACCCTGTTCCTCAATCCCCCCATCTGTTCACTAGCTCAGGGCTCCCCCATTTTAAAAAGAAATTCTCCTTCTCCCATCTGAGCCCCTATTTAGCTACCACCTGATGTCTCTTCCTTCCACGTTTTCAGACAAGTTCTTTAAAGACTTCCCTCTGTCCACTACCTTGCCCTTTCTCTCCTCCAACTTCAGGATCACAGATAACTCCTTAATGCAACTCTCTCCTCCTGAGCCTACCTTTGCAGACTCCTCGGTCTCACCTACACCTCTTTCTCCTTCACCTGCCTCTTAGACCATGGCATCCTCCTGGGCTGTCTCTCCTCAGCTCCCTTCTCCTTTCACTACACCGACTCCTCTGGAAATTTCTTCCATGGACCTCAGGTTCAAGCCTGGGAACTGGTCTACATGGAAGTCTCCCAAGTGTGTGTTGGAGATGGGATTCATCATCCTCCCTAGACCTGCTGCTCCTTCAGGGACCCACCTTGGCACATGCTACCCCTGACCACCCTGTCACTAAAGACAGAAAGTGGGCAAGTGGGCATCAGCTTAGGGGAATCATCCTCACTTCCCGTGTCCTGTAGGGGACTGGCTGTGACCCTCTGTTTCCAGAGAGACTCTGGAGCCTACCCCTCCTCTACAGTTCTCTTCCACTGAGACTATATCCCTATTGCTCTTGACTGTGAGAGCATGACTTACTCCCCCAGTCTGCTAACACTGCTCCTCTTACCCTTGGCTGCCTCAATGGCCTTCCCAAGGCTGCAGAACAATCCCTTAGACTATTTTACAAAGCCCTAAGTCGCCACAATTTCTCCTTCACAAGATTAGACTTTTTTTTTTTAACTGACACCATCAGAAACTGGGGCCCACGGCAGGTCAGGGGCAGGCGGCGGGATTCTGTTACCCCTGGGTTCCCATTTCCCACGGTTACCTCTATCCTTGCCACTTCACGGGAGATATCCTTTATCCAAAACTCTTGCTGGGACTTGATTTTTGTGATTAACTCCATGAAGAGTCGTCCTCTATAAGCTAAACCATCCTTAACAGAGTCGGGAACACACTAGGGTCGACGGAAGGGAAAATGGAGAGAAAAGGATGAGAGAAAAAGAGCAAGCGACCCTCCCACCCCCAGCCAGAACGAGGTTGTCCACTAAAACTGCCTGCCTGTTCCAACCACAGTCCCAGCGAATTCCAGATACCAGAGACACCTGCATGCCAGGAAACCTCTCGGCTCTGACCCCTCTTCTGCTCTCTCAGCACCCACCACTCTCGCTCATGCATTCTCCCTCCCCGCCAACTTGAAGCATCCTCTCCCTGCAAGTGATTCAAGTTTGCAGGCGGCTGTGACACACCGAGTTTGCGCTACCTGGCCTGACCAATCAGGGCATGCCCCGCCTCCTTCACCACAGTGATTGGGCCAAGAGGAGCACACCGATCCTAAGGAAGCCAATGAGAATGCTTCGCCTGCCTCCAGGTCCAGGCTCCCAGCCCAGGGGCCCCACTGCGCAGCATGCGCTGGAGGAGAGGAGGAATGCGGGTGCGAAGAAACCCAGGTAGGAGAGGGAGTGAGACTCCTCCTCACTTAGAATCTTTCCTTGCCTCCTACCCCTTTCGTTTAAGCCAATTTAATTTCTGGCGTTTGTCACCAGTCGTAAATATCCTGTGCTTTTCTACATGACCCGCGCCTTGCATTTTCGCCTGCAGCAGGTCTTATCTGGAGTCTCATCTCAGTGCCCCTTCCTCAGCGACCGCCTGGAGCGCGCCACTTGTTGCTTTATTGTGCTGTTTATATACACAATTCCCATCCTCTACTGGGGTGTGGTGAGAGAACACAGCCCAGCCGCTCCTCACCCCTTCCCGGACACCCCTGGGCCTGTGCTTTTCACATAGGCGGTTTTACCTCCACTGCCACCTAGAGCTGACAGGAGAAGCTTACGTCTTTTTCCCGCATGCTGAACGCAGCCCTTTTCCCCCCATGGAGAATCAGGAAGCTGGGGCCAAAGCAGGGCAGGAAGCCGGAGTACATTCCTGGAAGGAGAGCGGTCAGAGGGGGGGAGCCCAGGTGGGAGAGGGGGGAGGCAGGGGGCCAGGGCTTTGCTTGCCTTCTATCTCTTCCCCAGTGGACGAGATCTGGTTGAGGGACAAGCTCACAGTGCCAATCTCATTCTGACAATCATTTCTGGGGCTGAAGACAAACACTGCAGGCTGAGCCGCTGGCCGGGCTCTCGTCTCCACCTCCCCTGTAAGTCCCTGCCCAGTAGCTCACCAATCCAAGACTCTGAACTTGATGTAGCTGGAGAGGCAGGGCAGCTGCGGGGGAAGGTGAGAGAAACAGTGGGTGCTCACTGGGATGGTCAGACCTCACGGAGATTTCCAGAGCAGATGGGAAGTCTTGGGTCTGGTTCAGTTATCAGTGAGCCCGTTAATCATGGACAAGCTGGGTTTACCACTGAGCTCATGGAGCTTGTGCTGTGGGCTGTCCAACCCCCCCCCCCAACTCCCCATTTACTGGGGCCCCTTGCAAGTCCCTGGGAGGTGCAATCTAAAGCCAGGAGCCAGGAGCTCCTTCCAGGTCTCCCATATGAGTGCAGGGGCCCAAGCATCTTCTACAGCTTTCCCAGGCCATTAGCAGGGAGCTATATTGGAAGTGCAAAAGCCAGGACTCGAACTGATGCCCATATGGGATGCTGGCACCACAGGCGGAGGCTTAACCTGTTACACCACAGTGCCAGCCCCTTATTCTGTTCTTTAAAAAAAAAAAAAAGATTTGTCTATTTGAAAGGCAGGGTGACAGAGAGAGGGAGGGAAAGACAGAGAAAAGAAAGCTCTTCCATCCAGTGGTTCATTCTCCAAATGCCTATAGTGGTCAGGTCTGGGTCAGGCTGAAGCTCCATCCGGATCTTCCAAGGGGGTGGCAGGGACCCAGGACCTTGAGCTGCCTTCCCCTGCCTTCCCAGGATGTGCGTTAGCAGGAAGTGGGGACTCCATCTGGCAGGCTGATATGGGATGGAAGTGTCCAAGGGGTAGCTTAACCCTGTGTTCTTGTTTCTTAAAATGCCCCCCTAATTGCATAAATGCAGGACCTGAGAGACCTGGGTGCAGCCTGACTATGGGTTTGTCCATGGTTACCAGCCTGGCACAGCCCTTCTCAGCCTGATGCACAGTCACCAAACCATCTCATGGTGAGGTCTTGAGCCTAGAATGCCTGCATCACACCTAGTAGTTAACTCTTTCAGCAGCAAGACTGTCTCCTCCAAAGTGAAGAACAGTGCTTATAGCTGCTACTCCAGAAGGGTGTGTGCTGTCCCGCAGCCTGTGCTGTGCAGTCTCCATAAACCAGCTGGTGAATCCTCCCGGTACAACAGAATTGGTAAAGCAGAAGAAAGAATATCCAACGTAGAAGACAAAGCACAGGAAATTATATGACCAGACCAACTCAAGAAGAAGAAATTAGAAAACTAAAAAAAAAAACACTGTTGGTAATCTACAGGATACAATCAAATGACCCAACATATGGGTTTTAGGAGTTTCTAAAGGCATGGAGAGACAGAAAGGATTAGAAGGCATTTTTAGTGAAATAGTAACAGAAAATTTCTCTAATTTGGAGAAAGAGACATGACCTGAAAATATCTTCACCACGACACATTGTAAGCAGACTCTCCAGAGCCAGGAGCCAGGAGCCAGGAGCTTCTTCAAGTCTCCTATGTGGGTGTGGAGGCCCAAAGACTTGGGCCATCTTCTACTGCTTTCCCAGGCCATAGCAGAGAGCTGGATAGGAAGTCGAGCAGCAAGGACTCAAACTGGCACTCATATGGGATGCCAGCACTGCGGGCAGCAGCTTTACCTGCTATGCCACAGTGCCAACCCTAAGAAAGAACTTCTAAGATCAATCCCATTTACAATAGCTACCAAAAAAAAAATCAAATACCTTGGAATAAATTTAATCAAGGATGTCAAAGATCTCTACGATGAGAATTACAAAACATTAAAGAAAGAAATAGAAGAAGATACAAAAAAAATTGAAAAATCTTCCATGTTCATGGATTGGAAGAATCAATATCATCAAAATGTCCATTCTTCCAAAAGCAATTTACAGATTAAATGTGATATCAATCAAAATACCAAGTATATTCTTCTCAGATCTAGATAAAATGATGCTGAAATTAATATTGAAACATAGGAGACCCCAAATAGCTAAAGCAATCTTATACAACAAAAACAAAGCCAGAGGCATCATAATACCAGATTTCAAAACATTCTACCAAGGCAATTATAATCAAAACAGCCTGGTACTGGTACAAAAACAGATGCATAGACCATTAGAGCAGAATAGAAATGCCAGAAATCAGTCCATGCATCTACAACCAACTTATATTTGACCAAGGACCTAAAACCAAATCCTGGAGCAAGGACAGTCTCTTCAACAAATGGTGCTGGGAAAACTGGATTTCCACATGCAGAAGTATGAAGCAGGACCCCTACCTTACACCTGACACAAATATCCATTCAAAATGGGTGAAAGACCTAAATCTAAGGCCTGATACCATCAAATTATTAGAGAACATTGGGGAGACCTTGAATTGGCACAGGCAAAGAGTTCTTGGAAAAGACCCCAGAGGCACAGGCACTCAAAGCCAAAATTAACAAATGGGATTACATCAAATTGAGAAGCTTCTGTACTGAAAAAAAAAAAAAAAGCACTCAAGAAACTGAAGAGGCAACCAACAGAATGGGAGAAATTATTTGTAAACTATGCAACTGATAAAGGATCAATAACCCGAATATATAAAGAGATCAAGAAACTTCACAACAACAAAACAACCCAGTTACAAAATGGGCGAATGACTTAAACAGACATTTTTTTCAAAAGAGCAAATCCAAATGGCCAACAGACACATGATAAAATGTTCAGGATCACTAGCCATCAGGGAAATGCAAATCAAAACCACAATGAGGTTTCACCTCCCTCTGGTTAGAATGGCACACACTCAGAAATCTACCAACAACAGATGCTGGCAAGGATGTGAGGAAAAAGGGACACTAACCCACTGTTGATGGGAATGCAAACTGGTAAAGCTACTATGGAAGTCAGTCTGGAGATTCCTCAGAAACCTGAATATAACCCTACCATACAACCCAGCCATCCCACTCCTTGGAATTTACCCAAAGGAAATTAAATTGGCAAACAAAAAAGCGGTCTGCACCTTAATGTTTATTGCACCTCAATTCACAATAGCTAAGACCTGGAATCAACCCAAATGCCCATCAACAGTAGACTGGATAAAGAAATTATGGGACATGTACTCTATAGAATGCTATACAGCAGTCAAAAACAATGAAATCTGATCATTTGCAACAAAATGGAGGAATCTGGAACACATCATGCTGAGTGAAATAAGCCAGTCCCAAAAGGACAAATATCATATGTTCTCCCTGACTGGCGACAACTAACTGAGCACCAAAAAGGAAACCTGTTGAAGTGAAATGGACACTATGAGAAACAGTGACTTGATCAGCCCTTGTCCTGACTGTTGATGTACAATTTAATACTTTATCTCTTTTAATATTTTTTGTTCTAGTTAATACTATTGGTTGAACTCTGTAATTAACACACAATTATTCTTAGGTGTTTAAATTTAACTGAAAAGTGATCCCTGTTAAATATAAGAGTGGGAATAAGAGAGGGAGGAGAGGTACAATTTGGGACATGCTCAATTGGACTTACCCCAAATGGTGGAGTTAGAAACATGCCAGGGGATTCCAATACAATCCCATCAAGGTGGCATGTACCAATGCCATCTCACTAGTCCAAGTGATCAATTTCAGTACACAGTTGATCACACTGATAGGTCTAAGAGTCAAAGGGATCACACAAACAAGACTAGTGTCTGCTAATACTGATAGAATCAAAAAGGGAGAGAACGATCCAACATGGGAAGTGGGATACACAGAAGACTCATAGAATGGCAGATGTCCTAAACAGCACTCTGGCCTCAGAATCAGCCCTTAAGGCATTCAGATCTGGCTGAAGAGCCCATGAGAGTATTTTAGGCATGGAAAGCCAAGACACTCTGGCAAAAAAAAAAAAAAAAAAAAAAAAAAAAAAAAAAGCCTAAATGAAAGATCTCTGCGAGTGAGATTCCAGTAGAAAGAACGGGGCCATCAAAGAAGGAGGTACCTTTCTCTGAAGGGAGGAGAGAACTTCCACTTTGTCTATGACCTTGTCTGAATAAGATTGAAGTCGGCGAACTCAAAAGGCTTCCATAGCCTTGGCAACTCATGACTAGAGCCTAGGGAGATTACTGACGCCATAAACAAGAGTGTCAAATTGTTAAGTCAACAACAGAAGTCACTGTGTACTTACTCCTCATGTGGGATCTCTGTCCTTAATGTGTTGTCCAATGTGAATTAATGCTATAACTAGTACTGAAACAGTATTTTACACTTCATGTTCTGTGTGGGTGCAAACTGATGAAATCTTTACTTAATATATACTAAATCGATCTTCTGTATATAAAGATAATCGAAAATGAATCTTGATGTGAATGGAATGGGAGAGGGAGCGGGAGATGGGAGGGGAGCGAGTGGGAGGGAAGTTATGGGGGGGGGGGAGCCATTGTAATCCATATACTGTACTTTGGAAATTTATATTTACTAAATAAAAGTTAAAAAAAGAAATTAAAAAAAAAGAAATATGTAAAGTAAAAGAAAGTCAAATGCTCTTTGGGTAGCCAAATCAATATCACACAAAGTTCTATGCACTTAGAGAGAGCTCAAGTTATCTCCTAGAGCTGTTTATTTATTTATTTTTTTTACACACAGCTCTTTAGAAGTCTGGCATGGAATCAAAAGGCCATTAAGGCTTCAGGGGAACCATTATCCATGACAGCTGATAGTTGCCTGAGACGGCCTGACTATAGAACCCCACAAAGAGGAGCATCTGGAGCCATTTAGTATAGAAACAACAAGCCCAGAACCACACACAGCCCTATATAATAACTATATTCCCATCATGGCTCCAGGCCATCGACAAAGAGCTGTAATTATATTTGGGCAGTTTGCCTGGGAGATAAAAAAAATGTATAATTTAGAATGAGTCTTTAAAGTAGTTTTTTTTTTTTTTTAAATTCTTTTCATTTATTTGAAAGGTGTGTGTGTGGCAGTAGGGGGAGTTTCCATCTGCCTGTTCACTCCTCAAATGCATGTAATAACCAAGGCTGGGCCAAGCTGGGTCCAGGAGCCCAGAACTCAACTTAGATATCCCATGCAGGTGGCAGGGACCCAAGTACTTGTGCTATCACTTTCTGCCTCCCTTCCATTTGGGGATCAGTAGGGACAAGGCAGGTGTGATGGAGCAGCCATACCTGAATCTGGAAGGTCAGGATCTGGTTCCATATGGGGTTATCGGTGAGGGCCTGCATATTTGTCTGGAGCTGGGAACATCCCAAAGCAGTATCAGTGCCAGCCCATCCCCTCCTCCCTCCATTGGCCTCACCACCCAGCCCTTCCTGTCCAGCCCACAGATTGACACTGCCTGCAGCACAGGGGAAATCAGGTCATGCCTTGGTCTAAATACGCTTGGACAACTTCTCATTAGCTAAACACCTTCAGTCCTTTGTGTCCTTCAAGTGTTTGCTAGATTCATATTCCTCAATAGTTCTCCTTAAAACAACTTTAAAATTAATCTTTAAATAAGGATAGGGCTATTAACTTTACTATGTAAGTACATGTAGATTTTTGTTAGATCAATTCTAAGATCCCACACAGCTGGTGGTGACATAGCACTGCTTTGAAAACCATCAATTGACTTAAAAAAATTTTTTTTGACAGGTAGAGTTAGACAGTGAGAGAGAGAGACAGAGAGAAAGGTCTTCCTTCCGTTGGTTCACCCCCCAAATGGCTGCTATGGCCGGCATGCTGCGCTGATCTGAAGCCAGGAGCCAGGTGCTTATCCTGGTCTCCCATGCGGGTACAGGGCCCAAGCACTTGGGCCATCCTCCACTGCCTTCCCGGGCCACAGCAGAGCGCTGGACTGGAAGAGGGGCAACCGGGACAGAATCTGGCACCCCGACTGCTGTGGTGCTGGCGCCGTAGGTGGAGGATTTGCCAAGTGAGCCACAGCGCTGGCCAATTGACTTGATTTTTAAACTTCACCTGCCTTATTCTTTGCAGTGATATCTGGGAAATTAAGTGTACCTTTTTAAGGTAAACACAGAAATATCAACACTTCTGGAAAAATGGGGGTTCATTTGCCACCCAGGAACATGTCACCCGGCTCTGGGAGTCCTCCCACCACTGGATACTCAGGGTGATGGTTTTATATGTATGCACAAATTCTTTGGTTCTCCTCCCTTCAAAGTGTGGACATTAATTCCCTTTCCCTTGTGTTTGGGCTGAATTTAATGACTGGCTTCTGACAGATAGAATGTGATAGAAATCGTGGCTTGTGACTGAGACGAATCCATTTAACTTTAACCCGGCACCCCTGCCCCCAATTCAAACATCGGACCTTTGCCTGCACAAAACACCCATCGGCTCACTTAGGGAAAGGCTACCGTGTTTCCAGATGTTCATGGAATGTCAGCAGCTCTCTTGCCTGGAACTGTCACTTGACAGGTGAAGATGCTAAGCCTAGAGGGGCTGGTAACCCTGTCAGTGCTGTTCATTGGTTAGCATTTTGTTTCACTCACTCATTCATTCCTCCTTGCAGTCACACGTTTGGTTCTCAGTGGGCATCTTCTCTATGCAAAGCTCTGGGCACGCTTTGGCATGCAGGGCTGAGTAAGACACGGCTTTGGCCCCAGAGCTCCGGGGCTGGGGGCCACACTGCCCATCTGTAGATGAGCTGGGATACGATTCTGGGGGTCCTGTCCACCAATGCACTCTCTCCCTCCACACTACTTTTCCTGGGTGCCAATTTCTCTAGACCCTGTCTATACTTACCTTTTCCCCAATTAGTTCCACTTCCAAAACAGGACTCACTAAATGGTGTTTCTCTATGAACAAGAAGTTAAAAGATTTCAGCATTTTTTTTTCAAATGGAAAGGGGATGGTGATAGAGTAACTTAGACACCCCCCCCCAATAATATAGTTGGGTGCCCTTTGGGCAGGTGTGTCTTTGGGGATCACCCTGACATTCTGCATCTTATCCACATAATGACATAGGGAGAGGGGACACAGGGAAGCTCAAGTCTACAACTGGCATCCAAGACCTGTCAGTGACAATGGGGCCCATGGGTACAGTTGTCCATGAGACCTTAGTGAAGCAATTCTTGGTGGATTATATCTCAGTCTCACCCTGTCCACCCCCACCCCCCATCTTAGGTCAGTGTCCCACGTATTGAGGAAGTCTCCTGAGGATGGAGGGAACAAAGGGTCGCTCCCTCCCCTGCCACCCTGACTCTAACTGAGATGCAGGTCCTCGGCGCAGTAGATGAAGAACTGTAAGTAGGCTGCGTGGATGGGGACTCGGGTCGACTTGATGATCTGAATATCCTTCTCGGCCCCATAGGGCAGCTTTTGATCCACCTGGAGAGACCAGAGAACTGGATAGGTTCAGGGTCATGGGGAGGTCACAGCCAAGGCCTCTCGTCATTGCTTCCCCAACTCCCATTGGGTGCAGAGGGAGGGACAACTGTGTGAACACAGTTGAGTATGGAAAAGTCAACAACCACATCACAACCCCAGGGGTATCCTAAGGAAGCAGCTGGGGTAGGAAATGTTAGTAGGGTGTGAGGCGGCCTCACCGGAGCCTGGTCTCCCACACCCAGCACGCAGATGGTGACTTTCAGGTAGCCTCTCACGCCGCTGATGGGTTTGTTTGGCAGGCACAGGCCTAACCATTTCCTTAGCAGTGCGTGACCTGGACAAGCAGAGGGAGGACGGGAGACCAGCCTCCAGTCTCCACCCCTCTCCCATGAAACCAGTCTGTTTCTGGGGAAGAGAGGAGAGGAAGCATGTCTCGCCTCTCCTGGTTCCCACCCAGTGCCACGGGAAAATGGAGTCCCTGCTACCATTAAGCAATGACAGTATGCTCACAAGGCTGCCAGCTATGGCCTCTATGAAACAGGGACCCCAATTTGCAAACTGGAGACCTACTCTTACTCCTGTCTGGAACCAAACACTTGAGAATCAACTTTTCCCCAATTTGAAATCCAGATCTCAACCTGATAAGTATGTGATGGCCAGGTAGTGGTAGAAACCTCCACATAAACTTCTATCTCCCTATATTGGCCTCAAAAAAATAGAAAACCAGGAGCTCCTGGCTCCTGGCTTTGGCCAGGGAAGCCCCAGCCATTGCAGCTGTTTAGGGAGTGAACCAGCAGTTAGAAGATCTCTCTGTGTCTATGATTCTCTCTCTGTAACTTTGCCTTTCAAATAAATAAATCAGAAAAGAGAGGAGAGGAGAGGAGAGAATTCAACTCAGGGTTATAATAAAAGGTTAGCATTTGGTCCAAAGGGATGCTGAGTTTTTGAGAGAAATATGCAGTTATTATAAAATATCATTAAGTACAGTAAAAGATTTATCAAGTACAAAAATACTTCACACCCTTTAATACACTCGATCCTGTGTGTTGAGGATATTGAGCTGTATTGGTCCCTGGCTAGACTATTCTCCGAATACAAACATTCACAACAACTGTTACCTACCTGGAGAATGGTAAATAAACCCAATATCTGTCTGAAAAGACAAGAATAGGGTGAGGGTTAGATAGGGCCGCCAGCAGAGATTTGTAAAACCAGCTCACCCAGTGGCAATACTGGTTACAGGTGCTTGAGCACATTCTGTGCCTTGACCCCTTTTACCTTTTACCTTTACAGCAAGCAAGAAGCTACAACCATTAGAACCTCCTCTCCGCAGAGGAGGATATGAGTTTGGAGAAGTGCCTCAAGTTTTTTGTTTTGTTTTGTTTTGTTTTGTTTTGTTTTGTTTTGTTTTTCAAGATGTATTTATTTATTTGAGAGGCACAGTTACAGATAGAGAGAGGAAGAGACAGAGAGGTCTTCCATCTGCTGGTTCACTCTCCAAATGGCTGCAATGGCCAGTGCTGGGCCAGGCTGAAGCCAGGAGCCAGGAGCTTCTTCTGGATAGCCCACGTGGGTGCAGAGGCCCAAGCACTTGGGCCATCTTCTGCTGCTTTCCCTGGAATTTGCAGACAGCCAGCTAGGAAGAGGAGTAGCCAGGACATGAACCAGTGCCCATATAGAATGCCGGCGCCACAGGTGGAGGCTTAACCCACTGTGCCACAGTGCTGGCCCCAGTGCCCCAAGTTTTGTTAACTAATGAGTGAGGCAGCCAGCAGATCCTTAATGCTATGCAGTGCCACCCAGCAGGGACCCTTCCCTACTTCCAGGTGGGGGAAGAGTGTCTTCCATCCTTGAGGAAGAGGATGATCTAGGTGGAATTGGTAAAGACACAGGTTTTTTCCTTTCCACATGGGGCAATAGTTTCCAACAGAGGCCTGGGGGATGTGGTGCAGGATTCAAGGTGTTATGTGTGGAACAAGGGCCACACAGCATTCTGGACTCTCATATAAGGCTCTTCTGAAGCTTCCATAGATCAATCCCTGGATCCTGTATGTGGGCATGCTGTAAAACGCAGTGACCCACTTGACTCCCGTAGGCAAAGACCTCTTAGAACAATTCTTAAGAGAAGATTTTGATAAACTGGACTTGGTCAAATGTAAAACACCTGCTCTTTGAAAGACACCATTCAGGCTGGTGTTGTAGCACAGCAATTTAAGCCACCAATTGTGACGCTGGTGTCCCATAAAGGAGGACCTGTTCCACTCTTGGCTGCTCTGCATGCAATCGGGTTCCCTGCTAACATGCCTAGGAAGGAAGCGGGAGATGGGCCAAGTATTTGGAACCCTGCCACTCATGTGGGAGACCAGGATGGAGTTCCTGGCTCCTGGCTTCAGCTTGGGCCAGACCTGGCTATATTAGCCATTTGGGGAGTGAACCAGTAGACAGAAGATTTCTCTCTTTCTTGTTCTGCCTTTCTGATAAACAAATAAATAATTTTTAAAAAACACATTAAGGGGGCAGCGCGCTGGCCGTGGCGGCCATTGGAGGGTGAACCAACGGCAAAGGAAGACCTTTCTCTCTGTCTCTCTCTCTCTCACTGTCCACTCTGCCTGTCAAAACAAAACAAAACAAAACAAAACAAAACAAAACACATTAAGGGGCCAGCGCTGTGGTGCACTAGGTTAATCCTCTGCCTGTGGTGCTGGCATCCCATATGGGCGCCGGTTCTAGTCCCTGTTGCTCCTCTTCTAGTCCAGCTCTTTGCTGTGGCCTGGAATAGCAGTGGAGGATGGCCCAGGTGCTTGGGCCTCTGCACCCACGTGGGAGACGTGGAGGAGGCTCCTGGCTTCTGGCTTTGGATCAGCACAGTTCTGGCTGTTACGGCCATCTGGGGAGTGAACCAACAGAAGGAAGACCTTTTTCTCTGTCTCTCTCACTGTCTGTAATGCTACCTGTCAAATAAATAAATAAAATCTTTTTTTAAAAAAATGCATTAAGACATACTTAAAAAAAAAACAAAGAGACTTGAGAAAATGAAGGGACAGTCATATACTGGAGAAAATATTTGCAAATCATACATTAATGGTAAGAAAGTAGAGGCAGGTGTTGGACTACAGCTTGGGGTGTCTGCTTCCCATATTGGAGCTTCGATTTGAGTCCCAGCTGCTCTACTTCTTTTTTTCCCTCTCTTTCTCTCTCTCTCTTTCTCCCTCTTTTTTTAAGATCCATTTATTTAATTTGAAAGGCAGAGTTACAGAGAGAGAGAGATAAAGAGAGAGCGAGATCTTCTATCCTCTATCCCATTCCCCAAATGGCTGCAACGGCTGGAGCTGGGCCAGACCGAAGCCAGGAACCAGGAGCCTCTGGGTCCCCGAAACTGGCATAGGGGCCCAAGTACTTGGGCATCCTCTGTCGCCTTCCCAGGTGCACCAGACTGGAAATGGAGCAGCCAGGGCTTGAATAGGCATCAGGCAGTGGCCCCACCCACAAAGACACAGTGCCAGCCCTGCTGCTCCACTTCTAAACCAGCTTCCTGCTGGTGCCTCCTAGGAGGCAGCTGATGATGGCTCAAATACTTGGGTCTTTGCTACCCATGGAGACCAAGATGTAGTTCGTAGTGCCTGCCTTTACCCTGACCTAGCCCTGGGCTATTGCAGGCATTTGGGAAATGAACCAACAGATGGAAGATATTTTTCTCTCTGTCTCTCCCATACTCTGCTTTTCAAATAAATCTTTTTAAAAAAACAGTAAGAAAACAATCCAATAAAAGTGAGCAAAAGATTTGAATGGATACTTCATTGAAGACAATACATAGGTGACAAGTACATGAGAAAATGCTCAACATTATTAGTCCTCAAGGAAATATAAATCACAAGGAGATAACGCTGCCAACTATTAGTATGGTTAAGACAGACTAAATCAAGTGTTGATTAGAGCAACTGGAATTCTAATACATAGCTGATAGGAATATAAAAATGTTAAAACCTGTGCATGAATTTTTGAGAAAGCGTTGTTAGGAATTTGCTTTAAAAGTGAAACAGAGGGTAGGCATTTGGCTTAGTGATTGAGACGTTAGCGGGGACACCTACATCCTGTATTGAAGTGCCTGGGTTCAAGTTCTGGTTGTGCTCCTGCTTCTACCTTCCTGCTAATGCAGCCCCTGGGAGGCAGCAGGTGATGGCTCTAGGAAGTGGAAATAATCTATAGTAACAAAAGCCAGGGCCATGGTTGCCTAGGGAAGGCAGGAAGGGAGGAAGTGGGATGGAGGTGAGATTGCTGGGGGGCATGATAACTTTTTGGAATGGTAGATGTGAGATGTTCCTTATCTTCATTGTGATGATGTATATATTTTAAAATGTACATTTAAAAAATAAAGTTTATTTGTTTTTATTTATTTGAATGACAGTATTAGAAACTGAGACAGAGAAAGAGGTCTTCTATCCTCTGGTTCACTCCTCAAATGCCCACAACAGCCAGCACTGGACCAAGCCGGAGCCAGGAGCCAGGAATTCTATCTCGGTCTCCAGTGTGGGTAACAGGAATCCAAGCACCTTGAGCTGCCACCTGCTGGCTCCCAGGGTGCTCACGAGCAGGAAACTGGCTTGGAACCAGAGGCAGGACTCACACCCACACACTCTGGTATGGCATGTGGACATCCCAAGCAATGGCTTAATCCACTGTACCCTAACACTCACCCCCAAACTGCATTTTAAATATCTGCAATTCATTGTATATCAGTTGTACCCCAATAAAGCTATAACAAAGCAAAACAAAAACCCAGTCACCCCCGATGAAGCGATCACCAATAGCTGCTAACAACAGAAAAAGAGAGAGCAGCAGACATTATGTGACTTCTGCTGAGGTCGCCTTGAAAACTGATGCAAGTCTGAGCAAGCCTCTAGACAGGAAATAGGGGAAGGTACATGCAAAATGATCCCTTGCAGATCAGTCAGCAAAATCTACACTGGGGAACATTCTAGAAGTGCAACTACTCAGTTGCCTTAATAAGTAAGTAAATTTATAAAGACTGAGAGCCAGCTCCCTGCTATGGCCTGGGAAAGCAGAGGAAGATGACCAAGTGCTTGAGACCCTGCAGTCATGTGGGAGACCTGGATGAAGTTCCTGGCTCCTGACTTCAACCTGTCCCAGCCCTCTGCCTTTCAAATAAATAAATCTAAAATATATAAATATATAAAATAAAATAAAAGGGACTGAGAGGACTAACAGAATCAGAGAGACCTAAAATGCACATTAACCAATTACAATGAATGGTCCTAGTTGTTTTCTAATTTGAACAAACTGTAAAAGAAATTTGTAGCATAGTTAGGGAAATGTAGGCTCTGACTAGATGTGTAATGCTACGTGGCAAATGTAAACGTTTTTAGATTTGATCATTGTATTGTGGCTCTGTGTAATAAAATTTTCTTTTTGTTTTAGAGATACATACTGAGAAGTTTTTAAAAAGGATGTGATGGTGCTCACTTTGGAATCATGCAGAGATTAGTGTGGGCCCTTTGCAAAGACACCATGCAAATTTGTAAAGTGTTCCATATTTTAAAAATGTATAGGGGTGAACATTTGGCCAAGTGGTTAAGATGCAGGTTTAGACATCCACATCCCATAGTGGAGCACCTGGGTTTGATACACAGCTTTGAATCAAGATTTTTTTTTTTTTTTTTTTGACAGGCAGAGTGGATAGTGAGAGAGAGACAGAGAGGAAGGTCTTCCTTTGCCGTTGGTTCACCCTCCAATGGCCGCTGCGGCCAGCGCATCTCGCTGATCCGAAGCCAGGAGCCAGGTGCTTCTCCTGGTCTCCCATGCGGGTGCAGGGCCCAAGCACTTGGGCCATCCTCCACTGCTTTCCCGGGCCATAGCAGAGAGCTGGCCTGGAAGAGGGGCAACCGGGATAGAATCTGGCGCCCCAACCGGGACTAGAACCCAGTGTGCCGGCGCCGCAAGGCGGAGGATTAGCCTGTTAAGCTACGGCGCTGGCCTGAATCAAGATTTGAGCTTCCTATCACAATGCAGACCCTGGGTGACAGTTTAAGTGGTTGGGTCCCTGCCACCCATGTGAAAGACCTGGGTGAGAGGCAAACCAATGAATAAGAGCAGTCTATGTATCTGTGTGTTTGTCTCTCTGCCTCTAGAATGAGTAAGTTTAAAGCAATTTTTTTTTTTTTTAAAGCACAGCATATTTTACCTCATGACATGAAACTTTTCCAGAGTCTCAATGTCTAAGTCTGCACTTTACTTTTGGGAGTGAGCTGGGGGACGACTGTCATGTCACGACTGTCCATGTGATTACTGTAAGCAGTGGGAGAGAAGTTTACTTCCATTTCTCCTAAATTTGCCTTTCCAGTTTTCGAAGGTTGCCAGATTTAGCAACTAAAAATACAGAATGTCCACTTAAGTTTGAATTTCAGATAAACAATGACTACTATTTTAGTGTACGTATGTGCCCTGCAATATTTGGTTAGGAGCCATGCAATTTTGGGAACATATTTACAGTTATAAAATAGAATTACGGAAGGCCATTGTCTTGGACTAAGTTCCTGCCCTGGACTCCAGCAGATAGACTGAAAATCAAAGTGGAGTGACCTATGTTAAGGTTCCACATCACAAAACTGAAACAAAATTGTGATCTGACCTTCCAAGAAGTCAGGAAAATGAGAGGGAGCCTAATTTCCCAAACATATCAATGGATGACAATGAAGTTCCACTACTTTGATCCTTATCCTTTGATTCTTACAAAAATAACATGGGGCAATCTGATGTTAACCAGTCAGTTTCCCATGATTCTGTCTCCCTGTCCCTGCTTTACAAGGAAAGTAACTTCAGAATGACCACTCCACTTTTTGCAGCCTTTCGTTTCCTACAAAATCAAATGCTGCACATCCCATTATACCACTTATTCTAGTTTATGGAAAGAAGTGTTGCCCAATTCTAGAATTGCAAAAAAGGGCAATTAAGATATTAAAATTGTTGGAATATTTTTCCTCTTACAGATCTAAAACGTATTCTTTATCTAAGATTCAGAAGTAACTGAGTGGCCGGCACCACGGCTCATGAGGCTAATCCTCCGCCTACACCAGCACCCCAGGTTCTAGTCCCGGTCGGGGCACCGATCCTGTCCCGGTTGCCCCTCTTCCAGGCCAGCTCTCTGCTGTGGCCAGGGAGTGCAGTGGAGGATGGCCCAAGTGCTTGGGCCGTGCACCCGCATGGGAGACCAGGAGGAAGCACCTGGCTCCTGGCTGCATATTGGCACAGCGCACCTGCTGTAGCGGCCATTTGGGGGGTGAACCAACGGAAGGAAGACCTTTCTCTCTGTTTCTCTCTCTCACTGTCTAACTCTGTCTGTCAAAAAAAAAAAAAAAAAAAAAAGTAACTGAGCAGCCTGTATTTAACCTTTTCCTGATTTTCCTGGATATGGAGAATCTTAGTTTAGCCCATCATGACTCTCCAGATCTCATTTTTTCACTCTGTCATCACAGGCAGTACCTCCCTCTGGGTTTCTCCCACATTTAAGTTGGCCTTCTGGGTCTTCAGCTCCCATGTCCTGGAGACACAGATCTGAACCGTGTCCACCACGTAATGAGTGTGGGGAATTCAGCACAGCACCCAGAACTTCCATAAATGTCCCATACTTCAGTCCTGACTATGACTCTGTCAGTTGGATATATCATTATACCATTTTGCACATGAAGAATTTGTCTAAGTCACCCAGTTGGTAGGTGGGTCCGAGTCTAGATGTTTCTGATATAAATCTGAGATGTTCCCCTAGACCCAAGGGGCCCTGCGTGAGTCTCCGTAACTGTTTCACCAAGCCGTCTCCTTCATGTGGTGCTTACTTGGAATCTCCCGATCTCTGCGTTGTATCTCAACACTGAAGAGTTCATCACCTGCAAGGGAGTTTGCAGAAAGATCTTGATTATTCATCACAGCCCCAGTTTCCCCAGTTCTGGATGGGAGGAAAAGTACAAGACAGCCAAAAGTCATTGGTTGCTAATAGTTGACACTTGAGCATAGTTTTTCTCGTTTCATTCTCAGAGGTCCCTGTGAGGTTCAGCTGTTAAGTTCCATTTTACTGATTAAAAAAAAAAATTCATCAGGGAGGCCCATTCCCTTGCTGCAGTTTAACACAAAACAAGGTGTTGCAATCAACTTTTCCCACTACATCTAGTCCCATTTGTCTCCTGTGTGCCCAAGAATATGTAAACTCTTCAAGGGGACAAGGCCTCCTTGTTCTCCCTGGCCCTGAGCTGATTACATACTAGTCACTTGATAAACATATGGTCATCACTGGTTCTGGCTCCCTCTGGTAGAGAATGTAGTATTTCATTCTGAGGGCCTTCAGTGGCACGAGAATCCTGCCACACAGGAGGAGGCTGGCAGTTGGCAATCTAGATATGTGTTGAAGGAATGAGGGCTGCCAAAGCGAGAGAAGAAGGTGATGGTGATGCTGCCTTGCAGTCAGAAGTGACCCTGACTCTAAGGATGGAGCCTGGGGGTTGAAATGCTTCCCAATGTTGAGGTGAGACAAGAAAGTGGACCCATCTTGCTGGGGACTGGCTTTGTTCCTCACCTGGATTGAAATGATCTCATCGAAGAACTTTGAAGGAACCTCATAGAAATTCTGGAAGAAGATCTGCGGCAGAGAGAATTGGGGTAGGGGTAAAAGGTGCTTTTTCTACTGCTTCACCCTCCCAGTTTTGCCCCTTTCAATGACTTTCACTATACTGTGACCCTATGCATATGCAGACGCAGAAGCCTCAAAGGATCCTGGGTGGTTGGGGGGGAGGGTTCTGCCCAGGTGAAAAGCAGGGGAAAGGGCTCCCTGGAGGACATAGCAGCTCAAGGCCTAGCTGTCCCATGATGGAGACTGGAGTCATCACCTCCTTCTAGTTTGCCCTATCAGTCCACTTCACCTCCTCTCCCTGAAAAAAACAGAACCTCCTTTCCCAAATACAACCTAGCCCTGCCACTCTCCTGCTTACGCCTGGCATAGCTCCTGAGTGCCATCCACAATGGGTCCTCAAGGTTCCCTTCTAGCCACTCCCCTCCCGCCACCTCATATCTGCTCTTCCCTCAAGCCTAGACTTTAAAAACACTGTTCCTTTTTCCTGAATTATCTTCCCCCATCCTACCCATCTTTCCCTGGTAGATTCTTCCTTCAAGGTTGACGGAGCCTTTTCTGAGTCGTCTCCACTACCTCCAGCCTCATTGCTCACTTCCTCCTCCAAGCTTCCACCGCGCTGTTATTCGATAAGTATGGAGCACCAACTACGTATCTGACACAGTGCAAGAATCTGGGGCTTGTGCAGTGATGAGATGTATGCAACATGGACTGCATTTCACAGCTCCATTAGTATTATTCCCAGACCTCTGTCAGCCGCAGGCCTCCCCCATTGTAATTGTTTATGGGTTCAGGTGCTGTGTACCCGACAAGACACTAGCCCCTCAAATGCAGGCTTCACATGGTCCTGTTCTAAATTCCCAGTGCCAAGTACAGTGCTCAATGCTCAGTAGATGCTGGTAGAACAAGTACTTGAAGATACTCCAGTCAAGAATCAAGCTTGCTGCCTCCTTGCAGGAATTCTCAGCCCTTGGCAGACCGGTATGTCCAACATGCCCTCTTCAGCCCACCTCATTGAAGAAAGGGTTGTTTCCCATCTTGATCCGCGTGTGGTGCTGCTGACTTCCAATGATCACCTTCACCACTGGCTTGATGTTGTTGCCCATGAGCTGTCGGGCTTCATACACCTTCACCCGAACCTACAGAGAAGAACACATGGGAGAACTGACCTTGGGCCCCCCTTCTCCAGCCAGCACTGGACTCTCAAGAACAAAATTGTTCTGACAAGGAATACTGGAGTTGTGAACAGAGAGAGAACCCCCAGGGAGAAAGCTAGCAGGAGTTGGGCTTGCAGGGGCAGGCTTGGGTCATCATTGTAAGGAGCTGGGTTTGGGGGCCAGCATTTGGTGCAGTGGTTAGGATGCCCCTTGGTACACCTGCATCCCATATCTGAGTGCCTAGGTTTGAGTTCCAGCTTTGCTTCCTGAAAATATACATCCTGGGAGCCATCAAGTGATGGCTCAAATACTTGAGTTCTTGCCACCCACACAGGAGACCCAAATGGATTTCTAGCCTCTTGGCTTCAGCCTGGCCCACCCCTGGCTGTTGTGGGTGTTTGGGAGTCAATCAGCAGATGGAAGATCTTTGTCTCTCAAATGAAAAATACGTTTCAGAAAAAAAGATTAAGAGCTGCGTTTTGTGCTGAGAACACTGGAGCTTTATAAGCAGGTACATGACTCCATGGGAACAGCATCTCTGAAAGACTGCCTTGGCTAGAGAATGGACAGGAGGGAGCTGTTGGCATGCAGCTCAGGAGGAGGCTATCAGTGTGGTCTGGGAAAGCAAAGGTGGAGGCTGAGGCCAGGGAATGGAAGTGGCAATGCAGCACTGGGGGCAGTCGGGTGATATGAAGAGCTGGGACTTGCCATTGACCGGATGGAGGAGGAGGGACAGTCAGGGGTGACTCACACCCTCTGGGTATGTGACAGGCCAGGGAGCATCAAAAACATGGTGGAAATGTCAGGCTACAGGTTAGAGATCAGAGGGAAGAGGCATGGGACGGGGCTTCCTGCATTCTCATGGAAACATGCATTAAGGATCTGGAACCTGAAGCTGGGTCTGAGCTCTGACCTTCTGCCGTAACCTTGTGGAGAGGGGATGTCCTAGGAACAGAGAGAGGTTGTCAGGCCGGTCCCATGACTTTCAACACTAGAGAGTCCTCACCTGAAAGTGCTGAGGCTTTGAGCATTGGACCCTGTGCAGGGTGGGGCTGAGAGCCATCAGCTTCTGCCTGGCCGCTTCTCTTGCACTTATGCCCAGGAGGTCTTCATCCCCTGGGGAAACACAATCCAGGGTGGGCCCAGAATTGGGGCGCATGAGGTTTTGAGGCATATTCCCCATGTCATCATTCTGTCCCCAGGGAGCAGCTCCTAACTAAAAATCACGGCCAAGACGCTCTAATAGGGTCATATGCTCTCCCCAGAACATTCCCATGGCTCCCTCCCACACTCACTAACTCAATCCCTGGACCTGTGAGGGCTCTTGGAAGTAGCCATCCTTGTCTTCCTCTGCAGCCCATTGGAGGCTGGGCTGTATGTCTAGAGATGACAAGTGGATACACCGGGATGACAGATGGCCTCAGCTAGCTGTCTGGATATCTGGCCTCTAGATCCCTGTAGCTTCCAGGTACCCTGACCTGTTCACACTCAAGGGATGAATCTTGAAGGGCCCACAGAACCCACTCAGCTATGCTTGGAGAAGGCCAGGGGTAAACCCCAGGGAATGACATACATGTCTTCTCAATATCCTGGTTGGTCATCTGGGCCACCTGGAGGGTGACAGTACACTGCAAAGCAAAGGCAAGGGAACTGTAAGCTGATTGTTGTGCTACTTGGCCAAGTCACAGCACCCAAAGGCACCCAGACTGGCTGGGTTCAAGCCCAGTGCTCCTGACAGGTATGTGTGCATGAGAGAGAGATACTGGCCATGGTATAGGTGCCAGCCACAACATGGGTGAATGTGCAGTCTGGGAGGGAGGTTATACACTGGTGAGCAGAAAACCATGGGGTGCATTGGAGGGGATTTGGAAGATAAAGGAGCCACATCACGGTGGTAGGGGCAGAAGGGGATGCAGTGGGGCTGGGGAGGGAGAGAGGGAGGGAGGGATAACTTGGAACCAGTCCAGAACTGTGGTGCTAACAGCTCTTCCCCCTGGCCCAACATCTTCTGACTTCATGTGGGACTTCCTGCAAACACTCCATAACTGACCACCTACCTACAAGCAATTGTGTCCCTCATCCAGCCTGCAAACCATCCCTGGGATTGCCCACACATACTCCCTGAGTGCTCATAACTCACCAGCACAGACCACAAGCCCCAGGCAGCCCACCCAGCCTCAGCTCTCTCACCTCCCACCACGTGCCACAGTGCAAGCCACCCACTCTCCCTGAAACTGGCCACATTCTCCATGCATTTTATGTCCCTGCCTGGATTTGTCTTCATCTTCTGTCTACTTCCTGAAGATTCATCCAAGAGATAGAATATATGAACAGACAATGGCTGAACCATATAGGAAAATAGACCCAGAACCTACAATCTGTAGCAACCAGCCCAGGAGTCTAGCCCATTATCCACAGTAACCATCCCAGGAAACAAGTCTGCTCCATGTCAGACTTGAAGCAAGCCAGAATGCTGTCTCTAGCAACAATCCAGGAAGCCAAAAATAATAATCAGCCCCAAATGGCCACAACTCAATTAATAACTGACAGCTGCTCTAATTTTTGTCCTAACTTCCAACATAGGATCAACTGGTGAAAGCCAAATATCTACCTCTAGTCAATCATGTAGGATGCTGGGCTTCTCGTTAGCCCACTTTTGCTTCCCCAGGCCAAAAGCCTTCATTTCCTCCCAGGAGGAATTAGTTACTCCCTCCTGACCTTGGAGGCCCGACTCTACTGAGAACTGTACAGAGTGTGCTAGAGCAACTGCCACTGTGAGTGGTGCCACTTAAACACCCTGAGGGCTCCATTGCATTCTGTATCCCAGTGCCTAGCTGACTCCCAGGGGAAGGCCGTTAACCCAACTAACGAGATGGATGGGCCAATGAATGGCATAATGGGGGAGCCGGGAGGGGATTGCTGTGTGATGGGGACCACCCAGGACCAGTGTGGGAAGTGCTCTGGAGTGGGGTGTGACCCTGGGCCTGTCCCCCTGGCGTGGAGAAGCTCAGCTTCCCCGGCTGCCCCCATTCTTCCAGCTGCCTAGTGCGGGCCTGACTCACATCTGTGGGCTTCATGGAATGGTTGAGCAGGATCAGGCCCTTCACATACAGGACCTCAGTTCGTTTCACCAATGGCTCCAGCAGGACTGTGGCCAGGCCAATGAACCTGGGGAGACGAGGAGCAGGTATGAGATCCTGAGGCAAGGGGAAGGGTGTCCTCCCTGTCTCAGGCATGACTTTAGCTACAGAGGCTGTGTTGTCCACAGAAACTAAAGAAGAACGCAGTGAGGGGGAGCACCCACCAGAGGTCACAGGGCTCTCAACTCTGTGGAAACTGGCTTTGGGCTTCCCATGCAAGGAACAGCCGACTGGACCAGGGGAGAGCACCTGACTGAAACTGGGCCGATCAGACTCTGCGTTCTGGTAATTTTGATGTGGAGTGCCATAGCTCAGCTTCAGCGAGACATTAGTCACAGCCAGGCACTGGGATGGGGCTGCGATGGGAAGCCAGGGTTCAGCAGAGACGGCACAGAATCCTGAGTTCTCCAGTTCCTCATCCTAGCTAGTTTGCACTCCCAATCTTGCTACCCTAATTTTTTTTTTTTTTTTTTGACAGGCAGAGTGGATAGTGAGAGAGAGAGAGACAGAGAGAAAGGTTTTCCTTTTTGCCGTTGGTTCACCCTCCAATGGCCGCTGTGGCCGGCGCATCTCGCTGATCCAAAGCCAGGAGCCAGGTGCTTCTCCTGGTCTCCCATGCGGGTGCAGGGCCCAAGCACTTGGGCCATCCTCCACTGCACTCCCTGGCCACAGCAGAGAGCTGGCCTGGAAGAGGGGCAACCGGGATAGAATCCGGCACCCCAACCGGGACTAGAACCCGGTGTGCTGGCGCCGCAAGGCGGAGGATTAGCCTGTTAAGCCACAGCGCCGGCCTTTTTTTTTTTTTTTTTTTTTAATTTTTTTTTTTTGACAGCTACCCTAATTTTTAATCTTTTTGTTTTTTTAAAGCCAGCTGGAGTGGGTTCTGGCCATGCATCTGAATGAGCTACAGATTAGAGACAAGAGATACATGTACCCTCTGCAGCTGCCTTGGGCAGAGAGTTAGGAGCTTCCTGTCTCTCACCTTTCTTTCTTCTTTGAGCCCATGTCCAGAAGGACAACTTGCAGGAAGGAGTCATTTTCCAAGGGGCGGTTCCGGAGGTGCCAGATAAGGGTCTGTGGGGGACACCAAGAAGTGAGCATCCTCCCTCGGCCCCGCCCATGCTTTCCAGGAAGGGAGAAAATTGCGGGGAATGAGTGGACATCGTGTCTCTCGAAGATTGAGGGTCCTCCTGAAGAGATGGCATGGGGCATCCTGCTGGGGCTTCCCTGGCTTCAGCTGCAATATCATGAGTGTGTCAAGGAGTTCAGGGGATTGAGGCATGGCGTGGGTGTGGACAGAAGATAAGAGAGAGTCCTGCATGTGGAGCCTTGTCTCTGTTTTGTGCTTCTAGGAACATCAGGTTGACCCAGTTGCACTAGTTGATGAGTTAGGTCATGGTCCATCCCGAGTGGAAGAAAGAGTCAAGAACAGCCATGGGCAGAGGTGGGCTTTACAGCCTTGTCAGACCAGAGACATTCCTTAGGGCCAAGTGCTCCAGCCTTGAGAAAAGTTTGGGGTTCCCCAGACCTCGGAGCCCCTGCCTGAACTCCACTCCTGTCCCTTTGCTACTGGGGTTGTGACTTCTCCTGGGCTCGCCCTGGAGTTACCTCATTCCATATAGGCTCGTTCCCTTCCACCACACGAGTTTTCTTCTTGGTATCTGCAAAGACACCAGGAGCTGGCGTGAGTTGGAGGAAATATTTCAACAAGCGGGCTGGAGTGGGGTAAAGAAAGGCAAGGGGAGCTCACACAGCTTCAGGTGTAGGCATCGATCGTTTCTCTCTTTCTCTGGGGATTTCAGAATGTCTCACTTCTCATCACCCTGGGTGACAGAGAATGCTACCTGTTCATTTCATTTTCTTCCTGTGTCATATATAGTTCCCAGAGACTTGCAGCCATGTGGGGCTGTGTGAGGCATTCTAGCCAATGGTGTGTGGGAACCCCTGCCAACAAATACCACTAAAATCCCCCCACGAGATTCTCCATTCTCCTTCTCTCCTCTCCCCACAGTCTGCAGGGTGGTGCTGGGGTGACTTCTCATCCACAAGGGGCGAGCAGCCGGATTGGAGAGAGTCACACAGGACAGTGGCCTGACCAGCACTATTACCCATGCAGGACTCAGTGTGAGTGCGAGGGAAAGTTTATTGTTAAGCCACGGAACTGTTCAGAGTTTATTACCAGAGCAAAGCCTAGAGTACCTAAGATACCCCAAACATCTCTAATAGTTTAAAGCTCTCCAGCCACTAAAATCTCCTTTCCCCAGAAATATCTTTACCAAAGGACAACCATTAGCACTACAGAAGCATCTCTAAATTGTTAAATTAGGGGATGGCACTGTTGCACAGCAAGTTAAGCTGCTGTCTGCAGCACCAGCATCCCATCTAGGCAGCCGTTCAAGTCCTGGCTTCTCCTTCCTTCCTTCTTTCCTTCCTTCCTTCCTTCCTTCCTTCCTTCCTTCCTTCCTTCCTTCCTTCCTAAGATTTATTTATTTTTATTTGAAAGAGTTACAGAGAGAGAAGAGAGGCAGAGAGAGAAAGAGAGGCAGAGAAAGAGAGGTCTTCCATCCACTGGGTCACTCCCCAATTGGCTGCAATGGCTGGAGCTGCACTGATCTGAAGCCAGGAGTCAGGAGCTTCTTCCCGGTCTCCCATGTGGGTGCAGGGGCCCAAGGACTTGGACCATCCTCTACTGCTTTCCCAGGCCATAGCAGAGAGCTGGATCAGAAGTGGAACAACCAGGACTCGAACCAGAGCCCATATGGGATGCCGGTACTATAGGTGGCAGCTTTACCTGCTATGCCACAGCGCTGGCCCCGGCTGCTCCACTTTCCATCCAGCTCCCTGCTAATACACCTGGGAAAGAAGATGTGGGCCCCTGCCACCCACATGGGAGACCTGGATGAAGTTCCTGGCTCCTGGCTTCAGCCTTCTGGGGAGTGAACCAGTGGATGAAAGTTCTCTCTCTCTCTCTCTCTCTCTCTCTGTAATTCTTTCAAATAAATAAATCTTTCAAAAAATAAATAAATTGTTAAATTACTTTGAGCTTGTTTCCAGGGAAAGAGGGTGTGTGTGCGTGCACATATGGAAGGTGAGAAGGGTGCAGGGTAGGGAATAATGTATGGAGGAGACACTGGGAAGAACAGACAAAAGTAATGAAATATATCAACCACAAACATGCAGTTTTAAGGCTGTGTGGATACTGAGGCAGGCACTGCGGCACAGCAGGCTAAGTCACAGCTTGGGACTGATCCCGTGCTGGAGTTCCTGGGGTTATTCCTGCCTCCACCTTCATTTCTGATCCAGCTTCCTGCTAATGGGAGTGAGGAGCAGCAGATGACATTTCAGGTACTTGTGCCACACATCTGGGATACCAAAACAGGGCTCTTTTTTTTTTCTTTTTCTTTTTTTGACAGGTGGAGTTGCAGTGAGAGGGAGAGACAGAGATAAGGTGTTTTTTTTGTTTTTTTGTTTTTTGTTTTTGTTTTTGTTTTTTTGACAGGCAGAGTTAGACAGTGAGAGAGACAGAGAGAGAAAGGTCTTCCTTTTGCCGTTGGTTCACCCTCTAATGGCCGCCAGGAGTCAGATGCTTCCTCCTGGTCTCCCATGCGGGTGCAGGGCCCAAGCACCTGGGCCATCCTCCACTGCCTTCCCGGGCCACAGCAGAGAGCTGGACTGGAAGAGGAGCAACCAGGACAGAACCGGCGCCCCAACTAGGACTAGAACCTGGGGTGCCGGCGCCATAGGCAGAGGATTAGCCTAGTGAGCCAGGGCACCGGTGAGATAAGGGTTTCTATCCGCTGGTTCACTCCCCAAATGGCTGCAACAGCCAGAGCTGTGCTGATCTGAAGCCAGGAAGCAGGAGTTTCTTCCAGGTCTCCCACGTGGGTGCAGGGGCCCAAGCACTTGGGCCATCTTCTACTGCTTTCCAAGGCCACAGCAGAGAGCTGGATCAGAAGAGGAGCAGCCTGGACTAGAACCAGTGCCCATATGGGATGCCGGCACCATAGGTGGAGGATTAACCTCCTGCGCCACAGGAACCCAATGGGGTTCTTAGCTCCTGGCTTCTGCCTGGGCTAACCCCAGCTGTCGCAGGCATTTGGGAAGTGAATCAGTAGAAGCTATCTGTCTTTCTGTCCCGGTCCCTCTCTGTCATTCTCTTTTCAGATAAATACATCTTGTTTTTAAAAAGGGATCTGTGGGTATATATATCTATGGGTAAAAACCCAGGGCTCTGCATTTTATAAGAGAGATTTCTAGAAGGAGAAAGATGGTGCCCACAGTGCGGTGGGGAAGATGGCATGGAATCAGTTAGCTGCAAGTCCCTTGCCTGGCTAACCATAAAATGAGTCAGTCAGGGCAAATATGTACTGAACTTCCACGTCTTTAAACCTGCACCTAGAGACATAAGTCACCATCACCCCGTGATTCTGAAGTCCCAAATGTTCAGTCTCTGAGTGTTGTCATGTTCCAAAACAGTTTCATAGACCAGAAAAAAAGAATTTCATTCCTTCCTCATGTCTTTTGTAGGAACTACAACCATTTCTCAGTAGGGATTGGTTCCTGGACACTCCGGGGATACCAAAATCCACAGGTGCTCCAGTCCCTTATGTAAAAGGGTGCAGTGTTTGTACAAGAGCCCATGCACATCCTCCTGCATGGTTTCTGTCGCTTCTAGAGGACTTATAACACCGAACACAGGGAAATACCACATAAACAGCTGTTACTCTAGAAAAAATAATCTTCACATATTCAGTGCACAGTTAATATTTTTCCTTGAATATCTCTGATCTGTGCTTGCTTGAATCTGCAAATGAGGAACTCAAGAATACAGAGGGTGACTATATGTATCCTCATATCCTATTTTCCTTTGGGTTTTCTCACTCCCACTCCTTACCGTTTCTGGAAAATGGCATTGGCCTGTGTCCACCTCCTTTACTCTCCACCATTTTTACTTCCCTTCTTCCCTTTTGACTCCCAACTCTTTGATATTTAAATACATTTAATCCCTCTCCTCTTTCACTCTCCTCCTTCCCAACCTTGGATTTCTTTTTTCCTTACCTACAAAAAAAAAAAAAAAGTAGCCTCTGTCTACTTCATGGAGTTGTGGTGAGGAGTAAACATCACCCCAAAGTAATTAATACTATAGGAGAATTAGTACTAGAAGTTGTACTAAGGGTTGGACATGAGTGGTCTTTTTTTTTTTTTTTAAAGATTTTTATTTTATTTATTTGAAAGACAGAGTGACAAAGAGAGGGAGAAAGAGAGAGCGAGAGAGCGCGTGTGAAGGAGAGAGATCTTCCATCTACTGGTTCACTCCCTAAATGGCAGCAACAGCTAGGCCTGGGCCAGGTGAAACCAGGGGCCCCATCTTCTGCTGCTTCCCGGGCATATTAGCAGGGTGCTAGATTGGAAGCAGAGCAGCTGGTACTCAAATTAGTACTCCAATATGGGATGCCAGTGTCACAGGTGGCCTCTTAACCCACTGCATCACAATGCCAGCCCCACAAATGGTCTTTTTAAATCCTCATCTCTATCCTATGAAACAAGACCTTCCCCTGCCCCCCAACCTCAGTTTAAGGCACAGCCTTAGTCCCTGGGAGGAAGTCAAGAAGTGTTATCTGCTTCTTTTCCCATAGCCATTCCTTGGAAAAGATGGGAGGCAGAGGAATCATAATAAGAGAAACAGCAGCGAATAAAAGACCAAGTTTTGGAAAACTGGACGGTGCCTGCTTCTTCTTTGCTGCACACAGAACATCTTTCACGTGGCAGGATGCCCATCAACCTATTCTTTTCACTGAGTACACGTTGCCTCTCAGAGCAGCTCCTTCCCATTCAGGATCCTGAGTCTCACCTCTGAAGTTGACGGCCACGCAGGGCCTGGGTGGAGGGCTTAGGGGCGGCTCAATTTTGGCCGACTCCACAATGAGCCGCAGCATCTCTGAGATACTTCCTCTCTTTCCCTCCGCAGTGCTACAGCTTCCTTCTTGGAGCTCCTTGGTCCAAGGCTTCTCCTAGGGCTCATGGGAGTGAGTGGAACTTGGCCACAGAAAGGATGTCACAAACGGGGGTGGTTCTTGATTCTAGAGAGGAATCAATGGGAATGAAAGGAGGAAGTAACACAGCACGTATGAAGTGAGTGACTTGAGGTCACTGGGCATGGACAAACCAAACAATCTGGCTGCTTTGACATTTCCTCTTTCTTTTTTCTTCTATTCTTGCTATACTTTTGAGTTCAAGATAGGGCATAATGGTAATATTTTCTCTTAATTCAAGCAAGTTGTCCGGAGTGAATCATTGCCAAGGTCACACAATTGAGATGGGAAAGCAAGAGACATGAGACCATTTACAAAATAATATAAGGAAGTCAGGACTATCTCTATGACGTCTTGGGGAAGTCCTTCCAAATGAGGAAACAGAATATTGAGGCATTCTTCTTTCTCAAGGAAACCTAAGTTTAGATATGACTCCCTATTTTAACAATGGAAAATCAGCTTTTTATTAATGCATGCTAGGGGATGGCATTTGGCTTAGTAGTTAAGCTATGGATTGAGATGCTCACACCCCATGTCAGAGTGCCTGGGTCCAAGTCCTGGGTCCACTCCTGATTCCAGCTTTCTGCTAATGTATACCCTGGGAGGCAGCAGGTAATGGCTCAAGTAGTTGGGTTTCTGCCAACAGCATGGGGAGACTTAGATTGAGTTTCTGGTTCCTAGTTGGTCCAGTCCTTGCCATTGTGGGGATTTGGAAAGTGAACTACCATGTGGGAGTTCTCTCTGTCTCTTAAATAAATAAGTAAATCAATAATGGATATCTATACTAGTTGAGTTTGTAACATTAAAGGAAACATCTCAAGGCCAATACAGGTTTCTGAGGCCGTCTTGCTCTGGTGGCCCTAACACATGAGCATGGGGGGGGGGTGTCATTTGCTTCTGTTGTCTACAGTGATGCCCAAACATTATTTAACACATCTTGTATCTTATCCAGTGTTGAGAATGAAATTAATTAATTTTTGGGGCCGGTGCTGCGGCTCACTAGGCTAATCCTTTGCCTGCGGTGCCAGCACTCCAGGTTCCAGTCCAGCTCTCTGCTGTGGCCCGGGAAGGCAGTAGAGGATGGCTCAAGTGCTTGGGCCCTGCACCTGCATGGGAGACCAGGAGGAAGCGCCTGGCTCCTGGCTTCGGATCGGCGCAGCAGGCCGGCCGTGGTGGCCATTTTGGGGGTGAACCAGCAGAAGGAAGACCTTTCTCTCTGTCTTTCTCCCTCACTAACTCGGCCTGTCAAAAAAAAAATTAATGAATTTTTAAAATGTGTATTTATTAATCAAACTAATTAGGAGTAAGCTTACTGTGCATTCTAAAAGATGCAGGACATTCAAAGACTAAAATACTGGATATGTGATGCTTTCTATTGCAGCAGAATTTTATTTTATTTTTTTAAAGATTCATTTTATACATTTGAAAGTCAGAATTATGGGGTGGGGGGGGGAGCAGAGAGAGAGAGAGAGAGATCTTTCATCCACTGGTTCACTCCCCAAATGGCCAGAACAGCAGGGGCTGGGCCAGGCTGAAGCCAGGAGCCAGGAGCTTCTTCCGGGTCTCTCACATGGGTGCAGAGGCCCAAGCACTTGGGCCATCTTCTGCTGCTTTCCCAAGCACATTAACAAGGAGCTGGATCGGAAGTGGGGCAGCTGGGACTTGAACTGGGGCCCATATGGGATGCTGGTGGTGCAGATGGCGGCTTAATCCACTATTCCACAGTCCTGGCCCCAGCAGCAGACTTTTTTTTTTTTTTTTTTTCCAGCAAACTTTAAAAAAAAATTTATTCATGCCAGCATTGTGGCACAGCAGGTTAGGCTGCCTCTGGCAATGGTGGTATCCCATATGGATACCAGTTCAATTCCCAGTTGCTCCACTTCTGAGCACTTGGATCAGGCTGAAGGTTGGTGCCTGGAATTCAACTCTGCTCTCCCCTGTGGGTGGCAGGCAGCCTCATTCTGCTGCCTCCCAGACAGCACATAAGTAGGAACACTAGACCAGAAGTGCAGACAGGATTGGATTCCCAGGCACTTCAATATTTGATGTGGGCATCCCAAGAGGTGGCTTAACCTCTGCACCACAATACCCATCCCTAGTGCAGTAGATTTAAAAATAAAAAGTACTTCCTGGTAGTTTTGCTTGAAATCAAAATATAACATAAGGCTTTTTGCTTTGTTAGTGACACAAAAGCAAGTTAAAGGGCTGGCATTGTTGCTCAGTTAGGTTGAGTCACTGCTTGCAAGTCCTGGCCTCTCCACCCCATATAGCTCCCTGCTAACGCAACTGCTAACACACCTGGGAAAGCAGTGAATGGCTTGGATCCCTGCCACCCACATGAGACCAGGATGGAATTCCTGGCTCCTGGTTTTGGCCTGATCTAGCCCAGACTGTAGTGGCCATTTGAGGACTGAACCAGCAAATGAGAGATCTCTCTCTGTCTTTGTAATTCTGCCTTTTTTTTTTCCTAAGTTCATATAAAATGAAATTAAAAGATAAGTTTATTAAAAAAAAGCAAAGTAAGCATGACATAAAACACCCCTAAAAAGGAAAAGACTGACAGATTTGATTGCATAAAAATAAAAATTCATGTATAGGAAGTATACATCAAATTTAAGAGACTTATCAAAATTAGGAGAAACATTTGCAACATATTTAATATCCAAATGAGTATTAGCTTTTATGAGCTCTTGGAGTGAAGTGGTCATCTGTCCCAGTGGTTAAGACACCACATGAGAAGCTTGCTTCTCACATCAGAATGCCAGGATTCCACTCTGGATTCCAGCTTCCTATGAATGCAACCTTGGGGAGCAGCAGATGGTGGCCCAAGAACTTGGGTGCTTGCTATCCACATTGAAGACTTGGGTTGAGTTCTGGGCTGCTGGCTTCAACTTGACCCAGCAGTGGCTGTTGCAGGCATTTGGGAAGTAAACTAGTGGAAGGGAGATCTCTGCTCTGTCTATCTGTCTTTCAAACAAATAAAAAATAAGTAAATAAAAATTATAAAAATAAAAGAGCAAGCTCATTAAAATTAAGAAAAAAATTGACTATCTCAAAGGAAAACAGGGGCAAAGTTCATACCAGATCCACAGCATTTTCAAAGTTTATTCATGTTTGTAGTTGTATCAGTGATACCAGACTGCCCCTTTTTCTGGTCAGACTGCCTCTTTACAACGATTCCCCCATGCCCTGAACTGGAAAACCTCTTGTTAGGTTTCCCTGCTCTTTTCCTGCAAGTTCTTCCATCGTAAGCTTTAACAATGGGCCTAATGTGTACGTGTGTGTCTGTGTGTATACTTTTTCCCTTTAAGTTCCTGCTTTTCTAGGGAGCTGCTTAAAACATGATAGCACTACACGGGTCTGACTCCAAGCCCCTCCAATCAGAACTTGCCTCGCCAGTGTCTCTGCATACCAGCTCCCTCCTACCTAACCCACAAAACCTTTCCCCAGGCCGCTGATAAGGAGTCAGCTTTGAGTATTTGCTCCAGACTCCTTGCTTGGCTACCTTGTAATGAACTTACCACAAGAGACCATGACTTCAGTATTTTGGCCTTCTGATGGGTGCAGGCGATGGGCTCATCTTGCTGTGGTAACATTAGTATTTCATTGCTTTTCATGGCTCTATAAGTTCATTGCATGGAAATACCATATTTTGTTTATCCAGTTATCAGTTGATGGACATTTAGGTTGTTTCCATTTTTTTAAATGTTTTAATTGGTTTCCATATGTTTTTTTAAAAATTATTTATCTATTTGTTTGAAAGGCAGAGCAATGGGGAGAGAAAGAGAGAGAGAGAGAGAGAGAGAGAGAGAGATCTTCCATCTGCTGGTTCCCTTTTCAAATGCCTGCAATAGCCAGGGCATGGGCAGTTCTAAGGAGCCTGGAACTCCATTCGGGTCTCCCATGTGGGTGACAGGGAGCCTGCATCTGCTGCTTCCAGGGTAGGCAGTAGCAGACAATGAATGGGAAGCAGAGACAGGACTGCATCCCAGGTGCTCGGGAATGGGATGTGGGCATCCCAAGCAGTGAGTTAACCCACTGTACAACATCCGTTCTGATTGTTTCATATTTTAGCTATTGTGAATAATGCTACACTGAGCATGCATCGTTTTTTGTGTGGACACATATTCCAATTCTCTTGGGTATAAACTTGGGCATGGGCTTGCTAGGTCCTACACAGTAATTCTGTGTTTTAACGTTCTGCAGAATTGCCAGACTGTTTTCCAAAGTGGCTGCACCATTTCATAATTGCACCAGCAGTATGTGAAGATTTTACTCCCTCCACACATTGACTAACACTTTTTAGTGTATCTGTTGCTGTCGTCATGGTCACTGTTTTAGTTTACTGGACAGAAATCTATAAACATTTATTTTTCTTCTTGAACCATGTCTCTTGCTCTTTTGCCTCATGTCTCTTGGTGGCATGCTTCCAGTCAGCTGATTAATTGGATCATCCATCAATCGATACTTGAACTATTACCTATATCCTGAACTGTGTTCTCTTAAGGATACAGTGGTTAATGTCCCTGACTTTACAGATCTATTCTTTCTATATGAAACACATAAGAAAGTTAACATCAAAACCAGTCTATACTCAGAACCAAAATTCATTTTCCCCCATACTTTTCATTTATTTATTTGAGATACAGATGGACACACAGACAGAGCTCTCATCTGCTGGTTCACTCCCCACATGCTCACAAAAGGAACTCAGTCCAGGTTTCCTATGTGGGTAGCAGGGACCCAACCACTTGAGCAATCACCTGCTGCCTTGCAAGGTCTGCATTGGTGGGAAGCTGGAATTGGGAACCAGAGCTGGAATCGAACCCAGGCACTCAGATATGGGACAAGGACTTCTTAACTAGCATCTTAACTACTAGGCCACATGCCTGCCCCCAGAATTGCTCCTGGAGTATATCTAGGGCCCTGCAGGCCCTGGCCTCTTACTCTCCGATTCTCTTTCCACTTAACTGCCTGTGTTTCAGCTCTGCCTTTGCTACTTGATAGCTATGTGATCTTGGGCAAAATACTGTACGTCTCTGGATATCTTTTTTTTAATGATTTATGTTATTTATTTGACAGGCACAG
The DNA here is from genome assembly GCF_033115175.1 of Lepus europaeus. Lineage (NCBI taxonomy): Eukaryota > Metazoa > Chordata > Mammalia > Lagomorpha > Leporidae > Lepus > Lepus europaeus. The sequence continues at coordinate 86,448,354 of NC_084839.1, read as the reverse complement.
TGACAGAGAGAGGGAGAAGAGAGAGGTCTTTCATCTACTGGTTCACTCCCAAATGTCTGCAATGGCTGGGGCTGGGCCAGGCCAAAGCCTGGAGTCAAGAACTCTATCTGGGGCCTGCGCCACGGCTCACTAGGCTAATCCTCTGCCTTGCGGCGCCGGCACACCGGGTTCTAGTCCCAGTTGCCCCTCTTCCAGGCCAGCTCTCTGCTGTGGCCTGGGAGTACAGTGGAGGATGGCCCAAGTGCTTGGGCCCTGCATCCCATGGGAGACCAGGAGAAGCACCTGGCTCCTGGCTTCAGATCAGCGCAGTGCGCTGGCCGCAGCATGCCGGCCACGGTGGCCATTGGAGGGTGAACCAACGGCAAAGGAAGACCTTTCTCTCTCTCTCTCACTGTCCACTCTGCCTGTCAATAAATAAATAAATAAAAATTTAAAAAAAAGAACTCTATCTGGGTCTCCCACATGGGTGGCAGGGGCTTGAGCACTTGGGCTGTTACCCACTGCTCTCCGAGGTGCATTAGTAGGGAGGTAGATCAGAAGTGGAGCAGCCAGGACTACAACTGGCTCTCTGATATAGAAAGCCAATGTCCCAAGCAGCGGCATAACTCACTGGATATATTTATATCCTTTCGATACATTTATAATAGAACCTAGTACAGTATATAGTTGTTGAAAGGATTAAATAATTTTTGTCACTGAGAACTTATTTGGCATTCTGAAATGCTAACCCTTATTATCCTCATTATAAATTGAACAGTTATTATGTACATTAAAAAGAATTATGGGGAGCTAGCGCTGTGGCGTAGCAGGTAAAGCCGCTGCCTACAGTGCTGACATCCCATGTGGGCGCCAGTTTGAGTCCTGGCTGTTCCACTTCCTATCCAGCTCTCTGCTATGGCCTGAGAAAGCAGTGGAAGATGGCCCAAGTCCTTGGGCCCCTGCACCCGCGTGGAAGACCTGGAAGAAGCTCCTGGTTCCTCGCTTCGGATCAGTATAGCTCTGGCCATTGTGTGAACCATGGAGTGAACCAGGGGGTGGAAGTCCTCTCTCTCTCTGTCCCTGTGACTCTGCCTTTCCAATAAACAAATAAATAAATCTATAAAAAAAATTATGGGCAGGGATATTGTGGTGCATTCCAACCTTCCATATCTGAGTGCTAGTTTGAGTTCCAGTACTATAGCTTCCTGTAAACGTGCCTGAGAAGGCAGTGGATGATGGCCCAAGTACTTGGGCCACTGCCACCCATGTGGGAGACCCGGATGAAGTTACTGGCTCCTGGCTTCGGCCTGGCCCAGGCCAGGCTGTTGTGGCCATTTGTCATCTGGAGAATGAACTAGCAAATGGAAAAATCTCTCTCTTTCTCTTTCAAGAAAAGAAAAGAAGAAACAATGAAGGGGAGGCAGTTCAAGGTAGAGGTCGGTTCTGGAGGGTTGTAATCTCCGCCCCAACACAAGCCCAGCAAGCAAGACCTCCTCTGTTTCTACCTATACCAGGATAGTAGTCATCCCTTATCCTCAGGATGCACCCTGAGGCTCCCTCTAAAGGCCTGGATCGCAGGATGGTACCAACCCTATATAAACTATGTTTTCTCCTATGATAAAGCTTAATTTATAAATCAGGTGGCCGGTGCCGTGGCTTAACAGGCTAATCCTCCGCCTTGTGGCGCTGGCACACCGGGTACTAGTCCCGGTTGGGGTGCCGGATTCTATCCCGGTTGCCCCTCTTCTAGGCCAGCTCTCTGCTATGGCCAGGGAATGCAGTGGAGGATGGCCCAAGTGCTTGGGCCCTGCATCTGCATGGGAGACCAGGAGAAGCACCTGGCTCCTGGCTTCAGATCAGTGAGATGCGCCGGCCGCGGCGGCCACTGGAGGGTGAACCAATGGCAAAAAGGAAGACCTTTCTCTCTGTCTCTCTCTCTCACACTATCCACTCTGCCTGTCAAAAAAAAAAAAAAAATTATAAATCAGGCACAGTAAGAGATTAACAACAATAAGAACAAAATAGAACAATTAAAACAATATACCTTTTCCTTCTCCACAATTTCACAAGATTCTTTCTTAGCAATTTCAGCATTCAGTTTTTTTTCTTTCCTTATTGAGTAGAGAACTTTCACTTTTTCACTTAAAAGATGCACTCTATGGGGCCGGCCTGTGGCATAGCAGGTAAAACCGCCGCCTGCAGTGCCGGCATCCCATATGGGTGCTGGTTTGAGTCCCGGCTGCTCTGCTACCGATCCAGCTCTCTGCAGTGGCCTGGGATAGCAGTAGAAAATGGCCCAATCCTCAGGCCCCTGCACCCGCGTGGGAGACCTGGAACCCAATGGGAGACCCAGAAGAAGCTTCTGGCTCCTGGGCTTCGGATCGGCGCAGTTCTGGCCATTGCGGCAAATGGAGGACCGACCTCTCTGCCTCTCCTTCTCTCTCTTTGTAACTCTGACTTTCAAGTAAAATAAATAAATCTTGAAAAAAAAATGCACTTTAGGCGCCTGCTGTGTGGTGTGGCATATCCAAATTGCCAACTCTTTTGGAACCATTGTTAAGTCAAAGAGGAGTGACTTGCACACAAGCTCTCCAGTTTTCCACAACTGCTCTAGTAACTGAGACACATGCTAACAGGAAGAAATGGCGAGTGGCGTATACAGCGTGGACTCGCTGGACAAGGAGACACGATCCACGCCATGAGCAGGACAGAGGCGGGAGCTGGGGACTCACTCAGGGTCTTCGACGGGGACAGCAGGGACCCAGGTGCGTGAGCCATCACCTGGTACCTCCCAGGGTGCGCCTCAGCAGGAAGCTGGAATCCAGAGTCAGAGTTCAAAGCCAGGCACTCCAGAGGGGACGCTGGTATTGCCACGTCGTCGTTGTCCTAACTGCGGCTCCAAAGCCCGCTTCCTTTAGGGCAGGTTCCCGATTATAAGAACCAGCACCACTCAGCGAAGCTCCGGACAGACGTTTTTCTTTAATTTTTCCTCATCTGTTTTTGATAAGGGCTTTTTTTTTTTTTTTAAGGCAGTCTTTGGACCAATGCAACGTTTTTTATTTTTATCTTTATTGTGGTGGTTTTCTTTGGCTAAGAGCAAACCCCTAACAAGTAAATTCAGGGAGTGGGAGGTCTGGCGCCCTCCTCCCTTCCCCTCGGGGCGGCCAGCACAGGCCGAGGGACTGGGAGCGGCCGTGGCAGCCAGCTTCGTCCCTTGGCCTCACTTTCCCGCCATCTCCAGCCTGGGGCCCACCTTCCGCCCCGGAGCCGAGCGCGCATTCCTCGCGCCGCGCCTTCCCGGGCCTGGCCGCTCGCCGCCCCTCCCTTCCGCGGCAGCGATCTGCTTCCGGGTTTTCCTCGGAGCCGGGAGCGCCGGGGCGTGGAGGCGGCACCGCGCACGCGCGCTAGCGGCAGGCCCGGGCCGAGCGCGCGGCCGGGCGACCGCGGGTGAGAGAAGGGTCGGCCCCGGTGGGGGTGGCGGGCCGTGGGGGTCGCGGCCGCGGCCGGGGCGGGTGGGGGCCGCGGCCAGGGCCTCGGGGCTCCCGGGGCATGCGGGGAGTTGGCGCTGGAGCCCGGGGCAGGGAAGAGCGGGCGGGTTGGGCCGGGGGCGGGCGGGGACCGCGCTTGGGCCGCCGTGACGCGGGCGCCGAGCCCGGCCCGCGGGAGTGGGGGCGGGTGCCAGGCGGCTCCTCCTCGTCGCGAACTCTCGGTAACCTTGGCCAGGTCGCTTTAATCCTCTGAGCCGGCAGCTTGGTCTGTAAAATGGGGCTCCTAAGCCCTGCGTCCAACGTGGGCCGTTTTGAGGTTCAGTGGCGGGAACCCCTCAGGGTGCCTGGAGTCCCGGGCGGTTTGCCACCTCGGGTGAGAGAAAGGGCTTCCTGGCTGTCATGTTGTCCCGGGCCTGGCGTGGAGTGGGGCGGGGAGGCCCTCATTTTTCTGTTTAAGAAAACCCAGACTGTTACGAAGTCGTTGCAAAACTTTGGTTTAACGCAGGACAGTGGAGACTTTAGGAAGGGGGCCCTGGCTGAGATGAGCGTCGTGGAGACCCCCCCCCCCCACCTCTGGCCTGCTTGTCCATTGGTGCCCGCACTCGGGTTCACCCTCCGTGGTGGCCAGAAAGAGGCCCTCAGCTTTTAAAGAATTCGTATGTGTATATCCTGTTGTTTGCTAAGACCCCTCCCACCCACGTAGAAGAATTTGGTGCTGACCACGCAAGTTCAGTGCCTGTCCCTGTGAGGTCCCCGCGAACCGTGGAATCAGTCAGCTCTGCGGTTGTCCAGTTGTGTTTGAGCTCGGATATGGAGCAAGTCGTGGCGTCATAGCCATTTTGGGCAGTGGTGTGGGATCTCAGGAACCCTCCCTATGGTGGGTATGAGCAGGTCACAAAAGTGAGCATATTCGCGGGTGTAGACTGGGAGCAATTTAAAATAAATTGACCTAAACGGAAACTTTGCACCACAGGTGGCGAGCATGCCGTTGCCCATGCCTTGACCTTGCTGCCCGTCTATGGACATGGCCCACCGGGGTGGGGAGAGGGACTTCCAGACTTCAGCTCGGCGCATGGGCACCTCGCTGCTCTTCCAGCTTTCAGTGCACGAACGGGAGCTGGACCTGGTTTTTCTGGATCATAGCTATGCTAAGCCGTGGAGTGCCCACCCCGACGCCAGTAGTGCCCGCCCCACACGCATGCTCTTTGTTACTCCCCGGCGACAGCACGAAACCACCATGTGAGTTTGGGCTTTTCTCTTCGGGGCTGACACTGCCCTAAGTGGGCAGTGATCAGCTGGTTGGGGGATGAGAGAGGCGATTTTTGGGGGAATTGTCTGGAGAGTGTGGATGTTTAACTCAACCTTCTCTGTAAAGCAACACAAGGATATCAGGCCTAAATATGGACGTGTGCATTCAGGGTGCCTGACAAGAGTTAGGAAAGCAAAATATCCCAAGGAAAGCAAACAGCCTGGGGTGGGGAAGCTCTTTTCTGCCAAGGGCTGTTTGCATATTTATAGCATCGATCATGGGCCATATAAAATTATCAGCTTAAAAATTAGCCTCCCACAGACTTGTTGAATTCTGAGTCTTGCCTGTGGTTACCAGACCAAATGATTTCCCAGGCCTTCTATGGCCCACAGGCTAGACGTTCCCCACCCGAATCTTAGATAATAGAATTTGGGTGAAAAGGAAACTGAAGAGGATTATACTGGTGAAGAAAGACTGAGAAGTTGGTTTTTAAAAAACTGCCACCCGGGATAAGATCCCTTTCACTTTAGTGGCTTCTTGGACAGTAGCTACAGTAGCTTTTTTATGGTAGTGAATTTTGCTTTCCCTGGCTTCACACACACAGATTAGGAGCACATACCCAAGACGTTGCTTTCTCTCTTAGTGTATTGCAGACCTGTCATTCATGAGTTAATAGTGTATTGCAGACCTGTCATTCATGAGTTAATAATCTAAACTCCAGGCCAGCGCCGTGGCTCAACAGGCTAATCCTCTGCCTTGCGGCGCCGGCACACCAGGTTCTAGTCCCAGTTGGGGCGCCAGATTCTATCCCGGTTGCCCCTCTTCCAGGCCAGCTCTCTGCTATGGCCCGGGAAGGTAGTGGAGGATGGCCCAAATCCTTGGGCCCTGCACCTGCATGGGAGACCAGGAGGAAGCACCTGGCTCCTGGCTTCGGATCAGCGAGATGCCCCAGCCGCAGCGGCCATTGGAGGGTGAACCAACGGCAAAAAGGAAGACCTTTCTCTCTGTCTCTCTCTCTCTCTCTCACTATCCACTCTACCTGTCCAAAAAAAAAAAAGAAAAAGTAACCTAAACTCCTAGGTCTAATTATATTTTCAGCTTGCCTACCTTAGAGTTAGGAAGTTTCATAAACTTACTAGGTGATAAGTGACACAGTTACATTAGATGAGATCTGTTTGATGGTTCTTTTGAGCTTTAAGGAATTCCTCACATTTCAAGATTTATTGATATGCTTTATTCTGATAATCAAACCATGCTTTTTTTTTTTTTTTTTTTTTTTTAAGATTTATTTATTTACTTGAAAGGCAGAGTTACAGAGAGGCAGAGGCCGGGGTGGGGGGATCTTCCATTGCTGGTTCACTCCCCAGATGGCCAGCAATGGCTGGAGCTGCGCCGATTGAAAGCCAGGAGCTTCTTCTGAGTCTCCCACATGGGTGCAGGAGCCCAAGGACTGGAGCCATCTTCCACTGTTTTCCCAGGCTATAGTAGAGAGCTATATCAGAAGTATAGCAGGCAGATGCCCATATGGGATGCCGGCACTGAAGGTATTGGCTTTACCTGCTATGCCACAGCACCAGCCCCGCCGTGCTCTTTTTAAAATATATTTATATTTATTTATTTGGAAGGCAGAGTTACAGAGAGAGGTCTTCCATATGCTGATTCACTTCTCAAAGGGCTGCAACAGGCGGGACTAGGTCATGCCTGGAACTACCCCACCCCATTGGTGTTTTTAATCTTACCTAGTGTTTAACCTTTTCCTCAAACATGGATTTTAGTTTTGTTGAGAGATAGCTTGTATTTTTCATTTCTTACTTTTCCTCCCTGCCTTCCATCCTTCCTTTGAAAGGCAGAGAAACAGAGAGCTGGTTCACTCCCCCAAATGGCTACAACAGCTGGGGCTTGGCCAGGGTAAAGCCAGGAGTTGAGAACTCCAGTTTTTCATGTGAATGGCAGGGGCCCAAGTACGTGGGCCATTTTCTGCTGCTTTTCCATAAGCAAGGAGCTAGATCAGAAGCAGAGCAGCTAGGACTTGAACTAGCACTCCCAAATGGGATGCCAGTTTCAAGCAGTTGCTTAACCCCCTGTGCCAGTCCCTGTATTTTGCTTCTTTAGATCCTCTCATTGAGCCTTAGTGAACCAGAGGTGCCATGATGTTTATTTTAAACACATGTAGAATAATGTTTTGTATTTAATTTCCCAACAACCTTAGTATTTTGTTGGCTTTTTTGGTTGTACAAGGCTCGGGAGCTGTTACTGTAGGCAATAATATACAGTAATAGACTGGCCTGGGGCATAACTGAAAAGTTCCTTTAAATAGAATTTGAAATCTTTTTGTCTGTATTGTGTAGTATTTCTTGTTGATCTTGAAAGTCCTGTGGCTGCACTAGGTGTTTCTGTGCCAAGCCAAAGACAAGAGCCAGGGAACTCCCATCAAGCCTATCCGGGTCTCTCACATGGATTTTGGGTGCCCAAGTACTTCCAGGGAGCTGGGTTGGAAGTGGAGCAGCCAGGACTCAAACAGGCGCTCATATGGGGGGCTGGCATCTCAGGTGGAGTGCTGAAATGTTCGCTCTCCCCATGACATTTTTTTTAAAATGATTTTCTGTGGAATTGATTGTTTTGGTACTTAGAAAATAATTTTCTCTTATAAATCCTTTCTCCATGTATAGGCCCTAACAATGAGAATTTGGCATGTTCTAGAAACTCTTAGGCCACTGTGGTTTAGAGTATTTTGACATTAAGGATGTGAGTAGAAGATAGGGAGAAATTGACAAGACTACCTCATATAGGAATTTGATTCTAAGAGTGAGATCTAGTTTCTGTTTTAGAATGATCACTTTGGGGCTGGCGTTGTGATGCAGCGGGTTAAAGCCCCCAGCCTGCAGTGCGGGCATCCCATATGGGCTGCTCTCCTTCTGATCCAGCTCTCTGCTGTGGCCTGGAAAAGCAGTTGAAGATGGCCTAAGTCCTTGAGCCCCTGCACCTACATGGAAGACTTGGAAGGAACTCCTGGCTCTTGACTTCAGATTTGTTCAGCTGCAGCTGTTGCAGCCATTTAGGGAGTGAAAGACACACCTCCCCCCCCCCCCCCCCCTTTCTGCCTCTTTCAAATAAAATAAAATAAATCTTGAAAAAAAGAACGATCACTCTGAATTTTCGTTGAATTGCTTATAGTGCGAGAGTGGAATTTAGAAGACTAGTGAGGAGGCCATTGAAGTGGTCTGAGAATGGGTCAAAAATCATGGTGGCTTGGATCGAGGTGGAAACAATACAAATGGAGAAAAGTGGATAGCCTTGAGGTAAATTTAATAGAACCAAGTGGACCTACTGTGGTGAGTTGGAAAGATGGGTCAGGGTTAAGGGGGAGGGTAAACTTAGGATGATTCTTAGATTTCTGACATGAGTAGCTGTGTGGTGCCATGAGCTGGGGAAGACTCAGGGAAGCGAGGTTTGGGGTGGTAGAATCAAGAGTTCTCTTGTAGGCAGACAGGTTCAGCTGCCTGGCCCAAAGTCTGCCCAGAGAAGATAATCAGCTCTTCTGTCCACCATCAAATCTAGCTGCATATTATTTTACTTTGTTTCATAATGATGTAATTATTCTAGTCATTGGGTATGGATGCAGTGAGATCATCGAGGTCAGAAAGTGAACATAATGTTTGATAGACAGCCAGTAGGCCAATTTGATTGGCATATTTTCAGTTGACAAAGTTGGTGCCATGTACCGTGAACTGGGGAAGGACCATTGTGCTGCTAGGATTTCATTGAAGTCATTTTAAAATATGAAAGGTCCTTCAGATGCCCATTTATGTTTCTCTTCTAGGCTCTGTACAAGCTGAATTAAACAGCTAAGGTGTCTTCATTTTAGGTGTTTTATCTTAGGCAATCACAGGCTTTTACAAGCATATTGTTAAATACTGGTTAACTTCTTAATGAAAAGGAAGGTTTATATGAATAATTTGAAACTTTAGACCAGCGTTGTCCAACAGAAATCTTGGCAGTAATGGAAGTGTTCTGTACCTGTGATGGCCAGCACTGTGGCCAGTAATCAGAAGGATCTATTGAGAATATGACATGTGGCTAGTGTGATGGAGGGACTGAGTTTTCAATTCTATTTGTTTTTATTAAATTTCTTTAACTAAGTGGATGGCTTATAGCTACTTTATTGGACAGCATGTTTAGCTCATCAGCTGTTTGCTTATGGAACATATTTGTCTTTTTTAAAAAAATATCTTTTGGTTACTTTTTGCACAGATTCATTTTAAAACAACTTTGTGTTCCTCCAGCACATACCAACATGTCGGAGAAGGCAGAGGTGTAGACCAACGTGGGGGAAATGTCTTTGACTCCAAATTTTCTTGCAGATAATGTTCTTATACATAATTTAAAGTTGACCGTATTAAAGAGTTATTTTTTGACAACCTGATGATTATTGAACATTTGTGTTGTGTGAAGTACATGTGGCCTGCTTCTATTTCCTCACCTGTTTACAGTGAATCAGACGCCCCAATAGATGTGGAGACCATCACGTCCACCCCTGTTCCACTCTATGACAACCAGAAGGCTCGCAGCGTGATGAACGAGTGTGAGCGGCATGTCATCTTCGCCAGGACAGACGCGGATGCCCCTCCGCCTCCTGAGGACTGGGAGGAGCATGTCAACAGGTAGGCCCTTCCTCAGGAAGGTGGCTCACTCGGGGTTGATGGTTACCTTCTTACAATTAGTTTGTATTGTCCTCTTCATTGACACACATTTACTGGGAGCTGATTTCATTTGTAGTCACACAGTCTCTGCATTATAACTCTCAGTGCACTGTTCTGTGAGCTCTTTGAGAGCAGGACTTGCCTGTCAGTCATCTCTGCCCCTAGGACTCTGCCTGGCACACAGTACATATGTAGTAAATGTTTGCTGAACAAACAAATGAATTGAATTTGATAGGTATGATAAGCTCAGTTACTTATATAGAACAGGTCATCATATAGGGCCACCCAGACTACAAAAAAATTAAATGTACATCTGTAAGATACGTGTTTATATGGTCAGTAACAAGGATAGTAAAAAGGTTTTAGAGTCACAGGAAAAGCTAACAGATGTTTGAGTGGCTTTTAAAGTAGATGTGCAATGTTGTTTCTTTTCCTTGTTTTTTTGTTTTTAGTTTTCACTTACTTACCTTAAGAGACAGAGAGAGAACTCCCATTCATTGATTCACTCCCCAGATGCATTCAATGGCTGGGACTGGGACAGGGACCAAGAATTCAAACCACATTTCTGTGTGGGTGGTAGAAACCCAACTCCTTGGGGTGCTGCTTCTTCCCAGGGTCTGCATTGGCAGGAAGTTAGAATCAGGAGCTGAAGCCAGAAATCAAACCCAGATAATGCAGTATGGCATGTGGGCATCTTAAACCCAAGGCCAAATGCCTTCTCCCAATCTATGGTTTTGAGGCCATACCTAAGCCCATTTTCATGTGTTTCCTGGCTAGTTTTGTTCCCACATTTCCTCGTTCTCCCAGGAGATTCAACTTCTCTCTCCGTGTTGACAACATTTATTTATCATTACATAACAGCTTTATAGAGATATATTTACGTGCCATGCACTTTATCCATCTGATGTGTACAGCTAGTAGTTTTTAGTATATTCAGAGTATTGTACCTGTCACCACAATTTGATGACTATTGCCATCTCCCTGAGAAAGAGACTGTACTTATTAACTCCCCATTTCCTCCCAGTTCCTCCAGGCCCCGGGAACCTTCAGTGTCCTTTCTGTCTCTAGATTTGCCTGTTCTGGACATTTCATGTAAATGGAATCATGCAATAATGTGTTCTTTTGTGTCTGGTTTCTTTTGCTTGATCTTATCCAAAAGGCCAAGAAGCTATGTGTCTGGTTTCTTTCATACAGTGTTTTCTTCTTCTTCTTCTTCTTTTTTTTTTTTAAGATTTTATTTATTTATTTGAGAGTTAGAGTTATAGACAATGAAAGGGAGAGACAGAAAGGTCTTCCAACTGCTGGTTCACTCCCCAAATGGCTGCAATGGCCAAAACTGTGCCTATCCGAAGCCAGGAGCCAGGAGCTTCCTCCAGTCTCCCACACAGGTGCAGGGGCCCAGGGACTTGAGCCATCTTCTACTGCTTTCCCAGGTTATAGCAGAGAGCTGGATTGGAAGAAGAGCAGCCCGGGCTAGAACCGGCACCCATGTAGGATGCCGGCTCTGCAGGCGGAGGATTAACCCACCGCGCCACAGTGCTGGCCCCTCATGTAGTATTTTCAAGGTTCATCTATGCTGTAGCATATATCAGTACTTCCTGATTATTGCTGAATTCTGTTTTGTTGTTGAGAGATAGTCCATTGCATGTATTCCCCACATTTTATTTACCTGTTGATCAGTTGCTAGAAACAGATTGCTTCTACTTTTTGGCCGCTACAAAACGGTTAATGAGCATTCATGTGCAAGTTTTTTATAGATGTCTGTTTAGAATTCTCTTGGATATATAACTAGGAGTGGAATTACTGGATTATGTAATAACCCTGTGTTAATTTTTTTTTTTTGTTTTAAAGATTTATTTATTGTATTTAAAAGGCAGAATTACAGAGAGGCAGAGGCAGAGAGAGAGGTCTTCTGTCTGCTGGTTCACTCCCCAAATGACTGCAATGGTAGGAGCTGGGCTGATCTGAAGGCCCAAGCCAGGAGCCTCCTCTGGATCTCCCACATGGTTGCAGGGGCCCAAGGACTTGGGCCATCTTCTGCTGCTTTCCCAGGCTATAGCAGAGAGCTGGATCAGAAGTGGAGCAGCCGGGTCTCAAACCAGCGCCCATATGGGATGCTGGCACTGCAGGCAGCAGCCTTTACTTGCAATGCCAGAGTGCTAGCCCCTGTATTTAACTTTTGAGGACCTACCAGACTGTTTTCCAAAATGGTTTACTATTTAAATTTTTTTTAAAGATTTGTTTTATTTATTTGAAAGGCAGAGTTACAGACAGAAATCTTCCATTCTCTTGTTTACTCCTCAAATGGCTGCAATGGCTAGGGTTGTGCCAGGCCAAAGCCAAGAGCCAGGAGCACATCATCTGGGTCTCCCATGTGGGTGCAGAGACCCAAGCACTTTGGCCATCTTTCACTGCTTTTCTGGGCACATTAGCAGGGAAGTGGATTGAAGTGAAGTAGCTGGGACTTGAACTGGCACCTGTATAGGATGCTGGCATTGTGGGTGGTGGCTTAACACTCTGAGCCACAACACCGGCCCTCCATTTTGACGATCTGATTTCTCTCCATCCTTGCCAACAGTTACTATTTCTCTCTCTCTCCCAAAATATTATACCTCTTCTGGGTATGAAGTGACATCTTTTCTTGATGGCTATCTAAATCTGTTTACATATCTGTACCATATGTAAAAGAATGTTGCTCTTACATCAGGAGTTGGTGATAATGCTGGAGACCTGTTACTTCATAACAACAAGAGAAAGGAGGAGGAAGAGGGTGGGGAAGCTTGAGGTGACTAGTCTGATTGACGAGGCTGGTTGGAAGTTAGGACTGAGATTAAATGTGTGCGTGTGTGATGAGGATGGGAGCTGTTGCAGGAGGAGTTCCGTGAAGAAGAGCTTGTGGAGAAGTTGGTTGGGTCTTGAATTGGAATTAATGCTGTACCCTAAAAAGGGCACATGTTCTTCAGAGGATCAAGAGGAAAACTGTTGTGGGTGAAGATCAGCTACTGGAATATTGCTGGAGTCACTGAATTTAGCAAAAGGGTTTATTACAGTTAATAAAAAATTAGTAACAAGGATAGTAATAAATGAATTGCCATTTGTTGAGTGCTTTCTAGGTACCAAATATTGTACCAAGCACTTCACAGATATTCTGCCTTTTAATTCTCTAGCAACTCTTAGAGTAGAAGATACATTCCTCTTTCAACTCTTATTTTTTAAAAATTATTTATTTATTTAAAAGCAGAGAGTGAAAAAATCTTCCATCTACTGGTTTACTTCCTAAATGCCCACAACAGCCAAGGGTAGGGCAGGCAAAGCCAGGAGCCAGGAACTATATCCAGATCTCCCACTTGGGTGCGGGGACCTAAGTACTTGGGCTGTTATCCACCGCTTCCCTGGCACACTAGCAGGAAGCTGGGTAGGAAGTATGGAGTAGCCTGGACTCTAGCCAGGGATTTCCTGTGTGTGATTTGGACATCCTAAGCTCTGTCTTAACACACCATGTCATGACAGCTGTCTCATCTTTTTTTTTTTTTTTTTTTTTAATGCCAGGTAGAGTTAGACAGTGAGAGAGACAGAGAGAGTTATAGACAGTGAGAGAGAGACATAGAGAAAGGTCTTCCTTCTGTTGGTTCACTCCCCTAATGGCTACTATGGCTGGCACTGCGCCGATCTGAACCCAGGAGCCGGGTACTTCCTCCCGGTCTCCCATGCGGGTGCAGGGACCCAAGCACTTGGCCATCCTCCGCTGCCCTCCCGGACCACAGCAGAGAGCTGGACTGAAAGAAGAGCAACCAGGCCTAGTACCCAGCACCCTAACTGGGACTAGAACCCAGGGTGCCAGTGCTGCAGGCAGAGAATTAGCCGAGTGAGCCATGGTGCTGGCCCCATCTTTTTTTTTTTAATAAGATGAAGAAACTAAGCTTAAGAAGTTGAACAAACCTTAGGAAGTGATTTTGCAAGAATTTGTTCATACTAATCAGTCTAACTCCAGGGCCCAGTATTTCCAGCTACTGGATCCTTTGTGTTAAGGGCAGTAAAAAGAGTAAGAGCAGTTAATGGTGGCTCAGCTAAGTGCTCTTAAGGTGGTTATGTATCCCTTTGTGGTATTGTCCATTGCCTTGTCCTCAGTTTGAAATTTCAGAAATTGTGTAGAACTCTGTGATATTTTTTATCAGTTCACCCGTGATTATGATTAAGAGGGTTTTGGAGACTATTCATGCTTGTCAAAGTCAGTAGAGACTTAATACATATAAAAACCATTTTTTAATTTATAAGGAGAAAGATGATTATGAAACAGAAGAGGTCCTTGGGTAGCCTGGCCATTATCTACTGCCTCCCTGCGTGTACATTACAGGAAGCTGGAATCAGAAGTAGAGCCAGGACTTGAACCCAGGCACCCTGGTATGAGATCTTCCACCTACTGGTTTACTTCCTAAATGCCCACAGCAGCTAAGGGTAGGCCAGGCCAAAGCCAGGAGCCAGGAACTATATCCAGATCTCCCACTTGGGTGCATTCGCAAACAGCATCTTAAACGCTGCACCAAATGTCTGCCTCAACAAATTCTTATCTTTGGCCTATTTTTCTGTAGTATCCATGTGGACCTCCATCCTTTCATTGTGATGTTTCCCTAGATTGGTAAGATTTAACAGAGCTCAGTTTATTTCAGATTGTTTATTTTTTTAGTGTTTGATGAGATTTTGAATATGTTTTCTCATTAGCAACAGACTTAGCAACCATTTCTTCAGGTGGGTCATTTTCATACATGGCTCATTTCATTCTTTGATGGTATTGAGTAGCTGCAGCTTCAGAGAGGTCACCATTTGATGACCTTGTCCCTGTTTGGTGTTTGGAGTTCCCTTTGCTCTGATTATAATCATCTTGTTGCCATTCTTTCCTTTGACTTGATTGTTAAATTGCTGCTTCCTTTCTTGTTGTATAAAGTCATGTAAAATTACAGTTTCCCACATCAAGAACTCCACTGACTATAGGATAGGTCTGTAGAACTCTTTGAGTTTTTTTCTCCCCTGAGAACTTACTGATTGTTCTTCATCTGTGGAGTCACAAATGTAATTTCCCTTTGGGTTCTTTTTCCTCCTCTTGAATTATTTCAATAGAAACTGCCTCCAGAGGCCACTGTTATGTCCTAGCAGGTAAAACCTCCTCCTGCAATCCCATATGGGCACAGGTTCAAGTCCCAGCTGTTCCACTTTTGATCCAACTTCCTGTTAATGGCCTGGGAAAAGCAGCAGAAGGTGGCCCAAGTGTTTGTGCTCTTGACACCCATGTGGGAGAATTGGATGAAGCTCTTAGCTCTTGGCTTTGGCCTGGCCCAGCCCTGGCTGTTGCAGCCATCTGGGGAATGAGCCAGGAATGGAAGATATCTCTTTCTCTCTTTCTCTGTCTCCCCCTCTCTTTATAACTCTGATTTTCAAATAAATAAAGAACTAAATCTTCAAACAGACAAACAAAACTGCCTCCAGATAACTCTATAGAAAATGAAGCCTCTACCCCACCTGATTCTGGCTTTCTCTAGTAATGGCTGATATTTTATAAAGTAGTTTAAGTATCCCTCTCTGCTTGAAGTAATTGTATAGATCAGAAATTGTCCAGCTGACCTGTGGGCCAAGTCTTGGTCCATGTGCCAAGAGTGGTTTTTACATTTTTAAGTGTTTGCAAAAAAAAAATTTTCCTGCGTCTGGCACCGTGGCACAGCAGGTGAAAGCCCTTGCCTGCAGTGCCGGCATCCCATATGGTTGCCAGTTCTAGTACCCCAGCTGCTCCACTTCTGATCCAGCTCTCTGCTGTGGCCTGGGAAAGCAGTGGAGGATGGCCCAAGTCCTTGGGCCCCTGCACCGTTGTGGGAGACCTGGAAGAAACTCCTACTCCTGTCTTTGGATCTGCTCAGTTCCAGCTATTGTGGCCATTTGGGGAGTAAACCAGCAGATGGAAGATCTCTCTCTCTGTCTCTGCCTCTTTCTGTAACTCTGTCTTCCAAATAAATAAAATAAACCTTTAAAAAGATTTCCTGATATATGAAATAAAAATGTGGGTGTCCATAAAGTTTTATTGAAATATAGTCATGTCTATTTCTTAGGTATTATCCAAGGCTGCTTTTGCACCATATCTACAAAGTCAAACATTGTGGCAGAGACTGTATGGCCCCAAACCCTTAAATAGTTATTGTCCATCTTCTTATAGAGGAAGTTGGATGACTGGGTTTAGAAAATGTTTCTATGTCTGTCTGACACAGTCATGCAACTTGGAGGGACTTTGAAAATGATTGGCATTTACTGGCATGATGATGCAGTCTTGAAGATGTTGGTCAACCTTTTTTTTCCTCTCTAGATGTTTGTCAAATGGGTGAATTTCATTGTATGCACAGTTTTGAAAGACATTTAACAAAATACTACTTCTGAGAAAAAAAAAGATTTATTTATTTATTTTGAAAGTCAGAGTAACAGAGAGAGAAATCTTCCATCCACTGGTTCATTCCCCAGATGGCCACAATGGCCAGGGCTGGGCTAGGCCAGAGCCAGGAACCAGGAGCTTTTTTTGGGTCTCCCATGTGGCTATCAGGGTCCCACTTAGGCCATCTTCACTGCTTCTCCCAAGCCATTGGCAGGGAGCTGGATTGGAAGTTGAGCAGCTGGGACAGGAACATGCACCCATGTGGGATACTGGTGTTGCAGGTGGCAGCTTTACTGGCTTCGCCACAATGCTGGCTCCTAACAAAATACTTTGTTTTTTTTTTTGGCAGGCAGAGTGGATAGCGAGAGAGAGAGAGAGAGAGAAAGGTTTTCCTTTTTGCCGTTGGTTCACCCTCCAATGGCCACTGCAGCCAGCGCATCTCGCTGATCCGAAGCCAGGAGCCAGGTGCCTCTCCTGGTCTCCCATGTGGGTGCAGGGCCCAAGGACTTGGGCCATCCTCCACTGCCTTCCCGGGCCATAGCAGAGAGCTGGCCTGGAAGAGGGGCAACCGGGATAGAATCCGGCACCCCAACCGGGACTAGTACCCGGTGTGCCGGCGCCACAAGGCGGAGGATTAGCCTGTTAAGCCATGGCGCCGGCCAAAATACTGTTTTTTTAATATTTTTTTAAATTTTAATTTTTTTAAGATTTGTTTCTTTATTTGAGATGTAGAGTCACAGAGAAAGGTAGAAATAGAAAGGTCTTCCATGTGCTGGTTCAATCCTCAAATACCTGTTATAGCCAGAGCTGGGCCGATCAGGAGCAATAGAAGAGGAGCACCCGCGACGTGAGCTGGCGCCCACGTGGGATGTCAGTGCTGCAGGCGGAGGCCCAGCCCACTACGCCACAGTGCCCCTATTTATTTATTTGAAAGTTACAGAGAGAAGGAGAGATCTTCATCTGCTGGGTCACTCACCATATAGATAAAGCACTGGCCCCACAAAATAAATTTGGACACTTAGCATTGCTCAAGTGGATTTCAGGACATTTCCAACATGTAAGTAAAAGAATTAGTGTCAGGAAGCAGGCTGTCTTATCTTGAAACACAGTCTAGGGGCTGGTGTTGTGGTGTAGTGGGTAAAGCTGCCGCCTGTGGTGCCAGCACCCCATATGGACGCCGGTTTGAGTCCCAGCTGCTCCACTTCCAATCGACTCTCTGCTATGGTCTGGGAAAGCAGTGGAAGATGGCCCAAGTCCTTGGGCCCCTGCACCCTTGTGGAAGACCCAGAAGAAGCTCCTGGCTTTGGATCAGCCCAGCTCCAGCCATTGCGGCCATCTGGGGAGTGAACCAGCGGGTGGAAGAGCTCGCGCGCTCTTTCTCTCTCTCTCTCTCTCTCTCTGTCTCTCTCTCTCTCTCTACCTCTGCCTTTCTGTAACTCTGCCTTTCAAATAAATAAATCTTTAACAAAAAAAAAAAAGAAAGAAAGAAAAGAAAAGAAGAAGCCCAATCTGAATTCTACCCAGAAAAAAAACCATTTTCCCTTCGTGAACTTCCTATACTTTTATACTCAATATTAGGTGTGTCTGTGTAGAAATCCTGGGTTGGATATCTGGAAGTCAGTTCTCGACCCCTGAGTTACTTTCTCCTTCCTCTCTCCCTCTACCCACTTTCTCTTTCCTTTGTTCCTTCCTGTCCCAGAAGCATGACTTACTGGGATTCTCTGGTGTTCCTTGTCATTCCCTGTTCTAGTTTTTTTTTTTTTTTAAAACCCTTTTGTCGTTTTAATGTTGAATTAGTCTCCCTTGAAACAGTGCCAGGGAAATAATGATTACTTTTGAAAATGCCAGATTGTTATAGGACCAGTGTGGTCTTTTTGGCTGCTTTGAATAGGATAAATGAGAGGTCAGCATATCGTTCAGCTTCAGTCAGAGAATGGCAAACAAAAGATTATCTGATCTCACTATGAAATGAAGACAAGGCATTTTTGCACTCATGAAAACTGAATAGGTTTAGGTAGTGGGGAGCCAGTTGACTCACCACAGTTCCCATCAGCTATTTGAGTGTTTAGACTTGTATTTAAAATTCTGTCTCTTGCTTTTACATTTTTCCTTAATTATATCTCTTGCATACTCTTTATCTTAATCCTGGGTTACATCATTTTTTCCCCCTCTTAATTCTCCAGCCTCCCACGAAGCTGACAAAATAGAGAATGTGTTTCAATTCTTGGGATCATTTTGTTATGTATTCAGCAACAATTCTAAGAACTTTTTCTAGGACTTTGGACTTTTCATCATTGTGGTTTTTAAATTTAATTTCAGCTGTCATTGCTGAATGGAAGTCATTTCTCAGTTGCTTTGGAACCCTTCCCCACTTTTTTCACATCATCTTCCTTGCTCCCCTCATTTTGGGTTTCAGAATAAATACAGAGTAAGATGAACAAATAGGGAAACATCCTGTTAAATTTTAAAGAATGGAATAATTTTGCAAATGCTGTTGATGTCTCATAAATCAATTATACCTCATTCTCTGTTCTTGGAACTAAAGTTTACAATGTGGTTAATAGACTTTGAGAAAGCTCCAGACTTTGTTTGAAGTGAAGTTCTCATCTCTTAACCCGGTTGACTGTAAACGAGCATCATTACTGGCAGTAAGACTGCGATGCAGTTGTTACAGGTTCATTATACCCATTGGTTTTATAGAACTGGAAATTCAGAAGGTTTTTTTTTTTTTTTTTTTTTTTTTAAGATTTATTATTTGAACAGCAGAGTTACAGAGAGGCAGAGGCGGAAAGAGAGGTCTTCTATCTGCTGGTTCACTCCCCAGATGGCCGCAACAGCTGTAGCTGAGCCGATCCGAAGCCAGGTGCCAGGAGCATCTTCCGGGTCTCCCACGTAGGGTGCAGGGGCCCAGGCACTTGGGACATCTTCCACTGCTTTCGCAGGCCATAACAGAGAGCTGGATTGGAAGTGGAGCAGCCAGGACTTAAACTGGTTCCCATATGGGTTGCCGGCACTACACGTTCGGCTTTACCTGCTAAGCCACAATGCCAGCACACAAAAGTTTTTTTGTTTTTTTTTTTTTTAAGATTTATTTATTTATCTGAAAGATTTATGCAGAGAGAGGTCTTCCATCTGATGGTTCACTCCCCTGATGGTTACTACGGCCCGAGCTACACTGATCTGAAGCCAGGAGCATCTTCCGGGTCTCCCACATCGGGACAGGGGCCCAAGGACTTGGGCCATCTTCTGCTTTCCCAGGCCATAGCAGAGAGCTGGATTGGAAGTGGAGCAGCCGGGTCTCGAACTGTCGCACCCATATGGGATGCCTGTACTTCAGGCCGTGGTGTTATCCTGCTGAGCCATAGCACCAGCCCCAGACAGGTATTTTTTGATCTTTCATGTCTACTTAAGGAAATTTATCCTACAGAGATTCTTGCATGAGTGTATAAAGATTTAAATGGATATATATGTGTATGTGTCTGTATTGGGGGTAGGGAGAGGTGGTAACTGCAAGTGGTTAGAGATAGCGGTAAGGCCGATGCTGCAGCTCACTAGGCTAATACTCCTCCTGCAGCGCCAGCACTCCAGGTTCTAGCCCTTGTTGGGGTGCTGGTTCTGTCCCGGTTGCTCCTCTTCCAGGCCAGCTCTCTGCTGTGGCCCGGGAAGGCAGTGGAGGATGGCCCAAGTGCTTGGGCCCTGCACCCGCATGGGAGACCAGGAGGAAGCACCTGGCTCCTGGCTTCCGATTGGCGCAGCATGCTGGCCATAGTGGCCATTTGGGTTGGGGGGTGGTGAACCAATGGAAAGAAGACCTTTCTCTTTGTCTCTCTCTCTCTCACTGTCTAACTCTGCCTGTTTAAAAAAAAAAAAAAAAAAAGGCAGTAAGAGAAAACAATCTAAATGCACACAAATAGGATAGAGTTTACCAGCCATTAAAAGCAAAGAGATGTACAGAGATACAGCCATATACACACCCAAAGAGCTTTTTTTTTTTTTTTTTTTTTTTTTTTTTAAGAAATTTATTTATTTGAAAGGCAGTGACAGAGTAGGAGAAACAGATCTTCAGTCTGCTGGTTCACTCCCCAGATGCTTCCAACAGCCAGAGCTGAGCCAGGCTGAGCCATGAGCCAGGAACACCATCTGGGTCTCCAACATGGGTGGCAGGGGCCCAGATATTTGGGCCGTCCTCCACTTTTTCAGGGTGCAAGAAGCAGAGCAGCTGGGACTCAAACCACCACTCCCATATGGGGTATGGCTTAACCTGCTGCACGCCACAACTCTGACCCTTCGGAGAGCTTTTAAAGAGTGGAGCTTTGTCGGCCGGCGCCGCAGCTCAATAGGCTAATCCTCCCCCTTGCGGCACCAGCACACCGGGTTCTAGTCCTGGTCGGGGCGCCAGATTCTATCCCGGTTGCCCCTCTTCCAGGCCAGCTCTCTGCTGTGGCCCGGGAGTGCAGTGTAGGATGGCCCAAGTTCTTGGGCCCTGCACCCCATGGGAGACCAGGAGAAGCACCTGGCTCCTGCCATCGGATTAGCGCAGTGCGCCGGCCGCAGTGGCCATTGGAGGGTGAACCAACAGCAAAGGAAGACCTTTCTCTCTGTCTCTCTCTCTCACTATCCACTCTGCCTGTCAAAAAAAAAAAAAAAGAGTGGGTCATTGGGGCTGATGCTGTGGTGTAGTGGTTTAAAGCTGCCACCTGCAGTGCCGGCATCCCATATGGGTGCTGGTTCAAGTCCTGGCTGCTCCACTTGCAATCCAACTCTGCTATTACCTGAGAAAGCAGAAAATGGCCCTAGTTCGTGGGCCCCTGAACCTGCATGGGAGACCTAGAAGGAACTCCTGGCTTCGGATTGGCTCAGCTATAGCCATTTGGGTCATTTCAGGAGTAAACTAGTGGATGGAAGACCTCTCTCTCTGCCTCTTCCTCTCTGTAACTCTGCCTTTCAAATAAATAAATCTTTTAAAAAAAAAACAAAACTTAAGGGCTGGTGCCCTGGCACAGTAGGTTAATCCTCCACCTGCGGCGCCTACATCCCATATGGGTGTTGGTTCTAGTCCCAGCTGCTCTTCTTCCAATCCAGCTCTCTGCTATGGCCTGGGAAAGCAGTAGAAGATAGTCCAAGTCTTTGTGCCCCTGCACCCACATTGGAGACCTGGAAGAAACTCCTGGCTCCTGGCTTCAGATCGGCGCAGCTCCAGCCGTTGCGGCCATTTGGGCAGTGAACCAACGCAAGGAAGACCTTTCTCTCTTTCCCTCCCTCTCATTGTCTGTAACTCTACCTCTCAAGTAAATAAATAAAATCTTTAAAAAAAAAAACCAAAAAACAAAAAACTATTCAACAACCAGCAATGTTGTTACTAATAAGGATAGGGATTAATTTCACAGAGAAACCAATTAATTCCACCATAACAAATCCTGTTGCTAGTGCCATGGTGATTGTCTAGGATTCTAGATAGGTTTGGTGCATCTATTTATTTATTTATTTGAGAGGCAGGCAGATCCCATCTGCTAGTTCACTCTCCAAATACCCTCAACAGGTGGGCCTGGATGGGGCCAGAACTTAAGCCAGGTCTCCCACTGGGAGGACCAATTACTTAAGTCATCACTGTTGCCTCCCAGAGTCTTCATTGACAGGAATCTGGAGTGAGGAGTGGGAGCAGAGAATCAGATTCAGGTGTTCTGATGTGAGGTTTTCTTAATCATTTGACTAAATACCTGTTCCTTATAGCTTATATTTTTTGTTTATTTTCATTTTATTTAAAAGGCAAGGAGAGATCTTTGATTTACTGGTTTACTCCCCAAATGCCCTCAACTACCATGGCTGGGCCAGGCCAAAACTAGGAACCTGGAACTCAGTCTTCGTCTCCCCATGTGGGTGGCAGGGACCCAAGTACTTGAGCCATCATCTGCTTCCTTCCCGGGGTGCACATTGGCAGGAAAGCAGTGCTGAGATTTGAAGCAGGCACCCCAGTATGGGACGTGGGCATCCCAGGTGGCGTCTTAATTGCTGCACTAAATGTCCCTCCCCCATCCTATCTATTATATAGACAAGGAGACTCAGGGTACACAGGCATCTCTGTTGCAGAGGTGGATGGGGTCCTAGCTCCTAGTTGGGGTTCTCCTGGACTGTGTGACTGTGATAAGTTGTAATTATTGATGTGCTAGAGATTTTGCTTTATTGAAGGAAAAGGACCATTGTCTTCCTCTTTTCTGGATGGTATTTGCTGTGTCCAGCGATGTTGCAGTCACTGTGCATGTGAATAACAAAGGGTAGTTGGTCCTCCGTCTGCTTCCTCTGGGTCATGTTACCGGTGTTCCTAGAGTGGTGGCTGTAGAGATTAGAGTGTCTCATGCGTTGTGCTGTGATGGAAATGATGCTAATGTGATAGGAAGTAAGAAGAGAAACTCGCTGTCCTTTCAAGGGGCTTCCCTGCAGCTTCACCAGCTTGGTGCAGTGAAGGGCTCCATTTGCCAGTGAGCACGAACATGTTTCTGTGTTCCTCTCTGCTACTCAGTGCTCAGGTACTCAGTATGATGCAGAGAGTGAGCGTTTGAATCTGGGCCCTGTTATTTACAGAACTTGGAATGCAGCATGCACACAGTTCCTCCCTCCATTTGTTGTAGGTGTATAACTCTGCAGAGTGTGTCACGCTCTATTTCATGAGCTGATACAGTACTTAAGCAAAACTGACAAAAATCCCAACCATCCTGGCCTTTACGTTCTGCAGAGGGAGACAAAGCAAACAAATAAAGTAGAGCGTCAGGTGGTAATATGGCTAGTAGAGAGGGCTGGGGAATCCCAGGGTAGATTTGGTGTGTAAATAAGGATGAGTCAGAGCCATGGAGAAAGTGACATTTGAACAGTGACCTGAAGGAACAGAGAGGGAGCCATAGTTTGAGATTGGGAACGAGTGGCAAGTGCCCAGTCTGTGATGCAAGGTGTGCCTGGTATACATGGCAAGGTCTGGGGCAGGGCTTGCAATGTAGCTGAAGCAAAGTAAGTGAGGGGCAGTCATGATGGTGATGTTGGAGAGGCAGTGGGGTCCCTACAGCCTGTTGTGAGGACTTTGGCTTTAAACTGATTTCACTGGGGCCACTGAAGGACTTTGAGCAGAGGTATGACAGGGTCTGACTTGGGTTTTTTGATTGATTTTCCAAAATGGAAAAATGGATTTTCCATATTGACTTTTCAAAAGTCAGTTATATTTCCCGCAACAGAATATGGAGAAATATGTTTTCTTTCATCCTTACAATACCATATTAAACTTAATTTTTACCCATGTGAGGGGTGAAAAGTAATACTTTATTATTTTAATTTGTATTTTTTAATTTTGAAGCAAAGTTGACTTCACTTTTTGTGGCCTGCCTTTCCATATTCTTTGCCTGTTAATTATTTCATCTTTTAAAAATTTTCTAGCACCTCTTTTTTAATGAAATGGTGGTTGTTTTCCCACCATTTTGACTGTATTTCTGATACTTTTTATTCCCTTTCAAAACTTTTATGTAATTACTTTTATTTCTCTCTCTTATTTATTTACTTATTTGAGAAGACAAGAGACAGAGAACTCCAGTCCTCTGGTTTATTCCCCAAATGACTGCAGTGGCCCTGGGTCAGGAGCTAAACCTGGGAGCCTGACCTGAATCTGGATCTCCCATGTGGGCATCAGGGACCCAGCTACCAAAGCTATTACTGCTATCTCCCAGGGTCCTCATTAGCAGGAACTGGATAGCAAATTCCATCACTCTCTTATGGGATGTCAGCACCTTAACTGCTAGGCCAGAGGCCTCCCCTCTATTCCTTTTATGTCTTCTGGGTTTTGAGTCATCCTTAGAAGGGCCATAAATAAATTGGTATTAATTATTTATTTGAAAGGCAAAGTTACAGAGAGAGAGTGAGTGAGCCAGAGAGTTCTTCTATCCACTGCTTCACTCCCCACATAGCTGCAATGGCTGGATTGGGACCAAAATCTAGGTCTTGTGTTTTAGCTCAGTCGTCTGAGATTTGAATTATATTTGAGTTATATTCTTTCATAGTGGGAACGAAAAACACAGCGTAATCTTCTTTATATGGTGTACCTTCACGGGGTGTGTCCCTAGGGTTTGACTTTAATTCCTCAGAGTTTCCATTATAGGACTGGCTGGACAGTGGCCCAGAACAAGCTATTCAACAAGACCCTCAAAGCCCTGCAGTGTGATCGGCTTGCCCGCCTGGCCAATGAAGGGGTAAGACAGAATCTGCCCACGGTGGGCTCTTCCTGACTCAGGCCTCACTGCTGACTCACTTGTCCTTCCCATAACCAAATGCTTCTTGTGTTTTATCACTTCCACTTATCTTTCAGGCTTGTAATGAGCCAGTGCTGCGCCGTGTTGCCGTGGACAAGTGTGCGAGGAGAGTGCGACAGGCACTGGCAAGTGTAAGCTGGGACACCAAGCTGATCCAGTGGCTACACACCACCCTCGTGGAGACCTTGAGTCTGCCCATGCTGGCAGCCTACCTGGATGCTTT
Organism: Lepus europaeus; assembly: GCF_033115175.1. Lineage (NCBI taxonomy): Eukaryota > Metazoa > Chordata > Mammalia > Lagomorpha > Leporidae > Lepus > Lepus europaeus. Next base: position 86,424,021 of record NC_084839.1, on the reverse strand, counting down.
GCAGACGCTGAAAGGGAAGGTAAGGCTGTAATTGGTACCTGCCCTTCCTGGGGGTAACTGTCTTCTGTGGATTCAAGATGTGGGGTTGAACAGGGTCATTTCCTATGCGGCCTAGAGGAGACAGGGCGTCATTTCATGTAAATATCTTCAGCCCTGCCATCTCCAGGATGAGGTGTGGGGTCTAAAAACTAGAGTCACTCTAGCCTTACAGCTTGTGGTTTGAGTGGTGAATCAAATTGTGATGGGGTGATGAAGGATTTCTTAGGGAGATGGATTACAGAACAGGGCAGTGAGTTTCTCATCTCTCTTCATCATTGGATGAGTCTTCAGTAGCAACACTTGGTCTGTAATTTGTTACAAATATCTCATTATGTTTCCCTGCTTTCTTAGACAGTATTGTGCAACAGTTGGGTTAGGATTTGCTGTGATGTTAATGACCATGCTGGGCTGTCCTCATTGAGATAGAGTGTAGGTGCTGGAGGCTGATTGCTTGGCTGATCTCAGCTCTGTCACTGATCAGCTGTGTGAGCTCAGCCCAAGTTGTCCTTGGTTCTCCTCTCTAAAATGTGGCTAAGGATAACACCCATTTAGGAATTTTGTGAAAATTTAGTTAGTTAATCCAGGTAGATTGCTTGATACAACACTGGGCATATAGTAAGCCTATAGGAACTGTTAATGATTCTTTAAATAGCATCCTCCTAGGTTCTTGACTATTTGGGATGTTTTGTTCCACTACAAAATAGCATGGACAACTTGGATTAATTCAGTTCCTGGCTTTTTTTCTCAGTAGTTTTTCATTCTTTGCGAGAAACTGGCTTGTCTTGAGGCTGTAAATTTTCTGGCCAACTGCTTTCACCAACTATATCTCAAAATTTTCAGGCTCATTTTTTCTTATTTTTAAGTTGAAGGATGCTCAGTTTGTTAGAAAGCTAAAGAAGACTGATTTAGTGCTAAAACAAAACTCAGGACTTGATGCATTAATTTTATATGCATAGTAGGAAATTTGATCCTAGTTTATTCATTCAACTAATATGATTTTGTGCGCCTGTAGTGTGCCAAGCACTGGGGTGAATAAAATAGAACTGCCCCCTGCTGTGGTGGAGCTTGTTTTTTAGCGGACAGAGAAAGTCCCAGGTTTCCCTTTGTCTTGCTCCCTTGCATTATAAACCTTGGGCCAGGAGGGGAATGGTGGGCAGACATGGGCATAGGTAGGGTGTGGGGTCAAGACAAGACCCTCGCAGAGAGTTTGGCCCATGAAAGCAGTAAGCATTTTCAAAATACATTCTCCACAGTGTTGTTTTTTTTTGTTTGTTTGTTTGTTTTTTTGTTTTTTTGTTTGTTTTTTTGACAGGCAGAGTGGATAGTGAGAGAGAGAGAGACAGAGAGAAAGGTCTTCCTTTTTGCCGTTGGTTCATCCTCCAATGGCCGCTGCAGCCGGCGCATCGCGCTGATCCGAAGCCAGGAGCCAGGTGCTTCTTCCTGGTCTCCCATGCGGGTGCAGGGCCCAAGGATTTGGGCCATCCTCCACTGCCTTCCCGGGCCATAGCAGAGAGCTGGCCTGGAAGAGGGGCAACCGGGACTAGAACCCGGTGTGTTGGCGCTGCAAGGCGGAGGATTAGCCTGTTAAGCCACGGCACCGGCCCACAGTATTCTACCATTCGAAAAAGTACAGTGTTGGTGAATATACTGGAGAGAGTGAGTGTGAGTAGTGGACCAGTTCTCTGGTAATTCTGCCTCACCTACGGCAAGCATAATTTGGGTATGATTTTCCTTTTAAGGAAGAGTTTGGACTGTTTTCCCACTTTAGTTACTGGTTGGTTGTGTCCCTTCTACAAGATAAAGCAAACTCAGCAGACCACTGAGTGATCCTCAGGTTGGTGCTGCCTGGCTGTGCTGCTGGGGCACAGTGTGGGTGAGCCGAACAGTGGAAGACTCGCCTGGTGCACAGTCTTGGAATATTTTCCACAGTGGTTATTTTCCCACAACTATGTTTAAATGATTATTTGTTTTCATATAGTTGAAAGAGCAAGAGAGAGAGCTGTCTTCCATTTGCTGGTTCACTCCTCAAATGCCTGCAACAGCCAGAGCTGAGCCAGACTGAAGCCAGGAGCTGAGAACTCAATCCAGATTTCCCATGTGGGTAGCAAGGACTCAAGTACTCAACCATTACCCACTGCCTCCCAAGGTGCACGTTATCAGGAAGATGGATTGTAAATGGAGCTAGGACTGAGTCCAGACACTCAGATAATGGGATGTGACTGTCCCAGGTGATGGCTTAACTGCTGTGCCCACCCTCAGATAGAGCTTTTAAATTAGATCAGATCCTCTGCCTCAAAGTGTTGAGTGGCCCACAATTACAGAGTCAGTAATAAAGAATGACCATTTAGGGTGAAGATCCTGTACAGTTTGGCCTGAGCCTTTTTAAGTAGCTCTGTATCTTCATTCCTATTCTAATCCCCATTTCAGTCTACCTGGACCTACAGTAAGCCCCACACTTTATTGCCACTTGCTGGTATCTGTGGCTGGAAAGCTGCTTTCTCATCCTCTGTTAGTGCCTTGCCTATTCTAAAGAGTCTGTTTCACTCTACATGCTGTATTTCAGATGGAAATTGCCTGTGAATTTCCCTCTCCTCTGGACAGTTTGTGTCAGCAGTGTGGGCCTTCAGTTCATTTTGTGACATTATCAGCCACCCCTCCCCCATTGTGTGTGTTTGTGTGTTTGTCCTCATTGCCACTTGTAGATTAAATTCCTCAAAGTACTAGCTTAGTGTCTGTATGAGCAGGTTTTTTTTTGGTTTTTTTGTTTTTGTTTTTGTTTTTTTTTTTAAGATTTTAGAGATGGAGAGACATAGAAAGATGGATAAATCTTCCATCGACTAGTTCACTCCTCAAATGGCCTCACTAGCCAGCACTAAGCCAGGCCAAAACAAGAAGCCTGGAACTGCATCCAAGTCTTCCATGTGGGTGACAGGGGCCCAAGTGCACATTTGTCCACTGCTTTTCCAGATGCATTATCAGGAAGCTGGTTCGGAAGTAGAGCATCCAGGACTCACACGGGGCTCATGGCCACAAAGCTGTCCTCAACAGCTCTTTCGTAAACATTTGTTTCATGAGTTAAACTGAGAACATTGGTACAATCTCTTGATTTCTTCTAAAGAAATCTTTCTAGTCTCTCTCCTTAAATTAAGAGCAACTTATCTTCTGTCTGAGCTCTTACAACTTGCATGAAACTATGGTAGTCTTTATTCTCCAATTTCTCAAAAATGTTCTTTTGCTTTTTTGAAAACTACTTCTAATTAAAATTTTTTCCTTTCCCCTCTGTCATTGTGACCTTTGTGGGTAGAATGGAATTCACTCAGATATTTCTTTCAGTGTAAACATCAGCATAAGATAGAGAAATTTATTAGCATTTTGGCATCCTTTCTTATAATGTTTCTTCTGAGTAGAGATCATTTTCCTGTTTTGTTTTACCTGTAACATTTTAGCAAAATTGTTTCTGTTTTTCTGTATGTTATTAACAGATTCTTTAAAAAAAAAAAAAGAAAGATTCATTGATTGATTGATTGATTTGAAAGGCATTGTTGGGGCCGGCGCTGTGGCACAGTGGGTTAATCCTCTGCCTGCGGCAGTGCAGTGGCATCCCATATGGGCGCCGGTTCTAGTCCTAGCTGCTCCTCTTCCTATCCAGCTCTCTACTATGGCTGAGATGGCAGTAGATGGAAAAACTCTTTATCTCTACCTCTCTCTGTACCTCTGTCTTTCAAATAAATAAAATAAAAATCTTTAAAAAAAAAAAAAAGAAAGAAAGAAAGGCATGTTACAGAGAGGCAGAGGCCTAGAGAAAGAGGTCTTCCATCTGCTGGTTCACTCCCCAAGTGACCGCAATGGCTAGAGCTGTGCCGATCCAAAGCCAGGAGCCAGGAGCTTCTTCTGGGTCTCCCTCGAGGGTGCAGGGGCCCAGGGATTTGCGCCACCTTCCACTGCTTTCCCAGGCCATAGCAGAGAGCTGGATCGGAATTGGAGCATCTGGGACTTGAACCAGTGCCCATATGGGATGCTGGCACTGCAGGCAGCGGCATTATCCACTACACCACAGCGCTAGCCCCTTAACAGATTCTTAAAAGTATTTGAAAGTAATCCTTGGGGCCTGTGCTGTGGTGTAGTGGGTAAAGCTGTTGCCTGTGATACCGGCATCCAAACAGGTGATGATTCATGTCCTGGCTGTTCCTCTTATGATCCAGCTCCCTGCTGATGTGCCTGGGAAAGCAGCGGAAGATGGCACAAGTGCATGGGTCTCTGCACCCATGTAGGAGATCTGGAAGAAGCTTCTGGCTTCAGACAAGCCAAGCTCTGGCTGTTGCAGCCATTTGTTAAGTGAACCAATGGATGGAAGACCACTTTGTCTTTCCCTCGATCTCTAACTCTGCCTTTCAAATAAAAACAATCTTTAAAAAAAAAAAAAAAAGGAAATAACCCTTAATATACAGTTAGATGGATAATTTGCTTAACAACTCTCTTACATACACATTTAGGTTGCTCCAACTTTTTTTTTTTTTTCCATTTATTAAACTTTTATTTAATGAATACAAATTTCCAAAGTACAGCTAATGGGTTACAATGGCTTCCCCCCTCCCATAACTTCCCTCCCCCACCGCAACCCTCCCCTTTCCCGCTCCCTCTCCCCTTCCAATCACATCAAGATTCATTTTCAATTCTCTTTATATACAGAAGATCAGTTTAGTATATATTAGGTAAAGATTTCAACAGTTTGCCCCCATATTGCAACACAAAGTGAAAAACATACTGTTGGAGTACTAGTTATGGTTGCTCCAACTTTTTTTAATTTTTATTTTTTAAAGATTTATTATTTATTAGAAAGGCTGAATTAGAGAGAGGGAGAGACAGATCTTCCATCAATTTCTTCACTCCCCAAATGGTTGCACTGGCTGGAGCTGGGCCAGACTGGAGCCAAGAGTTTCTTCCAGGTACAGGGTCTCAAGCACTTGGGCATCCTTCGCTGCTTTCCCAGGCACATTAGCAGGGAGCAGGATCAGAAGTGGAGCAGGGGCTGGCACTGTGGTGCAGCAGGTTAAAGCCGCAGCCTGCAGAGCCAGCATCTCATACGGGCACTAGTTTGAGTCCCAGCTGCTCCTCTTCCTATGCAGCTCTCCGCTATGACCTGGGAAATCAGTAGAAAATGACCCAACTCATTGGACCCCTGCATCCACGTGGGAGACCTAGAAGAAGCTCCTGGCTTTGGATCAACTCAGCTCTGGCTGTTGCCGTCATTTGGGGAGTGAACCAGCAGAATGGAAGATCTCCCTCTCTTTCTCTCTCTGGCTCTGCCTCTCTCTGTAACTCTGTCTTTCAAATAAATAAAATAAATCTTTTTAAAAAATAGAATAAGTGGAGCAGCTGGTACTGCAAGCAGCAGCTTTATCCGCTGTGCCACAGCGCCAGCCCCAGGAACATGCTTTTCAGATGTGCATTTATTTGTACTTTTGCTTCTGAGGAAGGTTTGCAAGACTTAGTGAAAGTCTGTTTATGGCTCGTGGGGCCCTGTGCTGCCTGGTTGCTGGTGGTGGGAAGGTATCTCAGTGCACACTGGAAGCATCTTTGCTCTTCCTTCATTCTAGATCCCGACCTTGATTGACCGAATGCTTGTGTCCTCCAACACGAAGACTGGGGCTGCGGGAGCCGAGGCCTTGTCCCTCCTCCTGAAGAGGCCCTGGGACCCTGCTGTAGGGGTGCTTTCTCATAATAAGCCAGTAAGTTGGACAGCTCAGGACTTAATGTGGCACTTGACATCTTATACTGAAGCCTTAAGACCTTGGCAAGAGGATGATAGATGGCTTATTTTACCTTTTTTAAATTAATAACTTGTTTTGTATAATGTTTAACCTTAGTTTCGTAAGCAAAGGATCATTGTTTGGGATGAGAAAGACAGTCCTTGAATCTCATGGAAGAACACTTCTCACTCACTTGTTCTTGGGTGGGAATCTTTCTCCTTAGAGCAAACTCCCGGGCTCTCCTCTCATTCTCATCGCCTCCTCTGGCCCCTCCAGCTCCGTGTTTCCCACCTCGCGCCGCCACCGCTTCTGGCAGTCTCAGCTCTCCTGCTTAGGCAAGGTAGGTGTGGAGGCAGGATGAGCTTTCTCCTGGATGGGGGTATAGCTTTGGAAGACTGGGAGAAGGAAGTGCTGGAGGGAGTCAGAGTGGAAGAACTAGAGTGTGGAGCATCCCCTGACTGCTTGTCCAGGGCTGAAGGGATTTTAGCAGGTTAAGCAGAATTGAGAGATTTGAAACTTAACCATGCTGGCCTGGACACTGCTTCTCTCCTTCAGGTCATCCCTGTAGCCACCCATTTACTGAACAATGGCAGTGGGGTAGGCGTTCTGCAGTGTCTTGAGCATATGATTGGGGCAGTGAGAAGCAAAGTGCTGGAGGTGAGAATGTCCCTGCTTTAGTTGCTGGTGGCACACCATCATTCTGGGCTTGTTCTGCACGCTCCTGGACCTCTGACCTGACTGTCTTCCTTCTTTCCCACAAAGATCCACAGCCATTTTCCACACAAACCTGTTATCTTGATTGGTTGGAACACAGGAGCTTTGGTGGCTTGTCACGTAAGTAATTCCACCTTACTTGAGGGTCACTGAGAACCTGGAGATTGTCATAGGATGAATACTACTACTACTGCTACTACTACTACTACAGGGATTGCTCCATTGAGGCCTTTGCTATATGGCAGGCACTGTGTGCTAGATGCTTTACCTTTATGATTGCATTGTTGATTGTAGAAGACAGATTTTAGCTTTTTAACTTTATTGTGGAAAATTGTAAGCAGAAACAAAAGCAGGGAGAATATACTGGTGTAGTAAACCCCTTGGACCCTGACTTTGCTTTACAAATGGTTAACTCCTGCACTGTCAGGCTAAGTGCATCTCACCCCTGCTGGTTTTCTGTCTCCCTCAGGTTATTTTGAAGAAAATTCCAAATATCGTATAATTTCATTTATGTATGTTTCATCATGTATTATTAAAATAAATTCCTTTTTCTCTCAATGTAAGTACCATGCTATTTTCTATGTAAAAAATTAACAATAATTCTCACAAGTGAAAATTAACAGCTCTGCAATTTGATGTTATACTCATGTCCAGTCCCTTTCCAAAATGTCAAAGAACCTTTTATTATTTTTCATTTACACATCTTCCATTTTGCATAAATGTCCTAGACACATCCCAAAGCCCCAGTTTTTCTGATTCAGCTGGTCTAGCCTAGTGTGAAAGGTAGGACCGTGAGAGGATAAAGGCCATCTCCCCATTCTCCTTGCTCCCAGGATTGGTGGGACTCAGCCAGTGACTGCTCCATGGAAATCTGAAATATCTGAGAGCTACCAGTTAAGTTCAGTAGAGGAGACTTTCTTCACTTAACGGAGAGTGGCGGCATTTGTGTGGTCTTGATTGTATTTACTACTAGTGGAGAAGAATGGAGCAGAATGCTGTAGCCTGAGGGGTCAACAGGGTACAAGTATTAAGCCTCCCAAACAGAGGTGTAGCCATCTGCCAGGGTCCTCTCAGGGCCTCACTTAGCAAGGTGGGGGCTGCTTGTGTTCTCTTCTCTTCCTGCTGCCTCTGAGGATTAGAGCAGGAGAGGAAGAGGTAGGATGGGGCGGGGGGACGAGGTCTGGACCCCTCCTGGATTCTGAGTAGGCTAAGGGCAGTGAACTCAGTTGCCCTTTAGACAAACCATGCCATTATTTGCAGGTGTCAGTGATGGAGTATGTCACTGCAGTTGTATGCCTTGGGTTTCCTCTGCTCACTGTGGATGGCCCCAGAGGGGTAAGAATGGGGTGAAGATGATGGCTGGGTCCTTGGCAGCGGGAGTGGGGGCACCTCACCCAAGCCAGTGCAGAGCCACCTCCAATTGCATGGCTGACTCCTGAGCAGAATTTCTTCCAGGTCAGTGCTTTGTGAGTCTGAGCTAGCTGCATTCTAAAACCTGTACTTGTTTTAGGATGTGGATGATCCACTCTTGGATATGAAGACTCCAGTCCTCTTTGTCATTGGTCAGAATTCCCTGCAGTGTCACCCTGAAGCCATGGAGGACTTCCGGGAGAAGATTCGGGCTGAGAACAGCTTGGTGGTGGTTGGGGGCGCTGATGATAATCTCAGGTGGGTAGTTTCCACCAGAGGCATGAGAGCACCACGTTGCAGGGTTAAAGAAATGCTTGGGGGCCGGCGCTGTGACGTAGCAGGTAAAGGCACCGCCTGCAGTGCTGGCATCCCATGTGGGCGCCAGTTCAATTCTGCTGCTCCACTTCCGATCCAGCTCTCTGCTATAGCCTGGGAAAGCAGTGGAAGATGGCCCACGTCCTTGCCACCTGTGTGGCAGACCTGGGCGAGGCTCCTGGCTTCAGATTGGCCCAGCTCCGGCTGTTGCAGCCATCTGGGGAGTGAACCATCGGGTGGAAGGCCTCTGATAATGGGGTGCAGTGTCCCAAACAGGCTAAACTGCTGTACCAATCTTCTCTGACTTTCTTTATTTACTCTGTTTTTAAAGATTTAATAAATTTATTTATTTTCTTTGAAAAGCAGAGTGACAGAGAGATCTTAAATATACTAATTCACTCCCCAAATGGCCATAATAGCCAAGTCTAGGCCAGACCAAAGCCAGGAGCCAGGAACTTTATCCAGGATTCTCATGTGAGTGGCAGGGGCCCAAGTACTTGGGCCATCTTCTGCTGCCTTCCCAGGCACATTAGCAGGGAGCTGGATAGGAAGCAAAGCAGCTAAGACTTGAACTGGCACTATAATATGGGCTGTCTTTGGGGTTGGCACCCCCAGCCTCCTTTTTTATAGCTTAGTCTTCAAGATTAGTTTTAGGTTTATGTTCTAACTACAGAGCTTAAAGCAAGTCCAGGCTCCCAGTTGTCAGTCTTTTTAGGGATGTTTTGGAGAAGTCATTCTGCTTTTGTCATTTGCCAGCTTCTTAAGAATTTAGTATCAAGGCTTTTGAAGCTCAAGGAAATGTTTTCATTTAAATACCTTGTTTTTCATGGCCATTTAGGCTTTCTTTTTTTTTCTTTTTTTTGACATGCAGAGTGGACAGTGAGAGAGAGACAGAGAGAAAGGTCTTCCTTTGCCATTGGTTTACCCTCCAATGGCCGCCGCACTGCGGCTGGCGCACCACGCTGATCCGAAGCCAGGAGCCAGGTGCTTCTCCTGGTCTCCCATGGGGTGCAGGGCCCAAGCACTTGGGCCATCCTCCACTGCACTCCTGGGCCATAGCAGAGAGCTGGCCTGGAAGAGGGGCAACCTGGATAGAACCCGGTGTGCTGGCGCCACAAGGCGGAGGATTAGCCTGTTGAGCTACGGCGCCAGCCAGGCTTTCTTATCTAAATATGCAATGTGACACCAATGAAAACTATTTAATAGTGTTCCTACTGTGGAACCGTAATCCATGCAATGAGAAGAACCCAGGCAAAATGTAACACTGTGTTGAGTTGCTGTGAGGGAGTCAGTGAGATGGGAACACAGCTGAGGACTGAGAAGCCTCGTTATTCTTGACCTCTTATTTAGTTCTGCCACTCACGGTGCTCATCTGTAAAATGAGGTTGTTGGGGCTGGTGCCATGCTCACTTGGTTAATCCTCTGCCTGTGGCACCAGCATCCCATATGGGCGCCGGGTTCTAGTCCCAGTTGCTCCTCTTCCAGTCCAGTTCTCTGCTGTGGCCTAGGAGGGCAGTGGAGGATGGCCTAGGTGCTTTGGCCCCCGCACCCGCATGGGAGACCAGGAAGAAGCACCTGGCTCCTGGCTTCAGATCAGCGCAGCGCCGGCCGTGGCAGCCATTTGGGGAATTAGCCAACGGAAGGAAGACCTTTCTTTCTCTCTCTCTCACTGTCTATAACTCTACCTGTCAAATTAAAAAAAAAAAAAAAAAAAAAAAGTTGTTAACAAGATCAGAGGCCAACAGCCAGTCAAATCAAATGTGAGAGTTTGGAGGCTCAGCAGCTTCCCCCCCTCATGGGAAGCTAGGGATTTTATGACTAGCTTGCAAAGAGGGAATGCAGCGGCCGGAATCGTTTGCTCTTACCCCTTCAGTCTGTGACCACCTTTCCTCCTCTCTGTTAATCCAGTTCAGCAGTCCGCAGTAATCTGAGGGTTTGGGGCTGTGTTGGGGACCTCAGTGATACAGGTACTGTTTATCAGTGAAGCCATAGGTGTGGGCCTTCTGGAGTGGATATTCAGGGGTGCCATGCTTGATGTTTCATATTTGTTATTGGTCATTCATAATGCCACGAAGAAACTAATCAGTCCCCATTGTGCAAATGTGCAAACAGATTCAGAGCATAGCCTGAGGGCTCCCTTCCTGGGCCTAGGAAATAACCAACCCAAAAAAGAAGTCCATTCTTAATCCCATGGGTTGCCATGGATCATTTAAAACAGAACCCGTTTACTCCTTTTTGTCTCTTAGAATAAGCAAAGCAAAGAAGAAATCAGAAGGTTTGACTCAGAGCATGGTGGACAGATGTATTCAGGTAAACACCTTTTCTCCGCTAGGCTTGTGCTTAGATTTAGCCTTGTTGGCAGCAGCTTTGCTGAGGGCTAACTGGGCCCTCTGGTAGGTAGAAATCATACGCAAAGTAGAAAGAAGAGAAGGAGGAGAAGAGTGGTGAGCTGAGGTGTGAGTGAGGCGCTGGGGAGAAAGGGAGTGTTGGGGGAGTGGTAGAGTGCACTGTGCCCTAGTGCCTCCCAGTGCCATGGCTGCCCCAAAACCAGCACGGGCCTGGCTTCACGTGAGTGAGGACTAGCACATTTTGGCCAAAGCCAAAATGGAGTTGATTTTAGTTTGAAATAAACCGGGAGGCTCCTGTACTCCAGACGAAGTGTAACAGGCCGGGTTTACACTAGGATGAAATTGTGGACTTCCTGACTGGGGTGCTCACTCGCACTGAGGGGCACGTGGGCTCGGAGCCTCGGGATCAGGATGCTGAGAAGAAGAAGAAGCCTCGTGATGCCACGCGTCGAGACCTGGCCTTTGAAGTCTCCGAGCGGGGCAGCCGACCTGCTTCCCCTGCCGCCAAGCTGCCCGCTTCACCCTCGGGCTCAGAGGTAGTGTGGGCAAGGGAGGAGGCTGGGAGGGAGTACTTTGGCTGGGGAATCTGAGCTGCGGAGTTGGTTCCTTAGTTTCTGCAGATGCCTGTCTACGGTGTCAGTGCTGTAGGCCTGTGCGTCCCTGTCGGGGGAGTTCCAGGGGAACGTGCTGACTGATGTGTGACTCCAAGTGACATCTGCTTGTATCTTGACCTTTTCTCTCTACTTAGGATCTCTCCAGTGTGTCCAGCAGCCCCACCTCCAGTCCCAAGACCAAAGTGGCCACAGTCACCTCTGTCCAGAAGTCCAGTCAGATTGGCAGCTCTCAGCTGCTCAAGAGACACGTCCAGCGGACAGAGGCTGTGCTGACCCACAAACAAGCCCAAGGTAAAGGCCCCTGCCTCAGTGGTGCTCTTGGGTTCAGTCTTCCACAGTTGATGCCACGTAGCAGTTGGAATACATTAGAATCTGCAGCTTTTTCAGGGGAATAAGAGGTACTTTTCCCCCATGTTTCTGTTCAGGCAAAGTTAGGTTGAATTAATGCATTAGTAGCGCTTTGTGCTTGCTAGTTCACAGCTTTTCTGTCTTGGTGTTCTGGAGAAGTTGAGCTTTATGAGCTGCCTACATGGATATTGGCCTGACTACTAATTGGGGATGTTCTTTTTTTCTCCCAATCACTCTTGCAGTCAGGGAGCTCTCCGAAACAGGGCGATTGATTTTATCCATCAGATTCCAAGGCAATTCAACTGGTGTCATGCCCTTTCTTTGTCTTGCTCTTAGAGAGTAGATTCCCGGCTGGCGCCGCGGCTCACTTGGCTAATCCTCCGCTCGCGGCGCTGGTACCCCGGGTTCTAGTCCCGTTTGGGGCGCCAGATTCTGTCCCAGTTGCTCCTCTTTCAGTCCAGCTCTCTGCTGTGGCCTGGGAGTGCAGTGGAGGATGGCCCAAGTGCTTGGGCCCTGCACCCGCATGAGAGACCAGGAGGAGGCACCTGGCTCCTGGCTTTGGATCGGTGCAGCGCGCCAGCCATGGCAGCCATTTGGGGAGTGAACCAACAGAAGGAAGACCTTTCTCTCTGTCTCTCTCTCTCACTGTCTAACTCTGCCTGTCAAAAAAAAGAAAGAAAGTAGGTTCCCAGGCTGGGACTGTCAGCAAAGTTTATAGTGGTTCTCTGCAGATAGTTTTAGAGGGGGCAATAATATCTGATTAGTTGGAATTCATTTGAAGAGCTGCACATACTATATAAAGGTAGAATTCAGTAGGAAAGAAAATGAAGAAACGGTGCCCCTTCTTTTATCCAGTTGAATGGCCTTCCGGCAAGGCCTCTTGAACATCATTTTTTAAAAAAAATATTTATTTTTTATTTATTTGAAAGGCAGAGTTACAGAGAGGCAGAGACAGAGAGAGGTTGGTCCTCCATCCACTGGTTTACTCCCCAGATGGCCACAACAGCCAGGAGCTTCTTGGTGTCCCACGAGGGTACAGGGACCCAAGGACTTGGGCCATCTTCTGCTGCTTTCCCAGGTACATTAACAGGGAGCTAGATTGGAAGTGGAGCAGCCTGGACTCGAATTAGCACCCATGTGCAATGCTGGCACTTTAAGTGGCAGCTTTACCCACTATACCACAGCACCTGCCCTGGGCATCAGTTTTTGATGGTACATTCAAGAACATGTATTGCTGGAGTTCTTAGGAGTGCCTGGGAGGAGGAAGTAGGTGGAGCTGGCTGTAGAACAGATGTGGAGGTGGGGTAGGAGGCGGATCTGCCAGCTTCTGCTTTTAGAGTTCAAGTTCAGCTGAAACTCAGGTCTCTTGTGAGGCTGCTCATTACAGTGGTGCTAACAAAGAACAGAAGTGTAAGTAGACAGATGAAGGCTAACAGGAAACCAGTGCCCTGCATCTGTATGGATGCTCCATGAACTGGATTTCTTGAGTGTTGGCCAAATTCTGTGTGGGCAGTGTCCCCTTAGACTTTTGATAAAGATAGAGCCTGCTGTGTATCTTGGGGGAGGATCAGTCAGGAATCTAAGGAGTTCTGGAAGGCTGACTGATGAGCTGGATTGGAAGCAGGACCCACAGTGTCCCGGTGAAAAGCAGCAAGCAAGGGCTCATAGCAGCTAACTTACTGGAGCCCTTAACTCACTGTGCCCTCTTCTTGGGACTTGCTTGCCATGGCTCGTTGAGTCTTGACAGCAGCCACATGTTGTTACCTTCCATTTATGGATGGTTCCATGGAGCTACTCAACGACAGCGTCAGGTTTCAGACCCGGGCAGGAACAGAAAGAGCCCCTGTGACCAGTTTCTGGAACTTTTTCATCTTTCTCTTATTCCGTCTCTCTCTCCTTTTTCTGGCCGGCTGTGATTCTGTGATTCTTTCTGATTCATTCCAGCACAGTTTGCTGCTTTTCTGAAACAAAATATGCTGGTGAGGAAAGCTCTTCCTCCTGGCACCTCCTCCTGTCTCTTTGGTGAGTATCACTCTTCCTCTCACCTTTCCCTCGTCTGCTTTCTGCCTTATTCCCACCCCTCTTAATTCTATCCTGTCTGCTTCTCATCTGCCTCTCTCGTCTGTTTGATTTCCTCCTGTTTGTTTCTCTGAGCTTTTCCCCATCTACAGATTCTTTGTCTTGTATCTCTATTCTCTCTGTTTGCTTCTGTGTGTTTTCCTTTTTTGTCTTTCACTGTAGCTCCTTCACCTTTGTGTGCCTGTGGCCCATTGCCTGTGAGCCTGAGTTTCCCTGTGTGCCCCCTCCCTGCTTGTTTCCATGCTTCCATCCTGGCAGCTGCAGGCACACTAACCACTCATCAGAAGAAATCTGCAGCTCCTTCACCCTCCCCGTTCCTTTCTACTCTGATTCAGCGAGTACCTTTGTCCTCTCCACAGTGCCATTCCACAGTAGCTGCCTGTGCCCTGGTCATGGCCCCATGCCAGGATCCCCCTCATCCTTGTGTGGCTGCCTTTCTCCCCACCTCCACCCCGGCTGCCTATGCAAAGAAGGGCTGGGCGACTTCTGGGTTGAAAGCCAAGGACATTTGTGAGGAATCCTGAAGGATAACTTGCAAGTCCAAGAAGCTGGGCTGTGAGCATGATGATGTGTGAACAGATGGCCTTTCTCTGTACTTGTACAGATGACCCGGGGACCACCTTTAGGAGCTGTGAGGCTGCCAGGTCTGTGAGCCTCCCTCCCCAGCCTGAAGTCCTGGAGGCAGTCCTCCTTGTCCACATTTGGCAAGCACCCCTCAGCCCAGGCTCTAAGGACAGAGTGGGACTCCTCACAGTCTTGTGAAAACTCCCTGTTAGAAAGGACTGGGTGCTCCTCTGTGGGTTCTTCATGGAATGTTTATTGTCTCCTGGCTGAGTGATGACATGGGGGATGGCTTGGGACAGGAGAGTGATCACACTGTGTAGATATACTTTAGTGAGACCTCCATTTTTATTCTTGCTGTGGCTTTTGCTAGACAGATGTCTTCTGTCTTGTTCCTACCAACTCTGGGCTTCTTCCCTTCCTTTCTTCAAAGGCAAAGTGAAAGACAGGGATGGAGCCATTCTTTGAGAAGGGCAAGGTGGGCTTCAGCTCAGGCGGACCTCATTGAAGTGGACTGAAATGCGGGTCATCTCTTGTGAAATGTGGCCTGTGGATAGGTTGATCTTCCTGTGTGTTCCCATACTGACCTTGACAAACAGTGTCCACTAGGCTTTCTTGGATTGTGCAGAATCTCACCTGAGCTCCATCTCTTAGTTCCTATTTCATCAGAACCAACAGAGGAGGCAGAGAAAGAAGATCTTCGGGTCCAGCTGAAGCGACACCACCCCTCCAGTCCTCTGCCTGGCAGTAAGACCTCCAAGCGACCAAAGATCAAGGTGTCCCTTATTTCCCAAGGGGACACTCCTTCCCAAGGAGGAGGTGCTGAAGGTGAGTTTCTCAAGCCTATTTAAACCCAAATGGACCTGGCTCTCCCAGGACACAAAGTGTTGCTTCCTGGTGGCTCCTCTTGAGCAGGCAGCTCAGCCTCTGCTTCAGTGTGAGAGAGACCTGGAGCAAAAATGGCACATTAATGGCAAGGGGGCATTGACTTCAAGGGGACCGAGGACGCTGAGGGACCATTCTGAGCATGGCATATAAATATATATATTTGTTTTGAATAGAAAAAATATTCCAAAAAAGTTAGAAAATAGGAAAAGTTACCCTAATTCTCCCTCCTCTAACAAAGTTACTCTTTTTTCATCTTCAAGTCTTTGTCCACAGTATCTTGTATTTAGCCTGGGCTGTGGAACCTGGAAAGGTAGGGGCCAAATAGGTCTGAATGGTGTCTCAGGGCTTTCTGTTTTGCAGCTTCAGGAGGGAAACCCATAACCATGACACTGGGGCAGTCTTCAGCAGGGACCAAGGAGCTCACTGGACTCCTCACCACAACCAGGTGAGTCTGTTTCTCGGTTGCTGTCTCTGTTCCCTTCTTAGCTTCACTCTTGTTCTGTATTATATGGCACTGTGGAAAGATGATAGCTCCTGGATTGTTTCATTTGTGGAAATGCACCTTCTTTCTGTTTGTGGTTTTTGTCTTTCTTTTGTATCAGCTCTGAGTTCTCTCGGCTCTCATCCTAAAGTCTTTACTCTAGGCCTGACTTTGAGGACGACTAGAGGCTGGGTTCAGGAGGTAGGACAAAGCTTGGATCCAGTTAAAGCTTTGTCAGGCCCCACCTTGGACCTTCCCTGTGTTGCTAGGATCTGTGGCCCCCTGGCCTTTGGATGAGGGAGCTCCTTTCTTTATCTTCAGGTCCAGTGCTTCTGAAGGTGGAGTCACAGCCGGCCCAGCCCCTTCGGTGGTCTCCAACAGTACCACACCCAGCACTTTGCACACACTCCAGAGCCGTTTGGTGGCCACTTCTCCAGGCAGCTCCCTCCCAGGTATTTTGTAACCCAGCATCTCCCCTCTCCCAGCAAATTCTTTTAGTCTGCTGCTGGGGCATAGTCCTGGGCAAACATCCCTGGAGCTGGACGATGCAACTGTGGGCCTCAAGACAGGCATAGAGGCTGACCTGGATCTGGAATTAGCTTGAGCTGGGGGATTCATTGGCCTTGATGACTGCAGTGAGTGGATGCCCCCAGTCTGCAGGGTCTCTATATTCTCTAAGGAGGGGATCAGTAGCTGGTGGGGAATGTATGTGCTGTGTTCCATTTGGTGTTTTAAATACATCTGACTGAAGAAAACTGGAAATGGTGATGTACTGGCATTAGCAAAGCAAGACCTTGTCCTTCCTGTGCTTGTTTCTTGCTTTCTACACCACCACCCCAGCACGCCCCATTGAAAGACTCATTGCCTTGAGCCCAGCTGGGCCTGGCATCACAGATGATACCGTTCTGCAAGAGGCCCTTCCTCTTGGCTTTGAGGCCACTGGACTGTGTGTAAGGTGAAGAAGAAGGCAGATATTTGGAATTCTTCTGGTTTAAAAAGTCCTTCCTCTTCCCTAGAAATTAGGTGAGAATTTAGGTTTTTGAAAAGTGTGATTTGGGCTCTCTTTGGTTTTCCTAACACTGTCTAAAATGTAGTCTGGGTGCTTTGGAGCAGGTTGGGATGTGCAGAGTGAATCCCAAGGCAGTATCTGGCATAGTTCCTTTCCTCATAGGGCAACCAGTGTGTGTGTGTGCCTAGGAGAACTTCTTGGTATCTGAGCAGGGGAGTGTGTAGGAGCATTGGGGTTTTAGTTGGTAAGGATGGACAAGCATGGCTGCTCTTGGGATACATGCTAGTGATTGAGCTTGTTATATCCTCTCCTAGGGGCCACATCAGCCAGCAGCCTCCTCCAAGGCCTCAGCTTCAGCTTGCAGGATATCAGCAGCAAGACATCTGGCCTCCCTGCAAATCCTTCCCCAGGGCCAGCTCCACAGGTGCACATCTGCCTTCCACGGGGCTGGGCCGGTGCAGGGAGGCGGCCTCCTCAGCTTAGCTGATTTTTGCTGGGAGACTGGGTCTGGAGTCATTGGGTCCATGGCAAACAGCCTTCTTAACTGCACAGCTAGGGAGCTGTCAAAGGATAAGGTCCATCACTTACTGTGTGACCTTGGGCAAGTTTCTTGACCTCTCTTTGTTTCCTTGTCTGTAAAGTAAGGTGATAATAGTATTTCCCTGATAGAATTGTGAGCATTTACTAAGGTAATATATGCAAAATGCCTGGAAGAGTACTTTGCATGTAATAAGCAGTCAACACCTGTTAGTCTTTAATAATAAGCTTTTGGGCCCTCCAAACTCAAACGTTGCTGTTGGGTGACAGACAGCTTCTGATCACCTGGGCTTGTGTGTCCCACAGGCCACCAGTGTGAAGTTGCCCACCCCCATGCAGAGCCTGGGTGCCATCACCACGGGCACCAGCACCATTGTCCGTACCATTCCTGTGGCCACCACTCTCTCCTCCTTGGGTGCCACTCCTGGTGGGAAGCCCACAGCCATCCACCAGCTGCTGACCAATGGGGGCCTCGCTAAGTTGGCAAGCAGCCTCCCTGGCCTGGCTCAGATCTCTAACCAAGCTTCAGGTGAGTCTCTCATGAGAACTGTGGGGACTCCCAGATCTGGGATCTTCCCCGAGGACCTTCCCATCTCATGTGGGCAAGGTCTGATGTTGAACCCAACCCCACAGGGTTCTGGCGTTGATTTTTGGATTCAGTTGTGCAGACCCGTCCCCCAGAGAGGTCGAGAGGACACAGGCTGTTTCCTGTTGCCTTTCAGATTAACTGATAGGGTATAGATGACCCAGCTGGGGAGGAGGCAAAGGCGGGTGTGTTACGTGGGGGAAGAAAGTCCAGGAAAGGAAAGCCTCAGCAGAGAGGAGAGGCTGAGACCAGAGAACCTTGCTTGTCTGTCTCCCTCAGGCTTGAAGGTCCCCACCACCATCACTCTGACTCTGCGTGGCCAGCCGAGCAGAATCACCACGCTGAGCCCTATGGGTTCAGGAGCAGCCCTGTCTGAGGAGCCCACCTCCCAGGTGCTGCCCTCCAGCTCCCAGGTGAGTCTGCCTGGAAAGACTGAGGACATGGGCTCCAGTATTGGGAAGTTTGAGGCCAGCCAGCCAGCTGACAGAAGGAACTGCTGCTGCACTGGACTTGGTTCAAATCCAGACTCTGGGGTTTGTAACTTTGTGACCCTGAACAAGCCCTGGGCCTCTTTGAGTCTCCTCTTGTGTAACACTCCCTGGATGTTGTGAGGATTAAAGTTGTAAGTGCATGTGTAAATATGTTCCCATGTGGAGCAGCACCTGGTATGTGATAGTTTTTCCCTCTCCTTTCTTTCTCTTTCCTTTCTCTGTTTCATCACCCCCAAGTCATAAGTGAAGCTCGTGGCTAATACTCTGTTATTTAACAGTTCTCCAGCACCGTGCCTTCCCAGGTCTGGATGTTGTTGCTGTCTTTTTATAGCACAACTTGGTTTTTATACTCATCACCACCCAGAAAGTCACCATCAGGTCCTCTTAGCTTCTCTGGTTTCCATTGTGACCTTTCGGTTAAAATGTAATCTTAAAACAGTGATCTGAGAAGCCACCCAAAGATGGAGATTAAATAAAACAAGTACTTGAGTCCAACGTTGTTTACTTCTTCAGTACCCACTGTTTCAGCCAAGCCTTGCTGTGTGTGGCAAGTGCTGTGCAGCCTGTATGACTGAAGACCTTGCTGTCCCACGTCTCCTGGGAGTGGGATTGGACTCTACTGCCAGGTAACAGTTCCTGAGCCATTCCAGATGTTCTCTTCCCCTTTAGGGGAAAATATTGCACAGACATTCATTAGGATCGTAAATACCCGTTTTGCAGAGGGCTGGAAGACTATTTGCTTATTTTAAATTATTCTCACATTACAGAAATAACAGACTTTAGAAAGTGATGCTACTCCTTGAAATGATTTGGTTAATAGCTTGCATGAATTCTCCCAGATTCTTCTTCCTATAAGAGTATATTTTTTATTTTGGACAAAAGTAGGATCACAGACTCTTTTGTAGCTAGACTTTTTTATAAATCATGCCATGATGTATTTCCCTGTTGGTTGCATAGGGACCTGTCTCTCCTCTCAGAAGCTGCTGTGGGTGTGTAGAAGCCTGCAGAGCTGGGGCGTGTTGTGGTTTTGATACTGTATGTGATGCTGTGGTGAACACCTCGTTTATGAGTCTGTGTCCCTCTGGGCCATGGACTAAGCAGTGGAAGGTGAATGTGCCTGCTGATTGCTCTTTAAAAAAAGTTATGTACAGTTCTTGCCTCAGTGATGAGAATGCCTGTGTTCCTACACCTTTGTCAATTGTGAAACATTAGTATTTTTAATTTTGTTAATTTGATGGGTGAAAAATGAAATAGTGTTTCAATGTATATTTTTCTGATTACTTAGGAAGCTGTATGTCTTACATGAGTTGCCTGTCATGTTGTTTGTTTATTTGATTTGTAGCTGCTTTATATATTTAGATGTTAATCCTTTATGTTACATATACTCTGTTCCGGTCAGTAGGTTATCTTTTTTCTTTTTTTTTTCTGTTGAAGTATTTAGTGTTTGTCTTTTAACTTTTACTTTTGAATCTTTTTGTCATCAGGAAATTTAAATCTTTTATATAATGAAATCTTCAACTGCTTCTCTTTATGGCTCCAAGGTTTTGTGTCCTAAGAAAGCTGGTCCTATCACAAGAATATAAACTGTTTTTTTTTTTTTTTCTTTTTCTAATTTTTGTTGTGGTAGAACATTAGCATAGAATGCACTGTTTTGCTGACGCTCGGGCAAACAGCTCGGTAACATTAAGTGTGTTCACATCACTGTGCAGCCATCATCACCATTCGTCTCCAGAGCTTCCCTGTCGTCTCACACTGAGACTGCTCTTTATGTTTTCTTACAAAGCTTTTGTTTGTTTCCTTTAGTTCCTTAGTCCTCTTGGAGTTTATTTTTGTGTGCTAAGCGAGGTAAGGGTGAGTCCTTCCTCCAGTGAAATTCCAGTAAAATTGAACTGTCTCTTCCCACACTAGCTTTCTGTTGTTTGATGATGCTCATGTTATGGAAGTGTCAATTCTGTTTCTGGCTTGCCAAGATCATCTTTGTTATTTTCCTTTCTCTTTATAAATAATGTTTTTTGAGTTTGGTCCATTGATGTTTTATAATCAAATGAATTGAGTAAGCATTAATGTTCCTTTGGTTCAATTACAAAGGTGAATTACTTTGTAGATTTTCTGATATCAAACTGAATTCTAGGTGAAGGGACTTGTTCAGTATTTTCTGTTTTCTTTTTGTACATTACCTGATTTATTTGTATTTTGCAAGCAAAGGAAGCAAGAGCTATCAAAAGAGAGCAAGGGGCAGGTGTTTGGCCCAGGAGTAAAGATACCAGGTGAGACAGTCACAGACTTTATTGGAGTGTCTGGGTTCTAGTCCTGGATCTGCTCCTGGCTCTGTCTTCCTGCTAATGTTCACTCTGGAAGGGAGCAGAGAGTAGTTAGGTCCCTGCCACCCACATGGGGGACCTGGATTTAGTCCCCAGTTCCTGGCTCTGGCCTAAGCACAGCCCCCTGCTGTCGCAGGCGTTTGGGGAATGACCCAGCAAACGGGAGCATGCTCTGTGTCTCTGCTTCTCTAGTAAATAAATTACTGATTTATTTTTAGTTTGAAAAAGAAAGAAACCAAGTGTTTTGGAGGAGAAACATGCCTTTTTAAAATTTGCTTTAATTTTATTCGTGGTTTTGGCCTTTGTGTTTTATTAGGAACGTTGGTCTGGTTTTCCTCCCCTCCATTCCCTGTGTGTGTGTGTGTGTGCACACGAGCGTGCACTTTCCTTGTTCAGTTGTGTAAAATGGTAGTTCAGTCCTTGCAGAATGGGATGGAAAGGAGTTTATTTTTCCTCATGCTCTGTAGTACAGAAATGATGGGTTCATTGGTGGTTTGATGGGCCTGTTTTAGGTAATCCTCACCTTTGCTGAGCCGTGCTATGCCGACTAGAACTCAGACCAGCCTGTCCCCTGCAATGTGTGGTCCTCCTCAGCTCGCTGTGGCCAAGGGGTGCCAGGGTGGGAGGGAGCTGAGAGGAGGACAGAGGCCATCCAGAATCCTCCTTTTCCGTGACAAAATTGAAGCACAGAATACAAAGTCCTAGCCTTCTGCCTGATGGTGTTCACACCAGAGATTTGTTTTCATCTTGGAAAAGTGGGTCTGTGGTTACAAGGAGGGATCTAGGAGTGATTCCTGCTAACGGGCGTTACTAGGTAAGGGCTTGCTAGCTCAAAAGCTGCTGAGGGTTACCTCAGGGTTCAGACAGTGTGCAGCTGAGGAAAGAACAGTGACTGCGACTGGGCTCTTCAGTGAGCCGTGCCGTCCTGGCCAAATCACCTGACGGCTCTGGGCTTTGGTTCCCCTCAAGTCTTGAGGAAGTTGTAAGTTGGTGATTGTGGTGGCAGAGGCTCCATATCAGCAGGCTTTAGGAACATGAATTTTTAAATGTGGAGAAACCACCATTTTTGATATTTGTGAGACAGTTGGAAATTTGAACACTGACTACATAGTTTTTAGTATTAAGGAATTGTTCACTTTTTGTGTGTGATAATAGTATTTACATTTAAAAATACTCCTTTTTTATTTTGGAGTACATGGTATAATATTTATGAATGAGATGAATTTTTTTAAAAAATTGTTATAAACATCAGCGAGACTTCCTAAAGCCTATGAAAGCACAGAAGTGTTGTTTCTGGCACCGATTAGTACTTACTGTGTGTTTTCCTCTTGGGAATGGACTTTTGTGTTTTCCTACAAGAGAAAAACTGTCACAGGAAGGGGAGTGACACAGCCCATGTTCTGCCCTGCACCAGAGTCCTAAGAGTGGACTCCCTGCCCATGTCACAGCTCTCTGGCCTTCCTGGCCTGCTGGCCACACTGTGACCTTGGCAGGCTGGCAGGCAGGCAGGGGTCTGGCTGCAGCCCTGCAGCTGCCCTAGGACAGTGGACTGAGGCTCGAGGGCCGTCTGTGCACAGCCCTTCTTCATTGCTCCCCTCCTGCCCTGCTCGCTCTGCATTCGCAGAGGGTGAAACCTAGACAGCTAGGGAGGGTGCTGCTGAGGAGATGCCACCCCTCTCTGACTTGCATCTTCCTTCCTAAGCTGCAGTAGTCAGCAACTCTTGGCATCCTCCACACACCTACAAAACATCCAGGACCTTAGAACTTAAGTTGTTAGACCATCCTTTTCCGTTCTGTCACCCTCTCAGCTCATCTGTCGCTTGTTCTCTGCATCTCCTTCCTGTCCTTGTGCATGCCGACCTGTGGTTGAGTGCACGCTGCACTCCAGCTACTCTGGGTCATGTCATTTAATCTTCACAACGGCCCTGGGAAGTGGATGTGTCTGCATCACACAGGTGAGGGAGAAGGCTGAGAGTCTAAGCTGCTTGCTCTAAGAAGTGGTTAGGTGTCTGAGCCCACAGCCCACGTTCTGCTAACCACTTGACTGCAAGGACACACGTGTCCTTGTACACCCAGCTTCTTTCCTGTTACGAGTGACTTCTTTGGAATAAATGCTCAGTAGTGGGATGAGGGGTCAGAGGGGCTGCATGTGGCCTGGCAAAGCTTTGACCTTGTTCACTGCCTCTTCTGCCACAGCGCCTGCCTCCAGCACCCTGAAGATGCTGTGTGATGTGTCCTCCTTACCGGTTGGTGATGGCGGCCTCATGGTGGGCCCTGGACGCATATGTGGTCCTGCTGAGCTGTCCAGGTGTCTGAAGACCTCTTTAAGATGGTCATTTTTGCTTTCTGCCAACTGTCTTCAGGCTGGGCCTCTGGGTCTTGTGGAACGTCGGGCTGAGAGATGTCATGCCAGTCAGGGGAACGCCCCCCCTCCAGGATCTGCAAGTCTGGTTCCTTCAGTCTCCAGCGTCTTCAGTAGATCGGGCTGTGTGTGGGTCACAGGCACACCTTCCCTCCATCAGCTGTGATTTGACCAAAGTGTCACTGTTGGGCTGCACCTGATAATGGAGTGTCCTTTTGGAATGCTATCCTGCCGCTGCACCCTGTTGGGAGGAGAGAGCCACGTGGTCTGGGCCACAGGAGTAGTTATAACTGAGAACTGGGATCATCCGGGCCCACCAGCTGCTGGGTTTTGAACATCATCATCCCCTTCACTGGCAGCCATGGGAAACTCCCTCTTAGAAACCACGTCAGATGCTGAGTGGCCTGCTGCGCCCTGAGAGTTCTCTGTCTCTGGCAGCTTTGTAATGAAGGCAAGGAGAACTGGACTGTCATCCTTCAGCCCTTTGGCCACTGTAGATGTGGCAAGCAGTGGTCACCAGGAGGTGAAAGTGGACCCCTTTCTGTTTTTCACCATGCTGTGGGCAGTGCCTGTGCCCAGAGAGCCTGCAGGTCCGGAAGGGCTGAAGAAGAGGAGTGCGAGAGCAGAGGCAGTTGCTGGCAGATTGTGCCAAGGAGCCCTTGCTAGGAACAACTAGGGCGTGGGACTTGATTGTTGCACCTGAGGAACTGGTGAAGCTGGAAATGAGAAGTAGAGTTTTCCAAGTCAAAGGGAAGAAACTCCAACCCTTGAAAGTCCCGTCTCCAGGGCCTGGAGGTAAAGCAGGGACAGACGGCTGAGCTAACGTCCTGGCTGGCTCAGGAAGCCGAGGGCATCCAGACAGAGGCTACACTTGGATGTTTCTGTTTGTATTCTGTGTAACTTTTTCTCTTCCTCTTTCAAAGTGGGAAGATTGTTGGCAATGACTCTACTGTGTAGGGCTCTTGGTGCCAGCCTAAGCCCTGTAAGTTATGGTGCCTGGAAGAGGGGTCACTGAGGAACCCTGACCCCGCCCCCTTACCTATTCACAACACTGTACACAGAGGTAGTTTTAGGTTTGCTTTGAGCCTGTCCCCTTGAGCACAGCCTCTTTCCTTCCATACTGAGAGTGTTTCCAGTCAAGGTGATAGGTAAAGCAGCCCCAGTGTGGCTCTGTTTTCTACATGATGCAGGCCCACAGTATGGCTCAAATTGCAGTCCAGGGTTCTGACCCACAGTGCAGTATGTATCTACTTCAGGCTACCTGTGTGCAGCCCAGGGGCCTCACCTGTGGTCTGAGGGGCAGCTAGGAAGAGGGAATGAGCAGAGGAGTCTCAGGCAGGTCAGGGTGTGAAGGCCAGGTTGGGGATCTGTGTGATGGGATGGAGGGGGACTGGTACACCACACCTTCCTTCCCTGACCTTTAGAGCTGGTCTCTGCAGTGACTCACACAGAATTAGGCTGCATTTTTGAATTAGCTGGTAAGTAACTGCTTTCTGAAATTCAGGAGGCATTAGTGAATTTGAGGAAGATATGAAATCTGAAAGAAACATCCAGGGCTCAAGGGTTTGATAGCTTTATAGGTAGGATCATAATAGCAGGTGAGAGTGGGCCTGTGAGGCTAGCTGAAGCTCTTAGAAATCACAGAGGGCCCAGAACAACCCAGTCGGGATTTATGAGAGCAGCCCAGACAGTGCTGGAGAGGCTGCTCTGGAGAGATGCTGGGTCCAAAGGAAAACAAACATGTTGTGCTGCTTTATGGCAAGTGCTAGCATGCTTCCCCTGGGTGACGTGGGCTGCACACCTTGGAGACTTGCGAAACTGGAGAAAGGGAGCTGTAAGAGCAAGGGTGGCTCTTTACCGTGGAGGGACAAGCTGTTGTCAGAGTCACGTTACCCAGTTCCCTTCTCAGCCACACACTTGACAGTGAAAGGAGCCTTTACCTATCATAGCAGACCTGGAATCCAACCTCAGAAGGTAATGCTGTTGGTCGAAAACGTGGAAGGATCAAGCAGGCTTTAAATTTTTGGACAAGAGAGCATGTTGGTGCCCCATGGAAGATGTCCTTGAGATCTCTGAGAAGAAGACCTGTTCTTTCTTGGTCCCACCACTAGAACGATCTCGGGCTGGATGGGTTATAGAGCTGAGCTCCTGTAATGGTGGTTCTTAACGTTAGTGAAAATAAAAATTTGAAGAACCGAGCCTTTGCATTGCTTCCATGTATTTTCCATTGACTTCTCACGTTTATTCTGGTAACCCGCACTCAATGAAGTGGGCACAGAAAATGCAGCAACGATGTGGTAATGCCGGTGATCATCTCTGATGCCGAGGGCTTTGAGGTGGGTACTGTAATTCCTTTTATGCACGTTAGGATACTGAGACATAAGAAGGCTCATAGCAGGGCTGGAACCCAGTGTCTGTTCTACTCTGCACTGTGCTGGAAGACAGGAAGTGGAGATCAGCCCAGGAGATGAGATGTTGACTTGGTCTACATGTGACTGTTTTTAACTTGTTTTCTGCCAGGCTAAGAGTGAGTGAGTGAGTGAGGCTGTTCTGGTTGGTCCCTTGGCTGGGCCTATGTTAGTGGTTGCAGTCCTTTGCCTTTGGTCCTGAGAGTTTAATATCCCTTTACACATCCTAGTCCCTCTCCCTTGATAAGAAAATAGAGAGGAATGACTTCCAACATTCAGGTTATTTGTGAACTTGTATCCAGAGGACCTTCTATCCTGTCTTTAAATTCCAGGTCCCTACATTTGGCATGAGAGTCCTGTGGTGGAGCCCATGTTCTGGTGGACGGCTGGGAGCATCCAGTGCAGACAGGACTATTTCATAACCATCCTAGTAGAGACCTGACAAGCTCTTTCCAGCTCTCTAGTCATTCCAGTGAGTCAGATGAAGAAAGATTGGGACTCCCTCGTGGGTGGCTGCTTTCTGATCTAGTTCAGATTCTGACAACGTAAGCGTGACTGGCTAGCCCACTTCTGGGTTGGCTTTTGTCCCCACCCAGTGCAGTAGTAGTCGTATTACTGCCTTCCTAGTAAGAGTAGGGTAAAAAGGTAAGTTAACACGTGTTGCACAGTTGAGGTATGTGTGTGTTTTTAACTCAGGGTTGCTGTAGAGAGGTCTGTGCACCCTTCACCAAGTTTCCCCCACAGTGTGTGTCTCATAACAAGGACGATATCAAACCCAGGAAACTGCATGGGTACAATGAGTGTGTATAATTCTATGTCATTTTATCTCTAAGCACAGTCAAAATACAGGACTTCCATCAGCACAAGGACCTCTGTTGTGAGAGTCCCAGCATCCTCATTCCCCACCAGCTTTCCCAACCCACAGAAACCACTGTTCTCTTCTGTCTCTGTAAGTGAATGATATATAAGTAGAGCCCTGCAGTGTGTAAGGTTTTTAAGACATCTTTTCTCCATTCAGTGTTGAGTCCCCTAGTGCCCATCCAAGTTGTGGCTAGGTAGTATTCTGTGGTATGGATATACAGCAGCTTATGTAACCATTTACCTACCAAGAGATTGTGTGTGTGTGTGTGTGTGTGTGTGTCCTTGGATGGGTACCGAGGGACATTTTGTTTTTTCACAGTCTGGGGCTATGACATGTAAAGCTGCTCTGAGCAGTTGTGTGCAGCTTTCTGTGTCAATGTTCGTCTTCATCCCCCTGGGATAAACCTCCAGGAGTGAGTCACATGGTAAATTTTTGATTTTTTTAAGAATCTGCCTAACTGCGACTGTACTTCCAACAACAGTAAGGGAGATCTAGTGTCTTTGCATCCTTGCCAGGGTTTGATGTTGTTTCTTATTTTTTAGCTTGGCTCTCCTAGGAGGTTTGTAGTGGTATCTCATTATGTATGGTCTCTGAAATTTGTTGAGATTGGTTAGTGGTCAGAATATGACGATGTGTCCTGGCATGTGTTCTGTGAGTGAGTAAAAAACAGTCTATTCAGCTGTTGTTGGATGACATGTTCTGTGAATATGGTTAAAATTCTGTTGGGTGATGGTATGGTTGAGTTCCTGTATTTCCTTACTAATTTTCTGTGAAGTCATTCTATCAGTTGTTGAGAAGGTGGTGTTGAAATCTCTGTCATTGTAGAATCATCTGTGTCCTTTCGGTTCTGTCAGGTTTTACCTCACAGGATAACTGTTCCGTTACTTTGTGTGCACTCAGGATTGCTGTGTTTCTAGGTGGGTTTCATTATATGATGTCTCTCTGTGTTCCTGCTCATTGTCTTTGTCTGCTTCATCTAATGTTAACATAGCCACTCCTGCTTTCTTTTGATTAATGTTTGTATATTTTTCTCTTTTGCTTTTGGCCTTCCTGTATCATTACATTTGAAGTGTCTTGTAGACAGGTTGCAGGTAGTGTGGTTTCCCGCTGCTGACCTTTGTGTTTTAATTAGTGCTTTTAGACTGTTTCCGTTACATATAATTATAGATATTTTGGGGCTTAAGTCTGCCATTTTATTTTTTGTTTTCTGTTTGTTCTGTTTTCTGTTTCTGTATTTTCTGTCTCCTGCCTTCAAGTGGATTACTTGAGCAGTTTTTAAAAATACAGTTTTGATTTTTCCATAGTGTTCTTGAATGGCTTTTGTATAGGTTATTTGAGTGGTTGTTCTAGGTTGTTACATTACAGGGGAAGGAAACACCTGGCCCATGGGCCATATCATATAATGCCCTCGAGATCGCGTGATCTGGCCCTGCCAACGCCACTGTAGGCAGGACTTGAAGCTTAATAAATTTATAGCAGATTGATTTTTGAGTTGATAATTTTGTATGGTTCACAAATGATGTTCTAAATATCCAGATGGCCCTTGAGGGGGAAAAAGGTCCCCGCACCCCGCCCCACCCTGCATTATATGTACATGTACGTAACTCAACACGGTCTCCTGGTATCCTGAGTGAAGTGGGGAAGCCTTACCTCCCTATGTGCCCCTTGACTCTCCCACTTTGGAAATGATTGGCCAAGTTCCCAGGGAACCGTGTTTGACGGCATCACAAGTTTTGCCTCAAACGACTTAGAAAACTCATGAGAAAGAACGTCCATCGAAATTATCCATGTTTCTACCCCTTGTATTCTTCCTTCCTTATGTTTCAAGATTCCTTCTATCATCTCCTTTCTGTGCAGAGAACTTCCTTTAGCCCTTCTTCCAGCGAAGTTCAGCTGGCAATAAATTCGCTTAATTTCTCTTTGTCTGAGAATGTCATAATTTCCACTTTGTTGCTGAAGGACATTTGTAAATACATTTAATTACTGGAAAGGCAGAGTGACAGAGGAGAGGGGAGAGAAAGAGATCTTCTATCCACTGGTTCACTCCCCAAATGGCCAAAGTCAGGAGACAGGAACTCCATCCAGGTCTCCCACATGAGTGACCGGGGCCAGATGATGTGGGCAATGAACATATTAATTTCTTTTTAAAAAATGTTTTATTTTTAAATTTTTAATTAATTTAAGAGCAGAGTTACAGAGGTGGCGGGGAGGGGAGACAGAGACAGGGATGTCTTCTATCCATTGGTTTACACCCCCAGATAGTCACAATGGCTAGGGCTGGCTGGGCCAGTCAGATGCCAGGAGCTTCATCTGGGTCTCCCATTAAGTGGTAGGGGCCCAAACACCTGTACCATCTTCCACTGCTTTTCTCAGGCTGTTAAGCAGAGAGCAGGATCAGATATAGAGCAACTGGGACATGAATCAGTGTCCATATGAGATGCTCCTGTTGCAGGCAGTGGCTTTACCTGCTATGACACAGTGGTAGCCCCCATTTAAAAAATTTATTTACTTATTTGAAAATCAGAGCTACAGAAAATATATTAATTTATAATTTCCCACGGAGATATAAATACCAAAGAGAGACTAGAATTGTACACAAATTGGGGCAGAATTTATTTAACAGTGAGGGAGTAAACATACATTCACATGCGAGTATGAACCACCACACACAGAAACAGCCATCGTGAGTGGACTGAAGGGTTGCCCACAAATGAGAGGAAGCAAGTATGGTACCTCTAAGCAAAAACGGGAGTGATTTAAGTCCAAGTGCAGCCTGTAGCACACTTCCACCTTCCACCTCCTTTTGTAACAAAGCAGGTGGCACCCCAGCTGGCCATGCAGGCAGGATGGGTTCTGAGCAGATGCCGTGGTCCCAGGTGCAACAGGTGCATCTTGGGAATGGGGCGTATCAAGTTAAAGACAGCATTGCTTTGCAGGGGCACAGGAATTGCAGCTCGCCTGAACTTTACCTAGTTACACCATATCACAAGTACTCGGGCCATCTTCCCCTGCTCTCCCAGGTGTATTAGCAGGGAACTGGATCGGAAGTGGAGCAGCCAAGACTCCAGCTGGTGCTTTTGTGGGATTCCAGTGTTTGGCAGCTTAATCTGTTCAATGCTAGCCCCTTGCAGGATATTTTTGTTAAATACAAAAGTCTGGGTTCACCATTCTTTTGTTCTATCTTCAAGTTCACCAGTCCTTCCATCCGTCCCCTCTGTTCTGCTGGTAAGCCCATCTGTTGAGTTTTTCATTTAAGTTATTTTTCAGTTCTAAAATTTGTTCTTTCTATCTTATATTTCTTTCCTGAGGATTGTTGTTTCTTTTCATTTCTCTCAGGTGTGTTTGTAATTACTCGTTGGAACATTATTTTTTTTATGGCTATTTGAAAATCCTTGTCAGATAATTTTCTAAAAGATTTATTTATGCTTGGGCCCTGCACCCCATGGGAGACCAGGAGAAGCACCTGGCTCCTGCCTTTGGATCAGTGCGGTACGCTGGCCGTGGCGGCCATTGGAGAGTGAACCAACGGCAAAGGAAGACCTTTCTCTCTGTCTCTCTCACTGTCCACTCTGCCTGTCAAAAAAAAAAAATTATTTAAAAGAGTTATAGAGTTCAGTGGGGGAGAAAGAGCGCTTCTGTCCACTGGTTCACTCCCCAAATGGCTTCAACAGCCAGACCAGAGCCAGGAGCTTCATCCAGGTTCCCTGCATGGGTGCAGGGGCCCGAGGCCTTGGGCCATCTTCCACTGCTTTCCCAGGCCATTAGCAGGGAGCTGGATGGGAAGTAGAGCAGCCAGAACTCATACAGGATGCCAGCAATGCAGGTGGCGGCTTTACCTGTTTTATGCCATGATGATGGCCCCTCTCAGATAGTTCTAATATTGGTCATCTTAGTGTTAGTATCTGTCAATCTTTTTTTAAATTTTTTAAAATGTATATAAAGGGAACAAATTTCACGTATTATACAGTTCTAAGAGCATAATGAATTTTTTCCAAGTTGAGATTTTCTTAGTTCTAGAAATGTTCTCTGAGTGCTTTTGACTGAAAACTGAACATTTTTGGTGTTTCCTGTGAGAATTTGTATTCTATTTAAGCCTTGTGTTTCAGCAGGCCTCGTCTCACACATGTTGCAGGGTAGAAAGGGAACTGCTTTGTTGCTGGGTAGGGTGGAAGTCTGGATCCCCACTTGGCTCTTGTTGGTACGGGCATGGGACAGGGACAACTCTTTACCCCTGGATAGAATGTGAATTTTGGTTCCCCACTGGGCCTCTGCTGGAGCCAACCTGCTTAGGAAGAGTAGAGTGGGATGGGGAGTGCCTTGTTAGTCATCTTTTTCTTATTATTATTTTTAAGATTTATTCAAAAAAGATCTATTTACTGTTTCACTCCCCAAATGCCTGCAACAGCCAGGGCTGATCCAGGCCAAATCCAAGGGCCAAAACGCCCATCTTGTTCTCCCACATGGGTGGCTGGGACCCAAACAAGTGGGCCATCATCTGCCGTCTCCCCAGATGCATTGGCAGGAAGCTGGATCGTAAGTGAAGTAGTCAGGACTTGAAGCAACACTCCAATGTGATGTGCCAGCATCGCGAGCAGCAGCTTTACCCACAGGGCCACAGCGCCTGCCCCCAGTTCCACATCTGCAACAGCAGTTGGAGTTGGCGTCACCCTCTGCCGGAGTTTGTGACAATCCAGTCATTGCCCATGATCCAGCACAGTCCACAGCCCAGACACTTAAACGGAGGTGTGGCAGGCGTTGCCAGCCCTACCTCTTTCCAGCTGTGTACATGGGTACCATTTTCTGCCATCTCCCCCTGGGTGCAGTATTGCTACTCAGAAGCTTCCAGATTCAGGCAGTGGCCAAGTGTGTTCTAGTTATGCGTTCAGAAGTGAGGGACAACCACAGGGACAGAGTATAGCTGCCCTGGGCCCCCTGTGATTCAAAATTGGGCTGCAGTTCATAGGAAACAGGGCAACAGGAAGCAGGAGCCAACAGGAAGTGGAGTAGAAGAGGCAAGTCCCTTTCCTCCAGCTTTGAACCTTCCAGTGCTCTTTTATTAGCAGAGCCTACCAGGGAAGCCTCAGGCAGAGCCGAAAGGTTCGAGAGCTGCAGGCCCAGCATCATGAAAGGAATAGGGGGATAGGTTTGGAAGCTGAGGCCGGCGCTGCAGCTCACTAGGCTAATCCTCCACCTAGCGGCGCCGGCACACTGGGTTCTAGTCCCGGTCGGGGCACCGGATTCTATCCTGGTTGCCCCTCTTCCAGGCCAGCTCTCTGCTGTGGCCCGGGAGTGCAAAGGAGGATGGCCCAAGTGCTTGGGCCCTGCACCCCATGGGAGACCAGGGCCATCGGATCAGCGCGGTGTGCCGGCCACAGCGCGCCGGCCACAGTGGCCATTGGAGGGTGAACCAATGGCAAAAAGGAAGACCTTTCTTTCTGTCTCTTTCACTGTCCACTCTGCCTATCAAAAAACAAAAATAAAAAAAAATACAGTAGCTGAATAACTGGCACCTTTTCTTCTATCAAAAACTATTTGTTTTGTCAACTCTGCTGCATTAGACCAACAGGTGATAAGCATGGGAGGAAATCTAGATGTGTTTTGGACAGCATGGCTGGCCTGCAAGAGCCCGGAATAGAAGGTTTCCTGGCTCTGCCCTCGCTGGGGTCCTCTGGGCCCGTGCATGGACGACACCGTCCTCAGTGCCGGTGACTGGCGCACTCCTGGACTTCTGTTCCCCGCTCAGCCCTTCCCCCGCTGCCACCTTCAGCCTGCGGGCACTCGTTCCCCTCCTCCTCCTCCTCCCCGGTCTTTATCTCCTCCGCAACCGCCTCTTGCACTTCCAGGACTTCATCCTCAACAAATGCTGGGCGCCGTGCCTGCTCCCATGGCAGAAACAAAGGCACCAACGATGATGTCTGACCTCAAGGACCCCCACAGATAAAGCGGCTGTCCCTGTCCTGACCGTGTTTCGCTCTCAAAAGCTATTTCCATCGTCTTCCTGGAACTGCTCCCTGGCCGTGACCACCTCCCTTTCTGCCCCTGGACTCACTGATCCTAAAGAGAAAACCATTACATCAGTGACCGAGTCCTCCCCGGCTCCATTCAGCACTGCACAGATCTCTGCCGGGCAGCACCCCCCCTCTGCGTCTCCCTGATTCAGGGCCTCATTCCCCACATCCTTATTACTGCTACGCCCTGCGCTAATCTCCCCTCCGCCTGTAGTTGGTGGGGTGGTGTTGTGTCATCTGCCCCAGAGACTTTCCTGGCCTTCACCTTTGCACCAGTGCTTACCCGGTCAGGTGTAGGCGTGGCCTTCTGTGATTGGATCTGAACCCTGAATGCCTACCCTAATTCCCCACTAGGCTTTTCTGCTAATTCTTTTTTTTTTTTTTTTTTTTTTTGACAGGCAGAGTGGACAGTGAGAGAGAGAGACAGAGAGAAAGGTCTTCCTTTGCCGTTGGTTCACCCTCCAATGGCCGCCGTGGTAGGCGCGCTGTGGCCAGCGCACCGCGCTGATCCGATGGCAGGAGCCAGGCGCTTCTCCTGGTCTCCCATGGGGTGCAGGGCCCAAGGACTTGGGCCATCCTCCACTGCACTCCCTGGCCACAGCAGAGAGCTGGCCTGGAAGAGGGGCAACCGGGACAGGATCGGTGCCCCGACCGGGACTAGAACCCGGTGTGTCGGCGCCGCAAGGCGGAGGATTAGCCTAGTGAGCCGCGGCGCCGGCCAATGCTAATTCTTTCCTTTATGGAACCCGTGGCTTTCTGCCTCCTTGCATTTCTTTGCCCACTTATCACCTCCTGAAATTTTCTTCTGTACCAGCCTTTTATTAAAGATTGAATGATTGGAAAGGCAGAGTTACAGAGAAAGGGAGAGAGAGAGATCTTGAATCCACTGGTTCACTCCCCAGATGGCCATGATGGCCAGGGCTGAGTTAGACTGAAGCTAGGAGCTTCTTCCAGGTCTCCCACATGGGTGGCAAAGTCCCAAACACTTGGGCCATCTTCTGCTCCTTTTTCCAGGTTATCCACAGGGAGCTGGATCGGAAGTGGAGCAGCTGGGACTCGAACCGGTGCCCATATGGGATGCCGGCATTGTGGGCTGCAGCTTTACCCACTACACCACAGCGCCGGGCCCTTGTACCAGCCTTTTATCTATTTCCCTCTCCAGTTCCCTGTGTGGCCTCCCTCACCCACAGTGAAATTCCATAGCAGTTCTCTTTCATGCGGGAAGATTATACTGTAGCTAACAGAACACTCAAACGTGTCCTATGATGTGTATTGTAATTATTTATGTCCATATCCCACTGGCTCCCTTGGCTGTAGGCCCTTAAAGGAAGATAAATAATTGTAAATGTTTCTGGGTAGCTGGCGTGTGTCCAGCGTTTTGTTGAATGCATAGGTAATTCCATTTTCTCCTCTTACCTCTGCTTCTCTACCATTTGCCTCTTTCCTGTCTCCCCATACCCTAGAAAAGTCTAGGCTTTGTGTGTGTGTGTGTGTGTGTGTCCCCGTAGCCTAGAAAAGTGTGTAAGAAAAGTGTATAAAACACAGAACATGTAGAAGGCTGGCAGGAAGACGATGCACTGGATAATTAGGGAGAAGCCCTGGGTTAGTGGGGAAAATATTTGTTAATGAGAATGTCTCAAAGAAAAGGAAGGAGACACGAGGTTTTATGGAAGCGCTCAGGCTGTGGAGCCACATGAAAGGATGGAGACAGACTGGTCTTGTCTTGGTCTGTGCCAGGGCAGGGCAGTCTTTTACTGTGAGCTGTTTCCTGGAACACAAAAGGGTGGGGAGAATTCTGAACCATTACCATGGCAGGGAGTGTGTGACTCAGAGCTCACCATTGTCAGTCCCGCTTTTGTTTAACAGGAGTGTCATTCATCATCGAACACCTAGAGGTGATCAGAAACTTGTCGGGGGCAAACTTGCAGGGTCTAGGAAATGGGCTCTCAAGGAAAATCTGTTGAATCTGTTGAGAGCTCTGCAAAGATGGAGTCCTGGGATCAGCTGTCTTAAGAGACGGATGACTAGGGCTGGTGCTGTGGCACAGCAGGTTAAGCCTCCGCCTGCAGCACCAGCATCCCGTGTGCCAGTTCAAGTCCCAGCTGTTCCACTTCCCATCCAGCTCCCTGCTGCTGTCCTGGGAAAGCAGCAGAGGATGGCCCAAGTGCTTGGGCCCCTTCATCCACGTGGGAGACCCAGAAGAGGCTCCTGGCTCCTGGCTCCTGGCTCCTGGCTTTGGTATGGGCCAGCCCTGGCCATTGCAACCATTTGGGGAGTGAACCAGCAGATGAAGGACTTTCTCTCTCTCTCTCTCTCTCTCTCTCTCTCTCTCTCTCTCTCTAACTCTGCCTTTCAAATAAATAAATAAATCTTTAAAAAAAAAAAAAAAAAAGGCTACAAAGGCTAGGCTGGACTGGGCTAAAGCCAGAATCCCAGAACACCATCCAGGTCTCCCACATGCTTGTAGGGCCCAAACACTTAGACCATCTTCTGCTACTTTTCCAGGCACATTAGCAGGGAGATGGATTGGAAGTGGAGCAGCTGGGATGCTGGAGTCGTAGTCAGCGGCTTAACCTGCTGTACCACAATACTGGCTGTTGTCTGTTTTGATACTTTTTCTTTTTTCCCTGAGAAGTTATTCTTGATAACAAATACAAAACTGGTCTCATTAAATGAGATTATTTATTTATTTAATTTGAAAGGCAGAGTAACAAACATAGCACCTGTATGCTGTTTTCACTCCCCAAGTGCCTGCAACAGCTAGGACTGGGCGAGAAGCCTGGAACTCAATCCAGGTATCCCACATGGGTGGCAGGGACCCAAGTCCTTGAGCCATCCCCTGCTGCCTCCCAAGATGTGCATAAGCAGGAAGTTTAATCAGAAGCAGAGGATCTGGGACTCGAACCAGACACTCCCATGTGGGGTGCAGTGTCCCAGGCAGCACCTTAACCACTACACCAAACACCCACCTCCTGTTCTGGTTCTAAGGGTTGCCCAATTCTAGAATCATTCTTTGTTCAATTAAATTACTAAATTTAACTTGTTTTACATTTTTCTTTAGCCATTCAGTATCATGTAAATGGCAAAGCTACATAAAATTACACCCATAATTAATGTTTCAGTATTTGCTTAGAACTGATTTGAAAATGAAGTTCCATTTTTCCATGAACTCTGTGAGTGCCCTCAATTTAGAATCAGTACAAGGTTTTAAGTTACTTAAAAGTCTCAGAAGCTGGGGCTAGCGTTGTGGCATAGTGAGCTAAGCCTCCGCCTGTGGTGCCGGCATCCCTTATAGGTGCCAGTTTGTGTCCCGGCTGCTCCACTTCCGATCCAGCTCTCTGCTATGGCCTGGGAAAGCAGTGGAGGATGGCCCAAGTCCTTGGGCCCTGTCACCCGTGTGGGAGATAGGAAGAAGCTCCTGGCTCCTCGCTTCAAATCAGTGCAGCTCCGGCCATTGCGGCCATTTGGGGAGTGAACCACCAAATGGAAGACTTCCCTCTCTCTGCCTCTGCCTCTCTGTAACTCTGCCTTTCAAATAAATAAATAAATGTTTAAAAAAAAAGTGGTGGAGGGGAGATTCTGGCCAGCAAAGATCAGTGTTGTCCTGTTGGCCTCAGGTGGATGAGCTCAGCATGAGGCCCAGGGAGTCGTTCTGGCCACTGCTGACTTGGCAGAGGGACAAGGCTCAGCCTGTCTCCGTGGATGTGCCCCTGGCTGGCCCTGCACCTAAACATTCGCCACCAGGGACCCCTAAAGTTTAGCTGCTTATCTTTGGCCAGTAGCAGAAACTGCATCTGGCTGGCCTAGACCAGAGAGGGATCTGGAGGATTCTGGGAATTCCTCCTGTCTCCCAGGAAGATTTGGGAGACTCCGAGACACACAACGCCTCCCTGGAGCATAGCCATGCGCCCTGTGACGTCCAGCTAGGCAGTGCCCTGCCCTGGCAGGGGGTAGCCTGGACCACGGTGGGAATGGCCTTGGGCCGTCTGTTGCTGTATCAGCTGTCAAAGGAGCACTTGGTGGCCATGTCACAGGCTCAGACATCTGCAGAGAAGGAAACACGTCCAGCACTCTGCAACCAGTTTGAGGCCAATTCACACAAGACCCGTGGCTGGTTCAGGACTTCAGCTCCCGGAACGCTGAGGCCAGCAGCCGTGCCCAGGGAACCACAGGCAGGAACTCTGTCCTAGGCGTACGATCTGGAGCTGTGTGGGCCTGCATCAGAGGGAGTGGGACACCATTCTGTACCCCCAGTTGTCAGAAGCCAGGGCTCTCGGGGTGCCTCTGCACTGTCTCCGTGGCGAGCACTGAGAAGCAACCGGTGTTCCCCTCTGCAGGCCGGGTGCTGTCTGCAGAGACACCCAGGGCTTAAAAGGTGAGGGAGAGGAGGCAGCAAGGGGTTTGGGAAGGTGGAAATGCTGACACAGGAGTGATGGCCAAGAACTTAATTAGTGGTGCAATCATCTAAAGAAGATAAAAGTTTGGGTGTTTTTTGTTTTTTTTTTTGGTTTTTTTTTTTTTTTTACTCAAAATAAAAATGTTATAAATACAGGGGGGCCGGCGCTGTGGCGCAGTGGATTAAAAGCCCTGGAATCCCATATGGGCGCTGGTTCTAGTCCCCACTGCTCCTCTTGTGATCCGGCTCTCTGCTGCAGCCTGGGATAGTGGTGGAGGATGGCCCGGGTCGTTGGGCCCCTGCACCCACGTAGGAGACCTGGAAGAAGCTCCTGGCTCCTGGCTTTGGATCAGCACAGCTCTGGCCATTGTGGCCATCTGGGGAGTGGGCCAGTGGATGGAGGACCTCTTTCTCTGTCTCTACCTCTCTGCGTAACTCTGTCTTTCAAATAAATAAAATAAATCTTTTTAAAAAATAGTTATAAATGCTTACTAAGTGATGTAAGTTGTGAAACAAACTGTTCATCAGATCACTCTAACCATTCCCACATCATCTGTGGTGTGCTCTCTGTCTGATGTGGCTTGCTCTCAGTCACTGTGTCCCCTTCTGCGCCAGACCCGATGTCAGAAGCTACACACCAGGGCTGCTGTTTGGTGCAGCGCTTCAGACTCCTTTTGGGAGGCTCGCATCCCTTATCAGAACCCCTGGGTTTGAGTCCTGGCTCTGATTCCAGCTTCCTGCTTGTGTACACCCTGGGAGGCAGCAGATGGCTCAAGTGCTTGGGTTCCTGCCACCCACATAGGAGACCTGGTTCGAGTTTTTGGTCCTTGACTTTGGCCTGGCCCAACCTCACCTGTTGTAAGCATTTGAGGAGTTAAAGGCAAAGTTAGAGAGAGAGAGGTCTTCCATCTGCTGGTTCACTCCCCAGATGGCCACAACAGCCAGAGCTGGGCAGATCCGAAGCCAGGAGCTTCCTCTGGCGGTGGCCCTGAAAATAAAATTTTTTAAAAATAAAAATCAGAAGTTTTCTATATATCAAAAAGGTCACAGGGGCCAGCGCTGTGGTGTAGCGGATGAAGCCACTGCCTGCAGTGCCGGCATTCCATGTGGGCGCCTGTTCAAGTCCCGGCTGCTCCACTTCCATTCCAGCTCTCTGCTATGGCCTGGGAAGGCAATGGATGATGGCCCAAGTCCTTGGGCCCCTGCACCCACGTGGGAGACTCAGAAGAATCTCCTGGCTCGTGGCTTCAGATCGGCACAGCTCCAGCCATTGTGGCCATTTGGGGAGTGAACCAGAGGGTGGGAGACCTCTCTCTCTCTCTCTCTCTCTCTCTCTCTCTCTCTCTCTCCTTCTGCTCTCCATAACTATGCCTTTCAAACAAATAAATCTTAAAAAAAAAAAATAAAAAGCAATAGCATCTTTAAAAAAAAAAAAAGTACTTTGGGGCCGGCGCCGTGGCTCACTTGGCTAATCCTCCACCTGCAGTGCTGGCATCTCATATGGGTGCTGGGTTCTAGTCCCAGTTGCTCCTCTTCCAGTCCAGCTCTCTGCTGTGGCCCGGGAGTGCAGTGGAGGATGGCCTAAGTGCTTGGGCCCAGCACCTGCATGGGAGACCAGGAGAAGCACCTGGCTCCTGGCTTCAGATCAGCGCGGTGCGCCGGCCATAGCAGCCATTTGGGGAGTGAACCAACAGAAGGAAGACCTTTCTCTCTGTCTCTCTTTCACTGCTAACTCTGTCAAATTTTAAAAAAAAAAAAAAAAGGTACTTGGCATAGACAAGTTAAGATATTAAAAAAAAAAAGAAAAGGTCACACACCATCACTTCTGCCCTTTTTTGTTATTGTATTCATTAGGTGAGTCACTAATTCCAGCCTACATTCCTGGGAGGGGAATTGGGTTCCATGTTTTGAAAACTGTCTGCTGGCCACAAATTATTTACATTCCTCACTGTATTTGTGATATTAGTCTATTGCCACTATGATAAATTACCCCCAATTCAGTGGCTTAAAACAAACACAGACTATTGTGCTGCATTTCTGGAGGCCAGTATGGAGTGAGTCTCCTGGGGACTAGAATCTATGTCAGCAAGACTGTGTTCCTTCTGGAGGTTCTGGCCAGGCTGTTTGCTTCCCTTTTCCTGCTTCTAACGGCCACCTGCATGCCTTGGCTTGTGGCTCCTTCCTTCCCCTGCAAAGCAAGCAGGAGGGCCGGCCTTTGGCTGCTTGGGACACCTGCAAATTGAACTGCCTGGGATTGAGACCTCCTATTTCCAGTTTCTTGTGAATGCACACCCTAGGAGGCAGCAGGTGATGGCTCAAGTTTTTTAATTCCTACCCCCCAGGTGCAAGACCTGGATTGAGTTCTCAGCTCCTGGCATCAGCCTGGCCTAGTCCCAGTGGTGGCCATCTGGGGAGTAAACCAGCAGGTGGAAGATCTCTCTCTGTCTGCCTCTGTGTGTCTCTCTGCCTCTTTCCATAAATAAAGAAATCTTAAAAAAAAAAAAAAAAATTTCCCTGAAGTCACATCTCCCAAGTTCTGATGTAGAAATACAGGGACGTTGGCCGGCGCCGTGGCTTAACAGGCTAATCCTCCGCCTTGCGGCGCCGGCACACCGGGTTCTAGTCCCGGTTGGGGTGCCGGATTCTATCCCGGATGCCCCTCTTCCAGGCCAGCTCTCTGCTATGGCCCGGGAAGGCAGTGGAGGATGGCCCAAGTGCTTGGGCCCTGCACCCACATGGGAGACCAGGAGAAGCACCTGGCTCCTGGCTTCGGATCAGCGAGATGCGCTGGCCGCAGCGGCCATTGGAGGGTGAACCAACGGCAAAGGAAGACCTTTCTCTCTGTCTCTCTCACTATCCACTCCGCCTGTCAAAAAAAAAAAAAAAAAAAAAGAAAGAAAGAAAGAAATACAGGGACATCGTGGGAAGGAAGAGGGCAAGTAAGTCATCTTGTGTTTGCTGTTAGAGCTGCACATTTTACACACGCTCACACACGTGTGTGTGCATGCCCTTGCACACACCAGCAGTTTACTTCCCAGGGGACTGTGGACTCCCCCTGTAGGAGTAGAATCAAGGAAGCTGGACACCCCCCAAGGCAAGCAGTCCCTTCAGCGGATTTAAAGTGGAAGAGAGAGACTGGCACCATGGCATAGTGGGTAAAGCCTCTGCCTACTGCGCTGACACCCCATATGGGCACTGGTTCTTGTCCCAGCTGCTCCACTTCCAGTCCCACTCCCCTCCGGGAAAAGCAGCGGAGAGTAGCCTAGATATTTGGGTCCCTGCCGCCCAGGTGGGAGGCCCCCCAAGAAGCTCCTGGCTTCAGCCTGGCTCAGCGCTGGTCATTGCAGCCACCTGGGGAGTGAGCCAACAGATGGAAGATCTCTCTCTGCCTCTAACTCTTTATATATTTGTATATGTATATATGTATATGTATATATGTATATATATATATATGCCTCTGTAACTCTCTATATACTTATGTGTATATATATATATATATAAATTTTATGTATTTTATTTAAGAGGTAGAGTTACAAACAGTGAGAGGGAGAGAGCTGGACTGGAGTGGAGTGGCCGGGACTAGAACTGGTGCCCATATGGAATGCATGCGCTGCAAGCAGAGGATTAACCTACGTGCCCGTCCCATGTAACTCTGACTTTTAAAAGTAATAATAAACTGAAGGAAAATAAAGGCTTCCACTGAGGCAGTATTGTCCTCAAAATCCCTGTCTGGCTGCTGCTTGCAGCACCGTGCTCACTGTGACACTGTTGGTGTAGCGCACAGGTGACCCCTCTTCACCCAGCCTCTGTGCAAGCTGCTTTTCCTCTCCTCTCCCTGCTCCTCTCTTCTCTTCCTTCCTTCCTTCCTTTCTTTCCCAGGGGCTGGAAGGGAGAGAGGAGGAAGCAGCCCAACTGGACTTCTCCCAAGAGGCTGCTTCCCTGCTTACTGCTCAGGCATCCCACTGGGCAGCTCGTGGGCGAGAGATGTGGTCCCAGCCACAGCCTGTTCACAGGCGAGGGCTGTGGGGCGGCCGTGAGGTCAAGGACCTGCACTTGACAGCCCGTTGTCATCACGCGCTGGTTACATCATCGCTGCCTGCAGATGGAGGGGGCACCCATGTGGCAGATGAGCCTCCGCGCCCCTTCCTGTGGCCGTGGCAGACATTACTAATCACTTGCATCACTCTCAACACTGAGCCATCCAAAAGCTGCAGACAACCACAGTCAGAACTGGTACCTGGGGGGAATTCTTGACCCAGACACAGACAGGATGCGCAGAGGTCAGGGAGCCTGTGAGTCAGAAGCCGGGCAGGAGGGTGGTGGTCAGCACAGGCAGGCAGGAATGCCAAAGGGGGTGAGGTAGCAGGCAGGGCACGGGAGGGCCACGGCCGGTGGGAGGAAGGGGATGACTCACCTTCGGTGGAACTTCAGTTTACAAAGCACTTTCACTAAATGCCCACAGGGCTTTAGGTCACAGTGACTCACTTCCAGAGAACAGCTGAGGGCTTGGATGTGCCTGGTTGCACCCAGAGTGGCTACAGACACACACACTCTCTCTCACAGAGCCGAGTCCTCTGGCCATGGCCTGCTGCAGGATGTCTCTGCTGGCCTTAGGGATAGCGACTAGGGAGGGGTCCTGAGAGTTCCACTTGCTGACTCTGGGGGGTGGCCTGGTGCAAGCTACCAGGATGGTGTCAATGGGAAGCAGAGAATGCAAGACAGGCTGCCTGGCTGGCAGAGAGGGCCGGAGTGGGAGCGGTGCCCTGCCCTGCCAGGCTGTTCAGTTCTCCCTGCTGTCCCTCCAGCACCGCAACTCCTTTCCTCCTGCGGGCAGGTGAAGTCGGCCTTCCAGGGCCTCTTCCCCTGGCGGGACTGGGGGTGTGTTCGGGGAACACCTGCCCTTCGCCCGGCCACACCTGGTGGCTCTGAGTCACGGACGCTGGAAGTGACCGCGCTCCTTTCGCAGGTGCACTGTTGAGGGGCCTGCGCCCCTTGCCGACTCCGCCCCAGTGCGGCGCACAGCCAGCCTCGCAGTGACCCTACTGCATCCCGTTGCAGGTGCCACGTTCACGGAGTCGCTCGCTTTAGGCGACGGCCTGAGCCGATCTGGCGATAGCAAAGAGCCGCAGCGCCGCCTAGCGTCCGAGTACCGGCAGGACCCGGGCAAGGCAGAGGGCGGGTCCCTCAGGCCTAGGGCCCAGAGGGCACGTGGGATCTTGGGGAATGGACAAGCACCCTGTCCCAGGGGCAGCAGCCATTGCTCAGCTCCAGGAAGTGGCCCCTGTACCAGAAATTCCAGTTTTTAAAGAAAATCCCTGTGTCGCAATTTTAATATGAAACCCGATTCTTCAATGCTGGAAGCTAAATTAAAAATATTTAAGCCTATCATCATTGGTAGCCTCTGCCCTTGCTGAAACGGTGGAACTGTCTCCCTTACCTCCTGGGCTCCCAGCTGCCCTTCTAGTGCCTTCTCTGCCAGCTGTTCCTGCCACATCGGGCCCCTGCAGCCCCCTTCAGCGTGGGCCACTTGGAGGCTATACTTCCCCGAGGGGGTTCCTGCTGCAGACCCCAGCCCTGGCCCACTGCTGCTGTCCTCATTTGTGGTGACTTCGGGGCCCCCCCAAGCCCCTGCTCTCTGCCTCATCAGACTCCCCTGGCTGAATCCAGCTGTCCCCTATTCCAGCTCTGCACCAGCTGGTGGCCTGGTCTCACCGAAACACATGCCACCAACCTCAAGTGGCACCTGCTGCTTTCCACACACCCCAGGGCATGGTCTGGTGTGGCCGTGTTCCACTGATGTCACTGCTCCCTCCTCAAGCCACCCCCCCCAAGTCCCCACCTCCTTCTCTGAGCACCAAAAAAGTAGCATGGGCCAGAGACTTCCACAGCCCATCCACCCCAGACCTGCGCCCGGACTATGCTGCCGTCCCTCCGTCTCCCCTATGGCTGCCTGCTGTCCCAGTTCCCGGGAACATCTCATTCCAAGAGAAGCCCACCTGCCCCACGGTGCCCCATGGCCTGAGCCACCTGTGTCCACCATCCTCCCAGTCTTTCAGTTCCCTGGGCCTGGTCACTGGCAGCCACCTTGGGTCTCCATCCTCACTGTTCCCTCTGCCCTCCCCCTAGCCACGGCTCAACACCGCCTTCCAGGGGGCCTCGCCGACCTCTCTGTTTTAAACCAGGCACCTGGAAAAGGTTGCCTAACATTGTGCATATGCATTGAATGCCACTGAACTGTATGCTTGGAGACGGTTAAACTGGGGTCTGATGCTGCTTGGCACGCCCATATCCCATATCAGGATGCCTGGGTTCAAGTCCAGGCTCGGCTTGCTACTGATGTCCATCCTGGGAGGCAGCACAGGATGGCTCAAGTGGTTGGGTCCCTGCTACCCACCTGGAAGACCCAGATAAAGCTCCCAACTCTTAGTTTTGGCCTGGCCCAGCCCCAGCTGTTGCAGGCATTTGGGAAATAAACCAGCAGACAGGAGATCTGTCCGTCTTGCAAATAAAATTTTAAAATGCAAACACATGTTGACCTCCAACACTGGTTCACTCCCTAAATGGCCGCAATGGCCGATCTGGAGCCGGGAGCTTCATCCATTCTCCCACATGGGTACAGGGTCTAAGGACCAGCTTCAGGAAGGCAAGCTCTCGAGCCTCTGTTCACAGCTGTATACAGCTTGATTCCTTTTTTTTTTTTTTTTTTTTTTTTTTTTTTTTTTTTGACAGGCGGAGTGGATAGTGAGAGACAGAGACAGAGAGAAAGGTCTTCCTTTGCCGTTGGTTCACCCTCCAATGGCCGCCGGCGCCGGCGCATCTCGCTGATCCGAAGCCAGGAGCCAGGTGCTTCTCCTGGTCTCCCATGCGGGTGCAGGGCCCAAGCACTTGGGCCATCCTCCACTGCCTTCCCGGGCCATAGCAGAGAGCTGGCCTGGAAGAGGGGCAACCGGGATAGAATCTGGCGCCCCAACCGGGACTAGAACCCAGTGTGCCGGCACCGCAAGGCAGAGGATTAACCTGTTAAAGCACGCACCAGCCTCCAGCTTGATTCCTAAAACAGCAGCTGGGACGCCCGGGGCGTAGGATATGAGAGCGCTGAGAATTCCCTTGAAGACGTGTCTTCTCAAAAACTAAGTGGGGATTTCCAAATTCCTTGCACCAAAAAAAACCTCTTTTCATTCCATTGTCCATAAGTCCTTGCTGGACACGCACTTGGCGGCCGCCTGGGGCATGGCCTCCTTGAAGCTATCACCAGGACAAGGCACCGGGAGCATGCAGAGCAGCATGGTCGCCCCTTCCCGCTGCCATCAGCAGCTCCAAGGCCACAAGGGGTCCCACAGACGGCCCCAAGCATAGGTGCTGTCCCCCAGTGCAGTGTTTTGGGGGTGGGCAGGTGCCCCCAAAGAAAGGATATGAGAAGCAAGACCACCTGCCTGAGGAAGCAGGGAGCCGGGAGCCTACAGGATGCGC
The DNA here is from genome assembly GCF_033115175.1 of Lepus europaeus. Lineage (NCBI taxonomy): Eukaryota > Metazoa > Chordata > Mammalia > Lagomorpha > Leporidae > Lepus > Lepus europaeus. Next base: position 86,380,024 of record NC_084839.1, on the reverse strand, counting down.
ACTAGCACCGGCCAGCCAGGCCATCCTGGTCATGATCTTGGAGCAATGGCACCTCACCCAGCTGTGTCCTCATTTGTACTTGGGCAGGGAACCTGTCCCCTGGGGAGGTGAGAGGTGAGTGGGAAGAATCGTGTAGGGTCACCAGCGCACTGGAGCTGCAGGCCCCAGTGCCATCAGCTTTCCAGGAAGCTCGTGCTCCTGGCTGGTCACAGTGCAGGATTCTGCAGCCCCGACGCAAGGTGTTTCCTAGGCCAGGCCTCCAGAGGGCGCCACCATCACAGCACTGAGCCATCTGTGTCCAGATCCTGCCATCGGGCCACCCAGCCACCTGCCCACCTTTGTTTGCTTTGCAGATGCAGGGGCCCCAGCTACCCTGCTCTACCTGAGGCAGGATCTAGCACACAACAGGTAGCTCTCACCCCCAAGCCCCCTTAGCGGGGATCTGACTTCATGACCTACAGCCCAGTGGCTGGGGCGTTGGCCTGGAGAGCAGGCAGGGCTCAGCCCTCCCCTGCCCCACCCCCTGCTTTGTCAATCATGGAGACTCCAGCAGGTCAGGGAGTCGGGTGGGACGTGGCTGCTTGGAGAGTCGGTAGCTCAGGGCTGGCACCGCCCAGGAGGGAGCAGGGACTCAGGGGATGCTGTTGCTGAGCCTGAGTGCCCACACGGTGGTGACGGCCACCCTGCCGCCACCCCATCGCTGGCGTCCTCCCGAGGGTGCCTGTGCCTGAGCTCCCTTCACAGGCACAGAAGGGGGGGTTCCCAGTGATGCGGGTCAAAGGCCACCTGCCGACCTGCCTCCTTCCTGTCTTCTCCCCGTCCCCCAACCACAACTCGACACACACACACACACACACCTGCCACTCCGACATCCACTTGGCCAAGAGCGGCACAGCTTTTCCAGGACCAGGTGTGAAGCTCTTCTGAAACCGGCCGCTGGGGAGGGAAGGGGACGGGCAGCTCTGAAAGGCACCCCGCTCCCCACCCGGCACCCACAGGAAGGAGGCTGCTAGGCTGCAAAGGGTCCCCTGTGGCCCTGCTGGACCAGGTACAGAGAAGACCCCCAGAGCTCACTGACAGCAGATACCCAGGTCAGGCCTGGCCCCCTCACTGCCCTCTTCCCTCTAGGCACCTGCAGCTGTGTCAGCCCAGCACAGCAGCCACACCAGGTGGGGTCAGGGGCAGCGGGCAGCACCAGGGCAGACCAACCCGGACTTCCCAGCCAGCCTCAGCCCCTGGGGAGTGCAGCCAACAGCCACCTGGAGGCCCTGGGCTCCTGTGGCTCAGCTCAGTGTTGGGGTCATAGCAAAGGCACGGCTCTGTCCTGCTACTCACGCGCCCAGGGCAAGTCCCTGAGCTACCCGGAGCCTCGGATCCACACCTGCACCAGGAAGAAGGCGCAGGATACACAGCAAAGCCCCATCAGGAGGCCAGTGGAGGCTCCAGGGCTGCTCTTGGGCGTGCTGGTGGCACCTCATCTCTTGTGCCCGCTTTGGCCAAGGGCCACACCTCAGGCTGGGCAGAAGCACACTCGAGTCTTTATTGCGTTTTCCCAGAGACAGCCTGGATGCCCCAGCTGCTGCCCGGCTCCTCGGACCCTCACCCCACCCCCATCCCCACCGGCCTCTGCTCTGGGGCCGCCAGCTGTGAGCTGCCCACTCCGTGCCAGCCCCCTGGGCTTGCGCCACTTCGCTGAGCCCAAGTCAGCTTTCCCAGTGTCTCCCTGGCTGCCAGCATCCCGCCGGCCCAGAGCACGCAGGGCAGGCCAGGGGGTGCTCAGCGCAGCCCGTGGGCTCTGACCTACAGCTTGGTGTTGAGGTGGAAGAAGTGGGGCGCAGCGTAGGTGGCCACGGGAGGCACGGGCCAGGCAGCCGGAGCCGGGCCCAGTCTGTGGCGGAGAGCACCGTCCAGGGCTGCAGGCGGAAAAGGCATCAGGCCAGCAGCCATGGGCGAGGGGCCCGCCGTGGCCAGGAAGTGGGCTGGGAAGGCCGGGATGACCAAGGGGCTGAAGGGCAGGGCGAGCTGGCCCTTCACGGGGTCTGGGGCGCAGGCAAAGCTGAGCGGGCAGCGCAGCGTAGCGCCCCTGTAGGCCTCCGGGGGCGCAGGCCCTAGGGCGGGGCCCAGCAAGCAGGAGACGGCCACGCCCCCAGCGGCCTTGGCCCCTCCCTCTTTGGCGTCCGCCTCGTTCAGGAACGGAGACACTGCCCGCAGTTTCTTGCCAGCGCGGGCGAAGCCCTCGTCCTCCAGGCTGCGCTTGCTGCCAAGGCCTGGGCTGCTGCGCGGCGCGGGCGGGGGCACAGGGCTCTCTGCGGGCGCCTTGGCCATGGGGGACACCCAGCAGGCTTTGGGCTTGGGGTAGAAGCTGCCCCTTGCGGAGCTGCCTCTGTGGAACGCCGAAGGCCGGCTGGCATCCCCGCCCCACATCGGCCGAGGCTCTCTGGCCGGCGGCCCCTCCTCTTGGCCGGGAGGCCCCAGCAGCACCCCGGGATCCTTGAGGCTGGCGAAGAAGTCTTTGGGATGCTGGCTGACGGGCTTCAGCACCTCGGCGGGGTAGGCGTGGAAACAGCCCGTGACCACCGGGCCCGCCTGCGCCTCCTCCCTGGGGCTGCCTCCAGGGGCCTGTGGTCCCTCCTGTGGGCTCAGCCGATGGCCCGAATTCTCAGGCGGCCTGCTCGGGCTCCGGGGACTCTCAGAGAGACGGAAGACTGGGGTCCCCTGGGGCTCCCCGCTGGGGCCCCCAGCACCATGACGGCAGCCTTCCTCCTGGCACTGCAAGGCCCCCGCCTTGCTCACCTGGGCCAGGAGCTTCTTTTTGGCCAGCGGTGACATGATGCCGTGTGTCCCTTTGCAGTAGAAGCTGGACAAGAGTCGCTTGTAGGCCTCAGGGCAGCTGCTGGCACCCACATAGGGCAGAGCGGGCCCCGGGGCTGGGCTCAGCTGTTCTGTGCTGTCCCTGGGAGGCTCCTGGCTGGAAAAGCGTACCAGCTCAGTGGCATCGGCCTTGGTCTTTCCTGGCATCACCTGCAAGAAAAACAAGCCATGCCTCAGGTCTGGGCATGGGCCATACTCGCCAGAAGCAGCAGGGTCTCATCGGGCCACCCAGGGGCCCCTACTAGCCCTTGGAGCACCTGTGTGCAGTTTCCAGTGGGGCCCTGTTGCCCGAGTGGACACGGCAGTGTTGAGACACAGGACTGGTGGGTTGGCTGCTGGCGGGACCCCAGACCCCACAGCACAACCCTTTGCAGGATACCTGGAGCCCCTCCATGTCCTGCCCTCACACTGGGTTCCTGGTGTTCCAAGCAGGGAGCTATGCATCCCCTCCACTAGGGGGAGCTATAAGAGGCTGGGCACAGGGTGGCCCGTGTTGGCCAGGGGCTCACCTGGTCCACCTGCCTCTCTGCCACTGCCGCCGCTGCGGCCGCCTTCTTCGGCCTCTCTGGGGCCCTGTCACCGCCCCGCGAGTCCTTGGCCACCTTGTACTGTTTCCTGGGCTCGGAGGAAGGCAGCGGCTTGTCATCCTCGCCTTTCAGGTGTCTCACGTAAGGCAGGACCAGCCTGGGGAGGAGCCAGGGGTGTCCGCCGGGAGACCAGGGCCCCTGCCGGGCTTCCTCCAAGGCCCCTGGCTGCCCCGCCGCCACTTAGAGGAGCGTGCCCGCCCTGACCGCACACAGCCAACCTGGGGGCTTCCTCACCTTGCGCAGGAGGCTTCCGGCGCATGCGCACGCGACACCCTGCCCCGGGTGATGGGGAGAGGGGCACCGGCATATCCAGCCCCGCCTCGCGCTCTGCCCGCACCAGGGGTCCCGCAGCGACGCCCCCCGCCCCGGCGTACCTCTCGTAGTGGCGGCGCGTGCACGTGGCGGCGCTGGTGCTGCCCGGGCTGCCCCCCAGCTCGTCGTACACGTTCTTCCAGAGGCGGCGGCCAGTCACCTGCAGGGACACCTTGTGAGGGTGCGGCGGATGCCCCCTGGCGGCGGGGCGCTCCGGGCGCCGGTCCCCCACTCACGGACAGGAGTGTGGCAGCTGCTTCTCCAGCCCTGGAAGGCGGGCCGGAGGGGTTCACCTGGCACCCGTCCCTTCTCCCTCCCAGGGGCTACCCGGCTGCTGGCCCAAGCAGCTGTCCGAGCACGGGAGGGCAGAGCAGATGGGCGAGAGAGGGGAACTAGCCTGGAGCAGCAAAGTCCCCGCGGCTAGCAGGGACGGGATTTGGCATCCTGGCTCTTGTTCCCTCCTGGAGGCAGGGTCAGCTCTGCCCAGCGCACCCCCTTCCCCAGCCCCAGAGACACCACACGGGGTGGCCCGCGGCACCTTCCTTACCAGCTCATACGCCCCCAGCTTCTCCACGGCCTTGTAGATCTTCCAGAGGTTGACTGGAGGTTAGAGAGGGGCAAGCCAGTCAGTCTCCTGCCTGCAGCCGCCGCGGTCACCCAGGTCAGCACGCACCAGACCCAGGCTCCGCCATGGAGGGCAGGCTGCGCCCTGGGCACCGGTGGCCGTGGCCAGCAAGGGTGGACATCCAGGCCCCCCACTATCAGCCCTGAGTCTGAAGGCTGCATTCTTTCTATTTGCAATCCCTGTGGGCTGGCAGCATCCCAGGTCGCCCGGGAGTGGGGAGGTGCCTGCCTGCTTGGGTGGGGTCTCCTGCTGGGCCCCCCTCCCTGCCTGCACCCCAGGGACGCACTCTGCTTGAAGCCGAGATGGGGCACCCTCTCGATGGGCGTGTGTCGCTCCTTCATGAACTTGTAGAGGCTGACCAGGAAGGCCTGTTCCTCCTCCCGCTCCCCGCCTGTCTCGGGGGAGTCCTGGGGAAAGAACAGGAGGCATTGGGGTGGGGGGTGGCTGGGGATGTGCGGAGACTGCTGGCCGTGGGAGGAATCCGCTGTCTGGCCCCCAACCCCAGGCTGCTGCCACAGACACAGCGCTGCCTTCCTGCTTCCTTAGCTTGCTCTTTCTTTTTTTTTTTTTTTTTGACAGGCAGAGTGGATAGTGAGAGAGAGACAGAGAGGAAGGTCTTCCTTTTTGCCGCTGGTTCACCCTCCAATGGCCGCTGCGGCCGGCGCATCGCGCTGATCCGAAGCCAGGAGCCAGGTGCTTCTCCTGGTCTCCCATGCGGGTGCAGGGCCCAAGGACTTAGGCCATCCTCCACTGCCCTCCTGGGCCATAGCAGAGAGCTGGCCTGGAAGAGGGGCAACTGGGACAGAATCCGGCACCCCAACCGGGACTAGAACCTGGTGTGCCGGCGCTGCAAGGCGGAGGATTAGCCTGTTGAGCCACGGCGCCAGCCCTTAGCTTGCTCTTGACTTGTCACACCTGACTTCGGGTTCCTGGAAGACAAGCCCAGCGCCCCCAGGCCCCTGTGGCAAAGCTGAAGGGGCGAAGGTTCCTGGTGCTTCCTGGACTGAGGATGGCGGGAAGACACCCCAGGGGACTCAACCAACTCACCTCCAGTCCGACGGGGCTCTGGCTCCTGCTGTGTTCACCACAGGGCTTAGGGGACGCAGGTGGGTCTAGGGGGTCCCCTTCCTCTGACTGCTTCCTTTTCCCTTTGACAGGGGGCGCTGCTAGGAGACAAGGAAGAGAGGAAAGGGGAGACAGAAAGAGTGTACATGAGATGCAGGCAGGAGGAACAGGTGGCCCAGGAGAGATCCCCACCCGTGACTGGCCAGGGGAGGGGTAGCTCCATGCCTGCCTCCTGCACGCGTCCTCTGCCCACTGTTCTTGGCCGCACGTGGGCTGTGTCCCAGCACCACACACACTCACAGGCTCACCTTGGCTGGGGCCCTCCTCTCCCCTCATCCCTGACTCTACCTGCTGTGCCCCTTTCCTGGGTCCCAGCCCTCTCCCCACATCTTTAAAGAAAACCCTAACCCACCCTGGGGTCCAGCTGGGGGAGGCTGGGGTTGGGCCATGGTGCTTGGGGAGAGGATCTGCAGCAGCTCAGCCCGAGTCGGGAAGCTGCACCGTGGGTTTGGGGCTGCCTGCATGGTGGCTCCTCCAGGGACAATGCAGGCATGAATCCCAGTCCGGCTGTCCCCTGAGCCTTCACAGTTCTAACTGCCCCTAATCGGGCTCCGTGCTCCCCTACCTGCAGGGGTCCTGGGGACCCTTGATGTCTCTGCTGACAAGTCCCTTCTGTGGCGTGGCCTTTGCCGGCCCCAGCCAGGCACAGACTCCTGCCCCTCAGCTCCTGAAGTGCCTGCAGCTTGTCTGGCTCCTGGAGAGCCTGCTGCGGCCGCCAAGCTCCCACGCACACGGTAGGTGCCAGGTAGGCTGGAACCCTGCACGGAGGGCAGCAGGAGCCAGCGGCTCTGTCCTGCTGATGGCTGCAAATGCGCAACTACTGGAAACCGCCTGGGGCTACGCTCAGCTGGCAGCAGATCTGAGACCAGGAAAACACCTCTTTCCACAACCTTTCTTCCTTTCTTTGTTAATCTAGCATGAACTGTTCCGTACTGCTCATTCCATCCAGCTCAGGACATCCTTGTTGCCGGGAACCTGAGAGACAACCCCTCCACTCCAGCCGGGAAAGGACAGGAACAGCAGCCCTCGCTGGCCCTGGCTGACCCTCGGGAGGCTGTCGGGGTACACGCTCCCGCCCTGCGGTCCTGGGCTGTCACGTCTGTTCTTTGCTTAGTTAGAAGACACTAACGCCAGAGAGGTTGAGCTGCTAGTCTCCCATGGGGAGCAGGACCTCACCCCAGGTCTGTCTGAGCAGTCCAGGGGCTGCTGAAACCATTGTGCACAAACCTCGGGAGCTCCCATGGGCCCAATGAGACATGACAGCCCAAGGCTGTTCAAGAGAAGGAGCCACAGGCCACCCTCTGGGGCTGGCTTCCGACCATTTGTGACTCGGCCAGCCTCCAGAAACCCTGGGTGCAACTGACTCAACCACACTTAGTGGCCTTTCCAACCAAGTCTTCGGGCGTCTTTGCCTCAGTCTTCCCTTCTGTGAAATGGGAGGCCCTGGAGTCTTGGTGAACTGTGAAATCCTGAGGTCTTCCGTTTGCCAGAGCACTCTCCCTGCCAGCTCTCCTTTGCCTGCCCGCCTGCTTTGCACAGCCTCCTTCCCTTCCCTCCGGCTGCTCCAGAGCCCCAGCATCCAAGGGCTCCCTCCATCAGGTCCCGAGTGGGACCAGGCTCACTGCAGCCCTCCTGCAAACCTGCCGGCAAGCTGCTGCCTCTTTGGCTTCCAAAAAATAAGTTGGCTGGACCAAGGCCCATTAGGATCACCCAGGGGTGGCCAGGCCGAGGGTCCGGGGGCCCAGAGGCTCTCTGGTCCCTTGCACTCTCAGGCACACCTCCTGGAGTCAGGCACTTGGGTTACCTGGAAAGGAGGTCACCCATCGGAGCTGTTTAACCCCAGATGGGAAAGGGACCAGAGCCTGTGCCCGCAGCCACAAAGGGAGGCACTCTCTCTCGCTTGCTCTCTCTCCCGGAGTCCCCAGATGAACTCAGCCTCCATTGTCCCCTGGCCAGGACTAAAGCTCTCTACCCTGCATGGCCTCTGCACCGCAGGCCTTCGGTCCACTGTCACAGTGTGCGGCGAGAGGGGTCCGCCCCTCCTTCCGGCTGCCCTCTGTCCTGTCCCTGGCTGCCCCGATCTCTCCCTGCCCCCATCACTTATACGAACAGACTTCAAAAAGTTCATGGAAGGTGAGATTCAAAGACAAATTTATATTGGTACAAAAACAACCTACTTTGAAACTTACGCCTAGGTTTTTCAGAATACACATTTTTCATGAATTCTTTGAAATGCACAGACTCCAAAGCATTTTTTACAACAAAAAATTTATGTTTCAATTCCATTTGCCATGAATATTTTAACGTGCCCCATACATTAGGGCTCCAGATAATTCCAGTGCCAATCATAATCCCATATTAAAAAAAAATCAAATATTGAAATCCCCAAAGCTTAAACCTAAAGTCTCAATCCTCAAAAGACTAAAATCCCAAACGTTGGAATCCCGAAAGTCAAATTTCCTTTTTAGTGTTTTTCCTTTTTTCTCTTTTTCAAGTGTTTCCCCACTATTTTAAATGGCCACATTAGTTTTGCGCATTCACTGTGCTATGTGTTTTATCTTTGCATGGTGCCCACTACTGATGGTGCAAATGGTAGAAAGACAGAGTTCTAATATGTTTTATGCATTTTTTTTTTTGCAAAGTCGTCTCTGTGAAAGCATTATCATAACAGTGGCTTTGTGTGTGAGCATTATATAAGCAGGCAAAAATCGTGAACCTCTGGGCAGATGTTTGGCTTGGGACACCCGCATCCCATATCAGAGGGGCTGAGTTCAGGTCCTGGATCCACTTCCAATCCAGCTCCCTGCTAACGGACACCCCGGGAGGCAGGAAGCGATGGCTGAAGTACCTGGGTCCCTGCACCGACCTGGGAAACCTGATTGAATTCCTGGCTGCTGGCTTTGGCCTGGCACCACCCTAGCTGTTATAGACATCTGGGGGAAGTGAACCAGCAGATGGAAGACCTCTCGCTCCCTCTCTCTTTCTACTTTTCAATTAAAATAAATAATTTTAGAATTTGGTAAAATGTCCTCAATAAATAATTTTCTTCCATATCTGCCTTTGGAAAGAGAAAATTTCTTGAGATTTCAGCTCTTTGGGCATCTGCCTATATGGTGTGGGCCCATGGAAATTTGTTTTTGTTTTTTAAAGCTTGATTTATTTGAAGGGGATGGTGACGGAGAGGGACAGACAGAGAGATCTTCCATCTGCTGGTTTACTCTCCAGATGCCTGCTACATGGCCAAAGCCAGAAGCCAGGAACTCCATCCAGATCTCCTCACCATTTGTGCCCTCTGGACGCATGGCAGGGAGCTAGACTGGAAGCGGAGAAGCCAGGACTCGATCCCAGGCACTGTGGCATGGGACGTGGGTGTCCCACGCAGTGCCCTAACTCGCTGCGCCACAGTGGCCATCCCACATTGCAGGTCAAAGACTTGCAAATACCTCCAGTAAGAGAGCTGGGCACACACAATCACCACCATAGTAATGTGTGCTTCACACATTGCACCATTTTTTTCTTACAGGTAAAAAAAAAAATTATTGAGAGAGAGCTACTACTGGTTCACTCCCCAAATGCCAGGACTGAGCTGAAGCCAAGAACCAGGAACTCAACCCAGGCCTCCCACCTGGGTGGCAGGAACCCCACTATTGGAACCACCCCCGGGTCTGCACTAGCAGGAAGCTGGAGTCAGGATTCAGAGCCAGGTGTGGAACCCAGATGGTCTGATGTGGTACACAGGTGTCTGTAACCACGAAGTTAAATGCCGACCCCAGGTTCCACTTTTTAACCTTTATCTTTATGAATATGATTTATCTGCAGTTTAAAATACCAGGCAACTGTTGCAAGTATAGACGTTTATGCTTACAAAAATATTATTGTATTGCCTTTGTTACTGCATAAAGTGGTCCATGAATGGTTCTGTCATTTTTATGTTTCTCAAATAAACCTGCTCTAAAAATATATAAATAAAAGTCATTAAAATTTTTTTGTAGAACTATATTTTCAGGATTTTGACTTTAAGAAATTTAGACCTTAGGGATTTTGATTGTGGAAATTTCCATATTTGGAATTGTGTCTGTCTTTTGGGATTGTGGCCCAAACCCCAGGGAAATCCTCATTTGTAAAAAGGGGTCTATGGGGGCTGGCACTATGGTGTAGCAGGTAAAGTCACTGCCTGCAGTGTTAGCATCCCATATGGGCACTGGTTTGAGCCCTGGCTGCTCCAATTCTGATCCAGCTCTCTGCTATGGCCTGGGAAAGCAGTAGAAGATGACCCAAGTTCTTGGACCCCTGCATCCATGTGGGAGACCCAGAAGAAGCTCCTGGCTCCTGGCTTTGGATAGGCACAGCTCCGGCAGTTGCAGCCATCTGGGGACTGAACCAGCAGATGGAAGACCTCTCTCTCTGCCTCTGCCTCTCTGTAACTCTGACTTTCAAATAAATAAATCTTAAAAAAAAAAAAAGGGGGGGGGGTCTACCGCAGAAAATAAGCTTGAAACAGGCTGCCACGGATGTGAGGTGAGCCTTCCAGCTGTCTGGCTCCCAGCTCTCGCACCGCTTGACTTGGGGCTCAAGTGGCAGGGCTGGGGCCCTCTCCCGGTTCTGCAGGCAAGGGGAGGGGCTGATGGAGCTGGCTCCAGTCTACTCCCCCGCCCCGTCCGCCCCACACACACCTTGCCCCACCTGGCTGTTGCTGCCTTGGAGCCACCGAGTTACTGTGGTCTTCCAGTCTGTGGGTCGGAATCCCTTCCTGCACGCTGCCTGAGATGTCCTACCTGTGAGGACCAGTTTTACGAGACAAAGTCTCTGCTCCCTGCCAGAAAATTATTCAGACACGGGCTTCCCCATCCCCGCAACAGTGCGATGCCAAAGGCGAGGACTGGCCCGTTGCTGGCTCTGACATCCCTAGGATCTGCTCTGGTGGAATGCATGGAACAGGGATCACTCAGAGGTTCTGGCCCCTTGGTGAGGTGGCCCCAGTGACTGGAAGTGTGACCTACCCACGTCTCAGTGCTCACGGCGACAGAGCTTTCTGCTCTGTGGCACCGGGGAAGGCTGGGGTCCACGCACACTGTTCCCATGCTGTGGCTCTGTGAAACTGTTCAGAGGAAACTCTCCATCATTACCCTTCTTATCCAACTATGCCAGCTGAACTTCTTTTAAAAAAAATGCCACTCAGGTTCTGATCGAATTGTGTGTACACTTAGAAAAATACTTGGAGGGGGCTGGTGCTGTGGCATAGCAGGTAAAGCCGCTGCCAACAGTGCCAGCACCCCATATGGGTGCTGGTTCGAGTCCCGGCTGCTCCACTTCCCATCCAGCTCTCTGCTATGGCCTGGGAAAGCAGTGGAAGATGACCCAAGTGCTTGGGCCCCTGCACCCATGTGGGAAGACTGGGAAGAAGCTCCTGGCTCCTGGCTTCAGATCGGCACAGCTCCAACCATTGCAGCTATTTGGGGAGTGAACCAGCGGATGGAAAACTAACTCTCTCTCTCTCTCTCTCTCTGCCTCTCTGTAACTCTGCCTTTCAAAGAAATAAATAAACCTTTTACAAAAAAGAAAAATACTTGGAGGAGAGATGGCAGCTGTGTTTTCAGGGCCACCTGCCCCGGAGGAGTCAGGTCCCCTCTGCAACCTCAGAGGCTCCTACTTCAAGCCCCTGTGCAGCTCACAGATGGGCTTAGCCAGCCCCTGGACATCAGCAGTCAGACTTCACGCCATGGACCCCCTGCGATTCTCTCCCTTCGCCACTAGGAAGAGGCCCAAGGGGGCTGGGCATCAGGGCCAGGAGAGGAGGTCTCCCCACCCCCCAGGCAGTGAGTGGGCGTGGCTACGGACTCTAGACCGAGGATGGCCCCAGGTCCTCCTCATGTTATGAATCTTAATCTCTGTTCAGCTTCATAGCTTGTGCCTGAATCCAGCTCAACCCCTGGACCCTAAAACCACAGCAGTGGGAGGTCCGTTCGGGACCCCCGGATGTGCCTGAAAGTCATCTGGGTCTCAGGCCGCTCTCAGCTTTGCTGTGCATGCCAGCTGATCCAACAGCTCCCGGACCCAACCCCCCTCCTCCTCACACCCTGGCTGGCCTCGGGGCAGGCACCTTGCCCCCCCCCCCCCCTCCAGCCTTCCTGAATCTTCCCAGCCACCCAGGGGCTGTTATTCCCTCTTTAACAGATGTTGCACCGGAGCCTACGACAGCTTCAGAAACCTGCCTAAGGTCACACAGCCCACCAGTGTCAGGGCTGCGATTCAGCACCAGAGCCCTCTGCTCTGACACCCTAAGATCTGGGGTTGTTTTGGCTTCTTTTTGGGGGGATCGGTGAGACCCCAAGTTCCTAGCTCAGAGGGCAGAAACTTGCCCGCTGTCCCCAAGTGGATATGCATCGCGTCACCATTACTCTGCCAACAAGAGCTGGTCTGTGTCGACTGCTAAGTGAGCCTAGTGGTGGGATGCGAGGTGGCAGGCTGCAGCCAGGGCGGGACCTCCACCCCCACCCGCCTCGGGCCCAGCTGCCCTGGCCCAGGAGGTCCCCACCATCTTTGCATAGGAGGTGCTCTCTTCACAGACTCGAGGAAGGAAGAACTGCTGATGCCTACTGAGATTTCTTTAACCGCTACCTGTCGCCTGAAAGAGCCGGGGGCCGGCCCCTGGCCAGGGCTCAGCCTGCCTGGGAGGAAGGTGAAGGCAGTAGGGCGGGGCAGGGGGTTCCCAGAGGAGGAGCTTAGCTGGGGTAAGACGGTGGGTATAGGGCATAGAGCAGTCGGTGGCCTAGGAGCCTGCCCTCTGTCCACCCTGCCAGACAACAGCTGGGGTCCAGTGAGAGTGGGGCAGGAGGGGGATTCGGTGAGAGCCCTAGCACTGCACAGCTGCAACTTGAACCAGTCACTACTTTTGTATCTCGGTCTGCCCATCTGTGAGCTGGGTGTGCTACGCTCAATGGGCCAAGGTTCTAAGCAGAAGAAAGCGAGAAAAGAGGCTTCGCCACAAACCACAGCCCAGTCTGCACGCACACACCCCTGGGTGAGACTGACGCCTGCTGTCCTGCCCGCTGCCCACCTCGGCAGGTGCTCCTGAAACCTCGGCCTGTGCCCAAGGTACCCCTGATGCCCAGGCAAGAGTGTGACACACCCCTTGCCCTCCCCCCCTCCTCTGGCCCGCCCCACTTACCCCCTCTGCATGCTGGGAAGGAAGTGCCACTTCCTTTCATGAAAAGTCACAGACTGGGAACACTGCGTCAGTTACGACAATAATGGTAACAGCGGCCTCAATAACAACCAGCAGACACGGCCCCACCCCCACCCCCCGCCCGAGGTTGCTGGCTTCGGTTTCTTAGAGCTGGAGCCGAAACAAAGACAGCCTTGGAAGCGGCCGGTCCACCCCGTGGCTCTGGGAGCCGGCTGCCCGGCGGTTGCCACTCGAACCTTGCTCCAGGGCAGAGTTTGGAGCCAGTGCTGAGGATGGACGAGCTGCACGTGGGACTCCTGAGGATGGAGGGCACAGCATCCGCCACAGCCCAGCCCCCTCAACACCTCCCTCACAGCGGGAAAGGGACAGGGTTTGGGGGCAGCTGGGGCCAAGAGCCTTGAGAGGGTACAGACAGATGGGGGTGTTGCCGGGGGCGGAGGCACCAAGTAGCCCCCCCCCCCGTCCCTCTCTAATTAGCTTGGGAGTGTCCTTAAGGAACTGAGTCCAGGACAGAGTGGCCCCACTGCCCTCCCTGCCCACAGTAGCAGCTGCCACCCTGACTTGTTTCCTAGGTGTCCGTCCCATCCATGGAGAAAGGTGTTAAGTGACCTGTCCGAAACGGCACCGCGCGGACAAACAGGAGCTAAGGAGGAAAGGGGAGGGATCTTGGAGGCCTCCCACTGCCAGACCCATGCTGGTCTCCCGGCCTCAGTTCTTTCTCTGCCCTAGCGCTACCTGCAGGCACAAGGAACACCACCCCCCCTCCCCCCCACACACACCCATTCGTGCATTGACTTCCAGCAGTGCAGCTCGCTTGGAAGCAAGAAGCACCTGTTACACTCCCCTGGGTCCCGCAGACCCCTCCTTGCCGGCACCAGCAACGGTGGGCGGTGGGCCGGGAGCTCTCAGGGGTCTGCGCCCGCGGGGAGGAGGGCGGCGAGCCCTAGACCATGCGGAGGCGCCCGGGTTGCGCCCGAGTCCGGCTCAGCGCGAAGCGGCACCCGTCTCCTTCCCTGCGCGCTCGCAGCCTGCGCGCCGGCCCTCTCCGCCCCACTGGCTCCCCGCCGCCACCCGCCAAGGGAAGAGAAGAGGAGAGAGAGGCGCTGGGGAGGGAGCCCGGAGTCCACCCGGGCGGTGGCAGCACGCCCCTCCGCCACTGATCTTCCCCGCGCGCTCGAGCGAGTTCTTGAAAACCCGCGCGGCCACTTTCAGGAACCCGCGGCCGCGCAGGACGCGCCCTTCTCGGCGGCGCGGGCGGTTCTGAGAACCGCCGGCCGGCGCGGGGGCGGGGGCCGCGACGGCGCTGCTGACAGCTGTCACAACAAATGAGCGGACCCGCTCGAGATTGAAACCGCAGCAGGAAGTGGGGCGGCAGAACCCTCCGGGGCTGGTACAGCTCGACCCTGGGACGGCGGCAGGAGTTTCGAGATCAACGCCCGGGAAGCCCCCCGGCCGCCAAAACTTTGTCTTTCCCATGCCCGAAGAGCGCGCGTAGGCACCCCCGGCCTCCCACGAGCCGCGACCGTCTTGGGGACGGCGCTCGCTACCTCGCGCCCTCGGCCCCCGCTGCGCCCCTCCAGAGCCACACCGGCGGCCACGAGAGCCGGCGCCCCCCCCTCCCCCGCGGGGCCGCCGAGCCCCGGCCCGATCGGGTCGCAGGGCCTCTTACCCATGGCAGGGCGAGGTCCCGCGGCGCCCGCCCGGGACTCTCTCCACGCGCGCGGCTCTCCGCACCCCGCGCTCCTGCTCGACTGTCCGCGGAGCCGCTCGCTCGCCGCCTCCCCGCAGCCACGCCCCGCTCGGGCACCGCCTCCGCCCCACTCTGGGCTCCCATTGGCGGGTCCAGTTTTTTAGCCACGGGCAGGGGCCGCCCCCTGTACCCGAAGATCTCTGGGAGTTGTAGTGCGCACCTCCCTCTTCCCCGGGGTAACGGTCAGGACACCAGGAATGGACTAGACGCCTCACCCAGGGAAGCTGAGGCAGGAAACCAAGAATCACTGCTGCCTGTGCCTCGGTTCTCCTCTAAGCAGAACTAGAGTCTTGGAAAACCCTTGCTCTCAGCAGAGCCTTGAGAACTTGATGGGGTGAGCAAAGTGTGCCTGCCTTTGACTCGAAAGTGGCTTTGGGCACTCCCACAGCACAGCATAGGAGGAGAGGAGGTTAGCTCCGTGGCCAGTGTCCACACAGGTCACATGGACAGGGTGGCAGCTCCAGGCTGAGCCGCTCCAAATAGGTGAGGATGAGGCTTAGGGTGGGTGGAGGCAAAGAGGCACGGAGCCAGCAGTAACTCGGACCTGTGCAGGCCACAGAGGAGAAAGTGAGGTTCAGGGCTTAAGGGCGGGGCATAAACTTGTAGCCAGCTGGGACCTGAATCTGTTCCTTGCACGCAGACTTTTTGGATTATATTTTTAAAAGATTGATTTATTTATTTAAAAGGCAGAGCTAGAGAGAGCGAGAGAGGTCTTCCATCCGCTGGTTCACTCCCCCAAATGACCACAATGGCCAGAGGTGGCCCGATCCGAAGCCAGGAGCTTCTTACGGGTCTCCCATGCAGGTGCAGGAGCCCAAGGACTTGGGCCACCTTCTACTGCTTTCCCAGGCCATAGCAGAGAGCTGGATTGGAAGTGGAGCAGCCGGGACTTGAACCAGTGCCTATATGGGATGCTGGCATTGTACATAGTGGCTTTACCTGCTACACCACAGCGCTGGCCCCTTGGATTATTTTTAATACTCATGACAGCTCTAAGCCCTTCACACCATCATTGTTCTCTTTTCAGGATAAAACTGAGGGCTGAGAGATTAATGCAAATAAGACAGATGACAGGACATGGAGCCAAAGCCAGACACCGGCATCTGGGCCCGGAAGAGGAGCCCTTATACCCAGACAGCCTGCAGTTGTGGTTGTACCCCGGCCTGCTCAGCCCCGATACAGATTATGGTTGCTCCCCTTGACACTAAACAAATCGACCAGGGCTGCAGTAGGTGTAGCTGACCCTCTGGCCTTACCCTTTAGCTCCAAGATGGCAGATGGCTGCAGGCTCAGCCCAGAGCAGACAGCACTGTGGACTGCGCAGGATAAACCCCTCGTCAACCTCACAGTGGTCGGTTTGTAAGAGTGAGCTCTCCTAGATCTTGTAACACATACATCATAGTCAACATTTAGAACCACTTTTTTTTTTTTTGTCTTTTTTTTTTTTTTTTTTAACAGGCAGAGTGGATAGTGAGAGAGAGAGAGACAGAGAGAAAGGTCTTCCTTTTTGCTGTTGGTTCACCCTCCAACGGCCGCTGCGGCTGGCGCATCTCGCTGATCTGAAGCCAAGAGCCAGGTGCTTCTCCTGGTCTCCCATGCGGGTGCAGGGCCCAAGGACTTGGGCCATCCTCCACTGCCTTCCCGGGCCATAGCAGAGAGCTGGCCTGGAAGAGGGGCAACCGGGATAGAATCCGGCACCCCAACCGGGACTAGAACCCAGTGTGCCAGCGCCGCAAGGCGGAGGATTAGCCTGTTAAGCCACAGCGCCGGCCTAGAACCACTTTTTTAAAAAAATGTATTTTATTTGTGTGCAAGGCAGAGTGACAGGGAGAGAGGAAGAGACAAGAGAAAGAGATCTTCCATCCCCTGGTTCACTCACAGCCAGAGCTTTGACAGGCCAAAGTCAGGAGACTGGAGCTCCATCAGGGACCCAAGCACTTGGGTCAGCCACTGCTGCTTTCTCACGCACATTGGCAGGGAGCTGGATTGGAAACAGAGCATCTGGGCCTGGAACAGTGCTCCAATATGGGATGTTGGCATCACAGGCAGCAGCTTAACCCACGGTGCCACAATGCCAGCCCCCGAGAACAATGGTTGCAATGGTGATTAAAGCAGTGCACCCTTGGGGCCAGTGCTGTGGCATAGCAGATAAAGCCACCACCTGCAGTGCCGGCAACCCATATGGGCACTGGTTCTAGTCCTGGCTGCTCTACTTCCCGTCCAACTCTTTACCACAGCCTGGGAAAGCAATAGAAGACAGCCCAAGTCCGTGGGCGCCTGCACCTGGATAGGAGACCTGGAAGATGCTCCTGGCTCCTGGCTTCAAACCGGCACAGCCCCGGCCACTGCGGCCATTTGGAGAAAGAACCAGTGGTTGGAAGACTCTCTCTCTTCTTCTTCTTCTTCTTCTTCTTCTTCTTCTTCTTCTTCTTCTTCTTCTTCTTCTTCTTCTTCTTCTTCTTCTTCTTCTTCCTCTGTGTAACTTTGCCATTCAAATAAATACAATAAATCTTAAACAAAACAAAACAGTGCACCCCAGGAGAGCTGAGATTGGCAGAGACACCGTGATGGAAGCTTCCCACGCTCTGGTCCCACGCGCGGCCTTTCTCTACGGAGTGACTGGACCAGGCACTAGCGTGGGGATGGAGACTTGGATGCTGTCCTCAGGGTTCCAGTCTAAGCCAACTCTTCCATCCTGGACTGGACACCCCCACCGATGAGGAACACGCCGTCGTATAAAGCAGGAGCTCATCCCACTGCGGGCTAGGGTGATTCCGCCATCCAGACAGGCAAGTGTACCCTTCCGGACAGGGCTGGTGTGCAAAGCCTCAGCAAGTCAGCACCTGCAGGTGCCAGGCTGGAAACAATCTGCTCTAAATTTAATTGCCTCCTGAGGCAACGATTTGCAGTAGAAAGTCATTTACATCAGCCCTGGATCCTGTGGAGGAGCGCTATCTCTATTTGCCTCTGTAAGCATAAACACACCTCCGCCTCTGACCACAGGATCCCCCCCAGGACAACCCCAGACGGGAAGGAGGTGCCTACTGCCTTAACGACTCAGAGTCTCTCCACATGTCTCCGTTAAGAGAACCAAACCAACACTAGTGAAGAAACACGTTCTTCCTGTAAAACGTGATAAATAAATCCGTCCTCTCCAACGTTAGCCCCAATCCTGTTCCCTCTCTGCCCAGAGGTGAGGGCTGGGGTAAAGTCTTCTAGCACTTTCCCTACTCGTTTTCGTAAATGTCTGCCTGTATGGTATAGGAAAATACATAGTTTTTGTGTTCTGTGGGCTTTTAAATAAATGCTACAATTTTGATCATTCCATTCCACAACTTGTGTTTTTGAAAAAAACTTTTTTTTTAATTTGAAAGGCAGAGTTAGACAGGGAGGGAGAGACTGAAAGAGAGGTCTTCCATCTGCTGGTTTACTCTCCTGATGGTCACAATGGCCAGGGCTGGACCAGGCCAAAACCAGGAGCCAGGAGTTTCTTCCAGGTCTCCCACGTGGGTGCAGGGGCCCAAGCGCTTGGGTCATCTTCCGCTGCCTTCCTAGGAGCATTAGCAGGAAGCTGGATCTGAAGCGGAGCAGCCAGGATTGTGCGCTGGTGTCCATAGGGGATGCTGGCCTTGCAGGCGGCAGCTCAACCAGCTACGCCACAGCACTGGCCCTACAACTCATGTTTTTGAGCAACACCAGATCTTGGAGACACGTCCACATTAGCACACAGATGGGCTCCTCTCATAACTGCAGGGCTGGGTGCCCTCGGTGCCCCTACTCCATGTCTTTCTATTTTTAATTTATTTATTTTTATTTTTATTTTTATTTGTTGACAGGCAGAGTGGATAGTGAGAGAGAGAGAGACAGAGAGAAAGGTCTTCCTTTTTGCCGTTGGTTCACTCTCCAATGGCCGCTGCGGCCGGCGCATCCCGCTGATCCGAAGCCGGGAGCCAGGTGCTTCTCCTGGTCTCCCATGCGGGTGCAGGGCC
Source organism: Lepus europaeus (assembly GCF_033115175.1). Taxonomy (NCBI): domain Eukaryota; kingdom Metazoa; phylum Chordata; class Mammalia; order Lagomorpha; family Leporidae; genus Lepus; species Lepus europaeus. The sequence continues at coordinate 86,361,579 of NC_084839.1, read as the reverse complement.
CAAGCACTTGGGCCATCCTCCACTGCCTTCCCGGGCCATAGCAGAGAGCTGGCCTGGAAGAGGGGCAACTGGGATAGAATCCAGCGCCCCAACCGGGACTAGAACCCGGTGTGCCAGCGCCGCAAGGCGGAGGATTAGCCTGTTAAGCCACGGCGCCGGCCTCTATTTTTATTTTAAAAATTATTTTTACTTGTTGGAGAGGCAGATAGAGAGAAATGTCCCATCTGTGGTTCACTTCCCCACAGTGCCTTTATGTAATCACTGTCAAGTGTTTATCAACACGAACATTCTAGAGCCCCTTAGAACACTTTGAAGGCTCAGGAGATGGCCAGAGTTCCCCGAGGCTGAGCTGGAAGCTGCTCCTAGCTTGAGCTGGCTGAGTCTTAGACCTCCTGTTGGTCCTGGCCCTGGGGTTGGTTCCATCCTCCCTGATGTAGGCCTCTTTCCAGAGGAGAGGCCACCAGGCCCAGAGAAGTTAAGCAAGTTGTCCAAGATCACACAGCAAAGTCAGTGCTGGCACTTCCTCTGGGGCCGCACCGGCACCCAGCACCCTCAGGAAGCAACACTCAGCTCAGTTCCCAGGCTGCGCAGGCTCCACAGTTGCCAAAGGCCCCTAGGGCTTTGTTTTCAAAGGAGGAATGGAGCGGGAAGTATTTTGACTGCTGGCTCCGCCTTCTGCCTCCCGCCCCTGCCCTGTCCCCCTGCCAGCTGTCCAGGAAAGGCCAGCTTCACAGTGGCGTTTGCAACTCATGGAAAACAACAAATGCCCGAAATAGACCATACCCAGGCGCAGGGATGGAAAAAATGGGCTCACGCTTTCAAATGCCTCTTTTAGAAAAAGACAAGAATAGCTTTTGGCCTTTGGGAAGCTGCTGGGGGTGAGGGAGTGGGGAGGAGGTGGTGCGGGCACAGAGACTGTGAGTCCCAGCCTCCTGTCACCTGCGCATGGCTGAGAGCCTTGGCCACACTGGGAGCCACACCTGCACGGGCTGCAGGTTCCCCCAGCCCCCCCTTGGCCTTGTCCTCCAGTGCTTCTGCAGAACCCCCTTTGCTGGGCCAGTGCTGGGCTGGGTGCCCCTCCCCACACCCCGCTTCCCAGAGAGCTTCCCCAAGATGCTGATGGCTGAGAGTCGGATTCCCCTGGGAGAGGCGAGGGACGGAGAGAAAGTTTGGGTTTTCATCCCCACTTAGACACAGCTCAGCTTGTGGTCTTGGGCAAGTTTCAGCGGCTCAGGGGTCTTGTTTGGAAAGCAGGGACAAGGCTCCATTCATCCAGCACGTGTTATGTGGTCCTACTGTGTGCTGGTGCTGCTGCACTGCGCACTGGGTCAGCGCCGCAGCCAGAGCACAGCTTGGAGGCCTTGCCAATGGCAAAGGCTGTAGCCCTCTCCTTCAGTTCCTGAGCCAAGGCCGGGGCCGGGAGGCGTGGCCACACCTGGGACCAGCATTTCCTCCATCACACACTGCCCAGAGCCTCTCACGAGGATTATTTTGCTTAATGCGACTCTCCGTGTTTATCCCCATACTACAGCTAAGAACACTGAGGATCGGAGGATCAGAGCCGTGCTGGACGGACCACAGGCTCAGCCGCACACGGTGAGGATCAGGGAGGGCTGCCTGTGTGCCAGGGCCCTGGGGAGTTCTGGGGGAGGAGACAAGCACAGGTTAGAGTGAGCGCAGACTTAGGGGCAGTGGGCAGGGGCGCGCCTGAGGCCGGGAGAGAACTACATCTCCCAGGTTGCTGTGCAACGGGGGTGTGGAGGGGGCGGGTCGCTGCACGCGCAGAGCTGTAATTTCTTGGTATTATTAAAAAAAAAAAAAAAAAAGGCGGGGGGGGGGGGAGTGGGGACAGCCAGAGTAGAGAGAGCCTTGAGCGTCACGTCTAGGAATAGCTTCGGAGTCGGGCCAAGTCATTATAGACGATGAGTAATCCGGTTAAGTCATTTCTCTAAACACCATTCCTTGTAAGAGAATTAAAATATCGGCTTACATCAGAGCGGGAGGCGGGCTCCAGGGGCCGGGCGGGAGCGTGGCCAGGAGGGGGCGCGGCGGGCGCCCTCGCGCTCGGCCCTGCCCCGGGGCCGGGGCTGGCGACCAGCCAGCAGGGCAGGGGCGAGGCCCGTCGGGCCTCAGTTTACCCGGTGTTATGGGCCCCGGGGACAGTTTGAGGCCTCCTCCTTTCGGGACAGTCCGCGTCCCCTCGTGGGGGCGGCCCTCCGAGCTGCGAGAGGGCGCGGAATGGACCCGACGGAGCGGGAGTGCCCCTTTCCGGGTGTCAGTGCCTGCCTGAAGGGGCCCGCGGCGGAGTGAAGGCTGGGAGGAGACACGGGGGTCCCCAGGCCTCCACCGAGGTGGCCATTTCCCTCTGTGGTCGTCCTGAGAGGACCCGGGGAGAGGGGGCTGTGGGAGAAGCTGCCTCCCCCGCACCCAGGGCCCCTAAGGCCCTTCGAGGGAGGACAGCATGCATTGGGTCCCAGCTGGGAGCAGCACGCACAGCCATCAACTCACCCCTGGCAGAAGACCAGAGAGGCGGGGACTGACACGCCCGCCGGTCCCAAGGCACGGGACCGAATCCTTGAGGCAGGATGATGGGCGATTTCAAGACTCCCTCTTTGCCCCAATAGCAGGTGGAGGCTCCCAGCAGCTCCCAGCAGCTCAGGGGACAGCAGGTGCTAGGACAGAGCCTCCCAGGCCCTGGAGCCAGGAGAACTGCTTTCCAGGCCTCCCTTGCTGGCCGTGTGACCTTGGACCAGCGACCCACCTTCTCCAGTCCTCAGTTTTCCCATGTGTAAAATGGGGTTCCCAAGACGCTGCTTGTCAGAGTACTGTGCCCGGTGAGACACGGGCCTTCCACAAATGGCTGTTCTGTGAAGGTGGGGTTTTGTGAAGATGGCCTGTGGCTGGGCAGACTGCGTGCTTCGGAGCTTTTGGAAGACCTGAGAAAAGCAATAAGGACTTAAACCCTCCATAGGACCCCAAAATCTCCTAGGGCAGTGGGCCCCTTGCCTATCCCAGGGGAACAAGCCCTGGCCACATGGCTGCCCCTCTGCACAGCCCTGCCCTGTGACTGCACCCCCAACCCCGGGGTGAACTAGCCCCAGGACCTGACCTTGGTGACCCGGGTTTGGGGCCTCCTCCCAGATTTCCCACGTTTCAGGAGGTAAACTCACGATCTCTGGTGGAGTCCTAGGATCTGGCTGGGATGCAGGAGTTCAGGGAGGTGAGGGACTCATCCCCACCCTCGGTGGGCTCCATTGGCCCCTTCAGTCCTGGAAGCCCGGGTTTTGAGAGAGGGGCTGCTCTAATTCCTGCTCCCCAAACGAACGCACGAGACTTTGTACATAGGAAGACGAAAGCGTCAAGCTCAGAGTGGCCTGGGGTCCATAGCTCCGAGAACTCAGCATCCCGCAGAGCCCTGCGGCTCCCCGACACTCCATCCCAGACCTGAAGACCAGGCCTGTTTCCCTCAGCCCCACTCCCTGCCATTGCCATCATGTTTGAAACAGACCCCAGCAGAGAGAACCCATGGCAAACCCAAGTCCACAGGGTCCCGTCTACACCCCAGTCCTCCGTCTTTCCCACTCTGCCCACAAAGAGCTCCCAGGTGCCATACACCTGCTATGTATCCTTTCGCTGCTGTCACCCAGGAACACAGGAGCCTGCCTACCTGCGCTCACATATCTGTGCATTTGCACATGTGTGTTGCATGCCCAGGAGCCCACAGCTCACACACACACACACACATACAAGCCAACTGCCCACCAGCCCCTAAGGCTTCCATCCCCACATCTGGAGCACCACCCAGCCTACAGGAACCCTGATGTTGTCCAGTTCCCCTTTCTCTCTCCAGCTGTGCCCATCTGGTGGTATCTTCAGCCATGGCCTTGACCAGGGGACTCTGCTCTGTCAAAGCTGCCCTCTCTCCCTGCCTTGGCTTCAGTGGGCTCTTCCAGACCTGCCTGTGTGGTGCTGGCCATCTTCATGGGAGGCAGGGGGCTACACAGAGAGGGCTCTCTGGGTATTGGGGCTGGCACGAGGACAGCTCTGGCCATGCAGGTGGCTTGGCGTCCACCCCTCCCTGATAAATCAGGTAACATGGTTGCACTGCAGGGGGGGAGGGGGCTGTCCCTCCACGGCCCCTTGCTCTGGTCTTGACATTGAGTGTTTGCATCTGTTCTGTTGCAGGCTCTTCTGTGGCGTTCGGGCCCTGATGGCTGGCACCCCCTGCCCCAGGCTGGGTGACTCCGTAAGTCTGGCGGTCACTCCTTCCTTCCCTCTGGCTACAGAGGGTCAGAGCCCCTTTGCTGGGTGTTGCTGCTGCTGGGTCCCAGGGGGAAGGAGGGGAGCGAGACCTGGGGTCTTGGACTCCGTGCAGGGCAGCTGAGTCCCTGACCGCTTGTCTCTGCAGCCTTATGCTGGCGGGTCTCAGGGCTGCTTGGCAGGGCGGGGAAGTGATGGGCATCTTTCTCCACCAGGAAACCAGTGCCACCAATCAGGCAAGTTCGCCGAGCCGGGTCTCCTCACCTGGGAAGTGGGGTACTAACGGCTCCCGGCACTTCTCATGCAGTTTTGTGCATTAGGGCTGAGAACAGCGCTGTTGGTATTAGCGCCTAGCCACAGCTCAGGGCGAAGCAGAAGGATGGAGTGGGCCAGGCCTGGGCAAAGGGGCTGGGAGTGAGAAACAGACCCCGACCCAGCAGATAGGTCCTTTGCTCCTGGAAGGTCCCTGCCCACCCCGCCTCCCTCCTGCTGCACCATGTGTCATATTTTGTTGGCTTTGGGGCTTTTTTATTTTAAATAAACAAGAGCTGCATGAAACCCCTAATATTCTGGGTAAGTTTTGAAACAGCTCAGAAATCCCCATCTCCCCTTGTGAGTCAGTGGCAGCAGCAACAGCAGAAGTGCTAGGGCTGCAGCCGGCGTCGGCAGAGTGACAGCTGGGCAGGCTGGTGACCCCAGGGACTTCAGAGGGGGCTCGGAAATACGAGGGTGTTCCGGGGAGGTGGCGGGGCCTCAGGGCCCCAGGGAGCTGCGTGGGGGAAGCGTTAAACCCCTCGACAAACGACCACGATGTCCTCCCACCCCCTACCCCTGCACCACTGGAACTAAGAACCGGCCGGGTCGGTTGAATTCGTCCGAGCCACTCCAGGAAGACCTGCGCTTGCTTTTCCCGTAACGGAGATCCAACGCTCGCTGGGAACTAGAAAGTTCTTCCCAAGCCCGCTCTTGGTGGGCCGATCCCCAGCCCGGTCAGCGACCCCCGCGGGCGCGATCCGGGAACGGGGCGCCCCCCGCGCGCAGCCCCTGGGCCCCCGCTCCGGCTGCGGCTGCGTCGCGGGGGACATCGCAGCCGGGGACAGCGCGCGCCAGAGCGCCTCCCGCCCCCACCCCCACCCCCCACCGGGGAGGACCGGGTGAGGGTTTCGGAAAGCGCTTTCCTCGCCCGGCCGGATCTGAGTCAAAAGCGGGAGCTAACTCAAACCGAAAGAAAAATTCGGTTAGCCAACGCCGCCGATATTTCTCCGGGACCCAGATGACTGCCAGGCAGGGAGCGCCAGGGCCCGAGTGTCGCCGGCCCCTTGAGCCTCGCCCAAAGCCCTGAGCCCAAGGGCAGGGGCAGAGAGGGCTGGCGGAGGGGAGTCGCCTCTGCCAGTCCCTCGGGCTCTGCCGGCTGCCCTGCGGTCCCCGGACCCTGCCCTGCTCATGCCCCTGTCCCCTCTTCTGTCCTCTCTCCATCATCTTAGGAATCCTGCACAGAGAGGGGGAGTTTCTTTGGAAATCAGGGGGGCTCTGTCCGATCTTGGAACTGGCCAGGGGGCCCCTTAGAGACCAGCCCAAAGCAATTGGACCTTGGCCCAAACTAACAGCTTTTAGTGGATTAATATTGATGAAGAGAAACACTAATCCATGCATTTTATTTTATTTTTTTAATTTAGCCAGTTTTTGAGCCCGAACTCCCAAGAGAGGGCCAGGGGCCTCCCCAGTCTGAGGTCACCGGAGTGCATTCTGCTCCCTGCAGACCCCAACTCTGCTGCAGGTTGCCCCCTCAGTCTTGAGGGACGCCCCTGACTCTGTAGAAGTTTTCTGGCCCACGCTGTGGCCCGGGGCCCCTGCTGGACTCAAGTTCGTCTGACCTCAGGACAGGTGTGGGAAGGAGATGCTGCTGGCTCATCTCCCTGGGCCGCCCAGAACACCTGGCCTGGCCCTGCTGTGTGGCCGCCTGGGCCCCACGCGCTGTCTCAGCACAAAATCCGCCCCGTAAGCAGGACCGTATGCCGTCCCAGGCAGGGCCAGGCGCACAGCTGCTCTGGCGTGGTGGAGTCCTACAGGCAGCGAGACGCTGGGACACAGTGTTGCTTACAGGGCCTGGCTAGTACACACCCACACAAGGACAAGCACGGAACATGGCCAAGGTCAGGGGCGTGCAAGGTCAGATGGGCCTGTGAGGAGGGCGCCTGCCTGCATCCCACACCCCTGCCTGGGGCTGCAGGGCAGTGTTATGGGGCGGAGCAGGCAGGGCAGCCTCTGACCTATCGGAAGAGCTGATGTTACCCCCCCCCCCCCTTAATTGCTATCTTGTGGATAACTCGGGGTGGGGGGTGCTCCGAGGTATGGAGCCACTCTGGGAGCTACTGATACTGAAATCTGTCAATAGAATAAGTGGTCGGACACAGGGGATGGGGAGAGGTGGTCCTGGCTCCCCGGAGAGCATCTCTATTTCAGGATGCTGGATAGGAACCTGCAGGCGGGACAGGAAGCAGAGGTGGTTCTTCTGCCCGATGGTGGCACAGTCTGAGGATGTATCTCTCTCGCATGGCTCCTGGACATGGGTCTGTCGCTGAAGGGTGGCAAGCACTGCCCTGGTCCCGGCCCTCAAGAGTAGGGTGCCTAAGGGTCCCCTTAGAGCCCAGGGCCAGTAGCTGGAGGAGGGGTCCTCTTTCACACACTGGCAGGTGCACACTGATGAGCTGTCGGGGCTCACCTCCGTGTGGGAGAGCATCCTTCCTCTTTGCTTAGCAGTCAGTTTTTCAAATTACATCTGGCCCTGTTAAAGGGAAGTAGGGAAACGGGTGGCTGAGGTACCCGCTGCGTGACAGCACAGGAAGCCTCGTGCGCGGAGGCGAGGTGGCTCCTGGCTCCCGCTGGACTCCTCCGTTTTCAGGGGATCCCTTCCTACTTCCCACGAATGCCACCACCTGCTGTTTCCAAGGCCCAAGAGCTCTCTGGAGGGAGCAGCCTCCCAAGGAACAGCATCCTGGAATCAACCAAACCCATGAGATTTCTCCCTGGCCCTATGCATTTTGGCGTCCGCAGTTTGCTGGGGAAACGGAGGTCGAGAGAGGGAAAGTGACCTGCTCCGGGCCCCACTGCAGGCAGGCGGCTGAGCACTGCCTGGGGCCTCCTGGTCCTCGTGCTGCAGTCAGTGGAGGGAGGGGGCCTGTGGCCCCTGGGACAGCTCCCCATGAAAGCGAGGGGTTGCAGGTGGGACCCAGGTGGGTGCTGTGCTGCCGTGTGCCCCATCTCTGGCTCATTGCTCTGAAGGTTTATTTTGCTGCCTGGGGATCTCCAAGCACGCAGCGAATTCAAAGAATATGGTTGCTGATTTCTGAACCTTTTTTCTTCCTGTGGGCTGGCCTGTTTATCAAGAGCTCCATTCGTCAGAACCCTCAAGTGCACGAACACAGGCGCGCACAGGGCCTTCTGGGGAATTCTCTTTTTCTGGGTGATGGAGAGTTAACTGGAAACCCGGGTTCTTATGCCTTCTTGAAAATTTTCTACAAATGATGAGCATTTCCCCAACTTAGTATTTTGAAAAGTTCCACCACTTTCTAAATATGTGACCTTGGTCAATGTAGCTAACCTCAGTAACCTCAGTTTCCTTATCTGTAAAATGTGCACAGCGGGACCTCTCTGGGTCGAGAAACGAAACCGAGACGAGCGGTGCGCAGCACCCAGGGTGTGCTTCAGCAAGGGAGCCATCATCACCGCTATCGCTGCTGTGATTCCGCGGTCCCAGGACCCGGGGAGGTGACGGAGGAGGCTGGCAGGGATTTAGGGTCCCCGTGCGGACGTCACCGTGGATGCGGTAGTGTTCACGGGGAGCTTGGGCAGTTTTCTGTCCCAGTCAGGTCCTCCCAAGGAGACGCTTGTGACGGGCTGCTCGCTTGCTCAAAAAAGTGGCGCGGTCATCCGGGCTGCGTGCAGGAGGCACCGACCCTTGGTCTGGAGCCCAGCTTTTCTGTGCAGTGCATCCTCTGGCAAAGGGTTCGCAAATGAGGGCGGGGCTGGGGCTCAGCATGTCAGTCCACTGCACTGTGTCTCGTGTCCCTGCACCCCAGGACTCACATGCCGGGGTGGGGGTCAGCTGGGGCAGAGACAAAGGAAGGGGCTGCCCTGCAGAGGCCAGAAGGGGACCCTGGTCCAGGGAGAAAAGCCAGACAGGCTCTGGGTCCCCAGCAAACTCCAGGGAGGTCTGGAGGAGGGAGGGGTCCAACTCTTGGTCTCGGTCTGGTGCATTCTAGAAACCTCCCCCATTACTGAGCAGCCGGGGCGCTGTCCTGAAGTGGGGAGCTGGGGGAGCCCTGAGATCTGGAAGCTGCTCCTATTGGCTGCGGAGGGGTGGGGAGGGTGGCAGCTGCCTCCTCGCCCCACCTGGCCGCTGCAGTGCCGCTTGCTCAGGGATGTGGCCGGGGTCCGCCTTGTGCCACGAGTCAGAGGCCCAACCCTGAACTCCAGTGAAGGGGCATGAGGTTCAGAGCCACATCCACTGCCAGCCCCGCCCCTTGCTATGTGATCTCATGCATGCCACTAGCTCTCTGGGCCTCGCTTTGCCTGATCTATCAAATGGGAGTGTGAAGATACAATGAGATCCAAGCGTGAGAATCAACCTGCTGGGGCCGGCGCTGTGGCGTAGCAGGTAAAGCTACAGTCTGCAGTGCCAGCATCCCATAGAAGCGCCGGTTCAAGTCCCAGCTGCTCCACTTCCGATCCAGCTCTCTGCTGTGGCCTGGGAAAGCAGTGGAAGATGGCCCAGGTCTTTGGGCCTCTGCACCCATGTGGGAGATCTGGAAGAAGCTCTTGGCTTTGGATCGGCCCAGCTTTAGCCATTAGGGTCATTTGGAGGAGTGAACCAACCGATGGAAGACCTCTCTCTCAGTCTCTCTGCTTCTGCCTCTCTGTAACTCTTTCTTTCAAATAAATAAATAAATCTTTAAAAAAAAAAAAAAAAAAGGAAAGAAAATCAACCTGTTTGAGTCACTAGGCTTACTACCCGCGGAGAGGGGCACAGAGCACAGACCAAGCACTGAGCACCATGGGCCCTGGTGTCTGGGAAGCGGGGTGGAAGTTTTCTCCAGTCTTCATCTGCGTTCACTCACTCCTCGCTCCCCCGCCAGGCTGTCTGTCCCTTCCTCTTCCTTCTCTCCCTCTCCCTCCCGCCCCCATAGCCCACCCCAGGCCCCCAGCCCTCATGCAGGGTCCTGCCAGGCTGGCACAGGGCCTGCAGTGGGATGAGGAAGTTCTCCCTTTACACTTGCTGTTAGCCCCCTGGGGACAGCATCCCCAGGCACCCGGCTTGCCATGGCGCCCAAGCCCTTGTGCACACAGCAGGAGCTGGTGGGGGAGGGGGGCGGGAAGGAGCTGGTGGGGGAGGGGGCGGGAAGGAGGGGGGTGGGGGTCATGCAACCATGTTGATCCACAGAACACACATGCACAAGACACAGTGCCACAGGTGTGTGTGTGTATGTGTGTGTACATCGGGGGGGGGGGCGTGTCGGGGTGAGATTGTTCAAAAAGCATTCTTGCTATTGATAATAACGCTACCACTTTACATATCCAGGCTGCCAGGAAACCCACACGCACTCTCCCATACCAGCTCATTCTCGTTCTTGCCACGAAAGTCCCCGACTTCAAACAGCTCGAAATTTGGCTACTAGAGAAAGTTGTGGAGGACAACGCTTCAATGCAGTGAGGCCAAGGTGCGTGGGGAAACCCCCAACCTGGAAGCTTCCAGAGGTGTAGGCCTGTGCCAGCATCCGAAAAACAGGAGGCGCTTAGCCAGGGCAGCTTGGTTGGTCATGCATGGCGTCTGTGGCAGAACCTTATTTTGATGGGGTTGGCAAAAAAAAAAAAAAAATTTCCCAGCATCCCTCACAGCCGTGGGGTGGTCTTGGGATCCAGGGCTGGCCAATGAAATGTAAGTAGAAATCTGCTGGGAATTTGGGGGAGTTTGACGGTCCTGATACAGGCTCCGCCCCTTCCTCTTTGTCACTTCCTCTTTTCTTCCTGCCTGGGAAGGGCAGGGAGCTTGAGGTGGAATCTGGGTGCAGGCACTAAGGCCCCTCGGCGACCTCCCAGCCTCAGGGTTCTGGGAACTCATGCTTCCTTACCTGTTAACCAGAGGTTGAAAGAAATAGCCTTTAAGAAATTTTTTTCTGCTTTTTAAAAGATTTATTTTATTTATTTGAAAGGCAGAATGACAGAGAGAGAGAGAGAGAGAGAGAGAGAGAGATCTTCAATGTGCTAGTTCACTCCCCAAATGGCTGCACAGCCAGCGCTGGGCCAGGCTGAAGCCGGGATCCCAGAACTCCCTCTGGGTCTCCCACGTGGGTGGCTGGGGCCCAAGCACATTAGCAGGGAGCTGGATCCAAAGTAGAGCAGCCGAGGCTCCACCCAGCGCTCTGATGTGGGCGCAGGCAGCGGCTGAACCCACGGAGCCACAACACTGGCCCCAAACTTTTAAGGTTTTTTTTTAAGCACTCTCCTTCACTGGTTTCTAACGTGAGAACGTGCAGTACACATGCAGCATCTGTGAGTGTGTGAGGAAGTAGGGTTTTACTGACAAGTGCTCAGATTACTGCCCTCTGGGGTCTTGAGGAGCACAGCCACCCTGGGGGAAGTGGGTGCTCCCGCAGGGGGGTCACTGCAGGCGGGGCTCAAAGTGAACACGTCCACAGTGGGAAGTCCATGGTTTCCTATGGCCCTCGAATGATGTTCTAAATTTCCACGTGACCCTTGGCAGAAAAATAGGTTCCCCAACCCTGAAAGGAAACCCACCTAGGACAACTGCCACCCCTGGAGACTCGTTGCTGGGGCCAGCGCCATGGCACAGCGGGTGTAGCTGCCACCTCCAATGCTGGCATCCCATACGGGCGCGGGTTTGAGTCCCAGCCGTTCCACTTCAGATCCAGCTCCCTGTTAACGTGCCTGGAAAACAACGGAGGCTGGGCTGAGTGCTTGGGCCCCTGCACCCACGTGGGAGACCTGGAAGAAGCTTCTGGCTCCTGTCTTTGGTCTGGCCCAGCTTTGGTCATTGCAGACATTTGGGGAGTGAACCAGCAGATGGAAGACCTCTCTCTCTTTCTTCCTCTCCCTCTTTCTTTCTATGACTCTGCCTTTCAAATAAATACAATAAATCAATAGAAGAGCTTAAGAGCACTTTACAAAAGCGGCTATGTTGGTACAAAGTACCGGCTGTGCAGTTGTACTGCCTAACGAGGGTGCAGGTTTGCAGCTGCTGTGGGAGAAACCTCTGTTCTGCCACCTTCCGTTGGCACAGGAGCAGGTGAGGGAACGGCGGCCAGCAGGAGTGCACATGAAAGCCAAGGTTGCAGTCTGGACGCGTGTGCGTTCTAACCCTGGAGCCATGGCGGTGTCACCTTTTGCTTAAAATCTCGCACTAGGATTGTGGCTTTGCCGCGTGTGATTCTGCGAATGCTTGCTACATATAATTTGCAGTCTGGTTCAAGGTTATCCTATGCTATTGGTGAATTATTTCCTTTATCATTATTTCATGATTCAGTGACATTTTTCCCCAAGTGATGATTTTTGCTTTAAAGCTGTTTTACCTACACTAATACTGCTACAGTATTTCTTTTTGTAGTATCTGCTTAGTATAGAAGTATTTCCAGTATTTCTGTTTTATTATGTTTTAGATGTATCTCTTAGAAATGGCAGATAAGGCCGGCGCCGTGGCTTAACAGACTAATCCTCCGCCTTGCGGCACCGGCACACCAGGTTCTAGTCCCGGTTGGGGCGCTGGATTCTATCCCGGTTGCCCCTCTTCCAGGCCAGCTCTCTGCTATGGCCCGGGAAGGCAGTGGAGGATGGCCCAAGTCCTTGGGCCCTGCACCCGCATGGGAGACCAGGAGAAGCACCTGGCTCCTGTCTTTGGATCAGTGCGATGCGACGGCCACAGCGCGCCAGCCGTGGTGGCCATTGGAGGGTGAACCAACGGTAAAGGAAAACCTTTCTCTCTGTCTCTCTCTCACTGTCCACTTTGCCTGTCAAAAAAAAAAAAAAAAAAAAGGCAGATAGAGTTTTCCAAATATAACTTGTTTGCTAATTATCCCAATCTGAGCATTACATAGTGCATGTACTGTACCCCATAAATAGATATAATTATTATGTAGTAATATATATATAATCTGAGAAATTCTGTTATTCAAGTAGAAGATTAAGATTTAATCTATTTATATTTATTATTATTGATATATTTTATTTAATTGTGTTTATATTTGTCTTTCTGTTAAAGATTTATTTTATTTACTTGAAAGGCAGAGTTACAGAGGGGGGGAGAGAGAGAGAGATCTTCCATCCACTGGTTCACTCTGTAGATGGCCAAAATGGCCAGGGCTGGGCCGATCTGAACCCAGGAGCCAGGAGCTTCCTCCGGATCTCCCACGTGGGTGCAGGGTCCCAGGCACTTGGGCCATCCTCTACTGCTTTCCCAGGTGCATTAGCGGGGAGCTGGATCAGAAGTGAAGCAGCTGGGTCTCAAACCAGTGCCCATATGGGATGCTGGTGTCCCGGGCTGCGGCTTTATCCACTATGTTTCAACACCAGCCCCCGTCTGTCTTTCCTTTTCTTTTCTTTTAAGAATTATTTATTTATTTATTTGAAAGAGAGATAGAGACAGAGAGACAGACAGACAGCAGAGGGAGAGAGATCTTCCATCCACTCCCTAAATGGCCAGGGATCTGGCCGGGGCAGGCAGGCTGGAAGGACCAGCGCGAACTTCCTTAGTGTCTGATGCTTTGCTGGCACGTTGGTCTTCCCTTCCTGCTGTGTGGCAGGGGATTTGGTGGACTGCAAAGTCGTCAGACTCGTGGCTGAGAACCCGGGATGCGGGCGCCGCGCTGGCTGGGAACCAACCCATCGGGGACCGCTTGTCTCCAGGCGATCGGACCGCAGTCAGTTCTGCTTCCTTCCACCAGGTGGCACTGCTAGCCAAGCCCTGAGGCTTCCAGGCTTGGTTTGCCCAGTTGCCACAGCGCCCTGTTTGGCCCTAGCTAACCACGGACTGTGCCTGCAGACCTGATGGTTCTAGGGGGCTGTTCTTCAGGCAGGGTAGGCCCTCTGCCCTCCGGGATTTCAGCCCGGTGGAGAACAGATAGAGGCCCCAGTGAGGAGGACTCACGGGGCATCCCTGCATCCTGCAGTACCGATTTCAGCCAGCAGGGGCCGCCCCAGCCTGGAAGCTGCACCAGTCTTAAGGGGCCAGTCCGTCCCTTTCTGGAAGGCACATCTACAACCTCGGTTTGCCAGGCACCAAGCCCTGCGGTGTGGGCAGCACTGGAGGGGAGGGATGGTGCAGCCTCCCTAGCGCGGAGGCCTCCACCTCTCACTCACACAACCAGGCAGCACCCACAAAGCTCCTACCATGCATTAGCACGGTGCACTGGGGGAGAAATTGATCACTACTCAGTAACTACAAGGGGGCCAGCACCCCAAGTGAGGAGTCACAGATGAGCATAACACACCAATGAAAGCACAGGCTTGTAAGCCACAGGGCCGGGGCCAAATATTGGTTCTAGCACATAACCGCCTTGTGGTCATCAAACAACTGTTCATCTCTTCGTGCCTTCCTTCCCAGTCTATAGAACGGGGTGGATTTCTTTCTTTCTTTCTTTTTTTTTTTTTTGACAGGCAGAGTTAGACAGTGAGAGAGAGAGAGAGAGAGAGAAAGGTCTTCCTTTTCCATTGGTTCACCCCCCAAATGGCCACTATGGCCGGCACGCTGCAGTGGGCGCGCTGCACCGATCTGAAGCCAGGAGCCAGGTGCTTCCTCCTGGTCTCCCATGCGGGTGCAGGGACTTGGGCCATCCTCCACTGCCTTCCTGGGCCACAGCAGAGAGCTGGACTGGAAGAGGAGCAACTGGGACAGAATCCGGGGCCCCAACCGGGACTAGAACCTAGGGTGCTGGCGCCACAGGCGGCCAAGTGAGCTGCGGCGCCGGCCAGGGGTGGATTTCAATCCCTTGAGAATACAAGCCAGAGTGTCCCTGAGGAGCTGCTGCAAGGATGGATGCCGTTGGACTTGGAGCCCTGGTGTCTGGCGGAGAGCATGAGGTCTCTCTTTCCTCACTCGTCTGGAGGCTGGTGGCTGAGACCCCGTCCATCACCAAAGGGGGCCGAGACAGAAGCCGACACGGGTATGCGATAGCGTGAGCTTCCCATGACCTGGGAGCCCTCGTAAACGAAGACCCCGAGAGATGGGGAAGCCTGGCTGTTCTGCTCTGGTTTGCGGAAGAGCGGTTAGCGGTGTGTGATTGGACCTGGGACTGAGGTGGATGGATGGTGGCCAGGGCGGATGTATGGGTGCATGGCCTGTCTGTCTCTCTTTTCTCTGTCCCTGTGTCTCCAGCGCTTACAGCATGAATGAGGGCCTAGGGCCTGCTTTAGGGAAGGGGAACACGGGCTTCCTGCTTCAGCTGATTCTTACACGCCAAGGCGCCCTATTTGGGGGTAGCAGGTCCGTGTGTTACATAAGTAAACGGGAATGCACGGTGGGGGTCTGCCTAGGTACTCCTATCCCCCAGAGTCAGGCCTGAGGCTGAACTCAGGCCCCCGGAAGCCCACCCCCACCAAGGCGGGATGTGCAGGTGGGACCACACACCTGGCCTGCTGGACTTGGGCAGTTTCTGGCCAGGCTCGAGTGACTGGGGACTGGCCAAGCCCTGAGCCTTCCAGAGCTGTCGCACGGATCTCTGCTATGGGAATGTGGTTTATCAACAAGGTGCTCTTGGAGCTGCCCACCAGGAATCCATCCCAGGCAGCCAGTACCACGGTTGGAGCCGGGACAAGGAAAGGCAAGGAGGCACCCCTGGGCCCTGTGCTTCTTCCAGGCCAGGGGGACTGAGGGCACGAGGGGGTGCCCTGAGCCCCCTGTCTTCACACCAGGGGTCCCTGGCCTCAGGCTGGGCCAGCTGGATCTGCTGACCCTGTGTTGACCCCTTGCCAGTTCGCCTTTGGCCCTTGAAGCGTGAGTCTAGTGGAGAAACTGAGGCAACCGGCAAGGGCTGTGCGAACGCTGGGGGAAAGTCTTTCAAAGTCAGCCAGGGAGGGGCTGCTCTCACCCCCATGACACAACCAAAGCTGTGTTGTATCGGGCCCTGCATCCTGGCTTCCTGTTTTACACGTGGGGGCTCTGGGGCCTGGGGCAGGCCTGGGAGCTGCCACAGATAACACAGAGGGGCAGGACATAGGTCTCCAAACTTCCCATCCTCTCCTGCCCCATTCAGGCCATTCCCCCAGCACCTGGCCAAGGGCACCTCCAGTCCCAGCTCCCCCAAGGCCATGCATGGGGGGTGTCAGCCCTCCCTCAGTGAGTTCAAAGCAATCACTACAGGTGGCCTTGACCTGGGCTCGTGGGAAAGCCTTAGTCTTGAGGTGGCTCCGGGACCCACAGCCTCCAAACCAGCCTGGGGCCTTGCCACCCACTGCTTCTTAACAGCACCCCAGGAGGCCCAGGTATGCGGCACCATGCAGGGAACACTGGGTGAGAGCCACACTCTTTCCTCCAGGGTTTAATTCCCCTCGCAGAAATCAGGAGACAGGTGAGCTCGGGGCTCGTGGTTGGGCTGACACCTTGGGAGCTGGGCCCAGCGTGACTGCCTGTAGGGCCACTTGTACTTCTTGGTGGCCAGGGCAGGCTGGTGGCCTGGAGTTGTGGTGCAGCGGGTTAAGCAACAGTCTGCAGCACAGGCATCCCATGTGGGTGCTGGTTCGAGTCCCAGCTGCTCCACTTCTGATCCAGCTTCCTGCTAGCGCACCTGGGAAAGCAGCAGAGAATGGCCCAAGTGCTTAGGCCTCTGCTACCCATGTAGGAGACCCGGATGAAGCTCTTGGCTCCTGGCTTCAGACTGGCTCACCCCCGACCATTGTGGCCATTTGGGGAGTGAACCAGCGGATGGCAGATTCTCTCTCTCTGTCCCTGCCTCTTCTCCTTGCTCTTTAACTCTGGCTTTCAAGTAAATAAACAAATCTTTAAAAATGAAAAAGCAAACAACACTGATGCTCACATCCCACCCCAAGCCAGTGGGAGGGGGGAAAGGGTTGGGCATGGCTACTTATTAACACCCCATTGCAATTACAAGGTGCAGCCGGGTTGGCATTGGTCAGAAAGGAGTGAAGGCTGCATTGAGGCCGTCTCAGGCCATGTGCCCAGATCCCTACTTCCTCCTTGCAAGCCAGCCAGCTGCCGTAGGTCCGCGGCAAGCTGTGAGAAATCATCAGGAAATTCCCTGGATATTATAACTCGTGACAGCAACATCTCATTAATCATCAACCCTGTAACGTGATCCCGGCCCATAAAAAACCGAAACCTGCGGAATCTCTGTAAACCTGCTCACTGGCCCTCGCCTCACAATTCCTTCCAGACCCAGAGACCTGTGCCGGGGATCCCAGGCTGATGGGTGCCCAGCTCTGCTCCGAGCCCAGTAAGTAGGTCTGCAGGCCCCGAGTGTGGCCCCTCCAGCAGGGATGCGAGAAGCGGGCTGCACGCTCCGAGGGGTGGAGGTGTGATGGGTGTTATCCTGGCTCTGCTGCCCTGTGGAGGAGCCCAGCAGGGGCTGGGTGACCAGGTCCTGGGTCCCTGCCCTGACAAGATGAGCTTCATAACCCGTCTGCCTCTCAGAGCCTGTTGTACAGAAAGAGTAGTGGCTGGGTGGACAACAGGGTACGGCTGTGGGGGCTTGGTGGGAGACAGGTCAAGCTGGGGGATGGTGGGCACTTCGTCCCTGGGCCTGCTTCCTTGGCCAGCACAGCCCACCTGGCCAGCACACAGGGCTGCTGATGCACACATCACCAAGGTTCTGGGAGAGCCTCACCTGTGGCCAAGGGCATCACTCAGCAGGAGGCACCGGGCAGGCAGAGCTGGGGACCTGGGGCTACATCCCCTGAGGCAAGGCTAAGCATCTCTGGACCCGTTCTTGCCTTGTTGAAGAGCGGGAGCCTCCGCTCAGGGCCCTTAGCCCCGATGGGCCTCGAAGGTTCACGCATCAGCTTCAGGCTGCACCTAGAGCCAGCGCTGTAGTGGACCATAAAGGAGGTGGCATGGGGGTGCTGGGCGAGAAGCTGGGCCCAGGACCCGTCCACTTCTGGCCGTGAGGACCTGGACCGCTTGCACAGCCTCACGGTCTGAGTGCTTGGCCGCCAGGTGTGTGTTGGGGGAAGTACAAGAGTCTGTGTAGTGCTTGGCAGGTGCCTGGCGCCCCTGAAGTCTTGATGGCCCGAAGGGTGTGGGTGATGATGAGGAAGGCCCAGGGAAGCCTTCGCTGAGCGGGAGGCTGGCCCTGGCCACGCCTATTCCCAGAGCCTCACCGCGGAGTTCCTGTCCTTTGTTTCTCCCTGTCCAGGGGCAGAGATATGCAGAGGCCGGTGCTGCCCTGAACTCTGGGCAGGTAGAGGATGTCTTATCGTCCACCCAGACACACAGCCCCCCTCCTGCAGCAGTGGGAGCGCCAGGGGCAGCAGGGTGTAATTGGGGAGGGTCCTCTGTGGACAGCAACGCCACTCATCTGGGCTGTGGCATCCTGCCTGGAAACGGGCCCATAATAGGAACTACGCCCGTGGGCGTGAGGGTGCTCTGAGCCAGCGGCGACAGGCCTGCTTGGAGAGCCACACCTGACCTGGGAGTGGGGTGTGCAGGGTTGCCTGGGGCAAAGGGTAGGAGGAGCCGGGCAGGGTGGAGGTGGTGTTCACACCTTCCAGGACACTGTGACCCAACTCCAAGCTCAGGTGCCGGAGTCACGCCGGCTCGTGCTGGCCTGCCAGGAGGGTGGCTGTCAGGCCCACTCTACCTGGACCTTGTGCAGTGAGCAACCAGCACAACTGTCCCAGAGAACGTGGGTGTGGGGAGCCAGGGCCTCAGGGAGGCAGCTGCTCTGGGTAGGACGCGGAGCCCGGGTGTGCACCAGGAGGAAGGGGCTCAAGTGCCCTGACCACTAGTTACCTGTGTCCACCTGGGTCCCCCCCTCTACACACGGGGACGTGAGAACGTGCCTCCCACGGGCTGCTGGGACCCATCCTGGGCAGGGGTGGAGTGAGCTTTGCAGATGGTTGAGTTCCCGTCCAGGGCCAGGCCTGCATCTCCTTCGGTCCTCAGGGCCTCCTGCCCTGCCGAGGGACCCACGCGTCCACTGGGGCCATTCTCAGGGACTTCCTTTCTTCCCCAGCCCCCCTCCAGGGAGCCACACCCCCTCCCAGTGCCATCCTGCCCCCAGAACAGGTCCTGCCGGGAGCCAGCCTGTGTCCCTGGTACCTGGCGGGAGGTGGGGAGAGAGGGAAGGGGGAGCGATGACCCCGCCGTAGGGGGTGTGGTCTCCCTCTCTTGGGGTTTGGTGGGTTACACCAGGAAAATCCACCTGTCCTTAGGTACCCCCAGCCCCGTGCCTGGCCAGGCGGGCAGTGAATGCCCTGCACCCAACCCCAGGCCCAGGCAGGGCAGGTCTGTCATTGCCTTCTGTGGAGAGGGGCGGTGGGCCCAGTGGGCAGCGGCTAGATCAGTGGCAGGACCAGACTAGAGTCCGGAGCGGCCCAGCTGCCTCAGCACCTTAGCAATGGGCACGAGCTCCGGCTTAGCAACATCCGGGCCCCCCGTCTGGCCCCAGGTCACCGTGCGTGCTTCCCCTGGCTTGGGTTCAGCCTCGTGGAGCCTGGGCACAGCTGGGATGGGCGGGAGAGCTGAGGCCACTCCAGGGAGGGTGATGAGCGGTGGACAAGCAGAGCCTGTTCAGAGGTCCCAAAGCAGGGGGACATTTGTCCCTATAGCCTCTGGCATGGGCATTTTTTTTTTGCGGGGGGGGGGGGGGGTGAGGCTTTGGAGTGTCCCTTAGGCCTGTGGAGGATCAGGGGCAGATTCCCAGTGACATCAGGGGGGCTCTTGTGCCCGAGCAGAGTGAGCCTCCCTCCCGGGGCCCTGCAAGAATGTGGCAGGCATGCGTAAGGTCAGAGACTGTGCCAGGGGTTTGTGTCCCGATCGGGGTGGGGGGTGGGGGGGCTTGCCTCTCTAGCCTGGGGTCTGGCTCAGGTCCTGGTTGAATTCTTGATAGCAGTAAGCCAGCTTCTCTCCCCTGACCCAGAAAGAGCGGGGCCAGGGGGAGAGGCAGGGGTGGGAGATATGGCCTCGGGAGCTGGCTCTGGGCAGCTCTGGGCCAGGAAGCTCCACTAGCTCCACCAGCTTCCTCCCCACGGGGCGGGATGGGGAGGGGGGAGGGGGGAGGGGGGAAGGACTGCCCAATAAGGAAGTTTTCCTTGTGACTGTCAAGTGGAGTGACGCGGGAAGTCCCCTGCTTCCACGGCCCACTCCAGTCCTAGACCCAATCCAGGGTTTTGAGGGGGCTCAGCTGAGACCCCACAATATAAAGATGGCACCCTCCCTGGGGGCCATGGGGTGCACACTGCTGATGCAGGTCCCCCACACGACCCTAATGTGTCAAACAGAGGGGGAAACAGCACCCCACCCCCACCCAGGGACTCGTGGGTCTGAGTGGACCACAGCAGGTGGGGAGGCCCATCTCCTCTCGGGGCTATTTGGGAGCCGACACAGAACATACGATATAATAAACATATCATATATCCGCCCAGCTGAAGCTGCGCTTTCTCTAGAAACAGACGACAGCTGTTACCCGCACTGAGTGAGCAGACCCAGAACGGGCATCAGCATCCCTAGGGAGGTTCCTGCTGGGAACAAAGTCATTTCCTCCCAGGCTCCAAGAGGGGCCCCAGGTGGTTCTCGGGGGGTGGGGGTGGGGTTCAAGTGACCCCACTGGAGCTGGGGGACTGGAAATGGCCCCTCAGGGGAGGTCAAAGTGGACCTGGGCTGCTGGGGAGTGTTGAGGGGGCTCCCGGGGTGTATAAGGAGTTCTCAAGGTGACTCTAGGAGCTGGTGGGCGTGGCCTGGCCAGAGTCGACATCCTCCATTCCCGCCCCTGCCCCACAGATGCCATGGAGCCCCGAGAGGCCCTTCGCTTCCACGACAAGGCCAAGGGCGCGCAGGTGCGTCTGGACGCGCAGGGCTGCAGGGCGAGCAGGTGCGCCACGTTCCACGACGGCATCGTGTTCAGCCAGCGGCCGGTGCGGCCCAGCGAGCAGGTGGTGCTGCGCGTGCTGCAGCACGAGGACCGCTGGTGCGGCGGCCTCCGCGTGGGCTTTACACGTCTGGACCCTGAGCGCCTCTCCGCAGCCAGCCTGCCGCCCTTTGTGTGCCCCGACCTGGTGGAGCAGAGCCCCACGTGGGCAGCCGTGCTGCCCGAAGGCAGCGCGCTTGCGGGGGACCTGGTCCGCTTCTGGGTGGACCCACGAGGGCGGCTCTTCTCCAAGACCAATGAGGGCCCAGGGTTCCTGCTGCGCAAGGACGTGCTCATGGGCGCCCCCCTCTGGGCCGTGATGGACGTGTACGGGACCACCAAGACCATCGAGCTGCTGGGTGAGACAGCGTGGGGACTCAGACCCTGTCCGGGGTGAGGGTGATGTTGGCTCGGGTGGCACTCCCATGGGCACCCAGAGCCATCGGAAGACGGTTCATTTGTTCATTCTCAGTAATCCCATCGGCCCAGGGCCAGGGCCAGGAATAAGGATGGTGCTGGAGCAAGACCCTAGTCAGGGGGAGGGCAGTATTGTCCCCAGAGAATCATAAGGAGCTACCACCAGGGACCGCTGTTGTGGCTCAGCGGGTTCAGCCCCCGTTTGTAACTCCAGCATCCCATATGCCAGGGCCGGTTGGAGTCCCATCTTCTCTACTTCCCATCCAGTTTCCTGCTGATGTGCCTGGGAAGGCAGAGGAAGATGGCTCAAATACCTGGGTCTTCGCCACCCATGTGGGAGACCAGGATGGAGTTCCTGGCTGCTGGCTTCAGCCTGGCCCAGGTCTGGCTGTTGTAGCCATTTGGGTAGTGAATCAGCAAATGGAAGATCTCCCTCTCCCTCCCTGTCTCTCTTTCTCTATCCTGCTCTGATTTAAAAATGAATACATAATTTTTAAAATTTTAAGATTTATTTATTTGAAAGGCGGAGTTACAGAGAGGCAGTGGCAGAGAGAGAGAGAGAGAGAGAGAGAGAGAGAGAGAGAGAGACGAGAGAGATGTCTTCCATCTGCTTGGTTCATTCCCCAAAATGCCTGCAATGGCCGGAGCTGGGTCGATCCAAAGCCAGGATCCAGGAGCGTCTTCAGGTCTCCCACGCGGGTGCAGGGGCCCAAGGACTTGGGCCATCTTCCACTGCTTTCCCAGGGCGTAGGAGAGAGCTGGATCGGAGTGGAGCAGCCAGGACTCAAACCAGCGTCCATATGGGATGCCAGCGCCGCAGGCGGCGGCTTTACCCGCTACACCACAGCGCCAGCCCCTGTATTTCTTTCTTTAATCTTTTGTAGTTTTCATCATACAAATCAAACTGTGATGTCTTTTAGCGTGGCTGATGACAAATGTTTTTCCAGCCCCTGGGTGGTTTTGGTGCACCCTGGCTTGGGATGTGGGTGAGGCTGAAGAGGGGCTGAAGGAAGTGGGTCCAGGAGGAAGACTATAGCCACACAAGGTCAAGTTTGGGAGGGAATGGCCAGGAGCCCAGACTTTCGCCCCAGGGAGGAAAGCAGATGGAGGCTTGGCTCCTTGGGCGTGGGAGAGGGGGTGGGGGGTCACCCTGGGCGGGCTCTCTCGGGCCCTGAATTTTCCACTCTGCCTTAGATCCTACAGCCGGCTGGTGCCCCACAGCCATGCCAGAGGCTCCCTGGGAGGAGGCGCTGCCTGAGCATGAAGGTGAGTGGTTTCTCTGAGTAGCAGCGACTCCCCAGGACTCCCGAACCTGGGAGTGGGGGTGGAAGCCGCTGCCCTGGCTGCTCCGTCAAGTGTCTCTGAGCTTCCCCAGTCGAGGGTGGCACAGGCTTGGAGCCAGGGCACTTGGCTGTGCCTGCTAGAATCCTATGGGCAACTGAACAGCTCTGCCGTCCAGAACACTGGCTGATTTTACAAGCTATCAGAGCACATTGACAAGCAGATAATGTTATTTTGTTCTTGCTTTTAAACAGTAATCCACATTCATTGTAAAAGCTTTGCCAAATAGAAATAAAGATGAAAGGGTAAATAAGGAACTTAAAAAAAAAAAAAAAAACCATTACCTCTTGGGTAGATTTCTTCCCAGTGATTTTGTGCTTTTTATTTTTATTTTTTAATTTTTTTTAAGATTTACTTATTTGAGGGGCTGGCACTGTGCCATGACAACTAAAGCTTCCACATCCCATATGGGTGCTGGTTCAGGTCCCCATTGCTCAACTTCCAATCCAGCTCTCTGCTATGGCCTGGGAAAGCAGTAGAGGATGGCCCAAATGCTTGGGCTCCTGTACCCACTTGGGAAACTCTTTTTAAAAAAATATTTACTTATTTGAAAGGCAGAGTGACAAAGAGGGAGAGACATAGATAGAGATTTTCAATCCACGGTTTACTCCCCAGATGGCTACAAAGGCAGGGCCTGAGCCGGCCAAAGCCAGGAACCTGGAACTCCATCCAGATCTCCCTTGTGGGTGACAGGGGCCCAATTACGTGGGCCATCTTTCATTGCTTCCCCAGGTGCACTAGCAGGGAGATAGATCAGAAGTGGAGTCTCCAGGACTCAGACTGGCACCCATATAGGATGCCAGTGTTGCAGGCAGCAGCTTAACCTGCTGAGCCACAATGCTGGCCCCAATATTTTTATTTTTTAGTTTAGGTTCCTTCCTTCCTTCCTTCCTTCCTTCCTTCCTTCCTTCCTTCCTTCCTTCCTTCCTTCCTTTCTTTTTCTTTTTTCTTTCTTTCTTTTTTTTTTTTTTTTTTTTTTGAGACCCAGAGAGAGAGGAGGGAGAGCACTCCCATCCACTTGTTCACATCCAAAATGCCTGTGATGGCCAGGTCTAGGCCGGGCTGAAGCCAATAGCTTGGAACTCAATCCAGGTCTCCCAGATAGCAGGGACCCAAGTACTGGAGCCAGCACCTCTGCCTCCCAGGGTCTGAGTTAGCAGGAAGCTGGAGTCGCGAGGTAGAGCTGGGAACAGAACCCAGGTGCTCTGATGTGGGGTGTAGACGTTTTACCAGGCAGACCAAACACCCCACCTCTGCTCCCTGCTACTCATGTGTGGGGAATTGTTGGCCCTTTGCTTTCCTTTTCTCCAAACTAGAATTTGAGGGCACATAGGGCCAGTAGTCCCCCTTACCCACGGAGAGTTCACCCATGACGTTTTACTGCTGTGTGAGTCGTGGACAGTGCCAGACCCTAGGTGCACTGTGACTTTTTCCTAGTCCCACATACCTGTGAGACTTTAATAGATACATAAGGCACAGTAAGAGAAATAGCAACGAATAATACAAAAGAACAGCTGTAACGACGGACTGTATTAACAGTTATGCTAAGCTTGTGGATTGTTTCTGGAATTTTCCCTCGAATACATTTAGATTGGGGTCACTGCAACCATGGGAAGTGGAGCTGGGGATGGGGGACCGGGTGAGGGGGGCGGATGGACAAAATTCATGGAAAACGGAATTCAACCGTGAGTTAAAAAAAAACAAAATAGGAGCTACGTATTTTGAAATCCATGCATAGTTTTTCATAACGTGCATTTCCCATGAACTATCTGAAGACCCCCGGTTGGAGCAGCCTGGTGGTCTTCAGTTGGTGACACTGCAAGTATGTGTCGCGAGGCCCCCGTTTGCCCAGCACTGCCAAGCCCTCCGCCCTGACCCTTGCACCTCTGACCGCGTCTCTCCTCCCCCAGACGCAGCAGCGGAGGAGTGCGCCATCTGCTTCCACCACGCCGCCGACACCTGCCTGGTCCCCTGCGGCCACGCGCACTTCTGCAGCCACTGTGCCTGGAGAGTCTTCAGGGACACGGCCAAGTGCCCCGTGTGTCGCTGGCACATCAGGGAGGTGGCCCCGGCAAGGGCCCTTCCTGCCCCAGGGACGGGATAGGCTCATGAGAGAGAAGATGGCTTCCTGGCATAGCAGATGGGGCCTGGCTCCGAGCAGAGGGGCGAGGTGGGACCTGCCCTCTTTTTGGCAAAGGGTTGCCCTGGTCAGCAACCAGCAGCAGAGAGAGGAGCGAGGGAGTGTGGCTGCTCCCCCAGCGTTTCCCCCGCAGGGCGGGGGCTGGGGCCTGTGCAGCAAGGAGTGACCCCATGGCAGCACTGCCTCCGTGGGCGGGCCCTGTCCAGGCAGGGCACAGCCTGACCCCTCGCCTGGCAGCCGTGCAGGGTCTGCTGGGAGCACTGCGCTCTGGGAGGCGTCCAGCCTTGGGGCGTGCAATCTTGCGCGGAAGCCGGGCCCCCTCCCATGAGGGCTGGTGCAGTGGCTCTGTCCTGGCCCGCCCAGCCTCCCGCTCGGGGCAGTCTCACCCCTGAAGCTGAGTCAGTGTGGAGCGCAATGCTGTCATCACAGGTGTTTCCTTGCCTGCTTCCAAGATGTGAAAATAAAGTTTCGGGCCGGCGCTGTGACGCAGTGGGCTAAGCCTCCTCCTGTGGCGCCCACATCCCATATGGACACCAGTTCCTGTCCTGGCAGCTCCACTTCCGATTCAACTCTCTGCTATGGCCTGGGAAAGCAGTGGAAGATGGCCCAAGTGCTTGGGCCCCTGCACTCGCGTGGGAGACCTGAAAGAAGCTCCTGGTTCCTGGCTTCGGATTGGCGCAGCTCTGGCCGTTGAGACAATCTGGGCAGTGAACCAGTGGATGGAAAATCTCTCTCTGTCTCTCCTTCTCTCTCTCTGTAACTCTGCCTCCCAAATAAATAATAAGTAAATCTTTAAAATTAAAAAAAAAAATGAAACAAGAAGTCCGTAGTGGACTTTAAAAAGCTCTGTCCATTCCTGGTTTAGTTAACCTGACAGCTGTGCTGCTGCCCAGGAAAGACCGAGAGGACCCCAGTCTCCCACTGCTGGCCCCTCCTGAGGCCCTTTGCAAGCAGGACATGAAGATTAAGGCAGTTACACTACCTGCCGGTTACAGGAGAGTCTCAACCCAGGCACAGAGATCCCAGCAAAGGGCGGGAATTATTATTATGGTTTTCTTATTTGAGAGGCAGAGTTACATAGAGGGGGAGAGGTCTTCCATCCACTGGTTCACTCCTCAAATGGCCACAATAGCTGGAGCTGGGCCGATCCAAAACCAGGAGCCAGGAGTCCCAGCTGCTCCACTTCTGATCCAGCTCCCTGCTAATGCAACTGGGAAAGCAGCCGAGGATGGCCCAAGTGCTTGGGCCCCTGCCACCCATATTGGAGACCAGGATGGAGCTCCTGGCTTCTGGCTTCAGCCGGGCCCGGACCTGACTGTTGTGGCCATTTGGGGAGTGAACCAGTGGATGGAAGACCTCTGTCTGTGCGTCTCTCCCTCCTTCTGTCACTCTTCCTTTTAAATAAATCTTTCCAAGAAAAAAGACGATTCCTGAAATAAAAAATGCACTGGCAGGGCTCGACAGCAGATCCCAGCTGGCAGAAGCGTCAGTGAACTTGAAGGCTGGTTGATGGTTGATGGTGATTGAGTCTGAAGAAAGAGAAAACAAGAACAAAGGCTGGGGCCGGCGCCGTGGTGCCTGGGAAAGCAGTAGAAGATGGCCCAAGTCCTTGGGCCCCTGCACCTGCGTGGAAGACTGGGAGGAAGCACCTGGCTCCTGGCTTCGGATCGGCGCAGCTCCAGCCGTTGCGGCCATTGGGGAGTGAACCAGTGGATGGAAGACCTTTCTTTCTGTCTCTCCCTCTCACCGTATGTAACTCTACCTCTCAAATAAAATAAATAAAAAATCTAATAATAAAAAAAAGGACAAAGGCTGAGAGCTGTGGGAGCCAAGGGCAGCAGCGTACGTGGAGTGGGAATACCATGAGAAGAGGCAGAGAGAAGGAGTAGGAAAAAATGCAAGAGTCCAGGAAGTTCCCAAATTTAATGAAAAATATGAATCCACAGCTCCAAGAAGCTCAACAAACTTAGAATAGGATAAACAGAAAAAAAACATTAAATGAACATTCGTAAAATGAAATCTATATAGATAAAAATATGAAAAAATATTAAAAACAAAAAAATTATGGGGCCAGCGCCATGGCACAGTAGGTTAATCACTTTGCCTGCAGCTCCGGCAACCCATATGGGTGCCGGTTCTAGTCCTGGCTGCCCCTCTTCCAGTCCAGCTCTCTGCTGTGGCCTGGGATAGCAGTAGAAGATGGCCCGGGTGCTTGGGCCCCTGTACCTGCTTGGGAGACCAGGAGGAAGCTCCTGGCTCCTGGCTTTGAATCTGTGCAGCTCCAGCTGTTGCAGCCATTGAGGGAGTGAACCAGCGGACAGAAGACCCTTCTCTTTGTCTCTCCCTCTCACTGTCTATAACTCTACTTCTCAAATAAATAAAAATCTTTAAAAAATTAAACGATAAAATAGATACTTTTAAAGAGATTTTTAAAAAGTTAACAAATCAAAACTGAACCCAAGGCCCAGCTGTCTCCCTCCCACGCCCTCCAGGACCCTCAGGTCTGGCTGCTTTTATAATCTCTAAGCAAAGACTGAGAGAGACTTCCCTGGACATCTGACCAGTTCAGGGGAAAAGACACAAAAATACTGACATCAGGGTATTCCCCAAAGAGATGACGCCGCCGGTCCCTTAGAATCCAGGGACGCGCCTCACCTGTGGCTTCAGACCATGAAGGTGGGTGAGGGTGGCTACCTTGGTGGTTATCAGAGCGCCTGGGTTTGAGTTCCAGCCCCGCCCCAGCCTCACCCCCATCTTCCAGCTAACGTGCACCCTGGCAAGCAAGGGGTGATGGCTCAGGTGGCTGAGTCCCTGCCACCCACACGGGAGACCCGGATGGAGTATCTAGCTCCTGTATTTAGCCTGGCCCAACTCCACCTGTTGTGGGCCTTGGGGAGTGAACCAGTGGGTGAGATCTCTCCCCCTCCCCCTCCCCCTCTCCCCCTACCTCCCCCAACTGTCTGCTTTTCAAATAAAATAAGTAAATAAAACATAAGTTGAAATATTGTACATGGGAGACCATTTGTATTCAGCAAATTTCAGAAAATTGAGGACAAAGGCAAGATCCTGCAAGTTTCCACTGAGATACGAAAGACCAAAGATACAAAGAAAGCCCAAAATTTTTTCACACCTCAGGAGGGCAACAGTGGGAGCTAAACACTGGTGGGAAAAGTCTCCACCTGCGGGCTCACCCCGAGAGGCCCCTGCACTGTCAGCGTGGGTGGGGCGACGGTGCTCTCTGGCTGGAAGTGCCGGAGACAAGTTTCAGTGAGCTTGTCCACTTTATTAATGACCACGCACATCTTTTAAAGGGCACGCAGAGGAGGCGTAACCAATTCAGGGCAATACTAATTCTATAGGATGAAGCTGGTATTGGCACGCCACTATGCTTCTCCTATCAGCTTGAAGGTCAAGTAGGCTATGTAGCTTTCCTGATGGGCCTGGGCCACACCTGGAGCAGTTTGCCTGATTGGCAGAAGGCCGGGGCTGGGGGAGATGTGCCTGGGGTTCTTGCCGCCTGCCGGTGGTCAGGCTAACTGCGTGGGCTAGGCAGGCAGTTTCACGGGATCACCCACGTTCACAGTTCTGAGGGAAAGTCATTTACAGCTAGGATGTGGAACCCAGTCCAAGTGCCAATCAAGGAAAAGGCTAGGATGGGTATGTTGAGACAAAAACCTTTTCTTTTTTTTCTTTTCTTTTTTTTTTTGACAGGCAGAGTGGATAGTGAGAGAGAGAGACAGAGAGAAAGGTCTTCCTTTTGCCGTTGGTTCACCCCCAATGGCCGCCGCAGCCGGCGCACTGCAGCCGGTGCACCACGCTGATCCGAAGCCAGGAGCCAGGTGCTTCTCCTGGTCTCCCATGTGAGTGCAGGGCCCAAGCACTTGGGCCATCCTCCACTGCACTCCCGGGCCATAGCAGAGAGCTGGCCTGGAAGAGGGGCAACCAGGACAGAACCAGCACCCCAACTGGGACTAGAACCCGGTGTGCCGGCACTGCAGGTGGAGGATTAGCCTATTGAGCCACGGTGCCAGCTGAGACAAAAACCTTTTCAATAAATTTACTTCACATAACCTTGACCAAAAACAAACAAAAAACTAAAGGAGTCTAATCTGGGGTCCCGGAAGCAGTAGCCAGGGTGAAGAGAGGCAGAACATCCCAGATACAGCTGTCCAGTTGGGAGCAGGTCAGAGATTTAAAAAAAAAAAAAAGATTTGAAAGTCCATTGACTCACTCCTCAAATACCCACAGCGGTGGAACTAGACCAGGCTGAAGCCAGGAGCCAGGAACGCAACCCAAGTCTCCCATGTGGGTGGCAAGCACCCAACTATTTGAGCCATCACCACTACCTCCCATCATCTGCACTGGCAAGAAGCTGGCGCCAGGAGCGAGAGTCGGGCCTGGAACCCAGGCACTCCACTCTGGGACATGGGGCCTCTTAATCTGTGTTTTCATCGTTAAAACAAACGTTGCCCCTCAGAGATGTTGAGGTCTTTTCCTCTATGGCCAGCAGTAGTGGGGATCATGTGTCAGTTTGGCATTATTTACTCAAACTGCAAATGCACAGACCTTTAGCTGAAAAGTCTCACTTCTTTTTTTTTTTTTTTCTTTTTTTTATTATTTTTTTTGACAGGCAGAGTGGACAGTGAGAGAGAGAGACAGAGAGAAAGGTCTTCCTTTTGCCGTTGGTTCACCCTCCAGTGGCCGCCGCGGTAGCGCTCTGCGGCCGGCGCACCGCGCTGATCCGATGGCAGGAGCCAGGTGCTTCTCCTGGTCTCCCATGGGGTGCAGGGCCCAAGTACCTGGGCCATCCTCCACTGCACTCCCTGGCCACAGCAGAGAGCTGGCCTGGAAGAGGGGCAACCGGGACAGGATCGGTACCCCGACCGGGACTAGAACCCGGTGTGCCGGCGCCGCAAGGCGGAGGATTAGCCTAGTGAGCCGCAGCGCCGGCCGAAAAGTCTCACTTCTAAAAGTGCATCTTGTAAAAAACCTTCCTGGCTTCGGATCGGCACAGCTCCGGCCGTTGAGCCCAACTAGGGAGTGAGCCAGCGGATGGAAGACCTCTCTCTCTCTCTCTCTCTCTCTCTGCCTCTCCTTCTCTTCTTGTGTAACTCTGACTTTCAAATAAATAAATAAATCTTAAAAAAAAAAAAAAGAAAGAAAGCTGCACTGCATCCCTTCTTTGTTCCTATTTGATTTCTGAATCTGTCACCTCTTGGTTTTTTTTTTTTTATTATTTTTTTAATTTTTGACAGGCAGAGTGGATAGTGAGAGAGAGACAGAGAGAAAGGTCTTCCTTTTGCCGTTGGTTCACCCTCCAGTGGCCGCCGCGGTAGGTGCGCTGCGGCCGGCGCACCACACTGATCCAAAGGCAGGAGCCAGGTGCTTCTCCTGGTCTCCCATGCGGGTGCAGGGCCCAAGGACTTGGGCCATCCTCCACTGCCTTCCTGGACCACAGCAGAGAGCTGGCCTGGAAGAGGGGCAACCGGGACAGAATCTGGCGCCCCAACTGGGACTAGAACTTGGTGTGCCGGCGCCGCAAGGCGGAGGATTAGCCTATTGAGCAGCGGCGCCGGCCACCTCTTGTTTTTTTAAAATGAAGATTTAGGGGCCAGTGCTGTGGTGCAGCGGGTTAATGCCCTGCCCTAAAGTGCCGGCATCCCATATGGGTGCTGGTTTGAGTCCCAGCTGCTCCATTTCTGATCCAGCTCTCTGCTATGGCCTGGGAAAGCAGTAGAAGATGGCCCAAGTCCTTGGGCCCCTGCACCCATGCAAGAAACCCTGAGGAAGCTCCTGGCTCCTGGCTTCGGATCAGTGCAGCTCTGGCCATTGTGGCCAGATGGGGAGTGAACCAATTGGGGAGTGGATGGAAGACCTCTCTTTCTCTCTCTGCCTCTTCTCTCTCTGTGTAACTCTTTCAAATAAATAAATAAATCTTTTTTTAAAATGAAGATTTATTTATTTGAAAGGCAGAGTTACAGAGAGAAGGAGAGAGAGAGATCCTCCTTTTTCTGGTTCACTCCCCAAATAGTCATAACAGCCAGGAGCCTGGAACGCCATCTGGGTCTCACATGTGCTTGAGCCATCCTCGCTGCTTTCCCAGGCACATTAGCAGGGAGCTGGATCAGAAGAGGAGCAGTCGGGACCTGAACCGGCGTCCATATGGGATGCCGATGCCTCAGGCACCCGTCACCTTTTGAAAGGAAAGCAGGTAATACCTGTTCAGACTCATTGCATACACTAATTCTGTAAGTCTTGACCTGGGAGGGATTTCTTCAAGAGGAAGTCAGAACACCTGACGTGTGAACACTGACAGAGGTAGATGGGGGGGGGGCAGTCCAAGGGCAGTGTGGTGTAGAGTCTTCTAAAGGCAAGCAAAGGCAAAGCGAGTCAATTATTAATTTTGGCAGGGGACATAATGCAGGAGAAGATCAGTTATGGTATGCACATGTCTCAACTGTCCCAGGTACTTAAACAGTACTCATGGAAATGTGATTTGTGTCTCAGGAAAAAAAAAGGTTATTTTTAAAAAATTTCCAAAATTGATGAATCAAGAAAGACAAGCGGGAATGAACGAGGAAGACAAATGAGCCCAGGGAGCAGGGAAGAGGAACTGGTGTTTTGGTGCTGTCTGGACAGCAGAGAGGAGGGAAGAATTCCAGAGAGCAGGCACAGCAGGTGCAAGGTGGGACAGTGTGGAGTGTGGTGGGGTACCCACGAGGAGGTCAGATTGGCCAGGGCAGAGGGACAGGTTGGGGCTGAAGAGCTGGTGGCAGGGGCTGGGGGAGCCTTTCCCGTGGGGGTCTGGCTGCAGGAGGGCTGGTGTGCCAGGGGCCAGCCCAGCCACCGCACCATCCTTTCAGGCACATTGGAAGGGAGCCTGTCCCTGCTTGAGCTTGCTCTCCTAGAGGGCCGAGTCTGCAGGCCCGATGGTCAGCAGGTGGAGGAAGCCTGCAGTGAGTCACTTTCACGAGGGCACTTCCCACAGAGTGAAGGGAAAGTAAAACTGCAACCAAGGATCCTCAGGGGTTGTTATCAGTGGGAAGCCAGCCTGGGCTGTGTCCAGGGACCAGCTACGGGGCTTTCCAAAGGGAGCAAAAAACCCCCATGCCCAGGTGACGTTCACACGGGGCTTCCGGTAGGGGGTGAGACAGGTCTGAGAGATAAGGCGCCCTCTCCCCGGGATCAGGGCCACCACGACACCTGCCGCCCCCTCTTGCCGCCTCTCTCTGTGTCTCAGGCTCACGCACCCAGCCCCAGAGTGCTGTGAGCGCCATCAGCGCTGTGAGCTGATGGCCGCCCGGCCTCCCAGCCCTGCCTGCGAGAGGTCTCCCTCCTGCTGCTCACAGGTTCCGTAGGAAATTCCATCTGGAAGAAGACCAGAGGCAAAGGCTGTGGGCGGGGGAGGACCATTCCCGAGCCCGGTGGCAGGGGAAGGGAGCCAGGCACTGTTCAGCGGCCGCTGCCCAACCCCGTTCTTTGCGGGAGGGGCAGGTGGGGAGTCCGCTGATGAGCCTGGACGGGGGTGTCTATGTTCCTCTGGGACAGCCAGCCTGTCCTTCTCAGATCTGTATAAAGGGTAGGGGCACATGGCAGGTGACAATATGCGCATTTAGAGCCAAGAAAGCAGGGGCCCAGAGTCTGCGTGGGGTGGCTTGCCCCAGTCCACACAGCAGTCATGGTATTGCCAGGACTAGATCTGGATTCGCTCTTAGCCAGGGCACCCATCAACGTCAAGCTGAGCTTCATGGTCCCCATCCCCCTCTCAAAGTTCCCAGCCAAGGGGCCGGTGTTGTGGCATCAGGGATAAAGCCTCCTCCTTCAGGGGTGGAATCCCATTTGGGAGCCCCCACTGCCCCACTTCCGATCCGGCTCCCTGTGAATGCACCTGAGAAAGCAGCAGAGGATGGCCCAGTTGTTGCTGGGATTGGAGGAATCTAGGAACCCTCGGGCATTGCAGGGGAGAGTGTAGAGAGCCCCCAGGTTAGATAGGTCAGAGCAAGAGGAGCGGATCGCACAGACATGCCGCCTAGGAAGAAAAATCAGCAGCAGAGTGAAATCCACATGTGATAGCGTTCACGCATGAGACATGCACACAAACATATTGGTTAGAAAACACACAAAACAAAAGCACCAGAACAGTGCCTGAGGAGGGAATGGAGGGGAGCGCTGGGGTAATGGAAATAAATATATCATAAAACAGGAGCAGCACTCGCATGGGAGACCCGGAAGAAGCTCCTGGCTCCCGGCTTCCAATCAGCGCAGCTCCAGCCATTGCAGCCATCTGAGGAGTGAACCAGCGGATGGAAGACCTCTCTCTCTCTCTCTCTCTCTCTCTCTCTCTCTCTCTCTCTGCCTCTCCTTCTCTCCCTCTGTAACTCTGCCTTTCAAATAAATAAATAAATCTTTTTTTTAAAAAAAAAAAAGCCATTCATAAGAAGATCCTCTTCAGATCAATTTCAGCTTAAAAAAAGGGACCTGACCAGGTGCTAGTGAACACGACTACTTCCGTGAAATTAGGACTAAACGTCTACCTCTTAAGTCTTCACAGGTGAATGCAAAAGACATTCCTGACTGTTCCTATGAGCCAATCAGAAACCTTAGAACTCGACTTCTGGGAGTAACTGACTGCGCAGGGACACAGACCTTGGCAATGACCGAGACTGCTCCAACCCACAAAGCAAATTTGTTAGGATAGACAGAGACTTACAGCCCTGGGTAGGCAGGGCCTGCACTACAGCCCTCATGAACAGGAAGCAGTTACAGAAGAGATGATTCGATGGCCATCAACTCCCCTTAGGATTAAGGGGATGGAGTCTCTGAGCGGGGAGTGAAGTAGGCAGGTGCACTCTAGTAGGCCAGACCTACGAGATGGGCCCCTGGAAAATCCAGATGCCGCATGGTGTACTGATGGCAGCAGCTATATGAAGGGAGGAGTTAGAAAGGCAGACAATAGAAGCCCAAGCACTACCACACAATACTTCAGCCCAAAAGGCGGAGCTCATTGCATTGACTAGCTTTACAACTGGGAAAAGGCCAGCGAGTTTATATATATATATATATTATTTATATATAGATTCCAGATATGCTTTCCTTGTGTTACATGCACACGCAGTAATCTGGAAAGAGAGAGGCTTCCTGACTGCAAAGAGTTCCCCTGTTAAATATGGAAAAGAGATGCTGGCTCTACTTCAGGCAGTACTGGAGCCTTTAGAAGTGGCCGTCATCCACTGCAAGGGACATCAGAAGGGAGATAATTATGTTAACCAGGGAAATGCGTTAGCAGATAGAGCAGCTACACAGGGAAGTTTGGAAAGGGCCCTTATACCTCAATCTGTGGAAGTGGTTAAGGAACCTCACTATACGGAGCCTGAGATGAATGGGCCCAACAGCGAGGCTATACTAAAAACACAAATGGATGGTGGATGCTAAATCATAGAATTATGCTACCCATGGCCACTCAATGGAAAATTATTAAGGAGATACACAATTCCATCCACTTGGGAAGAGATGCCTTAACCCAACTGGTCTCCGAGCTTTTGGAGGAAAGGGACTAAATACGGTCATAAAGGAAGTGACTCGCTCTTGGCCACTATGTTTACAGAATAACCCTCACCACGTAAGGCCACCTCCCCTCTTGACTCCTGTGCAGAGGAGGGGAACACAAACAGGTGTAGATTGGCAGGTTGATTTTACCAACAAGCCCCCAACAAGCAATTATAGGTACCTTCTAGTCTTTATTGTTACTTTTACAGGATGGATAGAGGCCTTTTCGACCCGAACAGAGAAAGCACATGAGGTGCTTAAAGCCTTGTTGAAAGACATCATGCCACGCTTTGGACTCCAACGGTCACTCCAGAGTGACAATGGACCTTCGTTTATATCTAAAATAACCCAGCAGAACCCAGCAGCTCCTGAGAATAATGATGACCATGCAGGAGACACTGAGGATGGTGGTGACTGAAGGAGATCCAGCTCGTGAAGTGAACTCATTAGATGAGATAGGCAGAGACTTCCGACCGAGAACAGGCAGGGTCTGCGCCCCTAACCAGCAGGAAGCAGCTACAGAAGATGGAGACTCGACACCCATCAACATCCCCTTAAGATTAAGGTCTGGAGTCTCTGAGTGGGGAATGAAGTAGGCAGGTATACAGGTTAAAATTGATGAGATTTGTGATCTGGAAGACCATGCCTTCGCCACGCCCCTGTGTGACCTCATGCCCCTACCTGGCCACATCTGGGTTCCCACCAGCCAATCAGGTTAATTAACCACGTCCCTTTGGAAGTGGGTTAAAAGCCTAGGACACAATGTGTCCGCCAGCTCTTCTTCCCTGGCCTCTTGTCTGGAGGGGACTTGCTGTAGCCCGGCGCCTCCAGGGCACATGGCCTTCGGGCCATGTGCTCTAGGCTTCCTGGCCTAGATGCTCTCCCACGTGGCTGGTTCCTGGTGCTTAGTATGAACCCCTATTTACCTCTCTCCCCTAAATAAAGCTCTCACTCTCCTATGCATCTTTCTCACTAAATAATAGCTTAAAATGTACCATGCTGCCTCGTTTATCTGTGCCGGTATTTAGAATTCTTCTCTAAATATTAGGCAAGAACCCTCTTGGGCTTATTAATATCGGGGATTTAGTAATAAGCCCGTGGTGAAATCGTAAGGCACCCCAAATTCCGGTAGTGCATGTGGCGCCCCGGATAGTATTTCTAGGGAACTTTAAGGGGCCACATTTTAGTGTAAATTTTAGGGGGTCTTTTCCAATTTCAAGAAAAAAAAAAAACAGGAGCAGGACCTGTTTTTCAATCAACAGAAAAAGATTCGTTATTAATCTCTTATCAAAGGTAACCCTTAACCCTCAACCATAATTTCAATGTGGGTAAAATGAAGGCTTAGCAAAAGAAATGCTACTGGTTAATAGGTTACAGAAAACTTTGCATTTTGCAATTTAAATTGAGATGGTTATATATTTAATCCATTGATGATGACATCACTGTATAATTAACACACCCACTATAAAAATGACACAGGATCTACAAGAGTAGGCAAATAATTTCTTTCTTGCAGAAATGTATGCAAACTTTTTTTTTTAAAAAAAGATTCATTTATATGAAAGGCAGAATTACAGACAGAGAGGGAGAGACAGAGAGAGAGGTCTTCCATCTTCTTGTTCACTCCCCACATGGCCACAACGGCCAGGGCTGGGCCAGGCTGACGTCAGGAGCCAGGAGCCTCCTCTGGGTCACCCACATGGGTGCAGGGGCCCAAGGACCTGGGCCATATCTGCTGCTCTCGCAGGTGCACTAGCAGGGAGTTCGGTTGGAGGTGGAGCAGCTGAGACACCAGCTGGCGCCCATATAGGATGCCAGCCTTGCAGGCAGAGACTTTACTTGGTACGTCACAATGTGGCCGCTCTGCAAAGTTTTACTTCTTCTTTTTAAAAATGTATTTATTTATTTGAAAGGCAGAGTAACAGAGAGGCAAAGGCAGAGAGAGAGAGAGACAGAGGCAGAGAGAGAGAGAGAGTCTTTCATCCACTGATTCACTTCCCAGATGACTGCAATGGCCGGAGCTGCACCAATCTGAAGCCAGGAGCCAGAAGCTTCTTCCGGGTCTCCCACCTGGGCACAGGAGCTCAAGGACTTGGACCCTCCCCTACGGCTTTCCCAGGCCACAGAAAAGAGCTGGATCGGCAGTAGAACAGCCAGGTCTCAAACTGGTGCCCACATGGGATACTGGCACTGCAGGCAGCAGCTTTACCCACTACACCACAGTGTCGCCCCCCTCTATGCAAACTTTTATAATATGTGACCCACACTGCAAAAAGCTCTTTCATGACACAGAAAAGGTAATACAAAGGACTTTTTTCATTGTTAGTGTTTTTATTTGAATGGCCAATTATGGATTTTAATGGAGTAAAAATATAAGTAACACAAATTTACCATTTTTTAACAGATTTATTTATTTACTTGAAAGAGTGACAGAGAGACCATTTGCTGGTGCACCCCCCAAATGGCCACAACAGCTGGGGGTGGGGGTCTGGCCAAAACCAGGAGCCTTGAACTCCTGCATCTGGGTTTCCCACGTGGGTGGCAGGGAGTGCTTGGATCATCTCTGCTGCCTTCCCATCAGATGGAGCGGCCAGGACTCAAACCAGCACTCAGGGGCTTAACCCATGGGACAGGAGAGTGGCCGCTGTTCCCCTAACTTTCTCATCAGCCCAGCTGAAAGCCCTGCACTCGTTAAATAACAACCCCCTAGTCTTCCCCACCGCGGCCTTGGGGGCCACAGCTCTGCTTTCTTTCTGAATGTGCCCAAGTGTAGACACCTGCTGAGTGGCATCTCAGGACATCTGTCCTTCCATGTCTGTTTTTTTGCACTTAGCACAAGGTCTCCAAGGTGCACCCACCTGCTGCGCGTGTCATTCCTGAGCCCTATTGCATGTGTCCGTACCTCCCGCGTTCTGTGTAGCCACAGGCATTTAGGGTGCTGTCACCTCCCAGCTACTGCAACCGAGGATCGTGTGGCAGTGGCTTAGACCTCACGCACTAAGAACGGACTGGAACTCCGGAAGTCGCGGTGTGTGCTGGCATGTGCCCAGCAGGGAGCTGTACTCCGTGCGCGCGATCCCGCCTAGCCACTTGCCCTGCCCGCGAGAACAAGCGGCGCCCGCAGAGTCCCGGGGCCCCACGTACCCCGATTCCCGACGGACGAGCTCCCGGGGGGTGCCCCTGCGCCTTCCTGGGTCCTGCGCCCTGTGCCCGGGCCGGGAGCAAGGGGAGCGGCTCCCCGTCTGCAGCCCTCTCTGGGCCTGGGAGGCAGTGACGGGTGGGCAGCCCGGGACCCGCAGGCCCTCAGGCCCGTCTCGGGACCGCCCCCTGCCGGCGGGGCGCGGGGCGGCAGGCACCCCGGTCTCCACCCCCTTTCACACTCTTCCCTCCAGGCTGCGGGTCCCAGCTTGTGCAGAGGGGGACAGGGGAGCGAGGGGCCCCGGGGGGAGGGTGAGGTCCTAGTGCCTGCAGCTTTGAGCTCGCTCTGACATTTGTTGAACTGATTTCAGGAAAGAAGTGGCGCACAAGGAACTTTTTTTTTTTTTTTTAAGGGAGGGGCCGCAGGAAGAAAAATGTAGAAATCAGTCGTAGGACATAAAAAAAATTGAGCTGAAGGCACGTCGCGTTCTTTCACAGTGACATATTTACACGGATGAATAAACGACCGAGATCTGTGAGATAAGAATGAAAAAGAGCAGCCAGGTGGGGCTTGCCTTGTGGAACCTGATTCCCATGAGAACATTTCCTACCCATTCAGTGTCGTCGTATGTGTGTATGAAGAGATAAGTAGACTGCGGGAACCAACGAGATAATTCAGAAACAGATTCCAGTCCATGAGAAGTTCATGTACTAAAAAGGAAGCGAGGGGCTGGTGCAGTAGTGCAGTGGGTTAAGCCACCGCCCGCAATGCCCACATCCCCATGGACACCAGTTGGAATCCTGGCTGTTCCACTTCCGATCCAGCTCCTTGTTGATGCACCTGGGAAAGTAATGGAAGATGGCCCAAGTGCTTGGGCCCCTGCCACCCATGTGGGAGACCCAGATGGAGTTCCTGGCTCCTGGCTTCACCTGGCCCAGTCCCTGCCTTTGTGGCCAGTTGGGGAGAGACCCAGCAGACAGATCTCTGTCTCTCTCTGTTCCTCTGCCATTCAACTAAACAAATCTTTGAAATAAATGGGTGAATTGTATGGTGTGTGAATTCTATCTCAATAAAATTATCAGTATAGTTGTCATACCCAGGCAAAAGAACAGAAGCGTAGTGATGTATGCAATAAGAAACAGTCTAACATGCATGTCAACTGGATACTGGGAGATGGTGGAGAGAGGTAGAATAAATGTTTGAAGAAGAAATAATGGCTGAAATCTTCCAAACTTGGGCAGAAAACACGGTTGATCCTGTCTTCATGGACTCCACATTTGCAATTGTACCTACTCCCTGAAGTTTATTGCAGCCCCAATATCAATCCTCAAAGCAGTATCACGGTTATTGGTGGACATGCAGAGTGGCACAGTTTGAGTCGTCTGATGCACAGGTTCCCAGCTGAGCCTGGACCAAGCAGCACTCTCTGTGCTCACGTACTGTAAACAAGCACCTTTCTGTGTTCTCTTTGGAGTCACACTGTTGGCATTTTTACTTTTACATGTCATTTGCATATTTGTTTTGCTGATTTTATTGTTTGAAATGCACACAGCTCTTTGTCCAGCCCTACAGAGATCAAGCAGCGTTTTGAGTCCCCTGAAGTGCGCTGAAAGGGATGGGAACAGCTGCACTCTCTCCACGAGGGAGTTCCCGAGCTTCACAAACACAAAACTGGCCGCCTTCAGCAGCGAGAAGGACCCCAGGGTCCTAGCCCATGCAATGAAGACACTGGACTTCAACAGTCATAGGGATCTACGTTTGCAAGAATTTTATTTATTTATATATATATTTATTTATTTATTTACAGAGAGGCAGAGGCAGAAAGACAGAGAGAGACAGAGAGAGAGGTCTTCCATCCACTGGTTCACTCCCCAGATGGCTGCAATGGCCAGAGCTGCGTTGATCTGAAGCCAGGAGCTAGGATCTTCTTCCAGGTCTCCCCCATGGGTGCAGGGGCCCAAGGACTTGGGCCATCTTCTACTGCTTTCCCAGGCCACAGCAGAGAGCTGGATCGGAAGTGGAGCAGCTGGGACTTGAACCGGCGCCCATATGGGATGCTGGCACTGCAGGAGGCAGCTTTACCCACTAACACCACAGCACTGGCCCAGAATTTTTTTTTCTTTTAAAGATTATTTTAAAGGCAGAGTTGCAGAGAATGAGAGGTAGAGGAAGGGGGAGTGAGAGAGAGAGATCAATCTTCCATCTGTTGGTTCACTCCCCAAATGGCCACACAGCCTGGTCTGAGCCAGGCTGAAGCCAGAAGCCAGGAGCTTCTTTCGGGTCTCCCACATAGGTTGCAGGGTCCAAGCACTTGGGCCATCTTCTGCTGCTTTCCTAGGTGCATTAGCAGGGAGCTAGACTGGAAGTGGAGCAGCTGGGACTCGAACTGGCTTCCATATGGGATGCTGGCTTTGCGGGCAGCAGCTTAACCTGCTGCACCACATTCTGTGTCAGGTGAGCAGACCTAATTTTGAGGATTACGTAACAACTCCTCCAACCACTTTTGGGGGGTGTTCTGTATCAGGAGGGCAAAGCAAGCAGGCCCCTCAATCCTGCACTTTCTAGCCTCCAGAACTGTGAGAAATAAATTTCTACTCATGATGAACTAGCCTACCTGTGGTGTTTTGTTACACTTGTATGCACTTGTACTGCATCCAATTACAATTATTTCTTTTTCTTTTCTTTCTTTCTTTTTTTTGACAGGTAGAGTTAGACAGTGAGAGAGAGAGAGAGAAAGGTCTTCTTTTCCGTTGGTTCACCCCTCAAATGGCCGCTACGGCCGGCGCGCTGCACTGATCCGAAGGCAGGAGCCAGGTGCCTTCTCCTGGTCTCCCATGGGGTGCAGCACCCAAGCACTTGGGCCATCCTCCACTGCACTCCCTGGCCATAGCAGAGAGCTGGACTGGAAGAGGAGCAACTGGGACAGAATCCGGCGCCCCAACTGGGACTAGAACCCGGAGTGCCGGCACTGCAGGTGAAGGATTAGCCTAGTGAGCTGTGGCGCTGGCCTGCATACAATTACTTCTAAGAACTATATATTAAATGTCTGTAAACAAACACAAGGCCATGTATTAACGAAAATGGATTTGACCAGAGGCTCATGGGAACCTAACCATGTTGCACCGAGTGCAATTAATACATTCATTCCGCATATGCAGAGGTTTTACAGAGCACAGTTACCATGAAGAATGAGAACTATTAATTCACTGACACAAGAAGCTCAACAAAGCCCAAGAAATAAGCACAAGGAAAATTGCTTGTAGATCCATCATAGTCAAAACGATAAAGCCACAGATAAAGACCTTGAGAGCAGCAGAAGAAAATGAATTTTACTCAGAAGGGAATAATAACAAGGGAACAACCCACCTCGCATCAGATACCGTGGAGGCCAGAAGACTGGGACTGCACATTCAGAGACACAGGGAAAACCTACCCACCAAGGATTCGCAGGCCGAGGCTGGGCCTTCCTGCCCAGGGCTGAGCAGCTCACGGCGAGCACGAGTGGTTTGGTTTGTGACTCCGGGACAAGAAGCAGGTGCACAGATGCTCCAAATCCTCTGGGTGTTGAGGTGGCTCAGTCTCCTGCTGCCAGGAAGGGGAACGATTCCCCCACTGAGCTTCCTGAGCCCCGTGCTGGCCCCCAGAGGGCTCACATACTAGGACAGTGGTCAGGCCAGGGGAGCGACCTGGCTGCCACATCCCTGGCCTTGCCATTGAATTCAGTCTGTAATGCCTGGTTTCCTCCTCCTTTGGGAGCTGTCATTTTTCTCTGGGTCCCATAATCCTACCTTCCTTAGTCGTGCTGATGAAGTAGTGTTAAAACTTCAATTGTGGGGGCTAGTGCTGTGGCGCAGTAGGTTAATGCTGTGGCCTGAAGTGCCAGCGGATATCCCACATGGGTGCTGGTTCTAGTGCTGTCTACTCCACTTCTGATCCAGCTCTCTGCTGTGGCCTGGGAAAGCAGTAGAAGATGGCCCAAGTGCCTGGGCCCCTGTACCCGTGTGGGAGACCCAGAAGAAGCTCCTGGCTCCTGGCTTTGGATCAGCGCAACTCTGGCCATTGTGGCCAATTGGAGAGTGAACCAGCGAATGGAAGACCTCTCTCTCTGCCTCTCCTCTGTGTAACTCTGACTTTCAAAAAAAAAAAATACATCTTAAAAACAAAATAAAACAAAACTTCAATTGTGAACATGATTTATGTCATCTCAGGGGGAGGGGGTCCTCAGATTTTTCTTTTAGTAACAGAATCCAAATTCTCAGCGGAACACATTCCCAAAGACTGCATTATTCAGATATGGCCATGTGATTGCTCTAGTTCATGTTCATGCCCAAGAAGTCAACTCAGTAGGGAAGCAGCAGTTCCCTTCTTCCCCTCAAGTGCCCCATCCCGCTGCTTAGAATACGGGTGGTGGATGGATTCCAGCAGTCACGCTGAAACACAAGGATAAGGATGGCAGACAGGAGAGCTGGAAGGCTCCTTGGTCTGACGATTTCACAGAACTGCCACCCTCGCCCTGGACCACCTGCCAGTGTACAGGTATTTTATATGCAATAGCTTATCTTGCACACCCACCATCTTAGTCTGGGCAGCTGAAACAAAGTGCCTGAGTGATCTACACAGAGCTACTGCTGATGGTCGTACAGGCTGGGAGGTCCCAAACCAAGACAGCAGACCTGGCGTCCGGCGAGGGCTCATCCCACCTAGGTGGTGCTTCCCCACCGCATCCTCACGTGGACAAACAAGCTCCCTTGGTCCTCTTGTAAGACCACTGATCCCACCCACGAGGACACCCCTGTCATAACCTAATCACCCCAGGTTTCACTGCAGTGGGGATTAAACTTCAGCATACAACTTGTAGAGGGACACAGACATGAAGCCCATAGCACCCACCTGAGTTTTCTATCACATGCAACCAAGAAAACTTGAATGGACGGTCAGCATTAAGGAGAGGGGAGAAGCTTGGGAGATGCGGGCCAAAGAGGGGCGGTATTCATTAAAGAAACTGGCTCCAACTTTCCACAGCTCCATCCTAGCCCATCCGCTCCTAGAGACGTGTGATGGACGAAGAGGAGGGATGGGCGTGGCTAGTTCTCCCACAAGCTGAAGGAAAACAAGAGAAGCCTGGGGAGAGAATGCAGAGCTCCAGCCCCCGCAGCACGGCAGTGGATTCTCACCCTACGGCACACTGCTGTTTTTGCTAAAGCATGTTCACACGTCCCTAACCCTCTCACCAGGACACAGTGGGTAATATTTGGACACAATTAGGAAAGCACATTCCTGGAAGAGGGGGTGGTCTTTGGTTTCTTGTGGTTTTGGTTTGGACAAAGTTCTTATCAGGAGTAACGGCCAATGACATGCTTCACAGCTTCTGGCCTGTTACCCAAGATCTCCCCTCGGATCGGGACTCACGACAGGTGCTCCGCAGAGACACAGGGCCTGCCAAAGAGGGGATGACCCAGATCAGCAGAGACAACACTGTCTGAAATGGCAAACTGAGTTTGCTCCCCCAATTCCTCGAGGTGATGGAAAGAAACTGTACCTTTGGTGGGTGTGCCACATTCTGTGGAGCTGATGGGTCTCAGTGGGCACTGTGTTCAGTCACTGCCTGTGATTTGAGCAGCCTACTGCACAGCGGGCATGAAAAAAAACTCCGGGGGCAGATTCCATAGTTCAGAGCCAAGCTCTTCGCCTCTGTACGCCTCACCCTCCAACAGGGGTGCGGTAAGGGTACACTCTTCGTGGAGCCCTGGCAAGGCGGACGCAGTCCACAGAAGGGACTTAGATGTTTCATGCATGCTAGCAGCTGTTCCTACCCACCAACCTCCAGCAGGACTCACAGGTATTTACAGGCCCACCTTGAAATGCCAACCTCCAGCCAGTGAGTTCTCTAGGCAGGCAAATCATCTTAGCCCTCAAGCGTGTCCTGGGTCTGACACCAACATCTAGTAGACACTTCAATATTTTGTCAATGGGGCCAGCACTGTGGCATAGTGAGCAGAGCCAACGCCTGCAGTACTGGCATCCCATATGGATGCCAGTTCAAGCCCCACCTGTCCTCTTCTGATCCAGCTCTCTGCTGTGGCCTGGGAAAGCAGTAGACGATGGCCCTAGTGTTTGGGCCCCTGCACCTGCGTGGGAGACCTGGAAGAAGCTCCTGGCTTCAGATTGGCTCAGCTCCGACCGTTGTGGCCATTTGGGGAGGGACCCAGTGGATGGAAGACCTCTCTCTCACAGTCTCGCTCTGTAACTCCGGCTTGGCTTTCAAATAAATAAATAAAAAATATTTTGTCAGACATATTCCTCAGAAGGATTGTATTTTTAAGCATTTTATATACATCTGTAAGTGTACATATGATGAATTTTCTGTACATGGATTAAGTAGCTATTTAGGGCTAACATCAAGGACCTACTGGAAAATTTTTTTAACTCAAATGTGGGAAATAAGACAAATCAATACAGGAAACAAAACTATGCACAGACACAGACGGGTACAGTCTTCCCTCCCCTTGGGTGGTTACCCCAGGGCAGAGCACTTCCATCCATCACGGACAGAACTACAGGTGCTGGGGCCCAGCCTGTGTGCACGCTGCTGGTGGCTGGGGCCTGTCTGCCAGCCCTGGCATCGTCGCCCTCCCATGAAGACGCCCTGGCCACAGGAAAAGCGATGGGCCTCTTGCTGCCAGCTCCTCCGCAGCGGACTCACTCTCCTTGCCGCACAAGAACGTCAGAAAGATCTTCTGTTCCTTCCAGCTTGAGATTCTGGGGCACGATCAGAACACACATGGACTTTGGTATATTGCGAACAGAAGACCATAAAACAATTCTCATCCGGCAGTAAGGCAGGGACTACGTCTCCCCTCACCCCGACTCTTCCCCAACCCTAGGAATCCTCACCAACCCCAGGCAGCTGCTTCCCTCAGGACTACAAGGGCAGACCTCAAAGGTTTTCTGCAGCTCCGGCTCAGGGAGCTACTTGGGTTTAGCATCGGTTGTACAGTGCAGGAGCACGGGGCCACCGAGGCAGAGGGCCCTCACCTAGC
The DNA here is from genome assembly GCF_033115175.1 of Lepus europaeus. Classification (NCBI taxonomy): domain Eukaryota; kingdom Metazoa; phylum Chordata; class Mammalia; order Lagomorpha; family Leporidae; genus Lepus; species Lepus europaeus. The sequence goes on along the minus strand of NC_084839.1, from coordinate 86,317,608 downwards.
AATGGATTCCCAGTCCCCGCGCGCTTAGCTGAGGGCGAAACTGTTACTTAAGCGGTGGGTGCACAGGGGCCAGGGGAGAGCAGCAGACCTGAGAGAAGGAAAGCCCAGAAAATGCCACCCTCGGATCTCAAGTGTCTCAGAACATTTCTCGTGGGCAATGTAACTTCTGAGCTATCAAAGATCCGTGCAGACGATCACAATGTCACGGCCCTGTTGCAAGTGCAAATCTTCTGCCCAAAGCCAGACTCAAACAGGAGTGTGTCAGTGCTCAGCCTAACATGCCATGAACTGCAGCCACCACCCCATCATTCAAATGCTGGGAGCTCTGGGCCCATAGGAAGAGGCCTGATCGTGGCAAAGTGAACAGAGTCACACTGTCACTGCAGCCAGAGCAGGCAGACCTTACAGAAGCCAGAGTCAGTAGCAAGCAAGCAGGCAAGGGCCAGAGCACTGCTCCCGCACCAGGGAAAGGTGGGTTTCTGTGGACACACAGTCAGGGCAGGGCACTGAGCTGGGGCGAATGAGGGCTCTGGAGCTGTGGAAGCTCCCTTTGCTTAGGAGCCTGATGTCGGTGTGGGAACACCCCCAGCGTGGACATGAAGATGGAGTGAGAATGAGGTTCCAGGCTGCCCCCGGCAGCTGAGGGTGACACATGACACTCGCTCAGGCCCCTGCACCCACGTGGGAGACCCGGAAGAAGCTCCTGGCTCTGACCTGGCCTGGCCCAACTCTGGTAGTTGCAGTCATTTGGGGTGTGAACTAGCAGATGGAAGGTCGGTCACTCTTTTTCTTCCCCTCTCTCTCTGCCCCCTTGTCTCTCTCTGTAACTCTGCCTTAAGTAAATCATTAATAATAACAAAAGCCAGAAGTCCCACGTTAGCATGCAGGAAACCCTGGGTGCTACCACCAGCTCCCTGCCTATGCTACCCTCCCACCACCATGTAACCCAACCACACCTCAAAGTCCAGCAGATCCACCCTGCAGGGCCCGATGTGCAGCAGCCACCAGTGGTGGTGTGCGGGGCGGCTGCAGCCTGCACTAGGGGCAGTGCTCATCGCACCGCTGCGGCCTAGCCCAGGTCTGCGCTGTGGACCAGCGGGCTGGGGACCCTGAAGGACACCAGGTGTTCAGCAGTGCTCAGGCACAGGTTGACTGCTGGCTGCCCTCACGGCAGTGCGCCTGGATAGCGCCCCCAGGCTCCTGGGAAGGTGGCTCCCTGAGCCACTCAGCTTTCTGCCTCTCCTTCCTGCGACACACGGTTCGAGTCCTGAGACTTTCTCCACCGTCCTCGGCAGCCCCAGCGTCCTGGCTGCTGCTTCCTGCTGCACTGCTCGCTCTTCCTGTAGCAGCTTTCCCTCCCCCTCTCCCCTTCTTTTCTCTGCCAGGACCCCCACGTACCTTGACTCTGAAACCCAATGAAGTAAAACATACTTTATGTTCTCAGGTTGGGGAACAGACTCATCATAACTTCATTGTCCAAAACTTTCCCCTTTGGGTCCTCTTCACTAGTTTCACTGCTAATTAAACCTAATGGCCTTTTCTGAAGTTACTTCTAGGTGCCTGGTTGATCCCTTGGGTCGCAGACACTACACGGGTCACTGTACTTAAGACATCCCAGAGGGGCCATCCCTGTGGCGCTGTGGCTAAGCGTCCACCCTCGGTGCCAGCATCCTATATGGGCGCCGGTTCAAGTCCCAGCTGCTTCTCTTCCAATCCAGCTCTCTGCTATCAGCCTGGGAAACCAGGGGAAGATGGCCCAAGTACTTGGGCTCCTGCACCCACATGCGAGACCCAGAAAAAGCTCCTGGCTTCAGATCAGCCCAGCTCTGGCTGTTGTGGCCATTTGGGGAGTGAACCAGTGGATGGAAGGCCTTTCTATCTGTTTCTCCCTCTATGTTTCTCTCTTTCTGTCTATAACTCTGAATGAATAAATCTTAAAAAAAAAACAAAACAAAACACACACAACCCACAGTAGCCCATAAAAGACCTAATAAAAAGCTCGAATGAGTTGACACAGAGAACATTCAGATTCTTACACTGACGAGAATTACCTACCTTTTCATTGGCTAAATGCAGGAGGCAAGCAAAGGCCAGGGGAATGGAGAGGTTCTGAGCCATGAGTGGGGGCAGGCTGCAAACAAAGGCGCAAGTGTTTAGTTGCAGCGCTGAAAACAAAGGCTCGTTCATCAAGTCTGAATGATACACACACGACGACTCATGAGAAACAGAAATATTTCAGATGCATTTTTGTCAGCTTTTTCTAGTTCTGTATTTGGGAATAAATTAGCTACTTTTTCATTCCTGCCATTGGCACAGAAAAGTGCCTTTTACACACTGGCCTTTATTAACTTAATTATCAATGCAGAGAGGAGACAGGAAAGCTACTACAACTGTGCAAACAGGCTGTGCACAGAGGGCCTGTCCCACTAACCCGCGGCTGAGCACTCGCAGCCCGGGCTCCCAGCCAGGGCTCTGAGCGCTGCCCTGGCGCTGGGCGGCACGCACCTCCTCTGCAGGTTCTGGGTGAGCCCACTGAGCATCTTCTCGCCGGCCACCTCGGCCGGGGCCCCTTCTTTCCCAGGTTCGTTGTGGTTGGCCTAACGGAAGAAGCACACGTGCAAGTCAGGCATTTAGGGGTAGTTCACTTTGGAGAGGGCAACCGAAACCTGTAAAGTTGTATGCCCAAAAAAGCACAGTCCACCCCTGCACGGAACAAAAACAATTTCTGAGTTAAATCTGAAGAAAAGGTATCTGTAAGGGGAACTAGAGCCTTAGCCCTGGCGTAAGACTCCGACAGTCACTGAGCTACAGTAAACCAGGTGGTGATGGCACGTGTGGAGTGTGGTTCTGCAAAGGCTTACATTGCAAGAAAGCTTCTAGATCCTCCAGGAAAAAAAACCAAAAAACAGAAATAACAAAAGCTATGGTGATTTATAGTCTCAACTGGACCACACAGCTAAGGGTAGCACAAAACAATCTGAACTTTGCACTAAGAACAAAGGAAGAACAAGTGACCTGCTGTCTCCCTGCTGCCAGGCAAGCAGCTACAGAAACTTCGCACAACTGGGATTTGCCTTAACATGAGACAGGTTCGTGTGTGGGGTATGGGAGGGACAGGACTGAGTACCAGTGTAGTGAAATGCTGGTTAGTTTTTAGAAGTAGGGGTTCATTATATTAGTCTGCTATTTTCCTCTACTTTTGTATATTTCTTTTTTAAAAAAAAATTATTGCTTGAAAGAGTTACAGAGAAAGAGGGAGAGACAGAGATCTTTCATCCGCTCATTCACTCCCCAGATGGCTGTAACAGCCAGCACTAGGCCAGACTGCAGCCAGAAGCCAGGAGCCAGGAGGACCTTCTTCCAGGTCTCCCCTGTAGGTTGCAGGGGTCAAAGACTTGGGCCATCCTCCACTGCTTTCCCAGGCCAATAGCAGGGAGCTGGATGGGAAGTGGAGCAGCCAGGACTTTAACCAGAGACCACATGGGATGCCAGTGTTGCAGGCGGCGGCTTTACCTGCCACACCACATATGTTTATTTTCTAATAGAAACGTTTAAAAAAAGAGTAAACTTATAATGAGCCAGAATTCCAGGCAGAGAGGGTATCAGCAGTCAATTAAAAGTTAAGCTGGGGCAGGCATTTGGCAAAGCAGTTAAGAAGCTGCTGGAGGGGCTGGCGTTGTGGTGCAGCGGGGTTAAGACACCACCCGCAATGCCGGCACCCATGTGAATGCCAGCTAGAGTCCCGGCTGCTTCACTTCCGATCCAGCTCCCTGCTATGTGCCTGGGAAAGCAGCAGAGGACGGCCCAAGTCTTGGATCCCTGTGACCCACTGGGGAGACCTGGATGAAGCTCCTGGCTTTGGCCTGGCCCAACCCCAGTTGTTGCAGCCAACTGGGGAATGAACCAGCAGACAGAAAGATCTCTGTCTCTCTTTCCGTAACTCTACCTTTCAAAGAAATAAATCTTTAAAAATAAAAAGCACATTTCTCTTACACTCGCATCCCACTCTGCTTTAGCTGAGAAGTCCTGATGAGTAAGACTGTATCCTCCTGATATGTCCATGACTACAGAGCTTAGAGACACAGTGCAGCATCCGCAACCAAGTCATGAGCTTTCACTCCTGGGCCAGCAGGGCGTCTAAGGCATTAGGCTGAGTGGGCAGTCCCTGAGCAGAAGTGTGTGGATTCCCGTCAACTGAGATGTCCAGTGACTGGGACTGAATTAATAAAGGCTTTACCTTGTTTCAATGAAGAAAAATCTGACAGCATAATTTTTTACTACTTCCCTACTGAAAATACATTCCCCAAGTCAGAATTATTGGATCGAAAGATTTAAGTATCTTACGGCACTTGAGATGTAGTGCATTCTATCAAGTTAAAATTGAAAGCAGCAATGAATAAGTACCCCAGATTTTCCTCAACTCAGAGCAGGAAGACACCGTTTAGTTGCCAAACTGCTGTTGATTTAACGCAGCACAAAGATGCCTTCCTCTGTGTGTTCTGAGTGCCAGCAAGGCCCAGTGACGTCCTGCGCACTAGTCTGCCACCTGCATCACCTTCTGTGTGACCTGCCCCTCACTTCCCCGAGAGGCGCGATGTCTTCCTTACATCCGAATGACTCTGTGCTGGAGCCGCTGACCGTGAGGAGGCGTCTTCCGGCCACAGATGCCTGCCCCCCCCCCCCCCGGCAGGAGCCCAGCAAGGACGCGGAGCGCTGCTACCTTTGTGTCTGCTTCCGTTCTGGAAATCTCTGTCAGCAAACTCCACATGCTCTGCTTCAGCTTCTTCATGTCCATCTTCTTGGCAGTCTTGGCATACTGAATTTCAATTTTATTTACCTAAAATAAGTAGAAGACAAGGGAAAACTAAGCAGAAGGAGAGAAAAAAAATCTACCACCAGCTTACTATAAAAATAAGTCTGGAGTTCAACTAAAAAAGGAAATCGGCTTCGACAAGAGTTACAGAGCTTTGTTTTAGACAACTAGAGTCCCTCGTGTCAAATCTAATTATGAAGAATCTACATTGACTTGGAATTTCAGTGTAAAAGAGATAAAGTGGACCACATATTAGCCAAAATACCAAGCCTGCACCCTGGCATGGAGTACACAGATGTTTAATGCATGCTCAGTTAACATGAACTGAATGTGCCCAAGGTTTCTCGGAGCCACGTGGGTAGCCAGCCTCACAGGGGTAGCACACACTCCGTCTTCCCTGCCTGTAGCCTCTGCCCACACCTTTTATTCGGGTGATCAGCTCTCCCCGAGTGGAATGGGAGAGATGGGCTGTTCCACACAAAGCTAATTAGCACCAGCTCACTTCCACAGCTCCAGTCAACGTTCATCCTCTGGCACACAATAGGTTAAAACTGAGGCGCGGGGTTGCGGGGGGGTGGGGTGGGGTGTCAAGCTCAGACTGGTGTGACTCCCACAGAGGAGGCAAATGAAGCAGACTCCAGGTACGTAATACAGCTCACCTTCTGAGGCTCAGCCAGCAGATTGGAGTCCCCGTACGTAGTGATGTCTAATCGTGGGCCTTCAGGAGTGTGGCCATTCTCTTGTGTCGTCTGAGGATGAGCTGTCAGGTCAAAGTCTCCGCCCGGTCCCACAAAGTCGTCCGACTCTTCATAGTCACTGTCGGCAGCCTGGGCGAGGGAACAGCTCGTCTGGCAGGGGCTTCAAGGCAGCCCTGAGACAGACTCCGTGTTGACCACCCACCCTCGTTAAGTGCGTCCTGCCAGGGTGGACTCCCAGCCGCCAGTCACCTTCCTGTACCACACATGCCCCCGCTGGGAGGGATCTGTTATCTAAGACCCCTGGACCAAGAGTTAAAAGGAATTCAATAATCACAACTGCCAGTGTCCCCTGTGACTGCCACCCGATTTAGGGTTCAATTTTACTGAAGGCATTCCCAAACACCGGAGGAGTGAGCTGCATTCCTCACCCAGCACAAGTACCGGACGTCGCGGGGACGGACAGTCGGCAGCAAGCGCACTCGCTACCTGGACTATGCCCAGAGTAGATGGATTAGTACTCGGGGTGGAGGTGGGGTGTGGGCAGGAATCAGTTCTAATAAGTTTTCTGGGTGATTCTTGTGCACAATAAAGCGTCAGGGGCAAAAGTCAAGAGATCAGTCTGGGTTTTCAATAAAACATAGCAGCCTACCTCTCCTCCAGCTAAGAAAACAAGGTGAACGCCTTCTGCGGTTCTTCTCCCTCTCCCCAACCACATACCCACTCAAATGAGCCTTAATATTTCCCCCTTTCTGTTAATTTTGCGATCCCATTAGCAGACTCACAGAAGGCAAATGGAAATGACTTGATCCAAACCAAGATCTAAAGATGAGTAGCAGCTTGTACAAGTTCAAGGTATGAGAACCAGGATGAGAGTTGAAGTGTGGTCTCCTGAGACACACTGGAGGCTTCCCTCTGCCCCACTAGTGCACATCACCTCTACACGTCTACATGTCTTGTCTGTCCAACTAAAACACTAGCGCCTAAGAGCAGGAAGAATGTTCGTGTTTCTTTGAAAAAAAATCCCCAAACAGCCCAGATCTCTGCACTGCTCCATCATTGGTAGACTCATTTACGAGAGTGTGTCCCCTTGCTTCCTGCATACAGGGCTTGCGGTAAGGCAGGCCATGTCGGGGGCTGGTCCCTCAGCTCTGCTCAGTTCCTCCTTCTCAGCACAGACCCTGTATCTACAAAATTTCCATCAGATTCAGAATTTCCTACAGCTTCTGCTACGTAGAAGCAGGGAACACAGCTCTTCTCCTTTACCTGCAGCCCAGGGCAGAAGTTGGAGGTGTCGTTTGGGTTGTTGTAATCATAGTCTCCAAGTTCTTCATAATGCTCAGCCTTTGCCTCCTGGCCCTTGGCCACCTTAAGCAACTAGAATACAGGAAAGAACACATGCAGAAAGCAATTTTAGACTACTTCTAGAAAAGCAGCTGCTAACTATATTGGGGAAAATAGACTTTAGTTCCTAAGCTTGACTTCCTCCTAGAGTTAATTGTACCATTCAGGCAGAAGGGCCTGCCCAGCTGTCCAGCACCTAAGAACTCCCTAACAATGTGACCCTGTATGTCACTGTGCCCTCACTTTTTTTCTCAAAGATTTATTTATCTGAAAAGCAGACTTAGAGAGAAAGCTCACTGGCTCACTACTCAAATGGCTGCAATGGCTGGCTGGCAGTGAGCCAGGCCAAAGCCAAGAGCCTGGTACTCCATCCAAGTCTCCCACATGGGTGGCAGGTACCCAAGCACTTGGGCCATCTTCCTCTGCCTTTCCAGTCACATTAGCAGACAGCTGGATCAGAAGTGGAGCAGCCAGGACTCAAACTGGTGCTCATATGGGATGCTAGCTTTGCAGGCTACAGCTTAACAGGCTGCGATACAACACCCCCACATAGCTTCACTTCTACACCCAATCATGAGCGAGGCAGTGTGAACGGCACAAAGCTCCCGCTGAGTGGTTCTACAACCCCCATGAGAAAGAGTGTCAAGCAATGATGAAAATGTGTGAATCCCCTCAGAGGGCCAGATTTACCTCCTTGGCATTTCAGCGTGGAGGCGTTAGTGCCTGGCTTGCAGCCAGCTAAGGGATTCCTAAGTCTCTAGTGAGCACCTGTCCTACAGCTTTTCCTTTAGCTTGGCCTGACCCATCTGCTCTCCAGCACCTGCCCTTGGCTCGCACATATTCCTCCTTGTGCTCTTCTCTGCACCGCCTGCCCAAGAGTCACATTACCAGCCACTTGGCACCACACGTGCTCGGCAACAAGAGGCTTAAAGGAACTGACGCACAGCCTTACCCTGGTGCCTGGTTTGAGATGAAGCTGCACCAGAGTGTCAACCTCATAGTGGAAATCTGTAGGAAGAGTGGTAGCCTTGCAGTTCTGGTTCTCCAAAGTGGACTTGGTCAGAACAGTAGCAGCCTTTAAAAAAAAAGTGCCGTTTAGAGATCTTTAAAGATGGACAACACATCTCTTCTTTTGGAAAGGAGCCTGGGAAAGGTCTGGGCAGCATTAGTGTATTCTCAGGGTTCCCACAGGTCTGCGTGCAAAGATGATTCTGCAAACACTGTTCTCCCTATTCTAAACTTGGTTCTTTCTGCTACTGAGTTTGAGGCTATTTCTAAACAGTCCTTTAGAGAACAAGGGAGAATGAAGTCATGCATTTACTCTAAAGTTAAACTTAAAATGGATTTTTAAAAATCACTTCTGAAAGGGAGAGGGGTATAATGAGTAATTTTAAAAAGCACAAATGCTAATAGATCCATTACAAACCTTTGTTTTTCGAAAATACACATCAAAGTCAATATCATCGTCAAAGTCAATCTCAAAATCCTTCTTCGTACTCTTCTTTCTGCTCTCTGACTGAGAGGCGGAATCTTCTGCAGAGAACACAGATGTCAACACTGCTCACTCTGTGGCCTACATGACAGCCTCATCAACCGCAAGACAGCTTTTGTGCCTGAGCATTGTAGCAGCAGGAATGTTACACCATATACCTCATTTTTGTCCTAAATGTATAATGTATATGTTAACAAAACTCATCAAAAATGCATGCTGGCCAGCGCCGCGGCTCAATAGACTAACCCTCCTCCTGCGGTGCCGGCACACCAGGTTCTAGTCCCGGTTGCCCCTCTTCCAGGCCAGCTCTCTGCTGTGGCCCGGGAGTGCAGTGGAGGATGGCCCAAGTGCTTGGGCCCTGCACCCCATGGGAGACCAGGAGAAGCACCTGGCTCCTGGCTTCGGATCAGCGTGATGCGCCGGCTGCAGTGCACCAGCCGCGGCAGCCACTGGAAGGTGAACCAATGGTAAAGGAAGACCTTTCTCTCTCTCTCCCTCTCTCACTGTCCACTCTGCCTGTCCAAAAAAAAAAAAAAAAAAAAAAAAAAAAAGCATGCTAATGCCTTCCTTCTGAAGAGCAAATGCAGACCTCACAGTGCTGGCCCAGCTCTGCAGGGCAGGAGGGTGCTGCCTGTGCAGTAACTCAGGACGGTGCCCCCGATCCCTGGGATCAGTACCACCTAGGGCCACTGTCTAAAGTCATGGGGATACTAGGGAGCAGTGCAAGGTCCCAAGCCCAGTTCCCCTGACTCTTCCTGCTCAATTTTAACTGCTTATCCAAGCAGGAGGCTGCCTCACCTTCAAAGTTCATGCACAATGCACATTATGAAAAAGTTAGGCATGGGGTTCAAACAAATCTTGCATCCATATAAATGTCTTTCAATGCTATCTTTCCATAAACATTTGAAGTGCCCTGGAATGATTCATCAGTTTACCAGCAGGCGCACAGGGCAATACTGGCATTTCCCTTCCTCAGCTAACTGCTGACGGGTTGGTCATCTGCACTGCCTCTTCAAGTTCCACATAGAAATACTCACGTTTGGGTCGAGGCCTAAAGCGCCAGTGATCTGGGCCAGCCCACATCTTCATGGTCCGTGGACTGAAATAGGAATATTCTCCAGGTTTCATTGACAGCAGGGGGCACATGGTCCTAATGTCTCCATCTCCAAGGGAAATCACTTCTTCCCTATAGTGCACATGAAATCATATTTGTCTATGGACAATACAGTTGGGTATTTAAATGTAAAGAAACACATATTATCAACGGAAACTCTACCAAATTCCTCAAATGCACAGCATTTCTAAAAGTCAGTCCAGTATTAATATTTCTTTTTTTCTTTTTTTTTTTTTTTTGACAGGCAGAGTGGATAGTGAGAGAGAGACAGAGAGAAAGGGCCTCCTTTTTGCCGTTGGTTCACCTTCCAATGGCCGCTGCGGCCAGCGCATCTCGCTGATCCGAAGCCAGGAGCCAGGCGCTTCTCCTGGTCTCCCATGCGGGTGCAGGGCCCAAGGACTTGGGCCATCCTCCACTGCCTTCCCGGGCCATAGCAGAGAGCTGGCCTGGAAGAGGGGCAACCGGGATAGAATCCGGCGCCCCAACCGGGACTAGAACCCGGTGTGCCGGCGCCACAAGGCGGAGGATTAGCCTGTTAAGCCACGGCGCCGGCCTCAGTATTAATATTTCATCCTAAAAGGTTTCAATGTGTAGAAAGCCAGTTAGTGCTGCTATACTGCCCCCTAAAGGTAAAAGGACAGGAAACTTCAGAGAATGCCTTTATATTGTATTGAGCCATACATACAAATGCCCTTTAAATCAAGCCCTACACAAGGGGACCTCAAAAAGTTCATAGAGGGGGCTGGCGCTGTGGCGTAGTGGGCTAAGCCTCCGCCTGTGGCACCAGCATCCCATAATGGGCACCAGTTTGTGTCCAAGCTGCTCCTTTTCCAATCCAGCTCTCTGCTTATGGCCTGGGAGGGCAATGGAAGATGGTCCAAGTGCTTGGGTTCTTGCACCCAGGTGACAGACCTGGAAGAAGCTCCCGGCCATTGCTGCCATTCGGGAGGTGAACCAGTGGATGGAGGATCTCTCCCTCTGTCTGTAACTCTGCCTCTCAAATAAATAAATCTTTAAAAGGAAAAAAGTTAAGGGTGGCAGGTGTTTGGCATAATGGCTAATGGGATGCCAATCAGACAGTCTGGGTTTGCGTTCCAGCTCTGCTCCCAATTCTAGCTTCCTGCTAACACAGAACCTGGGAGGCAACAGCAATGGCTTAAGTAGTAGGTTCTCTGGCACCCATGTGGGAGACCTGGATTGCATTTCTGGACCCCGGTTTTGTCCCGGCTCAGTCCTGGCTGTTGTGGGGATTTAGGGATTGAAACAGCAGATGGAAGCTCTGTTTTTCTAAGAAAGAAACAAAGAAAGGAAGGAAGGAAGCAAGCAAGCAAAGCCAAGCCCAGCCCCTGAGTGTAATCGTGATGGTGGCCTGTGGTATGGACACACACACAATCAATGAAGGCCCCTGGTATTTAAAAAAAAAAAAAAAAAAAAAAAAGTTCTTGGAAAAATGGCATGAAAAATAAAATAAAAAATAGAAATTTAACTTCTCATCATGAGCTCCACCAAGCCTAGAAAACCTCTGTAAGTGATGTGCAGCCATTCAGTCCACCCCTAAAGAATGGAGTCTGGGAACTCTGACCACACCAGCCAGTCTTTCTCATATGATTTCCTGAAGAAAAAAGGGGCCCTGTACACGTGCTTTAGGATCAGGAAACATAAAGGAGTCAGCAGGAGCCCTGCCAGGATGGAAGCTCACAGATTGCCCTTGCTGGCCTCGAGGAGTGAGCAGGGGTGTTGCTGTGGTGGAGGTGAGCCTTGCTCTGGCGTTTCTGGTCTAAAGCTCTTGTGCCTGCTGCTGACATGGGCATAACAGCTTTGGCACCCACCATGCACAAAGTTTTCTCAGCTTTCATTTTTTAGCCGGAACTGTGTGAACTACACCAGGTGAGATATATATGGTATGGCTGGCACCGCGGCTCAGTAGGCTAATCCTCCGCCTTGTGGCGCCGGCACCCTGGGTTCTAGTCCCAGTCGGGGCGCCGGATTCTGTCCCGGTTGCCCCTCTTCCAGGCCAGCTCTCTGCTATGGCCCGGGAGTGCAGTGGAGGATGGCCCAAGTCCTTGGGCCCTGCACCCCATGGGAGACCAGGATAAGCACCTGGCTCCTGGCTTTGGATCAGCGTGGTGCACCGGCTGCAGTGTGCCGGCCACAGCAGCCACTGGAGGATGAACCAACGGTAAAGGAAGACCTTTCTCCCTGTCTCTCTCTCACTGTCCACTCTGTCAAAAAAAAAAAAAAGAGAAAGAGAGATACGGTGTTGGCTGCTACTTCTGTTAACCACCAATCTTCATCATTAGGGCATGAACAAGATTAACTTCTCATGCAGTGCTATGGTTAAGCTGCTTCTGGAAGCTGCATCTTCCAACACTGTCCCATCACTTTTTTTTTTTAATCTTTACTTATCGGGCTGGCACTGTAGCCCAAAGAGTTAAAGCTGGGGCCTGCAGCTCCAGCATCCCATATGGGAGCCGGCTGGAGACCTGGCTGCTCCACTTGCGATCCAGCTCCCTGCTAATGTGCCTGCGATAGCACTGGAAGATGGCTCGAGTGCTTGGGCCCCTGTACCCACACTGGAGGCTGGAACAAGCTTCTGGCTCCTGGCTTCGGCCTGGCCCAGCCCTGGATCAGAAGTGGAGGAGCTGGGTCTTGAACCAGCACCCACATAGAATGCTGGTGTCACAGGCGGTGACAACTTGCTACACCCCAATGCTGGCCCCAAAAGGGAGGACTTCTGCGCTATCCATGCAATCTTTTTTAAAAAACAAAAATGGGAAATTATATTTATGTATTTCTATATAATTAAAATACTGTAGAAAAAGTATCACATTCATAGTCTCTAAGACCTTGTGCTACAACAGATTCTGATACCCAGCCCAAGGACTGAGGAACAACAAATGTGCCACATTGTGCGTCCAAAGGAGTCAGTGGTGGCTTCAATAGCACCCCGACTCAATTCTCAGGGATAAGGATATTTTTCTGTTAAAGCTTTACTGGTTGGGGCTGGCGCTGTGGCGTGGCAGGTTAACACCCTGGCCTGAAGTGCCGGCATCCCATATGGGCGCCGGTTCTGGTCCCGGCTGCTCCACTTCCGATCCAGCTCTCTGCTATGGCCTGGGAAAACAGCAGAGGATGGCCCAAGTCCTTGGGCCCCTGCACCTGTGTGAGAAGCCCGGTGGAGGCTCCTGGCTTCGGATCGGTGCAGCTCTGGCCGTTGTGGCCAATTGGGGAGTGAACCAGCGAATGGAGGATCTCTCTTTGTTTCTGCCTCTCCTCTGTGTCTTTCAAATAAATAAATAAATCTTAAAAAAAAAAAAAAAAAAAAAAAGCTTTACTAGTTGGGTTGGAAATTTACAGGCAAAATATAGGGGCCGGCGTTATGGTGCAGGGGATTAAGCTGCTGCAGCAACACTAGCATCTCATACCAGTTTGAGTCCTGGCTCCTTCACTTCTGATCCAGCTCCTTGCTAATGCACCTGGGAAGGCAGTGGAAGAGGCCCAAGTGCTTGGACCCTTGCCACCTATGTGGAAGATCCTGATGCAGTTCCAGGCTCCTGGCTTCAACCTGACCCTAACCCAAACCTTGTGGCCATTTGGGAAATAATCTGGCAGATGGAAGATCTCTTTCTCTCTATCTCTCCCTCTTAATTCTGCCTTTCAAATAAATAATTTGAAAAAAATAATTATACAGTGCCTGCCCCCTGTACCCTCTGAGAACCTCAGCCTACCACCCAAAGTGTATGGCCAGCGCTGGGTGACAACCAGCTTCACCCCTCTGAGCCTATCGCCTGTACCCTCATCTGTAGAATGGGGATAGCAGAATTTAGTTACAGCGTTGAGGAAATATCAGTTACTTTTATGGGGCCGGCATTGCAGCGTAGCAGGCCGACTTGCCGCCTGCAGCACTAGCATCCCATATGGGAACCAGTTTGAGTCCCAGCTGCTCCACTTCTGATCCAGTTCCCTGCTGGTGTGCCTGGGAAAACAGCAGAAGATGGCCCAAGTACTTGTGCCCATTGAACCACGTGGAAGACCCAGATGAAGCTCCTGGCTTCGGCCTGGCCCAGCCCTGGCCATTGCAGCCATCTGGCAAGTGAACCAGTGGATGAAAAATCTCTCTCTTTAACTCTGCCTTTCAAATAAATAAATCTTAAATAAATTTGTGTAGTATATAAATTATGTGAAAATGAACGTAAGGTAATTGGCACAGTGTCTGGCACAAAATCAGAACAATGAGCTCAATATCAGATACTACTATTTACATCTAGTCCCAATTCTTCCTATGGCAGAAACAAGAACCCCCCAAAGCAATGACACTGCCCACATCTCACACCTCAGCACAGAAGGGTCATGTGCAATCCAGTTACACACTGAGTTCTCAGGAGAGGCCAGAGTGATGCCAAGATGGGACTTCAGAATGGACAGAATCTTTGACTAGATCCACTGCCTCTTGCTCCTAACGCACCCAACAGGATAAAGTCTAAGATTCTGTGTCATTTGGAAGTGGGAAGAGAAATGAAGACATTGTTCAAAATTCTCAGCAGAAAACATTTTCAAAAAACCAACTGGAAGTCACTGAAGCCTCCTGTGACCATCAGACCCTCAGGGTCACTTCACTGTGATGTGAGGACACGTGACAGTTCTTTTCTGATACTTGAAAATGACATTAGAGGAGTTCATCCCAAGGCAGGCATTTGGTCTGGCAGTTAACCCGCGATTTGGGATGTCAGCATCCACACTGAAGAGGCTGGGTGACGGCTCAAGCACTCGGATCCTGCCATCTACATGGGAGACCCAAAGGAAATTCCTGGCTCTTGGCTTTGGCCTAGCCCAGCCACAGCTGTCGGAGGTATCTGGGGAGTGAACCAGTGGATGGAAGATTGTTCTCAACACTCCCTCTTTCTCTGTCATTCTGCCCTTCCAATAAATAAATAATAAATAAATAAATCTTTAAAAGAGAGAGAGAAAGGTGACGGAAAACTCCTCTGGACCCCGAGAGCCTTACTGGCAGCTCTGGACTTGGCAGGGCTCCTTCCAGCTCCTGAGCTCTGTCTGATCGCCAGCGGCGCTGTGGTCGGGTTCATCATTGGCATCAAAGTCGTCCTCCGGGGGCCCATCAGGGAAGTCCTCGCAGTCACTCTCCTCCACCTCGGCGTTGATGTCGAACACCTGATCGTTCTTCTTAAACTTGTCCACCAGGGCCGACACGGACTGCAGAGGACACAGAGGGTTCTCCAGCTCTCCTCACTCCTGCGGTCAGCCCAGTTCACCTTCCAGGGCCAGTTCCAGCTCTCCCCTTGCCCAGCCCCGCCTCCCAGAGCTAGCCTTCTCAGGACAATGACGCGCTGGCTGGGGAGGTTTACATTGTGTGGCACAGGATGGAGCCGTATTGTCGTTAGGCACGTTTTGTAAAACATGAAACAGGAATCTGCATCCATTAACTACATGTTTAGGGGAAACAACTTGCCATGGAGACCATTTGTTTTGGAGGTTGTAGTAAGTAGGCCAAAGGGGGCCGTGCTAAAAATACCATGAGGAAAGCTTCACCCGGACCATTTCTCAGGAAACTGTGCCAGGGGACTTAACCCCAAAGAGCAGGAAATTCTTCGAGCTTGACAGTAGCCTAAACACCAAAGGCCACTGGGGTAGCCTTAAAAAAAAAATGCATTCACACACGGACAGCAGGGCCGCCTCCCCCCAGGGAAGCGAGGGGGCACGAGGCTGATCCCAGAGTTCACACAGCAGCGTAATGGCCCTGCTGCTTCACAACCCTGCTCTTACCCCTGCCCAGCTCTGTATCCTGCAGATGTGCCAAGGGAAATATTTTTTGTTCTCCTGGTTAAATACAAACGATGCCACAGTTTTGGTTCCCACTGGGCAGAACTAATCTTGGGCGATCCAACTGAAACCATGAAGCACTGGAAAAATTCCCAGAGCCCTTATAAGTCCAAAAGTTGACCACACCTCATTATGGGTTTCACTGTCCCACTTAGTGAACTGGAAGCCGGCCAGGGAAGGGCAGATCTGGCGATCTTCCACACACTGCTGCAAGGGAGCTAGAGAGGACAGCAAGAGCACACATCAGACTGGGTCAAGCATGCGCCTCGTGCCTTTTCCATGGAGACGAGAGGCACGCAGTCCCCTCACCATCCTCCACAGACTCAGTGTCAACACTGGCTGGCAGCTGCCCTCAGGAGTGAGCAGACGCACAGGCGCACACCCACACGGCAGTCAGCTGGCATGCTGCCATTTCAGAAACTGGTGAAATACCACAGGAGAAACCCAAGACACAAACAGCTGGTTCTGAAATGAACTCTGCCCTGCTCTACAGTTAAGAAATCAAAAACCCTTTCTCTTGGGGCAGGTGTTGTTTGGGAACTAGAGAATCCTAAATAGGAGTGCTTGGGTTTGAGTCCTGATGCCAGCTTCCTGCTAATGTGCACCCTAGGAGGCAGCAGGTGATGGCTCAAGTACTTGGGTTGCTGCAACCAATGTAGGAGACCTGGAATAAGTTAGCAGCTTGTGGCTCTGGCCTGCCCGGCACCACTGTTATGGGCGTCTGGGGAATGAACCAGCATATGGAAGATCTTCGTGTCTGTCTCTGCCTTTCAAATACATATGGTATAGTGGATTAGGCAGCCTCTTGTGCCTGGCCCTCACACCTGCCTGCACCTTGCCACCACATCCCAAGTGCACAGCAGAGAGGAAGGAGGGCAGGGATGTGAGAACCTCTGCCAGGCCAGCGTCAGGGGACTGGTGATAGGACAGGCCACAGCAGACTAAAAACAGGTCACACCGCCCTTTTCTCCTCGAGATGCCAGGTTGGCAGCACATAAGAACGTGCCCTCTCCAGCCAGACTGAGGTCTCTTTAAGGCCCCTTCTCAAGTCCAAACCCTGGCATTACAGGGTGAGCCCAGAGCTTGGGCACGTGAGGTCCACAGCACGTAAAACAAGGAGGTAATGTTTTAGTGTTCGGCTCCATGCTGTACAGAGGATAAACATCAGCGGGTGGCTAGACACTGCCAAGAAGATACTCAACTGGCACAGCAGAGACTTCTGGGCACTTTAAGCAATGTAAGAGCAGAACAGATTTATCATACTCGACAGTTACACAGAAACTTCTCTGATGACAGAAAAGCGCCAGCAAAAGGCATTATTTGTACTTACCTTTTAAATCTGTCATTTCTACCCAACCTAAATCTGGGAAGTGGAGTGGCTCTCCTGTGGACAGGGTGTGGGCTTCGGAGGGGAAGAGCAGCTCACTCCTGTAGTCATGGCAGCAGAGGGTAGACAGAAACACCCCTGCTGTGCTACACTCGTCAAACGAGGCCGCCGTCTTCTGGAACATGGGATCGATCTGGACCCGGACAGACAGAGGCGAAGAATTACCACCCGCAGCAGCCGAGGGAAACACGAGAGTGCGCTCTCCCGGACTGAAGCGTCTCTGCCCGTGATCAGGAGGAGGAACTTTCTAACTGGCCAAGTTTAAAATATAAAAGAAAAGCCCTAAGTGGTCAGAGCGTGGATTCCACACACACTGTCCGGTAAGACAGAACATGGCGACCAGCATAAACCACGTCAATCTGTGTACAGTATGCCTGGACGTGCCTCTGCTGGTCTGGCTTCTTCTTGGCTGAGTGAGGCCTGCCTGTTGTGGGTATTTGGGGAGAGAACCAGCAGACACAAGATCCCTCTCTCTCCTTCTGTTTCTGTGCCTCTCAGATACAACGACAATAACATCTTAAATGAAAACAAAAACCTTGACCTTACTTCCCCCTCCATTTGCCATCCCATTACTCTACTCCAACAAAATTCTTTGAAACCACCACCTGCACTCAGGGTCCCCCTCCCATTATGAAAAATTTCAGGCCTATAAGAATGTTGAGGGGCTGGCGCTATGGCACAGCAGGTTAAGTCAAGGCCTGCAGTGCTGGCGTCCCATATGGGCGCTGGTTCAAGTCCTGGCTGCTCCATTTCCCACTGAGCTCCCTGCTGATGCACCTGGAAAAGCAGCGGAAGATGGTCCAAGTGCTTGGGCCTCTGCACCCATGTGGGAGACCCAGAGGAAGCTCCTGGCTTTGGTCTAACCTGGCCCAAGTCATTGTAGCCATCTGGAAAGTGAACCAGCAGATGGAAGAATAATCACTCTCTCTCTCTCTTTCTGTAACTTTGCCTTTCAAATAAATAAATCTTTAAAAAAAAAATGTCCAAAGAATAGTAGTACTCATCTCTTATGACTTCAACCTAAATTCCTCATGGCTAACAATCTGCATTTGCTCTCTAGATAAAGAGACAGACAGACACAGATAGAGTGAGTTCATGACATTACCCCTGTCTGTCAGTTTGTGCCTTCTCTCTGCTTAGTTGCTGACGTCTTGGCTTTGCTAGTTAGTCCCTCCTGGGCTCTACCAATAGGGGGCACCAGAGGGAGACCGCAGGGCTTGCTCTCTGTCCAGGTTTCCTGGCTGTGGAGTGGGTCCAGCAGTGCTTCTTCATCGCATGGCACCAAAGCCCACCTGGAACTGCAGCTGAATCCGATTTGCCACTTCCCCCCACTCCCCGAAGCAGTCTCACCGTGTGTCCCTCAGAGACACCAGCCAGCACTCCCTACTCAGAGGGCTGGGCCAAGGACCCACGAGCTCCTCCTCTAAGCTCAGGACACCAGCACCAGCCAAGCAGCAGACTCCCCTTGGAGGTTCAAGTGTCAGCTGCAGGGGGAACTCCTGCTCCAAGTTCAGCAGCGGCCTCGGCTTCCCCCTCCCTGAGAAGCGCTCCTGGTTTCATTCAGCAATCAGAACACCTAAGATCAGGCAGCCAGGGCTCAGTCCTCCTCCACGTGCACTCATTCCCCGGGCGATCCACTCCACTCTGACACTAATGAGCACTCCGGGGAATTGCAGACTTAAGAGAAGGAAGCAATCCAGTCCATTGCTGGCAGAAAGTAAATCGGTAGAACCTTTTCTGAGAGCACTGCAGTTACACATCTCACATTTTTCCTATAGACTTCAAGAAGCATGCAAAGAAAATAGGTACAAGAACTTTCAGTGAAATGCTTTGAAGAGCAAAATTCTTTTTTTTTTTTTTTTTTAAGATATCTTATTTACTTATTTGAGAGGTAGAGTTACAGAGAAAGAGAGGGAGAGGCAGAGAGAAAGGGCTTCCACTTGCTGGTTCACTCCTCAAATAGCCACAATAGAGCTTTTTCTGGGTCTCCCACGTGGGTACAGGGGCCCAAGCACTTGGGCCATCTTCTACAGCTTTCCTAGGCCATATCAGAGAGCTGGATCAGAAGAGGAGCAGCCAGGACTAGAACCGGCACCCATATAGGATGCCAGCACCACAGGTGGAGGTTTAGCCCACTATGCCACAGTGACAACCCCAACAGTGAAATTCTTAAAAGCTGTCACAACACTGGTTTGCTTTAAGTTAATGGTACTAATTACAAATGAGGCCTCCAGTTCCATTTCTATAAGCAGATTCCTTAGGATTCGCTCTACGGTAAGGTCATCTAGAGGACACTAAGCTCCCAATCCTAGCCAACTCACTAGATGTGTCACCTTGGGCATGTTAGTGAACAGCAATGGGCCTCGGATATTGCTTCAGGAAAACAGAACAAAGGTTGTGAGGATTTAATGACTTAACATGGGCTGTAGGCTTAGGGAAGGACACAGCACGCAGTGTATGTACAATAAAAGCTAACTCTCCTCACCACTGCTCCATGTACTACGAAATAAAATCAAACTTTTGAGTGAGATTCCTGAGTAATTTGCACTCTCTGAAATACTGTGGGACTTCCTCCTTCAGTGCTCACTATACAGCTAAGAGGTGCAAATGCTGATGCCAGTTAAATATTTCACTTCCCTGAGGCTCGGGCATGCACATCCCAGCGATGCAGACCTCGTCCTGCCCGGCTTCAGCCCTGCAGGTGTAATTAGTCAGAAACCACGCTGCACAGTTCCTCACCTCGCACTTTCGATCTGCTTCAGAGACGTTGAGGTTGCTTATGTTCTGCTCGATGGTTTTGTACGAATGCTTTTTCTTCGGCTTTGGAGCCTTTTTGGCTGTTCCTGTTTCGGTTGCACCACTATCTACAAAGAGGAATAGACTGTGTACTGCAAGGACGCCTCTGAAGCACATGAAACCCTCTTCAAAACCCTAGACAGCAGCCACAATTTAAACATGTGCGATTCTCTCAAACAACGGAATACCTGATCTGCAGCTTAGGGAGACACAAACTACCAGAGCAAGTAATTGCCTTCCATACACGTCAACATCCAAAGCTCTCCCTCTCCCCCAGATCAGAAGCGCCCTTGTTGGTGAGGTTAACTCAACTTTTCCTAAATCAAATCTAAAAAGTTTTACAAGGCCCTTCTCTTTTTCAAAGAAAGATAACCCTACGGTTTGACTACCTTCTTATGCAAGGTCACACCTGATTGTGAAAATGTCCATGTCTTCAGTAAGATGACAACCCTGATTTCTTGTCACCTTGCTCTAGTACATCACTCAAGCATGGTATGCTCTAAAAGAAACCCCGTAACTCCAGAGCCCAGCCGAGTACCTGGGGCGTGGTTCTCTCCTTCCTCAGCAGACGGCGCGTCTTTGCCCAGCCCTCCCAGGACTCTGTACACATCTGCATGGACAGCATCCACACGCACAGCATAGATCTTGGTGCTGGCATCCAAGGTGCCAGCAGCCACCTAAACAAGCAGAGCTCTGTCCATGAAGATGCAGAGGAAAAAAAAACTTCGGAACAGGCAAAACTTAGCAAGCTTCAGAAAATACTTACTTGCCCCAAGGAAAAAAATTATTCCCTACAATTGGTAGGGAATACATTTTACAGTAGCTTCACTTGAATTTCCTGCTTTATATACCAATTTCTCCACGTATTATACGGCAGAACCCACGGACTGGCCTCTTCGGCATGGCCCACTTGGGTATTACTAATAAACTCATACTCTCCCAGTGAAAAAAATATATACAAGTAAAATAAAGCAAAATTCATAGGGAATAAAGACAGCACGTATCTCCTCTGCAATTCTTCAGTTCAGGAGAGAAAGTAAAGTACCAACCACAACGTCTAAATGAGGGAGGCGCTCATGTATTTGCAGAATTCAACTGCGTTACGCTAAGAATCAGAAATACTCATCAACTCAAGACGCAGGAGAAAGCAGACCCACTTCTTACTTTAAAGTTGGTTGGCTCGGTGTCTTTCTGCTTCAGGATCTCTGACATAAAATCAATCAGGTGCAAGCCGAAAGCATTCTTGGTAGTGATTTTCTGGAAACAGGAAATTGCAGAAAGAGTTGTTGGTTACAGCCGAGGCGTGTGTGAATGACGCTACCCTGAAGACAGGAGGCTGAGTGTCTGTACAGAATCTATGTCTCGCCACTGTTCTCACTTTCCACAAATGCTTGGAAATGGAGCCAAACGCCTCACTCTCAAGGCCCACAGAGGGGGACACGACTGCCCAGTGCTCACTTCCTGTGGCATCTGCTCTAAGCATCATACACAAAAGGCCAACTCTACAAGGCAGACGCCATCCGCAGCCCCACTTCCTGGGGAGGACTCTGCAGCAGAGCAGTGGGGTGACCTGGCAAGGTCACACAGCTTTTCAGTGCAGGCCAGCTCCAGAACCCTACTGCCTCCCTGCCACCTAGCTCCGGAGCGCTCACCACTGACCCCTAAGCCATGCTGCCTCTCCAGATACACTGCAGGTAGCCGCAACCTGTGAGCTCCACAGCAAACAGGGAAACCGCGCTGAAAACACCGGCGTCACTGGGGAAGAAAGTGGCTGTCGAGGGGCACACGTTCTCTACAGGCTCAGAAAGCTGTGTGATTCAGTGACAAACCAGCTGACACTCACATTTTCAGTGGACAGCTTGATACAGGTGGAGTAATGCTCTGAAATCTGCGTGTTGGTAAACTTAGGGATCGTAGCTGACACATCGATACTCCTAAAGGGAAAACAAAAGCAACAAACTCCAGCCAGGATCCTGATACTGTAGAACCCACGGGGTACCCACGGAGGAGAGCCAGCCCGGAACACGCTCACCTGCTGGAGGGCGAGGCTAGCAAGCGCGGCGAGTCTGTGCTGAACTGCAGGTCGAAGACCCTGGAGCGTCTCCGCTGCAGGCGCTCCTTCTCGTCGTCATTCTGAGGGAAGTCTTGGAGCACTGGGGTGCCAGGAGTGTTGAGAGAGGCCTTCTTGGGGAGCGACATGGAGAACGCCCGCTCGGACGGTGAGGAGACACTGAGGGGGTGTCCACGGATCTCTGAAGAAGAGTTAACTCGTCATGGCTGGCAGTGACAAACAAAACACCTGCTCAAGAGCCCTTTAACAGAACACTGCCTGCACCTAACAGGACTCGGGACCGTCGTGGGGAGGTTCCCGGCACATCCCTACCAAGAGCCCCCCCCGACTCCATTACTGCACGCTGGATCCTTTACAGAGCAGTGATCTTGGGGGTGGGGGAGGACAGGACAAACATCCACTCTGCAGCTACGGTGACTCTAAGGACTGGACAGGAGAAGACAGATTAGACAAAGCTGCCGTCTCAAACTCACAAACCAATGGGACAATAGACACCTACGAGGGTTCAAAAAGTCTGTGGGAAAATTAATTAGAAATTTATTTTGGGGGCGAGCATTTGGCGCAGCGGTTAAAATGCTCACACCCCATACTGGAGTGCCTGGATCCGAGTCTTGGCTCTGCTTCTGATTCCAGCTTCCTGCTAAAGCAAACCCTGGGAGGCAGCAGATGACAGTTCAAGTATGTGCATCCTGCCCACACTGGTGGAAGACCCAGGTCGAGACTGGGGTTCCTGGCTTCAGTCTAGCCTGGCCCAAGCTGTTGCACGTATTTGGGGAGTAAATCAGCAGAAGGAATCTTTGTCTGTCTGTGTCTCTCTCTTTGCCATCGTCCTTTCAAATAAAATGAAAATATTTATTTAAGATTTATTTTATTTATCTGAAAGACAGAGTTATAGAGAGAGGTAGAGACAGAGATCTTCCATCTGCAGGTTCACTCCCCAGATGGCTGCAACGACCAGAGCTGCACCAATCTGAAGCCAGGAGCCAGGAGTTTCTTCCAGGTCTCCCATGCGGGTGCAGGAGCCCAAGGACTTGGGCCATCTTCTACTGCTTTCCCAGGCCACAGCAGAGAGTCGGATCAGAAGTAGAGAAGCTGTGACTAGAACCAGCACCTCATATAGGATGCTGGCACTTCAGGCCAGGGCTTTAACCCGCTGCACCACAGCGTCGGCCCAAAAATTTTTAAAAGTTCATTTTGGTAGGGCTGGCACTGTGGCACAGTAGGTTAAAGTCCTGGCCAGCAGCTCTGGCATTCCATATGGGTGCCAGTTCAAATCCCAGCTGCTTCATCTCTAATCCAGCTTCCTGCTAATGCACCTGAGAAAGCAGCAGAGGATGGCCCAAGTGCTTGGGCCCCTGCACCCACATGGGAGACCCAGAAGACAATACTGGTTCCTGGCTTCAGATCAGCTCAGCTCTAGCCATTGCAGCTAATTGGGGAATGGTACCAATGGATGGAAGACCTCTCTCTCTCTCTGTCTCTCTCTCAATAACTTTCAAATAAATAAATCTTTAAAAAAAAAAAAAAGTACATTTTGGTGTAAAACATTTTTGAAACCTTGAGGCCAGCATTGTTGCACAGCAGTTAGGCTGCCTCGTGCAACATCAGCATCCCATATCCGATCCCAGGTTCAAGTTCAGCTGCTCTGCTTCTGATCCAGCTCCCTATTAACCCATCTGAGAAAACAGCAGAAAACGGCCCAACTGCTGAGGTCCCTGCCACGCATGTGGGGAACCCAAATGGGGTTCCTGACTCGTGGCTTCAGCCTGGCCCAGCCCCAGCCATTAAAGACAGACATTTGGGAAGTGAATCAGAGAACAGAAGACCTCTTTCTCTGTCTCTCCCTGTCACTCTGCCTTTCAAATAAATAAATCTTTTTAAAAATTAATTCATGCAGTTTTTGTTTTTAATAAAACACAGTTTCCACAAATTTTTTGAAGACTCTGCTTATAATCCCTAGTGCGAGGTAAAGGAGAGACAGAAGCCAAGACAAGGGTGAAGTTATGGGCCAGAGTCAAACAAGCTGGGTTCTCATCCCAGTTCCTGTGTGTCTTGATAGGGAGACAGAATAAGCATACATTTATAAACTAAACAGAACATTACAGAGAATCACCATGGATTACTCACTAACCTCAAATACCTTTCAAAATGAAAGCTCTGGCAGTCACATTGACCAAGCAGTCAGAAGCAGCCTCGCTAAAAACGAGCCAACCAGAAGCTTACTTAGCTCCTAACATGACATTAAGTCTAACTTCCAGTTTGTAGAAAAAAAGCAAGTAACTGGGGGCCAGCACTGTGGTACAATTAGCTAACCTGCTTCCTGCAGTGCTGGCATCCCACATGGAGTGCTGGTTCGAGTCCTGGCTGCTCTACTCTGATCCAGCGCTCTGCTAATGCCTAATAAGGAAGCAGTGGAAGATGGCCCGAATACCTGGGCCCCAGACACCCACAAGGGAGACCTGAGTTCCAGGTTCCTAGTTTCAGACTGGTCCAGCCCTGGCCTTTGCAGCCATTTGGGGATCTCTCTCTCTCTGTTTCTGTGTGTGTGTCTGTACTTTTCCTCTCTCTCTGTAGCTCTACCTTTTAAATTAATTAAAAAAAAACAAAAAACAAAAAAACAGCAAGGAGTTGAGAAACAGGCTAAATGATACCACAAGGAAACATTTAGACAAATTCATAATGTAGCTTAGTCTCTTAAAATACCAATGTTAAGGGGCTGGCACTGTGGCGTAGCAGGTAAATCCACTGCCTGCAGTGCCAGCATCCCATATGGGCGCCAGTTTAAGTCTCAGCTGCTCCACTTCCGCTCTAGCTCTCTGCTATGGCCCAAGTCCTTGGGCTCCTGCAACCACATGGGAGACCTGGAAGAATCTCCCGGATCCTGGTTTTGGATCGGTGCAGCTCTGGCCATTATGGCTATCCGGGAGTGAACCAGCGGATGCAAGACCACCCCACTTCTACCTCTCTGTAGCTCTGACTTTCAAATAAATAAATACATCTTTAAAAAAAAGTCAATGTTTGGCCGGCACCGTGGCTCAACAGGTTAATCCTCCGCCTAGCGGCGCTGGCACACCAGGTTCTAGTCCCAATCGGGGCGCTGGATTCTGTCCAGGTTGCCCCTCTTCCAGGCCAGCTCTCTGCTATGGTCCAGGAAGGCAGTGGAGGATGGCCCAAGTGCTTGGGCCCTGCACCCCATGGGAGACCAGGAGAAGCACCTGGCTCCTGCCTTCGGATCAGCGAGATGTGCCGGCCGTGGCAGCCATTGGAGGGTGAACCAACGGCAAAAAGGAAGACCTTTCTCTCTGTCTCTCTCTCACTATCCACTCTGCCTGTCAAAAAAAAAAAAAAAAAGTCAATATTAAAACAAAAGACAAAGTAGGAGGGCTGTTCTGGATTAAAAGGAACTAAAGAGTCATTTAAACCAAAACAACATGTGAGTTTTCAGCCAACTGTTGGTTAAAGAATCACTATAAACATTTGGGGGATAATTAGAGAAATGTGTAATACAGTCTAGACACAACATTAGCAAACTGATTTTTAAAATTTCACACTTATTATAAATATTTGTACAGTTACATCAAAATAATGCTCAAGGGGCTGGCGCTGTGGCGTAGCAGGTAAAGTTGCCACCTGCAGTGCTGGCATCCCATATGGGCACAGGTTCGAGTCCCAGCTGCTCCACTTCTGATCCAGCTCTCTGCTATGGTCTGGGAAAGCAGTAAAAGATGGTCCAAGTCCTTGGCCCCTGCACCCACATGGGAGACAGAGAAGAAGCGCCTGGCTCCTGGTTCTGGATCGGTGCAGCTCCAGCTGTTGTGGCCAACTGGGGAGTGAATGGAAGACCTTTCTCTCTCTTTCTGCCTCTCCTTCTCTCTCTGTGTAACCCTGACTTTCAAGTAAATATTAAAAATAACTCAATAAGTTACATAGCTGATGTTTAAAAACACTGCAAAAAAGTAATGATAAAACAGTAGAAAAGCAAATTGATTTTTATTGTCTTAGGTGTGACAGCAATATTATGATTATGTAGAATGTCAACACTGTTAGTAAATGCATAAGAAACAATTTAGGGGTGAAGTACAACTTACTTTTAACTGAATCAGTCAAAAATCATGTAAAGTAAAGATGGCAAAATGCTAACAATCGCTGGATCAGGCATCAGAGCATCAGGGTGCTTACTGTATCAGTCTTTCAACTTCCCTGGATGCTTGAATATTTTTATAATAAGTTAGAAAATATATGGCACAGAGCCAAATGCTATGAAGAAAAACAAAGGTTTTTTTTTCTTTTTCTTCTTTTTTTTTTTATTTTTGACAGGCAGAGTGGACAGTGAGAGAGAGACAGAGAGAAAGGTCTTCCTTTTGCCGTTGGTTCACCCTCCAATGGCCGCCGCGGCTGGTGTGCTGCGGCCGGCGCACCGCGCTGATCCGATGGCAGGAGCCAGGTGCTTCTCCTGGTCTCCCATGGGGTGCAGGGCCCAAGCACTTGGGCCATCCTCCACTGCCTTCCCGGACCATAGCAGAGAGCTGGCCTGGAAGAGGGGCAACCAGGACAGGATCGGTGCCCCGACCAGGACTAGAACCCAGTGTGCTGGCGCCGCAAGGCGGAGGATTAGCCTACTGAGCCGCGGCGCCGGCCAGTTTTTTTTTTTTTTTCAAAGCAGGAGGTGGGAGGTCAGGAAAGGCTCTCTCTTGGGGAAACAGGTAGGGGAGCAGGTACAATAGACATGTGGATGTTCTGGATTATTTTTTTAAGATCTGACAGGCAGAGTGACAGAGAGACAGGGAGAGGGAGGGTTCACTCCCTAAATGGCAGCAACTGCTGGGGCTGGTCCAGGCCAAATCAGGAGCCTGGAGCACCGATCCGGGTCCCCGCCGTGGGTGGCAGGACCCAAACACTTGGTCTATCATCCTCTGCTTTTCCCCAGCACAGCAGCAGGCAGCTGAAGCAGAGCAGCTGGGACTTGAACTGTGTTCTAATATGGATGCTGGCGTCAGAGTCAACAGCTTAACCCACTGTGCCACAACGATGGCCCTGCTTTCATTTACTCGGCAAAACAGAAGTAAACACAAAGCACCAGCAGCTGAGGGGAGGGTGGGAGAGACGGTGTTAGGAGAATAGGGGAGGCAGGAAACAGTGAATGAAACAGGAAAGCAGCACAGCTGCTGGGTAGCTCTAGGACCCCGAGACCACTCAGCGTGGCTGCTGCTTCTCTCTCACCATCGTCAGGTGTGTGGGGCAGGCAAGGTCAGGATTAGCCAGGCTTGTGAGAGCAGTCGGTAGAGCGGTTATAAAGGAAGCCAGGAGGGAAGGGAGGGGTTATGCGGACTTAGCAGGGATGTAAGCCAAGACGGGACCAAGGATGTGCGAGCGGTGAGCAACAGGGAAAAGCAGAATATAGGTCTGCTGGATCACAATACTGTCAGAGCCAGGGGGCAGGGAGAGTGTGTGCCAGAAAGACAAAGGTGGCACTGAGAGGCAGGGTATAAAAATTGAGATGACGGAGTGATGGGCTATTGTTTAAGGACAAGGTCTAGGATGCGACTCTGGTAGTGAATGGCTATGGTCCACTACAGTGGAGCAAGAAACAGGATCCCTGGAAAACAGAAGGAGGAACTGAGAGACCGTGGGAGAGTTTGCAGGTGTAAGAGCCAGAGGGCCTGGCTTCAAACCCAGCTGCTTCACTTGCCAGCTGGGGAAAGGTTAAGTAAATGCTCTAAGCACTTGCTGCTTCATCCTCCAAATGGGATAAGGATAAGGATCCCAGCTGGTTCAGAACTGGTGATACAGAAAATATGCAAAATATAGTGTATAGGAACACATTAAAAATGAAGTGATGGGGCAGGTTATGAGTGGTTCGGCTGCTGGTTAGGATACCCACATCCCACACCGACGTGCCTAGGTTCAAGTCCTGGCTCCACTTGTGAGTCCAGCCTCCTGCTCACGTGGACCCTGGGAGGCAGTGGCAGTGGTGGCTCAAGTAGCTGGCTTCCCTCTACCCATGTGGGAGACCTGGATTGTGTCCCCAGCTCCTGGTTTTGC
This sequence comes from Lepus europaeus, assembly GCF_033115175.1. Classification (NCBI taxonomy): domain Eukaryota; kingdom Metazoa; phylum Chordata; class Mammalia; order Lagomorpha; family Leporidae; genus Lepus; species Lepus europaeus. Next base: position 86,290,016 of record NC_084839.1, on the reverse strand, counting down.
CCTGGCCCAGTCCTGGCCATTGCAGTCATTTGCAGGGCAAACCAGCTGAGGAGAGCTCTGTCTCTCAGATAAACAAAAACAAACATTTTAAAAGTGATACATTGGGGCTGGCGCCAGTGCTGTGGCATAGCAGGTAAAGCCGCCACCTGCCGTGCCGGCATCCCATATAGGCACTGATTTGAGTCCCAGCTGCTCCACTTCTGATCCACCTCTGTTGTGGCCTGAGAAAGTAGAAGATGGCCCAAGGCCTTGGGCCCTGCACCTGCAAGAGAGAACCAGAAGAAGCTCCTGGCTCCTGGCTTCGGATTGGCGCAGCTCTGGCCGTTGCAGCCATTTGGGGAGCGAACCAGTGGATGGAAGACCTTCCCCCGCCCTGCCCCCGCCCCCCTTGTAACTTTGCCTTTCAAATAAATAATCTTTAGAAAAAGAAAAGTGATACATCATTGAAACAACAAATAGGAGTGATGAACAAGGATAAAACAGAATAAACAAAGTATAAGAATCTCACATGTTCCCTGATGACAGAAGAGTATGACTAAGTAAACTCTCACCTAAGGTCAAAACAAACAAGAAGTCAAAACAGGAAAGGGGAAAGAGACATTTTTAGAAACAAAATCAAGAGGACCTGTGACCCTTTGGAGGCAGGCACTGTAGGGACCTGGTCCTTGGGACAAGAAACCGTAACAAACAGTACTGAAGGGAGCACCTGCCCAGAGGGAAACAGTTGAGAACGAGAGGCAGGTCCCAGCTCCCCAGATCTTTCCCTGATTGCGTCTCTCTCTCTCTCTCTCTCCCTCTCTCTCTCTCAGCATTTGAGACAGCTGCGGACTCCTTCCTTTTCGGAACCACTCTTGGCTTCCGCAATACCTCTCTCTCCCCAGTTTTTCCCACCCGCTTCTAAATGCGGGTCCCAGGTGCACTCTGGCCCAGCTCTTCCTAGCGTTCTCAGCCGTCGCCATGGCTTTATGATCTAAATGACGATGACCAAAGGTCTCAGCCCACGGGCCTAAGGTTCCAAGAGGCCAGGGATTTTTAATCTGTTCTCCTCGTTACATGCATGCACGCTAAACGCTGTGGTAACCACAGCCGTGCGGCCGCGCTGCAACTGACAGACCTCTCTCCCGAGAAATTGGCCCGTCCAACGGCCAGACAGGCCAGCAAGGTGCGGGGCCGCGGGCCGCAGGAGCCGGCCGGCCCCGCGCGCGCCCACCGCCCGCCGAGCCCTCGCCTCGCCACCTCCGCGAGCCGGGCCGCGCTCGGGACCCGCTCTCCCCGCGCCCTGAGCACAGTGCCTCCCCCGGGCCCCGGCCTCACCTGGGTAAGGAGGACCCATCTTGCCGTCGAGGGCGCCCAGACGCATTTAAATCGCGCGCGCCTGGACGCCCGGGCGGCGTAACGGCCGCGTGACGTCCCTCGTGGGCGGGGTCAGAGGTGCGCCTGCGCAGACCGCTCGCTCCGCTGGCGGGGTTCCTCCCGGTGCAGCCGCGGAAGTGAGGCGGCCCGGGCTGAGGGGCCGGCGCCCTGGGGCGTCCTTCGGCGGAGGCCCTTGGTGTGGTGTCCTGGTGTAGATGCCCCTCCTTCTGAGCGCCAGGCGCTGAACTGTGCGCTGGGGACCGAGCGTCGATCTGGACAGCCGAGGGCTCTGCCTTCGCGGCGTCCCTAAAAGGGAGGCGGATCCCCGAGGAACCAGGTGTCGCTGGACCGGTACCTTGAGGGCCGCAAAGCGCTGAGGAGATGCAAAGTGAAGACGGGGTGTGTGTGGGTTGGAAGCAGCGAGAGCGAGCCCGCTCCGGAATGAGGCACTTGGGGGAGGGGGCGGGGGAGGTCGGGTGCAAAATCAACGTTGTGTACTTTTAAAATTTTTTTTGACAGATAGTTAGAAAATTATTTTTATAAGTGAAGGCCATCGTTTTCACTGATTCGTGTGAAAGTCTCCCTGGAAATGACTCCTCCCCCCCCTTCCAGTGACAGGCTGGAGAAGTAAGGGGGGTATAAGGGGCCCCCTGCCCGTTCTGCTTCCCCTGGCCAAGGACTGTATTTAGGGAAGAAAGGCTGGGGCGATTCCCCCAATAACCCTATAGCCTCCCGTAATTTTTTTTTAAGATTTATTTATTTGAAAGACAGAGTTACAGAGAGAGGTAGAGCCAGAGAGAGAGAAAGGACTTACCTTCCACTGGTTCACTCCCCCAAATGACCACAACAGCTGGAGCTGAGCTGATCCAGAGCCAGGAGCTTCTTCCAGGTCTCCCATGCGGGTGCAGGGGCCCAAGGACCTGGGCCATAGCAGACAGCTGGATGGGAAGTGGAGCAGCCAGGACTTGAACCGGCGCCCATATGGGATGTCGGCACTGCAGGCTGGAGCTTTAATCCACTGCCCTACAGCTCTGGCCTCCCTCCTATAATTTCTTGTCACACACATCTGCAGTCTTTTACAGTTTCTTCTCAAGCATGCTGTTGGCATTCAGGGTGAAACAGTTCTTGACTGGGGGGGGGGTGGCTGTTGCTCTCTTTGCAGGATGCTGAACATCCCTGGGACTGTCTGCCCACCACGTGCCACTTGAGCCCCTCATTTTGGCAGCCAAAAGAGGACTGGCGCTTGGTTGGAAGCCACATCCCACCCCAACCCCCACTCCCCCAGTTTTTATTTATTTGAGAAAGAAAAAGCTTCCATCTGCTGGCTCACTCCCCAGATGCCAGCAGAGGTTGGGGCTGGGCTGGGTGGAAGCTGTGAACTGGGCACTTAGTAGAGGGCTCTCATGTGGGTGGCAGGAACACCATCACTTGAGCCATTAGTAGGCAGCTGGAATCAGGAGCCAGAGCCAGGCATGCTGGTAGGGGATGCAGGTTATCCCAACAGCAAGGCCAAACACAGTCTCAAAAACCACTTTTTAAACCTGTTTGTTTATTGCATGAACTTGTTCTTGTGACCCCCTTCAAGTAAGGCAGTGTGGGATGAGAGAGAAACGGTGTTCACAGGGTTCTTCATCCTAGCCAGTGATAGCCCAAATCAGCCTGCAGGAGTGATCCTGATGTCTCTCTCCCACTTTCTCCACACAATTCATTATGCACCAGTTTTCACCTCCTAAAAGTCTTTTCAGTCCTGTCTCTGTCAGCCACATTACCTTCTCACTGGCCTGCTCTCCCTTGTTTGCTAAGCACACATCCAACCTGTCACCTCCACTGCTTCCTGGAAGGAACTCTAAAGCTCTTCAAAGGTTCCATTGTCCTGGGAATTTCTAAAGGGCCCCTGCAGGCTGTGGGTCCCCGGGTCTGTCTGGCTTCATCTTGCACTTTGCCCCTCCCTGCTCCCTGCCCGCTGTCACTTGGGCCTTCTTTCAGAGCCTCGCCAGGTCTGCTGCAACTACAGACCCTCTGCACCCGCACTCTGCTCTGTCTGGGATCATCTTCACCCAGTTAGCTCCACTTGGGTTTCGGTTCCCATTACTTCTGGAATACACTCAGGTCTCCTAGAAGGATCAGTAGAACTCGTCTCCATTGCAATTGTACATGTCTTGGTGGTATTCATGTCCATCTCCTCCATAAACAACAAATGCATGAAAACAAAGCTATTTCAGGCCGGCGCCAAGGCTCACTAGGCTAATCCTCCACCTGCAGCGCCAGCACCCTGTGTTCTAGTCCCGGTTGGGGCACCGGATTCTGTCCTGGTTGCTCCTCTTCCAGTCCAGCTCTCTGCTGTGGCCTGGGAATGCAATGGAGGATGGCCCAAGTGCTTGGGCCCTGCACCTGCATGGGAGACCAGGAGAAGCACCTGGCTCCTGGCTTCGGATCGGCTCAGCGTGCCAGCCGTAGCAGCCATTTCAGGGGTGAACCAATGGAAAAGGAAGACCTTTCTCTCTCTGTCTCTCACCGTCTAACTCTGCCTATTAAAAAAAAAAAAAAAAGGCTATTTCTGCACAACATTGTTTTCCCAGGGCCTGATGCCGGCCCTGAACATGGCTGCTTCTTAAAAACATATCAAATGGGGCCTGCGCCGTGGCTTAACAGTCTAATCCTCCGCCTTGCGGTGCTGGCACACCGGGTTCAAGTTCCCGTCGGGGCGCCGGATTCTATCCCGGTTGCCCTTCTTCCAGGCCAGCTCTCTGCTATGGCCCGGGAGTGCAGTGGAGGATGGCCCAAGTGCTTGGGCCCTGCACCCGCATGGGAGACCAGGAGAAGCACCTGGCTCCTGGCTTCGGATCAGCGAGATGCACCGGCTGCAGCGGCCATTGGAGGGTGAACCAACAGCAAAAAGAAAGACCTTTCTCTCTGTCTCTGTCTCTCTCTCTCTCTCACTGTCCACTCTGCCTGTCCAAAAAAAAAAAAAAAATCAAATGGGACGGGGGCTGTGGTGCAGTGGGTAAAGCTGCCATCGTCTATGCCAGCATCCCATGTGGGCACCAGTTCATGTCCCGGCTGCTCCACTTCTAATCCAGCTGTCTGCTAATGGCCTGAGAAAAGCAGCAGAAGATGGCCCACGTGTTTGGGACCCAACCACCCATGAGGGAGACCCAGAAGCAGCTCCTGGTTCCTGGCTTCAGCCTGACCCAGCCCTGGCCATTGCAGCCATCTGGGGTGTGATCCAGAGGTTCGAAGATCTCTCTCCATCTTCCCCATCTCTGTGTGACTTTCAAATAAATAAATCTTTTATTTTATTTTATTTTTTTTGACAGGCAGAGTGGATAGTGAGAGAGAGATACAGAGAGAAAGGTCTTCCTTTTTGCCGTTGGTTCACCCCCAATGGCCGCCGCAGCCGGCGCACTGCAGCCGGTGCACCACGCTGATCCGAAGCCAGGAGCCAGGTGCTTCTCCTGGTCTCCCATGAGGTGCAGGGCCCAAGCACTTGGGCCATCCTCCACTGCACTCCCTGGCCACAGCAGAGAGCTGGCCTGGAAGAAGGGCAACCGAGATAGAATCCAGCGCCCCGACCAGGACTAGAACCCGGTGTGCTGGCACCGCAAGGCGGAGGATTAGCCAATTGAGCCATGGCGCCGGCCTCAAATAAATAAATCTTAAAAAAAAAAAAAATTGAATGAAGCTGGAAGGCAAATTTAAACCCTGGGTTAGCATGTTAACCTCTGAGCCTCATGTCTTCCCCATCTATAAAATGGGGATAACAATACCCCTCACTTTTTGAAGAATCGGTAATAGATTAAACTCCCTGAGAGCCTTGGGTCCCTGTCATCTCCCTGGCTGGTTGTCTCTGCCGAGTGCATTTGAAGGAGGACAAGTGGACACAGGTGATCCTCAGAAGTGCCTGTGCGTTAGAAGCAGTGTGTTGGGAGGGTGGTAAGTGGCACGGAATCGGGACCCCTGGCAGAGGCAGGCGGGAGCTGAGCCTGCTCTGTGCCAGTAACGGCCATTCCTAAGCCGACTGCTTGGGGCGCCCTGTGCACGGAAGCAGAGGCAGCTCCTAACCCAACGTCACTGTAGGCCAGGCCCGCCCAGTGCAGACGAGTCTTTCACCTCCTGCTCTGAATGCGCTCTTTGTTTCAGGGTTAGGTTTATGGGTGGTGCCAAAGGACTAAATGATTTATCAGTGATATCAGTGGTATGCAAAGCTCAAGTCCTCTGTACAGAACTAAAACAGTGGGGCCCCTCCCCCACTCCTAGGCAGCCAGAAAGCCAGTGCTGGAGCTGGAGTCAGTCCTCTGCATTTTACTCCTCACAGAAATTCTTCCCTCAAATAAACGGGAAACAGCCGTAGTTTAAACAGCAGTGTTATCAACTGACTACTTGAGCAAATGGTCTTTTAGCTTCGAATTCACCCTGACCTCCCAGCGTGCAGCTGGCTTATATCATCATGCAGTTCCTGTTGTAAACCATCAAGTCACTGGGACTGCACAGGCTCCATACTGGAAATGGCTTTGCATGCATTATGACCTCTGAGAAAATGCCTTAATTTTTGTATGGAATGTGAAATCCCTGACCTCCTAAAGACAGGGCTGAGAACCAACAATTCCTGTCTTGTAGAATCTAAACAGCATACTACCCTTTATCTTGAAATTAACACAGAGTGTTTTGCTGCATCTTGTTTCACTCCCAAGACCACCCTGAAAGGCAGCCGACCTCCTTCCAGGCTCTGCCACTTCCTAGCTGTGTGATCCTGGGAAAGCTGCATAGCCTTTCTGTGCCTGTTCCCTCCTGTGTACCAGGGATTAAATGAATTACCAGATGGACAGCTAAACAGTGCCTGGACCATTGGCAGTGTTCAGTGAACACCATGTACACATATTCCTATTACCATAGCTGCTGTTGCATCCTGGGGGCTAGCCAGGTTTTGTTCTCAAAGAAAGCTCGGTTTCCTAAGCTGGAAGTTTTCCTCTTTAATTGTGAGAATATTCCCAGAGCACTGCAGGTCTGTTCTTTCCATTACTGCCTGGTTGTCTGTATCCTTTCTTGCACCCTCTGCCCCACCCAAGCTCTGCTGACTCTTCCCTCGGTAATCTCCTGCCTACTCACAACTTTACATTTTCTTTCTTGTCTCCTATTAAACTAGAAACAACTATGCAGTCCTAGAAATCATACCACGTTCCCCCTTCCTCAACAGACATGTAGAGCTTATACATGTTGCTTGTAGCTACTGAGGGCCTTTCATTTGGTTGATATTTTGGTTTGGGCACCCTGAGAATTAATAACCTTGATGTTCCTTAACATCTGAATTATTCTTTCCTGGCTACTGTCCATGCCACTGGAAAACCACAGGACAGACTGGTTTAAGGTACACTGAGAAATACCAGGATGTGCTGAATGAAACTCCCAGGGTAACATGAACCTGTTGGGAACAGGTATGTAACACCCCTGAGTGATATTACTGCACAGATTCCAAATTCAATAGAAAACAGCCTTTATTGATTTTAAATCAAAATACCAGCAAATGATTCTCTAAACAAGAAGTATGTGGAGTTTTTTAAAACACCAAAAGCTCACCAGCATAGAACCGTCACCACATATTACCCCAAAAGTAGTACCTGGTGGATGCCAGCAAGAGCCCCTGTGTTGACTGGCATCAGCTCCTGGGACACTTCAAATTTTTAAATTGTATTGATTTTTGTTGTTGTTGAGGAGAGAGTGTGGGCCCCACAACAAAAGCCCATAAAGGCCAGTATCTCACACCCCTCCACGACCGCTACCCCTCCTCCCCGCCCTCCGGGTGCCCTGCCCTAAAGCCAAGTTACATGTGGGGCCAGGTTCTCCTCCCCAGCAGATCTTCCTGGCGTGGCTGGGTAGGAACAGCAAAACAACCACACCCATGCCTGTTTCTTAACACTCCCCCTCAGGATGCCCAAGGTTGGAAAGAAGGGGGAAAACACACCAGTCACATCCCGAGGAACGCAGCCTCGTTGGCGTTGGACTGCTCCACGGTCCCTTCCTGACCAGACCTGGCAGTGGGCCTGGATTGTGATGAGGCCTCTTCTCAAAACCACAAACATAGCTCAAGTAATCCCTTTGTCATCTTGAAAAGACAATACAAAGACACCACCCGGCTGTGGAAAAAACGCAGCCAAACATGTAGCCAAACCTTCTTTCCACTTAACAAACAAGTGGCTCCCACTCAGAAACAAAGGACCCGGCGACACGGCGTCCCCAGAAAGCCTGTCCTTGTGAAGGGCTTATAATGTTGCACTCAGAAAGCTATCAGACAGCCGTTTCATTATAGGAAATGCATAGGAAACACTTTATCTCCATTACGGGACAGGTCACTATTGATTTAATGTTTGTTTATGAATCAGTGCTAGTAAATTATTTGGGTAGTACAAGGTTTTTTTGTTTTTTTTTTTTTTTCAGATGTATAAAAAAATAGCAATGTCATACAAAAACCAAGAAAATGTAAAATAAACATCTTGGTTACATTTTCCAAATAGTCAAAGGTCTGGAAAATTAGATCCAAAAATATAAGAAGTTGCTGTCACAGTATTTGGGATACAGTGGGAGTGCCATCAGCTTGGATAGGAATGCAGCTGATAGTTAAACAAGGGAAGCAGTTCACAGGGAGCACGCTGGGAACTGCCCACGGAAAGGAGTAAGCTGGGATGGAGGTATTCTCTGGCTCGCTTTCACTTCCAGTGTTGATATAAAAACACAACGTCACAGGCCCCCTCAGGACCTCGACTCCTCAGGAGCAAGATCCTCCCCTAACATCCATTACCCTGACCTGCTTTGGGTCATGATGAAAGTTAAGTCAGAAAAAGTAATCCTCAGATCCACTCCCTGCAGGCTTCATGCATCCACATGAACTTCACACGTACTCTGTAAAGTGGTTCCATCTAGCACAGCCCCCACTGGCAAGGGGACGGTCACCTACACAGCTGATAGATGTGAAAAACAAACTCCTGCAGCCCGAGAAATCAGAAATACCTTCTCCCATTGTGGGTGTGTGGTTTTTGTTTGTTTTTTAATGGTCTTTATATTAAGATGCCCCAGCCAGTGGGGCACAGGGCAGGGTCTTCACCTGGGTCAGAAGGTTGTGGAACTCTTCCACTGCCTGTGAATGTGCTACGGGGTTTAGCACCAGGTGTTGGAAGAGATTGACAGGCTCAGCATTCCGGAATGTCTTTGGGATCGGGATGGTTAGGGGTAGGAAGCTGTTACCAATGAGGAAATGATGGAGGGACCTTTGCTGGAGGCCACGGCCCAGGAACCAAAGAATGTCCTGCAGCCGCTGAGAGAGCATGTTGTGCTGCCAGTCCGTGAGGGGTAACCGCAGCAGCAGGTGCATCAGGGCCGTCTTGAAGTGGTAGCAGGTGAGGATGGGGCGGGATGCCCCGGGAGGTAAGCTCTGATGATCCTGGAGACTCAAAATGATCTGGAGGCACTTGAGGTGACAGGTGTTCTCGGGGGCAAAGCGCCCTACCAGCTTCAGAAACAAGTGCTCACAGGCCGCGAAAGACTCGGGCCAGTCCACACTGGTGAGCTGTTCCTGGTCAGGGGCCTGACTCACCAGGTAGACCAAGGTGTCTTCCCGCTGCACCCCCAAGACCAGATGCATTGAGAGAACGCGGCCCGAGCGGTAGTCCAGCCTGAGCTTGCAGGAGGTGGTGGATGGTGGGAGACTGAGCTTGAAGTCATACTTGTGGGCCACGAGGGCCCAGGCATTGCCCACCATGTTGCGGAACCACTGCACGGTCTTGCACACATCCAGGTGGGAGCCGCTGCACAGAGCTGCCTTGATGGAGCTGCCACACTTCCCCACCCCCGCTGAGTGGTCCCCATGGTGGTGCACGAGGCACAGCACGTCGCCCAGGAGCTTCTCCCGCTTGCACACGCACTCCGACTCCACCAGCACGCTGCCGCAGCGGTGGCCTAGGGCTGGATCCCTCATCTCCAGGACAAACATGGTGCCTTGCGGGGGGACAATGGGCACCAGCACATCAAATGTGTGGGTCTCATGGAGGGTTCCCCATTTCTCAAAGGCAGCGCCAATGCCCAGGCAGTCCTCCAACTGTGGGTGAGCCTCCCTGCGGCTGAGCACCCTACAGGCCTCAATGAGATCATCCACAAAGCTCTCCACGAACTCACAGGTGCTCGGCAGGTCACGGATGGCGTTCTGGACATAGTGTTTGTAAAAGGATTCCAGGGCCTCCTGCGAGGGGAAGTCGGTGAGCCAGTTGTAGGAGGTGACAGGCACGATCCGGACTTCCTCCTCTTCCTCCTCCTCACTGCTGGAATCAAAGGCCGGCTCATGCTGCATGTTCTGCCGCAGGAGCTCAAAGATGAGGAACAGGCAAAAGAGGCCAGCGTTCCACGCGTTGCCCAGCATCCAGCCCAGCGGCCCCTCCTGGCTGTCGGCCCGGAACGGCCACCCCATGTCTTTCTTCCCCAGCACCAGATGGTCGTCGGAAGTGTCTCCCCTCCAGAAGTTCTCGGCCTTCTGCTTCTGCTCCGCTGCCCGCTTCCTCTCTTCAAACTCTGTCTCTAACTGGCGCATCTCCTCGCTCATCCGCTTCTCCAGCTGCCGACTTCTGGCTAATGTGTCCAGGTCCATCCGGTCACTGACCAACAGGGGGTGATGCACCACGTACATCACTGCCAAGAACAGCAGGCTTATCACAGCCATGGACGCCTCTGCATCTGAGAAGTAGGAGGGTGGGAGTCAGTGATCTCCACGAACCCGCTCTCCAGTGCACGTGCCCCCAAGCCCTGGCACCCCAAGTCCTGGACGCCGACTACTCAAAGAGCTGGGCCCGGCCAGAGCAAGGGGGGTCTGCCAGGAGGAGGTCTGGGAGAAAGCGACAGCAGGAGGTGCCACATTCATTCTCTGCACTGTTTTCCTCTGCATGGTGCGGGTGGTATTTAGGCTTCCAGAGGGCGGCCATGGGGCCGTACTGATTCCTGTGCAGGTGGGGAGGGGGCCCTGGCGGTGGGGTGGCCTCACCAACTCATCAGTCCACCAGGGGCACCTGATACACCCTGCTGATCCCCAGCCTGCTCCCACGGGCAGAAAGCACTGAGCCGGCCTGAGCCGCACCTTTCCTGGCTCCAGGCAGCTGTGGCATCCCACTTCCTCTGTGACTTCACAGTCCTCATTCTGCTCACCCAGTGTCATCACACCACTCACCCACCCCCATCCTCCCACCCCCGCCCAGCGGGTGCCAGAACGCACAGCGCTGCCGGCTGCTTGCTCCCATGCCCACTTGAGGACCCCAAGGGGCTGCTCGACGCCCTGTAAGTCCAGGTCCACTTCTCAGCCCTGGAAACTGCCTGCAGAACCAGTGCCCAGGCCCACCTGACAGAGGCTAGCGGCTGCTTCCCCACCCACCACTGGAGCCTGAAGCTTCTAGCATTCACCCCAAAAGTTCTCAAGCTACCTGGCTTACCGAGACTCATGAAGGGTTGTTCCGTGTGGACACTGAAGCCAGGTGGGGATTCTCCTCCCTTTGGACCTCAGGCCTTGGCAGGTGTCACCGCCCCCTCCAGGAGCCCTGTTAAAATGTGCAAGGTACCTGGGGGATTTGGCTCAGCGCAGAGCCCTCCCGCGCCCCTTCCACCTTTATAACTAACCCCAAATTCCAGAGAGTTAGACTCTCATCCTCCCACCCAAGCCAAATCAAGGACTCAGCCCCTCTCAGGGTTTCTTCCTCCCCGGCTGGGGGCAGGTTACTCACTGTTGGTGTCAGCAGGGTCACGGTCTTACAGAGACCGCGCGGCCTGACCGCCCCTGCCTCCTTCCTGGCGCGGTGGGGGCTCCCGGTTCATCGCCCGGACAGCCCACGGGAGTGGCCTCGGTCCTCTCTCCCAGGGCCCAGACCATGACTGTCGGAGCGTCCGTGCTCAGCGGGGCCCCGGCGATCCACACCACGCCGCGCGCGGTTCCGAGGGCGCCCGCCGGCCGCAGAGGCTCCCGCCGCCCGGGCCCCGCTCCGCCCCGCAGGCTCCGCCCCACCCAGACCCCGGCGGCGACGCGTGCGTCGGGAGCACCGCCCCGAGTCCAGGCCCCCGGACCCCGGCCCCTTGCAAAGCGCACGCGCCCTCTGCCCGCAGCCCCGGCACCCCGGGTTTGGACTAGAGCCGAGGGGCGGCGGCCACACCCTCGCAGCAACCGGGCCTCCCCAGGGTGGCACAAAGGGGCCGCTGCAGCGCCTGCTGTCAGCTGCACTGTCGGTTCGTGGGGGATCTATCTAATCACGGCGCGGCTCGAGGCGTGCGGAGACGATGGCGAAACTAGGAACTGAGCAGGGGGAGAGCCATTCTCACGTCAGGGTGGCTCTGAGCAGAAACGGTTCCGAAGAGGTGTGTTTTCACAGCCCGAAATGTGCCTCACCCAGGGGTCTTTCCCACTTCTCAAAGGGACAATCAGGAAACGACCAGGCAGCTCCCAAAGACGGAGAAGTTGCCTGGCCTGCCAGTCTGCAGCCCACAGGGAGCCGCGCTGAAGACACGGAGTGCAAAAGAGAACTTTACACCGCTGGACCGGCCTTGCCACGCCTCAAGAAACACCAAGAGAGTTTCCTGAAAGGGATCTAAAGAGCCTCCGAGAGAGCCCCGCGTCTTCCTGTCCCCTGGCAGCCAGGGGAGGAGAAAAGGAAGTGATGAACCCTGGATGCTGACTCACTGCAGTCCTCCTCCAGGTGACGTTTGAAGTCCCCTACTGAGTGGTGATGCAGAGGGAGCCCCCCAACTACGGGGCAGAAACTTCCGGAAAGGCTGGCTGACCGAATCATGGGAAGGAGCCAAAGTCTCCTGGCTGACAGCGGCTGAGGTTCCAGGTACTTTTCAGAAACCCGGATGATGAGAAGTAGACCACAGGTTTATGAGCATCAGTACGATAATGAAATCTTTTCATTCACGACATGACAATGTCAGCGTGGGAAAAAAAATGCACGTTAGAGTGTGCAAAACCAACAGTGATTAAAACCATGCGTTTAAAGATGTTATGTTCACAGTCAAGTAAGGGTTTGTTTTGCAATTGGTTACTGGGACCAGCATTGTGGCACAGCTGGTTAAGCTGCTGCCCTACCATGCTGGCATCTCATATGAGCACTTGTTCAAGTCCTGGCTGCTCCACTTCCGATCCAGCTCCCTGTTCACATGCCTGGGAAAGCAGTAAAAGATGGCCCAAGTACTTAGGCCCCTGCCATCTACAAGGGAGAATTCTGGCTGGAGTTCCAGGCTCCTGACTTCAGCCTGGCTCAGCCCTGGTTGTTTTGGCCATTTGTCGAGTGAACCAGTGGATGGAAAAATTTCTGTCTCTTTCTCTCTCCCTCTGTAACTCTGCCTTTTAAAATAAATCAAAATAATGCTTTTTAAATATTTACTTTTTATTTATTTGAAAGGCAGTTACAGAGAGAGGTGGAGAGTCAGAGGAGAGATATCTTCCACTTGCTGGTTCACTCCCCAAATGGCCACAACGGCCAGGGCTGAGCTAGGCAGTAACCAGGAGCTTTTTTGAGGTCTCCCACATGGGTGCAGGGGCCCAAGCACTTGGGCCATCTTTTACTGCTTTCCCAGGTGCATTAGCAGGGAGCTGGATCACCAATGGAGCAGCTGAGACTTGAACTAGCCCCCATATGGGATCCTGGTGCTGCAGGCTACCTGCTATTAGGCTACCTGCTGTGGCCTTACCTGCTATGCCACAACACTGGCTCCTAACACTTTTTATTATTATTATTATTATTATTTATTTTATTTATTTTAAAGAGCCACAGAGAGAGGTAGAGACAGAAAGAGAGGTCTTCCATCCGCTGGCTCACTTCTCAGATGGCTGCAACAGCCTGAGCTGCACCGATCCAAAGCCAGGAGCCAGGAGCCTCCTCCAGGTTTCCCACGTGAGTGCAGGAGGCCAAGGACCTGGGCCATCCTCCACTGCTCTCCCGGGCTACAGCAGAGAGCTGGACTGGAAGAGTGGCAACCGGGACTAGAACCCAGTGCCCATATGGGATGCCGGTGCTTCAGACTAGGGCCTTAACCCGCTGCGCTGCAGTGCTGGCCCCTAACACTTTTTTTTTTTTTTTTTTTTTTGACAGAGTGGATGGTGAGAGAGAGAGACAGACAGAGAGAAAGGTCTTCCTTTTTGCCGTTGGTTCACCCTCCAATGGCCGCTGCGGCTGGCGCATCGTGCTGATCTGAAGCCAGGAGCCAGGTGCTTCTCCTGGTCTCCCATGCGAGTGCAGGGCCCAAGCACTTGGGCCATCCTCCACTGCCTTCCCGGGCCACAGCAGAGAGCTGGCCTGGAAGAGGGGCAACCGGGATAGAATCCGGCGCCCCGACCAGGACTAGAACCCAGTGTGCCGGCGCCGCAAGGCGGAGGATTAGCCTGTTAAGCCACGGTGCCGGCCCCCTAACACTTTTTTTTTTAAAGATTTTTTTTTTTTAATTTATTTGAAAGGTAGAGTTAGAGACAGAGAGAGGGAGACACACACACACACACAGAGAGAGAGAGAGAGAGAGAGAGAGAGAGAGAGAGATCTTCCATCTGCTGGTTCACTTTACACTTGATCTTAGCCAAAAGGCCAAGAAGCGATGCTGCTAGTTCACTTTACTCCCTAAGTGGTCTCAACAGCCAAAGCCAGGAGCCTGGAGCTTCTTGAAGTCTTCCATGTGCAGGGGCCCAAACACTTGGGTCATTTTCTGCTGCTTTCCCAGGTGCATTAACAGGGAGCTGGATTGGAAGTAGAGCAGCCCGGAACTCGAAATGGGGCCTATATGAGATGCTAGCATCACAGGGGGCAGCTTTACCCACTAGGCCACAATGCTGGCCCCAAAATAACTCTATTAAATAAAATAAACCAGAATTGTGGTGTGATGGGTTTAGCTGCTGCCTGCAATGCTGGGCATCCCATGTGAGTGCTGGTTCGAGTCCCAGATGCTCTACTTCCGATCCAGCTCCCTGCTAATATGCCTGGGAAAGCATCGGAAAATGGGCCAAGTATTTGGACTCCTGCACATAGGAGACCTGAAGAAGCTCCTGTCTCCTGACTTCAGCTCTGCCCAGCCCCGGCTAGTTGCAGCCAACTGGGGGGTGAACCAGCAGATGGAAGATCTCTGTCTCTCTCTCTTTCTGTGTATGTGTGCGTGTGTGTGTGCGTTAACTCTGCTTTTCAAGTAAATGAATCTTTTATTTAAGTTTTTTTTTTATTATTATTTGACAGAGTTAGACGATGAGAGAGAGAGACAGAGAGAGACAGAGAGAGACAGAGAGAAAGGTCTTCCTTCCATTGGTTCACTCCCCAAATGGCTGCCACGGCCGGCACTGTGCCAATCCGAAGCCAGGAGCCAGGTGCTTCCTCCTGGTCTCCCATGCAGGTGCAGGGCCCAAGCACTTGGGCCATCCTCCACTGCCCTCCCAGGCCACAGCAGAGAGCTGGACTGGAAGAGGAGCAACCAGGACTAGAACCCGGCACCCATATGGGATGCCAGCGCCGCAGGCAGAGGATTAACCAAATGAGCCATGGAGCTGGCCCCAAGTAAATCAATCTTTAAAAGAAAAAAATTAAAATGTTTTTATAAAGGGTTAGAGGATGTTTATTAATTCATGGCCTGCACAGAAAGGGAGTTGGTTGCCACAAGGAATTAAAGACTCCAAGCTGATCTTAAGTCTTCAAGATCAGACTTAAATCCACAAAAGCCTAGTGGAAACAAACATTTCTTGGCCTGTTTTCTGTTCTCTTTCAGCATGATAGGAAGTGACGGTGGCTTAGGCAGTGGGATTAAGAGGAAACCAAGTCATCTGGACACCTCATTCATGCTAATGGGTGATTATACACAATGACAGGTGGAAGAAAATTGTGGTAGTCACATTTTAACAATTCAACTCTACTGTAGTGGGAACCTATCCTTGTTGAGCAAGGAAACACGGTTGTTTGTCCCCCTCCCATACAAGTATTTTGTCACTTAAAAAAGTCAGGACATTATAAAGTACATAGAGTTGATATCTACATACTACCCTTGATTCTGCCACTTGACCAACAGAACCTAAAGCTTGCTTAAAACTATGAGCCTTTTGGTGACACTAGTGGTCAAAGACTCTAGAATGTTGGCAGAAACACCAATAATCAATTTTTAAAAACAAGGCAAAATGATTTGGAGTGGTTTTCCATGGCTTTTGACTAATTGATGGGTATTATTGATACTGTTCACTGATGCTCTATATTCCAGGAGATAATGCAGAACTTCAGTTAATGAAACCTTAGACATCATAAATAGTGTGCATGAAGTAATTACAGGCAAGAATATTCAAAGGAGTTGAAAAAACAGTGATTCAGTATAACCTGAACTTGAATCTGCTAAATGTGTTACAGTTTAAAAATAAGTATGTAGCAGAAAAAGACTTCGATGGGAAAATTTACAAGGTTTGTGAAAATATAAGATGTTTAAAGCCTAAAATTTTTCATTGTATTATTCATCAGTACATACCTTGTGGAAAATGTTTTAATCTATCATTTGTTAGTGAACCAATAATGTCAATGGGGACCTTTGTTCTCTCCCATGGACCTAAGTTGTTGTTGTTGTTGTTGTTGTGTGTTTTTTTTTGTTTGTTTTTTTTGTTTTTGTTTTTTTTGACAGGCAGAGTGTACAGTGAGAGAGAGAGACAGAGAGAAAGGTCTTCCTTTGCCATTGGTTTACCCTCCAATGGCCGCTGCGACCTGCACACCGCGCTGATCTTAAGCCAGGAGCCAGGTGCTTCTCCTGGTCTCCCATGAGGTGCAGGGCCCAAGTACTTGGGCCATCCTCCACTGCACTCCTGGGTCACAGCAGAGAGCTGGCCTGGAAGAGGGGCAACCGGGACAGAATCCAGTGCCCCGACCTGGACTAGAACCCGGTGTGTCGGCGCCACAAGGCAGGATTAGCCTATTGATCCGCGGCGCCAGCCTAAGGACCTAAGTTATTAATTCAAGGGCCAGCACTGTGGTGTAGCAAGTAAAGCTGCTGCCTACAGTGCTGGCATCGCATATGGGTGCTGGTCATCTCTCTGCTGTGGCCTGGGAAAGCAGTGGAAGATGGCCCAACCCCTTGGGCCTCTGCATCTGCATTGGAGGCCAGGAGAAAGCTCCTGGCTTCTGGCTTCAGATCAGCCCAGCTCTGGCCGTTGCAGCCATCTGGGGAGTCAATTAGTGGATGGAAGACCTCTCACCTCTCTCTCTCTCTCTCTCTGCCTCTGCCTCCCTGCAACTCTACCTTTCAAATAAATAAGTAAATCTTTAAAAAGTCATTAATTCAGTGAATTTTCTCAGGAATAGAAGTTAGATATCCTGACTTGCCCTATCACACCATCAGATCAGTGGCTTAGAAGTAACATTTCATTGTGATTTTTTTTAAGCTAAGGGCTGAAATTCAAAGTTTTCTGAATTAGAACTGCTCTCAACCACTATTTTTAAAAAAGATTTATTTATTTATTTGAAAGGCAAAGTTATAGAGAGGCAGAGGCAGAAAGAGAGAGAGGTCTTCCATCCGCTGGTTCACTACCCAGATGGCTGTAATGGAGCTGCGCCGATCTGAAGCCAGGAGCCAGGAGCTTCTTCTGGGTCTCTGACATGGGTGCAGGGGCTCAAGGTCTTGGGCCATCTTCTAGTGCTTTCCCAAGCCATAGCAGAGAGCTGGATCGGAAGTGGAGCTGCTGGGACTCGAACCTGTGCCCATATGGGATGCCAGCACTCCAGGCGGCAGCTTCACCTGCTATGCCACAGTGCTGGCCCCTCAACCACTATTGCTTCTTAATGGATTTAATCTAAAACTTCAAGAAAAAAAAAAGTGTTGTAAATGAAATTTATCCTGTGAAGTCATTTCTGCAACTAACTCTGAATCTTAGGAAATACCAAGTCAAAAAAAGCAAGGCCTGCTGATGATGCTGGGAGACAGTAGGTAGTGGCTCAAGTACTCGGGTCCCTGCTACATGTGGGAAACCCAGATGGAGTTCCAGGCTCCTGGCTTTGGCCTGATCCAGGCCTGGCTATTGGGAGCATTTGGGAAATGAACCAGCAGAAGGGAGATTTATATTTCTCTCTCTCTCTCTCTCTCTCTCTCTCTACCTTCCCTCTCCCTCTCTTCAACAAATAAAAATAAATTTAAAAAGAACTCCATCCCACATAAAATTACAACAGATATACTTTCTGAGTTCAAACTATACTTCTAGCAGAGTTTGTCAGACATCAGTGTTACGACAAAGGAAAATCCTATATTGCAAAGCTTATTTGGGGTCGGTGCTGTGGCGTAGCAGGTAAAACTGCCACCTGCAACGCAGGCATCCTATTTGGGCACCAGTTCATGTCTCTACTGCTCCATTTCCTATCCAGTTCCCTGCTAATGGTCTGGGAAAAGCAGCGGAAGATGGCCCAAGTATTTGGGCCCCTGCACCAAGGAGGGAGACCTGGAAGAAGCTCCTGGCTCCTGGCTTTAGCCTGGCCCAGCTCCGGCTGTTGTAGCCATTTGGGGAGTGAACCAGCAGATGGAAGACCTCTATCCCTCTGTCTCTCCCTCACTCACTGTAACTTTGACTTTCAAATAAATAAAATCTTTTTTTAAAAAGTTGATTTAACTTTGCAACTGAAGGCCTTCCATCTAATCTTCAATTACAAGTGATTAATCTGCAAATGTAATGCCACACTAAAAGGTAAATATCAATGGAACAACCTAATTATAGAAACACTTTCCAAGCAATGAACATGCTCAATTAAAATCACATGCTCATGGACTAACATCAGTATTTGGTGTACCTGTCTGTATGAAGACATTTTCAAGAAGAAGTATGTAAAATCTCCTTAAAGATGAGCATTAACAGATGAATGTTCACAATCATTTTGGAATGACAGGAAACAATAACACTGAAGCCCAGGTAAGGGGCAGGCTTATGGCTTAGCAGTTAAGACCCGCACATCCCATTCAAAGTGCCTGGGTTTGAGTCCGGCCTCTGCTTCCAACCCAGCTCTCTGCTAACGTACACTCTTGGAGGCAGCAGGTGATGGCTCATGTACCTGGATCCCTGCCATACATGTGGGAGACCCAGACTGAGCCCCTGGCTCCTGGCTTCAGCATGGACTACCCTGGCTCTGTGGCTGTTTGGTGAACGAACCAGTGGATGGCAGAGCTCACTCTACGTCCCTTTCTTTCTCGCTCTCACTCTGCCTTTCAAATACATTTAAAAATTTTAAAAGGAACACAGTGACATGTTTTTTTTTCCAAAGATTTGTTTATTTGAAAGACAGAGAGAGAGAAAGAGAGAAAGAGAGAGAGAGAGAGAGACAGAGAGAATCTTCTATCTTCTGGTTCACTTCCCAAATGGCTGCAATGACTGGTGCTGGACCAGGCCAAGGCAGGAGCCTGGACTCCTTCTGGGTCTCCCACATAAGAGGCAGAGGCCAAGCACTTGGACTGTCTTCTGCTGCCTTCCCAGCTGCATTGGCAGTGAACTGGATTGGAAGCGGAGCAGCTGGGACTCAAACCGGTGCTCATATGGGATGCTGGTATCACAAACAACAGCTTAATCCACCATGCTACAATGCTAGCGACTAAGCAACAAGTTATTTAAAAAAAAAAAAAATTCCATTCTTTTCATTAGTAGACCCACATTAAAAACTGTACTAAAATGATCGTATTCTGAATTTTGTAAAAGATTTTGTAGGGGCCAGCACTGTGGTGTAGCAGGTAAAGCTGCCCGGTATCCCATATGGGTGCTGGTTCAAGACCCGGCTGCTCCACTTCCGATTCAGCTCTCTGCTATGGCCTGGGAAAGCAGTAGAAGATGGCCCAAGTCCTTGGGCCCCTGCACCCACGTGGGAGATAAGGAAGAAGCTCTTGGCTCCTGGCTTCGGATCGACCTAGCTCTAGCCATTGCAGCCACTTGGGGAGTGAACCAGGGGATGGAAAACCTCTCTCTCTCTCTCTCTCTCTCTCTCTCTCTCTCTCTCTCTCTCTCTCTCCCTCTGCCTCTCTGTAACTTCTGCCTTTCAAACAAATAAATAAATAAATCTTATTTTTAAAATTTTATTTATTTATTTTTATTTTTTTATTTTTGACAGGCAGAGTGGACAGTGAGAGAGAGAGAGAGAGAGACAGACAGAGAGAAAGGTCTTCCTTTGCCGTTGGTTCACTCTCCAATGGCCGCCGTAGCCGGCACGCTGCAGCCAGTGTATTGCACTGTCCGAAGGCAGGAGCCAGGTGCTTCTCCTGGTCTCCCATGCGGGTGCAGGGCCCAAGGACCTCGGCCATCCTCCACTGCACTCCCGGGCCACAGCAGAGAGCTGGCCTGGAAGAGGGGCAACCAGGACAGAATCCGGTGCCCTGACCAGGACTAGAACCCGGTGTGCCGGCGCCGCAAGGCGGAGGATTAGCCTGTTGAGCCACGGCGCTGGCAAATAAATAAATATATTAAAAAAAAAGATTGGTGTGGAAAGCTGTCTTCTCTTATTAACTGAGTACATGCAGAAACTCCTTGATTCTGCCTCTTGGTTTGTGTTGGGGCTCAAAAAGGAATACCCCCGAGGACGGCACTTTGTCAGGCTGAGTTCTTTGACTCAAAGAAGGCCTCGGAAGCAGCCTCAGAACCAAGGTCTCCCTGACCTGCCATCTGCCTTACCCATTACATTATTCTCTCCCAAACAAGCCATAGGAACCATGATTTCTCATCCCCAAGGCTGGTCATTAAAAACGAGAACACGTTTTCTTTCCCCAAAGTAAGCCATCAAAACTAGAAGCATTACCATAACCTTTCCCCACTTTTCTATCTCGGAGTTATTCATTAAAAGTCTCTCGCCTACCATAGTCTGGTAGATCATAAGACCCTTTTTCCAGAGGTGGTTTTTTTTTTTTTTTTTTTTTTTTTTTTTGACAGGCAGAGTGGATCGTGAGAGAGACAGAGAGGAAGGTCTTCCTTTTTGCCGTTGGTTCACCCTCCAATGGCCGCTGCGGCCGGCGCATCTTGTTGATCTGAAGGCAGGAGCCAGGTGCTTCTCCTGGTCTCCCTTGCGGGTGCAGGGCCCAAACACTTGGGCCATCCTCCACTGCACTCCCGGGCCACAGCAGAGAGCTGGCCTGGAAGAGGGGCAACCGGGATAGAGTCTAGCGCCCCAACCGGGACTAGAACTCGGTGTGCCGGCGCTGCAAGGCGGAGGATTAGCCTGTTAAGCCACGGCGCCGGCCCAGAGGTGTTTTGTCCCACACCCAGCAAGATCTACCACAAACAGGTTAAGAAGAATGCAAACAGACAGGCCTTGCTGGGTGTTTCCACTCAGCTTATCACCATTCGATCATACCCTTCTTGTCCCCTCCCATTTCTACACGGCTGTCCCTGTTTCCACAAGCCTACGCATAAAGTAGACATTTCCCCTTGTGTTTCTGTGTCTTCACTCTAAAGGCTCCAGACTAAGCACCCACCTGGGAATCAAACCCAGGTACTCCACTGTGGGACATGCGCATCATAACTACGAGACCAACCATCTGCCCTTTGACATCTTAAAAATTCACCAGGGCAGTCATTTGGCACGGCAGTAAATACACCTCTTGGGACGCCTGCATCCCATGTCAGAGTGCCCAAGGTCAAGTTCTGGGTCTGCTACGGATTCCAGCTTTCTGGTAATGCACACCCTGGGAGGCAGCAGCGATGGCTCAAGTACTTGGATCCCTGCTACCCACATGGGAGACCTGGACTGAGTTCTGAGCGCCTGGTTTCACATTGGCCCATTTACAGTTTGGCTTTTGGGAAGTGAACTGGTGGATGGAAAACCAATCAATCAGAGCCATTGTTGTGGCACAGTAGGTTAAGCCTCCACCTGTGATGCCAGCATCCCATATCGGCACCGGTTCAGGTCCCAGCTGCTCTACTTCCAATCCAGCTTCCTGCTAATGCACCTGGGAAAGCAGCAGAAGATGATCCAAGTGTTTGGGCCCCTGCACCCATGTAGGAGACCTGAAATAAATAAATAAATAAATAACTCTTTAAAAAATTATCCTTCACCCTGTTTTATCAGGATCCCCAGCACTAATGGACAGTATACCAAAGCTGGGAAACTGAGGAGTGTTTAATTAGGGACTAAAAGGTTAAACGTTCAGAGAAAATTACAAAGAATGAGTACAATTTGGAGCTCACCTCTGCTTGAGTGTGAAGGGCACAGGCCAGACTGTTAACTGAAATGGAAGAGGGTTGGCCGGCGCTGTGGCTCAACAGGCTAATCCTCTGCCTTGCGGCGCCGGCACACTGGGTTCTAGTCCCGGTCAGGGCACCGGATTCTGTCCCAGTTGTCCCTCTTCCAGGCCAGCTCTCTGCTATGGCCCAGGAGTGCAGTGGAGGATGGCCCAAGTGCTTGGGCCCTGCACCCCATGGGAGACCAGGAGAAGCACCTGGCTCCTGGCTTCAGATCAGCGCGGTGCACCGGCCGCGCTGCAGCGGCCTCGGCGGCCATTGGAGGGTGAACCAACGGCAAAGGAAGACCTTTCTCTCTGTCTCTCTCTCTCACTGTCCACTCTGCCTGTCAAAAAAATAAATAAAATAAATAAATAAAAAGGAGGAGGGTGGCCCTGTGGAGAAGGGGTCTGAAAAGAAAGGGTAGCCTTTAGCCAAAAACCAGAACAGAGGCAACCCTCTGGGACCCCATAGGAAGACAGAGGGGTTCCCTCATGCTTCTCTCCTACCTCCTGCTGATGCCCACTGGGAGTCACAGGACAAGCTGGGTGCCAGGGCACACAGTAGGGAGGAGAAAGGAAAGGGAGCATCTTGCCAGGGCCAGTGGAGAACTTGCAGCCCAGTCACTGCCAGGGCTAACACACTTGTCTCAGACAAGCGCCAGTCTGTGAGTTCACCATCTGAGACACCAATCCTGCGGGTACAATCCAAACACATTCAGATCCACATGTTTAAGACTAGATTCAGGCTCACCATGCTAATTTCCTCCAAAGGGAATCTCACCTCCTTGGAGGTGACAGCACAAGATGTCAGGAGAAGGAGGCCTGGATCATCTCTTTGACATCATCAAGCAGGGAAGAATTAGATGTTGGAAGAATGTGAAGAGGCCACTTGGAAGAGGGGACTCCCAGTGCTAGTGAATGGTGCGATGCATGAGAAAGTAATAAAAATCACGGGGGTAAGCTCAGCCCCACAGGTCTCTGAAGATATTTTAAAATGATTCACAAATCATAAAATTTGTATAAAAGATGCTTGTGATGCACTCATGAGTTTTCAATATTTTTGCAATTAAGTCACTGCACACTTATCTCACACTTATGCTTTGGTATTTTATACAATACACTTATAAAAACATAGGAATGTACTATAGATTATAGATCCTGTAATTATATTCATTAACATAAGAAATAAATCATAACCTGTTAACTGGGAAAAAAGCAGGTTACAAAAAACATGCTATGACTTAATCTGTGTGTGTGTGTGTGTTTTCTATGCCTAGGGCAAATTTTCAAAGGGCAGATCCCAAAATGTTTACAGCGATCTTCTGAGGGCGGCAGGATTGGTTTGCAGGTGATTTTTCTTAAAAAAAAAAAAAATATATATATATATATATAATATAATAAAATCTGGCACCAGTGCTGTGGTGCAGCAGATTAAATTCCTGGCCTGAAGCGCCCACATCCCATATGGGTGCCAGTTCTAGTCCCGTCTGCTCCTCTTCCAATCCAGCTCTGTGCTATGGCCTGGGAAAGCAGTAGAAGATGGCCCAATTCCTTGGGCTCCTGCACCCACGTGGGAGACCCAGAAGAAGCTCCTGGCTCCTGGTTTTGGGTTGGCACAGCTCCAGCCGTTGTGGCCAATTGGGGAGTGAACCAGCAGATGAAAGACCTCTCTCTGTCTCTACCTCTCTCTATAACTCTCTTTCAAATAAATTTTAAAAAAATCCTTTTTAAAAAACTAAGCCTTTTGGCCAGCGCCCCGGCTCACTAGGCTATTCCTCCGCCTTGCGGCGCCGGCACACCGGGTTCTAGTCCCGGTCGGGGCACCGGATTCTGTCCCGGTTGCCCCTCTTCCAGGCCAGCTCTCTGCTGTGGCCAGGGAGTGCAGTGGAGGATGGCCCAAGTGCTTGGGCCCTGCACCCCATGGGAGACCAGGAGAAGCACCTGGCTCCTGCCATCGGATCAGCGCGGTGCGCGGGCCGCAGCGCGCCAACCGCGGCGGCCATTGGAGGGTGAACTAACGGCAAAAAGGAAGACCTTTCTCTCTGTCTCTCTCACACTGTCCACTCTGCCTGTCAAAAAAAAAAAAAAAAAGAACCAACAAAAACTAAGCCTTTTTCCAACTGTCTATTTAGCAATGGGCAGGTACTCTTTATACTTTACAAAAATACAAATGTCCAGTTTGAACAGGCTAATTTTCCAAAGCCCTTTTGTACCTTAGTTGACTGCAGCACAGAACACCTTTTCTAAAGGAACAGGTGCACCCATGATGGCGTGTTTAACCCAGGGCCACAGGAAAGCTTTGTGCCCTGACCGCCTCTCCCCCACTGCTTTCTGGAGCCCGTGAGCTGCCACCCCGCCTCTGCCCTCTCCACCTGGGACGACCTCACCACCTTCAGGAGTGGGACTCACTCAGGAAGCACCGGTCCCTGCAGCAGAGTTTGGGGAGTCTCAACGAGGCAAGAGTCCAGTTGCGATGTTGCAAGAGTTCAAGTGTTGGTGTTGCAAGAGCTCATCACCAAGAAATGTGGCAGATTCTTCGTCTTGCAGGGTTCTTCAGACATCTCCTCTCCCGTTGGGTCACACAAGTTCTCTGCGGGATTTGTCAAGTGTTGCAGTCTTTTGTGTTACCGCTTCTCTGCTCTGGTCTGGTTCTTGTTCTCTTGACCATGAAGAATGACCACAGAGTAAACAAAGTGAAGGCTGCATGCTTATTCAAAGAGGAAGGGAAAGCTGTCCTGCAGCGGGAGACACTGCCCACTAAGGACTGCCCGCCCTGAAGGGCTGCATCCCCTCACCTGCCTCTCAAGACTGCCTGGCTCCTATTTTTGTATGTTTCCAAAGGAGGAAGTTCATCTGATTGGTCGAGGTCTACACTAATGAGGTATTCTACATGAATCAGCACAGCTTGAATGTGATTGGCTCAGCCAGGAACCAATCAGCAGTGGCCTAACATGGCGCTCATGTTTCATGGGGAAGTTAGGAGTGTGCTCCAACAGGTCCAGGATGTTTGGTGGATGGAACACTGAACAGTATATTGTGTATGTTTCTCCCTTCTTCCTCCTACCCCAGGGCTCCTGGAGGATTACCTCATGTATCTTCTTCCTTACCTTTCCAGGGGTCCCTGGAGGCTATCAGTGAGATGCTGGTGCCTGAGGATGCCAGCCAGCTCACCCACTCTACTACACAGAGAAGCCGAGGAGTTGTGCCCAGGTGGAGCATTCGCGTGTGCCTGCCCTGGGCCCGACACACTTTAGCTCTCATTTTTGTGTTACGAAATGGATTGCCATTGGTGCGTTGGCTGTGTCATTTTTTCTAGTGGCAACGAGGGGTTCGTGGCTTGCAGGATAATCAGCCTCCAGCTTCACTGACTTGTGATTAGGACAAGTAAAGGAGATAACAGGAAGGTGTAGTCCTGGAAAAGAAAAGTGCCTCCCGGAGAAGCCGTTTGCCAGGCTTCGGTACCAAGGGTTAGGGCACTGTCCAGGATGTAGCACAAAAGAAGGGGGAAGGCCCCTGCTGCTCATACCAGGCAAGCAACATACATCTTCGTGCTTCTTCATACATGTGTGCCAGCACATGGTGGAAAGTCCCCTCCCCTGGGCACAGGATTTAGTATAAAGAGGAAGAAGTTCAGTTTAGGCAGTAAAGATCTGACTCAGCCTGTTTCCTTGCAGTTTCAACAAGTCCTTGGGTTCCGGTGGCCTGGCTCCGCTGAGTACACTGTAGTAAGATAAACTTCAACATCCTCTGGAAACCAAGCTCAAGCAAAAAACACAAACAAACAAAACGGTTTCAGATTCTCCGCCTGTGTTCCTGTGCCCCTTTTTGCCTAACTCCTCCACTCTAGCTTACGTTTTCAGGATGAAAAAGGAGATGGGGCGTCCGATGAGACCACTGTTGCTGTCACAGCAAATTTCTTCGCAGGTCCTTCTTCTGACCGTCCTGTCCCTAGAAGGAACACTCGGACTGGATGGACATGGAAATGAGTCTGTCTCAGGCAACAGACTGGGGCAGGGAAAGCCCTGTGGGCAGAGGGAGGCCAGGAGGAGGGGTGACACAGCGGGGGGGGTGGGAGCCCCTTGTGTGGCTTCCTTCTCCCTCCCAGACCCCAGACCCTAGCAAGGGCTGGACCTCTCCATGACATTGTGGCACCTTTGCTCAGAGCTCAGCGCATGCCCTACCCTTCCCGGGGGGGGGGGGGGGGGGGGAGGGGGGCTGAGAAGACTCCTTTGCTGCCATCTACCCCCAGGTAGATAGTCCAGGAAAGGAAAAGGGACCACAGGAGCTGGGTCTCACAGCTCTGTCTCACTGCCTGCTAAGGGGACCACTAAGGCGCTGACCCTCCGGGAGCCTCAGCTTCCTCCCTGACAAGTACAGTGAAAAATATCCTCCCGTTTTACAGTTGGTGCACAGGTTAAATGACCTTGTATGTGAGTATTCACAGCACCTGGCTCACGGATGAGTCACCCAAAGCCTCCCAGGCTCTCTGTGGTCTGTGTCCAATGACCAAACGTAGCACTTACTGCTTCACACTGCATCCTCATCTGTGGTTATGTGTTGCTTTCTCTCATGAAGTTCTGAGATCCTTAAGGGCAAAGACAAAAATTTGATCTAGCTTAGGGTTTGGCGTTGTGGCACAATGTGTTAAGCCTCTGCCTGCGATGCTGGCATCTCATAGCACAGCACTAGTTAAAGTCTCAGCTACTCTGCTTGCAATTCAGCTCCCAGCTAATGTGCCTGGGAAAGCAGCAGAAAACAGCCCAAGTACTTGGGCCCCTGCTCCCCCATGGTAGACCTGGATAGAGCTCTAGGCTCCCGGATTCAGCTTGGCCCAGCCCTGGCCATTTGGGGAGTGAACCAGCAGATGGAAGCTCACTCTCTCTCTCTCTCGCTCTCTCTCTCTTTCTCAGTGTAACTGTCATTTAAATAAATCTTTAAAATAATGATTCAGATGTTTAAAAAATTAGATCTAGCTTAGTTGCTGCTGTCTACCAGCTAAGAGTTTTTGAGGGAATGAAAGATAGCAGAGGTTCCAGCCATGAGAAATGGGTGAGTCAGTGGGGTGGGGTAGGAACTACATCCCCTTTTTGTATAGGAAGTCTAGAAGCTGAGGAGAACTTAGAGGAAGCAAGCCTAAGGTCCTCACAGAACCCTGACCAAGAGGTTGCAGAAATTGGGTGTGTAGCCAAAAATCAGATAAGCAAATAAGCATTCCAATTTGAAGTGAAATGTTTGGGTTTGGGGTTAGAGATGGGAGATGCAGATAAACCAGGCAAAGTAACCAATATAGTAAAGAACTACATAACAAGCCACTTCTTCCAACAAATTTCAAAAAATGCTTTTCTCAACAACTTCAAGGATTTTATGAAATTAATTATTGTCGGGGCCAGTGCTGTGGTGTAGCGGGTAAAGCCACCACCCGCAGTGCCAGCATCCCATATGGGCGCCAGTTTGAGTCCCAGCTGTTCCACTTCTGATCCAGCTCTCTGCTATGGCCTGGGAAAGCAGTAGAAGATGGCCAAAATCCTTGGGCCCCTGCACCCTCATTGGAGACTTGGAGGAAGTTCCTAGCTCCTGGCTTTGGATTGGCACAGTTCCAGCCATTGCGGCCAATTTGGGAGTGAACCATCTGATTGAAGACCTCTCTCTCTCTCTCTCTCTCTGCCTCTCCTTTTCTCTGTGTAACTGACTTTCAAATAATTAAATAAATCTTGAAAGAAAGAAAGAAGAGAAAATGGATCTTAGTGGAGAATGGGACTGGGATGAGAGAGGGAGGAGGAGGACGGGTGAGTGTGGGTGAGAGAACAGGTATGGTGGGAAGAATCACTATATTCCTAATGTACTTTTGAAATGCATGAAATCTGTATTCCTTAAATAAAAGGTTTCTTTGGGGAAAAAATGTCTGCCCTGATCTCTTGTTCATTGACTAACAAACATTTATTTGAACATTTTTATAATTATAAAATATATATATGTATTAAGTACAATGAGTATCTAGATGACAGATATGAAAAACTATAGAGAAACTGAAAGATAAAATTGAGAAAATCGGCCGGCGCCGTGGCTCAACAGGCTAATCCTCCGCCTTGCGGCGCCGGCACACCGGGTTCTAGTCCCGGTCGGGGCACCGATCCTGTCCCGGTTGCCCCTCTTCCAGGCCAGCTCTCTGCTGTGGTCCGGGAAGGCAGTGGAGGATGGCCCAAGTGCTTGGGCCCTGTACCCCATGGGAGACCAGGAGAAGCACCTGGCTCCTGCCATCGGAACAGCGCGGTGCGCCGGCCGCAGCGCGCTACCGCGGCGGCCATTGGAGGGTGAACCAATGGCAAAAGGAAGACCTTTCTCTCTGTCTCTCTCTCACTGTCCACTCTGCCTGTCAAAAAAAAAAAAAAATTGAGAAAATCCCCCAAAAGTAGAGTAAAAATGTAAAGATCAAGAAAGAGAAGAGAAAAAATTGTGAGGGCCAGCCCTGTAGATCATATGAAGATTAGGGGGTCCCGGAAAGAGAGAGAAGATGGAGAGGAGGTAGTCTTGTCAAGGAGATGATAAAGCAAGTGTCCCATAATGGGAAGACATGATTTTCCATATTTAAACTGAGTGCCCAGCACAAGGATGAAAGGAAACCCACACAACAAACCACTCATAAAATGTCAGAATGCTAGGACAAGCAGAGGTTTTATAAGCTTCTTGGGAGAAAAAAATCACATATATGGGATTAGAATAATGGTTTCAGAATTTTTAAAAAGATTTATTTTTCTCAGGGCTGGCACTATGGTGCAGCAGGTTAAAGCCCTGGCCTGAAGCACTGGCATCCCATATGGGTGCTGGTTCTAGTCCTGGCTGCTCCTCTTCCTATCCAGCTCTCTGCTGTGGCCTGGGAAAGCAGTAGAAGATGGCCCAAGTCCTTGGGCCTCTGCACCCACGTGGGAGACCCGGAGGAAGCTCCTGGCTCCTAGCTTTAGATAGGCACAGCTCCAGCTGTTGTGGCCATCTGGGGAGGGAACCAACGAATGGAAGACCTCTCTCTCTGTCTCTATCTTTCTCTGTTACTTGTCTTTCAAATAAATAAAATAAAAATCTTTTAAAAAACAGCCAGTTTTGGCCGGCGCCGTGGCTTAACAGGCTAATCCTGCGCCTTGCGGCGCCGGCACACTGGGTTCTAGTCCCGGTTGGGGCACCGGATTCTGTCCCGGTTGCCCCTCTTCCAGGCCAGCTCTCTGCTGTGGCCCAGGAGTGCAGTGGAGGATGGTCCAAGTCCTTGGG
The DNA here is from genome assembly GCF_033115175.1 of Lepus europaeus. Classification (NCBI taxonomy): domain Eukaryota; kingdom Metazoa; phylum Chordata; class Mammalia; order Lagomorpha; family Leporidae; genus Lepus; species Lepus europaeus. The sequence goes on along the minus strand of NC_084839.1, from coordinate 86,261,207 downwards.
CCCTGCACCCGCATGGGAGACCAGGAGAAGCACCTGGCTCCTGGCTTCGGATCAGCAAGATGCGCCGGCCACAGTGGCCATTGGAGGGTGAACCAACGGCAAAAAGGAAGACCTTTCTCTCTGTCTCTCTCTCTCTCACTATCCACTCTGCCTGTCAAAAAAAAAAAAAAAAAAACCAGCCAGTTTTATTTAAAAAATTATTTTTCTTGGGGCTGGCACTGTAGTATAGTAGGCTAAGCCTCTGCCTGTGGCGTCAGCATCCCATATGAGCACCAGTTCCTGTCCCAGCTGCTCCTCTTCAGATCTAGCTCTCTGCTTATGGCCTGGGAAAGAAGTGGAAGATGACCCAGGTGAGCCCAGAACCCACATAGGAGACCAGGAAGAAGCTCCTGGCTCCTGGCTTTATATCAGCCCAGCTCTGGCCATTGCAGCCATTTGGGGAGCGAACCAGCAGATGGAAGACCTTTCTCTCTGTCTCTCCCTCTATCTGTAATTCTGCCTTTCAAATAAATAAATAAAAATGTTTTTTAAAAAGATTTACTTTTCCTGAAAGTTAGAGAGAGAGAGAGAGAGAGAGATGGATGGAGAGACAGATCTTCCATCTGTTGGTTCACTCCTCAGATGGCTGTAATTGTCAGTGCTGGGCCAGGCTGAAGCCAGGAGCCAGGAGCTTCATCCAGGTCTCCCATGTAGGTGGCAGGGGCCTAAGCTCTTGGGACATCTTTCACTGCTTTTCCCAGGCTTAATATTAACAAGGAGCTGAATCAGAAGTGGAGCATCCGAGACTCAAATAGGCACCCACAGGGCATGCCGGCAGTGCAGGTGTCAGCTTTAACTCACTGTAGCACACCGTCAGCCCCAGGTATCAGAATTCTTAACACAGCATTAGAAGCAGTAAGATGAAAGAGCAATGCCTTCAAAATTCTGAAGGAAAATGCTCTCCAGTCCAGTTTTCTGCCAATCCAAGACTCCCGTGTGGGTAGCAGAAAGCCAATGACTTATACTATCACTGCTGCCTCCCAAGGTCTACATTAGCAGGAAGCTGGAGTCAGGAAACGGAGCCAGGTACAGAACCCAGACACTCCAATGTGGGGCATGGGTGTTTTAAGCACTAAGGCCAAATGCCTGTCCCTGATCTTAAAAGCTACACTCTGCTATAGAAACTGAGAGAATGGGATGGTAGGGAAGGCAAAGCCTGAAGGGGGAGCTGCTTGGGACAAGTAGGAGACTCGGCTTATCACAGGAGATTGTTCTGTGTCTGTGGAAGAAGCTGTTCTCACAACTCTTAGTCCACCTGTGCCTGGTTACAAATGGAATTCATCTTGAAATCAGTATGACCCACACCTTGGTATATGGCTGTTTTGTAAGGAGCCTACCTATCTTTCTTTTCTCTCTTTCTCATCTCTCTCTCTCTCTCTCTCTCTCTCTCTCTCTCTCTCTCTCTCCCTCTCTCCCTCTCTCCCTCTCTCCCTCTCCCTCTTCCTCTCCCTCTCCCTCTCCCTCTCCCTCTCCCTCTTCTCCCTCTGTCTCTCTTTCGCTCTCTCTCTCTCTTAACAAGTATATAACAATCAAAATGAGTGCTCAGTATCTGCAAATCAGACTGGTGAGGCAATAATAAAGCTAATAATGGAGCCAGGGCTCACAGAATTCTGGGAAGAACCGTCCTACAGTCACGCTACTGAACACATCCAGTGCTGCTAATATGTAATCTTCTGTATAGGCCTGGGGTTTGTCCAGAAGTCATTCAGAACCAAGTTTGCTGGGTGAAAAGTCCATCAGGTTGGGTAAGACCACTGGGGTAAGGATAAACACCATAAAGAATGAGGCCGCGTTCCTGTGTGACTCACTCAATGCCTCTAAGCACAGAGCGCTTCAGAAGTGCAGCACTGTTAGATGATACCTGAGACTTACTCTTCCTGGCTTAGTTCTAGGTGCCAGGCAACTCTACGGAGCAGGTAACACTATTTCTGTTAGGCACAGAGTAACTAACAACTATGATTACACAGCTGGTAAGGGATGAAGCTGGGATCTGAACCCAGGCAGTCCGGCACAAGAGTCCGTGCATCAATTACCACATCAAACTGCCGTCTCAGGGGGCCAGCACTGCGGCACAGCAGGTTAAGCCGCTGCTTGCAATGCTGACATCCCATATTGGAGTCCAGTTCAAGTCCCAGCTGCTCTGCTTCAGATCCAGCTCTCTGCTAATGTGCCTGGAAAAGCAGTGGAGGACGGTTTAAGTGCCTGGGCTACTGCCACCCACTTTAGAGACCTGGATGGAGCCCCAGGCTCCTGGCTGCGGTCTGGACCAGCCCCAGCTGTGCAGCCATTTGAGAAGTGAACCAGCAGATGGAAGAGCTCTTTCCCCGCTTCGAATAATAAATAAATCTTTAAAAAAATACTAAGATCTTGCAGTGGATTTGTTCTGAGAGGAGGAGTGTGGTGGGGGCCAGAAGCGCGGAGTCACCACACAGACCCCGGGAGTCAGGTGAAAGCAGGCCAGAGGCGAGCAGCCCGCAGACTTGTTCATTTCAGTTGGTACAGCAGTTTAAATAGCCAAGGCAGCCAATCTGGTCAAGGGGCGGTCTATGCCCTAACCAATCACAGTCTGTCGCCAGGCGGTTTCCGAAGCCATCCAATCACAGCCTGTTGCCAGTCAGGCTCCATTGTCATGTGGTTTCTGGAACCATCCAATCACAGCCTGTTGCCAGGCAGTTTCTGTTGCCAGTGGCCATCTTGGTGAGGCCTTCTCATTCCACCACATTTCCCCTTTTTCCTTTATTTTTGAGCAGTGGGAGGCATGATTCTTGGCCATACATTGTTGACCCGGTTTCCATGTGGTCTCCGTATGTGGCTGTGCCTGTCTTAGGTTGTCCCCCAGAGGATCTTACCTGTCATTGACTAACCAGCGCTCAAAACGGGGACCACAGGAGTGCTTGCTCAGCTGGGGGTAGGAATGAGGAACAATGGTAATCAGGAATGGCATGACCGCACACAGGCTGTGGGCCGTTTGGCATAATTCCAAAAAACAGTAGAGAGACAAACCAAGCGATCACAATTTTTATCAGTTCTAAACATGAGGTTCTCCAGCATTCTTTAACCTTTTCCAATACAGATCTCTACACCTGGATAAAATGACAGGATCAAGTAACCCAGAAACCTGGCCAGATTTCTCATGCCTACCTTTTGTAATCCTTGAGCTTCCAAAGCAAAGGCTGCCTGTTTCTAGTTCCTGATTCTTTCCTGGTAGCATACCTCCTGTCCTGGCTTTCACTTGTAGCAACTTTTTTTTTTTTTTAATATTTTATTTATTTGTAAGTAGTCAGAGTTACAGAGAGGGAACGAGAGGCAGAGAGAGAGAGAGAGAGAGAGAGAGAGAGAGAGTCTTCCATCTGCTGGTTCACTCTCCAGATGGCCACATTGGCCAGAGCTGCGCCGATCCAAAGCCAGGAGCTAGGAGCTAGGAGCTTCCTCCAGGTCTCCCACATGGGTGCAGGGGCCCAAGGACTTGGGCCATCTTCCATTGCTTCCCCAGGCCATAGCAGAGAGCTGGATTGGAAGTGGAGCAGCCGGGACTCGAACCGGCACCCATATGGTATGCCAGCACTGCAGGCAGTAGCTTTACCCACCATGCCACAGCGCTGGCCCCCACTTGTAGCAACTCTTAAGACATTTAGGAGAGAAACAATCATTACTCCATCTTTTCATGAGGTGCTGGACAGAAAAGGTGCAGGTAACCACTTGACTGGTTCAATCTGAGTAAGGAACTCAGGATTTCCAAGCACCAAGCAAAATCTTCCATGCCAACAGGATGGAGCAACCGCTACCTAAGAGCAAGTAAACCCTGGACAATCTGCTGCTACTGACTGCTTCCCTCCTGGTTCCCAGTCACCCTCGTCCTAGGCTAGGGGCAGTTCCATCTGGGCTTGTCAATTTTGTTAGTTGGTGCAAGGGGTTTGTTTGCTTGGGGTATCACCTAATAACCAGCCTCAAGTGGGAGTTGTTCAAAGGAGAACTCTATCTGCGAGAAATAAAGGGGACAGTGGGAAGTTATAATTCCTAAAGAAACTGCTGCCCCAAGTAGCAGGCTGCCAGGGCTTTTATAGCAAGGGCTAGGGATGTGTACCGGGTGTAAAAATGGGGGAGTGGAGGCCCCTTCCTGCTTTCAACACACACCTTCATACATTTGTGTCTGACAATCTGACTCCAGCCGGTCTCCTGCATCTTGTCTTGTTTGTGGTGGTGTGGCCCCCTGTGAGTCCAGGGTTGCAAGATGAGCCTTCCTGGAACATCCTCAGCAAACAGGCTCAAGTGAGCAAACTGTTTCAGATTCCCTGCTCTTGTTCCCAGGCCCACTGACTGCCTAAATCCTACAGTCTCAGTTCCAGAGGCAAAAGACATATAATTTTTGCAATTTGAAAGAAGAATGTGGCTCTCTGGGCCCAGGGCTAGATGGCAGCAATAAAGCTAAATTCACCAAGAATATTTAGATCATAGATAGACATGGGACGGCTGTGGTGCCTCCCTCTGGAAAGTGGTGAAGAAAATTGTGATCAGTCAGCGTGACAACTATACTCGCTCCTTCTGTGGCAAAACTAAGACGAAGAGATGAGCCACGGGGATCTGGCGCCGTGGTTGCTGCAGGAGCTAGTGGTGCCTGCACACACAGCACCACTTCCACCATCACAGTGAGGCCTGCAGAGACTGAAGGAATGGAAAGACCTGCAGAGGCACCATCATTTGAGACATCACTGGCCCATAGCTAATGGGTTAACGTATGTGACAACAACGACAAAAGCGGAATATGTTCAGTGTCACAAGGGATTAATGTATGCTAAAGCGGAACTTTGCAAAAATGCTTGCTTGCCACATAAAAAATGCCCTGTAAATTTTAGCTTAACTAAATGTTGGTCCTTCTAATATCTGCTATGAAGCTGTAAATAAAACACATTAAGTCCCTCAAACAAGAAATCTGCTATGGCTTTCTCTTATCACTGAATTAAAGTACAAACTCTTTTTTTTTTTTTTTTTGACAGGCAGAGTTAGTGAGAGAGAGAGAGAGAGAGAGAGAGAGACAGAGAGAAAGGTCTTCCTTTCGTTTGTTCACCCCCCAAATGGCTGCTATGGCTGGCGCACTGTGCTGATCCGAAGCCAGGAGCCAGGTGCTTCCTCCTGGTCTCCCATGTGGGTGCAGGGTCCAAGGACTTCCTTCCACTGCCTTCCCGGGCCACAGCAGAGAGCTGGACTGGAAGAGGAGCAACTGGGACAGAATCCGGTGCCCTGACCGGGACTAGAACCTGGGGTACCGGTGCTGCAGGTGGAGGATTAGCCTAATGAGCTGCAGCACCGGCCCGGCCCAAACTCTTCTTTTTTAAAGATTTATTTATTTACATGAAAGTCAGAGTTACACACAGAGAGAAGGAGAGGCAGAGAGAGAGAGGTCTTCCATCACTGATTCACTCCCAGTTGACCACAATGGCCAGAGCTGTGCCAATTCAAAGCCAGGAACTGGGAGCTTCTTCCAGGTCTCCCACATGGGTGCAAGGTCCCAGGACTTGGGCCATCTTCTACTGTTTTCCCAGGCCATAGCAGAGAGCTGGATCAGAAGTGGAGCAGCCAGGACTTGAACCAGTGCCCATATGGGATGCTGGCACTGCAGGCGGCGGCTTTACTCACTATGCCACAGCCCTGGCCCCAGTACAAACTCTTAACAACAGCAATTTTTAAACAGATTCCAGACTGTAGCTGTCATCACATCCCTCATTCCTTGGAGTTGTCCCACACTCAGCTGACAGGTGCTGAGTGGCGCCTCTGCCTTCCCACCGCCATGCTTGTTTTTCCTGTGTACCTCTGAAATTCCCCTTCTTGTCCCTACTGAAACCCCAATTACCTTTTCCATCACAACTTCAAAACTTCACCCAGTCACCCAAAGCAAAAATGTGTCTCCGCTTTCCTACAATGCCCCCTAGTGGCACCAACAGCATTCTACTTTTTGCCACCATTTATGCATTTTACTTTTCTAAGACTGTAACTTCTCAAGAGTCTATATTGTGTCTGATTTCTCTCCAGTCCCTAAAAGTGTTCACTTGGTTTAGAAATATTTGAGAGGCGAGGCCGGAGCTGTGACTCAGCAGGTCAAGCAGTCTCTTGCAATGTCAGCATCCCATATCAAAGGGTCTGTTAGAGTCCCAGCTGTTCTGCTTCCAATCCAGCTTCCTGCTAATGCACCAGGAAGGCATCAGATGATGGCCTAAGTGTTTGGCTTCTTGCCACCCATGTGAGAAACCCGGATGGAGTTTTGACTTCAGTTTGGCCCAGACCTGACTGTTGTAGCCATTTGGAAAGGACACCAGCAGGTGGAAGATCTCTCTCCATCTTCTTCTGTACTGTCTTGTGTTTCTCTACCTTTCAAATACAGAAGTATAAATTTTTAAAAAGTCATAATTATGAATTTGCTTAAAAATGTACAGTTCAACTTTTAAAAAAAATATTCAAGCAGAAAGGGGGGGGGGAGCGACAGCCCACAAGAGTCAGAGAGAGAGCTCCATTTCCTAGTTTATTCCCCAAACGCCTGCAACAGCCAAGACTGGGCTGACCTGAAGCTGGGAGCCAGGAACTCAATCATGTTCTCCCACATTGGTGGCAAGGACCCAAGTACTTGAACCATCACCTGCTGCCTCCCATAGTCTACATTGGCAGGAAGCTGGAATCGGGAGTTGGAACCATGAAGAAAACTCAGGTACTCTAACAAGGGACACAAGCATCTTAACCTGCATCTTACCCACTAGGCCAAATGCCCACCCACTTCAATGATTTTCAGGAAAATGCAAACCAAAACTACAATATGCATTGCTGGTGGGGATGTAAAACATTGCAACCACTTTGGAAAATATAAGAAGTTAAACACAGAGGTGAGTGTTTGGCCTACCTGTTAAGATATCCATTGGGGGGCCGGCGACGTGGCTCAACAGGCTAATCCTCCACCTAGAGGCGCCCACACACGGGGTTCTAGTCCCGGTTGCCCCTCTTCCAGGCCAGCTCTCTGCTGTGGCCCAGGAGTGCAGTGGAGGATGGCCTAAGTGCTTGGGCCCTGCACCCCATGGGAGACCAGGAAAAAGCACCTGGCTCCTGCCTTGGGATCAGCGCGGTGTGCCGGCCGCAGCAGCCATTGGGGGGCGAACCAACGGCAAAAGGAAGACCTCTCTCTCTCTCACTGTCCACTCTGTCTGTCAAAAAAAAAAAAAAAAAAAAAAAAAGATACCCATTGAGATGCCAATTATCATTAATGTGCACCAATCTCATCTAATTTTAGAGCCCTTTCATCACCTCCAAAAGAAACTTGTTTCCAATAGTAGATACTCCTTCTCTCTCTTCCTCCACCTCCCATCCTAGGTAACCACTAGTTTTCTGTCTCCAAAGATTTACCTACTTTGGCCATTTCATTTCAGACTCTTACAATATGTGGTCTTTAGTGATTGGATTCTTTCACTTTGTGTGCTTTTGAGATCCGTCCATGTTGCATCATGCATCAATACCTCATTGCCTTCTGTGGTGGAATAATGTTTCATTGTATGAATATTAAACTTTTTTTTTTATCCATTCACCAGGTAGATTCCTGGACATTTGGGTTGTTTCTTCTTTTTGGCTACTGTGAATTCTGCTGCTATGGACATATGTGTATGAGTTTTTGGGTAGACATATTATCTTTTTTTTTTTTTTTTTAAGGATTTGTTTTATTTATTTGAAAGTCAGAGTTACAGAGAGAGGTAGAGACACAGAGAGAGGTCTTCTATCTGCTGGTTCACTCCCCAGATGGCCGCAACGGCTGGAGCTGCGCCAATTTGAAGCCAGGGGCCAGGAGATTCCCCCGGGTCTTCCACATGGGTGCAGGGGCCCAAGGACTTGGGCCATCTTCCACTGCTATCCCAGGCCATGGCAGAGAGCTGGATCAGAAGAGGAGCAGGCCAGCGCTGTGGCTCACTAGACTAATCCTCCACCTGAGGTGCCAGCACTCCAGGTTCTAGTCCTGGTTGGGGCGCCGGATTCTGTCCCAGTTGCTCCTCTTCCAGTCCAGCTCTCTGGTGTGGCCCAGGAAGGCAGTGGAGGATGGTCCAAGTCCTTGGGCCCTGCACCCGCATGGGAGGCCAGGAGGAAGCACCTGGCTCCTGGCTTTGGATCAGCACAGTGCGCCAGCCGTGGTGGCCATTTGGGGGGTGAACCAATGGAAGGAAGACCTTTCTCTCTGTCTCTCTCATTGTCTAACTCTGCCTGTCAAAAAAAAAATATGTATTTCAGGGGCTGGTGCTGTGGTGTAGCAGGTAAAGCTGTGTCTGCAGCACTGGCATCCCACAGGGGCTCTGGTGCAAGTCCCGGCTGCTCCTCCTCCAAACTAGCGCTCTGCTAGTGGCCTGGGAATGCAGTGGAAGATGGCCCAAGTACTTGGGACCCTGAAGCCATGTGGGAGACCCAGAGGAAGCTACTGGCTCTTGCCTTCTGATCCATCCAGCTCCAGCTCTTGTGGTTATTTGGGGAATGAACCAGCAAATGGAAGGCTCTCTCTGTCTCTCCCTCTCTCTGTAACTCTACCTCTCAAATAAATAATTAGGAAAAAAAAAGCCTATTTATTTCAGAAATAGAGCTCGCATCAACTAGTTCACGCCCCAAATGCTTGCAAAGGCTGGGCCAAGGCCAAGGCCAAGGCCAAAGTCAGGAGCTGGGAACTCAATCCATTATCTTCCATGTGGGTGGCAGGAACTCAATCACTTGTCATCACCACTTCCTCCCAGGATCTTTATTAGCAGAAAGCTGGGGTCATGAATCTGAGCCAGGAATCTAACACAGGTACTCCTACGTGGAACACAGTTTCTTTTTTTCTTTTCTTTTTCTTTTTTTGACAGGCAGAGTTAGACAGTGAGAAAGGTCTTCCTTCCGTTGGTTCACCCCCCAAATGGCTGCTATGACTGGCGCGCTGTGCTGATCCAAAGCCAGGAGCCAGGTGCTTCCTCCTGGCCTCCCATGTGGTGCAGGGCCCAAGCACTTGGGCCATCCTCCATTGCCCTCCCGGGCCACAGCAGAGAGTCCAAAGTTCTTTTTTTTTTTTTTTGACAGGCAGAGTGGACAGTGAGAGAGAGAGAGAGAGAAAGGTCTTCCTTTGCTGTTGGTTCACCCTCCAATGGCTGCTGCGGCCAGCGCCCTGCGGCCGGTGCACCGTGCTGATCCAAAGCCAGGAGCCAGGTACTTATCTTGGTCTCCCATGGGGTGCAGGGCCCAAGCACTTGGGCCATCCTCCACCGCACTCCCGGGCCATAGCAGAGAGCTGGCCTGGAAGAGGGGCAACCGGGACAGAATCCGGCACCCCGACCAGGACTAGAACCTGGTGTGCTGGTGCCGCAAGGCAGAGGATTAGCCTGTTGAGCCGCAAAGTTCTTAATATAGTCAAGTACTAGTTTGTTATAAGACACATGACTGGGCTGGCGCCATGGCTCACTAGGATAATCCTCCGCCTGCGGCACCAGCACTCCGGGTTCTAGTCCCGGTTGGGGTGCTGGTTCTGTCCCGGTTGCTCCTCTTCCAGTCCAGCTCTCTGCTGTGGCCCGGGAGGGCAGTGGAGGATGGCCCAAGTGCTTGGGCCCCTGCACCCGCATGGGAGACCAGGAGGAAGCACCTGGCTCCTGGCTTCGGATCGGCGCAGCGCTGGCCATAGCGGCCATTTGGGAGGTGAACCAATGGAAGGAAGACCTCTCTCTCTGTCTCTCTCTCTCACTGTCTAACTCTGCCTGTCCAAAAAAAAAAAAAAAAAAAAAAAAAAAAAAAGACACATGACTGACTGGCAAATATTTTCTTACATCCTACTCATTCTTTCCACTTTCCAGATGGTGTCTAAAAGTACAATCACTTAAAAATGTTAATGGATCTTAATGGTTCACTTCTTTTTTTTTTTTTTTTTTTTTTTTGGACAGGCAGAGTGGACAGTGAGAGACAGAGACAGAGAGAAAGGTCTTCCTTTTTCCATTGGTTCACCCTCCAATGGCCGCTGTGGTCAGCGCACTGCGGCCGGCGCACTGTGCCAATCCGGAGCCAGGAGCCAGGTGCTTCTCCTGGTTTCCACACAGGTGCAGGGCCCAAGGACTTGGGTCATCCTCCACTGCACTCCAGGGCCACAGCAGAGAGCTGGACAGGAAGAAGAGCGACCGGGACAGAATCCAGCGCCCCTACTGGAACTAGAACTCGGGGTGCTGGCACCACAGGTGGAGGATTAACCTATTGAGCCGCGGCGCCGGCCTGCTGGTTCACTTCTGAAATGCCCACAACAGCCAGGAGCCCAGAACTCCAGCTGAGTCTTCCACAGGGGTGGCAAGGGCCCAAGCACTTGAGACATCTGCTGCCTCCCAGGGTACGCCTGAGCAGAGAGCTGGATCAGTATTGGATACAAGTGTCCCATATCGGGGCTTAACTTTCTGCACTACAACACCCACCCTGTATTTTTAATTTTGATGAAGTCTAATTACCTAGTTTTTCTTTCATTGCTTGTGTTTTTGGTGTCAGAGCTAAGAAACCATTGCCTAATTCAAAGTCATGAAGACTTACCTCTGTTTTTGTAAGGATTTTAGGGTTTCAGCTCTTCTGTTTAGGTTACAGGCCACTCTGAGTTACTTTGAGTGTGACGTGAGGTAAGGATGCACATTCATCTCTTTGCCCATGAACATCTAATAGTGTCAGTACCATTTGAGGAAAAGAGTCTTCTTCCTTCATTGAAATATACTGGTATCCTTGTTATCACTTTTCCCATAAATGTATGGGTTTATTTCCTGACTTTGGATTCTAATCCATTCACCTATGATCTTTCTTTTTTTATTATTTATTTTATTTTATTTTATTTTTTAAAAATATGGAACGCTTCACGAATTTGCGTGTCATCCTTGCGCAGGGGCCATGCTAATCTTCTCTGTATCGTTCCAATTTTAGTATATGTGCTGCCGAAGCGAGCACTCACCTATGATCTTTCTACAAAATCTTACGATGGGTGGGCTCAAGCCTCATCCTACTTGTTATGGGAATAAGCCAATCTCCTTACCGTTGGGGGCCTGAGATTTTTTAAGGACACATTTTCCCTCTCATCTGTTTTTTGTTTGTTTGTTTGTTTGACAGGCAGAGTGGACAGTGAGAGAGAGAGAGAGACAGAGAGAAAGGTCTTCCTTTGCCGTTGGTTCACCCTCCAATGGCCGCCACGGCCGGTGTGCTTCAGCCGCACACCACGCTGATCCGAAGGCAGGAACCAGGTGCTTCTCCTGGTCTCCCATGGGGTGCAGGGCCCAAGCACTTGGGCCATCCTCCACTGCCTTCCCGGACCATAGCAGAGAGCTGGCCTGGAAGAGGGGCAACCGGGATAGAATCCGGCGCCCTGACCGGGACTAGAACTTGGTGTGCCGGTGCCGCTAGGCAGAGGATTAGGCTGTTGAACCACGGCGCCGGCCCCCCTCTCATCTGCTTTTGCACCAATTCCATGCCTTCACTGAATTCTCTCTATAACCTAAGTCTTCCCACTTCATTTCAACTCTCCCTGGACACCACCATGATTCTTTCATTTTCTAAACAGTGTGTGGTAAATTCTTACTCAGGATTTGAGGAAATGGATGCGAAATCCTGCAAAGCTCCTATGGGCAGCAACTTTAAAACCTTTTAGGAGGAGCTGGCATTGTGGCGTAGCAGGTGAAGCGGCTGCCTGTGAAGCTGGCATCCCATACGGGGGTTGGTTTAAGACCCAGCTGCTCCACTTCTGATCCAGCTCCCTGCTAACGTGCCTGGGAAAGTAGCGGAAATGGCCCAAGTGCTTGGACTCCTGCAACCATGTGGGAGATCTAGAAGCAGCTCCTGACTCCTGTTTTCAGACTGGCCCAACCCAGGCCATTGTGGCCATTTGGGGAGTGAACCAGTAGATAGAAGATCTCTCTCTCTGATTCTTCCTCTCTCTATGTGTAACTCTGACTTCCAGATAAACAAATAAAATAAAAGAGATCCAAGAGCTTCATCCAGGTCTTGCATGTGGGTGCAGGGGCCCAAGCACTTGGGCCAACCTCTGCTGCTTTCTCAGGCACATTAGCAGGGAGTTGGATTGGAAGTGGAGCAGCCAGACTCCACCTGGTGCCCACATGGGATGGTGGCACTACAGATGGCAGCTTAACTTGCTGCACCACAGTACTGGCCTCTAAATAAGTAAATTTTTTTTTTTAAAGATTTTATTTCTGTATTTGAGAGGTAGAGTTACAGATAGTGAGAGGTAGAGACAGAGAGAAAGGTCTTCCTTCCATTGGTTCACTCCCTGGAAGGCCACAATGGCCAGAGCTGCGCCGATCCGAAGCCAGGAGCCAGGTGCCTCCTCCGGGTTTCCCATGCGGGTGCAGGGGCCTAAGGACTTGGGCCATCTTCTACTGCTTTCCCAGGCCATAGCAGAGAGCACGATTTGAAGAGAAGCAGCCAGAGCTAGAACCGGCACCCATATGGGATGCCAGTGCTGCAAGCGGAGAATTAACCTACTGCACCACGGAGCTGGCCCCTAAATAAGTAAATATTAAAAAGAAAAAGATTTTAGGGGTAGGTGTTGTGATGTAGTGACTTAGGCTAATGCTTGGGACACTTGTGTCCCATTGAGTCCCTGCATCTTCACTTCTAATCCAGTTTCCGGATAATGCACACCCTGGGAGGCAACAGATGATGGCTCAAGTACTTAAGCCCTTGACACCCATGTGGGAGACCCTGGTGAAGTTCCCAGCTCCTGGGTTTGGCTGGCCCAGCCTTGCTGTTATAGGCGTCTAGGGAGGGAACCTGCAGACGGAAGATCTCTTCCTCGCTAACTCTCTCTCTCTGTCACTCTGTCTTTCAAGTAGATGAAAATAATTACATGAACATAAAAAATACCTTTTTAAAAAAAGTCACTATGTTGGGGCCGATGCTGTGGCGCAGCGGGTTAACGCCCTGGCCTGAAGCATTTGTATCCCGTATGGGCGCCGGTTCGAGGCCCAGCTGCTCCACTTCCAATCCAGCTCTCTGCTATGGCCTGGGAAAGTAGTGGAAGATGGCCCAAGTCCTTGGGCCCCTGCACCCATGTGGGAGACTCAAAGATGCTCCTGGCTCCTGGTTTCAGATCGGCCTAGTTCTAGCCATTGCGGTCATCTGGGATGTGAACCAGCAGATGGAAGACTTCTATCTCTCTCTGCCTCTGCCACTCAGCCTTTCAAATAAATAAATAATTAAATATTAAAAAAAAAAAAGGTGCATCAACCAATCTCCATGATGGGAAATTTTTGTTTGTTTGTGGCTCCGGCAGGTCCTGGCAGACTGTGATCTTGATATTCTCTTCCCCTCTCTCCACGCCAGTTCCAACACTAACGCCTCTTCCCTTCCTAGCCCTTACTTTGCTTGATTTGCCTTCACCATGCCTGCTCTTCTCTCCTTCAACAAGATGGCCCAGGCGGTTGCTGTGGACCCTTCCCCCCGCAGCAGAACCCATCTCCAAGGTCAGAACTGCCTGTTCCCTTCAGGGTGGAAGCACAGCTGGCATTTGCTTTTCTATTTCACAGTTACTTTGCCTTTGTCCCTATGCGTCAGGGTGACACCCCTCTAGGCTGCAGCCTTCCCGTGTAAGAAATATGAGAACTGGACTACTCTACCTGTAACCTCCTTGCAGCAGAACAGCCTAGGAGGCTTCCAAATCCATCCAAACGACCAAGTGGAGGATCTGCATTGGGCAGAGTGTGCTTAGCGAGGGTGAAGGGAAGATGGAGGAAGTTTTCTTCTTTCCTTACTTCATAGGTTTGTCATGTTTGAACATGAATGCTAGTGCCACTCTCTCAGAACCCGTACAACCCCTGAAACGCCTTCCAGACCTTTCTGTCAGGTGAGTGAGCCACGTGGACCTGGAAGAAGTCAGCCCTAAGGACTCAGATTTAAATGGGGGCCGGCGCCGTGGCTCAATAGGCTAATCCTTCGCCTGCGGCGCTGGCACACTGGGTTCTAGTCCCGGTTGGGGCACTGGATTCTGTCCTGGTTGCCCCTCTTCCAGGTCAGCTCTCTGCTGTGGCCTGGGAGTGCCGTGGAGGATGGCCTAAGTGCTTGGGCCCTGCATCCCATGGGAGACCAGGATAAGCACCTGGCTCCTGATCATTGTGGTGTGCTGGCCGCAGGGCGCTGGTCATGGCGGCCATTGGAGGGTGAACCAATGGCAAAGGAGGACCTTTCTCTCTGTCTCTCTCTCTCACTGTCCACTCTGCCTGTCAAAAAAAAAAAATGTATATATTTAAATGGGGTTAAGCCGTGGCCTACTGCATCGGCATCCCATATGGGCACCGGTTCAAGTTCCAACTATTCCACTTCTGATCCAACTCCCTGAAAACATACCTGGGAAGGCAGAGGAAGATCGCCCAAGTGTTTGGGCACCTGCACTCATGTGGGAGACCCAGAAGATCTTGGCTCCTGGCTTTGGATTGGCCCAGCTCCTGCTGTTGTAGCCATTGGGGAATGAACCAGCAGATGGAAAACCTCCCTCTGTCTGTAATTCTGCCTCTCAAATAAACAAATAATTCTTACATAAATTAAAAAAAAAAAAAAAAGCAAAGGCAAAGGTGGGAGTCCATCTCAGGGACTCTGATTATGAGGTATGGGAATCCCAAGTGGCAGCTTAGCCAGCTGTGCCACAATACCGACCCCTGCTAGGTGTTTTTAAACACACTATCCATTTAATTACAACACTCCTATCAAGGAAGGTTTTGTTGCCTCAATTTTGAGGAACTGAGGCTCACCCAGAAAAGACCAGGTAGCTATCTCAAAGTCACACAGGAACCAAGGAGCAGACAGAGGATCTGACTGTCCCTCGGAAGGCCAGTCATATATAAAATAAACAAGAATCGTGGGCCAGGAATGCAAACTTCATGCCTACAGGGATCAGGCAGGTAACGACTGTGAGCTGGCCAGGTGTGAGAAAACAGGGACGGCACGAGGAGTATGTGCGTCCTCTCACCTTCACACCTGCTGATGAGCACTGAGCAAACAACCATCTAGGAATGCAGGCATCAGGTGGACAGCTTTCTCATTCTGCCACTGATGGGGAAAAGCCAGATTTTGCAGGAATTATGCCAATTTTTAACTAATGAACCAACAGTGAGCCAAAAAAAAAAAAAAAAAAAAAAGCCACAAGTCTGGCCCAGCAGACTGCCAGTGAGAATGAATTCTTTTTACTTAATACCCATCCTTTTTTTTTTCTTTTTGACAGGCAGAGTTAGTGAGAAAGAGAGACAGAGAAAGGTCTTCATTTTCCATTGGTTCACCCCCAAATGGCTGCCATGGCCAGCGCGCTGTGCCGATCTGAAGCCAGGAGCCAAGTGCTTCCTCCTGGTCTCCCATGCGAGTGCAGGGCCCAAGCACTTGGGCCATCCTCCACTGCCTTCCCAGGCCACAGCAGAGAGCTGGCCTGGAAGAGGAGCAACCTGGACAGAATCCAGCACCCCAACCGGGACTAGAACCCGGAGTGCCGGCGCCGCAGGCGGAGGATTAGCCTATTGAGCCATGGCGCCGGCCAATACCCATCCTTCTATTCAGTCATTTTTCCATAAGCAAACATGCAAGCATTCATCTGTAAGCTGCCATTCCACCTGTGAGACATGGTAGGCGTGGGTGAGGGGGCGGTGCCTACCAGTCCCGGGCTTTGGGAAGCAACTGTTGCTGTCCTCAAGGAGTTCCTCCCGCCAGGAGGCTGCCACAGTCGCCCATGTTCCTCGGAGAGGTGGAGACGGCCCTGCCACGGAATGCGACGCCTGAACAAAAAGATCTGGCCCTGTTCATTCCGCTGGCCCAGAACCAGGGCCTCGAGGGCATGGGGGTTAGTGGGATAGGTGGGGGAAGGAGCCTTCTCTGTTGTTCCATGCGAAAGAGAAACACACACGATTATACTGCTGTCCAGCGCTTCAGTTTCCTCTTCCAGAAATGGAAGGCTAACTGGCCTCTCCTTGCCGGGTGCCTTCCCAGGACTGTTGCCAGAGTCAGCGGAAGCAGCTGTAGAAAAAGGCCTGCGGTGGGGGTAAAGCCGCACCTGCCACACCGGCGCTGGTTCCTGTCCGGCTGCTCCTCTTCCGATCCAGCTCCCCGCTAGTGGCCTGGGAAAAGCAGCGGCAGATGGCCTAATGTTTGGGTCCCTGCCACCCACGTGGGAGACCTGGAAGAAGCCCTTGGCTCCTGGCTTCAGCCTGACCCAGCCCTGGCCATTGCGACTACCGGGGGTTATCCAGCAGATGGGAGACTGCTCTGTTTTTCTCTCTCTTTCAAATAAACAAATGAATATAAAAGAGGCTGCGCACAGGATGGACGCAAAGGAGGCGTGCATCCCGGATACGGTGGAAGGCGCCTTGGCCGGGACCCGAGGCCGGACCCCTAAGCACTGTGGCGCCCCTAGCTCTGAGGGGCCAGGACCCGGAAGCACAAGTCCCAGGCGCTCCACCCAGAAGGCAGCGGGAAGCGGCGCGCGCCTGCCAGAAACCCGGCCCGCCCCGCACTTCCGGCGCGCGACCCGGAAGCGGAAATTAGTCCTTCTCCTTCCCCTCCGTTGCGTCTCTCCTGCGTTGTTGAAGCCCTGAACAGAGAGCAGCGCGGTTTTCAGCGTGCGGTGAGGAGGAGTGGATCTCTGAGGGCCAGGAGCGGCTGCCGCCATGGCGGACGTGACCGCCCGAAGCCTGCAGTACGAGTACAAGGCGGTGCGTATGGGCTTAGGGGAGGACTCGGGGGAGGCAGTGCAGTGTGTAGGGGAGGCGGGAAGCTGCGGGAGCGAGGTTCAGTCTCAAGGCCTGCAGGAAAGCCACGAAATCGGAGGCGAAATCGGATCGGGGCGAAAGTTTGGGTACGCGACGATACGGATTATCCCACCGGGGCCTGGGGCGGGCAGGACAAGGCGGAGAGCTCTGTGGGACCGGGCTACCAAGCCTTTCAGCGTTAAACCCGCCCCTTCACCTGTCCCTCTCCACTCGCTCAGTACTTCCCGCGTGTGGGTTGTTATGGTTAGAAGCCAGGATTGTTCAACCGATAGACGGCACGTAGGGCTTATCAGCCCTGGGCTCGTGCTTAGCGTTATATGTTGCTATTTCTTTTCAAATTATATACCTTTGTATTCCGGCTAGTGGTTATTAACGCTCATTGTGACTCTTGAGCTGGGATCAGGGTGATGCAGGAACTGGCCTCGCGTATGTCAAAGCTTCAGCAATGGTCTGATCTTTTCAGAACTCGAATCTTGTGCTGCAAGCTGACCGGTCTCTCATTGACCGAACCCGCCGAGATGAACCCACGGGAGAGGTGCTATCCCTGGTTGGGAAGCTGGAAGGCACCCGAATGGGAGATAAGGCACAACGGACCAAACCACAGATGCAGGAGGAAAGAAGAGCCAAGTAAGTACCAATGGAGTCCTATTTTTCTTCAGAACCGAAGTCCGTCTTTTCCTTAGCAATTAGTAGTGTTTTTGTTGAAATGTGTGGTGCAAGATTGAACAACAGTGGCATTAAAACAGATTGGTGGCTGGCGTCGCGTCTCAATAGGCTAATCCTCTGCCTTGCGGTGCCAGCACACCAGGTTCTAGTCCCGGTCGGGGCGCCGGATTCTGTCCCGGCTGCCCCTCTTACAGGCCAGCTCTCTGCTGTGGCCAGGGAGTGCAGTGGAGGATGCCCAAGTGCTTGGGCCCTGCACCCCATGAGAGACCAGGAGAAGCGCCTGGCTCCTGGCTTCGGATCAGCGCGGTGTGCCAGCCGCAGCACGCCGGCTGCGGCGGCCGTTGTAGGGTGAACCAACGGCAAAGGAAGACCTTTCTGTCTCTCTCTCTCTCACTGTCCACTCTGCCTGTCAGAAAAAAAAAAAAAAAAACCAGATTGGTGAAGGTAAAAGCTGATTATGAGACTTTGAAGATTCTTCGGCCTTAACAAGTACACTTTGGGGGCTGGCACTGTGGCGCAGTGGGTTAATCCTTCACCTGCTCTGCCAGCATCCCATTATGGGCCCTGGTTCGAGTCCCAGCTGCTCATCTTCCAGTCCAGCCCTCTGCTTTGGCCTGGAAAAGCAGTAGAAGATGGTCCAAGTCCCTGTACCCGAGTAGGAGACCCGGAAGAAGCTCCTGGCTCCTGGCTTCAGATAGGCATAGCTCCAGCCACTGGGGCCATTTGGGGAGTGGACCAGTGAATGGAAGACCTTTCTGTCTGTCTCTCCCTCTCTATCTGTAACTCTGTCTCTCAGGTAAATAAATAAAATCTTAAAAAATAAATAAATAGGGCCGGCGCCGTGGCTTAACAGGCTAATCCTCCGCCTTGCGGTGCTGGCACACCGGGTTCTAGTCCTGGTTGGGGTGCTGGATTCTGTCCCGGTTGCCCCTCTTCCAGTGCAGTTCTCTGCTATGGCCTGGGAGTGCAGTGGAGGATGGCCCAAGTGCTTGGGCCCTGCACTCGCAGGGGAGACCAGGAGAAGCACCTGGCTCCTGGCTTCGGGTCAGCGAGATGCACCGTCCTCAGCGGCCATTGGAGGGTGAACCAACGGCAAAAGGAAGACCTTTCTCTCTGTCTCTCTCTCTCACTATCCATTCTGCCTGTCAAAAAATAAATAAATAAAAATATGGCCGGCGCTGTGGCTTAACAGGTTAATCCTCCGCCTTGTGGCGCTGGCACACCAGGTTCTAGTCCCGGTCGGGGCACTGGATTCTATCACAGTTGCCCCTCTTCCAGGCCAGCTCTCTGCTATGGCCCAGCAAGGCAGTGGAGGATGGCCCAAGTCCTTGGGCCCTGCACCCGCATGGGAGACCGGGAGAAGCACCTGGCTCCTGGCTTCGGATCAGCGAGATGCGCCGGCCGCAGCGGCCATTGGAGGGTGAACCAACGGCAAAAAGGAAGACCTTTCTCTCTGTCTCTCTCCCTCACTATCCACTCTGCCTGTAAAAAAAAAAAAGTTAAAAAAATAAATAAATAAAAATAAATTTAAAAAATAATAATAAAAAATAAATAAATAAAAGTACACCCAAGTGGAAAATACTTACTGGTACCTTTTTCTAGCGTGTGTTTCTGGTCCATAAACATCTTAATTTTCTTGAGGGTATCTTTAAGACCTTTGGTATTTCTTGTTTCAGTAGGTTTTTAATTTTTAAGACATTTATTTTTGAAAAACAGAGTAACAGAGAGAGAAAGGGATTTTCCATCTGCTGGTTCATTCCCTGAGTGGTTGCAACAGCTGGGGTTGGGCCAGGCTGAAACCTGGAGCCTGGAACTCCATTTGGGTCTTCATGTGGGTGGCAGGAACACAAGTACTTGGGGCCACTTTCCCCTGCTTTACCAGCACATTATCAGGGACCTGATTTGGAAGCTGAGTAACAGAGACTTGAATCATTGCTCTGATGGGAGATGCTGGCATTACAGGTGGCAACGTAACTGCTAGGCCACAGCACTGGCCCCTTTGTATTTTGAATTTGTTTCATCTGAGAGATGGAGACAGGCCGATTAGAGAACTCACATCTGCTCGTTCACTTCATAAATGCCCATGTTAGCTGTGGCTGGTCCAGGCTGAGGCCAGGAGACCGGAAGGCAACCTGGGTTTCCTATGTGGTGGCAAGGACCTACATACCTGAACCTTCTCCTGCTGCCTCCCAGGATATGTGTGTGTTAGCAGGAAGCTGAAGTTGGAAGTGGAGTTAGAATTGAAGCCAGATGTTCCAATATGGGCTGTGGATGTCCAAGTGGCATCTTACTAAGTGCTGTACTAAATGCCTACTCGTGTTTTTAAATGAATGATAACCCTGTCTTGTAACATTTAGTGAACTTAGTGAGAGGGTGAACACACTTCCTTTCTGTTACTGTGTCCTACAAAGAAACACTTGTGCAAATGATTAAGGTGAAACGGGGCTCATTTGTTGTGGTGCAGGTGTACGGTGATACCGAGGAGGGTGGGCTTGATTCTCTTCTTGTCTGGGGGAGGCAAGGTTCTCCTGTGGAACGTCACACTGTGTGTCCCTTAGGCGAAGAAAGCGTGATGAGGACCGGCATGACATCAACAAGATGAAGGGTTATACCCTGCTGTCGGAGGGCATTGACGAGATGGTGGGCATCATCTACAAGCCCAAAACCAAGGAGACCCGGGAGACGTATGAGGTGCTGCTCAGCTTCATCCAGGCTGCACTTGGGGACCAGGTGAGGCCGCCAGAGAGTGAGTGCTGTGCTTGGGAAGGGAGGGGGTGACGGCTGGGGGCCACCAGAAGAAACTTGTCTCTGGATTTCCCTATGTGGCTCATACCAACTTGTGGAAGTGACTGATGTTCACAAAGTGTTTGGTTAAAGTGAAATAATACTTTACATGGTTTTTTCCTCCTTTTACATTAACTCTATGAATTGATGCTATTAAAAAAAATGGTTCTTTTGGTCTACTTGAAAGGGAGAGTGACAGAGAACTATCAGTTGATTGGTCTTCCATCCACAGGTACACTCCCCATATGCCTGCAACATCCAGAGCTGGGCCAGGCCAAAGCCTGGCGCCTGAAACTCCATTGGGGTCTCCCTTGTGGGTAGAGGGGCCCAAACACTTGGAGCCATCATCTGCTGCATTAGCAGGAAGCTGGATCAGCAGCAGAGGTGCTAGGACCTTAACTGACACTCAGATATGCACAAGTGTACATCCCAAGCATTGGCTTAACCTGCTTTGCCACAGTGCCCACCCCTAGGTGCTATGAATATTCATTTTCCACTTCATAAAGGGAGATGCAAGGCACATAGTAGTTATGTAATTTTGCTAAGTCACAGAAATAGTATTTGGCAGAGCCAGGCTGTGAATCCAAGTATCCCATCCCATCTGTATTCTTAACTATTATATGTGTGAGAACAAATTAAGGCCTTTTCTGAGTCTGAGAGGTTCCAGTGGGATGGATTCTAGAGTATGTGAGGACAAATAATTACCAAAAATGTGGCAGGCTAGGGGA
Organism: Lepus europaeus; assembly: GCF_033115175.1. Lineage (NCBI taxonomy): Eukaryota > Metazoa > Chordata > Mammalia > Lagomorpha > Leporidae > Lepus > Lepus europaeus. The sequence continues at coordinate 86,240,236 of NC_084839.1, read as the reverse complement.
AGACTGCCAAGTTGTAGAAGCTCTGTCCTGTATCCTGAGATTACCTACCTAGTTGCTTTTAAAAAGAAAAAAAAAAAAAAAAGAGTCTTCCTTCAATTTTCTAATTCAGCTTTTTATTTATTTATTTATTTTTAATTTTTTAAATTTTTTTTTATTTTATTTATTTTTTTTTATTTTATTTGTTTTTGACAGGCAGAGTGGACAGTGAGAGAGAGAGACAGAGAGAAAGGTCTTCCTTTGCCGTTGGTTCACCCTCCAATGGCTGCCGCGGCTGGCTTGCTGCAGCCGGCACAGCGCGCTTATCTGATGGCAGGAGCCAGGTGCTTCTCTTAGTCTCTCATGGGGTGCAGGGCCCCAAGCACTTGGGCCATCCTCCACTGCACTCCCTGGCCACAGCAGAGAGCTGGCCTGGAAGAAGGGCAACTGGGACAGAATCCGGCGCCCCGACCGGGACTAGAACCTGGTGTGCCGGCGCCGCAAGGCGGAGGATTAGCCTAGTGAGCCGCGGCGCCGGCCTTTATTTATTTATTTTACTTATTTGACAGGTAGAGTTAGTGTGAGAGAGAGACAGAGAGAAAGATCTTCCTTCCATTGGTTCATCCCCCAAATGGCCGCCATGGCCGGAGCTATGCTGATCCGAAGCCAGGAGCCAGGTGCTTCCTCCTGGTCTCCCACGCGGGTGCAGGGCCCAAGCACTTGGGCCATCCTCCACTGCCCTCCTGGGCCACAGCAGAGAGCTGGACTGGAAGAGGAGCAGCTGGGACTAGAACCCGGCACCCATATGGGATGCCAGCGCCACAGGCAGAGGATTAGCCAAGTGGGCCACAGCGCCGGCCCATAACTCAGCATTTTTATTTATTTATTTTTTAAGATTTATTTCTGTTGAAAGAGAGGGAGAGACAGAGAGAGCAAGAGCAATAGACCTTTCATCTACTGGTTCACTACCGAAATGGCTGCAACAGCCACCTCTGGGTCAAGCAGGAGCAGGAGCTTCATCCAGGTCTCCCATGTGGGTGGCAGGGGCCCAAGCCCCTCAGTGGCATTTGCAATCAACATTAAGGAAAGTGGTTTAAACCTGGTATGCGGCAGGTTTTGAAGAGGTGTGGCTCTTCACATCCTAGTGCCACAAACAGCTGGTTGGTAGGCTCCAGCACTGTGGCGTGGTGGGTAAAGCCTCTGCTTGCAGTGTCGGCATCCGATATGGGCACTGGTTCCAGTCCCTGCTGCTCCACTTCTGATCCAGTTTCCTGCCATGGCCTGGAAAAGCAGTAGAAGATGGCCCAAGTGCTTGGGCCCCTGCATCCACGTGGCGGACCTGAGTGAAGCTCCTGGCTCCTGGCTTCAGCCTTGCCCAGTCCTGACCATTACAACCATCTGGGGAGTGAACTTGCACATGGAAGATACCCCCTACCACTCCCCGCCTCTCTTCCTTTCAATAATAATAATATAAAAAGCGGGTTGGTGCTGTTCTTAGTGTTGTTGTCTAAATGTTGCTGGTTTTTGCCGCCAGCCTCGTGATATCCTTTGCGGGGCAGCAGATGAAGTTCTAGCTGTCCTGAAAAATGAAAAGCTGCGGGACAAGGAAAGACGGAAGGAGATTGACTTGCTGCTGGGTCAGACAGATGACACCAGATACCACGTGCTGGTGAACCTGGGCAAGAAGATCACAGACTATGGTGGAGACAAGGAAATCCAGAACATGGGTGACTGCGCTCTCTATGTCTTGGTCTTGTTAACTGGTTGTGGTTAACCCCTAAGTGAGCATCTTCTCGCGTCATTCATTAAAAATCTGAGTGTCAGTGGGCTCCCATCGCCTACTCCGTGTTTGCTGAGGGGTGAAGTAGTTGATGGGTATCAGAATCCCAGATGCCCACAGTCATTTGTCACTCTGAGACCCTGTCACTGTGTAGAAGATGAGAGGAAACTTATGCAGAGTGTGGGAGCTCAAGTGCTTTAGCAGGCACGGCAGGGCTGATTCCAGGGTTGGCGGGTCGGAGAAAGCCTTGGCAGTGGCAGCACAGGTGGTGCTTTCGTGTGATCACCCAGGTGTCTTTGTCTCCTTAGCACTTCATTGTTTCCTGAAGAGAGGCAAGGCAGGGCATTGCAGAGGAAGTGGCCCCCCGAGCGCACTCACTGCCCACTGCCCTCTTACTGTTCCCTCTTCCTTTCAGATGACAACATTGATGAGACGTACGGTGTGAATGTGCAGTTTGAGTCTGACGAGGAGGTGAGTAATAAAGCAGAGAGACCCCGTGTATTCTCGCTTTTTTTGAAATAAGGTGTGAAGGCGCCCTTTGAAGTTAATTTGAGAGGCTACTGAGCTTAAGCCAGAATAACTTTATGGTGTTATATAGGTGTTAATAAGTATAATTTTGCTAAAAAAAATTGTTATAGTTACCTTTAGGTTTTTTAAACCAAAATAATCTGACACAAAATTTTAAAATAAATCAAGCAAGGGCCTGTGCTGTAGCTTAACAGGTAAAGCTGCCGCCTGCAGCACCGCCATCCTATATGGGCGCCGGCTCAAGTCCTGGCTGCTGCACTTCAATCCAGGTCTCCTCTATGGCCTGGGAAAGCAGTAGACGATGACCCAACTCCTTGGGCCCCTGCACCCACGTGGGAGACCCAGGAGAAGCTCCTGGTTTTGGATCAGCCCAGCTATAGCTCTTACGGCCATTTAGGGAGAGAACCAGCAGATGGAAGACCTCTCCCTCTCTCTGTAAATCTGCATTTCAAATAAATAAATCCTTTTTTTTTTTTAAAGACTTATTTATTTATTTGAAAGTCAAAGTTACACAGAGAGAGAGAGAGACGTCTTCCATCCAGTGGTTTACTCCCCAATTGGCTGCAATGGTCGGAGCTGCACTGATCCAAAGCCGGGAACCAGGAGCTTTTTCTGGGTCTCCCACGCAGACACAGGGGCCCAAGGACTTGGGCCATCTTGTACTGCTTTCCCAGGCGATAGCAGAGAGCTGGATCGGAAGTGGAGCATCCGGGACTAGAACTAGCGCCCATATGGGATGCCGACGCTTCAGGCGAGGGTGTTAACCTGCTGCACCACAGTGCCAGCTCCAAAAAAATAAATCTTTAAAAAAATAAAATAAACCAAGCAGATCAGCAGAAAGACAAAAGATAAAGTACCATATATACCTTCATTGAGATTGTATTTTCCTTATGCTTTACTGCATTTTTGCCTGTATGTGCTAATTTTTTCATTACTGTGTCCTACTATCAGCTTCAAAAGGACACGGATTTGCTCAAATGTGTGGGCAAAATTTACACGTTTACTTAAACTAACAGTTGTAGCAGCCACTGGAGCTAATGTTTGCCATCTAATCAGAAATTCTTGAATGTAACTCAATAGAATCAAGTAGGGTACCTGAAAAAAATTGCAGTTTTGTCTTAGTGTTCTCATTGGGTATGTTTGGCTCCTGAAAAGGAAATATGTATGTGTATATACCAGGACAGGAAGGAGGGTTAGCACAGGAGAGTTAGAGGGCAAAGCACTGAACTGGGAGCTGAGAGTGCTGAAGCTTGGCCCTAGGGCAAGTCATCTTGTCTCAATTTCTTCTCCCAAATGAAGTGATTGAAACAGATGACTTTCAAGTCCATCCCCACGGAATGGTTAATTAAAATTTATGATTTTTTTTTTAAAATTTTTTGACAGAGTGGACAGTGAGAGAGAGACAGAGAGAAAGGTCTTCCTTTGCCGTTGGTTCACCCTCCGGTGGCCGCCGCAGCCGGTGTGCTGCGGCCGGCGCACCGCGCTGATCCGAAGGCAGGAGCCAGGTGCTTCTCCTGGTCTCCCATGGGGTGCAGGGCCCAAGCACTTGGGCCATCCTCCACTGCACTCCCTGGCCACAGCATAGAGCTGGCCTGGAAGAGGGGCAACTGGGACAGAATCTGGCGCCCCGATCGGGACTAGAACCCGGTGTGCCGGCCCCACAAGGCGGAGGATTAGCCTATTGAGCCATGGCGCCAGCCAAAATTTATGATTTTAAATCATAAATTAAACAACCTAGCAGAATGCTTTACTTACGGCAGTTGGTTTAGCAAATGCTTATTAAGTACCTGCTTTGGATGTGACGCTGCTGAGTACACGTGGTTTACATTGTAAAAATCAGTACGGGGTGCGCAAACTTAAATGTGGCCTCTGTATTTCTGAATTGTTACCTGCTTTCCCATAAATGCTTCTTTATAGTTTTTCTTTCTTGTTAACTGATGATTCTTATTTCAAGTACTGAGTGTATCAAAGAGAGACTGATCCATTTGGTTGTCATTGTGGCAGCCTAAACAGAAGCAGAAGAGAGAACGGGTGTCTCAGGAACCTCTGCCGAGTGGTCATTCCATTCGATGTGCTCTGGATTAAGGTTCACCTGGGTTCCAGGAAGCCCTTGGTTTCATCCCAGAGCCATTGCTTTAATCCTGGAGCTCATTTAGAATGACTGAAGGAAGAGGTTCTGTGGTGACACAGAATCAGCTCCAGATCACAGTTGAGGTTGTGACCATTTCCACAGGAAGGTGATGAAGATGTGTATGGGGAGGTTCGAGAAGAGGCGTCGGATGACGACATGGAAGGGGATGAGGCTGTCGTGCGCTGCACCCTCTCAGCTAACGTAAGTGTGGTCTCTTTCCTGTTATTGCAAGAACAGCTGATTGCATGATATAGCACTCCTTGCCTAGGTCCTATTACAGATCACTTTCTGAGCCACCTTTTGAGAGGGTAAGCCATGGTAACAAACATTAGATGTCCTGATTCAGTCAATATTTTAGTCAATTATTCCCTTTTCCACATTGAGATCTTAGTGTGGTGAGCTCCTGAACAATATAGCAGAATTTTGTTTTCCTCTGGGAACTTCTCTAAAGAAGCTGGTCTGTGTGATGGCAAGTTGCTTTGTGACAGAGTGGAAAGAAGCAGCTGGGGCGAAGGAGGACCTGGTGAGCTAAGTGCCTGGTTGCTCTTGTAGCTTGTAGCCTCCGGAGAACTGATGAGTTCCAAGAAGAAGGATTTGCACCCTCGGGATATTGATGCATTTTGGCTGCAGCGGCAGCTCAGTCGTTTTTATGACGATGCCATCGTGTCACAGAAAAAGGCAGATGAAGTGCTGGAGATTTTGAAGGTATGACCGAGATGCTATTTTTGTGTTCAGCAGGTGGGTACAGTGTGTGAAGCGGCAGATGGTGATGTTGCCTTTCTTTTCTCTCCAGACTGCCAGCGATGATCGAGAGTGTGAGAACCAGCTGGTGTTGCTCCTTGGCTTCAACACCTTTGATTTTATTAAAGTTCTGCGCCAGCACAGGATGATGAGTGAGTGTAGAATGTGCTCTTTCTGTGGGCAATATGAGTGTAGGCCTGTGTGTGCCTGCGTGTGATAGAGATTGTGTTGCTCTCATGGCATCAGTACTGATTTTTCTTTGTTCTCTACCAAGAGTCAAGGTTGATTTTTATCTTATCCCCTGACCACCCGCACTTTCTTCTTTTTCTTTTTGTCAGTTTTATACTGTACCTTGTTGGCCAGTGCACAGAGTGAAGCGGAAAAGGAAAGGATCATGGGAAAGATGGAAGCTGATCCAGAGCTGTCCAAGTTCCTCTACCAGCTCCATGAAACAGAGAAGGAGGATCTGATTCGAGTAAGAGCGGTCTCCCTCCTGATGGGGACTGTTTGCTGCAGAAAAGGGACATAGGCCAGAAGATTGCAGCATAAAAGAGGAGGTTCAAGTTCAAGTATTTTGCTCGGTGCTTTGTGTTGTGTTTGTCCTTGGATGTGGATTAGAATACACACGTTCACCTTGGGGTTATCTGGGGACCCCAATGGCTGCCGGCCTCACCAGCACCTTGAGGACCTTCATTGCTATACATGGCATTTACTGTACAGGGACAGAACATGTGTATTTGCTTAACAGAGCCTACATTTTTACCCCTTAGAGATAGCCCTTAATGCTGAATTGTAAAAATCTACTTCTGATATCAGCGTTCTGTGTATTGTCTCTTTGAAAGTGTTCATGCTTTAATCATTCTGGTGATCCCAGTGGCGGGTATCTGAATGTAAAACGCCATCTTTTCTATGGGAGGCCTTATGAGAGTGCTTCTAAAGATTCATGGAAAAGATGGTGAAAAGGGAAGTTTAGGGGGCCCAGTGTTGTGGCCCATCATGTTGCAGTGCCAGCATCCCATATCAGACTGCCAGTCCCACTGCTTACCTTCCCATCCAGTTTCCTGCTAATGCACTTGGGAAGGCAGTGAGGATGGCCTATGTACTTGAGCCCCTGCCATCCATATGGGAGATCAGGATGATGTTCTTGGCTTTGGCCTGACCCAGACCTAGCTGTTACGGCCATTTGGGGCATGAACCAGTGGGTGAAAGATTGATCTCTCTCTGTCGCTATTTCTCCTCTCACTTTGTTGTTCTGCTTTCCAAAGTTTTTTTGTTTGTTTGTTTAAGTATAGAAGCAGGTGTGTGGTGTAGCCTGTTAAGCCACTACTTGAGACGCCACGTCCTTGCCTCTGCTGCTAATTCAGCTTTCTGAGGTCACACTCTGAGACGCAGCAAAGACGGCTCGAGTACTTGGGTGGTCCCTGCCACCCACATGGATAGAGTTCTGGGCTCCTGGCTTTGGGCTGGCCCAGTCCTGGCTGTTGTGGCCATCTGGGGAGTGAACAAGTGTTTGGAAGATCTCTTTCTCTTTGTTGCTCTGCTTTTAAGTAAATAATAAAAGAAAAATTCAATACATGATATTAAAGATTTATATTAGGGCAAAAAATTTTGAAATCCATACAGACAGGATCTTCAGAAAGTTCATGGAAAATGCATATTGTTATAAAACTGCATGGATTTCAAGTTTTTTTTATTTGCACCAAAATAAACTCATAAACTTAACCTTTTAATTCCATTTTCTATGGAACTTTTTGAAGTGCCCTCATGTGGGTGAGCATGTGTGAGTCAGGCACAACCAGACAGAGACCACAAGGGGTCAGAACCCAGGACAGTGATGAATTGGCATTGTACTTTTTACCTTTCTCCACCTGTAGGAGGAGAGGTCCCGGAGGGAGCGAGTGCGTCAGTCACGAATGGACACAGATCTGGAGACCATGGATCTGGACCAGGGTGGAGAGGTAGGTAGCGAGGAGTTTCCCAGGCTGTGACAGATGGAAAACTTACTTGCCAGCTCTCTGACTTCTTGATATTGCTTTTCGCATTCTAGGCACTGGCTCCACGGCAGGTTCTGGACTTGGAGGACCTGGTTTTTACCCAGGGGAGCCACTTCATGGCCAACAAACGCTGTCAGCTTCCTGACGGATCCTTCCGTCGCCAACGTAAGGGCTATGAAGAGGTGCACGTGCCTGCCCTGAAGCCCAAGCCGTTTGGCTCTGAAGAAGTGAGTGAATTGCTTTTCTCAGTTCTCTGTTCAGTTCGTCTCTTTTCCTGTTTGGATCTCACCCATTGCCCAGAAGGTAGCCTGCTCTCAGTTACTTTGCTTCAAAACTACATGCTGGCCGGTGCCGCGGCTCGCTAGGCTAATCGTCCCCCTGTGGCGCTGGTACTCTGGGTTCTAGTCCCGGTTGGGGTGCCAGTTCTGTCCCGGTTGCTCCTCTTCCAGTCCAGCTCTCTGCTGTGGCCTGGGAGTACAGTGGAGGATGGCCCAAGTGCTTGGGCCCTGCACCAGCATGGGAGACCAGGAGAAGCACCTGGCTCCTGGCTTCAGATAGGTGCAGTGTGCAAGCTGTGGCGGCCATTTAAAAAGTAGGTGCTGCTGCAGAGTTTTCCCATTCTGGTTTTGAGCCCAAGGAATGATAGTGACCTCTCTAAACTGGCCTTTAGTGGAGAGAGTTATGCAGGGAGGTTGCCAAGGAATGAAATCCTGGCAATGCCACAGAAGCAGCTTGCTTAATCAAGGATGCTGCTAGCATGTTGTGAGTTGTATTTTTTCTTTCTAGCAACTACTCCCCGTGGAGAAGCTGCCGAAATATGCCCAGGCTGGATTCGAGGGCTTCAAAACGCTGAATCGGATCCAGAGTAAACTGTACCGTGCCGCCCTGGAGACGGATGAGAATCTGCTGTTGTGTGCTCCTACCGTAAGTGCTGCCCTGCCTGCTTTTCTTGTGGAAGGTGGTGCTCTGTCTTTTTGGTGGCAAGAGTGTTCATCTTCACCCCTGTCCTCCAGTTCTTTATTCTTGAGTGGAACAAATGTTAAATGGTGGGATAAAATGCCCAGGACATGCGGTGTCCTCTGTTTTGGAGATAAGCCTATGGAAGTTAGAGGAGTGATCATTACCAGTAAGTAGGCCGTCTCATCCCTGACTGCTCTCTTAGGGTGCTGGGAAGACCAACGTGGCCCTAATGTGTATGCTCCGAGAGATAGGCAAACACATAAACATGGATGGCACTATCAACGTGGATGACTTCAAGATTATCTACATTGCTCCCATGCGGTCCTTGGTGCAGGAGATGGTGGGCAGTTTTGGAAAGGTGAGGGGGTAGAGCTTCCTCTGGTGAGTACTGGGTGCAGCTGTCAGTATTGTGAATAGTCCTGTACATCACTGCTTCTTGTGTTAGGGCATCCCTGGAATGCCTCCTGTGGTGTTTTACATTTCAAAGGCAGAGAGGTTTCTGAAGCAAGAATATCCTAAACCATCTTTTACTAGGGTTTATTTGCCATTTTTCGTTCATGTTCTCCATGATGATTTTCTGTGGTTGTTGTCATTTGCGTCATTGAAGTGTTTATGAATTGGCACATGGATGTGGTTGACAGTAGACAGACCTAGTGGTTTTATTCTAGGTCACATCAGCCACAAGTTTCCATTTTCTCCTTTTGTGTGCAGAACTCCCAGAGCTCCATTTCCCCCTGTTGTGTGCTTCATTTGCCTGAGTGAAACTTGGGTTTGCTTTTGGAAAAGGAGTGATTGACTTGATAGTCACCTGCTCCCAGAACTCCATGCTCAGGTGTGGTGTCTAGGCCTCTTTGTGCATTCTTGCCTGACATAGGTCTCCTCCACCTAGCGCCTGGCCACTTACGGGATCACTGTTGCTGAGCTCACCGGAGACCATCAGCTGTGCAAGGAAGAGATCAGTGCCACTCAGATCATCGTCTGCACCCCTGAGAAGTGGGACATCATCACCCGCAAGGGTGGGGAGCGCACCTACACCCAGCTGGTGCGGCTCATCATTCTGGTGAGTGGGGGCACTTTGGGGCTGCAGAGACCAGTCATGATGGGGGAAGGTTTGCTGGGTTTCAGTGCTGAATGTTCCTTCAGTGCCTTTCTGTAGGCAATAAAGCTTTGCTGTTAGTGTTAAATGAGAATCTGCCCGTAATAGGAAAATTTCCCAGTAGGTGCTTAGTGTTTGCCTTATTCTTTATATCTTTTATATGTCTAAAATATTTTGAAACAAGTGCAAATAGACTGACCGCAAACTAATCCTGTCCTCCCTGAACATTGAATAAGTAATCCATTTTGCGAGGGAACAAGTAAAGAGTCCAGGATATTGTTCCAGAATCATCCAGACAGGAGGGCCTCTCGTCTGATTGATGTTTCTTGGAGGTGTCTGGCACAGTCAGAAGTGACTTCACGTGCTGGTGTTCAGTGTGCTGGGACAGAGGTCAATGATTTGTGGCTGCTGGGTGTTGTCTTATTGGAATGTACCCATGTCTCCGGGCTTATGTATTGTTTACAGCTGCATTTTTGCTGCAGTGGCAGAGTTGAGTATTTGTAATAGGAACTGCATGACCAACAAGTCTAGAATTTGACTTTCTGGCCTTTAAGAAAATGTTGGCAGCCCCTGCCTTAGAGCCTGGCCACTCAAATCCTGATTGACGGGGAAACAGCAGCAGGTTGGGAGAGAGGCTTGTTAGAAATGCCCTGGCCCCACCCTGCACCTTCTGGAAAAAAATCTACATTTGAACAAGATCCCTGTCTGCTTTGGCTTGCTAAAATTTGAGAAGCAGGTGATATATTGATATCTTTTTTTCTTGGTCAAAATACCTGACCAGGGGTGAAGCCTTATTTCATATAAATATGATCTGATCAGAAGCTTCATTTTTTTATGCAGAAATTTATCTTTAAGTAAAGTTAGGAACTCATTTACTGAAATACTAGATTTTCTTGCTATTAACTAGCAAAGCATTTCATGATGAATACTGTTTCATTTATGTTTCTCTGGCTTAGTTCTGCCCTACCCTTTCTTATCTTTATTCTGCATGTTTGGTTAGATGCCTACAAGTCTCAGGGAAGGGGGCCACATTTCTTAGTCCTGGAGGTAATTTGCTGCCCTCCCATTCTTTAGGATGAGATCCATCTTCTCCACGATGACAGAGGCCCTGTGCTAGAGGCATTGGTGGCCAGGGCCATCCGAAACATTGAGATGACTCAAGAGGATGTCCGACTCATTGGTCTCAGTGCCACCCTCCCCAACTATGAAGATGTAGCCACTTTCCTACGTGTTGACCCTGCCAAGGGCCTCTTCTACTTTGACAACAGGTATAAGAAGATTGGGAAACCGTAGCTAAGGTGACTTTCCTGCCATCCTTCCCTTTTCCAAGGAGCACTCGCTATTGGGTTGGGTTTTAGAACAGTCTTTGGGTTTTGGAGGGGTGAATCCAGAAAAAAGGATACTGCTTCTGGGCAGTGAGAAGGAGTGTTTATTCTCAGTAGTCCCAGACAAAAGCCTCATTTGTGTCACTGTTGAACTTTCAGCTTCCGCCCAGTGCCTCTGGAACAAACCTATGTGGGTATCACAGAGAAAAAAGCTATCAAGCGTTTCCAGATCATGAATGAAATAGTCTATGAGAAAATTATGGAGCATGCTGGGAAAAATCAGGTCTGTGCATGGTCAATTGTGTTTTTCAACACTGTTCTTTTTTTTTTTTTTTTTTTAATGATTTATTTATTTGAAAGGCAGTTACAGAGAGTGAAGTGAGGCAGAGAGAAATCTTCAATCTGCTGATTGACTCCCTAGATGGCCACAATGGCCAGAGCTGGACCAGTCTAAAGCCAGGAGCCAGGATCTTTTTCCTGGTCGCCCATGTGGATACAGGGTCCCAAGCACTTGGGCCATCTTCTGCTGCTTTCCCAGGCCATTAGCAGGGAGCTGGATCAGAAATAGAGCAGCCGGGACTGGAACCGGCACCCATTTGGGATGCTGGGATTGCAGGCGCAGCTTTACCTGCTATGCTACAATGCCACCAAATAGAGAAGTCATCCTGGCACTAAATACTAGGACTATATTTCATATGATATTTGACTAGTCTCAAACTTACTTCCTAAGCCCTTTTATCAATGATACAGAATTTTAGCTGTTATTTTGCAGAAACATATTCATGTGGCTTAGACTTGTTAGGTACCTTAACACAAATTCTGAATTGAGATTCCTGAATTTGCTCTCTAGTATGTTTCTGTTCAAGATAGAGTGTTAGGCTTATTTTAGTTTCCCAGCTCTAGGACTCTGTCACTGTGCCTGGGGGTTCATTCCCTTTGGTTCTTGCCAGCCCTACTTAGGCTTCTGCCCATTGTTTCCCCTACCAAGGCTGTGGCTTCTGGTTATAATGGTGTAGACTCTGCTCCATGCTGCTGGTGCTGAAGCTTTTGACTGTAGGAAATTGGTTTTGGTTTCTTTTTAGGTACTGGTGTTTGTCCACTCCCGGAAGGAGACCGGAAAGACAGCCAGAGCCATCCGAGACATGTGCTTAGAGAAGGACACTCTGGGGCTGTTTCTCAGAGAGGGCTCAGCCTCCACGGAAGTCCTTAGAACAGAAGCTGAGCAGTGTAAGGTGAGTAGGGGCCGGCCTGGTTCTCTCATTTCTCCCTCGTAACTGGCTCCTTCTGAGGTTAGTCCTGGCTCCTTTAGAACTGCCGCGTCAAGGCTGTTGTTTTCCATTACTTAGGTGAACGTTGATTGGATATGGTTACGTGCGATGGGGTATGAGGGACAGCATCATATGTGACACTATTTCCTTGGTCCTTGGGAGAGTCGCACAGGAAGACTCACCTCATTCTCTGTTCTTTCTTGCACAGAACCTGGAGCTGAAGGATCTGCTGCCCTATGGCTTTGCTATTCATCACGCAGGCATGACCAGAGTTGACCGAACACTCGTGGAGGATCTTTTTGCTGATAAACATATTCAGGTGAGGGCGAGCAAAGCTCTTGGGGAGCAGGTGATGCAGACTTTGTGCCCTAAGTCTGTTCCTGGTCCAGTTAGCCCATTCAGAAGGTTGTGCTGAGTACCATAAATAAAACTTCATGTCCCCTCTCCTTGCACTTCCCACACTGCCTCATAAGGTCAGGACCCTGTTTGTTCCCTCTTTCAGGGTATCTTGTATCTTAGTGTTAGTCTTAAGTGATTAATGTAAGTCCGTACTTTTGACTCTTGGGTACCTCTGGAACCTTGAAAAGTTAGTTCTCGAATAGATAAGAAACGCTTTCCTCTTGATTCTGGTGTCAGAAGGGTAAATCCTGACCCCCACACCCCATCCTTCAGTCCTGGCCCCATCCCCACCAGTCCTGTTAAAAGCTCTGAAGCAAGTTTCCTGGAGAAACCAGGGGGACCAACCCTCGGGTGCCCACATCTGTTTGCCTTAGTACTTTGCCTTGCTTTTGTAGGTTTTAGTTTCCACAGCAACTCTGGCTTGGGGTGTGAATCTTCCCGCACATACAGTCATCATCAAAGGAACCCAGGTGTACAGTCCAGAGAAGGGGCGCTGGACGGAACTGGGAGCACTGGACATTCTGCAGGTACCGCGCCTTTGGGTTTATCCTCAGTGGGGAGAAGTGTCGTGTGCTTGAATTGCCAGGATGATGGAGGCACAGCAGTTCAAAGGCCAAGTTCTGTGATGTAGAATCCCTGAATCAAAACCAGAAGAAGTTTGTTTGTTCCTTAAAAAAGTTAATTTTATTTATTTGAAAGGCAGAGTGATAGAGGAAGACAGGGGAAGAGATCCTCCACCTACTGGTTCACTCCCTAAATGGCTGCGATGGCAGGGTGAAGCCGGGAGCCAGGACCTCCATCTGGCACTACCACAGGGGTAGCAGGGGCTGTGTACTTGGATCATCTTCCACTGCTTTCTCGGGCACATCATCTGGGAGCTGGATTGGAGGTAGAGCAGCTGAGACTCAAACTGGTGCTGCAGTATGGAGTGCCAGCCCTTCAAATGGCAGCTTAACTCACTGCACCACAATGCCAGCCATAAGAGTTCTCTGTTTTTATTATTTTTTTTTTAAAGGAATAATTATTTATTTAAAAGGCACATTGACAGAGACCTTTCATTTGCTATTAAACTTTTCATGTGCCCTCAACAGCCAGGGCTTTTCGAGCTGCAGCCAGGAGCCAAAAACTCCACTTTGGTCTCCCTTGTGGATGGCAGGGGCCCAAGCACTTCAGCCACCATGGGTTGCCTCCCAGGTACATTAGCAGGAAGCTGGAATAGTGTGGAGTAGCTAGGACAGGAGTCAGCATTCTTTTTTTTAAAAGATTTATTTTATTTATTTGAGTTACAGAGAGAGAGAGAGGTCTTTTTTTTTTTTTTTTCTTGACAGGCAGAGTGGATAGAGAGAGAGAGACAGAGAGAAAGGTCTTCCTTTGCCGTTGGTTCACCCTCCAATGGCCACTGTGGCCGGTGTGCTGCGGCCGGCGCACCGCGCTGATCCAAAGGCCGGAGCCAGGTGCTTCTCCTGGTCTCCCATGGGGTGCAGGGCCCAAGCACTTGGGCCATCCTCCACTGCACTCCCTGGCCACAGCAGAGAGCTGGCTTGGAAGAGGGGCAGCCGGGACAGAATCTGGCGCCCTGACCGGGACTAGAACCTGGTATGCCAGTGCCGCAAGGCGGAGGATTAGCCTGTTGAGCCACGGCGCTGGCTGAGAGGTCTTCTATTCACTGGCTCACCCCCCAAATGGCGTCAACGGCTGGAGCTGAGCTGATCCAGAGCCAGGAGCTTCTGGGTCTCCCACAGGGGTGCAGGGGCTAAAGCACTTGGGCCATCCTCCACTGCTTTTCCAGGTATATTAGCAGGGAGCTAGATCAGAAGTAGAGCAGATGGAACTTGAACCAGTACCCACATGGGATGCCAGTGCTACAGGCCAGGGCTTTAATTCACCGCGCCACAGCGCCTGCCCCCATGAGTCAGCATTCTGATACGGGATGTGGGTGTTGTAGGTGGTAGCTTAACCCACTGTGCCACAATGCCTCTCCCTTTTTTTGGCAGGCAGAGTGGATAGAGAGAGACAGAGAGAAAGGTCTTCCTTTTGCCGTTGGTTCACCCACCAATGGCCGCTGCGGACGGTGCATCATGCTGATCCGAAGCCAGGAGCCAGGCGCTTCTCCCAGTCTCCCATGCGGGTGCAGGGCCCAAGCACTTGGGCCATCCTCCATGCCTTCCCGGGCCATAGCAGAGAGCTGGCCTGGAAGAGGGGCAACTGGGATAGAATCCGGCGCCCCAACCGGGACTAGAGCCCGGTGTGCCGGCGCTGCAAGGTGGAGGATTAGCCTGTTAAGCCACGGCGCTGGCCTCCTCTCCCTTTTAAAGTTTTTATTTCATTGAGAGGCAGAGAGAGACAGAGCTCACATCCATTGTTCACTCCCCAGATGCCCACTGCAGCTCTTAACAAGAGCCACAGACTGGAGCTAGGAACTCAATCCAGGTTTCCGGTAGGCGTGGCAAGAACCGATTACTTGAGCCATATCTGCTGCTTCCTGAGGTCTGCATTATCAGGAAGCTGGATCAGGAGTGAAGCCACATATCCAACCTGGGCGTTCCAGTGTGGGATGTGGGCGTCTTAACAGCTAGGGCAAGCATCTTCAGCACCCCCACGCCACCCCTTATTTTTAATTTATTTAATTGTGAGACACTAAAACAGAATCTGTCTTGCTTTAGCATTCTTGGTTCTTGTCTCTGACTTAGATGCTGGGACGTGCTGGACGACCCCAATATGACACCAAGGGTGAAGGCATACTCATCACGTCTCATGGCGAGCTGCAGTACTACCTGTCCCTCCTCAATCAGCAGCTTCCTATCGAGAGTCAGATGGTATCAAAGCTGCCGGATATGCTCAATGCAGAAATCGTGCTGGGAAATGTCCAGAATGCAAAGGTAGGAGAGCGCCCTTGGTGCTTCTAAATGCCTCCGGGAGACTGCGGTGCTGGGGGTGGATGTGCGTTATCATGTGCTTCAGGGCAGCAGTATCCAGGGCCTTCCACTGCCTGCCCCCCATCTTCTTCAGCGTAAGCGTCTCAGGTTTGTGACAGACAGTTCTGTTGTTACCAAGATCTTAGAAAGGACTCTTGTCAGTTAATAGTGACATATTCTAAGTGTTCAGAAAGTGCTATACAACTTCATAGTTGAGAATCTCTAAGCAATCCATGGGAGCGTTTCATTTGGACATCAGGAGTTGTCTATGGTAAGAACCGCAAGCTGTCTCTTATAGGATGCAGTGAACTGGCTGGGCTACGCCTACCTGTACATCCGAATGCTCCGATCTCCTACTCTCTATGGCATCTCTCACGATGACCTTAAGGGAGATCCCCTGCTGGACCAGCGCCGACTAGATCTGGTTCACACTGCTGCCTTGATGCTGGACAAAAACAACCTGGTCAAGTATGATAAGAAGACAGGCAACTTCCAGGTGAGTGGGGTGAGGGTTTTGAGAAGAAGGTCTCAGCAAAAGATGCAGGGTTTTCACATGCCCTCTCTGAGTTCTGCCTGGCAATGATGGGATTGGATTGTAACCTTTGAAACTAGGGACTTCTAAAATATGGCTTTTCCCATAACTTGAGTTAGGTAGATAATTCAGCTATCTTGTTTATATGACATCAGTTCTGTATAGGTCAGTTTATCATGCCGTCTTCATGTTCCTGGGCCAGGCACTTGTACTGCCAAGAGTTCATCCATTTAGAACAGTTCATCCAATTAGAACAGTTACCTTTAAGACACTAACCTGCTGTCCACAGTTGGAGCTTGGAGTTCATTAATCATTGGTGTTTAATCAAGTCTCCCTTGTCTCCAGGTGACAGAACTGGGCCGGATAGCAAGCCACTATTACATTACCAATGATACAGTGCAGACCTACAACCAGTTGCTAAAACCTACGCTGAGTGAGATTGAACTTTTCAGAGTCTTCTCATTGTCTTCAGAGTTCAAGAACATCACCGTGCGAGAGGTGAGCCTGTGCAGCGTGCTGGAATGGGGAGTTGGGATTCACTGACAAGGGGCTTGGTTTCTCTCCTTGGCCACTTGGCTGTTCCTTGACCAGTTTGCTCCTTGTGGTAGGAGGAGAAGCTGGAGCTTCAGAAGTTGTTGGAGAGGGTGCCCATTCCTGTAAAGGAAAGCATTGAGGAGCCCAGTGCCAAGGTGAGCCCATCTGCTCTTTGCTTGGGATAAGGATCAGGATATAAGGATCAGTTTGCATAATCTCCCAAAAGTTGAACCTTGAATTTGAGCTTGTGTCTGTTAACCGACTCAGTTCTCCCAGTTTTTGCATCCTTCTCAAATTTTTTTATATGCAGTAACAGTTATTTCTTGTCTGTACATCAAGAGTTGTAGAAGATCTGACCTGGCATGGAGCCAGAACTGAAAAGTAATTTACTGTCATGGCTTATTTGTGATTGGCCTCCTGCTGGCCTCATTGCTTCTTTCCAGATCAATGTGCTTCTCCAAGCCTTCATCTCACAGCTGAAGCTGGAGGGCTTTGCTCTGATGGCTGACATGGTGTATGTTACCCAGGTGAGGGCAGAATTGTGCTGAGGCTGCGAGAAGGGGGCAAACATTTTCGATCATTTGTGTGCTGTGGGTGATGTGGAGAAAGGAAGCCAGGCGCTAGTGAGTTAGAAGGAATGCTTTGCTTTGCCTGGGTTGACTAGTTGGTTAATGCACATGTGGTATAGCTGCTCTGTTGTACTAATCCTGAGCATGTGGGGCAGGTTAGGTTCTCAGAGGGAACTCTGGGAGACTGTGTCTGCCTTCAAAAAGACAGTAATCCATAGGATACAATGTCCACTTGCAACAGGGAAGGGATTTCCCACTGTGGCTGTAGAGCTTATAAATCAAACAAAAAAGGTTTCTTAGCTATCCTTTGTCTTTACCATTAAGGGTAGGTCACCAGTACCTTCACTTACATTGGAATCCTGAATGCTAAGTAAGTCAGAAGCCTTAAAATCACGCAGTGCATGTGAGATTAAAATGTGCTATGACTTTGAGCTGCACTTTTCTAACTGGTCTGCATTCAACAAGCATCTACCTTCTAGAAAGGTGACTAGAAAGTGACTCCAGAGGGGCGAGTTTCTGGGCTGGTGTGAGTGATTGCATCAGAGCTGAAAGTGGTTAAACCATGGGTAGAGTAGCTTCACAAGGCCCAGGGATGATGGAGACCTAACTGTGGGAATCTTCTTTCCCCAGTCGGCTGGCCGGTTGATGCGAGCGATTTTTGAAATTGTCCTGAACCGAGGTTGGGCACAGCTTACGGACAAGACTTTGAACCTCTGCAAGATGATTGACAAGCGCATGTAAGGGCCCAGTAAGCCTGAGGCTGATCACTGTTGGGGTCCCAGACTGAATGCATTGGAGTGCATCTGATCTCTAGTCCTGATACTTAGAGGGTGACGTGAACCCTGGTGAAAGTTAAGGAGAAGGAAAACCCTCTGGGGGGCTGGGTGTAGTGGGGACGGCGGTCACTGTTGACTCTCAGGTCTCACTGCTGTCACAGTTTCCAGTGTCTTTCTCTAGTGAGAAAGTATCTTGTGAGGTTGGGGCTAACCTGTTGGAAATGACAATGAGGGCAATTTGCTATGGTCCTACAGAAGGGACCAACAGCTTTGTCACCTTCCTGGACAGGTGGCAGTCGATGTGTCCTCTGCGCCAGTTCCGGAAACTCCCCGAGGAAGTAGTGAAGAAGATTGAGAAGAAAAACTTTCCCTTTGAGCGTCTGTATGATCTGAATCATAATGAGATAGGTGTGTGAGAAGCTCTCATCCTCTGGTCCTCACAGCCCGGGCTTCTTTCTTAGCCTTCACTCTCTAGTTCCTGGGGCTTGTGCCAATGACCTGTGTTCATTTCCCACATCCCCTTGAACTACAGGCCAGCTCTTGGTCTTGGGACTTTGAATCCTTGGGCTCCACAGAGTAAAGGGGGTGAGCCTACCCTTTTCCCACAGTGGTCTTCAGCCTAGTTTATAGATAGGCTACTATGGCTGGGTTGCAGCCCCTATTTCTCATTTCTTCCTAGGTGAGCTTATCCGCATGCCGAAGATGGGGAAGACCATCCACAAATATGTCCACCTGTTTCCCAAATTGGAGTTGTCAGTGCACTTGCAGCCCATCACACGTTCCACCCTGAAAGTGGAGCTGACCATCACACCGGATTTCCAGTGGGATGAAAAAGTAAGGCTTTGCTGGGAGGGGGCAGAGGGGCAGGAGATGGTGAGGGAGCTGGACCCGAGGTGCTGAGGTCCCACACAGGCTCATGTCCTTTTACCTGTTTGTGCTGGCAGGTCCACGGTTCGTCAGAGGCATTCTGGATTCTGGTGGAGGATGTGGACAGTGAGGTGATCCTGCACCATGAGTATTTTCTACTCAAGGCCAAGTATGCCCAGGACGAGCATCTCATTACGTTCTTCGTGCCTGTCTTTGAACCGCTGCCCCCTCAGTACTTCATCCGGGTGGTGTCTGACCGCTGGCTCTGTGAGTGTCCCCTAGGAACAGGCCCTCTGAGGACAAGAGGAGGTCTTGGACTTTGTGGCGGGCTTGCCCTTGTTTGAGAGCAATGCATGTGCTGTCAAGGGTTTCTGCTTCACAGGGGCGCTGGAGGGCTGTTGGGGAAAGACAGAATGCTTACTCTCCTTGCTCTTTCTTCCTGGCAGCTTGTGAGACGCAGCTGCCTGTGTCCTTCAGGCACCTGATCCTGCCAGAGAAGTATCCTCCTCCCACCGAGCTGTTGGACCTGCAGCCCTTGCCCGTGTCTGCTCTCAGAAACAGTGCCTTTGAGAGCCTTTACCAGGATAAATTTCCCTTCTTCAATCCCATCCAGACCCAAGGTGAGTGTTCTCATTCCCAGATAGTGGGTCCCCTTGAAGGCCTTTTTTCTTTTTCTTTTCTTTCTTTTCTTTTTTTTTTTTTTTAAATTAAAAAAATTACTTGAGTGATAGAGAAACAGTTAGCATCTACTGGTTCACACCCAGATGCTTCCAACAGGTGGGGCTAGGCCAGGGTTGAAGGCAGGAGCTGAGAGCACAATACAGGCCTCCCCTGTAGGGTACAGGAATCCAGGTACTGGAGTCAGCAGCTCGGAGTTGATCCCAGGCACCCTGGTGTGGGATGTGGGCATGTTGTCATCTAGGCTAAGCTCCCACTCCCCTCAGAGGCATTTGAAGAGTACCTGGAAGCAGTGTGTTCTGCAGCAGGCAGGGAACCAGGCGTTTCAAGTTCTTGGTAGACT
This sequence comes from Lepus europaeus, assembly GCF_033115175.1. NCBI lineage: Eukaryota > Metazoa > Chordata > Mammalia > Lagomorpha > Leporidae > Lepus > Lepus europaeus. The sequence continues at coordinate 86,220,824 of NC_084839.1, read as the reverse complement.
TGGCAACCCAGCAGCCTGTCAGGGACCACTAGGACCCTCTGTTTCCTGAAAACTCCTTGGCCCCTGTTGGATTTGCATTGCCACTCTGCATGGAGACTGAGGTGAGAGGAACAAGGCCTTTCCATGTGTACTGTCATTTCTTAGGCTTAGGGTGTTAGATCCTGCCCCTGATGTTCAAGTACTGCACTAGGGCATGTGGCGTTGATGGAGGCTTCCTCTATCATGAGTAACAGTGCGTTCACACAGCATGCTCTGTGCTCTGAGTACTTGGCTGAGTACAGCACCATTGTTTTCTCTGTTAGTCCTTCTACCTGTCCTTTGAGGGGTTTACCATCTGAGCTTCAGCCATTGGGGTCCCATTTTATAAATGAGGAAATAGGCGTGAACAGGTACCCCAAATAAACCAGCTAATACATAATGCAACTTTGAAAGGCAGAGTCATAGAGAGGCAGAGAGAGAGAAAGAGGTATTCCATCGAGAGAGAGAGAGATGTTTCATCTGCCAGTTCACTCCCCAGAAAGCCACAATGGCTGAAGCTGGACCAATCCAAAGCCAGGAGCCAGGAGCTTCTGGATCTCCTATGTGGGTGCAGGGGCCAAGGACTTGGGCCATCTTCCACTGCTGTCCCAGGCCATAGCAGAGAGTTGGCTCAGAGATGGAGCAACCAGGACTTGAACTGGCACCCACATGGGATGCTAGTACTTCAGGCAGCAACTTCACCTACTACGCCACAGTGCCTGGCCCCTTATTTTTTCTTTCTTTTTTTAAAGATTTTTTTGTTTATTTGAAAGAGTTACAGAGAAGCAGAAGCAGAGAGAGAGAGAGAGAGAGAGAGAGAGAGAGGTCTTCCATCCACTGGTTCACTCCCCAAATGCCTGCAATGGTTGGAGCTGGGTCGATCCAAAGCCAGGATCCAGGAGCTTCCTCCAGGTCTCCCACGTGCGTGCAGGGGCCCGAGGACTTGGGCCATCTTCCACTGCTTTCCCAGGGCATAAGAGAGAGCTGAATGGGAAGTGGAGCAGCTGGGACTCAAACCAGCACCCACACGGGATGTCAGCACTGCAGGCAATGGCTTTACCTGCTATGCCACAGTGCCAGCCCCTTAATTTAGCCTTGATGCTAGGGCGTAGTCTTCGCTTCCATGTTAGACTGTTGCAGGAAATACATGATAGTATTAAAGGCACAGAAGAAGCTAGACCATTCCCTTTATTCTGCATCCTAGTCCCTGAGAAGCAAAGAAAGATGCTTGGCTTCTTTTTGCTTTGGCTGTCCCACAAATCTCCAGGGGCCTTGAAGGTTTCAGAGGACACAGCGGGCTGAGCCTGCCTTGGAGGCACCTGTGCCATCAGCCCTTTGCTGCACTCTACAGCTGACTGACCTCGTCCCAGTCTCTCCTCTCCTGCTACTCACACTACTTCTCTGTCGACCTCCAGTGTTCAACACTGTGTACAACAGTGACGACAACGTGTTCGTGGGGGCCCCCACGGGCAGCGGGAAGACCATCTGTGCGGAGTTTGCCATCCTGCGGATGCTGCTGCAGAACTCGGAGGGGCGCTGCGTCTACATTACCCCCATGGAGGCCCTGGCAGAACAGGTGTGTGATGGGGTGCTCTGGCAGGTGTGCTTCCCCAGAAGCCATGTCATCTGGTTCCGCACCAAGGTTTTCTAGCCCTCATATAATTAGGGTGATTTCCAGAGTTTACGTTCTAAAGAGAGCCTGCCCCGCACTTCAAGGCTGGTCTGGGATAGGAGAGCTGCGTGAGCGCTGCAGAGCAAGCCTCTCTGCTTAGCTTCAGGCATACTTTGTAGTAAGTTGGAAGACGTCTGGTATGACCTAATGTTCTTCTGCCCTCCTGCACCCTGCTCTCCAGGTGTACATGGACTGGTATGAGAAGTTTCAGGACAGGCTCAACAAGAAAGTGGTGCTGCTGACAGGGGAGACCAGCACGGACCTGAAGCTGCTGGGCAAAGGCAACATCATCATCAGCACCCCTGAGAAATGGGACATCCTCTCCCGGCGCTGGAAGCAGCGCAAGAACGTCCAGAACATCCACCTCTTCGTGGTGGATGAGGTCCACCTGATCGGGGGAGAGAATGGGGTAGGCCTGGGCCTCACGCTGCAGCCGGGGCTGGGACTGATTGGGTGCACTGGGCCCTGTATTTGTATCCGAGGCTGGAGACTAAGGATTCTGCCTGCTGCCTCCTTCCAAACGGCTGATGATGTGAGATTTCTTTGTAGAGCTCTTGGAAACCAGCATGGCTTAGTGAATATCGGCTCCTGTGGAGAAGGCAGGAGGCAGGAGAGCCCCTAGTTAGAAGGAAGACTTAGGAGATCACTTTGAGGCTGTTGGGTGATTTATTGAAGGGCACTAGGGGCAGAGTTTGGGGAACCTGGGTCTGGAGTGACACTCTGCTCCCTCTTTTTCAGCCTGTCTTAGAAGTTATCTGCTCCCGTATGCGCTACATCTCCTCCCAGATCGAGCGGCCTATTCGCATTGTGGCACTTAGCTCCTCGCTCTCGAATGCTAAGGACGTGGCCCACTGGCTGGGCTGCAGTGCCACCTCCACCTTCAACTTCCACCCTAACGTGCGCCCTGTGCCGTTGGAACTGCACATCCAGGTAGGACCCACTCTCCCCATCCTCCGTGGCCTCAGATACCCCAGCTTACCCAGGTTTGGGAGCCTGTGTGTCTGGTTGTCTTCCTTGGTCTCCAGGGCTTCAACATCAGCCACACACAGACTCGCCTGCTGTCCATGGCCAAGCCTGTGTACCACGCTATCACCAAGCACTCCCCCAAGAAGCCTGTCATTGTCTTTGTGCCATCACGCAAGCAGACCCGCCTCACTGCAATCGACATCCTTACCACATGTGCAGCAGACATCCAGCGGCAGAGGTGGGCCCGGGCCTGGGGGAGGATGAGGGTGAGGTTGAGGGACGCTGGCCCACCCTGAAGGGTGCTCTGTTGATGAGGATCGGCGGTGGCCTCATCAGATTTGGGGCTAGGGCTGCTTGGCTGGTCAGGTATCCGCCTCAGAACAGAGCCACTCTGAGCTCAGACAGTGCTTACGCTACTCAGGTTCTTGCACTGCACGGAGAAGGATCTGATCCCGTACCTGGAGAAGCTAAGTGACAGCACACTCAAGGAAACACTGCTAAACGGGGTGGGCTACCTGCATGAGGGGCTCAGCCCCATGGAGCGACGCTTGGTGGAACAGCTCTTCAGTTCAGGTAAAAAAAAAAAAAAAAAAAAAAAAAAAAAAAAAAAAACTCATGGTGTGGAGTGAGATTGTGTCCAAGGCTCCTCCAGCTGGCATGTGTCAAACTTCAGGGTGTGGGTGATGTTTCCCCATAACACACTCGTTTTCGAAGTACTGTTGGGATTATTCCATCACCTTATTTGATCCTCTCAAGAACCTTGTTGTATAGGGGGGGCAAATATCCCTACTCTTTAGATGAGGAAACAGGCACATCTAAGGTGTTAAAGTCTAAGACTTTCAGCACTACTTGGTTTTCCTTGGATACCTGACTCCCTAAGGTGGGTGCATCTCAGACATTAATATGCAGTAGAGCTCTGATTGTCCCTTCAGTGGTCTCTTGATCACTGTCCCCTGCTTACCTGTGGCGTTTCACAGAGTGGTGGCACTTTGATACTGCCTGGTGGCCCTGCAGTGGCCCTGCCAGAATCACTTACTGTCCCTCTTCCACACTTGAGCCTGTCTAGCTCGGGGCATGCTCATGGTTAGTTCGATTTTGCTTGCTTGTGCTGAGTTAGCCTGTGGCTGAGTTGGTGTTAGTACTTGCCACTGACGGGGCCAGTCCTTGCCACTGTAGTATAAGCCTTGCTTTCCCTAGCCTTTGGATTCTGTGCAGGATAGCCTCATTTCCTCTGGGATGGTCCTTAGAGCAAGGCAGCAGTAGCAGGGAGTTAGCTTTCTCGTAGCGCTGTTAGGTCTCTGAGTCGTGTCGGACCTCAGTCCCCACCAGCCTAGCTCTGAGTTCTGAAACAGCTGCCTGTGCACGAGACAAATCCTGATTTGTCCAGAGAGCCCTGCCTTGAGTCTTCTCTTCCCCTCTGCTGCTCAGGGGCTATCCAGGTGGTGGTGGCTTCTCGGAGTCTCTGCTGGGGCATGAGTGTGGCTGCCCACCTGGTGATCATCATGGACACCCAGTACTACAATGGCAAGATCCATGCGTGAGTACGGTTGGGCTCTGCATAACAAACTTCCCTCCTGAAGTGACCTTAGTCTGCAGATGCAGAAATGAAGATACTATGAAGAAAAAGTATAAGGGAAATAAACACGCAGCAGAAATTCTACCACAGCCATGTGGGACTAGTTGCACATTTGGTTTTTAGTTATTTATTTATTTTTTTTTTTTAAGATTTATTTATTTACTTAAGAAGCAGAGTTACAGATAGAGAGGTCTTCTATCTGCTGGTTTACTCCCCAAATGGCCACAAGGGCTGGAGCTGGGCCTATCCGAAGCCGGGAGCTTCTTCGGGGTCTCCCACATGGGTGCGGGGTCCCAAGCACTTGGGCCATCTCTCAATGCTTTACCAGACCCCAGACCATTAGCAGGGAGCTGGTTCAGAAATGCAGCAGCCAGGACTTGAACCAGCACCTGTATGGAATGCTGGTGCCACAGGCAGAGGCTTAACCCACAATGCCACAGCGCTGACCCCAGGAAGTTAATTTTATTTAACAGTTTTGGAGGTTCACAGACCAAGATTGGGCAGCTCCTTTGGTCTGGCATCTGATGGGCATGAAGGGTGTACAGAGGAAGGTTTACAACTTTGGGGATTAAACATCTGTGAGTTGGATAGGCAGATCTTATTCAAAGCATAGCAAGCCAGGAGGAATGCTACAGGTTATGTTGTTAATCTGTGTTTTATAGGTTAGGAAGACTTCACAGACTTGGTCATGCCCACACACCTGTGTAGTGGCAAGTAGAAAGTTCAGTCTTCCAGCCGGCGCCGTGGCTCAATAGGCTAATCCTCTGCTTTGCGGCGCCAGCACACTGGGTTCTAGTCCCGGTCAGGGCGCCAGATTCTATCCCGGTTGCCCCTCTTCCAGGCCAGCTCTCTGCTATGGCCCGGGAGTGCAGTGGAGGATGGCCCAAGTCCTTGGGCCCTGCACCCGCATGGGAGACCAGGAGAAGCACCTGGCTCCTGCCTTCGGATTAGCGCGGTGCGCCGGCCACAGCGCCCATTGGAGGGTGAACCAATGGCAAAGGAAGACCTTTCTCTCTGTCTCTCTCTCACTGTCCACTCTGCCTGTCAAAAAAAAAAAAAAAAAAAAGCAAGTTCAGTCTTCCTTAGAAAATGTCTGAATAATTTAATCTTTTCTTTAAGATACAGATTATTTTATTGTATGGCTTCATTTTTAATGCCTGAATCTGCTGCTAGGTTTGGGTTTAAGTCAGGTAGCTTGATAACTCAGAAAATATACAGCTATTGTGTTTGGAAACCTTGACTTGCACACTTAATCCTTTAGTGGGGGAATATTTTGCTTTTTTTTTTTTTTTTTTTAAGATTTATTTCTTTTAAAGGTAGAGTTACAGAGAGGGAGAGACAGCTCTTCCATCCACTAGTTCATTCCCCAAGTGGCTACAGTGGTTAGATCTGAGCTGATCCAAAGCGGAGCTTCTTCCAGGTCTCCCAAGTGGTGCAGGGGCCCAAGCACTTGGGCCATCTGCAGCTGCTTTCCCAAACACATTAGCAGAGAGCTGGATTGGAAATGGAGTAGCTGGGACTCAAACCGGTTCCCATTTGGGATGCCAATGCCACAGGCAGCAACCTTACCCGCTACGCCACAGTGCCAGCCCCATATTTTGCTTTTTGACATTAGATAGGTTTGTAGCTTTGGTTCAAGCAACAAATACATGACTCTTACACTTAAAAACTGAAATATCAAATGAAACTTATTTCATCCATAAAAAGTTCATAAAGAGTCTTGCTATAATTTGACCACATGTCCCCATGTTTGCACTTTGATGTGGAAGGCAGGCAGGCTTCTGAGGAGTCCCCCGGTGATGCATCTCTTCCTCTCCCCATCACAGCTACGTGGATTACCCCATATATGACGTGCTTCAGATGGTGGGCCACGCCAACCGCCCTCTGCAGGACGATGAGGGCCGCTGTGTTATCATGTGTCAGGGCTCCAAAAAGGTCAGTGCTGGGCCTGGGCGACACCACCCTCACATGGATTTTGTCATAAGCCGCTCCGCCACATGGAACTCCGCTGCCTTTTAATTTGCTATTGCTGTTGCCACTCTCTGTTGAAGTCTTTGCCCACTGGATGGCGCCATCTTTCCTCACACACTGCTCACTGTTCTGCCCATGTGACTTAGTGTGTCCCATTCCTGCTGCAGAGTATAGCCAGCAGTGCCACATTTTGGACGTGTTTCTCTTGTTTTTTGTATTACTCGTGTGTCTACACAAGAAGTGTTCTCTACTGACTTGCCTGAGGCCCTTCTCTGTGACCATGTTGTCACTGACTTCATTACTACGTCCCCTCCCCCAATCCAGGATTTCTTCAAGAAGTTCTTATACGAGCCATTGCCAGTGGAGTCTCACCTGGACCACTGTATGCACGACCACTTCAATGCGGAGATTGTCACTAAGACCATCGAGAACAAGCAGGATGCTGTGGACTACCTCACCTGGACCTTCCTGTACCGCCGCATGACGCAGAACCCCAATTACTACAACCTGCAGGGTCAGTGGAGCCTGGGTCAGACGCGTGCTGTGCTGGTTTTCCCAGCCCTGCTGGGCTTCTCCTGAGCCTCCCGCCTTGCCTCTGACCTGCACAGGCATCTCCCATCGTCACTTGTCTGACCACTTGTCAGAACTGGTGGAACAGACCCTGAGCGACCTGGAGCAGTCCAAGTGCATCAGCATCGAGGATGAGATGGACGTGGCGCCGCTGAACCTGGGCATGATCGCCGCCTACTACTACATCAACTACACCACCATTGGTGAGGGGCCTTGGCTGCTGGGGTCTGAGTCCGTGGGAGCCTTCTCCTGCCTGAGGGTTTGGAGCCTGCTGGGAGAAGAGATGTCAGGGCTCCCTGTGTGTCACAGGGGTGGTGTCGCAGGAGAGCGCAGCCCTGGCAGGAAACCCTCCCCTCCCTGCCCCTTTTCTGCCTGCTTTCGTCTTTTCCCAAATTGCCTCTTTCTCTGTCAGAGCTCTTCAGCATGTCCCTGAATGCCAAGACCAAGGTGCGAGGGCTTATCGAGATCATCTCCAATGCAGCAGAGTATGAGAACATTCCCATCCGGCACCACGAGGACAACCTCCTGCGGCAGGTGAGGATGTGGGCTCTAGGAGAGCACCTTCGGAAGTCAGACTTGGCCGGTGTGCTCAGACCACACACCCCTCTCTATGGCCCCCCACCTCTATGTCACTCCCACATGACTCCATCCACCATCTTCCTCCCACGTACTTCTGGGTATTGGGAGTTTATGGGCCCGGGCCACATGATGTTTTTGGCCTGAGCTGGTCTCACATCAGCAGCAGCTATTTTTTTTTTTTTTTCCTTCTCGTTTTCTAGTTGGCTCAGAAGGTTCCCCACAAGCTGAATAATCCTAAGTTCAATGATCCCCACGTCAAGACCAACCTGCTTCTGCAGGCTCACCTGTCGCGCATGCAGCTGAGTGCCGAGCTGCAGTCAGACACAGAGGAGATCCTCAGTAAGGTAGAGTGTGGGTGTGGAGTGGAGGCCTAGGAAGCTTGGGGCCAGCCCTGCCTGCTCTCACCATCCTGTCCCCATTCAGGCTATCAGGCTCATCCAGGCCTGTGTGGACGTCCTCTCCAGCAATGGGTGGCTCAGCCCTGCTCTGGCAGCCATGGAACTGGCCCAGATGGTCACCCAGGCCATGTGGTCCAAGGACTCGTACCTGAAGCAGCTGCCACACTTCACCTCAGAGCATATCAAACGTTGCACAGACAAGGTGAACTGGGTGGGGGACCAAGAGCCAAGTGTGCTGGACTGGGGATGGTTGCGGGGTGAGTCCTGGTCGGGGAGACCTCCAGATCTGACCCTCTGGGGGTGTCCATGTTGAGGTGTTTGAGGAGCTTCAGCGGCACCGCTTTAGATGACCTCCCAGCATGGGAAGTCGGTGAGCAGCTCCATGGGCCCTTGTCCTTTGCTCTTGGTCTGCATTCTCTTCGCTGACTTCTGAATACCCGATGCAGGGCGTGGAGAGTGTTTTCGACATCATGGAGATGGAGGATGAAGAACGAAATGCATTGCTTCAACTGACTGACAGCCAGATCGCTGATGTGGCCCGCTTCTGCAACCGCTACCCTAACATTGAGCTGTCTTACGAAGTGGTGGAGAAGGACAGCATCCGCAGGTGAGCCAGAGGGCCAGGCAGCCTGCCCGGGGTCCCTGCTGGGCACAGCATGACCGTGTGCCTTGCTGATGTGCTGCCCACCCCGCCCCCCTCCCCCAACAGTGGCGGACCAGTTGTGGTGCTGGTGCAGCTGGAGCGAGAGGAGGAAGTCACAGGCCCTGTTATCGCACCCCTCTTCCCACAGGTACGTCCTGGCAGCTGGCTTCCCCAGGCATTGACTTGAGGCCCTATCCACTGGCTAGGTCCTGGGGATGAGGGTGCAGTGTCACTGGGGGATAGGAATTCAAAGTGATAGTGAACTTACAGGCTCAGAATTAATCTTGGAGCCACGAGTTGTTTTCTCTATTTTCCTACATACCTTTTATAATTCAGATGATTGACAGTGTTCCATGCATCACTGCGCTGTGTTGTCAGTCTGTATGGTATGTGTGTATTCATTTGTCTTTCCATGTTTTTAGGACACTTGGGCTTTTCTGTTGGTATTTCTTTCACACTCTGTTTCACTCTGTGTAGAGACAGAGCTCCCTGCCACTGCTTCGCTCTAAACGCTCACCAAGGGCTGGTACTGAGCTGGGCTGAAGTGGGAGCATGATCCCGGTCTCCCCTGTGGATGGCAGGAACTGAGTCACTTGGGCCATCCCCTTTCCCCCACCTCTCCCCACCGTGTATTACTTGTGCGTATTAGCAGGAAGCTGGAATCAGGAACTGGAGCCCAGAACAAGTTCAGCAGGCTCTGAGGAAAGAGTGCTTTACACTGGGAGACTTAGGCTTTATGACTGGAGTGGCCAGCAGAGAGGCGAGGCTTCAGTGAAATGAGCCCTCTCAGGGCCTGCTTTGGCTCCTCGGCTGCAGGCTCACCCCATGGCAGGGATTTTTCTCATCAGGAACATAGGCCTTGTACTTAAACTCCCTGAGGAACTCGAAGCTGCCAGCACCTAGACTGTGTCTGTAACAGTACGATCTTGGGTTCAGTGGCAAGCGCTAAATAGAAGTACCTTGGGACAAGGGCCAACAAATGAGTTGTTCCATCTCCCAAAAGTTAGGGGGGCAGGCACATGCCTAGCAGTTAAGATGGCTGCATCCCGTGTTGGAGGGCCTGAGTTCAAGTCTTGGCTCTGCTCCTGGTTCTGGCTTCCTGCTAATGCACATCTTGGGACGCAGCAGTGGGCCTGGTAGTTGGGTCATGGAGACCTGGATCGGGTCCCCAGTCCCAGGCGTTTGGGGAGTGAACCAGTGCATAGGAGCTCTTATTTCTCTGCCTGTCAAATGAATAACAATAAAAAGTGTTTCACTGGGTCCATTTGAGACATGTAGTTTCAAAATTTTAGGTATATCAAATTGTGTTTCAGGAAGAAAGGAATTTGGAAAGCTTTGTCTGGTTTTTGTTATTCTGCTTTTGTAACCATTCTCACGGTCAGCTATAGCCATCAAGTTTTACAAATTCTTGGTTTTTGGTCCCTGCAGAAACGTGAAGAGGGCTGGTGGGTAGTGATCGGAGATGCCAAGTCCAACAGCCTCATCTCCATCAAGAGGCTGACCCTGCAGCAGAAGGCCAAGGTGAGTGCGCTGGCCCAGCGTTTGTTCTCAGGCAGGGCAGGGTGAGAACTCCTCCCCTGGGTTCATGTCTTCCTGATTTCTGCCTGCTCTCTCTAGGTGAAGCTGGACTTCGTGGCCCCCGCCACCGGGGCCCACAACTACACTTTGTACTTCATGAGTGACGCTTACATGGGCTGTGACCAGGAGTACAAATTCAGTGTGGATGTGAAAGAAGCCGAGACAGACAGCGACTCGGATTGAATCCCGAGGCGTCAAGGATAGTTGAACGTGAACTAGGAACCCAGTTGTAGGGATCTTGGCCATGGAGATCAGATCTGTGGGCCTGGCACTGTTTCAGCCCCCCCTCCCCCCCTTTTGTCTTTCACGAGCTCGCAGTCCACACTGTGGACCTGGTGTCTGCAGGTGTCACGTGAAGCTTAAACCGTGTACAGCGTTTGTAGGCATGTTCTTCCAGTTTGTCAGATGTTCTAATAAAATGACTTGGAGAAACCATTTGTCTTCATATTAGTCCATTCAGAAGATTCTTCTTCCATCCTGAGGCCTTGCCTCAGACATTTGTTATGTTAGCTACTGAACTTGCTTATAATCAGGCCCTTTGGGAACAAAACTGGGACTGTCACTTGTGCCCATCTCAGTCAGGAGGAGGAGATGGGTAGTGTCCCCTCCTAGAGGGAGGCAGCACAGAAGGGAGATGTGACCCATTCTTGGTAAACTGACTGTAATCTGCATCTTCAGATTTTCTTTCTAAATTCCTACCTTCTGTTCTTTATGAATAACTGCACAAAACCAAAGATGATTCTGAAGGGCAATTTCCCTAGGGTCCAAAGACCTCTTTCTGCAAAATATTAAGAAGCCCAAAGAACCTTTAGGTTATGCCTCTTGGTATTTATTAAGAATAAAAACACCTTAAATTAAAATAACTAGGGCTGGTGCTGTGGTGTAGCCCGTAAAGTTGCCTCCTGCAGTGCCAGCATCCCATTTGGGCACCAGTTCAAGATCCAGCTGCTCTACTTCCAATCCAGCTCTCTGCTATGGCCTGGGAAAGCAGTCTAAGATGGCCAAAGTGCTTGGGCCCATGCACCCACGTGGGAGAACTGGAAGAAGCTCCTGGTTTCTGGCTTCAGATTGGCCAGCTCCGGCTGTTGCAGCTATTTGGGGAGTAAACCAGTGGACAGAAGATCTCTCTGCCTCTGCCTCTGCTTCTTTGTAACTCTGCCTTTCAAATAAAAAAAAAAAAAAAAAATTGAAATAACTATTATTTCACTCATTAAAAGTTAACTTCATTTTAAAATAATATGTTAGCTTTTAAGATGGATTTATTTATTCATTTATTTAAAAGAGCAACAAAGAGGGAGACAGATCTTCCATCATTCTCCAAATGGCTACAAGAGCCAGGGCTGGGACAGGCCAAAGCCAGGAGCCCAGAACTTATCCTGGTCTTCTACATGGGTGGCAGGGTCCGTCTGCTGTCTTCCCAGGCACATTTGCAGGAAGCTGGATCAGAAGTGGAGTAGCTGGGACTTGAACTGGCACTCTAACCTGAGAGGTTGGCATTGAAGAGGTGACTTAATGCACTGTGTCACAAAACCAGCCACTATGTTTTATTTAAAAATGACTTCCAAAACAAACCCAGGGAGAAGTGTGGAATGTATGGTTTTGCAAATCTCTAAGGTCTGGCTTAATGACCATTGGAGTCTGAACTGGTTCTACAATCTTCTATGTGGTTTGAGGTGAGCTGGCTTTACAAAGACATAGAGCTGGAAAAGGGAGGCGTTGTTTTGTTTTTTAAGATTTATCTATTTGAAAGTCAAAGTTACACAGAGGAGAGAGAGAGGTCTTCCATCTGACGGTTTACTCCCCAACTGGCCATAACTGCCAGAGCTGCACCGATCTGGAGCCAGGAGCCAGAAGCCTCCTCTAGGTCTCCCACACGGGTGCAGGGGCCCAAGGACTTGGGCCATCTTCCACTGCTCTCCCAGGCCATAGCAGAGAGCTGGATCAGAAGTGGAGCAGCCAGGTCTCAAACTGGCACCCATATGGGATGCTGGCACCTCAGACCTGGGCGTTAACCTGCTGAGCCACAGTGCTGGCCCCGGAAGGAGTTTTAAAATTGTTCAGATAATTATGGCTATTCTTTTGATACTACATTAATATTCTTCAAATAGTAACTTTATTCAGAGTTACACAGAGAGAGGAGAGGCAGAGAGAGAGAGAAGGCTTTCTCAGGCCATAGCAGAGAGCTGGATCGGAAGAGGAGCAGCTGGGACTCGAACTGGTGCCCATATGGGATACCGGCACTTCAGGCCAGGGTGTTAACCCGCTGTGCCACAGCGCCAGCCCCCAAGGTAGAAGTTTCTTAAAGGCAATGTAGAATCTGAAACTTCACCCATTCTTTTTGTTTGTTTTTAAAGATCTATTTATTTGAGAGGCAGAGAGGAAGAGGAGAGACAAAGATGTTCCATCTGCTAGTTCACTTCCAAGATGGCCACAAAAGCCCATGGTGGGCCAGGCTGAAGCCAGGAGGTTTATTGTGGTCTCCCACATGGGTGCAGGGATCTGAGCATTTTGGCCATCTTCCACTGCTTTCCCAGGTGCATTAACAGGGAGCTGGATCAGAAGTGGAGCAGGTGGATTCCAACTGGAGCTCATATGGGGTGCCAGTATTGCAGGCAGTGGCTTAACCTGCTATGCCCCACCTGGCTTCTATTCAGTTCTGTTAAACCTCAGTGACTTTACTTTTTTTTTTTTTTTTTTTTAATAGATTTATTTGAAAGGCAGAGTCTTTAGGAGGGAAAGATCTTCTATCCATTGGTTCACTCCACTGTGCTGGGCCAGGCCAAAGCAAAGAGCCTGAAACTCCATCTAGGTCTCACATGGATGGCAGGGCCCAAGCAGTTAGGCCATCTTCCCCTGCTTTCCCAGGTGCATTAGTCAGGAGCTGGGTAAGAAGCAGGACAGCCAGGACTAGAACTGGCACCCACCCAGGATGCTGGTGTTGCCGGCCATGGCTTAACCTGCTATACCACGATGCTGGCCCTGTTTACACTTTGAGTGAATTTTACCCATGAATTGTAATGTCGTGCATTGGTCATTTGGAAAGTGTTGGATCATTGAAATACGCACTTCTACGAAACGTGTATATATTTCACCGCCAATAAAGCTCATGGTAGAAATACAAGTTTTCAGAAATGCAAATTTTTGCTTGAGAGCTTTTATCAGTTATTTACTGGGAAGTAAAAGATTTATTCCATTAATTTTTCAGAAAATGGTTAGCCAAATAGCCAAGTCTAAATACTGTAATTTGGGGCTGGTGCTGTGGCATAGCGGTTAAGGCCACCGTCTGCAGTGCCGGCATCCCATATGGGTGCTGGTTCAAGTCCCAGCTGCTCCACTTCTGATCCAGCTCCCTGCTGTGGCCTGGGAAAGCAGTGGAAGATGGCCCCAGTGCTTGGGCCCCTGTACCCGCTCCATTTGGGCAGTGCACCAGCAGATGGTAGATTCTTTCTCTCTCTGCCTCTCTTTAACTCCACCTTTCAAATAAATAAATAAATCTTTAAAAATAAATACCATAATTTGCTAGTTTCTTCAAGTAAAACTGGTGTGCCGTGAAGAACACAGCTCTTTGCCTAGTTCACTGTGCCATTGTCCAACTGCTTTCCTCAGCCACACTTCCACGTGCAGCAGTCCCATTTTCCCACAGAATGTCAGATTCCCAGGGGTTGACACTGCATTTTTACTGGTTCTGTGAGAACATGTCTCAGTGCGTGGCAGTGTCACGTGGTGTAGACAACTCCTAATAGTTTGGTGCCAACACTTGACCCCAGATTCCCCCTGAAAGGGTCTTGGGACTTTGAGAAACTGCTCTAGGTACTGCCCGAGACCTTTCTAAAATCCAAGGTCAGCATGATTTCTACCATATGAGAAACAGAAGACAGCAGCTCTGGGTCAGTGCTCACGTCCAGATCTTGGAAGTGCCTACTGGAGACAACCTGCTGCAGGCTGAAGAACCTGCTTACGGCAGTGTTTGCGACTTTTCCTGTTATCACTCCCCTTAGGAGCCTTGTTAGGTCTTTTTCCAAACTGCCCCGCCATGAAAGTGTAATGCCATTGACTACACTGCACTTAGGTCCTGGGGGGGTCTTTAAGAAGGCCACGAGTCAGTCTCCCAATATTTCTTCATTTTGGCCCACTGAAGAACCAATATGTCTACCTCTTTGAGAATGTATGGCCTTGGCCAATCATAACTCTCCTGTATTAGTGTTTTGTCACATTAACAAAATACTTGAGGTAGCTAACCATTCCTAAAGAAATGGAAGGGCCAGTGCTGTGGCTTAGCCGGTAAAGCCACTGCCTGCAGTGCTGGCATCCCATATGGATGCCGGTTCAAATCCCGGCTGCTCCACTTCCAATCTAGCTCTCTGCTATGGCCTTGGGAAAGCAGTAGAAGATGGCCCAAGTCCTTGGGCCCCTGCACCCATGTGGGAGACCCAGAATAAGCTCCTGGCTCCTGGCACTACAGCCATTGCGGCCAACTGGGGAGTGAACCAGCGGATGGAAGACTTCTCTCTCTCTCTCTCTGCCTCTCCTTCTCTCTCTGTATAACTCTGACTTTTAAATAAATAAATCAATCTAAAAAAAAAAAAAATGGAGCCAGCATGATGCCGGCATCCCATATGGGTGCCTGTTCCAGTGGGGACTCCTCCACTTCTGATCCAGTTCCCTGATAATGTGCTTAGGAAAGAAGCAGAAGATGGCCCAGGTGCTTGGGCCCCTGCACCCATGTGGGAGACCCAGAGGAAGCTCCTGGCTTCAGCCTGGGCTTTTGTGGCCATTTGGGGAGCAAACCAGCAGATGGAAGATCTCTAATTCTGCCTTTTTTTTTTTTTTTTTTTTTTTTTTTTGACAGGCAGAGTGGATAGTGAGAGAGAGACAGAGAGAAAGGTCTTCCTTTTGCCGTTGGTTCACCCTTCAATGGCCGCTGCGGCCGGCGCATCTCGCTGATCCAAAGCCAGGAGCCAGGTGCTTCTCCTGGTCTCCCATGCGGGTGCAGGGCCCAAGCACTTGGGCCATCCTCCACTGCCTTCCCGGGCCATAGCAGAGAGCTGGCCTGGAAGAGGGGCAACCGGGATAGAATCTGGTGCCCCAACCGGGACTAGAACCCGGTGTGCCGGCACCGCAAAGCGGAGGATTAGCCTATTAAGCCACGGTGCTGGCCTGCCTTTCAAATAAATAAAATAAATCTTCATAATTCAGGAGGTTCAAGGGTTTGCATCTGGCAATGGTCTTGATGGCAGAGTTCCAAAGTGGTGCAAGGCGGCACCGGCATCCCATGTGGGCGCCAGGTTCTAGTCCCAGTTGCTCCTTTTCTAGTCTAGCTTTCTGCTGTGGCCTGGGAAGGCAGTGGAGGATGGCCCAGGTGCTTAGGCCCTGCACCTGCATGGAAGACCAGGAAGAAGCACCTGGCTCCAGGTAGGTGCAGCTCCGGCCATGGCGGCCATTTAGGGAGAGAACCAATGGAAGGAAGACCTTTCTCTCTCTCTCTCTCTCTCTCTGTCAAAAAACAAAAAAACCCAAAGTGGTGCAAGGCTTCACCTAGTAAGAGAAAGGGGTCGTGTGTGTCTGCCTGGCCTCTGTTTCTACGAAGCCATTAGGATTAAATCATGGGGGGGGGGGGGGCGGTTGCTTCTCCTCACATGACCAGATCTAATCTTACCTCCCAAAGGCTCCACCTCTAAATACCACAATGAGATTAAGTGTCCACCCTCTTAACACCTCACATGAAACCTTCCCCCACCACTGGACCCTTAAGGGTCTTTCCCCATTTACTTTGTGGTATCCTCCATTGCCATCACAGCATAATGGTCCAGGATGTATGAGGGTTTCTAAGGAAAAGCAGAGGCTTCCTTTACTCTGAGCAAACCCAAATTAAGAAATATTTCCTTTAACACTGGTTGAACTTTTTTTTTTAAAGATTTTACTGGGGTCGGCGCTGTAGTGTAGCATGTTAAGCTGCCATCTGCAGTGCCAGTAACCCATATAGGGGCCAGTTCGAATACTGGCTGCTCCACTTCCAATCCAGCTCTCTGCTATGGCCTGGGAAAGCAGAAGGCCCAAGTCCTTGGGCCCCTGCATCCGCAAGGGAGGTTCAGAGGAAGGTCCTGGCTCCTGGCCGGCCCAGCTAAGACCACTGCGGGCATCTGGCAAGTGAACCAGCAGATGGAAGACTTCTCTATGGCCGGTGCCGCGGCTCAATAGGCTAATTCTCCGCCTTGTGGTGCCGGCACACCGGGTTCTAGTCCCAGTCGGGGCGCCGGATTCTGTCCCGGTTGCCCCTCTTCCAGGACAGCTCTCTGCTGTGGCCCGGGAAAGCAGTGGAGGATGGCCCAAGTGCTTGGGCCCTGCACCCCATGGGAGACCAGGAGAAGCACCTGGCTACTGCCTTTGGATCAGTGGCTGGCCACTGGAGGGTGAACCAGGCAAAGCAAGATCTTTCTCTCTGTCTCTCTCTCTCTCCCTGTCCACTCTGCCTGTCCAAAAAAAAAAAAAAAAAAAAATTCTCTAGCTCTTTCTGCCTCTGCCTCTAACTCTGTAGATCGGGGCTGGCATTGTGGCACAGTAGGTCAAGCTGAGGCCTGCAAGCCGGCATCCCATACGAGCTCCAGTTCGAGTTCCAGCTGCTCCACTTCCAATCCAGCTCCCTGCCAATGTGCCTGGGAAAGCAGTGGAAGATGGCACATGTGCTGGGGCCTCTGCACCCACATGGGAGACCTGGAACAAGCTCCTGGTTCTTGGCTGCAGCCTGGCCCAGCTCTAGCCATTGCAGCCATTTGGGGAGTGAACCAGAGACAGGAAGACCTTTCTGTCTCTCCCTCTCAAACAAATAAATCTTTAAGGAAAAAAAAAACCTGGGCCTCAAACCAGCACTCATATGTGATGCCAGTGTTGCAGGTGGTAGCCTGACCTGCTGCGCCACAATGCTGGCCCCTAGTAGAATGTCTTAAACATAGAAATTTACCCAGAAACTGGGAAGGCAGAACCTATTTCAGACAAGGATTTACCACAGAATTTTAAAAAATGAACTGTTCTTATAAAATAGAGGACTTTGGACTCAAATGTATTATTTTTATAAAGTTTACAATTTCGGAAAGGTCTGAGACACACTCTCCCTCCTACATATAGATAAGGGAACTTCAAAAAGTTCATGGAAAGTGGAATTAAAAGATGTTTATTTTGGTGCAAAAATTTTTTTTTGAAACCAATGATCTTTTCACAATATACAATCTCTGGGAACTTTCTGACATACCCTTGTATACACACACACACACACACACAAATAGTATACTCCCCACCCACCCAAATTTAACATTGTATCCCAAAGCAAGCAAACTCTGTGGGATAACAAAAATGGACTGGTATTCTGTAGCTCTTTACTGAGGGCCTCGTGTCAAAGGCGGGGAAAAGCCAGCCACTGTGCGGCTCCAGGCCTCTTCTGGAGTCTGCAGAGAAGCCAGCCAAATTGAATCACGGTCCAGGATGCTCCTCCAGGCCCTCCTGGGACTGGCAAAGTCTCATCACACTTTCTCAGGGACCGTGACGCCGAAGTCCAGGCAGCTCAGAGGCCTTCAGGTTGCTGGTACTTCCAGAAGGCCACCTCCCCATCATCACTGCAGGAGGCCAGCAGCCCCCGCTCCTTGGGGTTCCAGGCCACGCAGTTGACATCCTGGGAATGGGCCTGGCGCAAATGGGCCGTCAGGGAGAAGGTGGGCTGCTGTGGGTCCGAGCTGGGATCCTCCTCAAATACCCGGATGGCATCGTCCCCACAAGCTGTAGCCAGGGCCCCGGTCAGCTGACACCTGGGAGAAACGTGCCATCAGGAGGTGTGCAGACGGCTCTTCCCTCCCCATGAGGCAAACTGGGCAAGAGAGAGATCTGTTCTACAGCCTGTTCTCTTCCAAGCTGCAGGCCTCAGCTCAGTCTTACTTTAGAATGTCCCTAAGACAGAGCCACGAGCAGCACCTCCCTCGGTCTGCAGATGCCTCCATACTCCTTCCAGTTATAACTAACCTAAAAACCACAAGCAGCTCTGAACAGCACACTTCTCATTGAGCATAAGCAGTTTCCCATGCTTTGAAGTCTTTTTTTAACTGATATAATAGGCTACTGAGTTTTACCTTATTTGCTTAAGTCCACTTTTCTTGCAACATACTTGTATACATTACTCCAAACTGTTTGCTAATACTACTACTAATGGTTGGATGCCTATGAACTTTTTCCATTGTTTAGCATTAATTCTTAGGCCTCCCTCACTCTCAGGGCCAGAACGATCTTCTGACTAACTCTCCCTTCGTGTTACCAAACCGTAACAACCCCAGCCACCGATCCACAGATTCAGTCCTGCTCTCTGAACGGAATGGCGCTGCGTGAATCCTGGGGCTGGTGCTGCCCTCACAGCCTGCGCTCCTAACCAGGGCTCCTGGGTCTAAGGATGAGTCCTGCCCCTGGGACTCGCAGGCCGGCTGGCTCTAGAAGGTGGACAGGGGGCCTCATCTACAGAAACGGGGCGGCTCTTCTCTTGTGCTCCGCAGGTAGCAGGGCAGAGGGTCACGATCTCTCTCAAATCCCTGCTTTACCGGGAGTGGAGTGGGGATGGAGGTCTTACCAGGCAATGTCGTAAATGGCCCTGGAGTGGAAGCCAGACAAAGTGCAGACACACTTCCAGCTGGGGGCAGAGCCGCTGCACACCAGCCCTGCAAGACAGACCGGTTCTGAGCCCGAGGCTTCGGCAGAGGGACTGCGCACCGCAGACTTCAGGCCATTCTGAGTCGCCGTGTCCGTCCCCGTTGCCATCCTCACCGGCCCGCAGCACACACTGTGGCCACACGGGTCTTCCTGGAGCAGAACTCCAAGGACGAAATGCTCCCGTCCTGCCGCAGACTATCGCGTACCTTCCTAGCAGCTTGCCTTCAAAGGCCACACAACCAGCTGAGCCAACCCACCCAACTCCTCCCCACATCCTTTCCATCCTATGACCCCTTGTTCACACAGCTTTCCCCAACTCCTCTGAGTGTTCTCTCTGGAGCCCTCTCTTGGCACTTGCTCCTTTCACTCCAACGCGCCACCATCAGGATGTGTCCCAGCAGACCGCACGCCTCTGTGTCTCCTGTAGCTCCACTACTGGACCCGCACCTTGCTCGTTGCCTGGCAGATACTGGCGCCAGATTCGCACGGTTCGGTCATCACTGCAGGATGCCAGGCGCTGGCCGCTGGGGTCAAAGGCCAAGCTCCACACGGTAGACTCATGGCCCTCCAGGGTGGCACAGCACACCCAGTCATCCTCTTCCTCCCGATAGAGCTTCACTGTGTCGTCGTAGCTGGCAGAGGCTAACAGCTGGGGGGGAGAGAGGGGAGAGACCCAGCACTCGTCTGTGTGGCCCAGGAAGTGCCTGTGTGCTGGGGTAGCACAGTCCCAGGGCTCAGACCAGGGTCTTCTGGTCACTGAGACCCCGTACCAGCAGGCTGAGGCTGAGGAGCAGAAAAAGGCTGGGCGCACACCTGCTCCCAGGGGCCCTGCCCACCAGGAGCCCATGCTGGACAACAGTTACCTCCTGACTCGGGTGCCAAACCACGTGCTTGACGTCCTGTGTATGGGAGTTGAGGACACTGACACATTCATACTCATCCTCTTCGTCCACTGTGGGAGACAACAGGAAGGGAAGCCGGACGCCCACCGTGGAACGCCTGTCAGCTGGGTCCGACTCCTGCAGGGACCCGGACTCACCTTCCCAGACCCACACACTCTTGTCTCGGCTGCAGGTGGCCAGCAGGTTGCCAGACGGGGCCCAAGCCACTGACTTGACCTCGTTTTCATGGCCCTCAAGCGTGGTTACACACTGCAAAGGGAGGAGGGTTGAGAAGGGTTGGCTCAGGTTCCTAAACTTGCCCTAAGGAGCAAGGTCCCCTCCAGCCTGCTTACCTCAAAGTCATCCTGGTTCTTCTTCCAAATGCAGGTGGTAGCATCAAAGCTGGCAGAGGCCAGGTAGTTCCCACAGGGAGACCAGGCCACCTTCCGCACGGTGCGCTGGTGGCCTTCAGAAAGGACAGACTTGCAGATCCAGCTGTCACCTAAGACCAGAGGACAGGACAGGCTCTGGAGCTGGGGTCGAAAGGAGGCGCGGAGGCATCACCAATGCCAGTCTGACAATGGGGCTAGGAGCGGGGCCAAGTTGCAGGGATAAGGCTCCATCAGTTTATTTAACAACATGCTCTTCTTTTTCTTTCTTCTTGTTAAAGAGGCTTGTTTACTGATTTGAAAATCAGAGCAGGGGCTGGCACTGTAGCGTAGCAGGTAAAGCCACAGCCTGCAGTGCCAGCATCCCCTATGAGCACTGGTTCGAGTCCTGGCTGGTCCTCTTCCGATCCAGCTCTCTGCTGTGGCCTGGGAAAGCAGCAGAAGATGGCCCAAGTGCTTGGGCCCCTGCACCTGTGTGAGAAGCCTGGTGGAGGCTCCTGGCTCCGGATTGGCCCAGCTCCGGCTGTTGCGGCCAATTGGGAGTGAACCAGCAGATGGAAGACCTCTCTCTCTCTTTCTGCCTCTGCTTCTTTATAACTCTGCCTTTCAAATAAATAAATAAATCTTAAAAAAAAAAAAAAAGAAAGAAAGAAAAAGAAAAAGAAAACCAAAGCAACTCCTCAAATGTCCACAACAGCCAGGGCTAGGTCTGGCACTCCATCCTGGTCCCCAAGCACTTGGGCCATCATCCGCTGCCTTCCCAGGAGCATCAGCAGGGAGCTGGATTAGCAGGAGCAGCTGGGACTCCAGCCGGGGCTCATACGGGAGGCCGGTGTTGTTAGCTGCGGCTTAACCTGCTGCACCACAACGCCCACCCTAAACAAGCTTCTTCAAAGAGTAACTGAATCTACTTCCCACGGAGCCACCACCCTGACTGACAACTGACAACGGCTCCCAAATGCCCTCGGGATAAAATGCAAAGTTCACCTAGCGGGTGCCAGGGTTCCCGCGAGCTACTTTCCCGCCACCCCGTCTCCACCTCTTGCGGCCTCCGCCACTGTTACCATTCCGCAAGCGTTCCAGCCTGTCTGTCGGCGTTTCGCGTCCAGCACTTGCTGGCTCCTTTGCACGAAAAACCCTTCTAGGGGTGCCTAACGCCTGGCTCGGAGGTCGCCCACCCCTCGGCCTGTAATTCGTTCGGGGTCGGCCTCGTCGGTGCGCGCTCGGTGCAGGGTCGCACAGGCAGGCCAGCCTTACCTTCGGTGCCCCAGATGCGGATTCTACGGTCGCCACCGCACGAGGCCAGCAGAGTCCCCGCAGGGTTCCAGGCCAGGAACCAGCAGCGGGAGTCCGGGTGCGCCGAGACACGGCTCAGCAGCACCAGAGAATCCTTCATGGCGACGGGGCGCAGGGTTAGGAGGAGGTGGGCAGTCAGCCGCGCCGACCGCTGCTACAGGCGCGCGAGCCTCCGCGACGCCCACTCCAGCTTCCACAGCCACCCACAGGTCCAGCTTCCGGCCGAGGACCCGGGCCGTGCCAGGAACTACAGCGCCCGCTGCGCGGCTGCATGGCCCTCTGGGAGTTGTAGTCGCTCTCCACCCCTACCCCCGGAAACCATCGGGGGACCGCCCCGAACTACCAGTCCCATGAGGCCCTGCGCACAGAGCCGGCGGCACGCCCGGGCCGTGACGCGCGCGGGGGCCGGGGCGGGGAGCCCGAGGAGGCGGAGGCAGAGGAGGAGGAAGCCGGAAGTGGATCGGCTGGGTCGGTCCGGGCGTTGCGGGATTGGGGCCTGGGATCGCTCGGCCCCGGGCAGCAGAGGAGCCCGTGACGGGGCGCCATCCCAGCCTTGAGGCCTGCTGACCGGTGAGGAACAAGGAGTCGCCTGGGGAGGGTCCTTCCTCTGCTCAGGTGGCACCCCAAAGTGCTGGTCCCAGATCCCCGGTCCCTGCGGCCCAGCCTGGCCCTCCGCCCCCTCCCAGCACCCTCTGGCCGAGACCCCGCGTCCGGGTCTTCTCCCTCCTAGTAGCCGAGCCCCGGTACCTCCTCCCCGTCACCGTAGTTTGCCAAGACCCAACCTGGTCGCTGGCCCTCTGCGGGTCCTCCTCCCACACCCCTGTTCCAAAGTCCTCTGTCCCCGCCCCCCAAATCGCCGCAGCCCTCCCCTCTCCTCTCATCCCTGGTTCCACCCCCCATCCTCCCGGGTCGGCCCTGACAGCCCTCCGCCGGCCTCACCGGCTGCGAACCTAGCGCATTGCTCTTCCCGGGACAGGCAGGCTCTGCGCGCCCCGCGGAGGTCGGCGGCTACCAGCAGCGACCGCAGAGCGACGGCGGGCGGCCCCGGGCATGTACGCCCCCGGAGGCGCAGGGCTGCCCGGCGGGCGCCGGCGGAGGAGCCCAGGAGGCAGCTCTGTGCCCAAGCAGCCGGAGCGTAGCCTGGCCTCGGCCCTGCCTGGCGCCCTGTCCATCACCGCGCTGTGCACTGCCCTCGCCGAGCCCGCCTGGTTGCACATCCACGGAGGCACCTGTTCCCGCCAAGAGCTGGGGGTCTCGGATGTTCTGGGCTACGTGCACCCGGACCTGCTGAAAGGTGAGGGCGCTCCGGGCCTGGGTGGGGAGCGGAATGTGGTGCAGGCTGGAGCAGAGCTGACCAGGGCCAGGCACTTGGTGGAAGGAAACGGCCCCATTCCTGCCTGGTGTTCCTGCCCACCAGGTGGCTCTGTTTGGGGTCCGGGCACCTCATTAAATCTGATGTTATTCAGCAATGCACCTTCTCACAGCCATGCTAATCCGGACTGGTGCTATTTTAGGCTTCTGTGGGAGGAAGGGCGCTGGGTATCACAACCAGCTGCTCCCTTCTAAGGAACCTGTGGGATACAGGAAAGCCGCTCTGGAGTGGACTGATGGATGGAGAAAAGGGAGCTTCCAGTATGAATAGGTTTAAAAAGATACTTTAGAGTTGTCTGGTGGTTGGATTTTTACTAGAGGAACAACAGAGCCTGTGGCGTTTTAGGTCATCAGAACTCAATTCCGTTGCCAGCATCAGTAAGAGTTGGACGTGAGTCTTTGGAACCATTACAGGTGTGCCTGACTGTGGTCCTCCTGCTTCTCCACCAGGTAGGCAGAGGAAAGTGACTGTTCACTTTACTGAAAGGGAGGCCAGTGCCTTCGGGAAGGTGGATCCTTGGGAGCCCCCGAGCCCATCCTGCCCAGTCCTGCGTCCCTCGGTGAGGGTGAAGGCCGGGTGAGGGCAGGACGGCAGCACCTGGTTTTTATGTGAAAATGGTGTGTGCTCCCCCAACAGCCCCTAGTCACAGCTCGGTTCATCACCCTGAAGTCTTTTTGAGCCTTTCTTGAAGGTCTTCTTGCTTTCCACCTGTGCCATAACTGGCAGGGAGGCATTCCAGATGTCGCTGCCCTGTGTGTCGGAAGCCCTTCCTGTGAAATATCTGTACGTTGCCTCTTGACGGATTCAGGCACTAGAATTGGCAAAAAGGCCCCTGTGCCTCTCTGTGCCCTGGGTCGTATCCCACCTCTTCAAGGTGAAGAAGCCTGAAAAGCCTCATCTCCTTCCCCATGTTGTCTGTCTCTGAGCCTTCTTTCAACGTTTTGCTTCTCTCTTGAGTTCTAGAAGCTTTAGGGTGATCTTACAGAGCACAGGTTGGGAGCTTTTCTGGTTTGTTCCCAGATTTCACCTGGATAATACCATTGGCTGGATTGGCTCATGAAAGCCGAAATCAGGCCCGTGAAGGAGGCTTGGTGCTGGCAGCTTTTTCTCTGCCATGTAGCTGATGGCTTAAAGGCCGGGGAGTTGGAGTGCGTCTGGTCGGCTTTCCCTCAGCACAGTTCCCTGCACTTGGCTTTCCCTGAAACACAGCTGCCACCGTCTGTTAATTCGGCATCGATCCTCTGGTGGTTCAGTGTTCGAGAGTTCAGTGTCACCCAGGAGCTGGGAGACCGTTCACCATGCCCCTCCTTGGCAGATCATCCCTGGAAGTTTCTTGTGATGGAGCAAGAGGTGATCAGGTCTCATCGTTATTTCTGAGATCTGGGGAGCTGGGGCTCAGAAAAGCAAAGTGATCCCCCCGGCCACCCAGCTGGGGTTGGTGTAGCTGGGGCTCCCTCGCATCTCTCATGCCAGCATGAAGTGAATGAAGTGATGTTATCTCACTTACGGTCCCTATCCTTTGTTTTACCTCAGCTGTCAGAAGAGTGAGCTCATGAGCATCCCACCTAGGTGTGCATGGGCATCCTTGTCAAAGCCATATTAAAAATAAAAATGAACTCTTGCTGCAGCCTCTCCTTTGTTCACATACCTATGTACCCTTTCTAAGAAATTACTCAGGTCGGATTGTGTCTTTCATAAAGCACGTGGCCTTAACCTTGACAGTACATTTGCTCACATTAGCCCTTGTGTAGTTTCTACCTGGGCAGCTGTGGCCCTCTCCTTGGTGGTTACACACTAGGAACATTTGGTGCCCATTGATTAGAAAGTTGACCCTGGTGCCCCTCAAGCTATCACAGGAGAAACTGGGGATCCAGGAGGTCCCTAACTGCTTCTCCTCCCCCTTGTCTTTGTACTTGTTGGGTTTTGGGTGCCCAGGCATACGATCTTCAGGCACAGGTGTCCTGTGTGCTGTGCTAATCTGCAGGGCCGGGAGATGTCCTGACCTGGAAGCCTGAGGGAGCAGAGCTGGGGGCATACGGCTCCTACAGACGCTCCAGAGGGAGGGCAGGCTAGCTGGTCACCGCTCAGCCCCTGCCTGAACGCCCACGTTGACGTGATGCTGAGCACGCTTCCTGCCTGCTCTCTGTTGCTCCTACAGAACATCCTTTCTTGGTAGCTACTGTCTTCAGCTGTGCTTTGCGAAGGTCTTGGCTCAGGGAGCTCAGTAGCACACAACTGCTCTGAAGCCCATCCCCTGACCACCCTGCCAAGTGTGCTCCAGGTTCCTTTGCCCTTCCTTTAGAGCTGCCCGAGGCTCTTCATTTCTCTGTTCTCATTGAGCTTTTATCACAAGCCCAGCAGAAGCCGAGCTCTGTTTTATTGCACGTGGCCTCCATGTTTGGGCTCGGATTGGTAATCCGGAGGCAGAGCCATTCACCCTCCCACTGTCATTCCCAGCCTCCGAGGCTGTAGCAGATGCAGGCTGGCTTAAAAGACTCCATTCTGAATTCTCCCTCTCCCCTAAAGGGGAGCTTGTGTCTCTCAGAGATCTTTCACCCCAGCCCAGATCCTGAGACTTGGCTGGGGTCTCCAGTGGTCCTGGGGAGGGGGAGCTCCACACCCTACCTGCTGCTCCAGTGTGGCCGGCAAATGACAGTGCCACCGGCGAATGACAGTGCCACCAACAGCCTCAGGAAGCATCTTTGGAGAATGAGGAAGTGCTGGATTTGAAGTCAGGTGACTCATGCTTGTCAGTAGCCTCTGGAAGATCAAGGGCCTTCCAGGGAGGGCCTGTGTGCCTGCAGGGTGGTGACAGGTGCAGCTGGCACTGCCAGGGCCTGCAAGGCCTGTCTCCAGATTAAGACCATTGGTATCTGTGGGATTACGGAGCTGGCACCAGATGGCCCTGTTGGTGGCCTGTGTCAGAGGCCTGTCTGAAAGCTGGAGTCACAGTGGGAGGGCCGTGCAGGTGGGATGGATACACAGAGAAGGCCTGGGGCAGTGGGGGAGCTCCTCTAACAGGAATCCCAGCAAGGAGGCAGGGAGATGGGACAGAAGCAGGAAGCTGGTCAGCAGCCGCGTTTGCCTTCCTGCCGCAGCCTATGTGGGTCAGGCATGAGTTAGAGCAAGGGACAGGTAGACAGGAAGAGCCAGAGCCTTCAAAACAAACCCAGCCGGTGACTCACCATTGACCTTGGGCAAAGTCAGTTCCATGGGATCCTATTACACAGCAGCTGCCTTCTTCCCTGATGACTGGAGGGGACCGGCAGGCCATGTGCACCAAAATAAACAGGCCGGAGCACAACTGGAGGAGAGAGTGTGCCGTGCGTCCTGCCAAAGTGTTGTCCCCTGAACCACCGGGTCAAATTTACAGACCTGGCCCTGTGTACCATTTCTGTCCCACCAATAAAGTCACCCGTGCAGCACCTCTGGGGCTTTGTTTGTCTAGCCGTGCTCTCAAGGGAGCTGGTGTTTGTGGCCTGCCCTGCTGTAGTGCTGTCCAGGAAGGGAGGGGAGAAAGATGCCGAGCTGCTGAGCCCAGGGGAGGCTCTGAGCTGCATCCTGTATGCCCGGGGAACTGCCTGGCCTTCTTGGGTGCACAGAGATCCTTTGAGGAAAGCCCGCCTGTTAGCAGGCAGGCTCTGGGGCATCCATGAGCACCCCCAGAGGGAATTTCCTGTTTGCTTTTCCTACTGAACCTGAGGGTTTGTTTAGTCACAGCTTTGGAACAGAGAAAAGCAGTTTAACATTGAAACAAAATGTGTTGGAGTTTTGGATCAAAAGTCCCTTTTTGGTACCCCATTTTCAGTCTGGTGGGCAGCCCCTGAGTCTGGCCCACACTGATTGATGTGTGTCATTGAAGTTTTGGGGTAACAAGTAGAGGCACACCGGAGGCCAGGGGCAGTCACAGTACAGGGGGCTGCTGTGTCACAGCATAGCGTCAGCTGACCCTCCCAGAAAGTGACCTGCTCAAGGTAACACACAGCCTGTGGCCAGCCGAGGACTTGGCTCCAGGTCCAGAGCTTTGCTGGTGTCCTGAGCATGTTCCAGAGCTGGACTGGAGGGCCTGAGTGCTGCCCAGGCTTCAACACCACCCCAAGTAGGTTTTGTCCAATAATTGCCCATGTGGACATTCTTTGTTGCACAGTGGCCCAGACCTTTCTTGCCCTTTTTTTTTTTTTTTTTTTTTTTTTTTAAGATTTCAATGCCCACACTGTTCCTTTTGTAAGCTCAGCAGCTGCTGGCCTTGCGGGTTGCGGCTGCCTCTGACGGTGTCAGCTTCTGGCTGTTCAAACACAGCTCTTGAGGACTTGATTGGTTATCTCCATCAGCGAAAAATAAAGTGCCTGGCTCAGGTGCTGGGTGATTCTGAGCTGCTCAGTACAGGGGAGCCCTCACTGACATTTGGAGTCTAACTCTGTGTGACCTTGACAAAGTCAACCTAATCTCCTAGAGTAGACTTTGATTTGAGCTGTGTTATGAACCACACCCCACCACCCCGGCCACCCCAGAGTGGACAACAAGGATTGACAGAGAGAATTTTTTTTTTTTTAATATTTGTTTATTTGAAAGACTTACAGAAAGAGAGATCGATCTTCCATCTGCTGGTTCACTCCCCAAATGGCCACAACAGGCAGGAGCCTAGAATTCCATTTATGTCTCCCACAGAGGTGCAGAGGCCCAAGCACTTGGGCCATGATCCACTGCTTTTCCAGGCCATTAACAGGGAGCTGGCTTGTAAGCGGAGCAGCCAGGACTTGAACCAGTGCCCATATGGGATGTCAGTGTTGCAGGCAGCAGCTTAACCCACTATGCCACAATGCAGGCTCCAAGAACATTTTTTTTAAAAATAGCATTTGTTAAAAGATTGATCTATTTATTTGAAGGGCAGAGTAACACAGAGAGAGGGAGATACAGAGAAACAGATTTTCTGTCCACTGGTTCACTGCACAGATGCCCACAACAGCCAGGGATGGGACATGCTGAAGTCACGAGCCAGGAACTATCCGGGCCTCCCGTGTGGCTGGCAGGAACCCGAGTATTTGGGCATCATCTGCTGCCTCCCAGGCACCTTAGCGGGAGGCTGCATTGCAGATGTGGAGTAGCAGGACTTGAACCAGGCATTCTTCCTTGGGATGTGGTTGTCCCAAGCATAACCACTGCATCACAGCATCCACCCCAGACTTTTGATTCATCTGTGTGCAAGGTGGTTCCAACAGAGTTTGTTCTGGGGTCAGGCAGAGGACATCTGGAAGGAGAGGGACATCACCTGGGAAGCTTTGTATCACGTATCTGTCCTCCTCACTGGAATAAGTATATTATTGGCATTGTGGAGGAACAGACTAAGCTGCTGCTTGCAGTGCTGGCCTCCCACATTGGAGCACCAGTTCCAGTCCTGACTGCTTTGCTTCAGATCCAGCCTCCTGCTGATGCGCCTGGGAAGACAGCAGATGGTGGCCCAAGTGCTTGGGCCCCTGCCACCCAGATGCGAGTCCAGGATGTTCCTGGCTCCTGACTTCTACCAGGCCCAGAGCTGGCTGTTGTGACCTTTTTGGGGTTTGAACCAGAGGATGGAAGTTTCTCTCCCTCCCTCCTTCCCTCCCGCTCTCCTCCCTCTCTCAGTCTTTCTCACCCTCTCTGTCGCTCTGAGGGTGGGAAATAATAAATTAATAAATAAATCTTTAATAAAAATAAGTATAAAATAAGTGGCACAGTGTATATCCTAAGTGTACATTTTTTAAGGACAACAAAGACGTCCTGTGCTCACCATCTAGCCGAAGAATCCAAGTACAGGCCTTCTGAAGTCCCACATGTTCCCATCATCAGAGTACCAGGGGGCATTAAGCAAGGCAATTGGCATCTCAGCCAGCTGCAGAGCAGCGTGTGACACGAGCCCATACACCCTGCCTCTGGCCGGTCATGCTCAGAGGCACTAAGTGGACACTTTGGTTCTGTTGGTACCTGCCACGTGCCACCTGGGCCCCAGGAAGAACTATCGCAGGGAGTTGTTAACAATATTCCAAGTAAAGCCAGGGGATAGTCCTGTCTCCTGGAGCTTTTCTTCCAGTGAGCACCTGTGGGTTTCTGGACTGTGCAGGTCCATAGCACTGAGGCTGTGCGGGGTTAGATTAAACAAAGGCTGGTGCTGGTGCTGGCGCTGGCGCTGGTGCTGGCGGGGCTCCCGCACAGGCGAGCTTCCTGACAGTAGGCAGTCGCTCAGCCTGGATGCCTGGTCCCAAAACAGATGGTCCGTAGACAAGAATGGGGGACCTGATGCCAGACACAAGCATGAGGACCTTGTTTGAGCCCAGGCAGCATCTGCTGATGAATTTAACCCTGAGGCAGGCTCCACATGCTTGGTCACACAGGTCCAGGGGCTCCTCCTACTCAGGACACCATGGTGTTGAGTCTGCTTGCTTAGGTTTAGGTCCTCTGCCCAGGTTCTTGAACTTTACATCAGTCCATCTTTGGAGTCTGGGATCAGTGGGGTTTTTTTGTTTTGTTTTGTTTGCTGTGTAAGGCTGGGACCACCTGCAGGGGATTACCTGGGCTGCATGTTGAACTCTATAGATTCCAAGCCCTGCTCCAGACCTACAATCGGACTGTCTGGGGATCGGGGAACATGTTTTCAGCTGCCACCTCCATGATTCAGACATGCACTAAACTGATCACTGCCCCAACTCTTAGCCCAAGGTCAGGATTTAGGAAAGAAACCTGTAGTCCGAGTCTCACCAGCCCTTTCCCGAGTTTCCTAAATCACTTGATGACCCACGGCTTGAAAGAGGGGAGAGCTTGCCACAGGTTGGAAGACAGGAGGGAAGAAAATGAAGGCCCATTTCCTACTTTCATTAAGGCTTGAAATACGTAATCCTGGCCCGCTTTCTTTTTGGATCATCCTTTATTGTAGACTTCTGGGAGCTGTAGCAGTTTGCATTAACCATCAAAGGAGACCAACAGTGTGTCTTGTTGAAATTAAAAAAAAAAAAAAAAAATCGGGGCTGGCGTGGTGGCGCAGTAGGTTAATCCTCCGTCTGCGGCGCCAGCATCCCATATGGTGCCGGTTCTAGTCCCGGTTGGTTGTTCCTTTTCCAATCCAGTTCTCTTCTGTAGCCCGGAAAGGCAGCAGAAGATGGCCTAAGTCCTTGGGCCCCTGCACCCACACGGGAGACTGGAAGAAGTTCCTGGCTCCTAGCTTTTCGGATCAGCTCAGCTTTGGCTGTTGCGGCCATTTGGGGAGTGAACCAACGGACAGAAGACCTTTTTCTCTGTCTCTCCCTCTTGTTGTCTATAACTCTGTCTCTCAAATAAATAAATAAAATCTTAAAAAAAAAAATCAGGGCTGGTGCTGTGGCATAGTAGGTTAAGTCTCTGCCTGCTGTGCCAGCATCCCATGTGGGTGCCATGTTCAATCCCAGCTGCTTCACTTCCAATCCAGCTCTCTGCTGATGGCCTGGGAAGACAGTAGAAGATGACCCAAGTCCTTGGGCCCCTGTACCCACATGGGAGACCCGAAAGAAGCTCCTGGCTCCTGGCTCCAGCCATTGCAGCCATTTGGGGAGTGAACCAGCAGATAGAGGATCTCTCAGCCTCTATCTCTCCCTCTCTCTCTGTAACTTTACCTTTCAGAAAAAAAAATTTAAAAAAGATGCTATTGAAGTCCTGGAAAGGCACGGAAGTTGCCCCGTGTGAACAGTGTGTGTTTGCCATCCTGGGGCTCTCCCTCCGCCTCAACCTTGGGGTGCCTTGAATGGCGTGTCTTCTTCTGGGTTTCCTTCCTGGTTTTGGTAGAGTGAGCACCCCCGGTGCTGTCAGTTCCTGAGCCTTCTGGAGCTTTATGGTACAAGCGTAGTTGATGCTTTGCTCTTCCCCTGCTGGCTTTTTGCATCTCCTCTATCAAGTCTAGGTCTGTTCTTCCCAGTTTTCAGAATTTTGTTTTGTACCTCTCTTTCCTTTCATATGGGTTTATGCCTTTTCGTAATGTTCTTTTGGGGCCAATGTTGTGGCACAGTGGTTCTCTACCCCCACCCTATCAGTCTGCCTTTCAAATAAATAAGATAATCCTTTTTTAAAAAAATATTTATTTACTTGAAAGGCAGAGTTACAGAGAGGCAGAGGTAGAGCGAGAGAGAGAGGTCTTCCATCTGCTGGTTCACTCCCCAGATGGCTGCAATGGCTGGAGCTGTGCCAGTCTGAAGCCAGGAGCTTCTTCCCAGTCTCCCATGTGGGTACAGGAGCCCAAGGACTTGGGGGCATCTTGTACTGCTTTCCCAGGCCACAGCAGAGTATTGAATGGGAAGTGGAGCAGCTGGAACTCGAACCGGTGCCCATATGGCATGCCAGCACTGCAGGAAGCAGCTTTACCTGCTACGCCAAGTGCCAGCCCCATAAAATAATTCTTCAAGAAATTATTTTGTTCTAGTAGGGCTCAGGGAGGGAGTAAAAAGAAATGAGATGGTCCAATCTACCATCTTTCCTAATATATTTAATACGTTCCTGTAGGTACATATTTCTCTAAACTGCTTCTTTTTCCTTTCTTTTTTTTCTTTTTTACCATGGGAAAATACACATAACTTTATCATTTTAGCCATTGCAAGTGTCCAGTTCAGTGACATTAAGTGTGTTCACGTTGTTGTACAACCATGGCCACCATCCATTTGCACAGTTTTTTATCATCCCAAACTGAAACTGTATCCTTTCAATGATCCCTCCCCAGGCCCTGCCAACCAGCCTTCTACTTTCTGTCTCTGTGAATTTGTTCTGGCTGGCTCATGAGTGGTCCCTTCTGAATTTGGTGTATTTCGCTTAACATAGTGTCAAGTTCAGCTTTCATTTTGGAGCAAAAAGGGAGTGAATGAGCGAATGGAGAATCAGCATTATTTGATTTCTGGCCATGGCCACCTCTGTCATGGCTTAGAAGTCAGTGAGCCTTTCGTGCCAGGCCAAAGCATCCTGGGGCAGAATGGGTTAACCTGCCTAGTTAATCCTCAGGATCTTTAAAAGTTCTTGAAAGAGCACAGTAGGCACAAGCAGGCGTCTTGCTTTAGACTGGTCTTGTCGCCTGAGAAAGCCTTGGGGTGGGTGGGGCTGCACCAAGGGGCCCCGTGAAAGTTGTCACAGCTCCCCTGCAGAGCAGCTGGGAGCAGGTGCTAGGAGAGTGCACTCCAGGACTCCCCAGCCCCCCAGGCCTGTGCTGGGGGCCCCCAACCCCTGCCCAGGTGGGACTGCCTACATCAGGGTGTTACTTGAGGCCCTGAAGATTTGCTTCTCCCCCCCCCCAGATTTCTGCATGAATCCTCAGACAGTACTACTCCTGCGGGTCATTGCCGCCTTCTGCTTCCTGGGCATCCTGTGTAGTCTCTCTGCCTTCCTTCTGGATGTCTTTGGGCCCAAGCATCCAGCCTTGAAGATCACCCGTCGCTATGCCTTCGCCCATATCCTCACCGGTAAGCCTGGGGCCTGCCTGTAGTGGGGAGGAACTGCCTGGGAGGGTGCACACTGTTGGGAGCAGCAGGCAGGACTCTGGTTTGTAGGAGCAGGCGGTAGCTTTTCACGGAGCACCGGGGCTGTTGGCAGCCTGCTTCAGTCATTTGCTTGCACATTTGCCAGGATCACAAACGTATTCAGTTCAGCTGGGGAGAGTGGGGGCGGTGTTAGAATCCCACAGGGAATCTCACAGCGCTCCAAACATGGTGTTTGCAGCTTAATCGAGCTCAGGGCCTGGAGTGAGGGAGGAGCCAGGCTGTCTCCCCTGGAGTACGTGGTTGGGTGGCTGCTTCCCTGGAAACCAGCCAACTGTCTCCCTCATGACTGGGCTGGCATGTCCATTGGACTTGGGGTGGTGCCCAGTGCAGCTCCTGCACCTGTGACCTTGTCCGTTCCCTTTAAGTACCCAGGCATACCTGGCAGCCTTCATATCCCAGTTGCAAATTCTCAAGGCAGATGGGACAGGCCTGGTAGGGGCCTGCAGCTGTCTCCAGAGTCA
Organism: Lepus europaeus; assembly: GCF_033115175.1. Taxonomy (NCBI): domain Eukaryota; kingdom Metazoa; phylum Chordata; class Mammalia; order Lagomorpha; family Leporidae; genus Lepus; species Lepus europaeus. The sequence continues at coordinate 86,188,251 of NC_084839.1, read as the reverse complement.
GGTCAGAAGTCCCAAGGCTTCCTTCCAGGATCTAGAGCCAGGCAGGTTCTCTGAGAATGGGGTTTGGGTAGAGAGGCTGAGAGCAAGCATCCCGGCTAAAGGCTAATGCCCTCTGTGCTGTCACTCCATCCCCTAGTCCTGCAGTGTGCCACCGTCATCGGCTTTTCTTACTGGGCTTCCGAACTCATCCTGGCCCAGCAGCAGCAACATAAGAAGTACCATGGCTCCCAGGTCTATGTCACCTTTGCTGTCAGCTTCTACCTGGTGGCAGGAGCCGGTGGAGCCTCAATCCTGGCCACAGCAGCCAACCTCCTGCGCCACTACCCCACAGAGGAAGAGGAGCAGGCGCTGGAGCTGCTCTCTGAGATGGAGGAGAATGAGCCCTACCCGGCGGAGTATGAGGTCATCAACCAATTCCAGCCGCCCCCAGCCTACACTCCCTAATGCCAACCAGAAGCTCTCTTCCATGGCAGTCCCTCCCCCAACTCTAGCTCCTCCCATTCCCAGGGGAGCTCCTGTCCCAGCAGGCCTCACGGGTAGGATCCTGACCATCTCCACCACACCTTCCCCAGGAGAGACTTTGCCTTTAGGGTTGTCTGTGTGTCCCTGCTCTTGAAACCTGGGATTCATCGATTTTATGTAATGCACTGTTAGCCCTCCTACCACCCTCTGCTCCCGTCATGTTCACTAGTCATTACCAACCAGGCATAGTCCGACAAGTTTCCTCCCCTTGCAGGCCGAATCAGGGGGGCCGAGACCCTCCTTGGGAAGCTGCTGATAGTAACACCCCAGAGAAAAGTGTCACCAGGGCCCAGGGGAAGGGGTGCTTCCTTCACGAGGACCAGTGTTTGTTCCACAGCCGCAGCTCTGGGGTGACCCTGCTGTGTCCCCTGCTCCAGTCCCCCACCATTCCCTCTCTGCGTGCCCCAGCGCCAGGCCGCCCGTCCCTTGGGATTCTCTGCACTTTAGCCTTTGGACTTCTCCTCACAAGTGTTCTGGTTCTATGGGGAGAAGGAATTGCCGTTGGGAAGCAGGGCAGTCGCTTGCTTTGCCCTGCCCTGCCCTTGGCTTTGTGTGACTGGAGCCAGGCAGGAGAACCTGGTGGGAGACCGAGGCCTCCTGGTGCCTACACGTGACCAGAGCGAAGGGGACTTGATCTCCCCAGCCCCTTCGCCTTTTAAAATGTGAGTGGTTTTACAAGGAAACAAAACCAAGCAACAGCGACCATAATATTCTTTTTAAAATAGGGACAAGGCTGTTGTTTTCCACAAATGTGTCCCATTCCTTCTGGCTCTGCAGTATTTTGGGCCACGGCTCCTTTCCAGCCTGTAGTATTTCTTCCCCGAGTCTCTCCCAGCAGTGTGCGCCCTCCTCCCTGGTTCGTCCCTGCCCCCAACCCCGCAGTAACTGTGGCTCCCTGGGGCCTTCCTGTGGAACCCAGAGCCGCGTGGCCCCCGAGGGGCTGAGGACTGTGGCCTGGCTGGCCGGCCAGCGTGGTGCTCCTCAGAACTGCGGCACTGAGATGTAACCTGGCCTCAGTTCAGGAACAGGGGCCATGGCAGGGCAGGAACCCACCATTCTCCACATAGGAACCACAACCAGCGGGCCCCATCACATGAGGTGTCAGAACCACCCCGTCAGACAAGCAGGTGTGGCCGTAGCCTTCGGTCTCACACGTCCCCTAGACTGTGACTGGGGGCTACAGCTTGCTGCATGCCCCTCTCCCCATCTCGAATGTACTCTGGCCTAGCAGTGTGGAACTGGATCTGTTTTGCCCAGCCATCACTCTGGCTGCCCTGTAGCTCCAGGTCTGGCAGAATTCTCTGCCCTGACATTGGGACATACAGTGGGAGCAACTTGACAGACCTTCAGTATGGATCCAGATGGCCGAGCTGTCCTCGTTTAGTTATTGGCTTTGGGATCAGCATCCAGTGCTGAGCTGAAAGGAGACAGATTCCAGTCTCCTCCAACCCTTAAGGCAACAGGCAGTTCAAGCAAGACTGGAGAATGGACACTGCTCCTGAGCTGTGGCTGGAAAGGGACTGTCCCGCCCCTGTCTGTCTTTGGCCACGTGACAGGAGGTGTCTGGACAGATGCCCATGTGGGCGATGATGACCAGGTGTGCCCACAAGCGAGCGGCTGCCCGGAGTTCACTGCCGTGATGCCAAAGTGTGTCCCAAGGTGACTCTCCGCTCTTCCAGACTCTTCTGTCAGGCAAGGAACGCTGCCCTGTGGTAGGCGCGCACAGAGCCACGGAGCTGAATGAAGTCTGACTTTCTGTGAAGCCCTGAGTTTGTCATTGGCAGCTTCCTGAGGTGTGGCCAGCTCTCTTTGACTGTGGGCGTCTGAGTGGGCAGGCCAGGAGACCAGGCACCAAACACGCATGCCAAAGTGACCCGGTCATCTCACGAGGACCTGGACATGACCCTGTGGACCGTTCCACGTGATTCAGAACCCAGTTTTTATTAGCCTCCCATGCCTCGGGCCTTTCTTTCTCTCTTCCCCGCCATCCTGACACCGATAGTTTGTCATATAAATTCCCCTGGTTGTGTTTTTTTTTTTTTTTCTAGGAAAAAAATTAAAAAGCAAAACAAAAACAGCAGAAACCACAAATGAGAATGTAAACTCCAATGGCTGTCTGTCATTTTTCTGTCATATCTCCTGATTTGGTTTGTTCTTTAACTCTTAGACAAGCGGCTCATGATTTAGAAGAAACTCGGTATGTACCTGTGCCTTCTCTGTGCAGGGCATTTATAGTTTTTTAGATTGAGAAACAGAGAGCACTCCCTTGTGCTGTTTCACTCCCCAGATACCTTCCGTGACTGGCGGCCTGAAGTGGAGAACTGGGATTTCTTTCTTTTTTTTTTTTTTTTTTTTTGACAGGCAGAGTGGACAGTGAGAGAGACAGAGAGAAAGGTCTTCCTTTTGCCGTTGGTTCACCCTCCAGTGGCCGCCGCGGTAGGTGCGCTGCAGCCGGCACACCGCGCTGATCCAATGGCAGGAGCCAGGTGCTTCTCCTGGTCTCCCATGGGGTGCAGGGCCCAAGGACTTGGGCCATCCTCCACTGCACTCCTGGGCCACAGCAGAGAGCTGGCCTGGAAGAGGGGCAACTGGGACGGGATCAGTGCCCCAACCGGGACTAGAACCTGGTGTGCCGGCGCCGCAAGGCGGAGGATTAGCCTAGTGAGCCGCGGCGCCGGCAAGAACTGGGATTTCAATCCGCTCTCCTACACGGGTGGCAGGAAGCTGATGGCTTGAGCCGTCACTGCTGCTTTCCAGGGTCTGCTTTCGCAGGAAGCTGGAGTCAGGAGCTGGCGCTGGGAGTCAAACCCAGGTCCTCAGATATAGGACATGCACCCTCCTCCACTTCTTAACCACTAAACCAAACACCTACCCCTCCATGCACGCCACTTTCACCTCCAGGAGTGCCCTGATCCTGACAGCTTCCAACAGGAAGTTTCTAGCACCCACAACTTAGTAGACTCTGCCCACGTTCTCAACTTTAAACCCTGAGCTCTGCATTCCCTGTTAGCTGCAGGAGACTGCTGCTTTCAAACTGTAACCATTGTATGGGAGGTAGTGGACTTCTTCAGGCTGTGCCTGGTGGTCCATCCCTTATTTGAAACATTGGGAGTGGATACTGGGAAAGGCATGGGAGTAAAAACCGTTGTGGGAGTGTGATCTGTAGCAGAGCTCTTCCAGGGCAGTGTCAGCCCTCAGTGGTTGCCCAGAATCTCCCCGGTCCCTCCCTCAAGCACTTGCCCACATACCGAGCCTATGGTAAGAGGGCTTAGGGCTCCTTTTCGGAAGTGGCACACTTTGAGATTCTTTTTCCATTCCTGGGACAATACACACATTTTGCAGGAGCTGGGAACGTGCCTGCTGTCACTGCAGGTCGGTTCAGACACTTGTGAAGGGCCCCTTTGGTTATGCATAAAGCACTGTTAGTTTACCCCAAGAAAGACATGGCTGATGGGTGCCCTGTCTGTGAGGCTTTTATAGCCCTGGTTCAGGAGGTGGACCTGTCTCTGGAGGCAGAGTGAAATGGGAAAGTGCTGTGCTACTTTTTTTTTTTTTTTTAATATTTATTTATTTGAAAGAGTTACACATAGAGAGAGAGGTCTTCTACTCAATGGTTCACTCAATTGGTTGCAACAGCTGGAGCTGGGCCGATCTGAAGCCGGGAGCCAGGAGTTTCTTCCGGGTCTCCCACATGGGTGCAGGGACCCAAGGACTTGGGCCATTCTCTACTGCTTTCCCAAGCCATAGCAGAGAGCTGGATCGGAAGTGGAGCAGCCGGGACACGAACCGGCACCCATATGTGATGCTGGCACCTCGGGCCAGGGTGTTAACCTGCTGCCACAGTGCAGACCCCTGTGCTACTTCTGATCTGATTAGGAAAGGCTTCCCCGAGGGCTTGATGTGGAAGACTATTTGGGGGTGGGGAGGACCCACTGAGGTGATGGCAAAACAAAAGCACATTAGCCAGGATGGGGTTGAGGGAGGAGGTTAGAAAGGTGAGGGAAGCCCTGGAAGGGTTTTGAGAAGGGAAAAGGGCTCAGCTTTTTTTTTTTTCTTCAAACATTTATTTATTTGAAAGAGTTACAGAGCAGCAGAGGGGACATGGTAGGAGGGGAAGAGAGCAGTCACACTTGGCCCCCAAGGCCCAGTGTCTCTGCTGGGTGCTGGCATAGGGATCACCACACAACAGTTATAAGGTGGAGTTGGCTGTGCAGGCCCAGGGTGGCTCCCACACTTAAGCTGGGGGATGTGCAGGGCAGCAAGGGAAGGCCCTTGGTGAACAGGAGCATTGTGGGGGGTGGGAGGGTGGTCTCCACTGGATAATGAGGAAGCCTTCCACTGGCGTCTCACCCACAGTGTCCGCACACTCAGCCGCTGCATACAGGGGACACGAGGATCTGTGTGGAGACCCCAGGGACGAGTGAAGCCTGTGGCCCTTGAGTTCAAAGACTACAGTCTTTCCTCTGCCTCTGCATTTTTTGTGGGCATAGCCTTGTAATTGGGGTGGGGAGGTGTACAGCGGACAAAAAATGTCTCTATTCACGTGAAGTGAAGGCATTGTGTTAAGGACGCTGGCTTGAGAGCTAAGACACCCGTTTTTCTCTGGAAGCTTTGGGGAAAATGCTAGGCTGTGTTGCTGCTAGAGGGAGAAATGTCACTGGACTCAGAGCTGAAGGATGTGATGGGCTGGACTTGGGTGGGAGGGCACTAGAGAGGGAAAGGCCCCTCAGCCCAACCATGCATCTAAGGAGTTCGGCAATGGAAGAACTTTCAGGGACTGGCATTATGGTGCAGTGGTTAAGCCACCACCTGGGACACTGGCATCCCATATGAGCACCAGTGCAAGTCCCTGCTAATGCACCTGGGAAAGCAGCGGAAGATGACCCAAGTGTTTGGGCCCCTGCTGTTCACATGAGAGACCTGGAAGGAGTTCCAGGCTCCTGGCCCAGCCTCAGGTGTTGCGACCATTTGAGGAGTGACCCAGCAGATGGAAGATCTCTCTCCCTCTGTCTGTCCTCCTCTCCCTGTCACTCTGCCTTTCAAATAAATAGATTTTTTTAAAAGAAACTTGAGAGACAACTGTGGATCCATCTTGTTTCAGGGGTTGAGTGAGTCCCTGAGGATGCAACCTTCGAGCAGCCCTGTCCAGAAGGTTCTGTCCTTACTTCTGTCTCTAGAAAACGGCGGCTAGAGGCCGGCGCCGCGGCTCACTAGGCTAATCCTCCGCCTTGCGGTGCCAGCACACTGGGTTCTAGTCCTGGTCGGGGCACCGATCCTGTCCCGGTTGCCCCTCTTCCAGGCCAGCTCTCTGCTATGGCCCGGGAGTGCAGTGGAGGATGGCCCAAGTCCTTGGGCCCTGCACCCCATGGGAGACCAGGAGAAGCACCTGGCTCCTGCCATCGGATCAGCGCGGTGCGCCGGCCGCAATGCGCCTACCACGGCGGCCATTGGAGGGTGAACCAACGGCAAAGGAAGACCTTTCTCTCTCTCTCTCTCTCACTGTCCACTCTGCCTGTCAAAAATTAAAAAAAAAAAAAAAAAAAAAAAAAAAAAGGCAGCTAGCGCCGTAAAGGACCTTTCACTTCTTGGTGAGGTGCACCAGGTAGCCCAGCTGCTTCCCTTGGGTTCACCTCCCAGCAGCGGCGATGTGAGGCTGCTGGGCTTGTGAAGCCACCGCATGCCCCCAAGCGCTCCCTCCCCTGCTCGTTGCTGCTCTTCAGCCTCCGTTGGCACAGTCATATGGCGTCTCCCGAGTCTTCGAGATCTCAGCTGGCAAGGGAAGGGCACAAGGTGACTACCCAAAGTGTGCAAACTCATACTAGGGATATACCATGCAATGCAATGGGATTCTAAGGGCAAGGCTGAAGGGGTCAGGAAAGCTATCCTGGGGTCTCTTTGAAGACCCTGAGAAGTAAAGGAGTGGCAGATGGGCTGGGTTGGAGGCCCTGTCCTTAAGTCTGTCAGCTTGTGGGTTGCTCATACAGTCCTATCACAAGGCAGACTAAGCCACTTCCCCTTTGCCCCCCACCCCCAACATGACAGCACTCGACCAGAGGAAGTCTGACCTCTGCAGGACTGCACCCCCTATGCCAAGCAGTGGGATTCTGTTCCCTGCAGGTGGCCCACTCCCAAGGGGAAGGAGGGCTGGAGCTGCCTGTCACGACCAGTCTCCCCCTCTCCACCTGCCTATTGGTGTAGTCATCTTTTGCTTTCCCTGGGCCAATCAAGGGATAGAGAGGAGAAGGGACCTCACCCCTAGTGTAGCTCCCTGCACGTGGAAGGCAACCAGCACTGTTTCCGAGGGCTAGTGGTGTGGAGGGCCTGGGACCTGGTAGAAGGGGAAGGTAGCCATTGGCCCCCAAGGCCCAGTGTCTCAGCCAGGTGTTGGGGAAGGGGCCCATCATACAATAGCTGGTCACTAGATGTTCTGGCCTGGTTCTGAGAGGAGTCGACCTGAGGTGTCTTTGGCCTTGCAGTTCATGTACAGCCTCATTCTTGATGATGAAAACAGAATCTTTCAAAAGGTTTTAGGTTCTGAATTAGGAGCAAATTGCCTGCTCTGAGGAGATGCCACATAGTGAGGAGAAGTGGATGAAGGCTGTGAACACTTTCCATTATGAATAATAGATGGATAGAGCTTTGGGTTGCATACACATTTTGAAAGAAAGAAAAGGCACTTATTGCTGCCTTTTGGCCTAATAGTTGGAGACCAGGGGTTGCATCAGACTCAAACAACTTACTTTTGGAAAGGGTCCAAGGCACAGGCATCAGAGCTAATGATAACTGAGAGCAGGTCCATTTAGCCCTTGGTGGAATGCCTGCCCTTGGGGGTAATGCCTGAGAAGTGATTTCTAGGCATGTTGCTGCTAAGACAATACATAGGTGCTTACTAACTGCCCGAGGCTCAAACTGGCAGACATGCTCTCTAGTCTGGGACCCGCAGGCCATGAGCAAGGGCAGGACAGAGGGCAAGGGAGTGTGACAGGGGGCAGCAGAACGGGACGCTGGAGAGGGAGTGTGCTGAGCCTCCCCACTGGCCAGGCAGAGGGTGCCCAGGATCAAGGGCTGCGCTGGAGCTCTGGGACAGAGTCTGTTTCAGGCCGGGTCCTCCGGCAGCAGTCTTGGGTTGGAGACCAGCATGCAGGAAGTGCTCTCAAGTTCAACACCTGTGGCAGAAGGGAAGGAGGCAGCCGGGACTGGAAGGAGAAGTTGGGCTGAAGAGGACTTTCATAGCCACCTCAGCTGCCCTGTACAGAGCTCTGAAGCTGGGATGGCCTTCAGAGTTGGCCTGAGTACAAGCGAGGGGCCAGTCATTGTCCCCAGAGGGGAAGTGTGACCCTGGCTGAGTAAACTCACGGGGGTGGAGTTCCCACAGAGGCAGTTGGGCAGCGGTGCTTCCGTCGCGAGGGGATGTGGGCGTTCACCACCATGTGCCAAGCAGGTGCGCTCCTTGGCGCGAGTTCTGGGAGCAGCTCTGCTTTTTCTGGGGGAAAATGATGCTCATCAGATGAGCCAGTCTCCTCCACCACAGCTTTCCGGAGGTGGCAAAAGAGCTCACCCTCTCCCTTGTCTGCCACCCGGTTTAGATCTCCCCACCCTCACTCTCACTTCTGCTGAGCCCCTGGCCACCATCACCTTCTCAGGCCACAGCTGCGGCACTTGTCCATCGATCATCAAAATGGAGCAAGTGCGTACAAAAACATCTGGGTGAGTCAGGTGGGTGCCAAACAGTCCTTTTTGATTTCTTTGTATAATTGAAGCCCTGCCTCTTTGTGCTGATCAGAGTCAATTATTTCTTTTTTTATAGAGAGCTTTCATTTAATAAATATAAATTTATTTATTTATATTTGAGAGTTAGAGTTACAGACAGTGAAAGGGAGAGACAGAGAGAAAGGTCTTACTCCCATTGGTTCACTCCTCAATGAACCTCCTTCCGTTGGTTCATTCTAAATGGCTGCAAGGGCCAGAGCTGTGCCGATCCGAAGCCAGGAGCCAGGAGTTTCCTCCTGGTCTCCCATGCGGGTGCAGGGGCGCAAGCACTTGGGCCATCCTCCACTGTTTTCCCAGGCCACAGTAGGGAGCTGGATAGGAAGAGGAGCAGCCGGGACTAGAACTGGCGACCCTATGGGATGCCAGTGCCGCAGGTGGAGGATCAACCTAGTGTGCCGTGGCACTGGCCCAGATATAAATTTCATAGGTATAACTTTTGAATTATAGCAGTTCTTCCCCCACCCTCTAGAGTCAATTATTTCTGCCAAGGGTGGGTGTTATGGCACAATGGGTTAAGCCACTGCTTGGAACACCAGCATTCTATATCAGAGTGCTAGTGCGAATCCTGGCTCTGCCACTTCTGATCCAACTTCTTGCTAATGTGCCTGAGAAGGCAGGAGATGAAGGGTCAAGTATTTGGATGCCTGCCACCCATGTGGGAGAACTGGATGGAGCTCCAGGTACTGGCTATGGCCTGGTTCAGCCATGGCTGTTGCAACCATCTGGGGAATGAACCAGTGGTTGGAAGATCTCTCTCTGTCTCTTTCCCTCTCTCTCTGTCACTGTGTCTTTCAAACACATCTTATAAATAAACAAATAAATAAATAAATCTTTTTAAAAAATTATTTATTTATTTATTTATTTGAAAAAGTTACAGAGAGGCAGAGAGAGACAGAGAGAGAGGTCTTCCACATGCTGGTTCACTCCCCAGATGACTGCAACGGCCAGAGCTGGGCTGATCTGAAGCCAGGAGTCAGGAACTTCTTCTGGGTTTCCTTTGTGGGTGCAGGGGCCCAAGGACCTAGGCCATCTTCCACTGTTTTCCCAGGCTATAGCAGAGAGCTGGATTGGAAGTGGAGCAGCCGAGACTCGAACTGGTGCCCATGTGGGATGCCGGCACTGCAAGCAGCAGCTTTACCTGCTATGCCACAGCACTGGCCCCTAAATAATCTTTAAAACACATGACTCCTGCCAGGATGGTGACTCCTGTTTATTGGTCCCTTGGCATACTTCTGCTCTTTGGAAACCAGGACCTCAAAACCCTCAAACTTCAAAGTTGTAGTGATAGAAACACCCCATTTTGGGATGAATGGAGAGTGGAGCCACTCCCACCTTGGTTCCTAGCCCTCTGTCTTCTTCCTAGTGGGACATGACACCCAGCTGGTTGTTGATAGAGTATAAACTGTGTCTTGGAAGGTGATGGCCTGGCCTTAACAAGTATCCTCTCTAAGCTGGCACCTCAGCTATTCCTTCAGCTTGGCTCTCCAGGGTGGTGCAGTGGGTCCCCTCGTCACCTGCCACTGTCGTGTCTCCTAGGCTGTGCAGCAGGCCCTTCCTCAGGGGTCACAGGACGTTCTGTGGGATCCTGGATCAATGCGTGAAACACTCAGCCCTCAGACACTGGTGCTGGCCATGGCTCTGCAGGCAGAAAAGACAAACCATACCCAGAATGCATCTAGTCCAAATAAATGCTGCCTTCTCCGACATGGACGTGGCTACCTGCTGTCCTTGGGGGATGCTGCCATTTTTGGAGCAGCAGCACTGACTTCATTGCTGCCAGTTTGGACCTTGAGAAGTGGCAGTAGGTACATCGGTCTTTGAATGGGAGCCTATGCTATGGGGTCCATGCTTTGTCCCCTCCCCTGCCACCATGACTATCCCACTCACTGCCCATTGTGCCAGTACTGGGGTGGCCAGTAGCATGTGGTTGACATTAACTTGACGGGATCATTTTGTCTACTTCTTTGTTTAGTCTATCTCTCTCTGTCTCTCTCTCTCAGATTTATTTATTTATTTGAAAGGCAGATTTACAGAGAAAAGACAGGAAAAGACAGAAATGTTCTATCTGCTGATTCACTCCCCAACTGGCCACAATAGCCAGGGCTTGGCCAAACCAGAGCCAGGAGCCAGGAGCTTCTCCTGTGTCTTACATGGGTTCAGGGGCACAAGCACTTGGGCCATCCTCTGCTGCTTTTTTCCAGGCCATTAGCAGGGAGCTGGATTGGAAGTGGAGCAGCTGAGACTCAAACTGGTGTCTGTATGGGACGCTGGCTTTACCTGCTATGCCACAATGCTAGTCCCTGTTTAGTGTCTCTTTCATGGTAGATGAACTCTTTTTTTTTTTTTTTTTTACAGGCAGAGTGGACAGTGAGAGAGAGACAAAGGTCTTACTTTTCCGTTGGTTCACCCCCCAGTGGCCGCTGCGGCTGGCGCACCGCGCTAATCCGAAGCCAGGAGCCAGGCGCTTCTCCTTGTCTCCCATGCGGGTGCAGGGTCCAAGGACTTGGGCCATCCTCCACTGCCCTCCCTGGCCACAGCAGAGAGCTGGCCTGGAAGACGGGCAACCGGGACAGAATCGGTGCCCCGACCGGGACTAGAACCCGGTGTGCCGGCGCCGCAAGGCGGAGGATTAGCCTATTGAGCCGCGACGCCGGCCAGAACTCTTTTTTTTTTTTTAAGATTCATTTATTGGCTGGCGTCGCGGCTCAATAGGCTAATCCTCTGCCTGCGGCGCCGGCACACTGGGTTCTAGTCCCGGTCAGGGTGCCGGATTCTGTCCCAGTCGCTCCTCTTCCTGTCCACTCTATGCTGTGGCCCGGGAGTGCAGTGGAAGATGGCCCAAGTCCTTGGGCCCTGCATCCGCATGGGAGACCAGGAGAAGCGCCTGGCTCCTGGCTTCGGATCAGCGCGGTGCGCCGGCCGCAGCAGCCACTAGGGGGTGAACCAACGGAAAAGGAAGACCTTTGTCTCTCTCTCTCACTGTCCACTCTGCCTGTAAAAAAAAAAAAAAAAAAAAAAAGAAAAAAGATTCATTTATTTATTTGGAAGACAGAGTTACAGAGAGGCAGAGGCAGAGAGAGAGGGAAAGTCTTCCATCTGCTTGTTCACTCCCCCAAATGGCTGCAATGGCCAGAACTGTACCAATCCGAAGCCAGGAGCCAGGAGCTTCTTCCATCTGCTGGTTGACTCCCGAGACATGCACAACAGCCAGTGCTGGGCCAGACCAAAGTCAGGAGCTTCATCCTACGTGGGTGGTAGAGGCCTGAACACGTGGGCCATCTTCTGGCGCTTTTCCCAGGCCATTAGGAGGGAGCTGGATTTGAAGTCAGTGGAGAAGCTGGGATGCAGGCTGCGGCTTTACCCATCATGCCACAATGCTGGCTCCTCCTATTGCTATGTAAATGAAGCATCCTCTAGGCCTTCCCACAGAACATAGTCATCCTGGGTTCCAATTTAGGAGTAGAGGTAGGGGTGGGTGTTTGGTGCAGTGGATAAGTAACTGCTTGGAATGCTCACATCCCGTATTGCAATGTCTGGGTTTGAGTCCTCACTCTGTTTCTGCAAGTGCACACCCTGGGAGGCAGCAGGTGATGGCTCAATTGCTTGGGTCCTTGCCACCCATGTGGAGATCAGGATTGAGTTTCTGAATCTTAGCTTTGGCCTGGCCTAGCCCTGGCTGTTGTGGGCATTTGGAGAGTGAACTGGCAAATGGAAGATCTCCCTAACAGAATAAATAAAAACATTTTAAGGGGCTGGTGGTGTGGCACAATGGGTTAAGCTACCACTTGGAATGTGAGCATCCCATACTGGAATGCCAGTTTGAGTCCTGACTATTCTGCTTCCAATCTAGCTTCCTGCTCATGCACTTGGAAAGGCAGCAGCAGATGTCCCAAGTGCTCAGGGCCCTACCACCCATGTGAGGGGCCTGGATGGAGTTCCTGGCTCATGGCTTTGGCCTGGCCCACATTCGGTTGTTGCAATCATTTGGGAAGTAAGACAGTGGATGCAAGATCTCTCTCCCTCTCTCCCTTCTCCCTGTCTCTCTCTTCCTCGCTCTTTCAAATAAATAAATAAATAAATAAATATTTTAAAATGTTTCAAAAATCACCTAAAAAGAGGGTTTAGGTTATATAGCTTTAACAAAAAACAAAAAAGACAGGTATATATTGGTAGATTTACTGGTGGGAAAATGAAGCAGTTCTTGACTGATTTTTCCTATTTTCTCATTTAAACACGGCAGTCATCTGCTGAGAAATGGGTCTTTTTTTTCTAATATATATTTTCTTTAAAATTTTGTTTATAAGCTTCCTAACCACACAATGAATTCTATTCCAGTTACAATGTCCAAACCATTGTCTACGTCCTTATTTTAACTCCCCACACCCAGACACACTACACTAAGCACTGCAGATTTGGTGCTGGCGTGCTGAGAACTCTTCTTTGTGGTCATTGTCCCTTCTCGGTGCAGCTCTAGGTAACATTTGCTGAACAATTCAGACAGAAGGGAATCTCAGAAGGGGAACTCCACTTTGTGGGCCCCCCCCTTTTTTTATGAAGAAACCCTGTACCCTTTATTTTTTTAAAGATTAATTTTATTTATTTGAAAGAGTTACAGGGAGAAGAGGAATGGGTTTTAATAATAATGTTTATATTATGATTTCTGTCTCCTTGGCCGTATCTGCCACAGTCAGAGCAGGGATGGGCTCCCAATCCAAGTGAGGACATTGCAGTTTTCCAAGCTTAAAAATGAGGATTCAAAGATATTAGTATCCCTTAGTGCTCAAACCGGGAGGATCTGTAAATTTAGAAACTGGGTCAGACATCTTTGTATGGATGAAAAAGCACAGCAGACCAGGAAGGGGTTTGGGTGAGTGAGGAATAAAGCGGAAAGCAGAAAAGTATAAAGAAAAGAGACAAGAGACGAGCTAGCCTGGGATTGTCGGATAGCAAAGATCAAGGTTCCTGTGTTAGTCTGAATCATCTGAGGAGATGCCCAGACAGGATTGGATGTCCAAGCTATGTGCTGGGAAAACACACAGGAAGGAACTATGGCGCCAGGAGAGCTTAGGAGAGTCGCGCTGCAGGTCTGACCCCGTGGAGCAGGCAGGAAGGAAGTGGCTGGTGAGGTCCGAGACTCTGTGCAGTTCCAACAAGGCTGTGGCAGAGCTGATGCTGAGCCAGCGTCGGAGGAGTCCCTCACCTCCCAGAACGGGCCGCGTTAGTATCCCTGCCACAGCAGCCACTGGGCGGGAGCCGCCTGCGGGGAGGGTGGTCTCAGTGCCAACGGGCGGCTGGAGGCTGCAGCTTAATCATGCTCACCACAACCAGAGATCTGAGAAGTGCACTCTCACTATGGTCTTAATGCTTCTCCAGTTCCTGCTTCAGTACCACATGAAGTTCTAGTTCATTTTCAGCCCCGGAATCATGAGTTTCTTGAGACATTCCTGTGTGTTTCAGGTTCTATTCCCTATTTATGCTTCAACTACTCTGAGTGGATTCCAAGTACTTGCAACAAGAAAAAGCAATAAAAAGAATCCTGACTGAAATAGCAATGTGGGGATTATGACCTCAAGTTTTCTATGTAAGTGGGAGAGGAGAGGTAATAATAACTACAGCAATTATTCCTGACACCCTGTAGAGGGTTCTGCTGTTTACAATGTGTCTTTTGCAATCTCATGCGATCCTTACAACAACCCTCAACGCAGGCAGGGCTGGCGTCACTACCCACTTTACTGATGAGGAAGTGTAAGTTTTGGAAACAAGACAAACTGTACTCAACTGGGAGAGGAAATGGAAAATGAAGGGTGGAAGAAGAGAACCCATCAACACCAGCCTCTGATTACCAAAACGGTGAACCCAAAGCAACATGGCATTCCTTTAGGAGGACTGCCGACTCAGTGCCCCGAGTCACCGACCGGAAGGATTTCTGCCACGTTCCCATCCGGCTTAGCTCCCTGGTCTGTGCAGACCCAAGAAGGATCTTAGAGAGTGATGTGCATTATTCTACGCTGAATTAGGTTGTAACTCCAATTGCAGCTGCTGTTTCAGGTATGGTTTCATAGCTGGAACAGATCAATGCCTCCCTTGGAACAAAGCCTTCTGCTATTGATCTGATGAACATTTTTTCCCCTCGATGAGTTTCAGTAAAGACCATCACAAGCAGTTTGCCTTGAGCTAGCCGGGCCAGTAATCCCTGTTGCTTATCTAGATTTAGGACTGTATTCACTCCCTGGTCATCTGTCATATCTAGTCTGCAGGGACCTGGTTCTCTTCTCGCCCCACAGGGTACCACGCAGGTCTAATACACTGATGATGTCATGCTGACTGCAAGGAACGGCTACTGTAGCCACCTTGATGAAGCAAATGTCTGCCAGAGAGTGGGAAACAAATCACACACACACACACACACACGCTCAGTGAGATTTCTGGGGGTCACTCAGCCTGGGGCATGTTGGGCTCTCTCTCTCAAGGTGAAGGAGAAGTGCAGCTGCCCCCTCCTGGCACTCAGAGAGGCATAGGTTCAGACCCTGGAGGTGAGATCTCATGTGGATGTTCTTCTCTGACCCATTTTCTGAATAAACTGAAAGGCTGTCAGTTTTGCACAGGGCCCAGAACAAAAGAAGGCACTGTCGGGAGCTGTGCCTGCTCAGCAAGCTGCTCTGCACTTGGCCTGTGACCCAGCAGAAGTGACAAAGCTGCAAGTGGCAGTGGCGGAGAGGAGGCTGTGTGACCACAGGGCAGGCTGTTGGGACTCTGAGCCAAGCTGTGGTATCTCTGGTGAATGATTGGAATTTGGGGTTGCCCCGACATGCATTCTGAATACAAGTCAGCTCTGTCCCATTGCAAGAGAGGGCCCAGCACTCTACACATTTTCTGGCTTTCCATGGCCCCCTAGTGCTTTACTGTACCTCCTCCAGGGACCTGCCTCGTCCTACCACCTGCTGGTGACCACTTCGCTATGGAACACCTGGGTATCAGCTACCTGACCCTCTCAGCCTACAGAGTGCCAGCTGTGCTGCAGGCACCACCTCTCAGGCACAGTGTGACCCCACGGCACTTGTGTCTGCTGGAAACCTTCCAAGTACAGCTCCCTTCAGGAAACCTGCTTAGGTAATGCCCTGAGCACCAGTGAAGGTCTTGGCCCACTGGTCCCTTGCCCCCTCTCTCGTTCCCTGACGCCGATTGAGTGTGAATGCCCTGGACCACTCTCCCTTCCCACTGGCCCAGGGAAGCCACACCTTCTTCTCTCTGGGATTCGTAAGAAATATACTGCTTAGGTAATGCCCTGGGCACCAGTGAATGCTTCGAACACCGGGACACTCGTATCCCACCTGACCAAGCTATCCTGGTAGGAATAAAGTGGATGGAGGTGAGACAAGAGTTGGCAGGGCATCTACCAGTATAACAAGCTTCTTGTGAGAGGCACATCTGGTCCCAAGTCAGACACGAAGGCATTAGGCTGTCCCTTGGGATAAGGGACTGAGCTCACACGCTGGGACAGGAAGCTGTGGGTGGTGACTCGGGCCAGGTTTGCTTTTTAGTGATCCTTTCTCGAGCAACCTTGTGAGGGCCCATGAGAACTACATTGATCCTAAGAGCAGCAGCACCACAGCGGTAACCACTACTAGGCTCCACCTCTTCCAGGTTCCACCACCTCACACTGCCACGTTAGGGACTACGCTTCCAGCACATGAACCTCAAACCAACCACAGCACAATCAAAGGAAATCCTCCAGGGGGCACAACTTGATGTAGAGCATCTGGTTGTTAATTCTGCTTGCAAGGAGAGATGGCTAGACTTGCAGATCTACAGTAAAGGAACATGACTGGAAAAGGGTAAAATATTGAATGCATTCCCCTTTTCTTATTTTTATAAACTTTTTGAGTGTTAAAATTTTATTCTGGGGTGGGGGGGGGGAAGAGAGTGTGAGCACTCCCATCTACTATTTACTCTCTAAATACCCCAAACGGCTGGTACTGGGCAGGCTGACCGGTTGGAGCTGGGAGCCAGGAACTCATTCCTGGTTTCCCACATGGGTGGCAGGAATCCAGCTACTTGAATCATCACCTGCTGCCTTCCAGGACTGGCACTGGTAGAGAGCCAGACTCAAGAGCTAGAGCTGGGAATTGAACCTAGGCACTCAGATATGGCTTGCAGGTGTCTTAACTGCTAAGCCAAATGCTCGCCCCAATGCTTGGCCTTTAGAACCAGGAACAAGGCCAGGGTATCTGCTCACACTGCTTCCATCTAACATTGTACTGGGTTTCTAGTCTGTGAAGTGAAGCAAGAAAAGGAAACAAGCACAGATTGGGAAGGATGAAGCAAAACTCTTTATTTGCATAAGATATGAGCATGTATGTAAAAAGTTATAAGGAATCTACAAAAATGAATAAATAAGTTTAGCAATTGCAGGATACGAAGTCAACATAAGGACAAGTGTAGTTCTATACACTAGCAATGAAGAATTAAAATTTGAAATCTAAAAATATATTTGTAATAGCATTAAAAATTGGGATATGTAGGGATAAATTTAACAAAATATTTACAAGGCCTGTAAATATTAAACATTGAAAGCTGAAAAACATTGCTATGAGAAATGAAGTAGAGATTTAAGTAATTGAATAGAGAACTATATGCTGTTCATGGATTCTGAAGATTCCATATTGTTAAGATATCAATTCTCCCCAAATATTCAAAGAGTCAATGTATCTGGCTGGCGCCGTGGCTCAACAGGCTAATCCTCCACCTTGCGGCACCGGCACACCAGGTTCTAGTCCCGATCAGGGCGCTGGATTCTGTCCTGGTTGCCCCTCTTCCAGGCCAGCTCTCTGCTGTGGCCCGGGAGTGCAGAGGAGGATGGCCCAAGTGCTTGGGCCCTGCACCCCATGGGAGACCAGGAGAAGCACCTGGCTCCTGCCTTCGGATCAGCGCAATGCGCCAGCCACAGTGCGCTTGTTTTAGTTATTCTGAGTTCTCTGCCTTTCCATATAAATTTTAGAATCCCCTTGTCAATTTCTACAAAAATGCCTCATGAGATTTTGATTGGGATACATTGACTTTTTTTATTTTTTTTTATTTTTTTTTTATAGGCAGAGTGGACAGTGAGAGAGAGAGACAGAGAGAAAGGTCTTCCTTTTTGCCGTTGGTTCACCCTCCAATGGCCGCTGCGGCCAGCGCATCACGCTGATCTGAAGCCAAGAGCCAGGTGCTTCTCCTGGTCTCCCATGTGGTGCAGGGCCCAAGGACTTGGGCCATCCTCCACTGCCTTCCCGGGCCATAGCAGAGAGCTGGCCTGGAAGAGGGGCAACCGGGATAGAATCCGGCGCCCCAACCAGGACTAGAACCCGGTGTGCCGGCGCTGAAGGCGGAGGATTAGCCTGTTAAGCCACGGCGCCGGCCTGGAAAGGATTATTTTTCAACAAGTGATAGAATACCTTGATATCTAAGGGGTAAGGGGAATCCCAATCCTTACCTGACACAGTACACAAAAATTAACTCAAAGTGCACCATTGACATAAACATGAAAGTGAAAACTATAAAACTTCTAGATGAAATCTTTGTGACATTTGGATAAGCAAAGATTTCTTAGGACACAAACCATTAAAAACTTGATACATTGAACTTTATCAAAATCAAATACTTATGCTTTATAATTAGCAGAATGAAAAAGCAAGCCCAGAATCAGAGAAAATATTTGCCAGATATTTACCTAACAAAAGGTGTGGATCCAGAATAAAAAATTTAAATTACAAAATTTTGTTAAATTTTAAAATGGGCAAAATATTTCAAAACACACAAGTCATAAAAGACATACAAATGTTCAATAAGCACCTGAAGAAATGCTAACATGACGTGTTAACAAGGAAGTGCAAATTAAAACCACAAAGAGCTACCACTATACACTTTGAGAATGGCTACATTGAGGACTGGCAACACCAAGTACAGGCATACCTCAAAGATGGTGTGGGCTGGGTTCCAGATCGCTACAATAAAGTGAATATGGCAATAATGCAAGATTCCCAGTGCATATAAACATGATGTTTACACTATACTACTTTACTAGTCTGTTAAGTGTAAAATATAGTATTATGTATAAAACACAATGTATATACCTTAACTGAAAAATACTTTATTGCTAAATTATGCTGAAGATCATCTGGGCTGAGGGAAAAATGGTGCCCCTAGACAAGCTTGATGCAAAGTTGCCCCAAACCTTCCATTGGTTATATCTGCAAAGCACAGTAAAACGAGGTGTGCCTGTACTGGCAAGAATCTGGAATAACCAGAGTTCTCATATACTGCTGCTGCTGGGAATATAAAATGGTTCAACTACTTTGGACAACAGCAATATCGTAAAAGGTTCAACAAACACTTATCATACAATCTAGCAATTCCCCTTCTAGGTGTTTACTCCAAAGACTCCTATGGGAATATTCACAGCAGCCCAAACTGGAAACAACAGGAATATACATTCAAGGGATGCACAAATGTCAGTGTATCCATTCAGCAGAATACTAAGCAAAAAAAGGAACAAATTTCTGAAACACACAATAACATGGAAGAATTGCAAAAGCATTATTTCAAGAGAAAGGAGCCAGATATAACATACATCCTACATGATTTCCTTCATATAAAACTACAGTGAGTGGCTGGCGCCGTGGCTTAACAGGCTAATCCTCCGCCTTGCAGCGCTGGCACACCGGGTTCTAGTCCCGGTTAGGGCGCCGGATTCTATCCCGGTTGCCCCTCTTCCAGGCCAGCTCTCTGCTATGGCCCGGGAAGGCAGTGGAGGATGGCCCAGGTCCTTGGGCCCTGCACCCGCATGGGAGACCAGAAGTGCCTGGCTCCTGGCTTCGGATCAGCGTGATGCGCTGGCCGCAGCGGCCATTGGAGGGTGAACCAACGGCAAAAAGGAAGACCTTTCTCTGTCTGTCTCTCTCACTATCCACTCTGCGTGCCAAAAAAAAAACACAAAAAAACAAACAAAAAAAAAAACTACAGTGAGAGAAGCCAATCAATGGTGCTTGGGAAAGGCACTGGCTGCGCAGGGGCCCAGGGACCTGTTCGGAATGCCTCACAGCATGCCTGTGTCGGTGAACCTCTGCCCAGGGTGCTGCCTGGACAAACTGTCTACTCTGCAGCACGGGCAGGGGGACCCAAGGCGAGCCCAGCTGACTTCCCGAGCTGAGGACGAGGAGCTGGAAAGTCATGGGAAGCTGTGAGAAGCCATTGCCTCTGCGGGTCTGCAGCCTGGTGCTGAGGCTGGGGCCCTTGTTGTCATGAGGGCCATGGACAGGAAGAAGTCCTGGAAGCAGAGGAAAGGACAATGAGAACAAGCTAGAACCCACCAGTTACCTCTGTGTTTGCCTATCCCATCCGACCACAGTTTCAGAAGTAATGCTTCCCTCTGCCTCCCAAATCTCATACAAGACTTGTATTATATGGAAGGGAATTCTGGGTAATATGCAGCTTGACCAAGTTGACAACAGAACAGTGTGCCACACACACACACACACAATCTGAAGAATCATCTTTCATTACCAACTATTTATTTAGCAGAGTGAGCTTTCTTGGTGCTACATCAATAAAAATGAAAAATTAGAAAAGATCTAGTGATTTACACTTTATTTTTTAGCCTAGATACAGTAATATTCAATGAATATTAATTTAAAAGAACTATCAGTCCTGTCTATCTCATTATATGAAATATCTAAGAAATTTTTATCCTCACTATGTATTGACATTTGATAAATGCATGTTACTGTTCTAATGTACACTAACAATGGAAAGGAAAACACAGTCCAGAAAAAATACTGAAAGAAAATAATGGGCCAGCACCACGGGTTCTAGTCCCGGTCGGGGCGCCGGATTCTGTCCCGGTTGCCCCTCTTCCAGTCCAGCTCTCTGCTATGGCCCAGGAAGGCAGTGGAGGATGGCCCAAGTGCTTGGGCCCTGCCCCCATGTGGGAGACCAGGAGGAAGCACCTGGCTCCTGGCTTCAGATCGGCGTAGTGCACTAGCCGTAGTGGCCATTTGGGGGGTGAACCAATGGAAGTAAGACCTTTCTCTCTGTCTCTTTCTCTCTCTCACTGTCTAAATCTGCCATCAGAAAAAGAAAGAAACTAATGAACACAGAAATTTTAAAAAGTTTTAAATTTCTATTTTGTGTATATCAATGTATAACAGAAGAGGAAAAGATCTTATACTGTAAACATATTTCATTATGATAAAGTTTTGTGGGGATATAGACAAATAAGGGAAAAATATAAAACTTCCTACTTTTTAATGATTTATTTTGGTGACCAGCACTGTGGCATAGGTTAAGCCTCTGCCTGCAGTGCCAGCATCCCATATGGGCACCAGTTTGAGTCTCAGCTGCTCCACTTCCCATCAAGCTCCCTGCCAATGTGCCTGGGAGAGCACTAGGGCAAGTAGTAGGGCCCCTGCACCCACATGGGAGACCAGGAAGAAGCTCCTGGCTCCTGGTTTTGGCCTGGTCCAGCCCCTGTCATTGCAGCCATTTAGGGGAGTGAACCAGTGGATGAAAGGTCTCTCTCTCTCTGCCTTTCAAATAAATAAATAAATCTTTAAAAAAAAAAAAAAGAGTAAATAGAATTTTCAGCGTTGCTCTAGGGATCCACTGGTGAACTAAGTTTGTGATAATGGATTTGAAGGGATGTCATGCTAGAAGGCACTGTTAGGACCTGAAAAAATGAAGTGATAGAATGGCGTGAGAACTGAGGTTTTCAACTGAAGGAGATCTCACAGGAATGCACAGAAACAGAATACTATTCTTTCAAAAACAAAATCTTTGCTGTAAAAGGACTGAGGAGGGATGGTGTCCGGAAGGAGGAAGAATCAGTGCTTCCCCACAAAGCCGCCTTCTGATAGACAAATGGGAAAAACTGAGAGGCGCTCAGCGGGAGTTCCCGGGGATTCCTTTGAAAAACAAAGTAAAGCTACAAAACAACCACTAGACTGCCCACTTTTCTTTCTCTTTCTTTTTTTTTTTAAAGATTTATTTATTTATTTGAAAGTCAGAGTTACACAGAGAGAGAAGGAGAGGCAGAGAGAGAGAGAGAGAGACAGAGACAGAGACAGAGACAGAAAGATCTTCCATCCAATGGTTCACTCCCCAATTGGCCACAATGGCTGGAGTTGTGCCAATTCGAAGCTAGGAGCCAGGAGCTTCTTCCAGGTCTCCCATGCGGGTACAGGGACCCAAGGACTTGGGCCATTCTCCACTGCTATCCCATGCCATAACAGAGAGCTGGATTGGAAGTGGAGCAGCCGGTCTCGAACCGGCGCCCATATGGGATGCCGGTGTTTCAGGCCAGGGCTTTAACCCACTGCGCCACAGCACCGGCCCCTCTTTTTTTTTTTTTTTTTTTTTTAAGATTTTTATTTATTTATTTGAGAGGTAGAGTTACAGATAGTGAGGAGACAGAGAGAGAGGTCTTCCATCTGCTGGTTCACTCCCCAAATGGCTGCAATGGCCAGAGCTGGGCTGATCCGAAGCCAGAAACCAGAAGCTTCTTCCAGGTCTCCCACGCGGATGCAGGGGTCCAAGGACTTGGGCCATCTTCTACTTCTTTCCCAGGCCACAGCAGAGAGCCGGATCGGATGTGGTGCAACTGGGACTAGAACTAGCGCCCATATGGGATGCCAGCGCTGCAGGCAGAGGACTAACCCATGAGCCAGAGCACTGGCGCCCGCACACTTTGCACACTTTTTTCTCTTTTTAATTCCCTTTTCAGATGGAACCCAGGCTGAGTTCTGTAGGCAGGTTCTGGATTTCCAAGTTGCAATCATGGTATTTTCTCTCCGCCTCGACTGGACACCTTGCCTCAGCAGGCCTCAGTCGGCCCTGGAACTCCAGCGACTGCCGAAGGGGGCTGTGTAGGAGGCTTTGTCAGAGAAGACAACTTTGTCTTCCCAGAGGACAAACCCTCCACTTTGCTCTATGAGGCGGATAGCAACCCCAAACCATGGGTGGGCACGGGCTTGCGCAAGCCTCAATAGCTCTTTTAAATCCAGGGAAGAGGATGGGCAGGGAAGGTAAACCTCCCCACCAGGCGCCATCTTTAAAGAAAGCCTGGCTCAACAAAGTTGTCAGATACTACTGTCACATTTCTCCTTACGTGCTAAACACCAAAACCAACCTCTAATACCCAGGGCAGGAAAGACCTAAATTTCAGCTCTCAGCAAAACAACATTTTTTTTTCTCTTTGGAGAAATATCTATTTTTATTAAGAACATCTACACCTGCACAAACCTATAAGGTACCATCAAATTCCCAAATACCTTGAAACAAACACAGTCCCTTTCATACCAAGAAACACATTTTTACAGTATTGTTTGTTTGTTAATATAACACTTAAATTACAAGTGTTAAAAAAACAAAAACCAGGGAAACAATTTATCGCCAGGTTTTCGTTTTGGAAACCCAGCAGTTGTGTTTCAAGGTGGCTGGATACAGAAGAGTAACTTAACACCCTTGGAAACCACTGCGCATGTGTGATTCCAGGCAAGTTTTAAGAAACTTGTTTACAGTCCTCGCTGTCACCTTGGGGCAGCAGGCGTGGGGCAGCCACGATCCTCCTTCTGCCCGCCACAGGGCTCCGCCGCATTTTCAAACTGCGCCGGGCCACCTGCCCACGTGGCTGGCTGGCTGTGCCGCGTCCGGTGCCCTCTCTGGCCGCGGGGTTCCAAGCGCCAGAGATGAGCGCTCCGAACCCCGATCCTCATCCTTCGGAACCACCTCGGCGCCGCGGATATTCCAGGCGCTCCCGGGCAGGGAGGCAGTGCCAGGTCTGGATGCCAACCCCCGCCAGGTCTGAGTGGGGTCCTCGGAGACGTCACCGCCGCCCCCACCCCAGCCCGGGATGCTCCCAGCGCCCTGCAAGCGCCACCCCTACCTGGCCTCTCACTAGAAACTGGGGAGACGGTCCCCCGCCCCGCAGAACAACTGAACACCGAGCAAGATTCTAACAGGCACCTGGTCGAGGGGCGGGGTCGGGGCGGTCCGAAATGGCGGCGGCGGCGGCGGGGTCCGAGGGTCACTCTCCCAGGCGCCCTTGACTGGCCGCTCGTCGCGGCGCCACCTACCTTGCTGGTGGGCGGCCCCAGCGCGCGGCGCGAAGGGGTGGGAGCGCGAGGTGACGAGCACTTGGAAGCGCCAATCAGCACTCGGGAGCACAGGCCGCGTCCAATCAGTGCCCGAGCAGCGGAGACCAAGAGTAGGTTGCGAGCTAGCGGCGCGTGTGGCGGACACGGAACGCCGAGGACCTTGCCTACTGCCGGGCTAGGGCCTCCCGCCTCGCCGCTTCCCGCGCGTCCTCCACCACGGCCCCAGATGTCCCCTGGGCGACGCTGAGGAGCCAGAGGGCTCCTCATGCAGCAGTCGCAGGCCCATCACCTGCCGCTCTGTCTCCCGAGGGGACTCTTCCTCCAGCGGTGGCTGCAGAGGGATGAGAGGCGGCTCCTGGCCTCGGGACCGTGAGACGCGCTCGGGGCCCGCGAGCTAGGGGGACTCGGCGGACGGCTGCTCCTGGCTCGCGGCGGACAGCGGCGCCGGCGACATGTTCCCGCGGAGGCCGCCGGCCTCCCTGGCGGCCTGGCTGGCGGGCGCGCGGGGCGGGGGCCTGCTGGGCCTGCTGGCCAATCAGTGCCGCTTCGTGACGGGCTTGCGCGTGCGGCGCGCGCAGCAGATCGCGCAGCTCTACGGCCGCCTCTACTCGGACAGCTCGCGCTGCGTCCTGCTCGGACGCCTGTGGCGCCGGCTGCGCGGCCGCCCCGGCCATGCCTCTGCCTTGATGGCGGCGCTCGCCGGGGTCTTCGTGTGGGACGAGGAGAGGATCCAGGAGGAGGAGTTGCAGAGGTGGGCCCGCCGGCGTGGTCGTTGGTGCCTGGGCGGTGGGGCTGGGGGTCGGTCGGCTGGGGCTGGGAGTTGCAACTTGCGAACCCTGGAGGCTGCCCTGTGGTCCTTTAAGTGGGGTGCAGTAGGTTGAAGCTGACTTGGCAAACCGGGTTGTTTATTGCCTGCGATCAGTTGCTTTGTCGGGGTAGAAATACGAACTGGAAGCGTGGGCGAGGGTAGGAGGGAGACCTCAGTGGGGAGCGTGACGCTTCCACGGAACGAGATTGCAATTCGATATTCGCTATGGGAGGCGGCGAGGCCATTGTCCACATAATCTTTAACACGCCCGGAAAGGCGCAGGTCCACAACAGGTTTTCATCCCGATCTGCGGTGTAGGTCTGCAGTTTTCGGAATGACTGCACTCCAGATGGGAGGCAGGCCTTGTGAGAAACGCCCGCAGAGCGCTCCGTCACTCTCTGCCGGTGTGACAGAATTAAGAGGCTGCGAAGGATTTTGCCCTGCTTGCACAGATCAGTAGCCCAGACCTTTTAAACTTTAGGAATTAGGTCAGGTTTGTGCTGTTGTACCTGGAACTTTGGGGATACTGTGTTGTTAAGATTCTGAACTTGCTCTTGAAAAGTCCAGTATCGTTGATTGCATTTGTTAGCTAATCTCGTGGGGAATTTTTTTTTTTTTTTCTTTAGCCCTTGCTTTAAAATGTATTTTCTTCTTAACAGGCATCCTTAAACGGTGACTCCCTTCCACACAAACACTCCACCCTAATATCTACAACTGTGATTTTAGGAATGAGGGACAGTCTCCTCCCCCAGATAGATCTCAAATGGGTCGGTCTGTTCTAGGTATTTCTTTAACAGGAAGACAACCTGTTAGTCCACATTTTTTGTTAGGTTAAAAATGGAAATACCTCAATAAAATTTATACCGTGGCCATTTGGGAAGTGCAGCGGCCAGATGCCAGCTGTGCAGCGTTATGAATTGTGGGTAAATACAAGTCTATCCTGAGAACTGGGACTACCTCACCTGGCAAGAAAGGTGACTTTTACAGAGGCAGTTTAAAATCATAACCACAAGCACCCTTACTCATTAAAAAGGCAAGATATTAAAGCATGATAGTTACTTTGCCTAGTTTTTGTTAGCATTTTTTGCTACTTGGCCATTTGTTCTAATCCAATATTCTCAGATGTGAGAAGTAAAATAATGGAAAGCTTTTTTTTTTTTTTTTTTTTTTTTTTAAGATTTATTTGTCTGAAAGGTAGAGTGACAGAGAAAGGTTTTCCATCTGCTGGTTCATTCCTCAAATGACTGCAATGGCTGGGGCTGGGCCAGACCAGGCCAGGAGCCAGAAGCTCTCATCCAGGCCTCCAGTATGGGTGGCAAGGGCCCAAGTACTTGGACCATCTTTCTCTGCCTTCTCAAGCACATTAGCAGGGAGCTGAATTGGAAGCAGAGCAGCCCATACCTGAACCAGTGCTGTGATGTGGGGTGCCAGCATTGATGTAAACAGTGGGCTTACACAAAGCTGACCCTGGAAAGAAAACTTTTTTTTTTTTTTTTTTTGACAGGCAGAGTGGACAGTGAGAGAGAGAGAGACAGAGAGAAAGGTCTTCCCTTGCCGTTGGTTCACCCTCCAATGGCCGCCGCGGTAGCGCGCTGCGGCCGGCGCACCGCGCTGTTCCGATGGCAGGAGCCAGGTGCTTCTCCTGGTCTCCCATGGGGTGCAGAGCCCAAACACTTGGGCCATCCTCCACTGCACTCCCTGGCCACAGCAGAGAGGTGGCCTGGAAGAGGGGCAACCGGGACAGGATCGGTGCCCCGACCGGGACTAGAACCTGGTGTGCCGGCGCCGCAAGGCGGAGGATTAGCCTGTTGAGCCACGGTGCCGGCTTTTTTTTTTTTTTAAACATTTATTTATTTGGGGGCTGGTGCTGTGGCATAGCGGGTAAAGCTGCCACCTGTGGTGCTAGCATCCCATATGGGCAACAGTTCAAGTTCCAGCTGCTCCACTTCCAATCCAGCTCTCTGCTATGGCCTGGGAAAGCAGTAGAGGATGGCTCAAGTGCTTGGGCCCCTGCACCCACGTGGGAGACCTGGAAGACTCTCCAGGCTCCTGGCTTCAGATCAGCCCAGCTCTGGCTGTTGCAGCCATTTGGGGAGTGAACCAGAGGATTGAAGACCTCTCTCTCTCTCTCTCTGTGCCTCTGCCTCTCTGTAACTCTGCCTTTCAGATAAACAAATGAATCTTAATTTAAAAAGAGATTTATTTATTTATTTGAAAGAGTTACAGAGAGAGAAGGAGAGCCATCTTCCACCCACTGGTTCATTCCCCAAATAGCTGCAAGGGCCAGGGCTGGGCCAAGCTGAAGCTGGGAGTTTCTTCCATGTCTCTCACGTGGGTGGCAGGGGCCCAGATGCTTGGGCCATCTTCTGCTGCTTTTTCCAGGCCATTCGCAGGGAGTTGGATCAGATTGGAGCAGCTGAGACATGAACTGGCGCCTGTAAGGGATGGTGGTGTCACAGGCGGAGGCTTAACCTGCCAAGCCACAATGCCAGCCCCAGCACTCTTGGTTCTAAACCAACTAAAGAACCATTGTTCTGGGTTAAGCAGTTTTGGAATTTCCAGAGTTTAGATGAAGGTCAGTGAGAACACTGACAGCTGCCTCTTGACCTTCTTCGAGTTGTTAGAGTCAAGGCCTTCATTTGACACTCTGCTGTCCAGTTCATATACTTAAAATTTGATCAGATTGTCCATCTGGAAGGATCTTAACACATCGGTCACCTTGACAGGCAAGTCAGCCCTAAGGGATCTTCAAAAAGTTCATGGAAAATGTGTTTTACAAAAAACTGCATGCATTTGAGAACTTTTTTGCCCTGAAATGAGCTAGTTTTTTAAATTCCATTTTTCATGAACATTTCAAAGCCCCCTTATAGATCTTGGTTGTACTATAGTTCCTTAGGACTTTGTTTGATAGCTTGTCATGTTTGTATTTTATTGAGTAAAACATTCTGAGTGCAGATTAAGTTTTTGCTTCATGTTTAAGTATTCTGTTTGCTTCAACACTACTGAGGTGGACGCTTCAGAACATACTAAATTTTGTTTATTTTATGAGATGACTTGGAGTAGCTTTGAGAATGGAGCACAGTTAGATGTATGTCTCAGGTCCAGTGCATTTCTGTGATTCTTGATGGAAGAAGAACATGATTGTCACATGGCCCCTAAATCACAGCCTTTGGCTTATCTCTGCTGTTTCTGTACCCACTTGTCCTGGTGTCCTGGTTAGACATGTGATGGAGTGTTCTGGGTATCTTCTTGAATGTATGCCTTAAAGTGGCTTTGGATTTTCTTATGTAAATAACACTCCAATAGAGTTTCCATTCAGAATGAAAAACAGTAACCTGGCTTTTTTGTAAGAACATCCCTACCAAATAGACTCTTACTGATCATGCAACAGCAAGAAAAATCCAAGAGAAGTAGTTATCTGTACAAAGTGATTTTGACCTGCTGCTGAGGCCAGATGTAGAAACCAGATCTGTTAATACTTGCTCTAGTATTCTTACCAGTTGGCTTCAATTAAACAGTCAAACAAAATAGCTTCAATACTATTTTTGGTGCTTGTTGGCATTCTGTGAGCCCAAGGCAAATCTTATGGAAAAATACAGCAGTACAATTTGATTGCTTTGGAACAGTTAAAAAAAAAAATTACAGGAACAAAAAGAGGAAGGATGTTAAGAAATAAAGGCTGGGAGAAAATGTTCCATTAACCTCTTCTTTTTTTTTTTTTTTTTTTTTTTAAGTTACAGTTCATTGCTCTAGAAATTGGAGTATGTGCCAATAAAGTTTCATAAGGAAAGCTGGCTTTTTTCCCATTTCTATCTTCCAGGGTATTATTGCCACAAACTAGTTGGTGTTTCTAGGTGTGTTCTCTCTCTGTAGCACATGAGAATCTCTGATTGTGACATCAGTTTGGAATTTGGGAAAGGGATACTGAGAAGTGAGGCATTTGTCTTATTGGAATTCCTGGTTGTGGGAATGGCTTTATTTGAGTCATTTTGGAGCCTTGTAGCAAGCCCTGTGCTGAGGGGCAGGACCCCTAGATGTGCTGAACACTGTCCTTTGTTGTGTGCCTCCAGTTTCCATAGCTTTCAATCTAACCTGTCTCAAATATTGTCGTGATTTTCCTTTCAAAGAAAGGGAAGCATTGACTGTCTTTGCTTCATCCTTTTGCTAATCTCATTTCATTACTATTTTGGGAATAATCTCTTTTGTCCTCCATTCCTCTCCTTGTTAGCTAAGTCTCTTAGTTGTGAAGGTTTAGTCACCCATGCCACCCAAACAAGATTTGGCACAGCAGGCTAAAGGGTGTATAATGAGAGGCTCTGCTTGTCTCCACATAGATGATAATGAGTCACCGTGTTCCTGTATACTAAACGTGTCTGTCATGTTAGCGTTTAGAAGTTGAGACCTTTCAAGGACGCTTACACCTTGGGACAGAATAGCAGTGTTGATCATTTACATTTTTGTGATGCAGTCTGCCCCAGCGTTCGTACGGTGCTGTTCAAGGAGTGAATGTCATGCCTTCACAAATGATTATCCATCCCTCCTCAGGGACTTAGCCTCATAATTTTAATCAAAGCCACCTAGTGATCTTTAATTATATAGGAGAGCCTGATAGAGGAGTAGGTCGGAAGCTCTGTGTCACCTTGGGTCTTAGAAGTTTGTCGATGCTAGTCATTAATTTTCTTAAAACCTTACTGACTATGTAATTCTTGTATGAGCCCTGATATTTTTAAAAATATTTATTTATTTATTTGAAACAGTTACATGGAGAGAGAAGGAGAGGCAGAGAGAGAGAGAGGTCTTCCATCCACTGGCTCATTCCCCAGTTGGCCGCAATGGCCAGAGCTGGCCGATCCGAAGCCAGGAGCTTCTTCCGGGTCTCCCACGTGGGGGCAGGGACCCAAGGACTTGGGCCATCTTCCACTGCTTTCCCAGGCCATAGCAGGGGGCTGGATCGGAAGTGGAGCAGCCGGCATTTGAACCGGCGCCCATATGGGATGCCGGCACTGCAGGCGGCGGCTTTACCTGCTACGCCAAACCACCGGCCCCACCCTGATATTTTTATTTTTTAATTTTTTTTTATTTTTGACAGGCAGAGTGGACAGTGAGAGAGAGAGACAGAGAGAAAGGTCTTCCTTTGCCGTTGGTTCACCCTCCAATGGCCGCTGCAGCCGGTGCACCGCGCTGATCCGAAGGCAGGAGCCAGGTGCTTATCTGGTCTCCCATGGGTTGCTGGGCCCAAGCACTTGGGCCATCCTCCACTGTACTCCCTGGCCATAGCAGAGAGCTGGCTTGGAAGAGGGGCAACTGGGACAGAATCCAGCGCCCTGATCTGGACTAGAACCTGGTGTGCTGGCGCCGCTAGGCGGAGGATTAGCCTGTTGAGCCACAGCGCCGGCCCCCACCCTGATTTTTTTTTTTTTTTTTTTTGACAGGCAGAGTGGATAGTGAGAGACAGAGAGAAAGGTCTTCCTTTTTGCCGTTGGTTCACCCTCCAATGGCCGCTGCAGCCGGCGCATCTCGCTGATCCAAAGCCAGGAGCCAGGCGCTTCTCCCGGTCTCCCATGCTGGTGCAGGGCCCAAGCACTTGGGTCATCCTCCCCTGCCTTCCCAGGCCATAGCAGAGAGCTGGCCTGGAAGAGGGGCAACTGGGATAGAATCCGGTGCCCCAACCGGGACTAGAACCTGGTGTGCCGGCGCCGCAAGGCGGAGGATTAGCCTGTGAAGCCACGGAGCTGACCCCACCCTGATATTTGAATAAGACATTCCACCAGTGGAAACATTTTTGCCCATCTTCATAATGTGATAAGAATGACATTGAGGAGTGCTGCTTACTTACTATGGAAGGATGCTCTGCTCACCCTGAAAAATGCCTTAATTGATGCCACGCGATGACTGAATTGTTCTCTGGACACTTCTAGCTGTGGTTTTGCTTTTGCTTTCTTTTCTTCAAGATTTTATTGTGTACTCAAAGGTTCCATCACTATTTCTGTACTTAACCAGTTTGCAATACCAACTGTCAATTTGTTTTGCAACTTTTAATTTAAGACTTTTTTAAAGGGTGAAACAATTTTCTTTTTCTTATTTGTTTTTAAAGATTTATTTATTTATTTGAAAGAATTACACAGAGAGAGGAGAGGCAGAGAGAGAGAGAGAGAGGTCTTCCATCTGATGGTTCACTCCCCAATTGGCCGCAATGGCCGGAGCTGCGCCAATCTGAAGCCAGGAGCCAGGAGCTTCTTCCAGGTCTTCCACATGGGTGCAGGGGCCCAAGGACTTGGGCCATCTTCCACTGTTTTCCCAGGCCACAGCAGAGAGCTGGATCAGAAGTGGAGCAGCCGGGTCTCGAACCGGCATCTTGGGATGCCAGTGCTTCAGGCCAAGGCGTTAACCCCCTGTGCCACAGTGCCGGTTCCTCTTTTTTTTTTAAGGTTTATTTATTTGAAGAGGTAGAGGCAGAAAGAGAGCAAGAGAGAGAGAAAGTCTTCAGCCACTAGTGTACTCCCCAAATGACCACAAAGACCAGAGCTGGGCCAGTCTGGAGCCAGGAGCTTCTTCAGGGTCTCCCATGTGGATGCAGGGACCCATGCAATTGGGCCATTATCTACTGCTTTCCCAGGCCATGGCAGAGAGCTGGATCAGAAGTGGAGCTACTAGGTCTCGTACCATTGCCCATTTGGGATGATGGCAGCTTTGCCCCCTACACCACAGTGTTGGCCCCCCCCCCCCTTTAATTTAAAGATTTGCTTATTTTTTTGAAAGGCAGAGTTAGAGAGTGGAAGAGACAGAGATCTTCCATCCACTGGTTCACTCTCCAAATGGCCGCAACAGCTGGGCCAGGTCGAAGCCAGGAGCTTTTTCCAGGTCTCTCACATAGGAACAGTGCCCTAAGCATTTGGACCACCCTCTGCTCTTTCCCAGGCCTTCAGCAGGGAGCTGGATGGGAAGTGCAGCAGCCAGGACTGCCGGCGTTGCAGGTGGCAGCTTAACCTGCTGTGCCACAACACTGACACCTAAAAGACTGAAAGAAATTGAAGAAGACATAGGTGAGGGCATTGTAGCTCAGTGTTAACCTATAGCTTAGGATGTGTGCATTCCTTAGCAGAGTGCCAGCTGGAGTCCTACCTACTCTGGTTCTGATCCAACTTCCTGCAGTGGACCAGGGAAGCAGCAGATGACACCTCAAATACACGAGTGCCTGCCACCCATATGAGAGACCCTGTGGAATTTCTGGTTCCTGACTTCAGCCTAGCTCAACCCCAGCTGTTAAAACCATTTGGGGGGCCAGCGCTTTGGTGTAGCAAGTAAAGCCACCGTCTACAGTGCTGGCATCCCATATCTGTGCCAGTTTGAGCCCCAGCTGCTGCACTTCCTTTCTAGCTCTCTGCTATGGCCTGGGAAGGCAGTGGAAGATGGCCCAAATCATTGGTCCCCTACCCCTGCATGGAAGACCTGGAAGAAGCTCCTGGCTCCTGGCTTCGGATTGGTGCAGCTTCGGACATTGCTGCCAATTGGGGAGTGAACCAGTGGATGGAAGACCTCTCTCTCTTTCTCTGTATAACTCTGCCTTTCAAATAAATAAATAAATCTTTAAAAAAAAAAAAAAAGAAAGAAAAAACATTTGGGGAGTGAACCAGCAGTCAGAAGATCTCTCTTTGTCATTCTGCCTTTCAAATCAATAAATAAATCTTTTTTACTATAAACGAATCTTTAAAAAGATAAAGAAGACTTAAACAAGTGGGAAGACGTATGGTGTCCATGGATGGAACACTATTTTTTAAAGATTTATTTATTTATTTGAAAGAGTTAGAGAGGAAAGCCAGAAACAGAGAAAGAGATCTTCCATCTGCTGGTTCATTCCCCAAATGGCTATAATGACCGGGGCTGCGCCACGCTGAAACCAGGAGCCAGCAGCTTCTTCTGGGTCTCCCACATGGGTATAGGGGCCCAAGTACTTGGGCCATCTTCTGCTGCTTTCCCAAGTGCATTAGCAGGGAGTGGATTGGAAGTGGAGCTGCCAGGACTCCAACCAGCACCCGTATGGGATGTTGGATGATGCAGGGGGAGGCTTAACCTTTTATGCCACAGCACTGGCCCCGTATTGGAACACTTAATATTGCTAACTCATTTTATCTGCAAAATTCATTGTGATTCTTATCAAAATTCTAGCAGGTTATTTTGCAGAAGAAAACAAACAGATTCTAATACTGAGAGATGAAAGAGACTCAGAATAATTCAAACAGTCTTGGGAAAGACCAAAATTGGAGGACTTACCATTCTTTGTTTTTTGAAAAGGTTTATTCATTTATTCAAAGGCAGAACGATAGGAGATATGCACACACACACACACACAGAGCGCTTCCATCTGCTGGTGTACTCCTCAAGTGTTTGTAACAGTCAGGTCTGGGCCAGGCTGAAAGCAGGACCAGAAACTCCATCCTGGACTCCCACATGAGTGACAGGGGCCCAAGTACTTGGGCCATATTCTTCTGCCTTCCCAGGCACATTAGTTGTAAGATGGATCAGAAGCAGAGCAACTGGGACTTGAACACACACTCCATACAGTGACTTAACCTTACCGTGTACCACATGCCATGAAGACTCACCTTTCTTGATTAAAAAGCTTATTGCAGGGGCAGTTGTTTGGCCGTTAAGACATTGCTTGGGGCATCCATATCCTATGTTGGAGTGGCTGTGTTTGGGTCCTGGCTTTACTGATTCCAGCTTCCTACTAATGTGCACCCTAGGAATCAGCCAGTGAGCCAGTGATGGCTTAAGTAGTTGGGTCATTACTACTCATGTGGGAGACCTGGATTGACTTCCTAGCTCCTGGCTTCAGCGTGGCCTAGCCTGAACTGTTGGGGACATTTCAGGAGTAATCTAGTGGAAGATCTGTCTCTGCCTCCCACTCCCTTCCTTCTTCCCCTCTCCCCCCACTATGCCTTACAAATAAATAATATGAATAATTAATTAAACACTATGAGAGTCTGCTTTGTGGTGCATTGGGTTAAACTGCTGCTTGTAATGCTGGCACTTGAGCCCTGGCTCCTCTATTTCCAATCCAACTTCCTGCTAGGAAGACAGCAGAAGGTAGGTTAGGTACCTGGGCCCCTGCCTCCCATGTG
Organism: Lepus europaeus; assembly: GCF_033115175.1. Lineage (NCBI taxonomy): Eukaryota > Metazoa > Chordata > Mammalia > Lagomorpha > Leporidae > Lepus > Lepus europaeus. The sequence goes on along the minus strand of NC_084839.1, from coordinate 86,154,901 downwards.
GGAGACCAGGATGGAGTTTCTGGCTTCTGGCATTGGCCTAGCACAGACATAGCTTTGGAGGCCATTTGGGGAGTAAACCAGAAGGTAGAAGATCTCTGTCTCTCTGCCTTTCAAATAAATCTGTAAAAAAATATTACAGGGGCTGGTGCTAGGGCATAGAAGGTTAAGCCTCTGGTTACAATGTCAGCGCTGGGTTAAGTCCTCACTGTTGCACTTCCGATCCAGTTCCCTGGTGATACACCTTGGGAAGGCAGTGGAAAATGGTCAAGTAGTTGGGCCTTGCAACCACATGGGAGACCCAGAAGAAGTTCCTGGCTCCTAGCTGCAGCCTGGCCCAGCCCCGACCGTGTGGCCATATGGGGAGTGACCAGCAGATGGGAGATTCTCTCTTTCTCTTTTTTCTTCTTTCCTCTCTCTCTCTTCTCTGTATTTTTGCCTGTCAAATAAAAAAAAAAAAAAATTACAAAGCTACAATAAGGAGGATGTTATGGTACTGGCATAAGGATGGACATACAGATTCTTGGAATGAAATTGACAATCCAGAAGTAAACTCTTAGATTTATTTTTTTGAAGATTTATTTTATTTATTTGAAAGAGTTACAGAGAGAGGTAGAGCCGGGGGGGGGGGGGGGGCGGGGAGGAGGTAGGTTGGTTGGTCTTCCAGCCACTGGTTCACTCTCCAAATGATCATAACAGCTAGAGCTAAGTGTGTCTGAAGCCAGGAGCCTCTTCTAGGTCTCCCACGCAGGTGCAGGGGCCCAAGCACTTAGGCCATCTTCCACTGCTTTCCCAGGCCATAGCAAAGAGCTGAATTGGAAAAGGAGCAGCTGGGACACGAACTGGCACCCATATGGGATACCAGTACTGCAGGTGGAAGCTTAGCCTACTAATCCCCATTTTATAGATTTATAAATAGAAACTAGAGGCCGGCACTGTGACTTCGTGGGTAAAGCTGCTACCTGTGATACCTACATTCCATATGGGCACTGGTTCAGGATCTGGCTACTCTATTTCCAATCCAGCTGTCTGCGTATGTGCCTGGGAAAGCAATGGAAGATGGCCCAAGTACTTGGGCCCCTGCACCCATGTAGGAGACTTGGAGAAAGCTCCTGACCCAGCCCTGGCCATTGTGGCCATTTGGGGAGTGAACCAGTGGATGGAAGACCTCTCTCACTCACTCTCTCTGTATAACTCTTTACTTTCAAATAAATAAATAAATCTTAAAAAAAAAAAAAACAAAACAAAACTTGAAACTAGTTAAGGAATTTAAGGTTCTAGTTAAAGATTGTTAGACCAGTATTTAAATTCCAGAAACTCAGTTTTTATTCACTACACTGAGTAATTTTTTTCTTTTTTAAGATTTATTTATTTGAAATACAGAGTTACAGAGGCAGAAAGGTCTCCCACCTGCTGGTTCATTCCCCAAATGGCTGCAATGGCTGGAGCTGGGCCAATACAAAACCAGGAGCCAGGAGATTCTTCCGGGTCTCCCCTATGGGTGCAGAGGCCCAGGGACTTGGGCCATCTTCCACTGTTTTCCCAAGCAGAGAGCTGGATCTGAAGAGAAGCAGCCAGGACATAAACTGGCACTCATATGGGGTGCTGGTGCCACAGGCAGAGGCTTAGCCTACTATGCCACAAAACCAGCCTCATAGATAAATACATCTTTTTAAAAAATGGTATTGATTTATTTGAAAGGCAAAGAGAGATTTCTTATCTGCTAGTTCACTTCCCAAAAGCCTGCAGCAGCTGTAGCTACATTAGGCTGAAGCCAGAAGCCTGGAACTCAATCTGGATCTTTAACGTGGGTGGCAGGCACCCAGCCACATGAGCCATCATTTGCTGCCTCCCAGGGGTCATATCACCAGGAAACTGGAACTGGAGCCATAGCCAGGCATCTAGCCTAGTCCCTCAGAAGCAGAATACAGGTGTCCCAAGTGTTGTCCTTGCCACTGTGCCAAGCCTGCCCCTGCCTTTAAAAATTTTGTTTATTTGTGAATACTATTTTAAACCTATTCCAATTGTTACACAACTGTTTGTATGGATGCTTCATTTCACTGGGTTGATAGCTCTGTGCACCGTGTCTGTTTTTCTCTCAGGTCCATTAATGAGATGAAACGGTTGGAGGAAATGTCAAGTGTATTTCAGAGTTCTGCAGTCGAGCACCACCCTCCGGAATCGAAATCCCAAACAAGCGGGAATGAAGATTCGAAAGACAAAGAGCAACCCTGGGAGATGGTGATGGATAAGAAACATTTTAAGCTGTGGCGGCGCCCAATTGCAGGCACGCACCTTTACCAGTACCGAGGTGAGCCTGGCATGACTGCCTTTCAAGTGTGTTCCACGGTGGCCCAGGCTCACAGGACATCTGTTGCTCATACTTCTGGCTTCCCTAAACTGTTCTCTTTGTTGTTTCTCTTTCCCCAGAAGACAGACGTCTCCGTGTCTTCCTGGCTATTGATAATCTCTTAATCTCTTATTTTGCTGCCTCAGTATAACCTGCAGTTTCTGAACCTGCCTGTAGGATCTGTCGGTTCCTGAGAGTTGAACTGCAGTGAGGTGATAGGAATAGGTAGTCACAGGAGCATGGCCAGCATCCCTTCTTCTTTCTTGTCATTCTAGTTTTCGGAACATACACAGATGTGACGCCCCGGCAGTTCTTCAATGTTCAGGTGAGTTAATTTTTCTCTCCAAATTTGAACCTCCTGGCCAAGTTACTGCTGTCATGTGAATAATTTCTGATTCAGGTGACGTTGACTTCAGGACGTCCCCTGTCTCCCAGCCTATCTTCTCGCATCATGTACCATCTGGGGAACCACATTTCATTATTTTTCCCGTGGGAATGAGACGAATTCTAGCCTCTTCATAGGACTGTTGGGCAGGTCAGACAGAGGAGTGTATTTTAACATTTTATTAATGTTTATTGAAAACAAATTTTAATGCAAGAGAGAAAGACGGAGACAGCTGTCATGTGCTGTTTCACTCATGTGGCCGTAAGCGATAAAGCTGGAGCCAGGGCCAGAAGCTCAGTCTTCCACATGGGTGGCAGGGACCCAACTACCCAAGCCATCATTTGCGGCCCCCCTCCCCCCCCCCCACCCCCCCGATCTGCCTGGGCAGGAGGCTGAAATTGGGAGCTAAACATCAAACCCAGGTACTCTGATGTGGGACACGAGCATGTTACCCAGCCTCTAAGGACTAGACCAAACGCCTGCCCCTTCACTGCATGAGGTATTACTGGTTTTTTTCTGAAGTTTGAGGGTGAGTTAATACATCATAGTCTTTTATTCCTAAATCCCTCAGTTTATATTGCCTGAAACTAGATGTAGTCTTTTAATGGTAACATTATCAAAGTTGCTTAATTGAACATTGATACAGTACTTGTGTGAAATCTTTTCTTTGTATTCCAGTTTTATCCATTGGCCCAATAGTATCTTTTATAGCATTTTCCTCTGGTAACAGATACCAATCTGGGTTATATATTTAGTGGTCACATCTTTTTAACCGCTTTTGGTCTGGAACATTTCCATAGTGAAGGTATTTATTTAATAAAGATGAAAAAGTATCTGTTCAAAACTGCCTCCATCTTTGGAATAACGAGAAATGTTTGAAACAGAAGTGAAAAGGGGAAGTGGACACAGAGTTCTACAAACATTTTTTCTTTACTAGAGTTTTCATTTGTTTTTTCAGACTTTCAGTAACTAGTAAAAATTGTTGATTGTAACACCTGGTGGTAACATGCAAGTGCGCTTTCCTCTAAGCCCTGAATTTTATCAGTTTGTGTTGAATTTTTGTTGGTTTAGATGTTGGTCTTCATTTGAAGTCCCTCAGTTGCTAGTGATGCCAGAAACTTCAAAGAAAAATACACTACTTGGATTTTTTTATGTGAGGTGTCTAGTTAATACTTTTTAGGATTTTCTCACTTTCATGTTTATATCACTATATACGAGTATTTTCCCCAGATGTGTCTGTTACAGTATTTTTTCTTACATACTTCTTTGGTTTGCCTTTTCTTTTTTAAGAATGACTTTGAATGTAGTGATACTAGCCAATATGAAGGGACTTTAGAAGAATAACCAGATGTCAACAGCCCTGTTTTTCTCACTTTGGCACTGTTAGGTCAGATCACTTTGTTTGCGATCTTGGTCTTGTCTTTTTTCTTTGCACAGCTGGACACAGAGTACAGAAAAAAGTGGGATGCCCTGGTGATCAAGCTGGAGGTGATCGAGAGGGACGTGGTTAGTGGCTCTGAGGTTCTTCACTGGGTCACCCATTTCCCTGTGAGTGCTTTCACTTCTAGATTTACTTCTGTCAGGTCCTGTGATGCAGAACGCTAATCCCGCCTCTCTGTTTCTTTAGTATCCAATGTACTCACGGGATTACGTTTACGTTCGGCGCTACAGTGTAGATGAGGAAAACAACGTGATGGTGTTGGTGTCACGGTATGTGTGGCTACCTGTGGCTCTGGCCGAATTCCTCAGCCGTGCACTTCTCCCTTATGTGTCTGTCAGTTTGCATGTTCTCAGGCCCTGGTGAGCCCCCTAGGCTTCCGAGTGGCCAGCACCCATCTGTCCAGCCTTTGAAGATGAGGGGGCTCTGTCTCTGAATGTTGAAGACAGGTGAACTTTTCAACAGGAACAATTGTTAAATAGTTTCCACTGGTTCCTTAATGTTGGTAATTTTATTTTATTTATTTATATATTTTTATTTTTGACAGGCAGAGTGGACAGTGAGAGAGAGAGAGACAGAGAGAAAGGTCTTCCTTTTGCCGTTGGTTCACCCTCCAATGGCCGCCGCGGTAGCGCGCTGCGGCCGGCACACCGCGCTGATCTGATGGCAGGAGCCAGGGGCTTATCCTGGTCTCCCATGGGGTGCAGGGCCCAAGTACCTGGGCCATCCTCCACTGCACTCCCTGGCCACAGCAGAGAGCTGGCCTGGAAGAGGGGCAACCGGGACAGGATCGGTGCCCCGACCGGGACTAGAACCCGGTGTGCCGGCGCCGCAAGGCGGAGGATTAGCCTAGTGAGTCGCGGCGCTGGCCTTTTTTTTTTTTTTTTTTTTTTTTTTTAAATGTTGGTAATTTTAAAAAGAAGTGTTGTCTTTGACACAAAGCCTTGTGAACTATATGTTGCCAATACCAAAGGAACTCATTTCACTTTTCGAAGTGTGTGTGTGTTCATCTCCGTGACTCCTCTGTTCTGAGTACCTTTATAGTTGGAGCCACCTCTTCAGGAATCCCCCTTCTCTGTTTCATATCCAGATGTCACTAAGAGTTTGCTTCCCCTTTCCCCCACCAGTGCCGTGGAGCACCCTAGCGTGCCAGAGTCTCCGGAATTTGTCAGGGTCAGATCGTACGAATCCCAGATGGTTATCCGTCCCCACAAGTCGTTTGATGAGGTGAGTTTTACTTCATCCAAGAGATAATGTGCTCTTAGCTTTACAGTTATCTCAAGGAGTGCCTTTTACTGCAACTAGGGGGAGGGTACGGTATTATAAGGCAGAGGTTCTCAAACTTGGTGTGTCAGAATCAAGTGGAACTTGTTAGAATGTATTGCTGGGCCTAACCTGTTTTTGATTCAGCAGGTCTAGGATGTGGCTTAGAAATTTGCTTTTAAAACAATCCTCAGGGGGCCAGTGCTGTCATGCAGTAGGTTAAACCACCCACCTGCAGTGCTGGCATCCTGCATGAGGTCTGGTTTGAATCCTGGCTGCTCCATTTCTGATATAGTTCCCTGCTGATGTGCCTGAGAAAGTACTGGAGAATGGCCCAAGTCCCTGAGCCCCTGCCACCCACCTGGGAGACCCAGAAAAAGCTCCTGCCTCCTGGCTTCAGCCTGGCCCAGCCCCAATCATTTTGGCCACTTGGAGAGTGAACCAGTGGATGAAGATTTCTCTCTCCTTCCTTCCCTCCTTCCCTTCCTCTCTCCTTTCCTCCCTCCCTCCCTTCCTTTTTCCTTCCCAGTAACTCTGACTTTCAAATAAATAAATCCTAAAAAAAAATTTCTAGGGAGAGGCTAATGCTGCTAGTTTGGTACCCTGTTTTGGAAACCCCTGCTTTGGAGATAATATCTGGATGATCCCCAGGAACAAAGAAGTGATGATCCATTGGGTCCCTTTTATCTCAGAGAATAGTTACTGGAAGATAATAGCCACTGATTCTTGAGTCTGTACCCTTGGTATCCTTCAAGTGGGCAGAGCACGGAACACCTTTTTGGATTTGTGCTTCTTGTCTGTGAAATTGTGGGGGTTGGACTAATGCTTTCTGCCTTCTTGAAAATTTTGTGAGCTTTCTTGAATATTTCTTTAAACTTAGTGCAATATTTTATTTATTTATTTTAAAGATTTTATTTATTTATTTGAGAGGTAGAGTTACAGACAGAGGGAGAGACAGAAAGGTCTTCTATCCGCTGGTTCATTTCCCACAAATGACCGCAATGGCTGGAGCTGAGCTGATCAGGAGCCCGGAGTTTCTTCCAGGTCTCCCACGTGGGTACAGGGGCCCAAGCACTTGGGCCATCCTCCACTGCCCTCCCAGACCGTAGCAGAGAGCTGGATCAGAAGGAGAAGACTCGGGACTAGAACTGGCACTCATGGGATGTGGGTGCCACAAATAGAGGCTTAGCCTACTGCGCCACAGTGCTGGCCCCGAGTTCAAAAAAAAATTTTTTTTTTTGACAGGCAGAGTGGACAGTGAGAGAGACAGACAGAGAGAAAGGTCTTCCTTTTTCCGTTGATTCACCCCACAATGGCCGCTGCGGCCGGCGCACTGTGGCCGGTGCACCACGCTGATCCGTAGCCAGGAGCCAGGTGCTTCTCCTGGTCTCCCATGCGGGTGCAGGGCCCAAGGACTTGGGTCATCCTCCACTGCACTCCTGGGCCACAGCGGAGAGCTGGACAGGAAGAGGAGCGACCGGGACTAGAACCCGGTGTGCCGGCGCTGCAGGTGGAGGATTAGCCTATTGAGCCGCGGCGCCAGCCGAGTTCAATGTTTTAATTGTGGGGATTGGCCGGGGTGCCGGATTCTGTCCCAGTTGCCCCTCTTCCAGGCCAGCTCTCTGCTATGGCCTGGGAGTGCAGTGGAGGATGGCCCAAGTGCTTTGGCCCTGCACCCCATGGGAGACCAGGAGAAGCACCTGGCTCCTGCCTTCGGATCAGCGCGATGGCGATGCGCCAGCCGCAGCGCGCTGGCCGCGGCGGCCATTGGAGAGTGAACCAACAGCAAAGGAAGACCTTTCTCTCTGTCTCTCTCTCTCACTGTCCACTCTGCCTGTCAAAAAAAAAAATTTTTTTTTTAAATTATAAAAATAAAAATAAATAAAAATAAAAAATAATTGTGGGGATTATAAACAGTTGAAAAAAAGAATAAATTTAAAAGAAACTGTGATGTATTTCATGAAATTTTAAAAAATAAACATAATAAAGTATTTCCATTTTAAAGATTTATTTATTTATTTGAAAGGCAGAGTTAGAGAGAGAGAAATCTTTCATCTTCTGGCTCACTCCCTAAATGATCACAGTGGTTAGCCTCTCTCTCTCTGCCTCTCCTCTCTGTATAACTCTGACTTTCAAATAAAAATAAATCTTAAAAAAAAAAACAAAAAAAACAAAACTGGAGCCAGGAGCTTCATCTGAGTCTCCCATGTGGGTGGCTGGGACCCAAGCCCCTGAGCCATCTTCCACTGCTTTTACAGGCCATTAGCAGGGAGCTGGATCAGAAGAGGAGTAGCCGGGGCACAAACTGGCACCCATATTGGGTGGCAGTGCCACAGGTGGAGGCTTAGCCCACTATGCCACAGTGCTGGCCCCAAAGCTCTCTTTTTTTTTTTTTTTTAAAGATGTCTTTGTATGCATTTATTTGAAAGGCAGAGTTAGAGAGAGAGAGAGAGAGAGAGAGAGAGAGAGAGAGATTGAGAAATTTTCCATTGCTGTTTATTCCCCAAATGGCTGCAATGGCCAGGGCTGGGCCAGGCCAAAGTCAAGAACCAGGAACTCCATCATGGTCTTCATGTGGGTGGCAGGGGTCCACATACTAGGGCCACCTTCTGCTGTTTTCCTTGGTGCATTAGCAGGGAGCTGGATAGGAAATGGAGCAGCCAGGACTCAAATATGGGATTCTGGTGTCACAGGTGGCTGCTTAACCTGCTGTGCTACAACTCTGGCCTAAAACTCTTGGTTACATAAGGATGTATGAATGTGTGTGTGTGTGTGTGTGTGAGTGTGAGAGAGATAGAGAGAGAGCGTGCGCACTAGGTCGCAATGTAAAAAGGGTTATCTGCAATTAAAAATGCTTGCAGGGCCAGCACGTTACAGCACAGTGGGTTAAGCTGCCACTTGCAGTGCCAGCCAGTATCCCACATCAGAGTGCCAGTTTGAATGAATGGATGATCTCTGTCTCTCCCTCTCTGTCACTCTGCTTTTCAAATAAATAATTGTTTTAAAAAAATACTTGCAAGTCCTTTGTTTTAGAAGATGGAAGTCAGCCTGCTGTCAAGTTAACTTTAAGAAGGAGAGGCTGGGAACAGTGTGGGAGGGAGATAGGCCCTGCTGTATTCCCTTATGTTGCTCTTGAAATTTGGACTGTGTCTGTGTTTTTCTGTTTGAAAAAATGTGATTTGAGTTCCAACATGGTTGTCTTTAGAAACCATGACCCTGAGATAACTAAGGCCCAATTTAGTTCTTAACAGAGTGTGTTGCGTCTGGTAGGCACCCAATAAATATTTCTTCTAGTTGAGGTGGGAAAATGAAAAGAATTACCAAATAATTTTCTTTTTGTATATTTATGGCAAGCCCTTATGAAAAAGGTAGGACTTCAGTTAATTTCTGTACAAATGCAGACTAAATAAATAGAAGAGAATAAGAAGGGCTCTGGGGATAGAAGAAAAAATTCAATTAGAGACAAAGGATTGAAATGAGCCAAGGATATGTCTAGAGACTCAGGTGCTTGGAAAGGAAGGGTTTATCTCAAAAAGTAATTATTGAAAATATAGCCTAGTATCATAATCACACCCAGGATAACTGCTCATAGTCCTTACTATCAAGTACAAATTTTCCTGACAATCTACAAATTTTTTTAGTTGGTTTATTTGAATCAGGATCCAGATAAGATCCAGGCATTGAGATTCATTCATACTGCCCTTTTTTTTTAAATCCAGGAGCTTCATCTGGATCTCCCCTTATGGGTTCAGGGCCCCAGGTACTTGGGCTATCCCCTGCTACTTTCCCAGGTGCATTAGGAGGGAGCTAGATCAGCAGGGGAGCAACTGGGACTCAAACTGGTGCCCATATGGGATGCTGATGTTGCCTGTGGAGGCTTAACCTACTGTGCCACAACGCAGCCCCCAAATTAAGACCTTTAAATGGCAGGCACTGGGGATGTGTGTTAAGGTCCTCAAGACTACCCTCATGTTTGAAGATTTGCTGGAAGTACTGACAGGACTCTGCATGTAGTCACATTTTTCAGCGAGGAGTTTTGACAATGACATAGTAAAACTACACAGCTGGATCGTAAGTAAAAAAGACTCAGGAGGAGTCCATGGGAGGCAGAAAATGCAGCAGCAATACGTGTGCCATGTTTCTACCTGGGAAGGCCAGTTAGAGACTCAGCACCCAGAATATTTAATGAGAGTTGATCAATAGCACACAGCAAATTCCAGACCTCTGAAGGAAAACCTGTATTTAGCATAAACCACGTTGCTTGCATAGCCTGGGCACAGGGAGCCACCGTTATCTGTTAACTGTTGACTGGGAGCCAGATGGGCCGAGGGTCAGCCTTGTAAGCAGGACTTGCCCTGAACAGCAGTCTCCCAGGCTTTCAGCGGGAGCTGTTTCTGAGCAGGGTAAAGACTGGGCACTCCCTGCTTCAGAATTAGATCGTGATGATTCTGTAGTCCTGCATGTGGAGGTGGTGTGAATAATTTGAACAGCCTCATGTTGGCTGTTTTTCTTTTCCAGAATGGCTTCGACTACATGTTAACATACAGTGACAATCCCCAGACCGTGTTCCCTCGCTACTGTGTTAGTTGGATGGTTTCCAGTGGTGAGTAGTGATATACACATAAGACCTGTAACCAGAGCTGAGCATTTTTTTTCTCCATCTTAATGGCAGCACAAGGATTAATACTTGTCTCACTGGCGCTCTGTTGGGGAAATTGACGGTGCCTCTCAATTCATTCTTTTTTTAAAGATTTACTTTTTTTTTTTTTTTTTAAAGATTTATTTATTTGAAAGTCAGAGTTACAGAGAGAGAGAGGAGAGGCAGAGAGAGAGAGATCTTCCATCCAATGGTTCACTCCGTAATTGGCTGCAACGGCCGGAGCTGTGCCGATCCGAAGCCAGGGGCCAGGAGCTTCTTCCAGGTCTCCCTTGTGGGTGCAGGGGCCCAAGGACTTGGGCCATCTTCTACTGCTTTCCCAGGCCACAGCAGAGAGCTGGATCGGAAGAGGAGCAGCCGGGAACTAGAACCATATGGGATGCTGTCGCTTCAGGCCAGGGCGTTAACCTGCTGTGCCACAGTGCTGGCCCTCTTTTTTTTTTTTTTTTTTTTTTTTTTTTTAAATTTATTTTATTTATTTATTTGAAAAACAGAGTTAGAGAGGGAGAGCAGAGAAGGGGCTTCCATATGCTGGTTCACTTCCCAAATGGCCACAACAGCCGGGAATGGACCAGGCTGAAGCCAAGAAACAGGAGCTTTTTCTAGATCTCCCACGTGGATTTAGGGGCCCTAGTACTTGGGCCATCCTCCACTGTTTTCCCAGGTGCATTAGCAGATAGCTGGATCAGAAGTAGAGCAGCTAGGACTCAAACTGGCACCCATAATGGGATGCTAGCACTACAGGCGGCAGCTTAATCCACTGCGCCACAGTGCCACCCCCCTCAACTCATTCTTGAATACTACAAAGATGTCACACCTCTGGGTGAGATTTTAAGGCATGAAAAGTACAGGGTTCCAGGATGGAGCTTGTGCCAGGAGGTTGGTCTCTTTTTTTTTTTTTATTTCCCCCAAGATTTATTTATTTATTTTAAAAAGAGTTACAGAGAGAGAAGTCTTCCATCTGCTGCTTTACTCCCCAGATGGCTTCAAGTGCCAAGGCGGGGCCAGGCTGAAGCCAGGAGATTGATCTGGATCTCCCACATAGATGGCAGAAGCCCAAACACTTGGGCCATCTTCTGCTTTTCTTAGGTCATTAGCAGGGAGCTGGATGGAAGTGATGTAGCCAGGACTCGAACCGTTGCCCCTATGGGATGCCAGCGTCATAGATGGCAGCTTCACTTGGCATGCCACAGTGCTTCCACCCCCCCAACACAGGAGTTATTAAAACATTTGCTTTGATGCTTAAATACGGACTGTTTACATTGATATATTTAAAACTCTTCTTTGATACTGTTTAAGATCTAGGGTGGAGAATGTGATGATTGTAGGTCAGTCACCTAGGAAAAGGGGCTCCCACCTGTCTTAACAAAGGCCGTATGTCACAGCTGTACCTGCACCGTCCCCTTCCAGTTCCTTGTCTTTGAAAGAACCCCCGTGGGATTTCCTTTTTTCTTCTCTATAGGCAGTTTCTTATACCTCAGGGGAGATGAGAGATTAATTAGTTTGGTTTGACATTTGTCTAAATAGAATTGGTAGCTATTTCAGCTAGCCACTGTTGGGTCATTTTCATTGCCTGAAAGAGAGCCTTTTGGGGCCTAAATGGTCTGATCAATATTCCTTTTCTCTCTCTCTCTCTCTCTCTTTTTTTTTTTTTTTTATATATATATATTTATTTATTTGAAAAGTAGAGTTACAGAGAGGGAGAGGCAGAGGCAGAGAGCAGTCTTCCATCTACTGGTTCACTCCCCAAGTGGCTGCAAAGGCCAGAGCTGTGCCGATCTGAAGCCAGGAGCTTCTTCCAGGTCTTCCACATGGGTGCAGGGGCCCAAAGGCTTGGGCCATATTTTGCTGCTTTCCCAGGTGTACCATCAGGGAGCTGGATTGGAATTGGAGCAGCTGGAACATGAGCCAGTGCCCACATGGCATGCCGGCGCTGCAGGTGGCAGTTTAACCCACTACACCACAGCTCCAGCCCTAGTACCCCTTTTTCAAAGGATCATAGGTTATGATTGTTTTTGCAATCCACACATAGTAACTCATTCTGGAACGCAGCTGTCGCTCAGAGTTGTCATTCAGGCTGGGGTCTCTATAAGAAAAAGCTGGCTGTGTGCCACCGAAGACGTTGGGCCCTGATTTTGAGCCTACTGCTATTTTGCATATCGGCTTAACCAGATTCCCCTGTCTCCTGACAGGCATGCCAGATTTCCTGGAGAAGCTGCACATGGCCACACTGAAAGCCAAGAACATGGAGATCAAAGTGAAGGACTACATCTCTGCTAAGCCTCTGGAAATGAGCAGTGAAGCCAAGGCCACGGCTCAGTCCCCCGAGCGGAAGAATGAGGGTAGTTGTGGCCCTGCTCGGATCGAGTATGCCTGAAGGGCTTTGGGCTGAGAAAGAACAGGCGCTTCTGGCCCTGTCTCAGTCCTCTGTCACTCTGCTGCAGACTGGGGACAAGCCGCATCTGTTAGAAGACATTTGCTATAACCACCAGTGAGAGAGAATTTAATAACTGGTGTCTGATTTCATCCGGAGCCGTTACTGCTCTTTATCAAAATGGAGAGGAGGCGGCAGCATCCAGGAAGGCGTTGTCACACTCTCAGGCCAACCATGTTGAAAGTCAGTATTTCACTGGGCTAATCTGGAACAAACCTCTCACCTGAGGCCAGAAGGGAACTCCTTGCCTCTGCATCCTCCGAAGCTCCTCCGCTGACATTCCGCATCCCACCATCAGTTCTGCGAGCTTGGGTTTCCTTCAGTTCTGCGGGTGCACCTGGGAAGTGTAGTTGGCCAGGGGATCACTGGGGGGGGGCTCTTGGTAACAGTCTTAGTGTGAATGGATGTGAACATTACTTGGCTGTGTTAAGTGCCTTGTCTTTACCTTGCTTTTGTTTTAGGGACATGAAGTTTGTACAGAGAAATGTCTTTCCTGCCTGCAAAATTCTACCCCATTGTCTTGTCTTACCCAAAGTAGTTTCCTTGGGGTCAGCGTGTTCCTCTGTGTCCGTGTTCTGTGTTCATGAGATCATTGCCCCTTTCCTCGTCTCACCGTTTACCAAGAGCACTGGAGAGGAACCCTAGGGGACAGTAGCTTTCTATCTTATTAGTGTTTTGATAGGGTCAGTGGAGAGTCTCAAAACACACTAACATTTTAACCTTTTAAACCTATGTCAAAAATGAGGCGTTGCGGAGCTGATAGGAATTTCTCCGTGGTCCCACTGTATATAAAGCACACTTTGATTCAGTCACTATTTTCCATACTTCAGGTTTGACTTGTCCTCTCGAGAAGACTAAAGGCAGAGGAATAGGGGCTGGGCCACCGCTCCGAGTTCTCAGAGCTGTAGACAAGCTGTGTGAACAAGTAGATGTAATCTTGCCCCAAATACTGGTATAGTGGGGATGCGGTTTAAATGACCCTCTTGTTCCTCTAAAACGTTTTTCGTTGTCTCTTTCCAGCTAAAGTAAAAGCAGATCGTGCTGTTCAGAAAAGCTCACGAACAGCCTGGCTGGGCTGGTTTTGCGTTGGTCATGCTGCAGCCTGTTGGGGAATGGAGATCAAGTTTCACCATTTAAGTCTCTTCCTCCCTGTTTCCTGGAGTGTAAATAGCTAAATTTTTCCATCTTTTTCCCCCTGCTTGCTCTCCTTTTGTGGTGTTAAAAGGGATCTAAACTTGAGACTAATTTAAACCCCATCTTGACCTTCTTCTTGCCTATTTAGTTTTGTGCCAAGGGAATAACTGCCCCGGGGTTTCGTGATGTCTCTCTGAGTCATTGGCAGAACAGAGAGATGCGTCGAGCAGTTCCAGCTCCAGCTTCTTTTCATTAATCATTTTCCCTTCTTCCCAGGACCCGACATGCCAGGGAAGAGGGACTCCCTGGTTTATGTCCGAACTTAGCACCTGTAATTATGTATGGGTGTGTGCAGGAGAGAGAGAGGGTGTGTGTGTGTGTGTGCGTGTGTGTGTGTGCGCGTGCACAGGTGCTAAGGAATTGTGGTGGCTCCATGTTCTGACTTACAGGCAGTTTGACTCTGCACGGGGGGTCTGTCTGTACAGTTCCTTACGTCATTGGAATTTCACTCCTAACTCTCACATTTTTATCAGGTGTGAATAAAATTACAAAGATTGATACAAAAGAGTGTTTTTGGACAAATGGTGGTAGGAAAATCTTACTGTGATAATGAGCTTATCGTTTCTTCCTAATTACGACGTTGAGAAGGAGCGTTTCTCTGAGTTGGCAGGGGCAGCAGTGGGGCTTGTGCTTTCTTGGTGGGTGGGGGCTGACACACATTCCTTGACTACACTGCTGCACTGTGAGCTCTTTGCAGGTAACGCTGGCAACTGAAAGTAAACCCTCTGTTTCCATTGTAGATCTTTTGTTGTTGTTGTTTAGATTTATTTATGTTTATTTGAAAGGCAGAGTTACAGAGAGAGCAGAGACAGAGAGAGATCTTCCATCCATTGGTTCACTCCCCAAATGACCACAATGGCTAGGACTGGGCCAGACTGAAGCCAGGACCCAGGAGCTTCATCCAGGTCTCCCATGTCGGTGCAGGAGCCCAGGCACTTGGCCCATCTTCTGTTTTCCCAGGCACATTAGCAGGGAGCTGGATCGGAAGTGGATTAACTGGAACTTGATAACTGCAACTTGAACTGTTTCCCGTATGGGATTTTTTTTTTTTTTTAAAGATTTATTTATTTGAAAGAGTTACACACAGAGAGGAGGAGAAGCAGAGAGAGAGAGGTCTTCCATCCGCTGGTGGTTCACTCCCCAGATGGCCACAATGTCCAGAGCTATGCCAATCAGGAGCCAGGAGCTTCCTCTGGTTCTCCCAGAAGAAGGGTGCAGGGGCCCAAGGACTTGGGCTCTCTTCTGCTGCTTTCCCAGGCCACAGCAGAGAGCTGGATAGGAAGTGGAGCAGACAGGACTCCAAACTGGTGATCATATGGGATGCTGGCACTGCAGGTGGCGGGTTTACCCGCTACGCCACAGTGTCGGCCCCATGGGATGCAGGTGTTGCAGGCAGAAGCCTTACCACTACGCCACAGCGCTGGCTCCCTACTCGTGGGTTTTGATCTACTAATCCATATCCTTCGCTTCTAAAGAAGGATCCAGTTGTAGGAAATGGTGCTAGAGCTTTGTGGGAAAGACTAAGGCAAGACAGGAAGGAGCAAGTGCAGTATGTGGAGCCCAGGAGAGCCAGTTCAGCATCTGAGGCCTGGGAGGAGGGGGCCGCACATGGGCAGTTCTGCTAGATGCATTTATCCCGAGAGGACTGACAGTAGAGAGTGCTCTGAGCATAGGCTGAGTTTTGAGCTTGTGTGTTTTGCCTGTGGGAAACACTGGACACAGAACAGCATACCTAGCTGAGCCAAGCCTCCCCTGAGGCACACACACCTTTGTTCTGAGGTCAGGGAACCACCCCTCCATCACAGTGCAGTCTTTCCAGTGACCCCAGTCCTGGCCTGCCCTGCACCCCCTCCCTAGTCCCCTTTCTTCTCAGCCTGCTCAGATTTTCCGCTCTACACCTCTCACTTTGTCTCATCTCTCATTCTCTCCCTGGCCACACAGGGTGGTGGGTGTGGGAGCCAAGGGGTGGGCCAGCAGACTTCGGCAAGTGAACTGCAGGTGTTTTTCAAGGTAAAGTGCTTGCCTATCTATTTCTCACCCATCTGACCTTCATGAAACTGCTACCCTCTTTATGTGTCACAAAGTTTGAATGTTGGGCACCTACGCCCTCTTCCCCATGAGCCCTGGGCATGGTTTTTGTGGTGTGGTTGTGGTGTGGTTTTTGTGTAGTGCAGTTACTTGGGAGCACGTGTCGTGTTCCAGCCTTGCCGCCCGTGCTATGAACAGGAGCACCGTGTGGCGGAAATGCAGGGTTGCTTTCGAGCCAGTGTGGGCTTAGCCATCACATAATTCAGTGTGGGGGCTGTGGGTTGACTGTTGCCATGGGGGTTTTGTTTGGATAAATTACCTATGTATTGAAAAGGTGAATTTTCAAAAGCTGCCCTACCCTCACTGGTTGGTAACACTTTGGTGTGTGCTTTATCTTTCTAGGTAACACTTTTTCACGATCATTGGAAAGTAAGTTGTTAGCATCACTGTGTGTCACTTCCTCTGAACTCTGAAGCATCCTTTTTTTTGTTTGTTTTTAGATTTATTTGGGCCGGCACCATGGCTCACTAGGCTAATCCTCCGCCTGTGGTGCCGGCACCCCGGGTTCTAGTCCTGGTCGGGGCGCCGGATTCTGTCCCAGTTGCTCTTCTTCCAGGCCAGCTCTCTGCTGTGGCCCGGGAGGGCAGCAGAGGATGGCCCAAGTGCTTGGGTCCCTGCACCCACATGGGAGACCGGGAGGAGGCACCCGGCTCCTGGCTTCGGATCGATGCAGCGCCGGCCGTAGTGGCCATTAGGGGAGTGAACCAATAGAAGGAAGACCTTTCTCTCTCTCTCTCTCTCTTTCTCATTGTCTGTAACTCTACCTGTCAAATAAAAAAAAAAAAAAAAAAGAATATTTATTTGTTTTAAAAGAGAGGGAGAGACCAATCTTCCATCCTCTGATTCATTCCCCAGATGGCCGCAACAGCCAGGACTGAGCCAGGCCAAAGCCCGGAGCTTCATCCAGGTCTCCCACGTGGGTGGCAGAGGCTCAGACAACTGAGCCCTCTTCCTCTGCTTTTCTCAGGTTATTTATTAGCAGGGAGCTGGATAGGAAGTGGAGCAGCTGGGACACGAATTGGCCCCCACGTGGGATGCTGGCATCACAGACAGTGGCTTAACCTGTTATGCCACAACGCCAACCCCTGGAGCATAGTTTTGTTTTGTAGATTTACTTATTTTACTTGAAAGGCAGAGTTATGAAAAGGCAGAGGGAGAGGTCTTCCATCCACTGGTTCACTCCCCAAATGGCCACAATTGCCAGAGCTGTGCGGATCAGGAGCCAGGAGCTTCTTCTGGGTCTCACACGTGGGTGCAGGGGCCCAAGGACTTGGGCCATCTGCTACTGCTTTTCCACACTTTACCAGAAAACTGGATTGGAAGTGGAGCAGCTGGGGCTTAAACCGGCCCCCATATGGGATGCTGGCACTGCAGGTGGTGGCTTTACCCACTACACCAAAGCCCTAGCCTTAGCCCTAGTGTTGTGTTTTTAAAATGTTTTCCTAGTTCTAGTCCCGGTCGCGGCGCTGGATTCTGTCCCGGTTGCCCCTCTTCTAGTCCAGCTCTCTGCTGTGGCCCAGGAATGCAGTGGAGGATGGCCCAGGTGCCTGGGCCCTGCACCTGCATGGGAAACCAGGAGAAGCACCTGACTCCTGGCTTCGAATCAGCACGGTGCGCTGGCCGCAGCGGCCACTGGGGGGTGAACCAACGGCAAAAGGAAGACCTTTCTCTCTGTCTCTCTCTCACTGTCCACTCTGCCTGTCAAAAAAAAAAAAAAAAGGAAAGAAAGAAAATGTTTTCCTGCAGGACCGCAGTGCCACTAGTACACAAGATGAGTAACAATGTCACAGTGTGATAATGCAGTTTACCTGAGAATTTCTCCAGTTGCCTCAGACGTGACCCTCACACATGACTTCCATAGTCCCCTTGCGGCGCCGGCACATCAGGTTCTAGTCCCGGTCGGGGCGCTGGATTCTGTCCCGGTTGCCCCTCTTCCAGGCCAGCCCTCTGCTGTGGCCCGGGAGTGCAGTGGAGGATGGCCCAAGTGCTTGGGCCCTGCACCCCATGGGAGACCAGGATAGGCACCTGGCTCCTGCCTTCAGATCAGCACGGTGCGCCGGCTGCAGCGCGCCATCCACGGCAGCCATTGGAGGGTGGACCAACGGCAAAAAAAAATATGATCGGAGGGAGACAGTGGAAGGGTGGCAGTCTCCCTAGAGGTGCAGAGCTTACGTTGAGCTCAGGATTAGCCAATAATAGCAGCCATTACGGAGCACTTGTGGGAGGTATCTCTCTGTCATTCTAACTTTCAAATAAATAATCTTTAAGAATTTATTTGTTTATTTGAAAGAGTACAGTGGGAAAACAGATCTTCCATCTCTGGTTCACTCCCCAAATGGCCACAACAGCCTGGTCTGGACCAGACCAAAGTCAGGAGCCAGGAGCTTCTTCCTGGTAGAAGTGGCCCACTTGGCACCGGTGTACCCGGTTGCTGGTTGAGCAGCACTCGACATCACTTCCTGCTCCTTGAGGCACGTGGAGCAAGGGACGCAGCTGCCCAGGCCACTGCGGACTGCTGTGACCGTCCCACATCACACTTCGGGGCTCACCCCAGGCCTACAGGACAGGACTCACAGGGGCAGCTGGCTCTGATTGGACACTGACTCACCTCAGCCAGGGGCAGCAGCGGCTGGAAGAGTTTGGGCGGTGGGAGCAGGGATAAGGATACGGGGAATTCTGGTGTCAGCACCCAGTTGGGCTCTTTGTCCTCACCCAATAAGAGTGCCATTTTGGGATTTGATTTCCTCTTTTAAAATCTGTTCAGTCTTCCCTTTCTATCAGAAGACACAGAAGTGGCAAGCTGTGTAGAAGTTTGGGGGCAGGTCTGGGGCCTGGCCGAGTGACTGCAGTGGCCAGCCCTATGGTTCCCATTTTACTGTGCAGTTTTTTGGCAAAGACTTTGAAGAAATCTTTAGAACTTATAATGTGCATGCTGGGAAACACTCCCCACTACCCTAAAAGCAGGTTAGACAAGGGGTGAAAACCAGCTGCTCTCTGAAAGTACCAGAAGCTGCGTGGCTTGGGGTTGTATCACAGTTCTGGAGGCTGCAAGTCAGATCAGAGCGTAGGTAGGGTGGCTTCCTCCTGAGGGCAGCGAGGAATGTTCCAGGCCTCTCCCCCGGCTCCCATGGCTGCCGATCTTTGCCGTTCTTTAGCTTGTAGCTGCACCACCTTGCTCTGTGCCTTTGTTCCCCAGGTGTGTGCCTTGCCCAGACTTCCCCTTTTGCAGACCCCAGTCATGCTGGGGTAGGGCCCACCCTCTTCCACTATGACCTTGTGTTAATTATATCTGCAATGACTCTGTCCCCAAACAAGGCCATGTGCTGAGGTGCTGGGGGTTAGAATGTCTCCCTGTAGGGCCGGCGCCGCGGCTCACTTGGTTAATCCTCCGCCTGCGGCACCGGCATCCCATATGGGCACCGGGTTTTAGTCCCGGTTGCTCCTCTTCCAGCCCAGCTCTCTGCTGTGGCCCGGGAGTGCAGTGGAGGATGGCCCAAGTGCTTGGGCCCTGCATCCGCATGGGAGACCAGGAGAAAGCACCTGGCTCCTGACTTCGGATCGGCGCAGCACTGGCTGTAGCAGCCATTTGGGGGTGAACCAACGGAAAAGGAAGATCTTTGTCTCTCTCTCTAACTCTGCCTGTCAAAAAAAAAAAAAAAAGTCTCCCTGTGAAATTCAAACCATAGCGAGGCCAGAGCTGCAGAAAACTGAGCTTAAGAAGCGACTTGTCAACATAGTATCCGGAGGTCGCTGGGCTGGCGCAGCCAGCGTCCAGTAAGAATTCCCAGCCCGGCCGCAGCCTCCTGTCTTGCAGCTTCAGGGTTGAGCAACAGAGGGCAGTGTTGTGCAGGCGGCCCTTGGGATTTTACAGCTCCAAGGAACTGACAGGTCAGTGTGGGCACCCCCATCCCCTCCAAGGCCTGATTTGCATCAAGTCCTGTGAATAAATGAGAGGAAGTGGGTCAGACGACCACAGCCTGTGTGGGCGGATATGGTCGGTTGGTGGGAAGAGGGGTTTGTCCCTTTGGGCAACTGGGAGGTTGGCAGATGCCAGCCTGGTAACCAGGGGAGAGAGACAGAGACGCTTACTGCCTGCTTATTGCTTGCTCCCTCACTGGCTTTCTGCTTGGGGTAACCAGTTCAGTTTCCAGGCTCGGAAAGTGGGCCAGCTCCTACAGATCTAGCCAGGATGGGCAGGCCAAAAGGAGGGCTCTGTGGTGGTCAACCAGCCATTCTCGTGCTCTGTTAGAGCTCAGGCAGGTTCGCGATATTGCAGCGTCTCAGAGAGACAGTGTGATGAGGCAACAGTCAGCCGGGATTTCCTGCGGCCCACTGTGTGTCTGATGGCTTTCAAAAGAACCACAAAGCCGCTGGGGAGACAGCATCGAACTAGACAGAAGTAGCTCAGCCCTGGGCCGACACCACCTTGTCCTGCATGGCAGGGATAGAGCAAGATGGCCCGAACCGCGACTCCACGTACCAGGCCTACAGAGAAGTCCATCTGGGTCCCCAAAAGTCTTTGAAGTCCATGCAAGTGAAGTGTCTTCAAAAAGCTCCCGGGAAATACGTGTTACTAAAAAATGAGCCCTAGGTGCTGGTGCTGTGGTGTAGCAGGTAAAGCTGCCGCCTGCAGTGCTGGCATCCCATGTGGGCGCTAGTTTGATCCCCAGCTGCTCCACTTCCGATCCAGCTCTCTGCTAATGTGCTTGGGAAAGCAGTGGAAGATGGCCCAGTCCTTGGGCCCTGGCACCCATGGAGGAGAGCTGGAAGAAGCTCCTGGCTCCTGGTTTTGGCTTGGCCAAGCCATGGCCATTGTGATCGTCTAGGGGCATGAAACAACAGATGGAAGATTCTCTGTGTCTCTCGCTCTCTGTAACTTTCAAATTAATAAATCTTTTTTAAAAAATGACGCATGAACTACAAACATGTTTGCATCCAGATAAATTTCTCTGTCTTTAAAGGTTTAGTCCTGGCCGGCGCCGCGGCTCACTAGGCTAATCCTCCGCCTTGTGGCGCCGGCACACCGGGTTCTAGTCCCGGTCGGGGCACCGATCCTGTCCTGGTTGCCCCTCTTCCAGGCCAGCTCTCTGCTGTGGCCCGGGAGTGCAGTGGAGGATGGCCCAAGTGTTTGGGCTCTGCACCCCATGGGATACCAGGATAAGCACCTGGCTCTTGCCATTGGATCAGCGCGGTGCGCCGGCCGCAGCGCGCCAGCCGCGGCGGCCATTGGAGGGTGAACCAACGGCAAAGGAAGACCTTTCTCTCTGTCTCTCTCTCACTGTCCACTCTGCCTGTCAAAAAAAAAAAAAAAAAAAAAAGGTTTAGTCCTTTATTTGAAAGGCAGAGTTACAGAGAGGGAGGGAGAGGTCAAGGGAGAGCGTGTCCATCCTCTGGTTTACTCCGTAAATGACCTCAAAGACTGGGACTGGGCAGGACTAAGTGCAAGAACCAGGAGCCAGGAGCTTCATGCAGGTCTCCCACATGGCTGCAGAGGCCCAAGTACTGGGCCATCTTCTGCTTTCCCAGACACTTTAGCAGGAAGCTGGATTGGAAGTGGAGCAGCCGGGATCCAAAACAGCTCTCATATGGGATGCTGACATTGTAGGCATTGGTTTAACCTGCTGTGCCACAGCACCGGCCCCCTAAACCTTTCTTTTAATGTAATTTTTCCATGAATGTTTTCAATTAACCTTGCATAACTAATGTCATGTCATCATGGTTTATCCTTTAGAATATTCTTCACACTCCTTTGGGTGTTGCCTTCAGATTCTTTTGTTTTCTGTGGTAATTATTGAGCTATTAAAAGGTGAAGCACTTACACATTTACCTTATACATAAAAAGGTAAAGAATAAGCTATCATCTGTACAACCCCCAAAACCAGAGATTTTTCTAAACTTACATCTGTACATAGCATTTTTTCTTTTTCCTTGTATCTCCTCCAGGCATTCAAATTGGGTGGTTTAATAAATGAAGTAGCTGGGGCTGGCATTGTGGTATAGTGGGTTAAGCCAGTGCCTGCACTGCCAGCATCACATATGGGAGCTGGTTTGAGTCCCAGCTGCTCCACTTCCAATCCAGCTCCCTGCTAATACACCTGGCAGTGTAGCAGAAGATGGCCCAAGTGTTTGAGCCCTTGCATTCCTGTGGGAGACCCGGCTGGAGCTCCAGGCTCCTGGCTTTGGACTGGCCTAGCCCTGGCCATTGTGACCACTTCTGGAGTGAACCAGCAGATGGAAGATGTCCCTCTCTCTTTCTGTTTCTCCCTTTCTCTTAACTCTTTCAAATAATTAAATAAATAAACAATTTTAAAAAGAAATAGTTCTTACAAAGTCTGCCTCCTCTCCCCAGGGGTGGCCAATTTCACCTCTGCCAGGGGATGATCTACTTCTAGGTCTCTAAATAATGTGTCTACACTGCTACACTTTGCTGTGTCTCTTAGGCATTGTATGGAGATGTCTTTCTTCCCCCCTCTCTCCTCCCAACCCCTCCTTCTCCCAGAGCGGTTCCAGCCAATCAGTTCTGGCGTTATGTAGCGTTGACATTGGGGCTGGGATGAGCAGGGAGACAAGGCAGGACACTGGACTGCTTTCTTGCACAACTCTTGTTTTCCTAGAGTGAGTCCTTGGCTTTTCATCTGTCTACTTTGTTGTGTTCTTGTCACTAATTCAGTCCCACCGCTTCTGCCACTGAGCTCACTGTTCCCATACAGGCGGTGTTGTGATAACTCTCTCTGTCTGCTTGGGATTCCTTTCTTCCTCATCCATGCTCTCCCCATGTCCTTTTTTTTTTTTTTTTTTTTTTTGCCAAAGGAGAGGTAATGTTACCAAAGGTAACATTTTAAAAAAGATTTATTTATGGGAGAGACAGAGATAGAAAGAGACCTTCCATCTGCTGGGTCACTCCCCACCCAAATGGCCACCATAGCTGGGGCTGAGCTGAAGCCGGCAGCCAGGAACTCCATCCGGGTCTCCCAGGGGCTCAAGCACTGGGACCATCCTCCACTGCTTTCCCAGGCACATTAGCAGGGAGCTGGGTGGGGAGTGGAGCAGCCGGGACTCAAACCAGGGCCCATATGAGATGCTGGCATCATAGTTGATTCCACAACGGGACCAAAGCCCGATGGGCTGTCTCAGCCTTTCGTGCAGCTGCCAAAGGTGCAGCAAAGCCTTTTGCAGTGATGGGGACGCTCTTGAGTGGTGTAAGGGCCTCGGGCTTTGTGCTAAATGTGGGATAAATGTTCTCCAATATCCCAACAAGCCTACAGACCCCTGCAACTGCTTCATGGCCGCTGGGGTGCAGAAGGTCTGGATTTTGCCTCTAACTACCTTCGTCTTAGCCGAACAGACAACTCCTAAGACTTTGACAGAGCCCCTGTCCCTCATTCTGGACTCGTTGTCCAGCTGTGTGACTTTAGGTGGCTCTGCAAAGTGGGCAGAGAAGCTTCCTAACCTGCTGGGGAGTCTCAGGTTAATATCACATCATCTCAGGGCCGGTGCTGTGGCGCAGTGGGTTAAAGCCCTGTCCTGAAGTGCCCGCATCCCATATGGATGCCGGTTCTAGTACCAGCTGCTTCACTTCCGATCCAGCTCTCTGCTATGGCCTGAGAAAGCAGTAGAAGATGGCCCAAGTTGTTGGGCCCCTACACCTGCGTGGGAGACCAGGAAGAAGCTCCTGGCTCCTGGTTTCAGATCAGCTCAGCCGTTGCAGTCATTTGGGTAGTGAACCAGCGGAATGGAAGACCTCTTTCTCACTCTCTCTCTCTGCCTCTCCTTCTCTCTCTGTGTACCTCTGACTTTCAAATAAATAATTCTTTAAAAAAAAATAAGAAATATTTCAAAAATAAGTAAGGAAAAACCAAACTATACCAAGTGTTGGTTAAGATGGAGGAAAGCCCCGGTTGCCCCTCTTCCAGGCCAGCTCTCTGCTGTGGCCAGGGAGTGCAGTGGAGGATGGCCCAAGTCCTTGGGCCCTGCACCCCATGGGAGACCAGGAGAAGCACCTGGCTCCTGCCATCGGATCAGCGCGGTGCGCCGGCCGCAGCGCGCCTACCGCGGCAGCCATTGGAGGGTGAACCAACGGCAAAAGGAAGACCTTTCTCTCTGTCTCTCTCTCACTGTCCACTCTGCCTGTCCAAAAAAAACCCAAACAAACAAACAAACAAAAAAAAAAAAGATGGAGGAAAGCAATGTGGCAATACTGAATCCAAACAGGTACGCTGGCCACCTCCACATTAACACAATCTTTCTGTGTCTTTACTCTGTGTCTGTACAGAGAACAAAACCAAACCAAAACCCAAATCAAAACAAAAACAAAACTTTCCTGTAAAGTGCAGGGGATAGGGTGAAGGGGTGGGGAGAAAGTGATGGCACTCTCATATCTCACATGAGACACAGCGTGAACATACATAATAAAGGGAACAAAGCATAATTGAAAACATCCTTAAAATGCCAATCCGGACCCTCACCTCACACCACATACAAAAATCCACTGGAACAGATTGCATATGTAGACATCCAAAACTATAAAGTGTATCAGGAGAAATTATGTACAGCCTTGAATTAGACAAAGTTTTCCTAGACCACAAAAAGCCTGAAACATAAAAATTTTAAAAATGGATACATTGGAATTCTTCAAATTAAAATCTTTTTCCCTTTGGGGCTGGCATGGTGGGGCAGTGGGTTAAGTCACCACTTGTTTGCCAGCATCGCATATCAGAGTCCCATCTACCCTGCTTCCAATCCCGCTCCCTGCTAATGTGCCTGGGACACTGGGACTGACTTCCCCATCAAGGCTCAGCCCCGTTCCCAGCTGCGGCCCAGGTCAGACCTGATTGTTTCAGGTATTTGGGGAGTGAACCACTGGTTGGGAACTCTCTTTGTCTGTCTATCTGTCTCTTTGTCTTTCTGCCTTTCAAATAAATAAAAATAAATAAAATTAACCAAGGAACAGCAGGGGTATTTAAAAATATCTAAATATATTCCTACTATGTGACTTAGCCATTCCATTCTTAGGTATGGGTGAGAGTGGGCATTGGGGTGCAGAAGATGAAGCCACGGCTCAGGACACCATGCACCATATCGGAGCCCCTGTTACTCTGAACTTCTGATCCAGTTTTCTGCTAATGCATCTGGGAGGCACAGATGACGGCCCAAGCACTTGGGTTCCTGGACACATATGGGAGACCCAGATAGAACTGCTGGCTCGTAGCTTCAGCCTGGCTCTTGTGGGCATCACTCTGCTTTTCAAATAAATATAGAAACAAATCTTTTGGGGGCTGCCGCTGTGGCATAGTGGGTAAAGCCACCAGCTGTGGTGCCGGCATCCCATATGGGTTTGAGTCCCGGCTGCTTCACTTCCAATCCAGCTCCCTTCTAATGCGCCTGAGAAAGCAGTGGAGGATGGCCCAAGTGCTTGGGCCCCTGCAGCTGCATGGGAGACCTGGAAGAAGCTTCTGGCTCCTGGCTTCGACCAGGCCAGTTCCGGCTATTGCAGCCATTTGAGGAGTGAACCAGCAGTTGGAAGACCTCTCTCCCTCCCTCCCTCTCTCTCTCCGTTTCTGTAACTCTGCCCTCAAATAAATGACTAAATCATAGCACAGCAGGGGGCGAGAGCTAGGACAAGCATACGGGGCTTTTTCAGTGCCTCAGCCCGGAAGTGGCACCTGAGTGCAGGGTTCTGAGGAGGGCTGGCCTCAGCGCACGTGGCAGACCTGGGGTCTGGAAACCAGCAACCCCCAGGCAAGCCCTCCACAGGGTGTGTGTTACTGTGCTCCCCCCCACTGCCCTGCCCTGGGGCACGCTGACACAGGGGGAGCATGTAGGGTCCTGGGGGGCCGCCTGAGGAGGGTCGGGGTATCCCACCCAGGCCTGGGGCCACCTCCCAGCACGCAGCAGGCCGCGACTTCCCATCCCGCCCTTGTGCTGAGTGCTCACCCAGGAGAGGCATGAGCAGCAGGCGAGGCTGTGCCGTCCTGGGCCCTTCAGTGTCCCTCTGCTGCTTGTCCCATACTCCCTTTGGGGTGGACGGGTTTCTGGGACAAGCCGGGAAAGCAGCTGTCCTGAGCCAAGAGAATGGAGGGGGGGACGAGGCTCCTGTCCTGTGGGGGGTCTCTCACCCTGACTGGGGAACCTCAGGGCCTCTCTGGACCATCCTGGGGCGTCCTGATTTCTGGCTTGTGCCGCAGCGGCAGCCCCTTCGGTTAAGCCCTTGGTGGCCGAGATGGGCTTAGCGACCTGGGCTTGCCTGAGCTCACGCGATGCTGGTGACAGAAGCAGGTGCCAGCAGGCAGGCTCCCCACGCTGACCCCGACCTGGGCCTCATTCCTTCTCCCCAGGCTGAGGCAGAGCCCCAGGGACCACACAGTAGGCAGCCCCCCTGCGCTTCAGGAGAGCAGACTTGGGTGTAAATTCATTCAACCACCAAAGAGCTAAAAATAAGAGGCGTGTGTGCCCCCAGAGCAACCCAGGAAAGGCCTTGTGAAAACCCAGCAGGTAGGGGCGGGTGCCCGGGGCTTGGGGCCCCCGGCGGTGTCAGGGGGTGGAAACAGGATGTGAGAGGAGGCCGTGAGAAGCAAGGTGGCTCCCGGCGGAGGCGGCCACCTGGTGCAGCGTGTTCTGAGCAGCGGAAAAAGACCCTGGGCTGCGTGGGAGTCGTCACATCCTGCTCGCAACCAGACCGCCCCCAGCCCTGCCGGCTCCCCGCCAGGCCAGTGCGCACTCTGACCCCTGGGCTGCGGCAGTGGGTGGCAGAGGACAGGATGTTGACTTCTGCGACAGGCACCTTGGATCTTCACGAGGGTCCCTGGCTCCCCCAAGGGCTCACCCCCAGAGGAAGGAGGAACACAGCCAGTAGCTCGCTGCCTGGCTGTCCATCCAACACTCATGTTAGACAGCCTGGTCGAGTCCGCTGGACCATCCCCTCCCCTGCCCCGGCCTGCAAGGCCCACTCCCTGACTTCCTGGAGGCCCAGGTGTCAGGGTAGGGGTGGCTGTGCGGAGGCCCGTGAATGGCACAGGGTTAGCTGGAGCTCTGGGAGGTCCCGGGAGAGGCCCTTGCTCCAGCCTGGAAGGCTCCCTGGAGGCAGTGAGGCCCAATGGGAGTCTAGGAGGATGGCAGGTGAGGGGTGGAAGAAGTCACCCCCAGCGGAATCGGCCACCAAGAGGCGCCGAGGGATCTGCCGGTGGCCTCTGCCCAGCTGTCCTGAGTCACCTGCCTGGGCCTGCTGTTGGTCTTTACGGCTGTGGCCATGTTAGGAGTGAACCCACAGATGGAAGATCTGGCTCTCTCTCTGTCTTTCCCTTTCTCCATGGCTGTGCCTTTTCAATAAATATCTTTTTTTTTTTTTTTTTGACAGGCAGAGTTAGACAGTGAAAGAGAGAGACAGAGAGAAAGGTCTTCCTTTTTCCATTGGTTCACCCCCAAATGGCCGCTACGGTGGGCGTGTTGCGGCTGGTGCGCTGCGCCGATCCGAAGCCAGAAACCAGGTGCTTCCTCCTGGTCTCCCATGCGGGTGCAGGGCCCAAGGACCTGGGCCATCCTCCACTGCCTTCCCGGGCTATAGCAGAGAGCTGGACTGGAAGAGGGGCAACCAGGACAGAATCCGGCGCCCCAACCGGGACTAGAACCTGAGGTGCCAGCGCCGCAGGCGGAGGATTAGCCTAGTGAGCCGTGGCGCCGGCCAATAAATATCTTCTTTAAAAATACCAATTTACACTCCCACCAAAAGGGCGTGAGATTCCTCGTGTGTCTGCCCTTGCCAGCGCCCGCCGGAACACCTGCCACTCGCCTCATCACACGGCTTGCGTGGCAGGCCCAGGGCTGCTGTGTGCCTGCTGGGCGTCTGCGTGCCGTGGCCGGCGAGTCTGTGTTGTGTGTCCTTGCCCGTTTTTCTGTCGTGCGTAGCTTTTTCACTCTGGGGTCTGGATGGCCTCACACCGTTCCTCTTCTCCACAGTGTTGGCTCCCTGGGTGTTTGATTTTCCTCTGTAACCGCCCCGTGACACACGCATGTCCACTTCCTCACTGCCGGCTCCCCCGCCCCACTAGCGTGTCAGAGGCAGGACAGCAGGAGGCGTGTTGTGGCTTCCTGTTAAACTTCGCAGCACCTGTGCCAGGCACGCAGCAGGCTCTCCTTGGCCCCCCGCTCATTTCTAAAAGCTTCTGTCTTTTGGTACTTCCTCCACATCCGGTGCTCGCTCTGTCCCTCTGCTCAAGGCCAGCTTGACCGGACGGGCACTCGTCATTGACACAAGGTCAAGTGTCTCAGTTCTTTCCCCACGTGACTTCGATGTTTTGTGCCCGAGGAATGCCTTCTCTGCCCCCACGCCATCGGCGACTTACAGCGTACATTCTCCCTGTCCTGGTGCAGTTTGGTCTTTTTTTTCAATCAATTCAATCCACATGGAGAGTGCTTTTTTAAGTGATATAAAATATGGCTCAGATTGTATAAAAAGCCGACAGCAAGTTGTATTACTGCTGTGGATGGCAGAAGCCTGCGTACGCTCTGTGGGCCTGAACTGCTGCTCCTCTCCCTAACTGTGTGGTTGGATTTTCGGACTGGTTCCGAGAATCCATTTTTCTATTCCCATGGTGGAACTACCCTGCTAAAATGACTTCACTCTCATCGTCTGTTTTTATACCAAGGGGGATGTGTCCCGCCTTCCTAGTCCTTAATCCTCCAAGCCCTAACGTCAGCCCCATCTTCGTTGTTCTTTTCTTTTATAAATATTTATTTATTTGTTTGAGAGGCAGAGAGAAAGATGGAGAGAGAGAGAGAGAGATAGGGAGAGAGAGAGAGAAAGAGAGAGAGAGAGATCCCACCCCCTGGTTCATTCCCAAGATGCCTTCAGGGACCCAAGACCTCAACCCAGGTTCCCCACGTGGTGATCGAAGCCCAATCACGTGGGCCTTTCCTGCTGCCTCCCAGGGTCTGCGTTAACAGGAAGCTGGAGTCAGGGGCTAGGGCTGGGTATGGAACCCAGGTACTCTTTTTTTTTTTTTTTTGACAGGCAGAGTGGACAGTGAGAGAGAGACAGAGAGAAAGGTCTTCCTTTTGCTGTTGGTTCACTCTCCAATGGCCACTGTGGCTGGCGCGCTGCGGCCAGTACACCGCGCTGATCCGAAGCCAGGAGCCATGTGCTTCTCTTGGTCTCTCATGGGGTGCAGGGCCCAAGCACTTGGGCCATCCTCCACTGCCTTCCCGGGCCATAGCAGAGAGCTGGCCTGGAAGAGGGGCAACTGGGACAGAATCCGGCGCCCCGACCGGGACTAGAACCTGGTGTGCTGGCGCCGCAAGGCGGAGGATTAGCCTAGTGAGCCACGGTGCCGGCCCCAGGTACTCTTGATCCGGAATGCAGACGTCTCAACCAGCATTTAACTGCTGGGCTAAACGTTCTTTTTTGTTTTATTTATTTATTTATTTATTTATTTAAAGATTTATTTGAAAGGCAGAATTACAGAGAGATAGAGGCAGAGAGAACGAGAGCCTCCATCCACTAGTTCACTCCCCAAATGGCTGCACTGCTGGACCTGGGCCGATCCGAAGCCAGGAGCCAGGAGCTTTCTTCAGGTCTCCCATGTGGGTGCAGGGACCCAAGCACTTGGGCCAAACAGAGAGCTGGATCGGAAGAGGAGCAGCCAGAACTTGAACCAGCACCCATATGGAATGCCGGCACTGTAGGCGGTGCCTTTACCCGCTACGCCACAGCGCTGCCCACCCCCCATCTTTGCTCTTGATTTAAAAGTGCATCTTCACTTGTTTTGTGGAGGGCCCCAGCTTGTCAGGGCCCGTTAAAAAGTCTTGCAGTGGTAGATGTTTGGTGTACTGGGTTAAGACATCGGTGGGGACGCCTCCGCTCACCCTGTAATCAGAGTGCCTGGGTTGGGGTCCCAGTCCCGCCAGTGTGCACCCTGGGAGACAGCAGGTGATGAAGGCTCCAGTGGTTGGGTCCTTGCCACCCACACGAGAGGCCTCGGCTGAGTTCCCAGCTCCCTATATTGAGGCCTCTCTCTCTCTCTGACTCTCAAATAAGTTAAGTAAAAGCTCTGTGTGTTTGATTGGGTTGATTCCGGGCAGGCAGGCTCATGTTGTGCACATAAGGACGGTTTCTTCCTTTCTCCTGCGGCTCTTTCTTGCTCTCAGGGAAGTCCAGCACACCCTCAGTAAGGCACAGCCACGTCCCCGGTGCGTGCGTGTGTGCATGTGTGTGTGCGTGTGTGTGCATGTGTGTGTGGCTTGCTTGCCTCGTTGTGGCTCAGTCAGATACTCGCTGCTGGAAAGACGGGTTCTGTCTTTCTGTTTCCAGTGTTCCCAGAATTCCGCCTTCCCATTACCTTGCCTGAGTGTCAGATGGCATCAGATTTTTGACACGCTTTTGCTTGCTGTGGAATTTCAGCCGGGCACGAAGCTGCCCAGAGTGACGGTCAGGTGTGGCTGGGTGACGTGTTCTGGCTGGCACAAAAACGCTGGTGCTACTTTCTGGAAGTGCCCTCCTTCCAGCTTTCTGCTGATTGGAATGTTGATGTGAAAGGGGGAGCTGGAGCAGCCACCCTGGAAATGGAGACTATAACAGCAGAGCTACAGGATGGAAGGAGTGGGATTCCTGGGTGCTTTGAAGACGGGGGCCTCCGTGCCAGTTCTGAGCTCCTGCAGGCCCACTGAACCCTGAACCTCTGTTTTGTCAGCCAGGTTAAATTCCTGCTTGTGCACCTGGGTGCTGATGAAGAGTTTCTAGTAAGGTGTGCCGTGGTGTGGCATGGGCAATCCTATAGTTTAGGACGTGCACTCCAGGAGCCAGCGTGCTGGTGCAGCGGGTTAAATGCTGCCTGTGATGCTGCATCTGGTTCCAGTCCTGGAGGTTCTGCTTCTGATCCAGCTCCCTGCTAATGCACCTGAGAAAGCAGTAGAGGATGGCCCAAGTGCCTGGGTCCCTGCACCCACATGAATGGAGTTCCAGGCTCCTGGCTTCAGCCTGGCCCAGCTCTGGTCACTGGCGGCCATTTGGGGAGTGAACCAGCGTTTGGACATTCTCTCTCTCTCCCCCCAACCCAATGTTCTGCCTTTGAAATCAATAAATCAGTAAATATATTTTTTAAAGTTCCTTCTAGCCACTACAGGGGGATCAAGGAGGGGCCGCCAGCCGTTTCCAGCCCGAGACCACCAAGGAACACACCTGCCGTTGAGTAAGTCAGGCTCAGCAGAGCACCTCCGAGTCTGTGGGAAAATGCAGTTGCGAGAGGAGTTTATGTTGGTGCAAACAGTTTTGGAAGCCCATGCACAGTTTCCCCCCAGTGTTGCATTTTCTGTGAGCCTTTAAGGGCCCTGGAATTCGCACAGGAGAGAGGGGACGCCACAGAAAGGCCTGGATGTCGCCCTTAGAAGCTCAGCGGCTGCTGCAGGGCCAGTGCTGACGTGTGGGGCGTTGGGCTCCTCTCTCCGAGGGGCGCGACTTCTGCCCTCGCCCACACAGCCACTGCCATGCTTAGCTGGAGAGACAAGGAGAGGGGAGGGCACCCTCAGAACCCTGGAGTCCCACAGGCACCTGGCCTTGGCCCAGACCTTGAGGTCACGGTGCGGGGACGGGGAGCTGGGGCAGAGGTACCCCGAGGTTCTCCCCTCTCTCCGCCTGCTGCTGGCTCCTGGCTGACCCCTCAGGAAGCCCAGGGTGGGAGGCTGTGTCCACACGGAGCAGAGAGCGAGATGAGTGTGCAAGGGACCAGTGCAGCCATGGCATCCCCGGAGCCTGAGGCCTAAGGCTTGATCCTCAGACTGGGGGGTGGAAGGACTGAGGACCCCGCAGCCCGCAGCCCCCTCTATGGGATGCGCTGCCCCTGGGGAGGCTTCTGGGTGGATGCCAGACAAGTCTGCTGGAGGGGCGGGCTTGACGTGGGTGGAGCCAGGCACAGAGGGGCGTGACCCATCCTGCACTGCCATCCTGTGCCATCCTAATGCAGTCTCCACGGGCCTTCATCTCTGGGCCTGGCTGCCTCCTGCGAACCTAGAGCAGTGCCAGGTGCTCTGGGGCACCCCAGGGGGAGTGGCTGTCCCTTGAACGCCCCCCACCCGAGTGTCCCCACTCCGCCCTGCTCTGCAAGCCCTGATGGAGCGTATGCTACACCTGAGCCCTGAGAGACCACCCCCCACCCCCACCCCACCAGGGCACAGGCGACCAGAGCATTTCT
Organism: Lepus europaeus; assembly: GCF_033115175.1. Lineage (NCBI taxonomy): Eukaryota > Metazoa > Chordata > Mammalia > Lagomorpha > Leporidae > Lepus > Lepus europaeus. Next base: position 86,122,917 of record NC_084839.1, on the reverse strand, counting down.
TTCTGGTCCCAGCCACTTCTGGTCCTGGGCTCATGGCAGGGGCCTTTGGTTGTGGAAAGCAGGGATCTGTTAGCATCGCAGGGCAGGAGAAGGTGACAAGGAAGAGAAGTGCAGCTGGGCTGAGAGGCGGGGCCTGTGAGTGGGTGCTCCCCAGAAGGAAGGTGGCCACCCCATGAGCCAGTGTTGGGGGGGTCCCAGGGCCAGGGACAGAGGGACACCAAGGAAAGGAGAGTCCCAGGGGGAAAGCTGGCCCTTGGCTGGGAGAGGAGTGGGCTCCTGATGCAGAAGCCCCCAGGACGGCCCAGTGCCTGGGGAGGGGGTGGGCTGGGGCCCCACGTGGGTGGTGGCTGCTCACCTCCCTGCACGGGTGGGTCTTGTTCCTCTGTGACCTGGGCTCTTTCCACGTGGCCGGCCCCTCACAGTTTCCAAAATGCCTTCCCAGAGGCTAGCTCGCTTGCTTCCCCCCCACAGCCGGGCAAGGCAGCGTGGCTCCGGCCGCTTCTCAGGCGAGGAGGCCGAGGCGGGGCGGCCGTGACTCATGGCGTGTGGCCCAGCGCAGGGGCCCCCCGGGCCTGCCGTGCTGGGAAGGGAAGGTGCCCGCGGTAGGGCGTGAGCAGTTTCTGTTTCCCTCTGTAGGCTGGGCTGAGGCCCCTTTCTCCCAGGGAGCTGGCCCCTGGCTGGCCCCAGGCTGTGACGCTTCCACCAGCCCCCTGCAAGGTGCCGATGTGGCCCCCACCCAGGGCTTCCAGGCTCCTGGACACATGTGCTGGGCACTCCAGGCGATGGCTTTACCCGCTATGCCACACGCTGGCCCCCTCGGTGGTTCTTATTTTCAGCTTGTATGAGGCCACTAGCCAGTTACCTGTTGGAAAGGAGCAGAGAAAACACTTGGGCTTGAGCCCAGGCAGCTGCAGCCAGGCCCCACACTTTTTTTTTTTTTATTTGACAGATAGAGTTAGACAGTGAGAGGGCGAGACAGAGAGAAAGGTCTTCCCTCCGTTGGTTCACCCCCCAGATGGCTGCCATGACTGGAGCTACCGGATCCGAAGCTAGGAGCCAGGTGCTTCCTCCTGGTCTCCCATGCAGGTGCAGGGACCGAAGCACTTGGGCCATCCTCCACTGCACTCACGGGCCACAGCAGAGAGCTGGACTGGAAGAGGAGCAGCCGGGACTAGAACCGGCGCCCATATGGGGTGCCGGCGGGGCAGGCGGCAGATTAACCAAGTGAGCCATGGAGCCCGCCCCCAGGCCCCACACTTCTTGTTGGGGCCACTGGGCCTCCAGGATCTGGGGGGAATTGGAAGCTTCTAGGGGGCCCCTAGCTGGGCCTAATGTGAGCTGGAGTCACAGGGGCCTGGTGGGTGGTACAGAGGGCAGGAAGTGCAATTCTGCCACATGAGGAGGCCACAGAAAACCTCATTCTACCCGGCGAGCACCCTGTGCTGGAGGAGCTACATAGAGGTCATGCTGGCCATTCCCCTGCCTCCGAGAGGGACTTCTGTCCCGGAGGAAATGGAAGAACTTCCCAGCCCTGGGATCTTTCTCTTGGGTGGGGGTCGGGGGTTAAGGGGCAGCAGGGCCGCCTTCAGCCTTGGTCCCTGGTCTTGTGAGCTTTCTCGTGTCTCTGCCCTGATGGACAAGGCTCAGGCTGAGGGGACGCATGGCCGCCCAGAGCTGTGGGGTTGGTGGGATCTGCCTGCAGGCTGCCCCCGGGGCAATGGTTGCCGGGGTGTGGCCCCCACTGGAGAGACAGCTGGGCAGGAGAAATCAGTGGGGTGAGGGCACACAGAGGGTGTCACGGCAGAGGCGTGGGAGCTGGGGTGCAGGGTGCGACAGGGGCCATGGTGAGTTTTCACCAGGCTCTGCGCAGCCATCACGCGGGCTCTCTGGGAGGGAGAGGTGGCTCTGCACTGGCTCGGCGTGGGCCAGGCTTCGAGTCCCCAGAGGAGGCTGATGTTCCGGGGGGTGCCCCACTGAGGCTGGGCCAGGGCGTCCCTGTCTCAAGTGACTGCTCAGCCCTCCCCCACCCCCGGGGTCTCCTCTGGCTGGGGCAGGGGGCTTCCTGAGGATGGAGGAGGGGGACAGGCTGGGGAGGACAGGAGCCGAGGGAGAAAGGAAGAGGGCCAGGCCACCCCAGCTCAGGTCTCCGCAGGGCCCCGCCCTCCTGCCCTTTGTGGGAACCTCCTCCGCCCCTCCCTGGCCTTCTGCATCTGGCCTAATGACTGTTGTCTTTGGGGCTGCACCCTGGGGCCTGGCCTCCCGCCTTCCCTCACCTGGGCTCGCTCCTGGGTGCTCCCAGAGTGCAGCCAGCTGGGCCCCGTGACGGCTGGAATGCTGGGTGTGCCTGGCTCCTGGAGGCTGCAGGAAGCTGCTACTGCTCCCACCCAGCCTAGTCTGGGAGGCTCGGGGTGGCCACTGGGAGCCACCCCTCCAGGGGACCTTCCTATCTCGGACTAAACCTGAATCCTGCCTTGCCCTTGGGGAAACTGAGGCAGGCACTCCTTGCCTGGACCAGACTCCTGTGTGACCAGCAGCTACACCCTGGGAGGGAGCAAGTCGCAGTGGGGCCGTCTCTTCCTGGGGGTAAAGCTAGGGAGTGGTCTGCTGGGTGTGTGAAGAAGCAGGGTCCTGGGGCAGCTCCAGCCCAGGAACGGGGGTTTCTGATGTGGGCCATTGGAGGGGCTTCCAGGATGTGTCAGTGGGATCGCAGCCCCTAGTGCCACACCCCTGGGGCACCAGCACTGTGCCTGACGCCGAGGGGGCCTCACCACCGCTTCTGTGAAATCAAAGACCGAAGCGCAGCACAGGTCGTCCTGTTCACTCCCGAACCCTTCCCAGGTGCCGCACCTTCCACAGCGCCGCTGGTGCCGGCTCCCCCCTCGCATGGTGAGTGTGTGCCTGTGTGTGTGGTTACGCTGTGCGCACATGTGTGTGTGAGGGGAGGGCACAGGCGAGGGGGTGCTGGCGCCTGAGATGTTTGTATGACAAGTGGACATGGGGACTTACACACACCAAGGCTGTGTTCCACGTCTTCAGGGGTAGGCTCTGGCCGGCGTCTCCAGGCTGCTGGTCAACTGGGAAGGTCTATGGGCTGCAGAGAGGTGGGTGGGGCCCGTGTGAGCCATGCATGCATGGGTCATGGGTGTAGGGACCACTGGGGCTGTACAGGACTACAGAGGGCTTCTGTGGGCTGTCCTGCTGCTGGGGCAGCCACATCGCATTGGGTGTTCAAGTGCCCACGGCGCCTGTGCGGCACCGTGTGTCTGAGGACAGGTGGTCAGGTGTGCGGGTACGAGTCTGTGTGCGCACACATGACGCCCCTGGGTGTCAGGGAGGGGGTGATTGCATGAGCAGCAATGGACCGGGCCATCATCTTCCGGGGGAGCCTAATCCGATCTGTGGCCCTAATCCCTCCTGATCCCCTGCGGGCACTTCCTGTCTGGTCCACCCCCGAGCCATCTGTGCCTCTATCCCGGGCCTTGGCCCCCAGGTCCTGCCAGGCTCGCTCACCCCCATCTTCTGCAGCCCCCAGCTCGCAGGCCCCAGCACCAGCAGCCCTCGCCCTCATCCATGTCTTTCCAGATGACTCGGCAGCCAGTCCTGGGGTGGGGGGAGGGGGGAGCCTGTAAGCAGCTGGCAGCCCCCGCAGAGAGGAGGGAAGGGCCGCGCCCCATCCTTCCTCAGGAAACTGCCCACCCTCCACTCAGCCCAAACCTGGGCGCCATCCCCCGCCCCTGGCTCTCACTGCCCACCCCATCCTTCACTGTCCGCCCACCTTCCGGATGGCTCTGGCCCTCCTCGGCCTGATCTTTCCTCCATTGCCATCGCCACTTGCATCCAAGTCACTGACCAGCATCCCCTGCACCACTGCTTTTGTCCTTGACCTCACTCCATGGCCACTGTTGCTACCGCAGGTTTTCTCCATCACAACCAAGTGCCGGCCTCATGGTCTCCACCCACTCCCATAAGAACCTGCCAAGGATTCCATTGCGTTCTTAACGGAATCAGACCGTCACCAGGGCCTGCAGGCCCAGCCAGAGCGCTCCTACACACGACTTGGCTCCCGCCTCTTGGACTGCTCTTACCCCTCCCGCCTCCAGGGCTGGCCAGTCCTGCTGGAGGCCACCTCCTCCCAGAGGCCTGTCATTCACAGCACCTGCCGCTCTCTGCACCCCCTCCTTTACTGATTCGCTATCAGCCTCTGACTCCCGCAGCAAGGTCACCCCAGAGGACAGGAGCCCTGTCAGTCTTGCCTGTGGCTGCAGCCAGAACAGAGCCTGGTGCTCAGTACGAGCTGGTGAGTGATGAGTGCTGTGCCACGCGGGGAGCTCAAAGCAGCCCCTGCGCCCAGGGCTGCGCAGCTGTGAATGGTGGAGGATGTGTTACTTCCCATGTACAGGACAGTGGGGCTCCTTCGTGGCCGTGCCCTGGTGTCTACACTCAGCAACCAGTAGCTGCACCCAAAGACACTGCTTTTTCCATGGAGCCTAGGTCATGGCAGGGGCCCATTCTGACAAGGACCCGTCCAACACGGTGGATTTTCAACTTGCTGGGTGGTCAGCTCCTCTCCTGGGGGCTGCATAGAGACAGGTTCACACACCCGGAGGTGCAGGCGAGCCCCACTCTTAGCTGGGTGCTGTGCTGCTCTGCAGACACAGAGCATGCAGAGCCCTGTGCATTGCAAATTTGCAAGGGGCCTGTAGCCGAGCTGGGAAGACAGCACCAACGCCCTCGAGGGCAAGGAGGGCTGTGGGTGGGGGGAGGCGGATGGGGAGGGCACGGTGCAGGGGCCACAGCATTGGCCCCAGTCGGAGCGTGCCAGCCTCTCTCTGTGTCTTGGCTCCCCCATTTGTATGTGGGGCAAGCGCCCGGTCAGTGCCAGCTGCTGAGTGATATAGAGGACGAGGACGGACGCTGAGCACAGGGTGCAGGTGGGCCCACGTGGACCCTGCTCAGAGGTGGGCCAGGAGAGGGGGCTGCAGCCCGGGCTCCAGTCACAGTTCCCCCACTGCCATACCCGCTGCAGGGCCTTGGTCCGCCACCCCCTGCCTCAGTGTCTGGCTTGGTCTGCTGTGGGCTGCGGGCACGGTATACACGAGGCTGGCTGATTTGTAAAGAACAGAAAATTATTTCTTACAGTTCTTGTTTCTGGGAAGTTCAAGATCAAGGACCGGCTTCCGGCAAGGGCCTTCTCGCTGCACCACCCCACTGCGGAAGGCAGAAGGACAAGAGAGGCAGAGGGGGCTGGACTCTCCCTGTTTATAAGGCGCCCACTCCTGAGCTGATGGGTGAAGCCATCATGGCTGGCCTGGGCTAACCATCTCGCTCCGGCCACAGTTGCCTTGGGAACTGCATTTCCCCATCTTTGAGGCAGAGGGAATGATGCTGCTCCCCAGCCTGACAGGCTTACGGACAGTAGTGTGCATTAGGGCACCTAGCGTGATGCTAGTGAGTGCTCCCGTTCACTGGGCACACAGAGAGGCTAAACCACTTGTTCAAAGTCACACAGCGAGGAAACAGCCCAGCTGTGTTTGCGCCAAGGCAATGTGGCTCCAGAGTCCCCATAGCTAACACAGCTGTCACCATACTACTGCTGCTGCTGTTGGTCCCCTGGCCTGTGGGGGAGGAGGAGCATGGCACAGGGCTGGGCCTTTTTATTTTATTTTTTTAAAGTGCTTACTTATTTTCTTTCTTTTTTTTAATTTTTATTTATTTATTTATTTTTTTGACAGGCAGAGTGGATAATGAGAGAGACAGAGAGAAAGGTCTTCCCTTTTTGCCGTTGGTTCACCCTCCAATGGCCGCTGCGGCCGGCGCATCTCGCTGATCTGAAGCCAGGAGCCAGGTGCTTCTCCTGGTCTCCCATGGGGTGCAGGGCCCAAGCACTTGGGCCATCCTCCACTGCCTTCCTAGGCCATAGCAGAGAGCTGGCCTGGAAGAGGGGCAACCGGGATAGAATCCGGTGCCCCAACCGGGACTAGAACCCGGTGTGCCGGTGCCGCAAGGCGGAGGATTAGCCTAGTGAGCTGCGGCGCCGGCCTAAAGTGCTTACTTATTTTCATCTACTTGAATGGCAGAGGGAGGGACAGAGAAATCAGTCTTCCCAGCGCTGGTTTAGTCTCCAAATGCCCACAGCAGCCAGAGCTGAACCAAGCCAAAGTCAGGACCCTAGAACTCCATCTAAGTCTCCCATGTGGGTGGCAGGGACCCAAGCACCTGAGCCATCATCTGCTACCTCCCAGGGTGTATTAACAGGAAGCTGGATTGGAAGTGGGGTAGCCAGGACTCAAGCCAGCACTCTGGTACAAGGTGGGGGCATCCCAAGCAGTGGCCCAGCCCGCAGTGTCACAGGTCAGCCCCATTGCCTGAAGGGGTGGCAGTGGTGGCTGTGCAGAAAGGAGCAGTCGTGGCTGCTGTGGGCCTCCGATGTCCCTTCTGCCCTCCCCAGCCCACACAGGACACTCAGCTCTGCTCAGGGGGGTGCCCTGAGCCCTCTTGTCACAGAGTCACTCACCCTGTGACTGCAGTGTGGTCATACTTCTCGGAGCCCTCGCCTCTTGCCCAACCATTACCCCTGGCAATAGTTCTTCTTTAACAGCTGCCTCTCCGCCCTTGGGGACAGGGCCTTGTCCACAGACGCTTCTGGCCTACAGGGTAGGAGTGGAGCCTGTTTTATTCTGAGGACCCCCAGGGGTTGGGGGCCGCGGGAGTGTCGGGGGGGGGGGGAAGCCCAGGGAGGCAGATGTCCCGCAGCCCCACGCCTGGGCACATCTGGGCTGCAGCTTTGATGGGCATGTCCACAGGGCAGAGGGGACCTGGGCCAGCCGCGTGGGCTCTGGCCCGGGCCACATGATCTGCTTTCCCACATTCCCTTCCATCAGTGTCTCACCTTCCTCTCTCTGCGGCAGGAGGGAGAAGCCGACCGCCCAGATCCCCTCGGCACCAGAGCTGGAAGGGGCTGTGGCGTCCTCCCCAGGGCAGCGAGCGCTGCCTCTGGGGCCTCCCACCTGCACCCAACTTTTCAAGAGATCTGGGTATCCTCTGTGCTGTGGTTTGACTGTTAGGGTCGTCTTAAATGAACACAGTTTTTACATACCTCAAGTGCATTATTTATTTATTTAAATTAATTAAATTAATGTCACAGCACAGTTTGTTTTAACTCCTTTTCTGAATTCATTCACTTGTAAATTATGTGAAAGAGAGAGTGAGGGAAAACCATCTCCAATCCACAGTTCACTCCCCACATGCCCATGACAACAGGGCCTGGGCCAGGCCAAAGCCAGGAGCCCGGAACTCAATCTGGTCTCCCATGTGGGTGGCAGGGACCCAGGTACTTGAGCCATCACTTGCTGACTCCCAGGGTGTCACCAGCGGGAAGCTCGGATAGAAGTAAAGCTGGCTTTGCTATGGCCTGGGAAAGCAGTAGAAGATGGCCCAAGTCCTTGGGCCCCTGCACCCATGTGGGAGACCCGGAAGAAGCTCCTGGCTTCAGATCGACACAGTTCCGTCCATTGCGACCATCTGGGGAGTGAACCAGCGGATGGGAGACCTCATATTTAGGCACTCTGATATGGGAGGTGAACACTCCAGGGGATGTCTTAACAGATATGCCAAGTGCTTGCTCCCTAAAGTTTATTTTTGAGTAGGAAAAAGTATCATTACTCTAGCAGGGATGGGGACCTTCCAGCCCACAGGCTGTGTAAGACCAGAGAAATTATTGGGTCTGGCCCTGCCGAGGCAACCTCAAGCAGGATTCAAAATTCAAAGAAATGCTTTCAGGCTAATTTTTAAGTTGATAACTTTTTTTTTTTTTTTTTTTTTTTTTTTTTTACAGGCAGAGTGGACAGTGAGAGAGAGAGACAGAGAGAAAGGTCTTCCTTTACCGTTGGTTCACCCTCCAATGGCCACCACGGCCGGCGCACTGTGGCCGGCGCACCGCGCTGATCCGATGGCAGGAGCCAGGTGCTTCTCCTGGTCTCCCATGGGGTGCAGGGCCCAAGCACTTGGGCCATCCTCCACTGCCTTCCCGGGCCATAGCAGAGAGCTGGCCTGGAAGAGGGGCAACCGGGATAGAATCCGGCACCCCAACCGGGACTAGAACCCGGTGTGCCGGTGCCGCAAGGCTGAGGATTAGCCTAGTGAGCCGCGGCGCCGGCTTAAGTTGATAACTTTTTTAAAAAAAAGACTAACTCAGGGGCCGGCATCCCATGTGGGCACCGGTTCGAGTCCTGGCTGCTCCACTTCCGATCCAGCTCTCTGCAGTAGAAGATGGCCCAAGTCCTTGGGCCCCTGCACCCGCGTGGGAGACCCGGAAGAAGCTCCTGGCTCCTGGCTTCGGATCAGCAAAGCTCAGACCATTGTGGCCATTTGGGGAGTGAACCAGCAGATGGAGGACCTCTCTCTCTCTGTGCCTCTGCCTCTCTGTAACTCTGCCTTTCAAATAAATAAATAACTCTGTTTTAAACAAATCTTTTCTTGTGTAGGACAGAACCAGCCCCTTCCGCCACGGGCAGGCGCCCTGCTGAGCCAGTCCTGCTTCCACTTCTTCAGGACAAGGCTGTGCTGAGCCTGGATGCCCAAGCTGACCCTCTCTGTCCCAGTCCCCACGGCGCCAGACAGGGCTATCATCACAGTGGGGCTGTCACTGAAGCCTGGGGCATGGGGTCTTGACCCGCGCCTGGTGGGACCCCTGGTAAGGGCAGCCAGCACACGGGGGTCCTTGTCAGAGGCCTGGCACAGGAAACACGGTGTTACCCGATCACTCCTCAGGCAGGGCCAGGGTGGCCCCTCGCTGTCACCTCTGTACCCACTGTGCCCCGAGCCAAGACCACAGCCAAGATGCCTGTCTCCCTCCCTCACTGGACTTTTTTTTTTTTTTTTGACAGGCAGAGTTAGACAGTGAGAGAGAGATACAGAGAGAAAGGTCTTCCTTCCGTTGGTTCACCCCCCAGTGGCCACTACGGCCGATCTGCGCCGATCCGAAGCCAGGAGCCAGGTGCTTCCTCCTGGTTTCCCATACGGGTGCAGGGCCCAAGCACTTGGGCCATCCTCCACTGCCTTCCCAGGCCACAGCAGAGAGCTGGCCTGGAAGAGGGGCAACCGGGACAGAATCCGGCGCCCCGACCGGGACTAGAACCCGGGGTACTGGAGCGCAGGCGGAGGATTAGCCTAGTGAGCCACGGCGCCGGCCAACCCTCACTGGACATTTGCTCGGGGCGTGGGCTGGGAAGAAGGAAGAAGGGAAACAGCAGCCATCTCAGCCCCGAGATCCTGAGTGTGGAAGGGAAAACCCTGTCTGTGTGGGGGTTGGGTAGACGTGGCGCTGAGAGTGGGGAAGACTGGGGATCCCAGTGACGCTCAGGCAGCCGTCAAAATAGATGGTTACAAAAAAGAATAACACAGAGAATCATTATTTGTCCCAGTTGAGTCGCACAGGTTTTTAATTACGGCAAAAATGCTGAGCCCCAAACTTCCGTGACGGAGCCTGCGCTGTAACAGCCAGGCCAGGCAAAGACCAGAACCCAGGCAGAAAGAGCTGCAGGGATGGCACCCCCTCCCCAGGGTCCTCACCCCAGGGTGATGAGGAGCAGGGTCCTCCCTCCAGGCCTGCGAGCTGGGGGCACCCAGTCTGCCCCGAGACCCCTCCTCTCTGCCCAGCTCTGACAAACAGGGGTCCGTGCGGAGGTGGCAGTGGCGAGGGAACAGACATCCTGCCCTGTGACTCACCCGCAGTCAGAGCAGAAGTGGGGGAGGCGCGTGGGCTTGTGAGACGCGCTCTCTACTCTTACCCCACCTCCCGCTCCCCCCCAGGGCACCCCCCACCCCCACCCCACTGTGGGCTCTGGCTGGGGGCTTGAAGGCTGGGGTTTCCCTCCCCCGGGGGAGGAGGGCCAAGGGGAGCCCTCTTTGGTGGCCAAGTCAGGCCTCACTGTGGGAGCTGGGTAGGGGACAGCCCCCCAAACATCCACGCAGCCATCTCAAGCCGCAATCATTGGTCCTTGGCCAGAACGCCAGGGGCTGTGATGACAGCGAACCTGCCGCACGGCACTCCCACCCCCACCCCCACGCAGAACTTCCAGCTAGGTGCACGCCCTCCTCCAGGAGGAGACCGGAGCGTGGGAGTCCAGGACCAGGAGCCCCCTGCAACTGGCAGAGCTGATCTCACTCCTGCCTCAGGGATGGCAGCTGGCTGGGCCCTCCCGCCTGCTCCTGGCATGGCAGATGACGCCAGCCATACTGGTCAGCAAGACTGGCCCTGACTCCCCTCCTGCCTGCTCTGTAATTTGCTCCTGGAATCAGCCATTAACTCATTTGCCGGGCTGATGCCAAGGATAAGGGCCCATATCGGCCCCTGGGATCTGTGGCCCAGACTCCCCGGCTCTGCCATGGGCTTTGGTCCATCAGCCTCCAGCCTGGCCTGCTAGGGAGGGGCAGGGCCTCAGCTGCAAGAGTCCAGGCAGGGGCACAGCCTCCAACCCTTGGAACCAGTGTGGATGGGCACCGCTCCCATTTACAGATGGGGAAACTGAGGCACAAGAGGGGTGCCGTGGCCCCAGGTCTATCTTTGGAGTCCTTGGAGCTTCTCTCCCTGCCTCCCTTCTGCGTCCCAGCACGCACAAGCTCCGTGCTGCATCTCAAACACAGGGGAATTGCACACATGCTGGGGCTCCAGGACACAACATCCCTTGCATTCACTGGGCATGCGCACAGGTCCTCCCTGTTCGAGACTCAGGGGTCTAGAGAGGAGCCGGAAGGATCTCACAGGGGGCACAGAAGAGTGACCCGGGAGAATGGGGGCGTCTGAGGGTTGGGTTCTGCGGACCCTCTGCCCACCTGAACCTCTCGGCCTCAGAGTGTCCCCCCGCCAGTGTTTCTTGCCCCCAACCCAGAGGTGCGAGCCCCCACGCACACCTGAGCCTCCTCACAGCCGGCACCGGGGCTGTGGGTTACCCAGCACCCCCTCCTAGCCGCTCAAGGGTTGGTTCTGGGCCCCAGCACTGCCATCCAGGGGGAGTTTGTGGATCTGAAGGGCAGGAAAGGATGGGGGGCAGGAGGAGACAGGTACTGTTGGCGCCTCTCCCTCTTCCCCTTGAAATTCCCACGGGGCAAGGCCCGCAGAGAGTCCCGCAGCGTCAGCAGAGTCGCTTTCAGAGCTGCCCAGCGGCGTAACAGGGGAAATGCTCCCCTGGGGCCCCTGGGGCTTTCTGGGGGCCTCGGCGGCAGCAGCTCTGCCCACTCCTAGCTGGAAACCCGTCACAGGCCCCTGCTGTTTCCCCCTTGAACAGCCCGCAGACCTCCCCCAGGCCCCTCACCGCCCAGGGGCGGGGGCCCCACGGACTGTGTTCCGTTCCGGCCCGGCTTGGCCACGCACCAGCTAGAAGACCCCGTGCAATGGTCTCAGCCAGGGCCCCAACTCCCCTGTAATCAACCGCGGCAGCAGGCGACTGCCAATTTTTTTGTTGTCACAAATTCCTGGGGGCAGAACCCAGGGAGAGGAAGCAGGAGCGAAGGGCCACCACCACTAGCCACAAAGTCCCCGAGGTCAGGAGCGTGTATTGCAGGAGCTGATCCCTAAGGACTGTGGGTCGGGCGTGCGCCCGCGCGCAAAGAGGAGGGGGACTCTGGGCACCTTCCCTTAGGAGCTGCTCCCCGGCTTCCTCCCCCTGGGAGCCCCCGGGCCCGCCCCGCTGCGCCCCACGTGAGGCCGCGGGGGCGGGCGCCGGCGCCTTCCTGTTCTGCCCTTGTATGGTAACCCGGGAGGCGGACCCGTGCGTACTTAAGCCCGAGAGCTGCCGAGGGCGCCCAGAGCCGACGGCTGGGAGCCCGGGAGCGCGGGGAAGAGGGCAAGAAGGGGCCGCCCGACACCGATCGCCAATGGGGCTGGAGGCAGCACGCGAGCTGGAGTGCGCGGCGCTGGGCGCGCTGCTGCGGGAGCCGCGGGAGGCCGAGCGCACGCTGCTGCTCGACTGCCGCCCCTTCCTGGCCTTCTGCCGCCGCCACGTGCGCGCCGCGCGGCCCGTGCCCTGGAACGCTCTGCTGCGGCGCCGCGTGCGCGGCCCGCCCGCCGCCGCCCTCGCCTGCCTGCTGCCCGACCGGGCGCTGCGGGCGCGCCTGGCCCGCGGGGAGCTGGCGCGCGCCGTGGTGCTGGACGAGGGCAGCGCCTCCGTGGCCGAGCTGCGGCCCGACGGCCCGGCCCACGTCCTGCTCGCCGCCCTGCTGCACGAGACCCGCAGCGGGCCGACCGCCGTGTGCTTCCTGCGAGGTGAGCGCCGGCCTGCGCGCAGTGACCACCCGCGGGGCCCCCTCTGCCAACCCCAGCCGAGCCCTCCCGGCTAAGCGTGCCCTTGCCCTCCCCGCAGGAGGCTTCGACGGCTTCCAGGCCTGTTGTCCCGACCTGTGCACGGAGGCCCCCGCTCCAGCGCTGTCACCTGCAGGGCCCGAAAGCAGCAGCTCCGATCCCAGGGTCGCCTTCTATGACCAGGTTAGTTGAGTCCAGAGCTCCGTGCTCCCCTGCCTGGGGTATGTGGGTGTGTATACGTGTGTGCGTGCGTGTGCCCCTTTGGTCTTGGTCGGGAGTGCTGGTGGCGGGGTCCCCTGCACTGGGTGCTGCCGCGGGCGGGTCAGAGCCGGTCTCAGCACCGCCCCTTCTCCCCTCCAGGGTGGCCCTGTGGAGATCTTGCCCTACCTCTTCCTGGGCAGCTGCAGCCACTCCTCCGACCTGCAGGGGCTGCAGGCCTGCGGCATCACAGCTGTCCTCAACGTCTCCGCCAGCTGCCCCAACCATTTCGAGGGGCTTTTCTGCTACAAGAGCATCCCCGTGGAGGACAACCAGATGGTGGAGATCAGTGCCTGGTTCCAGGAGGCCATCGGCTTCATCGGTAAGGGGCCTGGAGCGGCCGCGGGGGTGTGGGGTGGGGTGTGTGTGTAGGGGCCGGGGGCACCTGTCTCCCCGCCTGTGCGCGTTCCTGTCTGACCCCCACCCCCACCTCCCTTGCAGACTCGGTGAAGAACAGCGGAGGCCGGGTGCTGGTGCACTGCCAGGCGGGCATCTCTCGCTCGGCCACCATCTGCCTGGCCTACCTGATTCAGAGCCGCCGCGTGCGGCTGGATGAGGCCTTTGCCTTCGTCAAACAGCGCCGGGGAGTCATCTCCCCCAACTTCGGGTTCATGGGGCAGCTGCTGCAGTTTGAGACTCAGGTGCTGTGTCACTGAGGTGCGCCGCCTGCACCCCTGCCGACCCTCGCTGATTCCTGGGGCAAGCTGACCCTGACCGTGGACGAGCGGGTCACCTCCGGCCTCCTGGGAGTCGGAAGAGGCCTTCTGACCTGGTGCTCTTCTGCCGGGAGCATGAGGGCGGTGTCCCCGCCACCCCCACCCCTCGTTCAGAGGAGGAGCGTGGAGGGTGTGTTCTCGCCTCCACCCTCTGGCAGATACGAACTGGACGCTACAGCCCTGGACTTGGGTCCCACCACCGAGCCGAAGCCTGAGCGCTCCAAGCACAAGCTGTGATAACCAGGACCCCCGTGTAGGGGCCTGGAGCCCGGGTCCTGAGTGCGGGGGGGCCTCGGCTGGGGATGTGTGTCGAGTGTGTATGTGTGTGTGTGTGTGTGTGTGTGTGTGTGTGGGCATTGTCGCCAAGGCGGCACTGGAAAGTTATGGGTGTTCAGCTGGCATTTAGCACCTCCTCCCCACTTCCTCCCAGCCCTGTGGGCGGGGGTTGGAAGCGTAGCACTTTATATTTATACGGAACATTGAGGACGTGTGAATAAAATATTGGTTTGTTTACAAACAGCTCCTCCGGTGTTTGGTGTTGGGTCCGCGCCCCCGGGGTGGTCAGAAGCTGCCCTGCCCTTGGCGGTGGCAGCGGGGGCCAGGGTTCTGTCCCGGAGTGCAGCCCTGCTCGGAGTGCAGCCCTGCTCGGCCCTCGCTTCTCTGTGGAATGTGGGGCGAGGGAGTGTGGGGCTCTCGTGGGAGTGGAGTGTGTGGGCTTCCTATGGGGCTGTGAGTGTCCACACTTGCATTCTTACGGGACTGTGTGTGTGTCCTGTGTGTGTTGTGTTCCCATGGGGGGTGTCCACGTGTGATGTGGTTTTTTAAATATTTATTTGAAAGTCAGAATTACACAGAGAGAGGAGAGGCAGAGAGAGAGAGAGAGAGAGAGAGAGAGAGAGAGAGGTTTTCCATCCGATGGTTACTCCCCAATTGGCTGTGCTGGCCGGAACTACACCCATCTGAAGCCAGGAGCCAGGAGCTTCTTCTGGGTCTCCCATGTGGGTGCAGGGGCCCAAGGACTTGGGCCATCTTCTACTGCTTTCCCAGTCCACAGCAGGGAGCTGGATTGGAAGTGGAGTAGGCCTGCGCCATGGCTCAATAGGCTAATCCTCCGCCTTGCGGCGCTGGCACACCGGGTTCTAGTCCTGGTCGGGGCGCCAGATTCTGTCCCGGTTGCCCCTCTTCCAGGCCAGCTCTCTGCTATGGCCCGGGAGTGCAGTGGAGGATGGCCCAGGTCTGCACCCGTATGGGAGACCAGGAGAAGCACCTGGCTCCTGGCTTTGGATCAGCGAGATGCGCCGGCCGTGGCAGCCATTAGAGGGTGAACCAAGGGCAAAGGAAGACCTTTCTCTCTGTCTCTCTCTCTCTCTATCCACTCTGCCTGTCAAAAAAAAAAAAAAAAAAAAAGGAAGTGGAGCAGCCAGGACTTGAACCGGCGCCCATATGGGATGCTGGCATTGCTGACGGCAGCTTTACCTGGTACGCCACAGCGCTTGGCCCTGTGATGTGTTCTTTTTTTTTTTTTTTTGACAGGCGGAGTTAGAGACAGAGAGAAAGGTCTTCCTTTTTCCGTTGGTTCACCCCCCAAGGGCCGCTGCAGCCGGCGCCGCGCTGCGCCGATCTGAAGCCAGGAGCCAGGTGCGTCCTCCTGGTCTCCTATGTGGGTGTAGGGCCCAAGCACTTGGGCCATCCTCCACTGCACTCCCGGGCCACAGCAGAGAGCTGGACTGGAAGAGGAGCAACTGGGACAGAACCGGCGCCCCAACTGGGTCTAGAACCTGGGGTGCTGGTGCCGCAGGCGGAGGATTAGCCTTGTGAGCCACGGTACCGGCCCTGTGATGTGTTCTTATGAGGGTGTGTGGGTGTCCTGCATGTGTGGTGTTCCTGTGGGGATGTGGGTTTCCTGTGTGTGAGGGGTGTTCTATGAGCCTGAGTGTGTCTCTCCCATAGCCAGCGCTGCGTGGCTGGCCCAGGCCTCTGCCTCCTCCCCAGAGGGCAGCAGGGTCTCTCACGTCCTCCGCACGTCCCCAGGCTGAGTCCTTGGGTGTCAGCCTCAGGGCTGATGCTGGCCCCATTCTAGAGCTGCTTCTTGTCCCCAAAGGCCTGCATGCCCGTGTCGGGTGCAGAGGCCTTGCTCTTCGCGGCTGCCTGATGAGCCAGGCTTCGGTGGACATGGGCTGGGCGCTCGGCACAGCCCGATCCAGAGCAGACGGGTTCCTTCTGTGGCTGCCAGAGAGGGTGCAGTGCTCGGCCCGACAGCCAGAGGTGCGGAGCCCTGGGTCCCTCCCTGGGACACGTACAGGTGCTCAGTGCATCTGGTGACTACACTTTGCACACTCAGCTCCGGGGTCACCCCGCCAACGCCATCTCTCACCCGTGGTCTTCCGTGAGCGGCAGGGTGTCCTGGCAGGGGGGGTGGAGGCTGCTTTGGTAAACTCTCTGTGAGTTTCCTTGTCAGTGAAGTGGGGCTTATCAGCAGGCCCCACATCCTAGGTGTGTAGCTTTATACAGCCCACGTGAGGGGCTTAGACCAGTGCCTGTGCATAGGCAGTCCTCGGCCTGGGCCTGGGAGCCGCGTGTTCCTGCTGTGCCGGTGTGGCAGTGTGCATCTGGGCCCGGGCCTGTGGCCTGCTCAGCACTGGGGCTCTTGTTCCTTGAGGCCGAATGCAAGATGAACAGCTTGTCCCAGTGTCTGGTTCTCTGTCTTTGGCGAGTAGGGTGGGGTCTCCTGGTGCGGGCTGGGCAAGAGCGGGCTCCTCAGGCCCAAGTGGGCTGCTTTTGGGGTGTGTCTGTAACTCTGGTGCTGGCCTGGGGTGGGTGGGGGACATCTGGGGCGCTGAGCGCCTGGGGGCTTCTCACCAGTCAGCCCATCTCACACCTCTGCTCACCCCAAACAGCCCACCTGACTCTACCCGTGGTTTTAGTAGTTTGTCTTCCAAACTGCCTTTCTCTCTTGCTCACTCTCTTTCCTTTGTTCCCTTTTCTTCCTCCTCCTTTTCTCCTTTTCTTTCTCTATAATTGAAATTTTGGGGGCGGCCTTGTGGCACAGTAGGTGCAATGCAGCAATGCTGGTGTCCCACACGAGCGCTGGTTCGAGTCTCAGCTGCTCTGTTTCTGATCCAGATATCTGATAACATGCCTGGGAGGAAAGCAGCAGAAGATGGCCCAAATGCTTAGGCCCCTGCCACTCATGTGGGAGACCCGGATGAAGCTCCTGGCTCCTGGTTTCAGCTGGGGCCAGGCCTGGCCATTGTGGCCATTTGAGGAGTGACCCAGCAGATACAATATCTCTCTTTCTCCCCACCAACCCCAGAACTCTGCCTTTCAAATAAACTTTTTTAAAAAGATATATTTATTTATTTGAAAGTCAGAGTTACACAGAGAGAAGAGAGGCAGAGAGAGAGAGAGAGAGAGAGGTCTTCCATCTGCTGGTTCACTCCTCAATTGGCCGCAACAGCCGGAGCTGCACCGATCCGAAGCCAGGAGCCAGGAGCTTCTTCCGGGTCTCCCTTGTGGATGCAGGGGCCCAAGGTCTTGGACCATCTTCTACTGCTTTCCCAGGCCACAGCAGAGAGCTGGATTGGATTGGAAGTGGAACAGCTGGGGCTCGAACTGGCGCCCATATGGGATGCCAGCGCTTCAGATCAGGGCATTAACCCACTGCGCCACGGCACCGGCCCTTCAAATAAACTTTTTTTTTTTTTTTTGACAGGCAGAGTGGATAGTGAGAGAGAGAGACAGAGAGAAAGGTCTTCCAATGGCCACCGCGGCTGGCGTGCTGTGGCCGGCTCACCGCGCTGATCCAAAGCCAGAAGCCAGGTGCTTCTCCTGGTCTCCCATGCAGGTGCAGGGCCCAAGCACTTGGGCCATCCTCCACTGCATTCCCGGGCCACAGCAGAGAGCTGGCCTGGAAGAGGGGCAACCGGGATAGAATCCGGCGCCCCAACCGGGACTAGAACCCAGTGTGCCGGTGCCACTAGGCGGAGGATTGGCCTGTGAGCCACGGCACCGGCTCAAATAAACTTTTAAGAAGTGATTATTTATTATCCTTTTTCCCCCCAGATTTTGCTGTGTATTCATTTTAAGTGGTCAGCTCTGCGTGTTTTTGGATGGTTCCTATTTTATTCTTTATTTTTATTTGAAAGAGTTATGGGAGAGTGTGGAAATAGACTTTTTTTTAAAGATTTATTTTATTTATTTGAAAGGCAGAGTTACAGAGGGAGAGGTAGAGACAGAGAGGGAGAGAGAGAGAGAGGTCTTCCATCTGCTGGTTCACTCCTCAGATGGCCACAAAGTCTGGAGCTGCACTGATCCAAAGCCAGGAGCCAGGAGCTTCTTCCAGATCTCCCATGCAGGTGCAGGAGCCCAAGGACTTGGGCCATCTTCTACTGCTTTCCCAGGCCATAGCAGAGAGCTGGACTGGAAGTGGAGCAGCCGGGACTCGAACTGCTGCCCATATGGGATGCTGGCATTGCAGGCGGTGGCTTTACCTGCTATGCCACAACACTGGCCCCAAGAGAGAGAATTTTTAAAAATATTTATTTATTTATTTGAAAGTCATAGTTAGAGAGAGAGAGAGAGAGAGAGAGAGAGAGAGAGAGATCTTCCATCCACTGGTTTACTCCCCAAGTGGCCATAACAGCCAGGGCTCTGGACTAGGCTGAAGCAGCACTCGTGGGCTGCCAGTGTCACAGGTGAGGCAGTATAACCAGCTGTCCTGCAACCCCCCATTTTCCCAACTTTACTGAGGTATCATCGACAAGCAAAATTCGATGTGTTTACGATGTCCACGGCGGTGATTTGGCATTTCTATCTGCTGTGACTTGATGAGCACAAACAAGTGATGAACGTCATGCACGTCATCTACCTTCCTCACGACCTCCCTGTGCTCCGATCTCTGTCTTCAGAAATGCTGCATTCCAGGCATGGCCGGAACGCCAAGCAGCCCCTACACCCGGAGGTGGCAGCCTGGGCATTGGTGATGGGGGGTGGGTTCAAGCCTCTCTGGCACTGACATGTTCCTCCATCCGGGTTTCAGTCCAGGTGGGGCTCCCAGGTGACTGGGCTGTGAAGCCGAGAGGTAGTCCGAGGTGGAGGAAGATGGGTAAGGAGCTTTGGTTTCTGAGTCTGTGAAATGGGCGTGAACCCTCATCTATCATGCCAAGCTGCTGTAGGGAGTTGCAGGGGGCAGTGTCCTTGTGAGGGCCTGAGCACCCAGGGGTGCCACCCTGCCCACGCGGGAGGCTTCTCAGGGTGCATTTAGTTTGTGAATGCCATGGAAACCACCTGTGCTGGGCACTTTTCTGTATGCCTAGTGAAATAAAAACTGTTTAAAAGAACATTGTGGGGGCTGGTTCTGTGGCGCAGCAGGTTCACACCCTGGCCTGCAGTGCCAGCATCCCATATGGGCGCTGGTTCTAGTCCCAGCTGCTCCTCTTCCGATCCAGCTCTCTGTTATGGCCTAGGAAAGCAGAGGATGACCCAAGTCCTTGGGCCCCTGTGCCCTCCTGGAGAATCCAGAAGAAGCTCCTGGCTCCTGGCTTCAGATTGGTGCAGCTTCGGACGTTGTGGCCATCTGGGGAGTGAACCAGCGGATGGAAGACCTCTCTCTCTCTGTCTCTACCTCTTTGTAACTCTGTCTTTCAAATATATAAAATAAATCTTAAAAAAAAAAAGAATCTGTGGAACTGGTGTTTGACTCAGCGGTTAAGACGCTGCTTGGAACGCCCGTGTCCCCTGTCAGAGGGTCTGCTCTGAGTCCCAGCTCCTCAGCTTCTGCCCCAGCTCCCTGCTGATGCACACCCTGGGGGGCAGCAGGTGGTCACTCAGGTACTTGGGTCCCTGTCACCCATGTAGGAGACCTGGATGGGGTTCTGGGCTCCTGGCTTTGGTTTGGCCCAGCCCTGGCTGTTGTGGGCATTTGGGGAGTGGACCAGTGGATAGGACATCTTTGTCTGTTTCTCTGTCTCTGTTCCTTTGTCTTTCCAATAAAATGAAAATATATAGAAAAAAATTTTAAAGATTTATTTATCTATTTGAAAGGCAGGCCCATTAGCAGGGAGCTGGATCAGAAGTGGAGCGGCCAGGACTCTTAACAGGTGCTCGTATGGGATGCTGGTGCTGC
Organism: Lepus europaeus; assembly: GCF_033115175.1. NCBI lineage: Eukaryota > Metazoa > Chordata > Mammalia > Lagomorpha > Leporidae > Lepus > Lepus europaeus. Next base: position 86,103,521 of record NC_084839.1, on the reverse strand, counting down.
AGACGGTGGCTTAACTTGCTGTGCCACAGCACTGGCAACAAATAGCAATTTTTATAAAGACAGAAAATGTTGTGACTTTTCTCTTTCTATAGATACACTGGGGAGAACTCAGGGTGTCAGGCAGCTTTTCCCATGTCTGAGTACAGGGCAGGCGCAGCCAAAGGGGTCTCCCCAGCTAAAGGGTGGGATCCCAACGGTGCCTGCGCCTCGGCCAGCCAGGGGCACTTTCTGCGTCTTCTTCTGCCCCCTGGTGGCGGGAGGGAAGCTCAGCAAAGCCACACTCAGCAGTGTATCCCCGCCCCTCCCCCTACCCCCCCTTAATCCGCTTCAGCCTAAGAGGGGCTGGACTAAGGGCCAGGAGGCTCCGGCTGGGCTGGCCCAGGGCGGGGGCTGCAGGTGGAGGTGGTTGGGGGAAGGGTTGCAGCTCCAGGTAGAGGCTGGAGGAGCTGAATTTCAAGGGGGGAGAGGGGGAGTTGGTGATGCTGAGCCTGCAATCAGGATGCCTTGCCTCACCGGAATCCGTCCTCCTTCGTGCTTGCCAGTCTCCAGAGGGGCTCCACCATGTGAGCACAGGCGGCCTCTGGCCCGGGGTCTGGGCCTGCTCTCCTTGCCAGCTACGCTGGCTGCCGGCCCTCCTGCTGCCAGTTCCAGCCTCCAGAGTGCTAAGGAGAGGCCCAGAGGGTGTGGCTGGAGCCTGCCAGGATCTTCATGGAGATTAAAGGCGCAGGCTGTCCGAGCGGTCAGCCTCTAGGGGATGGGAGCAGAGGCCTGCCTGCCCTCCGTGTCCTGGGAGGCCCAGCCTCCTTGGGACTCACCTGTAGTTCATTCACTTGAAGCAATAAGGGCCAAGCCCTGGGGCTGGCGCTGTGGCACAGTAGGTTAAAGCCCTCCCCTGAAGCGCCGACATCCCATATGGGTGCCGGTTCTAGTCCCGGCTGCTCCTCTTTTGATCCAGCTCTCTGCTGTGGCCTGGGAAAGCAGTGGAAGATGGCCCAAGTCCTTGGGCCCCTGCACCCACGTCGGAGACCTAGAAGAATTGCCTGGCTCCTGGCTTCAGATCGGCACAGTTCTGGCCATTGCAGCCATCTGGGGAGTGAACCAGCGGATGTAAGACCTCTCTCTCTGTCTCTACCTCTCTCTTTAACTCTGTCTTTCAAATAAATAAAATAAATCTTTAAAAAAAAATAAGGGGCAAGTTCCTGTATCAGTCCAGACCAAAGGATTGTCTTGTTTGCTTTTGTTTTGGTTGGTTTTATTTATTTGAAAGCCAGAGTGAAGAGAGAGGAAGAGAGGGGGAGAGAGAGACGGGGAGAGAGAGAGAGAGAGAGAGCGAGAGCGAGCACTTCCATTCTTTGGTTCAATCCCTGAATGGCTCTAACACCCAGAGTTGGGCCAGGTCAAAGCCAGGAGCCTGGAACTCCATCCAGGTCTCTCCAAAGCGGCGCTCCTGTGGGATGCTGATGTTGGAGGCGGCAGTTCAACTCCCTGTGCACCCTAGGATTGTGTCTCATGTATGACGCAGCTGGCCTGCTCCTCCCTGCACTGCCACCCCATTTGTAATGCTCCCCTCGTCCTCCCCCAGCTAGGTCCCACCTCTCATATCTCTCAGGTCTGGTGGCCTGGGGCACAGCTTCCTCGTGGGCACAAAGCCTGGGTGGGCTGAGTCCCAGGGCACCTCTGAGCTGCCTTCTCCCCCAGAATCCCTTCCCACTGCTGCCAGCCGCCTGCAACAAGTGGCCCAGGAGTGCTGATGGCCTGGGGCGGCCGCATCCTGCTCTGTGGCCAGTATGGTGGGTGTGGTGAGTGCGGTGAGCGCAGGTGAGCGTGGCTCTGCCCCTGGTGGGAAGAGCTGATGGGGATGGGGGGGGGTATCTGGTGACTCTCTGGTGGCTCTCAGGACCACAGGTGCAGAGCAGGGACCTGCTGGGGTCCGTCTGGAGCACAGCTTGGGTTGTGAGTTTGGAGGCCTGCCCTGGGGGCTCGGGGCTGGGGGCTGTCCAAGGGTTCAGCCAGGGCAGGTCTCTCCAGATGAGCCCAGCCACCTGGCATCCAGCAGGCGTTTGCCGAGTGTGAACTTTTCTCACACAGCAGGTTTGTCCCCTAACGGGGCCAGGAGGACTGCCCCTCCATCATCCCCATGCTCCTGGGGGAGGGGTGTCCCCACTTGCTTCTGTGTTGAGCCCGGAATGAACTAGGCCACGATCTGAAACCCATTCTGGAGGCTGCCTTCCTGGGTCCGAAGTCCTCCTGGCCAGCCTGAGCTGAGCTGGCCGTGTGGAAGGTGGAGGGGGGATGGGTGGGAATCGGGGCCTAGCGCCCCTTGTGTGAAGCCATCACCTCCTGGAAGGCCATGTGGTTTGGGGGTGAGTTCAGGTCTTGTGGGACAGCCCAGGTCTTGGGCCCTGGGGGGTTCAGGCACGTCCCCCAGCTTCTGAGCCTCTTGTACCTTCTCTGCAAGGTGGAAGTAGCGCCAACACCTCCTTCTTAGCTTGCTAGGACCTCAGATGCTGTATACGGAAGCCTCGCGTGAGGGCTGGCCACATGGGCCCATTCTCTTCCCGAGCGGCTCTGTGGCCCATTGTGAATGCTGGTTCCCGCCCAGGTTGGGAACGGTGTTCCATTAGTCCCATTCCACAGAAGGCCAAAGTCAAGACCAGAGCCCAGGATGCGGACGGTCTGGTGCTCGTCCATCCCAGGATGTGCAGGAGGGAAAGGGCCTGGGTCTGCGCTATCCGCGCTCTGGCTGCACCCACTTAGCTCACCCTGTGGCCTTCTCTGGCTTAGTATGCGGTGGAGGGCAGCAGGTGGCGTCCTTGGCACCCGCCTGTCTCTAGAGGGCAAGAGCATCATCCCGCGTGAGCTCCTTCACGTGCTGGGCTTCTGGCACGAGCCTCCCTGGACAATGAGGACGGCGACATCATGTCACCTGGAACGAGAGCCTCCAGGGTAAGTGGGGTGCTGGGCAGGCCGGGCTGGCCTGGGGGTTCTGTTAGAGGCCTGAGGAGGAAAAGGAAGCGGCTCCTTTGGAAGAAGTTGTTCGTCCTCTTTGTCACCTGCCTGTCCACTGTGGGGACGGGGGGCGTCCTGCTTCTCTCTGGGACCTGGCTGGGGGTCCTGCTGCTGCGGTTCTGGGCTCCAAGCATTGGCCCGCCCACCCGCAGGCACACCTGGCATCTCCTTTCTCATCACTGCCAGTCGCCTGAAGATGGGCTGGCAGTGTCCTGGGACCCTTGATCTGATCGCTGGGGACTCCAATCTCGGGCCCTTGTGTTCCTCGTGCCCCAGATGCCATTGCGGGGGCTGGGGCTGGGGCTGTGCACCATGAGATGGGAGCTCTGGAGGGAGTAGGTTGCTTATGCCCAGGGCCAGGTGATAGGCCAGAGAGCAGGGCTGCAGGGCTGGGTGTGTCGCACGGGCACAGAGAGATCCCGGCAGTGGGAGCTGCGGCCGGTGGTGAGTTCGGTGGAGAGGGGATGGCCCTCTGCTCTGATGCCAGTGAGGAGCAGTTATGTGCTGGGGACCGAATCCCAGCGATGGGGAGACCCCTGCCCTGTGAGCTTTTATGGCCTGATTCAAGAGTCAAGAACAGGAAAGACAAGTGCCCGAGGAGGGAGGGGTGTGTGACCAGGAGTCTGGTTGGGGGAGCTTCCTGCAAGCAGAGGGCTTCTGGCCCAGGGGCCTCTTCTGGGGCACTGGCAAGGAAAATGGAGGTTTCGGTGCCCAAGGCCCAAAGAGCAGCATACGTGGGAGAACTGGAGGAAGGGGTGCTTGGGGGTTCATGGTAGCACCTTGCAAAGAGGTGCAGATGGGGGCTGAAGGGGAGACGAGTGTGTATGTGGGGAGGTGACCTTGTTCCCTAAAAACAGAGGCTGTGATCCATTCCAGTGCTCATGGAATATTGGTGGAAATTTACCCTGTGTTAGCAAATGAAAAACTCCGGCAACTGGAAAAAGTGGAGTTGAAGGCGATGTCTTGGTCATGGTGAAAAGGGAAAAGTAGGAAATAACACAAATCCAAACCTCGGACTTCCCCCAACTTGGAAATTAAAATTGAAAACAAGAAACCTTTCTTTTAGCTCTACAGTGAAAGAAATTGCAGGAATTCTAGAGAAAAAAAGACTCATGAAATGCTGTATTAAAACCAGTGATTTCCAGGAAAAGCAGTGCTCGGAGACAATGTGTAGACTTAGGTGCTCTTATCCATAAAAATTGAGAACAAATAAATTAAGCACGTCAATCCAAGTTAAAAAATACATGAAAGCAGGAGGGAATTAATAAAGGCAAAAGCAGCAATTAATGAGTTAGAAAACAGCTCTAATGAACTCGAGAAAGCTGTTTTCATAACAAAGCAGGTTAAAACACCAGCCACCCTAATGGGGCAAAAAAAATTGTTTCTCTAAAGAAGAGAAAAGCAAAAATATATTTGCATTTAGTTAATGTGTGCAGAACAAACTCTGCCAGGATAACAAACTAATAACAGCAATCGGCTGCTGGGGGGCGGGGCTCAGAGGTAGGGGACGGAGTGGAGGCTTTTACTGCCTCTTTTTAAATCCTTGCCTTTTGCATCGGGGAATGCATTACCTAGTCAACATCATGTTTAATCACATGTGATCTTGTGTTGGGCAAATTCTTCTTAGACATGACACCAAGAGTACAGTGACAAGAGAACTAAGAGATTGGACTTCAAAGTTTCAAATGTTTGTGTTCAAAGCTCATCACCAATCATGAAGACTTCCTCCTCTGCTATCTTCTAAGAGAGCCCTGACTTCAGGTCATATGTTTAGGTCTCTGATGCACTTATGGTTAACTTGTGCATGGCAGAAGGAAGGAGTCTGAGTACAGTGGTCCAGTTGCCAAAGCATCATTTCCTTCTTTCTTTTTTAAAAGATTTATTTGAAAGGCAGAGTTACAGAGAGCCAGAGAGAGAGAGAGAGAGAGGTCTTCCAACTGCTGGTTCACTCCCCAGATGGCCACAATGGCCGGAGCTGCACTGATCCGAAGCCAGGAGCCAGGAGCTTCTTCCGGGTCTCCCACGTGGGTGCAGGGGCCCAAGGACTTGGGCCATCTTCCACTGCTTTCCCAGGCCATAGCAGAGAGCTGGATCGGAAGTGGAGCAGCCGGCACTTGAACCGGCGCCCATATGGGATGATGGCACTGCAGAAGGCAGCTTTACCCGCTATGCCACAGCACTGCCTCTCAGCACCATTTCTTAAAGGCCCATTCTTTCCCTTATAATCAAAGAGTCAATATAGGCTCTGGTTTGTGTCCTGGCTTCTCCACTTCTGATCCAGCTCTCTGCTATGGCCTGGGAAAGCAGTGGAAGATGGCCCAAATGCTTGGGCCCCTACACCCGCGTGGGAGACCTGGAAGAAGCCCCAGCCATTGTGGCCATTTGAGGAGAGCACCAGTGGATTGAAGATCCCTCTCTGTCTCTCCCTCTCTCTGTAACTCTTACTTTCAAAATAAAATAATTTTAAAAAATGGAAAAATCAAAAGATGAGTTCATTGTGGTGCAAATTTTTTTTTAAACCAATGTAGTTTTTTCATAGTATACCCTTTCCATGATTTTTTTAAAAGCCCCACCCTCTCTCTCTGTTTCTCACGGCATAAAATGTTACATACCACTTTTTAGATAAAGAGGAGGAGATGTGCACAGCTTGGTAACTATCCTACGTCTACCTATTATGAGGAACGGATTTGGGAAATGGCTTGGAGGGACTGGACGAGGGAAGGTATAATCACGACAGTGGACATGCCAGTGTGTTTGGGTACGGAAGGGTGACCCCCGGAGCAGGAGGGAGTGTGGGTACGGGAGGGAGATCGCTCAGAGCAGCCAGGGGCCACGGTGGCCCCTGGTGGGAGCTGGGGAGCCTCCTTGAACTTCGTGAGAAAGAAGACAGAGCAGGGGCTGGCGCTGTGGCTCAGCGGGTTAATGCCCTGGCCTGAAGCACTGGCATGCCACATGGACACCAGTTCTACTCCCAGCTGCTCCTCTTCCAATCCAGCTCTCTGCTACGGCCTAGGAAAGCAGTGGAAGATGGTCCAAGTCCTTGGGCCCCTGCACCCACGTGGGAGACCCAGAAGAAGCTCCTGGCTCCTGGCTTCAGATTGGTGCAGCTTCAGCCGTTGCGGCCATCTGGGGAGTGAACCAGTGGATGGAAGACCTCTTTCTGTAACTCTGTCTTTCAAATAAATAAAATAAATTTTTTTTTAAAGAAGACATAACAGACCTGGGTCTGGAGAGGGGCAAAGAAGGGGCGTTGGTGCCGTGAGCAGGTGCAGAAGGGGACACCAATGACGCAAGAAGTATAGAGCGGCTGGCCAGAGAGCAGGAGATGAAGCCCGGAGCACTGGGCAGGACACAGGGAGGTGCTGGCAGCCACAGGCAGCCCCTGGGTTAGCTACCTGGTCCTCCAGGCCTGAGGATCTGTGGGCAGCAGTGCAGAGAGAGGGGGCGGGCTCCTGGGGAGCAGCTGCGCTGTGGGCTGCGGTGCCTGAGCCAGTGAGGAGAGTGGTCTGGGAGGGAGGAGGCCTGGGGTCTCTGCAGGGGCTCCAGTGGCTCTGAGGATCCCTATTCTTAGGCAAGGAAGTGCAGGAGGCTGGTGCTGGGGGTGGCGGCTGGAAACAGACCTGAGTAGCTGCCTTGGGGCCCTCCTGCTGTTCTCTTGGGGTTGGATGTGGCTGCAAGGGCAGGGACAATTCTGGAAGGCGTTTCAGATGCAAAGTGAGAAGGAGGTGTTGCTCTGGCCCATGGAGGGTTCTGGAAGGCGGGGTGGGGTGTGTGTGTGTGTGTGTGTGTGTGTGTGGAAGTGCTGGCGCAGGTGTCCCAGCGGCCCAGGGGTTTGAGAGGGGAAGTGGTAGCAGGCCCCAGTGACTTGATCATTGCCGGAGGTGGTGACCTTGGGGCTGAGGGAGGAGGGAGTGGGATGGATCTGTCCTCCTGGTCTTTAGTACTAGTGTGGCAGGTTAGATCTCACGAACATCAGGCAGGCGCGCGGTGGGGCATCAAGCCGAGAGGAAGCCAGCTCTAATTCTGTAGCTAGGCCATACTCTTCCCTCTGTGATTCTGTGACCTCAGCTTTTATCTTTCTTGCTCCAGGGTTCCAGGCCCATAGCTTGGAACCTTGCTCCTGCCTCCAGACCATACCTGTGGAAGCTTCTGGAAGCACTGTCAGTGGAATCCAGGAACCCAGACCCTTGTGGTTCCAGGGCTAAAGGCCAGCTTGTTGCTGGAGGATCCGGAGAGAGCCCACGTGCGTGGGAATCCCCTGCCCTGAGCAAATTCAATGTGGAGGCCTTGGCAAGGGCAATTCAGACCCTAACTTTCTCCCTAAGGTCAAGGCCTAGAGTAGGTGCACCTGCTATTGCTCTGGAGTAGTCTGGGCTGGCCCAAGTGTACACTGTACCTCCAGCTCCCGTTCTGGAAGTCGGAGACCAGCCAGCACCTATCTGGATGAGGTCCGTTGTGCTGGGAGGCTGAGACCTGAGAGTCTATTCTAGGGAAGGCCTGGAGAGAGCCTTTGGCAATGGCAGGCGGCAGGGTGATGCCACGTGGGGAGACCATCACCCAGAGGAGCTGGCTTCTCCATCTGTGGGCCCTTGGGGCAGCTCCTTCCCTGTTCCAGCCCCACTCTGGCCTCTCCCTCTGTCCTTTCCCATTATGCTCCTCCCAGGATTCTCAGGGACAGTGGTCCCCTCTAGGCCTGTCGTGGGAGAGTCCTGGCTCTGCCTGCTCCTGCTCTTCCCCGTTCCCTAGAGGCTGCTGGGAAGGGGAGGTGACATTCTCCACGGCAGGGCCCTGGGGTGGGGTGGGGACATGGGGGGAGGCAGGACCCGATCCATAAGGCCCCTGGGGGCCCTCCTGCAGCTGAGGTCCAGCTCCCCAGCATGGGCTAGCAGGAGCTGCCCCCACCTCCACCTTGGCTGGCTTTGCCCTGTGCCTGGGACCCTGGGATCTGCCTTCTGTCCCTGCTTTGGGGTGGGGTGGGCACCAAGTCACGCCCCTGCAGAGCAGGAAGGCTCTGGCCCAAGGGGTGCTGCCAACAGGGAGCCCAGGAAGGGGCGGGGGAGGAGAGCCCTGCAGGGACTCACAGCAGGAACCTCGGCAAGCAGGAGGGGCGCTACACCTTATCAGGAGCACGTCTCACCCCAGATGGCTGCTTCCAGAACCGTGGTCCGTGGGACCCAGCCAGAGGCATCACTCCCTCGGACCACCTTCAGCCAAGTTCCTGCCTCCTCTTTTGCAGGAGGGACTGGGCTGGGCCAAGAGCCCCCCAGTCCCCAGGGGTCCTGTTCTTGTGGCCTCACCAGGGGGTCCAGGCAGCCCCTCTGGGGCTGGGAGGGGAGCAGGATGTTTAGGGAGATGGTGGAACTCGAGCTGGGTGCTTGCTGCGCTGACCACCCCCTATGCGTGAGAACTTCAGCCCCCATGGTTACCTGGGGAGGTGGCCATGCCCACTTTCCACAGGCGACAGGGGCCTTCGGGAAGCACACGGACTCGCTTAAGGTGCAGGCTGAGGGCTAAGCTGCAGCGAGCTTGGCCTTGACCAGCCCTGGCGGAGGGGCTGCATCAGGGGACGCTGGAGTCCCTGCCCTTCATCCAGCTTGGGTTTCAGTCCTGGGTCAGTCACTTTCTGAGACCGAACAGTTTCCGGGAGGGATCAGGGTGAGAAATGCTGGCCCTCTTCCCACTCCTGGACCCTGGGGCAGGTGGGGTCTGAGTGTGAATGCAGTGAGGGTCCTCTGTGTGTGTATGTCTGTGTGTGTCGCTCCCTCCCTGCAACTCTTTCAAATAAGTAAATCTTAAGGGGCCCAAGCACTGGGACCGTCTTCTGCTGCTTTCCTAGGTAGGTTAGCGGGGAGCTGGCTGGGAAGTGACCTGGTGCTCCTATGAGATGCCGGTGCCGCAGGCGGCAGCTTGCCCAGCTGTGCCACAAGGTCGGGGCCCACACTTAAGGTTTGAAGAGGCATCCTGGATGTCCCATGGTCAATGGCTTGGAAGCATTACGGTCAGGGAGCCCCTGAGGTGTAGCAATTGGAGTGATGGGGCCACTGGAGCTGGACAGACAGGGGAGCTCCTGGAGGCTGTTTGCGGATGGAGGTAGCTCCCCTGGAGGCTGCATGTAGGGGGAGAGGGCACAGCACTGAGGGAGCTGGAGGGAGGGGGAAGGGTGTGAAGTCCGAGGTGGCCATGAGCTCTCGCATGTGGCTTGGAGAAACTGAGATGCAAGCCCGGCTCTGGGTGGCATGGCGATGCTCACGACTACCAGGAGCAGCCAGTGGGCTGAGGACGGTGTGCCTGGCTGCAGACGGCAAAGCGGTGCCTGGGAGAGGCAGCAGCCATAGGGACACGGGGTCTCTAAGGAGTGAGCTGGCCCTGGAGCGTGGGAGGCAGGGACTCTGCAGAAGGGACAACTGGAGGAGGGTCCTGGCTGAGGAGAGAAGAGCGTATGTGGGGCGGTCTGGAGGTGAGGGTGGGGGATGCCTTCCATTCTCCTTTAAGTAGCAAAGTCACTGCCCTGAGGTGCCAGGTGCTGCCAGGAGCAGAGCGGGTTGGAGGAGGGGAGAGGCTGCGATCTAAGGGGAGGGGAGGGAGCTCAGCAGGGAGGCTGGAGACACGTGGTCAGGAATTTACAGCAAAGCCAGTCGATGCAGTGGGTTTTGCTCCGGAAAAAAGCAGCTGCCGGGTCCAAGGCGGGGAGCTGGTGGATGGTTTGGGTCCGCCTGGGCCTGAGGTTTTGCAGGGTGGGTGGTGCAGGCAAGGGGATGACTGATTTATGTTGTGGGAGGCACAAGGGCCTGGGGGCGGGGAGGCTCAGGCATGGGGTGGTCCGGGGACTGGAGAGCTGGGTGTGCAGCCCGATGGGGGGCCGGCTCCAGGGGAGGGAGGGCCTCACCACCTCACCTCTCAGGCCTGGGGAGGAAGCAACTCCAGGGCTTTGAACCAAGGTGTCGCACTTCTCCCTAGGCTCCCAGAGGCAGCCACAGGAGCACTGAAAGCCCCGCCCCTCTTCCCACGGACATCCTACTGGGGCACCTTCATGTGAACACTGCCTGTCACACACTGACACCTGCGGCCACTGCCCCACTCCATCCAGTAACCGTGAGCCAGGTATGGGGGAGACAAGAGATGCCCACTCTGACGGAGAGCAGTGGTGCAGGAAACTCACCTGTCACCATCGAAGTGCAAGGTGCTGAGTGGGAAAGTGGCATGGAGTGTGGGCATCAACGAACCGCACTGGCTGGGGACAGGGGAGTGTACCTGGAAGGGTGGGCGGGGCCCACCAGGCACAGAAAGGGGAGGCAGGAGGGCGTCTCTGGCAGTGCAAACAGCATCTGGAAAGGACTGGAGGTGTGCAGGCCCATGGCACGTCTGGAGGGGCGGGGCCTGGTGCTGTGCCCTGACCGCCCACTCCATGCACCCTTTAGGCAGCTCCTTCCCTGGGCTGCCATAGGTCCGGCCTGGTGGGAGGGGATGGTAGCGCAAGGCCAGATCTAGCTTGGGGGGTGCTAACAGGAGACTCACTGTGGTCAGCCAGGCCCTGCTGCAGCTGCTGCACGTGACTGGGGGACAGTGCTGGGAGGAGACAAGCCTGAGCCACCGTCCCAGGCACGGACGCACATCCCACCTGTCCAGACTCCATCTTTGGTGTGCCTAACCGGGCTGGTTCCTGACTGACCCAGGACAGGACAGTCCAGCAGGGTGTGGCCTCTGCAGCCCTGCAGCCCCCGCCCCTCCAGGGAAGGCCCCAGCGGGCATCCCTCACTGGGGTCTCGTGGGCGGGGAGGGTGCATGGGCGACTGGCCTCAGTGCCTGCAGCATGCCAGAAGCACGGCTCTCAGGAAAATGGGTCAGAAGATGAAGGTGAGGAAGCTGGCCGCAGTGCCCGGGAGACACTGGGCCCCAGCCCGAGGACGGCCGGAGTGGGTGGAGCTGTGGTCCCATCAATGCCCACTTGGGGCAGGCAGCAATGGGACAGGCAGGAACTTTCCTAAGTAGCTGCTTCCCAAGCCCCAGTGGTCACTCCCAAGCCCCTGCCCCAGCAAAGGAGCTCCTGGGGCCTCTCTCCCTAGAGACTGGGGACAAGGACCAGCCCATGAGTGGGAAGCACACACCCAAGGATCCTGTCTCTGGAGGGCTCCACTGCACCTGGCCAACACACTTGCACCTAGCCAGGGAGCTGGGTCATCAGGCAGGATGGAGGGACAGGCTGGGATGGAGGAAGAACTCACCTCCAGCACTCTCTACAGCCAGGGCGGATGGCCTGGGGAACGGCTTGTCTCAGCCTGGCTGTGGGGAGACAGAGATGATGCCCCCATCCACTGGTCCATCCTCCCAAATGCCTGCAACACCAGGGCTGGGTCCAGGTAAAGCCAAGAGCCAGGAGCCAAAACTCAATCCGGGTCTCCCACGGGAGTGGCAGGGACCCAAGTACTCGCCTCATCACCTGCTGGCCCCTAGGATGCGTTAGCAGGATGTGGAATCGGGATCAGAGGTGGGACTTGAACAGAGGCAACCCGAACCACTTTGCAGCTGCACCAAACGCCCGCCCCCTCAGTCGCTGTTTGAAAGGGAGAGGGGGCGCATTCTGACATTTCTTATCCCAGCTTTCCACTGAGACGTACATATGGGGATTGGGGGGGAGGAGGGATCAGCCCCCACCCCTGGGGTCTCCGCGGAGGTAAACGGAAGCCCCTTCCTCCACCGCTGCCCCTAGACCCGCTGCTTCTGCGCACTCCACGAAGGGGCAGGGACCCCGTCTTTCCCTGGGTCAAGGGGCTGGGGCCCCCTCGCCCCCAGACACGCAGTCGGTAGCTCAAGTCGCAGTCGCTTTTGTGCGCCGAGGCCAAGCCAGCTCCCCGCGTACCTCCTTTGCCTTTAGTGGAGGAGACGGAGGAGGCAGCCGCAGGAGACACAGGAAAGCCCAAGCCGCACACGGCCGGCTCTGAGCCCCGGACTCTCACCGGCAGGTGCGGACGGTGCTCACCCGAGCGCGGCAGCAGGGGGCGCTCGCACCTCGGCGCCGCGCGTCCCCTCGCGCTCCGCAGGCCCGACGGAGCCGGGTCTCGGGTGGAGCAGCCCTTGGGGCAGGTTCAGGACGGGCGCGGCCACGCCGTCGCTGGGTTTCTTCACTGTCAGGGGTCCGGCCAGGGCCGCGGCTCCTTCCGCTCCAGCTCCGTAACACACCCACCCCGCCTTCCCCTACGGCGGTTGGGCGGCGGGGGGCAGGGGACGGCTCACGCCCACCGCCCTGGACTCGGATGCTCCGCCGCGGTCCCACCTCGGTGCCCTCCGCGCGCCCACCCCGCGTGCCCGCTCCCCGCACGCACCGGACCTCCCGCTTTACCGCGCGTCCTCTGAGCCCCGCAGCCCCCAGACGGGACTCCTCCGGGGTGCCGGGGCGGCCGAGCGCGCCTTCAGCCCACCCTCGGTCCGGACGCGCGCCCCGCCCTCCCTCCGCTCCTCCCGCCCCCGCTCCCGTCTCCTCCCTCCTCCAGCCGCGCTCGCTCGGCGCCCCACTCCGCTACCGCCGCCGGCTGCCTGCAGGCGCGGCTCCGGGCGACAGCCAGCGAGGGAGCCCGCCGCGCGGCCCCCGTGCGTCCGGCTGCTGTGTGGCTGGAGAGCGCCACGTTCCCCCGGTCCCCGGAGCGACGGGGCCAGCAGCGGGACAACTTGGAAAACTTCCCCCCGGGGGCGGACCGCAGGGACGCGGGGCGCCGGTGGAAGAGGATGTAGGCGGGCCGGGACTGGCCACGGGTGTCCCGCCACCTTCCAGGCCCGGTTCGGCCAGGCCATGCGGCTGCGGCGCCGCCGAGGGACCGACCCTCTGGTCTAGCCGGGCCGGGGCAGTGCTCTCGCCCGCTGTGGCCGCGTCCGGCTCCGCCATGGACCATCAGGAGCCTTACTCCGTGCAGGCCACGGCGGCCATCGCGGCGGTCATCACCTTCCTCATCCTCTTCACCATCTTCGGCAACGCTCTGGTCATCCTGGCTGTGTTGACCAGCCGCTCGCTGCGTGCCCCGCAAAACCTGTTCCTGGTGTCGCTGGCCGCGGCCGACATCCTGGTGGCCACGCTCATCATCCCCTTCTCGCTGGCCAACGAGCTGCTGGGCTACTGGTACTTCCGGCGCACGTGGTGCGAGGTGTACCTGGCGCTCGATGTGCTCTTCTGCACGTCGTCCATCGTGCACCTGTGTGCCATCAGCCTGGACCGCTACTGGGCCGTGAGCCGGGCCCTGGAGTACAACTGCAAACGCACCCCGCGGCGGATCAAGTGCATCATCCTCACCGTGTGGCTCATCGCCGCCGCCATCTCGCTGCCCCCCCTCATCTACAAGGGCGACCAGGGCCCCCAGCCCCACGGGCGCCCGCAGTGCAAACTCAACCAGGAGGCCTGGTACATCTTGTCCTCCAGCTTCGGCTCCTTCTTCGCGCCGTGTCTCATCATGATCCTTGTCTACCTGCGCATCTACCTGATCGCCAAACGCAGCCACCGCAGAGGTCCCAGAGCCAAGGGGGGCCCCGGGGAGGGAGAGTCCAGGCAGGCCTGCCCTGTCCCTGGGGGCCCTTCTGCCTCTGCCAAGCTGCCAACCCTGGTCACTCCTGTGGCTTCTGCCAGCGAGGCCAATGGACCCTCCAAGCCTGCTGGGGAGAAGGAGGAAGGGGAGACCCCCGAAGACCCTGGGACCCAGGCCTTGCCGCCCGGCTGGGCCACCCTTCCCAATTCAGGCCAGGGCCAGAAAGAGGGCGTTTCGGGCGCATCTCTGGAGGAAGAAGCTGAAGAGGAGGAGGAGGAGGAGGAAGAGGAGGAGGAGGAGGAAGACGAGCCTCAGGCAGTGCCAGTGTCTCCTGCCTCAGTGGGCAGCCCACCCTTGCAGCAGCCACAGGGCTCCCGGGTGCTGGCCACCCTCCGTGGCCAGGTGCTCGTGGGCCGGGGCGTGGGTGCCGTGAGCGGGCAGTGGTGGCGTCGCCGGGCGCAGCTGAGCCGGGAGAAGCGTTTCACCTTCGTGCTGGCCGTGGTCATCGGCGTCTTTGTGCTCTGCTGGTTCCCTTTCTTCTTCAGCTACAGCCTGAGTGCCATCTGCCCGCAGCAGTGCCGGGTGCCCCACGGCCTCTTCCAGTTCTTCTTCTGGATCGGGTACTGTAACAGCTCCCTGAACCCCGTCATCTACACCATCTTCAACCAGGACTTCCGCCGCGCCTTCCGGAGGATCCTTTGCCGCCAGTGGACCCAGACAGCCTGGTGAGCCCACCTGCAGGCTGCCCGGGTGGGCTCGGTGCCAAGTGGCACCGGGACCTTGCTGCTTCTTGGTCTGCTTTTCGTGGCTGCCCCACCCCCACCCCATCCTGGGACTTTCTGGGATGCTGCAGGTCTCATCTTAAGAGCAGAGGGGCTTGGGTGCTGTGCACTTGGGTCCTTTTAAAGCCTCCCTTGCTGTCTCTGGTGCACAGGCAGGATGAGGCTCAGGTCTTTCTGAATGTAGCTGAGGCCAGGCAAGAACAGAGCCCCAGACCCCTCCGGGCCAGGAGCGGACTTCCGTTTTGTGAGGACCTGGTATTCCGTGGCTTCCTTTTTCTTTTCCATCCTGTTCCCCTCTGCCCAGCCTCATCCCCAGGAGCAGGACGCCAGCCAGGAGGGCAGATGAAGACTGTCCACCCACGTGGTCACCCCGCGGTCCCCATCAGGCGCTGGGAAGGGGTGAGGGTTCTTGCAACAGCCCTGTCTCTGGGCTCCGTCCCCTGCTTCTGGTTCCTGAATCCGCGCCTCCTTTCTCGGCCAGACCCTGGATCAATTTCCTTACCCGAAGCCCCTCTGAGAGGCGGGCGCGCACGTGGATGCCTCCACGGGGTGGTCTGGCGGCCTGGCCTCGGTCTCCACGGGAGATCCCAATCACTAAGCGTTCACCCCCTGCAAAAACCAGGGCGACAATCGCTCGCCGCCTACTTGCCGCAGGGAGATGAAAGGCTTTGCAGAGAGCTTTGAGCTTGGTGGGGTAACGCACCCGAGAACCAGAAAATGTGATTATCCGGTGATACAGAAATCCCTCTCCTCTGTGTTTACCACCCCTGCTTCCCGGAGACTTTCTGTGCCTGGGGTGTGTGAAGTCCTGCCCGAGCAGGCAGACTCACTGTTCCCAGTTAAAGGATTTCTTTGAGGCCGTGTTCTTGCACCTGCTGGGGTTGGAGTTCTCACGCTGCTTGAGGTTCCTTGACATTGCACCTGCTTGCCTCCCCACACCCACCTTGGGGGCGAGGGAATGTCATCAAGCAGGCAAGGAGGCAAACGGTTTCCCTGAGACAGCCAAAAATACCCGCCCGTGGGGACCATCTGAGATGAGAGCCTTTGGCGGACAAAGCCCCCAGGTGGGGAGCTGGGGCTGGGAGGAGCCTCTGGCTGGAGTGCGCGGGGCGGGGGTGGGAGGGCTCCACGCCCGCGTGGGTCCTTGTGGGAGGGTGCTTGGCTGAGCTGCTCAGACCCAGCCATGGTGCTCCCCAACTCCGGGGGCCGCTCCTTCCTGGTCCTCTCACCCATGCTGGACCCTGGCACCCAGCACAATGGGAACTGTAGAGGACATGTCCCGGACCCCAGGGGGCCTGGCTTCACTGTTGGGCCAGCGAGCATGAGCATCTTAGCTTGGGGTGGGGCTGGGTTGAGCCCCGCAGGCACTGTTGGCACCCTGATGGACCTGCCAGGTGCTGAGGGTATGTTTTGGGGGTGGAGAGAGTGGAGGGGAGGAGAGAGAGTCCCTCCTGGGGAGAGGGGTGCGGGCTCCATCAGGGGCTTTGCCCTGGGGGCACGGCTGGGTGCAGGGGAGGGACTGATTTGTAGACCATCTGCGGCCTGACCTTGTGTGTGTCCCAAGGACCCCCATATTATTGCCTGAGGCCCCTTTGTGACTTGCAGGTGTCTTTACAAAGTCTGAGCTATTTTATCAATAAAGAGTATTTTGTAATAAGCCAGCTGTGTCCTCACTATCCAGGGCTGTCAGGAGCAGCTCTTCCTCAAGCGGCTTACACTGCAGCTGCTGGCTGATGGCCTGGGGAGTGGGGCCCCTTCTAGGGTGCTTGCTCTCTCCTCCCCCAGGTGCCCCCGATCTGCCTGCCTTGCATTTGTCCGTTCAGCATCTTTAGGCTTCCTAAGCCAGCAGGGCCCAAGAGTGGCCAGAGGAGCCTCAGCCTGGCTGCCTGGAGACCGAGGGAGAGGAGGGCTTCCCAGAGGAGGTGCCTTGGCGCTGGGTCCTAGTGGGAGAGTACAAACAATCCAGAAGGCAAAGGACTCAGGCAGGCTCAGAAAGGGGGAATGACTTGTCTGAGGTCATCCGGGCCCAGGCTCCTTCCACTGACCCACATGGTCTCCTCCTGCTCCGAGGGTCTGCAAGGAGCAGGCCATGGGTGCAGAGTGCCCTGCCCCATCTCTGGAGATGGCTGGAGCGGGATTGTCTGCAAGCCCATGATGCCTGCAGTGTCTCTGTTTTAATCATCAGCCAACCATCCACCTTGCTGGGTGGGAGGGGTCATTTTACAGAAGAGGAAACTTGACACTCAAGTCACCTAGCAGCACAAAGGATGGCGACCCCACCCTTTGGGTCAGCCTCTCATTCAGTGGTGCTGACTGGAGATTCTGAGACCATATCTGGTTGGATTCCGTATGCGGCAGTGCTGTGGTTGATTGCTCATGTCTGTCATCGCCACAGTGTAATGATGGTATGTATGTCCCAAGGTTTCCATTCCTGACAACTCGGCTCAATCCCTGAATTTTGTTAAGGAAGATGGAGCCTGGGAAGGAGAAGCCGACATGCCTCGGGTGGTCTTGGGTGGACACTTGGTGGCAGAGCCGGATCTAGATCATGCCGTACTTCGTACTGAATGAACCGCGTCACATGCAGGCCCACGTGCCGGAAGCCTCTGCTGGCAGCCCACTCTGTGCCTGCTCCTGGGCTGGGCTTGTCTTGGTTTTGCTTATTCCCTTCTCAGATGACGGAGATGAGCCCTGGGCCCTGAACCGCCTCCTTCCTGCGGGTCTCTGTCCGTAGCACCCGTCTGAGTGGTGCTGGGTTGCTGGGGCAGGCTCAGAGCAGTAGAGACGGAGGGCAGCGTGAGTGAAGTCCTCCTTCTCCAAGAAGACCAGCAAGGCCAGGGAGGTGAGAGGGGATGGGAGGTGAGCTGAGGCCTCCACTGGTCACCACGTACAGCTGTCTGGGCCAAGCACCAGGCCTGCTGGAGACCTTTCTCAACATGGCCCTGACCTCAGGGAGGCCCCGACATGGAAGAAGTGGGGAGAATAAGGAAGGTCCCACCAGCTTCGCCTGCTCCGTGCAAATCTGGGTCCTTAGATTCCAGGGGACACCCTTGAGAGGGTTTTCTGAGCCAGCCCCAGCCCTGGGGTGGCTGCTGGGAATCTGGGGGCCTCTGAGAATTTTTTTTTAAAGATTTTATTTATTTATTTGAGAGGAAGAGTTGCAGACAGAGAGAGGAAGAGACAGAGAGAAAGGTCTTCTACCCGCTAGTTCACTCCCTAGATGGCCGCAATGACAGGAGCTGTGCCGATCTGAAGCCAAGAGCCAGGAGCTTCTTCCGGGTCTTCCATGTGGGTGCAGGGGCCCAAGCACTTGGACCATCTTCTACTGCTGTCTCAGGCCATAAGTGGAGTGTTGGATTGGAAGAGGAGCAACCAGGACACGAACTGGTGCCCATACAGGATGCTGCTGTTGCAGGCAGAGGCTTAGCCTACTAAACACAGCACCGGGCCACTGAGAATTACTCTCTGGAGCACTGTGGAGGAGGCACCCCTGGCCGCCTGCTCAGAAGGTACTTGGTGGTGGTGGGGGTCCGACTCACCTCTGGCCAGGACTCAAAGAAGAGAGAAGCTCATGGGTTAGTCAGGTCCTGGTCCTCATTCTCCACTCCCATCTTCTATATAATCTCCATTGTGAGCATGTGTGAGTGTGTGTGTATGTGAGTGTGTGTGTGTATGTGTATGTGTGAGTGTGTGTATGTGTATGTGTGAGTGTGTATATGTGAGTGTGTTTATGTGTATATGTATGAGTGTGTGTATGTGAGTGTGTGTATATGTGTATGTGTGAGTGTGTATGTGTGAGTGTGTTTTTGTGAGTGTGTGTATATGTATATGTGAGTGTATGTATGTGAATGTGTGTATGTGTGAGTGGTGTGTATATGTGTGAGTGTGTGTGTATGTGTGAGTGTATGTGTGTGTGCATGTGAGTGTGCATATGTGTATGTATGAGTGTGTATGTGAGTGTGCGTGCATGTGTCTGAGTGTGTGCATGTGTATGTGTGAGTGTGTATGAGTGTGTGTGTGAGTGTGAGCGTGTTTATGTGTGAATGTGTATGTGTGTGAGTGTGTGTATGTGTGAGTGTGAGTGTGTGTGTGAGCATGTGTGTGTAGGGTGCTGGGAGGGGATGTCAGGGAGACCTTGCCCAGCTGTTGCGTGCTGGCTGGGCCGAGTGCACCTGCCCAG
Organism: Lepus europaeus; assembly: GCF_033115175.1. Taxonomy (NCBI): domain Eukaryota; kingdom Metazoa; phylum Chordata; class Mammalia; order Lagomorpha; family Leporidae; genus Lepus; species Lepus europaeus. The sequence goes on along the minus strand of NC_084839.1, from coordinate 86,085,042 downwards.
CTGGACTCTGTCCTGGGCAAACTCCAGCCTCCCTGGTGCTGGCTGTGCATCCTGCTCACAGGGCCAGGTGGCTGCTTCCATGCCCAGCTGCCCCGCGGAGATTCCTGGCATGAATCCGTTTTCCCAGGGCCAGGACTGTGGGCAGGGTTGGGGCTGTTTTCCTCACCTTTGAGCCTCAGTGCAGGATTGGGCACCGAGTCTGGAGCTTGGACCCTCTGAGATGTGCAGTGACGAGAATGAGACAGCCCTGAGCTCACAGGGCCCGGGGCGATTGCCACCCCCAGGGTACAGGCGAGGAAGCTGAGGCCAAGGTCATCCACCATCAAGATGGGGCCCACCCAATCTGACCTCAGCTGTGTCACTCCCTGGCTCAGCAGGGAGCAGGCCCCGGTGGGCTCCCAGCCCAGCCACAGCCCTGCCCCTGGGTGAGCTCTTGGGGTCTGTCTTACACAGGCCCCCTGCACTCTGGGGGCAGCCCCCATGCCTGCATCTCTCCATCAGAGTGGGAGCCCAGGCAGGGGGGCCTCTGGAGCTCTGCTCACTGCTAACAGGGGAGGAGGGGCGCTTTGGGTTAAAATTAGATTCTAAGATTCTTCTCGCTCCCGCATCCGTGCTTTCTTCCGCCCGGCTGGGGCAGGCTGCTGTCAGGAGGCCAGAGCTGAAGGGAGCCTGGATGGCAGCCCACAGCCTCCCCCGGCTTGTGCGCTCCGATCGTCTCACACCCTGGGCTGGCCCTGGGCCAGAGGCTCCTGCCCTTGGCTTGGCCTTGTGGTCATCTATTGATTAGCAGTGATTTTGAAGGGAGAGGCCCGTTTCCCGTGCGTTCTGTACCCCTGGGATTCTAGTTCCCTCTGTCCTCTCCTGGGTCCTCCCCTCCTCCCCGCCCCCTTCCTGGCCCTTGCCACTCCTGGGTCCCCAGTGATCCATTACCCTTTCTCTGAACCGCCACCGCCTCCTGCGGACCCTCTGACTTCCGCCTTGCCTGTGGGGTGGTCCCCTCTTCTTAGGGCTGCAGGCTCTCTGGACCAGTGGTGGCTTCGAGGGTTGGGAATGCATTAGAAACCAACAAGGAGCTTCCTCCCCGGAAAGTCAAGGCTATTTCTGTCCCTGCTGCAGCCCTCCGGGGGCCCTGGCTCTCTGCCAGAGCAGGCAGGGGAGGGCTGGGCTGGGCGGAGGGTGCGAGGGTCCTGACCCTCCATTTCCCCAGTGGGAGGACAGAGCAGGCCCTTTTTGGAGCTGAGGGGCCGGCCCTCCAATCTCAGAACAGCCAGGGCTCAGAGGGACCACCCCTCTCCCCACTTCAGCTCTCATGGGGACCTGGGACCGTGGCAGTGGGACACCTGTGTCCCTTTCCCACCCCAGCTTGGCTGCAGCTGTGACGGGGGAGCGTGAGAGGCTGCCGGGACCTGCTGCCTAGATTCCCCGGATGCTTGTGTGGTGGGGGTGGCTAAGGGTTAAACCCAGTGCAGGAGGGTGGGCGCCAGCGGTCCCGGGCAGGAGGCTCCGCTGGGACTGCCTGTGTGCTTTTCGCCAGGTGCCGCTTGGACACAGCTGTCTCAGCTACAAATCTGGGAGGGAAGTGGCCCCTGCAGCTGGCGGCTGGAGTTCGGGTGGGTGCCCAGCATCCCTCGGCTGGCACTCAGGAGCTGGGGTCACGATCCCAGCAGGGCCACTACATCGCTGGGCCACCTCACTTGTTTCACATTACCTCTCGGCTTCAGGTTCGTCATTGTCAGACTGGACCATGGGCCGCATGGTGTCCTGGGTGTTGCCCCAGGATCCGCTGGGCAGGGGTGCAAACCCAGGTCCTCTGTCTCTGCCTCACCCCTGCCTTCTCTGGCTGATCGATTGTTCAGGCAGCAGCTCCCCAGCCTTGCTCACCAGGCTTCCTCCTCTGCCCTCCTGCCTGCACCTCCATGGCCTCCACCCCCCAATCTACCCCCACCCCAGGTTCAGACAACATCCCCATCACCTCCCCATCCTGCCCTTGACCCCAGGGCTCCTGGGAGATATAGGTGACTGAGCTGCCGAAGGACCATCATGGAAAAGGTTATGCAAATGCAAGCTCGTGGGACAGGGGGTGGCTGATGTGTCTCAAGCAGGGCTGAGAAGGGGAACTTGAGCTGGGGGTTGCAACAGAGTGGGAAGAGGGGCGAGACCCTTTAGGAGGGGGATGCTTGGGGACACCATGCTCCCATGAGGTCAGGGCTTAGAATGACATTGGGAGAAGATGTGGCTCCCGCCTTAGCCCCGCATTCACCCCAGCTGTGGGGATGGAGGGGCCGGTCAGAGCAGGGCCGTGCCCTGTGCTCAGGGGCTTCCTTACAAGGACAGTGGAGGGAGCCGGGGCTGCCTTGGTTGAGACTGTGCTCTTTGCCCTACGGCAGAGCCTGGCACAGAGCAGGTGCCAGTCAGCCGTGGTTGGATGCGTGAGACTTCCCAGCGAACTGGAGCCACTCTGGTGTGAGTCACCCCACGCTGGGGCCCCTGGGCTCTGGGAACATATCCGTGACTTGGGGACTTTGTCTTATGTTTTGTTTTGTATTGTCTGTAGTTTCCTAGGGAAATTCTGTTGGAAGATTTCTTCTGGTCTTGGCTGAGCTGGAAGTGGGAGAATTGTCCCCACAGAGCTGGGGAAGCGCCTGGGCATTGGGAGGAATGGTGGCCGAGACCACAGAGTGTGGAAGCATCAGACAGGGCTGGGCAGAGAGGGGACAGGCGGACACAAGGGGTCATCCTGGTGGCAGCGTGGACAGGAGTCAAACCTGGCTCTATTGCTTCTTGGCTGTGTGGCCCCAGTGGAAGCACTCTGAACCTCACTTCAGATGGCACTGGTTACTTGAAGAGGCGGACTGGGATATAGAGATGGACCATAAGATGTCCTTTTATTACCTGAGGTCATAGAGCTGGTGCTTGGGAATGGCAGAGCCATTGTGATCACTCTGAGACTGGCTGCTAGACCCCCAGTCCCAGGTATCCCCGGGCTCACTGCCCAGTGGCCTGATCGCTCTATCCATGCTCCCACGGACTCCAAAGCCTCTCCAGGGAGAGCTGCTGCAGGTTCTCGCCAGTGCACAGCCGAGAGGGGAAGGGTCTCAGGCATATGTGTCGAGTGTGCCACTTCCATCCTTCATGGAGTGCCCATGGCAGACATTCGTAATGGACAGAGCTCGCTCCAGGATCAGAGACAAGGCTGGAGGGAATCCCAGGCAGGCATTTGAGAATGATTGCTGATGTAAAAGATGAAACGTATCAGGCCCTTAGGTCTGGGGAGTTGCAGCCTTATCCTTGGTGGCGTAGGAGAAAGGTTGAACGTCCCGATGTGAGCAGAGCTGGGCCTGTAGACCTCTAGAATTTCTGCATTGCTGTGCAACAGGGGCACCAGGGGTCCCCAGAGACCCTGAGAACAACTGCATCCGGAGAGTCTGGCGGGGCCAGGCAGCCTGGGGGAGGCCAGGCGGTGTGGTGGGCAGTGGAGGCTCCTTGGACCAGCCTTGACCTGGGCCAGAGCTGGGGGGGGGGGGGGGGAAGGGTGGAAGCAAGGCAGGGCTGGTTCGAGAGCGGCCCTAGCCCGCGTGGCTCAGCAGCCTCTGTGCTGCCTGTGGGTGTCATCGCCTGGTCCGAGGGTACGCGGTGGGGCTCTCTGTGTCCCAGAGGTGCCATTTGAGCCCTGGCTCCCTCCACCTGCACGGTGCCCTCACCAACGGGCCCACCTGACAACATGGGGTCAAGATCTCTCCATGCCTCATTCACTTGTGTCTGGTCAGACAGTGCCCATGGCAGGGCTGCTCCTGACCCCAGCCTCTGAGGGGCGTGGTGAAGTGGAAAACCCTTTGTGTGAGAACTTCTCAGAGCAGAGGCGAGCAGCTAAAGCCTCCAGGGAGGGCGCGGACAGCAGCGGCTGTGCGGTGTTTGGTGAGCGGGCCAGAGTCCCACAGAGCACAGCTTTGGTTTGGCTGCATCCGGGGTGCAAGTTTAGGGGCTGAAGCGGAATTGCTAGGGACCTTGGTGTTGGACAGGGAGCAACTCCAGCCTGCAGTCGCAGGGTGGACAGCAAGTGCAGGATGGGCACAATTTGTAGGGCTCTGTGTTGGACCCCCCTCCCCGGACACCTGGGGCCCCTTCCTGCCCTGAGCTCCGTGCCAGGCTCAAAGTGCCACACACAGGACCACTGTGCATCCCGAGGAGGGGCCAGGGAAGGACAGAGGCAGCAAAGCTATGGAGTACACACGAGCAGGGTGGGCCTCGGTGGGGCAGGCGCACTGCTGGGGTCTATGGCAGGAGAGGTGATGGGCCGGGGGGCAGGGGACACGCTGTCCAGGCTGCAGCTTGGGCGTAGGCTTGCTCACGTTCTGAGCTGCCTTCTGGCGCTGGGCTGCCCCGCAAGGGGCAGGGGACAGGGCTGGGTGAGGTCCAGGGCGTGCAGCCCAGCTCCAGAGGCAGCTGAGTAAAGACCCGTAGGGCTGTCAGGGTCCCCTGTCTCCAAGGAGTGAGAAGAGTGATGAGTGGCAGGAGCCACCCCACTCACAGAGGAGGCGGCAGAGGCGAGCGCGTTTGTTTATTTGCTTCTCTCGGGCTGACATCTCTCTGGCTGCTGCTCCCTGGCTCTGGCAAGGGGCACTGGCTCCAAGAGCCTGTGTGTGTCCCCAGAGTCTTCCTACATGCCCAGGGCCCCATTTCCTGGCCCCCTCAAAAATCCCACTGGTGGCGGACAGGAGATGGGGATCCTGGGGAGGGGGCACAAAATGGGCCAGGTTTCAAAGGGCCTGTTTAGAGGAAGAGAATAACCCCGACATATAATGTTGTTTCCAGCCCTTCCGTCCACAGCAGGTGCCCAAAGCAGGCCTGAGCACTGGAGGGACTTGTCCCAGGCCCCTTAGCCTGAGTCCACCAGAGCCCCGGTGTCTAGACACCCAGGGCATGGCTCTGAATGGGCTCAGCCCAGACGCGGCCCCTGCACTGCCCACCCTGCCCCTAGCCATGGGGGTTGGGGAGGGCAGTGTGCAGCTGGGGTGCAGGGGCAGGCTGGCCACCATGGGGCATGTGGCATCGCCTCAGCCCACCTGCCAGACGTCCAGACACAGCTGGGGGAAGGTGTGGTGGGTTCTGGAGTATGGCTATGGGGGAGCCCAGCTGTCTTGTGGGCTGCAGAGCCCACTGGGGTGACGGGGGCACTGGCCTTCCTCTCCTGACCCAGGCCCCTCCCCGCATACCAGTGACCCTGGGCCCAGCCCTAACCTGGCCTGTGACCCGTGCCCCACTCCCCCCCCCCCCCCCCAGCCCCATCGTCCACTCTCGGTCTTTGCTCAGAAAGACCTCTACGAGGTGGACCCTGGCTGCCCGGGAGGCCATGGTCCACTGGCTGCCCTGCAGTCTCAGAGCAGCTCTCACTGCTGTGAATGCCGGTCCCTGGTGGCCTGTGTCCTCTGACCACAGAACCAGGCCTCTGTGCCGCCCACCGCTGCAGGGGACAGTGAGGGATCCCAGCGCTGACAGCAGCCGGCAGGAGAGGAGACGGCTGGGCAGCACGGTCAGGCCCCTCGTCCTGTTTTATTGAGTTTTCCATTGATGACTCTACAAGTGCTCACCCAGCTCTGAGCTTCCCAAAGCCTCCCCTCCCCTTCTCCCTTCTGCTCCCCCCTACCCCCTGGCTGTCTCCTCTCCCAGCTGGGTCACTCATCCCCGTGGCTGGCCTGGCCCATGCTGGGAGTTATTTCAGGAAGCCTCTTGGGGTGAGGGTCCAGGCTGGACTTGGGGGGTGTCAAGAGGACCCTCTGTACCCTGATGCCAGCCAGGCGGAGCTCTGGGCTCAGGGCATGGGGCCTTAGCCAGCCAGGGATGGGATCCAGTAACAAGCATGTCCTTCATTCCCCGCACTCGGCACTCCCTGGAGCTGGGCCGTCCCATCAGCCCCTGGCCTGGCAGCCCTGAAGTGTGTGTCTGGTCTGGGGAGGGGGCTATGGGGCTGAGGCTAAAGACCCAGAGGCAGAGGCTGTGAGCACCTGAACTTCATGGCTGGGACTACCCCAGGCTGGAGGGGGCCAGATGAGAGTCTCGGCCTCTGAGGTCCCTGAAGCCCCCGGAATCAGGGGACCCCAACAGAGCCTGGGCCCCACAGCTACCCTGCAGACAAGCTCCCCCACCCCCTAGATTCTGGGGCATCCACTGCGTTTGTCCAGGGTGTTAGGTCTGCAGAGTGCCAGGGGCACGGAAAAATTGCAGTCTCCCCTTCTCTTCTCACCCACAAGGGCTGCCTCTGAGCCTTCCCGGCAGGTGCCGGAGGGTGAGATTTTCAAGAACATCTCATCTCCAGGCCTGCCCAAGGTCAGCCCTTGATCCTGGCCACCACCTGGGGAACAGCTGGGCAGGGCAGCAGAGCTGTGTTCAGATCTGGACTTACTGTGTGATCTCAGAGAAGTTACTCAGCTTCCCTGATTCTTGTCTTCTCGTGTGTAAATGAGGTTCCTTCTCGTCACCTAGACAGTGCCTGGATGTGTTGTTGCCCTGGGCAGGGTGAAGAAGGGGAACAGGGCCTGTGGATAAGGCTGTGGCCCAGAAGCTCAGAGTGGGAGTGGATTCCTGGACTGGGGAGTCCTGGCTAGGCTGGGTCTGGAATGTAGCAGGGGCGGGGGCCTGTGGGGCCAGGGGCTGCTTCCAGTCCCACTCCCTGGGCTGTAGCACCCACGGGGACTGCCCTCTCTTCTCTGTTGCTCACTGGTAATTACCCCAAATCTCTACGGCAGAGGTAGACCTGTTGTCATGACGACGGCTTTCCCATCCTCAGATAAAAGCCGGGCTTGGGGCCTGGCGCTGTGGTGTACCAGGTAAAGGCGCTGCCTGTGATGCCGGCATCTTGTATGGGCACCGGTTTGTGTCCTACTTCCGATCCAACTCCCTGCTAACGGCCTGGGAAAAGCAGCAGAAGATGGCCCACGTGCTTGGGCCCCTGCACCCACGTGGGAGACTCTGAAGAAGCTTCTGGCTCCTGGCTTCAGCCTGGCCCAACCCTGGCCCTTTCGGCCTTCTGGGAAGTGAACCAGCAGATGGAAGATCTCTCTCTCTGTAACTCTGACTTTCAAATAATTAAAGAAATCTTTACAAAAAGAAAATCTCTGCCTAGTGGGGAGGCGGGCCGTGGCCTCTGTCTCCCCCAGGGCCCCTGGCTGCTCCTCCCCTCCCACCCCCACTGGGTCTGGTCAGGGGGCTACTCCTGCTTTCCAAAGGCCCAGAAGTTTGCTGTTACGTTGGGCTTCCTCGTCTCTGTTTCACTGGGTCTCTCCCCTCCTGCTTCCCTTCTCTCTGTCTCTCCCTCACACTCCCCTCACCTTTGGGAGACGTGGGATGGGAGGAAGGGGGGGGGCTATGTCTGCTCTGCAGGGATGGGGCTTGCTAGCCCGGGGCCAGCTGAGCTCCCAGTGGGCAGCCCGGAGGGCCTCCAGCCTTTGTGGTGTGCGGGCAGCCAGGAAGGGCTCTGCAGCTCAGGAGCAAGCCTGTGTCAGAGGCACCATCTTGCCCCTCCGGCCTCTGGGGCTCTGGGGCTGGAACACTCTGCAGGCTGGGGCCTGGAGCACTCCCCTTCCCATAGGGCCTCCTCCTGAGATGCCTTGCCATGGTCCCCGGAGGCTGGCGGTTTCGTTCTATTTCCTGGGCCAGGAAGTTAGGGCTCAGAAAGGTCGAGCAACTTGCTCAAGGCTGCACAGCTGGCCGATAGCAGAGGCGGGGCTTGAAATTCCCCCCCCCCCCCCAGCACCAGTGCGCAGGCCCATGGTACATGATAGGAAGCACATACGGAGGTCGTAGAATCGTCCAAGGTCACGCTGCAGTCAGGGCTGTGCTGGGACTTCTTCTTTTTTTTTTTTTTTAAAGATTTATTTATTTATTTGAAAGGTAAAGTTACAAAGAGGGAAGGGGAGGTGGGAGGGGGAGATCTTCCATCTGCAATGGCCAGGGCTGGGCCAGGCCAAAGCCAGGAGCCAGGAGCTTCTTCTGGGTCTCCCACATTGGTGCACTGGCCCAAGCACTTGGGCCATCTTCTGCTGCTTCCCCAGGCATACTAGCAGGGAGCCAGATCAGAAGTGGAGCAGCCGGGATATGAACTGCCACCCATAGCGGATGCTGGCATCACAGGCGGCGGCTTCACCTGCTACGCCAGAGCGCCGGCCCTGTGCCGGGATTTGAACCCAGGTCTTTCTGCCTCCTGTGCCTGGATGTCCTCTTCAGGTCACCAGGAGGGGCCTGCAATATGTGCTGTGAGGCACCTGCAGCACCCAGGAGCCCCGGGCCCTGGTCATGGGCCCCTCTCCCCAGGCGGCAGGAGGACTGAGGTGTGGGCACGGAGCCTGGACCAGCCTCCCCAAGCCGGGAGCATCCACACCCTTCTTCCCCCTTGCTCAGGTCCCTAGAGAGCCGCTTGGGCCCTGGAACACGCTGTCCCGAGTGTGGCTGTCGGGATGATGGAAAGCGGGTTATTTTTAACAGCCAAGAGTCACGGACAAAAGCCTCTTCCAGGCCCAAAGGGGACAGCAGGGAGGGTGGGGGCCACGGCTCCAGGGCCTCCCACCCTCACTCTGCCCTCGATTCTCGCTCCCTCCTCCTCGGTCTGAGAGCTCTGCAGGCTTGGGCAGGCCCTGGGGTTGGTGGGGTCCGTGGCCGTCGGTTGGAGAGGTTGTTGCTGGCAGGTACCTCTGAAGAGCCCCCATCTGCCCTCTAGAGGTTGCAGGCCTGGGAGCAGATTGGGTGTCGTGGCCACCCCAGGGCCTGCAGGGACCCCAGGGCTGGAACTGGCCAGCTCTAGCCAGCCTGGACCACCCCCTCCTTCTCCTTCCAGCTCTTTCTGCTCCTCTGAGGGATGTAGCTCCTTCTCTCTGCTCCTGGGCCCTCCCCAGCTTGAGCAAGGACTCAGGGTCCCCTGGGTGATGCTTGGGGCTTCTTCAGACCCCTCAGCATTTGCTACGCTGGTCCTTTCAGCACTTTCCAAAGACTCCGGGCCCCGTGACCGCCCTGCAGCGCGGCATCCTGCCCGTGGGGGTCTGGGCCCTGACTCTACCCAGCTCTGCTGCCACCTGCTGTGGGACACTCCTGGGGTCCAGGCGTGGCCAGCCAGGCCTAGGGATCAGGGGAGCTGGATGGATGTGCCCGTGGTGCCCTCACCACGTGGTGCCCGAGTCCCGCCCAAGCCCCTCTCCAGCCTGTACTCAGGGGACCTCCCTAAATTAGTCCTGGGGTCCCAGAGTGGGCTGCACAGCCCTTGCTTGAGTGGACGGCTCCCAGAGCAAGGCAACGGGCCCTGCTTCTCAGTCAGGATGCACCAGAGCAAACATCATTCTGATTTCTCCCAGCAACGGTTAGTTTTGCCTGCGCTAGAACTTTCTAACAAGCATAATACAGACTCTCTCGTGTCCACAGGAACCATCTGGGCTGTTTCAGGATGAGTTCATCCCCCCCCTTTTTTTTTTTGACAGGCAGAGTGGACAGTAGAGGGAGACAGAACAGAGAGAAAGGTCTTCCTTTTTGCCGTTGGTTCACCCTCCAATGGCCGCCGCAGTAGGCGCGCTGCGGCCGGCGCACCACGCTGATCCGATGGCAGGAGCCAGGTGCTTCTCCTGGTCTCCCATGGGGTGCAGGGCCCAAGCACTTGGGCCATCCTCCACTGCACTCCCTGGCCACAGCAGAGAGCTGGCCTGGAAGAGGGGCAACCGGGACAGGATCGGTGCCCTGACCGGGACTAGAACCCGGTGTGCCGGCGCCGCAAGGCGGAGGATTAGCCTGTTAAGCCACGGCGCCGGCCTAGAGTTCATCCCTTTTCATTGCTGAGTAATATTCCATGGTCTGGATGTGCCACAGTTTATTTATCCGTTCCCCGCTGATGGACATTTGGATTGTTTGATTTTTGGCAAGGACACCATGAATATTCATGAGTATGTATATGTAATTTGGTAGACACATCCATGTATTTCTTCTAGCTAGAACTCTAGAGAAGGAATTACTGGGTCATAAGCTAACAAATATTTAGCTTAGGGGAATGTCGCGTCTTTCAAAACGACACTGGCAGTGTGTGGAGCTCCGGCTGCTCCATGCTCTCACCATGCTCTTCTGTGTCTTTCTGCCTCTGACCATCCCCGCGGTGCTCCGGGGGGAGCACCCCATGGGGAGGGGGTAGTTTTTCCGAGCTTCCTAACAGTGCTGGAATAGGCGAAACGAAATTCGCCATCTTAATCGTTTGCGAGCGCTCACTTCAGAGAGTCGTGCAGCCGTCCCCGTCATCCTCTCGCAGTTCTTCCTTTGGTAAGGCTGAACTCTGCAGGCATCAGATCCCGACTCCCGCTCTCCCCCCCGGGGCTGGCAGCTGCCATCCTGCATTCCATCCCTGTGAGTTCACTATTCCTGATGCTTCATAGCAGGGCAATCAGACCATGTTAGTCCTTCGGGCACTGGCTTCTTCTCTTATTTTATTTTTATTTATTTATTTATATTTTAAAGATTTATTTTTTGTTTATTTGAAAGAGTTGCAGAGAAAGGTAGAGACACAGACCATCAGCTGGTTCACTCCCCAACTGGCCACAACGGCTGGAGATGCGCTGATCCAAAGCCAGGAGCCAGGAGCTTCTTCTGGGTCTCCCACGAGGGTGCAGGGGCCCAAGCACTTGGGCCATCTTCCACTGCTTTCCCAGGCCATAGCAGAGAGCTGGAAGGGAAGAGGAGCAGCCAAGACTCAAACCAGCGCCCATATGGGATGCTGGCACTACAGGCGGTGGCTTTACCCACTACACCACAGCACCAGCCCCTGGCTTATTTTCACTAGCCTAGCCTTCAAGTTTTATCCCTGCCGTAACCTGTACCAGAATTCTCTCCTTTTTGAGGCTGAAAAATAGTCCATGGCTTGTGTATGCCACACCACGCAACACGCCATTTTGTTTGGCCATTCTTCCATTGGCCAGTTTTGGCTGCCAGGAATCACGTTGCTATGGATACAGGTGCACAGGGATCTCTCAGGTGCACGCCCAGAGTGGAATTGCTGGGTCACGGGGTGATTCTAGCTCCATTCTTTTGAGGACCATAGTGCTGTCCGCAGAGGCTGTGCTGTTTTCTCTCCCGACCAACAATGTTCCTCCACCTCCTCATCAACATTGTGATTTTTCTTTTTTTTTTTTTTAATAGTCATCCTAATGGGCTTTTGTTGGCATTTTCCTGATGACTTCTGCTGTTGAGAATCTTTTCTTTTAAAGATTTATTTTATTTATTTGAAAGGCAGAGTTATAAAGAGAAGGTGAGGAGCTGGCGCTGTGGTGTAGTGGGTAAAACCGCTGCCTGCAGTGCCGGCATCCCATATGGGCAGCAGTTCGAGTCCTGGCTGCTCCACTTCCGATCCAGCTCTTTGCTATGGCCTAGGAAAGCAGTAGAAGATGGCCCAAGACCTTGGGCCCCTGCACCTGCGTGGGAGACCTGGAAGAAGCTCCTGGCTCCTGGCTTCGGATTGGCACAGCTCCGGCTGTTGCAGCCATCTGGGGAATGAACCAGATGATGGAAGACCTCTCTCTCTCTGTCTGTCTGTCTGTCTCTGGCTCTCTGTAACTCTGCCTTTCAAATAAATCTTTTTAAAAAAATAAAGAGAAGATGAGACAGAGAAAGGTTCTCCATCTATTGGTTTACTCCCCACATGGCCCCAATGCCGGATCTAGGTTAGCCTGAACTGGAGCCAGGAGCTGGTCTCCCATGTGGGTACAGGGGCTTGAGCACTTGGGCCATCTTCTGCTGCCTTCCCAGGGTAATAGCAGAATTAGATTGAAAACTGAGCAGTCAAGAGTCTCTCTGATGTGGGACACTGGCATTTCAGGCAGGCTTAATCTGTGCCTCAAAACCAGCCTCATGGGAGAACATTTTCATGTGCTTATTGGCTGTTGGAACATCCTGTTGTAGGAAGTGCCAGTTCTAGTCTTTCATCAATTTAAAAAATTGCATTGTTTTTCTTACTGCTTTATAGAAGTTAGTTATGATGTGGCCGGCACTGTGGCATAGAGGGTAAAGCTGCCGCCTGCAGTGCCGGTATCCCATATGGGTGCTGGTTTGAGTCTCGGCTGCTCCACTTCCGATCCAGCTCTTTGTTATGGCCTGGGAAAGCAGCAGAAGATGGCCCAAGTCCTTGGGCCCCTGCTCCCACGCAGGAGACCTGGAAGAAGCTCCTGGCTTTGGATCAGTGCAGCTCCAGCCGTTGTGGCCAATTGGGGAGTGAACCAGCAGATGAAAGACCTCTCTCTTTCTCTCTGCCTCTCCTTCTCTCTCTGTGTAACTCTGACTTTCAAATAAATAAATAAATAAATATTAAAAAAAGAAGTTAGTTATGAGCAGACAGAAAAAGTATTTTCAAAACTGAGGTAGAATGAACATCATCTAAAAACAGCCATTTAAAAATACGCAACTCAGCAGCACTTAGTACCTTCACAACGGTGTGTGCCACCAGCCCCTCTCTCCTGTTCCCAAAAGAAAACTCCATTTCCACCAAGCGGAAGCCGTCACTCCCCATTTCTCTTCTCTCCAGTCCCTGGCAACCACTGATCTGCAGCCTCTGTCTCTCTATCTCTGTCTCTGTCTCTGTCTCTCTGTCTCTTTCGTCACGTGGCCGGGGTGGGGGAGCGGGGGATTTCATAGCAGCGTGGCCTTTTGTGTCTGGCTCCTGTTTCTCCACGGGTCGACCTGTGTAGCAGCAGGTGTAAGCACTGCGCTCCTGTTTCCAGTTCACGAGTGTCCCGCGACGTGGGGAGGCCACACCCCATCTACCCGCTTGGCAGGTGGGCGACACGTGGGCTCTTTCCCACTCTGGCTCGCCACAGACACCTGTGTAGGAGGATGGGGGCTGCTGGGTCACGTGGTAATTCTAGGTTTAGCTTTTTGAGGTGTGGCAGATGGTTTTCCAAAGCAGCTGCCCTATTTCCTACTCCTAACAGCAGACAGACGAGGCTTCCAACCGCTCCACATCCTTGGCTGCACGATTTATTGTTTGTTTTCAAACATTCCGGTTCACTCGAGTGCTGCAAAGTGGTTTCTCGCTGTAGCTTTCATTTGCATTTCCCAGATGACCAGGGATGGCAAAAGTCTTCTTGGTGCCTTTTGGCTATTGGCATATCTTCTCTGAAGAACTGTCTATTCCTATCCTTGGGCCACATTTTTTAGTTGTCTTTTGGTTATTGAGTTGTGAGTGTTCTTTTTTTTTTTGACAGGCAGAGTTAGATAGTGAGAGAGAGAGAGACAGAGAGAAAGGTCTTCCTTCCATTGGTTCACCCCCAAATGGCTGCTACGGCCGGTGCACTGCACTGATCCAAAGCCAGGAGCCAGGTGCTTCCTCTTGGTCTCCCGTGCAGGTGCAGGGCCCGAGCACCTGGGCCATCCTCCACTGCCCCCCAGGACACAGCAGAGAGCTGGACTGGAAGAGGAGCAGCCGGGATAGAACCCGGCGCCCATATGGGATGCCGGCGCTGCAGGCGGAAGATTAACCAAGTGAGCCACGGCGCTGGCCATGAGTGCTCTTTATATATTCTGGATATTAGGCTTTCTCTATGACCAAATCCAAGAACATAAAGATTTACCCCTATGTTTTCATCCAAGAGTTTTATATTTAAGTACTTACATTTTGCTCTCTAATCCATGTCTAGTTAATTTTTGTGTGGGGTGTGAGGTTGGGGTCCACCTTCATTCTTTTTTTTTTTTTTAAGATTGATTTATTTTACTTGAAAGTCAGAGTTACACACAGAGAGAAGGAGTGGCAGAGAAAGAGAAGTTCTCCATTTTCTGGTTCACTCCTCAGTTGGCTGCAACAGCCGGAGCTGCGCCAATCTGAAGCCAGGAGCCAGGATCTTCCTCTGGGTCTCCCACGCCGGTGCAGGGGCCCAAGGACTTGGACCATCCTCTACTGCTTTCCCTGGCCACAGCAGAGAGCTGGATCGGAAGTGGAGCGGCTGGGACTCGAACTGGCGCCCACTGGGGATGCCGGCACTGCAGGCCGCAGCCTTATCCACTGCGCCACAGCGCCGGCCTCCACCTTTATTCTTGACCTGTGGCTATCCAGTTGTCGGAACCATATGTCCCAGTGGTCATTCTCACTGACTGGTCTCGGCACCCCCGTGGAGAATCAATTGAGCATAGACATAGGGATCTATTTTTGGATTCTCAAGTCTATGCTACTGGTCTATGTGTTTATCATTTTTCCAGTACCGCATTGTTTGGGTTATAAAATGTATTTCTGTTCCCTGGAGAATCCAGGCCGTTTCTGTGCTCGTGGCTTCCTTGGTCGGGAATGCTGGCCCTTCAGTTTCCCATGGTTCCTTTGGATCACGCAGACCATCCAGAAGCGCGCCCTCGGAGGGGTGGTCCTGGCCGCTCCAGCCCAACGACGTGCTTTGGCTTTCTGCGTAGCACTCGTCATGCTTGAATTTGTAAACTGCCAGAGGACCGAGGCTCCCCGCGACCGGGTGTCAGGAGCCTCAGCAGAACAGGCACTGCAAATGTCATTGAACAAACAGTCCCTGTTCCCTGGCCTCGAATGGCCTTTCTCACTTCCTGCCCTGTTAAAGGCTCACCATCCAAACGTCACCTCTTCCCTGTGGGCCTCCGTGCTTCCTTTGTTGGCAGGGCTGCTGGCTTCCTCTCCTTTGAGACGGGGACGGCCGGGACTCGGCCTCCCTGCCCTTGGGTGGAAGCCCTGTGAGGGCAAGGACCCCACCCTTTGCCGTGAGCAGGCTTTTGTGCTGGCTCTGGTCTGAGTGTGGAGGGCTGAGATAAATACAGATTTGGAAGAGGGGCTCACCTGAGCTTAATGACCACTTAACCCAGGAGACAAACGCAAAGATTTCATTGCTTTTAACCTTAGCATCTGGGGATGATCGCCTTTCTCGGGTCAGAAATGTGGAAGTTCAGTCGGGAAGCTGGTGTGGGACCAAAACAATGAGTCCAGTTGGTCCATAAGTGACTCTGAGGCCTTGGCAATGTGGGCGGGCAGACACGCCTCCCAGGCAGCCAGGACCCTGGCCATCGCGGTGGGGGCTCCCGATGGCCGAGTGCCCAGGGCTGGAATGTGCCGTGCAGCCCGCCAGCCTCACAGGCACCTGCAAGTTGCACACGAGGAGACAGAAGCTCAGAGAGGGGCTGCAGCTTGCCCAGGGCACACAGCTCCTCATGTAGAGCGCAGGAGTGCAGAGCCAGCTCTCTGCCTCCAAGGCTGCCTGCCCCACCCCGCTCCTGTCCCTAGCAGGGCTACTGCTAGGGGGGTTACCTCTGCCAGAGAACTGCCTGGGACCACTACCCCAGGGCGCCGCCGTACAGGGAGAGGTGGAACTACAACCTTGGGCACCGGCCACAGAAGTAAAGGAATTCCAATGATTGTCATTTGCATTATGGGGGACAGGCTCCAAGACGGCACCTCCCTAGACCGAGTGGTTGAAGTGTGAAGATCCTCTCCCTACCTCTTTGCTGTCTGAGACACACACACACACACACACACGCGCGCGCGTGCGCGCCTGCCTCGCATTCTCCAGGTGCAGGACCCTGGCGGGGAGGGGGAGCCTGGCAGGAAGCCACTCAGCTGCCAGCCTCCTTCTGGCAGCGGAAGGGGCATCTGGTCCCTCACTGTTCCTGGGGCTCCCGGGAGGGTGTGTGTGTGTGTGTGTGTGTGTGTTTGGGGAGGGCGTGGCTATGGGATGGCTTCAGCTCCATGCCCCCACTCTTGGGCAGCTCCCTTAGGCAGAGGCGTGGTCTCCCAGGAGGGGCTCATGCCTTCCCTTTGCTCCTGGGCCCTGGGCTGGAGCCCCGAAGCTGCCTGCCAGTCTCCGGTCTGAGGGGCTCTGTCCACACACATTGCTTGTATGACACAGCCTCAGAGCCTGGGTTTCCTTCCCAGGGGCGAGGGGGAGCAATGGGGGTGGGGTGGGGATCTGAAGCCAGAGAAGAGGGGCCAGAGTGGAGGGAAGAGGGGGCAACTCATCTGGCTCTACTCTCAGGTGCTGTGCGACCTCAGGCAGGCTCCCTCCCCTCTCTGGGCAGCTGTCCATCAGCTGTGGACTGGGGAGGGCAGTGCTCATCAGGCTTCAGAAGATGAGATGAGGGAGTGGAAACCAAGTCAGAGGCCAGGCCTGTTCCCTGGACAGCACTGGGGAGGGGGGTGACTGGTATGGGAGCCGCTGAGGTTACCCGGGAGGCTGTGATGGGAACAGGGGATCAGGGCGGGGGAGGGTCAGCAGCTGCCATCATGGCAGGTCTCTCCTGCTTCTCCTTGCAAAGCCTGGAAGGGTCTGAGGAGGACAGGGCAGGGGCCAGGGAGGCGTTGTCACAGGCAGCACTGGGCAGGGTGGGTGTGCAGAGGCTCACGGGAACCAGCAGGTGCCTGAGTACCAGGCGGCCCCCACACATCAGGGAGCGCTGTGCTCTGCAGCCAAGAAGTGCTGAGATCTGGGGCCGGGTTCCCCGTCTGCACAGCCCCCCACCCCCAGGCCATGCTTCCCTCTGGGGAGGGCACACGCCCTTGGCTCTTCCCAGTGTCCTGTGCATGCCCGTGCCAGCCCTGGGTGAGGAGGGTGGACGGTCAGGGTGGTGAGAGTCAGGGCACCAGGCTCCCAGACAGACTGCAGGCTTCCCACTGCCCAGCCTCCCAGACGACTCCACCAAGGTCCACCTCACGTCTCCCGCTGCAAGGCCCTGTCCTGAGGTGGCTGCTGGGAGACACTTTCCCCGCGGGACACACTCAGTCTAGGCTAATGGCTCCTCTCCGGGCTGAGTGATGTCCCTGGCACCTGCAATGAATGAAATGTGGTTAAGCGGTCTCCCGCTCCTGCCCGCTCCTGGACGCTGGCGATAGAATGGCAGCTCCCAGTTGGCCCTCCCAGCAGCCTCCCAGATCCAGTGTGGCCCTCCTCTCCCTGCCGTGGGGTGCACCTCACACAGCTGCAGAAGTGGATCCCCACTTTTGTGATGGCCGGGGACAGAGGAGGATACGCCTGGAGCAGGGCTCCAGAGACTCAGGCCCTTGTGACCTTCCTGTCCTGGTGTCCCCACCCCTGCCTCCCATGCTCTGTCCTCAGCAGCCTTATCTCTCTGTAGCCCAGGCTCGCCCACAGCGCTTTGTGCATCTGACCTGCCAGTGGCTCCTTTGCTGCCCACAGAACAAAGTCCAGATGCCACGGTTGTCCTCTGCCAGGCCTCCCAGTGCCCAGTTCCTCTGTGGCATGGGGGAGGCCGTAGCCTCTGGCCAACAGCACATACTCAGGGCTGCTTGCTCAAGGGTGAGTGTCCAGTGGTCACTGGCATTCTTGGGGTTCCCTGTCTTCTGAGCTCCCATTATGCCACACTCCCCAGTCCCTGCCCCCTCTTTTTTTGTTAAAGATGTATTTATTTTAAAGTCAGAATTATAAAGAGGCAGAGGAAGAGAGAGAGAGAGAGAGAGAGAGAGAGGTCTTCCATCTGCTGATTCACTCCCCAAATAGCCACAGTGGTTGGAGCTGTGCCGATCCAAAGCCAGGAACCAGGAGCTTCCTTTGGGTCTCCCACATGGGTGCAGGGGCCCAAGGACTCGGGCCATCCTCTACTGCTTTCCCAGGCCATAGCAGAGAGCTGGATCAGAAGTAGAGCAGCTGGGACTAGAACCGGCGCCCATATGGGATGCCGGCACTGCAGGTGGCAGATTTACCTGCTACACCATAGTGCCGGCCCCTAGCCCCCTTGATCCAGGCATAAGATGGCAGGGAAAGGGTGATGGGAGACACATGCCACGTCCCCAGGCATGATCCTCCCTCAGTTTTCCTCTCACAGCACTCTTGTAGGCCACTGGCTGAGGATGGTACCCCTAGAGGGAGAATGGAGCCTGGGTCCCTGTGTCCCCGCCTGGACTCACCCTGGACGGTGCCATGAGCAGAACACCAGCCTACAGATCTCCTAGGAGCGTGTGTTGGCCAGTCATGCCAACATGAGACTCAGTTTTCTCACCTGGGAAATGAGACAATAGCACCCCAGCTCAGGTCCCGGGAAAGGCAGAGTGAGGTGGCACCAAGGTCCCGGCAGCCCTGGGTCCTGGGTGCTATCTCATGTGGACTCTAGGCCTCTGCCTGTGCCCCTCCCTGTGCTGAGCCCTTTCTTCCCTACGCTCTCCCTTCTGGGTCTCTGTGGAGCCCCCAGCCCGAGGGCACCCATGTCTGTGCCCTGCGGCCTGAGGACACTGCTTGGCATGGCCCTGGCTGCACTGTGCTCAGTTGTTTGTCCATATGTCTGCCTCTCCCTGGACTGGACACCTCTAGCAGCCAGCACAGAGGCTGAGCTGATCCAATGCCAGGAGCCAGGAGCTTCTTCCGGGTCTCCCACGCGGGTGCAGGGGCCCAAGCACTTGGGCCATCTTCTACTGATTTCCCAGACCATCAGCAGGGAGTTGGATAAGAAGTGGTGTAGCCGGGACTTGAACTGGTGCCCATATGGGATGCCAACATTGCAGGCAGCAGCTTAACCTGCTGTGCCACAAAGCCAGTCCCCCAAGTGGTGTCCCAACCATTGCTCCAAACACCCATCCTGTGACCACATTTTACATCAAAGTCACCTTTTTAAAGGTCCCATCTCTAAGTGCAATCACACTCTGAAGTACTCGGGGTGGGGGTGGGGCAGGGTTAGGACTGTACCATCTGAATTTTTGTGGGGAACACAATTCAGCCCATAACACTCTCCTGTTGCTAAATGTGATTCTCCTGTTTGCTTGTAATTGGAAAGAGGCCAATAAAAGCATCCACCAAGGACCACTCCACACCCAGTAAAGCAGCCCAAATAAGATGGTATCACACTGTACCCAATAAATGTAACATTAAACAAATAAAACGAACAGCAACAAAAACCAAGGCTGGATAAAGCAAGGGATGCCAAGAATGCTGAGTGAGGCAAGGATCTCCCGAACTGCAGGTGGGGGTGTCCATGGGTGCCTCACTCTGGGAGCACCTGACAGTCCCTGGGGTGGGGAGTCAACCTGCACAGTGCAATACACTGTGGGTATTTCCTCCAGGGTGTGCATTAGCAGGGAGCTGGAGGGAGGCTGGGGCCAGGACTGCATGCGCACCTGTTAGCTTGTCCTCCGCCAGGATGTTCCTTGCAGTGTTATTTACGGTGTGCAGAGTTGGGATGGAATTAGTGGTTTGGCATTTAGGAGAATGGAGGGGTTGTGGGCTACACAGCCATGAGAGGCCCTGAACACAGTGCTGGTTGGAACATGGTGACACCTGGAGATCCTAACTGTACAGTACTGATCGGAAAACTGCGTGGTGGACAGAGGCGACGCCGTGCACCCACTGTGTAAACACAGGCACACACGGAACCACATTAGGGGGTTTTAAGGATACCTGTGTGTTTAAGGACCCCCACTGGGGATAGGTGGGGGAAGGCGAGGGAGGGAAAATGAAAGTAAAACCGTGCCAGTGGCACTGGCCAGGGCCCGCAGGTCATGGTGGCAGCAGACAGAGGTTTGTGCCTAACTCAGGCACGAGGAACTGAGCTGGCTGCAGCTGCAGACCGAGGCAGAGCCTCCCTCTCTGGGGCCCCTGGAAGCCCTGCAGGGCAGCAGCCTCCAGGGGCCAGCGTTTGACCACGTGTGGCTCTGACTGTGCATGTCTGGGGCAGAGCTTGTAAGACGTGGCCTGCCTTGCGTGCCTCGCTGCTGAGGTTGCGTGCGAGGCCAGGCCAGCTCGGCCTCCGGGGCCACGTCCGGCCAAGCGCAGAAGAAGGCGGCCCTTCCCTGTGGAAGGGCGGGGGCCTTGGCCTCTGGAGTACATCAAGGGATGTGGACGCTCAGAAATGTGCAGACGTGAGCAGCTCCGTGGTCCCTGACCTCAGCCGGCCCCTCTCCTCCACATGCCCCCCTCCCCGGAGGCCAATGGCCGGCCAGGCTCTGTCCTGGGATGAACTGGAATGGTGAAGGACCCTAGGTACAGAAGGGAAGGGGCACCTTCCATCTCCACTGCTTCCTAATTAAAAAGATGTTTTACAGCGAGTGCCAAGTACATCTGGCGTTGACCCCGGGATGTGGCGGCCTTGCCTAGGCTGGGGGAGGGAGCAGGTGGGCACCTCGTCTTTGTCCAGGCAGCTCCAGAGCTACCCACCAGTGGGGTCTGAGGGAGGGAGGGCAGCTGCGTGAGGCCCACTGGGGTTCCCAGGGACGGGAGATGTGGGTGCCCATCCTTGCCTGCCTCTCTCCATTGGAGTGACCTGGGCAAGGGGTTTCCTTCCCACCTGAGGAACGCACGGGGGGTGCAGAAGCCTCCTTGGTAAACTGCAAAGTGCTACCGGGACAGGAGGTGAGGGCGAGAGCCGGCCTTGAACAGGTGATGGTGGGAAACTTCAGTGGGGCAATCAGAGGCCAAGGGGATAGGCAGGTGTCTAGGCCGCGGGGTGGGCCCTCTCTCTTCCTCCTCCCTGTCCCAACTATAGTGTGCAGATGGGAGGCTGTGAGTCAGAATCTGGCCAGGGCAGCCGTGTGGCGCCGAGAGGCTCGGTCAGTTTGCATTTTGCAAACGGGGACGGGAAGGGAGGGAGGATGTGCCCACGAGAAGGGCCATTACTGCGACAAGACAGGTCTGATAACCCCGGGAGCAAACGCACAACGGGTGACAGCTGGCGTCTCCAAACAACAGGCGCGTGGTGTGAATCTCCCGGGAAGGCCGCTGGGTGGGTCGTGGGAGCCGCAGGGGCCCACACTCTCACCCGCCCCTCGCCCGAAGTAAGCCCTAGGTCACAGGGCTGGTCGGTGACAGTCCTGGCCAGGATCCCAGGTCTTGGGGCCCTGGGCAGCTGTCTGGGGCTGGGCGTTTCCTGCCTTTCAGTCCCCCGCAGTAAGACCTGGTTACGCAGCAGGAGAGGGGTGACAGGGAGCTCGGTGTCCCTCCCTCTCGGGGAGCCAGCCCGGGGAGTCTGGTGCGCTCCCACTCTGCACAGCGCAGCCACCTGGGCACCCAGGCTCTGCTTATCCTCCCGGCCACAAGGAGCTCACGGGCCCCCCACCCCAGCATTTGCAGGTGCAGGGAGAGGAGGAGACGCAGCAATGTCTTCAAGGGCTGGCTGTGCCCTTGGCCTTGCCTGGGTAGCGGTGCCTTCCTTGCTTCCCATAGCTGGGCAGTCTCAGGGCAAATGACCGCAGGCAGCCTCTGCAGCTGGACAGAACGAGTCTAGTCCTACGTCTCCCAGGGTGTTTGAAGAAAGCCATCACGCAGGGCTCAGCCTCCTCTCCCTGCCCCCGTCCTTGCTTTTCCCAGAACTCACACCATCCGGACAGACCGCTTGGGGTAGATCCAGGCACTGCTGGTCGTCGGCTGTTCTCCCCGCAGGAAGTGGGACATCCACGTCCAGTGGAACCAAAGTGTGCCTTTGTGACTTGTGGTGGCCTATGATGTGTGGGCAGAGGCATCATCTAATCCTTCCAGACCCCTGGAAGAGCCAGCTTGTGCTTTGGGCTGGCGCCGCAGCTCACTAGGCTAATCCTCCGCCTGAGGCGCCGGCACACCGGGTTCTAGTCCTGGTCGGGGTGCCGGATTCTGTCCCGGTTGCCCCTCTTCCAGGCCAGCTCTCTGCTGTGGCCTGGGAAGGCAGTGGAGGATGGCCCAAGTGCTTGGGCCCTGCACCTGCATGGGAGACCAGGAGGAAGCACCTGGCACCTGGCTTTGAATCAGTGCAGCGTGCTGGCCGCAATGTGCCTGCCATAGAGGCCACTTGGGGGGTGAACCAATGGAAAAAGGAAGACCTTTCTCTCTGTCTCTCTGTCTCTCACTGTCTAACTCTACCTGTCAAAAAATAATAAAAAAATAAAAATAAAGAGCCAGCTTGTGCTTGGCCACATCTCTTTCCCCCTGCAGCTAGAATGTTCTAGATAAAAACTACGCTATCAGCTTGGATCCCAGAGCAAACAGGAGAGCCACAGCCAATCCAGAGTGGATACGGAGCATGAGAGAGCAGTCTTTGAGATCTGGGGGGATTGTTACTGCAGTAAAACTCAGTCAATCCTCACTGATACACATTTGTTTTCCAGACTCCCTGAAAGTGGGACCTCTCGTTTTAGGAGGAGGTGGTGGAGTAGGAGGGCGTGCCCCATTTTCTGTCTTAGTATCATGGAAGCGCTCATTGATTCTACATCTCTTGCAACGGCAGCTCTTGACAAAACCTTAGGTGCAGCCATTTCTTAGGAGCATGAAGAGTTGGTACGAAACGATTTTCTCTGGGGCTGGTGCCATGGCGTAGTAGGTTAAGCTGCTGCCTGCCAAGCTGGCATCCCATACGGGGACTGATTTGTGTCCCGGCTGCTCTATTTCCGCTCCAGCCCCCTGCTAATGTGCCTGGGAAAATCAGAGGAAGATAGCTCGAGTGCTTGGGGCCCCTGTCACTTACGTGGAAGACCTAGAAGAGGCTCCTGGGTCCTTGCTTCAGCCTGGCCCAGCCCTGGTCATTGCAGCCATCTGGAGAGTGAACCAGCAGATGGAAGACCTCTCTCTCTGTTCCTGCCTCTCTATAACTCTGACTTTCAAATAAATAAATAAATCTTTAAAAAGAAATGACAGTCTCAACCTCTCCTTAAGCAGAAGAGAACATATTCCTTGCCCCTCACTGGCATTGAGTTTTACCCTATTGGCTGTAACCTATATCCCTAGCCTGTTGGGCTACTTTCTTGAACATTTTGTTTTGAGAATTTCAATTACACACAAAAAAGTTAAAAGAATAGTGCCAGGACTATATATATATATCCATCACCTAGCTTCTACAATCTCTATTTTACCACACTTGCTTTGTCTCATATCTATCAATCCATCTTATCTTTTGATGACCTTCAGAGTAAATTGGAGACATCTGTATACTTCCCCCAACCCTTCAAACATTCCATCATGCACACACTGGTTAGACTTCAATACTTTAAAAAAAATTATTTATTTATTTCCATCGTGTACACACTGGTTAGACTTCAATACTTTAAAAAAATTTTTTTTATTTATTTGAAAGGTAGAGATACAGAGGCAGAGGCAGAGAGAGAGGTCTTCCATCTGTGGGTTCACTCCCTAGATGGTTGCAACAACTAGAGCTGGGCCGATCTGAAGCCAGGAGCCAGGAGATTCTTCCAGGTCTCCCACGTGGCTGCAGGGGTCCAAGGACTTGGGCCATCTTCTACTGCTTTCTCAGGCTGTAGCAGAGAGCTGGATCGAAGTGGAGCAGCCAGGACTCAATCCGGTGCCCATCTGGGATGCCGGCACTGCAGGCGGTGGCTTTACCCGCTACGCCACAGCGCTGACCCCTTTAATACTTTTTTATGTATGCACAGAGAGTGGAAAAAGAAATGAGAAGTACTTTGGAAGTTCACGGTTCAAAGGCACGTGTTCACTAAAAGACGGATCACAGGACTAAAGAATCTCCCTGGGGCCAGCACTGTAGCGTGGGAGGTGAAGTTGTCACCTGCGAAGCCAGCATCCCATATGAGCAGCAGCTGGAGTCCTGACTTCTCACTTCTGATCCAGCTCCCTGCTAATGCGCTTGGGAAAGCAGTGGAAGATGGCCCAAGTGCTTAGGCCTCTGCACCTGCGTGGGGGAGCTGGATGGAATTCTGGGCTCCTGGCTTCTGCTTGGCCCGGCCTTGGTTATTGCAGCCATCTGGGGAGTGAACCAGTGGATGGAAGACCTCTCACTTTCTCTTTCTGCAAAACCTAAAGATAGAACTGCAAGGAAAACTAGGTCAATATGCTGTAATATTTGGAGTCTTCACACCACTCCATCAGGAATAGATTTATACGCTAGGCATAAAATCAGTAAAAACATAGTTGGACTCAACAATACCATCAATAAATTGGGTATAATGGACATCTACAGATGACTTTGTCCAATAACATCAGAAACAAAATCTTCGGAAGTTGATATGAAATATTCACCAACATAGACCACATAAAACAGATCTTAAAAATTTAATAGAACAGAAATCACAGAATGTCTGTCCTCAGACCACAATGGAATTAAACTAGAAATAAATAACAAAATGATAGATTGAAAATACCAAAATACTTGGAGGTTAAACAATACATTTCTAAATAATACATGGGTAAAAGAAAAATTTAGAGAAGTTAATGATATTTTGGAACAGATGAAAGTGATAATATAACACCAAAATTTGTAGGATGTAGCAAAAATAGTGAGTAGAGGGGAATTTATAGCAACAAATTAATGAAAATAATTATTAGATTACATATTAGAAAAGTAAGATCATCTAAATTTCTAATTTAGGAAACTAAAAAAGTCACATTAAATCTAAAGCAGGAAAAAGAAAATAAAAATTATAGCAGAAATCAAGGAAATTGAAAACAAGAAATCAATAGTAAAGAAAATCAACAAAATCGAGTCAGTTCTTTGAAAAGATCAATAGAACCTAAAAGCTCTACCCAGGCTAACCCCTACTCCCCGCCAAAAAAGAGGGAGGGAGCAAATTATTAGTATCAGAAATGAAAGGCGACCACAGACCCTATGGAATATTCTGAAAATTCTATGCCTACAAATGTGATGACTTGGACAAAATGAACCAATTCTTTGAATATCAATATGTCAAAACTCATGCAAGAAGAAATAGACAGCTGGCAAGCGGCTCACTAGGCTAATCCTCCGCCTGCGGTGCCGACATACCGGATTCTAGTCCCGGTCGGGGCGCTGGATTCTGTCCCGGTTGCTCCTCTTCCAGTCCAGCTCTCTGCTGTGGCCTGGGAGTGCAGTGGAGGATGGCCCAAGTGCTTGGGCCCTGCACCTGCGTGGGAGACCAGGAGGAAGCACCTGGCTCCTGGCTTTGGATCGGTGCAGTGCCAGCCGTAGCGGTGGGGTTGAACCAACAGAAGGAAGACCTTTCTCTCTGTCTCTCTCTCTCTCTCACTGTCTAACTCTGCCTGTCAAAAAAAAAAAAAAAAAAAAGACAACAGGAAGAGGTCTATCTCTATTTAAGAAATTTAAAAGTCATTAATAACCATCTGAAACAGAAAGCACCCAGCCCAGTCAGGTTCACTAGTGAGTTCTACCAAACATCCAAGGAAGAAGTGACGCCAAAATCCTGCTAGCTCTTCCAGAAAATAAACAGAGGGGATACTGTTCCTCCTTGTTCTCATGACGCCAGCACTACTATGATACCAAAACCAGACTTTATAAGGAACCTACAGACCGGCCGGCGCCGTGGCTTAACAGGCTAATCCTCTGCCTTGCGGCGCCGGCACACCAGGTTCTAGTCCCGGTCGGGGCACCGGATTCTATCCCGGTTGCCCCTCTTCCAGGCCAGCTCTCTGCTATGGCCCGGGAGTGCAGTGGAGGATGGCCCAAGTGCTTGGGTCCTGCACCCCATGGGAGACCAGGAGAAGCACCTGGCTCCTGGCTTCGGATCAGCGCGATGCGCCGGCTGCAGCGGCCATTGGAGGGTGAACCAACGGAAAAGGAAGACCTTTCTCTCTGACTCTCTCTCTCTCACTATCCACTCTGCCTGTCCAAAAAAAAAAAAAAAGGAAACTATAGACCAATATCTTGTATGAACATAGATGAAAAACTCTCAACATCTATTGGCCAATAAAAACAAAACATGGGGACTGGCGCTGTGGTGCAGCGGGTTAATGCCCTGGCCTGAAGCTGGCATCCCATATGGGCGCCAGTTCGAGTCCCGGCTACTCCACTTCTGATCCAGCTCTCTGCTATGGCCTGGGAAAGCAGTGGAAAATGGCCCAAGTCCTGCACCCGCGTGGGAGACCCAGAAGAAGCTCTTGGCTCCTGGCTTTGGATTGGCACAGCTCCGGCCATTGCGGCCATCTGGGGAGTGAACCAGCAGGTGGAAGACCTCTCTCTCTCTGGCTTTACCTCTCTCTGTAACTCTGACTTTCAAATAAATAAGTCAATCTTAAAAAAAAAAAAAAAAACATGAAATAGTTACACATCAAGACCAAGTGGTATTTACCCCGGGTGTACAAGGCTGGTTCAACATTCAAAAATTGGGGTGGGCATATAACCTAGTGGTTTAATATTCCAGTTAAGATGCCCACATCTTTTTTTTTAATTAATTAATTAATTAATTTATTTATTTTTTGACAGGCAGAGTGGACAGTGAGAGAGAGAGACAGAGAGAAAGGTCTTCCTTTTCCATTGGTTCACCCTCCAATGGCCGCTCGCATCTCGCTGATCTGAAGCCAGGAGCCAGGTGCTTCTCCTGGTCTCCCATGCGGGTGCAGGACCCAAGCACTTGGGCCATCCTCCACTGCCTTCCCAGGCCACAGCAGAGAGCTGGCCTGGAAGAGGGGCAACCAGGATAGAATCCGGCGCCCCAACCGGGACTAGAACCCAGTGTGCTGGCGCCGCAAGGCGGAGGATTAGCCTGTTAAGCCACGGCGCCAACCATCCCACATCTTGAGGTAGGCATTGTGGCACAGTGTGTTAAGCTGCTGCTTGGGACACCCACATCCTATATCAGAGCACCTCGGATCAAGTCCCACCTCCACCCCTTCTTCCAATCCAACTCCCTACTAATGGTAGGAGAGCCTGCCATTCACTTGGGAGTCCAAATGGAGCCCCTGGCTCCCAGCTTCAGCCTGGCCCAGCCCAGGTTTGCCGCCTTCTGGGGGAGTGAGCCAGCAGATGGAAGATTTCTCTGCGTGTTGTTCTGTATTTAAAATAAATAAAAATGAATAAATGAATTTTTTTTAAATGCCCACATTTCATGTTGAAGTACCTGGCTCTGGTTCCTGATTCCAGTTTCCTACTAATGCAGGTCTTGGGAGGCACCAGTGACAGCTCAAGTAATTGGATTTCTGCCACCCACATGTGCGATTTGGATTGAGTTCCTGGCTCCCGGCTTTAGTTCAGCCTGGCTCTGGGACTGTAAGCATTTGGGAAGTGAACCAGTGGATGGGAGAGCTCTCTCTCTCTCTCTCTCTCTCTCTCTCTCATCTCCCGCCCACCCACCCCTTCTCCCCTTTCTCCCCCCTCTCCACTTCCCTTCTTCTTCCCCCCCTCTGTCTCTCAAATAAATACATCTAAAAAATTAAAATCATTTTATGTAATTCATTACTACCAACTGGCGGAAAACAAAACCATGTAATCACCAATTGATTGAAAAAACACGTTTGACAAAATCCAATACTCACTCATGATAAAAACCGTCAGTAAACTTAGAAGGAGATTTCCTTAACTTGGTCAATCATATCCACTGAAATCCTACAGCTAATGCTCTACTTTATGGTCAAATCCGGTTTTACTGTGAAGACCATGAACAAGGCAAGGATGCCCTATCTCACCACTCTTTTCCAAAATGTGTACTGAATGCAATAGACAAGAAAAGGAAATAAAAAGTATACTTGTCAGGTCTGGAATAGCTCGGGGTTCCGGTCTTTCGTACCCTCAGAAAGGAGAGACGGATAAAGGAGATGGAGACCGACTTCAACAGAGACAGGTTGCTTTTTTGGAAGCAAATAGGTTGGCAACTGTCTGTTCCTGCAAAGAGAATGTGGCTGGGTGCCTGTGGGACTCCGGATTTTATCTGGGTTAGGAGGGAATTTGAGGGGGGAGGCAGCTAGAAGAGGAGTAGGGGGCTCTTCGAAGTCTCTGGGAATTTCCCTCTTGTCTGTTTCATTGCTGCCCAGTTTTGCCATTTGCATTGCAAGGAGTTGAGAAGGGTTGGGTCAGGCACCAAGGATCTAGAGGAAAGGGAGGATGTGGGCAGGGATGGGGAAGGAGGAAGAACGCGAGGAGGGGAAAAGTGCCACAAGTCCTTTAGTACTGATTGTAAAGGAAGGAAATGTACTGTCTCTGTTTTCAGGCACTGTGTTTGTTTATGTAGAAAATGCGAAAGAATCAACACAAAAGTTATAAAACTAATAAGCAATGTTATCAAAGTTGTAGGATACAAGGTCAATATATTAAAGTCAATCACTTTCCTATAACCTGCAATGGACGAGAGGAACTTGGACTTAAAAGCACAATGCCATTTACGTTACAAAATATCAAGGACTTGAGTATAAACATAACAAAATGTGTGCAAAATTCGTATGAGGAGGCTACAAAACTCCAACAAAAGAAATCAAAGAGAAACTAAATAAATGGAGAGATATTCCATGCTCATGGTTAGGAAAACTCAATATTGTTGATGTCAGTTTTTTTCCAATTTGGTCTTTAGATAAAACACAATCCCAATCTGAATTTCACCCAGTTGTTTTGCGGATGTTCATACACTGATCCTAAAGTTTATGCAGAGAGGCAGGAGATCCAGAACAAGCAGCACAGTGGTGAAGAAGAACAAAGTTGGAGGAGCAACACCGACACCACTCAGTTCCAGACTTACAATGCACCACTCAACTCCACAGCTTACAATACACCACTCAACTCCACAGCTTACAATACACCACTCAACTCCAACTTACAATGCACCACTCAACTCCACAGCTTACAATACACCACTCAACTCCAACTTACAATGCACCACTCAACTCCACGCCTTCAATACACCACTCAACTCCAACTTACAATGCATCACTCAACTCCACAGCTTACAATACACCACTCAACCACGCCTTCAATACACCACTCACCTCTATGACTTACAATACACCACTCAACTCCACGCCTTACAATATACTACTCAACTCCATGCCTTACAATAAAACCACCGTCATCGCAGCAGTACAGCATTGGGAAAGAACAGACAATAGTTCAATGGGGCAGGAGAGAAAGCCTAGAATCAGATGCCTAAAATACAGTTAGCTGACCTTCCATACAAAGCATGGAAGGCAATACCGTGGAGAAAAGTTCATATTTTCTAAAGTGGGGCTGGAAAAACTAGACATCCACATGCCAAAAACAAGCAAAGCAATTAGGCTCAAAGTTTAAATCCTTCGTAAAAATCAACTCAAAATGAATCAAATACCTAAATGTAAAATCAAAAGCTGTAACACTCCGAAGATTGCATCGTATAAAATCTAGATAACCTTGCATAGGGTGATGACTTTTTTTTTTTTTAAGATTTATGTATTTATTTAAAAAGCAGAGTGACAGAGAAGGAGAGTCAGAGAGAGGGAGAGAGAAATCTTCCATTTACTGGCTCACGCCCCATATGCCTGTCAAAGCCAAGGCTGGGCCAGGCCAAAGCTAGGAGCGAGGAACTCCATCCTGCTCTCCCATGTGGGTGGCAGAAATTCGAATAGTTGGGCCAGCATCTGCTGCCTCCCGGGGACTTTGGAAGGAAGCTGGATCAGAACTGTGGAGCAGCTGGAACTTGAAGCGGGCTCTCTGATAAGGGCTGTGGACGTCCCAAGCAGAATCTTGGTCTACCATGACACACCTGCCTCTGGAATGGCTTGGTAAATACAGCATGATCTCTGAAATATTTGATAAGCTGGACTTCATTGAAATCAAAAACTTCCCTGTGAATCACACAGACTGGGAGAAAATGAAGGACTTTCATCCAAAATACACAAAGAACTAAATGAGGCCGGCGCCGTGGCTCACTAGGCTAATCCTCCGCCTTGCGGCGCTGGCACTCTGGGTTCTAGTCCAGGTTGGGGCACCGGATTCTGTCCCGGTTGCCCCTCTTCCAGGCCAGCTCTCTGCTGTGACCCGGGAGTGCAGTGGAGGATGGCCCAAGTGCTTGGGCCCTGCACCCCATGGGAGAACAGGAGAAGCACCTGGCTCCTGCCTTTGGATCAGTGCAGCGCGCCGACAGTGGCAGCCATTGGAGGGTGAACCAACGGCAAAAGGAAGACCTTTCTCTCTGTCTCTCTCTCTCTCACTGTCCACTCTGCCTGTCAAAAAACAAAAACAAAAACAAAACAAAAACAAAAAAACCTAAATGATTAAAAAAAAATCCAATTAAAAAATGGGCCAAAGATCTGAACAGAATATCTCATCAAAAAAGATATACGGTGGCAAGAAAGCATAGAAAATCATGCTCAATATTGCATGTCAATAGGGAATTGCAAGTTAAAACAATGAGTTACTACTACATATGTATTAGAATAACCAAAATGCACAACACTGACAACACCAAATACTGCTGGGGATATGGACAGGGACTCCCACTCACTGCTGGTGGGAATGCAGCGTGTTACGGCCTCTTCTGAAGCCAGTACAGCACTTTCTTACAATGCTAAACCAGCAACTGTACTTTGTAGAATTTACCTAAACGAGTCCAAAAATCACGTCCATGGAAAAGCCTGCACACGGATGCTTACAGCTGTTTTGTTCATAACCGTGGGAACTTAAAAGCAACCGAGATTTCTTTCATTAGGTGAACGAATAAATCAACAATGGTATATTCAGACAATGGAATATATTACTCAGTGCTAAAAAGAAATGAGCTGTCAAGGCCTGAAAAGACATAGAAGGAACATAAATACACGTTACTAAGCGAGAGAAGCCGATCTGAAAAGGCTCTGTGATTCCAACTATATGACATTCTGGAAAAGGCAAAACGACGGAGACAGTAGAACGATCCGTGGAGGGCGGGGGTTTGGCACAGCAGTTAAGATGCCACTTGGGACGCCTACATCCCTTGTAGGAGTGCCTGCACTCCAGGCTTGGCGGCACGCCACACCCCGGCTTCCCACTAATGCACACTCCGGGAAGCAACAGGTGATGGCTCATGGGCCTGAGTCCCTGCCCTGTGCATGGGAGACCCGGACTGAGATCCAGTCTCCTGGCTTCAGCCTGGTCCAGCCCTGATTGTTGCAGTCCAGGGCACGGACTGTCTCTCTGTCTCTGCTTCTCTGCCTTTCAGAAATAAAAAAGCTGAGAGGTTAGGAAGAAGGGAAGGGTGAACAAATGGAGCACAGGCTCTTTTAAGGCAATGAGCCCACCGTGTGATCCTATCATGGTGGGTACGTGTCATGACACGTTTATCAAAATCCACCGGAAGTGAACTCCAACGGAAACAATGGACTTTGGGTGGTAGTCGTGTGAATGAGGGTTCATCAACTGTAACACAAGTTTACTCTGGGAGAAGACAGACATACTGGGGAAGGTTGGGCTGGTGTCCCAAAGGAACACCACTTTAAGTCCTGGTTGCTCTGCTTCTGATCCAGCTTCCTGCTAATGCACCTGGGAAAGCAGCAGAAGATGCCCAAGTACTCGGTTCCTGCCATCCATGTGCGTGACCCAGATGGAGTTCTTGGCTCCTGGCTTCGGCCTGGCCCAGCTCCAGCTATTGTGGACACTTGGGGAGAGAACCAGCAGATGGAAGATCTTTCTCTCTCTCTCTCCCCCTCTTTATTTATTTCAAATAAATAAATAAAACTTTAAAACAAAACAATCAATGAATAAAAATCTTAAAATAATGGAGGAGGCTGTGCACGCACAGGAGTGGGGAGTATATGGGAATTCTCTTTACTTTCTGTTCAGTTTTGCTATGAATCTAAAACTGCTCCAAAAAATTAAGTCTATTCAATAAGTGAGGAATAAACTTCAAAAAATATTTGTATTCGTTTGCTTTTTGCTACTACAATGACACACCTGATGCAAGCGACTCATGAAGGAAGGTTTATTTTAGCTCATGGTTTTGGAGGTTCACAGTCCAAAATCGGGCAGTCCTCACTGGTCCAGCATCTGGTGATGGCGTTCTTGTTGGCAGAGCCTTAAGGTGGCACAGGGCCCCGCCCTTACAACCTTATCCAAACTAATGCTCCCGAGGGGGGCCACCTTCAGATGCTGTAACGGGTCAAGTTCCCATTCTCTTAGTACCAGTAAGATAAGACTTTAGGGACCAAGACTTTAACATGTGGGCTTTTGGGGGTAAGCTCAAACTAATGTGCAAACCATAGCGCTACTTATTGGAAGTACACAGATGAAAACCCCAGAACTGAAAAATGCCATCTCTAAAATGAAGCATTCGTTTACTAGCCCAGAAAACAGGATGGGGGGCTGGTGTTGTGGAGCAGCGGGTTAAGCCACTGCCTGCAAGGCCCGCGTCCCATGCTGGAACACCAATTGGAGTCCTGGCTCCTCTGATCTAGCTCTCTGCTATGGAGCCTGGGAAAGCAGCAGAAGATGGGACATAATAATCAAACTAGGAAACAAAAGAGGAAATCTTTACTCATCTGGAAAATGCAGTTGTATCACAGAATGCTGACTTTTCATAAGAAAAAAAAAAGAAGCTAAAAGACAACTAAATTTTAACAGTCCAAAAAAAAAAAAAAGTCTGTGACCTTAGATGTGTATACCCCAATAAAAAGATCCTTGAAAAGAAAGGTGTGGGGCCAGCACAGTGGCATAGCAGGTAAAGCTGCCACCTGCAGTGCCAGCATCCCATATGGGCGCCAGTTCGAGTCCTGGCTACTCCACTTCCAATCCAGCTCTCTGCTATGGCCTGGGAAAGCAGTAGAAGATGGCCCCTGAACCTGCATGGGAGACCTGGAAGAAGCTCCTGGCTCCTGGCTTTGGATCAGCGCAGCTCCGGCTGTTGCGGCCAACTGGGGAGTGAACCAGCATATGAAAGACCTCTCTCTCTCTCTCTCCCTCTCTCTCTCTCTGCTTCTCCTCTCTCTCTGTATAACTCTGACTTTCAAATAAATAAATAAATCTTTAAAAAAAAAAAAGGAAAAAGAGGCCGGCGCCGCGGCTCACTAGGCTAATCCTCCGCCTTGCGGCGCCGGCACACCGAGTTCTAGTCCCGGTCGGGGCACCGATCCTGTCCCGGTTGCCCCTCTTCCAGGCCAGCTCTCTGCTGTGGCCAGGGAGTGCAGTGGAGGATGGCCCAAGTCCTTGGGCCCTGTACCCCATGGGAGACCAGGATAAGCACCTGGCTCCTGCCATCGGATCAGCGCGGTGCGCCTGCCACAGCGCGCCTACCGCGGCGGCCATTGGAGGGTGAACCAACGGCAAAGGAAGACCTTTCTCTCTGTCTCTCTCTCTCTCTCTCACTATCCACTCTGCCTGTCAAAAAAAAAAAAGTTAATTGAAATAAAATAAAATAGTCCTTGATGTTTGCCAACATATTTACAATTTCTAGTCCTCTCCAGTTCTGTCTGATAGTCTGGGCTTCCATCTGGAACTCTTTCTCTTTAACCTGAAGAACTCTCTTTTGAAATTTTTTATAACGTAGGTCTCCTAGCAATAAATTCTCCACGTTTTAATTTCTCTGAGACTGCCTTTTTATGATTTATTTATCTATTTGAAAGGCAGAGTTACAGAGAGAGAGCAGGGGACAGAGAGAGAGAGAGAGAGAGAAAGGGGGGGGGGGGGAGAGAGAGAGAGAGAGAGAGATCTTCCATCTGCTGGTTCACTTCCCGACTGACTTGGATAGCAGAGGCTGGGCCAGGCAGAAGTCAGGAGTACAGAGCTCCATCCAGGTCTCCACGTGGTTGGTAGAGGCCCAAGCACTCGGGCCATCTTCTGCTGTTTTCTGGGGCACAACAGCAGGGAGCTGGATCTGAAGCGAAGCAGCCAGGACTCAAAGCAGCGCCCATCTCTGATGCTGGGGTCGCAGGAGGAGGCTTGCCTGCTCAGCCCCAACTGCGCCCCCACACTGCCTTAATTTGACCTTTCTTTTTCTTTTCTTTTCTTTTTTTAAATACTTATTTATTTCTTTGAAAGTCAGAGTTACACACAGAGAGAGAAGGAGAAGCAGAGAGAGAGAGAGAGAGAGAGAGGTCTTCCATCCGCTGGTTCACTCCCCAAATGGCTGCAAAGGCTGCAGCTGCCTTGATCCAGAGCCAGGAGCCAGGAGTTTCCTCCTGGTCTCCCACGGGGTGCAGGGACCCAAGGACTTGGGCCATCTTCCATTGCTTTCCCAGGCCACAGCAGAGAGCTAGATCAGAAGTGGAGCAGCCAGGACTCAACCGGCACCTGTATGGGATGTCGGCATTTCAGGTGGCGGCTTTACCCGCTACACCACAGCCCCAGCCCATCCTCATCTTACCTTGTTAACTCTGGGGAAAGCAGCTGGGAAAACTCATTCATACTAAGATGTGGGTGACTGATGTCCATTTAAATTCTGCCTAACAGGGCTTGCATATTAACTGTCTCTAAGACACTCTCCTAATGATGGGGTCCCAGTTAGCACAGAGAGGCAGAAAAATCAGCTCAAAGCCCAGCACTTGCCCTCACACCTCTGAACCTCACCTTACAGTATGGCCACAACACCCAGGGTTGGGCCAGGCTGAAGCCAGGAGCCTGGAACTCCATCTGGAATCCCATGTGCGTGGCAGGTGCCCAAGCACATGGACCACCTTCTGCTGCTTTCCCAGGAGCATTCGCAGGGAGCTGGATGGGAAGAGGAGCAGCTGGGACTCTAACTGGTGTTCACATGGGATGGCGGCATGGTAGGTGGCAGCTTAACCCACTGTGCCACAAAATGCTGGCCACACAGCATATGCTTTGTAGATGTAAGATAGCTAGGCAATAAATGCAGAAGTTTAGACCGGATGTGCCTGGAACATAGGAGATGCTCAGTTAATGACAATCAACTGCTGGTGCTCCTGTGAAAGCTGACAGACCCCGGGCAGACCCCTGAGCACCCTCACTTTACTCACTGTCAAGGCAACCAGCAGCCCAGCTCTGCCAGGCTGTCCCCTGGCCTGGTGAGGTTTTGGTTGCAGGTGCTTTGATGCCAACTATCGCTGGGGCCAGAACCGGAGGGAGGAGGACTGGATGGGGCCCCGAGACAACTTCCGACAGCTCAGACGGGGCTGGGGTCCACCTGGCTGTCCCCTCCCCTGCAGGAGCACCCTTGCTGCTGCTGGTCTGCCAGCTGCGTTTGTGGGGTGACACAGCAGATAGGAGCCTGGGGACAGAGAACCTGGGGACCCAGGAGGACCTCCACCTGTCCCTGCTTCCTCCCCAAGCTGATGTGGTCCCTTGCTTGGGAGATTTAAAACTGCTTTATTTCCAAAATAAAGAGAACAAAGCCCCCCTAATGGTGATAATTATGCTGTAATAAAAGGCAGCTTAATGGGTTCTCATTAAGAGGTGTGCTCAGGGAATGAGACAGCTCTGACAGCTGTCAGTGTGACTGT
Organism: Lepus europaeus; assembly: GCF_033115175.1. Classification (NCBI taxonomy): domain Eukaryota; kingdom Metazoa; phylum Chordata; class Mammalia; order Lagomorpha; family Leporidae; genus Lepus; species Lepus europaeus. The sequence goes on along the minus strand of NC_084839.1, from coordinate 86,050,057 downwards.
CACGGGGGTGGGGCAGGCGGCTGCTGCTTCCCCAGGGGCCAGGCTGAGAGGAGGGGAGGCAACACTGGCAGCATTCCTGCCCCAGGGCTGCAGGTGGGGTTCCCAGTGGGAAGGGCCCGGGAGCAGCCCTCTGGGACCACCAGATCCTCATCTGGCATCAGCTGTGGTCTCGGGCCTGCCGCTGTGACTGTGGCACGAGCCACCTGACCAGAGAAGCACGGGGAGGTGGGGGGACGCGTGCAGGGAAGGGTCCCTGAGGTCACCTGGACCAGGAGTGCCAGATCCGTGCCGGTTTCCCGCCACCTCCGAGCCCATCACGCATCTGTTCTTCCTGAGTCTCCGGACTTTTCCAGCCCTCCAGACTGCTGTGGTCAGGGCCTGGGCGTGGAACCTGGCCTTGCATTTCCGATGATGTCCCTCATCATGGCATGGACCGCACCTTGAGAGCCAGGGAGGGCAGTGCGCGGTGGGAGAGCTGCAGCCTGAGCCTCATGCCTCTCCCACTGGTGGGGTTGGACCCATCTTCTCTGTTCCCTGGTCCACAGGGGCAAAAACTGTGGCTGTGTCCTGGCTGGGGGACCAGGGCTTTAACCTCCTTCCTCCTCCAAGCCCTCGCATCCTCCTGCTCAGGCGAGGAGCTTGGAGCAGGCTCTCCACACCCAAGGTTCATGCATGCCCAGGTCAGCGTCCGCTGGAGGTCGGGGCCCCTGCTCTGCAAAAACCGAGCGGCCACGGCCCTGCTTGTGTCTCTCCCACTCTGTCGTTCCTGCTAGATCTGGGACCTCGACAGCGTGCAGGTTTGCCCCATTTAGGTCTTGCAAACGGAAGCTGGCTGCTCAGTAGAGTTGATGGGGAGTGGGGGGCAGGGCGAGCTTGGGCACTTGAGGTGGGTAACTGGGCCCCACGCGGATGTGTGCATGAGTGGATGGGGTGCTGGAGGGTGTGGCTGAGCCAGAGATGGGCTGGTTCGCTTTGAGGGCTGTCCCAGAGCTTGGGCCCCATGTGATGCACAGGGGAAGCGGCTTTGCTGCCCCCACGGAGGAGCGGAGGACAGACGTGGAGAACGGGACACAGGCACGCCACAGCCCACGAGGCTTTCCCAAGCTCATTTACAGGTCTTCAACTGTGCCACTTGGACAGCTGCCCCCTGACCCCAGGAACAGGGCTGGCCAAGGGGAGGCAGCCTAAGCTGCACTTAGGGGAGGGTTTGCAACCCCACCCACCTGCCACCTCACCCCACCCCCACCAAGCCAAAGAGACAGGGACAGGGAGGGACTGCAGGCAGTCGGTAGGGCAGCGCTGAGAGCTCTGAGGGTCGAGGGCTGGGGCAATGTCTGGGCTACACTTTGCTCATTCCATGGTGGCAAGGTGATGGAGTGAGGAGCACTGGCTGAACTGCGGGCAGCCTCCTGGGGTCAAGGCCAACCTCTGCAGGCCGCCTTTTTTGGTTGAGCAGCGGGTGATGTGTGCAAGAAGACCCTTCCCTTATGCCAAAGAGTCCTGGGAACCTGAACCCTGAATTCATTGCTACGCTGTCTCCCCGGGACCACTCAGCTAGGCTCCTTTGGTTTGGGCACCATTTGCCGACCCAGCCTTGGCACTGCCTGCAGAGGGAAGATGAGTGCACGCTGGTGGGTGGGAAACCGCCCTGGTTTAGATGGGACTGGGCGCCGCAGGGGGCACGACTAGTTCTGGTCAGGGCCTCTTCTAAAGATTTCTGGAGGAGATGCAGCTGAGCAAGACGTCTGAATGTGGCCCACAGTGGCCCACAGAGTGACCCTGGGCAGGATCGCGCTCGCTGCGGCGGATCTGACCTCCCTGCCGGTTTATCCTTTGGACTTCCAGCCGCTGGGCAGCTCCTCCTGACCCTGTGGACCCGTCCCTTCCCTGACCTCTGGGGAACATCCTGTCGCTCAGAAATCCCAGCCGTCCTTACAAACAAACAAAGCAAAGGCCGCACTTAGCAGAAGGCAACTTGAACTACCAGCAAAGCGCGTGGAGAGCACATTCGGGAATGTACTTTAACCAGAGGCACCTCCTGGAAAAATACAATGAAAATACAAATTAGAAAAAAAAAATGCTCACCGCTGCCTCTGGCAGACTCAGTTCCAGCAGCTGCTGCCTCCCGTCTGGGAGCACCTACATCCCGGGAATAATACATTTTTTATTGTATTTTTAAAAATTTTTTGGTGCAGAGGGAGCTTATTTTGTTTTTGAGCCAGTAGCAGCAGCAGGAGAGGGAGAAGGCAGGAGGAGCGCAAAGCTGACTGGAAGGTTTCTTCTGCCTGGGCCGGGGGTGCGGGGGTAAGGGACACCCAGCCTCCTTCCCTGCATAGGGGGGCACAGCAGTATGGAGAGTGAATGAAGTCAAGTGAGCACACCCACCCCCTGCCCCTGCATGCCTACAGTCAGTGGGGTCTGGAGACAAGCAGGGGAGGGGATGTGACCCCTGCCCATCCCCGAGGCCGGCCCTGCAGCTCCAGCCCCGGAAGGTGAGCGGAAGTCCCTGCTGAGCACCACCCTGGGGCCAGAGGGGGCGGACAGGAGCAACAGACCAGAAAGGTCCCAGGCGCCTGTCCCATCAGGGGTGTTAAATACAGCGCAGGCAAGGCACCCCAAGGTGTGTGACAGTGCTGGGGAGGCTTCCTGAGGACCCCAAGAGGGAGGATCCACGCAGAGGATGGCCTCACCTGGGTGGAACAACAGAGTCTGTTTTGTTGGTGCCTGTATACGAATTGTTATTTTATTTTACTATTACTTTTTGTTTTATTTGTTTGAAAGGCAGAGAGAGAGAGAGAGAGAGAGAGAGAGAGATCTTCCATCTGCTGGTTCACTCTGCAAACGTGCATGATGGTCAAAGCCGGGAGAAGGGAGCTCAGTGCAGGTCTCCCACTGGATGACAAGGACCCAAGTCCATCAGCCATGACCAGCTGCCTTCCAGGGTGGACACTGGCAGGAAGCTGGAGTCAGGAGAGGTGCTGGGACTTGAACCCAGGCTCTCTGATATGAGATGCAGGTGTCCCAGTTGGCATTGCAACCACTGTGCCAAACGCCCACCTCCATCTGTACCTTTTGGAAGACCCAGAGGCATGCTCAAGACATTGTTAGTGATTATTTGGGGGAGAGAAACATTTTCTCCCAGGCATTTGATATTGCTTGAATTCATCGTTATGTGTTGTTTTTATTTAGAAATGCTAGCTGAAACAATTACCTTTAGGGACCAATTTGTTTTGGGGGAGGATGAGGTAGTTTAGGAACACATTAACATTGTCTGGAATATAAAGGATTTTTTTTTAAAAAACAAAGAGATCTTATTGAGCAATTTTAAACAAATCTTTAGGGACCAGCATGGTGGTGCAATGGATTAAGCCTCAGCTGGTGATGCCAGTATCCCATATCAGAGCGCTGGTTCAAATCTCAGCTGCTCTGCTCCTGATGCAGCTCCCTGCTAATGGGGTGGAAAGGTAGCAGAAGATGGCCCAAGTGCTTGTGCCCCTGTCACCCATGTGGGTAACCCAGATGGAGTTCTGGGCTTCTGGCTTTGGGCTGGGCCAGCTCTGGCTGTTAGAGCCATTTGGAGAGTGAACCAGTGGATGGAAGATCTCTCTCTCTCTCTCTCTCTCTCTCTCTCTCTTCCTGCCTGCCAAATAAATAAATAAATATTTCAAAACCAAAAAAACTTTAAAATCTAGTAAACTGGCCATCAATCAACAAACCAAAGCCCCTGGGCTGCGGCTGCTGGTCTCCCCTCCCCCTGCAGAACCCCTAGATGTCTGCTTTGCTTGGAGATGCAGGTCTTAGGTGGGCAAATCTCTGTCTGGCCCTGGAGGAGACCTGCCCAGCCCTCCAGCAGCAGGGGCCAGGCAGCTCCGCATGCAGGAGCCCAGCTCCCAGGGGGCGCTAGTGGGGCTGCGAGCTCACAGCTCTTACCCAGTGCTGCTGTCAGTGCAGCCCAGCCCAGTGCCCCACAAATGGAGGACCTCCTTGATGCTGATCCCTGTCCAACACATGGACAAAGGTCCAGCCCAGTTCCCCCAAACCCCTAAATTCCTGTCCTCACTGTGCTCCCAAAGGCGCCTTGGTGGAGCCTGAGCTGCCCACCTGAGGGGTGAGGCTTGACCTGACTTTCTGGCTCCTTCCCCCAACTCATGGCTTTTTTGGTGTCCTGGCGCTGAGGGACATGGGCTGGGGTGTGCATGTGCTTGGGGGAGGGGTCCAGGCCAGGCCGGTTGCAGCACCAAGCTCAGTGGCTGGCAAGTGGCACTGTTCAGCACCTGCCAACTCCCCGCCCCCTCCACTCCTGCCGCCTGCCTTGTCACGGCAATCCGGGAGCTGTCACATCAGCCGTGAAGCACACCCAGCTCTCCCCATTTGCTTCTGCAGCCTCTGCTCTGCCCCACGCAGCCTGGTGACCTGGGGTGTCCTTTTCTGCACCTGGACCTGGGAGTCCACGAGGACCAGAGAGAGCAGGGACCATGTGGCTCACGGGAGCCGATTGCCTGCCCAGCTGGGCAAGGACTCAGGCTGGCTGAGGGCAGGAGGAGGCGGCGGGAGCAGTCTCTCCAATGATGCAATATTCGGCGTTTACCTGTGAGACACACAGGTTCGACCCTAGGAGGGAGGAGGACCAAGGCCTCCACCACTCGCAGAGCAGTGGGGTGGCCAGCTCACAGGAGAGCTATGAAGACGTTCGTAGTAGCAAGACAGGGCCTCGAGTTTTCCCCTGGGGTGGGGGGAGTTCAGAAGACTTCGCAGAGGAAAGGGCATTTGAGTTGGGCTTTGAAGGATAACTAAGAGTTCACCAATTAGAGGGGGCCACAGGAGCCTTGCAGTCAGTAGGCAAAGCAAAGTACGCTTCACCCAGAGATGTATCAGATGGGTGGTGGCGGAAAACGCCGGGAAGGTAGCTGGGCACCATGTAGTACTGAGCCTTTGTACCTGGTAGGGTGCTTCGGGCTGTAAGTAAACAAACGGCCCAACTGAAGTGTGTACAACATTTTCTTATATCACAGAGCAGACAGGGACAGGGCCAGGACCAGTTAACCTGGCAGCTCAATGCTATGGTCAAGGACAACTTCCTCCTTGGGCTTGTCTCCTCATGGCTGCAAGACGGCTGCCACACCCCTGGGCTGCATGTCCTCACAGATCCAGAGATCCAGAGACAGAAAAGGACTGTGTCCCCAGAAGTCAAAGCAGACGTCCGCCCTCCGTGTCCCTGAGCTGGGAATGGGTCACATGACAATGCCCTGGTTGTAAGCGAGGCTGGGAAGGCAAGCGGCCAGCACCTTCTCTCTCCTGGGAGGCTGGGGGGGCGGGGCTCTGGCTGGAGGAGGCACTGATGTCTCCAATGGCTCCCAGCACCTCCTTTCAGCCCCTGACCCCCGCAGTCTGAGGATGGGCCAGAGCCAGGAGCAGGGGGGGCTTCCCCAGTGCCTGAGGGGAAGCCGCTGGCAGTGGGCCGCCCTTTGCAGCGTGGAGTAGCAGAGCTTGCTCAGGCAGGGAGAGGAGAGGAGAGGAGAGGAGAGGAGAGGAGAGGAGAGGAGAGGAGAGGCAGGGCTCCGCGCAGGTGCTGAGCCAGGCGTGCTGTGTGATGGAGTTCACTTCACCCTCAAAGCACTGTAACGGTACCCACTATACAGACATGCTCCCAGCAGGCCCCAAGTTTTACTCCTGACATCGACCGCTGGCTCCTCTCTTGGGCTCTGGGCCCCTGCTCCTGTGCCCTGGGGAGAACATTGATCCAAGAGAGAGGAATCCTGGGCAGGTTACCCGGTCCTACCCTTACCTCATCATGTGGCCTTGAACAAGCCACACCTTCCCTGCCCCTGGGGCTCCCCTCCGGCAAGGCCAAGGATTCAGCCTGGATCACCCACAGTTGCCCACAGCACAAGGGCTGGTGGGCTTGATTCCTATTCTCTAGATGAAGAATTCATCATTCATTTGCCATTCAGCAAATACGAATTACCAATCAGCTTTGCGTCAGTGTCTAAGTACTTGGGCTACCACAGAGAACAAACCCAGCCGCCATCCCTGCCCTGTGGAGTTGATATTCCAAGGGGGCTCACATGCAGAGGGCCAGATGAAGGGTTGGATCCTCAGGCCTGAAGCAGGGGTGAGGGAGGGGCGGCCCATCCTCCCCTCCCCAGGAGCTGGCGCGAGGCGGTGGGGAGCTGCATCCCACAGCTATGCAGATAATCGGCACTTCTCCATCGCTGCTAATGGCACGTTTAGCTTGCTAATGCCTCTGTTTGCCTGGCGCCTCCCACGGGCCTAGAGCTGGGAGTCTGTCGACTGCCTGAGCGGGGCAGCTGTGGCAGAGGGACCCCTGATCCCCTGCTCTGCCCACAGCACAGCAGCTCTACCCAGGATCCTGGACGCGGGGCCTCCTTGAAATCCTTTGTCTCCACTCCTCCCAACCCCAGGGAGCTCCCTCTGGGCTCTAGGACGTGGAAGAGGCCTCCTGTGAATCTCTTCCCCCTACATAGGGCCAAGTCCACCTTAGGTCAGGTTCCCACCCCTCCCCTCAGCCCTTGCCTCCCTGGCCGCCATTGGATGTGATGTGTTTGCAGGTCTGGCCGTGCAGGGGCAGGATGGACCACCCCAGGCCCTTGGGCACAATCACTCACTCCTGAGCACCCCCTGCCAAGGTTAGTAGAAAGAGCAGCTCACACTGTGAGGGTCTGCTTCTCCCCTGGTTCCTCCATGAACTCCAAGGGTTCCCGGGCTTCCTAAGAGCAGCCTGATCAATTTCCGGCCAATGGGAAGACCTATTGGCCTGGCAGGGCCCAATGGCATTGGTCGGGTGACTCACTGCCTCACAGTGTCCCTGGCTTTGCTCCTGGTTCTTGTCCCTGTGTTAGGAACCCGTGGACCTCTGCTGGACTCTTTTTGGAGACCATCAGCTGAGGCAGTGGAGCCACAGTGGGCATCGATGGGCGGCCAAGGGCACAGGGGCCTCATGGTCTGTCCAGCCCCCTGCCTTAGGGAAGGACTTAGCTGTTGTTTGACTGGTTGCTCACCATGGGGCTCTCCCCTGGAGCTCTCTCCATGAGGGCAGGGACTTGGTCCCTCTCACAGGGGTCTCTTCGGCACCTGCAGCAGGTGCAGTCACCATCTGCCACCCGTAAAGATAAGCACCAGTTCTCGTTCTCACCTCCCTTAACTGTATCCCACGAAGAATTTTCCGAGTTTGCCCGTTTTCCTTGGATGTGCAGTAACCATTCTGCTGTTTTGACATTCTAGCCCCCCTCCTCCTCCGACTTGCAGAGTCTTTTGGCTGGTCCCACTTTTTTACTATTATAAATAATGTTGCTATAAACAGTTGTGCATATAGAGCTATTTTTTCCTTTTGCAATTATGTCTTTGGGAGGAATTCCAAACAGTAGGATTACTGGGGCAAAGAACATCGCAAGTTTGCAGGCCTGGATGTGGTGGGACTGCCTGATTCCCAGCCCTTTCCCAAGGTTTGTCTCTGGGTGAATGCCCACAAAAGTCCTTGCCCTTGACATCTGAGACTAGTCCGGCGCCCAGAAATGCTCTCTCTGGCTCCTGACGTGTGGGCAGAGCTAGGCACACCCGCAACAGAGCTGGAGGTAGGGGGAGGAGTTTGAGAGGGTCATGAAGAGGGGGCTGTGGGAACGGCTGGGAGGAGATAAGCCCCCTAGTTCCCCGAGCACAGGGAACCCCAGTCTGGGACGGCAGTGGAGCCTCTGCCTCTCACGGACCCCGCCTTCTCCAGTATGGCCCCTGTGCCTTGCACCACACCCCTCCAGCTGAGCCTCCCACAGCCTCTGGGAGAGCAGCACTGTTCACCCGGCAGGTGTGTTGGAAGGGAGGGGACCCCAGTGTCTTGGCCTGGTCCTGACTTCCTTCCTGCAGACCTTGGGTGGGGCAGGGGGCATGGCCTGGGGAGAAACAAGTGTAGCTGATGCCTGGAGGAAATGGATCTGGGATCTGCCTGCCTCCGCCTCTGCCCCTCACCTCCTTGGCTCCCAGAGCCCCCTTTCCTCACCGTCAGGCCCCAGAACTGTAGGCTTGAGTAGGAGATGGGGAGGGCTCCACACTAGCCCTTCTGGGACCCTCCCCAGAACCTGGCTCCTATTGGGGGTCACCTCCCAGGCAAACTCTCCTGTCTTCGGGAGACTCCTTCACAGTGTGCGTTGTTGGCCTGCCAAGAGAGGGCCTACATCAGGGGGCTTGGTGCTTCTAACCGGCTGAGCCCCTGTGCAAGTGATGGCAGCACAGCGGCAGAGGCAGGAGCGACACCTAGTGCTGGGAGGGCCGAGGTGGCCCCCCAGTGCCTTCGGCTTGCCCTTGGATCTGGCTCTCTCTGTACCCCCTTCCCTGGCCTCACCTCCCTCCCAGGCCTCTGGTGGCAAGGAGCACTGGGAAGCAGTGTGGAGAGTGTGGGCTCTCATCCAGGTTCCGCCCCCAGTGGGCTCTGGGACTCGGCCCTGCCTCAGTCCCCTGCTGGCACTCAGGGGGCACCCACGCCCACCTGCTGCCTTGTGCAACTCCTGCAGCAGCTGGGGGTCAAGGTCTCACCAGGGTGGGCTGAGTGGCCACCTGGACAAGTCCCAGGCTTCTGAGCCAGACACCCTGCTGGAGCCCAGGTCAGGAGGGGGGCCAGGAAGGAGGCTGGTGGCCAGTGCTGCGGCTCACTAGGCTAATCCTCTGCCTGTGGCGCCTGCACTCCGGGTTCTAGTCCCAGTTGGGGCGCTGGTTCTGTCCCGGCTACTCCTCTTCCAGTCCAGCTCTCTGCTGTGGCCCAGGAGTGCAGTGGAGGATGGCCCAAGTGCTTCGGCCCTGCACCCGCATGGGAGACCAGGAGAAGTACCTGGCTCCTGGCTTCGGATCGGCGCAGTGCACCGGTCGTAGCAGCCATTTGGGGGGTGAACGAATGGAAGGAAGACCTTTCTCTCTGTCTTTCTCTGCCTCTCTCACTGTCTAACTCTGTCAAAAAAAAAAAAAAAAAAAAAAAAAAAAGGAAGGAGGCTGGCTCCTGCCTCCTGATGCCACCGTCTCTGGCCTGGCTCTAGGAGACCTGAGGGTGGGGACGCAGCCCCTTCCCCTCGCACGCCTCTCTCTGCTGCTGTGCCTGCAGAGGAGACTTTGTGCCTTGTGTGAATTTCCCGGACAGGCAGGCGTGAGGGGGAGGAGGAATTATTCTGTCTACGGTCACAGAGATGAGTTCTCCGGAGACGCCAGAGTGACTGTTTCATGACTGGGTGGGGAGACAGGAGGCAAGGCCGGCCATTCCCTGGGGCAGGTGTGAGGCAGTGCTGGACCAGTTCTGGAGAGGATCCCAGGAAGGCCACAACTATGCAAAAAATTACTGTGTTTGTCCAGGGCCACACGAACAGCCGGACTTCTCAGAGCCCCAAGGGGCCACCAGACGGGCAGACAGTGCAATCAGCCCAGTTTACAGATGCGAAGACTGAGGCTCTGAGGGGGCTCACTACCTGCCAGGATCGCAGTCAGCAAGGCAGTGCTAGCGCCAGGGCTTGAACCCAGGTCTCTGGCGCTGAAGTTCATATCTTCCAGACACCTCCTCCTAAGCGACCCCATGGGGGTCCTGTGTCTGTAGGCAGCCAGGGAGGGGACCGCCCAGGCAAACGGGCTGTGGTTCCTGTCTTGGACCGCCAGGCAGGACCCTCTGCCCGCAGCTCACTGCCTGCTTTCCCCTCCACGAGTGCATCTTCCACGTTGGAGCAGGGGCAGGGTTGGAGTGGGGAGGAGGTGGCATCTGTTGGGATCTCCAGTCCCGGGCTGGCCTTGGCCTTGGCAAGGCTCCAGGCTTCATAGGGAGCCCCGAGGTGCCTGGTGGACGTCCAGCTGTCTCCCCTGAGAGATCACAGGAAAGGAGCCAGCTAGCGGTGGCTAGACCCTGAACCTGCCCTGGGGTCTCCTTCCCTGACGGCATTGCACTCCCCTGGTGGAATCTGCAGTGACTGGCCGGTGAGAGCAGGGGCTCTCGGTGACGTGTCATCATGGCACCCTTTGGGGCTGCTCAAGAACGTTCACATTTCTTTCATCCCAGGTTCATGGTAGGAGGTGACATCTCCGTCTGCTTCAAATTTGTCCGGGTTTCAAGCCTGATGCTGGCCCCTGACCCGCAGGGGCAGCACAAGCACTCCCTAACAAGGCGAACGGGAGAGGTAAGGTTGACAGGTGATGAACACACCACAAGCACCAGTGAGTTCCGTTGAAGCAGGAACTGCCCTATTGAGGAAGCTTACAGGCTTATAAAGCTTATGAAGGACATGCGCAGTAGGGGAGCCAATCAGCGAAAAGGTCATGCAGGCGTGGGTGGAGCACGCACAGGGGCACCTTAAACAAAGTGTAGGGATCACGCGCTGTCCACGTGTCCGGAACTGAAGCGGACCTATCCCTGCCGGTGCTCTGATCTTAACCACAGCAGCTGCAGACACGCCCCTCGAACACCCCACCCCACCCCCGCGCCATATTGTAATGGAGATTTTAGGCAGTGCCCAACAAAATTAGCATGGGGGGGGGGGGCTTGTTCTGGTCAATGATGAAGGCAGGGATGTGGAAAGTCACTCTCAGGCAGAAGTTTTAAGAGCCCACATGGGGTCTGCTGCCTTCTCTGTCTGTGTCTCCAAGGTCCTGGAGACACCTGCTGAGACGACATCTGTGTCACACTGGGTCACTGTGTGACTCCGAGGCACGGGTCGCCCAGGGGACTCACTGTGGACATGTCACATAGGTGAAAAGTAAGCCTTAGCGTTCCAAGCCTGCATAGCCTGGGATCGTCTCCTGACAGGTACAGACACAATCTGACCAATAAAACCCTGACCGAGGACCAGGACTTTAGAATTAGGGCCTCCCTGGGGCCGGCGCTGTGGCGTAGCAGGTAAAGCTGCTGCCTCAGTGCTGGCATCCCATATGGGCAACAGTTTGAGTCCCGGCTGCTTCATGTCTGATCCAGCTCTCTTCTGTGGCCTGGGAAAGCAGTAGAAGATGGCCTGAGTCCTTGGGCCGCTACACCCATGTGGGAGACCTGGAAGAAGCTCCTGGCTCCTGGCTTTGGATCAGCTCAGCTCCGGCCATTGGGGAATGAACCAGCGGATGGAAGATCTTTCTCTCTCTCTCTCTCTCTGCCTCTCTGTAATTCTGCCTTTCAAATAAATAAATAAATCTTAAAAAAAAAAAAAGAGTTAGGGCTTCCCTATTGGACTGGGCCCCTGAGATCCAAGCCTGGCTCTTATTTTTCCATGGGATTGTGGAAGTAGAGAAATCATTTTTCTTAAAAAAAAAGTTTTTTCAAAATTATTTTTCATTTACTTGAGAGGCAGACAGATGAAGCGGGGGGGGGGGGGGAAGAAAAGCTGCCCATCTGCTGGGTTCACTCCCTAAATGCCTGCAGCTGCTAGGACTGGGCTGAGTCCCAAGCCAGGCGCTCACTCTGGGTCTCCCACACGGGTGGCGGCAATCTAAGTACTTGAGCCATCATGCTGTCTCCCAGGGTGAGCATCTGTAGGAAGCTGGATGTGGAGCTGGGCACTGAACCCAGGCATTCCAATGTGGGTTGGGGGCATCTCAACTGTTAGGCTAAACACCTGCTCCTCATTTTTCAGAAAGGCGAGAGCAGGCTCCTGAGAAGGAGAGACACAGAGACTTCCTCAGCATTCTATTTCCCGCCTAAAATCTGCATGCGTAAGAAGTCCGTGCCGGATGAAACCTTGTCCCTTCCCACAACGCAGGCTTACGCGGGTGCAGGCTGATTGCAGCCGACCATCCTAACACAAAGATGAAAGCGGACTCGAGACAAGCCCCCACTTTACAGGCGAGGCAGGGGAGGCTCAGAGTGGGTCACGTGACTTGTCCACGGGCATAGGGCCACTAAGGACAAATATTCACTTGCTCCCTTTCGTGGTAAGGTAATTCAAGCAGTAAAGATAAAACATGTCTTTCTCTCTTTCCCAACCCCAATGCTGTAAAAGCAACTGCTCATCAGTTAGGTGGGTGCCTCACTCCCCCCACCCCCGCAAGGTGATTGTATGAGGAGGGGGGCCTTTGGGAGGTGACAAGGTCATGAGCTCCATCCCCCCATCATGAATGGGGTCAGCCCTTATAAAAGAGGCCCCCCGGAGTTAGTCTGTCTCCCCAGCTTTGGGCAGACACAGCGAGGGGACGTGGCCTGTGAGGCAGGGGGCGGGCTCTCGCCGGACATTGCTTCTGCTGGCGCCTTTGTCTTGAACCAGCCGCCTCCAGAGCTGTGAGCCATAAATTCCATCGTTTATAAGACACCCGCTGTAAGGAATTCGTCAGAGCGGCCCAGACTGACTAAGACAGTGAGCAGTGCAGAGCCCTTTCCAAAAAATGTCTTTGTAACATAAATAGCACGCTCACAGAGTTGATTGGAAAAATGGGATTATGTTGTACCCGTTTTCCTGAAATTTATCTTCTTCACACATCGGAGTGTTGACACTGCCAAATCCCTTGGTCCCCACTCAGTCTGGTGCCAGGGAGGGAGATGGGGGGGGGGGGCAGGAGCCACCTGGAGCCCTGGGGTCAAGGGCGGAGCCTTCCAGAACTCTGGCTCAGTCTCTTCGGAGGGTCCCAACAGCCCCTCTGCCTGGTGCCAACCGGGAGGGGTTTGGCTTTTTGTTTCAAGGGAAATCTGTTCCCTGCTGAGTCCTCCTACTAGCCCAGCCCTTCCCATTAATTCCTGGGACAAATTGCTTTTAGTGCCTTCCTGCCTCCCACAACGGAGCAGGCAGGAGGGAGCCGCCTCTGCGGGCTGGGGGTGTAGCTCTCTGATTTCCCACGGTTCGGTTCGCAGTGGGGGCTTCAGCAGCCCCACCCACCGGCTCTGCAGAAGGCCGGCCACAAATGCCCTCACTGACCAGGAAGACCCCACAGGCAGAGACCCCAGGGCTGGGGGCACGAAGGGAACTGGGAGGAAGCCAAAACCGCCAGAGGCAGGCAATTAAAGGAGGGGGTTGAGCTTTTTTCAATTAACACGCTCCTCCCCCGCTGCCAGAAGCAGATAATTAACGGATTAGCAAGGCTGTTAGCTGCCAGGGAGGATGGGGGCAGGCGGTGGGGGTGGGGGAGGCTCCAGGCTCCAGCATCCACAGGAATGAGAAAGAATCTTTGGGTTCCTGACCCGAGGCTGCCTGGTGGAATCCGGCAGAGACACAGTGCGCAGGCTGGAAGGGGTCGGGACAGCAGGCAGCTGAGGAGTGGATTTCTGGGGGTCATGGTGTTGATGTCCACGGAGTGTGCACATCACCGTGCAGTCCACAAGTTGGCACCATTGTTTTTGGGGAGGCTGCATAACACAGGGCTGAGAGCCAGGACTCCCACATCAGACACCCGAGTTCAAGTCCGATTCTTACTTCCCAGCTGTGGGGGCTCATCAGACACCCCGGTTGCTCTCCCAGACTTCTCAGCGCCTTTCTCCTTGAGCAGGGTCATGCCAAAGCACAAAAGAGCCAGTGTGCAGCCTCCATGTGTTCTTCCCCTGCCAGGGAGTTTGGGAGGCCACCAGTCCAGAGGGTGGAGCTGTTAGCTGGCCTGCAGCCAGGAGCCACCTGCATGGGACAGGGTCCCCCGCCTGCCCCATGAGACATGGGGAGGGAGCGAGCAGCGAGCTGCTGTTTCAGCAGCGTCACCAAACCTGCCCTATTGCATGGGGACCCTAGCCTCAGTCCTGTCATCTGTAAAGTGGGTAAGAAGGAGCCCCAGCTTGAACGATCACTGTTTAGCTAAGATCATATATTTGTATATGTATATAGGTTGACTAAAGGTTATGCTCCGCTCTTGGACCCCACATCCCCTCCACATAAGAGGACAGTTGCCTTGGGCCAAATCAGTGGCCAGGGACGTTGGATTGGCTACGACTAGTGGGTAGAACTCTGATAGTGCAGAGCATGTCTCAGGGTTGAGCTCCTGTGGGCGTGGGCAAGGTCCATGGGATGCTGGAGGCCTGGGCTGTGCCCTCCTGGGGAGGCCTGGCCAGCTCTCTTGTGTCTGGAGAAAGGCTGAGGCCTGCACTTCCATCCAGGGAGGGCTGGCGGGGCCTCCGTGAGGTCTCCCCTTGGTTCTCGAAGGCCCCAGGCCAGAGGGGAGTCTTGTGACTCCCTCGGCAGCACAAGCTTTCCCTTGGTCCGTGTCCATAAGCAGGCTTTCTCAGCTAGGACTGAATCCTGTAAACTAAGTTGTAAAAGGTTTTTTTTTTGTTTGTTTGTTTGTTTTAATTTATTTAAGAAGAGAGAGGGAGAGAGAGAAATCGATCTCCCATCTGCTGGTTCATCCCCCAAATGCCTGCAGCTGCTGGGACTAGATCATGCCAAAGCCAAGAGCTGAGAATTCGATCCAGGTCTCCCACAAAGGTGGCAAGGACCCAAGTACTTAAGCAGCCTCGCTCAAGTCTCTCTTGCTGTTATAAAGCCACAGGCCCAGGGGATTGGACCCTTGGGGCCTCATCTAATTTTAATCACCTCCAAACACCTCAGTCAGATGAAGTCCCCACCTTCTGGACAGCTCGCAATGGGCACTCAGTTCCAATGTGAATCTTTGGGGGGATGTTAAAACCATGGCCCAGCTCTGCTTCCCTCTCAGCCACCCCCTTCCCAGGCTCAGTGCTGAGCCTGCACCCCTGAAAGAGGCCGGGCGGGGGGGGGGGGAACAGCTGTGGCCAGGTGACTGTCCTCATGCCTGCCTTCCTCCAGTGGCCTGCTCCCTGCTGTTTCTGTTTGGCCTACAAGATCAAACAGATTTTTTTCTCTCTCTCTAGCTGATCTCATTTCTCCTGGAGTTTCTGATGCCCTGTGTGCAAAGCCTGAGCAACTGTTTTCTGTTCCCTTTCTGAATACGAAGGCTTCACATACTCGCTCTGTAGTTGGCTCCCTGCTCCGAGCTCACCTGATCCTTTAGAGGCAAAATGTTCTCGGCAGCAGCTTTTAACAATTCCCTGCTCAGCCTGTGCATATTCCATCGGGACTCTGCCTGCGCCCCTGCAGCCGGCAGCCTGAAGCTCGCTTTGTTCGAGCCCTGCCTGCCCCGCATGGCTGGGTCAACAGCTCTGGGCTTTGAGATTCAGAAATTCAATGAGTGACCTCCTGTCCAGCGAGGATCCCTGGCTGGGGATGAGCAAGGGTTGGCAGCTTCCCCTGTCTGGGCCACAAAGGATTTCCTGTTCTGGCTAATGCCAAGGGGTTGCCACCCTCACAGTCAGAGGTGTCGCCACCAGGCCTGTGCTGTCCGGGCCACTGGCCACGTGTGGCTCTGCAGGGCTTCACGTGGGACCAGAACGACTGAGATGTGCTGTGAGTATGAGATGCACACTGGACTCTGAAGATGGTGTGTGAACACATGCGAAATATCTAATTCATGCTTTTACCTTGATTACCGGTGGAAATGATGCTGTTTTGAATATAGTGAGTTAAGCAGACAAAGGGTCTTCAAAAAGTTCATGGAAAATGTGTATTATGAAAAACCTATGCGTGGATTTCAAATACTCTCCTTCCCTCCCTCCTTCCCTCCCTCCCTTCCTTCACAGAGAGACCCCTCATCTGCTGGTTCACCCCCCAAATGCCCTCCATGGCCCCATGCTGGGCAGAAACTGGGAGCTGGGAACTCCATCCAGGTCTCCCACGTGTGGGTGGCAGGGACCCAATTACTTGAGCCATCGCTGCCGCCTACCAAGGTCTGCACCCGCAGGAAGCAGGACACCAGACCCGGCACTCGGACAGGGGAGGCGGCCTCTTTGCTGGCGTCCTCACCGCCATGCCAAATGCCCACCCCACCAAGCTTCTTTTCATCACAGTTTTCTGCAAACTTACTGGAGTGCCCTTGCAAGTTGGGAAGTTTTCTACCACCTGAGATCAGAAGAGCCTTGAACAAGCCCCTCTTCCCACACCTGCCCCACGTGGAAGGGAAGGCTGAGCCGGCCCCGGACCTGCAGGGGCCCTCCAGGATGCATCTTCCTCCCTCCCTTTGTGCATGCTGAGCTGGGAGTGCACACTGAGCTGCCCAGGGTCACAGCAGGAGACAACACTGGGTCCCAGGTGGTCTGATGCAGGCCTCTCTGTCTACCCTCTCCCCTCCCTCCTCTCTCACAAAGCAAACGCTGACTACATAACCCCGTGGGACTGACGACAGATATCTTCTGAGCAGGGCTTCCAGGGTGCCTGCTGCCTTCCTGCCAGACCCAGGGGCTCCTCCCCTTTGCCCTTCCCCTTCTTCCTCCCCGCGGCTGGAATCTCTGTGCCAAGGTGTGGCCACCAACTTGTCACCGTGACGGCAGACACTCGCTGAGGATGGCACTTCATGACTCAGCCCTCCCCGGCTGAGACACCGTTGTGATTTGCACTCGCAACTCACCCTCACCTGTGTTCCCTGGGAGCTCTGGTCACGGAGGGAGTTTTCTGATGAGTCGGGAAGGGCTCAGAGGGTCTGTAAGTTCAGCATGCGGTCCGGGGTCCAGTCTTCTCTCAGGGTGGGAAGGGCAGAGGCAAGGTCAGCAGGAACCTGGTGTTCTCGGCACCAGGCACAGTGGATTCTGGGTTCCTTCGTCAGAATGTGAGGAGGCTGGAAACCACTGGAGCCTTTCTTTTTTTAAAGAATTATATTCTTTAATGATTTAAAGAATAATCTTTTTAAAAAATATTTATTTGACAGGTAGAGTTATAGACAGAGAGAGACAGAAAGTCTTCCTTCTGTTGGTTCTCTCCCCAAATGGCTGCTACAGCCGGCGCTGCGCCAATCCAAAGCCAGGAGCCAGGTGCCCCCTCCTGGTCTCCCATGTGGGTGCAGGGCCCAAGCACCTGGGCCATCCTCCACTGCCCTCCCAGGACACAGCAGAGAGCTGGACTGGAAGAGGAGCAACCGGGACTAGAACCCGGTGCCCATTTGGGATGCCGGCACCACAGGCGGAGGATCTACCAAGTGAGCTATGGCGCAGGCCCTGGAATAACCTTTTTTTTTTTTTTTTAAAGAATTATTGTATTTATTTGAAAAACAGAGTTAGAGAGAGTGGGGGGGGGGGAGAGAGAGAGAGAGAGGTGTCTTCGATTCCGCTGGTTCACTCCTCAAGTGACCGCAACGGCCAGAGCTGAGCTGATCTGAAAGCCAGGAGCCAAGAGCTTCTTCAGAGTCTCCCACGTGGGTTCAGGGACCCAAGGACTTGGGCCATCTTCCACTGCTTTCCCAGGCCATAGCAGAGAGCTGGATCAGAAGTGGAGCAGCCGGGTCTCAAACTGGCGCCCATATGGGATGCTGGCACTGCAGGCGGTGGCTTTACCCGCTACACCATGGCGCTGGCCCTGGCAGCCCTCTTGTAATCATGAGCAAGCTGGCCTGAGAACAGCACTAGCCCACGGAGAAGGGCGGCGTGGAAAGACAGGTGAAGACTGTTGCTGTCACGGCAGGATTGAACTAGCAGACCTGGCTGTCCCATCTCTGGGCTGCGTGGCCCAGGAGCTACAGCTCTGGTATTTAAGCCCTTTGACTTCAGCTTCCTATTTCTCACAGCTGAAAGTACTCCTACAAGCAACACGTTTCCCGCAGGTGCAGACCGGCACCAAGCGGTCTCCTGCTCAGGGGGAAAGCAGCACGGCCTGTTCTTTGTCCACACAGCCAGAGCTCAGCCTTGTGTGGCTGGGTGCTCACTACACAGCCACGCTGCTCATCACAGCCATAAAGGCCAAGGACTATGTTCAAAACTCCAGGCAACGGGGAGGCGAGCGTTCCAGAGGAGGGGCCGTGGGCATTGCATAAAAGGCGGCCACTCCCCGACTCTCAGAAACAGTGCTGCCCCCCACCATGGTGCTGCCCGGGCCAGCTTCACCCCCAGTGTGCCCAGAGACAGTGACAGCAGCCACCCACCAGCTGCACAGGGGCCAGGCAGGGCGGGGAGGTTGGTGGCTAGTGCTGGAGAGGACCCAGGCCCTGGGCCCAGGCCAGAAAGGGTTTTTGTTGAGGGCGTGTGACCATTCTCTCTCCTGCTGCTCGGTGCCTGGCGCAGGATGAATACCGGGCAGTTAAGTACTTTGCTGGCAGCCTGATTATATAGATTCGCTTCCGTGGGAGCTTGCTCTTGCAATGACCTGGGACCTCATGAGGGCCCCCGCTCTCCCCAGTCATTTGTGTTGGAAACACTGAGCCCTCCAGCCTCCTTGCTCTTTGGCAGGGCGAAGGGTCTAGAAAGAGGCACTTCTGAAGGGTTTTCTTTCTCAGAGGAAATGCTCCCCCTGAGGTCACCCACCACCAGCTGCACGTGGAGTCTGCCCATCACAGACCCCGGCCCGCCCCTGCTCGGCTCCCAGACACGATGGTCCCTGCTGGCCTTGACTGTCATGCGGGTGCTGGGCAGCCTGGGAACTTGACCTTCTTGTCCAGCTTCATTCCCTGAGATGTCAAGGTCACGTGGCTGAGTTTTGCTGCTGCTGGGAGAGCCCCTTCCTGTCTGCGGGTGTCTGTAGGCCCTGGGCATAGCACGGGATTCTCTGGGCCAAAGAGGGTCAGTGTGTTATTCTATTCTTTGTTACTGTAATGAAATACCTGAGGCAGGTGCAACTTCCAGGGGCCTCGTCTGGCCATGACCTTCTTGCTAGGAGAGTCCCCGTGGTGGCTCAGAGCAACACACGGCGAGAGCCAGCACGTTTGTGTGTGTGTGTATGTGTCTGTGTGTGTATGTGTCTGTGTGTCTGTCTCCCTCTGTCTATAAAGCCACTAGGATTCGCTCATGCTCCACCTTAAACACTGCAGCTGGGTAAAGTTCCCTCCCTCTTAATTCCATTAATCTATGACTTTGGGGATTAAACTTCTGCATGTGTTCATGGAGCAAAGTAGCCATGTTCAAGCCATGGCAGTCAGCCCAGGAGCTTTTGTGGAAACCTCTGGATAGCAACTCCCCCCTCCCCTTACATCTTTGGGTAGTTCGCTGGGAGAGCGTTCACCTGCCACTGCTGGGAGCCACCTTTGCTACTCCAGGACGTGAGCTGCAGAAGGGGGCCTGCACAGAGGAGAGCAGGTGGGAAAGGCATCAAGGGATACAAGATAACATTATTTGAGCACTTGCATCCATCTAAGCCTGCAATCTAGCCTACCTCTGGATTTTTCAGTCACTTGAGTCAATACATTTTCCTTTAAAAAAAAAAAAAAGAGAAACAACTTGAATTCAGCTTTCTGTCACTCATAATCGAACAGTCATGATGTGAAAGCAGGCTTCCCTGTCAGTCTGAGCCAGTCCCTCCTTACTGCCTGTAGGGGACCAAACCCGAGGAACCGCAGCGCTAAGATGGCGCTCATTTCCTGCTTCCGGGTTCTTCTTCCCCGGCAAAGTTTCCCGCGCTACCCCTGAGCTGTCCTATCCTGACACAGCCTTGTAATCATATGATTCGTGACGTGTACTGCGTATATATGCCCCGACCACCGGATGTGCGAGTAGTTCCTGCCCGCCAGAGATCGAGGTCTGATCTCCCGCGCCCTGAGTAATAAAGAGCTCTTCTACGAGACGCCCGGTGTCGGTTTCTTGCTGGACGAGAGCGGCGCCGAGCAGCTGGTGGCCCGTACGGGGAAACGAAAGAGCTTGACTCTCGGCGTGGAAGGTAAGCGAGGTAAGTCTTACCGGCGTGGCCCCGTGAGCGAGGTAGGTCTCACGGGTAAGGGGTGGACGCACCCTATTTTCGAGGAAGTGTTTTCCCTCTTTGTTGAGGAAGTGTTTTCCCTCTTTTATTCATGATGGGCAATGCCCCGAGCCAGTCAAATTTGATTGCCCCGTTAAAGGCGCTACTGCGCAACAAGGGAATTAAAGTCTCTCGATCCACGATTGCTGAATTCCTCGGGAGCATTGACTTCTTTGCTCCGTGGTTCGCTCATACAGGCCAGATCACTCTTAGCTGTTGGGAGAAACTTGGACAGGACCTCCGGCGCACGGCCGAGGACCCTAAAGAACCTGATCTCAATCCCATGGTAATTCCCCTGTGGGACTTGGTTCGAGCATGCCTTCGGGAGGAGGGGTCGACTCGGACGAGCGACCCGGCGCTCGCAGCCGCTCGTGATACCTTTGAGGAAGTCCGTTCTCAGAAGTCCGAGAGCGCTCAGGACCTGATAGAGTTTAAGGAAATTGGGTGTCAGACTTCCCTGGCGGCCCCGGACTCTGAGTCCGGCGCCTCCTCCTCTGACGCGGAGGGGGAGGGCGACAGCCCGCATAAATCACCCCCCCCTTTATATTCGCGGTTGCGTCGAAGGTTGAGAGCCGCTGATGCCGCCCCCGCGGCTCCCCCTGGTGGCTACCCACTTGATTATCAGTCTGAAATCATAGCGCCCCCAGGCGGCAGCACTTTTGATGTTAGGCAGCCAACCCAAGCTCCACCCGCACCGCCGTGGCCGCCTGCCGCCCCGCTTGTCGCTACTGCCCCACCCGTAACAGGGAGGCAATTTCATCGGCAAGCCTGGAAACAACTAAAAGCTGACGCCCCCGGCTCAGCCCATGCTTACCCGGTCTTGGGCCTGGGCACCCGAGAGGTCAGATACGCACCGTTGGACATGGCGGTCCTAAAAAGCCTCAAGCAGGCAGTTTCTGACTACGGTGCCACCGCCCCATTTACTATCTCCCTGCTTGAGTCAGTCGGTCAAGAGGTCTTAACACCCAGTGACTGGACTCAGTTGGCTCGCGCCTGCTTAAGTCCCGGCACATTTCTTCTATGGCAGTCTATGAATGCCGAGTGTTGCCACGATCAGGCGGACGAAAACGCTGAGGACGGCAACCCCGCGTGGAACGCCGACATGCTATTAGGGCGAGGACCCCATCAGGCCGATCAAACACAATACCCAAGACAAGTGTACAGACAAATCTCCGAGTGCGCCCGACGGGCGTGGAGACAGGCGGCCACTTCGGGTGGATCCTCTAGCCACCTTACCAAGATTGTCCAAGGCCTGACCGAACCGTTTGCTGACTTTGTAGCTCGGATACTCGAGGCCGCGTCACGGATATTTCCGTCGGACGCAGACGTAAAACCATTGATCAAATAAATCATATATGAGCAGGCTAATAGTGAGTGTAAAGGCATCCTCCGGCAACATAGAAACAAATCTGTGGATTCTTGGCTGAAGTATTGTAGGGACGCCGGCGGCCCGCTTACTAACGCAGGCCTTGCCGCCATGTTGGCCACCTATAACTCCACACAAAAACAGGGAGGAGGTCAGAGCCAGGGGCGCCCGCGGCCCACGATCTCTTCTGGCCTTTGCTTCCAGTGCCACCAACCTGGTCACAGAAAGCGTGACTGCCCTGCGTTTGCATCTGGGCATTCCCCAGCGCACTCCACAAGTGCAGAGCTCTGCCGCAGGTGCCGCAAGGGCCCTCACAAAGCGGAAGACTGCCGTTCCGCCTTTGATGCCGATGGCAATCCCCTCACCGGTAACAGACAGGGGACAAAAAACGGCCAGAGGGGGCTCCCCGCTCCGGCGAGGGGCCCCCAGGTGAACGCCTACACCTCAGTGCCCCCCCCTCCGCTGTTGCCATACCCTCAACCCCCTCAGGCCGCGCCACCAGTGGCTCCGCAGGCCTGGACCTCTGTGCCGCCTCCCCACTCCTCCTAACACCGGAGATGGGAGTTCAGCTGGTAGAAAGTGATTACTCAGGCCCCTTGCCACCGAATTCGGTTGGGCTTTTGCTAGGCCGATCTTCTGTTGCCCTTCGGGGCCTGACGGTAATTCCCGGTGTGATAGACTCTGATTTTACCGGTAAGATAAAAATCATGGTACAAACATTTCAAGGAACCGTTTTAATTAATACTGGAGATTGCATAGCTCAACTTTTGTTGTTACCCAGTCTTCACTCCCTATTCCCTGCAAGAGGCCCCGCCCGCGGCACGAGTGGTTTCGGGTTCTCCGGAACCAATTTCACTGGCCTGCACATGCTTTTGAACGAACGCCCCATGCTTACCCTGTGGATTAATGGTAAAAGTGTTAAAGGTCTCTTAGATACGGGGGCCGATAAGTCAATTATAGCTGAAAAGGACTGGCCCAAAACATGGCCCACTGACGTCGCTGAACAGACCCTACAGGGGCTTGGCTTCGCCAGCTTTCCAAAGAAAAGCGCGGCCCTTCTACCCTGGCAGGACGACGAGGGTCACTCAGGACATTTTGCCCCTTTCGTTTTGCCCCTTCCGGTTTCACTTTGGGGACGGGACGTGTTAACGGAAATGGACGTTGCCCTAACCACCACTTCCCCCGCGGTGCGTTCCATGCTTCAAAAGATGGGGTATGTCCCGGGAAGAGGCCTCGGCATTCAGTTACAGGGCACGCCCTCTCCTGTCCAGCCCGAACATAAACACAATAGAAATGGTTTGGGTTTTTCTTAGGGGCCACTGCGCTGCCTCCTGCATCTATAAAGCCCCTATCAATATCCTGGTTGGTAGACACACCAGTTTGGATTCCGCAGTGGCCCCTGTCACAGG
Source organism: Lepus europaeus (assembly GCF_033115175.1). Taxonomy (NCBI): domain Eukaryota; kingdom Metazoa; phylum Chordata; class Mammalia; order Lagomorpha; family Leporidae; genus Lepus; species Lepus europaeus. Next base: position 86,027,624 of record NC_084839.1, on the reverse strand, counting down.
AAAAATTGGAGGCAGTCAAAAAGCTCGTTCACGAGCAGGCTCAGGCGGGACATCTGATCCCATCTACCTCCCCATGGAACACGCCTATTTTCGCAATTCGAAAAAGAACAGGAAAATGGAGACTTTTACACGATCTTAGAGCAGTCAATGCGCAAATGCAGCCCATGGGCCCGGTGCAGAGAGGCCTTCCGCTACTTTCTGCACTCCCAAAAAATTGGCCCGTGATTGTCATCGACCTCAAGGACTGCTTTTTTTCCATTCCTTTATGTAAAGAGGACACTCCCCGTTTTGCCTTTACTGTCCCTACTACTAACCAACAGGAACCAGATAAACGCTGGGAATGGGTGGTCCTACCTCAAGGAATGACAAACAGTCCTACCATGTGCCAAATCTATGTTGCTCGTGTGCTTGACCCAATTAGAGACCTGTTTCCTGACTGCAAGTGTCTCCATTACATGGACGACCTGTTATGCGCTGCTCCTACAAAGGACAGGCTTCGGGCCCTGTACGGCGGGTTGCAACGAGCGCTGCAAGACTCAGGATTGTCTATCTCCCCTGAAAAGGTGCAGGTGTCCTCCGTGGTCACATACCTTGGAACCACGGTCACACCCACCCACACCAAACCTGTAAAGTTGCATATTAAATATCCGAATGTTTCCACGCTCAACGATTTACAAAAACTTCTGGGGGATATCAATTGGATTAGGCCTTTCCTTCGCATCCCCAACGCCACCCTGCAGCCTCTTTTTGACGTCCTAAAGGGGGATCCTAGTCTCACTTCTCCACGAGAACTTACTTCTGAAGCAAAACAAGCATTGCTGGCCGTTAACGAAGCGCTCAGCGAGGCCGCACTTAAGCGGTGGGACCCGTCTGGAGACCTCACCCTGTGGGTCCTCTCCACGCCCAAACAGCCCACGGGCGTTCTCTGGCAAGACGGCCCCCTTCTTTGGATCCACCCCTCGGTGTCACCCACTAGATCCCTCGCCCATTATCCCTCCATGGTGGCGGACGTTGCGCTTATGGCAAACCAGAAGGCTATCCAGCATTTTGGTAGCGAGCCATCTACTATTGTTGTGCCATATTCTGCAGAGCAGGTGCGTGTTCTCACTGCTTGCACTGATTCTTGGTCAATCCTGGCCTGCTCAGTTTCCGCTACAATTACCAACAGAACCCCTCGCGACCCTCTGTTAACCTTCATACAGTCTCACCCCGTAATTTTCCCCAAAATTACATCCTCCAAACCGCTCCCCGAAGCCGTAGTGGTGTACACCGACGGTTCCAATACCGGAGTCGGTGCTTATGTTGCTACCGGAAGCAAGCCGAAAGCCTTTCAGTTTGCGACTGACTCTCCCCAAATAACTGAGCTCCTCATAGTTAATCAGGTACTTTTAGATTTCCCGGAGCCTGTAAACATTGTTTCCGATTCCCACTATGTGGTGAATGCGGTTTCCATATTAGAAACCGTGGGCAGTGTTAGTACATCATCCCCTGTGAGTAATGTTTTCCTCACCCTCCAGCAAGCCATTTGGAATCGGCCCGCTGCCTTTCACATTACCCACATAAGGGCCCATTCTTCCCTGCCGGGGCCTATGGCATTGGGCAATTCCATGGCAGATCTGGCCACACGCCCGGTGTGGATATTCCACTTAGCCTCCCCTGAACAACAAGCCACCTACTTTCATTCGGAATTTCATGTCAATGCCAAAACACTTGCCGCCAAATTTAACCTCCCCCGTGCAATCGCTCGTGATATTGTTCGTCGTTGCGCAGCTTGTCCTACCTTAACCGCTGTCCCATCTTTAGGAGTTAACCCCCGAGGACTCCTGCCAGGACATGTGTGGCAAATGGACGTCACTCATATTCCAGAGTTTGGAAAGATAAAATATGTCCACGTGTCTGTCGACACGTGCTCCCAAATTATTTATGCCTCTCTGGAGACCGGCGAGCGTGTCTCCCATGTCATCGGCCATTGTCTTGCGGCTTGGGCGGCATGGGGCAAACCCAAAATTATAAAGACCGACAACGGACCTGCCTATACTTCCACTTCATTCCAACAATTTTGCTCACGCATGCAAGTCCAACATAAGACCGGAATCCCCTACAACCCCCAAGGTCAGGGTATTATCGAAAGAGCGCACAGAACGCTCAAGGCTTTCCTTTCTAAGCAGAAGGAGGGAATTGCAGCGGGCAAGACACCCCGCATGCGCCTCTCCCTCGCATTATTTACCTTAAATTTTTTAAATTTGACGGATCAGTCTATGCCCCCCGCTGAAAGACACATGATAAAGGAACCCCCTGCACGAGGATTTGTCCGCTGGAAAGATATCCTTACGGGATTATGGCACGGCCCGGACCCAGTACTATGCTGGAACCGAGGCGCAGTTTGTGTTTTCCCACAGGAGACGGGAAGAGAACCCCTTTGGGTCCCGGAGCGATTGGTGAGGAAAGCGGATCCACCGACAGAAGAACCAACACCCTCGCCACAAGACCGACCGCCGGAGGAGCCACCCTCGTCATCAACGGGTGATACCTCCCCCGAGGCTAATAAACCTCAACCCACCTCCTGAGGATGTTGGGCCGTAAACCGGCCGTCGCCCTTCTCTTTCTGGGTCTTATCCTCCTCCCTAGCTCTCATGCAGGCTTAGATGCCCCTGCCCACCGACAACAGGCCTACTTGCAGTACCGCAATAATCCCTGTAGCTGCCCAGTCTCTGCAGACAGCCTACGAGGCATACACCCCTTGAGCTCGACTGACTGTGGGGACAAAACCGTTTATAAGGTATCCTGGGGTTGCGTGGCCATTCCCAAGCCTCGCCCCCATCCCTCGAGTGGTCCCCCACCGCCATGCCCATGCTCCTCCTCCTTTCTCGCGTCCGTACGTAGTTCTTGTTACAAGTCATTCTCTACATGCACCTATCAAAACCGCACTTATTTTACTGCGTCGCTGTTGCCTTCACCGGCATTGCGGCCTGTCTTTCTCGATTCGGGACCTTTTGTTCAGGCCCCTTGCCCCGCCCACTCCAGCCCTTCTGTCGTCTGTTGGGGAGTGGGGGCACCCATATATGTCTCTGATGGTGGAGGTCCTCAGGACCAAGCTCGCCAGAATGACCTATGACCGTGCCCCCACCGAAGACTAGCCCGCCCCTCCTGACGCATTGTACTCCCGCCTTCCTCGTATTGTTTGGTCCCTAGTCTTCTCCCCAATTGGGCATAACCCCGTCCTCCGACCGGGAGTAAAAGACCGAGGCATGCGAGATCAAGGATACCGCAGCGAGCGTTCACCCGGAGGTTCCGGGGGCCTCGGGAGAGTATATGCATGTGCATACGGGGGTGGTCCCAACCCGTCCCAGAAAAAGGGAAACTAAGGGCAAAAGTGAGGCCAAGGGTTGCGGCCGAACCTTTGGTGTATCACAATATGCCCACCGGCACACTGGGCATGCACCTCTGCTCTCTGTCCGGTCGCTGATATCCCGGCCGCCACGGCCGTCGGAGGCTGATTTGCGGAAAATAAAAAGGAGGGAGATGTAGGGGACCAAACCCGAGGAACCGCAGCGCTAAGATGGCGCTCATTTCCTGCTTCCGGGTTCTTCTTCCCCGGCAAAGTTTCCCGCGCTACCCCTGAGCTGTCCTATCCTGACACAGCCTTGTAATCATATGATTCGTGACGTGTACTGCGTATATATGCCCCGACCACCGGATGTGCGAGTAGTTCCTGCCCGCCAGAGATCGAGGTCTGATCTCCCGCGCCCTGAGTAATAAAGAGCTCTTCTACGAGACGCCCGGTGTCGGTTTCTTGCTGGACGAGAGCGGCGCCGAGCACTGCCCCCTCCAGGCCGCTCTCACTGCCCCACCCCTACTGTGTTAGCATTTGCTGCTTATGCACCTGCGTGGAGGCCCTTCTAAAGCCAAAGCCAGGAGCCAGGAACTCCAACTGGCTCTCCCATGTAGTTGTCAGGAACATAAGTACTTGGACCATCATCTACTGCTTTCCCTGGAGCATCAGAAGGGAGCTATGTTGGAAGTGGAGCAGCCTAGACTCGAACTCACACTCCCATGTGGGATGTTAGCATAGCAAGTGGTGGCTTAACCTGCTGTGCCACAATGCTGGACCTCCTTTTATCCCTCTAAGTTTCATTTATTTGAAAAATGAAATGATAGAGATAGATATAGATAGATAGAATATTCTATAAGCTGGTTCACTCCTCAAATAGCCACAACAGCTGAGACTGAGCCGCGCTGAAGCCAGGAGCCAGGAACTCCATCTGGGTCTCCCACATCCTCCTTACTCAGGCCACTGACTCAAATGCCAGTCTCCTCTGGATACCCCCTTATAGACAGTTCTGGAAATAATGTTTTACCAGCTATCTGGGTGTCCTTAACCCAGTCAGGTTGACATCTAAAAGTGACCATTATGTCTCCCTTCTCCGACTTCCCTTGTGATCGCCAGGGAGGGGGCGGGAGCCCGTCTGCCTAGCCCAATGCCAGGTCCAGTCTGTCTCCAGATGCTGCACAGCAGGAAGGCCCACCGTTGCATTCAGAGAGTGCCCTCCCCCAGCCACAGGGAGGCCTTTTGTCCCTCTGAGCCCAGGAGGCCAGTTATGTTCATCTGGACACTTTGGGGCACATGTTCTGGCCTGAGTCTGGGGTGGGGAACCCAACACCCAGTTCAGATTGCGTGGGGCCCTGCCGGTTGAGTTTCTGGTTCTCCCAGAGTCATGTCAGTCAAAGTCAGTGGGCAGGGCAGCTGTGACGTCACAGTCCTGCGTCTTTTGCGACTGCCTCAAGAAAAGCAACTGAGTTCTCAGAACCCTACGTAAGATCCAGCAGCAACAGCCGCCACCATCCCCAGACACGTTTCTTTAAGGAGCACCATATCTGAGGCCAGGGCTCTGCTGGTGACCAAGCTGGTCACCGTCCAAGCAACTTTCCATCTGAAGCATCTGCCTCGGGCCACTTCTCAGCATTAGATCTCCCTAAGAAGGAGGGGTGGGGACATTCTGCCCACTGCAAACTTCAATTGCCTACACAGATGGTGTAACTCAAGGCTGCCCCCCAAGGAAGCAGCTTACATCTAAATAAAGGCTCCCCCACACCCCTCTCTAAGCTTCAGAATCACCAGGTCTGGTTGTGGCCAGGACACCCTGATACAAAAGAAAGCTACAACGGGACACAAGGTAGACTCTGCAAATCCTAGGACTTAAAGTGAGTGGACCCAGATATGCAGCCTGCATCAGCACATAACGGTACAAAGAAGGGAGATGGCTACATCAGGAAACGTAGGCTCGGGGTAGTCACAGCAAGGGTGGTGAGTCAGAGAGAAGGCAGCTGCGAGAACCAGCTTCTGCTAGCGTGGGCCCAGCAAGGCTCACATACAGACTTTTGTTCCTGCAATGTCACGAGGTTCTGAAACGATGGAATCTTCTGGCATGTCAGGTGGGCTCATTACATGGGCGGCAGTGCAAGGACAATGCATCATTCCCTCATTCTTTTATTTTGTACTGCATGCCTACCGCTTGCCAGTCTCCTGCTGGGTGTTGGGAACAATCCAAAGATGAATGAACCTGTAAGGTCTCCGTTCACACGGAGCTTAGGGCTGAGACAGCAGCTGGGTATTAACCAATCATAAGAACGAACACTCTGTCACAGACCCAGCTGAAACCTAGGCGCCTTGTGGGTGCGGGAGATCCCTGACTGTGGTCTGGAGTTCTAATTAACAAGAGCGGTAACACTGGGAAGCCTGGCTTGCTTTTTATGACTTCAAGCTGGGTCTAGCGGTCTTTATTTTCTAAGCGTCCCCAACTCAGAATTTTCCTAAAGCCTAAACTCTAGCTTAGTGGTGTGTGGACCCTGGGAACCTCTTTCACTACAGCCTGGCAAACCATGAGGCCTTCTCCAGTTTCTGGGTACCCTATGTTTCACACAGGCGTCCTCATGGAATCAAACAGAACCACCCCAGGAATACGCCCACAACCCCAGCAGCCCGCTAGCGATGGCCACGGGGTCTGCCCAGAGCACAGGTCACGTGGCCACAGGGAATGCGGCAAGACGCACGACGCACGGGGCGGGGCTTCGGTCTCAGCGTGCATTCCAATTGGCTCTCAGAGCTGCCATCGTGATCAGCCCACCCGCCCCTTCCGGCCGCCTCACTAGGCCACGCCTTTGGCGGGAGTCGGCGGTAGGTGTGAGGTGAGGGCCACGGTCTCCGCTCCTGGAATGTGTTAGGTCGGACTAGGCCCCCAGTTATTCAGGGGCCTTCCCACTTCGAGGGCTGGGCTGGTGGGCCTTTCATTGGCTGCGGGGGGTTGGGTGGGTTGGTGCGTCGGCCATGTGGGTCATGTCGGGCAAATAAGCCCCTCTGAAGGACCCGGGTCTGTGAATAGTCCTGGGGAGCCCTGTTTCACATCGCCCGTGGCCCCCCATCACCCTAGACCCAGAGAGGGACGCCCGGATGGGATGTTTGACCTTGGTCAGTGGAGGCGGGCGCCCTTCGTCCATCTTGGGGGCTCCGGGACCAAGCGAGGGACCTGACTTCTGAGGGGTAGGGGCTGTGGGCTGCGGAGGCCGTGTTCAAGCTGAGCTCGAGAGCATGTGTTCTTCTGTGGGTCTTTGTGGGGCAGAGCGTTCTGGATCGGGGACCGGCTTTGGGTTTTATCCTCCGATCAAGGGCTGCACACGCAGACATGCACAGGGCCCCCCCGACATCAAGTATAATCAACGCGGGGGCACGCAGGAGGGCTCCTGCCACCTGGTTAAAGAGGCAGTGGTGGCCCGGCCACAGCCGGCTGCGGCCCTGTGGGATGCGTGCTCCGAGATGCCAGGGCTCGGATTTTCGTTTCAATAATAGCAGCTGGAAACTATTGTTGATTTTTTTTTTTTATGTAACATGCTCTCTGGCTTTAAATGTTGGTCTTTAATTCATGAATTTTTAGCACATTGTATAGCTAAAGGATGGAGATATATTATTATGAAGTGTATCTGTTCCTCGGGATGCCAGCGTGCAGTGTCCTGGGTGAGGAGCTACAGACGGACAGGTCTCTGTTTTGGGGACTTGGGTGCCAGAAAAGGAAGTTCCAGAACTGACTTCAGACTGTGAGAGCTGAGTCGCTGGCTTAATTGGGAGATGGAGAAGTCACCCGCTGCCCTATCTTTTACTCTGTCCCTTTAAAACAAGCACAGATCTAGGGCGGCTGGCTTTGGGAACTGGGGGTGAGCTGCCTGTGCGGTGGGGCAGACACCTCCTTGCAAACCAGGCAGGTTTGCAGCCTGGCTTGGGGCCTCGCTCTGCTGAGTGTGTGAATGGGGCTCTGAGCCATTTTCAGACCGGGCCTTTGGGATGGGCTCCTCAGAACCAGTGTCCTATAACAGACTTGGTCTTACTCTTACTTGGTCTCGTTGTTCTAAACTGTGGTAACTGAGGAGAAGCAGAGAGGAGAGCCTGAGGAATTCTTTATTTTATATTTTATTAACGTGTAATACTTGTACGTCCTTACGGGGTACAGTGCAATGTAGCAACATATGTACAGTGTGAAGTGATCACTAGGTAACTAGCATCTCCATTTCTGTATCGTATCTTTAGCTTTGGAGCCTATAATGCATTGCTGTGAACTAAAGTTGCCCCACTGTGCTGTGGAGTCCTAGAGCTTGTAACTTCTGCACGTGTCTGGCACCCATTATCCAGCCTCCCTGTAGCCCCCTCTCCCCAGTCCTTCCAGTCTCTGCTAATGTTCTTCTAAGTTCAGCTCGACTTTTGACAGAAACTTCCACATAGGAGAGAACATACAGTAATTGTCTTTCTGTGTCTGGCTTTTTTTCTTAACCTAATGATCTCCAGTTTATTTATTTTGCTGCAGATGTCAGAATTTCACTCCTCTTCATGGCTGAACAGTATTTTGTTTGTGTACACCATGTTTTCTTTTTTTTTTTTTTATTTTTTTGATAGGCAGAGTTAGACAGTGAGAGAGAGACAGAGAGAAAGGTCTTCCTTCCGTTGGTTCAACCCCCAGATGGCTGCTATGGCTGGTGCTGCACCGATCTGAAGCCAGGAACCAGGTACTTCCTCCTGGTCTCCCATGCGGGTGCAGGGCTCAAGGACTTGGGCCATCCTCCACTGCCTTCCCGGGCCACAGCAGAGAGCTGGACTGGAAGAGGGGCAACCAGGACAGAATCCAGCATCCCAACTGGGACTAGAACCCGGTGTGCCGGCATTGCAGGCGGAGGATTAGCCTAGTGAGCCATGGCGCCGGCCTCTTTTTTTTTTTTTTTTTAAATATTTACTTATTTGAAAGGTAGAGTTATGGAGAGGCAGAGGCAAGGGGTAGGGGGGGGGTCTTCCATCTGCTGGTTCACTCCTCAAATGGCTGCAGTGGCTGGAGCTGTGCCAATCTGAAGCCCGGAGCTTCTTTCGAGTCTCTCGCGTGGGTACAGGGGCCCAAGGACTTGGGCCATCTTCTACTGCTTTCCCAGGCCACAGCAGAGAGCTGGATCAGAAGTGGAGCAGCCGGGACTTGAACCAGTGCCCATATGGGATGCCGGCACTGCAGGCAGAAGCTTCACCCACTACACCATAGTGCCGGCCGCACCATGTTTTCTTGATCCATTCATCTATCAGTAGACATCTAGATTGATTCCATATTTTAGATACTGTGAATAGTGCTGCAGCAAACATGGGAGTGCAGGTATCTCTTTTATATTCTGACTACATTTCCTCTGGGTAGCTGGGTCATGTGACAGATCTCTTTTTAGTTTTCTGAGAAACCTCCCTATTGTTCTCTGTAATGGTTGTCCTAGTTTGCATTCCCACCAACAGTATATAAGGGTTCCCTTGTCTCCACATCCTCACCAGCATTTGTTAATTTTTATCTTTTTGATTATAACCACTGTGATTGGAATGGCTCATTGTGGTTTTCATTTGCATTTACCTGGTAGCTAGTATTAATTGCATAGGTATTCATGTATTTGTTAGTCATTTGTATTTCTTCTGTTTTGCAAAAGTTGTTTACTTTTATTTATTTGGAAGGCAGAGAGAGAGAGAGAGAGAGAGATCTCTTCCATCTGCTGGCTCACTCCCTGAATGCCCACAACAGCTGAGGTGGGGCCAGGCCAAAGCCAGGCAGCCAGAACTCAGTCTAGGTATCCTACACAAGGCTGGGACCCAAGTACTTGAGCCATCACCCAGGCCTCCCAGAGTGTGCATGAATAGGAACTGGATCAGAAGCAGTCAGGACTCAGGCACTCCGGAATGGGGTACAGGCACCCTAGCGACGTCTTACTGCTGCACTGAATGCCCATCCGTGTATGTCTTTTTTGGGAAATGTCTCCTCAGATAATTCGCCCAGTTCATAACTGGATTGTTATCCTTTGAGTGCTTTATACATTGCAGATATTAGTCCCTTGTCAGATGAGTGGTCTAAATATTCTCTCCCATTCTGTCAGTCGTCTTCACTCTGGTGATTATTTCCTTTGCTGTGCAGAAGCTTCTTAGTGTGAGATAGTCCCACTCGTCTTGTTTCACTTTTGTTGCTTGTGCTTTTGGGTCTTACCTAAACTATCATTGATCATGCCAGTCGTATGATCATACCAATTATATTACACCAATGTCTTGAAGTGTTTCTGTTATGTTTTCTTTAAGTACTTTCACAGTTTCCGGTTTTACATTTTGTCTTTGATCTGTTTTGAGTTGATTTGTGCATCGAATGAGAGTTTGGGATGGAGCGTCAGACATCTGCCTAAAGGTATCCAGTTTTCCCAGCACTGTTTACTGAAAAGTCAGCCTTCTCCAGTGTGTGTCTTTGGTGCTGAGCCCGAGGAGTTCCTGGAAGTTAGAATCAGTCACCTGGCTTTTCCTGGGGCCTTCTTCCATGTATAGAGATGGTCAGCCACAGCTCTTGTCCTCAAGAGACTTTCAGATGCTGTGGGGAGGTGCAGTGTTAACCCTGGAGGAGGGCTTCACATGGCTCCTTGCCCAGCAGACTTGGGCTGGAGAACCCCAGGAGGAGAGGGAGAACCTAGAAGGTATTCCAAAGGCCTCATGGACTGAGTCAGGGGCAGGATTGGTGGCTGGCCAGGAAGGGAGAAGGCATTCCCAGGTAGGCTTGTGCGTAGTATGGTGGGGGTGAGGAAGTTGCAAATAATTAGGCAAGCCCACCCAGGGACATGGTGAGAGATCAGGGCGGAGGGGTTTTTAGGTGCAGCTTTGAGATTGGGGTGCTCAGTGCTGTTTTATGGAAGATAGTTTTTTGTCAGCTCAGTATTCTGATGGGGAGGAGGGGCTGATGAGATGCCAACCAGGTGGTGTCTTCTGTAGAGAGAGCTGCGTAAGAGGGAGCTGATTGTGGAAAAGTCTGTCTTGTCCCCAGCCAGATGAGAATGCCTTGTGATATGTCTGCGTGGCACTTCTACGTGTTCTGACCCTGAGCTGCCCACATTCTCCTGATGATTGAGTAGACAAAGGGCTGTCTTACGGGCAAGGGAAGTGCAGGTGTGCAGGACCTGGTGACCACGTGGTCCCCATCCCCCTCGGCAGACTCCTGCCTCCTTGCTGCCAGTCCAGTCTGTGGCCTCTCCCTCTGCAAAGAAGGGTTCTGAGTCCCCAGTATGGCCCCGTTTGTGCTGGGAGGTGGCAGGTGGGTGTCTAAGGCAAGAGAACCAGTTCCCCTCGTGTTGATGTGAGAAGTCCCCTAACCTGGACACTGTAGACCTTCTCAGGACACCTGGCTCCTTACTGAGACAACTTGGGTGCGGGGCAGACTTAGATCTGAGCTGCCCCCGGTTTCCAGCCAACATTCTCTTTACCACTACAGGCCTGGGGGATGTCTGTTCTGAGTCAGAGTGGGGTGGGGTTTGGGGTCACTCTAGGAACTCCTGAGTATGGCTCAGACTCCTTATGGCTGCATCCTTCCACCTTTCCCTAGGTCAAGTTCCTGTGGAGAGAAATAGGAGTCAGAGGTATCAGGGTCCCAGATTTTAGACCTTCATGGAAACCATGTTGGAAACCAGACCCCAAATCCAGCAGAGGAGCAGCCACAATGGCCAGGAGGTAGTGTGTCCCCTCCCATTCTGTCTCTGGTGCCCCTCACCCCTGAAGTCTCCCTCCCTCCACCAAGGATCTCTCACCTCTCCCTGTGCCCTTTTCCAGACCAGCCTGTGGTCATCGGGCTTTGGGATGAAGCTGGAGACTGTCACCCCATTCCTGGGGAAGTATCGCCCCTTTGTGGGTCGCTGCTGCCAGACTTGTACTCCTAAGAGCTGGGTAAGTGATGGCAGGACTGAGCCCCACTCTGGGAAGCTTGGAGTAGCTTGGCTTGGGGGCCACAGCTCTGGGAAGCTGTTCCTTTTGTGTCTTTCCAAGCTGGGCCCCTACCTGATCCCTGCCTCTAGTTTTGTCTTTGAGGGCAATGGGTGTACTGGTGTGGTTGTAGTTCTGGGGCTGCAGCAGTCTCCCAAGCCTGGGAGAGACGGGTGAGAAGCTCAGAGGGGCTCAGAGGAAGTGGGGCTGTGCCCAGAGAGCTGGTGTCTGGTCGGGCCTAAACGAGTCCTGTTCAGTATGGGGTTGCCGCCCCTCAGGCTTCGCAGCACTCAGCACGTGCTTGGAGACCGCTTGTGTGTCCATGCCATGTGCGGATGCTGAGACCGAGTTTTGATGGACATCCAGGCTATGTGTTCTCTGCTGCTGATGGCAGAACTTCTCTTCAAAGAGGTGATTCTGGACAGGGCGTAGCACTTCCCTTTCGAGCGTGGAACCTTTTTCCTGAGCAAGCACAGGCTCTGGGGTCAGGCATCTTTGTGAAGTGCTGTGTGGTAGTCCTTTTTCCTGCTAGACTCACCAAGCCACTGGGCAAGGACCAGGGCGGGAGGTGGAGGGGAGGACAGGGCCTATCCTTCACCAGTTTCCAAAGGCCTCCTAGGACATGCTGTCCATGCCTCGTCTCTGGCAGGAGTCCCTCTTCCACAGAAGCATCACGGATCTGGGCTTCTGCAACGTGATCCTGGTGACGGAGGAGAACACCAGGTAGTGAGAGCGGGGCACAGGGCTGCTGGGGCCCTGCTTCCTGCAGCGGGGGAGGAAGGGCCCAGTGTCCTGCTCCGCACCACAGTGAGGAGAGGCGGGCTGTGGCTCCCCTCTCCTGCAGTTCCTCTGAGCATGAGGGACTGTCCGCTGTGTCTCAGGCCCTCAGCGGAGAGCCTGCTCAGCAGGGGGAGAGGTGGGACTGGGGCACAGAGCGGCAAGTGGTTCCTCTTGTGCTCCATTGACGAGCCAAGCTCAGGTGTTTTCTGGGACGTGGCAGTGGGGTGTAATCCCTGCCTGATGGAATGTCCCCCAGGGGCCCCAGTTGGGGTGGACCTTCCCTGCGCCATCTTTCCCCGTTCTGGGGCTGTGCCTAGGTTTCGGGGCTGGCTAGTTCGGAGACTCTGCTATTTCCTGTGGTCCCTGGAGCAGCACGTACCCCCCTGCCAGGACATCCCACAGAAGATCATGGAAAGCGCTGGGTGAGGGGCAGGGACTGGGTCTAACTGGCATTCTGGGGTCTGTAAAAGGATGACGAAAGCTCTAGGCAGGGGTGGCCGAGAAGCCTGCTGGGGCAGGGCTTCCAAAGTGTTAGCTTTGCCTGGGCCCTTCTCAAAGGAGGGTGAAGACGGGAGGCTGTGCCCTGGGAGAGCTTGGGCCTGCCCCAGCCTGACAGCAGCCTCCCACCCACCCCCTACCGTCACAGGGTACAGAACCTCCTTGCAGGGAGGGCCGCTGGAGGGGCTGAGGAAGGCCAGGTGCCCAGTCATGTGAAGAAAGACGTGCAGCGCATCCTGGGCCACATCCAGGCCCCACCACGGCCTTTCCTGCTCAGGTAAAACTGTGGTGAGGGGACACTTGGTCCCTGGGCCAGGTCCTGTGCCCTTCTGGAGAAGCTGGGCTTGGGGAAGGGCTGGACATACCTTCTGGGGAGCTGGACGATATCTACCAGAACAGGCCGCAGCCTGCTGTCACACCTGCCTCCCTGCCCCACCTCCGTGACCACAGGGCTGAGCACCTGTTAGACGCAGGGTCCTGTTCTGGGGGGTGGGGGTGACAGATACATGCCTGTAAAAAGGAACAGGGCAACACTAAGGACAGCAGAAGCAAAGGGAGAGGCAGTTTAACCAGGGCCAAGAGGAGCCAGGGTTGGCGGCACGAGAACTGTGGGGAGAGGAGGCAGCCATGCTAGAAGGAGCAGCAGGAGCCGTGGCCCTGGGCAGGAAAGAGCTGTACGTTTAGAAGCTGGCAAGCGGGGCCGGCGCTGTGATGTGAAGCTGCTGCCTATGGCGCTGGCGCAGTATGGGCTCCGGTTCCAGTCCCAGCCATGCCACTTCCAAACCAGCTCCCTGCTGATGTGCCTGGGAACGCAGCAGATGGCCCAAGGGCTCCCCTGCATCCACGTGGGAGACCCAGAAGAAGTTCTGGCTCCTGGCTTTGACCTGTCCCAGTCCTGTCCATTGCAGCCATTTGGGGAGTGAACCAGTGGATGGAAAATTGATCGATATCTCTCTCTGTGCCTCTGCCTCTCCTTCTCTAACTCTGACTTTCAAATAAATAAATCAGTCTTTAAAAAAAAAAAAGCTGGCAAGTGAGGAAGATAGCTGCTAGAGATGAATTTTTTTTAAAGATTTATTTATTTATTTGAAAGATTTACAGAGAAGGAGAGGAAGAGGTAGAGACAGAGAGAGAGATCTTCCATCTGCTAGTTCACTCCCCAAATGGCCGCAGTGGCTGGGGCTGGGCCAGGCCAAAGCCGGGAGTCGGAAGCTTCCTCCAGGTCTCCCATGTGGGTGCAGGGGCCCAAGGACTTGGAGCATCTTCCACTGCTTTCCCAAGCGCTTTAGCAGGGAGCTGGATCCAAAGTGGAGCAGCCAGGATTCTAACCTGTACCCACATGGGATGCCTGTGCCACAGGCATTGGCATTACCTGCTATGCCACGTTGCTGGCCCCATGGAGATGAATTTGAGAGGTAAAGGGGACCAGCTCATGGTGGGCCATAAAGGAAAGTGGGGTTGGATCTCTGAGGAAAGGATTTTAAACAGCGAGTGACAGCTCTGAGGTCAGGTGAGAAATGATACTGGACGGCCGTGCAGAAGAGCACATGCAGGCATTGAGGAGCTGTCTTACTCACTGGTGGGCCAGGAGGCAGGGCTGGAGTGGTAAGGGGAAAAGAAATTGCAGGAAGCCCTGTTACAGCCTGTACCTGGTGGTATGTACAGAGGGGAGCGGGCTTGAGAAAAAGTTTGGCTTCAGAAGGATGCTTTGGACATAAAAGAGTTTTCAGTACCTGCCACACTGGAGACAGTGAGGAGCAGTTGGGTGTAGGAGTCAAACTCAGAAGGGACAGACTTTGAGAAGCTTTGGCATATGGGTAGGGGTGTGTGTGTGTGTGTGTGTGTGTTAAAGATTGATTTAAAGAGAGAGATCTTCTATCTGCTGGTTTACCCCCCAAAATGGCCACAATGGCCAGGGCTGGCACAGGCTGAAGCCAGGGGCCAGGAACTTCATCTGGGTTCCCCATGTGGGTGCAGGGGCCCAACCATTTGGGCCATCTTCTTCTGCTTTCCCAGGCACATTAGCAGGGAGCTGGATCAGAGTGGAGCAGCCAGGACTCATATGGGTGATCGTAATGGGATGCCAGCATTGCAGGTGGGGGCTTAACTCTCTGCACCACAGCATCAGCCCCTAAGTGGTATTTGTAGCCAAAGGATGGAGGACCCAGGGCTACACGTGTGAGGGACGGCTGGGATACTGATAGAAGGGACAGAAAGCAGAGGTTGCTGGTGACCTTGACCATGCCTCCTCTGTGGCATTCGTCAACTTTGTTGTGTGACTCGAGTCCCTAGACCTGACTGCCTTTACACCAACTGTCAGCCCCTCCCATCCTGCCCTCCCTCCTGGCCTAGCTTAGCTGCTGGGCTCATTGTGATGAAAACACATGGGAAAGTCTCTGGGTACAGCCCCCGTTGCCTGCCTTCTCTGTGCACCTAAGCAGCTGAATGGTGCTAGCCAAACACATACTGGGTGGGTGGTCCCTGTAAGTGCAGATCTCCCAGGGGCACATGGCGTTTGCCAAGCCCGTCCAGGCTGCTCCTTCTCACACTCACCCACTGATGCCACGTGTCATGCTTCGTGGAGATATAGAAGCCACCCGATGGAGACTTGCTGCTTGTTTACAGCGCCCTGCTACCCGCATGTACACGTCTGTCCTCAAGTAGAGCTGCCCCCCGACCCCTCCCCAGCCTCTACCAGGGACTTTGCCCCTCAGTTACCCCGTTCCTTCTTGTATCACTGACGCTTCCAGTGGTTTGCTAAGACCAGGCTGAGTTCTGCCTGGGGCGAGTCTGGAGCTTCCAGTCTCCCCTGGGGCGAATGCAGGCAGCTGCTCACAGAGGCCTTGGTGTGCCAGCACCACCCCTTCTCAACCTTCACTATTAAGCACCTCTGTAGCCTGAGCCCCACTTTTCTCTTGTGTAAAATGGGGACAGTAATAGCACCTGGCTCCGGGTGGTGCTGTGCAGCTGTTGAGGTGCTGGGGCTGAGTCTTACGGGCTGTGGGTCACCCTGGCTGCAGCTCAGACCGGGCGTCACTCCCCAGGCTGTGCAGCTGGGTGCTCCTGCGGTTCCTGAACCGCCTCTTCCTGAATGTGCAGCTGCACAAGGGTCAGATGAAGATGGTCCACAAGGCAGCCCAGGCGGTAAGGCCCCCGTGCTGGGGTGGGGATGGCGGGGGAGAGGCTGGGGGCCAAGCTCTTGAGTCAGGCCAGCCCCATCGGCTGGTGGGAAAAATGCAGTGCTCTTGGGTGACCTTCTCTCCATGTCTCACGGCCCTGCTCCCACAGGGCTTCCACTAACATCTTTTCATCATGGTCCTCACAACCATGACGTCAGTGCATTACCTTAAAAGTTGCCGGAAGGCTGCTCTACTCTGAGAAATATGCTCAGAGCAAGAAGTCTTCAGCTGAGCCCTCCCTCCCTCCCACCCCCTTCCCGTGTTGCTCTGGTCTGAAGGCACTGGGGTTTGGCGTCCTGTGTGTTCAGGGTGGGGACAGGTTGGCACTTCCCTCTGGCTCTCCCTGGAGCAGGGCTTGCCGCTTGTCTTCCTCTCTACTCACAAGTCCCTCCTGGATGGGCTCCTGCTGCCCTTTGTGCTGCTCTCCCAGGGGCTGGGAGTGCTCCGTGTGGCTTGGGATCCCCGTACCTGCTCCCCTGCCCTCCGGTAAGAGCCTTGTGCCCCTGGACAGACATGGGAGGAGTTACAGGCTGGGAGGGGCCCTCTCCCTGGCACTTCTGCTCCCAGCAGCATGGCAGCCTTGCCTGTGGGGCTCACAGGGCATCAGCTGAGGGTCCCAGGGCTATGGCTGCAGGTGTTCAGGCAAGACACATGCTGGCCTTGGGGGCCCTAGGCTATCACTAGTCTCTGGCTCAGTCCCACCTCCAGAGCCCCCTCCCTCATCAGGCTCTACCCTGTGCCCCACAGAGCTCTGCTAAGGAACCTTGGGGGGCTTTTCCTGCCCCCAGAGGCCAACCTCTCCCTGGACAGCTCCGAGGGGGTCTTGGCAAGGGCCGTGGTGCGTGCCGTAAGTACCCCCAGTAGTTTGTGTGGGGCCAGGTCAAGGATACAGGCTCTGTTTCTGCTCTGGCCTTGAAACCTGCCCTCGCTTCCTCCCATTCCAGGCCATGGAGCAGCTGCTGGTCAGCGGACAGTCCTTGCTCATCTTCCTGGAGGAGCCCCCTGGAGTCTTGGGGCCTCGGCTGTCAGCCCTGGGCCAAGCCTGGCTAGGACTGGTGATGCAGACAGTCCAGTTGGGCAGCATCCCAGATGCTATGCTGGTGCCAGTGGCCATCACCTATGACCTGGTTCCAGATGCACCATGTGACAGTTACCATGTGAGCCCTCCTGCCCCTGGGGGTCCCAAATGGACACCAGCTGCAGACAGGAGGCAGTGTAGTGTGGCTGAGCCACCCCTAGGGCTGGGGTCAGAGTGTGGGTACGTGTGCATGTGTCTATGCAAAGGTATCTCCCTGCATCTCCATCCTCACATTTCTTCCTCAAAAGACCCTGTGGGGAAGGAAGCATTTCTCCTGTTTCATGGATGAGGAACTAGGAGCTTGAGAGGACGCGGTCATGCATCAGGTGGCCCTGAGATAAAACTGAGCAGGCGATAGCAGGGGTGGGTGCCTCTGGAGAGTGAGGTGGGCGCTGAGCGCAGTGAGACCTGAGAGCAGTGCCCCACCACGAGGAACTGCACCTTTACCTCCCCTCCAGACCTCAGCTCCCCTGGGGCTGTGGACAGTGGCTCTGGCTGTCCTGCAGAGCCTGTGTAGCTGCTGGGGCCGCCGTCGCCGGGTCTGCGTCCGGGTGCACCTAGCCCAGCCCTTCTCCCTGCAGGTATGGAGCCCACTGGGCAGGGCTGGGATTCCTGGGGATCTGTCCTGGCAGCATGGCCCTCGAAGTCTCTGCAGAGACAGCTTTGCCTACCTTAGGTGGGCTTTACGCAGGGTTTCTGGTGGGCCAGAGTAGGCCATCTAAGAGCCTTGTCCCGGACAGGAATACATCATCAATGCCAGAAGCTGCTGGAGCAGCAGGCAGACCCTG
This sequence comes from Lepus europaeus, assembly GCF_033115175.1. Taxonomy (NCBI): domain Eukaryota; kingdom Metazoa; phylum Chordata; class Mammalia; order Lagomorpha; family Leporidae; genus Lepus; species Lepus europaeus. The sequence continues at coordinate 86,010,017 of NC_084839.1, read as the reverse complement.
GAACAGCTGTTGCAGCCCATCGTGCTGGGCCAATGGTAAGGGCAGGGGAGTGCCTGGGTCTCAGCCCTTTAGCACCTGCCTGTGTGGAGAATACTCCATCTTCCCCCAAACATACCAGCTTGCAGTGGGGTCGTCTTGAACAGTACCAAGCCCTTGTCTTGCCTACAGTTTAAGTGTGGAATATGCATCCGTGCCTGCAAGGAGCTGAGGTGACATAAGCCACCCCTCCTCTGGGACTGGGAGGGAGAAACACCTTCACCTTGAGAAAGGCCCAGCTTTCCCCACTGTTTTCAGGTTCGGTCCCTTCATCCTCTGATCTGTGTCTCTGTCCCAGTACTGTTGTCCCAGATACTGAAAAGGAGCAGGAGTGGACCCCAGTAACTGCGCCCCTCTTAGCCCTCAAGGAAGAAGACCAGCACCTGGTCAGGAGACTGAGCCATCACATCCTAAGTGGTGAGACAGACTACCCCTGGACTTTGGGGGCGGGTCCTGAGCAGTGCCTTCTCTGTGGCTCGGCCAGTCAGGGCCCTGTGTTCAAGTGGTGTCTGCACCGACCTGCTCTCCCTTCATGGCACACTGGGACGTCTGCAGGGTGGAACCTCCCCCACCCCTAGGAGCAGAGCACCCAGCAGGGCAGGAGCGAGCAGCTGAATGAGTGCACCCAGCAGCAGGCAGCTGAATGAGTGCACCCAGATGGCTGCCTGGACAGTCGGACAACCGTGCCGAGGGCAGAGGCCAGCCCAGAGCCCCAGTCACAGCCAGCCCCATCCCACGTCCTCATGTGGCCTCTCTGAGCCCGTCTCCTTAGCTGCATATGGGGATGAGGGTCACGGGACGGAGGCTTGTCACCGGAGGGCTCTGGCAGAATTCTGTGACCTAGTCCTCTTCTGGTGCAGAGACTGGGGGCTGGGTAGGCCCTACAAGATGAAGGGGAAGTCCCTGAGCCTCTGGCCTGTCAGAACCTACGTGCTGAATGCCAGCTCTCTGGGCTCTCCTGAGACCTCGCTGGGGTGGTTTTGGGGTTGGGCCATGTGGCGGGTGAGGCTTGGCCAGATGTGACCAACACTGCACTCCTGGCCCCAGCTGGCGTGGCAAGCTCAGCGGTGATGAGCACGGCCATCATGGCGACGCTGCTGCTGTTCAAGCACCAGAAGGTGAGGTACGGTGTGGTGGGGCCTGGGGAGGGGCGTGGGCCCGTGCTCAGCCCTGCTCTGCCCACCCAGGGCGTGGTCCTGTCACAGCTCCTGGGGGAGTTCTCCTGGCTGACGGAGGAGACGCTGCTGCGAGGCTTTGACGTGGGCTTCTCTGGGCAGCTGCGGTGCCTGGTGCAGCACACACTGAGCCTGCTGCAGGCGCACGTGGCCCTGCTGCGCATCCACCAGGGGGACTTGCTGGTGGTGCCCCGGCCCGGCCCCGGCCTCACGCACCTGGCACGTCTGAGCGCCGAGCTGCTACCTGCCTTCCTAAGTGAGGCTGTGGGTGGTGAGTCCGAGGGCCAGGCTGGATGGGATTCGTGTGCAGAGACGAGGGGATTGGCTCCCCCTCATCCTCTCCCGCTTCCCTCCTAGCCTGTGCTGTGCGGGGGCTGCTGGCCAGCAGAGTGCCACCAGAGGGACCCTGGGAGCTGCAAGGCATAGAGCTCCTGAGCCAGAAAGACCTGTACAGCCAGATCCTGCTGCTGCTGCACCTGCTGCCGCAGGACTTGCTGCTCCTGCAGGTCAGGCCTCCCCTGGGCCCAGTGCAGCCTTGGGCCTGCCCTGACGCCCTCTGGGAGTGGGACAGGTTGTGCCCCGCCTCTGGTCCGCCCTTGCCTGTGGGCTTGGCTTTCTTGAGGCCACAAAAGTGCTGCTTTCTCCCTAGCCGTGCCAGTCTTCCTACTGCTACTGCCAGGAGGTGCTGGACCGTCTGATCCAGTGCGGGCTCCTGGTTGCTGAGGAGGTAGGCCGCACCGTTGGAGACAGAGGCCCTGTCCGGGCTGAGCTTCCTGCAGCCTCCCCAGGCTCCCCTGCCCTGTGTGTGCTGTGGGGTGGGAGCCCCCTGGCTCGGTGGACAGGGAAACCTGGGTTGCATCTCTACTACTCCTGCCCCAGGATATGACAGGATCTGCTCCCTACACTTCCTGCCCCCCACATTTCTGTCCAAAGGACTGTGGCTCATGAGAGGGGGAACTCATTTCCTGCAGCCCACAGACTGGCTGGGTTGCCATCCTTTTGGGCTCCCTGGGTCTGCTCTTACTGCTCTCATCTACACAGATCTGGTCTGGGGGCGTAAGGCTAATCCCTAGCCAACGTGTCAGGGACCAATGGCTCCTGTCACCTCCAGAGCCCAGGTTCCAGGCCAGCCTGTGACACAGGGCGCCAGCGTTTCAGTGGAAAGCTGCTGTGGAGACCGAGTGGGGACTTCACCGACAGTGACAGTGATGACTTCGAGGAGGCCGAGGGCCGGTTTTTCAGGGTAGGTCGCGAGAAGACGTCCCCAGAGGGAGGTGCTGGGGGGCAGTGGGAGCTGCCCTCACCCTGCCTGTCCTCCTGCAGCTCAGCCAGCAGTCACGCTGCCCTGACTTCTTCCTCTTCCTCTGCCGCCTGCTCAGCCCGCGGCTCAAGGCCTTTGCACAAGCAGCCGTCTTCCTGCACCAGGGCCAGCTGCCGGACACCGGTAAGACCCTCACTGCCTTCAGTCCTCAAGGTGGGGGCTCTGCCTGGGCCGCGGGCCTGGGCTAGGTCTCCTCTCCCCTGCAGAGTCAGGCTACACAGAGCAGCTGCTTCAGTTCCTGCAGGCCACCGCCAGGGAGGAAGGGATCTTTGGTGAGTCCCAAGCAGCCAGCCCTGGCTCCTAGAGGTTTGCTGGTGGCTGCTGCCCCCTGCTGGGCAGTGGCAGCCCAACCCTAAGAAGATGTGTGGCACAGTGACTGAGCCTTGGGTCCTGTCTGAGTGCTGTCCCTGGGTTGTTCCTTCTTTACACAAGAAGACGAGAAGCCTGCGCCCAGTGGCTCCCAGCCCTCCCTCCCTCAAACGTTCACTTCTCTTCCCTCCAGAGTGTGTGGACCCCAGTCTCGCCGTGAGTGCCATCTGGACCTTCAGAGACCTGGGGGTGAGTGACTGTCACACCACCCTGTCACCTGCTCTCACCCCCAGAGCAAGTTGCCCAGGGAAACCCACGTGTGCTCCCCCCCTGCCCCGGCTGGCCTTGATGATGCCTCATTGAGATGCAGGGATTTACCTGGTGTCTCCCAAGAACAGATGCGGGGACATGAGGCTGGAGATGGGAGGGGTTTCCTGTCCCTCTTGGTCTCCCAAACCACTGGCTCCTCCTACTCCCAGGTGGGGTACTGAGTGTGGTTTGCGATGGGGCAGCGTCTGCACACAGACACAGACCTAAGGAGCCAGACTGCAGAGTTCTGGGATGTGGGCCTGGTCCCTGTGTGCGCAGCCCCACAGCAAGGGTGCTCAGTCCGTTTCTACTGCCCAGGTGCTGCAGCAGACGCCCAGTCCCACAGGCCCCAGGCTCCACCTGTCCCCTACATTTGCATGCCGGGACAATCAAGACAAGCTGGAGCAGTTCATCCGGCAGTTCATCTGCGGCTAGACCTGGGGAACGGAGCCTGCGCTGACTGCTCAGCCCTGGAACGCAGCCATGTCCTGGAGCCAGACGACAGGCGAGGCTGCAAACCCTTAGCTGGACTACAATATCTTTGCTGTTTGACTGTTGCGCATCCCTTGCTGTCTCCATCCTTTGCTGTGATAAACAAGGGGACAGAGCATGTTCTCTTCCCAAACTCAACTGTCGCTTTTGGTGTGCCTGTGTAGGTAGCTGCACCTCCTTCCCCATCTCCCCCACCAGACCAGCCCGGAGAGAAAGCAGAGAGCATGGACCCAGCGGCCACTGTGGCAGGACAGATTTATTGAGAGCTCGATCTTCCTCCTTTCCACGTAGCAGCTTGAGGCAGCTGGCAGGAGCCCACGGCTGGCACTGGGCTTTCCCCGGTGCTGTGCTGAGTGGCAGTGGCAGCCCCATCCTATGTGCCCCATCACACCACCTTGTTGACAATGACACCAAGTCCTTCAATCTCACACCGGACTTCGTCTCCCTTCTGTAAGAGTGGGCCACAAGGGTTTCAGCCTTGGCCCCGACTTGCGCATGTGCACACACAGGCCTTGCTCCCTTTCCTCCTACCTTGAGAAAGACGGGAGGCTTCCTGAACACACCAACACCTGGGGGGGTCCCGGTCAGGATGACGTCCCCTGGATAAAGAGTGACGAACCTGGGCAAAGCAAGAGGACCAGAGGGCTCAGCTCAGCCTGCAGGTGTGTGGGCAGGGGGTGGGGCTGGCCACACAGGCTCCACACTCACTGGGAGACCCAGGCTATCAGCTCTTCCGTCTTAAACACCATCTGGCTGGTGCTGCTGCTCTGGACCACCTCCCCATTGACACGGCAGCTGATCTTCAAGTTGTGTGGGTCTGAAACGAAAGCGCGGAGGGAGGCTGTGTGAGCTGCCACGTGTGAGAGTGCCATTTGTGGCCTCCTTGGCTCAGCATTACCTGGGAACTTCCACAGACGCTGGCCCTCTTGTGCCCCCGGCATCCCTCGCCACAGTCACTTGGGTGAGTGACAGAGAGGAGGGCAGGCCAGACTCAAGTGGGGAGGAAAAAGGCTAGGGTTTTGCCCTACAAGATGGACAGCTGTCCACAGCAGAGGCTAACAACTGTAGACAGAAAAGCAACCCCGCATCCTCAGAGCACGAGGACGACAGCATGAGCAGGGACAGCGAGGCCCCCCGTGTCTGATGTAGGCAGGGCCCGGCCCACCTGTGCCAGCATCCTGGCGGACCCGCACTTTGCGTGTTCTTGTGACAGCGTTCACACCCTGAGCACTGCCTGCCTTACTGCACAGGTGCTGGAGGCACTGGGTGTCTCTGTGGCTCTGGCCCTGCCAGTGTTTTCAGCGGCTGTGCTATACCTTCTTGGCCAGGGGCCCCCTCCTGGCTCTCACCGTGTCCTTGCTGTCCTGGTCACACAGGGCTGACCTCTCCGTTACTGTGGAAAATGCACAGGCTCTGAGCCAGCCACTCACACCAACAGTCAAGGGCCAGTGTTGCTTCCTTCCAACTGTGGCAGCTGGAGGAAGGCTGGCCCATATGTCAGTGCGGCATTGACCATGGTCAGCCGCTTCATGAATGCAGTCTCACCACCTCCGCAGTTGCGTCCCCTAGGGGGCGTGGGGCTGCAGAGCTCAGCACTGAGGCTGAGACCCGCCCTCTGTAGAAGCCGCAAGGAAAGGGCCGAGGGAAGGGAGGGGCTCCGAATGTAGTGGACTCCCTCTCCAGCGCCTGGAATGCTGCTTTGTCCCCACACAGGTACCTGCAAGGATAGGTACAAATGGCAAGGACCAGGGACCTACCTGCCACACTGTCCTTGGTCACCAAGGCAGGGCCCAGGGGGCAGAAGGTGTCAAAGGTTTTTCCCAGTAGCCACTGCTTTCCGTTGCGTCTCATTTGCCAGTCACGAGCACTCACATCTTGAGCCACGGTGAAGCCGGCCACGTAAGCCATAGCATCCGTGGCCTGTAAGGGCAGACAGGTTACATCGCAGGTGACACTAATCCCTGCAAAGGATCCTAAAGCCTGTATCTCACAGGAGCCACCAGAGCCAGCCAAAGGTTGTGGGTGAGAGCAAGGGGCAAGGCAGACGGGGGCTGACCATTCCCAGGGCCGGGGACAGCTGGCATCACTGTGAGGGGGCAGGAGCAGGGTCTGGGGGCCCATCCCTTGCACTCACCTTGATGTGTTTGCCTTTCTTCCCAATGATCACGGCCAGCTCCACCTCCCAGTCCACCTCCTGTTGAGTGGGAGAGCAGCGAGCTGCAGTGGCCATTCCCACATGCGGAGGCCGCACACCATGCCTCAGGGCCAGGCCTCCACACCTGCCACGAAGCAGAGCTCATGGCCAGCTGCAGGACGTGTACATCCCTAAGCGCTGGGTAGTGGCAGGCAGCACTGCTGGAGGAAGGCACAGCTCCACACTGACCACAAGACCAACAAGTCTGGGAGGTTTAGTTCAGAAGTCAACTCTTGGGGCCGGTGTAGTGGCATAGTGGGTTAAGCCGCTAGCTGCGGCACTGACATCCCCATATGGCTGCTGGTTCAAGTCCTGACTGCTCTACTTCCAATCCAGCTCCCTGCTAATGCACCTGGGAAAGCAAGGAGGATGGCCCAAGTGCTTGGGCCCCTGCACTCCCCCTGCAACATGGGATACCCGGAAGAAGCTCCTGGCTCCTGGCTTCAGCCTGGTCCAGGCCATTTGGGGAGTGAACCAGCGGACGGAAGACCTCTCTCTATCCTATCCCTCCTTCTCTTTATGTAACTCTGCCTTTCAAATAAGTACAATTAAAAAAAAAAAGTCACTTTTGATAGCTGCAATAAAGACTGAACACCAAGCAATGACAGCTACCAACAGTTATCTCCATAGTGTGCCCAGCACTGCTCCAAGTGCTGTGACCCATGAACTCATTTTAATAACAGATCAGCATCACAAAGGTAAGTGTGGGCAAAGGACTTAATAAGGAATGCATGAAGAGGAAATAACCCATGGCCACAAACAATGAAAAAAATGCTCTCATCAGAAAATGCAACTTGGCCCTTCAGATTGGCTGCTGTTTCTAACAGTAGTAACTAGAATTGGTGTAAGAACACTGACACCTAGATGCTGGCCTCTAATACAACTCCCCACTAGAAGAAACAAGATCCCGGGAAGCGGTTAATTCCAGGTCCAAGACAAGAGTACGAGATGAGCCTGGCGTGTCCTGGCCAGAAAGCAAGGAGGTACTCAAGTGATGGGGCCAGGAACCAATGGGAAAGCCCCCTCCCCCCACAACTGGCCAAGCTGAGGTCAGAGCACTCGGAGATGGGGGCGGAGTTTGCAGTGCCCTGTAGCACACCTGCGTCTCACACTGGAGTGCCTGCCTTTGATTCCTGGCGCTGCTCCTACCCAGCGTCCTGCTAATGCAGACCCTAGGAGGGAGCAGGTGGCAGGCCAAGTACTTGGGTCCCTGCCATCCAGTGTGAGGAGAACTCGACTGAATTTCAGCCTCCTGGTTTTAGCTTGGCCCAGCCCCAACCACCAGTGTTTTAGGAGTGAATCAGAGGCTGGAGGATCTCTGACCTTCTGTCTTTTAAATAATTTTAATTTAAGTAATTTTTAAAAAAGGTAAATGATGAATTACAGCCAACTGAACAAAAATAAAAATCAGAAATGTCAGGATACAGAATGCCAGTGATCAAAGTATAAGGCCCAATAGAAAAGCCATGTGTCTCTACCCCCCAGTGCACTAAGTCAGGGGGGATGAAAAGCCGAGAGGCAGTAAGACAGAGTCCCCAGCTCCCACCATGGCCCACTTACTAGTCATAGAGATGAGAGCACACCTTCACAATCGGGAGATCTAGTGAGCATCAACTACACCAACCGGCTTAACTTTAGGGCCAGCCAACGTGAGCCTCCTCACGGGAGCACACAGCACCGCCTGTGGGCAACTCCAGACCGAAGTGCGTAACCTGAACCTCATAGTGAGGACACAAGGCAAATCCAGAGTGTGGGACGTGTGGGCAGGGAACCCAGCTGGGGTCTTCCCAAGGTCAGAGTCAAGACAGACAAGGGCGGGCAGACCGACCGAGAGCGGAGGGCAAACCACGGCCAGCTTAGGGCCTGCGTTTCTGTTTATTTATCCCAGGGGCAGAGAGAGAGGTCAGTCCTATCTGCTGGTTTACTCTCCAAATGCCCGCACTGGCTGGGGCTGGGCCTGCGGGCGCTGGCATCAGGGACTCAGTCCAGGTTTCTCGCGTGGGTCACAGGGACAGCCACCTGGGCCATCGCTGCTGCTTCTCGGGGTCCACATTAGCTGGAACCAGGAGCCAGAGCTGGGAACCCAACCCGGGAAGTCTGAGTGGGGCATGGGAACTGCAACCTTGGGAACTGCCCAACACCTGCACCTGTCTGCCTGTTTGTGCAAATACATCAGGTCTTCCTGCACCACCGCCGTGTTCACTCACGTGTCACGACCCCACGACAGCAGAGCTACACTGCCATAACACAGCCCACACTGCATTCAAGACCCAACATTTATTAACTGGCCTTTTAAGAAAAAGTCAGTGGAGCCCTGATCAAAACCTCTCAAGGCCGGCGCCGCGGCTCACTAGGCTAATCCTCTGCCTTGCGGCGCCGGCACACCGGGTTCTAGTCCCGGTCGGGGCACCGGTCCTGTCCCGGATGCCCCTCTTCCAGGCCAGCTCTCTGCTGTGGCCTGGGAGTGCAGTGGAGGATGGCCCAAGTACTTGGGTCCTGCACCCCATGGGAGACCAGGAGAAGCACCTGGCTCCTGCCATCGGATCAGTGCGGTGCGCCGGCTGCAGCACGCCAACCGCGGCGGCCATTGGAGGGTGAACCAACGGCCAAGGAAGACCTCTCTCTCTGTCTCTCTCTCTCACTGTCCACTCTGCCTGTCAAAAAAAAAAAAAACAAAAAAAAAAACCTCTCAAGAGACATGACCAAAATGTGTGTGGCCTTGATTAATCCTAGATCAACCAAAAAAAAAAAAAAAAAAAAAAGCAACCAAATTCAGAGTCACCTTCGGTCAACTCTGAGTGTTCCCGGTTGGGAATAGGGCCAGCTGGACTATGGATTAGATATTATTCACGTTCATTTTATTAGTGGTAACCATAGTATGGTCATGTAGGCCACTGTCCCTATTAGGAGATGTATGCTTAAGTTTTTTATGAGTGAATTGTTTTAGTATTTGCAACTTTCAAAGGTTCTCACCCCAAAAATATATACATTCAGATGAGGAAGGAGGGAAGGGAGAGACAGAAAAAATATGGCGAGATAAACCAGGTGAAGAGTCTGAGTGTTCATTATACCTTTGTTTTCAACTTGACTATAATTTCCAAAACATCCCCCGCTCCTTTGTTTTTAAAGATTTATTTATTTGAATAGCAGAGTGAAAGAGAGGGAGAGACCCAGAGAGAGATCGTCCATTGTTGGCTCAATCCCCCAGTGGCTACAACGGTGAGGGCTGGGCCAGGCTGAAACCAGGAGCTGGGAACTCCATCCTGGTCTCCCACATGGGCAACAGGGGCCCCAGCACTTGGGCCATCCTCTGCTGCCTTCCCAGGTGCATCAGCTGGAAGCTGGATAGGAAGTGGCGCAGCCAGGACTCAAACCAGTGCTGATACAGGATACTGGTGTTGGAAGGAGCAGCTTAACCCACCGCACCACAATGCCAGCCCTTCCAAAACATATTTCTAAAATCAAAAAAGGAGAGGAAACAAACTAGTGTTAGTAACGGCCCAGACACTGCTGGTGGATGTGTGAAACTGTTTTTACAACTTCTCTGACAGTCAGTTGGGCAGAATTTCTCAAGCGTTTTAAAATGCTGCCTGTACTTTGACACATTCAAATTCTAGGAGCTTATCCAAAGGAAATAATTAAGTATTAATGGATGTGCAAAGTCTTTTCTAGGTAAGCCTGGTCATTGCAACATTATTTATAAAAGCTAAAACTGTAAACAACTTAAGTCCAGCACCAGGGAACTGCTGAGGAAGTTACGGCTGTCGGTACAACAGAAATTCCTAGGCAATCTAAAATCCGGCAGGAAAACTGCTCAGTAGTGTGAAAAATGCTCCTGACAGAGTCTTCAGTAAAATGTTGGTGCAGGAGGAGTATAAAAAAATACACACGGAATAAAAAACACTGGGAAGTTATGCAGCAAATACTAATACTACAAACCCCGGGCAGTACGAACACGGGTGGCTGTGCACTGTCCTGTTGAATGGTCATCATTGATTTTCCTTTTTTTTTTTTAATTTTTGACAGGCAGAGTGGACAGTGAGAGAAAGAGAGAGAGAGAGAGAAAGGTCTTCCTTTGCCGTTGGTTCACCCTCCAATGGCCGCTGCGGCCGGCGCACTGCGGCCAGCACACCGCGCTGATCCAAAGGCAGGAGCCAGGTGCTTCTCCTGGTCTCCCATGGGGTGCAGGGCCCAAGCACGTGGGCCATCCTCCACTGCACTCCTGGGCCACAGCAGAGAGCTGGCCTGGAAGAGGGGCAACCGGGACAGAATCCGGCACCCCGACTGGGACTAGAACCCGGTGTGCCGGCGCCGCTAGGTGGAGGATTAGCCTGTTGAGCCACGGCGCCAGCTCGTCATTGATTTTCTAGAGAGAAGGTCTGTCCGTGACTTTTGTAATCAGGGAAAGATGGGACTGCTTTTTTTCTGAGGCCACTGCTATCAGCGTGTGATCCCCTGCAGTCTCCATTCCCTGTGATGGGGTCTCCTGCAGCCTGAAGGTCGGGCTCCGGGCGCCCTGTGGGGGCCGCAGCGGGCAGGCACCCACCTGGCTCTCGGGCGGGAGCACGACCTCGTCATAGGGCCCCACGATGGAGCTGCCGAACTTGCTGAAGATGATGGGCTCCTTGGGCACAGGCACGTTCTGCTCTTTGCAGTGATCCACGTAATTCATGCCCACACACACCACTTTGTCTGGCCTTGTGACAGGGGCCAGGAAGGTCACCTCTGACCGCGGCAGGACTGGCAGCTGGGCAGCCAGGGCTCTGCAGAGAGCAATCAGGGGAGAGGGGTTGGTTGGGAGCAGGCTGGCCATCCTGGGGCACCTGAAGAAATCCTGCAGCAGCTACAATGTTTGCTTTTTACACTTTCTAACTTTCGATTTATCTTCATTTTATTTGAAAGGCAGAGACAGCGAGAGAGAGTCCGTCTGCTGGTTCATTCCTCAAATGCCCACAACAGCCAGGGCCGGGCCAGGCTGAAGCCAGGAGCCAGGAACTTAATCCAGGTTTCCCACGTGGGTGGCAGGGGTGCGAATACTTCAGTGAGCATCTGCTTCCTCCCTGGGAGCACACTGGCAGGCAGCTGGATCAGAAGCAGAGGAGGCTGCCCCTGACCTTGGCACTCCTATATGGGATGTGGGCATTCACAGCAGCATCTCACTGCTGTGCCAAGCACCCGCCCCGGGTTTGCTTTGTCAGTGAGGAACCTGCTTTCAAAGGCGCCCTTTGGAGATTTATAACATCATTCACGGGCCACACAAAGTCACCAACTCAGAGAGGAGCCTGCGACAGCCTTACTGAATCCCAAGTCCCCACTGCGGTTGATTTGGCAGGGCCGCAGCAAATGATCCCCCCACCCCGCTCCAGATCAGTCCAGCAGGGTCAGTGTGAAAACCCAGCCCTGCTACACCCTTGGCCACAAAGCACGATTCACTCTTTCATCCAGTGTTAATTCTCTTCCCCCACTGGGTAATTCAGGTCCAGGTAAGAGGACTCAAAAGGGGCCTGCCACCCCTCTGGTCACCTGTCCCCCTCCCTGGAGACCACCGTCTGTGTAGCTCCTCAAAGCTCCCCCCACCACACTTTTATATGCATACGATAGCACCCCAGGCTCCCATACACCTTTCTTTTCTTTCCTTTTTCTTTATTTTTATTTTTATTTTTTTGACAGGCAGAGTTAGACAGTGAGAGACAGAGAGACAGAGAGAAAGGTCTTCCTTTTTCTATCGGTTCACCCCCCAAGTGGCCGCTATGGCCAGCACACCGTGCTGATCCGAAGCCAGGAGCCAGGTGCTTCCTCCTGGTCTCCCATGTGGGTGCAGGGCCCAAGCATTGGGCCATCCTCCACTGCCCTCCCGGGCCACAGTAGAGAGCTGGACTGGAAGAGGAGCAACCGGGACAGAACTAGTGCCCCAACCGGGACTAGAACCCGGAGTACCGGTGCCACAGGCAGAGGATCAGCCTAGTGAGCCGCGGTGCTGGCCTTTCCTTTTTCTAACTCAGTATCTTCCAGCGATCTCTCCAGAGAGAGCAGCCACTTTTTTTCTCCACAGCTCTGGTTACTGCTCATGTCACTACACCCCACTCCCTAATGAGGGGCGTGGAAGTTGTTTCCAACCTTGGGAACACGGTGTCAAGGACTCCGGGTGCTCTCAAACATTTCTGTTTCCTGAACACGATAAGGTAGAGTGGTTTGAACTGACTGCTCTCCAACCCCCCAGGACAGATTCCACAGGGCCCCTGGCTTCAGGGCCACCCCACCCAATCCAGCCCAAACTTGGCAGCTGTCCTGGAGACATTGCTGCTGAAGTCCTCTCTCCTCTAAGGAGCCAAGGGTCCAAATCATTCTTCGGCTTCCCAAGTTGCCTCACAAGTCCCCTGGCCCTGGACCCTGCAGGCAGGCAGGGGCTTAATCCCATAGGGAAAGCAGCATGAGGAGTAGAGGCTGGCTCCATTACCCAGAGGGGGCCTCGGGAGAGCTGACCACCCTCTCGGGGCCTCCTAACGAGAACAGGTAAGAAAGGAAAGGTGAAAAGTTCACCTGCTGGCTGTTTCCCAGGGCGGGGGCTCCAGGGCGACACTGCCGGCTGCCTTACCTTCTTGCCACCGACAGGGTAGCCTCTCCCTGCTCCAGGAACTGCATCATGGTCTTGGGGAGTGTGGGGTCAAAGGCGTTGAGGTCGATGACTCCCCCGCCACTCTCTGACTCCAGGCCTAGGCGAGGCCCTGCCAGGTGAGGGGCCTGGAACTGCACCAGTCTCATGTCTCTGGAGGGTTGCAGGGGCCGCTTGTGAGCCTGCAGCAGAGCCCTGAGCAGCCTCCTCCCAGCAGACGCCAGCATCAGCACCTCCGGAGGGAAAGAGCAGGACCTGGAGGACAGAGAGGTCCCGGAAGCGCCTCAGCCGCAGCCCCATCCCCTCGCCCCGCCGCGATTCAGAATCATCTCACCCTGCCAGCAACCATGTCGTGCCAGTCCCGGGAATGCCAGTGTTTCTGGAAAGTTTACGCTGTGCCTGGCACACAGCAGGCCCTGGGGAAACCAGGCCGACAGACTCAGCCCTGCCATCCTGCGCCTACAGCTGACGTGAGCCACAGTACTGGGACCAGTGCCGTGGAGGTGACCAGGGGTCTGCCTTTTATCTGGTGCCGTGAGGTCAAGGACGTGATGTGGGCTGAGCTGAGCACACACGGGCAGCAAGAGCTGTCAGGGTGGCAGCCCAGCATGGGCAAGCGGCCACTGCCGAAACTGGCTTCCTAGCTACCCAGCCATTGTCAAATGCTAACTTGACTGTGTTACATTTATTTATTTTTTACTTATTTGAAAGAGTTACAGAGAGAGGTAGAGATAGAGAGAGAGGTCTTCCATCTGCTGGTTCACTCCCCAGATGGCTGCAACGGCTGGAGCTGCGCCAATCCGAAGCCAGGAGCTTCTTCTGGGTCTCCCACGCGGGTGTAGGGGCCCAAGGACTTTGGCCACCTTCTACTGCTATCCCAGGCCACAGCAGAGAGCTGGATTGGAAGTGGAGCAGCTGGGACTAGAACCAGCGCCCATATAGGGTGCCGGCGCTTCAGGCCAGGGCTTTAACCTGCTGCGCCACAGCGCCAGCCCTGACTGTGTTACCTTGTTACTTAAAATGCTTCCCACTGCTGCCACCCTCAAGCAAGAGCCTCTACCAGGCTGTCCCGGCCTCCCGGAACAGCTCTGCGCCTGCCCCTTTGCCTCTCAGTGACTTGTCCCCGCTGCTGGAGCACAGGCTGCCCGAGGTGAGAGTCTGCACACAAGCAGCGGGGCCTGACGAGGACCACCGGGCTGCCTCCCTCAGCGCGGGGGCCAGGGCTGCTGAACTCACAGTGCCTGGTGCCCAGAAAGCTCTCTCTCCACTCTCTGCTGAGTGAGCAACTGTCAGAAGGTAGGATTTGGCTTCTCACCATGGGAAAGCCTGGTGACTGTCAACCTTGGGAGGCATGGTTGTGCCTTCCCTCCTTGAATCACCTGGAAAGAGTTCGGGTCCTGTTGACAAGCCCCACTGTCCTGTTCTCCGTGTTCTTAATCTAAGTCTGGCCTCCCCTCTGCACCACGGAGACTTTCCTCTGGATGGTTCTTTGCTTTCAAAAATACCCCTTTATGGGTCAGCACTGTGGTGTAGTAGGCTAACCTGCCTGAGGTGCTGATTCCTGTCTCAGCTGCTGTGGCCTGGGAAAGCAGTGGAAGATGGCCCAAGCACTTGGGCCCCTGCACCTGCGTGGGAGACCAGGAAGAATCTCCAGGCTCCTGGCTTCAGATTGGCGCAGCTCCGGCTATTGTGGCTATGTGGGGGAGTAAACCAGTTGATGGAAGACCTCTCTCCGTCTCTCCCTGTCTCTGTCTGTAACTGCAATTCAAATAAATAAATAAATACATCTTAAAAAAAAAAAAAGCCCTTTATGCCACAAGTACGTGAGGTACCTGTCTTAACAGAAGCCCTGGTCTTCACCCAGATGAATTAACCTGTTCAGTTAAAGATTCGTTAGTCTCAGGTCACCACTGTGCTGACCCTCAAAGTCCAACCAGGAAACCAGGGGCTTCAAGCCCCTAGCCCCGCTGTCTTCCACAATTACCAACTATGCTATGGTCAGAGGGCGGCTCCAACCAAAGGGCCTGTGTTCAGGCTCTCCATGTGCTGCGCTAGGAGTCCTGTCCCCACTGCACGCCAGCTATCACCCACGTCTCATTTAATTCTCTTGACAACTGTGGTGGAGAGGGGCTGTTAGCCCCACCTTACAGATGAAAAAACTAAGGCTTGGAGGGGTTAAAGGGATTTGCCCAAGGGTCTCAGGGTCATTGGGCTAGAAGGAGAAAGAGCTGGGATTTGAATCCAAGTCCAAGAGACATTGAAATCCTTGGAAGACAACCCAGCTACAACCCCTCCCCCCACCTCCCCTCCGCTCCCCCGGGGCACTTTAACCCGGAGCCTATCGGAGAAGGAAGGATCTCCACCAGGAGTTCCTCCAAAGCCCCTAACTACCAAAAGCCACGCCTGAGAAAACACCGCCAGCTGGCGACCGCGCCTGCGCTGTTGTCCAGTGACGGGCACCTGCAGATCCGTCCACCACTACAGCCACGCCCCTCAAGTAGAGCTCTCCTGGGGCTGAGAGGTGCAGTCCCCTGCCCAGGCCCCAGTCGCAAAGTGGTCCCTGTGCTTCCGCAACAACCGCGAGGCGAGCAGCTGGAGACCCACCCAACGCTGCGAAAGGGGCGACGGCACGAGGTGGGAACACAACAAACTTCATTCTGCGGAGCGGGGTTGCACGTGGGGCCGACGCCCACCAGGTCTGAAACCTAGGTCGGCCCCTCAGTCTCCCTCCGTGTCCTGATTTGTGCCCTGCAGTCAGGGGGTCCGCGCCACCCTGTCCATGGCTTCGTAAGCAGCTGGGGGATCCAGGTCCAGTCCCGCCCTCTGCGCGAGACCGGGCGGCGGACACCCTCCCCGCCTAGCCCAGACCCAGTCTACCTGGCCTCGGCCGGCGGTGCTGCCAGGCGCCCCACGCCGCAGGGCTAAGGCTCACGGGCTGGAGGTGAAGGGCGAAGGGCGCCTGGACACCAGCACCAGTCACTGCTGGCGCCAGCGACCCCGCCAGCCGCGGCACTACACTGACAGCTGAGTGGCGTGGCGTCCTGGGAATCAGGCTGGGGATCCCGGGCGCGCCCTGATGACGTCACGGAGCCAGGGCCAATAGGGCGCCTTTTTCGGCCCCGGAAGGCCAATCCCGAGGGTGGGCCCAGCGCCCATGGGCGGGTCGTCCGGGACGTTCCTTCCGGCCTCCGGTCCTGACGCCAGCGCCTGGGCGCCCTGGGCTAACCCATACCCGAGCGGGAGGGCGTCCGAAATGGAGCATCCCGGACGCCTCGCTGACCGCCCCCAACCCCGGCCCTGCTTCTGGGCCAGGCAAGAGGTCGTAGCGCGCTGATTGACAAACGCGAGTGTTCTGTCTTCTGGCCGTGACCTATCCCTGAGGCGGGGCTTTGCCCTAGATGGCGCAGGCAGTGAGCCGCGAAGCAGGTGCAGCACAGCTCGCCAGGCCCCTGACATGTGAAGACCGAGGAGGGGCTCTGGCAAGAGGCCCCCACGTTATTTAAGGGCCGGATCATTGAGGACTTTGCCCGTCCCACAGAGTTCGGCTCTAAGTGCACGGGAGGGAGAGTGACTGGGTTGGGTCCCCGCTCCGCGCCCGACGCAGCAGGTGATGGCCCAAGTAGTCGGGTCCCTTGCCACCCAGGTGGGAGACTTGCATTGCCGGTTGCCAGCCTCTGCCTGGTGCAGGCATCTGGGGAAATAAGGGGACGATGGAAAAATCTCTCTTCGTCCCTCCATCCCTCTCCTTCACCTCCCCCAGCCCACCCCCTCCTTCAAACATAAAAGGTTCGGCTCTGGCCCCGCCTCCGAGGGTAAGAGTGGTCAGGGCGCATGTGGTGAGTGCCCAGAGATACTCAGGGGGAAACACTGACAGCCAGCATTGATGACAGGAGGCGGCCACGAGAGGGAAGGGGGTGCAAGGCTCGCCCCCAGGTCTCTGGGTTGGGAGCAGAGCCCTTCCTGGGGACAGGGCCGTAGATCTGCCAAACAAAGCTAGTAACGCCAAGCAGTGGCAAGGATGTGGAGGGACAGCACGGCCACCCATTGCTGGTGGGATTATAAAGCAGTGCAACCACTTTCAAAATCATTTTGGCAGCACTTTAAAACACTTCAACATATGCTTACCATACGACGCAGCCGTTTCACGCCTGGATATGACAATATTGCATTTTCACCTCTGCTCTGTGCTCCTAGAAAGAGTGATGAAATCCAAGAAAGGAGCTGGCGCTGTGGCGTAGCGGGTAAAGCCGCCACCTGCGGCATTGGCATCCCATATGGGCACTGGTTTGAATCCCGGTTGCCCCTCTTCCAGGCCAGCTCTCTGCTGTGGACTGGGAAAGCAGTGGAGGATGGCCCAAGTGCTTGGACCCCTGCACCCACATGGAAGACCAGGAAGAAGCTCCTGGCTCCTGGCTTTGGATCAATCCAGCTCTGGCCATTGCGGCCATTTGGGGAGTGAACCAGCGGATGGAAGACCTCTCTCTCTCTCTCTCTCTCTGCCTCTCTGTAACTCTGCCTTTCAAATAAATAAATAAATCTTAAAGAAGGAAATCCAGGAAACAACTTACTGGAAAGCACCACTCTTTCCCATATGACTTGGATCTTTTTTTTTTTAAAGGTTTTATTTATTTATTTATATAAGAGGGAGGCAGAGACAGAGAAATTCTCTGGTTCACTCCCCAAATGGCCAAACCGCTAGAGCAGACAGAGCCGGAGCCAGGACCCGGGTCTCCCTCAAGGGTTTGCCGCTATGCTGCTGTCCTAGTCCCATGCCCTGGTACAGAGCGGTGTGCACAAGGACGTTTACCTTCGTCTTCTCTGAATGAATGGATGGATGGATGGATGGATGGATGAAGCAATGGGCTGGGGGCAGGATGGATGGATGCTGGAGTGGAGATGCCTCCCCTCCACCTCCACCCCGTGTCTCCTGGCTTTTCCACATACGTAGGGCAGGGGATGGGATGGCCTGAGGCTGGGGTGGGGGACAGGGGTGAGACCAGCATCCCTCCCTTTAGTCCCATGGGCTGTGGTCAGCAGAAACGTGGACACTGGCCCCAGAAGTTTGTCAACAAAGCCAGGGACCTGGGGACTTCCTGGTCCCGGCCGGCTGGCAGGAAGCGCCACACGGCCTGCCCTTTGGGGCTTCATTTTTTTTTTTTTTTGTTTTTGACAGGCAGAGTGGACAGTGAGAGAGCGACAGAGAGAAAGGTCTTCCTTTTGCCGTTGGTTCACCCTCCAATGGCCGCCGCGGTAGCGCGCTGCGGCCGGCGCACCACGCTGATCCGATGGCAGGAGCCAGGTGCTTCTCCTGGTCTCCCATGGGGTGCAGGGCCCAAGCACTTGGGCCATCCTCCACTGCACTCCCTGGCCACAGCAGAGAGCTGGCCTGGAAGAGGGGCAACCGGGGGGGGCTTCATTTTTAGTTTCTGGATGTTTTACTGTATTTGCTGATTCTTCAAAACTGGAGAACTTGCGTGCGCCAGAAGAGCCTGGGGAAGAAAGCAGGCAGGGGCAGTGGCTGGCGGGAAGCGGGGAGGAGGGGGGGGTGTTGGCGGCTCAGGTCCAGGTGGGCTGCCCAGAGGAGACGCTGAAGGACTTTGACCCCCGTGTGGCCGGGAAGCTGGGCCTATGACCAGGGCACTGTGGCCCGGCCTCACCCTGTGAACTCTGCCCCGGCCCCGCTCCTCACACCCCTCAGTCAGCAGCATTTACTAACTGCTCCCCCCCTGCATTGCGCAGCCGCCCTGCCTGCTCTGGGGCCCTGGGGTGGCGGCCACGGTTCCCGCTTGGGGAGATGACGCTGGGCGTGGCAGCCTGGGGCCCCTCCCTCCAGGTCGCACAGGAGTCTGGAAGCACGTTCGCCACCCCACAGCCCCCCTTGAAGTTAGGGCCAACGGCAGTTGAGAATCTTCCAGCTACGTGTGCAGAGCACCCCAGTCCAAGCGGCTTAAGGGGTGGGGTGGGGGTAGGTGGGGGATGGACTGAAGGGGCTTGTCTAAGTGAAAAGTGCAGAGATTGGAGGGGGTTTGCTCGAGGTGCGGTTTGACTTTGAGCTTAGGCCCCAATGCTCCTCCCCTCTCCCTATTGTTTTTTCTCTCTTCAATCCTCAGCGAGGGCTGCTTCTGCCCCAGCTTCATTCTCATGGCTCCTCACGGTGACAAAATGGCAGCAATAGCTCCAGCCCTTTTACCCCATCATCATCAGAGATTGAGGAGAGGAGGTGGGAGCGTCTTCTTTGCTCAGCATTTCCAGCCGAGGTCTCCCTGGGCTTCCTCGGCTATCATCAGGCCAAGTGCTCACCCCAGTTCATTAGGATGACCCGGAACAGGCAACACGCCATTGGCTCGGGCCAGGCTTTGCTCTCTCTCCCTGACCCCAGTCTTCCTGAGTGGAGGAGGGATCTCCAGGCAAGACTGGCGAGTTGCTGCCAGGAGAGGGGGGTGGATGCAATCAGCTGACTTCCCTCGTCACCGTCAGGTGGCCCAGAGACATTGAGAGAAAGCTCCCGAGGGGAGGGCCTTTTACTGGAGGGAGGGGCATGGAAGACACAGATGCCGCAGGCCCCGGGCCGCTCAGAGCCAGAGGGCCAAGCCGCAGGAGCGGAGGCCGGCGCGGCCCAGCACGTGACGAGAGCGCAGCTGGGGCTCCTGCAGCAGGAGCAGCAGAGCGACCAGGAACACAGCCACCGGCAGGGAGCCAGGCTGAGTCTGAGGCCAGGGGGCTGCCCTGGAGGGAGGTTTGTGGCCTGCTGATCCTCGCATGGCCACTAGAGGGCGCTGTGCTCCGGTGCCTGCCTGGTCCACTCCCTGTTCCCTGCCCAATCGCTGGGACCTTCCCGCTCTGGCCAGGGCCACGTCGCCCCGTATCTTCCCTCTCCAGACACGAGATGGGCGTGTGGGTGGGTGTGCATGGGGTGGGGGCAGGTTCTTTTAGATGCCCTCATCTTGGCCTTACCTAGGCATGGGGCGACCCCTGGCTGGGCGGGCTCTGGCATTCCCCTGTGCAGATGGGACCCCACTGCCACCCTGCCTGGGAGCCCCGTGGTGCTTGCTCACGTCGCGGGCAGTTAGACTCTGCACATTCCTTTTACAATCTGCTGCTTCAGACAATGTGCAGGCGATTGAGCTGGGCCACGCATGGCATGGGCTTGCTGCCCGCGATGGCTGGTCTTTGGTTACCCCTTCACCCAAAGGGCTGGGGACCGGGCAAAGGGGCCGGAATGATCGCCCCGCCCCTGGAATAACAGAAAACATGGACCTGGGGCTTGACCAGGGTGGAAGGGGTTGCTGGGTGCCATGGAAAGAACAAGGAGCCACGGGGGTCTCAGAGCTGCCCAGGGCCCAGCAGCGCAGCTCCTGGCTGGATGGGTCCAACAGGGAGGACTGGGGGAGGGAAGAGCTTGGGGCTCCCCGGTTCTGTCACTGCTCACCGCGGCCCTGGCAGCCATCAGCAGGGCTCCTGAGTGCCTCACAGCCAGCTTCCCGACCTGTGTGTTCTACTTCTGGTTCCGTGGGACATCCAAGTCCTCCCGGCAGCGAGGGAACCGGCAGAGTGGCTGCCTGGTGTGCAGGACGGGGCAGCAACCCCACCCCAAGCGGACTGGAACGGTTGGATGCCCAGGGAGTGCCGATGGCCCTGCACCTTAGGACCCCCGAGAGAGAGACGTGTGAGGACTTGAAGGATGGGCGCGTGGCTGTTCCTGGAAGGCTCCAGGTCCCAGAATAAAGGTTGGGGCCTGGAGCAAGCTGAGGGATTGCTATAGTCAAGGTTGGTCCCTGGGGCTTGCCCGGGCTGGCCTCGCAGAAACCAGGGCTGTGGCCTACACTGGGGTGCCCGGGCCGCCATCCCCGGCTCCCGCCCCTGACTCCAGCTTCCTGCTAAATGCACACCTGGAGAGGCAGCAGTGAGGGCCCAAATGCCTGGGTCCCTGCCCCCACCTGGGAGTCCTGGATGGAGTGCCCGGCTCTCAGCTTCAGCCTGGTCCAGCCCTCTCTGCCTATGAAATAAATAAGTAGACAAACTTTGTTTTGGAAAATGAGGTGCCCCTATGAGAAGCACCTCCAGAGCTGTGTGAAGCCCTCTGTAGAGCAGGCATCGCTCCCAGGGCCTGGCGACCCTGTCTCCACTGCTTGCAGCCCTCTGTGGCGCCAAGAGGTGAAGAGGCTGGTGTGCGGCTCAGCTGCCCCCTGGTGGTCATCCAGGGACATAGCAGGTGCTGGAGCTGTGAGGCGGAGCCCAGCAGAGCAGGGTGTGGGCACCTTAGCCAATGTCCCAGACCTCAGTTTCCCCCTTGATGTGCTATCGGAGTGACAAGGGAAGCCTCCTCGACAGGGTGCCTAATTTATTTATTTTTTAAAAATATTTATTAGAAAGACAGAGCTACAGAGAGGCAGAAGGAGAGAGAGAGAGAGAGAGAGAGAGAGAGAGGTCTTCCATCTGCTGTTTCACTCCCCAGATGGCCACAACAGCGGGAGCTTTGGTGAGGCGGTGCTGATCTGAAGCCAGGAGCCAGGGGCCAGGAGCTTCTTCCAGGTCTCTCATGGGGGTGCAAGGGCCCAAGCACTTGGGCCATCCTCTACTGCTTTCCCAGACCACAGCAGAGAGCTGGACCGGAAGTGGAGAAACCAGGATTCGAAACAGAGCCCGTATGGGGTGCTGGCACTGTAACTTTACCTGCTACACCACAGCGCCGGCACCTCCCATGCCTAATTCAAACACCATTAGTAGGGACGGGCTGGCTAAGACGCTTGTGTCCCATATTGGAGTAGGAGGATCCAGTTCGCAGCTCTGACTCCTGACCACAGCTTCCTGCTAAAGCAGACCCAGTGACAGTTCAAGTCCATCCACGTGGGGGACC
Organism: Lepus europaeus; assembly: GCF_033115175.1. Classification (NCBI taxonomy): domain Eukaryota; kingdom Metazoa; phylum Chordata; class Mammalia; order Lagomorpha; family Leporidae; genus Lepus; species Lepus europaeus. The sequence goes on along the minus strand of NC_084839.1, from coordinate 85,988,711 downwards.
TCAGGTACTCCCAGCTTTGGGCTTGCTTAGCCCCAGCTGTTGTGTGCATTTGCAGAATGAACCAGCAGATGGGACTCTCTGTCTTTCAGATAGATACATAATTTAAAAAAAAATCACAACTGCTAAGACTAAAGAAAGCCAAGGAGGCGTGAGACAGCGTCCGAGTTCTGTGGTGCTCGTCCATGCAGAGTCCAAGTTCTATGGCGCTCGTCCGTGTCAGAGCCCGAGTTCTATGGTGCTCTTCTGTGTCTACGTTCCATTCACTCTGGAACCCACCGCCCCACTTGGCACAGAATTTGGGGTCTGCTGACACTGTGGGAGCTCCCTCCTGTCACTCTGGTCTTGGTTAAGGCCTCCTGCAGCTATGGGCACCATTGCCACTGCTGACCAGCGCCTGGCAGGAAGGGGCACTGCCTAACATATGGTGTGTGCTGTGGGGACCCTTGATCAGCTCAGAGCCATGCGCTCCTCTTCCTGATTTTTTTTTTTTAACTCCAAATGGATGTTTAATGTTTTTAATGCTTTCTCTGTATCTAATGAGACGATCATAAGGTTTCATCATTTAATTTGTTGCTTCAATATCTACTAGGAAAAACCATCACAAAGCACAGTGGCTGAAAACCACAATAACACTTATTTGCGAATCCATCTGCAAGTGGAGTGGGAGCGGGCGGGGAGAGCGGAGCTCTGCTCGGTCAGCAGCAGCTGAGACGGCTCAAAGCCAGGGCGCAGGGACGGCCGGAAGTCTCGCTCCTCACCCGCTCACTCACGCGCGAGAGGGTTACCGCTGCTGGCTGGGAGCGGGGACATCTGTCGGCCTCCCCATGTGGCGGTGGCTTCCTCACAGCATGCCGGCTGAGTTCCCACGGGCAAGGGTCCCGAGAGAATCAGGCAGGAGCCACTGATGGCCTCGCCCTGGAAGTCACTTTTGCCACATTCCACTCACCAGTTCACTCACGGGGCTACTGAGGTTTGTCCTGGAAAACAGACTCTATTGCTTTTTAAAATATTGATTTAATTTATTTATTTGAAAGGCAGAGAGAGAGAGAGAGGGAGAGACAGAGAGAGAGAAAGCTTCTGTCTACCGATTCATTCCCCAACTGGCTGCAACGGCCAGGGCTGAGCCAGGACAAAGCCAGGAGCTAGGAGCTCCATCCAGGTCTCCCATGTGGGTGAGAGAGGCCCAAGTACTTGGACCATCATCTGCTGCCTTCCCAGATGCGTTAGCAAGAATCTGGATCAGAAGTGGAGCAGCTGAGACTCAAACCAGCGCTCCTTTATGGGTTGCCGGCACTGCAAGCAGCAGCTTAACCTGCTGCACTACACCGGCCCTGATGTTCTCTCTCTTTTTATTGCTTTTGCAAGTCATATTGCATTTCTTTAAAATTTTTTCTTGGAGCTGGCACTGTGGTGTAGTGGGCTAAGCTGTCCCTGCAGTGCCGGCATCCCATATGGGAGCTGGTTCGAGTTCCAGCAGCTCCTCTTCCTATGTAGCTCTTTGCTATGGCCTGGGAAAGCAGTGGAAGATGACCCAAGTCCTTGGGCCCCTGCACCCATGTGGGAGACCTGGAAGAAGCTCCTGGCTCCTGGCTTTGGATCGGCGCAGCTTGGGCTGTTGCGGCCATCTGGGGAGTGAACCATTGGATGGAAGACCGCTCTGTCTCTGACTTTCAAACAAATAAATAAATCTTTAAAAAAAATAAACTCTTGAAAATCAATACCAGGAAAGAAAGGTTTTCAACAAATTCTGCTTCCTTGTGCCTGTGACCCACACCCTGTGGTAAGAGATCCAAAAAGGGGGCCAGCGCTGTGACTAAGCCACTGCCTGCGATGCTGGCGTCCCATATGAGCACTGGTTCCAGTCCCGGCTGCTCCACTTCTGATCCAGCTCCCTGCTAATGTGTCTGGGAAGGCAGTGGAAGATGGCCCCAGTGCTTGGGCCCTGCACCCATGGGGGAGGCCTGGGTTGAACTCCAGGCTCCCGGCTTTGGCCTGGCCCAGTCCTGGCCACAGTGGCCATCTGGGGAGTGAACCAGCAGATGGAAGATTGCTCTTTCTTCCTCTCTCTGTAACTGTGCCTTTCAAATTAACAGACCTGGGGAGGAAATACAGAGAGTGGCTCCGGAAGTCCCCCACCCCACCTATGGCTGCAGCTTGCACGCCTCTCTCCCCCCGCCTCTGCTGAGTGACGTCACACTGGGAGCTTGAGACTCCGGGGAGCTCCACCCCCCAGAGCCAGCACAGCCAGGCAGCAGCCACGGCTAATACTAGCAGGGCTGGCAGGGGCTGGATCCAAGTTCAGAGCCGGGAGAAAGCGAACATGAGTCCCTCTCCTTTGTCAAGTTTATTTTATTAAAATATACATGACTGAAGATCGGTGGGTGCTGAGAACAGGGACCACCCGCAGGCCGTGCCCTGCCATGCAGGCATGCGGCCAGTCGGCGCCCTGGGCAGGAGGCAGACCTCTCCTGGCGGACTGAGGGGCAGGGCATGGTGGTGACCCTCTCCCGTGGCCTGGGCCCCTGGGAGCACGCGGTGACACCAGATGGGAGGGCCAGGCTAGGGCAGGGGTTGGGGGCAGGGAGGAGATCCCTGAGCCAGGGAAAGCCGAAACCCTCCTGGAAGGAGGGAGAGGGGGGACCCCCATAAGACTGGAGATGGGGTTCAGCCAACCTGTGAGAGGGTTCCAGGGGGCCCCACAGCCTCTGTCATCCCACCTTGCCTCCCGAGGCCCTGCTCACCCTGGGGCCAGCCTCCTGGGGGCACCCAGGGCCAGGCCTGTGTAGAGACGGGGCAGCAGCGGATGGAATGTATGTGCGGGAATGTTCCTCGCAGGGGCCCAGGCTGCTGGGCACAGGGCTCTTCCCAGGAGGCGCCGGCAGGTGCGAGCCCAGAGCTGCCTCCTCGAGGGATCTCGGACCTGCTGCCCAGCCGGGGCCCTGCAGCCCTTTCTGCTGGCTCTGGCTTTGGGCATCTTCGGCCTCCATCCCCCCAGGGCAGAGCCCAGCTGAGCAGAGCCCCCGGGTTTGTGCTTTTGAATACTGGGGAATGGGCCAGGCTAGAGCTGGGCGTTGAACCCCGGTGGCTCTGAGGCACACAGTAGACCTCCGAGCTTCCTCCCCAGGGCCTCCCGTGATGGGGCTGCTGGGCTCCCGGTCCCGGGCCACCAGGAGGGCCTTGCTCTGGAAAGCAGAGCGGCCTTGGCTCTCCTTGTGGGCCGTGGCCAGAGCTGCTGTGGCGCTTGTGCTTTTAGTCCCGGGTGGGGGTGCCCACGCGGCTACAGGATGGGGCTCGGCCAGGCTGCTGGGCCAAGGGAGGCCGATGGGGCTGCAGGCCAAGAGGGAGAGGGAGGCGCTGGCCCAGGCCCCCCTCGCACTCGCCCTGGGGTTCCTAGGCTGCCAGTCCCTGAGCCGTGTTACCTCCTCCTAAGAGGACCTTAGGGAGAACAGCGTGGTGCTGCAGGGGTGAGGGTGGCCCCGGCCCCTGCCGGGATTGGGGCGGGAGAAGACTCCTGCCCACTGAGGTGGCCGAGAGCCCCCTCCGATGCAACACCAAGAGACCCAATCCCCCCACTGCAGAGGGCAGCCCCTCCCCCAGTAGCCTAGGATGTAGCGAGAACGCAGCCCAGGGCTCCCGCAATGCCCAAGCTCTTGGGTAGAGCACAGAAGGTTCTGCCCCATCTCCACTTCTTCCCTGGTCGGAGTCCTCCCAACCCCAGCTGGCCCTGCCAGCTCCTGCACTTAGGGGCCCTGGGAGTACAGGCTGGGGACAGGCCAGAGCAGCCTGGCGCTTGGCCCCTGTGTGGGACAGGAGGGGAGGAGTGAGGGGGCTCACCAGGAAGGGCCCACCCCCAAGGGGTGCTTGAGCTACTTCCTGCTAGCATCCAGCGCCAGGCCAGCAGCCTGCCACTCTGCCCTGCACAGCCCAGCGGCACCCTGGCCCTGCCAACCCCAGGGGTGGGGGGTGGGGCGGCCGGGGCAGTGCGGCTTTTGTCATCTGGGCCTGGCTCCCAGCCAGACTCAGCCCTCCCCAGCCTCAGGACCCTCTGCCAGCCCGCAGCAACAGGGTGGGGTGTGTGTGTGTGTGTGTGTGTGTAGCAAACCGCTCACTTTTTGCAAATCTATTAGAAAAAGTTTCTCTTGGAGGCTGCTCCGGGCAGGACGGAGGCTCCGCTTAGGGCTAAGTGGCAGTGGCCACCAGGGTCCTCCCGTGCCCTAGATGACATTCTCGAACAGCTGCATGGAGCTCATAATGTTCTCATCCTGCGTGGAGAGAGGGGAGGAGAGGCCCCATCAGACGCAGGCTGGACAGGGATGGCGAGTGGCGCCCCCCACCCAGGCCCCAGATGGAAGAGCCGAGAGGAGGCCGGCAGCAGTGTTGGGGGGCTCTAGGCACCTTCCCCCCAGCATGTCCTTGTCCTATCACCCCCTGTGGGCCCCACATCTGTCCCAACCACGCCCCTGCCCCCAGAGCCCCCGCTGCCACCTACCTTCTGACAGGTCTCCAGAAACTCGTCCATGGTCACCACTCCGTCGTGATTCCGGTCCATTTTCTGCAACCCAAGCCACGCCCAAGGTGAGACTGCCTGCCAGGGACACCCCTGACTCCAGCCTGAGGACACGGCAGTGGGTGGGTGGGCATCCCATCCCCCACCCTGGATGCAGGCTGCACAGAGTGGCCCCTGCGCCACCCCCACCCCCCCACAGCTGACCTGTCCAGCATGGCACAGGCCAGTCCCACTCCCCACAGCTGTGATGATCCACTCGTGTTCATGCCTCCCAGGATCTGTCCCCATGACCTCCTGACCCCTGGCCTCCCTGATAGGCAGCTGGGGTAGACAGAGCGACTGAGGCACAGCGTGGCCACAGGTCTGGAGGGGCCCCGGCGAGCAGGAGCCGGAGCCTTTGGTCCCTTCACCTGCTGTGGGCACAAAGGTGACCCCATAGCTGCTGCCCACGCACAGCTGCCCTAGTGGGGCTGGGAAAGCTCCAGGCCAGTGCCGGGAGTGGGAGGGCTGTCGGCTGCCTCTCACCTGCTGACAAGTCCACACCTGCCCCAGAGGAGGTGCAGCAGAGTGGGGCCTGATTTTTTAAAAAGTTTATTTGAAAGGCAGACACACACACACACACATCTTCTGTCTATTGGTTTACTCCCCAAATGCCTGCAACAGCCAGGGCTGGGCCAGGAGTCCTGAACTCAGCCCAGGCAGGGACCCCACTCTGTGAGCCATCACTGCCGCCTCCCAGGGCTCGCGTTAACAGGAAGCTGGAACTGGAAGCAAGGCTGGCACTCAGACCCAGGCCCTCCGACGTGGGATGCAGGCGGCCCAAGCAGCGTGCTAACTGTTGCACCAAACTGCCATGCCGGGCCCAGGTTCTAGTTTGCTCCTCCTGGGAGCCTGCGCGGTAGCCCTCTTCCTGGGGTGTGGCGAGGCTCAGAGAGCGAGGAGGTGGCTTACCCAGGGACATGGCAGGAGCAGGAGCCTCTGCTATGCTTGGCTCCCGGCTTCAGCGCGGGGCTGGGACTCACTCACCTGGAAGAAGCGCTCCACGTGTTCCCGGGGTGCATCTTCCCGCAGGACAGGGTAGGTGTGGCGGCCCATCATGTCGTAGATGGACTTCATGATGGCCAGCATCTCCTGGGAGAGCAGGCAGCGTGAGCCCCCACCCTTGCCCGGTCATCTGGGGGTTACACCAAAGGGTGGGGGGGCCTCCTCTGGGCGGTGGTGAGCGCCACAGCAGCCGGGGTGGGGGCCAGCTCATTCCTTCTCTGGCCCACCCAGCGCAAGCTTGGGCCCCTCCGAGAGAGAAGCTGGGGAGAAATTTTTTTTAAAAAATGTGCTAATCCTCAAAATTGGAAGCCGTGGCAAGTAGTTCAGACACACACAGAAAATGTGGACCAAACAGAACCTGCGTGTGGGCCTCCTTATCCTCAGGGGTGACACCGCCCTCTTGGGGTGGCGGGGGCCGAGGCCAGTGTCCTCTCCACTGTGTCTTCCCCAGGCCCCTTCTAGAGAGAGCTGGGTGGCCACGTGTGGTGAGGGCACACACAAAGCCACGCCCTCAGCACAGAGGAAGCCCCAGTGGTTGCTGTGCCCCAGGGCGGGCAGCCAGGAGAGCCAGGAGGGAGCAGGGCGGGAAGGGGCAGAGGGGTGCACACCCTCCTGGCCGCCTGCTACCTCTTTGGTGATGTAGCCGTCTTTGTTGATGTCGTAGAGGTTGAAGGCCCACTTGAGCTTCTCGTGGACTGTCCCCCGCAGCAGGATGGAGAGCCCGACCACAAAGTCCTGGGGAGGACAGGGAGGGTGAGGAGGTGGCAGTGGCCCGCCCAGCTGCCTGGGGGGACTTCCAAGGAAAAGTAGCCCTGTAACTGCAGATGGAGGCCACTCAGGCCCCCACGACACAAGGGTGCACCTGCTGTGTGTTCGTGTGCTTGTATGTGGGTGAGTGCACGCATGTGTGTGTGTGTGTGGCGGGGATGGCTTGGTAGCTGATACTGATCTCAGATATATGGTGTCTTGGACATGGGCTGGGAGAGAAGACCCGGGGGTTGCTCTTTAAGAAGGGGCTCTGTTTTGAGCTTACCAGGAATCTGCACATCAAAGATGCTTGCAGACGTCCAGCTTAAAAGCTTTTTTTAAAAAATTCCTTCTTTTCTTTTTAAAATTTTTATTTAGTTACTTGAAGGCAGAGTTATAGAGAGGGAAGAGGGAGAGAGAGAGAGAGCGACATCTTCCACCTGCTGGTTCACTTTCCCAAATGGCTGCAACAGCCAGGGTTGGGTCAGGCCAAAGCCAGAAGCCAGGAGCTCATCTGGGTCTCTCACATGGGAGGCAGAGGCCCGATGACCTGAGTCATCCTCCATTGCCTTCCCAGGTGCACACACTGTCAGCAAGCTGGATTGGAAGTGGAGCAGCTGGGACTTGAACAAGCGCTCCAACATGAGATGCCGGCATCACAAATATTGGCTTAACCCACAGCACCACAATGCCGGCCCCTTAAAAAGTTTTGAACCAATGGAGCTCGGCTCTTGAGCCATGACACCCTAGGGTGCTGCCATCACCTCTGGGTGTGACAGATACTGCACATAGCTAATGTGACCAGGCATGACTGTCCACATGGTTTCCTTGTGCAAACTTCAGCTGTTGGCAGTAACAGCAGGTGGAAGCAAATCTTTCTCCCCCACCTTCTGGAAGGTCTAAAGTTTAAGTCTTCCCTGCTCCTGAGTTCCTCCTGGCCTACTCTGAAAGAAAGGTGGCAGGAAAGGGTTGTGGGTGGAGAGGCAGGGTGGAGGCTGACTGACTGTAGGGGGACAGGGCCAGGCACCAGGGCTTAGCCCCCACTCAGAGACAGCCCTGTGCTGCCGAGCGACATTTCTGACAATCAAAGACTGCAAATACCACAGCGGTCTATACACTTATAAAGGAGCTGAAAAATTCCTGTTGCCTAGTGACCCTGTAGCTGCTGTAACATTGTAGGGTGATGCACTACTATGTGCTGTGGTGACGCTGGTGCAAGGCACCCTCCTGTGCTCCAGTGGTATAAAAGTATGGGCATTTGGGACAGTGGTTAAAATGCCACTTTAGACACCCACATGCCATCACAGAGTGCCTGGGTTCAAGGCTTGGCCCCTCTTCCTATTCTAGCCACCTCTAAATGCATGCCCTGGCCGGCGCCGTGGCTCAACAGGCTAATCCTCCGCCTTGCGGCACCAGCACACCGGGTTCTAGTCCCGGCCGGGGCACCGGATTCTGTCCTGGTTGCCCCTCTTCCAGTCCAGCTCTCTGCTGTGGCCAGGGAGTGCCGCGGCAGCCATTGGAGGGTGAACCAACGGCAAAAAGGAAGACCTTTCTCTCTGTCTCTCTCTCTCACTGTCCACTCTGCCTGTCAAAAATTTAAAAATAAATAAATAAATAAATAAATGCCCTGAGAGGCACCAGGTGACAGCCCAGGTATTTGGGTCCCTGCCATCCATGCAGAAGACTGAGAATCCCAAAGCTCCTGGCTTTGGCCTTGGCCTAACCCTGGCTGTTATGGGCGTTTAGAAAGTGAATCAGCAAATGGAAGATCTCTGTCTGCCTTTCCAAAATAAAGTGTAGCACGTACAATAACGTGCAGTACATAACACTTACTACCGGTAAGAAACGCGCATGGTTCTGGTTTATGGGTTTGCCGCGTTATTCTTTTTGTCATGATTTTAGGGAGGCCAGTGGCAGCCTCAGATGTCGCGTGCTTGTAGCATCTCTTGGTTGCATCCAGAGGCCACATCAAGTGTCTGACCTGCACCACCCAGGCTCACGCAGGGGCCCTCCCTGGGGTTCCCACCACGACGAAACTGTCTCGGAGCACGACCCTGCCACTCGGGGGCGCATGGCTGTATTAGGTTTTCTGGATCTGCAGAAGTTTGTACTGTGAGAAAGATGGAAAACAGAGAAGAGAAATCTGGAAGAAACCAACTTATTCCAGGAGGAAAACTTTGACAAAAATGATTAAACGATTCAATTCAGAGATTACAAATGTTGCCTCTCTAAAAGAAGAGAGTCCTAATGGAAAAAGAAAAATTAGGAAAGAGCTCTTGGGAATTAAAAATAAGAACACAGGGCCTGGGGCTGTAAGGCTGCCACCTGCAACACCACCATCTCATATGGATGCTGGTTCAAGTCCCAGCTGCTCCACTTCCGATCCAGCTGCCTGCTCACGCACGTGGGAAAAGCAGCAGAAGATGGCCTAAGTCCTTGGGCCCCTGCACACACGTGGGAGACCTGGAAAAAGTTTCTGGCCCCTGACTTCAGCCTGGGCGAGCCCTGGCTGTTGCAGCCATCTGTGGAGTGAACCAGTGGATGGAAGACCTCCCTCTCTCTGTGTCTTTCCCTCTCTGTGTGTAACCCTTTTTAAAAAATGGTTACTGGATCCGGGGTGGAGACCTGGTATAATTATGGCCCCATGGGTGGTCTCTAGGTGCCAGGGGCATTGCCCTCAAGGTGGTTTGCATAAGTAGAGTGTTTCCTGCTTCTCTCTCCTTCTCGGCTCTCCGTGTGATCTGCCAATCTCATCAGACACCAGACTCATCGGGCTACCCGATCTTGGACTGTGAACCTCCAAAACTTTAAACTGAAATAAACCTTCTCCCAGGTAGCTTCTTTCAGATATTTTAGTGAAAGTAAGGACAATCTCGGGAGAATGAGTTGAATTTTCCAGAAAGAGAAAGGAGAGGGTGGAAAAGAACAGGAAGATAGTAGTGAAAAGAGGAAAGTGAGAGGTCCACTCCAGAGAGGCCATCGCCGGACATCAGGAGTTCCAGGGAGAGCTGGAGCAAAGGGATGAACATGTGTCAGAGAAATCGTGAAAGGAGACTGCTGGCACAGTGCAACTTAGCCTGCAAAGGGAGTCCTGGGGGAACTTCAGAGGACTGGTGCTCAGAGGATCCTGCAAGTGTCCAGAGAGAAAAGTAAAGCAAGACAGGAAAAAAAACAAAAGCAAGTCCTACACACAAGACCCCAACCACAGACAGGGCTCCATGCCACTGCAGGCAGGCAGCTGATGGAATGGCACCACCACGGCCCAGAAGCTGATCAACTCCACATGGGCGTTCCTGTCCAGAGTGGGGACAGAAAAGACACTTCCAGACACCCAAGGCTCAAAAGGTTCCTCCCACACACTCCTCCCCAGGAAGCTGCTGGAGGCCGTCCCTGCAGAGACAGAAAAGGAGAGAAAGACAGATGATTCTGGAACTTGGAGACACCACCACGAGAGAGGGAAGAGGGCAAAGAGGGTCCTGGGACCCGCTGGAGGATGGAGCAGGGGAGGCCAGGCAGGAGGTGCGGACCTCTGGTGGGAAGGCCTAGGTTTGAATAAATGCTGAGGGCACAGAGAACCAGGCAAGTGGAAGGTCAGGGCCATCCATGGTTTACTGCAGGGAAAAGGAAAGTGTGTGCAGGAGCAGAAAACAAGTCAGTTTATTGCAAGGCTCAACTAGGGCAGCGTTCACACCATCAGAGCAAAGCGAGTCCCTATCCAATCCCATTCCTGAACAGATGCCTCTGCTTACACAGTCCGCACGCTGTAGGGCGGCAATATCGTATGCTGAAAATGCATGTGATCCACCTCATCCACCCAGCACCGCGGCTGACAGCCCGGTGCACGCAGGGAAGGGGCCGTGTCCCCTCCTGATCCCAGGGCTGACTCCGGGCTGCAGCTGCGACTGCCCACATCACGAGAGGACCTGGCCGCACAGTGCTAGCCTGGGTTAAGGTCAAACTCAAAACTCAAAGCACAGTTTCTACTGACTGTGTGTCGCTTTTGCACCATCATAAAGTCGAACATCCATTAGGTGGAAGCACCGGGGGTCAGGGATGGCCGCAACCTACTGCGAGGCCAGGGAAGGGGGCAGGTGTGTGGGGGAGAGGCCCCGGCCCTCCTCACCCGCAGCAGAGGGCCAGTACGCCAGGTCTAAGACCAGGCAGCCAGGAGGAGCTGACGCGGAGCTGCGTGTGGGTGCAGGGGCCCAGCAGACACGGACCCTGGCAGCGGGCTGAACCCGGACCAGTGCCCCACGGCTGTTTTTCCAAAGCACACCCTGTAAAACCACTGGATCCTTGAAGCAATGTGTGAGGAAGTGCAGGAAGGAAAATCTAGACTTTCTTTTTTAATAGAGGAGGAACAATGTCGCATTTCCTGTAAGCCCGAATTTGGGGACTGACAACCACTGGAGTCTGGGTTTGGCTGACACAGCAGTAAGATCCGAGGTGGTCCCCACATGCAGCTCTTTCTCTCTTCCCTGTGGTGGGAGAGGCGTCCCCAGCAGGAGGCTGAAGCGTGCAGTCCTGCTCTGGGCCCACAGGTGTTAGGTGGACCAAGGGTGTCCCCACCCCGACCTGTGTTCAGAGACGGCATCTTCAGCTGACACAGGCCTGGCAGGTGGCTGGTCTCTCTGCCATGTGCAGGCCCTCATGTTCAGCTCCGGAGTCTGCTGCTAGCACCCAAGGGATATCGCCGTTCAGTGTCCCTTAGTGTGTGTGCTGGGGGTGGGTGGAGAGATGGAGTGCTAGCGCTAGGAGACAGTGGATGGGACTGTCCTCTGTGAGGTCCCTGGCCAGTCCTCGTTTGTAAAGGGAACACACAGAAGACCCATGTCCAAGTACATGCTTGTTCCAAACTTCCGTGTCACACAGCATGGCTTCCTCTGCGCCCATCACTGGCCCTAACTCTTTGCTTTTAACTCCAAGGTGCAGCCCCCTGCTCTGTGGCTGTCCCTGTGACAGTGCTTGGGGAGGGTCTGGGGTGGCCTTAGTGGTACAGCAGACTCCACTTTCTAGGCTGAGACCCCCCGAAGGTGCACGTGAATGGTGCCCAGCAGAACCCTGAGCAGGGGCTCAGCAGGTGGGGTGGGAACCGGGGGTGTTGAGTTGTGGGGTTACAGGTTGGTCCTCTGGTAGCTGCACTTGGCCAACAGCACATGGGGAAGGGGTAGGGGAGGGGAGGGCAGGCAGTGGAGAGGTGGCCACACCCTCCAGACATGTGCCCTGCTGTCACTTTCCAAAAGAGCACCTTGACCGGTGTCACTTCCAACCCAGGCTGCCTGATTCTATCCTGGGTATTGGAAAGGCACCCACAGTCTACAGGCTCCTTCAGAATGCTGCCATCACTCGCACTCGGAAGATGAATGAGCTGATGCGCAGCGTCAAGGTGCATCTGGGTGTGGTTGCGCCCTGTCCAGAGCTGGGGAAGCCGACTCCAGGCTCCCTCTCATGGGCAGATCTCAGAGGAGCCACGAGGACAGGGGCAGGAGCCAGATCCTGGGGCGCGACTGGTGTGGGAACGTAACTGGCTAGGGGAAGAGCCGAGGTCTGACAGCTCTCTGATGGTTCCGGCCAAACTGCTGTTGACAGCTCCTCAATGACCCGGGACCGGCGGGGACCGGCGGGGACTGATGATTGACAGCCCCAGGCCATCCGTGTTTTGACAGTCACAGCCTACCCACTTCAGGACAGCGGTGGCTGGCCCATGTGACAGCCCGCCTTGGCCCGTGACAAATCTTCTGTGTACCATCCAAACTCTTCCGTTTCTGTGCACAACCCAAGCCTCCCTGTCTGTGCCCCACGCAGGCCTACCTCCCACGCACCAGCAAGCCCTCAACCCTTTCCCAGTAGTGGAAACCGTAAATTCCACAATATTGTCAATTTGTAACTGTTGCTAACTGGAAATACCCATTGTGGCTGCAGGATGTGTGCTTCCAGGACTTTCAGGTCATCAAAATATCATTATAATAAAATTACCATAGGGGCATGCCCACTCCCATCATGCACCTTAACTCCATGACACTTCCAATATTTCCTAAGGAGGGCATGGAAATGGGCGGTGCTTGAGTCTGCCCTAAACCCCGCCCTATTTGAATATTCAATGAGCGCCACCCCAGACACCCCCTCTCCCCATGCCTCTGGAGGGTATAAAAGGAAGAGGGAAGGCCTGGCCTTTTCCTTTGTCAGGGGCTTTTTTTTTTTTTTTAAGAGGGGAGGGCTTTTCATTGCTGCAAGTTTTCCCTTGGAGAAGGTTTTCTCTTGGTTTGGGGCGTTTTCCCACTTTTTTGTTCAGCTTGGTTCTTGAGTGTGTGCTTCAGTTTGCTGCAGATAAATCCTGCTCTCCGGGCATCTTTGTGCCTCCGTGTTTGAATCCTTCCACGCGTGGAGGGAGGACCCTGCCAGGAGCCTGGCCCGGGGCCCCCCAGCCCACAGTGGGATGCGCGCTGCTGAGGCTGGTCTGTTCTGGAGGGCTTTTTTCTCTTTTGGGAGGAGAGGAGACTGTTATAATAGGTGGGTTGTCTGATGGCTCAGACTACAGAAAGAACTGGGGTCATGGTCAGGATCCACAGGCCAACTTGACCTGGACAGTTCTGAGGCCTGGCAGTGAGGAGGGCGGAGCCCCAGATCCTGTAGCCACTCCCCCACCCCCAGGGATCCTTTCTGAGCCCTGGGACTCCAGCCCATGGTGCACCAAGGATGGGGCTTTGGAGATCTGTGCCCCTCCCCCTGCCCTGTGTCCTGCTAAAGGCTTCTGCAATGGAGAAGCTCCTGGAGAGAAACACGCCTGTGTGAGACCAGCGGAGTCGGCCTGCTGTGCGGAGTGGCACACGGGAGGCCTGAGGGTAGCAGGGACCAGTGACCTTACAGAGGGCACGCCGCACCCCTGCTGTGCTTGGGGGTGGTTTCCAAGGGCCCGAGTGCTGCAGATTGACCCCGTTTGTAATGACCCTGGGGGAGGTCGTTAGAAGGTGGAGCCTGGTGGGAGTGATGGGGCACCACCCAGGGCAGGGGTTAGCCTAGCTGTCACAGGGCCAGGCTAGGGCCTGTTATAAAGCAAGGCGCGCGGCCCCTTCCACGTCGGGCGGTTTCCCACGGTTTCCCTTCCTGTTTCTCTGCCGTGCTGCACAGGAGCTGGGCAGGCTCCTCTGCAGATGCCAGCTCCACGCTGGCTGCGCTTCCCAGAGAGCAGAACTGGGAGCCAGATAAACCTCTTCCCTTTGCAAACCGCCGAGGTTGGGTTACGACAACAGTGCAAAGCAGACAGACAGCCGCTGACTCAGCCACAGAGACCCCCACCCCCACCTGCCACCTTAGACCACAGGAACCCTTGCCCTGAGGAGCTGACGGGGTGGGGGGGGTGGGAGGCTGCCGAGCCCTTGGGCCATCTCACTCTGAACAAGAAAAGCCGTCCCACGCAGCCCTGGCTGGACCCCGGAATCCCGTCTCCCAAGTCATCCCTACAAGCCCCAAGAGTGGTTAAGCTGAGGGGCAGAGGGGAGGCCCACGCACTCTGCACGCTCTGGATTTTTCCCAGTGGCCTGGCCCGGGCATTTCAGGTGTTGCTGGAAATGGAGAAGACGTGCTTGCACAGCGTTCGTCCCGAGTGAGGTCCAGGGGAGGGGCTGCTGCGGTTGCCTGCCCCGCCGGCCCCATCCTGTGTGTCCGCATGCAGGCAGGCTCGCTCAATCGCTGTGTAAAAATAACCCTGACCGCGAGAGCGGCGAGTTATTACCCAGTGTGTCGGGGGCTTCCTGAGCCCTGTGCTCCTGCTGCCGCCCGCCCGGCTGCCCGCCAGCCACCCCTGGGCCCCGCACACCAAGCTGGGGAGGTTATCGACCAGGCCTGCCTCTCCGCAAGGTTTTCCTCTCCGAAGAGGTTTCAGGTTTTTGCCTGCAGCTATTTTTAGGGGCTTGGGCTCCACAGAGGGGGCCTTTCTCAAATGCTCCTGTGTGGCCAGGGCTGCCAGTGCAGAGCCTGGGCAAGGCGCCCTGGCGCAGAGGCTGGTGGGGGGCAGTGGGGCAGGCAGCTCACTCCAGACAGTGGGGAGCACCGGGCTTCATGTCCAGTGCCCAGCTGGGATGACCCCCAAGAGTGTGCTCAGGCTGGGGGTTTTCTGGATGCTTCTGGCTTGTTTGCTGGGTGACAAGCAAAGCTCTGGGAGGTAGCAAAATCCACTTCCCCAGCTCCCCGGGAGCCAAGGGGCAGCCATCACAGCCCGCCAGGTCGCGGGGGACACGCTGGACCATTTCCATCCACGGTCATATCTCAGCTTCCCCACGGCCTTGGGAGGGGAGCCTGGGGCAGGGAGACCGCCCGCAGGGCACAGGGGAAGGGCCCTTGGGCACCTACCTCAAAGCGGATGGACCCGTTCCCGTCGGCGTCGAAGGCGTTGAAGAGGAAGTGTGCGTAGGTGGTGGCGTCTGGGGAGAGCCAGGAGAAGGCTGGGGTGTGCGGGCGGGGGGCCGCCTGGCAGCCGCCCCCACCCCAGGCATCCCCACTTCATAGCGGGTTAAAGGCCCCGGGCGGGGGAGCGGGGGAGTTGCGATGGCTGGGCGGTAACAGGGCCCTCTGGTGAAGGGATTGGGGTGGGAGTGGGGGCTCTGCAGGAGTGGCAAGGGGCCTGCACGGGACCCCGCACTCACCTCCCTGAGGGAAGAACTGCGAGTAAATGAGCTTGAAGGTGTCTTCGTCCACCAGGCCCGTGGGACACTCCTGCGGTGGAAAGTCAGCCCCTCAGTGCCTTGGCCACACCCAGCTCCACGGCCCAGGCTGGGAAAAGCCTGGGTCTGGGTGAGCGAGAGGCAGGCGGGGGTGGCCGGGGCCCTCATGCCAAGCTGCCCCCATATGCTCTTCCCAGTACCAACATCGGAGACACGGAGTGAGGGTCTTCACAGCATGAACACTGTGCCCCCACCCACCCACATCCTGCCAGCTCTCCCACAAAACCGGAGCCCCACAAAGGTCCCCGGGGCATCTGCTGTGATGTGGAGACATTTCTAGAAGGTTCTGTGAGTCAGGGACGGGGGGGGGGGGGCCCTGGGCGGGGCGGGGAACCCAGGGGCACTCACGTTCTTGAAGCCCCTGTAGAGGGACTGCAGCTCCTTCTTGGTGAATTTGGTCTGCGCCTGCAGCTGGTCCAGCCCCTCGGGCTGGTGGCGCACCGCGGACAGCTCCAGCTCACTGTCGCTGCTGTCTGCAGGACACAGACCCAGGAGGTGAGACCTGAGGCCCTGTCCCCCCACCCTGAGTGGGGGTGCAGAGACCCTCTCTGCATGACCAGCCATGTGCACAGGCTGGGCATTGCACAACTAAGGGCTAGGACCAAGGGGCGCGTTCACGGCCACTCTGCTGCCTTGCTGTCCACTCACAGAGGCCTCCCTTGACTGCCCGCCCCCCATTGCCACAGGGGAAAGGGGCCGTTCTTGTCCTAGAGAGACACAGCACAAGAGCAAACAGAAGGGAAAAAGACAGCAAGACCCAATTTGTATACCACTGCCTCCATGCAGCCCTCCCTGACTTCTAAGGAAAGAAGACTGTCCCTTTTGGCCCCTTGCTGCCTAACAAGATACGGCTCAGTTACATCAGGTGCTGGGGTCGGATACGCGTTTGGGTAGCAGTGCAGACCCGCAGGGTTGGAAGGGCAGGGACCAAACTTTCTCTTTAAAAACAATACAACAAAATGTGAGCTACTCCAGCTCCCTCTGGGAGGAAGTGGGGTTTCAGATGACCCTTGCCTTCCTATTCATGATTTTTAAAACATATTCCCCACCTCTCCTGTAGAATGTCTGGTGCATCCTTTTACATACGCAATAAAGCTGGGGATGCAGGAGCCGCGGCAGGCCACCTGGCTGGCCGCACGCCCACGTAATCAGAGCCGCAGCCTCCCACTGACAGGGCGTGTCCAGGCCCCACCCCACCCGCATGGCCACGCCCACCTCCCCTTGATTGCGCTCTGGACCTTTGCTGCCGCTTCTGCCCTGCACGCTCGGCTGGCCCTGTGCCCGCGGGGCCTCCAGGGTGCGGGGTCCAAGCGCTGGGCGGATCCCCTGCACACTCCGGCATGGCACACGGCGTCCCCACTGCGCACTCTCGCTAACAAGATGGCCTGCAAGCTGCCCAGCGGCTGGGCCGCCGCCTTGGTCCGTGCGTCTCCCGGTGTCCCGGACGACGCTGTCATACCTTCCTGCCCTTTTCACTTCCAACACCTCCTCCGCCATGTTCAACCTCCACCGCTTTCAGCGTCACGGCGAAGGCAGAAGCCACAGAGGGAATTTTCACCCCACACCTGCCCTCCCACGGGCACGCAGCCCGGACATTTGCTTCCCCTCCTTCTCTGTGCCTGTCCCTGGTTGCTGGCAACCTCTTCACGTGGGCAATGGCCCCATCCCCCTCACCTATTCAAGCACGTGGCTCTAGCAATCTCGTTGGCTTTTCCCTCCCTTCTGGAACATTCCCACCTGCCCGTTCTCAGCCGGTGATGCCCCTCCAGGTACGCATGCCATATATTTCCCTCTGACAGCAGCAGTGTTTTTGGCGGGGTGGGGGGAGCACTGGGGACACCTCGGGGGTGCAAGGCATGGAGGTTGCACAGCAGAGACAAGCACGCGGTGGGTCAGACGGGCACACACAGCAGCATAGGCAGATGTCACAAACCAGGCGCTTCCTTCAATTATAAGGTGGACTTCAGACTGGAGAGAAAAGCAAGGCTTAACTATATGCTATTTAGGCCGGCGCCGTGGCATAGTGGATAAAGCTGCTGCCTGCAGTGCTGTCATCCCATATGGGTACCAGTTCCAGTCCGGGCTGCTCTCTTCTGATCCTGCTCCCTGCCGATATGCCTAAAAGATATTGTTAGGCTGGCGCCATGGCTTAACAGGCTAATCCTCCGCCTTGCGGTGCCGGCACACTGGGTTCTAGTCCCGGTTGGGGCACCAGGTTCTATCCTGGTTGCCCCTCTTCCAGCCAGCTCTCTGCTATGGCCCGGGAGTGCAGTGGAGGATGGCCCAAGTCCTTGGGCCCTGCACCCGCATGGGAGACCAGGAGAAGCACCTGGCTCCTGGCTTCGGATCAGCGAGATGCACCGGCCGCAGCGGCCATTGGAGGGTGAACCAACAGCAAAAAGGAAGACCTTTCTCTCTCTCTCTCTCACTATCCACTCTGCCTGTCAAAAAAAAAAAAAGATATTGTTAATGGGGCCGGCACGGTGGCGCTGCGGGTAAAGCCGCCACCTGCAGTGCCGGCATCCCATATGGGTACTGGTTTGAGTCCCGGCTGCTCCACTTCCTATCTAGCTAGCTCTCTGCTGCAGCCTGGGAAAGCAGTAGAAGATGGCCCAAGTGCTTGGGCCCCTGCACCCATGTGGGAGACCTGGATGGAGTTCCAGGCTCCTGGCTTCAACCTGGCCCAGCCCTGGTCATTGTGGCCGTTTGGAGAGTGAACCAGTAGATTTCTTTCTCTTTCTGTGTCTCTCCCCTTCTATCTGTCCCTCTTTCAAAGAAATAAAGATCTTTTTAAAAATGGTATAGCTAAAGGGAAAAACAGAAAAATCACTTTTACCTTTCAAATAAATGGTACAAGTGAAAACAAAAGATTTGGCAAATGCTGTTAATTAATTTGATCCAATTAATATTTATATAGCACTATATAGTAACTGTAGAATATGCTTTCTTTTCTTTTTTTAGTTCACTAATTTATTTGGAAGGCAGAATTAGAGAGAGAAGGAAAGACAGAGAAATCTTCCAACCACTGGTTCACTCCCAAAATGGCTGCAACAGCCAGGGCTGGACAGATCTAAAGCCAGGAGCCAGGAGCTTCCTCCAGGTCTCCCACTAGGGTGCAGGAGCCCAGGGACTTGGGCCATCTTCCACTGCTTTCCCAGGCCATAGCAGAGTGGAGCAGGTGGTACTCGAACGGCCGCCCATATGGGATGCTGGCATTGTAGTTGACAGCTTAACCCGCAATGCCCCAAGCATATACATTCTTTTCAACAGCACATCCTGTGATTACCAAGATTTCCCAGACACGGGAACTTAAAATAGACTCTGACCATAACGGTACTAAAATTCAAAGCATGGCATCTAGAAAATCTCAGATACTTGCGAATTAGACAATATACTTCTTTTTTTTAAAAAAAATTTTTGACAGGCAGAGTGGACAGTGAGAGAGAGAGAGACAAAGGACTTCCTTTGCCGTTGGTTCACCCTCCAATGGCCGACGCGGCCGGTGCACTGTGGCCAGTACACCGCGCTGATCCGATGGCAGGAGCCAGGTGCTTATCCTGGTCTCCCATGGGGTGCAGGGCCCAAGAACTTGGGCCATCCTCCACTGCACTCCCTGGCCACAGCAGAGAGCTGGCCTGGAAGAGGGACAACCGGGACAGAATCCGGTGCCCGGACCGGGACTAGAACCGGTGTGCTGGCGCCACAAGGCGGAGGATTAACCTAGTGAGCCGCGGCGCCGGCCGTAGACAATATACTTCTAATCAACCTGCTGGCCAGAGAAATTTCGAGGTGAAATTTGAACTGACTGATGATGAAAACACAACATATCAACATTTGCTGGGTGCAGGTAAAACTGTGGAGAGAGGGAAATTTATAGCTTTGAATTTCCTTATTAGAAAAGAAGATAGGTATGGAGCTAATGATGAAAGCGTCTAGATCTAGGCTTCTCAGAATCTAGGAAAAGCAGGGCAAATTCAACTGGAAGGAACTAGAAGAAAGGACAAAAAAATAAGAGAAGAAACCAATGAGAAAGAAAAAAAACTAAACGGAAACACCAATGGGGTCATTAAGAAACTCAGTAGCAAATGACAGGCTGATAAACCTATCTTGAGTATGTGTATCTAACAACAGACTCATTTCCAGAACTGATAGTGAACTTCCACAACTCAATAATAAGACTAATAATTTTTTAAACAGGCAAAAGACCAGGATTCTTCACAAAGAAGATACATAAATGGTCAATAAGCACAAGAAATAAGCACATTAATCATCAAAGACAAGCCTAGTGGAGTCCAGTGCTGTGGCGTAGTGGGCTAAGCCTACACCTGCAGAAAAGGCATCCATATAGCACCAGTTCGAGTCCTGGCTGCTCCACTTCCGATCCAGCTCTCTGCCTGTGGCCTGGGAAAACACTGGAAGATGGCCCAGGTGCTTGGGCCCCTGCACCCACGGGGAGACTCGGAAGAAGCTCCTGGCTCCTGGCTTCGGAACAGCTAAGCTCCAGCTGTTGCAGCCACTTGGGGAGTGAACCAGCAGATGGACGACCTCTCTCTCTGTCTCTCCCTCTCTCTGTCTGTAACTCTACCTCTCAAATAAATAAAGAAATCTTTTTTTTAAAAAGACATGCAAATGATCCAATACAAAGTGAAAAATACACAATCATCTATCATTTCAAAAAGGCCTACGATATCAAATGTTGGTAAGGATGTGGAGCAACAGAGATTGTCATATATTACCGGTGGACACGTGAAATAGTCATTCTGCTTGGCAGTTCCTTACAGAGTGAAAACATAAATCAACCCCGTGACTTATATGCCCAGAATAAATGAAGAGTTATGTCCACAGAATCACTTGTCTAAGAGTATTCATGTGGACTTTACTCATAATATTCCCAGGCTGGAAACCACCCAATTCAACGCAAGCATGCACCTGCCGTGCACTTACATAGTGAAGTGCTACCCTCTGTTAAAAGAAGAATGAACTCCTGGATATTTAACCACACAGACGCATTTCAAATATATGCCAATCAAAAATGCCAGATATACACACGGGTTTATATTGGATGATTCTACTTATGCAGCGTTCGGAACAGGCAGCACTAATGCATTGTGATAGAAAGCAGGACCCAGGAGGTGGTGGCTATGAGGGTCGTACAGTTGTCAGAGCTCATCGACCCAAATGCTGAACATCTGTGCATTTCGTTGTATGTGAGTTATACCCCAGTAAACACAAGGAAAGCATACGGACTAGACTTCTGCTGTCAGTCATGGCGTGGGACGTCTCATCCCACTGCAAACAACTTGAAGGGAACTTGGGAGGCAAGTGCTTTTAGGCTTTGAGCCACATCACATGGCCACAGCCATGGAGGGCAAGGAGATGGAGCTGGGCTCCACATTCAGCCTAGAGACACTTTCCAGACCAAGGGCACAGCAAGGGGCACGCTGGCCTGGGAACAGCAGTCTTCCTGCTGAGCTGGCAAGGCAGACATCAGGGTGTGAGGCTGCTGGGGCAGGTGTAATTTTCAAAGCAGGGTCCTGGAGAGGAAGTAGCTGCACAGAACACTGGCCCCAGAAGTCTTTGGGGGTTTTCCTTGGGGCCATGGCCAAGGTCTGCACTACCTATGCTCAGCGTGAGACTCCATGAGCTCCAGAGGAGCACAGCTGATAGCAG
The DNA here is from genome assembly GCF_033115175.1 of Lepus europaeus. NCBI lineage: Eukaryota > Metazoa > Chordata > Mammalia > Lagomorpha > Leporidae > Lepus > Lepus europaeus. Next base: position 85,968,023 of record NC_084839.1, on the reverse strand, counting down.
ACATGGGGCCAACCTGGAGACAGGCACCCAGAATTCAGGAGGGGATGGGGAAAGTCAGGAGGGGAGGGGAAAATCAGCCCAAACAGAGCATCTGCAGAGTCTAGTGGAAACCCAGACAGGCCACATTTCAGGAGGAAGGACCATGCCCTCAAGTGCGCACACACTTTAGACCCCAGGACAATCCAAACCAAACCTGCCCTAACAGAATCCACAATAAACACCAACAAAGGTAAGGGACTATGCCGGTAATTTAACTTCCTGCCAAACCACCCCTCAACAGTGTTTAGACTGATAGAGCCCAGATACAATATATCACTCACAATGTCCAACACATAATAAAAAATTAAGACATGAGAAGAATCAGGAAAATGTGATCATAACCAAGAGATGGTAATCAGTAGAATAATTACAGTCTCATTACTAGAATTCTTATAAAAGAACTTGAAAACAACTATTGTCAGGATGTTGAAAGAATTAAAGGAAAGAAAAGTGTAACCTCTGGGTATCATAGTAGAAAAAACAAAACTATTTTTCAAAGAGCCAAATGAAACTGATAACTTGAAGGAATCAATGCCTAAAACTAAAAACTCACTTTATGAGCTGAGGAGAGGTTTTGACCTACAGAATAGGCCCAGGAACATAAAGGGTTTATATATCAGAAAGTAGAGGAAAAGGAAATGATGGCAAAAATATTTGAAGAAATCACGATCAAAATTTCCCCCAATTTGTAGAAAAACATCAATTTTCAGATCCAAGAAACTCATTGAACCTCAGGAAGAATAAATAGGGGCTGGCGCTGTGGTGTAGCAGGTGAGGCCGTCGTCTGCAGTGCCGCCTGCCATTCCATACGGGCACTGGTTTGACTCCCAGCTGCTCCACTTCTGATCCAGCTCTCTGCTGTGGCCTAGGAAAGCAGTAGAAGATGGCCCAAGTCCTTGGGCCCCTACACCCACATGGGAGACCTGGAAAAAGCTCCTGGTTCCTGGCTTCAACCCACCCAGGTCTGGCCGTTGCGGCTATGTGGGGAGTGAACCAGCAGATGGAAGACCTCTCTCTCTCTCTCTGTAACCCTACTTCTCAAATACATAAATAAATATTTTTTAAAAAGTAAATACTTTTCACAAGTCTTTGTGTTTACATTCAATGCCTCTGACAAAATGAACCAATTTCTCAAAAATCACAAACTACTAAGATGAAAAAGAGAATCTTACTAGTCCCGGCCGGCGCTGTGGCTTAACAGGCTAATCCTCCACCTTGCGGCGCCGGCACACCAGGTTCTAGTCCCGGTTGGGGCGCTGGATTCTATCCCAGTTGCCCCTCTTCCAGGCCAGCTCTCTGCTATGGCCCGGGAAGGCAGTGGAGGATGGCCCAAGTCCTTGGGCCCTGCACCCCATGGGAGACCAGGAGAAGCACCTGGCTCCTGGCTTTGGATCAGCGAGATGCACCAGCCGCAGCGGCCATTGGAGGGTGAACCAGCGGCAAAAAGGAAGACCTTTCTCTCTGTCTCTCTCTCTCACTATCCACTCTGCCTGTCAAAAAAAAAAAAAAAAAAAAAAGAAAAAAATAGAATCTTACTAGTCCCAACCAATATTCCTCAGGAACACAGGTGCAAAATTTCTCGACAAAATACTAGCGGATGGGATCCCTCAATGTATAAAAAGAATACTACAGGGCCAGCACCGCAGCACAGTGAGTGAAGCCACCACCTGCATCCCATATGGGCACTGGTTCAAGACCCGGCTGCTCCACTTCCAATCCAGCTCTCTGCTAATGCGCCTGGGAAGGCAGCAGAAGATGGCCCAAGTGCTTGGACCCCTGCACCCATGTGGGACATGCAGGGGAAGCTCTGGGCTCCTGGCTTCAGCCTGGCCCAGCCCTGGCTGTTGTGGCCATCCTGGATAGTGGGCCAGCGAATGAAGGATCTCTCTCTCTCTCTTTCTTTCTCTCTGTTTCTGTGTGTGTGTGTATGTCCGTCTCTTTCTGTGTGACTCTTCAAATAAATAAATGAGTGTTTTAAAAATTAAAAAAATAAATAAAAAGAATAATACACCAGATCCAGTGGGGTTTCCAGAAATGTGAGACTGATTCAGCATTTGAAAATAAATCAACATAATCTATCATACTACATATCTAAAGAAGAAAAAACACATCATCCTATCAACTGATGAAGAAAAAGCATTTGACAATATTCAGCATCCATTCACTAAAAAAAAAAAAAAAAAAAAAAAAAAAAAGAAGAGTCAGTAAACTAGAAATGGAAGAGCACTTCCTCAACGTGCTTAAGTGCATCTATAAAAAAGTCTACAGTTAGCACCAAACTTAGTGGTGAAGAACTGAATGTTTCCCCCCTAAGAGTAGGAACAGGCAAGAGTAATGGTCATCTCCAGTTCTATTCAACATCACACTGAAAGTCCTAGCTAGTGCAATGAGAGAGAGAGAGAGAGAGAGAGAGAGAGAGAACAAGAGTGTGAGCACAGATTCATCTATGTGGACATCCCAAGGAATCTACCAAGAAAAAAAAAAGCCATCTGATAAGTGAGTTTGGCAAGACCACAAGAAACGAGTCAACACACCAAAGCCGGTCACATCGCTATAAACAGCAGAAGTGTGCAGTTAGAGACCAAACCCAGGCAAACGAGTCTCTTGAATTGCAGTGGTGACAAGACCAAAGAATCTCATTCCTGTTTCTAAATCTGCTTTTTAAAAAAATATTTATTTATTTATTTGAAAATCAGAATTAGAGAGAGAGAGAGGGAGAGACAGAGATATACATAGAGAGCTCTTCCATCCACTGGTTCACTGGGTCAGGACTGGGCCAGGCCGAAGCCAGGAGTCAGGAGCTTCTTCCAGGTCTCCAATGTGGGTACAGGGGCCCAAGGACTTGGGCCATCATTTGCTGCTTTCCAGGCCATTAGCAGAGAGCTGGATCGCAAGTGGAGCAGCCGGGACTTGAACCAGTGCCGTTATGGGATGTTGGCACTGTGGTCAGCAGCTTTACACACACGCTATGCCACAGCACCAGCCTCTAATCTGTTTTTGAAGTTCAGGTGGAGGAATGAGCCAGAAGGGTGGAGGCTTGCTGTGCTGCCCAGAAGCCGACGGGCAGTCAGAACTTTGATCAGTACCTGAGGGCTCCAAGTGCGGACTTTCCCACAAGGCACATGGGAAACGTGACCAAAGCAACAGTGCGGAAAATGAAGGAATAAAAGGGGGAATAAACAAAGCAAGAAGGAGGTTTTATTTATTTTTAAAGATTTATTTATTTATCTGAAAGGCTGAGAGATGTCTTCCACCTATTGGTCACTCCCTAAATGGCTGCAACAGCTGGAGCTGGGCCAGGCCAAAGCTAGGCGCCTGACACTCCATCCAGGTCTCCCAAACACTTGGGCTGTCCTCCGCTGCTTTCCCAGGTGCACTGGCAGGGAGCCGGACTGGAAGCGGAGCAGCCGGGACTTGGACCAGGGCTCCGATACAGGGTGCGGGGATCCCAAGCAGTGGCTCAACGCTGGGAGTCCCAGTGCTGACGCCCAGCACAGTGAGTTTGACCCCAAATCACTTAAGGGCATTGTAAGAACAGAACTCACATGCCCATTGCATTTTTGGACACAAGTACAAAGCCCAAAACCAAATGTTAGCTGAAGGCTCCAAGCGCATTTTTTCAAAGTATATAATGCTCAAGAGGGTTTTCCCTGGAGGGTGAAGGACAGAAAGTCATGGACGTTCCGGCGCAGAAAAGATATGTGATACGCTCCCACATCTATTCAGAAGTGAAGTACAGAAACAAAGAATCTCAGCAAATTAGAAATCAGATGCAACTTCTTTGGTTTGATGATGTGTACTTTCAAATCACAGGTCTGTTTACAGGAAAATTTATGGAAAATGTTCGATATAAAGGCAAAAGCTCAGTCACATTTCCTTTAAGATCAAGACAAGACGATCACCACTAATAGTGTCCTGTCAAGGCTGTAAGGAAATTTAGGAGAAGAAATAAATAATGTAAGAATGGGAAGAGGCCGGCGCTGTGGCACAGTGGGTTAAGCTGCTGCCTGTGATGCTGGTACCCAGTAACAGTCTGCCAGCTCCAGCCCCGGCTACTCGACTTCAAATCCTGATCCAGCTCTCTGCTGTGGCCTGGGAAAGCGGTAGAAGATGACCCAAGTCCTTGGGCCCCTGCACCTGCGTGGGAGACCTGGAAGAAGCTCCGGGCTCCTGGCTTCAGATCGGCACAGCTCCAGCCGTTGCGGCCATTTGAGGAGTGAACCAGCGGAGGGAGGACCTTTCTCTCTGCCTCTCCCTCTCACTGTCTGTAACTCTTCCTCTCAAATAAATAAATAAAAAATCTTAAAAAAAAAAACCTGGACAGGAAGAATACAGAGTTTCCCCTATTATATACAACTTGTGCTGCAGGGTCACTGTAATAAAATGGTGTGGTGGGTGCAAAAATAGACCACAGAGCTGCAAATCAGAGGACAGAGGGAAATTTCCTAAAAGACACAAGGGAAGGTCAGATTGTTTAGTAAATGATGTTTGAAAAATCGGATCACCATATAGTAAAAATCAATCCGGATTTTTCCTTACCCGAAAGATTAAAGACCAAAACATGAACAGTAAACCAAAGGTTTAAAATAAGATGTAAAAAAGTCTTTTGTGGGGCTGGCGCTGTGGTGCAGTGGGTTAAAGTCCCTGTCTGCAGTGCTGGTATCTCATATAGGCATCCCGTATGGGCTCCAGTTCGAGTCCTGGCTGCTCTACTTTCAATCTAGCTCTCTGCTGTGGCCTGGGAAAGCAGCAGAAGATGGCCCAAGTCCTTGGGCCCCTGCACCCATGTGGGAGACCCCGGAGAAGCTCCTGGCTCCTAACTCTTGGCTTTGGATTGGTGCAACTCTGGCCGTTGCAGCCATCTGGGGAGTGAAACAGTGGATGGAAGACCTCTTTCTCTCTCTCTCTTCTCTTTCTGTAATTCTGACTTTCAAATAAATAAATCTTTTTTTTTTTTTTAATTTATGTGTTCGAGGAGGAGAGAGACAGAGAAAGGTAGAGAAAGCACGCATCTGCTGGTTCACTGCCCAGCTGCCTGCAACAGATGGGGCTGGGTCAGGGCTGAATCTGGGAACTGGTTCTACAGTCCAGGTTTCTCACATGAGTGGCAGGGACCCAATGACTTGAGCTGGGAGCTGGCGCTGTGGCTCAGTGGATTAAAGCCCTGGCCTGAAGCGCCAGCATCCCATATGGGTACCAGTTCTAGTCCAGGCTGCTCCACTTCTGATCCAGCTCTCTGCTATGGCCTGGGAAAGCAGTAGAGGATGGCCCAAGTCCATGAGCCCCTGCACCATGTAGGAGACCTGGAAGAAGCTCCTGGCTCCTGGCTTTGGCTTGGCGCAGCTCCAGCCATTGTGGCCATCTGGGGAGTGAACCCAGTGGATGGAAGACCTCTCTCTCTGTCTCTACCTCTCTCTGTAACTCTTTCAAATAAATAAAATAAATCTTAAAAAAAAAAAAAACCACCAATGACTTGAGCCATCACCACTACCTCTCAGGGTCTTGTTGGCCAGAAATTGGGGTCAGAAGCCAGAGCTGGACATCAAACCCTAGCACTCTGACATGGTACATAAACATCTTTTTTAAAAAGATTCATTTAGTTATTTGAAAGTCAGAGTTACACAGAGAGAGAAGGAGAGGGAGAGAGAGAGAGACAGAGAGAGAGAGAAAGAAAAGTCTTCTATCCACTGATTCACTCCCCAGATGGTTGCAATGGCCAGAGCTGCACCGATCTGAAGCCAGGAGCTAGGAGCTTCTTCCAGGTCTCCCACGCAGGTACAGGTGCCCTAGCACCCGGGCCATCTTCCACTTCTTTCCCAGGCCATAGCAGAGAGCTGGATCAGAAGTGGAGCAGCCTGGACTAGAACTGGACTAGTACTGCAGGCGGCAGCTTTACCCGTTATGCCACAGCGCTGGCCCTACATGAGCATGTGAACTGCTAAGCTAAACACCTGCTCCCTAAAAATACTAGTCAAGGTGCAAACCGGTACCACCACTGTGGAAACCGTTCTCATGTTTCGTACTAATGATGCACAAGTTGTACAAAATTAACACTTTGAAAGTATCACTGGGCTTAGGATCCAGCCACCCTCTCCAAGGTGCACATGCTAAACCCAGGTTCTCAGGAGACTTGTACAAGAGTCGTCACTGGAGCACCCTCTGCAGTAGCAACAGCTTGCACCCATCAAACACCCAATGACAACCGAGCAGACAAATGCATGGTGGAGTATGCACCTGACGAAATGCCACACAGCGGTGAAGATGGGTTCGCTGTAACAACACACAGCTAGATGGGTGGGTTTGAGAAACACACTGCTGAATGAAAAACCAGTCCTAGGAAGCCCGTATGGCTCCATTTTTAAATATATTTTATAGCCATAGGAACTTGACAATGTATTTGTCACGATAGGTAGGTTCACTGGTGTTCACTATATTGTTTTTATAATTTATGAGATATATAAAATACATTTTTGCATTTATTAGCAGCTAATTGAAGTGTTTAAAGAGAAACTGAGAGAGACAGAAAGGGGTGGAGGTGTGGGGGGGTCTGGATTAAACATTGGATGCTTAGAAAACAAGAAGAGGCAGCAGGGCCAAGAGAAATAGCCAAAGGATATGAGCAGTCTAGGGATGAGCAGGCCAACAGACTAATAAGTGCAGATGGAGGTGTGGGAATCATTCATATGAAAAGTACACACGAGGAGAATGAGAGCAAATATTCTACCTGCAAGATGTGAAGCCTGCTGCTGAAGCCTTGGCCGGGAGAGGTGGGCTCACCTGTCCCCTGAGCTCCACACACACCCGTCTGCTTGTCATCTGCCCTTGGCTGCCTGGGAAGTGTCCAAGAGGACATGTCCAGACTGAGCTGCTGGGCTCCCCCCACTGAGCTGCCCACTCCCCACCTCCCACCCTGAGTTGATGGCAACTCCGTCCTGCTGGGTGCTTGGGCCTACGTCCTGGGCAGCTGCCTCCCTCCCCACCGCTCACCTCCAACTTCTCCTACCTCCACTGCCCCATCCAGACCCAAGACCCCGCTCCTCGCCAGTCTCTCTGCCTCTGCCTTGGTGCCTGCCAGCCCCTCTCTTCAAGTAGTGCCTGTATGGTTTGAATGAGACTGGATCTTTTGGGGGTAATTAAGATGAGCTGGAGGGGCCGGCATCGTGGCAGTGGGTTAAGCCTCCGCCTGTGATGCAGGCATCCCGTAAGGGCACTGGTTCATGTCCCAGCTGCTCCACTTCTGATACAGCTCCCTGTTAATTTGCCTGGGAAAGCAGTGGAAGATTGCCTAAGTGCTTGGGTCCCTGCACCCACACAGGAGACTTGGATGAAGTTCCCGGCTCCTGGCTTTGGCCTGGCCCAGCCCATGCCCTTGTGGCCATTTGGGGAGTGAACCAACATTGCATCAGAGCATCTACAGGAACTTCGACTATTTACTGATGATTGGGATGCAGGCTCTGTACATTCTGATGTCAACTTGTAGAAGAACGCTCAGGGCAAAACTGTGATGTCATCGTGTGGCAATTGTCTTGCTGGGCTTGGCTCTCCTTGCACTTCTCCAGGGGCTACTTCTGGGCAATTCTCGCCCTATCAAAATGTCCACTGATAACTGAGGGTCAGCCATGAAGATTTTTAAAAAATATTTATTTATTTATTTATTTGGAAGGCAGAGTTATAGAGAGGCAGAGGCAGAGACAGAGAGAGGTCTTCTATTTGCTGGTTCACTCCCCAGATGGCCACAACAGCTGGATCTGTGCCCATTCAAAGCCAGGAGCCAGGAGCTTCTTCCAGGTCATCCATGCAGGTGCAGAGGCCCAAGGACTTGGGCCATCTTATACTGCTTTCTCAGGCCATAGCAGAGAGCTGGATGGGAAGTGGAGCAGCTGGGACTCGAACCAGTGCCCATATGGGATGCTGGTGCTGTAGGCAGCAGCTTTTACTCGCTATGCCACAGCACCAGCCTAGCAATGAAGATTTAATCCCTTCTCCAACAAGCATTTTGCTAAAGAAATGAAAGGTTAACATTCTTGATTTAAAAAAAAAAACTATTTGAGAGACAGAGACAGAAAGAGATCTTCCATCCACTGGCTTCTCCTCTAATGCCCACAACAGCTGGGGATGGGCCACACCAAAGTCAGGAGTCCAGAACTCAATCCAGGCCTCCCATGTGGGTGGCAGGGACCCAAGTACTTGAGCCATCACCTGCTGCCCCCAAGAGCCCCTATCTGGCATGTTCATGTCCCATATTGTAGTGCCTGGTTCGAGTCCTGGCTACTCCACTTCCAATCCAGCTTCCTGGGAACACATGCAGCAGCCTGCAGAAAGTTGGAATTGGGAGAGGAGCCAGGAGCTTCTTCTGGGTCTCTCATGTGAGTGCAGGGTCCCAAGGACATGGGCCATCTTCTATTGCTTTCCTAGGTGTATTAGCAGGGAGCTGGATCAGAAGCAGAGCAAGCTGGGACTCCAATCGGTGCCCATATGGGATGTCAGCCTCACAGGCAGCAGCTTTACCTGCTATGCCACAGCTCCAGCCCTTGAAAAAATATTTTAAAGGACGTCTCCATGGGACTGGCCTGTGGCACAGCAAGCGAAGCTGCTGCCAGCAGTGCTGGGATCCCTGTCAGACGCTGGTTCAAGCCCTGGCTGCTTTGCTTGCAATCCAGCTTCCTACAAATGCACCTGGGAAAGAAGCAGAAGATGTACAAATACCTGGGCCCCAGGCATCCACATAGGAGACTCAAATGGAGTTCCAGGCTCCTGGCTTTGGCCTGACCCAGTCCCAGCTGTTGTGGTCCTTTGGAGAGCGAACCAGTGGATAGAAGACCTTTCTCTTTCTCTCCTCCAAATAACTTAATAAATGCTACCCCCCCCAAAGAAAAAAAAAATGTCTCCAGCCTCTGCCATATGTTAGCCTTGACTTGGGCTATCAGAGCCGAGATGAGAGAAGCAGCAGCCAAAGCCAAGCCCTGGGCGGCCGATGTGGACAGCACAGCCTGGCACTCAGGCAATGCCAACCCCACAAACAGAAGCGTAGCCCAGATGCACTCTGCTCTGCCTCCCCTTAGGAGCCCATAGGATGGGAGCTCCTCTTCTGACTTTTGCCAAGGGGTTCTGGCTCCCCCCAGAGCTGCAAAATGAACAGGTGGAAACAACCTGTTTCTCTTATCTCGCCGATAAGGAAAGCGAGGCTCAAGGAGGTTAAGGCGCCACAGTGGTCCAGGAAGCCAAGGGCCAGGCCACGCTAGAACAGCGGGAGTGTGGGGTCGTAAGCCCAGTGGGGTCTGGACATCAGGGGCCAGTGTCTACCCAGCTGGCACAAACTTCATGCCCTTTCTGGGCCTCTGAACCCATTTCCGACCCTGAAAGCTCTCACGGCCCCACCCATGGGGGACCTGGTGTCCACGCCTCTGTCTCTCTCAGGTCTGCCTGGAGCTCAAAAAGCTCACGGGAAAATGGAATGGAAGTTTATTTTGGTGCCTAGAAACACTTTGAAATCTATGCATAGTTCTATCACGAGAGGCATTTTCTATGAACTTTTCAAAGACCCCTTGTTTGTAAGGTCAAAAATTTTTACACCAGGCCGGCGCCATGGCTCAACAGGCTAATCCTCCGCCTTGTGGCGCCAGCACACCGGGTTCTAGTCCCGGTCGGGGCGCCGGATTCTATCCCGGTTGCCCCTCTTCCAGGCCAGCTCTCTGCTATGGCCCGGGAAGGCAGTGGAGGATGGCCCAAATCCTTGGGCCCTGCACCCCATGGGAGACCAGGATAAGCACCTGGCTCCTGGCTTCGGATCAGCGAGATGCGCCGGCCGCAGCGGCCATTGGAGGGTGAACCAACGGCAAAGGAAGACCTTTCTCTCTGTCTCTCTCACTGTCCACTCTGCCTGTCAAAAAAAAATATTTTTTTTACACCAAAATAATTTTTTTTTTCATTTCCTTTCAGAACTAGGTAGAAGGCATAAGTTCCTCGTATGACAAAGGGCCGGGGGGGGGGGGGGGGGACTGCAGTTCCCAAAGACTTCATGTATTTTCTGGGCAAACAGAAGAGGGGGCTCCAGGCCCAGTAATGACCAAGAGGAGGCTGTTAACTCCCCGGATGTGATCAGCCCACGTGCTTTCTGAAGCACCAGCAGCAGAACCCACTTCTCCCCTCCCCCGAGTGTCCCCCTCTCTGGGATGGCTGCAGGTGCCTTCAGCAGGACCCCGTGCCTCCTCTGCTGCCTCCCACTCCCCACTGCGCACAAGCTGGTGGAGCCCTGTGGAGATCCTGGCCCACCTCACTCTTCAGCTCAGAACCTTCCAGGGGCTCCGGATTCCTCTGCGAGTGACAGCCAATGTCCTCACAGAGGCTGGGCCTAGACAGGGCAGTGTGTGTCCCGGTCATGCCTGGAGCTGGTTAACAGCCAGGTGGCTGACCCCATGGCCAGAGTTTCTGACCCTGTAGGTTTGGGGCACAGGCAATCTGCACATTTCTAATGAGCTCCTTTGTAATGCTGACCTGCTGGTCCTCGAAACCCATCCGGGAAACCGGTCCTCCAAGGCCTTACAAAGACAGTCTCCCCACAAGCTCCTACGAGTCGAGTCGCAGAGTGAGGCCGGCGTTGTGGCACAGTCGCTTGTGATGCCAGCATCCCATATCAGGGTGCCAGCTCCTGTCCCGGCTGTTCTGCTTCTGATCCAGCCCCCTGCATGGGGGAGACCAGGATGGAGCTCCTGGCTCCTGGCTTCTGCCAGGCCTAGCCCCTGGCTGTTGCAGCCATTTGGGGAGTGAACCAGTGGATGAAGAGCTTTCTGTCCCTCCCTCTGTGTCCTTGCTCTGCCTTTCAAATAAGTAAATAAAATTCAAAAATTAAAGAAAAAAACTCCATGTTTGGGTTTTACCCACAGACCCAGGGTTCACGGTCCGGGGAGGGAGGGTTGGGCAGGGCACCCTCCCTCCCTAATGATGAGAACATGGCCTGGTGAAGACTCACAGCCCCCACAACCCAGCAGGTGGCCACCTCCCTGGCTGCAGCTCTTCACTCACTCTGCCCAGCTACCCGTAGCCCTGCCCACTGCCCACCGCCCACCCCCACCTCTCAGCTTCCGTACTTGACTGCTCTTAGCCTGTTCCATCTGGTCAGCGGCTCTCACAGGACCTGGCCCCAGGCTCAGCAAGGGCCGGGGCAGGACCAGCGGGAGGCAGCTCCAGTTCTCCCTCCGTGCAAGCAAGCTCCCCTCTCGCACTCAACAAACCCTTCCTGGGCTGCAGGCACACTGCTCCAGACCCCAGCGGCGGGGAGTGTGGGGGTGCGCAGTACCACAGTGAGCCCAACAAAGTCCCTGCCCTGGGAGGCTGGCATCTGGCAGCAGCTGGTCGCAGTCTGAGAAAGCAACCAAGATGTCCAGTGCTGTAGCAGAGACGGAGCCATGGGGGAAAACTCAAGTGGGGGCCATGGGGGCACAGAGAGTTAGGCCCCCACCGACGACATCAGCGTTCCATAGCAGAGCACTTGTTTGAGTCCCAGAGGCTCCACTTCTCAACCAGCTCCTTGCTAGTGCACCTGGAAGGCAGCAGAAGATGGCCCAAGTACCCGGGCTCCTGCCACCCATGTGAGAGAACTGGGTGGAGTTCCAGGCTCCTGGCTTCAGCCTGGCCCAGCCCCAGCCATTGCAGCCACTTGAGGAGTGAACAAATGGATCGCAGGTCTGTCTCTGCCTCTCAAATAAATAAATCTTTAAAATTTTGGAAAACTCAAGGGCTGCTGCTGTGGCGCAGTGGGTTAAAGCCACGGTCTGCAGTGCCAGCATCCTGTATGGGCACTAGTTCGAGTCCTGGCTGCTCCACTTCTGACCCAGCTCCCTGCTAATGCACTTGGGAAAGCAGTGGAGGATGGCCCAAGTGCTTGGGCCCCTGCACCCTACATGGGAGACCTGGATGAAGCTCTTGCTCCTGACTTGAGCTTGGCCCAGCCTGGTCACTGCAGCCACTTGGGGAGTGAACCAGCAGATGGAAGATCTCTGTCTCTCCTTCTCTCTCTCTGTAACTCTGCCTTTGAAATAAATAAATAAATATTAAAAAAAAAAAAAAAGCTGCCGCCTACAACACCAGCATCCCATATGAAAAAAGAGAAGAAAACTCGAGTGTGCAGGGTGAGTATGGATGATGAAGACCTTGCTGGGGCATAGCACCTGCCACCACGGCTCAGTGGGGAGCCTCAGAGGGAGCCTTGGAGCTTTGGGGAACACAAACCCCTGGAGAATCGTGTTTCAGAATTGCAGGCAAAACAACACTCAGTCTTGCCTAGGATTTCAGGGTCTCCATGGAGACTCCATTGTCAAATGCTGAATGTCACATGCCACTCAGAAAAGCCATGGTCCTGGGATGCAGACCCTGGCCCCTGGCCCAGCTGCCAGGGATCCAGACCCCAAAGCCACGATGGCATCCCTCTGAGCGCCCCCCTGGGCTGTCTCACTGGCATCAGGCTCTCGTGTCTTTGCCATACAAGGCAGGCAAACACCCAGCGGCTCCTTCCCTCTCGATACCCCATGGGGCACAAGGATGGAGCCCCACCTCTACCACCTGCAGTCAGAGGGGCTGGCCTTGGCCTGAGCCCTGGCGGTCAGGGCACCCCAGCTCGGTCTCCTTGTGTGTGGAGTAAGGGCTGGGGGTCCTGCTCGTGGAAAGTGAGGTGGTGATCCCTCCCACAGAGTCAAGCAGAGATAGACGGGCAGGGGCCCTGGGCAGGCAGGCAGGCCTTCTGCTTCCGCATGTCCCCTGAGAAGGCTGCATCTCTAGAACCCAGATCCATTAGTCCTTAACAATGCCCAGGGGATCCGAGCTCTGGTCTCTCCCAGATGAGAACTCTGTGAGCACAGCGCCTCTCGTACCCCCAGCAGCACGGAAGATGCTCATCTGAGCATCTCTGAGACACCATGGCCCGGCCAACAGGCACTTCAGGCCCTTGGCAGGCTCTACTCCCCACCAACACCAGCATCCAGAACCTACAGCTTCCCGAACTGATCCAAGCAGGAGCAGGGGGTGGGGCTGGAGGCGGGGCTGTGTGTTATGTTTTCAACTATGGTGTGGTCGTGTTGTCAGGCGTAGCCACCCAGGACTAGCTGTTGGTGACAGCCATCAGCAACGGCTCACATAGTCTGCACATGCATTACCCACTAAGAATGGTGCTGGGGCAATTCAAGAGCCCCACGGATTGGCTCGTCAGCCACGGCCCTAGGGCAGGAGTGACCCTTAGCCCCACTTTATGGAGGGTGACCCCAAGACTCAGAACAGTTAAGGGGGCTTTACAGGCTGTTTGGGAGGGTGCCAGGATCCCTGGTCAGACGTGGCTGGCTCGGAGGCTCTATACCCACCCCTAACTGTGTCAAGAGCCTTGAACTCCAAAAGGGCACAAATATCAGAAACGAGGAACCGTCTGTTGTCTTGGGCACTCTCTACCTTGTAAGGAAATCCTTTTTTAGAAATCATAAAGGGGGCTGGCACTGTGGCATAGTTGGTTAATCCTCCCCCTGCGGTGCCAGCATCCCATATGGATGCTGATTCGAGTCCCAGCTGTTCCACTACCCTTCCAGCCTCTCTGCTAATGGCCTGTGAAAGCAGTGGAAGATGGCCCAAGGACCTGCACCTGTGCAGGAGACCTGGAAGAAGCTCCTGGCTCAGCTCAGGCTATTGCAGCTATTTGGGGAGTGAACCAGTGGATGGAAGACCTCTCTCTCTGTCTCTCCCTCTCACTGTCTGTAACTCTCTCAAATAAATAAATAAAATCTTTTTTAAAAAATTACAAAGGCAAACCCCAGGCTGCCCCACACCTGTGAGTTCGGCTCAGTTAGGAAGGTTTCTCAGCCTAAATAAAGTATACCTGGCCAGTGCTCTGGGCCCTGGTGGTCCCAGGGGAGCCCAGGAAAATAAAGAACAATGGACAGGTCATGGCTGCCCTGGCACCAACAACCCCCTATACCCACTCCAGGCTCCAGACAGGGGAAGGATGAGCAGGGGTAGGAGGCAGAGGCCCTGCAGGAGCACAGTGGTGTGGAGCGCTGGTCCCTTCCCGCCTCACCCCAGTCCCAGGCACCTGTCATGGATTCCCCACTGCAGCCCAGTGGAGGCCCGGCTGGGGCAATTTTGCTCCCCCACGTGAAATGGAACGCTCGGGGTGACAGCTCCGGGGAAGCACCATGAGCAAAGCACCATGGGCCTCACAAACACACTTAGAAAAAAAGCTGTACAGGAACCCGGTGGGGCAGGTGGCCATGGACTTCAGGTGACAGTCGGCATGAGCGCTAGAGGCAGAATGAGGGAGGGCTATCTTCCTGGCCCTGTACCCCTTCCCGCCCCCAGCAGCCCTGCACACGCTGGTGCCCGGGGGGCCGCTGGGCTCTCCTTCTCCCCTCCCTAGGCCCCTGAGTTTCAATCCCAAGAACTGAAGCCTGGCAAGGTCAGTACAGTGCAGGCAGGAAGGATACCCAAGCAACCTGAGAGAGGGCAACAGAAATGCCCAGAGTCAGGGCCCCTTCTCCACAGTGCAGAGGCACAGGGGGGCACAGGAGGGAGGGGAAGTGACATCCCTGGCGGTCAAGGGCCCCTTCAGAAGCAAGTGTGCCACGGAGGGGCCCCTCCTCCTAACCTGCCCAGAAGCAGCAGGATGGGACCAACGGGCTGGGACCAACGGGCTGGGAAGCAGCGACAAGGGCACCTGCCAGGAGTCCCAGGAGCCCTTCCGGCTCTGGTTTAAGAGGTCGTCTGTGTGCTCAGTTAATATTTTATTCCACTGGAAATGTGGCGACCAAGGATTTGGTTACGGAGCCCACAGGCCAGAACCTTCTCTGCAGAGGGGAAGTAGATATGGGATGAGGGTCGAAGGGGGAGGCACCAGCACCCTGCACGGGCTCAAATCACTCCCAGCCACCGCGCACCCTGGGCTCAGGGTCCCTCCAGTCATCATCACACTGCACCATCTCCTACAAGCCTGCGGCCCAAGCCCACTGTGCTCACCAGGGACTCCCGGACCTATGATGGTCAGGGATGCCGCTCAAGCTGTTACCGAACACCTCGCTCCCAGCCACCCCAAGAGCCAGCTCCGTCCCCTCTACCCCCTGAGACCCCGGCTAGGAGCTCCAGAGCAGGGCAGTGCGGCGTGTGTCCCCGGGGCCGCACCTCGCCAGACCCCGCGGACCGGGTCGAGCTGCTCCCTCCCCGCAGACCGCCAGTCCTTGGCGGGGGGCAGGTGGCCCCGCATTACCTTCCATGGACATGGGCTCCAGGATACCGAACTGCTTGAGCACGGCGATGAACAGCAGCACGACCACGGCCATGGCGCACAACTCCATGCCCTGGATGCCCATGGCTACCCGGCTGCCTGGGGCCGGGGCGCGCCCCTCGCCCGATCGCAGGCTGCCACGAGAGGCGGCGGGGCCGGTGGAGCCCGCCCGGCCTCTGGGGGAGGCGGTGGCTCACATGCCCCCGGCAGGCGGGGCTGCGGGTGCTGGCGGAGCCGGGACCCCGCGGTGGGCGGCGGCGGTGGCGGCGAGCAGGACAGTCCCGGAGGCCGGACGCGGCGCGGGGGCCAAGTGCGGACGCAACTTTCCGAGTCAGCCGGCAAACTTCGCCGTGCAGCCGTGCCGGCGGGGCGCGCAGCTCGGGCAGCCAGCGTGGGCCAGCGGCGCCTCCATGCCCTCGAGACCGCGCCGCGCCTTTGTCACCCCTTCTGCCCCAGGGCGCGGGGGCGCGGGGGCACGGCGGCGGCGGCGGCGGCGGCGGCGGCAGGGGTCCCAGGCGCTCCCGGCAGCCCCAGCCTCCATCGCGGTTGCCCGCGCGCTCATTGGCCTAGGCTCAGCGACCACCCGGGGAGGCGTCCCCTGCGCGCCCCCCTCCCCCGCGCCCGCCGGGGAAGGGGCGGAGGGAGCGGCCCCGCCCCGCACGGTCCGGCCCGGGACGGAGCCTGGCGCTCCGCCACCGCTCCCCACGCAGCCCCCGGCAGGCCGCGCGCTCGGCGGTGTCGCCGAACTGCCCTGGCACGGTAGGGACCGAGTGTGGGGAGGGGGCTGGGGGCTCGGGGTCGGGGAGAGGGCGGGAGGCGCGGCTGCGCTCCCCGCGGAGAGTCGGGGCTCCACCCTCGCGCGCTGGGAAGCCGAGCCCGGCCGCCGCCCGCTGCGCAGACTTGGCAGCGGAGCTCCGGGGAGTCCTCGCCCCAAGATTTCCCGCCACCCTCAGTTCCCGGTCAAGGATGAAACTTGTCTTTCTGGCCTGGCCCCACGCCTTGCCAGTGGAGAAGTTGGTAACCCAAGTTCTCCAGTTCTGGCAGGCTGCGTGCGCTCGAGGCTCTGGGAGGCCGTGCAGGCTTTGGCATTAGGGTCTACGGGACGGAGTTCTAGGGCTGACTTTGCTGCGTGACCTTGCTGGAGTCACGGCCCGCCGTGAAGAAGGTTCGACGCCTGCCTTTCCGGCCGTGCGGACGAGCTGCGCGGCTGCAGAGTGGCCGGCGCGGGCAGGCCAAGGGCGTGCTAATTAGCCTGCGGGCGGCTGTCTTCCTGCCCGGGGCTCTGGGCAGAGGAAGGGAAGCCACTGAAAGGAGGCGAGTGGAGGGGTGGAGCAGGCGGAGGAGGAGGAGGAGAGGACGGGGCGTGGCAGGGCGGAGTCCGGGGTCCACCCAGCCGCCGAGCTCTGGGGAACGGGGAGCGGGCACCCAGCCTCTGCCGCCCTCCAGCGGGCGCCTCGCCCTGCGGAGTCCCTGCCCCGCAGGGATTCCGAGCGCGGGAAGCGTGCGCTGCTGCGCGCCCCAACCCCGCCCGGCCTTAGGGAAGGCGGAATCCAGCCGCGCCCCGCGTTTGGACCCAGGGCCTGAACAGATCGCAGCTTCCACCAGCGGAGCTATTCATTCACCAAATGCGGAGCACGTATTTCGTGCAGGGCACCGAGCTGGAGGCCGGCTGGGGCGGGGAACCGCAGCATGGGGCTGCCCCGCGCTCGCAGGTGCGTGCCAAGCTTTGGGGTTTGCAGTTGATCCTTAAAGGCCCGTCGCTCCTCCCCGCCACGCCGTGGCCGTTCCTCCTCTCCCGTTTTACAGATGGGGAGACGAATCCCATAGGACGAATTACGCAAGGGGGCACAGACGCAAGCCAAGCTTCTGGACGCCGGGACGCCCAACTATTTCCAACCTGGTTAGAGGTCTGACTTGTGGGTGATGTTTGTCAAGAACAAGCGCACAGCTTTTAATCCCAGTTCATTGGGTGAGTCTCCGCTGACCGCTGACCGTAGTCAGGCCGGAGAAAATGCTGTTAGAAAATGGAGAAAACTCAGATGGCTCACCTACTTTACCACACTTCACAGCTGAGCAAGTCTAACCTGTGGCCCAGGTAGTTACGGCAAAACCTAAATCTGTGGCCTGGTTGAGAGCCACTGGTGCACAGCCTCTCCAAGCCTCAGTTTTCTCATCCATAGAATGGAGGTGATAAGCAGACCTCTCCAGAGGCTTCTGCAGAGTTGACTGAGACAAGGGTTGGCCCCTGGCAGGGGTTTTGATGGTCCCTGGTGATACCCTCAGGGTGGGTGTGCACGGCTGTGCAAGGCAACCAACCCCAGTGAGCAGAGGAAGCTGGTGGTGTTCCCGAGGCCGGCCTCCACCCTGGCTCCCCTGCCTCAGTTTCCCCTGCTCCTCCCACGCGTCTTCCCAGTTCCCAGTGAAAGCTTTAATGACATAAACATTGAGCTATAAACAAGACATCGATCCCCTGGCTATGCGGTGTAAAATATTAACGATGCCTAAGTGGATGCCAGGCCTGAGAGCAGAACGTCCAATTGGTATTAGCAGCCTGGGCCGTGGGCCTAATGCATGGGAAGCTGACTCCCTGCTTGCTCACCAGCCTGGGACCTGTCAGCTCTGGGGCCTATCCAGGTCCACGGAGGCTGGGCTGTTGGCCCTGCCACACTCCCTTCCTTGGGACCTGGACGAAGAAGCCAGCACACAAGCCCCCAGGCTCTACTTCTCTATCAAGTGCCAGACCAGCCCTCTCCAGCCCCCTCTGGCTCCCCTCTCCATCAACCCCCATGCTGCTGGCCCTTGGTGCCTGGGGGAAGGGACAGGCCTGGGGGTGGGGCACATACAGAGTACTTCAAAAAGTGCATAGGAAGTGGAATTTTAAAGTAAGTTTATTTTGGTTCGATTATAATTGAAATCTGTGCATTTAGGGTGGTCTTCAAAAAGTTCATGGAAAATGCATATGATATAAAAAGTACACATGGATTGCAATACTTTTTGCACCACAACAAATGTATCTTTTAGTTTCGTTTTTTTGGTGGGGGAGGGAGGCATCATGGCACAGCAGGGTTAAGCTTGTGGTGCTGGTATCCCATGTGAGCACTGTTTTGAGTCCCAGCGGCTCCGCTTCCGATACAGCTCCCTGCTAATGCACCTGGGAAAGCAGTGGCCCGCCTGGGAAGACCTCAGAGTGTCTGGGAGGCTCATCGGTGCCCCACCTGTCCCCATCTAAGTTAGAAAGTATTCTGGGGCAGCGAGTTAAAGCCCCGGCCTGCAGTGCCAGCATCCCATATGGGCGCCAGTTTGAGTCCCGGCTGTTCCACTTCTGATCCATTTCCCTGCTAATGCACTTGGGAAAGCAATGGAGAATGGCCCAAGCCCTTGGGCCCCTGCACCCACATGGGAGACCCAGAAGAAGCTCCTGGCTCCTGACTTCGGATCAGCTCGGCTCTGACTGTTGCAGCCATTTGGGGAGTGAACCAGCGAATGACGGACCTTTCTCTCTGTCTCTACCTCTATCTATAACTCGTCTTTCAAATAAATAAAATCTTAAAAAAAATGTATTCCAAGAAAACAGCTTGGGGGGTGGGGTCAGCGGTACCCCTTAGTCATGGGCCTTGCTTGTCTGGAATATTCCTGCCTCCAGGAAGTCAACCCAGATGCTACCAGCCCTGCTCACCCACCTCCTCTGAACCCCTAGGCCTCTGCCACCTGCCTTTTGGTGACTGTCCTGTCTTCTCCCACGTGGCCCTTGCCCTTCTCACCACAGCTACACTGTCAGTTCCCCGGGCCTGGGACCCTGTGGCTTTGACCGATATTCTAACACTTGATCTTAGCCAAAAGGCCAAGAAATGATATTTGGCCAATATTCTTTGTATACCAGCCCTGCGCCCCACCAGGTCTCCTGCTCCTGTCCCCTGACCCCTACTCCAGCACTGCACGAGGTCTTCTGGCTCCTGAGCGGGGGGGAGGCTCAGGCGGGACACAGGCTGGTGGAGGAAACTGTTCCCTATAGCAAGATGGTGCAGCCCCATCCCTCCTGGGGGAGGGAGGTGGGGAGAGCAGGCCTCCTTTTGTTCTAGTGTGTTCTGCCAGGAAAAGCAGACATGAGAGTGCCCAGGAGTGGGACTCCACATTCCAGAGAAATGCCTCCTCCCTGTGGTTATCCCAAAGGCTCTGCAAACTCAGCGGCATCCTAAGCTCCCCCAGACCTGGCCATCCTCCAGGCTCCTGCTCTCAGCTGCCCAGGCTACAACCTGGGCCCTCACCCTGGAATCCACCTGTCTTTACCACACCAAGCTCTCGTGCGATGCTATGTTCTACCGTCATGGGCCACCTGCACCGGCATCCCTCTCCCCTGGCATCAATCCCACCTCACATCGCCACCTTCATGGTCCTTCTCCACCCCTTCTCCATCGTTTCAAGGAAGATCAAGCCCCGTGTAGAGCCTCCCACAGTGGTTGGTGAGGGACCTCACGGTTTAGACGCCCGCGTCCCACACAGGACCGTCTGGGTTCCAACCCCGGCTCTGGCTCCTGACTCGGCCTTCCCGCCAGTGGAGGCCCTAGGAAGCAGTGGTAATGGCTGCAGTGGCTGGGTTCCGGCCACCTGTCTAGGACTAAGCCCACCTGCCACCATGTGGGAACAGTGAGCCTGAGACTTCGGTCAGCTTGGGACAAAACAGCAAAAGACTGAGAAACAGTACAAAACAGTAGAAAGACTGAGTTAGCAATGCTGCGCACCTGGATCCCACTGTGCCTGATGCCATATGTGAGTCTTCATGTTTCAGTTATTTCCCCAGCAAATCCCCCTTTGTTGCTTAAGCCAATGTGAGCTGAGTTGCCATCCCTTGCAACCAAGAGGCTCCTCGTTACTGTGTTGCCCACTGTGAAAGGCCCAGCACACAAGCAGCTGTGCCTGCTTAGCCCTTGCTGCAAATCAGGATTGCCACATGATTCATTCATTCCCCACAGCTCCCAGTCAGATCGGGAAAGGTAGAAGTTACAAGGTAAAGCACGAGTGCTCATGCTTTGCTTTAAGAGCATACGGCTGATAAACCAGAGCCAGAATTCGCACCCAGTACTCCGGCCCCAGGGCCTGTGACTCCAATTCTACACCTGTGCGTTCTGCCCCTCCCTCTGCCTTACTCAAAGTGCCCCGGCCTCCCTTGCAACTGCCTGGGCCAAGCAGCTTTGCCTCACCTCGGGGCCTCTGCAGGTGCTGTCCCCGGAGCCGCACACACTCCTCCTCCCCCCACCCCCGGCCTCCTCCTCCTCCACACAGCTTTGGGCCTCAGCTTCCACGTCACCTCTGCAGAGGCCCCGTCCTGTCCCTCTTGGCGGTCATCACAGGTGAACTTAGACTTGCACCTGTGCGTCCTGCGCTCGGCTGCGCACCTCCTGAGGGGTGGGTACTACTCGCCTGTACGATTCATGCTACCTCCTCCCGGTTACTTCAGCAGAGGCTGCCCTGGTGTCACCAGCAAGAGCATGGGGCAGGGAGTCCAGCGGCGCCCAAGGCAGAGGCCTCACTTCTAACTCTGGTCTGTTCGTGGACTTGGCCTTGGCACGCTGCCTCTCTGAGCCTTCTTCTCTTTCTTGTAAACTGGAGTCACGCAGCGACATCACCTGCCTGTCACACGGTGGGCTCGGGGTGGATGTGAAAGCGTCTCCAGCCACATACAGGGATTCCCCTCGCAGACAGAGCCTGCCCCCTCAGCGCTGGGACCCCCAGGAAGTGACGCTTAGGGAGTCTGGCTCTCTTAACCTCAGGGCATTGCCCAGCTTTGCAATCAGACCTCCCACGAACACGTCCACACCCAGCCTCTGCTCCAAGCCAACTTCCGGTGAATGCTACAGGTGGCAGAAAACCCCCATTCCTTTGGCTTAAGCCATAAGGAAATGTCCCACGTCACACACACACGCAGTCTGGCAGGAGAGCAGCTCCTGAAGCAGTCAGCTTGGGTGCACGTACCTTTGCTGCAGCCACAGAGCACATACCTTAACCACAGCCTGTTCTTGCAGTAAAAATCAAATACATGAGTAAAAAGTCTTAGCTAGGCCTGTGGCTGCCTAGGGAGGACTGCTCTTCCTTGTGCTAGTGGGAGTGATGGTGGGGCCTGGGGGAAGGGAGTCTGAGCAGCAGGTGCAGCTCCCACTCATTCTGGCTTCCCCTTGCCCACTGCTGGGACCCAGGCATGCTGCTGAGCAGCGTCAGCCATGCAGATCATGGTGGGGCCTGGGGTGGAGGGAGGAGGGAGCCACAGGTGCAAAGGCCCTGCACCCGTGAGGCTGCCTGGGACAGACCCCTCCCCATCACCCATCTCGGACACCCACCGGAGCTACTAGGGAAATAAACTTTTTATATCCTCAGGAAAGAGATGAGATCAGAGGAGAACTATCTTGTTTGAAGACGAGAGATACCAGTTATTGAAAGCCTCTTCACTGTCTTGGAAAAGCAAATGGCTTTTTTGGATAGAACAGAAGAAGTGAGTGGTGCAGAAAGCATTTTTTAAAGATCCCTCAAGATTTCCCAGCCAAACACTGAGTCGAACATGGCCTTGAAGTGCTGGGTAGCATCAGGAAGCCAAGAGACAGAGCAGCTGGGGCCGGCGCTGTGGCATAGTGGGTAAAGCCACCTCCTGCAGTGCTGTTGCAGCCAACTGGGGAGTGAACCAGTAGATGGAAGACCTCTCTCTCTCTCTCTCTCTCTCTCTCTCTCTCTCCCCCCTTCTCCTTCTCTCTGTGTGTAACTCTGACTTTCAAATCAATCAATAAATTTTTTAAAAAGGCTTTAGTTAATCCGGACTGGAAGTGCTTCTGAGACCTCCCAACTTGCACCAGCAGGAGATGGAGGCCGCCTGCAGCCCCCAAGGAGCATGCGCTTCCCAACACCTGCTTCTGGGGCCACACAGGTGAAGACGGCTCTCCGGAGGACAGCCGACAGGCGAGGTCTCCCGAGCGCAAAACAGATCTCATTCCATTCCCAGGGATTCCAAGGACCCTCATTCACTGCCCCAAGACCACATGTTCCTTGGTTCAGAGCAGGAGAGTTACTTTAGTGTCTTTGGGTCTGGTGCAATGTCACACACGATCCAAATCCATCCTGAGAACCGTGAGAGTTCATGAAGAAAAGGGATCTCAAAAGGTTACCAGAGGGAGCCGGCACTGTGGCGCAGTGGGTTAAACATCCACCTGCAGCGCCAGCATCCCACATGGGCACTGGTTTGAGTCCTGCTTGCTCTACTTCCTATCCAGCTCTCTGTTATGGCCTGGGAAAGCAGTAGAAGATGGCCCAAGTCCTTGGGCTCCTGCACTTACGTGGGAGACCTGGAAAAAGCTCCTGGCTCCTGGCTTCAGATTGGCCCAGCTCTGGCTGTTGCAGCCATTTGGGGAGTGAATCAGAGAATAAAAGACCCCCCCCCCCTCTCTCTGTAACTCTGCCTCTTAAGTAAATAAATAAATATATTTCTAAAACGTTACTGAATATAATTCATTCCTAAGTTCAGATACGAGGGGTTCTGATAGCAATGGTATTTGCCTTTGCCAACTCTGACCTATGCCTGATGCCTGAATTTCAGAAGACTTTTGCACCAAAATAAACTTATCTTTTAACTCAATTTTCCACAAACATTTTGAAGTACCCTCGCGTGTGGAAGATGGATATGCACAGATGTGTGCTGGTGGGCAGTGAGAGAGACCACCACACAGCCACGAAAATCCCTTGCCCCTTCCTCTGTGTGAGGGGTAGAAGTGTCCCTGGGCAGGTGTAGCCTGGAGGCTCTGCTTCCAACCCTCCGTGGCGTGGGAATGTGAGCAGTCGCGGTGTGTGCTCCCTCTGGGAGGAGCCCTATGGCATGATGGCATGCCACATGGCCTCAGCCTTCTGTTTCCACAGCAGGAGGAAGGGCCACGTCTGAAATAGGAGCTAGAAAGAGAGGAGGAAAGGGGCAGATAGACGCAGCAGCCGTGCCTGCACCTTACTCTCTCAGGGAGTATGGGCACGAAGCCCCAAGAGCTCCTTCCTGCACCCAGTGATGTGCAAGTTAAGCCACTGCCTGAGAAGCTTGCACCCATATCGGAGTGTTGGTTCAAGTCCCAGCTAATGCTCCTGGGAGGTGCTGGATGATGGTCCGGGGACTTGCGTCTCTGCCACCGACATGGGAGATGCAGATGGAGTCCTTGGCTCCAGGCTTCAGCCTGGTCCAGGCCTATTAGGGCATTCGAGAGTGAACGAACAGATGGAAGTTCTCTCTCTCTGTCTCTCTTTCTGACTTTGCCTTTCAAACGAACAAACAAATATATCAAGTAAAGAGCGTCAGCTCCCTCTGAGGGAGTCTTTAAAACCCTTCTGTCTGTCCCATCGCCTCTACTAGTGGGCTTTTCCTTGGCTGTGTTTGCTGGCAGGTGGCCTTGGTGAGCAGCCCATGGAGGGGCCAGCCTCCTGAAAATATCCCCCAAATTCGCGAATGCTTGTGGTCGTTGATGAGCCGGGTCCCTACTAGGAGTTTTACAAGGATTAACCCATTTCATCCTCACATCAAGCCTGACGGTGAGGGATCTGGCAAAGACTCCTGGTGGCACAGACTGAAGGTCTCCTCATCCCTTCTTTGGGCAACAATGTGTTTTGCTATAAAACTACATTTCCCAGCTTCCTTTGTGCCTAGCGATGGCCACATGACATAGACTGGGCCAATGGGATGTAGACAGGAGTCACCGGGTAGGACTTCTAGGAAACCACGCCCACGGGAGTGGGGCAGACTCACTTGGCCTTTTCACACCTTTTCTGTTTGTCTCTTCTGCTCTGTGGGATGGGGCTGTGACCACTGGACCTGAGACATCAGAGAAGGACACAGGTGCCTGGGCTCTGATGACTCGAACTGCCAAGCTACCCCTAACAATCGTCCAGCTCCGGATTTCTCACGCTTTGAGAACGCTAAGCCTCTGTCTCCTGTGGGTCAGCGTTCCTTAGGTTTTCTGTTCTGTGATGTTAACGTTGATCTCCAGTGCATCTGAAGGTAGACAGACAGGTTTAAGACAGGTGCCCAAGTGCCCCTGGCTAATAAGAGGAAGAGCTGGGCTTTGAATTCACTCTGAAGGCAGTGTTGCAGAGAGATGGACCCAGGGTTCCTGACTCCCTGTCCCCCTACTGCCCTGGCCACGCTGGCTCCTTGGGGCCTCTGCCTTGCCTGTTGTCTACCTGTTCCTTACTAGTTGCCAGTCTTGGGGCTGGGAACTTCCTTTTAGGGGTTCAGTCCCCAACTGAAGGGCTCCAACTGTTTGTCCTGCCATCCCCCTTACCGCCTCCGGTTGCCCCCACACTGTGGCTCAAGAGCTGGGTTTGGGTATTCTTGGCCTCCGTTCTCATCATCACCCCCTGTCCTCTGTGGCCTGCTTCTCAGAGACGTCTAGAGGCAGGGAAGCCCTTGGCAAAGACAAAGAAGTGCTGGGTTGAAAGACCGGGGTGGCCTGGGCTAAGACAGAGGCAGAACCGGAGAGGAGAGAACATCCTTAGAGAAATCGATGAAGGCAGCAGAGCCTGAACCTCTCAGTGCAGCCTGGGAGAAGGAGCTGTAGCTTTCAAGACTCTGCTGAATCAGTGATTTCCTCGTACCTTATATTTATAACAAAACTGTAAGCAGATTGAGATCCTTTTTAAATGGCCGTGTCGTGTGGTGTGCATAGCGCAGGCTTGGCAAGTCAGCCTGCCTGGGTTCCAGTGTTGGTTTTTCCACTTGTGATTTACGTGACATTGGCCAAGTCACTTAACCCCGGCGTGACTCGAGTTTCTGCAGCTACAGCTACAAAAGGGGACTGAATAGAGCAGGTGTCAGAGCGAGAAGGTGAAACAAGCAAGCGTTCTTCAAAAAGTTCCTGCGAGATGTGTTCATGAAAAGAAATACATGGACTTCAAAAGTGTCTGCACCAACAAATGTAATTCCATTTTCCACTGAACTTTTTAAGATGTCCCTTATGTGTGTAAAACAATTCAGAAAAACACAGTGGCCCCATTTGAGGTCCTCAGTAAGGGCTGTAGCCTCTGTTGTTATTACAGAGAAAAGATGCATTGTTTATCCTCAGGACACACTCAGAGACCAAGAAGGGATATGGATGAGTTAGGATAAATTTGTACTTTTTTTTTTTTTTTTTGACAGGCAGAGTGGATAGTGAGAGAGAGAGAGACAGAGGGAAAGGTCTTCCTTTTTGCCGTTGGTTCACCCTCCAATGGCCGCTGTGGCCGGCGCACCACGCCAATCCGAAGCCAGGAGCCAGGTGCTTCTCCTGGTCTACCATGCAGGTGCAGGGCCCAAAGACTTGGGCCATCCTCCACTGCCTTCCCAGGCCATAGCAGAGAGCTGGCCTGGAAGAGGGGCAACCGGGATAGAATCCGGCGCCCCAACCGGGACTAGAACCCGGTGTGCCGGCACCGCAGGGCGGAGGATTAGCCTGTTAAGCCACGGCGCCGGTCTAAATTTGTACTTTTAACCATACAAGCATCATTCCCTCTCTCACCTACCCTGAATTCAGGGGGAGAAAGGTCCAACCATGATTGGGTAGCTGGCGTCAGACTTCTCTCACTCTTACAAAACAATGATGAAACCTAGACAAAATACGGGAAGCAAGCATATGAGGGCACAAGACAGCGATGAACACAGGGCACTGATCTCTGGGTCAAGGGAGGAAGTGCACCTTGCATTCATGCCTTCTTTATCCCTGCACATATCTTCCAAAACGCTGGGCTTCAAACCCTCCTAGTACTGGTGGCCACATTGGATGAAGGAGACAGAGATCAGAATTCAGGGCCCGGAAGGTGGCTGTGATTTGAAGGGACAGGGGTCTGGAAAGAAGGGAGTCACCGAGAAGGAGAACCCCAAATGTCCTTTGGGTTCTTGGCCAATTCCTAGGCTGTGCCTGAGCAGAGACATATTCTGGAAGGGCTTGGCAGAAAATAGTTCTTGGGGGGCTGAGAGCAGAGCAAGACTTAGGAGGACACACGGCTGTGGGGAGAAAGGAAGGGTCCCGCTCAGCTAGGACGGAGGACACTGGAGAACAGCCTGTGCTCCCGTGGGGACCCCAGGAAGACCACCTTCTAGGATTCAGGGCATGTCTTAAGGGAAGACTACAGGGGCCTGCAGCGCTGGCATCCCATATGGGCGCCGGTTCAAGACCCGGCTGCTCCACTTCCAATCCAGCTCTCTGCTGTGGCCTGGGAAAGCAGTAGAAGATGGCCCAAGTCCTTGGGCCCCTGCACCCATGTGGGAGACCTGGAAGAAGCTCCTGGCTCCTGGCTTCAGATCGGCTCAGCTCAGCTATTACAGCCAATTGGGGAGTGAACCAGAGGATGGAGGACCCCTCTTTCTCTCTCTCTGCCTCTCCTTCTCTCTGTGTAACTCTGACTTTCAAATAAATAAATAAATTTTAAAGAGAGAGAGAGAGACTACACTCTGTGAACAAGCAAACGCTGCACTAGACCTGCCCTTGCAAAGGCGACAGGCGAACTTCTACAGGATGAGTGTGATTTGCCGGAAATTACAACTCCTGCCAGCTCAACTTGTGTAGGAGATAAGCTAGAGCAGAGCACAGTTTCCAGAATATAATTTAAAAAAGTGTTAGACATGAGGAAAAGGGAAAAGTGGCTGAGCGTGACGTCAAAGGACACAGAATGCGCATGACTCAGGGGTTAGAGTTACAGACAAGGACTTCAAAATAACAATGATCAACGTGCTTGTTTTTTTAAGTACGTGTGTGCGCATGTACGTACGTATTTGAGAAGGAGAGAGAGAGAGTTTTCATCTGCTGGTTCATTCCCCAAATGTCCACAATAGCTGGGGCTGGGACAGGAGGAAGCTGGGAGCTGGGAACTCCATCTAGGTCTCCCATGAGGGTAGCAGGAATCCAACCACTCGAGCCCTCACCTGCTGCCTCCAGCTAGAATCAAGAATGGCCCAGGCACCTTGAGACGAGATGCAGGTGTTCCAAGTGACAGCTTGACTTCTAGGCCAGAGACCCATCTGCTTTTATTTGTTTGTTTGTTGTTTGTTTGTTTGAAAAGTAGAGTTAGAGAGAGAGAAGGAGAGATCGAGACAGAAGAGAAAAACAGTGTGTCTATCCACTGGTTCACTCCCTGAATGGCCACAACG
Organism: Lepus europaeus; assembly: GCF_033115175.1. Lineage (NCBI taxonomy): Eukaryota > Metazoa > Chordata > Mammalia > Lagomorpha > Leporidae > Lepus > Lepus europaeus. The sequence goes on along the minus strand of NC_084839.1, from coordinate 85,940,595 downwards.
ACTAGAGCTGGGCTAGGCCAAAGCCAGGGGCCAGGAGTTTTACCTGGGTCTCCCACATGGGTACAGGGACCCAAGCACTTGGATCATCTTCCACTGCTTCCCCAGGTGCATTAGCAGGGAGCTGGGTAGGAAGTGGAGTAGCCAGGACTCAAACCAATGCCTATCTGGGATGCCAGTGTTGCATACCATGGCCTAATGTGCTGTGCCATAATGCAGGCCCTCCCCACTATGTTATTAAAAATATATAAAAAGAAATGGTGAATGGAGTATATGTTTTAAGAAAGAATTTGGAGCCTGTGTCAGTTAAGGCTTGATCAGAGAAGCAGAACTGCTATGCATGGTGTGGGATCTAGACTTTACCATGAGAATGAGACCTATCCTAGTCTAAGAAGAGACAGAGCTGGAGAGAGTCTACTGAAGGCTGTTGCCTCTGTGTGTGCCTAAGGTTGTCGTAGGTCAACAGGACCAAAGGACAGGAGAAAAGCATGGACATAAAGAACAAGGAGGAAAGCAAACTGGAACTGGAACTCAAAATGACAAACTGGAATCCACACCTGCCTCTTATTGCATCCAACTCTGTCAACACAGGTGCCCTGCAGAAGAAGCTGATGCACCTGCCACAGGGCTGCTCATGTGCCTGACCCATATGCCGAAAGAAATGGCAAGAAGCACAGACGTGTGAACACAGCAGATGGCAGTAAAGGAGGAACAGAGGGACAAAAGTGGCAGGAGACAACTAGAAAGCAAGGAGCCAAGTGGCAGACACGGATCCAGTCACATCAATAACCACAGTCGACATCATGGGAGTGGCAGGGGGCACATGGGAAAGCACACCCCATACCAGAGTGCCCCTACTTCACTTTTTTTAAAAGATTTATTTTATTTATTATTTGAAAGACAGAGTTACAGAGAGAGGCAGAGACAGAGAGAGAGAGAGGTCTTCCATCCACTGGTTCACTCCCCAGATGGCTACAAGGGCCAGAGCTAAGCCGATCCAAAGTCAGGAGCCAGGAGCCTCTTCTGGGTCTCCCACGTAGGTGCAGGGGCCCAAGGACTTGGGCCATCCTCCACTGCCATCCCAGGCCACAGCAGAGAGCTGGATTGGAAGAGGGGCAGCCGGGACTAGAACCGGCGCCCATATGGGATGCCGGCACCTCAGGCCAGGGCTTTAACTCACTGTGCCACAGCACCGCCCCCCACCCCACTTCACTTTCCTGCTAATGTGCACCCTGAGAGGTGGCAGCTGATGCCCCAAGTGGCTTCCTGCCACTCAAGTGGGAGATCTGACCTGAGTTCCGGGCTCCTGGCCTCAGCTTGGCCCAGCCCCAGCTGTGGTGGGCGTTTGGGCATTGCCTCTGTTTCTGTCTCTCTGCCTTTCAAATTAAATTAATTAAAAAACAAGGTGAATAGAAGGAAAAAACAGAAGAGAATGTAAAGAAGATGTGGGGTAAAGTAAAAAAATCTAACAAATGTGCACTTGGAGTCTCAGAAAAAAGAAGAAAGAGAAAAGGACAGAATTAGAATCAGAAAAAATATTTGAAGAAATTCTGGTTAAAAAAACTAATCTGTAGAAACAATTGCACAATTTGAAGAAATTTCCAAAACTGATGAAAGGTCAAACAGATTCAGTAGGATGAACAAATCCTAGGCAGGATAATACAAAGAAAACAGCTCGTCACAGCAAAGTCCAGAAGTGAAGAGAAAGCCTTGAAGCTGCCCAGAGGAAAGAGCCATTTCCCTCATGGAAACAGCAATCAAGGGATGGTAGACAGAAGCTAGAATGCAATTGATCAACATTGTCTCAAGAGCTCAAAGAGAAATGACTGACAACCTAGAATTTTATACCCAGCGAAAAAGCTACAAGGGTAACTTGTAGAATTCTGAGTTCACAGAAGCCGAGGGTTTATCATCAGTAGAACCCATTCCCCAGGGAACACAACACAAGGGACATTTGCCACGTGCAAAGCAGGTCCAGGAAAGGAGTCTTCGTGGACCACAGGGGTTGGAATCATGGCCAGGGAGCCTTCACCACCTCGGGCTGGAATCAAGACTAGCGGCTTCTGGAAGGAACGGACCTTCACCACCTTCAGCTAAGTGGCCCTGGCTCCCACGGGAGGCATGAGAGGAACCAAGCTACTTGGCCATGTGGCCACGCCCCCAGGTGTCACTGTGGTAGCTGGCCCCTCGCTGTCCACTATGGGAAAACAGCCCTTTAACTGCCCAGTGACTGTCTGAGGCCTCCCCTCCAGCCTGGTCAGGAGGAGGGGCTCTCTCTCCGTGTCTCCCTCCCCATGCCAGGCGCACCCAAATCCTTTCTGTCATCCCCGGGACTTCCGAGGCTCTAAGTGAAAGGACGGTGGAGGGAGGGACCCTGGAGAGCCCCCTTGCTGCTCCCTGGTCCGCTGTGATGGGAGAGTCCCACTCCCTCTCTCACCCAGCGGATGTCTCACCCCTTCTCATGTCCTTCTCACCCCCGCCCAGGTCCAGTCCAGAGAGGCTAACCAGCCCCGGAGCCGCAGGCCTGGGTAGAGCCCACTGCGTCTCGTTGGGCAACTTCCCTACAGACCCTCAGTTTGGGCCGCGGCCATCACGTCGGCTGGTGGGTTTCTCCGGGGACTTTTGTGACTTCCCCACCTCTCTGTGCGAGAGGACTGCGTAGGGATGAGCCGGGACGCCCAAGGCTGTGTCTCTAAACTGTGCCGCTTCTCAACTCTTGAACATCAGGTTCCTCATCTCCAAAGCTGGCGAAGCCCCCAGCCTGCACCTTGCCCAAGGCTGTGGGGTGCTCCAGGCCCCTGCTGGCCGGGGTCGTGCTGTCCTGCCCCTGCTGCTCATGGGCGGGAAGCAGCCCCGCGGCTCGCCCTGCTTGCTCCCATCTGCCTGGCCCTCGCCCCAGTCCCACGCAGCCATCCATCCTGACCGTGACGCAAAGTGCTCTCAAGTCACATCCTAGTTGCTGATCTGGGAAGATACCTGGGCAGCATTTCTCTGTTTGAACGCAAGCCGAGGGCCCACGGGTGGCTTGGGGAATTTCCATCGGGGATGCCTGGTGCCAGCACCTCAGCTGCCAGCTGGGGTGGGGTGGGGGGCCTGCGTCCCTGGGACGGAGATGAGTGACGCGGGCTCTCAGGCAGGAAACAGCAGGGGAGAAGCTAGGGCCTAGCACTGGGAGTTGGAAGCCCTGGACCGGCTGGCGGCGGCGGGGTGGGGGTGGGGGGTGGGGGGGCTCAGCCTCTCCCTCTGGGCTCCGACAGTGAGGAGACTGGGGAATGATGTGATGGTGATGAGGATGATGATGGCAGCTCCAGCTGGTGAGTGCTCACCGTGTACCAGGCACGCCTAGGCCCTCACACACCCGGTATCATGGGATCCTCAGCTGCCCCTTGCAAGGCAGGCACCCCCCACACCCCTGTTCACAGCTGCGTCCTGCAGAGGCCCCAGACTACACCCGTCACCCTCCTTCACAGAGGGCCGGCCACGTGGGTGTTAGCCAGACCCACATGGGGAAATGGGAGAGGCTGGATTTCGGCGCTGGATGAAGTCCAAGCTCCTACACTACTTCATTCAACAAACAAACAAAAAGTGTCGACTGCACGTGGCAGACGTGACCCCAGGCCTCCAGGGGCGCCAGGCGTCCAGTGGGAGACAGACAAACAGCCAGAACTGAGTGTGGCAAAGACCGGGACGGGAGAAACAGGCCAGAGGCACTGCCACCCCGGAGGAGGGCTCCTGGTTCTTTTCCCCAGTGAGGTCTGAAGGTAGAGAGGAGCGAGCGCTGGGTCCCAGCACACCGGATGGATAGAGGGTGCTGTGCGAGCCGAGAGGTCAGCCGCGGCCCCTGGGAGCAACCAGGGGGGCAGCGCCGGGCAGGCACCAGGCCAGGTGGCCAGAGCTTTCGTCCTAGCATTGGTTGGCTTTCTAACAACTCCCCTCGACCCTTCACTGCTCAACCCCCACCCAGATGGAGGGGCGGGACAGGCTGCCCAGCTTTCCTCCCAACTCCCATTATACAGATGAGACAAACGAGGCCCAGTCCGAGCTGCGAAGTCACACAGTGGCTTGGCCAGGGCTCCTTCCTCAGCCTTCATCTCACCCTAACCCGAAATCTAAGAACACACGTGGCAGCACATGGCTGGTCGTGCTCAGCAACAGGAGGGGCGGGACATTGGTGGCCATGTGGGTGCAAGAACGGCATGTCTTACGGTGACCCTGTGGAAACAGCCCGTGCTCTGGAGTCGGCCAGGCCCAGAGCAGATGCCCCTCCTGCCTTGCGGAAGTCCTCTCTCCTTTCTCCGCCTGGTTTTCTTCCTTTCTTCCTTCCTTCCTTCCTTCCTTCCTTCCTTCCTTCCTTCCTTCCTTCCTTCCTTCCTTCCTTTCTTCCTTCCTTTCTTTCTTTCTTTCTTTTTTGACAGGCAGAGTGGATAGTGAGAGAGAGAGACAGAGAGAAAGGTCTTCCTTTGCCGTTGGTTCACCCTCCAATGGCCGCCGCGGCTGGCGCACCACGCTGATCCGAAGCCAGGAGCCAGGTGCTTCTCCTGGTCTCCCCTGCGGGTGCAGGGCCCAAGCACTTGGGCCATCCTCCACTGCACTCCCAGGCCATAGCAGAGAGCTGGCCTGGAAGAGGGGCAACCGGGACAGAATCCGACGCCCAAACCGGGACTAGAACCCGGTGTGCCGGCGTCGGTTTTCCATCTATGGTGTGCGACTTCCTTACAGCTACTGGGGACTACGCCATGCCATGACACCCACATTCGGTCTGGTACCGAGTCTCCTCCTCTCTGTTCTGTCACCTGCTTCCTGGACCTCCTCCTCCTCCTCCTTCTGCTTCTTCTTCTTTTTAAAGATTTATTAATTTATTAGAAAGACAGAGTTACAGAGAGGTAGAAGAGAGAGAGAGAGAGAGAGAGAAAATCTTCCATCTGCTGGTTCACTCCCCAGATGTCCACAACGGCTGGAGCTGGGCCAGTCAGAAGCCAGGAGCCAGGGGCTTCTTCCAGGTCTCCCACATGGGTGCAGGGGCCCAGGGACTTGGGCCATCTTCTGCTGTTTTCCCAGGCACATTAGCAGGGAGCTGGATCGGAAGTGGAGCAGCCAGGACTTGAACCAGCGCCCATATGGGATGTCGGCACTGCAGGTGGCGGCTTTACCCACTATGCCACAACGCCAGTCCCTGGACCTTCGTTCAGATGAAAGTTTAGAGAGCTAAAGTCTTCTCAGCGACTCCCAAATTCTTGCTCCTATTTCATCTCCGCCTTCTCGTATAGAACCTGATACAAGTTCTAGGCCACTTAGCCAGGCAGGTGACCGCTTCTTTAACTCGACCCATGCCTAGAATGTTCCTCATTTCAACACTTCCCGTTTCACTGCCAAGATCGTTGACGCTTGTATGCGTATGATATAAGGTCCTCTCGTGTGTCTGAGAATGCTAGTTATACCATTCCAGCCTGTACTTGACCTTGTTAGTCTAGAGCCTCTGTTTACCTGTGCGGATCCTCGCTCTGTGCCTCCCCCTGCGTTGGCTCAGAGGCTGGGAGAGGGCTCCTGTGATGGAACTTCCCAGGCAAACAGACCGATGGACCCTTAAACCACACCGCAGGAAGGGGAGGAGGCGGGGCTCAAGCTGGACACAGCTCTTCCCGCTTGCTGCTCTCTGCACGCCAGCTCCACTCTGCCCAGAGGGTTTCTTCCACATGGCTGGAGGCTCGGCTGCTGGAGGTCCCAGGCTCCTCCGCCCCAGACATGCACGGTCAAAGATCTGGGGAGGGGCGTGTGCTTGGACTCGTGGCTGAGACAGCCTCATCCCATGTCACAGTGCTTGAGTTCAGGGCGCGCCCCCAGCTCCTGGCTCCAGCTTCCTGGCAAGGCAGACCCCGGGAGGCGGCGGTGACGGCTCAGGGAGCTGAGTCCCTGCCACCCAGCTCCCAGCTCCAGTCACGTAGGCATTTGAGGAGTTAACCAGCAGATGGGCGCTTGCTCTCCCTCTGTCTGTATCATAGATTGATTGATCGACCGATAGATAGATAGACAGACAGATAGATAGATGATCTTGGAAGGGATCACTTTGGTCCAGCCGGGTCAGGTGCTCACCTCGGACAATGGGTATTCCCGTTACCTTTGGTTTGGCTGGATCATGTGAGAAGCTGGGAGCCCTCATGGCTACTAACGCTTAGAACAAGATGAGGTCACGTTTTGGAATACGGAGAAGGGGCTGGCGCTGTGGCGTAGCAGGTAAAGCCGCCACCTGCAGTGCCTGCATCCCATATGGGCGCTGGTTCAAGTCCTGGCTGCTCCACTTCCAATCCAGCTCTCTGCTATGGCCTGGGAAAGCAGTAGAAGATGGCCCAAGTCCTTGGGCCCCTGCACCCACGTGGGAGACCTGGAAGAAGCTCCTGGTTTCAAATGGGCGCAACTCCTGCCGTTGCAGCCAATTGGGCAGTGAACCAGTGGTTGGAAGACCTCTCTCTCTCTCTCTCTGCCTTTGCTTCTCCCTCCATGTAACGTTTTCTTTTTTTGACAGGCGGAGTGGACAGTGAGAGAGAGAGACAGAGAGGAAGGTCTTCCTTTACTGTTGGTTCACTCTCCAATGGCCGCTGCGGCCGGCACACCGCACTGATCCAAAGCCAGGAGCCAGGTGCTTCTCCTGGTCTCCCATGCGGGTGCAGGGCCCAAGCACCATGTAACGTTTTCAAATAAATAAATAAATCTTTTAAAAAAAGGAATACGGAGAAGTGTTTTTCTGGGCATAATAAACCGTAGATGCCTTATGCAGGTGTCAAAGGCTAGACAGTGGAGCTGGGTCCCTGCAGGGGAGCCGGGGGCTTTGAACATAGGTTACCTGGCACGGTGCTGACACTGCCCGGCTCCTGCCTTCAGACGCCGTCTGTGTGCTGCTCACTCCCAGCGCTGGCCTCCGGCCTCAGGCTCACCTGCAGCCCGCCTGCCTCCCTGGGCCCACCTGTCATGGCTCCCCCAGGCTCCCACCCCCGGCCCCAGGCCAGCCACTCCTCTCCTTCCCACCACCATAAGTCACCGTTCCACTCTCCCCGCTGCTCAGAACTCAAACCTGGACTGGGTCTGGTGTCCTGACCCCACGCTTTCTCGTGTACACTACATCCTGTCCATCATCAACAAATCCTTTCAATCCCAAACCGCCTGCTTCCTCCACCTCCCTCACCTCCACCCTGCCCCAGCCTGCGGAGCCTTCACCCCTAAGGCTCATTCTCACCCAGTGGCATCAGGGGGGTCCAGCATCCAGCCGGTTCCCCACCTCTAGGCTTTGGCCCCTGCAGACCCTCTGCACAGCCAGCTCAGCCTTCTGCCCTCCTCTCCCTGTTGGCTCTTCATTCAGTTGCCACGGTCCCTTCAAGCCCCTCCCCCAGGCACCCCAGTCCTGGCTGGGCCTTGAGGGAGAGGAAGTGGGGCTCAGAACCGGTGCTACCCCTGGTTGCTCTGTGCAGTGCCCCAGGCTCCCTGCCATATGGAGATGGCCTTCAGAGGGCGCTCTTGAGAGCTGCTGGCCAGGAGATCTGAGTTTCAGGAGTGCCTGTGGAGACTGATTTCACCAGCACCCTTGAGGCCACGGCAGGCATGGGCTCCAACTGAGGCCTGTCGGGGACCCAGCAGGAGCAGCCTCTCGTTGTCACCCTCAGATGCCCCTATCCCTGGGGGCTGTGGCCAGCCCCGTGACTCCATCACTCCGGGCGCCCTCCCCTGCTACAAGCAGCTTGGAGGCAGCCATGGCTGCGGCCAGAGGGGAGGGAGGCGGGAGCTCCCCCAGGTCCCAAGTGTTTGGTTGCAGCGGCCGCAGGCAGGACAGAGGGGCTGGGGTCTGCCGTAGACATGGGCTAGGAGCCCCCGGCAGGGGAGGCAGGGGAGCAGTGGGGCGGTGACAAAGGCTCTGAGTTGGCATTTTCAGGTTTGCATCTGGAGACAATTAGGCGCTGAATTATTAAAGAGGCCGCGGGGAAGAAGCTGTTTTTAAGAAGCCATGAGTAAGCAGGCTAGCTCACGGCGGTGCGGGATCGAAGGCGATCAATCATTGGCGCGGCTGCCAAGATTCGCTCAGCTCAGCTGTGAACCTGTACACCCAGCCGGCCCCTCCCTGGGCCCCGCCTCCCCCAGCTCCCCGGCAGCACAGACCCCGCTAGGACATGGGCTCTGGAGCCCGCGCAGCTGGGCCCCTCGGCCTCCCTGGCGCTCGGGAGGCATCTGTGAAATGGGCTGAGCACGTCCACCTGGCACCTGTGAGCACACCCAGGACGGAGCCCAGGGTGGTCGACACGCAGCCAGCCACGTCCTTTTGGCCCCATGAGGCCAGAGCGGGAGACAGATGCCCGGGGTCTGGTTTCTACCCAAGACCCTTGGCTCAGTGGAAATACAGGATCTACTGAAGTCTCAGAAGTGGGATGCCCTCAAGAGGCACCCCAGAAGTGCAAGATGGGTGGGATGCAGGCTGCCTCGGAGGCTCAGCTCTGAGCTGGGAGCCATGTCTTTCACCAGGTGCTCACTGAGTGCCAAGTCCTCCTGGGCTCAGTGCGGTGTCTTAGTTAATCCTTCTTCCACCCTCACTCCTCATATTGGGGAAACAGAAGCTCAGAGAGGTGGAGGGACCTGCCCAGGGTCACTCAGCTGGGTGAAGCAGAAGCCGGCCCCTCCAACCCTTTCTGGGGCTACAGTGAGACCCGTGCATCCCCTGCCCTCCCACCTCTGAAATCCCCCTCTTCCCTCCAGGGGTCAGTTAGAGCTGCCCCTGGCCTCCAGACAGCAGCCCCCGTGCCCACAGGGCATGCCCAAGGGCTGGCAGAGGCTGGAGCCGAAGGGGAGCCTCAACTCTGGGTGTTGTTGCAAAGTGTGAGCCACAGCATGCGGACCCCAGGATCAAAGGGTGACACAGGGGGGCCGGTGCTGTGGCATGGCGGGTAAAGCCACCACCTGCAGTGCCGGTATCCCATATCGGTACCGGTTCAAGTCCCAACTGCTCCACTTCCGATCCAGCTCTCTGCTATAGCCTGGGAAAGCAGTAGAAGATGGCCCAAGTGCTTGGGCTCCTATACCCGCGTGAGAGACCTGGAAGAAGCCCCTGGTTCCTGGCTTTGGATAGGTGCTGCTCCAGCTGTTGCAGCCATTCTGGGGAGTGAACCAGTGGATGGAAGACCTCTCTCTCCCTCTCTCTTTGTCCCTGCCTCTCTGTAACTCTGCCTTTCAAATAAATAAAATAAATATTTTTAAAAAAAGGGTGGCACAGGCTGGGCTGCTGCCAAGGTCAGGGGCAGATCCCCAAGGACTCTCTGATCACAGACTGACAATATGGCTGCCAGGACAGCAGCTGGCCCCTCCCCGAGCACAGGGGCACATGGAGCACAGAGGACCTGAAGATGGTGAACACGTGCACACACACGCACATGCACGCACATACACACATGTGCACACACGTGCCCATACGTGCACGCACACAGAGCTAGGCTGGCACACAGTGGCTTCCATCCCCCACACTCCACAGACTCCCCACACCGCTGCTTTGTGAGATCAGTGCTTGGAAATAGCTCAGCCGCCCACAGCACTCCCCACACCCTCCTCTGAGCCCTGGCACAGGCCCCAGCCTCTGGGTCTGGGCCCCTCCTCTCTCCCACCCCAAGAGGCTCAGAGGGCTGGAGAGAGCCGTGAAAGAGCACTGTGCCATGAGTCCCCAGACCCATACGACCTCAGACAGCTCCCGTTCTCTTTCTAGGCCTCAGTTTCCCTGTTCTTGCCCAGAGAACTTGAGGCCTGCAGGGGTTGGGAGTGGGGTCCGCCATCATGTTTGTCCATTGTCCTGAACTGGGGGGGAGGGCGCTGAGTGAGTCTGAGACATTTATGGGGGAGGCACAGGGATAAAGGGCGCCCAGGGTCTGCCCAGCACGGCCGGCAGCAGGCGCCCAGATGGCCAGCACAGGCCTGGCCCTGATGGCCCGACCACAGCAGGTGCCCACATTAAGGGTGAGAGTGTGGGGCTTGGGAGGGGCCTGCAAGATGTTCTAGGGGAGAGAATGGTAGCTTCTCACGAGGGCCTTGCCCACGGTCACTGCTCCCAGTGAGCCAGACCCTGGGCCCCCTGCACAGGCTTCCTCTCACTGCCCTCCTATGCCACAGTTTCTCTGCCTTTCACCCCTGCTGGACGGCGCTGAGGTCAACACCCCCAGCCCCTGCCCCCACCCCGCCCCTTGCTCCTTTCCCTCCCACCCTGGTTGGCTCCCTCTCTTGTCCTCTGTCACTGCTGCTCTGGGCCCAGCATCCTGCTCACTATGCAGCCTAAAGCCTTAGCTTGTCCTCCTCCGTGAGGGTCAGTTCTGGCCTTCTGGGGGCCCCACCCTTGTGGCTGGGCCTTGCTCTGAAGGGAGACAGGGAGACGGGCCCCCCACACCGCAGCCTGGCCGGGACACCCCTCCTTATCCTCAGCCTCTGCCCGCCGCCCAGCCAGCACAGAGCCGCCCTTCAGCCCCCCAGGCCAGCCTCAGCTGGGCAGGGGTCTACAGCGGTGCTGCTCAGACTCTCATAGCCCCCTCACGTCCCCCTCCCCAAAGGGAAATGACCACAAAGCTGTCACCTTCTGTTCCTGCCAGAAGGGCACAAAAAACATTTTTATAAGAAAATTTAGCTACTTGCAATCTTTATTATTTCAAGAAAGGATGAAGAACTGACCCTTTGAAAAGGAGGGCATTTCGGGGCCCCTGTGGTGTAGCGGCAAAAGCCCCAGCCTGCAGCACCAGCATCCTGTATGGGCGCTGGTTCGAGTCCCGGCTGCTCCACTTCCCATCCAACTTCCTGCTAATGTGCCTGGGAAAGCAGTGGAAGATGGCGCAAGTGCTTGGGCTTCTGTACCCATGTGGGAGACCTGGATGAAGCTCCTGGCTCCTGGCTTCAGTCTGGCTAGGAGTGAACCAGCAGATGGAAGTTCTCTCCCTCTCTCTCTGTGTGGAGGTGTGGAGATGGCAAGGTGGCCCTGTCTCTCTGACATCCAGCCTACCCTCCTGAGATGTGGGAAGGGGTCACTGCCACTCACTGTCACTCCAAGCCATGGGGATCCCTGGTGACCCAGCAGGGACTTTGTGGACAGCTAGGAAGGGGAAGCCTGCTGTGCCTGGCTCGGGGGTCTAGGCCAAGATGTGTCCTGGAAGAGGGATGGCAGCCCAAGAATTCCAGACCCGCGTGTCCTCCAGGGGTGGGTTGGGGACAGGGTGGAAAAGGCTGAACCTGTGACTTTAGAGAGAGAGAGAGAGAGAGAGATCCGGGGCAGAGGACCTGCTGGTGCCTGCTGCCCCCTGGTGGGGAGATGGGGGAGTGCATGCCTGGGGCTCCTTTGGCAGGAAGGGAGGGAGGCCTGGAGGGCTCGGGAGCGCTGTCCCGGGAGTCCAGCCTCTGCCGAGTCCCCAGAGGACAAGAAGACATGGTCCCCGCGGCAGCAAGGACAGCCTCCCCCCACCCCACACACACATACAATGCTGGGGGAGGGACCTGGTGCCAGGAAGGTGGCCGTGGGCCCAGGGCCCCCGGAGCTGGGGCTGGCGACTCTGGCACACCCTCCCACAGGCTTCATCTGCGCCCCCCATCCTCAGGCAGTACCCAGCACACCCTTCCCATTGGCCCTCCTGCTGGACAACAAGATAGACCTCGGCCCGAGGAACTGGGAATCCGTGTGCGGTCAGACAAGAGGAGAGATGCTGGCCTCGGCAGCAGGCCAGCAGGGTGTGGCGGCCGAAAGCCTTGTCCTTTGATAACCGTGTCAGTGGGTTCCAGCGGGCAGCCTAGGGGAGTCTTCCCCGTCCTGCACCAGGGCTATGGGGTCCAGCGCCACGGTGCTGAGAACCTCCTGGGAGAAGCCCAGCACTTGCACAACCAGAGAGCAGTTCCCCAGAAGAGGGAGTAGGGAGAGAACCGGAGGGCCCATACCCGCACTGTACAAACCCCAATGCAAAGCAGACTGGGCGCTCGGTGCGTTCCCCCGACACCTGCCTGCTCTACCGGGTGTGTTCTCCCCATGAAACTTTTCTGCGTTGCCTACCACTTACTCCAGGTCTCATATCTGGATTCTCTCCTTGGGGAAAGCAAGATCCTCCCATCAGCCATCTCTGCTAATACTCCCATCCTCTCCAGCCCAACAGCAGGAGGGGCGGGGCCCACAGCGCTGGGGCGGGTACTACAGCATCGAGGTCCTTGACCCTGAAAATCACCCCCTCCAGCCTTCATTTCATAGACAAGGACACTGAGAGCCAGGAAGGGGAAGCCGGTTCCTGTCAGTGCCAGCTCTGCCGCTGTGGCTAGCAGCGGTCCCTTTGCTCCGGCCCTTAATAGACACTGATAGGCTCCTCAAGATCACCCTCTGTTGTGCCCATCTGACAGGTGGGGAGACTGAGACTCGGAGAGACCAGAAGTGATTTTCTCTGCACAGAGCTGTGGCAGGGATGAGACTCTGTTTAAAAATTTTGGAGATAAAGCCTCAGAGTACTGGTGCCCTTGGGGGTCCCTCCAAGGCATTGGCCAGCATGCCTGTCGGGGTGGGGGTGGGGGTGGGGTCTGGCTCTCCATGGCAGCAGAAGTGAGTGGCAGTGTCCATTGAAGCCCGCCCAACCAGTAAGGCGCAGTGACTTCCCCTCGGGCAGGCTCCATAGATGTGGACCCTCTCGTCTGCCCCTCAGGTCTGAAAAACTGCGCGGTCACAGCGCCCCCTGCTGGCACCCTCTCGCCAAGCCCCCGTGTTTCTTGGTCTTTTGATGCAGCTCTGGCACTCTGCTGTCCCCTCACTCAGGAGCTCAGCAGAGCCTGGACACACACTCCGGTCCATTTGTGGGAGGCTGATGGGAGGGCACAATGATGCTCTCGCCATTCCAGCCAGATGTGCCCAGCTCTGGGCCACCTGCAGCGTCAGCGGCTGCCTCGGTGGGTGGCCCCGGACCTCCTCCCCAGCCCCTCACTGCCTCCGCCCCACACCTGCCTTGCCTCTGAGGGTCCCGGGCCTGGGCACCTGCTTTTCGATGGGGTGGCTGCCGAGGGCACAGGGCACTCCCCATGTTTGCAGCCCCCATGTCTCCTCCCTGACTGTGAAATGTAACTTTTCCTGTTGGGTTTGGGCAGAGGTCCCAAGAACCAAGGAACAGTGCAGGAGACGCAAGACCAGCAGGTCCCACCCCGGGGCTGGCAAAGGGGCTCCCCCGAGGGCAGAGGAGGGGAAGGTGGGTGAGGGGAAGTGGAGGAAGAGAAAGCCCCTCGGTGGCTGGGGGGGGCTTCAGTCCCCATTGCCGTCCAATTGAGGGGCTTCTCAGAAGGCCATGGTGATCTTGAACTTGTCCCCTGGGACAGGGAGGGTGTGCCTCCCACCTGTAGGGGTCTACGGTGATCTATGGCCCCTGGCTGGAGGCAGCCAGGCAGAGGAGAGTGAGCCCCACCCCACGACCGTCATGGAGACAGATGGGGTGATTCTGCAGGACCCCTGTGGACCCTGAGCACGACAGCAGGGGCCCCACCTGCAGAGCCCCGGTCTCCCCTGTAAAAGGCTGGGCACCCAGGAGTCAGCGCTACAGGCATCACGAGCTGCTGACAGGAGGCGGCCTTGGCCTTGGCCGTGGGAACTACACGATGTGGGGAGAAACCAGAACACAGCCTGCTGCCCCCTGCCCCTCACGCCCATCTGGCCGAGGCACACAGGGAGCGAGTCCTGGTGTGAGGGAGGATCAGACAGGCCCCCTGAGTGCCTGCAAACACTTGCAGCGTGGGTTGCACGAAATTTCATCGGAGGGCAGGCAGAGCCGTCGCCTGGCGTGGGGGGGATGGGCCCAGAGGCAGCGGCGAGCACCACGGGGCTCACACCCAGCCTGTTCTCAGCTCCCCCTTTGGATTCTCCCAGACAGCTGCTCCCCACCTTGCTGGCAGTCCCAGAATCAGCACCACTCAGACCTGGGAGGAGCTTAGGGGAGACCAGCAAGCCTAAGGCTTGGGGTTTCAGAGCAGGCCCAGGAGACCCACAGACCTGCTCTTCCCCCCTCCCCTCCTCTCCTTCTAACCGCCCTGGCCTCACAGTCAGCTTTGTCCCAGACTCCCTAAGGGAGAGACCGACAGAGGCAGACGGGTGCAGAGGGAGCGAGCCGCACGAGGATTAGGTGGGTAGAAAGGGGGGGAAATGTGCCCGGAGCTGGCCGGCAGTAAGGAGTCCTGGTAGCTACAACACCACGGTGACAGCCAATGCTCTTGGCCATGCGGGGCAGCAGGCGCTGCTCTGTGCACCTTCATCGGACGGCCGAGAACCCAAGGGCAAGGGCAGCCGCAGAGATGCTCAAGGTCAACAACGAGGACTGCCAGACGGCCCAGCTGGAGGAGCCACTGGCAGGGTCGCGCATCCCTCTGCCACTGGGCCTGGCCCCCGGTCTCTCCCTGCACTGAGAGGCCCCGGGACGGCCATCTACACGGACCCAGCCGCTGGCGGCATCAGGAGCAGCCGTAGGAGTGCCCTGTGGTCCTGTGGTTTGAAAAACTGGAAGGCCTGGCAGCCCTGCGTCCCCACGCAGAGCCACGTGCACTTGCCCGGCTGGCCCAGGCTCAGCTCCCTCTGCAAACCCTGGGCACCGCAGGACAGTCTTCTCATCCCTAGAGACTGAGGGTTGCTCTGCTGTGTTTAAACCTCGCTCATTCTACTGATTAGGAAATGATTGATTCTAGGCTTAATCTTATGTTTTTATTCTTCTTAAACTGTTATTCATTCATCTGACAGGTGTTTAATGTTCCTGGCTCCACGCTGGTGCTCAGGGCAGGGCAGGGAACAAGATGGGAGTCGGGTGGGGACACGGACCCCCTGCCCCCAGGGAGGCGACGAAGGTCTGGCCCTTCCAGCCTGGCCCCCCAGTGGTGTTGGCTCCCAGCATCTCTGAGCGCCTGGAGCAGCGTGAGCCGCTTGTAGCTTTGGTCTTGGGACTGACGTGTCACGTGTCTACACGGCGTCTCTATTAGTGATCTTGGGATTTCTTGGGGCGACTTCCCTTCCCACCCCTCCAATAACAGGAAGGGACAAGGACCCCGCAAGCCCTCCCCTGCCTTCCAGGCTGCTGACGCCGCCCCTGCCAGGGGTCCTGCCCAGGAATGCCCGGGCTCCAAGCAGAGCAGCCCTCCCCTGCGCCCGCCTGGGGGGCTCCTGCCAGGTGGAGGAGGCAGAGCAGCAGGGAGCGGGAGAGGAGCTGGTTCGGTGTGGAGGCTCCTTCCCAGGCTGCACCCCAGAGCCCTCCCCCTCCCTCCCGCCATCTCTGCCAGGCTCCCCAGTTGGTTTGTACAGATTTGGAAAGGCAGTGACCGACTGAGCCCTGTGCACGTGTGGGTCTTGGCTCACCCCGGCTTGTTGTCATTAATGTTCATTCCAGACACCAGGTCTGTCCGCCATGGACAGAGCTGAGGGGCCCTGAGAGGGGATGGGGGAGTGGGGGAAGGGGCGGGGGGGGGGGCTGTGCATGCAGGGTAGGGAGGGCTGCCTCTCTCTCTCTCTCTCTCTCTCTCTCTCTGGCTGCGCCTGGGTCTGTTCATGCCACACAGAAGAGCCTGGCCCCTCCGCACCTCCTTTCCCTCCCCGGGCCCCTGGGCTTGGTGTGCCCTGGCTGGCCTCTGCCACCGTGGGTGGGGGCCCTTCCCAAGCCTGCTGCCAGCCTCCCCAGCACTGTCCCAGCCTCCCAGCCCCCGATGAGGCAGGCACAGTCCCCGGCCCCGGAGCAGCCCTTCCTGCACCCCATTCCCCGGTCCCACAAAGCAGCCCTCACCTCGAGCCAGGTTCCCGGAGATGAAGCGGAAGAAGAAGCTAAGGCCGCTGCCCAGGTGCCTCCTGCAGCCGTGCTGGCACTCCCGAAGCCCAGGGCCGGGGGGCTCGCCCCGCCCCGCCATCCTCACCGCCCCCCCCCCCCCCAGCGCCTTGCTCTTTCTAGAACGTTCCCTCCTCCCCTGCTCGTGGCTGTCTCTCTTGGTCTTTCCTCTCTGGCCCTGACCCCTGCTCTCTGGGCTTTTCCAGGGCCTTTCCGGCCCCTCAGCCTTCACGCCAGAGCCCCCCCCCCCCCAGTGGCCGGAGCGCCTCCCTTGCACCTGACTCCTCCGCCTCCAGGACCCCGTGGCTGCCTGGGCTGGGAGGGGTCAGGCTGGGATGGGCACTGCTCCTGCGCGCCCTGCGCCCGTGGAAGAGGTGCCACTGGCGTGATTCTCGACTTGGGGTGTGATCTCACTGCAGCGCGCCCCACCCCGCCCCGGGGTTTCTCTGCTCTCACTCACTCCCCTGCCTTTGAGGCTGGGGGTGGGTGTGGCCCTGGGCTTTGGCTGCCTCTTGACCTCTGACCTCTACCCCACCCCACCCCCCCCGGCCATCCCCAGGCCCTGCTGCCCCTCTCTAGCATGGAGAGTGGGGAGGTGGGAAGGGAGACAAGGGGAAGCCAGGGTGGCCCAGGGGCAGGAGCTGCTGGCCACCCCCAGAACCTACAGAACCCAGACTCTGCTGGAGGTGGAAACGTACCTGCCGAGAAAGCTCCCCGCTCCCACCATCCTGCTGTCAGAGTGGCTCGGCTCTGGTCCATGACACACACACGCACAAACCTTCCAGAGATTTCTGTGAGTGCTGCTTTGCTAACACAGGCACCACTACTCCCCTCCTCCCCTTCCACCCCATCTCTCCTTCCTCTTGCCTGGAACAAGGCCAAGACAGCCGGAGCCAAAGCAACCACCTCGCAACCTCGAGGGAAAGGTCAAAAGAACCAAAGACTTCGACCCTGGAGTCCCCAAGCTGCCAAGCCAGTGCCGGCCAGCCACAGCCTGGCCCGGACTTCTCATACAGGAGACAATCACGCCTCTGTCTTGCTTAAGCCACCGTTACCTGGAATTTCTGGTAAACGCAAGTGCAGACAAGGCAAAAGGTCCTCCACCCCATCCCCCAAGAATGAGAGAGGCACGTTGCACCTTGTGCTCCGTGTTTGGCAGGCCTTCCCGGGCAGCTAAGCCCACTGCCCCACTCACAGGGGTTTTGCCTCTCTGGCCTCCCTTAGGGGAGACCCCAGCGGATGAGCCACCCCACATCACTCACAGCAAGGGGTCAGCCAGGGCGTTGGCCCCGGGGTGCAACCGGGCTGCGCAGCGAAGGCCTGGCGGCCCTGCAGCCGCAAACAGGGAGCCCCGCGTCTCAGATCTGGGACTTCTCCAGGGAGGCTCAGGCGAGTGTTTGGACAGCTCCCCCGAAGCCGTTGTGGTTCTGAACCGAAGACAGCCTGAATGTCACACCCCAACCCCCAGACAGGAAGGGTTCAGTCGCCCTCTCCTGGAATCCGGGCTGCCCCCATGACTGGTTTTAGCCAACAGAGCGCCGTGGGAGGCATCCTGTGCCAGTGTTAGGGTCCGGGCCCCCAGAGCCCTAGCAGCTACCACCCCTATCCCTTGGAAGCTAGCCGTCAGGGGAAGGCTCTGAGACCCCAGGAACGCCACGCTGGGAGGAGGCCCAAGCAGCTGAGCAGAGAGACCGGTGCTGGGACAGCTGATGCTGCTTCTGCCAGCCCCGCCCCGCCACCGGCTCAGCCTGGGCCAGGGAATTCTCACTGCTGATCCAAGCCCAGCGGGAACCATCTGAGTGAGGCCTGCCCAACACCTGTGGGGTTGAGAGAAAGAATATCATGGCTCCTTCAAGACACAATTTTTGGGGGTATTTTGTTAGATAGTAACAGGTTACCCAAATATTCCCCTTCTACTTGGAGGTCACATTCGGCACACTTCTCCCCAGGGAAATCCTCTCTCCAGCTGTTCAGCTTGCTTGCTTGCTAGATTATTTATTTATTTGAAAGGCAGAGTTACAGAGAGAGAGAGAGAGAGAGAGAGAGAGAGAGAAAGAGAATGATTTTCCATCCGCTGCTTCACTCCCCAAATGGCCACAACAGTCAGGGCTGGGCCAGGCTGAAGTCAGGAGCCAGGAGCTTCATCCGGGTCTCCCACGTGGGTGGCAGGGCTGAAGCACGTGGGCCACCTTCTGCTGCTTTTCCCAGGCCATTAACAGGGAGCTTGATGGGAAGTGGAGCAGCCAGGACACGAATCAGCGTCCACGTGGTATGCTGGTGTCACTGGCGGTGGCTTGACCCACTCTGCTACAGGGCCGGCCTCCAGCTGCTCGGTTTTCTATACTCTTGATGAGGGTGAGGGCTTCAAGAGCCATGTAACCAGCGTTCACATAAATCCTTGAAAGTCTGAGTCTGGCCTGACAGCTCCCTTGGAAACATGACGTTGGTTGTATCCCGGTATCTCGGGCACATCACAATTCTGTTAGTGCAATCAGGGGCCTCAAGGGGTTGGGGCCAGGAGCCCACAGACAGCAAGCTCCAGTCCCTTCGGTGACATGGTGTACGGGGTGGCCATTTGGCCCAGCTGTTGGAATGCCCTCACCCCATTCTTAGAGCCTGGGTTCCAGGTCTGGTTCCTTCCTGCTGATGCAGCCTCTGGAAGGCAGCAGAGCTGAGTTCCTGCCCCCCACGTGGGGAAGCCTGGATGGAGTTTGTGGCTCCCAGCTCTGGCCCAAGCCCAGCCCCGGCTGTTGCAGGCATTTGAGGAGTAAACCAGCAGATGGGAGCTCTTTCCGTCTGCTTCTTTGTTTCTGTCTGTCGCTTGAGTACATTTTTTTTTAAAGGCGTAGTATTTTTGTCTAACCTATTTAATCCTCCCATATACTTGAAATCATCTCTAGATGACTTGCAATGCCTGAATCAACATAAATTCTATATACAGAGCTGTAATACTTTAGGGGAAAATAGCAAGAAAAAGGTCTGCCTGGTGGGTACAGATGCAAATTTTTTTCAAATAGTTTTGATCCCCAGTTGGTGAATCTATGGGTGCAGAACCTGCCTGCGCGGAGGGCAACTGTATGCCCTCATGTATCCTTGGGTGTTAGAGACAAGTTCATTCCCCACCGTGTCCCCACCCCCTCTGCCATGGCTTCTATCAGGTGTGCTGGTGGTGTGAGTCCCCAGGAGGCTCAGGGAACACACAGCTGCTGTGCCAGTGTCCCTGCCAGAACAGCCAGGAGGCGAGGCACTCCCCACATGGCAGGGGCAACCCTGGCTTTGTCACACCCAGGCCTTCTTCTTCACTCATCCCCAGGTTCTGTAAACTCCCCAGAGCCTAGAGCCACTGTGTCTCTACTGAGACCGGCCAGCCAGGACTATGTGGTCAGCAGCCAAGACCCCAGGTTATTTGGGGGTGACATTACTCCAGTTTGACAGTTGGAGAAGCTCATGTCTCACAGTCCCAGTGGGGAGGCGGACTGGAGAAACAGGTGGGTCGGATCAAGGCTTTAGCCGTGCCCCTGTCCAGCCAGGGGGGCCTGAGATGCTGGGCACGAGGTGCAGCTTAGAGTCTCAACTTCCGGGTCACTTAGGAGGGTCTCCCAAGCTTCTAGTCTGAGGAGGGGGCTCCTGCTGAGTGGGGGGAGACCACACCACCTCCCCACCTCCTGGGCCCACCCATCCTGCTGTCCACCTCCTGATTCCATGCTGGGGTCTTCACAGTCCAGCACACACCCCAGCTGGCCCAGCCCTCACCCTGCCATTTCAAGCCTTGCCAAGTTTCCATCTGGCTCACGGAGACTGCGGGTCTTGGCTTCTGCCCCTAGCTGGCCCAGACATCTGTCTCTCTGGCCCCGCACCTGCTGGATGGAAAAATCCCAACAACAAAGTGCAGTGTATGGGCTGCCCAGCTGTCACAGCTCCCGGCGGGCGCTCAGGGTACCCCATTGGGCTTGCTGGGCACAGGGACGGAGCTGCACTGAAGGGCACCCATTGTCTTCTGCACCACAGCCTTGCGCGGGGTAGCATTTCCTGCTCACACAAACCTTGAAGAGACCTCTCCGCCTCCACAAGGGACACCCATGGGACTGGCTGGATGGAGACAGGGCCTGGCAGGAAGGCCGAGGGAGATGGGGGCCTCACCCTGGGCTCCTCAGACGATGAGGTCCCGGGGCTCCCTCAGCGCCTGTGGAAGGCACAGGCCAGGGGTCTCACTGTCCCATCCTGCATGTCTCCAGTGCCTGCACAGAGTCTGGTGACCCTGCCCACCCCGGAGTCTGTCATCGTAGTCTTGGCCCCGTCCTCTCCCATGTTACTGCATGCCTTTCATTTAGCAAACACGCGCTGACCGCCTGGCGTGGGACCCACCGTGGCGAGGCCTCACCGTCCAGCAAGCCACCCGGAGCCGGCAGCACGCGTGGGGTGGACACCAGCCCTTTGAGGCAGCTGTGAACACCCCAAGCCTGCTCCAGGCTCACTTTCCCGTCGGCCCCAGCATGGCGGCTGTCTCAGGTGTGCAGCAAGCCACGGGACAGGGGCACACCACAGCCCTGGCCTGAGCCACTGCTCTCTGCCCGACAGGGAGACACAGAGCACCTGCAGGACCTGTGGGAGGAGCAGGGGCAGGGGTGTCTCTTCCAGACTCCCCTCGAATACTTGCCACCACCAGGAAGGCCCAGGAAGACTGAGGTGGGGAGGGGACCCGCCCCCCGGTCCACCTGCGCTCTGGGCTCCCCCGCTGATAATGGACACGGAACGGCCAGCACTGCCGCGGGGCCCCCTTCCAGCTAAGTTGTTTGCCTGTGCACTCAATGGCCTCCTTACGTTTCTGCTACCCACAATGCCTGTGCCCTGCGAAGTCGGACATGTGGGGGACCCCACAGGTGTACCCACAGCTGCTAGCGCTTCCGTGGGAAAGTGAGGGGCAGAGGCAGAGCAGGGGAACTGGTTCAGGATAGGAACGCCCAGGGTTGGGGCTGGCAGGTAAAGGACAGGAACCCAGTGGCAGCAGCCGAGGCCCCTGGGCCGCTGGGGGTGACCGCCAGCTCCTGGGCCCACTGCTCGCCCTGACCACTCAGGCAGTGTCCTCCAGGCCTGACACCTTGGTGGGCTGGGGCCCTGACTGCCCATTCTCCAGTCGGGGAGACTGAGATTCCCTGGGAGTCCCACAGCCAGGCAGTGTCCAAGGCAAAAACACCAGGTACAGTGGTCAAGGTCAAGTTTGCACCTTAAGGTCCAAGAGGCAGATTCTCAGCAGCAGTCATCAGCCCCTACCTGAGCTGCCTGCCCACAGCTGCCCGTGGTGTGTTCAAGAAATCTACCTCTGGGGCCAGCCCTGTGGTGCAATGGGTTAAAGCTGCCAAGAGCAAACGTGGGGCAGCCACTTCCGCTAGTCCCTCCACGAACACCTTCAAGTGCCAGTACTGGCCCCAGGAGGACATGGCAGCAGGGCCTCCTGGTCCCCAGGCTCCTGCCCACGTCACATCCATCTTCAGGTGTGCCTTGGGCGGGGAGGTATTGCCCTCCTCTTTGTATAGAGGACTTCAAAAAGGATGCATGAGATGCCCAAGGTCACCCTGCAGCCTGGCGCTGGCCTCCCAGCTACCCCCTCCCCAGAAAACCCCAGTGTGGTCCCCACCCTCTGTCCTCGCCTCCGCAAGGCACGCCAGGAGCTTCGTGGTCTGCAGGAGCTCAGGGAGTGGGAGGAGGGGTGTGAGTGAACAGAGACCCATCTCTTAACAAAGGCAAAGGTGGGGTGGCCCGGGCTGGGGCCTCTGAGCCCTCGGAATAGGCCTCCCCTCCCCCAACACACACACACACCCCGCAGCCCCTACCTGAACCCTGCGGGGCCGCACTGGACAGGATCCACTTGACTAAGCAGCACCGCATCAGGGCCTGGCGTGTGAGCCGCGGCCTCTGCCACTTCACTCCTTCCTTCTTCCGCAGCGGCCTGCGTCCGGGGTCACCCAGGAGGCTGCCGTCTGACGTCTTCATGGCCTCCTGCAGTGGGAACAGGCAGAGCCACCCTGACATCCTGCCTGAGGCCAGCCTTAACCCACCGGGGGTGAACGGGGGGCTCACCTTCCAGGGGTGCTGGCCAGGAGCCCTGGTCCTGGCTGGGGGAGTCCCCAGGGCTCAGCAGCCCTGAGGGACATCCTGTTGTCCCTTGCACAGGTCATCCCTGCTGAGCCTTGGTGGGTTTCTCTTGTTCTGCACCCAACTCTGGCTTATGACGGGGCCCTTGGAAGGGGGGTGAGGGTAGAAGTCAGAGGGGAGCTGGACTTGCTCACTGACCCCCTGCCCCATCCTGGAATGGGACATCTTGTCTGAGTGGATCGGTCCTTACTAGTGACTGTCCAACCCCTCAGTTGATTGAAGCCCAGAGAGGGACTGGGCAAGCACAGGGTCGCACAGCAGAGCTGGGCTTCCTCCCCACACCCTGTGCCACCGCCCTATTTCCACCCTCAGGAAACCTGTGGATGAATGAAAGGCTGGGTGCCCCCCGACGAGGGGCACACTGATGGAAGCCACAGCTGTAAGGACTGATGGGAGGAATTGGGGGGGGGGGAGTGAGCCATGGGGGGCTGATAGGAGATGGGAGCTTGGGCCAGGGTGGATCAGGAGGGGACAGCCTGGGGTTACAGTGGTGGCCCCAGAGCAGTGAGCTTTGTTCTCCTATAACAGGGTTTGGAGCACCCACTCCTGGCTCCCAAGCAGCCCACCATCCTCCATTCCTGAGCTGGTGCCAAGGTCGCCCCTCGCCGGCCTGAGAGAGGGTGGTGGCATGAGCTGTGTGGGCCCTGGCAGCCCCTAGGAGCCTCCACTGAGTCTGATTTCTCGCCCCTGGGCATGCCCCCTGCTCGGACCAATGGATTGGTCCCAGCCCATTAGCAGCCCCCAAGCTCATTCTGTGCATGGTGCCTGAGTTCCAGCTGAGGGAGGGGCCTGCACTCCTGTAGGAGCGCCCTTCTGAATGGTTGGGTTGGTTGGCCAAGAATGAGAGCCACTGCAGACATAGCCCCCCCACACCACCCCCAGGCAGCCAGGGCCGCCCTGCCTCCATCAGGCCATCAGGTGCAAGGGCCAGAGACTGACCCACATGGATTCCATCAGAACAGGAATGGTCAGCACGGAGCCTGGATCAGTACCACCTCCCGGGCAGGATGGGGAGCCAGGCTCAGGAGGCAGAGCAGAGAATGGACAGACAGAACAGGCCCTGTGGGTCCCTTGTCACTGCTGAGTGACACTGGTTCCGATCCCAGGGGCACTGGGCCTGGGACCCCCACCGGCCCCATGAGACCCTGCTGGTCCCCTGGAACCTGGAAGCTGCTCTGTAGCGTCAATGGCTTCAGGTTCAAAGCCAAAGCCCCGGCCACACACCTGCTCCCTGGCAGCCGGAGGAAGGCGCCTGGCCTGGGGGCTCTGTCGCCATGCCCTGTGGGGGAGTTCCCGCCTGCAAACGTCCCCCAAGAGTGGGCTGCTGCACCCCGCAGCCGCTCGTTGCGGGGCAGAACCCTGCAGGTGCTTCATAGGCTCATGCCCTACAGAGCCCCTTCCTATCTGGGGTGGAACAGTCTCTTGGTCAGCAGTGCCCCAGCTGGGTCCCTGCTGTCACCTCCCTCCCCAACACACTCCCTCATACCACCCCCACAATCCTCCTCTTCTCCAAGGCTCCCCCCAGCGATGAGGGGTCACTGGTGCCCAGAGCAACTGCAAGGGGAGGGACAGAAAGGGGGCAGGGCTGGGGGTGGGCAGGATGCCAGGGAGGTTGAGGGAAGCACCCCCCCCCCCCCACACACACACACTGTGCTCATGCACACACACGCACACGTCCCGCCCATGCTGGGTCAGAGAGACACCTTCTTCATTATTAAAGATCCTATTCTGGAGAGAAAAGGCCTGGATGAATAAAGCCTTTATTTTGGGCAAGGAGTGGGGAGGTGAGTGGCGGGCAGCTGGGGCTTCGGGCTCTTCTCCTTGGGAGAGTGGACACGCCAGAAGGAGCCCCTGAAACAGGCCCGGGAGCCCCTGACAGGTGCTGCTTGTCGGGAGCCCGCCCCTCCTCTGGTTGCAGGGGTCGCCTATGTGGGCGCCACAGTTCCAGGCTGGTGTGGGAGCAACCCTGCAGGCGAGACCCCGGGTTCTTCCTGCCTGGGAGGGCTGGGAGCTGCCGGAGGGCCTGTGCATTCGGGGCTGCAAGCCCTCCACCCCAGGAGGCGGCCACACCACCTTCATGTCACAGGTGATGGAACCGTGTCCCTGAGGAGTCTGGGGGCCACACACGCACATGGTCTTCTGAGCAGAACGTGCAGGAGGTGTGAGTTCTGGGGCGGCCCTGGGCCCTGGCACGGGAGAGAAGTCGGGGGATGGGTGGGAGGGGGCGTCTCCATGTCCTGTAACCGTGCCAACGCTCTTCCAAAAGCAACCATTGTCCTGAGGCCTCATGGGTGACAGGGTTTTGCTGTGTACTTTCTCCCTGGTGGAGAAGCAGGGTGGAAGTCCTGGGCCGGGCGCCTCTACCTGGGTGAGGGTCCAGGATCCCACCTGTGACAGCCTCCCTGTGAAGGGTAGGCCTGGGTGCTGACGAGGCGGCCAGGGGAGGCCGCAGCAGCTGAGCTGGGCCAGGCAGAGCCCTCCCCAAGGGCCCATCAGACTGTGGGGAAGGCGCGGCGGGGAGGTAGAGGGGTGGCCGGCCGGTCACGCTCATGAATATTTGACAGTTGTCTGTCTGGGAGAGGGTCTGACTGAGCTGTCAGGCAGTGTTAAATGGCACCCGCACCGAGGGGAAGGAGCCGACCGAGGCAGCCCCATCGGAGGGGCCTGGGTGCTGCGTGACCCAGTGGAGACCCAGCCCCCTCTTGCCCACCCTGCCCCCACCAAGCCACACTCCCTGGCTGGTGCCCACAACACCCTCGGGTGGCTGCTGCTCCCCCTGGACTGGGGTGGGGAAACTTTTCCCCACCGAGGGCCCTGTGGAGATTTATAACATCATTCCCTGGCCATACAAAATGATCAGCTTAACAATGAGCCAGCTGTAGATGGACTGAATTTCGAGTCCCGTGTGTGGATGACCTGGGCCAGACCCGTTGAGTTTGCAAGGTTTCATGGCCTAGGAGTTTCCCTACCCTGTTCGCTTGGGGCAGGGGGGGGAAGGGGTCATGGGGGGGGTGGGCAGTTCCTGAGATCCCTTTCCCCCTCCCCTGCTTGCGTCTCGGCACCCACTGTTCCTCTGTCCCTGAGCCTGGCACCCAAGATACCCTCACTTCCAAACTCGGCAGGACACGAGCAAACCACGCAGCTAGAAAGCAGGTAAAAGACACGCGCAGACCTGTTACCAACCAGGTGGCAAACAGGCACACGAAAAAGCGCTCAACCCATCAGCCACCGGGGTGTGCGAACAAGACCCGCAGAGAGATGCTGCGACTTTTCTATCCACCCAGCGGCAGCACCGAAGTGGGATCCCGTCCTTGTCAGTGGGAACGCAAAACGCTGCAGCCACGCACGGGAACAGCTTGGGAGCTCCCTACAAAACGAAACACGCGACTGCACACTACTGTGCAGCAGCACTCGCGGGCATTTAGCCCAGAGAAGCGAACAGTTACATTTGTACAGCTTGGTGGAAAGGGTGCCTGGCCCCACCTGGAAACACCCCCGGGGCCCTTCTCCGGGTGACTGGTTAAGCAAACTGCCACGGAATTCCAAGCAATTAAAGGAAACAAACAACTGACACTCACAACCTGCGAGGCTCTCCAGGGAATTCTGCAGTCCCCAAAGGCCACACGCCCTGTGACTCAGTTTATAGAACCTTCGAGAAGGACAGCATTTCAGAAGTGGGAAACAGATCGCAGGGCCAGGGATGAAGGGGGGAGGGAGGTGTGGTTATGAAAGAACAGGGGGCAGGGTTTTGGCCCAGCAGCTAAACTGCCGGCTGGGACACCACATTTAGCTCTGGCTCCTGACTCCCGCTTCCTACTGGTGCGGACACTGGGGCGGCAGCAACTATGGCTGACGTAGTTGGCTCCTTGGATTGAGTTCTTGGCGCCTGCCTCCAGCCCCCAGCCCAGAGCCATTGCAGACACTTGGGGTGTGAGTCAGTGGATGGCACCTCTTTCACTTGTCTGTCTTTCACGCATACAAACGACTAAAAATTTTTTTTAGGGAACTGTGCTGTGGCATAGCGGGTAAAACCTCTGCCTGCAGTGCCGGCATCCCATATGGGCGCCAGTTTGAGTCCCAGATGCTCCACTTCCAATCCAGCTCTCTGCTATGGCCTGGGAAAGCAGTAGAAGATGGCCCAAGTGCTTGGGCCCCTGCACCTGCGTGGGAAGAACCCGGAAGAAGTTCCTGGCTCCTGGCTTCAGATTGGCACAGTTCTGGCCATTGCGGCCATCTGGAGAGTGAACCAGCAGATGGAAGACCTCTCTTTCTCTCTGCCTCTGCCTCTTTGTAACTCTGCCTTTCAAATAAGTAAATAAATAAATATATATTTTTTTTGACAGGCAGAGTGGACAGTGAGAGAGAGACAGAGAGAAAGGTCTTCCTTTTGCCGTTGGTTCACCCTCCAATGGCCGCCGCGGTAGGCGCACTGCGGCCGGCGCACCGCGCTGATCCGATGGCAGGAGCCAGGTGCTTCTCCTGGTCTCCCATGGGATGCAGGGCCCAAGCACTTCGGCCATCCTCCACTGCACTCCCTGCCACAGCAGAGAGCTGGCCTGGAAGAGGGGCAACCGGGACAGGATCAGTGCCCCGACCGGGACTAGAACCCGGTGTGCCGGCGCCGCAAGGCGGAGGATTAGCCTACTGAGCCGCGGCGCCGGCCATAAATATATTTTTTAAAAAATCTAGACACACACATACAAGGCCCTGCTCTCTCTGTTTTACCTGAGAACCTCCTGCCTCTGGTCTCTGATGCTGGCTTCATTTTAATGGATGACATCCCCTGTTGGAGTGGCCAGGGTTGGGGGCAGAGACCAGTGAAGCCAGAAGATCTGGGCCCTGGGGTCACACCTGGTGGAGTGGACATTCTGGGCCATGTCCCCAGGATGGCCCTAGACTGGCCCCGGGGACCTCCGGCCTCCTCCGAATTCACAGGTTCCCCATGCTATGAGCCGCCCCTCACTCACCAGGAGGAGCCCCCAGGAGGTCAGCATCAGGGTGTCCTGGCGGCCTTGGGCCTCAGGTCACTGGCCCCAGGGAGACAGTTTTATGTGTTAGAAGTCATTGAGACTGCGGCTGCCCCCAGCACCGCTTTAATTCCCCATGATCCTGTGCTGTTGTACATGGAGAGGGTGTGGCCTGCGCTCAGAGCCCTGGGCTGGGAACAGTGGGGGATGGGAATCCAATACTGTTGTTTTGTTTTCAGGACTCTGTTGTGGTTACAGTTAATGACTCCCCTTTACAAACTGGCTTTGAGAGTCCCCTTTGGGGGGGGGGGGGCGGGGTGTGCTGTGGCATAGTGGGTAAAGCAGCCGCCTGAGGCGCCAGCGCCCTATATGAGCACTGTTCATCCTGGCTGCTTCTCTTCCAATCCAGCTCTCTGCTATGGCCTGGGAGAGCAATGGAAGATGGCCCAGGTCCTTGGACCCTTACACCCAAGTGGGAGACCGGGAAGAAGCTCCTGGCTTCAGATCGGCACAGCTCCAGCCAGTGTGGCCATTTGGGAAGTTAACCAGAAGATGGAAGACCTCTCTCTCTCTCTCTCTCTGCCTCTGCCTCTGCCTCTCTGTAGCTCTACATTTCAAATAAATAAATCAATCTTTAATTTAAAAAAAGATTCCTCTTTCAATGAATTGATGAAAATGCAAAAGGTGAGCTAATTTAAAGAAAACGTTAAAACCAACAGCACGGGTTGATGCACATAAAGCAAAAAAACAAGAACAAAAACAAAATGCCAGTGAAGGTGGAGCACTCACAGGCCAGGAAGCTGGCGCTTCTCTCCCGGGGCACCTGCTCCATCCAGCCTGAGCGGTCACTCCCACCTGTGGCTGCTGAGACCACTCCAAGCTGAGCTGTCCATGTGAAAACACACTGGGCCTCACACCTCTGCTTACTAGAATGTCACACTGAAGTGATAAGAATGACATCGGACTAAATAAATTTGTTGAAACATAATTTCGCTTTG
Organism: Lepus europaeus; assembly: GCF_033115175.1. NCBI lineage: Eukaryota > Metazoa > Chordata > Mammalia > Lagomorpha > Leporidae > Lepus > Lepus europaeus. The sequence goes on along the minus strand of NC_084839.1, from coordinate 85,912,671 downwards.
CTTTCTGTTTTCTTTGAGCATTGTAAATGACGTCAGCGCCCCCTTGGCATTTCCGTGAGACCGCCTTGCTCTGGATGGCTCTCCGCTTGCTGGCTGGCTGGGTTCGGCTGGCCTCCTCCTGCTTGGGCAAGCAGTGCCCCCGGCGGCTCTGTCCCCCAACTCAGATCCCCAGCCAGAGGTCATTCAGAGGGGTTTTAGAAAGGAGGTCAGGGGCCGGTGCTGTGGTGTAGCCCAGTAAATACGCCACCTGCAGTTCTGGCAACCCATATGGGCACCATTCTGTCCCGGTTGCTCCACTTCCAGTCCAGCTCTCTGCTGTGGCCTGGGAAAGCAGCAAAAGATGGCCCAAGTGCTTGGGCCCCTGCATCCACATGGGAGACCCGGAGGAGACCCGGTCGGTGCAGCTCCGACCGTTGCAGCGAACTGGGGAGTGAACCAGTGAGTGGAAGACCTCTCTCTCTCTCTCCTGTGTAACTCTGACTTTCAAATAAATAAATAAATCTTTAAAAAGAAGAAAGGAGGAGAGATGGCATGCGGAGGATGAGCTGGGGACAACAGGACAGGAAGCCACCAAGGGGAGGGGTGGAGGGGAGAATGCCGAAGTGCAGCCTGTGGGAGGCGCGGTAGAGGCGCTTGGCAAACCTGTGCTGAAGCATCCGCGCTCTGCCCTGAGAGTGCCTGCACAGGCGGACATGCACCGCTCCCGCCTCCCGAATGTGCGCAGACATTGTGAATGGAGAACACGGCGAATGGCTTCCTAAGAGCCGCTGAGGTGCCCTGGCCGCTGGCACGGGGACACAGCTGGCCAGGGAACGGGCTGGGGAGGCCTCAGGCAGATGGACACAGCTTGAGGCAGCCAAGGACCGTGCGGGGAGGCCTGTGGTGGGTCAGACAGGGACTTTGCAACACTGCACAAAGTCCTTGACCTCTCAGAACCTTGCGTGCCTCATCGGCACAATGGCCATACAGTGTCTGCTCGCAGAGTTGGGGGACAGTGTTGGGAGCTGGTGGGCACAGAGCTCCTGGGAGATGATCCCTGTTTGTCCCCCACTGGTCCTGAGCAAAGGCTAGCCTGGCACAGGAGCCAGGCTCAAGGTCACGGCCCAGCAACATCTGGCAGGGAGAGCCCCTCGCGATGGCCGGCTGGCGACAGCTCGGATCACCTGGGAGATTTCCCACAATCCGCCTGCCTGGGGGCTCGATTCTGAGGTGTAGGTGCTCAGCCCACCGGACAGAAGATCCTGGGCCTTGTCTGTAGGGGAAGGCATGCCCAGGTTCTCAACCCCTTCTCTTCCAGGGATAGCCGGGGACACCCACAGCTGCTGGGACGCGAGTCTGTCCCCCGAGTCCCATGCTGCAGCGCGGGCTGGCTCACCCAGCACCCACGTGCTGTCGCTCTATTTCCATCACTTGGGACAGATGGCAGGAAGCAGTGGTGGGCGTTGTGTCGTGCGGGCCCCAGGGTTTCGGATGGGGAGGCTTTTGGGGGCCTGGATTCTCCACTTACCTCTGATGTGGAGAAGACAGACGTGGGCCAGGGAGCAAAGCTTGTGGGGGGAACCCTGCAGATCCCAGCACACACACACACACACACGCACACACACAGACACACACATGACAGGGGCCAGGTAAAGGTAAAGGTAAAATAGGATCTCATTTGTCTAGGAGACTGGGGATGCTTCCCCCAGGGGAATAAGAAAACTGTGGCACAGAGGAGCCAGGTAACTTGTCTGAGGACACACAGCTGATGTGGGAAGGGGCTGGGGCTGACTCCAGATCTGCCTGGTGCAGAGCCAAGGCCAACAGCTGACAAGGTGCCGCTTGTCAGGTGACACCTCCCCAGGGCACTCCCTTTCCTGACCAGGGTGTATACCAGGAGCTGCAATGGGCCAGAGGTACGTGTGTGTGTGTGTGTGTTGGGGGGGCACAGGGCAGAGAGCTGCATTGTCGCACTCTGGGGGGTGGCCTCCACCTTGACCCATGCCCTCACCTCTACTGTACCAGCCCTCACTGGTCAGCACAAGGCCCTAAGTCCAGGTGGTGACCTAGCAGAGGCTGTATACAGGCCCTGAAGGAGAAACTGAGACCGAGAGCAGGGCCAGGCCCTGTTCAGATCGAGTTAATGGGGGGAAGCATAGCGGGGCTCCAATTTGGCTGTCTGGGGCCACTGCCCGGAGTGCCCGTCCTGAGAGAGGGTCTCAGAGCAGGACATGGCACCAACGTCAAGGACACTTGGATCTCACGTCTCAGCTGCCCCGGAGGCCTGCCTGCTGCCAGCGCTAGAGATGAGGCTGGCAAGGCAGCTGCTTTGCCTGGCTGAGCACGGCTGCTGGAGGGAGCAGCTGGGCTGACATATGAGGCAGCAGATCCCAGTGGGGAGGCTGGGCCAACTGAGGAGCGGGACAGGGCCCCTCTCGGCTGGCCTGCTGCTTCAGCTCGGATCAGCTCACCCCCAGCCCACCGTAGGCACCTGCAGGTCTCTGTGGTTCTCCCCCTGTCATGTGGCTGCCCTGTGACATGTTAGGACGTGGGCTGATCACAACTGACAGATGCACCTGTTCAAGGGAAACATCACTCAGCTGGGGCCAGGGATCTGGGGGGCAGGGACAGCACAGTGACTCATTCCCCCTGCTCTGTCTCCTCCTGCTGCGGCCTGGAGCACCAGGAAAGACAGGCGCACCAGCCTCTCTCCTCTCCTCTTTCTTTGCCTGTGAAACCAAGGGTGCCCTTCTCTCTCCCACACGCCAATCTGGGGCCCTGAAGTTACTCCTGGGGATCCCCAGAGAGGCCTGGGGCTGGGCTGGAGACAACCTGGACTTAAAACCCTGGAGTCCTTTCCTCCATACCCTGTCTGCAGCCCAGAAGGAGATGCTAGCTGGCTCAAGGTCAATGCTGATGCAGGGGGCACGCCATGGGGGTGGGGTCTGACTTGGGTGCACTCACTAGTAGGGTCGAAGGGTACAACAGCACAAGGCCCACGGACCTGGTTAAGATAGTCCCTTCTCCGGGGCCAGCGCTGTGGCGTAGTGGGTTAAGCCCTGGCCTGCAATGTTGGCATCCCATGTGATGCCGGTTTCAGTCCTGGCTGCTCCACTTCCCATCCAGCTCCCTGCTAATGGGCCTGGGAAAGCAGCAGAGGATGGCCCAAGTCCTTGGGTCCCTGCACCCACGTGGGAGAACCTGGAAAAATCTCCTGGCTCCTGGCTTCATCCTGACCCGACAGAGGCCAATGTGGCCATCTGGGGAGTGAACCAGCGGATGGAAGACCTCTCTCTGTCTATCTCTGTACTCTGATTTTCAAATAAATAAAATAAATCTTAAAAAAAAGATATTCCTTTATCCCACTGTGCTCTTCTCTCATGACCCCCACTTGACCTTGAAATAAGACAACAGGGTTGAAATCCCAGCTACAAGAGCTTGTGGTTTATAATCTATAAACCTCAGGGTTGGCGCTGTGGCATGGTGGGTAAAGCTGCTGCCTGCAGCGCCAGCATCCCATATGGGCGCCGGTTTGAGTCCTGGCTGTTGCTCTTCTGATCCAGCTCCCTGCTATGGCCTGGGAAAGCAGTGGAAGATGGTCTAAGTGCTTGGGCCCCTGCAGCAGCATGGTAGACCCAAAAGAAACTCCTGGCTCCTGACTTTGGATCAGCACAGCTCTGGCTGTTGCGGCCATCTGGGGAGTGAATCAGAGGATGGAAGACCTCTCTCGGTCTCTGCCTCTGACTCTTTCAAACAAATAAAAATAAATCTTTAAAAAAAGAAAAAAATGTATATAATCTATAAGCCTCTTTCTTCATATATAAAGTGGGGACAACATCAAATGGGTTGCATGAAGGTCCCAGGAGATGATGGCCGGCAGGGATAGTGGCACCGGTGGGCTCCGGCTCCTGGGCCTTGGCCTTGTCCCAGACTCCACCCAGAGAGCAGAGCCACTTCCCTCTCCACTCCAGGCTCCCAGTCACTCTGGAAATGAAGGTCCAGTTAGGACCCATTGGCCCCAGGCGCCCTGCGGGAAGGCTGGAAGTGGGGCCAAGTTCCCAGTGCATCTGCTGAGCCATGAAGACCCTGCATCCCTGAAGTCCCCTGGGACGACAGAGAGCCCGGGATTCCGTTGTCTCTGGCCACCTAAGAGCTCATGGGGGCCGGCGCCGTGGCTTAACAGGCTAATCCTCCACCTTGCGGCGCCGGCACACCGGGTTCTACTCCCGGTTGGGGTGCCGGATTCTATCCCGGTTGCCCTTCTTCCAGGTCAGCTCTCTGCTGTGGCCTGGGAGTGCAGTGGAGGATGGCCCAAGTGCTTGGGCCCTGCACCCCATGGGAGACCAGGAGAAGCACCTGGCTCCTGGCTTCGGATCAGCGAGATGCGCCGGCCGCGGCGGCCATTGGAGGGTGAACCAACGGCAAAAAGGAAGACCTTTCTCTCTGTCTCTCTCTCACTATCCACTCTGCCTGTCCAAAAAAAAAAAAAAGAGCTCATGCGATTCAAGCTCGTGGAGGCCTGGCGCATGGGATTCAAGCTCGTGGAGGCCTGGCGCTCTGGCCAGCTGACTCCCTGACCCCCTGTTTGGGTCTCAGTGTCTGTAAATGGGAGTGGCAGTGCCTACAGGGACAACTGAGGGTTAGCAAATGACCGGGGCGTGTGGAGGAAGGCTGAGGGGACATAGGGTGTTACTGGGGGGGCTGGCGCTGTGGCATAGAAGGCTAAGCCTCCACCTGCAGTGCCAGCATCCCACATGGGCTCCAGTTCGAGTCCTAGCTGCTCCACTTTCGATCCAGCTCCCTGCTAATGCACCTGGGAAAGCAGTAGAAGATGGCCCAGGGACTGGAACCCCAGGTGCCCATGTGGGAGACCTCAAAGAAGCTCTTGGCTCCTGGCTTCAGCCTGGCCCAGCTCTGGTCGTTGCAGGGAATGAACCAGCAGATGGAAGACCTCTCTCCCTCTCTCCCTCTCTCTCTCTCTCTCTCTCTCTGCCTTTCGAATACATAAGTAAATATATTTTTGAAAATAAAAATAGGGTGTTCCTGGGGGGCAGGCCCCGACCGTGATGGTGAGCTGACCAACTCACTGCCCGCGTGATCGCTAGGCCTGCTGCCAGGAGGCAGGAAGGTTACGTCCACAGGCTCCTGCTGGCCGACTGGTGGCTTCCCCTAGAACCTCTGTCCCTGCCGGGCCAGTCACAGGAAGGACCCTGGCAGGCATAAGGACAGCCAGGTCCACCGGGGACCCAGGAAACAGGGAGGGCGGCTGGGATCACAACGGCCAAGGGGAGGCCAGATGCACCTGTGGGACTCCGGCCCTTTACCCCACCCACCTGGGAGGGGCAAGGGGTCAAGTCCCCAGAGTGACCTCCTGCAGCTAGGGCCAGCAGAGGAGGGGCCTGGGAGGGAGGATTGGCCTCTGCCGGTGGACGGAGCTGGGTGTGCTGGTCTACATGCAGCCTAAGTATGGAAATCACCCTCTCTGTGAGCAGGCAGGAGCAAGCCAGGGCTGCCCGTGGCCAGTGCATGTGGACTGACTGTGCAGGACGCGTTCAGGCCGATGCCCATGGATGCCCATGGTCTGTGCTGCATGTGCTATGTGTGTGCAGGGACAGCGTGAGCCCGGGACAAGGCACTGAGGTTCTCTGCTTCTGCCCTGGCAGTTCCGGGGATGACCCTGTGAGATGCAGCCCAGTGTCCCTCATTTCTTACTCTCGACACCCTGACCTTATTTGGCTCCTTTTGCCCTTCCTTCTTTCTCCCTGCTGCTGGCAGGTGCTGGCTGGAGCTCCAGCAGCCATGTTGGGCTTTAAGAAGAACTCAAGGCTGGAGGCCAATGAGACAGAGAGAGCTTGAGTCCCAGTTAGCCAGGGCCTCCCCTGGGATGGCTTCATGGGAGAGAAACATAGCCGGCTTTGTCCCCACCCCTGGGAATTGGGCCGCTTCTTCCAGTCCCGGACAGCAAGCCAGACTTCCCGAGGGTTAACTCCACGCTGGCCAGGAGGGGTTCAGCTGCTGTCCTTCCCCTCAGCCCTCCTCCCTGACTTCTACTCCCCCCTTCCCCCTCCCACGGCCACCGTGTCTTTAACTCCGTGCCAGGCGCTTCCTTCGCATCCTGTCTGATCTCTCAGCAGCCCTGCGGAGAGGGGACCGTTAACAAGTGTCCTTGTTAGGGCTCTCCCAGGCCTCTTAGAAGAAGGAGGCCTTCGTCAACTACTTGGAGGATTCATGAAAAGATGCATTCACGGACCAGCCACTGGGCAGAAGACACCTGCTCCCCAGTACAGCCCCCTCCTCCAGCCCTAGCGGGGGTGGGGCCCAGACTCAGGGTCAGCTGCCCCGGCACCTATCCCAGGACCTAACTGCGCAGGACCTGCCTCCAGGCTGGCCTCCGAGCCCCTCCTCTGCCTGGCTTGTCTTCCACAAACACCTAAAGCCTCTCGCATCCAAAAGCGACTGGCTCCCGGCCAGGACATCCCAACACTCACTTTCCCCAGAGCAGCCTTATACGGGCAGCAGGAAACGGGGTCAAAGGAAGCAGGACGAGCCTCCCTGGTCCAGAGCAATTTCTGGAAGGTTTTGCTCCCGGCCGGCAGGCGAGCCCCCAGCCCCACCAGCACCTACCTGGGCCCGCTGCATCTTGGGTGCTGGAGAAAACTGTTGCCGGCCGCTCCGCTTCACAGCCCAGGCGAGTGGGACTGCCCAGCCCGGCTGGCAGCTGCTTCATGTTTGCCTGGACCCAGACGTAATTGTCACCGCGGCTGCTCACCCGCCCCCTGCCCACCCCTCTCCCTCCCTCCCTGCCTGCCTGCTTCCACCGCTCCACCCCTTCTGCTGGGTGCCTCTCTCTCTCACGCGCACACGCACACGCGCGCGCACACACACACACTCTCTCTCTCTCTCACGTCTCTCTTGCATATTTTTGTTCCCCTCTCCCAGGCTCGCTCTCTGCCTGGTGCCCAGTCCTGGCCTGTCAGCCTGTCCCCCTCTCCTGCCCTGTCGCAGGGTCTCTCTGCCTCCCCTGCTATGTGCCTCTTTCTCTCACACACACTCTCTGTTCCTTTCTGTTCTCAGTTTCGGGGAAGGGTGGGGGTTAGAGGGTGCAGGAGCTGGGGCCAGAGGGAAGGGAGCTCCAGGAGCGGCCACCCAGATAGAGGGGGCACCAACAGCCCCTCCCCTCCATGCCACCCTGCCCCTCTCTGCCTGCCCCACCCAAACACTGGCAAGCCTCTGATGACCTTGGCCTGAAGAGCCCCAGGATGGCTAGAAGCTGTCCCGGGGAAGTGCCTGGCCCTGGATCTGCAACATCCTCCCTTGGGGACTTCACCCAAGGTGCTGGTCTGCAACCGACTAGGACAGAGGGAAAGCCACTGGTGTCATATCACCGGTGACACCCAGAGCTGCTGCCCCCTCTCTCATCTATCTTGCCAGGCCCTACTTACCTTGCTTAGACCCCTCAACAGGCCTGGCAGTATGATCTCCTTGTACTCCCCATTGTCACCATCCCTGCCTGGGTCTGAGCCTGGGACCACATTCAGGGTGGCCGTGGGGTCCCACCTGATCTCCCAAGGAATGGAGAGGGTGGGGATGAGGTCCCTGAGGCACTCCTGGGAGAGGGGAGCATCTGTTCAGCCCCCAGGGAAGCCACCCAGGAGCCAGGTGCCTGGACCCTATGCCAAGTTTCCCTTTTTGGAGCCTGGAGGAGCCAGCCGGTGCAAGTGTTCCCATGGAAACAGAGCCCTGAGACAACCCCCTCCTTTGCCACGTGCAGGAGAGCACTTGCTCGCTCCCGTGTGCGCGCTCTCCCTCTCTTCCCTCTCTCTCTCTCTCCCTCTCTGGAGCCCAGCTGAGTGGCCCCAACTTTTAGACCTCCAAGGTGGAAGACCACAGCCCGGAGCCCTAGACATACTGAGGCTCTGGGCACTGTTCCCCAAGAGGAGGTGGCAGACCAGGTGCCAGGTCCCAGCAGGCATCAGGACAGGCCGGCTTGCACGCTGGGTGAAGGGCTTGGCAGATCTGGACCCCAAGCCCACGGCACACCCTGGAAGTGGGGGTGGGCGAGCTCCTGCACCGCCTCAGATCAGGCCCAGCATCCTGGGCACCCCATTGGCCGTCACCCCAGGCATGCTCCTGTGGCTCAGAGCCTGCATCCACCCACTTCCACAAGCAGCAGCACACTGAGCATTTTGAGCTCAGTAAAGTTAAAGATTTGCCCAGGTCACAAGGCGTGGTCCTTCCATCCCCACGTGAGCACTGGGGGTAGGACCCTCCATGCCCATATTTCACACATCAGCTGGGAAACTTGCTGGTTGCCCTGCCAGGAACAGGCCTGGCCTCACTTACAGTAATAGGACCAGAGACGCCCACCCCTGGGCAGCAAGCAAGGCACTGTGCAGCATCCTCAAAGGTCCAGGACCACTGCCCTTCCCTGCTGGGCCACCCCTGCCCTCAGGCCTTGGGAACCACGGGGTGAGGCTGCCCACCCAGCAGGTGCCCCTCAGAAAACACTGACGCAGGCCTGTGTGTCCCGTTCCAATCCTCCCACCTCCCTGTGCCCCTTTCCTCTCTGGGTGTCCTCAGGGGCCTTCCCATGGCCCTGAACTTCCAGCTGGGTCCCTCCCAGGGCCTGGGGGAAAGAGCAGGAGGGGACAGCAGAGGCCGGCAGTGGGCTGGGCACCGCGGCATCAGCAAACACCCCCAAGAGAGAGGCTTGGAGTTTCGGAGGGTTCTCTGGCCAGGTGGCAGACCCAGAAGAGGCAAGGCAGCCTGCGGGCGGCCCTCAGTGTTTCAGCTGCCCTCTTCCCCTGGGGCCAGGTGGGAGGGAGGCCGGGAGCCCGGGCGGGAGGCTGGGCTGCCTTCTGTGCCATCCACGTTGGGCTCTCACACCACACCCACACATCTTGGGGTCTCGGGACCCTCCTTGCCTGCTGCTCCTGGTCCTCACCTCCCTGCTCCAGGCTCAAGTTCAAATCTCTCCTCCCTAGGGCCCCCAGCCACTCCCCCTTTCTTTTCCTTAGAGGAAGAGGGGGAGGAAGAATCTCTCTTGGGACTTAGGCCTCTCGCCCGGGAGCAAGGTCCCTCTGGGGGGAGCTGCCCTCACCCACCGTGTAGCCCCCTCTTTACAGGAGCTCCATAAGTTCTGTTGCCCCCCCCCCCAAAGCCTTCCTCAAGATGCCACGGGACTCGGGGGTGTCGCACAGCTGTGGCATTGGAAGCCACCTGAAGCAGCTCCACTTCCTCTTCCTGGCTCCCTGGCAGGTCGGGTGTGCAGCTTCCCCCAGAGCCTGCGCAGCAGAGGTCCGGGCTGGAGTGTGGTCACCTCGGCCCACCTGCCTGGGGGCTGGGCTGCTCCGCCCCCCGGTGTGTGACGAATGACAGGTGGCAAGGACTGGGTCCACAGCCTGTGCTGCATGGCCCAGACCACAAGCCCTGAGAGCAGTCCTTGGCCTCCAGGCCTGGAGAGACAGGGCTCCGGGAGGGTGGGGGAGACAGGGCCTCAAGCTGTTCCCAGGCCTGAAATGTCACCAGCATCCGGCAGCCCTGTGGGGAAACACTGCCCTTTCTGCTCAGTCCACGTCCAGTCTCTGTGTCTCAGTTTGTTAACCATAGGTAAATAACAATGTCGACCTCTTACACAACTCACACACAGTGCTCGGCACACTTCCTGGTTCATACTCACAGCCCGGTAAACAGATGCTAACTCACAGGCTGGGCCCCAGGTGGCCTGGCCCGCCTCTGGCCTCGGCCACCTGGGTCCTCAGATGCCCTGGCCCAGGTAGCCTTTCGTTGGCAGAATCTATCACGGAGCCTTTCTGGGTGGCCAGGCTGGAGCATCTGGCAGAAGTCCCAGGGCCCCCAATCTGTCATCCCTCCTGTCACAGGCCCAGCAAGGACACTTGGAGCAAATCTCCTTGGCGACGGGGACTCTGTCCCACACACCCACAGGGACTGGGGCCTGGCAGCACATCCCGAGAAAGCGTTCAGGGCCATGACTAGGGCACCTGAATCCAAAGCCTGCCTGGGTTTTCACCTTATGAGACCCTGAACCATCCGGGGCACTGCCTGGGGCAGCCTCTGCTCCCCAAGGGAAGAGAATCCACCCCCTCCCCAGACCAGGACAGATGTGACTGTGACCAGGGCTTTGTTTCACCGATGAAGTAGCATTAGCATTTTATGATCCCAGCGTTTTGAAACCACTGAAGTAGGTAATCTCTGTCTCTCTGAGGCTATTTCTGTCTCTTTGCCAATGGCCGAGTGCTGGTCCCCTCTCCAGGTGACCCCTGGCTACAGCAATACTCCCCCCGGACAAAGCTCTAGTGCTAAACCAGTGTCCAGCTGGTTGGGCCCAGGTCTCTGGACACCAAGTTCAGAGCAACAGCCATTCCCCGGTTTACAGGGAGAACATTAGCACCACTACAGCTGGTAACGGTCAGCTGGGTAATTTGGACCAGATTCCCAGCCAAGGATAACGATACACGTTGTATTTGATGTGTATATGCTATGTAGCATACACTGACTAATGTAGATACATGCAGGTGCACACTTCACGTGGAACACCAACCACGGGGCAGGCTCGCGGGGTCAAGACCTGGGAAGAGGAAACTGGGAGGTCCTGCACTTGGCATCTGGAGCTACTTTCTCCCTGGGTGGTCAGCTGAGTCCAGAAAGTCCAGCAGGGACCCTGAGAAGAACTTTTCACAACTCCTAGGACCAATCCCCAGGCCCACCCATAAGAGAGAATGCCTGGAAAATCTTTCTTGCTTTGGGTTGGGACCCCAGAAGTTGTCATCCAGGAATACGAATCAGATGCAAGCAGGTCAGCCGTCCAATGGGGCTCCTGCCTTGCAGGTGGACTGAAGGGGTCCTGCTCTGCTGGGTCCCAACCTCTCAGGTGTAACCTCCTCTTGCAGGGGCTACCTTCACACTGGGCTTCAAATTACTCCCTGCAGGTTTTCAGGTACAACCTGTGGTACTCAGTCAAAAACTGTTGCGTGCAGAAACAAGACAAAAACCTCACAAAAACCAAGAGAAACAACAGACACTAGAAACAGACACGTGTAGGAGCAAAGCTGAACTTTAAAATAACTGCTTAATATGCTCAAATATACATAAAAGACAAGACAGGCAATTGGGCAAGCAACGGGGAGTGATATTTTAATTATTTCTATTTCACTTGTTTTCATCTCATCAATTGCATTTAAAAAATAAATACAGGGTGCTAATTCCCCTGTCCAGGTCAACAGATGAATAACATGGGGTAAAAAAAAAAATAAAAACCAACAACTCAGGGAAAAGACAAAAAGAGATAACGGCTAAGTTCAAGGTTGCTTGCTTGAGAATGTGCCTGCAGTAGTAACAATACTGTGTAGGCACTGTCCTAATTTCTAGTAGAAATTTGTTGCTAATTTACCAAATGCAATTAAACACGATCTTTGAGGGCTTTCTCCCTGTGACAGGGTCCCATCTGCCTCTCCCTGCGGGCCTGCCCAGTTCCCAGTTGTACCCCCGGCGCAGAGCTGTCGTGACACAAAACAGCGGCTCCCAGCCAGGGAGCATTCTGCACCAGGGCCCTGCCGAGGGCTTTCTACACATTGTCACGTGGAATTTCCACCACCTTAGGAAGAGGCTGGGATTATTTGCCCCATATACCTACTGGGAACCTATGCAACACATTCACGGTACCCCAGCAAATAAGCATCCGCCCAGGCTGCAAACCCAGGTGTGCTGCTCCTCAGGGTGTGCTCCCAGGGAGGCCCCACTCCCCAGGTGCTGGTTGCTGCAATGATCCCCGGATGCCTGCAGCCAGGAGGCCTCAGGGTTCTCCTCTCCAAGAATGCTCCCTAAGCACCTGCTGTGTACAGGGCCCCAGTGTGGGAAGCCTGTTCTAAGGACCCAGACCCAAGGCTTAGGGAGGCGCGAACTTTCAACACACCTGAGGTCCCTCCACTTCCTCTTCTCTCCCCTTCCTTTTCTCATTTCTGGAACTTGGGGTCCAACAGGCAGGGACAACGCAAGAATAGGAGGGGGTAAGCCCGGGCCACGTGCACAGAAAGGAAGGGGGAGTACAAAATCCTGGGATGTCTGGGTGGGGCCATGGAAAAGGCTAGCTCCTGGGAGCCAAGGGGGAGCCACCCACCCACTATAGCCCAGGTGCCAGGTCCCCGTCTGTTAACTCAGGGTGCAGGAGGGGAGGCTCAGCCATCGGACAGGCATCCCCCCCCACCACTGGAGACAACAAATCCAGGCCCTGGGGTAGTGGAAGGCTTGGGGGCCATCGGAGCCCACTACCAGTCCATGGTGCCCCTGCCTGCTTGGGGGCTTCACCTGACTAGTGTGGTTGGGCAGGAGGAATCTCTGGGAATCGGGGTGGGGGAGGGGAGAGGAGGAAATGACTTCCCTGGCCCGCAAAGGGCTGAGGAGGCTGGCGGAGAAGGTGCAAGGAGCCTAGAGCGAAAGGGTGAGAGGGCAGATGGGGATGTCCTAGGTAGCCTTGGACATGGCCTCTATCCCTCCCAAGAGGTTCCATTAGGTGGAGGACAGCCCCTCCTGGTGCGGACACAGTATAGCACAGAGGATGCGGGGTAGACCCTGGGAAGAACCTGCCGGCTCTGTGGCTTGACAGAAGTTAGGCATGACTGTGACGACGAGGAAGGTGGTCATGCGCAGAAAGGGATGGGAAGGAACAGGCAGGAGGGAGCCAGGCAGGCTGCAGGTCAGGCCCGGCTCTGGGCCACGAGCTACCGCAGTCCTCTGGTCCAGGCGAGTCAGCGGCGGAGCACGGGCAGCCCTGGGAATCACCTTGCCCTGTCGTGGGTTGGGAAGGAAACAGGTGAGGTGGGGGGCAGGGCTCAAGCCTGTCAGTCCCCTGCTGGGAGGGCCACCCCTGGTACCCAGACGCCACCAATCTCTGAACCTTCCTGCCCTCCTGGGCCCTGGCAATCCCAGATCCCAGCGCCTCCCTCCCCAGGATGGAGGATGGGGAAACTCACCCAGGGGGTCCTACAGCTTCAGGGAGGTGACCCGGGGGATGTGGAAGAGCTGCGTCTCCTCGGAGCTGGTGGAGCTGTGGCAGCCCCGAGGGAGAGTGAGAGAGCCCCCAGCACAGAGGCAAAGGCGGAGCCCTGTGGGTCCCACCCCAGGGGATAGGAAGAGTCTCAAGAAGTGATGCCGTCTTGGTGACTGTTGCAGCGAGAAGGATTGGGGCAGACACATGGAAGAACTTCCTGGGCCTGCAGCTGCTCAGATTGTGTGGCTCTCCAGGGCCAGGCCACCACACCCCAGGCTAGAAAGGGTGTGGCAGGGGCCGCAGAAAGACTTCCCCGGTCCCTGGTGCCCCCGTAGGGTCCTGGCAGCCCTCACCTGAGGCGTTTCCGGATTGGACGGAAGTATTTGGAGGTCTTGACGGCGAAGATGATGCTGGGGATGAGGAAGAAGGTGCACCAGGCCAGGCAGAACCAGAAGGCATTCTGGAACAGGTGCACAAGGTCAGCTCACCCGGCGGGGCCACCTGGCATCCCAGCCTCCCCCACTGCCTCAGCGAGGGGCAGGAGCAGCAGTCGACGAGGGCTGCCCCTCCCGTGGGGACTCGATGTCCCCAAGCCCTGCTGGGCTGGGGCACTCACCCAGGGGTCAGCCATCATGTCGCACAGGATCACATGGCTGTTGTCCAGGGCTGCAGAGAGGGGCTGGCAGGTGGCGATGTGCTGCGTCACCTGCATTGACAACACGGGGCAGGTGCATGGGGACACCCCGACCCATGCAGTCAGAGAGGGAGGCTGCCAGGGACTGGGGAGGCCCCGGGACACAGCTGAGGGGCCACCGTGCCCTTGTTCACAGATGCACAGGTGCAGCTACAGAGATGGGGACACTGGGCAGGCTCCCCACGCAGCTCTCGCCCCCTTGGCATCCACTCACCAGCCTGTGGGAAGGCCCCACTGTGTGCCTGGCTCTGGGCTCAAGGCCAGGATCTCACGGGAGAGGGGACCCATGTGTTGTCACAGGCTCACCCAAGCACACACAGACATGGAGGAGCCAGGCCTCCTGCCGGCCTTGTGTGGGTGCGCAGACAGCTTGCAGAGGCTGTGGGTTGCAAGATCCACAGGAGGAGGTGGGCCTGGGGGGCGGCTGTGGACAAGCTGGGCACAGAGGCTGGCCCAAGGAAGGGCGTGGGGACACGGTACGGATGGCATGTTCTAGAAACGGCCACTGCACTCCCACTCAAGCCTCAGAGCAGAGCAAAGAGGGGGCAGGCAGAGCCCGGCCGCCTGGCAGGGTGCAGACGCCAGGTTTGGGAGGCTGGGTTCAAACCTGAGGGCCCATACCTTCCCCAGGGGCACCAGGGAACAGTGGGAGGAGAGCAGAGCAAGGCGAACTGCTGCAGGTACCAGTTTCTGCAAGCAGCTGGGTCCCCACTCACCTCCTCTTTCACCCAGGCCAGGTACTGGGAGAAGTAGCCCATCTCACGGGCCAGGAAACATTCACTCACCTGCAGGGAAGACAGGCCTCTGGGTGGGCGGGGGTCCCAGCAGCCCCCTCCCCACGCCTGACGCTGTTGGACAGGACAGGAGGAGCCCGTGCGCACTGGGTCCTGGGGCAGCCCTCTCTCCCCAACTCACATTCCTCAGGATGTGGTCGACCCGAGCAGGGAGCTCTGCTTTGAGGCGAGTGACATTGGTGAGGACTTCTGTAGTCTGCAGCTGGAGGTCGGGAGAGCCTGCACTCAGGGCCCCGCCCCGCTGGGGAAGAGCTGCCCGTTCCCTCCCCCACTCACTCCCTCAGTCATCCATTCGTTCAATATACAGCACACCGTGTCGCCAAGCCCTGAGGACACAGAGAGCCCAAATGGCAGTCCTCAAGGGTCTGCCCACCCACTCACTCCCATCTTCTCCCACCCCCACCCTCAACTCCAGTGTGGCCAGCACAGCAGGTGTGCTCCCTAGCCGGCTGGAGTCCAACTTCCTCCCTCTGCTGCCCTCCTGCCCCACCCCCGCAGCTACCTGGAGCTCCAGGGCAGAGGATTCCAGGGCCCTCATACTGCGGTTGAGCTTGGCCTGCAGAGAAGAGAGGAGGGATGGATGGGGAGAGAGGGAGTGGTCCCAGCATCTCTCTCCTCTCCCCTGCCTCCTCCTCACCTCCCTTTTCCCCCCAGGCCCAGGCTCCCTTACCATGAGGTTCTGCTGGGTGCTGACCCTCTCCTGGTAGAGGTTTCTGAGCCCTTGGGCCTCCTCCTGCAGCTGCTGCCCCAGCACAGGATTGCCCTGGGGGGAGACACGGGTGAGCACGGCCCCCGTTGGGGGGCAGGACTGGCTTGGCCAAGGGATTCTTGACCCAGCCCTTGAACTGGACATGCTGAGGCTGGGGAGGTGGGGGAGGTTCTGGGCTCAGAGGCAGCAAACCAAGGCCTCCTTAAGCTCCAGGACCTGACCTTGGTCAAGGTCAAGTTCTCAGTCTACCCCTCGCTTGCTAGGTGCCCTGAGGATTGCGCTCTGCTCTTTCCACCACTCGGGGGTGCTATGAGGTCTGTGAGATGTCTTGAAGAGAGTTCTGGAAACTCTGAATGTTTAGGAACAAGCAACGCTGCTCTTCCCAGGCGAGCAAATGTCAGGGTGTCTGATGCATTGTGGGTCCTCACCGTACCTGGCCCAGCAGATCTTGTGGCAGGCTGGGGGGTGAGCACACGGCCACTTGCCCAGCTGTGTGACGTCAGGCTGCGACAGCGGTCACGGCCACACGAGCATCACAGGACACGGTTCTCGCCACAAACGCAAGGTGGCGGATTCCCACAGGCCACAGCAATACTCTCCCCAGCTCTGGCCAAATGAAGTTTTGCCGGCCACAGAGCCCTACACCGAGAGTTACGTTTCGAGTCTGGGTGGTTGGCTCTCCCTTTCGTCCATGCTGTGGGCGTGCGTTAACGCTCCTCTAGGCTTCCCCAGCCAGAGCAGAGCAGCTCCACCAGGGGTGGGGTTTCTCTCTGCCCCTGCAGAGGGCCCCAAGGACTGAGCGGCGATGTGGTCGCAAACTCGGTGCCGGGCTTTGGTTTTGGCCAAAGCTACCTGGAGGAAGTGCCGTTCCTCCTGCAGGCTCCGTGAAGCCAGCCCCTGCCCCTTCTCAGGGCACCCCAGTAAAATCCCCAGGGCACCCCACTGAGCAGAGCTGCAGGGCTCAAGAGTGCTGGGCTGTGGCTGGCCCCCTCTGCTCAGACTAAACCGCCCAGACTAAACCGCCTCTTCCCCTCACCCTCCAGCCTCGTCCCGGCTCTTTAGATTTGGCATTGAGGACGGGGACCCAGCTTTCGGTGACAAGGCCAGTGACTTCCTCAGCTATGAGATGGGCAGTCCACTCTGCAGATGAAGAAGCCAAGGCCCAGAGATGCCAAATGACTCACCCGAGGCCACCCAGCCCATCAGCTGCAGAGTTTATGTCACAAGTGGATCTGCAAAACCCTCAAGCCCAGCTGGCTCTGGAGCCAAAGGAGGCTTCCTGTCTCTGAGTCCACGAGGGATTTAGGAACCTCAGACCTCCCTGGAGAGCATCCTCAACCCCCTGTCTCTACCCTCACCTGCTCCCAGTCCAAGCACTCTCCACTGCCCCAGTCCCGCCTCCCAGGCCTCCCTGGCCTGGTCTCTGCCCCTTCTCACTTGGGCCTGGGCCAGTCCCTCCAACTGCTGGGCCAGCTGCTCCACGTCGGCCTTCACCACGGGCTTCTGGATCTAGGGGCAGATGGCAGAGGATGGCTCTAGGTGCCCCCCGCGCCCACCCACCCCACGGCCCCAGCCTCTGAATTCCTAGTCTTGCTAAGCGCTCTCTGCACCTGCTAAGTCTATTTGAACGCATCCATCACTCACCTGTGGAATCTTTAATTTTCCAAAAGGATAGAAGAAAGCACAACAGGAAAATGAGATGCCCTTCGTTATACTCAAGGAAGAGGCTACCTCCCCTCAGTGTTCCCGCAGCAGTGGGTTCAGGGTTTGGGGGTGGAGCAGTCACACTGCCAGGCCTGGGTGGTGGCACCTGGATAAGCCAGGGGCACAGGCTCCTGGGACACTCCCTCCAGACAGAGGCCCCAGGAGGTGTGAAAGAAGGCAGAGGACAGGGACCCAGTCTCTCCCCAGCTCCTCTGTGGGGCCTCTGTTTGTCATGACCCTGCGGAGGGCACCTAGGGTACCCGCTGCTCACCTGCACAAGCAAGTCACGGTAGGTGATGTTCTCGATGCCACTGCTCCTCAGGGCCTCCAGGTCGCGGTGGGCAGCTGGGGTCAGCAGATCCAGGTTCTGCAAGTCCATTTTGAGACTCTGCACCTCCCACTGCAGCTTGTGGGTGAACTGGGAGGGAGAAGGGGGAGGGGACATGAGCAGGTGCTAGGCTGGCACTCCAGACAGCTCCCCCTGCCCTGGGCACACCCCAGCTTGCTCCTCTTGCCCATGCTGGAGACCCAGCCTACTGCCAGAGTCTGGCTAGTGAGCTGTGACACAGACGTCCCCTGGCTACCTGCTAGCAATCAGCTTTTCTGCCCCTTTTATCACATCACCTGTGTTAAGGTCGCCACAGTACCTGTTGCTCTGAAATCACCAGCCGTTAGCTCCCTGACAGTGGGGCCTTGTCTGCCTATTCTGTCCCAAACCCTCAGTGTCTAGAGCAGAGACCCCGCGTGGTAGATGAAGACAAATCTGTGGGCTGTGTGAACGGACGGATCAATGGATGGATGGACACAACTGTGTTTCCAGGAAAGACCCCTGGCATTTTCCAATGATCCCTGGAGGAGACTGAGGGGTCCTGAAATCCAGCCCCAGTGTTAACAGGCGAGAAACTGGGGTCGGGGGGGGGTTTACCAGCCAGTGGTCACATAGCAAGTTAGAGGATGCAACCCAATCCTGCTCACACCTCCCTGCCCCTAGGCTGCCTTCCCTAGCGGGAGGAAAAGGCCTAACCCGCTCAGGGCAGCATTTTGGGCATCGCTGACAGCAGGGATGGGAGGGGCACTCTGGGAAGCACACCTTGTCCTAGTCACCTGCCACAATCACATGGCTACTATCGCCTTTAAGGACGAATATTCTTTTTTCATTTTTAAAGATTGTATTTGGAAGTCAGAGAGAGAGAGAGAGAGAGAGAGAGAGAGAGAGGGAGGGAGAGAATCTCCAATCTGCTGGTTCACTGCCCAAATGGCTGCATCAGCTGGGGCTGGAGCAGGCTGAGGCCAGGAGCTAGGTCTCCCACATGGGTGCCCCAGGGACTTGGGGCATTTTCTGTTGTTTCTCAGGTACATTAGCAGAGAGCTGGAACAGAAGCGGAGGGGCTGGCGCTGTGGTACAGCGGGGTTAAAGACCCTGGAACCTGCAGTGCCTGCATCCCATATTACTGCCTGTTCGAGTCCTGGCTGCTCCACTTTAGGCCAGCTCTCTGTAATGGCCTGGAAAAACACTGGAAGATGGCCCAAGTCCTTGGGCCCCTGCACCCACGTGGGAGACCTGGAAGAAGCTCCTGGCTCCTGGCTTCCGATCAGCTCAGTTCTGCCCATTGTGGCCATTTGGGGAGTGAACCAGAGTATGGAAGATCTCTATTTTTCTTTCTCTACCTCTCTCTGTAACTCTGTCTTTTGAATAAATAAAATAAATATTTTTAAAAAAGATTTATTTAAAAAAAGTGGAGGCCGGTGCCATGGCTCAATAGGCTAATCCTCCGCCTGTGGCGTCGGCACAACGGGTTCTAGTCCCGGTCAGGGCGCCAGGTTCTGTCCCGGTTGCCCCTCTTCCAGGCCAGCTCTCTGCTGTGGCCCGGGAAGGCAGTGGAGGATGGCCCAAGTCCTTGGGCCCCTGCACCCCATGGGAGACCAGGAGAAGCACCTGGCTCCTGCCTTCGGATCAGCGTGGTGCGCCGGCCGCAGTGCGCCAGCCGCTGCGGCCATTGGAGGGTGAACCAATGGCAAAAGGAAGACCTTTGTCTCTCTCTCTCACTGTCCACTCTGCCTGTCAAAAAAAAAAAAAAAGTGGAGCAACTGGGACTTGAACTGGCACCCAGTTCAATGGGATGCTAGCATTGCAGGCAGTAGCTTAACCTACTATGCCACAGTGTCAGCCCAACACATATATATTTTTTCCAACTAAAAAAAAAATGTTTGGCCGGCGCCACGGCTCAATAGGCTAATCCTCCGCCTAGCGGTGCCGGCACACCAGGTTCTAGTCCCGGACGGGGCACCGGATTCTGTCCCAGTTGCCCCTCTTCCAGGCCAGCTCTCTGCTGTGGCCTGGGAGTGCAGTGGAGGATGGCCCAAGTACTTGGGTCCTGCACCCCATGGGAGACCAGGAGAAGCACCTGGCTCCTGCCATCGGATCAGTGCGGTGCGCCGGCCGCAGCGCGCCAGCCGCGGCGGCCATTGGAGGGTGAACCAATGGCAAAGGAAGACCTTTCTCTCTGTCTCTCTCTCTCACTATCCACTCTGCCTGTCAAAAATAAAAAATTAAAAAATTAAATAATTAAAAAAGAAACTTAAAAAAAAAAAAATGTTTGGGGCCAGCGCTGTGGCACAGCGGGCTAAAGCCCTGGGCTGAAGCGCTGGCATCCCATATGGGTGCCGGTTCTAGTCCCGGCTGCTCCTCTTCCGATCCAGCTCTCTGCTGTGGCCCAGGAGTTTGTGGAAGATGGCCCAAGTCCTTGGGCCCCTGCAGCAGCATGGTAGACCCAGAAGAAGCTCCTGGCTCCTGGCTTTGGATCAGCTCAGCTCCATCTGTTGCTGCCATTTGGGGAGTGAACCAGCGGATGGGAGACCTCTCCTTCAGTTTCCCTCTCTGTGTGTCTGTAACTCTACCGCTCAAATAAATAATCTTTAAAAAGAAAGAAAGGAAGGAAGGAAGGGAGGGAGGGAGAAAGGAAGGAAGGGAGGGAGGGAGAAAGGAAGGAAGGAAGGAAGGGAGGGAGGGAGAAAGGAAGGAAGGGAGGGAGGGAGAAAGGAAGGAAGGAAGAGAGGGAGGGAGGGAGGGAGGGAGGGA
The DNA here is from genome assembly GCF_033115175.1 of Lepus europaeus. Taxonomy (NCBI): domain Eukaryota; kingdom Metazoa; phylum Chordata; class Mammalia; order Lagomorpha; family Leporidae; genus Lepus; species Lepus europaeus. The sequence continues at coordinate 85,892,706 of NC_084839.1, read as the reverse complement.
GGGAGGGAGGGAGGGAGGAAAAAAGCAAACCCCAGCCCCAACAGCTGCTGGTGCCCCAAGCCCTTCCTCAGTCAGCAGCCAGCTCCTCTGGTTCTCAAGCATGTACATTACACTGTCTTAATAAACCTTTGCTGCCTTTAAAAAAACAATACAAAGGTCAGATCTGATATGTTGCCAGCCAGTTTCCAAAGACTGTCCAGCCCACGGAAACCTCAAGTCCTGTCTGTCCAGATTGCTCTGGGAGCTGGACCCTTCCCCTCCCAGGGCCAGGGCCGAGACCCTCCCACCTGGGAGCTATGACATCCAGCCAGCGGGGGGGCTGAGGGGGCCCTCTGCCCAGGGCCCATGCTACAGCCCTCCCCGCCAGCCTTCATCCACGGGACAGTGTCTGCCCTGGCGCCGGTATATTGCCCTGACTGTGGACCTGCCGTCTGGCTATAGATGTTGACAGAGTGAGCTAAGGCGATAAGCAGGCAGTCCCAGGTTATAGTTTAAGGCATGGGGTTGAACTAGACCACATGGCTGTGCTCCCAGTGGACGATGGATCCAAGAGGAGTTGGGTTTCTCGGGACCACTCAGAATCAGGAGTTAGGGGCCAATGCTGTGGCGGGGTGGGAGGTGAAGCTCACACCTTCAACGCTGACAACCCATATCAGAACAATGGTTGGAGTTCGGGCGCTCCACTTCTCATTCAGCTCCCTGTTAACGCACCTGGGAAGGCAACAGAGGACCCAAGTTCTTGGGCCCCTGCCACCCATGTGGGAGACCCAGATGGAGCTCTGGCTCCTGGCTTTGGCTTGACTGGCCCCAGCTGTTGCAGCCATTTGGGGAATGAACCAACAGATGGAAGATCTCTCTCTCCCTCTCTCTCTCTCTCTGTACCTCTGCCTTTCAACTAAATAAATTAATGGAAAAAAAAAAAAAAAGACTCAGGAGTTAGGATGCTCTGCGGGGAGGGGATGAAGGCAGGGGGAGAGAGGCTGTAGATGTCCTGGATGTATTCAAGAATGGCTCCCCAGGGGCCTGGAGGTCAAGCCCCGCCCCTCAGGTGTGCAGTAAATGGGGGGAGGGGTGCCTTACAGATCCTGGACGCCTCTAGCAGAACCATGCTCTCCCGAAGTAACCTGTCCTCTGCTTTGTTCTAGAACTGTCTCTTGCCAGTGGGGACGGGGGCCTCCCCTTCTACCCACCGCGTCCCAGGAAAGCCCAGGGATGGCAGGAAAAGGCTTGGGAGTCAGGAAGTCAGGATGGGGACAGGGTCCCTGCCGCCGCCACCTGCTGACCCTGAGCCCTCCAGCAGCGTCACCAGGCTTCATCCCTGACACTCTCCGCACAGCCCCGCAATGGAGCGTCCCAACCAGTGCGTGTCCTCGGTCAGGGCACACGCACGCCCTCGCCCTCCTGCTGCAGCCTCAGCTGTGTTTGCTTGTCCAGGAGCACAGCCCTCGCAGCTGGCCACGGCCCCCAGGTTCTCACACACCTACCCACACGCCTTGACCCTTCCCCAGGCTCTAGCCCTGACTGTGCACCTGCAGCCTCCGCCCCGAGAGCATCAACAGTTGCTCCTACAGGGACCAAAGGAGGGGGGGGCCTGCAGGAGGGGGCCCAGAACCTTCCAGAACTTTCTCCTACCTGGCTGATGTCCAGGTGCTGCTCCAGGTTGAAGGAGTCATTGAGCTGCAGAACCTTCCAGAGTGCAGCCCCTTCTTTGCACTGCCTGGGAGGGGACAACGGGCATCAAGAGTGAGTGACACTGATGGCACCCCGATGGGGCACCCCCTCTGCCCCTTCCCCCAGACGCCTCCTGGCACGCACGCCCCTCTGCAGCCAGGCTATGCACTCACTGATAGGCCAGGAGGACACTGATGTTCTTCCGCAGGCCAAGGAGATGGGACAAGTTCATGGACGGGGGCAGGTTCCCCGGCGTGTCTACAAACTGGCCACAGGCAGGGAGGGCTGCAGCACAGCGAGGGCTGGGGGCAAGGCCACCCCAGCTCCCCAGCATCTGGCGCTGGTGCAGCAGAGACCGGGGCGGGGACACCCCAGGGACTCCAGCTCAGACATGGCCTCTCGCTCCAGTTACCCCCGGGCCCTAAGTTCTTCCGGGGACTCTGCCCACGAGCTCCCAGAGCAGCTCAGCTCACCCACTAGAGAGCACAGTGGATACGGGGCTAAGGAGAAGAGAGGGGCTCAGGTCTGGGTGCACCCCCCAGGGGTCCCCATCCAGGGGTCCCCATCCAGGGGCCCGGGCAGCTTTCCGGGACTCACAGGTCCCCTCATTCCCTGGCTCCCACCCCATCCATTGGTGGTTTTCTGCCTTTTTCCCTGGCCCTCTGTCCCCCTTCCCCCTGGCCCCCCACCACTGGCCCCTCTGGCTCCCCCTTCCTCCGAGCCCTGGTTCTGCCTCACCTCCCCCCACCTGCACGCCGGCCCACCTCAAACAGCTCTCCGCTCTCCCAGCTCCGGCACACCAGGGTCTCCACATTGCCGCCCACCAGGAAGGTGGCAAAGACCAGGAGGATGAGGGGTGCGGCGAAGAGGAAGCTGAAGCCCACGCCGCTGGGAAAGGTGAGAGGCGTGTCACGTGTCAAGGGAGAGGGGACACCAGCTCCTCCCCCACACCCTCCGGGGCCAGCAGGACCAGCCTTCCTGAACAGTAGGTTGGAGGCAGAACTCTGGCCCAGCCCCCTCGCATCCTCAGCCCGTGCCACCCTATCACTGAGGGCCTGCTGGCTCTGACAGCTGGGGAGCGAGCGGTGGGGGTGAAGCGGTTGGCAGCTGCTTTGTTGTTCTTTATTTGAGAGGCACAGACAAACAGACAGGGAGCTCCCATATGCTGCTCTACTCCCCCAGATACACACAACAGCTGGGGCTTAGTCAGCTGAAGCCAGGGGTCAAGAACTCCATTCAGGTCTCCTGCGTGGGCGGCAGGGACCCAAGCCCTGGCGCCATGGCTGGCTACCTGGCAGGGTATGCATTAGGAGGAAGCCGGAATCGAGAGTGGAGGGGACTTGAACCCAGGCACTCTGATACAGGATGCCTGGCATCTTAACCACTCGTCAAATGCCCACCCCCGGGACATTCGTTTGGAGACTAGTCAGGACTGCCAGCCTCTGGGGGCAGGGCCCAGGGAAGTGACCTGCTCAGAGCCCAGCCCTCCAAGCGGTCCCCGGCCTGACCGGGCATGATCCGCCAGCAGGGGCAGCACCCTAGCAAGTCTGAGTAATAAAGACCCTTAGATCAGGTGCCACGGATTTGTGGGGCTTCTTGTTGAATGTGCAGCCTGCACAACTGTATATGGCAGCCCTAGCCCTGAAGTCTAGGGATGGTAAACAAACCCTATTTCGGGTGCTGCCACCTTTTGGTGGTGGCAGCTGCCTGGGAGGTGGGTTAAGAAGGATTCTGAGGCTTTTGCCTGGAGTCAGTGAGAAAGTGCCCATTGGGTACTGGGGTTGTCACCAGCACAGGTAGGCAAGTGCTTCTTATTGGCCATTCCTGTGCTAGCCCACCCCCCTCATCCAGGTGAGGCTGCTGAGGCCCAGATGGGTTAGCAAGCTGCCCAGGGTCACCCAGGGAGCAGGTGCCAGGCCTGATCCCAGGACTTGGCTCCTGCAGCCCCGCCAGGAGCCGTCCACAGGAGCGAGGGGAATCCAGCCGGCCCAGACCTCCCACTGCCCCAGCCCTGTCTTACGCCATGAGGAAGCGGGCTCCGGCCTCGCCCCTGGCTTCCGAGTGGCTGGGGTCCTCCCGGGCAGACAGCCCCCAGATGCCCAGGTTGAGGCCCAGCAGGTTACAGATCACCACAAGCAGGATGGTGGAGCACAGCACGCAGCCCAGGAGCCACCTGCCAGACAGGGGGTGGGGTCACGGAGATAGGAGTCGGCTGAGCCAGTGGGGGGGCCCCTAGCCCCAAGGCTGGGGCTTTAGAAGTGTAGGTGTGCACCCTTCCTGAGGGTCCCGGGGTCACACAGCCAGGTGTAGAGATGGAGACCCGAGGAGTCAGCAATCCCAGCTTCAAAGAAGGCCAAGGCTTGGCACAGCCAGGGGCTGAAGGGGCCTGGAAATAAGGCTCAGAGGAGGCGGGCACCAGCACACCCTCACCCAAGCACCTGTACGTCTCGTATCTCTGCACCTCCTGCAGGTATGGACGGCTGCTCTGGTCCAGCTCCTCGAGGGCCTGGCTCCAGCGGGAGGCTGCCTTTAAGCCTGGGAACCCTTCGGCCAGGGTCCTCAGCCCCTTGGGCTCCTGGGCCACCGCCTCCTTCAGTTCTGCCCAAATCAGTGGGGGGGAGGGGGGCTTGAGGAATCGGGAGAGCACCCAGGGGCCAGGCAGGAGGAACACCTGAAACCCCGCTGAGATTCTACTCTCTAGGGGCCCGGCCAAGGAGGACAACCTTCCCCTGCCTCCCCCTCCCTGCCCCACTGCCTGATTGGAGCTCTTTGGTGGGGGTGCAATGGGGATGGCGCCCTGGGCAGGGCCTCACCTCTGATCGTGCTGGCCATCTGCGTGGCAGCCAGGAGCGGGAGGGCATTGAAGGTATTGTTGTCCTGAGGGAACCAAGAGGGTTGGTGCGCCCACCCTCCATCCCAGCACCCCAAAGTCATCAGGCCCAGTAGGAAGCTTCCCTTGTTCACTTGGCTACTGCCTCCCCCCACCCCCACCCAGGCCCAGTCTGACCCGACTCCCCCGATTGCTCCACGCAAACCCCCTTAATCCTCCCCAGCCCCCATCCTACACCACCGTCCTCAACTCTGCCGTGCCCTCACGCCCTCGTGTCTCCCAGGCTTCCCGCACACGACCACCAGCCCCGTCTCCAGCAGGCAGCTCCTGCCCCCACCCCACTCCGGCCTCTGGAGCCTCCTGCTCCAGCTACCCAGCACAGCTGACTCACCCTTATTCCCACTCAAGGCCCTGGGTCACAGGCGCTGACTCACACGGCACCCTCCCCGTGGCCCACCCCCAACCCCCAGCCTGCAGGGCGCTGGCTCCCTTGCCACCGCCAGCCTCCCCTCCCTTGAGGGTCCCAGCTCTTCCTCCTGAGCTCCAGGCCCACCTGCCCTGGTAAGCAAGGGCGCCTCCAGCCCAGGACACAGTGTGGTTAGGTGAGGTCCCACCCCAAAAAGGGAACCGTGGGGTCCTTCACTTGTTGGGAAGGAGGTGGGTAGCCTGGGTGGGCACTCACCTCCTCGATCATGCTGGAGAAGTTGGCCTCAGGGACGCCCTGCAGCTGTCTTACAACAGCGTCCACGGAATGCACCTGCCATGGGGGAGGGGATGGCGTCATCACCTAGAATGGCCTGAGAAGGCTCCTGGGGGAGGGTGGGGAGGAGGGAGCAGATGTCCTCTTGTGTGCAATGGGGACCACCGTGGCCGTGACTGCCCCGGGCAACAGGAGCACAGGGAGTTAATGTGTGTGAAGCTCAGGAGCCACAACCAGGTTGGCTGCCGCGAAGAACAACACCAGGATCATGCAGGTGCCCAGGGATTCCTGGGCCAGTGGACAGAGCGGCCCTTCTTAGCGCCCTTGAGGCCTCTGGCCTGGGCCCGCACCTGAGTAAAGTCAGCGCTCAGCTCCAGGGCTCGGACCCAGCTCAGGGCCCCGGAGCAGTCGCCCTGGCACCCGGGCTGCTGCAGCAGGGTGAGCAGGCGTTCCCGGCGCTCGCGGACAGCCGGCTCCAGGTGCTCCTGCCACACCTGCAGCTCCGCCACAGTGGCGTTCAGGGCTCGGAGGTGGTCCACGAAGACCTGCAGGGCTGAGAGTGAGAGCCACACCTGGCCTAAGCAATGGCCACAGCTCCCAGCATGCTCAGAGCCTGTGCCGGAAGCAGAGCTCTCCCTTCCCCCAGCCAAAGGGACCTGTAGTCCTAACCTCCCTGGCTTCAACGGAAACTGCCCCAGGGCATCCTGAGCCAGGAAGTGGGCAGGGTTGGGGATCTTGGGATATTGCATGCCATGGAAAAGTCCTGGGTGGGGCTGAAGCGGCCCAAGAAATCCAGGGCTGGGTGAGGCTGGGCTGGCCCTGGACACCTGCTGGGCCCCTCCCCCACAGAGCGCTGGTCCCGCTCACCTTGGCCCAGGCTGTGCAGTGAGGCCAGGGCCAAGTACACCGTGCTGCTGAGCCGGCTATGGATCACGTTCCCGATGGCCAATCCGACACCTGGAGAGCACAGGGTGTCTGCAGCTGGGCGCCCTGCAGCCCAGGGGCCCTTCCTGCCCACCCACCCTGCCCCCCTGCAGCAGAGGGAAGGTCCTCCCAGGCCTGGGGGCGGGGTGCGCGGTGGCCCTGTGTCGACCAGGCTGCCAGGCAGCTGTGACCCTCACCATCCAGATCCTTCAGGACTCGCCCCTGAGGCAGAAAGAACTGCTGTGCCACGGCCTGCAGCTCCTAGGACACACGGCTGTGAGTCACCCTCCAGGCCACCCGCAGCCCCTGGGAACCCCAGGTCGCCTTGGATGCCGGGATGCACCACATCGACTCTCCAGCAGGGGGCAGCAGGGGGCACAGAGGAAAGGGCTTCCTTTCCGATTTGCCGGCTCTGGGCCGTGGAGGACCCGCTCTGCCCCATCCTGCCTGGGCCTGGTGCTCACCTGGGGCACATTGGAGACCAGGCCCCGGAGGCTGCGCAGCGTCTCCGGCACGGCCTCCACACTGGGGCCTGTGTGCTCATGCGTGCGCTGGTTGGTGACAAAGGCACAGACCAGTCCGACCCTGGGAGGAAGGGGAGGAGGAACACGGGGGCTTGCTGGGTGCCGGGGGAAGAGGCCACCGCCCAGCCTCCCGCCTGGCCTGGGCGGCCCCTCACAGCAGCACGAGGGTGGTCAGCAGCAGGAAGGCCATGAGGGTGCCGCGCTCACAGGCCAGGGCCTTGTGCTCCGTCTTCACTCGGCCCCCGCAGCGCCGGCGGCAGCGGAACCACCCGAAGCACAGCCCGGTGGTGGGGACGGCCAGGAGGTAGAGGCCGGCGATCACGGCACACACCACGTAGCCTGCCTGGTACCGCACCACCTGCACGAGGGCAGCAAGGCGTCAGGGCCCGCCCGGACCCGCTGCCCCCAGCCCTGGCTCCTGCCCGACTGCAGAGGGAGGTCACCGCGCCCATGGTGCATGGTCCTCGCCAACACCCATCGTCTCCCCAGGGAGGAAGCTGAAGTGCAGGGGGCTTCAAGCTCACTGCAAACCCGGCTGCCACTACTGGGCAGAGCTATGATTTGAACCCAGAACTGGTGGAGGAGGGAGGGCAATGCTGGAGAACCCCCCCCAGCAGCGCCCCCCCCCCCCCCCGCAGAGCTGAGCTGGGGAGCTTTTCTCCTGCTCACCCTCCCCCGCAGCCCTCCCCCTCCCACTACCTCCCCTGGGTTCTCACCTCGTCCACCTTTACCGATGATGGGTCATTCAGCAGGGTCTTTACCAACTCTAATGGAAAGAGCCAAGCTGGGGGTTTGGGGACAGCCATTGGCGCGCCCCTGTATCCAGCCCCTCCTCACTGCCAGGCCAAGGGGGAGCCCCGGGGCTCCTTCCACCACCGCGACACCTCGGGAGAAGGCGGGACCCTCCCCGGGACCCCACAGCCTGGGAAAATGGGGGGGGGGGCACAGGCTGGGAGGCTGCTACAGCCCCTCTGGCCGTCCTGATCTGTCTGAGCCAGGCTAATATAAGGTGCTTCTAATGCAACCTGCTGGCCTTGATGGACGGAGAAGGAGGCTCAGGAGGAAAGGGGGCTTGCCCGTGGACGGCCACATGGAAAGTTCCAGAATCCTCTCCAGATGCTGCCCTTCCCCACCCGGGAAGGAAGAGGGTGGTGGGGGAATGCTGGGGTCCCTGGCCTCCGAGCGCCTGCTGACGGGGTGGGCACACCCCGTGGTCGACAGGGGATAGAGGAAGGCTGCCCAGGAACCCACTACCGGCCGAGACCCGCCCGGGTCGGGGGACGCACACGCTCACCTGAAGGGAATGGGTTGAGCTGCACCGCGGAGAGGAAGCGGCGCACGGTGCCGTAGAGGTGATCCAGGGGCCCCGGCGCCCGCACGAGAGGGGCCAGCCAGCGGGTCCTGGCCACTGGGGTGAACGTCAGGCGCTCCGCTTGGCCGAGGAACTCACAGTCGGCGGCCGCCGTCCCCGACAGGCTGAGGACTAGTCCCAGCCCCAGGCCCAGCAGGGGCGCCGTGAGGCCCGGCGCGCGCGTCATGGGGTCGGTCGGGTGGGCAGCTGGGCAGGCTCAGGCTCAGGCGGAGGGTGCAGGCGAGCACGGGGCTGGACGTGCATCCTTCCCCAGCCTGCCTCTCTCTGTCCCTGCGGCTCTCTTCTCAAAACCGGTCCGACAGGTTTGGGCTCCCCAGCTACCCCGTCGCTTGCCGCCCGCCCAGAGCGCAGGAAGGGCAGGGGCGGAGGCCTGGGCTGGGGAGGGGGCAGGGCCGGAGGGGATCGCTCTTGGCGGTCCATGGGGGGGGCCTTGCTCGCTCTCCCACCCCCAGCACCTCCCAGGCAAGCTCCCAGCTGGTCCAGGAGGCATAACCGTGGCTGTGGTTTATCCAGAGCTGCCCAAGTTCAAATATTCTATTCCATGCCCAGCCCCTGCAGAATCAATTGGTGGGCTGCAAGGGGTCCTAACACCAGGCACACCGACCCAGGAACCAGGCTAAGTCTCCCCACTTCCTTTGGGGCCTACCATGTCCCCAGGGGTCATGCCTGGTGCCCACTGGCAGGCCAGGGGAGAGCAGCAGACCCTGATGGGCACAGCTGTGGGAGGTGACCCCAGCAGAGGCGGGCCCTTTGATCCAGCCATGCCTCCCTCCAGCTGAAAGAACTAATCAAAGATACGCCCGGAGATGTGCCTACACAGGCCCCTGGTTTGTAAACGACTGTATGGCCAGTGCCCAGAAAGTCACCTGGATCTAAGTAGGTGGAAGAGAGAGAGTGCTGGATGGGTGATGCTGGGAGGCAGAATCAGTGCCCAAGGCTAGCCCCAGGGAGACGGTGAAAGGAGCAGCTCACAGGACCCACTGGGCAGTCACCAACGATCCTCATGATGCATTGCTCAGCACCGGTAGGGTAGAAGATCCCAGAGTGGGCCACAGAGGCAGGTGCAACACAGACGCCACCTGTGGGCATCCGCTCACAGAAAATGCATATTATGAAAAATCATGCATGGATTTAAAAAAAAATGTTTCACACCAAAATACATTTAGCTTTTAATTCCATTTTCCCATTTCACTTTTTATTTTTATTTTTTTTTATTTTCATTTTTTTTTTTTTTAATTTTTTGACAGGCAGAGTGGACAGTAGAGGGAGACAGAGAGAAAGGTCTTCCTTTTGCCGTTGGTTCACCCTCCAATGGCCGCCGCGGCTGGCGCGCTGCGGCCGGCGCACCGCGCTGTTCCGATGGCAGGAGCCAGGTGCTCTCCTGGTCTCCCATGGGGTGCAGGGCCCAAGCACTTGGGCCATCCTCCACTGCACTCCCTGGCCACAGCAGAGAGCTGGCCTGGAAGAAGGGCAACCGGGACAGGATCGGTGCCCTGACCGGGACTAGAACCCGGTGTGCCGGCGCCGCAAGGCGGAGGATTAGCCTGTTAAGCCATGGCGCCGGCCCCATTTCACTTTTGAAGTATCCACATGCGTCCTAAGTTTTGTGCAGTAAGCATGCGTCCTGGTGTTAACAGAAGTAAGAGAAGCTTGTGTTTCCATGTCTGCCTCCCTACCGCCCCCTGGCCAGGTCTGTGGTTCCCGGGGCCCCTAAGCTGAGCCCAGGGCGATAGGCCAGTATGGGGCTGTGGGCTTTGGGCTGCTCATGATAATAGACTTGAGGGTTGAGGGTTTGGTAAGTTCCCACTAGGGATGCTGGCATCCTATATTGGAGTGCCTGGATTCCTGTCCTGGTTCCACTCTGATTCTAGCTTCCTGCTAGGAAGCTGCGGATAATGACCTAAATGTGTGGACTCCTGCCACGCACGTGGGAGACCTGGCCTGAGCTCTGGGTTCCTGGCTTTGGCCAGGCCCAGCCCTAGCTATTACAGGCATTTGAGAAATGGACCAGTGGGTGGAAGATTCTCTCTCTCTCTCTCTTTCTCTCTCTCTCTCCCCCTGCCTTTCAAATGAAAATGAAAACAAATCAATTGATTAAAAGAGAGTCCAGGCTGATTTTCAGAGCAGCTCTTTCCCTTCCCATTGTTGCCTCTCCACTTTTCTCCCAGCCCAGGGACGCAGGTGCACAGCTGCAGAGGCACAGTCCAGTGAATAAGGAGGAACGGGCTCTCCTCAACCGGTGACTCAGAGATGAGGATCAGGGCTGCCCTGAGGGATGGGAGCGTCCTGGATTGCAGTCCAGGGGGAGCAGGCTTTGGCCCCAGGGAGGAGCCTGGGCCAGCCAGTCCCCCCCCCCCCCCCCCAGCTTAGCTGCAGTACGTGGTGGAGCGAGGCCCCCGCCTGCTGTGCTGTGCGTGTGAATGTGGGTGTGCCCGCCTCACTCCTCACAGTCTTCTGCCCTGTCTCACCTGAGCAGGCATCTGTGTCGGGCTTCTGACCCCACCGAGAGGCCCCCTCAGGAAGGGCTGTCCCTCCATGGCCTGCCTGCTCCTCCTCCTCTTGGTGGGGGATGTTAGAAAGAATTACTCCCAGGCTTAAGCATCCACCTGCGGTGCTGGCATCCCATATGGGTGCTGGTTCAAGTCCCAACTGCTCTTCTTCTGACCCAGCTCTCTGCTATGGCCTGGGAAAGCAGTAGAAGATGGTCCAAGTCCTTGGGCCCCTGCACCCGCGTGGGAGACCTGGAGGAAGCTCCTGGCTCCTGGCTTCGAATCGGCCCAGCTCCAGCCATTGGGGTCATTTGGGGAGTGAACCAGCAGATGGAAGACATCTTTCTGCCTCTACCTCTCTCTGTCTGTGACTCTGTCTCCAAATAAATAAATAAATCTTTTAAAAAAAGAAAGAAATCCATCCCCTAGTGATCACTTTCTAACTCTGGCCAGGTCATGGAAACCCGCCCTTTCCGCCTGTTATCACCCCCTAAGGGGCGATCAAGAAGCTGACTTCTAAGCACTTTCGTGTTTGCTGACTTGGTGCGCTCACCGCTCACCGGTGGTGGGAGAATTTAGGTCCCAGCTCCCCAGAGAGGACCAACAGCCCTCAGGGACTTGGGAAATAAGCAGGTGTTCCACTACCCACACCCTTTCCCTCTTCTCAATTATTGTAATTAAGCCAGTCTGTGGCTATTGTTTAAATAAACATTTACAATAAAAACACTGTCCTTTGAAGGTAAAATTTCCCCAAGAATAAACAAAATGCTTCAAGCTTCTTCCTCAGCCGGGGGGGTGGGGGGGTGGGGGGGGTGGGAGAGTTGCTGAGGATAGCAAATCTACCCATTTGACAGGTGGAAAAGTTGAGGCCCACAAGAAGAAACATGCCTGAGTCAGTGGCCACACCCAGGTCTCCTTCGGCAGTGGGCTCCAGATGGAACAATCTACCATCAGACTGGCGGTTCAGCTCTAACCCTGCCCACCAGCAGCCCCACCCCGCAGAGCAGATGGAAACCAAGCCGCGGCCCTGGCACAGGGCAGCTGCCATGATAGCTGGACTATAGCAGGGAAGCCTGCTACTTGGGCCCATGGAAGAATCTGGAAAGTGAGAGTTGATTCCAGAGGTGCAGGAACAATTAGGGGGCCCGGGGGGACTCAGGAGGGCTCTAAGCCCAGAATAAGAAATTGATCAGGGGCGCACTGCCCTAGCAGGGGAGGCTCCTCCCACCATGGCTGCCCTGCCCTCCCAGGCGGCACACCACCAGGCCACACTCTAAACTCTGGCAGGAAGAGATGGGGGCTCCCACCAAAGGCAGCGTCCCTCAGTCCACCAGGCACGGTCACCTGCCATGGCACCTTCACGTCGGACAAGCATGGCAGCTGCACCCGGGCTTGCAACAGGCAGTGTGTGTGCGGGAGCGAGCCTGTGAACAGGAAGTAGCGTCCGAAGGTGTTTGTCACAGTCATGGAAGCAGAACCCTTGTGGGAATATTTTGGAGGGTTTCCGCCACCTGGCTGGGCTTCTCTCGCCCCCCCCTTCCTGCCTCCAGCCACCTCAGCCACCTCCTGAGTGCTTCTCCCTGGTTTCACATACTCCACTGGCTGCGGGCACCAGCCTGAGGACAACAGTGTGGGTCCCATGATTTCTCTCCCCAGCCCCTTGGCTGCTGGAGCTCTCCTCCGTTCACCTGCTGCTTCCGGGACTGCTCGCGCTCATTGCCACACGCACCTCCATCCCTTCTTGACCTCCCCCTCTACTTTCACCCACTTTCTGCCCATGCATTCAGGCCAGCCTCAACAGTTCTCTCCTCCAGGGCCCCGGGCTGCAGGAGGGGGGACCTTTCAGGGGCCCCTGACTGTGGAAATCTGCTCCTGTTCACACAGACATCACCGTCACACCTCCCCCAGCCCTGAGCACAGAGCCCAGCATACAGCGTGTTCTCCATGCTTGCTTTCTCTGACCTTGGGGAAGCAGATTCCAATCTACACCGGAACGGCCGAACGTCATAGCCTAGACCAGCCTGCCTTAAAAGAGCCCAGAACACTCACGTTAGCCTGTGTTTGGACAAAATCATCCAACACAGAGCCCATGCTGTGATGAAGTGTTGACTATCATGGAATTGACCGAGTGCTGTCCTGGAAAGGGAACACAGGCTGGGTGGCTGGATGGCTACGCTTTCTCACCATTGTCAAGTTGGAAACTCACCCGGCTGAGCTGTGTGTGAGTCAGAGGTGATCAGGATGGAGAGGGCAGGGGTACAGGCAGGGGGAGCTCAGTGCAGATGGATCTTCCAGGAGGCCTTGCTGTAGGGCCTTGGAGCTGACCAGAAGGCTGATCCTAGCAAGCCACGCCCCCTGGGGAGGCTCTGCACCCATGGCATGAGCAGGTTTGTCCTCTTGGATCAGAGTCACCGTGGCCTCTAGACTTGCTGGTCTCCGTGTCAGGTGGGATGACAGCATCTTTCCCCCTGAGCCAGGTCTCAGAGCTACCTGGGCTACAAGTGCCTCTGCTTCCCCAGTCATCAGAGTCCCCCTCTGCCCCCTCGCTCCAAGGTCAAGGGCTTGTGTAAAGATCCAGGCTGAGTGACAGCTGACTCTGATGTGGGCTCCCTCCGCTCCCCGTGGCACAACAGCCATGGCCCCTCGGGAGAAGACAGAGATGGAGTCTGGGGTGCAGAACCTCAAGGCACGGCGCGGGGTGGGGGGCGTGTGTTGTCCAGCCATATCACAGGAGCCCGAGAGCGCCTGACTCAGGAAGGCAATGGACACGCAGTGGGGAGGGGCTGCCGGTCCCCTGGTCCATCCCCTGCTGCTGTGACAGAACACCCAAACGCTGGAGAATTTCTCAAGAACACGGGTTTCTCTGGCTCACAGTTCTAGAGGGTCCTGGGCAGCTAGGCTGGCTCTGGCCAGGGCCTCGTGGCAGATGGCATCACAGTGGCAGGAGCGTGAGTGGAGATCACTTGGAGACAGGAAGCTGGAGCCCCAGGAGGGCTCAGTCTTGCTCTTTTGTAATCACTTACTCTCTAGAGAACCAGCTCCTTCTGCGAGAGCAGCGAGAATTCCTGCTGGGGACAGTGCCCCCAAAGACCTGTCTCCCCCCAGGCCCCACATCTTGAAGTCCCAGCAGCTCTGAGCATCCCCACCCTTGGAGCCAGGCATTCAGCACAGCCAAGCCACATCCAACCCACAGCACACCCCTACCCCTGTCTCTTCCACTTACCATCAGTGCAAGGAAACACTGCTGATGTCTCCTCTTGGGAGCTCCCAGGTGGCTGTGGTCCCCTCTTGGGGGCTTATGACAGCTCCATCTGACTCTCAGGAACTCAGTCCAAGCCCCTGAGTCTCTTCCTGGGCCTGTCCACACCAATGGTCTTAAAGGGGCAGAACTTATATATTGTAGCAGGAAAGTGTGGCCCCGCTCTGTGTCCCTGGAGACAGCTCTGGGAGGACACAAGACAGAGGAGCCAAAGCTCAAAGGCGCAAGGCCCTGGTGGCAGAGTGAGGACTGGAAGGAATCCCGGCCGACTGGAAAGCGGGGTTCCAACCCAAGCAGGGAGTGGAGGCAGGACAAGAGCAGCGGCCAGGGCACCGGTTGCCAGCTGCTTGTGGAAACCAAAAGACCTAATGGATTAGCTGACCACAGGTCAGACACCTAAGATGCTTTGTTGGGCTACACGCTGCGAGCGGTCAAAGGTCATGGGCTTGCCGTTGTCCAGCACGCTCAGCCCTGCCCTGTCACTGTGGCTCCCTCCAGGGACAGAGCCTGTAGAACAGGGCTGAGCTCCAGGCAGGGCTGAAAAGGCTTCCTGTGCTGAGCACAGGAGCCATCTTAAGGGCCAGAAGCGGGGACAGGAAGGACAAGGAAAAGATGGCATTGGCTTCCGGTTTTCCACACAGGAAGGCGTCAACAGACCTGACCCCACAACAGGGCTTTCAATAACAGCTAACTCAGATAGTCCTGCACCTATTTGGACAGGTCCTCACTGAGGACTTAAAGGGCCTATCTCTTGAGGGGGGTGCACAATAATCTAAAATGTAGATGGTTGAACATAAATAATTTGTGGGGTCGGCGCTGTGGCTCACTAGGCTAATCCTCCGCCTGTGGTGCCAGCATCCGATATGGGCACCAGGTTCTAGTCCTGGTTGCTCCTCTTCCAGTCCAGCTCTCTGCTGTGGCCCAGGAAGGTGGTGGAGGATGGCCCGGGTGCTTAGGCCCTGCACCTGCGTGGGAAACCAGGAGGGGGCACCTGGCTCCTGGCTTCGGATGGGCACAATGCGCCAGCTGTGGCGGCATTTGGGGGGTGAACCAATGGAAGAAAGACCTTTCTCTCTCTAACTCTGCCTGTCAAATAAATTTTTTAAAAAATGTAAATTATTTGTTATCCTGTTTCTTTCCCAGCTTGAGACTATAGTCTTGTACATTGGCTTAACTTCCTAGCAAAACTAGCTACTAGGTATCCAGAGGAAAACAAAGCATAGCTAGTCCATCAGAGTGTTAATTATTTAACCCTTATCCTCTCCCCTGGGGAGAGAAAACCTGCCCCAGAGAGGATATGGGCCATGCAGCAAATTCCTACTTCTGCAAACGTCAGGCAGTCCCAGCTTTTCTCTATCAGGTTACAGGTTCCTAGATACAGGGAAATAGCACAGTTCCTAAACCAGGCTCTCGACAGGCAGCCGAAGCAGAGCCCCCTCCTTTGGGATAAAGAGCAAACTACAGCTTTTGCTCAGCTAAAGGGTGCTATGACTAGAGCCCCTGTGCTAGGACTGCCAAACCCAGAGAGACCCTCCCAGCTGTACGTCACTGAGAGGCACGGAGTCGCCTTAGGAGTGTTAACTCAGGATCTGGGACCAGTTAACCGACCTGTGGGCTACTTTTCTAAAACCTTAGACAAGGTTGCACAAGGATGGCCTCACCGCCTAAGGATGATAGCAGCAGCTGCCTTGCTGACAGGGGAAGCGTCTAAAATTACATCGGGGCAAGATATTGCCCTTTATACCTCACAGCAAATAAATTCTCTCTTAGAGCAAAAGGGCTCTCACTGGCTCACAGGTAGTAGAATACTAAAATATCAGGTCCTCCTTCTAGAAAACCCTCAGGTAAAAATAAGGCATTGCTCTACTCTAACCCAGTTACTTTAATGCCAGTTCCGGGGGAAAGTGGTCCCCTCCACTCCTGTACTGAGACTATAGACTTGATCTACGCCAGCAGAAGGGACCCAAAAGACAGCCCCCTGACTAACACAGATGAAGTTTGGTTCACAAATGGAAGCAGCTTTGTCAGACGGGACCTGCTTCTCAGGGTATGTAATAGTCACAGCATGGCACGTTATTGAAGCGTGCTCTGCCCCCAGGAACTTCTGCTCAGTTAGCAGAACTGATCGCCTTAACCAGAGCTCTAGAACTAGGTAAGGACAAGAAAAAAATAACTCCCAGGGTCTCAACCTCCACCTTTAATTAAACCTATGCAGCAAAAGGGAATTTACCCCCGGGGAAGACTGGCAAACAGATTTTACTCTGTCAAGGCTATAAGTACCTGCTTGTACTTATAGACACCTTTACTTGATGGGTAGAAGCCTTCCCAATCAGAACTGAAAGAGCTCAGGAAGTGGCCAAAATTCTCCTGAAGGAAGTTATTCCACACTTTGGTCTCCCAAAATTTTTACAAAGTGACAATGGGCTTTTCTTCATCTCCCAGATTACACAAGGGATTGGTAAGGCCCTAAGAATAACCTGGCCCCTTCACTCTGCATGGAGACCTCAGTCTTCTGGTAAGGTAGGAAGAGCCAACCAGACTCTATGGAAAACATCACAAGTATAGAAATGTGCACTTGGTAAGAAAGGTTAAGAAGGAAAGAGTTCTTTTGAGTAAAGAAAGGACATGGCTTGTAAGAATGACTTCATCCTGATGGCTAGTTTACTCTAGACTGGAATGGAAATGATGGAATGTTTCAAGTTGAAGAGGGTGTGTGGAAGTCACAAAAGATTATGAAAGAAAGAAATATTGGACATCCTAACTGCTGCTCCAAGAGGTATCTGTGCCATGCTCCAGGAAGAATGTTGTCTCTGGGTCAATCAGACTGGACAGGTACAAACCCAGATTCGTACTTTCCTGAACAAAGCCAAACAGCTCCAGGACCAGACCAAGCAGGGCTGGGATTTCTGGCCTGACACCTGGTCATGGAAATCCTGGCGATTTCCTCTCCTTGGCCCAATAACTTCTGTAATCTTGCTGCTTCTCTTTGGACCGTGTGTTTTTAATGCCCTTGTTTGTTTTGTTTCTAACAGAATAAAAGCTGTCGAACTCCAAATGGTCATCAGACAAGGCTTCCAGCCCATTCCATTGGACGGCCTGAGCAGCCCTCTGGACCAAGTAGGACAGTCTTTCCAAGGCCATTGTCGCATACCATAAGACAGATAGCAAGAGGAAATACCCAAATCCTCCTCGATGCTCATATGCCAGCTTTGAAGAAGCTACAGAAAATGGAACTCCATCCATAATCCCAAAGAAGAATTTTGGATATTCCCTCTTGAGGGGGGAATGTTAGGTAGGAAGTCAGATATGAGCTTATGTGTGTGTGACAAAGACCTAAAGAGAAGACCTCTATGTCCAGCATCTGCATCTCAAAGTCACCCCGATAACCTGCCAGGCGGGGGTCCCGCTCCTTCTGCCTGATAACCTTCTAGGTGCAGCCCAGTATCTGCTTTTCAAAATGATCCTAATCTTCCAGGGGGTCCTGCCCATCCTTCATCTAACCAGGGCATTTTACTTTCTGTTAATGGTGAATGGCAGGGTTCTTGTCTTCGCGAAAGAAAGAATTCAGGCGTGAGACAGAGAGTAGTGGGAAGTAAAATAGCAAGGTTTATTAGGGAAGGGACATCCTTAAGGACGGATGGGCACCTCTCCAGATAGAACCTGACAGAGAGTGCCCAGTCGCTCAGACGGGGTTGGGGGGAGAGCAGGGTTACATGGTTGAGTGGAGAGATTACACCTGACCAGGCCAAGCGGGCAGCTCAGCAGAGAGGTAGAGGACTGAGTGCCTGGTCCGGTGAGGCCAGGGGTTTTAAGGAGATGGGTCTTTGTCTTCACACATTTCCTCCTGAAACAAAGGATTTTATGGATGTAAATATTAAGAAGCTCCTATCTGAGTTTTCCCCTGAAGGTATCAGACAGGAGGAAGCAGGGTATTTGAAATGCAGATACTGGGCTGCATCTGGAAGATTGTCAGGCAGAAGGGGTGGGGACCCCCCACCTGGCAGGTTATCAGGTAGGAGGGGGCAGGATGCGAACACTGGGCTGCCCCTGAAACGTTATCGGGATGACTTTGAGATGCAGATGCATACGCTGGACATAGATGTCTTTGCTTTAGGCCTTTGTCACACACACATAAGCTCATATCTGACTTCCTACCTAACACTTTCCACTACTCTCTCACACCTGAATTCTTTCTTGCACAAAGACAAGAACCCTGCCATTCACCAGTAACAGAGGGAGACATGGGTGCTTGGGACATGGGTGCTTGACACCCAACAGGTCCCAAGCTCTCCTGCACCACCCACCGCAGACCCCTCAGAAGCACACCCTTGTAGCATCCTCTAAGGGGGACTGGATGGTTTTTCTTCTGAACCTCCTTGAAAGGGGAGGTGTTAGGTCTGGACTAGCTCACGGTTCTGGCCTTCCGTACCCCCAGAAAGGACAGACAAAGGAGACCTCAATGGAGGCAGGTTGCATTATTGGAAGCTAACAGATTGGCAACAGTCTGTTCCCATGAAGAGACTGCACCCCAGGCGCATCTGGGACTCTGGAGGGAATTTGCAGGGGTGGGGTGTGGGGAGGGGGTGGAGCCAGTGTAGAAGGCAGCTGGGGGAGGAGGAGGGGGCTCTTTGAAGTCTCCAGGGAATTTCCCTCTTATCTGTCTCAGAGCTGCGCTGTGCAGCTTATCTGTTTTGTCATTTTCATTGCAAGGAGTTGCAAGGAGTTGCATTGCAAGGAGTTGATTCCAAGGATCTCAACTAGAGGGAGGAAGTAGGGCGGGGAGGGAGGGAAGAGGAGGAAAGGGAGGAGGGAAAGGTGCAACAAGTCCTTTAGGGGGGCTTCCTTCTGGGGTGGCCTGCAAACGGAGCCCCCGTCATCCGACTCATGGTCAGCTGGAAATCTAGAGTCCTCCTGTGACAGCTGTGCCTTTACGGACCCATAATCTCTGCTCACGTGAGCATCTCAAAGCACAAAGAATGGGCACGCCCCCTTGGGAGTGACAGTGTGGAGGTGTGAATTGTGCCATGGCCTGGGTCCCCAAAATGTGAGGTACCCCAAGAAACTGTGGGAGAAGTGCCAGCCCTTGAGGGATGGGGACAGAGCGAGTCCTGTCCCAGCAGACCACACAAGCCTCCCCTCACATCCTCAGTTGGCAGGCCTGGTTTTTGGGGGGCTGGAAGGGAGCTGCCATCTAAGCAGGAGCAAGCGGTTGAGTCGGCTCCTTAGGGCAGAGCAAGGTGTCGGGGGAGAAGGCCCTGGCCGGCTGAAGCCACCTGCAGAGCCACCCCGAGCAGCCCCAGGGGTGGGGCTCAGGGTTTGTGTGAGCTCCCCAGGGGCTCCTGGGATGCTGGAGACAATGAGCTAGGGCCATCCTTACCTCCTGCACCCCTGAAGTTCCAGCATGTGTGGGGAGGGATGTCAGGGTCCACTCCTGCCTGTGTCTGTCTTGTGCTCACCTTCCCACACCCCACAGGCAGCCTTTCCCTTAAGAATCAGTGGCCCAGGACCAGGCTTTGGGGACCAGCACCTGAGACGGGGCTGGGCAGTGGCAGCTCGGGGAGAGTGTGGGCTGAGGCAGCCGGTGGCTGGGAGGCACCTGCTTCCCGTGGTCTCCAGGAGCGCCTTCAGTTGACCCCCAGCCTCAACCGGACTGTGCGCTCAGCCCTCTGCCTCCATGCTGAGCCGCCTGAATCTCTCCACTCAACCATGTAACCCCGCTCTCCCCCAGCCTGAGCGACTGGACACTCTCTCTCAGGTTCTGTCTGGAGAGGTGCCCATCCGTTCTTACGGATGTCCCTTCCCTAATAAACCTTGCTATTTTACTTTCCACTACTCTCTGTCTCACGCCTGAATTCTTTCTTGCGCGAAGACAAGAACCCTGCCATTCACCGGTAACAGTTGGAGCCATAGTTGTGAAATATGCAAGGCTGTGGAGCAGCACCCTGCCAGGGCAGGCAGTAACAGCATGCAGGAGGATAGCAAGGCGGCGCTTCAGGCTGCAGGAGACGGGCAGGGGAGACTCTGCTGCAGGAAACAGCACATTGGTGACTGCAGGTGAAGCTTGCCAATGGGGCGGTGCCTTGTAAAGCAGAAGCCAACAGAACGGTGCCTTCTAAACCCACAGAACAATGGAACAAAGCCAGAAACCACACGGGACTTGTACCATGCCATGCAGAGGGTGAGCAGTGAGGTCCAAATGCAGAACACGGAGGAATGATGCCCCCGAGGGCAGGGGCAGCACAACAGTGCCCTCCCACCATGCAGTGCAGAGGGTCTCTGGCTGCCGGAAGAAGCTCGGAGCCGAGCTTTGTGAATGCAGAACCGTGTGGTTCCGATGCTCCTGAATCCGGGGGCCACTGCCTCGGTGATGGCCAGAGGCAGAGGCCATGGGATCCTCCACCAAGTTCTGTAACCAGCCAAACTGTCACTGAAGTGCATCAGGGTCACAATTTTGTATTTTTTTATTATTTTTTAAATATTTATTTATTTATTTGAAAGTCAGAGTTACACAGAGAGAGGAGAGGCAGAGAGAGAAAGAGGTCTTCCATCCGCTGGTTTACTCCCCAAATGGCTGCAACGTCCGGAACTGTGCCGATCCGAAGCCAGGAGCCAGGAGCTTCTTCTGGGTCTCTCACATGGGTGCAGGGGCCCAAGCACTTGGGCCATCTTCTACTGCTTTCCCAGGCCACAGCAGAGAGCTGGATCATAAGTGGAGCAGCCGGGTCTCGAACTGGCACCCATATGGGATGCCAGCACGTCAGGTCAGGGTGTTAACCTGCTGTGCCACAGCGCTGGCCCCAAGGGTGACAATTTTAGACTAAGGTGTCCAAGCATTTAGACCCAAAGGACCTGAGACATTCATGTAGATTGTTTCCTTTCTCTGGAACTCGGTAGAGAATATGCTCCGCTAAAATGACAGCATGAGCCAAGAACGAGACAAACAGCAATCGGGAAACAATGGCGCCATCCCACAAGACAGGCAAAGAGAAGGCTCAGAGTGACAGCTGCTCAGACGGCCTGGAGTCTCCCCAGGCCAGATTAGAGTAGAAGAGGGGTGTGTGTGTGTGTGTGTGTGTATGTGTTTACGCACATGCGTGTATGAGAGAGAGGGAGACTAGGGGGACGGTTTCTAGGATGAGGGCAAACCCTGCTATGGTTTGGCTGTGCTTTGTCCCCCAAGGGTTCACGTTGGAAACTTAGTCCCGGGGGCTGGTGTTGGGAGGTGGTGCGCCACCTTGAAGAGGCGGGTCTAGCGGGCACACGGGACACTGCAGCACCACCATCGGAAGGTATGGAGGCAGCTCTCACGGCCCCCTGAGCTCTCCCAGAAAAGCAAGTTGTTAGAAGAGTGGGCCTTAGCCCGCGTCACCCTGGATTCCTGCTTCACATGCAAGCTCTTCTCCCCACAGGCATTCCCGCCATGGGGACACGTTCTGCCACCCCGGTCCCACCTCCACCATTAGGATGCCTGTGGGTTTCAGCCTCCAGCACTGTGAGCTAAATAAACTTATTATTTATTTATTTATTTTATTTTTGAAAGGCGGAGCAACAGCGAGAAAGAAAGAGATCTTCCATCCCCTGGATCACTTCCCAAATCCCTCAACAGCTAGGGCTGGGCCAGGCAGAAGCCACGAGCCAGGAACTCCATCCGGGTCTCCCATTTCGGTGGCAAGAACCCAGGTCTCCCATTTCAGTGGCAAGGACTTGAACCGTGACCTGCTGCCTTTCTTGGTGGGCGTTTGCAGGAAGTCAGACCAGAGCTCAATGCGCAGGAGTGCGGGCCTGGTGCTGTGCTGTGGGGCACAGGCCTCCCAAGCCCTGCACCACAAGGCTTGCCCCTGTCTCTTTGCTTTTGATTAAGTTTCCCTGCCTCAGCGATTTCGTTATAGCAACAAAAACCAGACAGATACAATGCCCGGTGGAGTATTTGGAAATACAAGTATGTGCCTGGTAAACGCTGCAGGTTCTCACACCTGGGAAATTTGCTATCTTGGGCCAAGATAGTGGATAAAGTCTCCACCTGCAGCGCCGGCATCCCATAGGGGTACCGGTTCGAGTCCCAGATGCTCCTCTTATGATTTAGCTCTCTGCTGTGGCCTGGGAAAGCAGTAGAAGATGGCCCAAGTGCTTGGGCCCCTGCACCCACGTGGGAGAGCCGGAAGAAGCTCCTGGCTCCTGGCTTTGAATCAGTTCGGCTCTGGCTGTTGCAGCCATTTGGGGAGTGAACCAGCGGATGGAAGACCTCTCTCTGTCTCTCCCTCTCTCTGTAACTCTGCTTCTCAAATAAATGAACCTATATATATAAAACTTATATTATACACACACACACACACATACATATATATGTAAAGGAGATGGCAGTCATAGCACACGTGGAACAGTCAGGCCAACCCTGAACACAGACTCCACCCAGCCAAGGGCTCTGCTGGTGTAACTTTGGTGGGAGAGGCTGGGGAGGCCTGGGGTAAGAGCCCCATGTTCATCTCTCCTATTGGAAAGTTAACAAGCAAGGTCTACGCTCAGCAAGGCAGACACAGCCACCCAGGCGCGTTACTGAGAAACACAGATAATGTCAGGATCTGGAAAGGAAGTGTGATGGCAGGCAGCAAGGGGAGGGCGGGGTTTCGCTGACTTCGGTCTAATTCTTCTGAGACCATCTCGGTCTTCTTTTTAGCCGCACTCATGCGTGGCTTCTGCCAGCAGTGCAGCGAGGAGAGTCACTTATGTTTCTGTGTCCCTTAGCTTCGTGGTTTGGACAGCAGGGAGTTGTTATCTTCTGCTTCCCAGGTCAGAAGGGGGGTGTGTGTGGCTGGGCTGGTTCCTGGCTCTGAGTCTCCCAGGGCGGAGCTCGAGGGGTGGGTCGGTTATCTGGGCTCTCCTCCGGGGGCTCTGGGGTCGGACTGACGTCCGGGCTCCGTGGGCCGGGTCCCTGCAGCTGCATCCCTATGGCCCATTGCCTTGCTGGCTGTCAGGTGCGGGTGTGTCGGGAGCTTCTCGCCTCTGGAAACTCCTTGACGTCTCATCTGCCGTCTTTCTCTCGCCTCTTCCACTCGCCGACTCACCTGCTTCCCCTCTGTGTCCCAGCACGCACGACCGGACACACCTGGATGCTCCGGGGTGGATGCTCCGGGCTCCGTCCCGGGTTGGCTGATTTTCCCACTGCTATGACAAAATACCCGAGGCGGTGTCGCCTAGAAAGACGAGGGGTTCATTTAGCTTCTAGCTTTGGAGGTTGAGGCCTCAAGATCCAGCCGTTGGTGGGGGCCTCATGGCTCCCGCAGAAGGGAGAGAGCACGTGGTGAGAGAGGAAGTGGAGAGAGAGACCAGGGAGGCGCAGCTCGGCTCTTTCTAACACCTGGCTCTCTGGAGAGCCAGCTCCCTCCCGGATGCAAGTGTCAATCTTTCCCCAGGGACAAGTCGGATCAATTCCCACTAGGCCCCGCCTCTTAAAGGCCCCACCACCTTTCAGCATGGCCACGCTGTGAATAAGCCTCCAGCATATGAACCTTAGCCAAACACTTCTCCAGCACCCTTCAGCCATGCCCAAACCGTATCAGCTCTCAAAGCCAGCTCAGAAGCCTCAATTATTTCTGCAAAGTCCGTCCCAGTAGGACTTTGAATAGCACTGGATTGAACAAGCAAAGGACAGAAATCTTCAAGGGACAACTTGAGGACTTTGCCTACAATAGTTTTCTTTATTATAAAGCTTCCTACCGCCGTTAATTTGGTTATGACTCTCCCAGAAAGGGTCTTCCGTGTCAGATATCGTTTAAGGTTAGGTTCAGTTGAATATTTCAGGAAACTCAAAATAAAAGTGGGGTGGCTGGCGCTGTGGCATAGCTGGTAAAGCTGCTGCCTGCAATGCCGGCATCCCATATGGGCACTGGTTCGAGACCCGGCTGCTCTTCTTCTCATCCAGCTCCCTGCTAATGCACCTGAGAAAGCAGAAGATGGTCCAAGTGCTTGGGCCCCTACACCCACATGGGAGTCCCAGAAGAAGCTCTTGGTTTCTGGCTTTGGATCCGCCCAGCTGCAGCTGTTGTGGTCATTTGGGGAGTGAACCAGCGGATGGAAGACCTCTCTCTCTGTCTCTCCCTCTCACTGTCTGTAACTGTACCTCTCAAATAAATAAATAAAATCTTAAATAAAAAATGCCACTTTACAGGGCCAGCACTGTGGTGTAACAGGTAAAGCCGCTGCCTACAGTGCTAGTATGGACACAAGTTCGAGTCCTGACTGCTCCACTTCCAATCAAGCTCCCTGCTATGGCTTGGGATAGCAGCAGTAGATGGCCCAAGTCGTTGGGCCCTTGCACTCGTGTGGGAGACTCTGAAGAAGCTCCTGGCTCCTGGCTTTGGATTGGCTCATTTCCAGCCATTGCAGTCATTTGGGGAGTGAACCAGCAGATGGAAGACTTCTCTCTCTTCCTGTCTCTGCCTCTCTGTAACTCTGCCTTTCAAACAATAAATTAATCTCTCTGTTTTTTTTTTTAAACACCACATTACATGGTATTGAAGAAAATAAAAACACACAGCTTGTGCCCGTCCCACTCACACTGCCTAATCCGCACTTTCTCTTTCCCCTCTCGCTCACGTTTCATTCCACCAGCACTCAGACGCGGCCCAGCACACGTGTAACCCTTGAAGAGCAAGGGAGCCCCGAGTCCCTACACTGGGGTCCATTCCCACCAGTGAAGCCGATGCTTGACCAGACACAGGTGAGCGAACCCCAGGACTTCCACCTGGAGGGGTCTCCAGGTCCTCCTCGCCTCCCATCCCCAGGTCAGCGCCTCCACCCCCCGGCCCACACCCTCCCTCTCCACCTCCTTCAAGGCCGCTTCCTGTATTGGAGACCGGGGCACAGGCGAGGACCATCTCATGTTCCCCTCATGCTGGTCACGGCCTGGAACCCGGGGAGCAGGTCCTTTCCCTTCAGCACTGGATGCCCACCAGAGGGACCCCGCCAGGGTCCTTGACAGAGGTCACAGCAAAGGGAAAGCAGCTGCCACCGAGGAAGGACATCCACTGGACCTGGATGCCACTCGTCCTACTCCTTGTGACCCCATAGGCAGTCTGTCTGGGACTCTGGCCACCTGCAAGCCCTCCCCACCCCACCCCAGCCGTGCTGTCCCTTCACTCCCTCTGCACCGCTCCAGCAAGTGACTGGTGACTTCAAGAGTGCAGAATCGCTTCCCCACTGTCCTGGAGGCTGGGAAGTGCAAGTTCAAGGTGCTGGCCTCCTGGGCCTTCTTGCTGCCCCATCACATAGGAATGGACTCTGCGTCCCAGCCTGGCAGAAGGGTGGGAGAGAGCAAACCCAGCGGGAAGCCCCTTTTCTGAGCTCCTAATGCATTCCCAAGGGAGGAGGCCTCAGGACCCAAGTACCACAAAGCCCCATTCCACCCCACCCCCTCCTTGGTGCCAGCACCTTGGCCACTGAGTTCCCACGCCTGAATTTTAGAGGAAAGACATTCGAACCAGTTAAGCCTCCCTCCTGTTTTAGATCCTGGAGCTGAAAACCCAATGAGGACACCCTGCGGGTGTTCTGTTTGGGGCTGGACGGTGAGCCCCCTCCCTGTGCACGGCCTTGCTGACCTCTGAGGCTGACCCCTGTCTCGCAGAGTGACCGCTGGTTTCCAGGGTTGGAATCACAAAGCCAGCTTCCCACAGGCAGGAAGGAGTCCTGCCCTAGAGAGCAGAGCCTAGACAGTGACAGCCCAGGCGCTGGTTCCCCAGGGCTGGGGGAGATAGGGCAAGCTCTCTAACCTTGCGGCTAGGGCCGAGACACCGAGACTGGCTTCAATGTCAGAGGTCCATAGAGGGCCGGCCGGGGTGGATGCCCATGGACCAGTGGGACTGGAGACTGGCTGGCTGCAGCCTCCGGAGCAGACTGCCCCAGGGCGGCCAGGACTGTGCGGCTAGAATGGAGCCACGCCTGAGAAGGGGGTGTGACAAAGTGGGGATGATGAGTGTGGGATTGAGGACGTCCACTAAATCAGAGTGGGTGGCATCCGGAGGCCAGACACTCTCTCCGTGTCAGTGTGGAGCGAGGGTGTGGCAACCAGAGGGTGGCCAGGAGCCTGGCACGGAGGGCTGGCAACGGCCTGAAGCCAGCAGGAACTGGATCAGCAGGGACCAAGGCTCGTGGCGAGTCAACACAAGTCCCGGCAGGCTGCGGGCAGCTGGGAACAGCTGCCGGAGCCCAGGACAGGGAGGAATGTAGGAGGCAGGGCCCGGAAGGAGGAGGCTGGAGCTCAGCCCCAACCCAGAGCTCAGCCCCAACCCGAGGCAGGATCTGGGCAGAAACCCTGGAGGCAGAACCCCCCTGGTCAGCTTTGGGATTCCAGGTTCCCCTACACCAGGGTCAGACCTGGCCTTTGTTTCCCGTGGGGGAGGGGAGCGGAAGCCACTCCCAGGAGCAGCTGGAGCAGGCCAGGGGGGAAAGGCAGGGGACTGACTGTCCACCCTAGAGGCCAAATGCTCAAGTTCTGTCCATAACACCACGAAGAATGGCCCTGGGGCAGGCCACTGGTCCTAACATTCCCCAAATACTAACTCTGTGGTCACTCTGCCAGCCTGCACAGTCAAGTTCTGTCTCAAAGGTCTTGACCCCCAGGACCCAGCCACATTCTATTTGCCTCTCCTGGTTGCTGGGGAGGACTCCACCCCCAGCCTCCGTGGTAGCTGGCTGGGGGCCGTACGGCTAACTCTGATGCCAAGGCTGTTGTGGAAGTGATGTGGGTTACTTCCTGGCTAAAGCAAGACACAGCAGGCTGGGGACCCTGTGTCTCCCTCCCCTAGCAGAGTCTCGGAAGCTGTGCCTAGATGCTGATGGGAGGTGGCGGGGCCCGCATCAGCCTGCATCCAATCCAACCCCTCCCCCCGCCACACACCAATCTCAATGAAAGGTGGCAAAATATGTCACCTTGGGGCCGGCACTGCGGCACAGTGGGGTAAGCCACCACTTGTGATGCTGGCACCCCACATCAGCACCAGTCTGGCCCATCTGGGGAGTGAACCAGGAAATGGAAGATCTCTCTCTTAATCTCTCTCTCTCTGTGTCTCTGCCTCTCTCTCTGTAACTGCCTTTGAAATAAATAAATAAATCTTACTCTTCTTTTTTTAAGATTTATTTATTTGAGAGGCAGAGCCACAGAGAGAGAGAGGTCTTCCATCTGTTGGTTCACTCCCCAAATGGCTGCAATGACCACAACAGGGCCGATGCAAAGCCAGGAGCCAGGAGCTTCTTCCGGTCTCCCACTCGGGTACAGGGGCCCAAGGCCATCCTCCACTGCTTTCCCAGGCCACAGCAGAGAGCTGGTTTGGAAGAGGAGCAGCCAGAACATAAAACAGCACCCATATGGGATGCCAGCACTGCAGGCAGAGGTCTAACCCATTACACCACAGCACCGTTCCCAAATAAATCTTAAAAAGAAACACAATGTCACCTTGTCACCAGTATTACCTTGACCTAAAGATGACTGGAAAAACAGCAGGTGCAAGAAGGAAATTCAAATCTCTCCATTTCTCCCTGACAACTGGAGGGAAAACTCCCAGGTGAAGGAGGCCCCCTTAGGGGAGCAAGGAACACCGTTTATGGGGGTCATGGTCCAGGGACTTCCGCAGGGCCACTGCTTGTGGGAGAAGGCGTCTCCGCCTGTGGCCTCGGCACAAAGCTTATTTTCCCACCATTGCCTCTTCTGTCCTAGCTAACACAGAAGCGTGTGGGTTTTTGCCAGCCCTTTGGGGCTCCATTTTGTCCTGAAGGCTCCTCACATCAACTCACATCAAACTCACATTAAGTTTGGATGCTATTTGCCTTTCGGCTATCTCTGTCCACTAATTTCTAGCCAGGACCCTCGGCTATACCCTGCAGCTTCAACACGGATCAGAGCGAAAACAAATCTTTGTTGGATGAAGGCTGAAATCAAGAGTTCGGTGGTCCCCAAAGCAGAACCCAGGCCACCCCAACAGACCACAGGTTAGGGGCAGGCACTCTCAAGGCCTCCTTGCACGCTGGCCAAACTTCGCACAACCTGCCATCAGCTGCTATCTCCAGGGCCATCTGCCGCAGGGCTCTGCCCCCGGCCAGACACGGTCCCTCCTGCATCCACTCTCTGCCCTTGAACATGCCGTTCCCTGAGCCCAGGGCCCCTTCGCGACTCTCCATTAGCTAAGCCTCCAACTGCACCTTCAGCCTGGGGCCGTGGTTGGTGAAGGCCTGTCGGTACAGCTGCACCTCTCCACTGAGGGGGGTGGGGGGTTGGTTTCTGTCCACCATCTCCACGAGGCCAAGTCCCTGGAGGAGCACTGAGTAGGCACCACAGGATGCGGCTCAGAGCTGGTTTCCAGGGTGAAAGCCTGGTTTGGGACAGGACAACCTGGAGGGCACATCTCCAGGCAAGGGGGCTCAGGACTTGCAGCCAGAAGGAAGGGGGGTGGTCCCTAGAGTCTCCCACAGCCCCTTCCCCGGGGACCTTCTAGGAGGGGCTCCTTCCTCGCCTCTGACAGGTGGGGGTCACCACCACCTCCCACCCCAAGTTTTGACCTACCACTGCCTTCCTGAAGCCAGCCCCTGCTCGTTTCTATGGTAACACCTTTATACCCTGGCACCTAGGGAACTGGACGGTGGGCTGGTGTGGTGGCTACTGGTCCCATCTGGGTTCAGGCTAGGGGCTGGAGGAGCAGGTAGCAGCGATGTCAGCAGGGGGCAGTCCACCTGGAGCCGAGCAAATGTGTGTATGGAGAAGGGAAAGAAATAGTTAAGTTGTGTGTGTGCGTGTGTGTGTGTAAGCTACCATGAAGAGCTATGGAGTCCTTATAAGAAACCCCGGAGAAAGGCCCACCGTCCAGTGATTCCAGACAATAAAACCAGAGGCCCAGAATGTGACTCAATCTCACCCCTCAGGAAAGCGTGTCTTTCAGAACCAATTAGCCTAGCAGGAAACGGGACGTCCCACAAAATGAGGCTAACTAGAATTAGAGGGCTAGAAATAATTTCAGGTGTGTTTTGCCAAGAACTCGACAGGCCACTCATTCCACAAACCTGCACCTGGCACCCACTGCGCTGCAGGCACCCATGAACGCTTACGACTCTGCAGCTCTGTTCCCTTGAGTATAGAAAAGGAGCAGCCTAGGGCCGGCGCCGTGGCTCAACAGGCTAATCCTCCGCCTTGCGGTGCCGGCACACCGGGTTCTAGTCCCAGTTGGGGCACCGGATTCTATCCCGGTTGCCCCGCTTCCAAGTCCTTGGACCATGCACCCGCACGGGAGACTGGGAGAAGCACCTGGCTCCTGGCTTTGGATCAGCAAGATGCGCCAGCCGCAGCGGCCATTGGAGGGTGAACCAACGGCAAAAAGGAAGACCCTTCTCTGTCTCTCTCTCTCTCTCACTATCCACTCTGCCTGTCAAAAAAAAAAAAAAAAAAAAAAGGAGCAGCGTAAATCCGCAGGGGCATGGAAGGGGTCAGGGTACACACATGTGCTGAGTGATGACAAGGAAATGTTGTTTTCTCCCAACAGACAAAGCTTCTCTTTGTGGGCAGATAGGCTGGTAGCCCTAGCTCAGCCGTCCTGCAAGCCCACTGGATGTGCTAAGAAGAACATCAAACTCTGGATTCATCCAGGAGCTCTGAAGGAATGGAAAGGTGTGCCAGAATACATATTCTACTGTTTGGCTCAGCCAACTAGGCTAGCGATGTGCCAGGAGCACCCTGGAATCCCAGGTGCCCTGGAGTCCCACTGCCAAGGTCAAGCAGATAGTCATGACCCTGACCAAGGCCATGGCCCACTAGCCCTGGGGTGTCACGGAGCCCCTGTTATCTGGGAGATTGACAGGCAAGAATGACGCCAGGTAGACAGTGTCTGCGGCGGAGTCGGTGCCCAGCAGATGCTAAGGATTCTCAACCTGGAGGGGAAAGTCAGGCAGGGGTGCCCGGGCGGAGGCGGGCAGGCTGGCGGGAACCCATGCCCACTCCTCCAAGCCCTCCACCTGGGGCTGTGCTGCACCCCAGCCACCGCTCTGTGAGAAGATTCCATCGCAGTCTGCTACCGGGGACGCTGGCTCTGCCCGGCTTCCTACAGGGCCTTGAAGTACTTGCGTGGGGGGCACATTTGCGCCCTAGATACAGGGTTTGGACGCGGTGGCGCCGCGCCCCGCAGGGACCTCCTGGGAGCCGACTCCCCCGGCCGCGCTGACTGATGCGCCACTGCCACCTGGTGGCGCTGCGAGGAACTACAGGGCGTGTCTCGAAAGGTGAACAGGCGCAAATCCAAAGGTTCCCCCAGCAAGAAACGAATTCAGTCTTCCAGTTAACTCTCAGTTTTTGCCGGGCAACGAATAGTTTCATATTTCCTTTTCAATTGCTTTTTGAACCCAAGATGCAGAAGTCACACACACACATACTGATGTGTATGTTGGGAAAATTTTCTAGATTTGCCCACATAGATCCTAGCTGGGCAGTTGTGACCAACAGAGCCACAGTCCCAGAGCCCGGGCAAGACAGATCTTTGTCACACCCTGGAAACGTTCCCTATGTCCCTTCTCTAAGCAGGGGCTCTTCTCCTTCTGCCACCGTGGATCGGGCTGTCTTTTCCGGAGCTGCAAATTCTGGGAGCAGCATAGATGTTGTCCACTGAAAACTTTTGAAATTCCACGCAGATGGGCAGCTTGTTCTTTCTGTTGCCGGGACGACACCGCGTCCGGCATCCTGTTGTGCTGCTGTCTCCAGCGTGGGCTCCTGTGGGCGGTTCGACGAGAGCCAGGCCTGAAGCCGTGCTCTGGTGACACAGGTTTTCCTTTCGGGCCAAAGTCCAGCAGTCAGACGGCCGGGTCACCGGGTGCCGCTATAAGAAACTGCCAACCTCTTTCTCAAAGTGGCACCGAGATTTTTAGTTTCCTTCTGTTGTTCAGGTTGGGGAGAGCCCGGTACGACCTCAACGGCGTTGTAAGGACGGTTCACGTGCAGGGTTTACGGCAGTAGGTGCTCTCTACGGCTCATCACGCCGTGAAATGGAAACGGTGGGTGGAATATGAGAAAGCAGCTCATGAAACCACTAGTGACCCCCGGAGGTCAAAAAACAATAAACAAACAAATAAATAAATAAATAAATCAGCCCTCACTGGAAGGAACCATAGATTCTGGGAAAATAGCTGGTTCCAGATGTGGGTAAAAGAAAGAACAGAAGTGAGTGTGGAGCCCCCGTTATATCAGACCCCAGGAAAGTGCCCGAGGCAAAGGTGGGGGAGCCGGCGGCCTGGGCTCCACCTGCTGGGTTTCATCCGTGCATGTGCTCACTAGGTTGTTCACAGCAGTTATAGTCATACATTTTTAAATACTGATTTATTCATTTGAAAGGCAGAGTTAGAGAGAGAGAGTGAGAGAGAGAGAGAGGTCTTCCATGCACTGGTTCACTCCCCAAATGGTTGCAATGGCCAGAGATGGACCTGTCTGAAGCCAGGAGCCAGGAGCTTCTTCCTCGTCTCCCACATGGATGTAGGGGCCCAAGCTCTTGGGCCATCCTCTGCTGCTTTCTCAGATGCCCTCGCAGGGAGCTGGCATGGAAGTGGAGCAGGCAGGACTCGAACCGGTGCCCATATGGGATGCCGGCACTGCAGGCAGCGGCTTTACCTGCTGGCCCCTATTGTCATAATTTGAGGAGATTTCTAAAAGTTTGTGGAAGGTGGAATCAAAAGACGAGTTTGTTTCAGGGTGAAAAACTTTTAAGTCCGTGCAAATGAGGAAAGTTCAAAAAGTTCATGGAAAGAGCCTATCATGAAAACCTGCACAGATTTCATATTTTTATACCCAAATAATTATCTTTTAATTCCATTTTCCATGAGTGTTTTGAAGTCCCCTCACATCCCCAAACTCAAAACAACTCACTTATTTATCAACTCACAATGTATATACAAACTTCAGTATATTTGTCCACAGACATACTACCACACCATTTGTGACAAAGAACAGCTGAGTCGGGCAACATGGTTTACTCACGCAAAATAAGAGATGTTTTTGCAAAGTTCATAGCAAATTAACGTTATGGAAAAATTATGTGTAAGTTTCAATTTTGTTTGCACCAAAATAAACTCATCCCAATGTCTTACAATATGTCCAAACGAGATGCAGTTGGAGACACTAGGAAGGGTAAGACGCCAGTTTTGAAGAGAGTCCCTATCAGAGCAACATGAGCTCTGGTAAAACGGAAGCAAGAACAAGCATGGAGCTTCCAGTGAGTCTTGCAGGGAGAAACGGCGAAACCATGCATATTTATGAAAGTTTATGGGGACAAAGCCCCAAAGAAATCAACAGTTTAGGCCGGTGCCGTGGCTCACTAGGCTAATCCTCCGCCTGTGGCGCCGGCACCCTGGGTTCTAGTCCAGGTCGGGGCGCCGGTTCTGTCCCAGTTGCTCCTCTTCCAGTCCAGCTCTCTGCTGTGGCCCGGGAAGGCAGTGGAGGATGGCCCAAGTGCTTGGGCCCTGCACCCACATGGGAGACCAGGAGAAGCACCTGGCTCCTGGCTTCGGATCGGCACAGCGCACCAGCCGTAGTGACCATTTGGGGAGTGAACCAAAGGAAGGAAGACCTTTCTCTGTCTCTCTCTCACTGTCTAACTCTGCCTGTCAAAGAGAAAGAAAGAGAGAGAGAGAGAGAAATCAACAGTTTATAAGCACACATTTTAAGAGCTGATGTTGTCATCAAGTCCACAAATAGACTACCAAGTTGCAAGGAAAAGAATTACTCTTGTTCACATCCTAATTTAGGGGAAGAATGTCAACAACAGCATAAACAGTAGCCAACATGGCAGACATCTCAGCTGGTTCAGCTCAAATAATTCTGACTAAAAAATTAAAGTGGAGCAAACTTTCTCTCAACGGTGCGCAAACTGTTGAACCCAGAGCAGCCGTAGCCAAGAGCAGAGCTGTCAATGGACATTCCAAACAAGCAGCTCGAGATCCTGAAAGGGCGGCTGGCATTGTGGTGTAGCTGGTGAAGCCACCACCTGCGATGCTGGCCCCGCAAAATAACTTTAAAAAGAAATCCATGACTCCATAGAGCTTTATTTAAAAACGGGCAGGAGGGGCTGGCACTGTGGCGTAGCGGGTAAAGCCACTGCCTGCAGTGCTGGCATCCCATATGGGCGCCAGTTCGAGTCCCCACCGCTTTACTTCCGATCCAGCTCTCTGCTATGGCCTGGGAAAGCAGTGGAGGATGGATCAAGTGCTTGGGCCCCTGCATCCACGCGTGAGACCCGGAAGAAGCTCCTGGCTCCTGACTCTGGATCGGCCCCAGCTCTAGCCTTTGCTGCCAACTGGGGAGTGAACCAGAGGGTGGAAGATCTCTTTCTCTTTCTGCCTCTCCTTCTCTCTCTGTGTAACTCTGACTTTCAAATAAATGAAGAAATCTTTAAAAAAAAAAATGGCAAGAGATGGAGATGGAAAGCCCTCCTGTTTTTGTAAGAACACCAACTGCTAAGTGTAGAAGGGAAAACAGAATTAGGAAAACACCATTTTTAAGCACCAATGTAATAACTGATTCAGGCAAGCATCATCAACAGAAACCAAAAACACAAGGTGAAATGTGGTTGCAAAACAAGTTATTCATGGGTTACTTATTAAGTACAGAGAGAGAGGTTATTAGTTACAAGAGTATTTGGACAACGTGTGAACAAAGCAATAAAACCTGACGCTAGGAAGGACAAATTGGTATCTTGAGCCCCTTGATGTGATTCAATGCAAATGTTGCCGCATCTGTGCAGATTTCTTGCCAAAAATGCTTAATCTGGATCCAATCATGAGAAATGTCAGAAAATACAGATTGTCAGACATTCCTCAAACAACTGGTCTACTGTTCTCCCAGACAGGCTGCTGTTCTCTCTGCGCGTGAGGAGGCAGCCTGTTGGGTTTCCCCTACCTGACAATAAACAAACAAAAAACAACTCGTCTAGATTCCTCAAACTATTGGAAAAAAAAAAAAAAAAGATCAGTGGAGCCTGAAGGAGGCTAAAAAGGCAGGACATGGGCCAATGCTGTCGAACAACAGGTTAAGCTACTGCCTACAGATGCTGGCATTCTATATGGGCACTGGTTCAAGTCCTAGCTGCCCCAGTTTTTTGTTTTTAAAGATTTATTTATTTATTTGAAAAGCAGAGCGAGAGAGAGGTCTTCCATCTGCTGGTTCACTCCCCAGTTGGCTGCAATGGTTAGAGCTGTGCCAATCTGAACCCAGGAGCCAGGAGCCTCTTCTGGGTCTCCCACGCAGGTGCAGGAGCCCAAGAACTTGGGCCATCTTGTAGTGCTTTCCCAGGCCACAGCAGAGAGCTGGACTGGAAATGGAGCAGCCAGGTCTTGAACCAGCACCCATATGGGATGCCAGCACCGCAGGTGGCAGCTGCCTGCTATGCCACAGTGCCAGCCCCTGCTCCACTTCTGATCCAGTTCCCTGCTAATGCTCCTGAGAAAGCAATGGAGAATGGCCCAAATACTTGGGCCCCTGCCACCCACATGGGAGACCAAGATAAGTTCCAGGCTCCTGGCTTCCACCTGGCCTCAGCTGTTGAGGCCATTTGAGGAGTGAACCAGCAGATGAAAAATTCTCTCTTCTCTCTCTTTCTCTCTCCCTCTCTCTGTAACTCTGACTTTCAAATCAATAAGCAAATCTTGTTTTTTGAAAAAAAAAAAAAAAAAGAAAGAAAGAAGCAAGACATGTAATGCAATGTTTTCCCAACGAGTGGGAACTAGACAGAGAAGTTGTAAATGACAGTTTGTGATAACTGTGGATAAATTAAAATGGACTGCATGTTAGGTAATATTCTGGTGTCAGTGTGAGTTTTCTTGGATTGAATAATGGTATTGTTGTGGCCAGCGCTGTGGCGCAGCAGGTTAATGCCTTGGCCTGAAGCGCCAGCATCCCATATGGGTGCTGGTTCTAGTCCCAGCTGCTCCACTTCCAATCCAGCTCTCTGCTATGGCCTGGGATAGCAGTAGAAGATGGCCCAAGTCCTTGGGCCCTGCACCCGCATGGGAGACCCAGAAGAGGCTCCTGGCTCCTGGCTTTGGATCGGTGCAGCTCCGGCCATTGCGGCCAGTTGGGGAGTGAACAATTGGATGGAAGACCTCTCTCTCTCTCTGCCTCTCCTCTCTCTGTGTAGCTCTTTCAAATAAATAAATAAATCTTTCAAAACAAAGGTACTGCAATTATGTTGGAGAATGTGTGTGCTCATAAAAGATACATGCTGGTACAAGGGTACTTCAAAATTT
Source organism: Lepus europaeus (assembly GCF_033115175.1). Classification (NCBI taxonomy): domain Eukaryota; kingdom Metazoa; phylum Chordata; class Mammalia; order Lagomorpha; family Leporidae; genus Lepus; species Lepus europaeus. The sequence continues at coordinate 85,857,679 of NC_084839.1, read as the reverse complement.
GTGGGAAATGGGAATTAAAAGGTAACTTTATTTTGGTGCAAAAACATTTCAAATGCATGCATAACTTTTTTGGAATATGTATTTTTCCAGGAACTTTTTGCATGGATTTCAAAATTTTGTTAGGCAAAATTAATTTAGCCTTTAATCCTATTTTCCCATGAATTTTTTGAAGTCGCTTCAGACACATTTTTCTTTTTTAAAAAAATATTTATTTGAAAGGCAGAGTTACAGAGAGGCAGAGGCAGAGAGAGGTCTTCCATCTGCTGGTTCACTCCCCAGATGGGCACAATGGCTGGAGCTGTGTTGATCTGAAGCCAGGAGCCAGGAGCTTCCTCTGGGTCTCCCATGTGGGTGCAAGGCCCAGGGACTTGGGCCATCTTCCACTGCTTTCCCAGGCCACAGCAGAGAGCTGGATCAGAAGTGGAGCAGCCGGGACTTGAACCGGCACCCATTTGGGATGCCAACACTGAGGGTGGCAGCTTTACCCACTATGCCACAGCGCTGGCCCCAGACACATTCTTCTAAGACCCATTACATCAGGCTTAGCATGCTATGGTATGATTAATTCTGTTCCAATTAGTTCAGCAACGGAAAATAGGCATTGACAAAGATAAAGCAAATGTGGAAGAAGGGACAGAGAAATAAGGAAAAGAACGAAGGCCTAGAAATAAACCCTCATCTCTATGGAGAAATGAGTGGGGCCAAGGACACACACTGTTCAGCACGGTGTTGGCAAAACTGGACATTGACTTCCAAAGGAATGAACTTGGACCCTTACCTTCTAACATGCAAAAAATTAACTCCAAATAGATTAAAAAAACAAAATGCGAGAACAGAAACTGTAAACTTCTAGAAGAAAACACAGGGGAAGCTGTCGTGACATTGGCTATGGCAGTGACTCCATGGATATGATCCCAAAAGCACAGGAAACAGAGGTAAAAATAGACCAATGGGAATATATTGAACTTTACAACTTCTGCGTCACAAAGGAAAAAAAAATCAACAGTGTGAAAACTCAGCCATGGAATGAAAGAATATTTGCAAATCATTTATCTGGCAAGAGTTTAATATCAAGAACATATAAAGAGGGGCCGGCGCTGTGACGTGGTGGGTAAAGCTGCTGCCTGCAGTGCTGGCACCCCACATGGGTGCTGGTTCAAGTCCTGGCTGCTCCATTTCCAATCCAGCTCTCTGCTATAGCCTGGGAATACAGTAAAAGATGGCCCAAGTATTTGGGTCCCTGTACCCACGTCAAAGACCTGGAAGAAGCTCCTGGCTCTGGATCGGCACAGCTCTGACTGTTGTGGCTAATTGGGGAGTGAACCAGCAGATAGAAGACCTCTCTCTCTCTCTCTCTCTCTCTGCCTCTCCTCTCTCTCTGTGTAACTCTGACTTCCAAATAAATAACAAATCTTTAAAAAAAATATAAGGAACTATAACTCAATAATAACAACAATGAAAACACAACCTTATTTAAAATTCGACAAAGGAATAAAATAGATATTTTTCCAAAGAAAATATGCACATGGCCAGCAACCATATGAAAAGATGCTCAATATCACTGATCGTTAGGGAAATGCAAATTAAAATCACCTCAGCCCAGTAGGGTGGATACTAATAAAAAAGAGAACAAGTTATTTGTGAGGATGTAAAGAAATTGGAACCCATGTGCATTGCTGGTGGGAATGTAAAATGGGGCAGCTGCTATAGAAAACACTATAGAGGTTTCTCAAAAAAAAGAAAAATAGAATTACTAGGATATCTGGCAACCCTACTTCCAGGCATCTATATAAAACAATGGACAATAAGATCTCAATGAGATATTTGCACACCTATGTTCACTGCAGCATTATTTACAATAGCCAGGAGGCGGAAGGAACCTAAATGTCCATTGGCAGATGAATGGATAAACACAATGTAGTATATAACAATGCAGTATATAAATACAGTGATTATTATTTGGTCTTTAAAAAGGAAGGCATTTCTGATACAAGCTACAACATGAGTAACCAATGAGGACTGTGCTAGGTGAAATAAACCAGTTGCAGAAGGACAAATACTGCATGATTCCACTTATGTGAAGTATCTAATGTAGCCAAACTCCTGGAGGGGCTGGTGCCGTGGCATACTAGGCTAAGCTTCTGCCTGGAGCGCTGGCACCCCACATAGACACTGATCCGTGTCCTAGCTGCTCCTCTTCCCATCCAGCTCTCTGTTTATGGTCTGGGAAAACAGTAGAAGATGACTCAAGTCCTTGGGCCCCTGCACCCACGTGGGAGATCCGGAAGACGCTCCTGGCCCCTGGCTTCAAATCAGCTGAGCTCCCGCTATTGTGGCCAATTGGGGAGTGAACCAGTGGATGGAAGACCTCTCTCTACCTCTCCCTCTCTCTGTCTGTAACTCTGCCTCTCAAATAAATGAATAAAATCTTAAAAAAAAAAAAAAAAGAAAGAGAGAACACAAACAGGTAATTATTAGGAAGGAAAGGGGGGCATTACTAGAGATAAAACAAGGACCTACCTAACAAAACATGTTTTGAAAAATTTAATGACAAAATATAAATTTTTAGAAAGATCTAAAAAAACTTTCAAGAGGAAGTAGAAAAATCTGAATAGTCCCTGTAACAAAACACACACTACATGGGGCTGGCACTGTGGCATAGTGGGTAAAGCCGCCGCATCCAGTGCCAGCATCCCATATGGGCATCAGTTCAAGTCCTGGCTGCTCCATTTCCAATACAGCTCTCTGTTATAGCCTGGGAAAGCAGTAGAGGATGGCCCACGCCCTTGGGCCTCTGCACCTGTATGGGAGACCCGGAGGAAGCTCCTGGCTCCTGGCTTCAGATCAGTGCAGCTCCGGTCATTGCAGCCAACTGGGGAATGAACCAGTGGACAGAAGACCTCTCTCTCTGCCTCTCTTCCTCTTTCTGTGTAACTCACTGACTTTCAAATAAATAAATAAATCTTAAACACACACACACACACACACTCTACAAATAAGATTAATGCAACAAAATATTGAAAGAACACGAAGTCACGAAGTTCTAGGGATGGGAGAAAAAAATCATGAAATTGGATAAATCCCAGGAATGCAGGGATTCGATCAATGTGATACGCTATATTAATAGATCAAGGAAAACCATATGATCATCTCAAAAGATGCAGCTATTACTACTGTTAAATAAAGTGTATATCTGAAAAGACCCATTGTATTCAGTTGATTTTTATTGGGCTATACCGTCAGAGAGTATACATGATGGACACGTCATATATACGACTATATCAGTGATACCTAATCGTTCTATGCAGTTGACAGCTTACAAACCACCTTTGCATCCGTTTTCTACCTAATTCTAACCTCTCTCAAGTATAAGGAAACAGATTTCAAAAGACTAAGTGATTTCTTCCGAATCCCAAATATCCTCATCCTGGATTTTGTTGGTTCTTTCTGATTTCATATGCTACATATCAAATGAAAATGAACAGATAGCCACATGCAGATAATACATAATTGGAAAAAAATCCAAAAATCATGAATCCAATTCATTCTCACATACTCTTGGCACAAAGATACAAACAAACAATGCTAACGCTGTGGCTTTATAGTCTTTGTCATGTCAATCTGCAACTGAACAGTGGCATTTTCCCAACTTAACAACTGTAGCTCTGTCAAAGCTAAATGAAGCGGCCTGGTGGCTTCTGCTTATCAACTTGGCAGCTTGTCTTTGGGGAACCAGTGACCATTCCCTTTGGTACTTATTTCTAACTGGTTACAAATGATCTACCTATGCCATAACAATGTGGGCTGTTCTCAGCACAACTCAATGTGCCTTCTCAGTGTCAAATAAAAGGCTGTTATGGGGAAGATACAGTAGTGCTTTCCCTTATCCTCCTTGCTAAGTACAGATAAAAAAATCCCAGGTCTTATATGTAAAACAAGCATACCAAGATTTCAAAAGGTAGAGAGAGAGCGCGGACCAGTTAGAGACCTACCAACCAGAGGAACTACAGAGCAGTTTCTTGGGTTCTCTTTTTGCTTCATCTTTCCCAGACCGGGTTCTGGGAAAACTGGCAACCCAGAAATGCCAATAGGTATAGGCCCCAAACAAACAAACAAACAAACAAAAAGGCAAAAGAAAAATCTGTTCCTTCTGGCCAAAGGACTTTGCAGGGAGCCACCTAGCAAGACAGTAGACATAGACAATTGCTCTCTTCAACCAAAGATCCCAAGAGGCAAAAATCTGCAGCCCCATTCCCAGGGGCTGAGTGGGGAGCCTGAATCTGCACCCTCACTAGGCTGTCATGAGGTTGCGCCAGCCTCCACCCTCACCCCAAGGTGCTGTCAGCGAAGGCCAAGTTAGTGGCCAGCTTTTTAGAAGCCATCCTTGCCCTGGCCTCCCCGTGGCAGAAGCAGTGGAGGTCACGGTCAGTGGGGGAGACTAGGCCTCCAACTCTACCCAGAAACAAGACATTTCCCCTCCTAACTGGTCTGGTGTCAGAGGAGGAGAGTGAACATCAGGAGGTGCACCCCTGCCCCAGCCCATGGCACCAGCGGGAGCCATGCGGGGAGCGGTAATGACACAGTCTTGACCCTCCCAGCCGGGGTGTATGAGTGAAGGCCTAGCGATGAGCAGTATCGAGGCTCCCTATCAGTGAGGCACCCCAGTGATGAACTGCAGTAACAAAGCAATGTCCTGTTAACTGTTCACCAGGACACTGGCACGGGAGGCCTGCCAAACAGACTGAAACAGGATCCTGAGTCTCAGAGCATAATCCTCACGGCGCCCAGATGTCACACTAAGTCATTCAAGAACCAAGAGAATCTCAACTGGACTGGGAAGATGATCCGCACAGAGCAATGCCAAGCTGACACAGATGTGACAGCAGCCATCATACTCGAGGAGTAACTGCAAATACATTTGACACAAATACAAGGACAGAAAGTCTCAACAGAGATAGAACAAGGAACACAGTAGAACCAAAAACTGAAAACCCAGCAATTTAAATAAAACTCAAGGATGGGCTCAGTAGCAGAAGGGAAGTGACACAGAGAAGAAACAGTGAACTTGAAGACAGAACTAAAAATAATCTCAACAGAGAAAATGATGATGGACTGGATTAGGTACCCCTAACATTCATTGTGGAGATCCTCACCCCCGTTGTTACTATATTTGGAAATAGGCTTTTAGGAGGTACTTAAGGTTAAAAGAGGTCATAAGGTGAGGTCCTAATCCAATGAGATCGGGGCTGGATAAGAAGGAACTCACGCTCTCCCTCTCCACACACGGGTATTGTGAGAAGCCCACGTGCGGACACAGTGTAACGGCAACCATCTACAAGCAAGGAAAAGAGCCCTCACCAGAGCTGGACCCTGCTCAAGCCCAACTTTGGAAGGCCAGCCCTTAGAACTTCAAGAAATAAGCCTCCAGTTTTCGAGGCACCTGTCGGTGGTGTTTATTGTGCAGCCTGAACACACTCAGGTTTTGGTACTGTGACGTTGCATGCTGCTGTGACAAATACTGGAAATGTGGGCGCAGCTTTGGACTGAGCAATGGGTGAGTTTTGAGGTGCATGCTAGAATATGGAAGTTAAAGGCCATTCTGGCTCTCAGGTGGCTATAAGGAATATGTTATTGGGACTAAAGGAAAGAGCCTTGTTACAAAGTAGCAAAGAAGTTGTCTGAACTGTATTCTAGTGTTTTGTGACAAGTGGCACTTGGGAGTGATAAATTATTTAGCAGAAGGTATCCAAGCAAAGTACTGAAGGTGTGACTCGGGTCCTCCTTACTGCTTAGAAGCTAGAGATGAATTAAATAATGCATTTTGGGGGCCGGCATTGTGGTGTAGCAGGTTAAGCCTCTGCCTGGGAAGTGAGCATCCCATATGGGCGCCAGTTGAAGTCCTGGCTGCTCCACTTCTGATCCAGCTCCCTGCTAATGCGCCTGGGAAAGCAGCAGAAGACGGCCAAGTCCTTGGGCCCCTGCACCCACATGGGAGACCCAGAAGCTCCTGGTTCCTGGCTTCTGATTGGCCCAGTTCTGGCCATTGCAGTCATTTGGAGAGTGAACCAACTGATGGAAGACCTTCCTCTCTGTCTGTAGCTCTACCTTGCAAATAAATAAATAAAATCTTAAAAAAAAAAAAAAGTTAACAGAGCCATAGGAACTTTTGTGATTATAACCAAAGACCTAGCATTCCTGTTATCAAAGTCTCAGAATGAGGGAAGAAGGGGTGGGGTAGGATAAAAACATGTTTGCAGGCATGACAGTTGAAAATTCCCCAAATTTGGCAAAAGACACAAATCTACAGACGGAAGAAACTCAGCAATCTTCAAATAAACCAAAAGAAATCAACACAAAGACACATCACAGTGAGGCTGCTAAAAATTAAAAAATTGCATGAAAAAATTCTCTAATAATAACCTTCAAACTTTCAACAAAAAAGAGATGTTAGCTGCCTCTCCCCAAGAGTAAAATGGTAGAAGGCAAGTATTTAAAATCTTTTCAAGTTTTTTACAATCTAATACATAATGTCAGTGCAAGTCTACAGCTCAATTTTACTATGGAATGAAAAAAAAAAACTAAGGTACAAACTACACAGAACTGAGGTAAACCTTTATAAATAAGCACATTTCCAGGTAACACTAATAGCTTAAAACAGACTGAACTCATCAAAGGTCTCTCGTGTACTCTCCCTTTTCTAAGCTGTAGCTCTTGATCTTCGAAAATAATGTGACTCTTGGTAGGCGGTGTCTAATAAGCCAGGTCGGAAAGACACAGGGTTCTCAGGGTTCCTCAGCTTCAGGGGAAGCCGCCCTCAGGGGAACCTGGCAGCTGGCCCACTGTCTGCCTTCCCCAGCTGTGATGTTCAGTGGAGTAGCTGTCACAATCAACCAACCCTTTTTTCTATCCGTCCCATCTACCTCTTACACGCTCGTGTACTTACAACTAAAGGACAGCTTGCCTTCCTCGACCAAGTCCGACCCTGGACAGCTCACTGTGAACTCCTAATTCCTTATTTCTTCCCTTGCCATTTCCCTAAAAGGCCCACTCTTCTCTTTAAAACTTTAACCCCTTAGCATTGTACTATCCAGCCCAGCCAAGACATGTCAGCTTTCCACCGTGGCAAACTCCTACTTCACTCTCAAGGATTTGTTAGCTTACATATACATCGGGGTACAAGAATTTCCCCAGGGAGATCACTGTCCTACGTTAGTACATTTTAACAATGCAGCCCTCTCCCCTTTCACAGCCTACGTACATTATGCTCCACGTCAACAATGACTTCCTAGCACTTCTTTGTAGCGAAGCCTTCAACTTCTCTGTAGCCTCCTCAACACCGTACTCAGTAAAGACACCCTGAATGCACCCTGTTTATCCAGTATGAATTCTCTTTTGTTGGCCGAAGGCTGAATGCTCACTAAAGACTTGTCCATACTCCTTGGTTTTCCCTTCAGGGTGAGTTTTCTGATGTTGAGAAAGGGATGAACTCTGGCTGAAGGCTTTCCCGCAATCCTTACACTTGTACGGTCTCTCTCCAGTGTGAGTTTTCTGATGTTTCGTAAGAGATGAGCTCTGGCTGAAGGCTTTTCCACAGTCCTTACACTTGTAAGGCTTCTCTCCGGTGTGTGTCCTCTGATGACGAATCAGGGCGGAGCGGTCACTAAAGGCTTTGGCACAATCGCTGCACTTGTAGGGTTTCTCCCCAGTGTGAGTCCTCTGGTGCTGAGTCAGGGCGGAGCAGTAGCCAAAGGCCTTTCCACACTCGTGGCACTCGTACGGCCTCTCTCCAGTATGCGTTCTCTGATGCTGAATGAGGCCCGAGCGGTCACTAAAGGCTTTGCCGCATTCATTACACTTGTAAGGTTTCTCTCCAGTGTGGATGACCTGATGCTGGGTGAGGAATGTGCTCTGGCTGAACGCCTTCCCACACTCGCTGCACTCATAAGGTTTCTCTCCAGTGTGAATTCGCTGGTGCTGAGTGAGGTACGAGCTCTGGTTAAAGGCCTTCCCACACTCGTTGCACTCATAGGGTTTCTCTCCAGTGTGGATTATGTGATGGCGGATAAGGGCCGAGCGGTGACTGAAGGCCTTCCCACAGTCGTGACATTTGTAGGGTTTCTCCCCAGTATGAATTCTCTGGTGCAGGGTAAGGTGTATGCTCTGGCTAAAGGCTTTGCCACATTCCTTACATTCGTAGGGTTTCTCTCCCGTGTGTATTCTCTGATGCAAGACAAAAGCTGAGTAGTAGCTGAAGGCCTTCTCACACTCATTACACTTCCAAGGTTTCTTTCCCGCATACGTTCGCTCATGCCTGCTTACGTCTGAATTTTGTTTCAATTTCCGTTTAAAAGAATCACAGTCCCGTAGCCTCTCTCCTTGTTGCTGACCCAGTAATGACCTCCGACTGCAATTCCTTTTACAGTCATCCCGTTGGTGACTTCTCTCCCCAGGTTGCTTCTGAGTGACGACTTCCTGCATCAAATGTTTCTCGTGGTTTTGCTGCTGACCCTCTAGAGGAGCCTCCCCTCCGCTGGGACTTCCCTCTGGAAATCTTCCCAGCAGCACCCCAGGGGCTGATTCTTCCTGAGCAAGGTCCTCCAGATTTAGCATCTTGCTTTCTGGTGTTCTCGCCCAGTCTGAAAGAAGCAAATACACAGGTATCATTTCTCGCATGGGGAGAACAATAACTGCTGTCGCGGGAAAATAATAAAACAAAAAAATGTTCCCGGGAGACACATGACCTTGACAGTTCTCGCGAATAGCTGTGCAATCTAGAGAGGATGCGAGCAAAGAAAAGATGACTGAGCAAAGAAGCCAGCTGCACAAAAGGAGAGGGGCTGAGCAGTTACGCAACACTCCCCCACGCAACACGGTGGCAAACGAGAGAGGACAGCAGAACACGACTAAGCAGAGGTGGCGCCAGCGTTGTGGTGCAACCAGCTAGGCCACTGCTCAGGACGCCGGCACCCCCCATCAGAGTACCTTGCTCTGCTTCCAGTTCAGCTCCCTGCTAATGCACCTCAGTAAGCAGCAGCAGATGCCCACCCACGTGGGAGACCCGGATGGAGTTCCTAGCTCCTGGATTCCACCGGGTCCAGCCATGGCCACTGTGGCCATTTGGAGAGTGACCCAGTGGATGGAAGACTCTCTCACTTTCACTTTCTCTGTCACTATGCCTTTCAAATTAAACAAAAACAAAAACCTAGAAGAGGTGATATGGGAAACTGGCAGACAAAAACAGAACCTGGAGGAAAGAGGGCTAGCATCAGAAAAAGACGGTTTCCTGAGAGTTACCCATTGTCCCCATGCCCCCGGAGCATCATCACTCTGCCACCAATCTTTTCCCATTCCAATACATCCTAAGCACAGCTTTAAAAAACGAATCTTTCAAAAACTATCCCTTTTAGATTCCACTGTCTCGAGATGAGACACAAATTCTAGAAGCTAGCATTCAATGTGGTTCAGATTTACAAATTCAAATTATTACAAAGCATGTAAATTAGGAAATAACCATTCACCTGATTATTTACTATCACCCCACACCTAGCTAATTAGAAGGAATAAAATTGAACTAAGTTGAAAAAACAAGTGAAGAAAATGAAAAAGAGCAGTTTGGGCCAGCGCCACAGCTCACTTGGTTAATCCTCCACCTGCGGCGCTGGCATCCCATATGGGCACTGGGTTCTAGTCCTGGTTGCTCCTCTTCCAGTTCAGCTCTCTGTTGTGGCCTGGGAAAGCAGTAGAAGATGGCCCAAGTGCTTGGGCCCCTGCACCCACATAGGAAACCGGGAGGAAGCACCTGGCTCCTGGCTTTGGATTGGCGCAGCTCCGGCCGTTGCAACCACTTGGAGAGTGAACCAACGGAAGGAAGACCTTTCTGTCTGTGTCTCCTTCTCACTGTCTATAACTCTACCTGTCAAAAAAAAAAAAAAAAAAAAAAAAAAAAGAACAGATTGCGGGGAGTGGAAGGTCAAGGTCCATGTTCTCAGCCCACCCACCCATCAGCACACCTGTCCTAAGGTCCCGGGATGCCCGGTGAGAGTTCAGGGTAGGCCTCATTACTAAGACTGCTTAAATACTTCTGGGCGCAGATGATCGTCAACATCCGCTCCAACCACGTCTCTACACAAGATGATGCAACAGAATACAGTGTTCTCATGTCACACTCAGGGAAGTGCCCGAGTTCTCAAAAGAGAAATGGGTTAAAGACAAATGGACCTCCAGCAAGAAGAATTAAAGCCCAGGATACTCATGGAAGAGCACACGGTCGCTAGAGGACAGGAAGGGACTCGCCTGTCTGGTGGTAAAGGTTCAAGCTGGAGAACAGAGAAGGCAAAAAGGTTAGGCAGGCGGATAAAAAAGGCCTTGAAAGTGGGCAGAAGACTGGAAGCACTGGCAGAGTAAGGAACTCGCTGGGGAATCTCATAGTGTTACTCTGCCTCAGTTACTCACCAATACGGTTAGAAAAGGTACAATTAGGTGGTAGCCTAATATGGTAATCCAGTTTAAGTGACAAGGTGACAAGGTCAAATTCACTTCTTTCAAAACATTACCAGGACTTAAACAGATAGCCATTGTCTACAGCCAGATAACATTCTTTTTTTTTTCTTTTTAAAGATTTATTTTATTTATTTGAAAGGCAGAGGTAGAGAGGCAGAGGCAGAGTTGGGGGGGGGTGTCTTCCATCCATTGGTTCACTCCCCAGATAGCCAGATCTGCACCAATCCAAAGCCTGGAGCCAGGAGCTTCTTCCAGGTCTACCATGCGGGAGCAGAGGCCCAAGGACTTGGGTCATCCTCAGCTGTTTTCCCAGGCCAAAGCAGAGAGCTGGATCGGAAGTAGAGCAGCTGGGACTTGAACCGGCGCCCATATGGGATGCTGGCACTGCAGGTGGTGGCCTTACCCGCTACACCACCACGCCGGCCCCCAGATACTATTCTAAACATTTATCTTGGATTTGTCCATTTCATCTGAGAGTGAAGTGCTATCATGATCTCCATTTTACAGTTGGGGATTGGAGTCACAGAGATGATAAGTCGCTTATTAAAGGTCACAGAGCTAGTAAGTAGCTAAGACACAGACAGACCGATCCCAAAATCTGTCTCTCTCTCTCTCTTTTTCTTTTCTTTTTTTTTTAAATCAAGATTTGTTTGTTTATTTGAAAGACAGAGTTACATGAAGAGAGGGACAGACAGATAGATCTTCTGTCTGCTGGTTCACTCCCCAGATGGTTTCAGTGGCCAGCACTGGGCCAGGCCAAAGCCAGGAGCCAGGAGCTTCTTCCAGGTCTGCCACATGGGTGCCAGGGGCCCAAGCACTTGGACTATGTTCCACTGCTTTTCCCAGGCCACGAGCAGGGAGCTGGATTGGAAGTGGAGCAGCTAGGACTTGAACTGGTGCCCATAGGGGATGCTGGCATTGCAGGCAGCCCCCATAGCCACTATGCCACAATGCCCGCCCCCTAAAATCTGTGCTTTTAACCTCACAGGCTATGCTGCCTCTGCTTAGAGAGTAAGGCAAAAATCAACTTATAAAGTTAAAATAATAAAATACACAAAATTACTAAAATATAATAATTTTGCAATGTAAAAAAATTGCCTTATCCTGCAAATGCGGGAAAGTCTAGTTTAAAGCTTTGCTTGCAGGCAAGTTATACAACAAACATTAAAATGCTGGTTTCATTTCATCTTACGCTGGAGAAAGAGTTGGTTTGAAAACGTGAAAAGTATTTACCCTGTAACAATATGAGACTCTGACTTTATAAACAGACCATCCTCCAGAGAGCTGGTGTGGCCAGGGCAGGTCAGACTTCAGCCTCCTCCTGGGCCTCCCGGAACCTGCAAGAGGCCCCCTCGCCACGTTTCCACGACCCACCGGGCTGTGTTCTCGCTGCTTCCGGCAATCACTCACCTGCACCGGCTGCTTTCGAGACTTCGGCCCCCAGCTCCTCCCCACGCTCCAGCTGAAAGATTACATCAGGCGTGGAAATTGGAAGCCCTGTCCACGGAAGGGAAAAAGAGTCCGGTAAAGAGCTCAGTGTTAGCTCCTGGGTCTTGAGGGAGAAGTGTGCGTGCGTGTGCGTGTGCGTGTGCGTGTGCGCGCGCGCGTGTGTGTGAGGGGGTGTCAGTTCTGATTCCTTTCTCAACAGTGCTCTGAAGGGAGGAAGATCAATATGCGGTTTTGAGTTCACAAGAATTAAGTTGCACGTTTTTACCTTTCCCTACCAAAAGAAGCAGCACGCACTCTTTACCTGTTGTTTCCATTAGAACATTGTCTCAGTGTCCTTGGTGAAGGAGTAGAGAATGCTACAGGCCCATAACATAAAGGTGCTCACTTTTAATGCCCGGAGTATCAAACTCCATCTGAGGAGGGAGGAGCAGAAATGACCTGTCTCGGGCTTAACAGGAATGAAGCATCTTTGAATCTAAGGACCCCACAGCTCCGAGGCACTGGCAAAGCAAAGGTATCACACTGGGACACTCCCAGCAAGCGGGGGAGTCGTCCTTACCCAGCAAGACCAGATTCCGGTGCTTCTCTGGCTCATCGCCCTGAGGCTGATCCAGCTGCCCCCACTGGGTCAGAGTCTCCGCCATGCCCCTGACCAGTGCGTCCTGAAAACCAAACACAACAGTGCTCACCCTTGGGCCTCCTCCCAGAGGCCTCTGGCAAGGACTAAAACTGTCCCAGAGGAGGACAGGAAGGAGAGGTGCAGGATGAACAACCTCAGACCTCCCTTCTCACACTAAGAGGCTCTTGTGTATCTTATAGTCCACTCTGCCCCCTGCATCAGAATTGCGTGATGCCATGGGTAGGAAGGAAAGCACTTGCAATGGAAAACCTGAAGCTGTGAGTTCTTTTTTGTTTGTTTGTTTGTTTGTTTGTTTGTTTTTGACAGGCAGAGTGGACAGTGAGAGAGAGAGAGACAGAGAGAAAGGTCTTCCTTTGCCGTTCGTTCACCCTCCAATGGCCGCCGCGGTAGCGCGCTGCGGCCGGCGCACCGCGCTGATCCAATGGCAGGAGCCAGGTACTTATCCTGGTCTCCCATGGGGTGCAGAGCCCAAACACTTGGGCCATCCTCCACTGCACTCCCTGGCCACAGCAGAGAGCTGGCCTGGAAGAGGGGCAACCGGGACAGGATCGGTGCCCCGACCAGGACTAGAACCCGGTGTGCTGGCGCCGCAAAGCGGAGGATTAGTGAGTTCTTATTTTATGTATTAATAGATTAAGTTACAGAACTACAGAATTCCTTACTAATTATATATGAAAAAATACAATGATAAAAATAATATTTTCTGGGCTGGCACTGTGGTGTAGCAGGTAAAGTCACTGCCTGTAGTCCCAGCATCCCATATGGGTGCCAGTTCGATTCCTGGCTGCTCCACTTCTGATCCAGCTCTCTGCTGTGGCCTGGGAAAGCAGTAGAAGATGGCCCAAGTCCTGGGCCCCTGCACTTGCATAGGAGACAGGAAGAAGCTCCAGGCTCCTGGCTTCAGGTAGGCTCAGCTCTGGCCATTGCAGCCAACTGGGGAGTGAACCAGCAGATGGAAGACCTCTCTCTCTCTCTCTTTCTGCCTCTCCTTCTCTCTCTATGTAACTCTGACTTTCAAATAAAAGTAAATAAATCTTTTAAAAAAAGAATAATATTTTATTTATGGTATAGTTTTTAAAATATCAGGGGTTCATGAGATGCAAAGCATTTTTCTCTTTTCTTTTGTAAATAAAACCTGTTCAATATAAAAATTAAGATGTTTAGGGACCAGTGCTTTGGCATAGCAGGTAAAGCTGCCACCAGCAGTGACATCATCCCATATGGGTGCCGGTTTGAGACCTGGCTGTTCCCCTTCTGCTCCAGCCCTCTGCTATGGCCTGGGAAAGCAGTAGAAGTTGGCCCAAGTCCTTGGGCCCCTGCACCCACGCAGGAGACCTGGAAGAAACTCCTGGCTTCCAGCTTCAGATCGGCCCAGCTCTGGCCATTGCGGCCATCTGAAGAGTGGACCATTGGATAGAAGAACTCTCTCTCTCTCTCTCTCTCTCTCTCTCTCTGCCTCTGCTTCTCTGTAACTCTGCCTTTCAAAATAAATAAATCTTAAAAAAAAATTAAGATGTCTGCTATACATGCCACAGAACACGCATTTAGTCAGCTTCAAATCCTTATGCAAACTGCTGAGTGTCCTGTCACTTCTCACAACAGCCCTGTCCGGCCCCGCCTCTACTCCACCTCACAAGTCCCTCCCTTCTCACTCTCTGCCCAGGCAGCACCCGCTCCTGGCAGCTGGAAACGTGTGCCTGCTTCCCTTCTGCTCCTGTCGCCTGCACCACTTCCTGCTCCTGAGTGGCTCCCTCCCGCGGGGTGCTCTCACTTACTTCCGTCCCACACACCTCCCAGCTCAGGTTCCACCTCGGGACTCTGGTGGTAGCACAGCACCCTGTGCTTTCTCCGCTCTTTGGTTACACACACTGAGCGGCTTGGTGATCAATGTCTTTCTGTCCCCGTGACCACACAAAGCCCACGAGAGCCAAGGCCAGGTCTGCTTTGGCTCAGTGAGTACCACACACAGAGCAGGAACTCCGTAAACATCCATCTTTTAGGTGAATGAATGAAGGAAGCAATGAATGAAAATTAGGAGAAACAGGCCGGCGCTGTGGTTCAACAGGCTAATCCTCTGCCTTGCGGCGCTGGCACACTGGGTTCTAGTCCCGGTCGGGGCACCGATCCTGTCCCGGTTGCCCCTCTTCCAGGCCAGCTCTCTGCTGTGGCCAGGGAGTGCAGTGGAGGATGGCCCAAGTGTTTGGGCTCTGCACCCCATGGGAGACCAGGAGAAGCACCTGGCTCCTGCCATCAGAACAGCGCGGTGCGCCGGCCGCAGCGCGCCAGCCGCGGCGGCCATTGGAGGGTGAACCAAGGGCAAAGGAAGACCTTTCTCTCTGTCTCCCTCTACTGTCCACTCTGCCTGTCAAAAATTAAAAAAAAAAATTTTTCTTTGTGCTGTTCAACTGTTTTATTTATCTATATCTTGTCTTAGTAAACACCGTAATTCAAGGGCAAGTGCTTTTACGGTGTTACATCTCAGCACAAACCCAGTTACAGTACTGAATGGCTAGTAAGTGTGCAGCCAACACTGGGTTAAAAGAAGCATTGCTGTGCATGGAGAGGTCGGTATCAGTGGATCAGGATGAACCCAGCCCTCCAGGAATCAGCAACTCCATAACAAAGGAAGAAAATACAACTATGTCTAAGAACGGAAGAAAAGAAAAAAACAAAGAAGAAGAAAACCAGTCTAAACTTACCTGGGAACCAGGGGGCGGCACTATGGGGGTTATGCCATTTTCTTTGGGATTTCCAGCCCCGGAAAGATTTGAGTCCCCGGAAGGTGATCCTAGAAGTGGAGACAGGAGCCATGCCGGATTATTCTGGCCTTGCAGTAGACTCGGACAACTGGCCACTCACCAGCTACTTGGCATCTACAGGGGGTCAACACAGGGAACCAGAGGACAGTCTCACAACGTCTTCGCATCAGGCCAGTTCCTGTGCTTCTGCACCCTTTAACCACTAGCACTGAGCTATGAGAATCTGGATCTATAACTCGGACAAGTATTGCTAAGTCTCATCTGCTGAGTGGCGAAAGGCAAACTCACCTTTCCTGCGTATCAACCGCGGGCCATCACTGTAGCATTCCAGGCCCAGGGGATGAAGACTAAACCAGGTACATTATTTTTGCATACCGGCTTTTCAGATGCAATACTGGCTGTCTCTGAAAAATGAGTCCGTGGGAAAACCACCATCAAAACCCACACAGACATTAGGGTTCTCCACAGATCTCATGACTTCTCCAATCCTACCTTTCTCTATCCGCCCAATAGGTGAGATCGTCTCCCAGAACTGCCTTGTGGGGCTCCTGTGAGGACAAAAGGAAGCCCGACTGTCAGACCTGTTGATCCCGGGAGTGGGGGCGAGAGGGACTCCATCACCCCGCGAGCAGGTGGGCATGGAGGTAGCCGGCTTCCTCACAGCCGCAAAGGACTCCGCGCCCCAGCCAGAGGGCAGCCTTTCTCTGGTCACTCCCTAGCGGGCACAGCGCCCGCGTCACTCCCAATTCTCACCTCTGCCCCGGGGCTCCATGGCGCCTCCCTCCTCCGGCCGGAGCGGAGACCACAGCCGCAGGGGCCCACCCAGAGACCCGGGAACGCGCGCGCCCCTCGCCGGGCGGCCCAGCACCCTGCAACTCGGGGACCCCTCCCCCCCCTGCCTTCTGTCCGTGCACTCAGACTTGGAAGGACCGGCCCTCCGCCCTCCTCCACCTCTGGCCGGACACAGAAGTAGGGGACTGCCAACAATGGCATCTAAGAGGCACCCAGGCCCAGTGGCTCCGGCCGACCTCGAGAATAAACTACAACTCCCAGAATCCTCCGCAGGGCGCGCCTCACGCCCCTTCCCAGAGGACCCTGCGGCGCGCCCGCTTTTCGGGCAGCTTTTCTCCTTGTCACCTGTCAGGTGGGTGGGTTCGGTTCCAGGCAAGTGCGTGCGCGTGGGTCTCGAAGTCTTCGCTTCCCTAGATGCCGACGCCGAGCGCTGGCCGCGCCAGACCCCGCCTCGCGTGGAGCATCCTCCCCCGCCACTGTCGCCGCCCAGGACGGCGCCGCGACCACGCGGGATGCCTTTCTGACCGCTGTGCTCCCCCGGGGGAGAAGCGCCCGCGGTCCGAGGGCTGCTTCTCCCACCTGCGTCGTCTTCTGCTGCCGCCCCTCCCTTTGTGGCCCAGGTTACCCCAGTTTACCACGAGTGAGTAGGGGTGTTTGTTGCAGGCTGCACCTCGAAATAAGGAAGAGTGGGATTTCGATCACATCTACCCAGGAAGAGCCAGACCCTAAGAACCAGCCACCAGCACTGCCGACCTCAAGGAGACTGGGGCGGAAAGCCTTGCAGACTGCCCGGGAGCTCCAGGAGTCGGGGGTCCGCGGCCTGGTGCAAGTTCGTGCTGATCATCCCGCGATAAAGCAGCCAATTTTCTATCCAGTTCACAGTTCCACGAGAGAAACCCTGATTAGTTTAACCATGTCTGGGATCGAACCACAAAGTCCGATGGCCTCTTCTACGGTAGAATATCCAACCCCAAGGAAAGATTCCACGTCTCGGCATTGTTGCCTCTTGCCAGGGCACTGAGTCGAAGTGGTTATTACGGGAAAGAGAAAAGCTTTTCTTTTGTCCCCTCCTGCCTGCTGGCTGGGACACAGATAGTAAGTCATGGTGGAAAGCTGAACCCCGGGGGAATGGCCAGCCAACAAGGTAGGAGCAACTCAGCTCCTGACAGTTTATTGGAACGGGGCTTGGGCTTTAACAGAGCGTAGTTGGTGCTGGCGTCGGCAGCGCATATACTAAAATTGGGACATAGCATGGTTGTAAACTCTGATGTTGTGTAAGTCACTATTGCTCGAGGTTTCCACTTGTCAGGGAGCCACACTCATCTCCTAATCTGTAGATTGAACAAGGTTGGGAGGAGAGGGAGCGTGTGAGAGAGACCTTTCCTGCCAGCTCAGCCAGCCAGTCTGCCCACCCTGTGAGTCAGTAGGACACGGGGTGGGCAGCTTTCGGTAGAAGATGGTGTGTATGGAGGGTGCCACCAGCTGATGTGTATGAGATCCCAGGAAATGCCTTTCTTGTTGTTAATCGTCCCCGTCACAACATCTCCTTTAGTTACCAAACCACCAGCTCTCGGTGTTCATGTCCCATCACTTCTGGAGAGCAGTCAGTGGAACTTGACTGCTCTCTGCTCTGGGAAATAGCCCAGGCTTGCCTCCTTGACTGGCCGCTCCTCACCCCCTTAGTCTCTTCACCAGTCTCTAAACTAGTTGCATGGTATTGAAACTATATGGTGGGGGCTGGCGCTGTGGCGCAGCAGGTTAACGCCCTGGCCGGAAGCGCCAGCATCCCATATGGGTGCCAGTTCGATTCCTGGCTGTTCCACTTCTGATCCAGCTCTCTGCTATGGCCTGGGAGGGCAGAGGAGGATGGTCCAAGTGCTTGGGCCCCTGCACCCATGTGGGAGACCTGGAGGAATCTCCTGGCTCCTGGCTTCAGATTGGCACAGCTCCGGCCATCATGGCCAAATGGGGAGTGGTCCATTGGATGGAAGACCTCTCTCTTTGTGTAACTCTGACTTTCAACTAAATAAATAAATCTTAAAACAAACAAACAAACAAAAACTATGTGGTGAACAGAGTTACCTGGAAGACATGTTGAAACACAGTCCTGGACCGCACTCCCGTTCAGGCCATCTGAGGTGGGGCCTGAGAACTTTGATTTCCAGCAAGTTTCCTGGTGATGCACAAGTTGCTCATCTGGGCATCAACTAAATGTCAGAATGCCCCTGAGTTCAAACTTTGGGTCTGTCTTCTTTCCCATCATTACTCCTTAGGTGATCTTTTTAAGTTTATTTTTAATTTTTTAAAGATGTATTTATTTATTTGAAAGTCAGAGTTATAGAGACAACGGAAGAGACAGAGCTCTTCCATCCAGCCAGGGGCTTCATCTGGGTTTCTCACATGATTGGCAGAGGCCCAAGCACTTAGGCCATCTTCCATTGCTTTCCCAGGCCCTTAGCAGGGAGCTGGATTGGAAATGGAGCAGTGGGACTCATATGGGAAGCAGCGACTTCACCGGCTACACCTACAACACCAACCCCTCTTGCTTAGTTTAGATGCTCTAAATATCAAACAACTCCCAATTTAACATCTCTAGTCTTGAGCCACCCCCTGTCTCTTTATTTGGTGTTTAAGAAAGGTCTCTAATGTAGCTACATTCAGAACTGAACCATACCTCTTCCACCTGTCATTTTTCCCCACATCAATAAACGCCAGCTATATCCTTCTAGTTACTGGGTTTACACACCTTGAAATCATCATTCCTGTCTTTATCTCATACCACCCCCCAATTCCTCAGTAAATCCTGCAGAACCTGACCACTCCTCATTGCTTTAACCACTACCACCCTGTTCCAGTGTCCATCTGCAAATGCTGGCTGCAAGTCCCACTCCTCTACTCTTGCCCTGTACATTGTATTCTCAACGTAATCCCTCCCCAATCTGACAAAAGCCAGGCTTGCAGGGGGCCCACAGGCCCTTCATACTCAGTACCCCCGTGGCTCTCTGATCTCCTCTCCTACCACTTTCCCCTCACTTGTCTACAGCAGCCACACTGGCCTCCTGGTCATTCTCAATCCAGTGACGCATGCTTCCACCATGGAGGCTTTGTGCTTGTCCCCTCTGCCTTGCTATCTCCCCAGATGACCCATGAGGCTTGCTCTCTCCCCTCCTCCAAGCCTTTGTTCACCTTCCCTGAGGCCAGCTCTGAACATTCTACTTCGGCTGTTTGTCTTCTGCATCGTTGTATTTTGTTTGTTGGGTGTCCTCCCACACACACCAGAGATCAAGCTTTATGGGTCAAAGCACAGCCCTAGAATATTATTTTGATGGTCAGTAACTGAATGGCAACATACTTTTCTCTGTACTTTGTAGAGAAATTAAAAAGACCTGAAATTAAAATGACCCTCATTACTTTTCTTGGCTTTCCTTTTGAGTGCCAAGCAGCCAAATATCTGCACACCTTATTTGTAAAAGACACACAACTGTGTTTCCTTCACAGCTCTGCTGTTATCTACATAGGCTCTACTTCAAAATAATGTGGCCCTGAAAACCGGCAGCCACCTCTCCTCCAAGCACATAAATCAGGATCCCTTGGAATAAAAACCCATTGGTCCCTAATGAGTCCCCATTGTCTCTTGCAGGGGCGTTGTCCTTGAGTTCCACATTTAGCGAAGACATCTTTTCTTCTCGTCTGTCTTTGCCTAACATCATGTCAGGAAAGCATCCTTTGGTGTGACAGTTGATATTAAACAGAGCAAATGAGGAATCTCTTAATCACCATGGAAGAATACAAAACCGAAAATGTAAAGGAAAGATTTTGGTGGCAAACAGGTGAAAGTTTGAGGGACATGGGATTCCACAGAAGAGAGAGGTGCTGAAAATGCCAGGTAGCGAGAGAGGAAGTCAGACTTGGAGTGAGGTCATAAAGAGGCTACGTCAGGCATGTGTGTCATCCCTACAGGTGTCATCTCAGGCCTCTGCCAGACCCTCAGCGCGTTCCACCTCAGCTGTGTGCACCTCCGGTGGCCCCAGTTTCCTGACTGGGAGTGCCAGGATCTGCCCCTCCTTAACTGCCGCAAGCCAGACAGCTGCACAGCTCACGTGTCTATCTCTTCTTGCCACTTTCAGGCTTGTTGAGTGTCACACATGGGTCATGGGACCTGTCTTCCCTATGAGTGATTGGGTAATGCAACCTAAAGGAAGGTGGGTGAGGAAGAGCGAGGGATACAATCAGATAAATTCCTTACGCTTCCCTTTGCACATCTGTTGCTCTAAGACATGGTTTCTCCACGTAGGATGTCTGAGGACTTCATGCAAAACCAGGTAGATGCATTTGCTGAATAACCTCATAGCAGCTCAGGAAGTAAAGCCCAGTGAACAGTAGCTCACCTTGCTACTGTTCCCACGCCTCCCTGCTTCACGTCCTTTTCTTCACCTTTGCTACCTTAGGTCTGCACCTCTCAAAGCTCTTTCTCCCTGCCTCAGCTCTGCTTTCTCAGGAATGGAGGCCTGCTCTGGGAGTATGGCTATCTGTGCCCCTGTTGCCTACATTGACAGCACTGGTTCAAGAACAGTGGGTCATGAACAGTGACACATGGTGGAACCAGGAGCAGTGTAGACCAGGCAATGAGGGCAGAGCACAGACCTGGATCAAGTGCAGAGGAGCCTGGAGAAGCCACTGGGAGAGAAATTTATAGAGGGTCTCTGGTCCAAGCACCAAAACTTTCAAGGAAGAAAATGCATTAGTGTCTTTGTGAGCCTCAAGATTCCTTAGGATCTGTGGCCAGGTCCTTAAAGAACTCTAATATATTAGAGTAGGAGAGATGGGCATGGGAAATTTCTGGCCACATCGGAATGAAGGAGGAGTCCCAGTGAGGGTAGAAGGGCTGTTACCAAGAGCAGTCCAGAAAAATCCACGGAATGATGCCAGGGTGGCTGCTGACTTCGTAAGCAACACCCAGGGTGGACTTCTGGAACCCGGCAAATGCCAGTCTAGTATTCCGTCTGCATTTGGGAGCGGCACCTG
Organism: Lepus europaeus; assembly: GCF_033115175.1. NCBI lineage: Eukaryota > Metazoa > Chordata > Mammalia > Lagomorpha > Leporidae > Lepus > Lepus europaeus. The sequence goes on along the minus strand of NC_084839.1, from coordinate 85,836,514 downwards.
TGAAGACTGAAGACTATGAGGTATCTGGGGCAGGGAGACAGATCTCAGCAGTTTCTGTGGAGCCAGGGGATGCACTGGTCTGCATCTTGTTTGACCAGACGCTCGGAGGCAATGGTGGGAAAGAAGGGGAATTGCTGGCCTAACAATAATATGCAAAATGTAAGCCATGACAATGGCTCTTGCTGTCAATCAAATATTGAGGTGCTTATTTATTTCCCTAGCCACTAAGTGCCAGGTTCTGGCATGTCAGGTATGGACAGAAGCGACATAAGCCTGACCCTTAAAAATGTCTCACAAATCCCTCTAGCTTCCTGTTCTTCCTTGATGGTGACTTTGGAAGCTAAACGTTCTGAGTGGTGAGGATGAAGACAGACAGACTGGCCAGCACCAGAGTTTCTGTGAGACACAGGTGTTACTTGGGGGCTGGTTTGTGGCTGCACAGCAGACTCCTCTTCGATAATGAAGAATGAGGCTCTTGCTGTCGTGGGAGCCTGGCATAACAGGTGTGGGCAGGGCCGTGGAAATTCAGAGAAAGGACGAGAGTCCAAGAGGTGTTTTGAATGGCGAGAACTTTGTAAACAGAAAACTCACTCATTCAGATAAATATTTATTGAGCACCTATTATTTGCAAGGCACTGTGTGCGATACAAAGACCTGTAAGCCACACCTCCAAGTGCTTACAATCTAGTTGAGGAGAGAATACATGTACATAAATTATGAAATAAGCAAACGTCGTGGCATAACGGTAGAGAATATACTTGGAAAGTAGAACTGTATTCCAGACCTGGCTCTACCTTCTTCTAGCAGTGTCACCTTGGGCAAGGTATGTAATCTCGCTAACTTCAGTGTGCTCATCTGTAAGCCCGGAGTAACAGTACTCCCTTCGCAGCACTGGTGAGGGAATCAATCTGTTCCTTGTAGGACTCAGCTGAGTGTTGATCCCATGGTCAGTGCTCAACAAGTGCTAGCTATTAGTAGTAGTGCTAGGAGATCTAAACGCTGGGACAGTGCCCAGAAAAGCTCCAAGAGAGAGGAACTAACAGCTATAAAAACAACTGTTCTGAGAAAACAAAGCAAACAGTGCTGCTCTATGTCACTCTGCCTTTCCTCTCCTGTCGCAGCCGTCAGCTGTGTAAAGTGCTGTGTGATACCCGGGACCTGGGTTCCCAGACCTACAGTGTGTCTGAGGCTCTCCTCCTAACATCTATCCGATTGCCAGACAAACCCATCCCAAACTTCCAATCTTTAGTTTCCTACCTTCTGGCAGCCTACGTCAGCTCTGTAACACAGGAGACTACAGTGTTTATTCAGAACTGTGAAGTGGAGGCAGGAGCCCAGCAGCCAGCATGGCTCGAATGCGCTAACGACGTCCTTGTTGAAGATGGGGAAGAGCTGAATTTTCGTGGAGGTCCTCTGTCTGACTCAGTCTATGCCCTGTTTGGCGTAACGCCGCTGATGTTGAATCACGGAGGACTTTGAGCTGAAAACCTTCCCACACACACTGCATTCAAAGGGCTTCTCTCCTGTGTGAACTCTCTGATGCCGCGTGAGCCGGCACCTCTGGCTGAAGGCCTTGCCACACTCGCTGCATTCGTACGGCTTGTCCCCGGTGTGGATCTTCTGATGCTGTGTAAGGGAAGAGCGGTCGAAGAAAGCTTTGCCACACTCGCTGCACTGGTAGCGCGGCTCCCCGGCGTGCGCCTTCTGATGTCTGTTCAGGGACGAGACGCCGTAGAAGGCTTTCCCGCACTCGGTGCACTCGTAGGGCTTCCTGCCGGTGTGGATGAGCTGGTGGCGGGTGAGAATGCTCTTCTGGCTGAAGGCTTTCCCACACTCGTGGCATTCGTAGGGGCTTTCTCCGGTGTGAATCCTCTGGTGTCGCGTGAGGGATGAGCGGTCGAAGAAGGCCTTCCCACACTCGCTGCACTTGAAGGGCTTCTCGCCCGTGTGAATTCGCTGGTGCACGGTCAGGGATGAGCGGTCAAAGAAGGCCTTCCCACAGGCGCTGCACTCGTAGGGGCTCTCGCCGGTGTGGGACATGAGGTGCCTGCTGAGGCTGCTCCTGTGGCTGAAGGCCTTCCCACACTCGGGGCAGTCGTAGGGCTTCTCTCCAGTGTGAGTCCGCTGATGGCGGGTCAGCGACGAGTGGTCAAAGAAGGTCTTCCCGCAGTCCCTGCACGCCTGATCTCTCTCTTTGGTGGCCACTCTTTTGTGTGGGGCTGACCCGTGCCGCAAGCTTTTCTCCCGGGAAAGGGGTTTCTTGCAGCTCGCCGCCGCCGAGCTCCTCTTCTCTGTTTCCAAGCCAGCCTCTGGTGCATGAACGTCAAACTTAGGACGCAGAGGGCTCTGTCTCCCGCATCTTTCCTTCCACGCTCCTTGTGATTGCTCTTCTGAAGCATCTTGGATCTCAGGCTTAGTCTCCCAGTCTGGAACAAACGGAAAACATAGATCTCAGTTTCTTTTCTGGGCTAGGACCTCTAAACAGTAGAAGGAGATACTAGGATGAATCAGAAAGTTAGGTTCGATCACTACACGGCTTGGAGAGACTGAAACCTGGGAAAGAGGATGGTGGTGGGAAAGAGAACTGATGGCGACACAGCAGTGACTAGGAGACTGCCCACTAGGAATATGGCCGGGATAATCAGGAAAGTAGGTTGAGCAGAGAGCATGGTGATGAACCGGAACGTGAGGGTGGGAGTGGGCATGTGACCCACGGGAGAGAACAGGCATTTGATGACCACAGATGAATAACACTTTAAAATGTGGAAGAAAAAAACAATATAAGCTAATGGGTGAAATAAAATAAATGTTTAAGCAGAAGGCTTTGAGTACATGACACCCAGTATCTTCCATCCTCCCCCATAAATAACAAACAAAACAAAACCTTGCCGCATCCTGTTCATACTCACCTAGAGAGATGCTCTCTGGCCATTCTCTTTGCTCAGGGCCATGAAGATCTGCTATCCAGGTCTCGTCTCTTCTCTTCAACTGAAAAATCACATCGGGTTGTGGAACTGGAAGTCCTGCGCGTGGAGAAAGAAACAAGCCAGGTTGCTGCATCTGACGAAGAAGACATAATCACTTCAAAGCTTAATCCCGACCCCTAAGTTTTTCAGAGAGAAAAATGCCAAAGGCAGAAGGCATAGGCCAGGAATACAGAGTACCAAATAGTGAAACCTTGGAACAAACCTCAGGACTTCGGTTCTAAAAAAGAACAAGCAGTATTTATTCAGAAAGCTGACAAAATTCATTTGATTTTTTTTTTTTCTTAAGATTTATTTATTTATTTGAAAGGCAAAGTGACCAAGAGAAGGAGAGAGACCTTTCATCTGTTGGGTCACTCCCCAAATGGCTGCGGCCCAGGGCTAGGCCAGGCAAAGCCAGGGACCAGGAGCTTCATCTGGGTGTCCCACATGGGTGCAGGGGCCACCGACTCCTGCTACTTTTCCAGTCACATTAACAGGGAGCTGGATGGGAAGTGGAGCAGCCAGGACTTAAACTGGTACTCAAACTGGATGCTGGTGTTGCAGGCAGTGGTCTAACCCACTGCACCACAATGCCGGCCCCAACAGAATTCATTTGAATCCAAGTGTTTATTCTTCCTTGTAAAATGAATGGGAAGCCCCCAGGTTTAACACTGGCTGGATGAAGGTCCTTGGCTTGAGGGATGAGAATGAAAAAGAATAATCTTGAATAAAAGTATTAACGACGGTGCCTATTTAGGGTTGTTTACCATTGGTATTATTGGTATTATGCTTTTTTTATTTGACAGGTAGAGTTATAGACAGAGACAGAGAGACAGAGAGAAAGGTCTTCCTTCCGTTGGTTCACTCCCCAAATGGCCGCTACGGCCGGTGCTGCGCCGATTCGAAGCCAGGAGCCAGGTGCTTCTTCCTGGTCTCCCATGCGGGTGCAGGGCCCAAGCACTTGGGCCATCCTCCACTGCACTCCTGGGCCACAGCAGAGAACTGGCCTGGAAGAGGAGCAACCGGGACTAGAACCAGTGCCCATATGGGATGCTGGCGCTGCAGGTGGCGGATTAACCAAGTGGGCCATGGCGTCAGCCCTGATATTCTGCTTTTATTGAAACAAGTCAGTCATGTCAGTGTAGGAAAATGAAAGATACAGATAAAAAAGAAAAATCACATTTCATACTTTGTATTCATTGTTTCCTCTTTCCTTCTATTCATTTTGATACTGAAAGATACCAATAGATCTGCTAAAAAATGGACAGTGAAATTATGCTGGTTTGTAAGCTATGTTTCTTCACATAATAAGTTTAAAATGCTATTTCAGCTAGCACAGATCCACATCATTTTAATGGCTATGTGATATTATACTATATAAAATAACGTAACTTCATGAATTTCCTGAATAGACATATTACTCTCCGTCTAACGTTCTGCTATTAACAAACAATGGTGTGTGAGTATTACTATATCAAATGCTAGTGTGGAGTTGAGGGGCTCAGAAATTGGGACCTCTCCTCGCCACACCTGCTTCTGAGGCACCTGGGAAACAAGATAAAAAGAATCTGAGGATGTGGCTTAGGGCTACGGCCACAGTAGCTTAATACACTAAGCATTGGACACATGTGCTATTATTTCCTTAGGATCAGTTCCTGGATATGAACCCATCTATTTCTGGTTACAGAAAACAGTTATGCCTGGAAATAGGCTTGAGCGCTAAACCTTCTTTGCATGGGTTCCCAACGGGGGGAACAGAGGCACTTGCCTCTGGGGCCTAAGACCCACACCCATCACCTCCCCGCGGTTCCCGTCTCTGACTTTGGCAGGAGTTCTGTGCCCCCCGATATGTCACATAGGCTCAGCAGCCTCCCGTAACGACTTCCACACACTCTAGTCTGTTTCAGAAACCATTCGGTGAGTTTAAACTGATCTAGACACATACTCACATACTCTGGTGACCTACTCAGAGGCCCAGCTCTGCACATCCACACTCCTACCGCCATCATTTTAAGGGAAAAGGTTCTTCCTCTCTCCTCGGGCTCCCGTGAGAGATCTCCCCTCTTCAAGACGGGCCGTGCCTCGGCACTGAGTCCTCTTGAGGGTGGTGAATAAGCCCCCTGACTGATTAGCGGGGCCCACAGACGCAGCCTCCCCTGCCTGCCCCTCGGGAGAGCCAGCTCCCTGTGTCAAGTGCACACTCTACTCTCTGGCCCGGCCCTCTCGCACAGGAGCAAGCTGCTGAGCGAGGGGGCTTAAGCATTGTTACTACCAGGGCAACAGTGAAGCCACTGTTCTGTAGACCTAAGCAGCATCCTTTGACACCTGCTATCTTGTCTCTCAGGGGGCTTGAAGCTCAGGTGTGGAGAGAAGCAGTCTCAATTTGTCGGGCCCCCAGCCCCGCAGAGCACTCCCCACAGGACCCTGTCCTTACCCAGAGAGACAATGCTCTTGTAGTTCTCCAGCATCACCTCCTTGTAGAGGGCCCTCTGAACCGGAACCAGGTGCCGCCACTCTTCGTCAGTGAAAACCACGGCCACGTCGTCAAACGTCACTGACCCCTGCAAACACAGCCACGTTTTCTCTTACTCAAAACCCTTGTTTGGATGTGGACCAGGACAGAAAGTCATAAAGACAACCCTGGAGGGAGTGTGGAGGGCGGGAGGGAATGGTTCTGACAAAGTAGGGTTTTGAAGCATTTGGGGAGAGCAGCGTGATCACCCTAGGCGTGAAGTTCTTGGTCACGACGCCACACCGCCATATTTACAGCTGGCATTCGCAGGCTCTTCTTCAGACGTACAGAAAGCTTGCAAGAACAGAACAAGGAATTCCCACAGAGCCTTCACCCAGCTTCCCCAGTGCTAACATTTTTCAAATTTTCCTTATCTTTCTGTGTCTGCATATTCCAGAGTATACAAAAACACTTGTGGAAAATGGAATCAAAAGATAAATTTGGGTGCAAAATATTTTGAAGTCCATGCATACTTTTTTTGTAATACACATTTCCCAAGAACTCTGCTGAAGATTCCTCACATGCATGGATTTTCACAAACTATTTGAAGTATCCTCGTACATTCTCCTGTCTTTTCCTGAAATTCTTGAGCCAATTGCAAACATCACGTCCCTCTACTCCTAAATATTTCAGCTCATATTTTGTAAAATCAAGAACATTCTTTGGTATTATCACACTTTAATTATAAAAGTCAAGAAAACAGCATTGATATTATATTACTGCTTCATCTCTGAACTTATTCAAATTGTGCCAAATTTTTTTTTAACATTTATTGGCCAGCACCGCAGCTCAATAGGTTAATCCTCCGCCTTGTGGCACCGGCACACCGGGTTCTAGTCCCGGTCGGGGCGCCGGATTCTGTCCTGGTTGCCCCTCTTCCAGGCCAGCTCTCTGCTGTGGCCCGGGAGTGCAGTGGAGGATGGCCCAAGTGCTTGGGCACTGCACCCCATGGGAGACCAGGAGAAGCACCTGGCTCCTGCCTTCGGATCAGTGTGGTGCGCCAGCCGTGGCGGCCACTGGAGGGTGAACCAACGGCAGAAGGAAGACCTTTCTCTCTCTCTCTCTCTCACTGTCCACTCTGCCTGTCAAAAAAATAAATAAATAAAAAATAAAAATAAATAAATAAATAAAAAACATTATTTATTTATTTGAAAGGCAGAGTTACAGAGAGGCAGATGCAGAGGCAGAGTGAGGTCTTCCATCTGCTGGTTCACTCCCCAAATGGCCGCGTCAGCCGGAGCTGGGCCAATCTGAAGCCAGGAGCCAGGAGCTTTTTCCAGGTCTCCCACGTAGGTAAAGGTCCCAAGGACTTGGGCCACCTTCTACTGCTTTCCCAGGCCATAGCAGAGAGTTGGATTGGAAGTGGAGCAACTGGGACTCGAACCGGCATCCATATGGGATGCCAGCACTGTAGTCAGTGGCTTTACGCACTATGCCACAGTGCCAGCCCACCAATCGTTTTTACTTTTATTTACTTACAAATCCTCAGGATAATGTTGTTAATTGGGTCGTCTTTAGGATCCTTCTTGTTTTGCTTTAATGCTCTGTGATTCTGTAAGATTACAACGTTATCCTCGGTTCTAAAACTCCAGGTGAGTCTCTGGTTACCCACAGTTCTAGGCTGGAGCATGGCATTCACAAAAGGAACAACTTAAGTGTCTCTAGGCATGACTCTTCAGGGCTCCAAGTGCCTTCTGGAGGAGCTATACAGTAGGTATCACATGCCCCAGTCTAACCCGCTGGGCCTACTGCCGGGTCCCAGGTGGACTTACTGAAGAACAGTCAGGACCGGAACCAACTCGCTGCCCTCCAAACCTTCCAATCAGACCCATACCATCCATTTTTAGGCAAAATACTTGGTGCAAAGGCACATGCTTTGTGTTCCTGGCGACAGGCTAGTGGGCGCAAGCTCAAGGCAAGGACAGGGCACTGAAGGATCCCTCGAGTCAAATAGGAAGGAAGGAAATGCAGTCATTCCTCAGTGTCCCCATGGATACCAAGATCCGTGGATGCTCGAGTCCTTTATCTAAAACAGCACAGTATTTGCATATAACCCACAGACATCCTGTATCCTTCAAGTAGTCTCCAGACTACTTAAATACCCAACAGCAGTACCATGAACACAACTGTTGTATTGTATTGTTTAGGAAGGAATGACAAGACAGGAAGCACATACACGATCAGTACAGACAAAAACATTTTTTCCAAATATTTTCAACCCAGGGGTGGTTCAATCTACTGATGTGGAACCTGTCCGTGGCTATGGTGGCACGATGGTGCTCCCTCGCGAGGCTTCCACCTGCCTGGTTGGGTCTGATCAAAGAAGCTCCAAGAAAGAGCAACGTGGTTACCTCATGGAGACGCGTGGAACATTTCAGAAACACAGAAGTCCCCTCACCTGGCATCTGGCAGTTACAGGCGCAGCAGCCATTCCCTCCTGTGAGCTCGCTTGGTAGAAAAGGGCAAGTCCTAATGAGGCAGGGGTGTGGGGTGAGAAAGAAGGTATGAGAATGACCAGTCCTGCTCCGGCCGTGAAACTAAAACTCTCCAGTGAAATGCGCACCTACTCCCACCCCCAATGCCCTAGGCAAAGGGCAGGCAAAGTAAAGCAGAGGCAGGAGCAGCCCCAGCCCACTCCAGAATCAGAGCCAAAGGCCACAGACATTGCAAATGCGGTGCCTGCCTCACCAAGACGCTGCAGGCAGAATTCACAAGCACAGTTCACACAGTATTTATACAGTCACGTGCAGTATTGCCCTGAATGATGACGGGGCAAAAACCCTCAGCAATTTTGTAAGTGACTCTATGGACAAGACAAGTGAAGCAAAATCGATAGCCATTTCATTTCAAAGGAAAAATACCCCATGCACAGCCCCTGCCAAAGAAGCGGCCCCAAGGCAGCCACATTTTGTTCCTCGCCATCTCATTCCTGGAGCCGCACGGATTAGGTAACGGGTGGGCAATGCCCAGGTGAGCAGTAGACGGAGGACATGAACTAAGAAGTGTGAGGGCAACACACAGCTGATGAGCGAAAGGACATCACAAGGTGGCCGGACCCAGGGGTGGGCGGGAGGCATGAGGCAGACCAGAGGTCGCAAGAGAGACCCTGGATGGACAAGATGCCGGCAAAGGGAAGAGCAGCTCAGGCACTTTAGTGAGGACACACGGAGACAAAGACCCAAGAGTCCCTGGCGCCGCAGCCCCTCAGCTCGCCTAGTACCAACTTCCCTCATTGAGTCCTGGATTTCCCTAAGACTCTACCCTTCCTCGGCTCTGTGTGAATCCTCATCACTCACCCCTTCACTTGAGTTGGCTGAGTGGCCGTTTGTCACAATCTAGAGTCTAATTAAAGCAGCAGTGTTAAGTCAAGCACCCCTGGGATTTGCAGCAGCGCGAGATCCTGTCCTCTGGGAGGGGAAGGAAGGCGCTCCTGCAGTCAAGGGCATGTGGCCACTGCTCCTGTGACTCATTCACTCATCTCTTCAACCAGGATTTCCCAGGACCAACTAGGGACGCCGAGTCAAACACTCTAAGACCCTGCTCTCGGCCTCCAGAAACTACAGGCTAGTTCACAGAACCAACATGCAAGCAGAATAGTGCTTCACTATCAGGCGGGCAGCTGCTATAAAGAGATACATCCACAGCAAACTACTGAGTGCCACGGAGGCTCACCTAACCCGGCCTGCAGAGCGGGAGGAACACGGCAGCCCTCTTGGCAGACGTGGGATCTAAGGCAAGTCGTGATTTGGGAGACAGGGCGCATTCTAGGCAGGGAGAAGCGCCAGGCTTTCACAAATAAGGAAGCAAGTCTTTAGACAGAAAGAATGAACAACCAGCATCTGTTGAGAGAGGTGCAGTCCAGGCTGTGGCCAGGGCTGGGGGGAGGAGGCCAGAGAAGCAGGCAGTGCCCACCGCGTCAAGGAGCAAGGCCCCTGTCCCAGAGCGTGGAGGTCACTGAAGGACTTCAGCAGGCGCGTGTCGTCACCGGACCTGTGCTTGGGATCGACCACTGTGGCTCACAGCAGGCTGTGAAACATGTCCCTGCGCTCAGCAATTCTCTCCTAGGAGCTTACGCTCAGGAAGGCAGTACCTGTGCGGTGCTTTCTACTAACCGTCACCAACACTAACCTCACGGAGGGTCATGTGCCGGGCAATTTCCCCAGTACTTTACACATTATCATCTCACGTAACGCAGCAAAAATCGGAAATATTTTCAGCTTCTAAAGCAGGAGATTTGGGTCACTGAGCCTGTGTTACTTACCAGGTATGCTGAGTATTTTTCACATGGACGATTTAATTCTATCCTCATAAATCAGTAAGGTAGGTACTACTCTACAGATCAGGAAATTTAGGTCTTGTGAGAGGCTGACATAGAATTTGCATCCAGGTTGCACCCAACTTGCCTGGTGGTTTTTAACTCTCTACTATAATAACGTATTTCCCTATAAGATAGCCACATACAGCAGACCAACAGCCTGGAGAAGAAAATCCCCACACATATCTGCACACTTAGGGAAGCTTGGTCAATGACTGGGGTAGTGTCATAAATCATTAGGGACAAGCTCGCCACTGATAAACTGCCGACAACTCCAGCAGTCATCAACTGGATAATGGCCAACTTGTGGCTTTATACATAAACAGATATATACACACATATATGTATATATAATGATATATATAATAAACATATAATGAACGTTAAGAGATTAAACCACAAAACATAATTACTGAGTAAAAAAGGTTATATAATTACTATGATATTTATATACAATTAAAAATATATAAACACTATCGGCAAAAATCCGTACAGGATAATCAGTACCAAACTGTGAGTTTATCTGGGAAGACGTGGGACTAGACTAGGGAGGGATCCCCAGATTACTCCAGCTTTATATGTAATGTTTTCTCAAACAAAAACAAATTGAAGAAAAAGCACAAATAAATTCACAAAATGGCCGGTGCCGTGGCTCAACAGGCTAATCCTCCGCCTTGCGGTGCCGACACACCGGGTTCTAGTCCCGGTCAGGGCGCCAGATTCTGTCCCGGCTGCCCCTCTTCCAGGCCAGCTCTCTGCTGTGGCCCAGGAGTGCAGTGGAGGATGGCCCAAGTGCTTGGGCCCTGCACCCGCATGGGAGACCAGGATAAGCACCTGGCTCCTGCCATCAGATCAGCGCAGTGCGCCGGCCGCATTGTGCCAGCCGCGGCGGCCATTGGAAGGTGAACCAACGGTAAAGGAAGACCTTTCTCTCTGTCTCTCTCTCTCTCACTGTCCATTCTGCCTGTCAAAATAATTAATTAATTAATTAATTAATTAAAATTCACAAAATACAGCACTGTGGCATAATGGGTTAAGTTGCCATCTGCCGCACTGGCATCCCATATGGGCACCAGTTCAAGGCTGGGTTGCTCCACTTCCAATCCAGCTCCTTGTTAATGTGCCTGGGAAAGCAGTGGAGGATGGTTCAAATGCTTGGGCCTCTGCACCCACATGGGAAAACCGGATGAAGCTCCTTGCTCCAGCCTGGCCTAGCTCCAGCAGTTGTGGCCATTTGGGGAGTGAACCAGCAGATGAAGATCCCTCTCTCTCTGTCTCTCCCTGTGATTGACTGCCGATTGACTTTCTTGAAAAATAAATCACAAGGCCGGCGCAGAGGCTTAACAAGCTAATCCTCCGCCTTGCGGCGCTGGCACACTGGGTTCTAGTCCCGGTTGGGGTGCCGGATTCTATCCCGGTTGCCCCTCTTCCAGGCCAGCTCTGTGCTATGGCCTGGGAAGGCAGTGGAGGATGGCCCAAGTGCTTGGGCCCTGCACCCCATGGGAGACCAGGAAAAGCCCTGGCTCCTGGCTTTGGATCAGCACGATGCGCTGGCCGCAGCGGCCATTGGAGGGTGAACCAACGGCAAAAGGAAGACCTTTCTCTCTGTCTCTCTCTCTCACTATCCACTCTGCCTGTCAAAAAACAAAAAACAAACAAACAAAAAAAACCCAATAAAAATAAATCACAAAATATTACAATAAAAATTTACAGACTTTTAAAACTACTTATTTGGGCATGCACATTTGTATGGGAAAAGGAAGAATATATATTAAAATGTAAATGAAATTTGAATGGTAGTGTTTCAAGTGATTTTTATTTTCATTTAATTTTTTATATTTTCTGATTTTTAAAAACAAGCATAGGGGCTGGTGCTGTGGCATAGTGGGTGGAGCTGCCATCTGCAGTGCCAGCATCCCATATGGGCACCAGTTCGAGAACTGGTTGCTCCACTTCCGATCCAGCTCACTGCTATAGCATGGGAGAGCAGTGGAAGATGGCCCAAGTCCTTGGGCCCCTGTACCTGCATGCATGGGAGACCCGGAGGAAGCTCCTGGCTCTTGGCTTTGGATGGGCTCAGCTCTGGCTGTTGGGGCCATCTGGGGAGTGAACCAGTGGATGGAAGACCTCTGTCTCTGCCTCTGCCTCTGCCTCTCTCTAAATCTGGCTTTCAAATGAATGAATAATTTTTTTTCCTTTAAAAAAAAGCATAAATATTTACTCTGGTGAACAGGAAAAAGGTAACAGGAAGAGCGGTGTGCAGAAAAGTTACAGCAGATCTGAGACTGTTATTCCCCGCAAGTTCTGCTCGCAAGGTTGGTCTTTGGCTGGTTTCTGGAAACTTCAGTTGTCCGAGGGTTCCCTCAGAGACAGGGTGATGGCTGAGCCCAGCCAATGCGCATGGCTGAGGCTGAACACCTGCCTCACTTCTGCAGGGCCTGGACTTCTGGTATGTGTTAGGCAGAGGGTGCTTTGTGATCAACTTTCAACAAAAAAACTTGGGTGCCAGGTCTGTAACGGGCTTCCCCAGGCAGAAACTTTGCGTACATGTTGCTGCATTTTTGCTGCTAGGGGAGGAGGGTGCTCTGTGTGACCCTCACGGGAAGGACAGAACACAAGCAAACCCACACATAGATTCCTGTGTCTTTTCCCCTTCTGATCAGGCTGTGTATCCATGTTAAGGTCACGGTCCTAATCTTAGCCAGTAGTTCAACAGTAGGCTGAGTTCCAACCCTCTGGCCAATCCCTGAATATGGGGCAATCTTGGAGACCTCAACACGGGCAGCCAAACCCCTGGGAGCAGCGGTGGCGGGATGGGATTGGAGGAGGGCATGAATGGGCTGAGCACACAAGTGAGGAGATGTTATAATTAATTAAACTAGAAATTGAAGGGCTGAACAAAAGTAGTAGCAGCAGAAAAGAACTACCATCTAGACAGGAAGAACAGGTAATAGACAGATGGGAAATGGGGGTGGGAGGTGATGGGAGAGCCAGGGTGACTCCCAGGTCACTGATCTGAGCGGCAGGGTGGATAACGACGCCATTCCCGGAGCTGAGCCACAGGGGACTCAACGGAAAGCTAAGGAGGTCGGTTTTGAACACTCAGAATTTGAGCTGATCTCACATCTCTGAGTAGGAAAACGCAGGTAACTCTGCCTCCTACGAGCCAAATAAAAATTATTATTGTTAAGTAAAATAATAGGAATTTTGAAAGACTATGGGTTTCATAATCAAAATAGAAAAGTTAATATGAAGTACACGCAAAAAACTGATAATAATACAAAGAATGCAATCTTTAGGCCTTTAATTCATATAGCTAAGTACTTTTTTCCTATTAACTATATGACTATTCATGAACATAGATCTTTTGGGATATATAAAGGGGTCTTCAAAAAGTTCAAGGAGAATATGTATTAAAAAAAACTAGTGCCGAGTGCTGTGGTGTAGCAGCTAAAGCCACTGCCCGCAGCACCGGCATCCCATATGGGTGCCGGTTCAAATCCCAGCTACTCCACTTTCAATCCAGCTACCTGCTAATGAGCCTGGGAAAGAAGCGGAAGATGGCCCAAGTCCTTGGGCCTCTGCACCCATGTGGGAGAAGAAGCTTTTGGCTTCAGCTTGGCCCAGCTCTGGCCATTGCAGTCATTTGGGAAGTGAACCAGTGGATGGAAGATCTTGTTCTCCGCCTTCCTCCCTCTCTGCAACTCTGCCTTTCAAATAAATAAATCTTAAAAAAAAAAAAAAAAAAAAAAAGGAAAAAGAATGCAGTGATTTCAAAATTTTTTGCATCAAAATAATTTCATTTTCTATGAACTTTTCGCAGTGCCCTCATATGCTTGCATCCATTCATACAAGTGTAAAAAGGAAACCCAGGGAACGGAGATAAGGCAAGTACTCCAGAAACAGGCACTAAGTACCCTACACCAGCTACATCAGGCAGAAAGCTGTTCTAACAATGAGCCAACCTGCTCCTAGAGAAAAGACCCTAATCCGGCAAACTTTTAAAAAATGCTAAAAGGGGAGCTGGCATTGTGGTACACCAGGTTGAGCTGCTGCCTCTGACATCCCATAAAAGCACAGGTAGGAGTCCAGGATGCTCCACTTCCAATCCAGTTCTCTGCTTATGCGCCTGGGAAGGCAGAAGACAGCCCAAGTGCTTGGGTCCCTGTCATCTATGTGGGAGACCTGGGTGGAGTTCCAGGCTCCTGGCTTCCACTTGGTCCAGCCTGGCCATTGCAGTCATTTAGGGAGTGAACCAGAAAATGGAAAATCTCTGTCCCTGTCTCTCTGTAATTCTTGCAAATAAAAATAAATAAATCATTTTTTTTTTTTTTACAGGCAGAATGGACAGTGAGAGAGAGAGAGAGAGACAGAGAGAAAGGTCTTCCTTTACCATTGGTTCGTTCACCCTCCAACGGCCGCCGTGGCTGGCGCGCTGCGGCTGGCGCACCGCGCTGATCCGAAGCCAGGAACCAGGTGCTTCTCCTGGTCTCCCATGCGGGTGCAGGGCCCAAGCCATCTTCCACTGCACTCCCGGGCCATAGCACAGAGCTGGACTGGAAGAGGGGCAACTGGGACAGAATCCGGCGCACCGACCGGGACTAGAACCCAGTGTGCTGGTGCCGCAGGTGGAGGATTAGCCTATTGAGCCGTGGCGCCGGCCATAAATAAATCTTTTTTAAAAAACACTCAAAGACCAGATCACAGTATAATTACTGGTTTGTCTGACAGCTTTTAACTCTATTGGTCTATTATCTGTGGGGCTATCTTTTCAAAAAAATCAATCTTTTTTGCATTGAGTTAAAAGTTGCCAGACATTCCCAGATCATCTAACACTGGCCAAGCAAAACCTCAAAGACCCTGAGGGCGAACACTTTGCAAAAACTAAAACCTATGTGAAAGGCAAAAACTAAAGAAAAGAAATCCAACAGGAAAAACAAGTTTAGTACAAGTATTTAAAAACAAACAACTCAATCTGAGGAGGACAGAGCAGGGCTTGAATTTTGCTGGGAAGAGACAGAGTAATGCATACACAAATAGAAACAAAGATCTCAACAAAACTGACAACCAGGGCCTGCAACCTGTACCTGTAGGACATTGCTGCTTTCCATTTTGATCTGTTAAGCTTCCTCCATCCCAGGAAATTTTACTCTTGGGCCCTAGAAAGACCTCAAAATTAATACTTAGAGATGCAGGAGGGCATAGTCATTAAGACCCAGGCTCTGCAGCCAGACTGCCTGAAATAAAAATCCAGCTGTCTCTTCATACCTGTTTAGCAATGTTCCTTAACCTGTCTCAGTGTGCCCAACTGCAAAATCAGAATAAGAGTGCCTATCTCGTGTATTTATGCTGATGTTTAAATAGGATGATACACATAAAGCATTTAGAATAATGTGCTGAGTAAACGTTAGGATCAGCTAAAAGTAATGCTATTATCCCAGGCAGGCAGAAATAATGAAAATAATTAATTAAACAGCATTGTTGTTGGGGCCAGCACTGTGGCACAATGGGTTAAAGCCCCAGCCTGCAATGCCAGCATCCCAAATGGGTACTGGTTCAAGTCCTGGCTGCTTCACTTCTGATCCAGCTCCCTGCTAATGCACCTGGGAAAGCAGTGGAGGATGGTCCAAATTCTTGGGTCCCTGCACCCATGTTAGAGATCCAGAAGAAACTCCTGGCTCCTAGCTTTGGATTGGCTCAGCCCCAGCCATTGTGGCCATTTGGGGAATGAACCAGTGGATGGAAGACCTTTCTCTTTCTGTTTCTACCTCTCTCTGGAATTCTTTCAAATAAATAAAATAAATTAAAATAAACAGTGTTATTGTTTTAGAGTATGCTTAGGTGTAAAGTGTAATAATAACTTTGAAATCAAAGTATTGGTCTTAAAATGTTAAAACTTTCTGAACAAATCAAACCACATCTGAAATTGTAGTTGGAACTGCTCAGTGTTTAAATGCTTAAAGACAATTCTCCAAGTTCTGTTTATTAGATTATGACTTTAATAAGTTGAGCACTGCACAAGTCTCAAAGGGTAGTGAACATAAAAGCTTCATGGCCATGAGACGACCAGATGTCATCTTCAAGGCACTCATCGTCTGTGGGCCCCCTGCCAGGCTGACTCCACTCCTCGGTAGGGTCAAACTCCATCAGCAGTCTCTCAGTAAGCTCTCACCACTCAGCCGAGCCCAGATCCACTAAACTTACACGAAGTAACTGCCAGCAGGGGGTTACCTTCTCTTTCGCTTTTTCTTTTCCCAGTCTTGGATCTCAAAGTATCACTGGAGAAAGCATTCTGCAAGTTCACATCTGTATCTTTTTTATTATTATTATATTATTATTTTTGACAGGCAGAGTGGACAGTGAGAGAGAGACAGAGAGAAAGGTCTTCCTTTGCAGTTGGTTCACCCTCCAATGGCCGCCGTGGCCGGCGCACCGCGCTGATCCAAAGCCAGAAGCCAGGTGCTTCCTCCTGGTCTCCCATGCAGGTGCAGGGCCCAAGGACTTGGGCCATCCTCCACTGCACTCCCGGGCCACAGCAGAGAGCTGGCCTGGAAAAGGGGCAACCGGGACAGAATCCGGCGCCCCGACCGGGACTAGAACCCGGTGTGCCGGCGCCGCAAGGTGGAGGATGAGCCTATTGAGCCACGGCGCCGGCCGCACATCTGTATCTTCAGATGAGCCCCTACCCTGGCCCGAAAACTTTTACTGCTCCCTTCTTAGCTACACAGCTATTGCAAACTTAACAGGCTGTGGCTCCCTCAACAGGGTGTAACGGGGTACGGGTGACTAAGGCCCAATAAACCTTCCTGACCACGTACTGTGGGGCACGTGGGCCTCGGTGTGACTAATGCACACAACACCGTGCCTCTCTCGGGTGCCAGCCAAACACGGTTCTGCAGCACTCACCCAGGCAAAACGTGCCGTCACGTCTCACTGTGCGAAGACCAAGCCAGCAATTCTCCTTCAGCAGGTTTCTCGAGAAACTGCACTGCCATTTCAGATTTACAGAAAACCACCAGTTTTGGTATTGGCTGCGTGCTCCCGAGCCCCTCTCGCTAACTCCTGACATGTCATTCACCTTGTGCTCCCAGGTACAGTTCCCTTTCTGAACTCCTCAGAAAACCTGAACCACCTTCACTCGGGAGGATGGCTAACTCCGCTACTCCTCATTCTAGCGACAGAATCAGCTTTCTTTTTTCCTTTACCCTCAAACGTGTCTTCATTCCTCTGGCTTGGCACCATTGACAAGGATCGGACTTTTGGTAACAAAACCTGCCACCTCTTCCACCATGCAGCCCACCTGTCTTCGACTAACCTGAGCATCAACAAGAGAGAGTTTCATGGGAGGCGAATCTATGTGGCAGAAAGCATTCTAGACAGGGAATTGCTGTAAGCAAAGCCTTGAGCAAGTTCCAGAGCACCCTCACCTCCCAGGGTGTTCCTATAGGGCAAGTATGGTACATAATGCATTTATCATAGTTTGTTCAAAAAGTCCAAGTTCTTTACTACTGCCAAAGGCCAATCCACAATTCAGTGAATATTCACTGAGTATCTATTGTGCCCAAGGCAGCAAGAGATGTGAGGTCAACTAAACAGCTCCGACTGTCTGTCTCCAGGCCTCCGTGTCCTCCATCCAGAGCCCTGCCTCTCCCCCACTATTGCTTCCTCGCAGAACGTGTGCGTTGCATTACCCAGTCTCTCTCTGCCCCTAGATCCTACTTCTTCAAGCACGCACGGTACCTGCGATCCTGCACCAGCCTTTCTTCTCCACTACAACGGCCCTAACCCTTCTTCCCACTCTGCCCCAGGAACGTGCTAGCTGCCCTCGGCTCAGTCTACAGTTCTTCTCGCAGCCCCTCCCACAAAATACGTCTGCATCCGGGTGTCCGTTCTCCGCCTCTCCAGAGACGGTCCCCAAGTCCGGTTCTAACTCCTCTTCCCAATACACTTTGCATTTCCAAATGACTGGAAGTTTTGAATTAGGCAACTCCCCTCACCAGCTACGGTCTCCAGCTTTGTTTCCATCAGAGGTTCTATTATTTTCCCCAGAGTTCCAAATTCAAACTCTAATCTCACTCTCTCTCCTCCCAATTCTAGCCAGCAGCTCCTTTTTTGTTTTGCAACGTCATTTGGATCCTTCTCTACCACTAACACCTTAATGCATGTCCATAACGGCTTGGTTTAGAACTTGTAGGGAACCAGACCGGAGGAACCGTGCCCCTAAGATGGCGCCGACTCCCTGCTTCCGGGTTCTTCCTCATCTCAGGGAGTTCCCGCTCTTGCTCGCTCCTTCCCGCCTTAGATTTCCCGCTCTAGCTCGCTCCTTCCCGCCTTGCCACGAGATTGTCCTATCCCCGCGCTTCTAGCCTATCACCTGATTTGTGACGTGTATTGTGCATATAAACCCTTGCTACGCGGGTGTAAGGGAAGTTCCTGCCCAGAAGAGATCGAAGCTGGATCTCCTGCTTGCCGAGCAATAAAGGAACCCCGTGCAAAGTGTTCGGTCTCTGTCTCTTGCTGGACGAGGACGGCGCCGAGCAGCTGGTGGCCCGTACGGGGAGCTTCCTCTACGTTGCCCGGTAAGTAGAAGGTAAGCGAGGTCAGTCTTACCGTCTGGGCCCCGCGAGTGAGGTATATCTCGTGGTTGGAGGGTGGACGCACCCTAAGATAGCGGACGTGTTTCCCCGCTTTAAACTGAAAGAATAGCAGACTTGTTCCCCCGCTTTAAACTGAAAATAAGATAGCGGACGTGTCTTCCCGCTTTAAACTGAAAATGGGAAATTCATCTAGCCATTCAATGTTGCTTAATCCGTTAAAAGCATTATTGCGTAGCAAAGGGATTAAGGTTTCTAAGACCACACTTGTCAGGTTCCTTGGAAGTGTTGATTTCTTTGCGCCGTGGCTCACCCACGAGGGCCAAATAACTCTTGAGTCTTGGGAGAAATTAGGAAAGGATCTCCGGCGCACAGTTAACGATCCCCAGGAACCCGATATCGACCCCGTTGTTCTCCCCTTATGGGAACTACTGCGGGCGTGCCTCCAAGAGGAGAGGTCGGTGGGAGCGGACCGCCCGACTCTTACGGCGGTTCGCGAGGCTCTCGAGGAAGTTCGTTCTCAGAGCTCGGACGGCGCCCGGGACCTCATACAATTTAAGGACACGGGATGCCAGACTTCCTCACTGGCCTCAGGCTCCGAATGTGGCTCCGCCTCCTCTGAGTCTGAGGGGGAAGGGGACGGCGATCCTAAATCCCCGCCTCCTACGTATGCGCAGCTGCGGCAAAAGTTAAAAGATGCCTGTTTACGCCCTCTAGTGCCTACGGCTCCTCCTATCGATGTCGTGCCCGCCCATCAGATTAAAGACGCAGCGCCTCCTACTGGCGGTCATGTAGGCGTGCCTCAGCCCCATCTAACACCCGTGCCGCCATGGCCATTAAACGTCCCAAATGTGCCACCTTTTTCAGGCAGACAGTTTCATCAACAAGCCTGGAAACAGTTGCGAACTGGCGCTCCCGCTGCCCCCGCTCAGGCTTACCCTGTTTTGGCTTTGGGCACGCGAGAGGCCCGGCACGAACCATTGGACATGACAGTATTAAAACAACTTAAGGCTGCGGTCCATGACTATGGACCCACAGCCCCATTCACATTGTCACTCCTTGAATCAGTCGGCCAGTCCATTTTAACACCTAGCGACTGGACCCAATTGGCTCGGGCCTGTTTAAGTCCAGGCGGCTTTCTTTTGTGGCAATCTATGAATACAGAGTGCTGTCATGACCAGGCAGATGAAAATGCTGAGGACGGCCACCCTACGTGGAATGCTGATATGCTTTTAGGGCGTGGACCTTATCAGGCTGACCAGACCCAATTCCCTAGACAAGTATACAGGCAAATTTCCAACTGTGCCCAACGTGCGTGGAGGCAGGCGTCCAATCCAAGTGACTCAGCTAGCCACCTCACCAAGATCGTTCAGGGCACGGCCGAACCCTTCGCTGATTTTGTCGCTCGCATACTTGAGGCTGCGTCGCGTATTTTCCCTTCCGAGGTTGACGTTCAGCCACTGGTCAAACAAATTATTTTTGAGCAGGCTAATAAAGAGTGCAAAAACATTCTTCGACAATATAGACATAAATCTCTGGACTCCTGGTTAAAATACTGCAGAGATACCGGTGGGCCACTTACTAATGCGGGCCTAGCTGCGATGCTGGCAAAAGTCAAAGAAAACAGTCCAAAATCTAAATCGACCCGACCCCCCATATCTTCAGGACTTTGCTTCCAATGTCATCAACCGGGTCACAGAAAACGCGATTGCCCCAATCTCAGCCACGGGTATTCCACGGCACAGCCTTCAGGCATAGAGCCTTGTCGCCGTTGCCGCAAGGGCCCTCATAGGGCAGAGGTATGCCGTTCTGCTTTCGATATCGATGGCAACCCACTTACAGGTAGCGCCCAGGGGCCAAAAAACGGCCAGAGGGGGCTCCCCAACCCAGCGAGGAGCCCCCAAAATCAAATCTACTCTCAGGTTCCACCTCCCGTGTCTGCGCTACACCCAGTGCACCCTCAGCCCGTGCCACTCACGGGTCCGCAGGCCTGGACCTCCGCGCCACCTCCCCTCTCCTCTTAACTCCGGAGATGGGGGTACAATTAGTGGAGAGCGACTGCTCCGGTCCTCTGCCCCCGGATTCGGTTGGATTAGTGTTGGGTCGGTCCTCCGCCGCCCTCCGAGGGCTAGCTGTGATCCCCGGGGTAGTTGACTCTGATTTCACTGGTAAAGTAAAGATCATGGTTCAGGCCCCTCAGGGACCTTTAGTAATCAATCCTGGAGACCGTATCGCACAAATGTTATTACTGCCCAGTCTTCACTCTTTAATCCCAGCTAAAAACCACGTTCGCGGCGCTGGTAACTTTGGGTCCTCTGGCATTAATTTTACCGGCTTACATATGCTTTTAAATGAACGTCCCACTTTAGTGTTGCAGATTAATGGCAAGGACATTAAGGGACTTTTAGACACAGGAGCCGACAAATCCATTATAGCAACAAAGGACTGGCCTAGTACATGGCCTACAAATGTGGCGGAACAAACCTTGCAAGGACTTGGTTTTGCTCATTTCCCAAAAATCAGTGCAGCCTTGTTGTCATGGCAGGATAGCGAGGGTCATAGAGGACAGTTTTCTCCATTCATTTTACCTCTACCCATTTCCCTTTGGGGGAGAGACGTCCTGGCCGAAATGGATGTTGCTTTGGTCACCACTTCCCCTGCAGTACGATCTATGCTACAAAATATGGGTTACGTCCCAGGCAAGGGACTCGGTGTCCAGCTCCAGGGCCACCCTTCCCCCATTGAACCAAAACAAAGACCAAGTAAAGTTGGCCTGGGTTTTTCCTAGGGGTCACTGTTTCGCCTCCTAAACCAGTGGAGCCTTTACCCATCTCGTGGCTAACGGACGTACCCGTCTGGGTTCCACAGTGGCCCCTATCTCAGGAGAAACTGGAGGCAGTCAACACTCTGGTCTTGGAGCAGGTCAACGCTGGTCATTTGATCCCATCCACCTCTCCATGGAATACGCCTATTTTTGCCATCCGCAAAAAATTAGGTCAATGGAGACTCTTACATGATCTTAGGGCAGTCAACGCACAGATGCAGCCTATGGGCCCTGTGCAACGTGGTCTTCCTCTGCTTTCGGCACTTCCCAACCAATGGCCTGTTATTGTAATAGATCTTAAGGATTGTTTCTTTTCCATTCCATTGGACAAAAAGGATACCCCACGTTTTGCTTTTACTGTCCCCACCCAGAACCAGGAACAACCGGACAAGCGTTGGGAGTGGACAGTCTTGCCTCAGGGTATGACTAATAGCCCCACCATGTGTCAAGTCTATGTAGCCCAAGTACTAAAACCTCTTAGAGACCAATATTCCGACTGCAGGTGCCTACATTATATGGACGACCTACTGTGTGCAGCCCCCACAGCAGAGAGGCTCCTGGCCTTATACAGTACACTCCAACAAGTGCTGGAAGGGGCAGGGCTGCATATTGCACCTAATAAGGTGCAATTGTCGTCTGTAGTTTCTTATCTTGGGGCTATAGTCGCCCCTACTCAAATTAGACCTCAAAAAATTCAAATAAAAATCAATGCTATCTCCACTCTAAATGACTTACAAAAACTTTTAGGGGATATCAATTGGATTAGGCACTACCTTAACATTCCTAATGCTGCATTGCAGCCCCTCTTTAATATACTTAAAGGAGACCCGGATCTTGCTTCCCCCCGAACCTTCACCTCTGAGGCCAAACAAGCACTGTCAATTGTCAACGATGCCCTTAGTAAAGCTGCCCTAAAACGTTGGGACCCTGCGGGAGACCTTACTCTTTGGGTCCTCGACACCCTTAAACAGCCCACCGCGGTCCTATGGCAGGATGGGCCTCTCCTCTGGATCCATCCCTCAATGTCATCTACTAGATCTATTAGTTACTATCCCGTGGCAGTGGCGGAGATAACTCTCCTAGCCATTCAGAGGGCTATCCAACATTTTGGACGCGAACCATCCACCATTGTTGTCCCCTATTCCATGGAACAGGTACGTGTGCTAATCGCTTGTACTGATGCTTGGGCGGTTTTAGTCTGCTCCACTTCCGCAACTATTACAAACAGAACACCCTCTGATCCTTTGCTAACCTTTGTTCAGTCTCACCCAGTTATTTTTCCAAAGTCCACATCCCAAAAGCCCTTACAGGGAGCCCCAGTAGTGTATACCGACGGTTCTAAAACAGGAGTCGGTGCATATGTTGTTTCAGGATCTGTGCCAAAAACATTCCAATTCGCTACTAACTCCCCCCAGGTAACTGAACTTCTTATAGTTAACCAAGTCTTCTCTGATTTCCCCGGACCTGTCAATATTGTGTCTGATTCACGCTATGTGGTTAATTCTGTGTCTATCCTTGAGGCCGCAGGACTAGTCAATTCTTCATCCTCCGTAGCGACAGTTTTCCTCACCCTGCAAAAATCTATTTGGAATCGGTCTGCTCCTTTCTTTATTACTCATATTAGAGCTCATTCTTCCTTACCTGGACCCATGACCACAGGCAATGCTATAGCTGATCAAGCCACACGCCCCATTTGGATACTCCAATTTTCTTCCCCAGAAGAGCAGGCTATCCAGTTTCATTCAGAGTTCCATGTAAACGCAAAAACCCTTGCCGCCAAATTCGGTCTTTCTCGTGCTGCCGCTCGCGATATTGTTCGCCATTGTGCCGCATGCCCTACTTTAACCCCTGTGCCTTCGGTGGGGGTTAATCCCCGAGGATTACTACCAGGACATATTTGGCAGATGGATGTCACCCACATATCCGAGTTTGGGACCTTAAAGTATGTTCATGTGTCAGTTGACACCTGTTCCCAAGTAATTTTTGCTTCTCTGGAGACGGGTGAGCGTACCACCCATGTCATTAATCACTGCCTTGCTGCATGGACAGCCTGGGGCAAACCAAAAACTTTAAAAACAGATAATGGTCCTGCATACACAAGTAAATCATTCCAAGATTTCTGCACCCGTATGCAGGTACAACATAAAACTGGAATCCCTTATAACCCTCAGGGACAGGCCATAATTGAAAGGGCTCATCGAACCCTCAAGGCTTTTCTCTTAAAACAAAAGGAGGGAATTGCCACGGGCAAAACCCCTCGAATGCGCCTCTCCCTTGCACTGTTTACTATAAACTTTTTGAATTTGACAGATCATTCTATGTCCCCCGCTGAGAGACACATGTTAAAGGAGCCATCTTCACGAGGCTATGTCCGTTGGAAAGATGTCCTCACGGGAAAGTGGTACGGCCCGGATCCGGTATTATGCTGGAACCGAGGCGCGGTCTGTGTCTTCCCACAGGAATCTGGAAGAGAACCTCTCTGGATACCGGAAAGATTGGTCAGAAAAACAGCCCCGCCGCCGCAAGATACACCTCTATCACCTACGGACGACATCTCCCCCGAGATAACCGAGATTACCACGCTCTCACAGGACGACAAATTGCAACAAAACAACGAGACGTGAGATGCACCCCTTCCGCTTCTTCATACTGGCAGCGGCTTTGCTCCCTGGCTCTTATGCGGGCTTTAACTCCAACCCCACTGCTTTACTGCAGAACGTAGGCAACCCTTGCGACTGCAAGGGGGGGACCAGCAACACCGTACTGCAGCGTACTCACATCGCCACAGCTGATTGTGGGGACAAAACTGCATATCTGCCCCTCCAGGGGATCCCCGGCCTACCACGCGGCTACATATGTGTGCCCAAACCCCGCGTTTCTGATCCCCATAGCAAAAACCACTCCTGTCCTTGCTCGACCTTTCAAGAATCCATGCACAGCTCTTGCGATTCCTCATACTTCCAATGCACTTCTGGCGGTCAGTCGTACTATGCCACCCAGTTACAAAGTACTCGCAGGTCCTCTAGTCCTGACCATTTGCCACAGGTAGTCCATTCATCCCCCTACCTCTCAGCCCCCTGTGTTGGTACGCCTGGACAGTGGGCGTGCTGGCGCACTACGGCACCCGTGCATATCTCTGATGGCGGAGGCCCACAGGACCAGCTCCGCCACCAACAGCTAACAAAGCGATTAAAACCCTCGTCCCCCCATCCCTACTCACGCCTCACATATGGACAATGCCTCCATCAGGCACACACCTTCCTCGAGTTGTCTTGTTCCCCCTCTCATTCATTGGGCTGTATCACCCATCCCTGACGGGGAGCGAAAACTGGGTATGCGAGACCAAAGGTACTGCAGCAGGAGTCCACCCGGGGGTTCCGGGGGTCCTGGGAGAGCATATGCATATGCATGCAGGTTCAATTCCCAGCCTGCCCCAGCAAAAGGGAATAAAAACTGATCCCTAACGGAGACATCAGGGGTTGTGGCCAGGCCCTTGAAGTTCCGTAACTAACGGATCACAAGCACGCTGGGTATGCACCTCTACTCTCTGCCTAGTAAATATTCTCCCGGCCCTCATGAGCCAGGGCCGTCGGGGATGTGATTTGTGCAAAAACAAAAGGAGGGAGATGTAGGGAACCAGACCGGAGGAACCGTGCCCCTAAGATGGCGCCGACTCCCTGCTTCCGGGTTCTTCCTCATCTCAGGGAGTTCCCGCTCTTGCTCGCTCCTTCCCGCCTTAGATTTCCCGCTCTAGCTCGCTCCTTCCCGCCTTGCCACGAGATTGTCCTATCCCCGCGCTTCTAGCCTATCACCTGATTTG
Source organism: Lepus europaeus (assembly GCF_033115175.1). Taxonomy (NCBI): domain Eukaryota; kingdom Metazoa; phylum Chordata; class Mammalia; order Lagomorpha; family Leporidae; genus Lepus; species Lepus europaeus. The sequence goes on along the minus strand of NC_084839.1, from coordinate 85,811,483 downwards.
TGACGTGTATTGTGCATATAAACCCTTGCTACGCGGGTGTAAGGGAAGTTCCTGCCCAGAAGAGATCGAAGCTGGATCTCCTGCTTGCCGAGCAATAAAGGAACCCCGTGCAAAGTGTTCGGTCTCTGTCTCTTGCTGGACGAGGACGGCGCCGAGCAAGAACTAGCACCTGGGGCGGTGCTGTGGCACTGCAGGTTCAGACACTGCCTGCGATCTTGTGCAGGTGGAGCCGTGCCGCCCTGCTAACACGCCCTGCTAACACGGCCAGGCAGGTGGCCTGGCCGAATACCTGGATCCTTGTCACACACCTGGAAGACCCAGGTGGAGTCCCAGCCTCAGTCCTGGCCATTGCAGCCACTTGGGATGTGCACCAGCAGATGGAAGATCTGTCGCTCTACCTATCAAATAAATAAAATAAATATTTTTTAAAGATTTATTTGACAGGTAGAGTTACAGACAGTGAGAGGGAGACACAGAGAGAAAGGTCTTCCTTTCATTGGTTCACTCCCCAGATGGCCACAATGGCCAGAGCTGCGCTGATCCGAAGCCAGGAGCCAGGGGCTTCTTCCCGATCTCCCACACGGGTGCAGGGCCCAAGGACTTGGGCCATCCTCCACTGCTTTCCCAGGCCACAGCAGAGAGGAAAGCAGCAGCGGGGACTTGAACCGGTGCCCATATAGGATGCCAGTGCCGCAGGCGGAGGATTAACCTACTGAGCCACAGCGCCAACCCCAATAAAACAAATCTTTAAAAAGAAAAAAACCTACCTATCACATATTCCTAGCTGGCTCCCTGCCCCATTCCCTTCCTCTATTTGTTTGAACCTGACCTCTCGAATAACAGGCCCGGGATCAACCCCTACAAGCCACCTGCTGTGGGTCCCCATACGCTGTGCCCTGGCCCCAGCGTTCTTTTTTCATGCTTGTCATCCGCTCTTCCTGCAGTGCAGTAGAAACTCTCAAATCTACCCAACGCTACTTTTTTGGGCTCCCCCCATCTCCCATAAAATCTCACTGCTCCATGCAGCCCTCGTGAAGAGCATCCGTGAAGAGGCCCAGGTCGGGGAGCTCAAAGAGGCAACCTCAGGCGTTTCCTGGGAAAGAGGGAGGGGCCGGAGTGGGTGGCACCCTAGATTTAGTGCCAATCCCCCTACGGTCATCAAGTACCATTACGGGCAGAGGGAGGGGGTGGGGAGCGAAGGAACACTCCAGACTTCCCACTTGAAGGTACGGGACCTGACCCGCGGTGGGTAACGGCCCAGCGCACACGGAACACACGCACGCACCGGGTGGAGGGGCGACAACTTGGCGTCGCACCGCTCGGAGCTGGGACGTCGCCACACACACTCTGCAGGCTGGCTCCGCCCACGTCACCCCGACCTGCTCCCACAGCACCTCCCCCAAGTGCTCAGCGTCCCCTTCTCTCGGCCGAGGCGCTCACTCCGCTCCTCGAAGACACACACCCGCCACCCTCACCTCCGGCACAGAGGGCTTGGGACCGGGAAAGACGGCGCCTCGTCAGCTCGGGAAAGCAGTGCGCCTGCGCAAAGGGCCCTGGCGTCCGCGCTCCCAATCAATGCGCTGTCTTCGCATGGACTCCATTTCCCAGAAGTCTCAGCAGCCGGCGCACGTTAGTATGACGTCAGAAAACCTGCGCCAGCTCCGGCTCGGGAGAAAGGAACTGGGTGGTGGTGCTGAACGAGGTCTGATGTGGCGGCGGGGGGGACGTCACGGTCTCCTTGAAGCACTGCCTGTGTGTGATGTCACGTCCCTCCAGTCTCCGACCCCGCGAGCGCACGGCAGCCTGCTTTCCTCCGAGCCGCCGGAAGGGCCCGGGCTGCGGACACCGTAGGGAGTTTCAGCCCTTGGGGATCGCGGGAATCGCCGAGAGCTTTAAGCAGAGTGACGCCCAGGTCCGGGTCAAGGACCGAGAGTCCCAAAGCATCCCCAAGTGATCCTGATGTACAGCGGGCGCTAACTACGGAGCTAGAACTTCAGGGGAGACCAAAACTTACACAAAGAATATAAAATCCTGTTTCAGGAGCAAGTCTGCACTTTCACATTCAGAAATCTTAAATTAACCTACCATGAGCGTGGCGCAGTTAACAACTAACAGCAAGACATTAGTCACTGCCCTAAACGAACTCACGGGCTAACGGAAAATTCAGAATGAAAAATTATTGAATATAATGCAGCGTGTTCGGTAATTATATCATGTTGAACATATTATGGGAGTACATTGGAGGAAGCAGTTAACTATGGCTTGGAGACGTGGAAAAGACTGACTGTAACTGGTACGCTTGAAGAATGAGTGATTGGGAAGAAAGAAAAGTGATCTGAAAGAATAGCACGTGCAAAAGTATAAACCAGAGGACAAAAACGCAATGCAAAGAATTACAGCAAGATGAATGGCTGGTGGGTCAGGTTTAAGGACTGAACATAATACCCTGGGGCAAGGTTCTAGCAAATTCTATACCACACTGGATTTGGGCCTTTCTAAAAGTCAGGACATCCAGGACTATCTATCTATCTATCTATCTATTTATTTTGCTGCTCCCATCTACCTGGTAGTTTTTATTCGTTTCGTCTTATACTGACAGTGGGAAATTTGGGGTTCTAAATGGATTTCCTTCTAGAATTCTCCAACCGTTGACAGGCCCTGGGCCCAAGGCTTTACTTACTGCCCCAGGAAGCTGTCACAGTGGAAGTGTATGTTCTCCAGGATTAGCAGTGCAGTCAGGTTACTGCTCACTCCTCAGATTTCTAGCTCTTGCTTCATTTCTTTTCAAAAAAATCTCTGTGAATTCCTCACCAACTACCAGTATGTTTGTTTATAAAGGTCTTTGTAAGTTTTCAGCATTTTTAGTTTTTCCAATTAAGAGGGGTTGTTCGGGCTGATTGTGTCATGTTACTGAGAAGCTTGAGAGAATTTTAGCTGATTTTCTCAAAAAGGTTAGCAAGAGCATATGTGACCTAAACAGCCAGGAACTGACAGACATCATCTTGTTTAGAATGACAGGTGTCTCCCCGGCCCACCAACTTGGGGTTCTGCCAAACTGCAGGATATCGTGGCCACTGTTGCTATGTAACAAACTCAGTGTCTTACAGCATCGACTTTACTAGCCAGTGGATTCTGTGGTCAGGAATTTGGATAGCTGGCCACAGAAGATGTCTCAAAGGCCAGAGGGGAGCGGGCAGGGCAGGACAGGATCTGCTGTCTCCCTCCGCAAACAAAGGCGAGAGGGAGAGTGGCCCTTGGCCAAGGATGAGAGGGCAACAGGACTACTGAGAGCCTTGGCACTCAATCACTCCACTGAGGTTCTTCAGCTCTTCTGGCTCAGCCATGGACAAGGTCAGCAGTGTCCCAGGTGGGCACATCCCGGGAGCCCCTCCTTCCAGCAAGGTTTGGAGCAGGTGTTAAACCGTCCAAGTTTAGGACATCCCAGTCTTCCCCAGGTGGCATTCTGACTATTCATTCTTCAGGGCACGCGCTGCAGCTCACAAAGCTGGTTGAATCCCTGGGCCTCCCATCTCTCTTTTTCCTTTCTGCCCTTGCTCCCCAGTGTAGCTGGTATACCTGCAGCGCAGGCATCATGTGGAAGCTCTCTAGAATGCAGATTCTCAGGCCCTACTCCATACCCACTGAACCAGTTGTAACAAGCCTTGACAAGCCAGAATTTAACACGCTCATGGAGGTCCATACGCACATTAAAGTTTGAGAAGCGCTGACTTGTATGTCCTGTGCTAAGTTGCTTGCCTACTTCTGTTGATTTGTTGTTACCGTTCGGCTTAACTACTTCTTGGCATGGCTTGGTTCCTTTTTTGTTTAGGGCTTCAAAAACAATATGATAGAAAACCCTGTAAATAGAGGGCCTCTCAGACATGGAGGCAGCTTCTCAGAAAGAACTGGTGGCTGGTGCCGTGGCTCAATAGGCTAATCCTCCACCTGCAGCGCCAGCACCCTGGGTTCTAGTCCCGGTTGGGGAGCCGGATTCTGTCCCGGTTGCTCCTTTTCCAGTCCAGCTCTCTGCTGTGGCCCGGGAAGGCAGTGGAGGATGGCCCAAGTGCTTGGGCCCTGCAACTGCATGGGAGACACCTGGCTCCTGCCTTCGGATCAGTGCAGTGCACTGGCCGCAGCGGCCATTTGGGGGGTGAACCAACGATAAAGGAAGACCTTTCTCTCTGTCTCTTTCTCTCTCACTGTCCACTCTGCCTGTCAAAAAAAAAAAAAAAAAAAAAAAAAAAAAAAAAAAAGAACTGGCCACCAAGCTGGGTTCTCAAGGATGAGGGGAGAAGGTCCCCTTAGAGCCTGAAAGCCCTCCGTGGCCTTGCCTTAACCTCTCTTATACCTGCAGTCTAGATTTAAAGTTCTTGAAAGATCTTTTCTGTTCCTAAACGGCCCAATAGAGGAGCTGCATCTAGGAGACCTAGCAAATCTCTCTCCAAAGGAGTGGCCGGACGGGTGAGCAAACTGCAGCCACCTACTGTAGGCCTATGATCAGGCAGAAGCCCCCTGCAGCTGTGTGCTGGGGGATTTCTCTCTGATGTGGGCAGGCCGGAGACTGCACCCGCAGACCCATCAGTGTCTCCGGAACCATGGGGGTGACTCATAGAGCAGGGGAGGGGTCTCCAGCTAGTCTGGGAGCTGTATGTGCCCTTGGGGTTCGTTAGTCTCCCTTGTGGCCCCTCTTACCTTCCCAGCTCTCCCTTCTCTGGACCCTGCTCCATCCAGAGAGATGCCCAGGAGAAAAGGGAATAATCAATTTGTTCCTGAAAGCCAGGCCCCAGATGAGTTGGGGTTTTCTTACTTTTCCCTTAAATGCCTGAACTCTGGACAGCTTTGCCTCCTTTTCTCTAGAGCCTCTATGTTCACCAGTGGGAACCCACCCAATTCAGGCTTTGCAGGAGGCTGATCCCATAAAGGTAGATGGTGGCTTCCTGATTCCTGCCCAGGGCCCTCTCCTCTGCTCAGTATGCACTCCTTTGGGACCGTTGGGTTTGCTCTGGTTTATTTCTATAATGGGCACTGTGGTGATGGCCAAGTAATGAGACAGAACCCTGGCACTAAAAAGAGTGTCATAGCCACAGTGACACCAGGGTGCTGGATCAGAAGTGGAGCAGCTGGGACTTGAACCGGTGCCCCTATGGGACGCCAGCACTGCAGACAGGAATCATTGCCAAGTCAGGGAATTTCCAAAGGAGAATAACTGCAGGTAGCATCATGGAAAAATACACTCGAGATGAGCACTGGTCCACCAAACTGAAAGCAGCCTGTGACGGTGATGACAACGTGGGAATGCAGCAGGTATATCCAGACAGCCACTTGAAAGAAATGTCAATCACTCACACATCTGCTCCCAACCCTAGGACGGATCATGAGTGGAATGAATGTGGAAGAATTTAAGCTGAAGACTGGTCCTTGTTACGCAACATGGTGTCCCCCCAGGAGAAGTACCCTTTACATGTGATACAGAACTCACACAGACTTTGGGGGAAATAACTCTCAGAGAAGCCATCCAGGCAAGACATTTTGTGAATGTGATGAATGTGGGAAGTGCTTCCATGTCCAGTGAGAACTAAGGCGCCATCAGCGATGTCACACTGGGGGAAAGCCTTTTGAATGCAGTGAGAGTGGACGAGCCTTTGGTCATCCTTCATCCCTTATCAAGCATCAGAGAACTCATACTGGAGAGAAGTCACAAACACGGTGAATGTGCAAGAGCCTTCAGCCAGAGTTCATCTCTTGTTTTACGTTACAGAATTCATTCTGGAGAGAAACCCTACAAATGTAATGAGTGTGGATGAGCCTTTGGTCATACGTCATCCCTTACTAACTTCAGAGAACTCATATTGGAGAAAAGCCCTATGAATGCCAGGAATGTGGGAGAACCTTCAGCCAGAGTTCATCTCTCATTGTACATTCTAGATTTCATACTGGTGAGAAACTTTACAAATGCAATGAACATGGGAGAGCCTTTGCTCACACTGCATCCCTTATTAAACACCAGGAGAGCTGTGCTGGGGGGAAAAAATCACTATGAATTCTGTGAATGTAATAAGGCTTTTAGCTGGAGTATACATGTCACCAGACCCAGGAGAATTCATATTGGAGAGATCCTACAAGTGCAATGCATGTGGGAAGACACCTGTCATTTGCATCAGATAAGGACAGACTAAAGAGAGGCCCTGTAATGTCAAGAGAGATGGTGGATATTCATTCATACTCCATCTCTTACCAAACACTGGAGAATTCATACTAGTGAGCAACCATGTGAATGTGACAAATGTGGAGAGGCTTCAGTGAGAAGACATAGGTTATTCAACATCGACATACGCTAGGGAGAAGCTTATCAGCCTGATGAATTTGGAACAGCCTCCAATCATTTGCTGTTCCATTAAAAAAAAAAATCAGATAACTCCTGGAGAGAAATGCTAAAAGTGTGGCAAGTATGGCAAAACCATCAGTTATAGCAAAAATTCTGTTTGTAGTGAGTGTGGGAGAGCCCTCAGCCAAATCTCATCCCTTTGTCAAGCTCAGAGAACTCTTCCTACTATTTAGAAACCCTGGTGGGGAGCGGGGGGGTGGCGCCATGGCGCACTAGGTCAATCTACCGCCTGCGGCGCGGGCATCTCTATGGGCACCGGGTTCTAGTCCCAGTTGTTCCTCTTCCAGTCTAGCTCTCTGCTGTGGCCTGGAAAGGCAGTTGAAGATGGCCCAAGTGCTTGGGCCCCTGTGCCCTCATGGGAGGCCAAGAAGAACCACCTGGCTCCTGGCTTTGGATTGGTATAGCTCCGGCCATTGTGGCCATTTGGGGGGTGAAGCAATGGAAGGAAAACCTTTCTCTCTGTCTTTCTCACTGTCTGTAACTCTACCTGTCAAATAAATAAATAAAAATCTTAAAAAAAAAAAAAAGATACCCTGGGAATGTAGTGCATGTGGAAAAGCCTGTGGTTGACATTCCACCCTTTTGCACATGAGAGAATTCGTACTAGAATTGAGTTTTTGAATGCAAGGAAACTGGGGAAGCCCAATAGTACAGATCAAGCCTCAGCATTGAGTAGTCATCTAAGAGAAACCTGGGAGCTTAATGTATGTAAGGAAAGTTCCTTCAGACTTGAGATTTATAAAACTAGGGCTGGAAGGAGGCTGAGGAATCACTTTGTCCTGTGATCTACCTGGTGGGGGCCATTTTTTATAATTGCACTTGTGCCTTGTGTCCCCTCCTGCTATAATAGGGTTGGGATATCCCCAGTGGGTGAGGAGATGGACTGTGAGAAAGGTGGAGGGGCACCAGTGATCTAGCCCATCCGCAGTTTAAGTCTAACAGAGTGCCACGCTCTGGCCTATACACCCGCCAGGGCCAGGCCTCCTTCCTCTGGTTCACAGCTGTGGTTTGGGGAGTGAGACCCTGAAGGCCTTTCCTGTACACCTGCACCCCTGTGCACTTGTCCCTCTGTGTCACATGCTGCCTTTCTCTATGGTGCAATAACTGGTCTCCATTTGAGCAAAACATAAGTTTCAGAGCATCTTCATGCTACTGGATTTGGAAATTTTGTAGAGGACTTCAGAAAACATAAAAACCACTAAGATAGGGATATTATTTAAAAATCAAAATTTTAAAATATTATTCTAAGTAAAAGGAGGCAGTTGCCAGATACTACATATTGTATGGTTTCGTTTATTAGAAAATTCAATAAAGGCAAATCTTCAGAGAGAAAGTAGATTCGTGGTACAAGTGGGAGTGACCATAGATGTTAGGAGTCGTCTTACTGGGGTGATGGAAATGTCGTGAAACTGGATTATAGTGATAACTGAACAAATTGGTAAACTCATTAAAATGATTGAGTTGTACCCTTACAATGGGTGAATTTGGTGATATGTAAATTCCACCTCAATAAAATAATTTTTAAAAATAAACTACAAAGATACACCAACTATTGCAAAATTGATTTTTCTATCTTGTTACTTAAGCCACCCATGCACCTTTGCTATTACTTTTTTTTTTTAAGATTTATTTTATTTATTTGAAAGAGTTACAGAAGAGAGGTAGAGACAAAGAGAGAGAGGTCTTCCATCTGCTGGTTTCACTCCCAGATGGCCGAAACGGCCGGAGCTGCGCCAATCCAAAGCCAGGAGCCAGGAGCTTCTTCCAGGTCTCCCACGTGGGTGCAGGGGCCCAAGGGCTTGGGCCATCTTCTACTGCTTTCCCAGGCCATAGCAGAGAGCTGGATGGGAAGTGGAGCAGCTGGGACTCGAACCAGCTCCCACATGGGATGCTGGTGCTTCAGGCCAGGTCTTTAACCTGCTGTACTACAGCTCTGGCCCTGCTATTACTTTTTATTTTTTTGCAATTTACTAAATTTACAGGGTATCATAACCTTGTAAGGCTATTCTTTCAAGTTCATGCCATGTTGGTTCTGTGGCTTAGGTGGAGAAGCCAAGATCAGGAGCTGGTACGGGACCACAGGAGTCCTGCCTAATGACAAAGAGCTCGTGTTAGGACAGTGCTTTTAAAGTCCACAAGAGCCCTGAGCCCAGAATGAGGGATCAGCTCGAAGTGGGTGCACGCAGACTGTCCCAGGCAGCTGGACAGCTGAGGTCAGCATGCCGGTCCTGCGGCCTGAAAGTCACACAAGGATGTCTTTCTGGACAGGTTCAGAAGCAGGAACAGCAAGAGTTTTACACTACTCACAGCTCCCTTCGCTCCACCTCTCCTTTTCTGCCCAGGGCCCCTCTCCAGCACCTACCCAAGTCACCACGCCTGCACGCTTACAATTCTGTCGCTGCTTTTTGTCCCACATCTGCCCCTTTGTCACGTGGATCCCTGTTGAGTTAACCATCCTTATCCTCCTCTCCCCCGAACTCTTTGCTGGGAGACAGTCCCCCATGCTTCAGCTTGTCATCTGGGGCCTTCCTCCATCTGCCCAAGCTCTGTTGCTCCTGACAGGAGCCTCCATTGCAAACAGACTGGCTCTCCTCCCAACCCTCCCACATGCCTTCAGCCTTCCCAGCCTGCACACCCTTCCCCAGGCTGTCCCATCAGCCGGAACTGCATTCCCTACCTACCTACAGCCCACCTAATCGGAACTGTGTGCCAATGCCCTTCTTATTTCCAATCATAAGAGCACTTGTGTAGGTAACTTTTGAAAGGACGTGTATCTAGACTTGGGCTAACTCTTCCCTGTCTTGATCTGTTTACATATTTCTTCACTGATCATCTTACACGCTCTTGTTTCCTGAACCAGACCACCCGCTGCTTCAGTTCACAGCTCACATTTAGAAGTGTGTACAGAATAGGTGCTCATTAACCATGTGGTAACTTGGAAAGTAATTTGTGCTGCCCGGGGCCGTCCCCGGTCGGACTGGCTGACTCCAGCTTCAACCGCCTGCTAATGCACACCTGGGATGATGGCTCAGGCACCCGGGTCCCTGCCACCCACGTGGGAGACCTAGAGACTGTGTTCCTGGCTCCTGTCTGCCCAGCCCAGGGCTGCGGTGGGCGGATCCGGCTGACCCCGCCCCTTCGGGCGAGACAGGCGGGAGCTGGCCCCGCCCACGCCCCAGCCCCGCCCTCGGGTCCTAACGCGAGGACCCCTCTCGGGCTGTCCGCGGCGCGCCGGACTCGGCCAACGTCGTGGCTGATCAGGACAGTCCTCCTCCAACCCCCGCCTGCGCTGAGGCTTGGCTCTCGGGTCGCAGTAATTCAGCCGCGGGCCGAGCCTCGCCGTTTGTCGAGGAGCAGTCGCGATAGGCGGTGAGGAAGGCTGCCCGGAGCGGCGGCAGTGGCTCCAGTCCGGCTCCAGCATGGCGGCGGCGGTGCTAGCCGCGCGCTGTCTCCCTGGACTGTGTGGGGTGCAGGCGGGTGAGCGCCGGGAGGCCGGGAGCGCGGTTTCGGAGCGGGGCGGTAGCAGGGGGCCCCGGTTCCTGGGAAGGGGAGGGAAGCGAGAGAGCCCCCGGCTCCTCAGACCGGGCTGCCATCCCGCCGAGCCCGCTGTGTGACCTTGCGCGCATCCGCTCCCTCTCTGGGCTGCGCGGCCCTTGCCTGTAAAACGAAGGTAAAGTGGACACCCCTCACCGGGTTTCCTTTGTGCGTGCTCGGCGCAGGGGATGGGAACTGGCGGGCGTCGCCCTCCCGGCGACCGCGACCCACAGGTTCCTTTGGTGATGCCGACGTGGGGTTCCAGGCAGGGGCCGCCAGCGAGGCTGCAGGAGCACAGAGCGCCCGCCCTGCGGCTGGGGTCGGGTGGGCAGAGTGTCGGTTTCCGATGATCACGGACGGCATGGTTGGTACATCAGCACCTTTGGCTGTCACCCTCCTGCCCGCCACGCAGGGGGCAGGGGGCAGGGGGCGTGCAGCCCGGGGAAGGGCAGTGCGTAACTTTGACCTCTAGGACCCGCCTCGTGATCATCTGTGCCTTCCCTGTTCCATTTTACCCTAGGCCCACGATCCAGCTTTCTGGAATTCTGGAATCCAAAGACCCCCCCCCCCCCCCCCTGGAAACCACAGAGTCCTTTTCTGTAACTCACTTGCGGCAGCATTGGACAGTGTTCAGCTCAGGGTTTTAGGTTTTTTGTTTTTCCAGATTTATTTATTTATTTGAAAGACAGAGTAACACAGAGAGAGACACGGAGAGGTAGAGACAGAGAGAGATCTTCCATCCGCTGGTTTACTACCCAGATGGCCACAATGGCCAGAGCTGCGCTGATCAGGAGCCAGGAGCTTCTTCCGGGTCTCCCACGCGGGTGCAGGGGCCCAAGGATTTGGACCATCTTCTACTGCTTTCTCAGGCCATAGCAGTGAGCTGGATCCGAAGAGGAGCAGCCGGGACTCAAATCAGCACCCACATGGGATGCTGGCACTGCAGGCTGTGGCTTTACCGCTACACCACAGCACCGGCCCCTCAGCTCAGGTTGTTTAGAGTATATTCACAGAGCTGTGCAGTCGTAAGCCCAAGTGCAGAACATTTTCATCCCCCCACAAGGAAAATGTGTACCTTGTGCATCACCTGGCGGCCTTCTGTGGCCCCGTTCTAGGCAACCACCCATCGACTGTTTATACGTAGCTCTCTGATTCTAGACATCTTATGTAAATGAACATTCGTTCTTCAGTGGTGGACTTCCCTGTTTCCAAGTTTCATCTGTGCCCACGTAGCCTGTGTTAGTACTTCATTCCTTTCCATGATCAAGTGACTCTGTCAGTAGGAACATACCACCTGCGTTTATCCATTCATCGGTGCTTGAGCACCTGGGTTGTGTCCACCTACTGGCAATCGTGCCTACTATTGCTGTAAGCATCTGTGTGCCATGCCTTGTTGCGTGCATATGTTTTCTCGTGTAGATTCCTAGGAGTGGAATTGTGGGGTCAAATTGTAACTCCATGTTTACCTTCTTGAGGAGCCGTGAGGCTGTTTTCCCGAGTACCGGACATCCCCCCAACAGCGTCTGGGGGCTCCGATTTCTTTACCAACACTTGTTATTTTCTGTGCTTTTGATTATAGCCATCCTAGTGGATACGGAGGATCAGTATGCCGGTTTGATTTGTGTTTTCCTGGTGGAAAGGGAGCAGATTTTCACATGGTTATTGGTCTCTGTGTGTGTTTGGAGAAATGTCTACTCAAATTTTTACCCATTTTAGAATGCATTGTGAAACTGTAACAGTTCTTTGTATTTTCTAGATCAGTTTCCTTATCAGATACATGATTTGCAAACTTTCTGTCTCAGAGGGAGAAAGGAGTTATTGCAGGATCAGGAAGCTGTCCCCAGGAGGTGACATTTCACACAAGAGCCTGGCAGAGATGCAAAAGTGCCAAGAGCAGAGTGGGTTTGAGACTGCACTTCCGGCCTGGCCTGTAGAGAGAGTGGTGAGAAGAGACATGAGACAGGAGGCTGGTGTGGGTGCTTGGGGCTGTGTAGCCATTGCAGGTTGCGCCAAGGAGTGTTGACTTTGTTCATCAGTTAGTAGGGAGCCCAAGAGTGATCTATCAGAGCTTGAAGTGACCAAGCTGTTGTTACAGGAAGGTGGCAGATTAGAAGGGGAGAGCTCGAAAGCAGGTGGAAGACCTGTTAGGAGACTGCCACTGTGCGGCTGAGAGGGGAGGCCTGTGCCCTACGTCGGGAGCATGCAGGCCCTAAGCCAGGGTGAGCTGCCGGGTGGGCTGGTGTTTGAGGAGGCACTGTAGGGCTTGGTAGATGGTTGGATGTGGGGGTGAAGGGAGAGGATGAGGTGTGATGCCGGGCACTTGGCCAGTAGTCGTGGCGCCCAGAAATCACTCATTCAGTTGGCATGCTTCCTGTATCCTGTCCATACTAATCTTGTGGGTTACAGTTTAAAGGCTTTCTTTTTCCTCATGTAGAAATGTATCTTTCAAATGTTTTCTTTTCAATTTACAGGTCTTTTATGGTCCAGGCAGCTTACCCTACACACCTCTCCAGCAGCTTCTGTTTTGGCGTTGAAGACTGCTCTCAGCAATGGTGAGGCTCACTTATCCAACTGCCTTTTCTCCTGAGATCCTGGGTGAGCGTGGTTTCCGTAGTTTGTAAACGTGTCAGTGAATGAAGTGCACTGCTTGTAATGGAGGGGCCTGGAGTCCCGAGTGTTTTTCAAGCATTTTGTGATCAGAGTTCCAGGCTCTCGCTGCTGGAACAGTCCCGCCTGTGAGGTGGTAAGCACGTTGTCCTGGTCGGTCCTCACGGCGGTTTTTCTGAGGGAGTCTTCGTTCCTGTGTGGGGAAGCGCATCTTCAGTGACCTGGTCAGGATCACACGGCCAGTAAGAGCGGGATGGGACGTAAGCTGGTGGTAGCTGCACGTCCCACAGGCCTCGAGCTCACCAAGCGTGGGCCGCTCACTCTCCACAGAGACGGAGCCAGCCCCTGCTGAGCCCAGGCTGTGCTGTGGTCACTCAGTCTTCCACGCGGAGCAGAGTCGGAACCTCATGTGTCCCTGAATCCGGAGCTCTTCGAGGGCTGGGCTTTGCTTGTCGTCCTCCTCCTGTTCACCCCCAGAGGCGCCTTTCCATCTCAGGCGCGTGTGACTCAGAGATCCCGGCAGGCCTGTGGGTTGGGCCGTTCACGCCCGAGTTGCTCACCCTGCCCTGCACTGTGAGGCAGGTGTTGTGTCCATCTGAGCTGCTGTGGGGCCTAGAGGAGATTGTGTAGGACGGCCGAGAGGAGCCTCTGATGGAGGGGCTAGCCCCGAAGAGGCCCTGGCTTCCGCTTGGTGGTGGACGACAGCCTGCAGCTGGGCTTCAGAAAGTGACTTAGCGCTAGCAGCTGGCACCTCTTGTGAATATCACAACGGAGTTTCTGTAAAGTTACTGGGAGCAGCAGTGTATTGAAGTGGGTATTTCTCAACTCTGAAGTTAATTTCTGCTTTTAACAACTGGATCTCTATAGGCTAAAATGTTATTAACTGGGGCTGGCACTATGGCGTAGCTGGTAAAGCCGCTGCCTCCAGTGCCGCCATCCCACATGGGCGCCGGTTTGAGTCCCGGCTGTTCCACTTCCGATCCAGCTCTCTGCTGTGGCCTGGGAAAGCAGTAGATGGCCCAAGTGCTTGGGCTCCTGCACCCACATGGGAGAACTGGAAGAAGCTCCTGGCTTCGGATCAGCCCAGCTCCAGCCATTGCAGCCATTTGGGAAGTGAACCAGCGTATGGAAGAAAAGCAGTATTTTTTAACTACTTTTTTTTTTCTTTTTTTTACTGGCAGAGTTAGACAGTGAGAGAGAGAGAGAGAGAGAGAGAGAGAAAGGTCTTCCTTCCATTGGTTCACCCCCCAGAGAGAGAGAGAGAGAGAGAGAGAGAGAGAGAAAGGTCTTCCTTCCATTGGTTCACCCCCCAAATGGCTGCTACGGCTGGTGTGCTGCACCGATCCGAAGCCAGGAGCCAGGTGCTTCCTCCTGGTCTCCCATGCGGGTGCAGGGGCCCAAGCACTTGGGCCATCTTCCACTGCCTTCCCAGGCCACAGCAGAGAGCTGGACTGGAAGAGGAGCAACCCGGACAGAATCTGGCGCCCATGTGGGATGCTGGTGCCACGGGCAGAAGAATAGCCTAGTGAGCTGCGGTGCTGGCTACTATTTTTTTTTTTAATTTTAAAGATTTATTTATTTGAAAGGCAGAGTTAGAAAGAAGGAGAAACAGAGAGAGATAGATCCTCCATCCGCTGGTTCACTCCTTAAATGACTGCAAGCTAGGAGCTTCTTCCATGTCTCCCACGTGGGTGCAGGGGCCTCGAGATTTGGGTCATCTTCGGCAGCTTTCTTAGGCGCATTAGCAGGGAGCTGGACTGGAAGTCGAGCAGCTGCCAGCCAGTGCAGTCTGCGGCTTCAACTGCTGCGCCACAGTGCCGGCCCCTCTAACTACCTTCTATTGAGTAATTTATTAAGTGAGCCAGTGGGTCCAGAGGACCTCAGTGTGTCATCTGAGCTCTGCCTCCATGCACTTGAGTAGTTCATCTGGCGTGGAAATTGGTGTTTCAGTCCCATCCACTAAGCAGGCTCATGACCCTGGGCCAGTCCCTAGCTTCATGGGCCTATGTGCTCCTTCTTTTGTGAAACAAAAGGGTGTCGTGAAGTGATCGCTAGAGATTAAAAAGATCTTATCTTTATCTTTTTCAGTATCTACATGCAGTGTAGCTGTTTTGATAAATTAGTGCAACCTTTTCCCCCTAATATTTACCCAAATTGTTTGATTGCCATTGAAGATCCTTTCTGGGGTTTGGCTCTGTGGCGAGGAGCAGCTGTTGCTATCTTCTTAACTTTACTTAGACTTGAACATAACTGTTGTTCCCGAGTAAGCTTTCTTGTCCCAAGAGCTGTCTTCACCCCTTCGTCACTCCTCTGTAGCCTCCGGCCTCCTGGCGAGATCAGAGCTGGGGAGTGCGTGCTGTTCTTGTCGGATTGCTCCCGTGTCCTGGCGTCTGCCTGTTGCACTCACCGGCCCCTTCCCCACAGGACACCCCCATTGTGGGATTGATCACGTGCCTGCTTCCAGCATAGGGCTGCTTTTAAAAGTCACGTGTGCATGTCTGGTGAAAAGAATTCCAAAAACTAGAAACATGCAAGCCCCTCATAGCCAGCCTTAAATGCATATTTCTTCTGTACAGGCATCCACCGTTACCAGTTTCTTGTATGTACTCCTATACTCCTACCTTCTGTTCTGTTTTTTAATCATAAAATGGGGTACTCCGTTCACTGTTGTGCGCTTTGCTCTCACTTTGTACCTCTAACCTGGTCATTTGCAGACAGCAGAGGGCGCTGTTTGCCCAGAGTGGCCTGTGTAGAAACCCTGGTGTGGATGTCGTCTGCGTGGACAGCTGTGTCTGTTCTGTGGAGGCACTACAGCTTCTCTGGGATGGGCATTTATGTTGTTATCAGCCACAGTTTGTTGTAGTTTCGAAAGAAAGACTGTCCTGACTCTTAGAAGTGCAGGGTGTTGGTGACTTGTTTTTGTTGGTGATGCTTGGTGCTGGCAGTTTCTCCACCGCCATGGCGTGCGTGAGTCAGCAGCTGTGCTCCATGTGCCCACAGGCCTGGTGTCATCGCGGGGAAGCAGAGACGGCGGTGGAGTCGCCAGCCTGAGCCACGCGCTGCAGACACAGTGCTGGGCTTCTTCTCCCAGCGCCTGGACGGGCCCGCAGCACAGAGCCTACAGCTTCTTCACCAAATGTACGTAGAATGGCCACACTCTCCCCGCTTCAGGAAACAGGAAATGGAAAGGTGTTTTCGTCTCTTAATTTTTCTTCTTCTTTCATAAATGAACTAGTATTTCAGTGATTAGTTTATGATGGGCCATTGAAGGTATTCCTAGAAGGAAGTCATGTGCTGCCAGTTGCACTTGAAGAACACTGGTTTCCTTTGATCCGCTCACTAGGCACCTGATCGTGGCCCAGACCCCCTGCTGTTTTAGAGTCACACCCAGACGCACCCATGCGCTGTTTAGTTGTGCCTTAGTTGAGCTGGCCATGAACTTTGGATTGAATTCACAATTCAGCATTAGGGAGATAAAAAGAAATTAGGATTATAAAGATAGTTCATGATCATTTCAGGTTATTCAGTAAATATAGAAAAAAATGACCACAATCCCCTTTATTCCTACAGGTGAAATACCAGGTTTGCTCTTTTTCTTACGCAGCAGTGTCCTGTGTATTTTTCCGTGGCCGTCCCCTGAGCAGTTTCATTATATGGATACGAATCACCGTAATTAGGCAGTGCCACGGTCCATACATAATATAAAAGACAACAAGCAGTACATACAAGTATGAACCAGTAGACCCCTAAGTACTCTTTTTTTTTTTTTAGATTTATTTATTTGAGAGGTAGAGTTACAGAGAGAGGGAGAAACAGAGAAAAAGGTCTTTCATCTGCTTGCTCATTCCCCAAATGGCCGCAACGGTTTGGAGCTGGGTTGATCCAAAGCCAGGAGCCAGGAGCTTCTTCTGAGTCTCCTACATGGGTGCAGGGACCCAAGTACTTGGGCCATCCTCTGCTGCTTTTCAAGGCCATAGCAGAGAGCTGGATCAGAAGTGGAATAGCCAGGACTCAAACCAGCACCCAAATGAGATGCTGGCACTGTAGGCGGTGGCTTTACCCATTACGCCACAGCGTCGGCCCCCTAAATACTCATTCTTACCCAAATACTGGGTAGACTTTCAGGAGAGTTCAAGGTGAATTGAATGTCTTGTGTTGAAGCAAACATATTTCAGGCATTTACGGAATATAGCAAACAGTCTAAATCCTTAAGATATCTGGGATAAGACTAAAATATTGCCTTGCATTTGGACTTTGAAAGCTGTATTTAGGAAAGTTACTCATTATCTCAATGGAGGCAAAGAGGACAGGGAAGAGACCTGTATCAATTGATAAAATGTCAGGAAAACAAATCTACTGGGAAGAGAGTAGGATTTAGTTGTTGGTCATCTCTTGTGGGGGAAAGTAATGGGATTTCCACCCCCGGCGTTCCAAGTGTAACCATGCGGTACGTGCAGACCATGATTCTGTCTTGCTTTCATTCTCAGTGATGTGGGGAAGCTGGCCTCTTCTGGCTTTGTTCATTCAACAGGAGATCATAGACCATTGCTCAAAAACTATAGAATTTTTAAAAGCCCTGTTTCATTACAGTGACAGCAGACGAGCTATGGAAAGGTGCTTTAGCAGAGACTGGCGCTGGAGCAAGAAAAGGAAGAGGCAAAAGAACAAAGAAAAAGAGAAGAAAGGATTTGAACAGGGGTCAGATCATTGGTGAAGGTAAAGTCACTTATAAGAAGCTACAGTGCTTTTGAAAATCTTCCCCCCCAACTTCCCATTTTAGGGATGTTTTACAAACTGGAAGCATCGAAGCGTTTCTCATGAAGAACTGTAGGGTATGGCTGGATGGCTTACTCATTGCCTTGGGATTCTGGGGAGAAAAATCCCTATGAAGGGATTCATCCAGTTACTCAGCGAATATTAAGTGTCCCTGTGTGGAGTTTCCTGTGACAGTTGCTGACTTCCAAGAGCTTAGACTTCATGCTGGAAGATGAAATAAATGGAGAGTTGGCAAGTTTTTTCTCTGCAAAAGAAAGATAGTAAATATTTTCAGCTTTGTGACTTTCATGATCTCTTTTGCTACTACTCATCTTGGCTGTGACAGCACAAAGACAGCTGTAGCCAAAATGTGGTAGTATGGACACAGCAGTTTCCAATAAGACTTTATTTATAAAAGCAAGTGGCCTGAAGACCTTGGTTTGCCAACCCCTAGAACACGACTGTGTATACATGTGCTTTCTGGGGAATACACATCGTGTTGTGTACTTGATCTGATCCGTGTCGTGCTGTGGTTGTTGACACGCCATCTTCAGCTGTAGCAGTCTCTCCAGAATAAAGCACCTTGTACTGAACTTCCTAGCATTGGTGTCTACATGGATGTTTTCCCTTATGAGTTACCTGCATCTTCTTTTGAGTTATAAAAACCATGTGGGTATACTTTCTCCAAAGAAAATGCAAAGATTATAGAGAAGCCTAAACTCCCCTCAATTCCTTTCTGTCTCCCCCAATCCCATTCTCCTGAGGAAACCCCTGGCCTTTTTTGGTTTTTCCATCAGTATTTATAATGCTTTTATATGCATTAAATACACCAAAGGAAATAAGACTTTTCCCCTTTTCTAAAAATAATTAAATTGTATCATATGGTATATATGCTGGCTTGCAGTTTACTTTTTTTGCTCAGTATCACATCTTGGAAATTACACTTCACAGCTCTCTAGAACTTTCCATTTCCCTTTTGATGGAGATCTAGAGTGCTTGCATTTTTGGCCTTTATAAATAATGTTTCCGTGGACTTCCTGTCGGCACACGTGGGCCTTGCACTTACTTGTGAGTGTTTCTCTAGGTGATACTGTGAAGTGGAGTTACTAGCTTGTGTGGTTGGTGCATTTAACAGTATTTTGGATGGTGCTGAATGACCTGGCATCAAATTAGCTTGAGCTCTCTCTCACCAGCAATGTTTTGTTGTCTATGTATGAGTGACATTGCCTGGCATTTTAACACGTAAAAAAATGCCTTTAGAAATTGTTACTTATCTGTGTTGTTGAACCCTCAGGGCGCTCTGGTTTCCTGTGGCCTGGTCTGAATGTGCCTCTTATGAAAAATGGAGCAGTGCAGACCATTACCCAGAGGACCAAGGAAGAGCAGGCGAGGGTGGAGGCCGACATGATCCAGCAGAGAGAAGAGTGGGACCGCAAGAGGAAGACGAAGGTTAAACGGGAGCGAGGATGGAGCGGCAACACGTGGGGAGGCGTCAGTCTTGGGCCCCCTGACCCTGGTCCCAACGGAGGTAGCAGAGTTCTGGTTTTGCTTGGCTTTGTGACAGAGTACTTGTGGTTCAGAATTCTCTTGAAATTATACTACTTGCTTCTCCGTTTCGATTACCTTTTTCCAAAAGATGATCTGTGCATCTTTGAGATAATTGACCACAGTATTATCTCAGCGGCACCTTATGGAATGCTAGAGGCTCATGACTGAGTAGTCTCCCAAAAAGTTGGCAGACACTGGGTTCTCAGAGTCTTTATCATGTGGCTTCTCGGAGCCTTAAATGTGGTAACGCACATTACGGGTCTGGAGGAGCTGCCTATGGGATGCAGGTTTCCCAACACAGTTGGCCGAAGGGGTCCCTCTGGAATCTCAGGGCTTGCGAATGCTGTCTGCAGTAACAAAAGTCAACAAACCTGATAGCTCTCGTTAAGCCTCATAAAAGTGCACGTGAAACCAAGGTGGTGATCTTTAAGCCAAATAAATAAAAGTTTTTCTCCCTCTTGAGTGTGTTAAAAAGTAAAGGTCATCTGGAAAGCCCATTCTTGCCAGTGAGTAGAAGAAGTGGACAACAGTTTGGCTTCCAGAGGGAGGGAGAGGTGGAGACAACAAGATGCAGGTGAACAGGGCCAGCCTGGCGGAGGGCGAGGCCGGCCCAGGGCCTAGGAGTGTGAGTTAGCAGAGGCAGGCACAGATTCCTGTGAGCCTGTGTTGGCAGGAAACAGGTGGCCATCGTGTGCTGCCTGGTGGCTTCAGTTAGCTGTGAGAGAGGGCATTGGTGACGTTGGCCCCTGGAAAGTTCTGTGGTGTGGAGGTGGGGGAGCTGGCAGTGGCTTCAGAATTACACAGAGGGGAAGGAGCTGGGCGGAGCTTAGAGCAAAAACTGACCCTGGGTGAATTCTTGTTGAAGCTGACTGATGGGTACACAGACTTTGATTCTGCTGTCCTATTTTTGTACAGTTGACATTGTCTATCATAAAAAGCTTTGAAAAATAAAAGAAAATGAAATAGCTGCTGTGGTGAGCGGAGAGAGACCCAGTAAGAGAACAGAAAAGCCAGCAGACAGTGGGGAGGCCCCGGTGGAACTGGGCACCACGAATTTTTGTGGCCCAAGTGTGTGCTGTGTTTCACTTCTTGCCCCCAGCAGCCAGGCGTGGCCAGAGAGCTGCTTGGAGTCCAGGCTGGATAGTGGGGTGCAGGGAGGGAGGGGTGAGAAGCTGAGGAGATTGGCAGGCTCTGGTGGAACTGTAGGACTCTGGTGCCTTGGCTGAGTGCGAGAGGCTATGAGGACCCCCGGGGACCAGAGGGAAAACAGTGGCCAGGGTCTTGGGGCTGCTGGTGAGCTGCGAGGACTGTCGCCTTGGCAGCCCAAGAGAGTGAGTGCGCGGGTGGCAGGAGGGCGTGGCCGGGCTGGCAGTAGCTGAGTTTATGAACTTACTGGCAGAGCAGTCTCAGTAATGATGGGGTCCAGGGGGTGGCTTTGACAGTGGCACCCAAAGACCTGAGCCCCTCGCTTGACAGTCTGTGATGGCACGTGTGTTGGAAAATGCCTTCATCCATTGGTGATACGGATACCTTTATCTGTGTACTTGTTTCTTCTCTCCCTGCAGAAACGTATGAAGATTTTGATACCCGGGTACTGGAGGTAGGCATGCTGAATTAAATAGCTGCTTAAGCCTTTGGGGAGGCAGGGGTGGGGTTGAGGGGTAGGGCAGTATCTCTGGGGCAGGCCTTTGATGCATAACTATTTTCAAGGCCCAGAGCCAATTTCTCTCTTTTTTTTTTTTTTTTTTTTTTTTTTTTAAGATTTTATTTATTTATTTGAAAGTCAGAGATACACAGAGAGAGATGAGGAGAGGCAGAGAGAGAGAGAGAGGTCTTCCATCCGATGGTTCACTCCCCAGTTGGCTGCAATGGCTGGAGCTGCGCCCATCCAAAGCCAGGAGCCAGGAGCTTCCTCCGGGTCTCCCACACGGGTGCAGGGGCCCAAGGACTTGGGCCATCTTCTACAGCTTTCCCAGGCCACAGCAGAGAGCTGGATTGGAAGTGGAGCAGCCAGGTTTCTTTTTCTTTTCTTTTTTTTTTTTTTTGGACAGGCAGAGTGGATAGTGAGAGAGAGAGACAGAGAGAAAGGTCTTCCTTTTGCTGTTGGTTCACCCTCCAATGGCCGCCGCGGCTGGCGCGCTGCGACCGGCGCACTGCGCTGATCCGATGGCAGGAGCCAGGTGCTTCTCCTGGTCTCCCATGGGGTGCAGGGCCCAAGCACTTGGGCCATCCTCCACTGCACTCCCTGGCCACAGCAGAGAGCTGGCCTGGAAGAGGGGCAACCGGGATAGGATCGGTGCCCCGACCGGGACTAGAACCTGGTGTGCCGGCGCCGCTAGGCGGAGGATTAGCCTAGTGAGCCGCGGCGCCGGCCGGAGCAGCCAGGTTTCGAACTGGTGCGCATAAGGGATGCTGGTCCTTCAGGCCAGGGTGTTAACCCACTGCACCACAGCGCCAGCCCCAGAGCCGATTTCTATAAGGGAATAATGAAACTAATTTTAGTTATTGATATTGACTGTTATAACTGCTGCCCTTTTTAAAATTAAACTTTTTTTTAAAGACCTGTGTATTTTATTTGAAAGGCAGAGTGACAGAGAGGGAGGGAGGGATAGAGAGAGAAAGACCAAGACCCACCTATCTACCTTCTGTCCATTGAGTCACTCCCCAGATGGCTGCAATGGCCAGGTCTGGTCTAGGCTGAAGCCAGGATCCTGGAACGCCATCTGGGTTTCCCACGTGGGTGGCAGGGGCCCACGCACTTGGGCCATCTTCTGCTTTCCCAGGCACATTAGCAGGGAGCTGGATGGGAAGCAGAGCAGCCAGGACTCCAGTGTGGGATACTGGCATTGCAGGCTGCAGCTTAACCCCACTGCACCACAGTGCTGGCCCCACTGCTGCCTTTTCCAGGGGCACTGCCAAATTGAGGTCTAATGGCAAGGTGACCCCAGTGTAAGGCTTATAGCAAAATTTGGAGATTTGTTTCAACTTCTTTGTTCCCAAAGCTAAGTAGCATTAGCAATCTGTGAATTGTAAACTAAATGTATTTAGGGAGCAGAGATTGGGAGGAGTAGGAGCAGCAGTAGGAAGCTCAGTGTTATGGTGGCTGTTCAGTTCCTGATGGGGCAGGCTCGCGTGGCTGCTTGTAGACCCTCAAAACTGGCTCCCTGTCTTCAGTGTTTTTAGGGCATTAACCTAAAACAGTCAGCTTCCTCTTGAGCTGGTGCTGCTTGCTTAAATTGTTAAATGCCTGTGGAATAATTATTGAATTTGTGTTATCATACCCTGCTTGATCAATATCATTGCATTCTAGAATTTAAAATATGTGTCCTTTTACATCATTGGTATCCTAGCTTATAGGTTTTGGAAGTTAATCCTTTTGAAGAATTCTTACCATGTGAGTGATTTCCCGTGCGATTATCCACGGGAGTGGACTCCAGCTCCCTGTTCCCTTAACCCCATGTTATGGGAGAGGGGCCACTGAGAACCAGAGAGCTGGCTGCTGCGTGAGCCGTGCTACTGGCAGCTTCATAGCTCCTGCCTTACAATAGACAGGAAGCTCGGATTTTCCTCTCGTTCATACGGAGCGGATACTTCAGATTTTCTGTTCTCAGTTGAGCCTCCTTAACCAAGGTGCAGTTCTGTATAATTATTTCCATAGACTGTATTCCATCTTTTCCAGGATGCCCAGTTTTTCATAATTTTCACATCTCTGATACTGGAACATGTCTTTTCAGTAGTAAATGGTTTCAGAATTCAGTCAGCACCTGTTTTCTTGCTTGCGGTACATTCATAAAGATAACATATATTGAGTTGTATAGTTCCACATTCCTTGTGAGGTTATCTCAGTTGAGCCTTGTAATAACTCTGTGAAATAGGAAGAGAAAGTCTTTTTCACATTATTGCTGAAGAAGCAGTCTGGGGGAGGCTTCCTTTGGAGAAAGTTTATTGTTTGTACTCACGGAATTGGAGGGTAATTGCCAAGTCGCTGTGTGTGTGTGTGTGCGCGCGCGTGTGTGCAAGAGAGAATAAGCTAGGTCCCTTCAGAGCTTTATGAAGGTGTGATGGTAGAGAGACATTCTGTCTTTTAGGTAAGGAACGTTTTTAATATGACGGCAAAGGAAGGAAGGAAGAAGTCCGTCCGGGTGCTGGTCGCTGTGGGGAATGGAAAGGGGGCTGCAGGTGAGGGGTGTGATGGTACATGGGCTTGGGGGGGGGGGGTTGCTGGGGCTTGAACCAGCTTTAACCAGTGTGGTTTAACCTATGGTAAGCTATGGAATCTCTTAGAACAAAAATCCTCCTACATTCACTTGGAACAGGCAGACAGAGAGGGTTCCCATCCACTGCTTTGCTCCCCATCTGCCTACCACAGCTGGGCTGGAGCCCAGAACAATCCACATCTCCCACGTGAGTGACAGGAACCCAGTCGCTTGAGCCATCATCTGCTCCTCCATGGTCTGCTTTATCAGGAAGCTGGAGCTGGGAATCAGGGCCAGCAGTCTCCAGTCTAGGACACAGGCATCTTAACCAGCTTTCTGACCACTCCAGGGGTGGGGAACCCCATTTCTGCCAAGGTCGTCTTCGGTATTTATAACATCATTCACAGGCCGTACAGAATTATCAACTTAAAAATTAGCCTGCTATAGATTAACTGAATTTTGAGTCCTGCCTGTGGTTGCCTTGGTAGGGCCAGATGCAATGATTTTGCGTGCCTTATATGGCCTGTGGGCCAGAAGTTCCCACCCCTGCACTAGGCCAGATGCCTGCCCCAACACTGGATGTTTTAAAAGGCTTGAGACACTATTGTATTATGAGCACTAGAGAAAAATTAGGGGACAAAGCACTAAGTATTCAATAGATTCATGGTTAAAAAATAGTATAGCCATACAGTGTAATAATATTCTATAGCTTTCAAAGAACTGTGGAAAATTACAGTACTGCTTTGTCAGCATGTATGCTAAAATGAGAAAACTACTCATGCTAAGTAAAAAAAAAAAAAAAAAAAAAGAAAGAAAGAGGGAGACCTTAAATAAGCCTGCACACAATCCCAGTTTTTTAAAAGATGTGTTTATTTCTTTCGTTGTGAGAATTTGGGCACCATTTTACAAGCAAGTATTGTACCTTCATCGGTTTGGGATGGCCCTTTTTTGGTAGGAAGTAGATACATGAAGTGCTCTGAAACATTGCAGGAGCTGAAACTTGGGCTGTGGTAACAGACACATTCCATGCTAACTCTGTCTCCTTTCTCATGCTTTTGCTCTTTGTTTTAAAGGTTTTGCTGTTGGGAAAGCCACTGAACGAATAGATGCTTTCAGAAAAGTAGGTACATTTTTCCTTTGTAGGCACCCAGTAAAAGATCAATAAGCTATGTGCTAGACACCATGGGAATTGCAGAAAAATCATTATTTGTCCACAACTTTCCCATGAGGCTTGCTGGCAAAGATTATCTCATAAAAAGCTGTTTCAGAAACAACTGGTTTTTTTTGCATCATTTTTTATCAGATTTGTGATTACATACTAAATTTATGAGACAGTTGTGTATGTTTTAATACTGACCGCATGTTCATGCATACTAAGGAATTGTTCATTTTTAAGGTGTGATTGTGATATTGTGGTTACTTTTTTTTTAAAATAACTATCTTTTAGAAGTATATATTAAAATCTTTGCATAGGTGAACTATATTTTATAAAAAGTACTTTGGAATCTGTGAAAATGGCAATTTCGACAAGAGATTTAAGTAACTTTTCCTTCTTTCTTTCAGGCTAAAAACAAAGCAATTCACTATTTGCATTACATAGAACGATACGAAGACCATACAAGTGAGTGTTAGTCTTTTTTTCTTTTCTTTTTTTTTAAGGATACATTTATTTATTTGAAAGTTAAAGAAAGAGAGGGAGATACAGAAAGAGGTCTTATATCTGCTGGCTCACTCCCAAGTGGCCACAATAGCCATCTCTGAGCCAGGCCAATAGCTTCATCCAGGTCTCCCACATGGTTGGCAGGGGTCCAAGAACCTGGGCCATCTCCCATACTTTTTCCAGGCCATTACCGGGGAGCTGGATAGGAAGTGGAGCAGGCACAACACAAACCTGCACCCACAAGAGCATCACAGGCAGCAGCTTAACCCACTCTGCCACAGTGCCAGTTCCCTGGTCTTGTCTTTTCTTTTAAAAATGTGCAGGATTTTACTTGCAAAAGTAAATATGTGTGGCAGTGTATCTCTATGGGTTTGTTTGTGCTTCTTTGTTATTGCATTCTTAGAAATATGTGACAAGCTGGAAACAAACTACAGCTGGAGAGTTAGGAAATGAGTGTGTGGGAGTGTGCCATTCTTCCTTGGCTGCTGGCTGCTGGCCGCTGAGGATAGCATGTGTTGCCATTTTTGATAATTGCACGGGCGTCAAAGCCGCACACTTAATCCGTCTTGTGTTTATGTTTTCTTCCTCCAGTATTCCATGACATTTCTTTAAGATTTAAAAGGACACATATCAGGATGAAGAAGCAACCCAGAGGTAATGTGAAAAGCTCATGACTATTTGTTGAAGATAGAGTAGAGAACTTGTGGCAGTTTCATCCTTGCCTCCCGCCTCCGTTTTTGCTCACCTTCACTTAAACTCATCCTGAAAACACTGAAATGAAAAGTCCCAAGTTAAGCTTCAGAAGGATGAGGCTCCTGGGGAAATATGGAACAGTCGTGCTACACAGGCTCCCGTGAGCACAAGCGCCTTTCAGGGTGGTTCCAGGTGGGAGGAGCACAGTGTGGGGAACCGCCGCCAAGGAGTTCTCCCAGAGCATTCACTCGCTGACGCTGTCAGACGGCTCTTTGCCTATAGCGTACTCAGTACCAGCCACTCAGTGCTCATCACCAAGTATCGACTGGACAGCAGGCGAGCAGAGGGGCCCTTCCTGTCTGGTGGACGAGTAGAGACAGGGCTCAGGGTCACAGGGCTGTGGCATTCATGCCCAGTAGACTCTGGGTATAGGACTCTTAAATGTTCTGACTTCATAGAACTTTAAAATTCAAATGCCTGATACAAGCCATTCATTTTGTCACCAGAAAAAATATTGAGTTGAACAGTTAGACATCAGTCTTAGACCTGTGCTTCCTATGTGGTATCTGGGAGCCAGCGTGGCCACTGAGCACTTCAAATTGCTATTGAGAGAGATGCATAAGCATCAAATGCACATAAGATTTCAAAGACTTAGTGTGAAAAAAAGAACATAAAATATCTAAGAAATATTATTAAATTGAGTACATTTTAAAAAGTGGACCTGTTAGCTTGATAAAATCTATTACTAAAATTAATTTTACTTTAATTTTTAAAAAATGCATTCATGAGAACAATTTTAAATTGCATACAAATATAGAGCTACCATTTATGGCTCACTACATATATCTGTTGGACAGTGTTCATTTGCACTGAATGATATCTGAATGATTTTTGAACATCTGTAATTTTAATTTAATTGCGGGAGTTACTTTTTTGATCTATCATCTAATCAGAGTTGCATTTTTCAGGTTTATAGTTTAAAGCATTACGTATTGGGGTTGAATATCCTGATTTTGAAGCTTAAGCAGACATTTATAGACATTTCCTATATAAATATACAAGTAGACGTTTTCTGAGCCCTGTTCCTGTGCCTTTCGGTGAGGAGATAATAATTCTTCAAAAAGGGTGCCAAGTGGCAGATGCAAAAAACATCGTGTGTCTTGGTAAGCACATGATGTCTCACTTGCACTGCTGTACCCTGTGACTCTCCTGAGGGACATTCCCAGACGTCCCACCATGGAACGCTTCTTCCGTGGGTATGGGACCATATTCACTTTCTCACACAGCACTGCAGCGTGTCTCCTGTACCAGTCCACACACGTGCATCGATTTACCTTTTGTTTAACAAGAGTTGTTCTACATAGTCCCAGCCTGTATGTTAATGACCGTAGGACCGGGGTCACTGTTATTTGGCTCTTTGTGTATGTGCCAAACAGCAGCCACCATTCACGAGAGTCCCCCGCCGTCTGGTGCCTGGTATTCTACATACTTTCCCTTCATGCTTACCACAGCTCTGCCAAGAAGGGGTTACAGGAGGGGGTCTTGCCCAGGGTCATCCAGCGAGCAGCAGCAGAGAAGAGCCGCCTCCCAGGTCTTTCCAGAATCTGCCCTACACCCCTTTCTTGTGGGCCGCTCTCGGTGTGTGTGCAGCAGTGCCCATCTGCACATGGGTGCATGTGTGCACACGTGGACTCGGTTCTGTATGTGGGCAACTGCACACAGCAGAACAAGAAACGCCATTGTTAACTGCCTTTAGCTCCCCTCTGCAGTCCCCAGTGCTTGATCTGGCATAGCTATGGAGTCTCCAGTTAATTGGCTTTCAAATAGAAGGGACAGGTGTGGGTGAGAATATGGTATAAACTTGTATCCGTACAAGTGCTTTACACACAGATACTGAGTGATGAAGAATAATAGATCTGCTGAGTCTCACGTCTGGCAAATGACAATGTTAGAATCTGAACCTGGGGCCTCCTGCTCTCCGTCCCTCCCTGCCATGTTGGCGGAGATTGAGCTAGGCTCTGGGGATGCCATAGTTAACCAGCAGTGTCCTGGCCCTCAGGGAGCCTAGCTTCTACAGAGGAGATGCCACCCTGGGGTGGAGACATGCGAATGAGGCCTAGAAGGTGAGAGACAGCCAAGAAGCTGAGGGAGGTCTCAAACACAGAAGGCCAGCAGGAAGAGGGAGGTCAAGGAGGTGGGCAGGATTCAGGAATGGAGGGTTTAATTTAGAGAACAGTGAGAATGGAGGGCTTCAGTGGGGAGCGAAGTGCTTGGTGTCTGTTTTTAGAGCTCTTCTGGAGAGGGGATTCCAGGGGTTCAAGAGCAGGACAGGTGGCTGGAGGAGAGACCATCCACATGGTAGAGTCAGCAAGGAGAGGAGCAGGAGAGAATCCAGGAGAGGGGGTGTTACTGAAACCAGGAGCGTTTTCCGGGGGAGGAGGTGAACATCCCTGGAGTACAGACGAGCAGTCAAGGAGGGGAGCACAGGTGTCCCTGCGTCCTCAGGGATGGGGGCCTGGTGCCAGGGATTTTCAGGATCTGCTATGCCTGGGCACAGCCCTATTTGTTAGCCAACTGTGTTCAAGAGAATATCTGTATTATCTGTTTGATCCCTATAGCATTCCATTTAAATAAGTTGTCAAAGGTCACGCTGTGGGAAGTGGTGAAGCCAGAAGGTGAACCGGTTTCCCCAAACCCAGAGCGGAAGCCACATGGAAGCCAGTGGTGGGTGTCTCACTCGGTTCTCCCCTTTTTCCAGGGTACGGCCTCCGCTGCCACAGGGCCATCATCACCATCTGCCGGCTCATTGGCATTAAAGACATGTACGCCAAGGTCTCCGGGTCCGTCAACATGCTCAACCTCACCCGGGGCCTCTTCCAGGGGCTCTCCCGCCAGGTAACCTTGGCTCAGGGTCTGAAACAAGTGTGGCTGTGGTATGTGTTGAGACCCCCATGTTGCCGAGCCCCCTGCAGGACTGGGGCCTTCTTTGCCCTCTGTGGTTGCATCTGGTTCGTCTCATCCCCTGAAGAGTTAGTTAATGAAACCGGTACTCTGTGCGTGTTTGAAGCTTCAAAGTTTGATATTTCAAAGTTTTTAAAAAATTTATTTGAAAGGCAGAGAGAGAGAAAGATCTCCCCTCACTGGTTCACTCCCCAGACACCTACAATAACCAGAGCCGGGCCAGTCCAGAGCTGGGAGGCAGGAACTCAACCCAGTTCTCTCATGTGGGTGGCAGAGGCCTGGTGCCTCCTGGGGTGCACGTGAGCAGGAAGTTGGAATCCGATGGAGCAGGGTCTTGAACGCCGACACTCTGATGTGGAATGCGGGCTTCTGAAGTGTCATCTAAACAAACCATTGCGTCAAACATGCGCCCCACAAAATTCAGTATTTTTTAAAAGGTGGTTGTTCCAGTCTGCTGCTTCTCACAGAAAGAACACATACTTGTGGCAGAGCTCCAGCACTATGGAAACATAAAGTAGGAAGAGACAGGCCCTTCCTACTGTAGCCCTTTCAGTCAGGGGCGAGGGGAAAGCCCTCAGGGCACCTGCACGGCAGAAGCGGTCAGATCCCACGTTACCTGCGGAGCTGGTCCCCGCTGACATCTGAGTCGGTAGCGAGCTGTGAACATTGAATATGCCGCGTTGTCTCCCCTGACAGGTGGGAGCCCGGGGCTGCTGCCCAGCTTGCCCACCTCAGGCTGGGCCTGGCGCACGGTCAGTCGGTGGCAGAGGGAAGGACAGTGACTGTAGCCCCTTCCTGAGCAGCCCTTCCGCCTGCCCTGCAGGGGAGGCCTGTTCCTGGAGGCCTTCCCCAGGCTGGCTGACGTGTACAGAGTGTGATGGCTGTTTTTGAATGAAATGATGCCAGGAAAAATTTAACTACATGTCTCTAAAATAGAGAAATTCAAGAAAATACTAATCTAAAACACCCTTCAAAGCACTTCTGAATTCAAGCTTGTTGTTAGAGTTCTAACTGATGTATGTGACTAAGTTGTTAGTACGTATTTATGATACAGCAGATACGTTTTATGTGTTTTTTGTTTTGTTTTGCTTTTTGATGGTGCTTTGAGCCTTTTGATGTAACTACCGTGTATCGTCTCTTCTGAAATGCCGTGCTATGTGAGTGTTTGGCTTAGTGGTAGAGTTGCTGCTGGGGGTGCCATATCCCATGTCAGTGCCTGGTTTGCGTTCTGGCTTCTTCACTTTGATCATGTGTCCTGCTAATGCACATCCTGGGAGGCAGGAGATGATCGTTCAAGTCCTTGGGTGCCTGCCACCCACGTGGGAGACCCAGATTGAGTTGTGTTTCTCCTCACCACTCCTACTCAGGCTCAGCTATTTTGAGCCAGATCTCAGCCATCACTCTATTTCATGCACAGGTGCTTCAGTATGTATTGGTAAAAGATAAAGGTTACAAGGCACCCCCACGGTACTGTTACCATGCCAAAAATAGCTAACAGTAACGCAGTGTCACCGAATGTCTTATCAGTGTTTATGCAAACGATCTACTTATCAGATTTTAAAAATTCTACACTATTTGCAGCAAAGGTAAATATGTTGTAAGCTTTTGCTAATTTTTTTAGGTCTCTTAATCTGTGGTTTCCCTTATTTTTCTTGCAATTTTTTAAATTGAAAAAATCAGGTGGTTTATCCCAGAATTCCCAGCATGGTGCTGACTGAGTGCCTGCGGCGCCCCCAGTGTCTTCTCTCCCTGTTTCCCTGTCAGTTGGTGGGTAGATCTGAGGGCGTGGTGAAGGTAGCTCTAGGGGCTTGGTGACATTCATGCTCACTTTTGGACATAGCATGGCATGTAGTTAGGAGTTTGTAAGTTGAGAAATCAGAGGCCCAGGCCTTTGTCCATCCCAGGAGTGGGATGGGGAGGTAGGTCCGAGGCAATTCCACCCAAAGCAGTTACTGTGGTTGAGCCGCACAGTGCGTTGTCGGCGTCAGCTGAAGTGATATTGAGATTCCCGCGGGCTCTTCTCACCCTTACTGCTCATTGCCCCTGGCTGATTGAAGTTGCAGCTCTTCAAGTGTGGACGTACTTCCTAGACCTAACTGGTGTTCTCAATTCCATCTTGCCTAGGAAACGCATCAACAGCTGGCTGATAAGAAGGGTCTGCATGTTGTGGAGTTCCGGGAAGAATGTGGCCCTCTGCCCATTGTGGTCGCCTCCCCGCAGGGGGCCTTGAGAAAGGACCCAGAGCCCGAGGATGAGGTTCCAGACATCAAACTGGACTGGGAAGAAGTGAAGGCCGCACAGGAGCTGAAGCGCTCTGTGTGGTCGAATTTAAAGCGAGCTGCCACCTAGCCTCCTCCTGGCCTGTGTGCCAGCGCCAGTGCAGAGACTCAGCCTCTCACCCCTTGGCAGGGGGAGGGCATCGCTTACCTTAACTCCTCTGTTGAAAATAAATGTCTTTGGCTTATGGAGCACATGGTATATGCTAGTCAGTGTGATGGGAACTTTACGTGCATATCTCAGTTGAAAACTACTTTATATGTTCATTTAAACTAGCAAATTAGGGCTAATGGTCTGGCCATTCAATAATAATATATATCATTATTTACAATAATAATTATAGCTTGTATATATATATATGTATTTATATATATAAATATATATATAGCTTATATATATATATAAATACCAACTCATCCGAAATGAATAAATATTAACTGCATTTACAGAGCTGCTAAGTCGACTACATTGAGGAACTGCCGGACATTCCCCCGTGGCTGTGCCATTTTACGTTCCCACTGGTGGTGTGTGCGGCTGTCTCTAGCTCCTCTCCACGTGTTGCCGTCTCGGTCTGGAGTGCTGCCTCCTTGTGGTTTTGACTTGCATCGCCCTAATGGCTAATACTGTTAAGCATCTTTTCATTTGCTTTTTGGTTGTTTTGAGAAATTACTATTTGATCCTTTGCCCATCTTAAAAATTGGGCTATTTGTGTTATTAATGAGTTGCGGTGGTTATTCATATATCCTAGATGCAAGTCCCCTGTTCAATATATAGTCTGTAAAAGTCTCCTCCCATTCTGTGGAGTTCACTATTATTCTACATTTCTGCAGATTTTTTCATCCCCATCCATAGCCTCCTTTTGGGGCAGTGGTGACACACGTGTGAGTTCGGAAACAGCCCGCCAGCCCCTGCGGCTCTGCTGATTTTTTCCCATCTGTTTTCTGCTGTTGAGGTTCAGTAATTCTGCCGTTTTATCTTCACGTGCACAGTTCACCCTTTCCATTCTGCTCTGAGCCCCCCCCCCCCCGCCCCCCGTTCAGTATTTATGTATCAGCGATTGTGTGTTCAGTTCTAAGATTTCTGTTTGAGCTTTATGTCTTCATTTCCTTGCCGAGATTTTCTTTTCTATTATGATTTCAACAGTGAGTAATGGCTTGCTGCAGCCTCTTTCTGAGGGCTCCTTGAAGCCCTTGTCATACAGCTCAGACACCTGTCACCTTGGTGTTGATGCCCTTACATGTGTCGTCATGCACAGTGGAACTTCCCTGGCTCTCAGTGTGACAAGTGATTTTGGCATAGCTGGGATATTTTCATCATTATGAAATCTAGAAATTATTGGAACCTCTGAGCGGGCCTCTAAGTGCCTTGGTTGTAGAACAGTGTGCTGCCTAAGTGGCACGGTGGGTGGGGTCCAGGATCCCTGTTTCAGCTGCTCTCCAGACTTCCACTGGTACTGTTCTGCCTGGAGGTGGCAAGGGAGCCCCGGTGACGCACCAGGCTATGGAGAAGCCACGTCAGGCGGGATGGTGGTGAGAGTTCTCGGCCCGTGACATCATTAGGTGAGGAAGGGGCTCCATTTTTCCTCTGTCCTATTTTGCCAGAATAAGACGGTTGTTATCTAAAAGTGTTCTGTCTTGCTAGGTTTCCCTCCTCCCTTCCACATCTAACATACAGGAAGACAATGAACCTGAGAGAACAAAGGACAGTGATCCTTTTAAGGGAAACAAACTTCCCTTCTTAGTCCCTGGAGAATGTCTTGGCTCCGGGACCTGGTGGCCTGCCTGAGCTGACACGGAGTCAGGAGTCAAGGGCAGTCAAGGTGATGTGTGTTCACAGAACGCCTTAGACGAGAGCTGCACAGGGCAGTGGGATCTGCAGAGTTCCTGCAAGTGCTCGTTCCACACGAAGCTGCAGGGCCATGAGGAAAGTACCCGAGACGGGGAAACACGAGAAGGACATGGTGGAGCTGGAACGAGGGTCCGTGTTCAGGACCGTGGAAGACGTGACCCAGGTGACACAGAGTGCTGAGGAGCGTCTCACCCTAGTGGTGGAACTGAATGTAGCTCCTGCCCCAAGTCACAGTGCTTAAAAGCATGTCCACACTGGAACATAAGTGTGTCCAAATAACTGTTCTAGAACAATGATCAGTATAGGAATACATGTGGCCTGCACTGTGGTGTAGTGGGCTAAACCTCTGCCTATGGCGCCAGTATCCCCTATGGGCACTGCTGCCCATATGAGTCCCAGCTGCTCCTCTTCTGATCCAGCTCTCTGCTGTGCCCCAGGAAAGCAATAGAAGATGGCCCAAGTGCTTGGGCCCCTACAGTTTTGTGGGAGACCTGGAAGAAGCTCCTGGTTCCTGGCTTTGGATTGGTGCAGCTCCGGCCATTGCAGCCATTTGGGGAGTGAACAAGTAGACGGAAGACCTCTTTCTCCCTCTCTCCCTCTTTCTGTAACTACCTCTCAAATAAATGAAGGTTTGTTTTAAAACAAAAAAACAAAAAAAAAAAAACAGTAAAAAAAAAACAGTACTGGTTCTGACAGTACTGAACCAGTTATATGCCGTGTTTTGTCCTAAACAAATGTGCCTGATAAAGGTTAATTTACAAGTTAGACACAGGAAGAGATTAACAATAATAATAAAACAATTGTAACTATAGTGTAATAAAAGCTATTTAAAATTTATATCAATTGTGCATTTCTGAAGTGGTTTCTTAAATGTTTTTGGACTGCAGTTGGGAGTGGGTAACTAGGAACTAGCAAGCAAAATCATGGACAAGGAGGTGGCTGTTGTACTGAAAGAAGAGAATTGCCAAGTTGGAATTCTTTGCGTGCTGAAAATCACTTTCTAAAGTCAATGCAGAATGGAGGATTTTGCATAGAATCTGCAAGCATTTAATGAGCAGATTTGGCACTACACAGATCGTTAAATTCTTCAAGCAGAAGAATACAGATGGAAACCCAGACATGCACAGAGGAACGAAGAACACAGGCAACAGTAACTAGGTAGTCACCATTATACGCATAAAGGATTGCTTTTACCCTTTTGCCTAATTTAAATATCTAAAATGTAACTGACAGAGGGGGCATTTGGGT
Source organism: Lepus europaeus (assembly GCF_033115175.1). Lineage (NCBI taxonomy): Eukaryota > Metazoa > Chordata > Mammalia > Lagomorpha > Leporidae > Lepus > Lepus europaeus. Next base: position 85,777,771 of record NC_084839.1, on the reverse strand, counting down.
CGCAGTTCAGTTACCACTTGGAATTCCTGCATCCCATATTGCCTGGGTTCACATCCCAGCTTTTCTTCCAGTTCCAGCTTCCTGCTATTGTGCACCCTTGGGAGAAGCAGCAGGTGCTGGCTGAAATCCTGGGGAGACCTGGATGGAGTTCTGGGGGCCTGGCTTCAGTCTGGCTCAGCCCCGGCTATTGTGGCCATTTGGGAGCGGTCCAGCAGATGAATGTGTTCTCTCTCTGTCTGCCTCTCAAGTAGATGGAACACAGTGACAAAAGCAAGGCCCAGCTGTGTGCTTACAAGAGACCCGCTGCAACTGTCAAGACTAGTGGTGTTGGATTAAAAGTGGAAGGCTGGAATAATAAACCATGCTAACAGCAGTTAGTAGAATGCAGGAATGTGTGTGAGTATCATACACTGTAGATTTCAGGACAAAGTATTACAAGAGAGAAAGAGGGCCATTGTCTAAGAAAGGCTTAATTCATCAAGACTGCACAGCAATCCTAAACATTTAGGTGCCTAAAAATAGAGCTGCAAAACTCATGAAAATTTGGTAGAATTGCAGTGAAAAATACAGATCCATTATTAATCAGGCTTTAATATCCCTCTGTCAATAATTACTACAAACAGGAAGTTGGTAAGAAGAGGGAAGACTTGAACACCATCCAGCTTGGCCTGATTGGCGTTACAGGAGCTCCACCACCAATGACATCTTTACTGCTTTCAAAGGCTCACAGGATATTTTCCAAGGTGGACTGTGTTCTGGGCCATGAGACAAGTCTCAGTAAATGTAAAAGGATTCACATCAGAGAAAGCATATTTTCTGATCACACTGGGTTTGAATTAGAATATCTTGGAAAATTCAAGTATTTTGAAACTAAATGACATACTTCTAAGAAACTATGAGAAGCAGCCAAAATTAAAAGGGGAAATTAAAAACTGTCTTGAGTGGAATAGGCTTTAAAAGCTATAGTAACTGGGGCCGGCGCCATGGCTCAACAGGCTAACCTCCGCCTGCGGTGCCGGCACTCCAGGTTCTAGTCCTGGTTGGGGCGCCGGTTCTGTCCCGGTTGCTCCTCTTCCAGGCCAGCTCTCTGCTGTGGCCCAGGAGTGCAGTGGAGGATGGCCCAAGTGCTTGGGCCCTGCACCCACATGGGAGACCAGGAAGAAGCACCTGGCTCCTGGCTTTTATCAGTGCAGCGCACCGGCCATAGCGGCCATTTGGGGGTGAACCAAGGGAAGGAAGACCTTTCTCTCTGTCTCTCTCTCTCACTGTCTAACTCTGCCTATATAAGGAAAAAAAAAAAAAAGCTATAATAACTGACCGTGTACTGGCAGCAAGATAGATGCATAGCTCATTGGCAGGGAATAGAGTATAGAAATACCATACCCACCAGGAATGGTCAATTGTTTCAACTAGGATGCCAAGGAAATTTATTGAAGAAAAGTTGACAACAATTGATGTGGGGTGTCCATCTGCAAAAACAGGCTTTGCTCTGTATATCGTATCATGTATGTAAACCATCTGTTTCCTACACCCACTGTACAACCCCTAACTAAAATCCCCACAAGAAAACTTAGGAGCATATTTATGATCTTGATTTTGTGACCAAGATTTTCATTTCAAGTTAAGATTTCTTAGCTACTATCAAAGGCAAATCCATAAAATGGTTATAAATTGGGCTTTATCAAAATTAAGAATTACTTTACTGGGGACGGTGCTGTAGTGTAGCAGGTAAAACCGCTGCCTGCAGTGCCAGCATTTCACATGGGCACTGGTTCTAGTCCTGGCTGCTCCACTTCTGGTCCAGCTCTCTGCTAATGCATCTGGGAAAGCAGCAGAAGATGGCCCAAGTGCTTGGGCCCCTGTACCCACCTGGGAGATCTGGAGGAGGCTCCTGGCGCCTGGCTTTGGATGGGCCCAGCTCCGGCCATTGTGGCCATTTAGTCATGAACCAGCAGTGGGAAGATTTTCTCTCTCTCCCTCACTCCCTCCTTCCCTCCCTCCCTCTCCCTCTCTCTCTCTGCCTCTGAAACTCTGCCTTTCAAATAAATAAACAAATCTTTTTTTTTAAGAATTACTTTACTTCAAAAGACTTAAGTCTTTTTTTTTCTTTTTTTTTGACAGGCAGAGTGGACAGTGAGAGAGAGAGAGAGAGAGAGAAAGGTCTTCCTTTGCCGTTGGTTCACCCTCCAATGGCCGCCGTGGCCGGCGCGCTGCGGCCAGCACACCATGCTGATCAGAAGGGGCAACCGGGACAGAATCCGGCACTCCGACCAGGACTAGAACCCGGTGTGCCGGCGCCGCAGGCGGAGGATTAGCCTAGTGAGCCACGGCGCCGGCCAAAGATAAGTCTTCCCCACAGACTAGAGAGATCAGAACCTGGAGAGAATATTTGCAAAACATATCTAATATAGGAGGACTTGTATTCAGGAATTGTCAAAGCTTGTGGTTAGCAAACAACCAACCCAATTAAAAGTGGCAAAGGAGTTGGACACTTCACCAAATAAGATGTAGCGATGGCAGACAAGCACAGGAACATCTGCAGGGAAGGACAGGTAAATGCACTCAACAGGCAGAGCAGCTGGGACTCAGATGTGGCTGCTGGTGTCTCAGGCAGCTTCATCCACTGCTTAGAATTAGGGGCTGAGGCTGTGATGCCATGGGTTAAGGTGCCTGCCACTCTGGCTTCCCCCCTCAGAGAGCCACTTGAGTGGCCAATCCAGCTCCTTGCTAATGTGCCTAGGAAAGCATTGGAAGATGACCCAAGTGCTTGGGCCCTTGCCACCCATGTGGGAGTCCTGGATGGAGATCCAGGCCCCTGGCTTTGGCCTTGCCCATCCCTGCCTCTTGTGGCCATTTGGGGAGTCAATCAGTGGATGGAAGATCTCTTTCTATCTCCGGCTTTCCCTACCTGTGTGTCACTTTGCCTTTCAAATCAGTAAAATCTTTTTTTTTTTTAAAGAATGCCTAAAAATTGAACATTCTTACATCAGATGTTGGTGAAGATATGGGACAACCAACTTCATATTGCCAATGGGAATGTAAAATGGTACAGCCCAGAAAATAATTTGGTAGTTTCTTAAAATGTCAACACTATACTTGCTAATTATTTATTTACTTATTTTTAAAGATTTATTTATTTGAGAGACTGGTATGTAAGTGTTCATAGCAGCTTCATTTGTAGCAGATGAAACAATGCAAATATACATGAATGTGCGAATGGATACGCAAATTCTGGTATAGCCATGCGTGTTACAATGGATTACTACTGGGCAGTGAGAAGGAATGCATTGTTAATATACAACATAGATGAATCTCAAAATGTGAAAGAAGCCAGACAGAGAAGCGAGCACACGCTGTATGATTCCATTTATGTGAGATTCTAGAAAGTGCAAGCTAATTCATTTTAACAGAGCAGATCCTGCCTAAGGTGAGCGGGCGATAAGCGTGGGAAAGGGTTACCAAGAGGTCTGAGGCAACTTTGGGGTTGGCAGATATGTTTGTTATATTGGTTGTGATTTCACAGTACATACATGTGTCAAAGCTTACCAAAGCCTATACTTTAAGCATGCAGTTTGTTAAACTTCATTAAAACCATTTTAAAGTTACAGTTACAACCACCAGGGGGCAGGGAGAGCTCCCCACATAGCCTCTGGTATTGAATGTTGCAATGTAAAAATCGGGGATTCTAGTAGGAACCTCTCTTTCCTCGCCGTGAACTATTTTGCAGTTAGAGTCTTGCCTGCTAGATGGATGAACCATTCTTGTTTGAAATGGAGATGTGAGATCTTCAGGAGTGCCAAGTACCTACTAGCAACAAGGGTCACGCTGAGCTTTCAGTTTTGCACTACTAAGGTTGTCTTAGAGGAATCACATTCGCATCTCACTTTTCTTCCTCTCCTAAGCCGTGGCTGCTGGGCTGCAGGGGGGAACAACCACACACCAGGCGGTGGAGCCTTCCAGATGGGGGCCGTGGGGGAGCCGGGTTCCCCCTGGAGTCCAGAGAGAGGCTCCTCTCAGCAAAAGGCAAAACTGGTTGCAATGAGAACGCAGCCCCCAGCATACAGGACAGCCCCAGCTGGTCCTTTGGGGTGTGCTTGGGCTCAGCTCCTCAGGGACCCCGACCCCACCCCTGCCTGTCTCTGCCTAGCCACATCAAGGACCCCGAGATCTGCTCATTACGTGGATGTTGATTGAGAGCTTGACTCTTACCAAGAATATTGTCTGGTGTGAAATTGTGTCCTGCGACTCTGATTTTTTTTTTTTTTATACAATGAGCACGGTGATGGCTGGCATTTATTGAGCATTTAAACATGGTGTAGACAGTGTTGCAATCCACATCCGTACGGAAACCAAAGCCCTGGAGGGCCCAGATTCCCTGATTAAACCCCTTGCTCAAGGTGCCCGGGCAGGTTTGCAGGCGCGCCCGGGCTGCTGAGCGCTCCTGGCTCAGGTCCTCCATCCGCGGCTCTTTCTGCAGGTGCAGAGAGGGGAAGCCCCAGGGGTCGGGGAGCCCTGCGCAGCGCAGGGGTCTTGCACGGGGCAGGACAGTGGGCTGGGGGGAGTCTGGGCTGGCTCACTGCCGAAGCTGGAGGGGCTGTGCGGGGCGCAGGGACCGGGCGCTGGCCGAGGTGGGGGCACGGAGCCCCCGGGCTGGGAACCTGGATAGCTCCCGGCCAGGCGCCAGGTGCTTGATGGCCGCGGGCGCCCCGCAGACGGGGGTGCCCCTCCGGGGGCGACCAGGGGACAGGGGCGGAGCTCGGGCGGGAGTGGCTGTGGGGTGAACACGGCCTGCGGTGGGAAAACGCTGGAGCGCTTCCCGGGCCAGCACGGAGCACACCAGGGCCGCGGGCGGGGGTGGCGCAGACCGAACACGCCTCATTATTTTTTAAATAATGAGGTACAGGATCCAGTTTCTGCCACGTCGTCTTCCGCAAGTGGATGATAAAGAGAGCGCTGTGTGGCCTGCAGTGACCGCTGCTTCTCTTGGGTCCGCAGCCTCCCCATCTTTAAAACGAGGTCCCTGGGGCTGAGCGGGCGGCCTGGCAGTGTCAGGATTACGGGGCTCCAATCCTGACTCTCGCTGGCCGCGACAAATGGTCACAGGCCCCTCGCTGGAGGGACACCGGCTACCTGCCCTCACTTGTTTGGCTGCGGGGATTCCCTGGAGAGAGACCTGCCCCTCACCACCAGGGGGCGTCCGAGGAGGGTGCGGTGCGTGTGTGCCCGCAGAGCAGGGTCCTTTTATTTTTGTCTGTTCCCCGGGGAAAACAGCTCAATTCCTGCCCAGTCAACGCAGAGCAGGAGCTGTCCCTTTAAGAACACTAGAGCTACAATAGAATAAAGCGGCCAGGGTCTTCATTTTACAAATGCACCTGCCTGAAGAGAGTCAGCTCCCCAAGCCTCCGGTGAGCAGGTGCTCTTAAAGCCACCTCACCCTCCGGGCCAGGGAGAGCAGCCCAGAGCCAGTTCTTTCTGCCTCCTAAGGCCGAGCTGGGAGAAATCACGTGGGCAGGTGCCACGGAAACGGCCACCAGCACAGCCAAGGTCAATCAGAAACCATTCCGTGAGCTCAGGGAAGCCTTCAGGGTCTCTGTCCTGTCAAAGGGCTGTTGACTGTCACTCAGGCCCTTTGCTATTGTCAGGGCCACCATGGTGGTGGCGGTGGTGGTTAGAGGAGATCCCCAGCTGCCCAGGGCCAGCACTTCCCGACCCTGCCTCGTCCTCTGCTGTCCCCTCCTTGCCGAATGTTGTACTGTCCCTTCCACAGTCCCCAAGGGAATGCCAGCAGCCGTGTTTTTCCCAGTCTGGCTTAAATGCTTGGGGAGCACAGGTCCCCCCTGCAATCCCCAGCTGTCCTCCATACCTGCCCTGGGGGCTTTAGCCCCACCTCTAGGCTGGGGGTGGGGGCTGTGACCCAGCATCCAGGAGCCCTTGTCCTCTGCTCCCTCCCTCCTGCCATTCCGCCATCCATGCAGCCCCTTGGAGCTGACAGCCTGCAGCAGAGGGAGGGCCTGCTCCTGCCCACCCCTCCCTTCTTCCTGTTGAAACAGAGCCGATCTGAGATCTGAGCCGTGGCTTCGGAAGAAGCCGCTTCAAAGCACTGGAGCAGGGAAGGGGCCTTCCAGGGCCTGGAGGTGGAAGCGGGCCCGAGAACAAACAGCAAAACTTCTGAAAAGGGGAGCACGAGCTGTCATGTACCTTCGAGCAAAACAGGATGCTGGTTGGCAGGAGCCAGAACAAAGCCACCTGAAGTGTTCTTCAGAAACTGCGTAACTTAGAATCCCCCTGCTGCGGGGGTGAATATGGCTGTGAGAACAGGGGCTCCGAGGGTGTGAGAACAGGGGGCCCCAGGTGCATGGGGCTGTGAGAACAGGGGGCTCCGAGGGTCCAGGTGCATGGGGGTGTGAGAAGAGGGGACTCTGAGGCTTCAGGTACATGAGGTGTGAGAATACGGGGCTCCGAGGGTTCAGGTTCATGGGACTGTGAGAACAGGGGGCTCTGAGGGTTCAGGTGCATGGGGGGAGAGAACAGGGAGCCCCAAGGGTCCAGGTCCATGGGGTGTGAGAACAAGGGGCCCCAAGGGTCCAGGTGCATGGGGCTATGAGAACAGGAGCTCCAAGGGTTCAGGTGTGTGGGGGCTGTGAGAACAGGGGGCCCTGAGGGTCCAGGTGCATGGGGCTGTGAGAACAGGAGCTCCAAGGGTCCAGGTGCGTGGGGCTGTGAGAACAGGGGGCTCCGAGGGTCCAGGTGCATGGGGCTGTGAGAACAGGGGGCTCCGAGGGTCCAGGTGCATGCTGTCTTTTACCCTCACACACACCTGAGGTGCCTGTGCTTGCTCTCAAGAGATCAGGATTTCAGGGCTTCTTGTGCCCTTGGGACTCCCAGGAACAAAGTCTGCTCCTCCCAGCCAGGAGCCACGGGACCTCCAGCAGCCATTTGGATTTGAGCCTCTGAACCTGACCTTGTCCTTCAAATCCTCCTTCTGTTCCTGCTCACACCTAGGCACTGTGTCATGAGGTTGGCCACAAGGCTGGTCAGAGTTGACGGCTTGTTCACAGTGTCTTTGAGTCTGGCACAAGGCTTGAACCTTCCACTCAGAGTTGGACACACAGAGAAATCCCCTGAGAATCCAAGAGTCAGCCCCAAGTGTCAAGATGGAAGGGTCCCCTAGGCTAGGAGTCCTGGTGGCCTACCCCTTGCCCCAGGCAGTTCTGTGGTTAAAAGGCTCACCCCGTCCCCGTCCCAGGCCCTGAGCCCTCCTCTCTAAGGGAGCTCTCATTGTCACAGGCCAGGATGACTCAAGTCCTGGAGAGCGCCCCAGGCCAGCTGGTCAACCATGTGGGATGCCCAGTAGCCAGGGCAGCAGCCTCCCAGCTGCTCGTTAGCCCCACAGCCATGGCCCCCGTCCTAGGACTTCTCAGCTTGTCCAGCTATGAAGGTCCCTGCTTAATATTGAAAAGAAGTTCAGATTGGTCCCAAGACACATATTGGTAGGAGGTACAGTTTTGATGGACAGAGGAAAACAAAACCCGTGAAATTCTGCCGTGAGTTCAGCAGTGTTGTGAGGCAGGCACCACAAGCACACCCACACATATCTGAAAAGCAGCACCACAGAGCAGACGATGGGCACAGGCTCAGGGCTCGTGCCTGGGGCCCTCAGGGTCAAAGCCACAGGTTTTGAAACCAGAGCCGCCCAACTCTCCAGGGAGAGCTGGACTTGGCAGTGTACACAAAGACCTTCCTGCTTCATGGGGGCTAGACCAGACATTGGGGGCTGGCGATAAGTTCCAGGCTGCCCCTGTGGTCCCCAAGACCCCCATGTTAACACCGATGAGGCTGAGGCCAGCACCCTCTGGTACCTTCTGAATCAGCTGTTTCCAAACCTGGCTGTCCACAGGAGCCCTCCACAAAGCTTCTTAAGAATATAGAGTCTTGTATTCTCCCCTGGGCGACTAGACGCTGCCCAGGGCTCCATGGCTGTATGGTTTTAAAGGCAACACAGGATGTGAAAACTGTGTGAATTCTTTGTATGCATCCGAAAAGGTTAAATCCTCGATAAGTTCCGGCGCGTTTCACCATCATGGCAGTCCTGTTCCCCGGGGACTGCTGACGGTGGGCATGAGTGTTCCCAAATGAAGCTTTGCCTTCTGGGAGGTGAGGTTTCAAGACAGCGAGGGCTGGAGGCCAGGGCGCAGTATCTGTCCCACCACGCTGACAGCAGTTATAACAGCTCATCAACTTGCGACAATTGCATTCTACGATTAACACGACTATTTCAGCTATTGTTCTCAACGTGCACGCCAAGGGGCAGTTGGTGTGGCTGTTGGCAGCCATGGTCTTTGTCAGTACTGCTGGGTGAGGGCTCCGTGGGGGCCAGAGGGGAGAGAGTGAGGGAGAGAGAGAGAGAGGGAGGGAGAGAGAGAGAGAGAGAGAGAGGTCTTCCATCTGTTGGTTCACTCCCCAGATGGTTGCAATGGCCAGTGCTGTGCTGATCCAAAGCCAGCAGCCAGGAGCCAGGAGCTTCTTCCTGGTCACCCATGCAGGTGCAGGGGTCCAAGCACTTGGTCCATTTTCTACTGCTTTTCCAGGCCATAGCAGAGAGCTGGATCGGAAGTGGAGCAGCCGGGACTCGAACCAGTGCTCATATGGGATGCCAGCACTGCAGGTGGCAGCTTTACTTGCTAAGCCACAGCGCCGGCCCCCGTCAGGTGCTTTTCTGTGTCCTCTTGCTTGATCCTCACAGCAGCCCCAAGAAGTGAACACGGCGGAGGAGGAAACAAGAACAGCGCAAGTCACTGCCCACTGTTAGTAGCTGGTAAGTGGAGGGGCTGAGGGTCTCAGCCCAGGCTGCGCTACCAGCCAAATAAAATAATGTAAAAGTATTTTCTCTCTCTCTCTTTTTTTATTTTTTGACAGGCAGAGTGGACAGTGAGAGAGAGAGACAGAGAGAAAGGTCTTCCTTTACTGTTGGTTCACCCTCCAATGACCACTGCGGCCGGCGCACCGCGTTGATCCAAAGCCAGAAGCCAGGTGCTTCCTCCTGGTCTCCCATGTGGGTGCAGGGCCCAAGCACTTGGGCCATCCTCCACTGCCTTCCCAGGCCACAGCAGAGAGTTGGATTGGAAGAGGGGCAACCGGGACAGAATCCAGCACCCCGACCGGGACTAGAACCCGGTGTGCCGGCACCGCAAGGCAGAGGATTAGCCTAGTGAGCCACAGTGCTGGCCGGGTATTTTTGCTATAGTGACAAAAAGCCAATACAGAAAGGGTCCACCTCATTGTTTTGGATGTGGATATCCAGTTATCCCAACACCATTTGTTGAAAAGACTCTTCTTTCCCAGTTCGGAGGGTTGGCAGCCTTGTCCAAAATCACCTGGCCAGGGGCAAGCATCGCGGCACAGCAGGAAGTGCATTGCATTTTGTTGCATATTTTGTTAAATGTGGTCGTAGTCAAGTGATCGATCTCCTTCCTCGTGCCTTTGGCTCTGGGAGTTTGTGCCGCATTTCCACGACACAGACACATTCTTCGTGTTCTACTAATACCATAAAAATACTTTTACAGTGGCCGGCACTGCTGAGCTGAACAAGGTGAGTGTGTAACCTGACAGGGGGACAGAGGGCAGAGGGGACAGCGGAGGGGAGGGCTGACTTCTCATCCCCCACGGTGAGGTCCGCAAAGAAAACCCAAGCCTGGAAAGCCCACACTCTTCAGTGTAGCTTTGTTGTTCAGCTCAGTCGACGAGCCACAGGAGGACGGAGGACGCCTGTGGGGGCAGGCGGGACAGAGCCATGGCGTGACCGTGCCAAGGGGTGTAGCTGGGAAGGGCAGACTGGGGCGGGGTTGGTGCAGGCAGGCTGACGTTCTGGTGTGGTTTGATTTGATGGGAGCTTTCTGTCTGTTGGTGTTTGGGTGGCGATGGTGGCAGCCGTGCCGTCTTCTGGGAGGCAGAGATGTGAGCCCAGCGGTTCTTCCTTGTCTGCAGCATGCGTTCCAGGAACCCCAGTGGGTGCCTGAAACCACGGCTCATACCACATCCCACACAGGCTGTGTTTTCCTATACCCCCCCACACAAGTGTAATGCCTTCTTCATCTTTTTTTAAAAAAAGACTTATTTATTTATTTATGTAAAAGGGGAGGGGGGGAAGAGAGAGAGAGAGAGGAGAGAGAGACACTCTTCCTTCTACTGGTTCACTCCCCAAATGATCACAATACCCAGGGCTGGGCCAGGCTGAAGCCAGGAGCCTGGAACTCCATCCAGGTCTCCCACGTGGGTGGCAGGGGTCTAAGCACTTGGGCCATCTTCCACTTTCCCAGGTGCATCAGTAGGGAGCTGGATTGGAAGCAGAGCAGCTGGCATTCAAATTAGTGCTGCAATATGACTGTAGCGGCTTAACCTGCGGCACCGCAAGGCCAGGCCTGCCTTTTCCATCGGAACTGAACGCGGCACCGCAACTTTGGCAGTCTGAGGTGCGACAGCAAAGCCAGCATGGTTTTGCCCCTGCCCCTGCCTCCTTCACAATTTCACAAGCAGAAGACGAATTCTTCGGGAGCTCTTAGCCACCCAGACGTGGGTTTGTTTCTTTCCGTATTAGATTTCCTTACACCGCTCCACTTTACCACTTCTGTTTGGTATTTGTGAATTGCCAGCATTAGGACTCACATGATTTGGGGCCATTATTGAGTAAAATAAGCCTTGCTTGAACACAAGCACTGCTGTAGCACAATTTGAATGGAGAGGGGACTGAGTGACGGGCTTGGTGGCATCTACAGCCTGGACCTGCTGCACCAAGGCATGGCTGGTGTCCCAGCCAGAATACAGGGGTGGTGTGAGAGTCATCAAGCCGAATAGCGTGCAACTTAAAACTTAGGGGTTGGCCGGCGCCGTGGCTTAACAGGCTAATCCTCCGCCTTGCGGCGCCGGCATACCGGGTTCTAGTCCCGGTTGGGGTGCCGGATTCTATCCCGGTTGCCCCTCTTCCAGGCCAGCTCTCTGCTTTGGCCCGGGGGTGCAGTGGAGGATGGCCCAAGTGCTTGGGCCCTGCACCCGCATGGGAGACCAGGAGAAACACCTGGCTCCTGGCTTCGGATCAGCGAGATGCGCCGGCCGCAGCGGCCATTGGAGGGTGAACCAACAGTAAAGGAAGACCTTTCTCTCTGTCTCTCTCTCTCTCTCACTATCCACTCTGCCTGTCAAAAAAAAAAAAAAAAAATGAATACTTAAAAAAAAAAAAAAAACTTAGGGGTTGCTTATTTCTAGAATTTTCCATGGGATCGTTTTGGACCCTGGATGACTGTGGATAACTGAAACCTTGGTAAGAGAAGCCACGCATTAGGGTTGGAAAGACCCAGCAGGGAGCAGAGCCGCCACTAGGGACTGGGAGTGAAGTGGGGGGTACATGGGGTCAAGGTCAGGGAGTAGTGGAGCATTGGCTTTGGGCAGGTGAGGGACTGAAGGTGACCAGGAAGAGTGAGGTGTATTTGAGGGCGAGGGGGCCCAGGAGGGGCCGAGGCAATGGGGAGACCCCTCTATTAGGCAGCCTCTTTTATTTTACTAACAAGATTTTATTTATTTATTTATTTGAGAGGCAGAGTTACAGACAAAGAGAGAGGGAGAGAGAGAGAGAGGTCTTCCATCCTCTGGTTCACTCCCCAATTGGCCGCAATGATCAGAGCTCAGCTGATTTGAAGCCAGGAGCCAGGAGCGTCTTCCGGATCTCCCACGTGGGTGCAGGGGCCCAAGCACTTGGACCATCTTCTACTGCTTTCCCAGGCCATAGCAGAGAGCTGGATTGGAAGTGGAGCAGCCAGGACTAGAACTGGCACCCATATGGGATGCCAGCACCACAGATGGAAGCTTAGCCCACCATGCCACAGCGCTGACCCTAGGCAGCCTCTTTTTAAAAAGAGATTTACTTTTTATTTTTTAGAAGTGGAGGGTTGAGGTTCCTCACTGTGCCAAGAGGGGGTGCCCAGGAGGGGCTGAGGAGCTGGTGAGTTTCAGGAGCTCACTGAGGCCCTGCTGGGGTTGGAGGCAGGGAAAGACAGGTGCATCAGCTGAGAGAGAGCGAGAGGGAGAGTGAGAGGGAGAGCGAGAGCGAGAGGGAGAGTGAGAGAGCTCTCCTTGACCAGGGAGGAAGGAAGGGTCCCTGTGCCTGCCTTCTGGGCGGGTGGCTTTATGGGAAGGTGGAGGTCCCCAGGGAGCCAAGGCCATCTAGAAATCAGGACGGCAAGCCCACAGGTGCAGGCCGGTGGTGCCCAGGAAAGGCAGGGGCTCCAAGGCAGGTCTCAGCCACTCTGCAGTGGCATGAGCTGGACTTGACTCCATCTCCAACAGCCTTCCTCCTGCACACAGCATGGCCCGTACAACAGCCGTGCCTCCCCAGCCAGCAGCCCCAGTCCTATGCAGAGCACACCAGCCCCTGGGGACCCTGTGCCGAGAACAGGAGGGAGCGCTGTCCCGCAGGTCTGACCACCCCTGGGATCCCCCTCCTGCGCCTCCCTGGCAGGTGACACAGAAGCCCCCTGCCCCTTCCGTTACAGCGAGGTGCTGAGCTCCCTGGGGGAGACCCACTGCGGGGGCGGGTGCCTTTCCCCTGCCAGCCCCCGCCCGGGTTTGTGGGGTGAAGGGCAGAGCAGGCCATATCGGAGCATCTGGCGTCCGGGGCTGGCTTGGCTGGGCACGCTGTCTCAGTGTGCATTCCTGTCATTGTTTGCCGGAGGTGGGGCACGCCCCGATTGTAGATGCGAGAAGGCTATGAAAATATGCTGTGTGTCCACCTGCACTTTCCCCACAGGCCATCCCTTCCTGGCTCTGGGGACAGACATGAGTCACGGAGGGGCCCTCAAGGCCAGGTCACTTCTCCCTCCCTCTGCCACAGCGGCTCCTGGGTGCCACGTAGAGCCCCCTCCATCCCTCATACTGTCCTATGGGGTGGCGATGGGTGAGCATCGGCGGGGACCTGGGATGGATGTCTGCTTGGGAGGTGCTGGCATCAGAGAGGTGGGGTGGAGGGGCTGGGGGCTTCCAGTCTCCAGGATGGGGAGTGGATACCCAGGTGCGGGGACGGGACAGGTGTAGGGGGAGGTGGCATGTGGGCTGGGCAGTACCTGATCATCATCAGTAACTTTCTCGATGCCGGTGCTGTGACCTCGAGGCTGCTGCCTGGTTTGTGACTGACACTGGGGACGGCCACTGGTGGGTGCATGTCCTGTATGCCCCGCCCCCAACCAGATTGTCCCCATCTCTGATGCCAGAATCGGAGGCCACAAGGGCCAGCTTCCCAGGGAGCAGCAGACTTGGAAGTTGTGTGCAGCAGGGCTCCATGGACTCCCTGCGGCCGCTTGCCCTGTCGTCAGTGTGGGTTGCTGTCGCTCTAATTCAGCGCCTGCCTCCCTCTTCTGCCCCAGCGCAGAAGCTGTGGCACAGCCTCAAAGAGGAGGCAGCAGGGACAGGAAGAGGAGGGAGGCAGCCGGCACAGAGGGTTCCCAGGGGCGCCTGGGGCTGAGTTGTGAACCTGCCTGGCGCTTTGGAAGAGTCTTATTGGCTGGGGCCCCGATTTCTTCATTGTACGTTCCCTGGTCCTGCCCAGCACCCCGTCTCCCAGTGAACGGGGTGCCAGGTCCCGAGACCTCGACCTGCTGGGGCCCTCACGCAGCTCCTCACTTGGTAGTGGTCAGAGGGCTTTGGCAGGAACTGACTCCTTTCTCAAGGGCTGAAGTCTGGCTCCCAGTGGGACTATTTTAAGCTGTCATGGTCGATTGAACAGTCAGTTCTGTGGGGGAAAAGCGGCCGTATCAATCCAGGTTTATGACAGGATGTCAGGAACATGGTTAATGAATAAATACAGGGTGAACTATCATCTGCCCAGCCTGGAAGCTTCAGGATCATTCTAGACCATTCCTTCCTTCATTCCCTTGATGCTAACCACAGCTGGAACTTTCTGAGCTCTCCTTGGTCTCAGGGTCTTACCTGAGCCAAGTTCTCAAATGCTCCCAACAAATTATGCAGCAAGATTCATTGGGAATACTTCACAAAGCTCATGGGAAATAGAATTAGAAGCTAAGTTTATTTGGGCACAAACCAATGTGAAATTCATGCGTACGAGGGGTCTTCCAAAACTTCATGGAAAATGCATATTTTGAGAAAACTATGCATGGATTTTAAAATGTTTGGCACCAAAATAAAGCTATCTTTTAATTCCATTTTTTCCCCGTGATGTTTTGGAAATCCCCTTGAATAGTCTTATTCTGCAAACTGGGAACAGGGGCTAAGGGAGAGCCACACACTGAGCGGGGCTTGGGGACCCATGCCCTTGGCCACTCCCTGCCCCTGGCTCTCTGCTCACTGGTCAGGTCCACCCTGTCCAGGCAGCCTGCCCAGGCCCGCAGGATCTCTCAGCTGGACACGTGCCCCATGCAAGCTGTGGGTCTGCCCTCAGGAGTACCCAGGGCCTTGTAAGCTCCCGAGACCCCTGCCCCCACTCCCAACCCGACTTACACCTGGGCTGGAGCACCCTCGCTCTGCCTAGGGAGGCCCCTCCAGACGTCCCTGGCCACCGCCACCATCTCTGACACCCTCCTGGGCCGGCTGGGCTCTGAGACACCCCCCCCTACACACACACTGTTCGGAGCCTCAGAATCGGTCAAGTCGGCACGGCGGCTGTGAGAAATCGCTGGCCCATCTGTGCCTCCTGCTCCCAGGGGACAGGGATCCTGTCGTGGGGGGACGTGGGGAATGATGGTAAACAGAGGGGTCCCTGCAACCAGAGCACTGGAACGGGGATCCACGCCTTCTTGCTGTGTGATCTTGGGTAAATTACCTAACCCTCTGTGATTTATGTTCCTAATCTGTAGCCCACGAAAAATTGTCATGAGCGTTGAGGGAAGCGAAGTGCTTCCACAGCACCCGGCGCCCGGTTCTCACCCCTGGCAGGTGCCTGTTGAGCCTGCGTCACTGCAGGACGTCCCAGGAAGGGGCCCCCTGTGCCTCTGAGACCTCTCTAGGCACCATCTAGAGGGCCTGGCACTGTGATTTTACTCATGGAAGAAGAGAAAGGTCCCAGCAGGAACCCCAGTGTCTGCTTGCAGCACCCTGGTTCTTAGAAGCTGCTGTGACCTCGCGTGATGACCCAAGAACAAAGGCCATCGAGTCACATGGAGAGTGGGCAAAATCACTTTAAATCTGTTTTTCCAAATCACGCTACTTTCAATGCCCTGGGCGGATGCCCACGTGTGCAGGGACACTCAGCCCGGCCAGAGGCGCTCTGTCCCCTTCAAAGGCCTCATTGTGACCCCACACCGGCCCCATTTGATTCCTGGAACAACAGGCCCTTGTGTAGGCCTGAAGGCCGGCCCGCTCCAGCCCACGGCTGGCAGTGCGAGCCCTTTGCTGTCTCTTTAAGGTCAGCAGCGTAAGATGCCCTGACGTCTCCTGTTTGGGCGGCTTTGCTGAACCAGCCCCACAACATGCAGGGTTCTTTTTTCTTCTTCTTTTTTTTTAAATCTTATTTACTTGAAATATAGACACAGAAAAAGAAAGAGATTTTACACCTCTTGATTCACTCCCCAGAAGTGCACAAAATCCAGGGTTAAGCCAGGCTAAACCCAGGAGCTTGGAACTAAATCTGGGTCTCAGATCATGTGGGTAGCAGAAACCCAACTTCTCCACCTTCTCCTCCTCCCCCTCCCCCTCCCCCTCCTCTTCCTCCTCCCCCTCCTCCTCCTCCTCCTCCTCCTCCTCGTCCTTCTAAGATTTATTCTATCCATTTGAAAGAGTTCCAGAGGGAGAGACAGAGGTCTTCCATCTGCTGGTTCACTCCCCAAATGGCTGCAATGGCCGGAGCTGAGCCGATCAGGAGCCAGGAGCTTCCTCCAGGTCTCCCACGTGAGTGCAGGTGCCCAAAGATTTGGGCCATCCTCCGCTGCCCTCCCAGGTGCATTAGCAGGGAGCTGGATCAGCAGTGGAGCAACTGGGACCCAAACTAGTGCCTATGTGGGATGCTGGTGCTGCAGGCCGGGGCTTTAACCCACTGTGCCACAGCGCCAGCCCCAACCTGCAGAGTTCTTAAGGAGCTGCTTTGTAGAATTTGGTTCTAGAAAACAGAGGAAGCTGGGTTCCCCTAGACTGTGCAGTCCCGTGGGATAGATCCCCCCTGGGACCCCCCAGAACCCCCTGGGGATATAGATCACAGACAACCATCTCCCCTGTCACTCTGCCCCGTGTGGGGAGGGCCCCCAGGAGGTGTCCCCAAGCCCCGCGAGGTAAGGGTGTCCCAGCGCATAAAGGCACAGGTGAGCATCTCCATGAACCCTGGTTGGCTTTCACCCATGCTTGTCTTTCCCTGTCTGCCCTGCCACGAGGCACACACCCAGCCACGTAGCTGTCCACAGCAGTCCCAAGTACCCGTGGGGCTGCCCCTGAGGCTACAGAAGGCAGCAGGGACAGGATGGACTCCCCGTCACTGTCAGCTCCAAGCCGTGGAGTACCTGCTCCAAACGCCTGGCTGCACCCCCTGAAGGCTCCTGCGGCTGGTCTCTCTCTAGGACACGCTCCGCTCCCTCTCATTTCCCCAGAGGCCAGAGGCCAGACCTGCGGGAGGCCAGGTGGGCTGGAGCTGCCCTGGGGCAGGGGGCGCCACCTGCTCACACAGCCCATGTTCCACAGCACTGGCCCTGGGCCCCTCCTGGCACCTGGCTGGGTGCTCAGTGCTCATCTGTGGCCACGGCTGATTGGGGGAGGGGAAGCCCTTAGCAGTCACCCCGCGTGTCAGTTCCGAGGGGGCAGTCCTTTCCCCAGGGGGCGGGGGTGACAGTGGGGTGGCCGGAGTGGTTTGGTCAGCTTTGCAAGCTTTGGCTGTTGGCCACAGCATGGGCGTCAGCTTCTTCTTACTCATGTCTCAGGCCTGTGGAAGGATTTCAGTCTTTTGTCCCATGTGTTTCAACACACCCTGTTCTTCACTTTATTTGCCAAGTATATGCTGGATGGGGTGGCCTTTGGCTCTGGGGTTGCAAGGTGGAACCCAGGAGCTACCTGACCTGGCACTGTGGTGGCTTAGCACCGGCTCAGCGCAGCTGGTCCCCTCCTTGTAAGACAACAAGTCCAGTACCCGCACTGGCCATGTGGTCTATTGCAGGCTTGCTGGTGCTCTGGGACTGTCCCCTGGACCTGGAGGCCCCTGTCCAGGGGCGTTACATCCACCAGTCTCACTGTCAGGTCCCAAGATGCTGGGGGTCAGATCGGAGCACGGTTCTAAGACAGAGTGACCTGGCCCCAGGGCTGGCTCTGCTCCCACCAGCTGCAGGTGGTGGCCCCTGGGTGGATGGCAGGAGGCTCCATCTATGTAGACACTTCAAAAAGTTTGTGGAAAATGCAATCAGAAGATTAGTTTATCTTGGTGTAAAAAGTTTTAACATTCATTCATAGTTTTTTCATAATTTGCGTCTTTCACGAGCTCTTTGAAGACCCCTCATAGGCATGGTTTTCACATATTTCACTACAATAATTTTTTAAAAAGATTTATTGATTTATTTAAAAGGCAGAGTTACAGAGAGAGAGGGGGAGAGACACAGAGAGAGACCGAGAGAGCTTCCATCCGCTGGTTCACTTCCAAAATGGCTGCAATGGTCAGAACTGGGCTAGGCCAAAGTTTGAGCCAGGAACTCCATTTGGGTCTCCCACATGGGTGCAGCGACCCAAGTACTTGGGCGATGTTCCACTGCTTCCCTAGGCCATTAGCAGGGAGCTGGATCGGAAGTGGAACAGCCAGGACTTGAACCAGCACCCATGTGGGATGTCGGCATCCCGGGGGGGGGGGGGGGGGGTTAACCTGCGGCGCCACAGCACTGGCCTCTAAGCTTATCTTTTAAATTTATTTTCCACCAACTTTTTGAGGCACCCTTGTACTTCGCAGTGTCTGGTCCGGGGCAAGAACGCCACAGATGGCAAGCAAGATGACCACACATGTGTGAATTGGGTTTTTTTTTTTCTTAATATTTTATTTATTTATTTCAAAGGCAGAGTTACAGAGAGAGAGAGAGAGAGGGAAATACAGTGGAAAGAGATCTTCCATCCCCGGGTTCATTCCCCAAGTGGCTACAATTGCTCGGAATTCCGCCTGGGTCTCCCACATGGGCCCAAATATTTGAGCCATCTTCTGCTGCTTTCCTAAGCACATTAGTAGGGAGATGGATGGGAAGTGGAGCAGCTGGGACTTGATTCTGTGCTCCTATGGGATGCTGGTGTCGCAGGCGGTAGCTTAATCTGTTGTGCTGTAACATAGCCCCAAATTGGGTCTTTTTTTTTTTTTTTTTAAATATTTATTTCAAAGGCAGAGTTACATAGAGGAAGAGGCAGAGACAGAGAGAGGGAGAGAGGTCTTCCATCTGCTGGTTCACTCCCCAGACGGCTGCAATGGCCAGAGCTGCGCCAATCAGAAGCCAGGAGCCAGGAGCCAGGAGCTTCTTCCCAGTCTCCCATGCAGGTGCGGGGCCCAAGGACTTGGGCCATCTTCTACTGCTTTCCCAGGCCATAGCAGAGAGCTGGATTGGAAGTGGAACAGCCAGGACTTGAACCGGTGCCCATTGGGATGCCTTCACTGCAAGTGGTGGCTTTACCCGCTACACCACACACCGGCCCCCAAATTGTGTCTTTTGTGCAGTTGTATTTGGAAGTTGCTGCTGCCTGACCTCTAATCCAACTGAGGGCCACCAAGCAGGGTCTAAGGAACGTGCAGCTGTGTTTAGGGTGGCCCTAAGGTATGTCCCTGTGGCGGCCTCCTCTGGCATGAGACACAGAGGCAAAGAGGGTCAGCTACCATCTCCCCTCCTAGAGAAACCAGGGCCCCATGGGCCGAGCACACAGAAGGTACTCAGCCGGCCCCAAGCCTCTGCAGTCCGAGTCCCTGTTGGCTACTGCCCAGCAGGCTCCTCAAGCACCCCCCAGTCCCAGCCCTTTCCCCCCAGACACCAGGACTCCTGGAGGAGCAGTGACCTGCGCAGGCAGCGCTGCCCGTCTGCGTGCACTCGCACCTGCTAACGTGAAGCAGCTGAGCGCTGGGACGCAGGAGCAAGGGAGCTGGACAGGGTGGGCAGCAGGGACAGCAAAACTGGGAAAGGGCGTTTTTGAAAGCGTGTGTGTGTGTGTGAAACCTTGCTTATCCCATTGCAAACAGGGGTACAAGTCAAACGTGAAACGAAACTACATTTCAAATGCCACCCCTGAAACAAGGAATAGGAAAGTTGCGTCAGAGAATCATTTGGAAAGATTTTGATGACGAAACGTTCTATAGTTAGATCAGTTGGCACATGGAAGAGAGAAAATGAGAAAGATCATATAAAAGTGTTTTTTAAGGAAATTTAAAGAAATTTTTTGTTTAAGCTTTTTTAAAAAAATTATTTGAGAGGCAGAGTGAGTGAGAAGGGAAGGGGAGAGAAGGGGAGAGGAGGAGAGGGGAGGAGAGGGGAGGAGGGGGAGGAGGGGGAGGAGGGGAGGGGAGGGAAGGGGAAGAGAAGGG
This sequence comes from Lepus europaeus, assembly GCF_033115175.1. NCBI lineage: Eukaryota > Metazoa > Chordata > Mammalia > Lagomorpha > Leporidae > Lepus > Lepus europaeus. The sequence continues at coordinate 85,758,258 of NC_084839.1, read as the reverse complement.
GAGAGGAGGGGAGAGGAGAGGAAGGAGAGAAGAGGGGAGGAGGAGGAGGAGGGGAGGGGAGTAAAGGAGAGGGGAGGAGAGGGGAGGGGAGGGGAGAGATCTTCTGTCTGGTTTATTCCCCAAACATCCACAGTGGCTGGAACTGGGCCAGGACTGAAGTCAGGGGCAGGGAGATCGGCGCTGAACCCAGGCCTTCACGCGGGTGGCAGGAACCCAGCTCCTGGAGTCCTGTGGCTGCCTCCCAGATCTGCACGGGCAGGGAGCCGCCATCAGGACCAGGAGCTCCAGCTCTGATATGGGACCCAGGCACCACACACTTGTCCCCAGAATTTCAAAACCTTGAGAAACCACCTGCTTTCTAGTTCCTTTTTTCTTTCTCTGGTGGTGGCGGTAGAAACGAGCCTCATTGTCATTGTGCTGCTCGACGTGTTGCTGTAACGTGATGGGGGCAGCTTTGAGTTTTGTTGAAAACAATGAGACATCCCTTAGTCTGTTGATTTCCGATTTTGATAAACATGTCACGGACTTCCTATCATTTCTTACTTTGTCATGATAAAGCTCAAACAAACCTTTTGCTGAAGGTTTACGATAGAATTTGGGCTGTTCCCTAAAAGTGGCTGAATCCTGGTACCGATGGCCCTGGGCACATACAAGACCCCCGAACAAGATCCAGTTTAGTCACGGGACCCCTCTGCAAGCGGGAAGGGGAGTGGCATGTGGACCCGGGAAACCCTCTGCCCGAGCCTTGAATTTCTGCTCTCCTGGCCGCTAGCGTCAGGTGGCCAGCTTCCGCCAATGCATCTCCATTGCTCTTTGGGGCACCAGGTCTGGGGTCCCCTCTTTGCAAGGCCATTAGCTTGTCCAAGCCAGGGATAAAGGAGCACATCACACCGGGGCAGTTGGGCTTTCCCGATTGCTGACTTAGCACGTTTCTTCCTCACCATCCTGTCTCCTTGCAACCCGGCATCTCACCCCAGACAAAGCACTGCCTTCCCTTTCACTGTGTGGTTGGGTCCCTTTCCTCTCCTCCAGAGTGGCCCCAAGAGGCTCAGAATCAGCTGAGTATGCAATGGCTGAGTAGTATGCACAATGCCGACGCCGCAGAGCACAGAGCACCATGCCCAGAGCAGTGAGGCTGAGAGTGGGCCCAGGGCTGGCAGGAGGAGAGGCGGCAGCTGGCCTAGGGGAGGCAGCTCGGAGGGTGGGCTCCCTTGGCCCTAGTGCCCCCAGTGTGCACGACGCCCCTGGAACTGCCACTTGGTGCTGCCTGTTGAGATTCAGGTCAAGTGAACGGGGTTCCTTGGAGAGAAGGCTGACATGATGGTGTCCCTGTCACCTGGCAATTATACAAAGCCCAAAAGCACCCAGAGCCGTGAGGAACACAAAGGCACTTTATGAAGGGTTTCAAAGGGTTATCGTCTTCCACTGCGGACATCTGGAAGTGTCTGGTGGGTGGGTTTTAGTCCCCGTGACGCACAGACTATCCGTGAAGACCAGGAAACAGGCCCCAAGAGGAGGTGCCCAGAAGATCCCGTGGAAAACGCCAATGGGCCATCTGAGATCTGGTCCGGGGTCAGCGGGGAACCCTGGCTTCCTCCACGGATCACAGTCCCCACTCCCCACCCCCCACCCCGGGGCCTCTTTCACAAACAGCAAGTGGCCCTAGAAAGACAAGCTCAGTACTTGGAGGTTAAACTTAGCAAGCCCCCGACCCCTGAAGGCAAGCCACATGGGAGAGTAAACATGACACCCGCAAGAAACAGAGCGGGGTGTGTGTGTGTGTGTGTGTGTGTGTTTTCTGTTTTCCACTGTCGGGAGCACTTCTGCATTGCAAAATGTTACGCTGGAAGGTGGGCCGCTCAGCTAACACCGGCTGGCTTTTCAGCTCAGGTGCTTCTGCTGCTCTACGACGCCTTCCATCGGATCAGAGAAAACACAGCATGGACCACGTAGAGCAGAGTGGCCACGTAGGAGAACACCTGGAAACAAGAGAAGGGCTCTTTAAGGGGAGTGCGTGGGGAGAGGTCTTCCGCTGCTTCGCTATCCCCAGACACTGCGACGTCCACGGCTGGGCCAGGCCAAAGCCAGGAGCCAGGAACTCCATCCAAGCCTCTGACAGGGGTGATAGGGACCCAAGTACTTGAGTTGTCAGCTGCTGCCTCCCAGGGTGTGCATCGGCAGGGAGCACACTTGGAAGCAGAGCCAGGACCTGAGCCGGGCCCTGGGGTAGGAGACACAGGCATCCCCTGTTTATCCCATTCCCTTGCCCCAGGTGGCCACCTTCCCAAAGGCTTGCCTGCCCGAGTCCCAATTTCTGCACCCGGTGTTGTGACCTTGGGCAGGTGTGTCATGAGTTTCCAGCCCAGGCGCAACAGTCAGGGCGGCCACGCTTCCATGACTCTAGAAAATGCTCATAAACACCAGCCACGGCCGTGCCTGCTCTCTCTCTCTGCCCCTGCGCACGGGCGCACTCTTGACCCCCGTTGGCCGGAGGCAATGAGCAAGCTGAGTTATTCGGCAACACATTTAAGAGAACTCGCATGGAAACTCCTGAGCACGCTGAAGAGAGCAGTCATGCAGGAGTGAGCAGCCCCCAGCAGCACCTGTCCCCAGCAGGCGGGAGCTGCAGAAACCTTTGGAGAACATCTGGGGAGTCCCCCATGGGAACAGCAAATAGGGATGTATTTTCCCAGTGAGGCCCAGAAAAGGCCCACGGGAGGCATTTAGGGCTGGGGCCACACCTTAGCCTCCAGAAACCCCCCTACCTAAACTACTGCCGTGGTTGCCCACCATGGCCAAGATCTAGAAACAGCCAGATTTTCCCAGAAGTCATCAGCTGTCCTCAGCCAACATCTGCCAATCCTGGGTACCCAGTACCTTCAGCAAAGAAGCTCTGCCCACAGCAAAGGAGAGAGGGGTGAAGCTCTGCTTTTGATTCAGGCCCTAATTTGGGGCAGGAATAGGGCAGGAGACAGGATGGACGCCTCCAAGAGCCAGGGGGATAGTCCCCTCCCCCTTGGCCAGCCCCAAGACCATCTGAAGGGCATGTACTGTGATTGGGAAGGATCCGGGGTGGAGGCCTGGTTAACCTCCACAGTTTTCCACCCTCGTACTCTGCAAAAGAGTAAGTTAGCTACACGCACACCTAACCACAGGGGTGATCTCACCAACGCAAGGGTGAAAGAAAGAAGCCAGACAGAGGAATACACACCGTCTAATGCCACTGATAGGAAGTTCAAAGGCAGGCATGACTGAACTGGGGGCTAGACACCAGAGATCGGGCACAGTGACGGCGACCGGCCCAAAGGGGATTCTGGGAGCTGTTCCTGAGCTCCTCTTTGTCTGTCGGGAAGCTGGCTGCCCAGGGGAGTCCAGTGTAGGAGAGGTGAGCTGATCTGGATATGAGCTGCCTTTCCCCAGCAAGTTAAAGAGCAAAGCAGGAACACGGCAGAGCCCAGGGGTTCCCGGCTGGAGACCTGGCCACGCCCCACCACCTGCTGTCCCACTGCACACATCCCGTCTCTGTCTCGCCACAGAGGCAGATGAGACAGGACTGTCCCCAGGATTCTGCGATGGAGAATCACAGATGTGCACCAGGAGCCTACTGGCGTGCTGGGAGAAGGTCCCACACTGCAGGCTGCTCGAGGGGCTGCCAGGAACCGGAGGTGGCCGTCTGGGGACACCGTCATGGGCTGGGAGCCTCAGGGGAACCTGTGGCTTTCCTGAGCAGGGGACCAGCCTACAGGGACGTGCAGAGGGGTTGCTCCTTCTCGGAGCAGGGAGAGCCCTTCCCAAAACCCAGCAACACCCATCCCCATGGATTTGCTCCTAGCCTCTGTTCAACCTTTTCCAAAAAGACGCCACGACACAGCTTGGGCCCGGAGAGCCAGCACCCCGGGGTCTCTCTGCACAGGCACCCCAGGGTATGCCAACTCTAGAAGCCAGCAGTCTCCCCAATGCAGTTCCTTCCCTGGGGATGCTGGTGACCCCCGCCTCTGTCATCTTCCAAATGGTTCTGCCTCTCCCAGGAGCGCCTGGTCTGTCTCACTGCTTGTCCAAATCCCAGACGCCTGCGCTCCTAACAGACTCTGGGAGAGCACCAGGCAGCACTCTCCCTTTGGTTGTTTTTTAGCCACCCTGCATGGTCAGAAATAGGCTTTCTAACATGAATTAGGATAGGAGGGGTCTCTAAGAAGCTCATGGGAAATGTCTATTAGGGAAAAACTGCTCATGGGCGTCAACACAGTTGCACCAGAGCAAACTTCTCTCTCTCTCTCTCTCTCTCTCTCTCTCTCTCTCTCTCTCTCTCTTTTTGACAGGCAGAGTTAGACAGTGAGAGAGAGAGACAGAGAGAAAGGTCTTCCTTCCGTTGGTTCACCCCCCAAATGGCCCCTACAGCCGTCGTGCTGCACCGATCTGAAGCCAAAAGCCAGGTGCTTCCTCCTGGTCTCCCATGCGGGTGCAGGGCCCAAGCACTTGGGCCATCCTCCACTGCCCTCCCAGGCCACAGCAGAGAGTTGGACTGGAAGAGGAGCAACCGGGACAGAATCCGGCGCCCAGACCAGGACTAGAACCTGGGGTGTCGGCGCCGCAGGCGGAGGATTAGCCTAGTGAGCTGCAGCGCCGGCCGCAAACTTTTCTTTTAATTCTGCTTCCGTGAACTTTTGGAAGTCCCTGCAGATTGGCTCCAGGACGCACAGGTGCACCTCTGGAAATGTTTTATGAAACAACACATTCTCAGACTCCCTCTCACACTGACCCATCCCATTTAGCAGAGTCTGTCTCGGCCCCTGTGGGCCCCACTGCCCCTCACTGTATGCTCCAGTGGGGAGACTCCACGGGGGTCAGGGGACCCAGTGGCCAGAGCTGACTGCTGCCAAGTGTATGGATGATGCAGTGCCTGGCCCCATCCATTCCTGGTGATCACACGCTATCTGTGCCCCACTTCTCCATCTGTGAAATGGGTACAAGAATAGTGCCCATGTTGCAGGGTTGTTGAGAGTGAGACGAGTGTCCCTGGGGTGCTCGGCGGTGAGGTCTCGGTTCACACCTGCCCTCCGCACGGCTCTCCCAGGCAATGAGTCCCTGGCGCAGGGCTAAGGGAGTCTTGGGTGAGTCACTGCCCTTCTTGGGGCCTTTGTTGCTTTCGAAATGAGAGGACAGGAGACCTCCTTGGAAAGTTAGTGAACTCAAACACGGACGCCAGCCTCCTCCCTCCCCCAACTGCGCACTCACCACGGCCGCGATGTTTTCGTGGTAGTGCTTGTAGGTGAAGCCGTCCCGCATGGAGATGGTGGCCAGGGCTTCCAGGACCGAGGCGCTGAGGTAAAACAGGGCGGCGGTGCATTGGTACGCTGCGTCCTACAGGCAGATGAGACAGGGTCAGAGAGCTGCGGAGAGACCGGCGCCCCGCCAGTCCCCACCCCACCGGGCAGGGCTCAGGCCCCTTCGCTGTCTCCTGCCACGGCCGCTGGATCCCACCTGCAGCCCACCTGCACGCCATCCTCGGGGTCTGGGGTCAGAGCAAGCGCTTTGGTGGGGAAGGGCTGCTGCTCTCCCTTGGGTGGGGTCCCACCCGAGGCTGGGAGTGGGGATAGGTTAGAACTTGGTTCTGGACATGAGATGTGGCAAACGTGGTTATGGTCCCAGCTTGGATGCTGCCTCCTGGACCAGGGCAGGGTGACAGGGGCCCAGGCCACTTCCATACATTTTGCTTTCATTTGGCATTTTTAAGTTCCTGGTGTATCGGAAAGCAGAAAAAAAAAAAAAAAAAAAAAGGACTACAGCAGGGTTCTGCATGGTTGTAATTTGGAAGTGGTCCTCTGAGAGTGAGAAGCCCCCATTCCTTCTCCAGCGCCTCAGGGAGGTGCTGCCCCTTTCCTGGGCCTCAAAGCCAGGTTCATATGGAATAAAGACTACAGGCCGTTTTTCAGTTCCCAAGTTCTCTCTGGCCACCTAGCTTGAACAGCAGTGGAAGGGAGCCGGGTGGTAGGCAAGGCTTGGGTTCCCCTCCAGGACCCTGCCCCTCCCACACGATGGCAGGTGCAGGTGGTGTGGGAGGGGCTTGGGCTACCTAGGTTAGCCATGAAAAAAGCAGTCATGTGAGAAAAAGAACAGGCCCCACGCAAACCAGCACACGTATCAGCCTGTGCCTCCACCTTCCCCTGCTCTGCCCTGGGCTGCCGTGAGCTGAGGCTCGGGCCAGGAGAGCCAGCCTCCTGGGGAGTGGGGGGGGGGGAGGGACCAGCAGTGCTCCCCTGCAAACACCCACCCAGGACTGCGACTCACCAGAGTGACCCAGGAACTCTCGCCGCCGTGGGCGCCAATTATGTACAGGATGAGCAGGGTGGTGGTGGCCACGAAGCAGAACACAGACACGAACATCACCCAGCCCTGCACAAGGGCAAGGGGCACCAGGGAGGAGGCAACCAGGATCCACACCAGGCCCCCGAAGACCTGCAGGGGAGGCAGAGGGGCTGAGTGTCCAACCAGCGGAGAGTCCAGAACCCAGACAGGTGCCCGAGCCCCAGACCCAGCGGTCCCACTGGGGCTCTGGGGACACAGAAACGCAGGGCAGAGGCCAGAAACACTGGGCAGCCTCCCTCCTCCCCAGAAATGGCTCTCTGGCCACACCCAAGGCCCTCGGCTGGGTTTCTAACCCCAGGCTTGCCAATTCCTTGAAGGCTTGCATTTCTCATTTTTAAAACACAATTTAAATTGTTTAAATTTAACACTTACATCACACCAAAGACCAGGCACTGCCCTAAGCACTTTACAAATATCTCCTCAGTTAATTCTCACAACAGCCCTCGGAAGGGGTGCTGATCCATTTGAAAGAGTTGGGGGAGAGAGAGGGAGTGAGGATTTCCATCCACTGGTTCACTCCCCACATGCCCACAAGAGCCAAGATCAGTTCAGGCCAAAGCCAGGAGCCTGGAACTCAATCCAGGTCTCCCACGTGGGCGGCAGGGACCCAAGTCCTTGAGCCATCGCCTGCTGCCTCCCAGGATGTGCATTAGTAGGAAGCTGTATCGGAAGTGGAGGAGGTGGGAATTGAACCAGGCACTCAGATATGACATGCCGGCGTCCCAAGCAGCGTCTTAAGCACTGTGCCATCTGCCTGCCCCGGGCTCTCCCTTTTTTATGAGGTTCCATCCCTTCTATTTTCTTTGATGTTAAAATAATATCCTTTCTTCTATGAAATTGTAGTAACCAGCAGATTCTTTTAATTTTTTACTAAGTAACTACAGGGTCTCATTAGCTTTTTTTAAGGTTTGACTCCTTTGTATTCTTAATCCCAGGAGGTGCCTGCCGGAGCTGGGTTTTGAGTGGAGAGGCTCAGGTCAGCCCTGTTTCCTGGGGCAGCCAAGGCTAGTGTGAGTCCAGGGTTGTGCTGGAGACACCCAGCTGGGGCCCTCAGCGTCATAAGAAATCACAGGTCCCAGCAACAGCCCCCAGTGCGGTCTGCTGTGGACAGGCACACGCAAGCCCTGCCTGGGCGTCTCTCTGTTGTCCTCCCCTTCTGTTCCTCGTCACTCCAGCAGGAAATCCCAGCCTCATCACGTGTCCCCCAGACAAGGACTGGGCTGGGACACGTGTGGAGGTGGCTTTCCAGCTACTGCCGAGATCTGGAGCCGAGGATGAGGCCGCTGTCCTGTTCCGCGTGGTACCCGACCCCACCTCCCGGACCTGCTGCCCACCTGCCGGGTGAGAGACACAGTGTGCTCGCAGGTGCTCTCTGAGCCTCGTGTCTGGGAAGCATCGGGAGGGAATCCCATCTGAGCAGCAAAGTCAGTGTGACAGCGCATCTGGATTTACCAAAACCATGTTGTGCTGAATGAACCACGTGCGGGTGCCTCCGGCCCCCAAATTTCCTCTGCCGATGGCCCTACCTTGCCCGAGTCACCTGGCAGAGCCAGCGGGACACACTGTACCTTAGAAAAACTGGAGCGAAATAACTCAGTAAAAGCCCTCCTATGGTGGCAGAAGAGGATGTGTACTGATTTTATCTACAGTCACGTTCAAGCTCACGCAGACCACTGGCCTTTCCAAGAATGGGCGCCGACCAAGGACGTGAGTGGGTTGGTGGCTGGGGAGCTCCATGGTGCACAGGGGGAGGTGGTACTCTGTGAGGCCCAACTCCTGAGTGACCATCACCTGGTCACCTGGGTGACCTCCGGTGGGCCTATCTAAGTCAGATTCCTGGTTCATAGGCTCCTCTCCTCTGAGGCCCTTGGCATGGGCACAGGTGCATCAGGTGAGGGACCGAACACCACGTTCCCTGGGAGGGAGGTCTGTGTGGCTCACAGCCGATTCCCCTGCTGGGGGATGCAGGAAAGGCCAACCGGCCATGTGTCAGTGTCCGAGGAGGTTCGCTGGCCTTCAGCCCCTGGTAGACGGGTGTGACCGGAGGACGCCAGTGGCTGGAAGAGCTCCCAGTGGCCGGTGGACGTGACGCTGAGGAGCACTGGGAGCCATAGCAATAAAGTTTTCCTCACTCAATCAAGGAGGGCTCAGGGGGAGGCCAGAAGTCGTCTTAGAGCACAGGCAAGCAAAAGCGACCTGGCTAGTGACTTTGTTTCTGTGCTTAGGACGGTAACAGCATCACACTGAGAAAAACAACAGTCAGACACCTACGAGGTGTAGTACTGCACACGGTGTCACCTGCAAGCGACGAGATCTGAGAAGGCGGCCCTCAGGCCCTGGCCTCTTTCCGTGGAGGCGTGGTCAGGAATCCAGGGCAGGGAAAAGAAGGCAGAAGTCAGAGTGAGACCACTGCCCTGGGTGCTCGCTACGGTCCGGTGCCTGCACCTTGCGTGGAGTGGGCCTGCGGCTCAGATTCCAGTGGCCGCAGAGGGGAGGCCCAGAGTTAACTCAGACGCTGTTTGGGGTGTGTGCTTCCATCAGTCCGATCGAGATCATGTTCCAGCTCTCTCTCTCTCTCTCTCTCACATACACACACTCCTGCAGATTCCTGGAGGCCGTGGAGGAATCCCTGTCCACAGTTGTCCACAGAACAGAGCCCACCTCATACTGGACCCCAACGCAGTCCCTGGAAGAGCTCAGGACCCTGCCCCCGCTCTGGGTGGGTCACCTTTGCCAATGGGTTCTTTTAAAATCAAGGCCCACTCTTTTTCGCGTGGGTTATCTGCAGCAGTAGGCTTCGTGGTGAGACGGCAGGGAGAAGTTCACATAGCACACAACCATCCACTGAGATACACGGGCCAGCTCGCTGGTTGCTGTAGGTTTGCGGATCAGTGTGACCACTGTCAATTTCAGGACATTCTCAACCCCTCACCCTCATTCACTATCACTTCCCTGGCCCCTCTCGGCCACCACTAATCTGCTTCCCGTCTGTACAGATTTCCTACTCTGAACCGCATAGGAATGAAACCATGTAACGTGTAGCCATTTGTGGCTGCCTTTCATTCATAACGCTATTTTTTTTTTTTTAAATTTGAGAGGCAGACAGACACAGAGAGAGCACGCCCATTCACAGGTTCCTTCCCCAAATGCCCACATTGATTGAGGTTGGGTCAATGCCAGAGCCAGGAGCCAGGAACTCAATCCAGGACTCCCACATGAGCAGGCACCCAACTGCTTGAGCCATTGCCACTGCCTCCTAGGGTGTGCATCAGCAGGAGGCTGGAATCCGAAGCAGGAGGTGCGTGTCAAACCTAGGCTGACGTGGATTGAGATCATCCTAACCAGTGTCTTCCTAGCCCAAACGGCCATCCTCCATAGGGTCTTCAAGATAAGAAATTCTCTCTCAATGGCAACTTTTAGACAGTAGTTCTACCATCACAGCCCCTACCACGGTCCATTCTTTTTAATTTTTTATTTACTTATTTGAGAGATAGAGTTACAGTGAGAGAGAGACACAGAGAGAAAGGTCTTCCTTCCGCTGGTTCACTCCCCAAATGGTTGCAACAACCAGAGCTGCACCAATCTGAAGCCAGAAACCAGGAGCTTCTCCATGGTCTCCCACATGGGTGCAGGGGCCCAAGGACTTTGGCCATCTTCTACTGCTTTCCCAGGCCACAGCAGAAAGCTAGATTGGAAGTAGAGCAGCCGGGACTAGAACCAGTGCCCATATGGGATGCCGGTGCTGCAGGTGGAGGATTAGTCTACTGTGCCAGAGCGCCGGCCCCACCACAGTCCATTCTGACTCCTCCCACTATTTGGGGAGCCCTGGCTGAGTGTGTCTCATCTCTCTGGAACCAGAAGGAGATGAGGAGCCACTGGATCCCAAGGACATTGTTATAGAAAAAGAAAAATACCACCAGCTCCTGTCTGTCCACAAACACATGCTGAGCTGCCCATTGCATGGCGGTGGCATTGTCAGAGGATCTCTTACACCCTGAGGGCTGTGTTCCCGGGAGACGCCCCACACAGCTCTGACGGGGAAGGGCCCATGGGGCCAGCTGGGGCTGGGCTGGGGTGGGTGCCAGGCAGTCAGGAAAATTAGAGGAAGAGGAAAGTAATGGCAAGGCTGAGCAGAGGAGAGGCTCTGCTCTGAGCCAGCTCTGCCAGCACTTTACGGGTCTTACGAGGGGCTGGCTCTCCACACCCAGGAGGCTGAGGCAAATGACAGCCTCCCTGCCCCAGCAATTGCAGGTGTCTCCCGGCGTCGTGGGCTGTAGCAAGCTGGCTGAAATCAAGGACGTGCGAATGTTCCAGCACTGGGTCCAGCACCGCCCGACAATTAGGGGTAAGACGCCGCTCACTGCCCAGTGGAAACAGGTGCACAGGCCACCAATCACGGCCACCCTCACCCCCCAGAATATTTGGAGGAAAAATCACACCTGCACTGAACACAGACGGGCTCTTTTTCCTGGCTGACATTCTCTAAACAATACGGTCTCATGGGTATCACAGGTAATGCAGACCTGGCGTAGGGTATACTGGACAATGTGGGGAGATTATTTGCAGATACAATGGCGTTTAGATAGGCACCTTGAGTTCTTGCAGGGTTTGCTGTCTGTGGGGTCCTGGGACCACTCCTGGCATGGACGCCGAGAAACAATGTGGAATAGCGCGTGGTCCCAGGGAGTCTTGAAGGCAGAGGCAGCCTTTACCTGGTCATCTGGAGAAAGGCCCAGGGAGAGGCCCTCTGCGGCAGGAGAGCCCTAGGGGATGCCGCCGTGACTGCGCAGGCTTCCAAGCCCCGCTGAGTGGGAAGCTGAGATTCACTGTGAATCACGGGAGTCCAGGCTGCGCCCCGCCCCTCTCCACCTACTAAGTGTACAGTGAGTGGGGATAGCCAGCACCGCGCCCACACCCAGGGAGATAAGGCACTCCTGGGCCGTGAGCAGGCCGCTCCAGCCCAGCCTCGGGTCCCCCTGGCCAAATATTTGTCAAGAGCAGCAGGGTAGGTGAGGGTTCAAGCATTTCCCTTTATCAAGAAGCCTGGAGGTGGCTCCTAGCTTCCAGGTGGCAAATACTCAGAGGTCATTATTTTGAAAATGTTACACACACAGGCAGAGGCAGGGCCCCAGGGCCTGTCTATCTCTGCAAAGGCCAGGTTTCCCCCTGCCCCCAGCCCGCCTGCATCCCAACACTGTCCATCATAGCAGAGATGGTTCACCTTTGAGGGTGGGCTCAGACGCAAGTCTCTAAGTTGGGTTGAGCTCTCTATGGTGGAAAACACGGCTAGGGCTTGAGCTAACACACTATCGTCATCACAGAGAAAGGGAGGGAGAGAGAGGCCTCTTATCCACTTGTTCACTCCTCAAATGTCCACAACAGCCAGGCTGGAGCCAGGCCAGAAGTCGGAAGCCCAGAACGGAAGCCAGGTCTTCCACATGGGTGTCAGGGACCCAGTTACCCGAGTCCTTAGCCCATTAGTAGGAAGCTGGGATGGAGAGTGGAGCTGGGACTCCAATCCAGGCGCTCTGAAGTGGGGTGCGGGTGTCCAGTTGGGGCACCTCTAAACAGAACGCCCGTGCCCAGGACTCACGCACAGGGTCTGGCTCCACTGGGGAGAGGCAGAGCTGCAGGACAAGGCCCTGGCAGCCCAGGCTCTTTGCCAAAGGCCTTGCTTCGTAACACGGGGCCCTGGGTGTTGTTCTTGTAACTCCTGTCACACGGAAGAGGAAACGGCTCCCATCCCAAAGGCGCAGCAGACACTCCCTTCAGTTCCTACCTGGCCACTGGGTGCAAAACCTCCACCTGCACTTCCCTATCCCCAAGCGCCCATCCCTGTCTTGCCTTGAACGTGAGGCTGGCCCGTCCTTGGCTGGGGTGGGGGCGGGGTACAGCCTCCCTGTCTAATAAGGGGGTTGTTCTGGTGATCCAAGCATCCCCCCTCCCCATGACCCTGGTGCTTCAGGGCTGGCAACCACCTGTCTTTAACTCCTTCTGGTGTTGGGTGCTGGGCAGACTTGACGTTCCCTGAGAACCAGAGATAGCATAATGGATAACAAGTTTCCAAAGACTTAAGAAAACTTACATGCATAGTTCACCCAATCAGTGATTTCCGGCATGGGGAGGGGGAGGAAACCTCAGGCTGGGGGATTGTCATTGGGGGAGACCTTGCGTGAGCTCACTTTTTCTCTCTGGATTAATCCATGGAGGGCAGCCCAGGGCGGTCAAGGGTAGTATGCAGACTTCAGAGGCAAGGTTCACGTGTTCGAATCCCAGCACTGCCACTTACTAGCTGGGCAGCCCAGTCACTGACCCTGTCGGTGCCCTTGTCTGAGCAGCAGTGCTAACAGCAGCAGGCAGGTGGGCTTGTGTCTGCAGAGCCCCGGCACAAGCCAGCCTCTGACTCCTGCTCTGACCACTGTGTCTCACCTGTACCCAGGTGAAAATCCCAGCCTTCCATGATCACATGCACAACGATCCTCACTAAAATGCACTGAGAAGGGCCGGCACATGCGGTTTAAAGCCCTGGCCTGCAGTGCCAGCACCCCATATGGGCGCCAGTTCGAGACCCGGCTGCTCCACTTCCCATCCAGCTCTCTGCTATGTCCTGGGAGGGCAGTGGAAGATGGCCCAAGGATTTGGGCCCCTGCACCCCCATGGGAGACCTGAAAGAAGCTCCTGGCTCCTGGCTGCAGATCGGCACAGCTCCTGCCGTTTCGGCCAACTGGGGAGTGAACCAGCGGATGGAAGACCTCTCTCTCTCTCTGTCTCTGCCTCTCCTTCTTTCTCTGTATAACTCTGACTTTCAAATAAATCAATAAATCTTAACAACAAAGAACAAAATGTATAGTATGAAGAAGTTAATGTATGGATTCCAAAAATTAAAAAAAAAAAAAAAACAAAAAAAAACAACTTGTTGAGAACCAGAATGCAAAATTAGCCTCACAAAAGGAGAAAACTCTACGAGCTCCCAGAAACTGAAAATCGAGAAAAATGTGTCTGTATCTGCAGAAAGAAACACAAAAGGCACAAACTATGAGCCAGGCCTCCTTCAGACAATGCGCCTTAGTTATACAGGGGGCAAGGAATGTTCTGGCACATTCTCAGGACGGGCCTGCAGTTGGCGCTGCGTGTGGCTGACAGCTCTCTATCTTGCTTCTGCTGAAAGACTTTGGTGGCTGAGGTCAAGGCAGACAATTTGAGCAAATTCTTTGCATATTTTCCTAGGTTCCGTTTGGCTCTGTTGGAAACTCTCCCAACGACACGTCCAGACGTGAGCCATAGAGGACTTCCCACACGCGGCTTGCCACCCACACCCCTGGTACATGGTCCGCAGAACCCAGCCCAGATTGCCAACCGCTCTGAGCGCGCGGTGTGGTCCCCGTGGCACCCATGATCAGTTCTTGACAAGGGGGCTGTGCACAGGTGCCGAGCCATCCCGCCATTCTGATCAAGTGGCAAAAGTCACCTCCCCAGGGACACAAAGAGGAGAGGACCTCGCTGGGGAAAGGTGTGGCTGACGCACCCCAGGCTGCTGAGGGCACTGCCATGAACTCCGGGCCCCCTGTTGTTCTCCCAACCCTACCTCGTACTCCCGGCAACACCCTGGATGACGGTAGCAGCCAAGGGTTATGGTGATGTCAGGAGGACGTTTGGTGCGGGTGACGTGAGTGCTGTGAATTGCCATATACTCTTGGAAGGCTCAGAGGCCTGGGCCTGGATTGGCCAAGGAACGAATCACTCTGCAACTTAGAAGGAGGGTAGGGAGGCTGGCGCTGTGGCGTGGCCGGTAAAACCGCCGCCTGCAGTGCCGGAATCCCATATGGGCACCGGTTCGAGTCTTGGCTGCTCCACTTCCAATCCAGCTCTCTGCTATGGCCTGGGAAAGCAGTAGAAGATGGCCCAAGTCCTTGGGCCCCTGCACCTGCATGGGAGACCCGGAGGAAGCTCCTGGCTCCTGGCTCCTGGCTTCGCATCAGAACAGCTCCGACCGTTGTGGCCAACTGGGAGTGAACCAGCGGATGGAAGACCTCTCTCTCTCTCTCTCTCTCTCTCTCTCTGCCTCTCCTCTCTCTGTGTAACTCTGACTTTCAAATAAATAAAATAAATCTTAAAAAAAAGGGAGGTTAAGGAGGCATTTTCCCGTGTGAACGGGTACGTGTGTATGCTTGTGTAGACATGTGTATATACCTATATGTGTGAGCATGCTTGTGTGTGCATGTACACGCGTGTGTGAAAATACTTGTATGTGCTCATACATGTGTGTCTATGTGAGTGCAAGGTCACAGACACACATATGCGTGTGGGTGTAGAGGTGAGGGAGGCAGGGCGAGCTGCTGCAGAATTGGGAAACAGCTCTGATGGGAGGCGGAAGCCCAGAGGGTGGCAGGATGAACGTGCACGGGGTCAGGGACCACCCAGGACCCCGGCCTCTGATGCCTTCCCTCTAGGGAGTGGATCAGAGAGGGGTCTGGGGGCCTCTTTTCCAGTCCCAAGAGGTGAGCTGAGAGGGCAGGGAGCAAACACAGCCAGGCCTCTGGTTCTTGCATAAGCCCCTTCTCCCTGGCAGAGAGGAAGCCGGTCTCAGCAAGTCAGAGGGAGGCTGCCTCCACTCGCTCACTCACTGTATTTTTGTTCATTCATTCAGGCATGTAACTCACAGGTGTCGATAGTGACTGCACTGGGGCAGGTGCACCCAGGGCACTGGACCTTACCAGACGCACCCACTGGGCACAGCCCATCTCCCCCTGCCTCTCCTCCCTCCTACAGTCTTGTCCCCAGTCCCTACTGGCACAGCTCTGAGTACCCCAAGGGCAGAACCCAGTTCTAGTGAAAGTGTCAGGGCAGGGACTGGCACTGTGGTCCACTGTCTCCAGGGCCAGCAATCCATGTGGACGCCAGTTCAAGTCCTGGCTGCTCCACTTCCAATCCAGCTAATGTGCCTGGGAAAGCAGCGGAGGATGGCCTACATCCTTGGGCCCCTGCACCCCAGTGGGAGACCCGGATGAAAGTGCTGTCTCATGGCTTTTCAGCCTGGCCCAGCCCTGGCAGTTGCAGCCATCTGGGGAGTGAACCAGCAGGCGGAAGATTTCTTTCTTGCTGTCTGTTTCTCCCCTCTCTTTCTCTCTGTAATTTTGACTTTCAAATAAATAAATAAATCTTTTAAAAAGAGAGAGAGAGAAGAAAGTGTCAGGGCCCCAGCTCGAGTGACCAGCTAAACACTTCAGTCTGGGAGGGAGGGATCTGGGGGAGAGAGGGAGAAGATTCTGTGCATGGGGCCCCCCGCCCCCTCCCCCAGCTGAAGGACAGCTTGCGGGGAGTCTGACTTCTGGACCACTCCAAAGGTGAACAGCAGGTGTTGGGGGGGGGGGGCTACCTGACTCAGTTTACCCTCCTGACCCCTTCCTTTCCGAGGAGCCTAGCTTGCCAACACCTCTTTCCAGGTAGGCTCAACCTGTGTCTCTTTATCTAACCTGAAGGCAAGAATAGGACTTAGGGGTCTCATATCTGTTGTGAAAAGAACAGAGATTTGCTGTCTTTGGAGACCTAGACTGAGTTCACGGCTACAGTTGCTATCAACAGAGCAAGCGTGGCCTGAAAGACCCCCCTGGGTCAGGCCTCAACCCCACCCACCCTGAGTCCCTGCTCCCCACAGCGCTCAGCCAGGCATGGGGTCCAGGACACCCACCACTTCCCCAGTGAATGAGAACTCTCCCGCCCATGCATCCAGGTGCCTTCTGACGGCACATCCTGGTTTGGATGGAAAATTTTGCCTTCCACACTTATTCCTGCTGGCTTCACCCAGCAGGATCAACAGAAACAAGGGAGTTTGCTTGAAAAATACCAGGTAAGCCACGTGTAAAAGACAAAATACATGGGGACACTAGACCAGAAAAGAGTGGCTTCGGTGTAAGGGAAACACGAGGTATTGATGGGAGTGGCTAGGTAGGAGAGTCATGTGATGAGCAAACAAAAGGGTGTGCACCTGCAGACACGAGGAGAGACTGTCCACCCCGGGGCCTGGCGCTCCTCAGGGTGTCCCAAGAGTGCTCTCCTGGGCATCGGGGACCATTGTTAGTTTCACCTTCTGTCTTACAGTGAGCTCAAGGACTCACTTTGTGGCTTGTAAGTGTCAGCGGGGTGGGAGACACATTGCAAGCCCTTTTCCCACCAATGTTTTCTGGGAAAAAAATGTCTGAGGGTTCTGAGCATCGTGGCTCAGCAGGTTAAGCCCCTGCCTGCGACACCAGCATCCCATATGAGCCCCAGTTTGAGTCCCCGCTGCTCCACTTTGCATGCAGCTCCCTGCTAATGTGCCTGGGAAAGAAGCAGAAGATGGCCCAAGTGCTTGGGGCCCTGCCACCCATGTGAGAAAAATGGATGGAGTTCCAGGCTCCTGGTTTTGACCTGGCCCATTGGGGAGTGAATCAGTGGATGGAAGATCTCTCTCTGTTTCTTTTTAAAAGATTTCTCTCTCTGTTTCTTTTTAAAAGATTTATTTATTTATGTGAAAGGCAGAGTTACAGAGAGGCAGAGAGGTAGAGAGAGAGAGAGAGAGAGAGAGAGATCTTCCATCTGCTGGTTCACTCCCCAGATGGCCGTAATGGCCAGAGATGTGCCAAACTGAAGCCAGGAGCCAGGAGTTTCTTCCGGGTCTCCCACGTGGGTGCAAGGGCCCAAGGACTTGAGCCATCTATCACTGCTTTCCCAGGCCATAGCAGAGAGCTGGATCAGAACAGGAGTAGCTGGGTCTTGAATTGGCACCCATATGGGATGCCGGCGCTGTAGGTAGAGGCTTTACCCACGGTGCCACAGTGCCATCCTCCTCCCTGTAACTCTGCCTTTCAAATAAATAAAATAAATCTTTTAAAAAAAGTTTCAGAGTTCCAAGTCTGTACCAGGGACATGGGCAGATTTGGGGGTTAGGCACGAGACCCACCACAAGCAAGGACCTGCAGAACATGTGTTCAGTGCCAGGAGAGGGTGCCATCAGGGTGGGCTTCTGGGTGGAGGTGATGGGTAAGCTCAGGCCTGAAAGGCCACCCCTAAAAGAGAAGCATTCCCATGCATCCCCCACTGCAAAGGAATGTGGGTGGGCTTACGGCTATGTGAGCCCCGCCCCCAAAGAGGAGGAGTCCCGTCCTGCCCTTCAATCCTATTGTGCCCATCTTATCACCAAAGGCTGCAGCGCAGGGTGGAGCCTGGGGAAGTGGGGGCACAGCTTGTGCCAGAGGCTGTTCCCTTCCTGCACTGTTGCCATTCCAGGCACTCGCTGCACTTACATCCGTGACAAATCACGTTGGGAAAAGTCTAATCCCAGTACACAAGAAATGGTTCCGATGGCTGCAGGGGGATGCAATGGTTCGTGTCCCATTGGGAATTCACCAGATTCTCCCCACCCTTGGCTCAGCCAGCACCCCATCTGCAGGGCAGCAGGCAGGATGGCACTGCTGTCCCCTGATCACCTAGGTGGCCAGGCGCAGCTCCTGGCACTACACACACATACATGCACACATGCACACACATACACACACACCTGTGCTCCTCCACTCTTCCTTCTGGATGAGGGAGGCCCTAAGAAGCCAGTGCCCGTGCAGGACCCAGTGACCCTAGAGGTGAGTCAAGTGTGCCGTCTGGAGCCTTGCTCAAGCCCAAGTCTCACTCACCCCCTGCACCAAGATGGCACAGAAGGGCACCTAAGGCAAGAGGGGCGAGGGCTGGGCGATCACCCGGCATTGGCACAGATTGGCCAGTGGGGGTCAGAGCGGGTGTTTGGATTATGAGTTTGTTAATACTCATCGCACCTAACAGCAATTGAGCAGTGGGGATGCCTGTCATGGGAAGAACTTTGTGTATCTGGGCACATGCGCAGAATGACGTTCCAGGCAACAATGGGCCAAGTGTAACAGCAAGGAAGTCGCAGCCGTGTTAGGCTGTGGAGCAGGCACCCTGAGGCAACCTCCTGGTGATGCGCATGGTTCAGCGAGACACACCTGCGTTACCCTCCAGTCTGCAATCCGAGAAGTAGGCTGTGCTATGTCTTCAAAAGCTGAGATTTGGTTGCCTGCCTGCATTCCCTGGCTTCGGAGCCCAGATCAGGGCCTCTGTGGGTGTGGTCCTCACCCGAGTCCTACCACCTGTTCACCAGGAAATCTCCCAGCATCTGGACTTGACCCTGGAGATGGCTGTGAGGATATCAGCCCGGAGGAACAGGGAGAGTAACAGCCCAGTAGCCTGCACCCAGCCCCCGGCGCTGGGGTGGGCCTCCCTGGGACAGTGTGTCCCAGTGGGCCCTGTGCTTTCGGAGGAAAAGACTAAGTTTGTGTTTAAGACCAGAAAACAGGCAGAGGATCCAACACTGACAGACAGCAGCCCCTCTCTGCAGCACAGACCTGTAGCTCCTGTGCCGGGGCCAGCGTACAGACCCCGCCCTCACCCCGCCATCTCCGGTCCTGGCCCATCTGTCTTTTCCCTGGGGGGCCAGTACCTTTGGCTCCTAGAAGGACCTGCTGTGAGCTTGGATCTTCTCCATCCCCTCCGCCTTCCCTTCCCGATGTATCTACTGCATTGACACCTGGAATTTCAGGCCGGCTGAGTCTGGTTGAGTCTGGCTCTGTCGCCCACTGCCCCTGCAGACCCGTGTGTTATGGTTGGTGATGAGGTTTTCCTTCAGTTCCTATGTATTTTGTCAGACTGCCAGGCCTTAGTACACTGCATTGGTTCAATACTGAGCTTGTTTTGCCTACCTAGAAGGGAAGAATTTTTGCTGTGAATGAGGTGGGAGCAGCAGAGAGCCAGGGGTTAAATGTGGCAGAGACTCATGCCAATACCTTTATGACCCTGGCCAATAATTATGCTTCTGGAGCTAACTGGGAACCCAAATTTCCCACCAGAACACACAAGGCAACTCGGAACCATGGTGACTGAGAGACTCCCAGGGACCTCCCCTGTGCTCTGTGCTCCGGGGGACAATCTGAAACCTGTGACAAGGAGGCAGGTACCCTGGCCCATGGCGTTCCTGCTTCAAGGACACAGGGTGCTGCCACCGTGTCCTCCTGTCCCACAGTGGCAGAAGGGAACATCTGCTGGGGTGGCCTGTCAGTGCCTGTCCCTGGAGACTGTGGACAAATAGCACCACGTCCAGGGTCGGACACTCAAGGAAGGACCCAGAAGGGAGCCCCAGGCTGGCTCGGGTCAGGGGAGGATCTGATCAGACCCTTATGCTAGCGAGCAGGGGGCTCGGCACGGAATCCACGGGGAGTCAGCCCCCAGTGCCCCTCAAGACCGGCTGGCACCCAGTGGTCCAGTCCCTTCTCTCAGGGAATGTGGCCTGAGTCCAGGGCAGAGCCACGCCACTCCTACAGCTGTGCAGACTGGCTTGGGGCGGCACAGGTGTGGCTCTGTGGGTGAGGCAGTGAGCCCCTGCAGCCTCTCCTCCTCCTGCTGCTCCTTCCCCTCTCTCCCGAAGGCTCCGGGGCAGAGGGGGGCTCCCGGGACCACTCCTGGCCCTCCGGCATCTCCCAGGGTGGGGAAGGGACTTATGACAAGCCTCACTCACAGCAGTCTTGTAAAATACAGCTGGGTTCTGATGATGCCGGCATCACAGGCCTGCAGAGCTGAGCCACTGTCCCAGCCCCCAGGGAATGGGCTCCAAGTCACCCAATGCTGATTAAAGCAGGCCTCTGGTTCTTGCAAAACTGGAAAAGTCACTTCTCAACACCATGAGCAAGCCCCAGGAGACCTGTGTCTGTAATTCTCCTCTTCCCTTTAGAGAGGAGGGGGCAATGCCGCTCTCCACCACAACGCAAGCTGGAGCCGGGGCCACCTGGCCACGCCCTGCTCTCACCCCTGCAGGGCCAGCCCCATTCCCTGGGGACCGCAGGGGAAAGTTCCTGGCTGGGGCAGCAGGGAAATTTCTCTGGGAACGGAACAGGGTCCATGGTCTGAAGCTGTGAGACCCTCGGGGCACCTGGCTCTGTCCTCACCCTTCTGTCGCCAAGACCAGTTTGAATCTCGCTGGCTCACTGAGGGGTGCACAGTGCTTATCAGAGGCAGAGTCTCGGAGCCGCCTAGACCCATGACTCAGAACCGCAGGGCGTGTTTTTGACAAGGAGGTGCAGGGGTGCGAGCTCCCTGTGGCTCTGAGCCGTTCCTTCCTTCCCTGAGGTAAGAGAAGGGACCCACGCCTGGCCCAGGGCTGCTGTGCAGCCAGAGCCCCCTGCTCCTGATCCTTTTGGCAAAAGCCTGGGGTCACCACGGGTGTTTGAGTGAATGTAGAAGCCTGCACGATTCCGGCTAGCGCTGCAAGCGGTGCTCTGGGGACCCGGAGGCAGGGACACCTGCGCAAGTTATGCCTTCTCCCAGCCCCAGGTTCTCCCAGTGCTGAGCCTTCAGTTTGCCTGATTCTCCATCTTTTGTCTTCTTGGAGACTCACTGCTTTCTCTCTGGAGCCAGAACAGGGACCACCCAACAACAAACTGCTTCATCACGGAAAATGAGGCCACGGGGCTACTTCAGAAAATTAGCAGGAAGATGGAAATAAAGACAAGATTATTTGGGTGCAAAAAAAAATTTTTTTTTTTTGACAGGCAGAGTGGATAGTGAGAGAGAGAGACAGAGAGAAAGGTCTTCCTTTTGCAGTTGGTTCACCCTCCAATGGCTGCCACGGCCGGCGCACTGCGCTGATCCGAAGCCAGGAGCCAGGTGCTTCTCCTGGTCTCCCATGGGGTGCAGGGCCCAAGCACTTGGGCCATCCTCCACTGCCTTCCCGGGCCATAGCAGAGAGCTGGCCTGGAAGAGGGGCAACCGGGACAGAATCCGGCGCCCCTGCCGGGACTAGAATCCGGTGTGCCAGCGCCGCAAGGCGGAGGATTAGCCTATTGAGCCGTGGCGCCGGCCCGGGTGCAAAAAATTTTTGAAATCTGTGCATGAGGTTTTTTTTTTTTTTTAATGAACTTTTTGAGGAATCTTTGTATACATGGATTTCAGAATTTTTTTTTTTTGCACCAGAACAAATGTATCTTTTAATTCCATTTTCCACTACCTTCATGAAGTTTCCTCTTACATACACAATGGGATATTAGCGAGCCATTAAAAATTCCTGTCATCTGTAGGAACATGGATGGAGCTGGAGGCCACCATGTTAAGTGAAATAAATCAGGCATGCAGAGACAAACACTGCATGTTCTCGTTTGTGTGTAGATGGAAAAAAGTGGGTCCCATAGAAGTAACTGGCAGAATAGCAGGAAAGATGGTGGGAGGAGGAATGGGTAGGGAGGGCCAATAGGTACAGCAGTGCAGGTGGACGGGGGAATACCTTCTAATGCTCTACAGCCCAGTAGGGCGGCTGGTAAAACAATAATTACCCGGCCGGCGCCGTGGCTTAACAGGTTAATCCTCCGTCTAGCAGCGCTGGCACACCGGGTTCTAGTCCCGGTCGGGGCGCCGGATTCTGTCCCGGTTGCCCCTCTTCCAGGCCAGCTCTCTGCTATGGCCCGGGAAGGCAGTGGAGGATGGCCCAAGTGCTTGGGCCCTGCACCCCATGGGAGACCAGGAGAAGCACCTGGCTCCTGGCTTCGGATCAGCGCAGTGCGCCGGCCGTGGCAGCCATTGGAGGGTGAACCAACTGCAAAAGGAAGACCTTTCTCTCTGTCTCTCTCTCTCACTATCCACTCTGCCTGTCAAAAAAAAAAAAAAAAAAAAAAAAAAACAAACAAACCAAAACAAACAAAAAAAACAATAATTACCCATGTATTTCAAACAGGGACTCGGGATGATTTTGAATGTCCCAAACACACAGAAATGATCCATGTCTGAGCCGAGGGACCTGCCCAGTGGCGTGAGCTGATCTTCACACACAGCAAACATGGATTGGAATGTCACCCTCTACGCCATAAATACGTTCAGCTGCTGTTTGTCAGTTAAAAATAAGGATAAATTTTTTAAGGAATTGAAAGATAAAAGGGTCATCTCAAAAAAAGAAGAGAGAGAGAGAGAAAGAAAGAGGGAAAGAAAGAAAGAAAAGGAAAGAAAGAAAGAGAGAAAGAAAAAAGAAAAAGAAAGAGGGAAAGAAGAGAAGGAAGGAAGAAGAGAGGCTGGCTGTGTGGGTCAGCTGCTTCCTGGTCAGGTAAAAATCTAGGGAGGCCCCAGGACTTGCTCAGTCACGTCCAAATCATAAAAAGTCTCCGGTCACTTTGAGTCACTTGAATCATTGCTGTGTGCACTTCACGGCAAGAACTGAAACTGCAAAGCTACCCTCCCTCCCTCGAGAACACGCACCCTGCAAGCGCTGGCTCAGCTCCACTGGCTGACCCCACTCCTCTTGCCACCTCCTGAGCTGCACACCCCAGGATGGCATTCCTAAGACGCTCCTAACACATTTGCTCTCTCCATTCCCAATTCCACCGCTTGGGGACACTGGGGAGACATTGGGTTCCTGATCAGCCAAGTCTTGAAAGGGTAGGGGCAGGGGGCGCCGGGTCTCTCTTGGCACTTTACAGCCTTGGTTTGCAGACACAGGAAGTGTCCCACACCAACCTCTGCTCTGTGCAAGGTGGCTCAGGAGGGAGGAGCAGGAAACAGACGCTGTGGCTCCAGAGGGAGAGGTGCCTCCCTGGGCAGGGACTTTTTTTTTTTTTTTTTTTTTTTTTTTTCCCGCAAGGACCAAGCCAAAAGCCAAGTCCTTGGGTTGAGTTGTTGGAGAAGGGAAGAGCATTTTGGACATTTCGTTCCCAGGCAGGCATTTATGGGGGTGAACCTTGATCCCATTGCCAGCAACAGCCCTGTGCTCAGGGGCACACTGCTTAGTGGGGCCCTCTGCCCCCAAGCTTTCAGCGGTCAAGAGCTCTGGGATGGGGCATTGAGCCAGGGTGAGTGTGAAGCCCCACCCTGAGCTGCCACCCCTCCCTGCTCCAGAGAGCTGCTGCCCCTGCCACGGGAGTGGCCCGGGTCCCACCCTGAGCATCTGTACCACCCAAGCTGTTGGGAGGTCAGCCATGGGAAACTGAACGTGAATCACCAAGAACCTGCTGGACTACAGACTTAATAAGTAACCATTTCACATCCATCAGAGGAACAGAAAGTGACAGTTTGGCGGTACCAAGTGTCTCAAGGATGAGGAACCAGGACTTTCACATGCTGCTGATGGGACCCGGGTTCAGCCTGAAACTCACTATGCTAAAGCATCAAGAGAGAGTCTTAGAAGGGATTCCGGTAAACGAGCATCCTGGTTGTAACTCAGCGTTTCAGCTTGCTGGTCAACCTCGGCTGAAATGGCTGACTGGCAAGGGCTCTCACGCACAGCGGTGTGGAGGCGGCCGAGAAAACAAAGACACACATGCCCTGTGACCCAGAAAAGCAAATCTTCCATGTGTTCCCAAAGAAGTTCCCAATGGCAAGGCCAAGGACGTCCTTGGCAATACGGTCTGTAACAGCCAGAAATCGTGAATTGGAATGAGCCCAAAGTCTATTGGCGGTGGGATGGGCAGACGGTGCCAACATGCACTAATGGGGCCAGCGCTGTGGCGTAGTGGGTGAAGCTGCCGCCTGCAGTGCTGGCATCCCATATGGGCACTGGTTTGAGACCCGACTGCTCCACTTCCCATCTAGCTCTCCACTATGGTCTAGGAAAGCAGTAGAAGGTGGTACAAGTCCTTGCTTGGGTCCCTGCACACTAATGGGAGACCCAGAAGAAGCTCCTGGCTCCTGGCTTTGGATCAGCTCAGTTCCAGCTATTGTGGCCATTTGAGGAGTGAACCAGTGGATGGAAGATCTCTCTCTTTCTGCCTCTGCTTCTACCTCTGTAACTCTGCCTTTCAAATAAATAAATCTTAAAAACAAACAGGGGCTGGCGCTGTGGCACAGTGGGTTAAAGCCCTGGCTTGCAGCGTTGGCATCCCATACGGGTGCCAGTTCTAGTCCCAGCTGTTCCTCTTCCAATCCATTTCTCTGCTATGGCCTGGGATAGCAGTAGAAGATGGTCCAAGTCCTTGGGCCCCTGCCCAAGGGGAGACCTGGAAGAAGCTCCTGGCTTCGGATTGGTGCAGCTCTGGCCATTGCGGTCATCTGGGGAGTGAACCAGTGGATGGAAGACCTCTCTCTCTGTCTCTACCTCTCTCTATAACTCTGTCTTTCAAATCAATAAAATAAATCTTTAAAAACAAACAAACAAAAACATGCACTAATCCCAGCTCCCAGGGCTGTGTGGTTCAGAAGGCCATGTACAGTGGGGTGTGGTTTTCATAAAGTGTGAGGACATATAAGGCAAGGACGCACCTGCGGCCACAGCCACAGTGAGTTCGTGAGTGTGATTTAAAGTCACAGTGTACAGAGGGAGTGGCCCTACGCACGGAGGAAGAGAAAGAACACCCAAGGGACTCAGATGCCATCTGAAAAGCTTTATTTTTTAAATATTGAAGGGCACATAAGTCAAAATGTTAAGAGTTGACCAAGCTGGGTAAAGCTAGTACTTAATAAAGTATTATTTGAGGGGTTTTTGAAAAGTTCATGGAAGACATAAATTGTGAGAAAACTATGCAAGGACCCCACAAATTTTTCACATCAAAACAAATCTATCTTTCAATTCCACTTTCTACAAACTTTTTGAATGTCTTGGTCTGGCTCTCCTGTAGGAGCTGAAATTTTTTTTTTTTTAAGTTTTTATTTTGAGAGGCACAGAGATGGAGAGCACTGGCCTCTGCTAGTTCACTCCTGGAACGCCCACATTGGCTGTGCTGGGCTGGGGCCAGAGCCCGGAGCTAGGAGCTCAGTATTGGTTCCTACCTGTGCGGCAAGAATCCAACTACTTGAACCACACCCTGCTGCCTCCCGCGGTCTGCACCAGCACGAAGCCGGAGCCAGGAGCCTGACACAGGCATTGAACCCAGGCACTACAGTGTGGAATGTAGGCGTCCTAAGTGGGATCTTAATCATTGGGTCCGATGCCTGCCCCTGGGTTAAAGATTTCAAACGGACCAGGTCAGGGGCTGTCAGTATATCCCTGGTGTTGTGCACCCACCCACCTCCCATGGGGAAAGTCTGCGCCCATCAAGCAACTGCTCCCTGGACAGCCCCCCTCTGTCTCTGGCAAACCTTGAGTCCGTGTCCTGTCTCCACTAATCTACCTATTTTGGATGTTTTATGTAGACAGAACTGTGTAAGATGTGGTCTTTCCTCTCTGCTGTTTTTCCCTTAGCAGACACTTTCCACGGTTTATCAACTTTGCCTTAGAATTTCACTCCTCTCTTTGAAGATGAGTTTATTCGACAGCTCTACCACCTCTATCCAATCATCTGTTGATTGGATAAACACGGGCTGCTTCCACCTGCTCTTAATTGTGAATGGTGCTGCTACCGACACGTCTGCCCATGAACTAATCCAAGTCCCTGCTTGGAATCTCCTCATTGTCCACTTCCCAGCAACTGCTGGGTCACAGCATAATTTCCTGTGGCACCACCAGACTGTTTTCCATAGCAGCTGAGCTGTCCATTTTCTGTTCCCACCAGCAATGTCCCAGGATTCCGATTTCTCCACGCCTGGGCCAACATTTGTTATTTTCCATTAACAAAAACACTAGGCATCCTGGTGGGTGGGAAGCCGTAGCTGATTTTGATTTTGATTTCACTTTGCTAACGACTCAGGACGCTGACAATCGTTTCGTATTCTTGTTGGCCATTCGTGTATCTTCCTCAGGGAAGTATCTGTCCAAGTCCTTGCCTATTTTCCAATGGGTTGTTTGTCTTTCTGTGGTTGAGATGTCAGATTCTGTCACTTTATAAATCCCTCCCAGGGTGGCCAGTGCCTCTTCTGTCCTTTGATTCTGCACGCCTCGTACCCATCAAAGCAGGGACAGCGTGGTATTTACAGTCTGTGCAGAGGACAACTGGACTGGGCTCTGCTTACTCCTCTTATCCCGTGGGCTCTCTGTGAGCCTACCCCCAATCCAGAGGGGAAGAAATTCAGGTATGACACGGGATGCATCCGGGGCCTCTCAGGAAACATTGAGATGGAAGAGAAGCAACGTCTAAGTCAACGGCTGAGAAGTAAGTGGTCCCGGAAAAGGGAAGTCATTTCTTCTAGAACTTTCTACCACCACAGGTCACAAAACCACCCTGTGGGAGGAAGTTCCCACTCACAGATTTCCCACACTCGGATCTCTGGAAGGATGGTGGGTTCTGAGTGGGATCCTCTTACTCTTCCCCTACCAGCCAGGTCACCTTGCCTGGCCGGGCTGCTCCCCCCTCAGGGCCACTCTTTCCCCTGCTAAGCTGTAAGAGGAGGCAGAGGGAGCACTGGCAGGCGGTGCCCTCTCTGTAGCTCCACCCCGTCACTGGTCACCACTACACCCAGCTCCCCTCAGAGCAAGAGGAGGGGGGTGCACTGGAGCTCTTTGCTAACGCAGGAAGCCCAACCAACAGACCCTCTTAGAGTTCATGATAACGCTGCCTAAATAGCTACGGAGGTTGGAGGTGATCTCTTTTGGCCATGAAACTCTGTGCTTGCCAATACCTCTTGGTAACGCTTTGGAAGGAACCACTCATTACTTCTCCCAGTCGTTTTTGGAAGTCCAACCTGGGGTCAACACAGGCTAAGCAGTAGGAGAAACACCCAGAAGAGCCGTGTGGGGCAAGAAGGATCTCGGGTGTGGGCGGCCCCGGGCGGCTCCTGCACCTGTCACGTGCCTACCTTAAACATACTCCACTGGCCGCTAGTCCAGGTTTTGCCTGGCAACCTCGAGCACGGACGGTGAAGGTGAGTGAGCACCAGGGGCAAGCCCATCCCCTCTGGGCCTGGGTGTCCCTCCACCCTGGGTTCTGCTCCACCCTCTCACTTCTTTGCTTAACCACAGGGTTTGAAGTCACTCTGGACACACCCAGGTTTGGGCTCCACTCGTCTCTCAACACAAGTTCAATGATATCCCTGCTGCTGGGTAACTGGGGACCCCTTTGGTCCTTTCCTCCAAACCCTTGTCCCTTTGTCATTGCCCCCTCCCCACTCTGATCACACATTAGGAATCTGGGGTCCAGTTTTGAAGACGTTTCCAACATTTTCTTTCTCTCGGCTACATCTGTGTGAGAGCACAGGAAAAGGGGTCCCTTGGCTGGGACACATCACACAAAGGGAAACGCGCCCTCCAAGGTAAGGACCCTGGCACCCAGGAGGTCTGAGGCTTAGAACCTGACCTGGAGCCCGCATTAGGAGGCGCTTCCTGTCGGCCGCAGGTGCAGAGACTACGGGACAGCTCAAGGTCAGCCAAGGCGCAGGGACCCCTCCCGCCAGCCTCCCTCGCTGCCTCCACGGCCTCCAAGCCCACACTCGGAGCATAACCACCCCTGGCACCTCCGATGATGGCCTCTTATATTATTTCTAGATCAAATTTGTCGTGAACACTCGCCAGAAACTTTAAACTGCCAGGAAAAAAAAAGAGTAATCTGGATTCAGCGCCTCCCAGTCTGCAAGCCAGTTTCTTTTGTTGATGTTTCCCTTTGAACAGAATCTCCTGCCTGGGAAATGCGGGACCCCTCTACAAGGACGTGGCTGGGCGGGGGCAAGCCCCGGGGTGAGCTTGCTCCTCGAAGCCAGCAGGACGCGCAGCAAAGAGAGCGCCAAGGATAAAGCCCGCCTGACCCGCTTCCAACCTCTGACACAGGGTGCGCAATTGGTTTTCCCACCTACACCCTGGAGACTGGAGGCACGGCGGGTGCATGTGTGTGTGTGTGTGGGGAGGGGGGCTTGCAGGCGCAGCCCCTGCCCCGGATCCCCGGCTGGGACCCTCGCCCGCCCCACAGCCGTGCAGACCCCCTGCGAGAACGCACGCCTGAGTCCACCGTCCCTTCCCCGGCCCCGGTGCGGGGCGCGCCAGCCACTCACAAACTCAAAGACGAAGAGCAAGTCGGGGAAGGTGATGAAGACCGAGAAGCCACTGGGCAGGCTGCTGCCGCCCGACGTCGCTGCGGGGGCCATGCCCGCGTCGCCCGCTCTGGCTCGCCGCTGACCGCTCGCTTGCTCCGCGGAGCCCAGTGCCCGGGGCGCCCCCGCGCGCGGGTTAAGAGCAGGGGAGCCCGGGGCAGAGGAGGGAGGAGCCCCATCCGCCCGCCCCGCCCCACGCCCCAAGGGACCTGGCTGGGGCTCCGAGGGTGCCGCCCTGAGGCTCGCAGAGCTGGGGTGGGAGCCTGCCTCCCAAATCCCACCCCTGGGTGCCACCTCCCGAGGAACAAGACAAAGCCACTCGTTGAGGCGCCTCGCACGCTTTGCAGGTGATTTCTAGCCCTTTAGAGTGACCGTCGCCATCAATAGCCGAGCCCCGACACCTCTCCGCCATGGCACCCCTGAGGTCTCCCTGGTCTTTTTGCTGCATGTGTTCCTGGCGCGCCCCCCTCTTCCAGGCTCCCGATGGTGGGACGGGCTGCGCGCTAGCACCTGCGGCGGCTACCCGGCTTCGGCCGCTGAAGCCGTCTTGCGCGCAGGGCCCCGGGGACTGTGCACCCCGCGCGCCGCTTGGAGTGGCAGCTACGTGTCTATCTGAGGGCATCCGTGCCAGCTACAGAGAGAGGCTGCGGCCGCAGGGCCCGGGAGCCCTGGGGTGAATCCACAGGACAGGACGGGGTGCATCACCAGAAGCGCTTTCTCTCTCTGGGAGCAGGAACCCCGGCGCTTCTGCTGACAGGACCCCTCCCTCCTCCCCGCTGTCCTTCGCCACCATGTCCTTTGTTGACTGCTGGGGTTTTGTCTATTTGCCTTTTTTTTTTTCTTTTAAAACTTTTTTATTTGCAAGAGAGACAGAGAGATCTTCCATTCTCAGGTTCACTCCCCAAATGCCTGTAAAAGCCGAGCCAAGAACCAGGGACTCAAGCTGGTTCTCCCATCACCTGCTGCTGTCTCCCAGGGAGAGCGTTAGCAGACAGCTCACACTGAAGTGGAGTCGGGACTTGAACCCAGGCACTCCAGCTTGGGATGTGGGAGTTCCTAGCTTGGCCACCTATTTTGCCCTATTTAAAAACAAGGATGGGGTTGGGGGAGGGGGGAGCCAGCACTGTGGCATAGCAGGTAAAGCCACTGCCTGCAGTGCTGGCATCCTATGTGGGTGCCGGTTCGAATCCCCAGCTGCTCCACTTCTTATCCAGTCTCTGCTATGGCCTGAGAAAGCAGTAGAAGATGGCCCAAGTCCTTGGGTCCCTGCACCTGCATGGGAAACCCAGAGGAAGCTCCTGGCTCCTGGCTTCGGATTGGCAAACCTCTGGCTGTTGCGGCCATTTGGGGAGTGAACTAGTGGATGAAAGACTCTCTCTCTGTGCCTCTTTGTACCTTTGCCTTTCAAATAAATAAATAAATCTTTATATTTATATAAATATATATTTATATATTATAATATACTGTATATAAATTTATAAATATATATTATATAATATATTTAATATAAATTATATATGTATATAGCACATTATATATTCATATATAAATATATATTTATATATAGCACATTATATATATTTATATTATATATATAAACAAGGATAGCTCAGCTTCCTGCTAATGTGCCTGGGAAATCAATGGAGGATGGCCCAAGTGCTTGGGCCCCTGCATCCACATGGGAGACTGGGAAGAAGCTCCTGGCTCCTGGCTTCGGTCACCATTGTGGCCGTTTTTGGGGAGTGAACCAGCAGATGAAAGATCCTTCTCTCTGTGTCACTCTGCCTTTCATGTTAACAGACACACACACACACACACAATCAAGGATGGCACTCCAGTGGTTGCCTGTTTAGTTTGATGTAGTGTTCATGGTATTCTGAGTTTTCTTCTACAGACACTAAAGCATAAAATCTGCCCCCAGTCCAGGACATGCCAAGAGGGCCTCTAGCTCAGATCCTCAGCCCCCAGCCCTCTGTCCCCAGCCTCACCTGGCTCTGGGCTTCCCCTGCAACCGTTGCTGGCAGGGTAGGTGTCTTTCATCTCTCCAGGGGGACCCTCACCCTTTCCCCTCTAGACAGCCCTTCATCCTCCCAGTCCTTAAGGAGAGGAGTAAATTCTGAACATACTTCCAAGGCAAAACCCCACACCATGTCCTGGCCATTCTAGCCTCGGCTGGACAGGGACCAGGCATTGGAAGTGCACTGAGGCCCTGTACGTCTTCTTGGGGCTGCCAGCCTTGGTGACCTGTGACCTCTGTGCCATCGTGTCAGGGCCCATTGGCAGGACCTCAGTGGCCACAACAGGCAGTGAGGCTGTCAGAGGCCCTTCCCAGAGCCTCACCCACCCTGGGCGGCTCACAGCCCCTCAGTTGGACCCATGGGCCCCAGCAAGAGGACCTCTCCTACTTCCCAGGACACTATGGGGACCAGCCCCAAGGCAAGGTGGCCACAGCCAGCTGGAGGGGGCGACGACCCTAAGCAGATCCAGCCCAGGCTGCTGGGCTGGTTCCCATCACAATGAGAAACGCCAAGGCCTGGCCATCTCAGCCTCTGCCTGGCCTCCAGGGCTTTGTGTTTGTTTGCTGGCTGCCCGTGTGTAGCTGTGGGGCTCCGCCCCTCACCTGGGTGCCCCTCAGTGGAGCAGCACCGCTCCAGCCCTCCCGGGATGAGGTGCGAGAAGCCATCTCCCAAAGAGGTTGCTGAGGACTCCGGAAGGCTTCCTGGCCAAGGTCAGGGGAGCTTGCCCTTGTCTCTGTGAACCCCTCGTTTTGCCTGGAGTCCCTCGCTGGAGGCCCATCCTCCTGACGAGGCTGTCCTCTCTTCAGGCCACCCCCCTGATGTCACCTTCCCCACCTCACACAGGACCCAGCCCCTGGTAGGCGCTCAGGAACGGCCAGCCCCACCTCGCATGTGCCTGTCCACCCCAGAAGGACATGCAGTGACCCGGTTAGAACATAAAGGACACTGTGGAGTTGAGAGCTTCCCCAGGAGTTCTGGGCCATTTGTTGATGATGTAGGTCATTGATATTTGTAAGAAGGCCCTGGGGGCAGGCGTGGTGGTGCAGCAGGTTAAGCCACCCCTTGGGACACCCGCATCCCACATCACAATGACTGGGGTCCCTACCTTGGCTTCTGATCCAGCTTCCGGCTGATGCACCCAGGAGGCGGCAGGTGATGGCCCAGGTACTCAAGTTCCTGCCACCCACGTGCGAGACCTGGATGGAGTTTCTGGTTCCTGGCTTCAGCCTGGCTCATCTCGGACTTTTGGCAGGCACTGGGGGACCAGTAGATGGAAGACTCTCTCTCTGCTTTTCAAATAAAACAAACAAATAAAACTTTAAAAAAATGTCATGGACTGTATTTTGATTTTTAGCAGAGTAGTTTGTTTTTATAAAACAAACTCAGGCAAGAAAAAAAAAAAAAACCATTGCACCATTCTTGTCTTCCTAGCAGCATAGGGGGTGTGAACGCAGGTGTTGGTCTGTGGGGGATCTGGGGCTCCCGTCAAGCTCATAACACAGCCTAGGGAAGTTTTCCACACCCTAGAAGCTGGAAATTCATGATTGCTGTGCCAGCCTGTGGGAGGAAAAGGTTGCTTCCAGGCTGTGGGTAGGAGGAGGGAATGAATGGGTTGAGGGCGAGGGGCATGTTCAGGGACAGACTCATGGGACAAGTAATAGCATCAGTAACAGCAGGTGCAATTTGTTTGAGAGGTCCATCAGATGACTCGCATTTTATTCATGGGGTGGTTGAGGCTCAGAAAGGTTAAGCGGCTGCCCATGGCCATACAGCTGCCGACTGGTGACACTCAGTCTTGAACTTGAGCGAGGCTGTGCCTCCAAACCGCAGCACCTGGTTAAGGCCATGCTCCAGAGGACAGGCGTCTGGTGTAGTGGTAAAGCTGTCACTTGGGACGCCTGCCTCCCGTATATCAGTGCCCTACCCTGCTTCTGATCCAGTTTCCTGCTATTGTGCACCCTAGGAGGCAGCAGGTGAGGGCACAGGTACTTGGGTCCCTGCTGTCCACATGGGGCACCTGGACTGGAATCCTGGCTCCTGACTTCAACCTGGCCCAGCAGAGACAATTGCAGACATTTGGGGGCTACAATTCAGTATGTGGGAGATCCCTCAGTGTCGCTCTTCCTTTCAAATGAAGAGAAACAGAAAGAGAACTTTCAAAAAAGAGGGTGCTCAAGACAGTCAAATGCCACGCCCCATACAGACCATTGGCCGGCTCCCAAACCCAAGTCTTTGGCCATCTCAGGCATGGCCTTGAGCACTTGTGTCCTGAGGCAGCTCTGCTCAGCTGGGACTCGAGACCTTTCTTCCCCCACCCAGAAACACGAGGAAGTTGGGCATCACCATCCTTGTTTATGGAGGGGTAAGCAGGGTGCTGGCCTGAGCTCAGAGAGCTTGCACTTACCCCAAGGGTTTCTGTCTGAGTCCCATGTCCATAGCTGGCATGCCGCACTGAGGACTCCTGCTGGGCAGAGGGTGTAACAGCAGCCTTGGCCTCAGCATCACTGAGCAGGGAGTGCTCAGCACCCCCTAGGCACTTGGGCCCCGTGGGCTCATTTAACCCCTGGAGCCTCGCTAGTAGGTGTCACTGCACCATACAGGCTCAGAGCAAGAGGTAACCTCCCCAGGCCACAGGGCAGGCTCTGTTCCCACTGCCTCTGCACCTGCTGCACAAAATGCCACAATTTGACCGTGGGCAGCGGTGTGCCGTGCCAGAGGACAGTCGTGTGCTGGGCCCGTGGGATGCTGTGCGCCTCACTGCCTCCAGTGACGATGTGTGACAGCAGTATTCTGCCTCTGCTTCTTCTATACAGTCTGAGAAAGGCCTCGCCAAGCCTTGCGATTCTTGGTACAAAGCAGTGGCTGGCATTGGCTGGGTGACTCTAGGACAGGGGCCAGTGGCGGAGGGTATGTGAGTAGGGAAGATGGAGTCCCTGCTTCCTAAGAAGTTCCATCCAAAAGGAATACACTAGTGTAGATTGACACCTGGCCAGGCCCTTCCCTGGGCTGGGCCGGCACCGTCCCTCTCCCAGTCACTGCAGGCCGGATGCTGAAGCGTAGGGTCTTGAGGCTGCTATGACAAAATACCTTGGGCTGGGTGGCTTAGGAACAGCAGGAACTTAGTTTTCAGTAATCTGTAGGCCGGGAAGTGCAATGCTGAGGTGCAGGCAGACTTGGTGTCTGCTGAGGGCTTGCCTCTGACTCACAGGTCACACATCTTGCTTTGGGGAGGAGGCCAGGGGTCCCTCCCCGGCTTCTTTTATAAGGTACCAATCCCTCTCATGAGGGCCCCACCTCTCGAAGATCCCATCTCCTAATGCCATCTCCTTGAGGATTAGATGGGGGGTACGTGGCATTCAGAGCACAGCAGGTAGCGCACGGCCCTGTGGCTCTGCCAGGTTGGCGTGAGGCCGGCTGCAGGAAGGGGCGCTGTTTCTGACCACTTCTTGGGCAGCAGCTCTGTGCTTGCTCTGCAGGTACAACAGCAAACTGAATAGAGGCCCCTGCCCTCAAGTACCCCCACCCCCTATCAGTCCAAGTTCAGCCAGTGCTGGGTGATGGGGAGACCAGGACGCAGTGTGGATGACTGACTCCCACCTTTTTGAAACTCATGAGTGCAGGAGCTGGCTGTCCACCAAGCAGTAAATTAGATGTGAGATAGTGTTTGGTGCTGGAATGGGAGCCCTGAACCTCCCCCAGCCGGGCTCAGTCGAGGGCCAGGGGGCCTGTGGGAGCTGAGGTAGCCAGGTGAAGGGGACAGTGCCTTCCTGACACAGAGACAGCAGGCACGAGGGCCCTGTGGTCTCCTGGGGGGGTCAGGCACTGCACACATACACCCTGCAGGCTTTGAGCTTATGTAATGAGACCAATAACAAGAGTCAGGGGCCCTCAGGTGGTGGGGTGGGGTGGGGATGGTTGAGACAGAATGTGAACAGCTATGGGAGTCCAGGGCAGAAGGGAACAGGCTTTGGTACAAGCTTGGGAAGACAGAGGCCAAGGGTGAGGTTGGCTGGGCAGTGCGAGAGGGGCCTTCAAGGTCATGTTGAATGCAATGCAGACATGGGCGATGAGGGAGAGAGGGCGCCAGGCCAAGCGCACTGTGCAGAAGCCCTGGAGACAGGAGAGCCTTGACCTACAGGAGAGGCCAAGGGCAGGCTCAGGATGGCACGCGCAGGAAGCAGACCTCAACTGTAGCCATTTCTCCCAGAGTAGCAGGCCTTCCCTCCCCGCTCTCTGCCCCAGAGAGGGGCCTGACCTTATGCCTGCAGCTGAGAGCGCGCCACCTGCCCAGCAAGTTGCACCAGGAATTTGGCCCAAGTTGGCCGAAACGTGGGGAAACAAGAGACACACGGAGCAGGGCCGGGCCCGTGGCTCCCGGGAATGCAGTCTCGGCAGGTTTGGGGCTGGGCGCACTCGCAGCGCTGTGGAGCGCCTTTCAGGTTTCACTTACAACACCCTCGGGTCAGCCGCTGCCACACAGCCCGACTCCAGTGTCTCGGGCGCTGAGGGCAGTAAGCGCTGGAGTTTAGAAGATGCATCCGGAAGCCACTGTGGCCTCCGGGCACGCCACGCTCAAACTCACACTTCTTTTTCTTTTTAAGATTTACTTATTTGTTTGAAAGGCAAAGTTACAGAGAAAGAGAGACAGAGAGAGGCATCTTTCACGCACAGGTTCACTCTCCTGATGGCTGCAACAGCCAAGCTTGAAGCCAGGAACCTGGAACTCCTGTCCAGGTCTCCCACAGGGATGCAGGGGCCCAAACACTTGGGCCAACTTCTGCTGCTTTCCCAAGTGCATCAGCAGGGAGCTGGATCGGAAGTGGAGCAACCGGGACTTGAACCCGCTCTCATATGGGAGGTGGGTGTCGCAGGTGGTGTCTTAACCCGCTGTGCCACAGCGCTGGTTTCTCAGACTCATACTTCTACCTGGGGCTCCCTCCAATGGCCTCCTCATGGGACGTGTGCCCTTTGCTGATGACCAGGAACTCAGGTTCTAGAGGAAGCAGCCACCTGGCCCTCCTGACCTCAGACCCCTTGAGCGGGGCTGCCTCACATGTCATTCACAGCATTCCTGTTTTCTGTTGGGAAAACTAGACCCACACGCTTATACTACAGAACAAAAAGCATCGTCCGAAGGCTCCTTGATTCTTCCAAATCAAGGCAACGCTTTTCCTCTCTGCATGTTGCGATGGAGAACTCCCATGGAAGAGACTTTCACAGCTTCTGTTTCCACCAAGTGGCCAAGTGGCACATCCACTCATTCCCACTCGGACGAGCCCTCCGGCTGCCACGCCCCAGCCTGAGAGGTGGAGGTGAGGCCTTTGCACCTGCAGGCGTTCCAGGCTGGGGGCCGTCCAGGCCTCTGCCCAGGTCAGTGTGAATTCTCCCCAGGGGAAGGAAGTGGAGGCCCGCAGAGTGCTGTGTTGCAGCAGTCCTTGGAGTGCTGGGCCTGCGCAGAGCGCTTGACACAGAGCCAAAAGCAACAGGGGCAGAGCCTGTGGAGCCACCCAGGGAAATCAGAAAGCTTCAACCATGCAGAAAAGAAAACATCACTGTTGGGCAGAGTCGTGGGGACTCCGGAGTCTGTGATGAGGGCGGAGGGGAGCCACGGGGGCGGTGAGGACAACTGGCCCTCATCCGCTGAGCCCAGAGCGGTTCTGACCATGCAGACCGGGCCTTTGCATCCCGGGTGATGTTTGCAGTGTGTGGAGAAGCACCTGGTGGGGCAGAAGCCACGCTTTGCTCAGCACAGACAGCATCGGAGGGTGGGGACAGGTGGGGCTGAGGACAGGAGAGGAACGTTGCTTTTTCTTTAAACAGTGGACGTAGACTCTGGAACCTGTAATTGAAAAGCCCAGTAAAGGAAGGCACGCATAGAAGACGAGTCCCCTAGCCCTGCCAGAAACGCCCGGATGCTGCCCACCTGGCTGGTAGGGGAGAAGACCCTGGCCCTCCGAGCTCTCCATTTTTTTTCTCCCTCTCCCCTACATGGCCCCAGCCTGGCTGGACAGAGACCTGTCCTCCCCGAGGCCAGGACAAGCAGCATGCATACTGTCCCCAGGGGCAGGTGAACACCGTGCTCTTGGCTTGCTTGTGCTGCCTCTGGCCACAAGGTCATTGTTGTAGCTCCCTGGGCCTTAGGTTGCCTTCCTGTGAGAAGGAACCAGCCACTCAGGAGGCCACTGGCTCTGAACCTTGGCCTCTGGCTTTCTCTTCTGCATGTCACCTTCCCCAGGGTCAGCTACACATTGGGCAGGGCTGTGCCTCTGTTTTCTTACAGCCACTGCCCTCCCTCTGGCCCCACGTGGAACACACAGCAGACAGAACCGACAGCCCTCAGGTTACCCAGTGAACTTGAAGCCTGGGTTAAAAACCTCCCTTCTGGGGTGGGCACTACAGTACAGTGTTAACAGGGACACTGGGGACACCCCTGTCCCACAAGGGGCGCTTGAGTTCAAGTCCCACCTCTGTTTCCAGGCTCATCCAAGCAGGCAGTGGAGGATGTCTCAAGTACTTGGGTTTCTGCTGCCCACATGGGAGACCCACAGTGAGTTCCTGTCTTCGGATTCCAGCCTGGCCCAGCCTTAGCTGTTGTGGGTGTTTAGGGAGTGAACCACTGGACTGGAGTCTCTCTCTCTCTCTGCCTTTCAAGCAAAAATAAATAAATAATTAAAGTCGTTTAAAAATCTACAGCTGTTTATTCACGGTGCAACTTTAGACAAATTGCTTCCCCTGTTCTGTGTCTCGGTTTCCTTGTGTCTACAGTGGTGAGCATCACCCTGCTCTCCCAGAGCTACCTGTGGATTAAAGCGGATGATGCTGGGTCGGGTAGGCGCTTGACTTCGCACAAGAAAGAGTTCAGACGTGAGACAGACAGCAGTCAGTAAGGCAGCAAGGGTTACTGGGGTAGAGCAGCAGATGGGACAGAATCCGAGAGAGAGCGCCCCGTCACTCAGACAGGGGAAGGGAAGGAAATCCTCCCAAGGGTTCACTACTCAGCGCTGTCAGGCTGGGGAGCCCACCTGGCTCCATGCACAGGAGCCTCCCGTAGGGGCCCACCTTGGGGGAAGGCTGTGAAGGTTTTACTGCTCCGTGTTACCAGGCCAGGTGACCCATCTGGTGCTGAGGAGCAAGACTGTCCTGGGAGCTTCCCTTGGGGGAAGGGCTGAGACCAGCTGGGAAGTTCTGGGGGTGTGGGCAGGACTTTGCCTTGTAAAACCTGGGGCTGCTTCCAAGGTGGGCTTCTGCAGAGGCTGTGTTTGCTCAGCCCCTCTCACTCGCATAGGCTAAGTTCTAACTTCCCACCTCACACCACACGTTAGTAACTGGTATGCAGTAAACCTCGAGACGCAGAAGAGGGCACTGGCACTACCAGAGGCTCCCAGCTGTCACCTCTGTGTGCCCTGTGTCATACTACGGATGAGATTTTGTTCCACAAACTCGTGCAAATCTCTAAGCCCCCAAATTCACACTGCTGGCTCATGGATGAATGTTAATGGTTGATGGATTAAGGGTGGGGTGTCTAGGAGGTGAGTCCAGGGGGAGGTTCTGGGAAGGCGGGTCTCACCAGCGGGGTGGGGACAGAAGCCGCAGTCGGCTCACCTGGCATCCTCCGACCTCAGCAGCTGCCTGAACCAGCTGGGGCTGCCCCACCCTACACTGTCAGGCCCAACCCGGGAGCCGAAACAGCCTCCCTCCTGCCTGAGAAGCCCCTCCGGCACGTCACCGAGGGCAGGGAAGCCGACTGACACACTGTCACGCGGCTCTGCTCTCACGAGTGTCCTGGCCGGTTTGGCCACTGGCCCCTTGAGAGCGCGTGCTGACTCGCGCTCACACACCTCATTTCCAGGTGGTCACCTCCCAGACCTGAGGCTGTTTCTGTCCCGCCCCCACTTCCGGCCAGTGGTCACTGCAGGAGTACCACACCGTGGGTTCTTGTGAAACGGTCAATGAGAGGGGCCGCCGGGGCAGCCCCACGTGGACGGCGCAGGGGCCACCCTGCAAGGAGTCCTGTGACTGTGCAATGCTAGAAAAGGAGAATTCTGGGAGGCCCCAGAGTTCTCGTCAGCCCCGGAGGACACTCAGCCCCCGGGGAACGTGTTGCATCTCGGCCTTGCTCTGCCGTCAGCTGGCACGGTGTCCCCATGCCAATAAGGCTGGGTGATCCCGGGGAGGCTTAACCTTCCAGTGGCTTCGTGAGCTGGTGAGGACGGACAGGGGCTTGTCGAGCTTGGTCGGGGCTCCAGGATCCTGCCGAGGGGCTAGCTTCTAGCCCAGAAGGCCCCATTTTGTGTCTGTGATAATCTCTGACCTCCTACTCCGGCACTGCGAGCTCCAGGGGGCGGAGTGCTCTTGCCCACCCCCAGCCCCACCCCCCATGGCACCTGCTGCCCTCTGAGGCCGGCTGCCATTTTTTTTCTGGGTTGCCCCCTTGCTCCCCCATTACTGAAAGGAGTCAGAGTGAGAATGGTAAAAAGGTAGAGAGAGCAGAGAGGCCCCTCCTGTAAGGTGGAATATTTTCTTAGCCTCACTGGCTAAGAAACCGGCCTAAGCCAGAAAGCAAGTGTGTGAATAAAGAATGTTGTTGATGGGGGCCAGCGCTGTGGCTCACTTGGTTAATCCTCCGCCTGCGGCGCTGGCATCCCATATGGGCGCCAGGTTCTAGTCCCGGTTGGGGCGCCAGATTCTATCCCGGTAGCCCCTCCTCCAGGCCAGTTCTCTGCTGTGGCCCGGGAAGGCAGTGGAGGATGGCCCAAATGCTTGGGCCCGTGCACCCCATGGGAGACCAGGAGGAAGCACCTGGCTCCTGGCTTCGGATCAGCGCAGTGCCGGCCGTAGCGGCCATTTGGGGGGGTGAACCAATGGAAGGAAGACCTTTCTCTCTGTCTCTCTCTCACTGTCTAACTCTGCCTGTCAAAAAAAAAAAAAAAAAAAAAAAAAAAAAGAATATTGTTGATGAGTCTGGAGAAGAGCAGGCTCTGGTGCCAGAAGGCCAGGCGGCTGGAGTTGTCTGGGACCCGCGCCCCGAGACAGACCCCGCGATGGGACTTGCGCTCAGTCCTGCAGCAGTTACAACCAGAGTGGACGAGCAGGAGCTAGGCAGCCAGGATGGGCTCCCCACACAAGAAATGCTTGTCTGGAAAGACCTCGGACAAACTTCCCGACGGGCGTGCGACCCCCAGGCCCCGTCATGGGCGCCTCCTCCCGAGGAAGCCCCTCCCGGCTGCTTTCCCGGGAGTTTCCCTCCGCCTACTCTTTTCAGTGAGGTCTTCTGAAAATTGCCTTCTTGGCTTGCTCACCTGCCTCGTGCGTCTTTGCCGGTACAACGAGCTCCCGGGGTCCAAGTCACCGCCTTCCAGTCCTGGGCCGGTTCCGTTACCGCTCTCTCTCCCTCTGCACATCTCTGGGCAGCTGTGGTTCCTTTGGTGACAGTGTGGGTGTGGGAATGCGTGCTGGGCGTTGCACATCAGAAGCAGCTCCCACCCGCTCCAGCGAGCCCACGCACTCGCTGTGCTCCACACCTGCCGTCTCCTTTCACGGTTCCGCAACTGCAGGTTTTCAGTGGAAACGTCGTGACCGTTTGCATTTGTTTTTCAGCTTTATGTTGAAATTCGTGATGCAGCCTGAATGTATAAAGGAAAGTGTGTGCTGTGGCTCAGGGCTCTGGAGGATCACAGCCCAGGGGCAGGCGGGCCCCATACTCCGGGCTCTGGTGATGGTGCTATGACTGGCAGTCTGGAGTAGCATTAGCTGCCCTACAGAGAGCGGCTCTGGAGAGGGGCACCATGCAAACCAAACTGCAGGGCCACAGCCAAAGACAGCAGCCCGAGAAATCATAGCATCATGGCCCGAGACACAGGCCCACAGCAGGGTGGGTGTGGCCACAGCCTGGCCTGCCGCTTCCTGTGGGGTGCTGGGAATCCACCCTGTCTCCCAGACTTCTCACATCTCAGACATCTGTGGTCCTGGTGGCCTGGGACACAACCAGGTTTTCCCATTCATAGGCATTTGCTGAGAAAATAGATCTGAAATTGTGATGGCCTCTGAGAATATCTTGGTGTCATTGTGAAGTGTGGAGAATGCAGTGTTTATTTATTTATTTTTTTTGACAGGTAGAGTTACAGACAGAAAGAGAGACAGAAAAGTCTTCCTTCCGTGGCTCACCCCCCAAATGGCTGACAACAATGTCTGGATGTGTGTCTTGGGTTGAGGTGGCAGGTCCAGCAGTTATGCTGTTGGAGGGGATACCCTGAGAGTTGAGCAAGACCGACAACAAAACTTCAAAAATTTCATGGGAAGTGGAATTAAAAGATGTTTATTTTTTGTGCTAAAAAGTTACATAAACTTTGAAAGCAATGTAAGGCCTGGGGGCTTGACTTGTGACTGTCTTTTAAAAAAAAAAATTTAAAGATTTATTTATTTATTTGAAAGGCAGAGTTACAGAGAGGCAGAGGCAGAGAGAGAGAGAGGGAGGTCTTCCATCCACTGGTTCACTCCCCAACTGGCTGCAACGGCCGGAGCTGTGCCAATCTGAAGCCAGGAGCCAGGAGCTTCTTCCTGGTCTCCGTAGGTGCAGGGGCCCAAGGACTTGGGCCATCTTCTACTGCTATCCCAGGCCATAGCAGAGAGCTGGATCAGAAGAGGAGCAGCCAGGCCTCCAACCAGCACCCATATAGGATGCTGGCACTGCAGGCGGCAGCCTTACCTGCTACACCACAGCACTGGCCCCTCATTTTTATTTTCTTTTTTTTTTTTTTTTTAATTTTTTTTTTAATTTATTTTTTTATTTTTTTATTTTTTGACAGGCAGAGTGGACAGTGAGAGAGAGACAGAGAGAAAGGTCTTCCTTTTGCCGTTGGTTCACCCTCCAATGGCCGCCGCGGTAGCGCGCTGCGGCCGGCGCACCGCGCTGTTCCGATGGCAGGAGCCAGGTGCTTATCCTGGTCTCCCATGGGGTGCAGAGCCCAAACATTTGGGCCATCCTCCACTGCACTCCCTGGCCACAGCAGAGAGCTGGCCTGGAAGAGGGGCAACCGGGACAGGATCGGTGCCCCGACCGGGACTAGAACCCGGTGTGCCGGCGCCGCAAGGCGGAGGATTAGCCTGTTGAGCCACGGCGCCGGCTCATTTTTATTTTCTAAGGAGAGTTTTAAAATTCTGTCTGGTAGTCTGCACTGTCTTTGGGATTGATCAAGAGGGAGCATCTGGGTTAACAATTAAAGCCCAAGTATTAAAGAAGAGTTTCTGGGAAATGGACATTTAGACTCTACTAGATGGGTAAGTCCTGGCCCATGAGACAATCTGTGTGGGTCTCAGGAGAGTCTATGCCTCCATTCTGGCTTCCAGCCCTTATGGAGTGGGAACAAGGTTAGAAATCCATGAAAATAGGGGCCGGTGCTGTGGCGTAGCAGGCAAAGCTGCTGCCTCCAGTGCCAGCATCCCATATGGGCACTGGTTCAAGTCCGGCTGCTCCACTTCTGATCCAGCTCTCTGCTATGGCCTGAAAAAGCAGAAGAAGATGGCCCACTCCTTTGGCCCCTGCATCTGTGAGGGAAAACCTGGAGGAAGCTCCTGGCTCCCGGCTTCAGATTGACCCAGCTTCCGCCCTTGCAGCCATCTGGGGAGTGAACCAGTGGATGGAAGGTCCCTCTCTCTGTCTCTCTGCCTCTGCCTGGCCTCTCTGTAACTCTGCCTTTCAAATAAATAAATAAATATTTAAAAAGAAAGACATCCATAAAGATAGAAGTGAGTCTTGTCACACACGGAAGCAAGACACAGTGGCCTTTAAATACAGGCAAGAGCCATGGGAAGAGTTGTAGAGTTAGTGTCAAGTGTGAGTTGGTCAAGGGGCCTTGAATTAAGGGAAGTGGGGGCTGCAGTGAGCTTGAGGCCCATTTAGAGGGGTATCTGCTATTTAAACCGGCCCAGTTAAGCTGGCCGCCTGGGACCTGCTGGGTAAACAAAAGTGCTGTTGAATTTCCAAGAGCCTAGCACTGAGCATTCTGTGTGTTTTGGTTCCTGCCAGTGGTGTCTGAAGCTTGGAAGGCAGAGAAGACACCTCACAACCAGCTTTTACTACGCCCTTATTACCCATTATAATAGTGCTAGAAATATTATCATTATTTTAATGTAACCTAAAGTGTAATCACATTAGCTTATTAGGCAACTAGTAGTAATAATACGCAATGCTAAGTGTCTTTGACTTTCTATATGTATTATGTTAGATGTTGAGCTAAGTAATCCAGTAACTACATTAAGTTGATTATTGTACGACCCGCACCACTGCCCGTTCCTGGCACTCGCTATCGTACACTCCCCTTTCCTCCGCCTGGGGCCAGATGTGACCCTACCCTGACCCAGGTCCAGGAATGTAAAAGGGAGGTTTAAAGCTTGAGATAACAACCAGCCCCTACCCTGGAGTCTGCGGGGATGTTGGGACTTATCAGAAGTGTCAACTTGACCTAAGCAATCCCCTAAAATCTGCTTGTACATGATAATAAAAGCTCTATAAGAATTGGGCTCGGGGCTTCCCTGGGGGCATCCTCTCCTGGAGGCACTGAGAGGCCTGGGTTCGAACTCGTAATAAAAACGACCCTGCTAATTGGCTTCAACTTCGGTCTCTGGTGGTGTGATTTTCGGGGGACCACGGACTGCGGGCATAACAGTGCTGGCATGGCTACCTGAAGTCTGAACACTGGTGCTGACCCTTGGGACACCCTGGCTAGGGGTGGAAGCAGCCGCCTTCCCCCGGGCTCCATCACGTAGGATGGTTGGTGGAGCAATCTGTGCCAACACATGCTGGCTACCAACTCCTCCAGCACCCTGGCACCCAGCAAGGGACTGTGGACAGCAGAGGGCCCCTTCCTTTTTTTTTTTTTTTTAAGATTTATTTATTTATTTGAAAGTCAGAGTTACAGAGAGAGAGGAGAAGCAGAGAGAGAGGTCTTCCATCTGCTGGTTCACTCCCCAATTGGCCGCAACTGGGGTCAAGGAGAGAGTGGGCAGGAGGGAGGGAGGTAGCCACAGAAGGGCCACAGGAGAGACGCTGGTGGGGATGAAGACGGGTTACTGCTTGTGCACTGTGGTGGTGAACGCACACATATAATACCCGTGTGACAGAGCGAAGTGCGCCTGTGCAGGTGCACACACTCACACCAGCACAGATGATGAGGTCCAGGGGAGCAGATCCGCACAGATCGGTGGGCGGCGCTGGGGTCGGGGTCCCGCTTGTGCTGCTGTGCTGTAGTGTCAGAGACCAGGCGGGGACACGCGGGCTTTCTCTCTGTTGCTGCTAACAATGCACGTGAGGCTCCAATGAGCTCAGGATAAACAGGCTGTCCTTTCTTAAAAAATATGTATTTATTTACTTATTTATTTGAAAGAGTGACAGAGAGAGAGGTCTTCCATCAGCGTGTTCACTGCCAAGTGGCCGCAATGGCAGGGGCTGGGCCAGGCCAAAGCTGGGAGCCAGGAGCTTCTTCTGGGTCTTCCACGTGGGTGGCAGGGGCCCAGGCACTTGGGCCATCTTTCCCTGCTTTCCCAGGCACATTAGCAGGGATCTGGGCAGGAAGTGGAGCAGCCAGGACAAGAACCGGCGCACATATGGAATGCTCGTGTTGCCATATGGGATGCTGGTGTTGCAGGAGGCTTTGCCTGCTACACCACAGTGCCAGCCCTCCCATAAAAAGGTTTTCTCAAACAAACGCTTCTGATCAGGAAGAAGGGCACCTGGGAACTGCCTGTGGCTATTCCAGATCTCTGTGTGACCCTGGGGAGGTCACTTCCCCTGGGTGCCTCTGTTCCACAGTTGTTTCCTTATCTGGAAGATAAAGGTTTTACGTATCCCAAAGGTGTCCTTCA
This sequence comes from Lepus europaeus, assembly GCF_033115175.1. Lineage (NCBI taxonomy): Eukaryota > Metazoa > Chordata > Mammalia > Lagomorpha > Leporidae > Lepus > Lepus europaeus. The sequence goes on along the minus strand of NC_084839.1, from coordinate 85,714,108 downwards.
TAGCAGACAGACTGAAGTCAAGGTGGGAGGCTTCTCCTCCAATGGACAGAATGGACAGATCCCCCCAGGCAGACCCTGTCCCCTGGGGACACTCAGTGCCAGGCAACTGCCCGGAACAATAGCTCCAGGGACCAGCAGGCCCGGCCTGGGGGCATCATTTGCTATTGCAGGTACAGGGCCAAGTCGGCCCTGAGCCAGGTACTGCAGGTCGTGACCTGCACCCGAGGTTCTGTGAGAGGTCATGGCTGAGCCAGCTGGGAGGGGCAGTGAGCAGAGTGCGGAGGAAGCCGCTGCACCTGCGCAGTTAGCCAGGCTGCTGGCAAAGCGCTTGGCTAACCGGGAGTCCGCCCCCCGGGCAGAAGCCGTGTCCGCTGTTGCACAGAACAGATTTTGACTCCCCGGTACCTGGATGCGAATGGTAGGAAGGGCTGCAGGGGATAGAGAGGAGGATGAGCGGTGACCAGGGCCAGTGCACGGCGGCTGATGGGGCTGCAGTGAGGCCAATGCCCAGGGGAGTTGAGGCCTCGGAGCCCAGATCTGTCTGCTCCAGTCGGCGCTCCCACTGGAAGCAGAGAGAGCAGTAGCTGCTTCTCCACCACTGGCCACAGGGACCGATGCGCAGGCAGGGAGGAGCCCAGAGGGGAGCGAGGGCAGAAGGGAACCAGCAGGAAAGGCTCTGCGTGAGGTCTTAGGTCCTGCCACACACGCCCGACGCACGCACCTGCTGCTGACCTCAGGCCTGAAGTCTTCATTTTTGAAAAGAATGTTCACAGTCCTCTTTTGACCCTAGGGAGTCACCAGTTTTTAATAAAATAAAATAAAATCTTGGGTATGGCATAGTAGGTTATACCTCTGCCTACAGCGCTGGCCTCCCATATGGGCGCTGGTTCAAGTCCCAGCTGATGCACTTGGGAAAGCAGTGGAAGATGGCCCAAGTCCTTGGGCCCCTGCACCCATGTGGGAGACCCAGGAGAAGCTCCTGGCTCCTGGCTTTGGTCTGGCTCAGCCCTAGTGTTGTAGCCATCTGGGGAGTGAACCAGTGGATGGAAGACCTCTCTGTCTCTCCCTCTCTGTGACTCTGCCTTTCAAATAAATAAAATAAATCTTAGGGGAAAAAAAGCCACTGGCTGAAGCGCAATGCCCATGTAGAAGCTAGGTTTTTGGATTTGTGAGTTAAATGAATAGGATGTTAAAACTATGCCTGCTTTGGAAAAGCCAAGACTCTGTGACAAAAAAAAAAAAAAGATACACTCTTCTCTGAAGGAGGAGAAAACATCCACTTTGCTTATGGCCGTGTCAAATACCAATGGAGTCTATGGTCACAAAAGGCTTCCATAGCCTTGGCAGCTCATGGCAAGAGCCTCGGATGATCACTGATGTCATAAAAAAGAGTGTTAATTGTCAAAAGAACAACAGTAGTCACTGTGCACTTGCTCCCCATGTCGGATCTCTGTCCCCAGTGAACTGTAATATGAAAATAGACTGCAGATTTTCTCCCCAAACTGTACTCTATATATTGTGTGTGTGCATGGGTGCAAATTGTTGAAGTCTATGCTCAGCATGGAGTTCGTCCTCTGTATATAAAGTCATACTGTTAGGAGTCCGATATGAGCTTCTGTGTGTGTGACATAAAGGCCTAAAGGGAAGACGTCTATGTCCAGCATCTGCATCTGCATCTCAAAGTCATCCCAATAACGCTTCAGGGGCAGCCCAGTGTTCGCATCCTGCCCTGCTCCTTCTACCCGATAACCTGCCAGGTGGAGGTCCCCACCCCTTCTGCCTGACAATCTTCCACAATCTCCCAGTTGCAGCCCAGTATCTGCATTTCCAACACCCTGCTCCGGATCCCCATTCTCTAGGGGGTCCTGCTCACCCTTCCTCTGAACCCAGGACGGCACCAGCTAGCCTTCCTCCTGTCTGATACCTTCAGGGGAAAACTCAGATAGGAGCTTCTTAATATTTACATCCATAAAGTCCTTTGTTTCAGGAGGAGATGTGTGAAGACAAAGACCCAGCTCCTTAAAACCCCTGGCCTCAACCGGACTGCGCACTCAGCCCTCTGCCTCTCTGCTGAGCCGCCCGCCTGGCCTGGTCAGGTGTAATCTCTCCACTCAACCATGTAACCTCGCTCCTCCCCCCAGCCTGAGTGACTGGGCACTCTCTCTCAGGTCCTGTCTGGAGAGGTGCCCATCCGTTCTTATGGATGTCCCTTCCCTAATAAACTTTGCTACTCTACTTTCCACTACTCTCTGTCTCACACCTGAATTCTTTCTTGCGCGAAGACAAGAACCCTGCCTTCTCCGGTAACAATACTAAAAATGAACCATAATGAAGAAGGAGATGGGAGAGGGAGACGGAGGTGGGATGGGAGCTGGGGGGGAGGGGGTGGTGGGGAAAGAACCACTGTATTCCTAAAGTTGTAACTCTGACTTGCAAATAAATAAATTTAAAAAATGCCTGCACCAGAAACCTCCACCGAGGACAGCCAGAGAGGCCACGAAGGCGGCCTCCTTGGAGGGCGGGTCCCCGACACCCAGCGCACTGTGGGCAAAGGAATATAATAAAGGCACAGAGGAGGCAGTGGTGGCTGGAACACAGCCAGGCTGGTCCTCAGAAGACTGGCTGACCCCTAGGGTCACAGCTTTTACAAAATGGCCCTAAATCTGTGTGATCTGGGCAATCATTTCAAAGGTCCTCGTGCATCCTCTTATATAATAAATCTACTCTTCAATTATCTAGACGGTTCCGTGGCCTGGACCAGGAACAAGGGAGGATTTTCCAGGGAGCTGTGGAGCCTCAGCTTCCTGGGCTTGGCTTGTGGGGTCCTTTCCATGGCCATGGGGGTTCAAGGCCTCTTTGTTTCGATTTCTGTATTATGTAAATTTCACAAACTGTGAGTGTATGCGTTTGAACTCCTGAGACCCATGGGTAACTGAGCTGGCTGTGGGGAGGGGGGCGCATGCCAGCTGTGCCACGGTGGAGCAGTGGTGAGAGAGCCTGCAGGAGAGAGAATTTGCAGGGTGGGGAGAAAGGAGCTGTCCCAGGCCTGGACGTAGGGCTGAGAGTGCAGAGGGGAGGGGAGAGGGGGCGGGGAGGATCATAACTGATCCCAAGGCTGTCCTGATCAGCCCCTCTCAGGGGCTGGAGCAGGTCTCCCGGTGCCCCCCCGGGGGCCCATTCCTTGGCCTCCTGGCCTGCCCTAACTTCCACTCTGCTCCTGGCCTGCAGGGCTGCCTAGCTGCTGGAGCCCGCAGAGTTGCAGGGGCAGGAAACCCATTGCTCCCTCACCCCCCGGCCTGTACCTGTGGGCTGACCAGGTGACTGGAGGCACCCAGGGCCCAGTGGCCCAAGCCAGGGTTGGCTGGGTGGCCTGCCTGTCCTGTTTGCAGTGATGAGAGCCCAGAGTACATTCCAGGGTCTGTCCCCTGCCGAAACTCCTAGAGCCCGCGGGCAGCCTTGCTTCATTTGTACACAGCTGCCTGTGTGTGCACCTGCTGCTCCAGAATTCAGGGGCTCCTGCCTGGGGTCAGCTGTGGTTTTCTCAAAGGTCTCAGACTTGATCCTGTGGTGCTGTTATCAGCTCCGTCTTCTGCTCTTCCTCTGGTCCATGGAGGTGAAATTTTTTTTTTTTTTTTTTTGGACAGGCAGAGTTAGTGAGAGAGAGAGAGAGAGACAGAGAGAAAGGTCTCCCTTCCATTGGCTCATCCCCCAAATGGCCACTATAGCCGTCGCGCTGCACGGATCCGAAGTCAAAAGCCAGGTACTTCCTCCTGGTGTCCCATGCGGGTGCAGAGCCCAAGCACTTGGGCCATCCTCCACTGCCTTCCCAGGCCACAGCAGAGAGTTGGACTGGAAGAGGAGCAACCGGGACAGAATCCGGTGCCCCAACTGGAACTAGAACCAGGGGTGCCGGTACCACAGGTGGAGGATTAGCCTAGTGAGCCACGGCGCCGGCCACGGAGGTGATATTTTAAAGAAGCGGTCTGGCTGGAAGGCAGAGCAAGAGCTGCTCTGTGCCGGGCATCAGACGCCACCCTCCCAACTCTTATGTTCCCACTTCCCCCATGTCTCAGGAAGACTGGGGCTCAGGGACGAGGTAACTCCGCTTGAACCCTTTACCATGCTTGCTCGTCACCAAGGTGACTGCCTGAGGCATTCCATACCCAGGATGGTGGCCAAGGACCGGGCTCTGCACTCTGGGACGGACCTGGGTTAGATTCAGGCTCCACCAGTCCTTGCTGCGTGGGCTTCTGGAAGTCACGTGGCCTCTCCGAGCATTTTTTTGTGGATAGGGGTGGTTGCAAGGATTCAAGTTCAAGAGTAAGAAGCTCTTGGAACTCAGTAGATAGCCATGCATCCTCAGGTGGCACGCGGGGCTTAGAGGACAAAAGTGGCCATCAGAGGGCTCAGCCACCAACGGGAAACTGGCCAAGAGCTGCTTACAGTCATGGGTTGCAAGGGAGAGCCTCCAACCCCAATCAGCCCACTAGAGATTTTCTTCGCTGTGGGGTGGCCTCTGTCTTTTACAGGGGCTTCCCTATGTCCCAGGGGCAGTGGCCTGGTGCTCCACATCACTGGTGGCAGCACCTTGACCTCACGGTGATCAGCACCTAAGTCTCCAGGTCATTGGTGACAGCAAGGGGCCATTATCCTCTTCTAGGACCCTCTCTGGTCTGGCTACCTCCCCACTGCCAGACTGGCCCATGTCTCACCCCAGCCCCTCTGGGCTCCTTGCCCTAAAAGAGGGTGAGACATCTCTCCCAAGGGAACTGCACCCTGGCTCTCCAGGGCCAGCCATCCCTCCAGTGGACTTCAACCGCAGACCCTCCCATGGGACCTTGGGACTTATATTTCATGGATCCAGTGCACATCAGACACGCACAGACATGGAGGGAACCCACAACTGCTCTCAGTCCCTGGGCACAGTAGGGCCAGGGCCTACGGAATGCCCAGAATCGTGCCGTCTGTGCAAGGAATAGACTCTCCGGCCGGTGCGGCTTCTGCAATAAGGGACTTAGTGCCACTCTTGCAGAAAGGAAAGACTGGCGGCAACCCCGGCTGGCTAACCCAGTAGCTCAACCACGGTCAGGTCCAGGTCTGCCTGTCTGTCATCTCCATGGATTTCTGTCATTGTCTCAGGGAGACAGCTGTATCCCAAGGCATCCCAGCTTCACACAGGAGGGCCGAGGACACAAAAAAGTCCCATCCCAGAGCAGCCCTCTGGGGTGCAAGGCCTATTGTTAACAGTGTGATGTGCTGCCTTGACCTCTGGGGGAACCAGGAGAGTCTAACCACGAGTTCCCCTCCCCTCCCCCATGTCTCCTGCACCGTGGAGAAGGCCAGGCAGATTCCAAGCTGACCCCTGAGCAGCCACTTTGAGCCCCCTGGCAGCCCACGGAGTTATTCAAACAAGCCGATCACGGCACCTGGTGGGAACCAGGGGTCCCCCCACCCTCTTGCTACCCTGAAGCCCCTGCTGGAGCATCGGCTCCTGTGGGTGGTCCCTCGGGGCTCAGAGACCTCCTTTCCCAAGCTGTGAGCTTATGTGACCCTAACCGATGTCCATCTCATCCGCCAATGTCACTTGTCAAGGTCAACTGTTGGCTACCCCATAACCCTGGGATGAGAATCCTTCTTCCCCCACGGGCTATTGGGGTGCTATTGGAACAGCCCCGCCCACTGGGGCATAAGTCCCCTGCCCAATTCCATGCCACAGCAGTGCTTGGGCAAGAAAAGTCGTCAATAAAAGTGGGATAAACATTGAAAACAAGGACTGCACAACTCAATTCTAACAGCTGGCAAGGGCAAGAACAATCCATGATTGACTAGGCCAAAGCTTGTCAGAGGCTGTGTGGGGGCAAGCAGGTGCCAGGTGCGAGGTGAGGGTGCAAATCCCCAACTACCGCACCAGTTGTAATGGGAGAGTTTGGTTTTGTTATTACAGCACAGTCTTGACCCAGTTTGGAGGCCCCGGCTGGAGTGCAGTCAGTTTACTTCTTGAGAAGTTAATGAAGTCCACACCTCAGTTACTTCCCTGATGGGGGTCTCACACCCCACACCACTGGGCACCTGCCCCGGTCGCCTGAGACCAAGTACCAGACAACTGGGAACAGCCCTTTGCCCACCAAGCCAAGGAAATTCCTTAAATTAGCCAGTGCACAGGGAGCCCACGAAAGCCAGCCCCCCACTCCCCCCTCCCCAGGCCCCGCAGCGGCCGTGCACACACAAGCTGCCCCGCGAGCTCCAGCCTGCTGGTACCCTGTCTCCGGTGCAACCCCCCGCCTGGCAGCCTGCTCTTGTTTGGAGCTGTAACAAAGAGCGCAGCCTTTCATCCGTCTGAGTGTCTTTGTGTTGTGCTCACCATCAAAAGAAGCTTTAAACTTCATAAAACAATCGGCGCTCTGAGCAGGGTGACGTGGCCGTGACCGCTGAGCCCTGGACAGCTCTCGGCTTACTGATTGGCTCCCCACGGCCAGGAGAGGGGCTTGGGTGAGAACTGGAGCTTGCATTTTGACCTTGTGGCTGGGGCTGTGTCTCTCCTTGCCCTGCTATGCGTGCAGATATCCAAGAGGAAGGCTGTTATTTGGTTAAACCCCGGGGACTAGATACCAGCCCAGGCAAGGGCCCACCCGAGGACAATAGGAGTGATGGGGCACTTGGGTGGCGCTTTCTGGGATCAGCCATTCTGGTGTGTTTCTGTCCACAGCCTGGGGTTAGGGGAGGCCCATTCTGGGGACCCATCACAGTCTTGGTGTCAGTGTTTGGGACACAGCGCTGGTTTGCCCATTTTCCAAGAAAGCCCTGTGGAGGAAGGCACTGCTCGGTCCTTCTCCACGAGCAAACTTCCTGCTCCCACGTCCCCACGACCATTCTCATTTGCGCCCTCAGAGATCCCTTCACTGGGGATGCTTTGGCAACCTCCCCCCATGGCTCCTGGGGTCTCTGGATCCCTTCTGCTGGCTGGACATTGCCCCCGGGGCTTCTGATGTAACAAGTTGTCTCTCTCGGCTCCATGTACGTACATTAGAGGAGAAGCGACTGGCCTCACGCCGGGATCTCCCGGAAGGAGAGGTTCTCACTGCCCCCGAGCTTGGGAGCCTCCATCGCCAGCTGTCCTCTGCTCTTTGGATAGTGACAGCAGCACCCCATGAGCTTAGCTCAGCTACCAAGTCCTCCCCAATACTGGATGGACCCCAGCCTGGGCCTTCTGGTAGAGTCTATGTATAGGAAGGGACCCATGGGGCCAGCGCTGTGGCATAGCGGGTAAAGCCGCCACCTGCAGTGCTGGCATCCCATATGGGCGCTGGTTCAAGTCCCGGCTGCTCTACTTCTGATCCAGCCCTCTGCTATGGCCTGGGAAAGCAGCAGAAGATGGCCCAAGTCCTTGGGCCCCTGTGTGGGAGACCCGGAGAAAGTTCCTGGCTCCTGGTTTTGGATCAGTGCAGTGCTCTCCATTTGTATAACTTTGTCATTTCAAGAATGTTATCTATTTAAATATTTTGAGAAACAGAGATAGAGATAGAAATAAGAGACGATAGATGATAGATAGATAGATAGATAGATAGATAGATAGATAAATAGATAGGCAGACCCCATCTGCTGTTTCGCTCTCCAGGGCTGGGCTGAATCAAATCTGGGAGCTGGGAGCTTAATCCAGGACTCTCTTGTGGGTGACAGGAACCCAATTCCTTGAGCCATCGCCACTGCCTTCCAGAGTCTACACTGGCAGGAAGCTGGAGTCAGGAGCTGGAGCCAGGACTTGAACCACAGCACCCAGAGATGGGACAGAGGTATCCCAACCAGCTGCTCAACCACCAAGCCAAATGCTCACCCCAAGAATATTGTTTAGGGCCGGCGCCACGGCTCACTAGGCTAATCCTCCGCCTGCGGTGCCAGCACACCGGGTTCTAGTCCCGGTTGGGGCGCTGGATTCTGTCCCGGTTGCTCCTCTTTCAGTCCAGCCCTCTGCTATGGCCCGGGAAGGCAGTGGAGGATGGCCCAAGTGCTTGGGCCCTGCACCCCATGGGAGACCAGGAGAAGCACCTGGCTCCTGGCTTCAGATCAGCGCAGCGCCGGCCGCAGTGGCCATTGAGGGGTGAACCAACGGAAAAGGAAGACCTTTCTCTCTGTCTCTCTCTCTCTCACTGTCCACTCTGCCTGTCAAAAAAAAAAAAAATATTGTTTAAGTGGAACCACGCGGTGTGTAACATCTGGGAACTGGATTTTCTTTTTAACTCAGCATAGCTCCCTGGAGATTTATCCAAGCCGCTGTGCACATCAGTGCTTTGCTTCTATGCCTCAGTGGTATTCCATGGTGTGGCTGTACCACAGTTTGTTTAATCATTGACCGGCTGAAGGACATCTGGGTTGTTTCCAGTTTGGGGCAGCTACAAAACAGATTGCTACAAACACTTTCGTACAGGTTTTTGTGTGAATGTGAGCTTTCATTTCTCTGCATCGAATGAGCATCCAGGAGTGGGTACAACTGCTGGGTTTTATCGTAGTTACATTCAGTTTCCCAGAGTGATGAACCATTTTACATCCCCTCCACAGCATAATAGTGATCCAGGTTGTCCACCCAGTTGCCGGCATTTGGTGTTGTCACTGTTTTTAATTTTGGCTGTTCCAACAGGTAGCGGGGATATCTGTGTGGTTTTTAGTGTGCAATTACCTGCTAGCAAACAAGATGCTCTGGGCTGTGTTCGTGGCCTTTTTGTTTGCCCGTGTCCCTCTGCACTCATGGCTCCTGCATCTGCAGGTTGGAAATATCCAGAGAAAACCTGCATTTGTACTGAACATGTACAGAGATTTTTCTTGTCATTATTCCCTAAGCTACATGGCATGACAACTGTTTACATATCCATATAGCGTAGTAGATATTATAAGGACTCTGGAGATGATTAGAAGCATCGGGGAGGAAGTGGGTAGGCTACAAGCAAATACTGCACCATTTTAGGGAAGGGACTTTGGCATCCTTGGGTTTGGGCACCCAGGATGGCCCTGGAATCCGTCTCCCTGGGACATGGAGGAACAACTGTGTCCTTTTTCCATTCAGATCCTTTGCCCACTTTTTAATGGGATTTTTGTCTTGTTTGTGAGTTATAAGAGTTCTTTGTGTATTCTGGAGATCTGTTCCTCATCAGGGTTGTCTGACTTGCAAATATTTGCTCCCATTTTGTGGGCTGTCAGTTCAGTCTCTTGACGGTGCTTTTGAAATGCAAACTTCTTTATTTTGATAAGGTCTAGTTTGTATGTTTCTTTTTTTGCTTGTGACTTTGATGTCACATCTAAGAAACCACTGCCTAATCCAAGGTCGTGAACATTCACTCCTATGTTTTCTTTTAAAATGGTAATACTTGGGGCCCCGCACCATGGCTCACTTGGTTAATCCTCAGCTTGAGGTGCCAGCATCCCATATGGGTGCTGGTTCTAGTCCTGGCTGCTCCTCTTCCAGTTCAGCTCTCAGCTGTGGCCCGGGAGTGCAGTGGAGGATGGCCCAATGCCTGGGCCCTGCACCCGCATGGGAGACCAGGAGGAAGCACCTGGCTCCTGGCTTTGGATCGGCGTAGCTCCGGCCGTTGTGGTCATTTGGGGAGTGAACCAACGGAAGGAAGACCTTTCTCTCTGTCTCTCTCTCTCACTGTCTAACTCTGTCAAATAAATTTTAAAAAATAATAAAATAAAATGGTAATACTTTTAGCTACTACAATTAAGTTATTTAACCATTTTTAGTCAATTTTTAAAAGATTATTCATTCACTTATTTATTTTTTGGAAAACCAGAGCAGCAGACAGAGAGGGAGAGACAGAGAAAGACCTTCCATCTGCTGGTTCACTTCTGAAATAGCCTTGACATCCAGGGCTAGGCAGGGCTCAAGCCAGGAGCCAGGGACGAATCAGCACTTGGCCACCGTCTGCTGCCTTCCTGGGCACATTAGCAGGAAGCCGCACTGGAAGCAGAGCAGCAGGTGCTGAACCAGGGCTCTGGGCATGCACGCTGGCGTTGTGTGCAGTGGCTCAACCTGCTACGCCACAAAATTGGGCCCCCCTGAGTCAGTCTTTGAACCTGGCGTGAAGGAAGGGCCCAACTTCATTCTTCTGCAAATGGCTATCCAGTTGCTCCAGACCTGTTTGTCCAAATGAACAATCTTCCTCCCATGAATTGTCTTTGCTCCCTTGTCAAATTGGACTGCAAATGTGAGGGTTCATTTCTGGCCCCTGCACTCTGTTCTGCTGATCTCCATGTCAAATCTTTGGTTGGAGCTACATTGCGTTGTTCACTGTACGCTCTGTGCTAAGTTTTGCTATGGGGAGGTGTCGAGTCCCCTGAAGTTGTCCTTTTTCAAGATTGTTTGGCTGTTTGGGTCCAAGTGTCAGCTTGTCAATTTCTCAAAAAAAAAAAAAAAATCCACTGGGGACATTTTTAGATTTTGCGTTTCTCTGTAGATCAAGCTGAGGCATATTGCCTTCTTTCCATTAGGTCTTCCAATCCACATGGGTATCTTTTCGCCTGATTTGAAGATTTTTAAAATTTCTTTTAATAGTGCTTTATACTTTTCAGTGTACAAATTGCACATTTTTTGGTGAATTAATCCCACGTATAATAAATACCATGTATAATAAATCCACGTATAATAACATCTTTCTGATGTTATTATAAACAGAATTGCTTTCTTGGTTTTATTTTTGGATGGTTCGTTGCTAATGTACAACCAGCAATGGGCCTTTGATTAGCATTTGATTTCAATTGCAAACTTCGGGAAGGAAACACCTTCCAGCGTTCCAGACTGGTCCCCTCCTGAAGCATCCTCGAGTGCACATCCCACAGCCCCACCTCTCAGCCACCATCATTAGACCAAGATCAGGGAGACCCAACACGCGGGCTGGGGCCTCCAGTGCTGACCCAGCTGGCTGTCAGTCCACAGTTGCTAGGGGGAAAGAATGGCCTCTATCTACCACTCACACTTCAGCATGAATTTCTTTTTTTACTAATTCTTTTGGGGGGGCTGGCACTGTGGTGTGGCAGGTGAAGCCACCGCCTGCAATGCTAGCTTCCCATGTGGGCACCAGTTTGAGTGTTGCTCCACTTCTTATTTATTTATTTATTTATTTATTTATTTGACAGGCAGAGTGGACAGTGAGAGGGAGAGACAGAGAGAAAGGTCTTCCTTTGCCGTTGGTTCACCCTCCAATGGCCGCTGCGGCTGGCGCTCTGTGGCCAGCGCATTGCGCTGATTCGATGGCAGGAGCCAGGTGCTTCTCCTGGTCTCCCATGCAGGTGCAGGGCCCAAGCACTTGGGCCATCCTCCACTGCACTCCCTGGCCACAGCAGAGAGCTGGGCTGGAAGAGGGGCAACTGGGACAGAATCTGGCGCCCCGACCGGGACTAGAACCTGGTGTGCCGGCGCCGCAAGGCAGAGGATTAGCCTAGTGAACCATGGCGCCAGCCCGGCTGCTCCACTTCTGATCCAGCTCTCTGCTGTGGCCTGGGAAAGCAGTAGAAGATGGCCCAAGTCCTTGGGCCCCTGCACCCTCGTAGAAGACCTGGAAGAAGCTCCTGGCTCCTGGCTTTGGATCAGCCCAGCTCTGGTCTTTGTAGCCATCTGGGGATTGAACTAGCATATGGAAGATCTCTCTCTCTCTCTCTCTCTCTGTGTGTGTGTGTCTACAGCACTGCCTTTCAAATAAATAAATCAATCTTTCTTTTTAAATTTATTTTATTTAATTGATTTTAAAGATGGAGTTACAGAGAGGTAGAGACAGAGAGAGTGGTCTTCCATCTGGCACTGCAAGCGGCAGCTTTACCCACTATGCCACAGCGTCGGCTGCCCAGTATGAACTTATTTCTAGGCATTATTTCAACTCTGCTCTTGAAATGAAAGGTGTTTATTCTCCTTCACTAAGAGATGCCTAGGAGGCTGGCACCGGGTGTCCACCTGGGGGTGTACAACACTGGGGCCTAACTCACTGCTCCAATGCACAAGCCTTGGGCCAAGGAGGCCCCCACCAGGGGTGCTGGGCATGTACTTGGGGCGGGAGGGGAGCCATAGTTTGTAGCCGACGGTTGTCCCCAGAGCTGGGGGCCGGTCCTGAACAACTGGCTCACTCTCGCCCTCTGCTGGATGCAGGGCCGATACCAACAGCCTGGCTTCTCACACCAATGAAGTGAGCGCAGAGACTAGGAACTGCCGCACCTTTGAGTCACAGGGCGCTGTTGTAGGTCAGACCTTGGCCTGGACGTGGCCCCACCAGGCTGCCTCGCCGCTCTGAGCCACAGCGGGGGAGGAACGCTGCCCAGGGCTGCGGTGGGGCAGGAGGAGCAGATGTGAACATGCCCGGGCACCTGCAGTTTCACCTCACTTCCCCACACCTTGGGGCCCAAACCTCCAGCACCGCGTCACACCCAGCTGTGCCCCCTGCAGGTGCCTTCCAAACAACCCCTGGGGAGGCTACACTGGGGCAGCGTCTGACCCGTCCCATGTCTTTCCTCTTTCCCATGCCCCTCACCTGACACCCCCCCTTAATGGGAGTGGGGGGTGGGGGGCTTTCCCAGCATCTCACACCGGTGTTGCCCAGAGCTTCCGGCCAGTTCTCAGAACACAGGACTGCTGCCCTCTGGCCTTCCTTGGGTTCTGAGCCACACAGGAGAGGCCATCCATGTCCATGTGTGGCTGGAGCCCCTGGCCGGCATGCATGGCTGTGTGTTTGTGCACCTGCTCAGGTGTGTGTTGTGTATACGTGTGCATGTGTGTGCCAGGCTGGCTGGCAATTCCAAAACAAAATTGCACTTGGGCTGCATGACCTGCCCTCTCCCTGAACAAAAGCGACTCCAGGCATCTCTCCTTGATTTTTCTCCAGTCTGGAAGGTGACTGTGACCTGAGAGGCCCTTGGAGGACATGTTTGCATGCCCATCAGTCCACAGAGAAGTAAACCGAGGTACAGAGAGAGCCCAAGGTGGTGGGTGATGCTGCAGGCCGCGGTGGCCACTCCTCGAAATCAGTGGCAGAATTTCATCAGCAGCTAGGGCCCCAGAACAAGGCCTGGGGCTCTCGCAATACCTGTGCATGCACACCTGTGTGAGGCACTGGGCAGGCAAGGGGCGGCAGCTGGACGGCTCCAGGAGCCTCTGGAAGCTTCCACTTACCTGGGCAGGTACTCACAGCAGTGGCAGAGGAAAGGAAATGGCTGGTTTCTACTCCTGTGTGGGTGGTCGGACTTCTCCCCTAACCCTGTGAGCCCACGTCCGCACCCTCCCCGCCCGCAGCCGTCCTGGGAGCGGCCAGCGTGACTCGTGTCTGCTCCTGGGCAGGCCTGCGTGACTGGCTAGGAAGGGACTTCAGACAGCCGTCCCTCCCCCGCCTCCCACCTCCCACACACAGCCGGCCACTTCCCTAGCTGTTGCCCTGCCCCAAAGGACAGGGGATGGACAGAGCCCCGTGTGATACCTGCCCCCTTTCTTCTAGCCCTGACCCGACACTGAACCCGTGCCGAAGCGTGTTCCATCCCTGTCTCAGTGTCTCCATGGGTAACGAGGCAGCAGGCAAGGCTCGGAGGCAGGGAGAGGCTCCGTGTCACCTACAGCAGCCAGGGCAGCTTCCCTGCAAGATCCCCAAGGTACCTGGCCCTTCAGGCATTGGAATGGAACCCGTGCGCCACCTAGTGGAGCTCCTGGGTAACAGAACCGAGCTCTTTCCACCTGCTTCCTGCCTCAGAGGGACTGAAATTAAACAAGTCTTCACCCTGGAGGGAGAAATAAAGTACTGCGGTGGTCTTCATGGCAGTGGGACGGTCTCCTCTCACTGCGGGAGAATCTGGTGGGTCCTGCCACGCTTGCCCGCTTATACCCTGACCTAATGCCTGTCATCGCTGTCCCTTTTCACCTCTAAACCTTGGTGCAAATGCCTCTTGACCTTACTTTACCTTGTTGTCACACTTTACCCCGGCCACCCCTTGATACAACCTAGCCTTGGCATAAGCCCACCTTGGTACAACTACAGCTTGACATGATGGTGGAGGGACCCCCAGCATCCCAAGTGACAGACAGACATCCGAGTCTTCGGCAGTGACATGAGCTCCCTGAGTTGCCAAGGCCAGAACAAGGCAGCAACAGCTTCCTCCACTTTTCCCTGCCTACCTGGGTCCCCTGCGTCAGGTGGCTTTGTGGAGTTGGCCCTGAGAGAGGGCCATTCTCTGCACATGTGATTTGACTTCCTTGTTTTCTGACTTTACAGTGGTGCAAAAGTGGTGTCCATGTAGTGGAAACTGGAAACTGTCCTCTGCAATTAGAATTTGGACATCTTTTCCAGTGTTAGCAGCATGCGGTCTCCTCTCTGGCGATGCTGGGCAGAGGCAGTGCAGCCCCCAGCCAGCCCCACAGTCACCAGGGCAACAACCAGTCCCTAGCGGCCCGGAGGCAGTAAACTGCATGAGATCCGCAACACTCGATCCCACAACAGCCCGGTGCTAGGTGGTTTTGCCCACCTGTCGGCTCAGGTAAGTGTTGCGAGCATGTTACACCAGGCTCTGCTGAGCTGTGATATTGGGGGGGTGAGATGTATGAGAGCATTTTGGACGAGTTTTCAGTGTATGTTGGGTCTAGTGGGATGTAGCCCCTTGCAAGTCAGGGGAACATCTGTGTTCTTATCTTCCTAAAAGTGAGACTGTATCTCTGGAATGTAATCCCTGGGTCCTCTCTGCTCTTGATGCTTTGCTTCTTCATTAGCAAGAGGAGAGAGAGAGAGAGAGAGAGAGAGAGAGAGAGAGAGAGAGAGAGAATCTCCCCTCTGCAGGCTCACTCCCCAAATGCCTGCTATAGCCAGGGCCAGGCTGAAGTCAAGTGCTGGGAACCCAATCTGGGTGGCCCACATGGGTGACAAGGACTCAATGACTTGGGCAGAATCTGCTGCCTCCTGGGGGAAGGTGTAATTGGGAGTGGAAGCCAGGACTTGAACTTGGGCACTGTGGTTACAGGAGTATTAACCGCTAAGCCTGACACCTGTTCCCGGTTTGGGTGTTCGTGGAAGCTGCATTATGTGGGCGTGATTGATGAAGTCATCTGTGAGCAACTCAACCCCAGCCCTCTCCCCTCCCTGGAGGCCAGGGTGGAAACTGAGGCCCTAATATCACAGTGGCACTCCCAGAGACCAACCTGATTCTGGCCAGCAGCCCCCAGGCCCCAGTCATTTCACTCACACACAAAAATCGCTTCTGAGACCCCAAGAGTTTTAGGAGCTCTGTTTCTTTTCAAGATTTACTTGAAAGACAGAGTTACAGAGAGAGGTAGAGACAGAGAGAGAGGTCTTCCATCCACTGGCTCACTCCCCAGATGGCCACAACGGCCAAAGCTGTGCTGATCCAAAGCCAGGAGCTTCTTCTGGGTCTCCCATGTGGGTGCAGGGGTCCAAGGACTTGGGCCATCTTCCACTGCTTTCCCAGGCCATAGCAGAGAGCTGAATCAGAAGAGGAGCAGCTGGGACTAGAACTGGCGCCCATATGGAATGCCGGCACTTCAGGCCAGGGTTTTAACCCGCTGTGCCATAGCGCCAGCCCTGACGAGCTCTGTTTCTTATTATAAGTCACCACTCCGCAGTCTGCATGTGAGAAACATGAGGAAGGAGGTGGTAAGAGCTGCTTCTGCCGCTGCCAGCGCCTCCCTATGGACAGTAAAGGCCCCAGCTCAATCCTACTCAAAGGCCACAGATGCCACTCCTGGGTCCCCACGTCCGCCTGATGTTTTTGAAGGCATTATTCCAGTGGGTCCCAAATCCAGACACGTGGGCCCTTGGGGATCTGGGGAACAGTTATACATTTTGATTAGTTCTACTATGTCCTGGGCCCAGAACCGGGGTGGGGGGTGGGGTGGTTGGCGGAGGCCTGAACCAAGGCCACCTCACAGCTCGCCAGCAAGGAAAGAAGAGGCGACTGCCATAGCAGCCCCCGCACCCTGGCTGTGGCCTCTGAAAGTCCCCATCCTGCCAGCAGTCCTGGGGCGGCACTCAGAGCGTGGTTGGCAGGACCAAGGTGGGGTGCAGGGCACCCAGGGTCAGGGGAGGGGAAAGGCAATGACAGCACCCAAGGCCGAGCCCTTGAAGCTTCACAGTCTCCTGGGGAGACCACAATGCACAGGAGGGCAGCCCAGGGGCAGGTGCCGAGGGGCCCGGGAGGCAGTGGTGACCTCCACCGTAAGGGCTGAAGCAGACGTGCAGAAAAGCAACGTGAGACCTTCCACACGGACCTTCATGTCCCTGGGAAGGGGCACAGACTGCCCACCGCAGCCATGGACACGGTCGCAGGGCCGAGTGGTCGCAGCAGCTGCGGGTGGGGTATGTAGCTGGACACGGGCAGGGGTCAGACCTGCAGTCAGAGGATGGGAGGCGGCTTTCCAAGGGGTTCGGACTTCATCCTGACGGCAGGGAAGGATTCGGGGTCAGGGGGAGACACCTTGAACCCCCGGAGTCGCTGGGAGCTGCTTCTGGCCCAGGGCACCCAGGTCCTGCCCTGCCTAGTGATAAAAGGCCTGGGGAGGGCTTGGGAGTGTGGGGAGAAGGTGAATTCCTGATCCATTCTGGAGGTAGGGTCCCTGGCATGGGTCCGAGAGCCAGGCCTGGGAGGGGCACTGGAGGGTGGGGGAGTGCGTGCGTCCCAGGCAACAGTGCTCTCGGCTGCCTGTGTTAGCGAGCTGAGCACAGTGGGGAGCAGACTCTGTCATCTTCCCGCCAAGTCCTGGCAAAGAGGCGGCAGGTGCTTGTCCAACGACGTGGATGCCTGGGCTCGTATCTTTGCCAGCTCCTTGGCAGCAGGCCTGGCTGCGAGGTCCTTGTTCGGGGCAGGAGGAGGAGGCGGCAGTGCAGCAGGTGCACCGGTGCCCTCCCAGGTCACGACTGCAGGCTGAGGCACTCCCAGCTGCCAGGGAGAGCGGCTGGCACGGATGCCTTGCACCCCGCCCTGGGGACTCCTGGCTGATGTGGGCCACCAAGGCTCTGCCGCGCTGCCCCAGGCAGGGCGAGTCTGAGGGCGGCCAGAGCCTCAGCTACAAGCTGCAAGTTCACTGCCAGCCAGTGTAGGCAGCCCATAAACAAATAGACAAGTCAAGGTCAATCTTGGCTCGTGGAATTCCTGGGATGAGAACGTCCCGGACTCCCATGTTGAAGGAGGATGCACTCCGCTAACATGAACTATGTTGTGACTGTGCCGCAGACAGCCTGAGAAGTTGCTTGCCTGTGTTGTTAACTTCTGAGTTGCCTTGAGCTGCAGCTGGCTATGCATAGATATCGCTGAGACGCTGGAATAAACGAGCCTTGATCAGACTTTTGTCTTGGCTCCATTCTCTGCACCCTTGTCCCTCTTTTCATTCCCACTCCCTCCTTCAGGTTCCATTCGACTGGTGCGGCTGGCCCGCACAGCCAGCGTCTCCTCTGCCCTGTCTTACCTATGTCAGCTGTCTCAGTACATCTGCCAAGAGCCTTTCCCAGGGAGCCTCCTGCACACACACAGCTCAGTCTCGGGTCTGTCTCCAGAAGCTCCATCTCAGGCAGCCAGTCGTGCCTTTGCCAGGAAAGCAAGGGTTTCCCAGACTCCCCTGCGGCAGGGACCTTCTTCCCTCTTAGGGGCCAGAAGGGAGCCCCAGTAGAAGCAGCCCAGCGCTGCCCTTGACTCTCTGAGGATGATGTTAGCAGAGAAGCCACAAACGGGTATGCAGGGCATTGTTGGGGTGCTTTAGAGACCCCCAAACCACACGGCGGATCTATAAACTTGGGGCTGACAGGGACACACATGCCCGGGACCACATCCTGCGTGCTTTGATAAACTGGCCGTATTGTTTGTTTTATCTCCTGTGCTTTGAAAGAACTTCTCATTACCACTAAGGACTGGGATGAGGGAGAAAGCTTGGGTTTGGTTTCTAGAGACCTTGATGTAGGTCTCAGCTGTGCTGTGTTCTGGGTGTGAAATCTGGGCAGTTTCTCTCCGGGGAGCGAGGATGGGAGGCCTCAGGCGTGTGTCCGTGAACGAGTCGGCAGGGCAGGAGCCAGGCAGCAGGAAAGGCCACACTGGGGCTGCCACAGATAGGACAGGACGGGGAGGGGATAGATGGGCTGGAACCCCCTGGAGGTTGCCGCCAAGGGCTCTGGGGCCAGGTGGTGGACTCGGGTCAGTGGGACTCAGTGAAGCAAGTGGAAACCAGGAAACCAGGAACTGGACCAGGGCCAGTGCAGAGCCATGTGGTCTGCCAGGAGACGGAGAAGCCAGGCGAGGATACAGGAGCTGGTGTATTTCTGCAGGGGCGTTAGCGAGAAAGAGGCGTCTGGGTGGGGCCTTGGCAGCCGAGGTATTCGGGCATTATCTCTGATGTTCTTTCTCTGATAAAGCACACACGTGGGAGATAGTGAACTCTGCACCCCACCCCACACCCCACACCTGTACACCTAGATAACATCCCCCCTGCCCGGCACCATGCTGCCCTGTTCCTGTCAATCACTGAAAGTTCCTGGCAGTTCAGCCTCTGTGCAGGGCGGCTCAGCATCACCATGGAAACCTCACACCATGGAAACCTCACACCCTCTCCCCAGCCCTTGAGCCGTGGAGGAGGGTGATGGGTGCGTGCTGTGTGATGAATCAGGCTTGGATGGAGACGACATGACTGATGGAGGCGTGGAGAGAAGCAAGGGAGCTTGTGTGCCCTGGAGCTCCTGGGAGGACCAGATCCACCCATGTGAGACTCTAGGGCGCAGCTTGGGGCCGGAGCTCTGCAGGTTTGGAGAGAGGCTGGTGATGCTCCTAGCAGTCTATCCTGAGAACAAGAGCTTGCATAGAAATAGTTTGGGCCAGGTAAACAGGAACCAGGTGCTCCCTCCCCACCATCTGGAGATGCGTCTTGGAGGACTTGGGAAAAGTCAAACCAGCTTTTGTAAAGCACGTCGATGCCATGTGTTAGTCCTCGTCACCAGGTTTCAATGCGCTGTTGTAACCGATCTGGGTAACGAGAGGTCTGTGCAGCTTGGGGGAATGTTTCATGTGTTTTCTGTTGAGCCTTGATTGGAATTCTTATCCAATTAATCAATCAAGACCGTCTCTTTGAGGCCAGCATTGTGATGTAGTGGGGTAAATCACCACCTGCTCACATCCATATGAGCTCCAGCTCCAGTCCTGGCTGCTCCATTTCCCATCCAGCTCTCTTCTATGGCCTGGGAAGGCAGTAGAAGATGGCCCAGGTACTCGGGTCCCTGCACCCACGTGGGAGACCTGGATGGAACTCGAGGCTCCTGGCTTTGGCTTGGCCTAATCATTGTGGCCATTTGGGGAGTGAGCCAACCAATGGAAGGTCAATCTCTCTCTCCCTCCCTCCCCACCCCCGCTTTCAAGTAAAATAAAATAACCTGAAAACCCACCCCTTCCCTGGACCAATCATGAGAACTTTCCCTTTTTACAACCTGTGAAAACCTCGGACAACCACGCTTCAAAATGGGTCTCTCTTCAGGGACCCCTCTGTGCCTTGTTGGGAGTTTTTCTTTCGTTGTTGCTGTAACCTCTCTGCTTTCTTTCAGTGACTCACTTCTGCGTCACACACTCATCCTTGTCCACGCTCTCACTCCTGGACACAGACACGAACTCGGGGGAGAAGAACTGTGGGCTCCTGCAGCTATGGGCCCCATGTAGAGCTTCCGGTTTTTTCTTTTTTAAAAATATTTTTAAAGAGGCAGGGAGGTCCTAGGGTCTTTTTTTTTTTTTTTTTTTTTAAGAAAGATTTTATTTCCTTGAGAGGCAGAGTTACAGACAGAGAGAAAGGTCTTCCATCCACTGGTTCACTCCCCAAATGGCTGCAACAGCTGGAGCTGTGCCGATCTGAAGCCGGGAGCCAGGAGCCTCCTCCAGGTCTCCCACGAGGGTGCAGGGGCCCAAGCACTTGAGCCATCTTCTACTGCTTTCCCAGGCCATCAGCAGGGAGCTGTATCGGAAGCAGAGCAGCCGGACACAAACCAGCACCCATACAGGATGCCAGTGCTGCAAGCGGCGAGCCCACTACGCCACAGTGCCGGCCCCATTTTTTAAAATTTTAAGGTATAACCCAATATACGATCTGACCACTGGATAATATTATTTTCATCTATATGAAAGGAAAAATGACAGTGAGAGAGAGAGAGAGAGAGAGAGAGAGAGATGTTTTCTATCCACGGGTTTACCTTCCAAATGCCTGCAACAGCCCAGTCAAAGCCAAGAGGCAGGAACTCCATGGGGGTCTCCCACATGGGTGGAAGGGGCCCAAGCCCTTGCGTCATCACCTGCTGCCTCCTAGGATGCATTAGCAGGAAGCTGGATCAGAAGCAAAGTAGCTGGGACTCCAAGCAGCACTCAGGCATGGGATGCTGGGGTCACAGGTGACAGCTTAACCCCAACCTGCATCGTCCGGTTTTCACTGGGCAGCGTTCAGTTTTCTAATGGGAAGGTCGGGGACCAACTCTGGGGCAGGCCGTGGTGGGGAAGCACCCTGTCCGCGGGGATTTTCCAGTCCCAGTCCTGCTGCAGGTCCCAGAGGTTAGTGTGCATGGTTTTTCCAAGTTTAACATTGTATTGTGTCTTCCTATCTCTTAACGATCAGAGCAACATCACTGCACATCTAACCTGCCCCTGGATTGCCCAACGCAGGCCTGGGGGTGTGGCCCTTGGGATCCTGCATCGGGAGAGGGGTGTGGGATGTCTTAGTCCAAGTCACCTCCAAAGCCAGCCCTGGGGCAGGAGTGGGGTGGGGGAGCGCGTGGGGCGGGGCAGGCAGGATGTTGGGAGACCAGAGCAGAGGGGGCGGGACCAGGGAAGGGTGAAACCCAGTATAGCCAGCGCCACGCCCCCTCTCGCCTTGGAGCCTCAGGGGGCTTTTCTCCAAGTGCGGAGCCGAGGCAGACCCTAGAGGGCGAGGAGAGCCACCTGCCGGAAGGCACCTGCACTGCAGCCAGTTCAGTGTCTGCAGTGGGTGGGGCCGGGAGGGGGCAGGCCTTGCAGCGCAGAGAGAGAAAGGCGAGTGGATGGGAGGCCGAGGGCCAGGTAAGGGGTCGGCGCGTCTCCTACGGAGGCCGCTTCGCCTCCCGAAGCCGGGCTGGTGCACCCGCCACGTCGCCTCCGCTTTCTGCCCTCGCTGACGTGGAAATGACGCCACAAGCCCAGAGCCAGCCCTGTGCCCAGCCTTGGCCTCCCTTCCCACTGCCCGAGCTCTCGCCCACACTTGGGTGGTGGTCAAGGCTTCAGGTGCTCCCAGGGGCGCTTTCGGTGGCGCCGTGGACAGCAGCAAGGAAGGGGTGGCCAGTCCAGCTGCCAGCGAGACCAGAGCGACTGACTCGAGGCTTGCTAGTGTACAAATGCCTTTTATTTGCATGTGGTTACTCGGTAAATATCGAACAGCGATCGCCCCAGGTCACAAAACCAGAGGCGAATGGCGGCTTGGAAGATAACAGGACAATTAGAGCACAGTGAAGCAGAGCTTCTCCTCCCACCCAGGAATGCAAAAAACCAAAACCTGACACCAAACCTTAAACCCGCAAAACAGCGAACACGAGGCCCGTTCACGTAATAATTTATTGCATTTCAAACGGACGGTTCTCACGGCTGCGCCCCCCACCGCCAGGTCAGGAGACCCCTCCGCAGCTGGAGCTGCGCCATTGCACACAGCTGTCTTGAGTCGACATTTCTGTGTGCACTGCTCCCAACGTGCATCTCCAGGTCCTTGCAGCCGGCTCTGGGCCTCTCACACACAGGGCATGCGAGGGGGTGCGCGCACCCGAGGGAGAGTGGTCCCTGAGATGCCGCGGGGGCCTTTACTCTCCATGTCGGGGGCAGTGCACAGACGTGACATCCCGGCTCTTCACTGAGGGGCTTTTCTTAGGGACAAGGTGGGCTTCCAGTGCCCAGGAGCGGGGTCTCGGAGGCAGCCGCGTGGTTTTCAGAGAGGCCGGACGTCTGGAGACGTGGGCTGTCCCACTTCTGTCCAGACCCCAGCCCCGCCCCCAGGCCTGACTGTGCAATGGTTTTGTAGAGTCAGTCACCCATTTCCCCCGCAAAGCTCCCCTCAAAGTTGGCTTAGTGCAGATCTCCTTGGATCCCAGCGTGAGCGAGGGAAAGGGATGGGAAGAGGAGGAATGGACGGTGTGCCTGTCCCCATCGGCTTCCCCGCGGGGGGTGGTGGGGGGGCAGAAGCGAGGGTCAGGAAACAGGTCTGCGCATGTGCAGCAGATCCGAAGGCCTCCACAGGGCCTTTTAGCGTTTAAGAGAAGACGACGGGACGGGATCTTCCCCTAGACTACTACAGGGTTCACTGCTGAGGCCGAGTGGATCTGGGACCCTGCAGTGAGGGCTCTGGAAGGCAGCTTCTAGAAGAGCGAGGTTCACGGTCGGTGATTCTAAGCCACAATGACTTTCCCAGGGAAAAGAAACAAACAGCTTTCGCAGGTTCCTCCTAGTGACCTTGAATGTCCACACCAAGCTGCCGAGGGTGGCCCATCGCTCCGTCTGGGAGGAAGCCCTGGTCCCTTCTGTTAACCGCGCAGACAGCAAATGGTGACACCTGTGCCAGTGGCCCGTGATCCTGGCTTCCAGACGGCTCTCTCCCTGGCCGAGGCTCCCGGACGCCTCATTGGTAATAGATGCTGAAGGCGTGCAGGATGTAGAGCAGGGTGGTGACGAAGGCAAAGAACTGGGGGAAGACGGAGGGCTCCTGTGTCACTGGGTCAGGGACAGTCTGTGCCCGGTCTTGCCCTCCCCCGAGGGGTCCTCCCGCAGCCCGGGCAGCAGTGGCCTTGGCCAGGGGCCAGGTGCTGCTGGAAGTTCTCTGTCCTTCAACACACTCCCCCAGGTGCTGCTCCCCCCTCCCACGCGGTCTCCATCCCATCTGCAGGTGCGTCCCCCTGCACCTGGCCACACAACAGCCTCTCCTCCCTCCCTGCTGTCCCTGTGCCCAGGTGCCTCTCCCTGTCCACCCCTGGTCTGGGCATCTCTGAACCAGACACCTGCGACCCCTCTGACTCCTCCCACCCTCCCTCCACCTGCCGTGACCAGAGCCACCCCAAGTCTATGCGTGTGACCACTGACTATCTCTAGGTGTATCCACGTCTCCGTGGTCTCAGCCACCAGCACCCCCCACGGTGAATTCCCGTGACCTTGGCTCAGCCATTCCTGCCTACTCTGTCCCCCCTCTAGTCTGTCACAAGGGAAAGCATGATTGTGAATAACACATTAATGATTTGTTTGTTATCGATGATCAGGAATACATAAATAATTATGTTTTCATGGAGGACAGCATGACTGTGACTTCCATGGGCAAAACCAAGGGTCGGTTGTCCTGTGTGCTCAGGATGGAAGCCATCACCCTAACGCCCCTTCCAGGCCCAGCCTCGCTCTGCCCGACTCCTTCTGGCCTCATTCCGACTCCCTCTGGCCTCATTCCTTCATTCAACTACAACCTTCCGGGCACCTGCTGCACTTCTGGAATGACTGTGGCTGTCACAGGGAGCAAAGCGTTCACAGAATCCTGCCGCACGGAGTTTGCATGTCGGTGGCAAGGAGCAGAAAACAAAGAAGTGTGTGCAGGGGGAGGCCCGGGGGAGAACGAAGCGAGGAAGGGAAGCCGAGGCTGGGCGTCAGGGACGACCCCCACCCAAGTGGCAGGAGAAGAGACCAGAAGGGGGCGGGGTGCTGCCAGACAGATCCCGGAGTAGACACCCCAGCCAAGGCCTCCAGCTGAGAGCTCGTGTGTGTGTGTGTGTGTGTGTGTGTTTGTGTGTGTTGGGTGTATGCATGAGCTCAGGGGGGCAGGGCCAGGCTGTGAAGGGCCTGGGGAGCCACTTCTGGAGTTTTGAGCTGATGAAAGTAAACCTGGTATAAAGGGAGGAGGGGGATAGGAGGGAGTACGTAGGCTGGAAGGAAGCTGGGATATCTTGTGACCACCCTAGAGGTTCACAGGGCTTCTCTGGGACTCAATTCTTATCTTTTAAGATTTATTTATTTATTTGAAAGGCAGAGAGAGAGAGAGAGAGAGATCTTTCATCTGCTAGTTCACTCCCCAAATGGCTGCAACAGCCCAGGCTAGGCCAGGCTGAAACCAGGAGCCAGGATCTCCGTCTGGGTCTCCAATATGGGTGGCAAGGGCCCCAGCACTTGGGCCATCGTTTGCTGCTTTCCCAGAAGCTGGATCAGAAGTGGAGCAGCTGGAACCCAAACTGGCGCTCCCCTATGGGATGCAGGCGTCCCAAGTGGTGGCTTAACCTGCTGCACCACAACACCCACCCCTGGCACCCTGTCCTTACTCCAGGGGCAGCACCTCGCGATGCAGCTGTTCCTCCCGCCACAGCTATGTGAGCCCTGCAGGGGGGCCCCAGGACTCGGAGGAGACTGGACCTGGTCCTGGGGAGGGCGCAGACCCAGCCCTTGGTGTTTTCAAAGGAGCACTAAGACCTCCCAAAGGGGACCTCTGCTGTCCTGCGCTCTGGCCATGTGGGGGCGCCATTCCACAGGGGGAGAAAGATGTGTGGGTGTATAGGGTGTAGGGATAGGGAGGGTTGGGGAGAAGACTTAGAGTCCCCACAGGGCCGGAGGCCATGGGTGCCGGTCTTCCTACAATCGGCCTTGGGTTCTGTCAGCCAACATACCAGTCTCTGATTGAAAAGGGAGGGCAGGGGCCGGCACTGTGGCATCATATGGCTCCTGGCTGTTGCATCCATTTGGGGAGTGAACTAGAAGATGCAAGAGCTCTCTCTTTCTGTCCCTCCCTCTCTCTGTCTGTAACTCTGCCTCTCAAGTAAATAAATGAATCAAAAAAAAAAAAAGGACCAGGCGACAGTTTAGCCATGCAGGGGGGGCTTAGGCTGTTTGCTGTACAGCCAGTGGGAGCCACTGAAGGAGAGAGGCAGATTTTACTTTGTGTTTTGGGAAAAAAAAAAAAAAAAAAAAAAGCCATTCTGAAGACAGCACAGTGGGCGTAGGAAGGGGCAAGGCTGAGGCATGAAGAACAGGAGTTGAGGGATGGCAGGGGCCTTGGGCACAAGCATTTACACGCCTACACACACACACACACCCTTCCCCATCCTCCACACTCCTTCAGCTTGCGGCTCAGGGACAGCCATCTACAGGAAGCCGATTAGACCTCGGGCAGCCAATGCCCCGCCCCCGGGCCTGCCACTCACCGAGGCCGCCGTGTTGATGTAGTAGTTTTGCAGGTTCTCGGCCTCCGAGATGATCGTGGCGTGCACTTGGAGGACGGCGGCGCTCATGTACAGGATGCCGGTGGTCCCGTGGTACAGGCTGTCCTGGAAACAGGACAGAGCAGAGGCCACGGCCAGCGTCACCACGCTGGGCACTTCTCCCCCCTCCCCCCCCAGCCGGGAAGAGCGAACAAGAGGGGGCGAGGCCACCTGCCAGAGCCCGGCGTGTTTTTCCTTGCTGTTTCCATGTCTATGCAGCAAATGATAGGGTTCACAAGTAACAGTAACGTCCATGGCAGCTGACAATTTCTGAGGGCTCAGTGTGTGCCTAGCTCTATGCTAAACTATTCCTCTTGTATCTCATTTAACCCATCAAGTATGACGAGGGTACTGTTTATCAGACTAGACTCATTCGGGGGAAACGAAGCCAAGGGATAAACAGCTGAGCCCTAGTTTGCACCCAAGCCTAGCCTGGTGACCCTCAGCGTCCCGGGAACCTACGACGTGCCTGGCTGTGTCCTGACCGTGCACACGTGTTGTCTCTTGGGATCTTCTCAGCTCCCTTCATGGGGCTGCTGGCTTATTATTTACAGTTTACAGTTGGGGAAACTGAGACTTGGCCGGCTCGCGGTACAGTCAGGCTGTCTTTTTGAACCTCTGTGTTAACCTCTTAGCTGTGCTGCTCAACTCAACAAGGATGGCATGAGCCACTAAAAATGGCCAATGACCCTGGAAGGAATGTCGTGCTTGGCAAATCCGGCTTTTGCAGCCTCTAATGAAGTAATCAACTCAGGGAGACTCGCTAGTGGACGGAATAAAGCACTAGAAAAAGCGCTGATGGATGCAAAGCGTACACCCCCCGAGGGAGGGACCACTGCTTCTTAGGGATCGTTATCGCCAGAAAGGCTGAACCCATGTCCTGAGAAGCCTTTAGTGCCAACTTCCAGCTTATAGAAAGGCAGTGACTGCACGCCAAGTCCTCCACACCAGGAAGGAGCACACAGCCAGACCTCAAAGGCGCTCCCACCCATGGGACCGCTCACACGCCATTGGCTGGATGCAGCCAATCTGGACCAAAAGGACCCAGGAAACTCAGCGACCAAGGGCAACCCACGGCCCTATGAGGAGCCTCCTTCCAACAAGCCAGCTGCAAGGGGACATTCCGGAAATGACTGAGGACATTCGAGGGTGGCCGGGGCCTTGGAGGGACTGACGGCCGATTTCTGGAGGCGTGCGGAGGTGTGTGGAAGGGGATGATGTGATGGCTGAGGCTTGCTTCAGCAGCCTTCAGGAAAACAGACGAATGTGCTCCAGTGTGGAGAATGTCGCCGTCTGGGTTCTGGTTACGTGGGACTGTACACACATCTGCTGCTTCCTTCCCCAAATGCCTGCAACGGTCCAAGCGAGCAGTCAGGATTCAGTGCAGGTCTCCCACTTGGGTGCAGCAGCCCAAACACTTGAGCCATCACCACTGCCTCTAGGGTCTGTAGTGACTGGGAGCTGGAATTAGGAGCTGCAGCTGGGACTCAAACCCAGGTCCTCCGGTATGGGCTGGGGGCACCTCAACCTCTAGACCAAACGATCCCCTCCCGCACTTTTTGTATGTTTAAAATTGTTCAGGGCCGGCGCTGTGGCGTAGTGGATAAAGCCGCCACCTGCAGTGCTGGCATCCCATATGGGCACCGGTTTGAGTCCCGGCTGCTCCACTTCTGATCCAGCTCTCTGCTGTGGCCTGGGAAAGCAGCAGAAGATGGCCCAAGTCCTTGGGCCCCTGCACCCATGTGGGAGACCTGGAAGAAGCTCCTGGCTCCTGGCTTCGGATCAGCTCAGCTCCAGCTGTTGTGGCCATCTGAGGAGTGAACCAGCAGATGGAGGACCTCTCTCTCTCTCTGCCTCTCCTTCTCTCTTTATGTAACTCTGCCTTTCAAATAAATAAATAAATCTTTCAAAAAAATTGTTCAACACAGAAAACTTCTAAATGGTTATCAAGATAAGACAGCATGAAAAATTAATGATGTAATATTAAATGAATCTATCAAAAATTGTTCATTGTCATTCAAATACATATATGTTTAGTATAAAATTCATGTGGCGTATCAATGAATGAACCCAGTACAGTGATGTGATAAGGCTTTAAGATTTGAGAGGGGCTGCACTTGTGGCATAGCAGGTAAAGCCGCCGACTGTGAAGCCGGCATCCCATATGGGCGCCGGTTTGTGTACCGGCTGCTCCACTTCCAATCCAGTTCCCTGCTAATGGCCCCAGTGTTTGGGCCCCTGCCACCCATGGAGGCCCGGATGAAGCTCCTCATTCTCAGCTTCAGCCTAAACCAGGCCTGGCCATTGTGGCCATCTGGGGAGTTAACCAGTGAACGGAAGATCTCTCTCTCTCTCTTCTCTCTCCCTCTCTAACTCTTTCAAATTAAAAAAAAAAAAAAGATGTGAGTGATTTTTTCCTTACCACTGTTTCTGTCAATGACTTATTTTACCACGAATAGAATTTAGGGGAAACACATCCAAATGTTCTTGATTAGAGGAAGAGTGGGGTTCCTAAGAGAACGCTGCAGAGAGGAGCGCAAAGACTTTTCTCTTGCAATAGAACGTTTTCATTTTGGCTCAACAGTCTTGGCACAACCAAAGTCTTGGTCCATGGGGTCCCATCCAGGAAGGGCTTCCGAGCCCCGGTCTCTGCTTCTGCCAGCCTGCCCCGTGGGGCCACCCGTCCTCACCCCACACAAGACATCACTCTGGGAGGAGCCGCCCCTCCAGTTCTTACCAAGACTCTCCAGGACTGAAATTTTTTGTAAAATCCAAAGATGTAGGACAACAGGAACATGAGGGAGATGAGAAACGAGGTGAGCGAGACGTACATCACCCATCCCTGCAGCAAGGGGTTTGCTACCTGGGTGGCGGCCACCAGGATCCAGACCCAGAACCCGAATATCTGTAAGAGAAAGGCGGGTAAGAAGGAGTCCGTTCTGGGGATGGCTTCCTTTGGCAGAGGCCTCTTTTCTCCTCCGTCTCTGGCTAAAAGCTCAGCTGAGGTTGGGGGAACTGAGAGGGAAACGGGGAAGGAAGGCTGGCCCCTCTGAACCCCAGTCCAGTAGGGGGCTGTGACCAGAGGGACTCTCAGCCACACGGCCTGTGGACATCTTCTTGGCCAAGCAGGGTTGGTATAACAGCCTGAAAAGCAATCTGACAGCCGGCACTGTGGCATAGTGGGCTCGGCATCGACCTGTGGTGCCGGCATCCCATATGGGCACCGGTTTCTGCCCTGGCTGCTCCTCTTCCAGTCCAGCTCTCTGCTATGGCCTGGAATAGCAGTTGAAGATGGCCCAAGTCCTTGGGCCCCTGCACCCACGTGGGATACCCGGAAGAAGCTCCTGGCTCCTGGCTTTGGATCGAACCGGCTCTCCATTTGGGGAGTGAGCCAGCGGATGAAAGACTTCTCTCTCTGTCTCTCCTCTTTGTCTCTAACTCTACCTCTCAAGTAAATAAATAAAATCTTTAAAAAAAAAATCTGAATAAGTTGTCACTGTTTAAAACAGGATATTTCACATGGAAAAAAAATCCAGATTTTGGACATTTTTTGAGAAATCTGTGGTTCTGGGCAGTGTACCCATTTTTCAGTCCAGAGTAGGCTGGAATGAGCTCTGATGGTCTTCGCATCATAGACCTGGAGTCCCTAACAGACCATGTCCCCCTCGCTCCCCAGCTGGTACCATCTGAGTGGCGTGCTCTCTCTGCTCTCTCCACTGCCAGTGCCTGCCTGGGCCCGAGAGACCTGATTGGCAGCTCCCAGGCCCAGTAGCGGATGTCCTGGGGTCAGTGACCAGCTGGGTGCCACGGGTCCAGTTCCTTCAGCTCTCAGCTCTGCACAGGTATTTGTTAGCCCCTTGGTGGGGAAACTGAACTTGTGCCTTTTCCCTGTCCTTTTCTCTGGGCTCTGCCTTTGCTTTGCTGCCAAGGTGAGCTGGTCCCTCCGTCGGTGAGCCCAGGGGAGGACCTAACTGTGGGCAGGGTGCTTGGAGGGAGGGGGCCAACATGCATACCAAGTGGTTTGGTGGTGGGTTTGTTTCCAAATGTATGAGCTCCTCTCCTTCCTGGGACCTCCCCCTCGCAGCTTCTCCTCCCTCCCCTTAAATCTGCACTTATTTTATTTATTTATTTTTTTGACAGGCAGAGTGGACAGTGAGAGAGAGAGACAGAGAGAGACAGAGAGAAAGGTCTTTCTTTGCCATTGGTTCACCCTCCAATGGCCGCCGCGGCTGGCGTGCTGTGGCCGGCGCACCGCGCTGATCCGATGGCAGGAGCCAGGAGCTTCTCCTGGTCTCCCATGGGGTGCAGGG
Organism: Lepus europaeus; assembly: GCF_033115175.1. Lineage (NCBI taxonomy): Eukaryota > Metazoa > Chordata > Mammalia > Lagomorpha > Leporidae > Lepus > Lepus europaeus. The sequence goes on along the minus strand of NC_084839.1, from coordinate 85,684,581 downwards.
GCCCAAGCACTTGGGCCATCCTCCACTGCACTCCCAGGCCACAGCAGAGAGCTGGCCTGGAAGAGGGGCAACTGGGACAGAATCCGGTGCCCCAACCGGGACTAGAAAATCTGCACTTCTAAGCATCACGTTGGTGGTGATCCCAGGACCACAGCTCTAGCCCACTTCTCTCTGTGGCCTGCAGCCCCCCACGTCCACCTGCCCATTGTGGTTCTTTTCTGGGACATCCCTCTGTAGGGGCTAACCCGGGAGTGAGCACCTCATTGAATTTTGCATCCTGGACACCTTCCTCGCTTCGCTCCAGCCCTGCCCCTGTCCCTTAAAGCCCCTCAAATTCAATAGGCTTGAAATATGAACCCATTGCCATTCCCAAAGTCCTCTAGAGCCCCCGGGCCTCTGTGCTGCTGAGAAAGACCCCTCAAGGGAAGAGAGAGTTATAGGGTCTGGCATGTACATACAGAGGGCTCTGAAGATAAGGGTAGGGTTCTATTTCTGATACTTCATGGTGTGCACACGGGGATATCTTTTATAAATCAATAAAATAAGTCTGGGGGCTGGCACTGTGGTATAGCGGATAAAGCCACCATCTGCAGTGCCGGCATCACATGTGGGCGCTGATTCAAGTCCTGGCTGCTCCACTTCCCATCCAGTTCTCTGCTGTGGCCTGGGAAAGTAGTGGAAGATGGGCCAAGAGCTTGGGCCCCTGCACCCACGTGGGAGACCTGGAAGAAGCTCCTGGATCCTGGCTTTGAATTGGCCCGGCTCGGGCCATTGCAGCCATCTGGGGAGTGAACCAGTGGATAGAAGATATCTCTCTCTCTCTCTGCCTCTCAGTCTCTCTGTCTCTCTCTCAGTCTCTGCCTCTCTGTAACTTTATTTTTATTTTTTCATTTTTTATTTTTTTAAAAGATTTTATTTATTTATTTGAGAGGTAGAGTTATAGACAGTGAGAGGGAGAGACAGATAGAAATGTCTTCTGTCCATTGGTTTACCTCCCAAATGGCTGCAACAGCCAGAGCTGTGCTGATATGAAGCCAGAAGCCACGTGCTTCCTCCCGGTCTCCCATATGGGTGCCGGGGCCCAAGGACTTGGGCCATCCTCCACTGTACTCCCGGGCTAGAGCAGAGACCTGGATTGGAAGAGGAGCAGCAGGGACTAGAACCTGCGCCATTATGGGATGCCAGCACAGCAGGCTGAGGATTAATCTACTGTGCCATGGTGCCGGCTGCATGCCTTTCAAATAAGTAAATAAATATTTTAAAAATTAAATAAATTTGAGAAAGAAGAGAGGACTATTGACTATGAGCTCACTGCAGACTTGGGGTAACAGGAAGGGGATGAGTCCTGAACCTATGGTTTGGAGGAAACACACAAGGGCTTTGAACTTTTCCATAAAACTGCAGTAATCAAGAGTGGCTGGGGCAGGTGGCTGCACCGCTGCCCCTCCCAACAGATGGCCTGTCCCACTCCCTAGTTCTGTTGCCTGTCCACATGCATTTTAGAGCCAGCTGGTCGGCAGCTATCCATTGGGACTTTTGTTACATTAAGTCTGTAGATCAGTTTGGGGAGAATTCACATCTTTGCTGTGTTCAGTCTTCCAGTTCATGAGCATGGTTTGTCTCCCCAGTTACCACGGGGTTCTTTGCCTGCGGTTATCAAGGTTGTATAGTCTTTAGCATTTGGTGTCTGTTCACATTTTGTGATATTTATGCCTGAACATTTCCTTCAAGGAAAATTATTGTAAGTAGTATTGCTTTATACAATTTGTACTTCCCAATTGCTCATTGCTAGTAGACAGCAATATAATAATTTCTTATGTGTTGCCACACATTTTTTATTGTATCCTGCAACTTAATAAACTTATGCAATAGGTCAGAGAGGGTTCTTGTTGTAGTTTGGTGGATTTCTTGGGGTTTTCTATGTATCTCATTAGATTTTAGTTTTAAGGATTGCTAGTAAGATACAACATATTTTGGGCACTTATATTTCCTCTTCTGTGCAATTTTATTGATTCGTATTGTTCCATTGTGTTCTGCCTTCCATCGCTGCCACTGAGAGTCAGCTGTCGGATGAACTGCTGTTGCTTTCTAGGAATCCGTCTTTGGTATTGGGCTGCTTCCGGAGTCTTCCATCTGTCTTTGGTGTTCTACAGTTCATGCAGTAGTGATACACTGTGTTGACTGGTGAATGACTTTTGGTTACTCCTGACATTTCCATGAACTTGGACTTGGTAGCATGACTCTGCAGTTTGTGGCTTTTCCTAACTTCCATTCCTGTTTGTTCATTTCCTCCTCTGCCTGGTAAATTTTGATTAGGTGCCCATGTCTGTGGGGTCAGGTCATTTATAAATGATGCTGAGGGGCCAGCACTGTGGTGCAGCAGGTTAAAGCCCTGGCCTGAAGTGCCAGCATCCCATATGGGCACCGGTTCTAGTCTCAGCTGCTCCTCTTCTGATCCAGCTCTCTGCTATGGCCTGGGATAGCAGCAGAAGATGGCCCAAGTCCTTGGGCCCCTGCATCTGTGTGAGAGACCCAGAAGAAGCTCCTGGCTCCTGGCTTCGGATCAGCCCAGCTCCAGCTGTTGCAGCTATTTGGGGAGTGAACCAGCGGATGGAAGACCTCTCTCTCTCTCTGTCTCTACCTCTCTGTAACTCTGTCTCAAATAAATAAAGTAAATCTTAAAAAAAAAAAAATGATGCTGATAGAGGACTTCTGGACCAAATGGCTCTCCTTACTTCTGTCTAGTTCAGCTGAAAGACACACAGCCTTCAGATTCTGTTTTTCATTGCACAGCCACAAAGATGTGCGACTTCTGGTGTGCAAGGCCAGGCTTCTGGCAGAGGCTGGGAGCTGTCTGGGGTGGGGCAGGCAAGGACTGAGAACCGGCAGGGGTGTGTCCCCGGCAGCAGGTTTTTCTGCATACCTGGGCGGTGTGTCTTGGGGGGGCAGGTCTCACATTCCTCTCCTTACCACTTGCCTCACTGTTTATGACAGGGCTGCCCCGCCCACCCTGCCCTCGTGCCAGGTGGCTGCAGAGTCCTGGGAAGCCTCAGTGACTTCAGGTGGGGAGGAGAAGGTCCTGATCCGGGAGGGTGAGGCCCGTGGAGTCCAAGTGCAGAGGGTGTTGGGGGCTGCTGGTCCCACCTGGGGCCCCGGGAGACACAGCGGGCATGGGCCACAGTGAGAGCACCCCATAACACCCTGCTCTCCTGCATCCACAGAGGACGCAGGGTCTCTTGGTCTTTTACTAGTCACGGTGAAACACACAATTTCCCACCTTAACCGTGTTGGGGTGCACAGGGGCGTGGCCTTGACCACATTCCCATCATTGTGCAGCCTGGCCTAGCCCAGGCCCTCGTGGGCATCGTGGAGTGAACCAGCAAACGGGAGAACTGTCTCTTTCTCTGACTCTACTTGTTAAATAAAATAAAATAAATATAAAAAAGGGGAAAACAAGACCATACCCATGTGCTCAGACAAGAACGCACTGTAGTTGGAGTAGCCAGCCCTCAGGAGTTTGGTGCTGTCTGCTCAAAATGCCTCAGCTCTGGGAAGATTTAATGGCTCAAACTAAAACCACGTGGCAGGAATTAAAGCTGTTACTAATTTCTGACCCTAAGATTTAAAGTTGATTATAAAAAATAACGTGAACGCCAAAGTTTTAGTGTATCCTATTCCTTCCCAGGCCCAGTCCCTGTGCATCCACACGATGTTGTAAACCACGGAGAACCTGCATCCTGTATGCTCCGTTTCCTAATTGCCTGTTGGACTGGCTTAACAACGCAGTCGGTTCTGGCCAGGTGCAGTGACTACGTTCTGTGGAGTTGCTGCAGATACTTCACGTGGGCAAACACTGAACCCCAGCTTCCAGGAGACACGGAAGCAGGTTCCTGTGAGCCCAGGGTCACAACGTCCCACCAACCAGTCAATCCGTGACCCCGTGTTTCTATTTGAAGACACCTTATCAGTAGCTGTTGCTGATTTGTTAACATGAACAGATGGCCGATGGCGCTGTCAGCTCCTGCCTGCTGAGGTCTGACACATTTTTCTCTGTAAGGCACGGCACAGTCTTTTTGCACTTGGGGGCGCTAGATAGCATTTCAATACTAATCTTGGAAGGCATTTTTATTTGCTTGATTCTTTTTTTAAATATTTATTTATTTATTTGAAAGGCAGAGAGAAGAGAGGCAGAGAGAGAGAGGTCTTCCATCGGAGGGTTCACTCCCCAACTGGCCACAATGGCTGGAGCTGTGCCAATCCAAAGCCAGGAGGCAGGAGCCTCCTCTGGGTCTCCCATATGGGCGCAGGGGCCCAAGGACTTGGGCCATCTTCTATTGCTTTCCCAGGCCACAGCAGAGAGCTTGACCGGAAGTGGAACAGCCAGGTCTCCAACCGGTGCCCATATGGGATGCCGGCGCTTCAGGCCAGGGCATTAACCCACTGTGCCACAGTGCCAGCCCCTATTTTTTTTTTTTTATTCTTATTTACTTATTCGAGAGGTGAAGAGGGAGACAGAGAGACTCTCGCATCCACTGGTTCACTCCCCAAATGCCTGCAATGGCCAAGACTGGGCTGGGGCCAAAGCCAGGAGCCAGGAATTCAACCCAGGTCTCCCATGTGGGCGGCAGAAACCCAGTGTCTTGGGCCACCACGGCTGCCACCCAGAATTTGCATTTGCAGGAGCTGGAGCAGGAGCCAGAGGCAGGCATTGTCCCCAGGCGCTCGAATGTAGGGTGCGGATGTCTTCACCGCTAGTCCACAGTGTCCCCCTGCGGAGTGCTGCAGGGAACAGACCTCGACAAGGACACTCGTTCACAGGGGACTGACCTCCACCAAGCATGCAAGGCGGCTGCTCCCTGCACGGCCGCCACCCACATCAAGCGGTCATCCTGGGACTTCGGGTGCCTTTTAGCAAGGGGAACCAGCAGCCGGAGTCACGAGGGTCCGTGAGTCTACTCTCAATGTCAGAAGCCCCTTCTGTCCAGTTGATAAAACTTCATGGACTCTTGGGCCGGTGCCACGGCTCACTTGGCTAATCCTCCGCCTGCGGCACTGGCATCCCAGGTTCTAGTCCCGGTCGGGGCGCCGGTTCTGTCCTGGTTGCCCCTCTTCCAGTCCAGCTCTCTGTGGTGGCCCGGGAAGGCAGTGGAGGATGGCCCTGGGCTTGGGCCCTGCACCTGCATGGGAGACCAGGAGGAAGCACCTGGCTCCTGGCTTCAGATGGGTGCACACTGGCCGTAGCGGCCATTTGGAGGGTGAACCAACGGAAGGAAGACCTTTCTCTCTGTCTCTCTCTCTCTCTCCCTCTCTCTCTCTCTCTCTCACGGTCTAACTCTGCCTGTCAAGAAAAAAAAAAAAAAAAAACAAACAAACAAACAAAAAAAACTTCACGGACTCAGGCTCCAGCGCAGGTCTCTGGAGGGCTTGTTACCTCCCCCGTACCGACAGCGCTGCAGTGAGCACCGTGTTGCAGGCACGGTTCCCTTGTCTGAAGTCGGTTCTCCGGGATACACCCCTGCTCCCCACCCAATCCCGGGCTGGGGACACCATGTGCAGCCTGGACTTGGTTGATGCGGTGTCAGGGGGAGCCAGCTGGGGGACTCCTTGGGCCTAAAAAGGGGACACTCAGGGCGTGGCGTCCCCTTTTCTTTCTGCGGCCATTGCTGTGTGCGGGTGGAACCTGCAGCTATGAAACAGGAGGAGAGAGGCAGACAGAGCCGGTGTCCCCCATGACCCACGGGGCTGCTGGCATCAACTCTGCACTTTGCAGGACCTGAGACGGTCCTTGGCCCTCCTGTTGAAGCTGGTCTGAGCCAGGGACAGGCCTTGTCACCTACCACTGAGGACCACCTGGGGCTCAAGCCTGCCTGGTCATCCACAGCCCCCAAGCCTTCCTAGAATGTCCCACTAGCTCCGGCCATGGCCCTATAGATCTGACCCCCTCGCCCTAACCCCCTCCCCCCACTCTCTGCCAGTCCTCCAGGCTCTGGGGCTGCCACACTGAGGGCTGAGGTCCGTTCGTGGGTTGTGACCCTGTTGAGGGGGTCAGTATTAAGCAGTTAAGTCACCTAAACTAGAAACTGTAGCTGTGTCCATGGAAATCACACTTCCGGACCTCACACAGCCTCCCCCCGACACACACACACACACACACCCGGGATACAAGTTGCCATGAAAGCATCCCCTGTCTGGTGGTCCACAGCGCACAGAAGCCTTGTCCCGCGAGCCTGCCGTTCTGTAGCCACGGGCCTTTGGTGCTCACTAGCCTCTCCCGGCCAGCCCCTCTGCCATGGATGAGGGCATACCCCAGTGCAGGCCACGGCCCCGGCTGCTGCAGCAGGAGCCCCACTTGGAACCTGGAGCCACACGGGGCCTGGGAGGGGAACACAAGGCCCAGAGAGGCAGGTGAGAAGGGGAGGGCAGTAGAGAGGGACAGCTGGCTGCCCAGAGGAAGGGGCAGAGCCCTGGAGTGTCCCATATCTGCAGAGCTCAGTGCACTGTTTGGGAGCCAGGGCCTGCCGCAGGCGCATTCCAGCCCCGGGTGCCCCAGCGGCAGGCCAGCCTGGACCAGGGCAGCCGGGTGCTCCCCTGCAGGCAGTGTAGTGACCCCAGTGTCTAGCTGTCTCAGCCTGCGACGCCAGCTGGTGTCATCTGAGAGGCTGAGGGACTTCCCACAAGGGACCCAGTGGGATGTGATGGGCCTGGCTGCAGGCTCCCAAGAGGATCCCCCTCCTCCCAAACAGAACAACCAGCGGCCCATGGAAGTGGCACGCTCCTACTTCACCCTAGGACTTCCAAACACTGGGTCACCAGCCTGACTCATGGAGGGAGAATTTCCTCTCTCTGCGGCTTTAAGGTTAGCAGGAAATCACGGCGCAGGCCCCTTTGGCAGGGGTCCCCGCGGGGGCCTGTGTCTTTTCCGGCCACCCCAGGAACAATAGTGAAAGCCGGAGGGCCTGTCTGTGAGCCCCTGGCAGGACCAGTCATCTAAGGGTCCCCAGGAGGGCCCTCGGGACCTGGCCGGCATTGTGCCCAGGGCAAGCGGCCTGGGGGCCCCTCCCTGGCGAGCTCTCTCAGGGTGTGTACCCCAGGGCGGCAGGATGCTGGGGCTCAGCCTCCCGGTGGCTGCCTGCCCAGGGCCACACCCGTGCACTGCGACCCTGCCTGACCCTGCGCTTTATTGACTGAACAGCACAGATTTACAGGGCCACATAAAACAGAACAATGACGACCATCCTCCGTCCAAAGTCTAAAGGGCTGGTCCTGCCCCTCTCTTACTTTTTTTTTAATTTAAAGAAACACCAGGCCTTTGGGGGGCAATTTTTGAAAAAAAGCTTTCCTTTTCCCTTGTGTCCCTTAGATAAGTTAGAAAGCACAGAGAGGGGCCCACACTGTGGCGTAGTGGGTTAATCCTCTGCCTGCAATGCTGGCATCCCATATGGGTGCTGGTTCAAGTCCTGGCTGCTCCTTTTTCAATCCAGGTCTCTGCTATGGCCTGGGAAAGCAGTACAAGATGGCCCTCACCATCCTGGGCCATCTCTCATCACCCACTGCGAAGCCTACACAAGACTGCACCGAGGCCGGCGTTGCGGCTCACTAGGCTAATCCTCCACCTGCGGCGCCAGCACACCAGGTTCTAGTCCCGGTCGGGGCGCCGGATTCTGTCCCAGTTGCTCTTCTTCCAGTCCAGCTCTCTGCTGTGGCCAGGGAGTACAGTGGAGGATGGCCCAAGTGCTTGGGCCCTGCACCCCATGGGAGACCAGGAGAAGCACCTGGCTCCTAGCTTCAGATCAGCGTGGTGCGCTGGCCGCAGCGCCATTGGAGGGTGAACCAACAGTAAAGGAAGACCTTTCTCTCTCTCTCTCTCTCACTGTCCACTCTGCCTGTCAAAAAAAAAAAAAAAAAAGACTGCACAGGTCAGAAAGGACACTGTCCAAATAAACCTGCCACCCTCGACACCTGCCCCAGCATCGCTTGGGCTGTGGATAGGGGCTGGCAATGGTGCCAAGGCTCAGAGAACGCAGCGGAGGCCAGGGGCTGGGCTGGGCGTCTCTGCAGTAGGCCACTGAACACTGGCGCTGCAGCCCCATGACCCCGGGTCCTTGTAGACGGGGAACCCCTGATGCCCCACGCCGAGGCCAGCAGGTGTCCTCTACTACAGCGTGTGGTCTGGAGGGAGGGAGCAGGGGCTGGTGCTGCCCGCGTGGGGATGGGTCGGCCCTGAGCAGTGGTGATAGGGGAGGGACTGGCTGGGAGGTCCTGGGTGAGGCAGGGGAGGGGCGGGGAGTTGAAGGGCAAAGACCAGGTTCCTTGGGAGTCCTCCCCACTCTGACCTGCTTCCTGCACTGGCCAGCCCGGACAGTGTTCTAGAGACCTCCACTGCCGCCCATGGACCTGCCCTGCCCAGGGGAGTGTCCTGGGGGGGGGGAGTGTCCCCTGGGAAAGGGGAGAAGCAGCAGGGGTGGGCATTTCCGCTCCATGGGACTCCTGGGCTGGCCTCCCTGTGGACCCTGTGGGCAAAACAGCCAGCCCCTCCACAAGAGCACCCGGTGTTTCTGTCAGAGCCCCCCCCCCCCCCCCCCCCCGATCATGGGAGAGCGCCCAGTGGCCGAACCTCAGCTACACGCGGCTGACTGAGGAAGGCCACTGGGTGCCTCGGCTGGGCAGTCAGGAAGAGCACGGGCCTGGAAGCTCACACACGGGCAGAAGGCAGCGCCTCCCGGAAGTGGGCTGTGCCAGTCACTTCCTCTTAGAATTTTTATTTATGAGAGAGACAGACAGCTGCCATTCATTGGTTCCCTCCCCAAATGTCCCAGTGGCCGGGCCTGGACCAGGGCTGCAGCTGAGGTCTGGGAAGTCAGCCCCAGTCTCCCTTGTGGGTGGCAGGAACCCAAAGGCTTGCACCATGCCCTGCTGCCTCCCACGAGCAGGAAGCAACCGCCCCCCCCCTTACTGCTGAGTCCGCTCAAGCCCATGCTCCCACCACGGGCTCCGCGGCGCAGGATTCTCGCTGTGTTCTGGCAATGGAAGGCTGCAGAGGGGCTGGGGGAGCCAGGAAGTGGGGCTCCTGCAGCCTTCTCCCACCTGTCACTCTGCCCAGCAGCAGGTGGCTCCTGAGTCCCTCCTCCCCAGGGGACCCCTCCTCACAGTTCGGACACCAGCGAGACGGGAATTCTTCCAGAGCTCTGAGCACCCTCCCTTAGGGGGTGGTGGCCACTGCGCCGTGGGCTTACTCTCTGGGCTGCTTCAGCACCTCCCTTCTGCTCTTTCAGCCTGGCAACAACTGTGCAGACCCCCCCACCACCACCACCAACATACACCGCATCTTCTCTGTGTGCCAGACCGATCCTGGCTTCTGCTCCCTACTGCCCCTGGACAGACCCGGCACCACTGGTGGGTCTCCTTGGCTATCTCCACCTCTCTTGGGAGATGTCAAACTCCACGAGGCATGGGCTGGGTCTGTCGCTCCTCTGAATTTGCTCGGCAGAGAGCAGATGCTCAATCAACACGGATTGGACCAATGCAGGAGCGTTAGGCAGGGCAGCGCCCTCCTCTGGTTAGACAGTGAATTTACAACCTGTCAACTTCCCGGTCCCAGGCGGAACTGGGCAGCTGGGGTTTTGCCTTCTCTCCTTTCACACTGTCTCCACCTGAGGCTCCTTCCCACGTGTCCCCCACAGGCCAGCTGCCCTGCTCCTTAGGACCAGCCTGCACCTTCCTGGACTGTCTTCCTACCTGTCCAGGGTCCCACGGCCTTTAAGAAGCAGAGCCCAGCTTCAGATCCCGTGCCACCGATGTCATTTTACTGAACCCGAACCCACTGGGGCTTCTCCAAAGGATGGGCCAGGCCTGGTGCAGGCGAGCCAAGGTGGTCCCAGCACTGTGGGAAGCTCCCGTGGCCCCCTCCCCACTCCCCATCTTCTCCCCCAGGGGGCCTTGCTTCAGCAGGGGCAGCCCCCTAACCACCCTCCAGCCCAATAGTCCTTCCACTCCCCTTTGTTGCTCCTGCCTCGTCACGTGGCTGCCAGGGGACATGCTTGGGCACTGTCCTGTGGGACATGGAGGGTGATGGCTCCTGCGTCCAGCAGAACAGGAGGAGAGGGCACCGTGCCCCTGGAGCCAGGCTAAGGACAGGGCAGGGCCACCTGGCAACGAGGATGGAGGCCACGGTGGCAGAAGCCAGCACAGTGACCGCAGGGGACTGAGGGAGGGAACCTTGCGGTGTTTGCTCCTCCCCGGGAGGGTGAGTAACTGGGAGCAGAGGAAACCAAGGGGAAGGGTTTTTTCCTCTTGGAAAACTCAGCTCCTGGGGACGTGCCACAGGAAGGGAGGGCGCCTGCCCACGGCGGGGTCTGTAGTGAGTCCTCATCCTTGCGCTGTGCCCGCCGCCCAGGACACTCTGCGGCCAGCCAGTCTTGGCCCGAAGGGGGATCCCTGTGCGGGGCTGCAGTGAGCTTCCCCCAGGCTCCTTGCTACAAACCGGGCAGAAGCAGCGGCAGGCTGAACTTCAGGCAACACTGGGGATTCGGGTTAGACGTAAGGATGAACTTCCCAGTCTACGGGCATCAGAGCATTGCCTGCGCGGGCAAGTGAGGTTGGAAGGAAAACTTGAGTCTCAGATCCTCTCTCCTTCCAACTAGCTGCGTCTCCAGGAATCTTCTCAGCTGTTTCTTTGAAATTTAATTAGGACCTCGCCTCATGGAGAGGTGGAAAGAAGGCTTTCTGGGGCCCCCCTCCTCACAAAGCCGGGCGAGCTCGCAGCCTGCAGCCAGCTGTGGATGGAGTCAGCTCGGACCGGACCCCAGCAGCCATCTGTGGATGCGGGCTCTGGAGTGCAGGGCGGGGCTGAGAGCCGCACCCACCCCCTGGCCCCGCGCCACCTGCCCACCCTGGCACCAATGCGCACCCACCCACACCCGGCTGCTGCACAAATCAGAGAGCCAAGACGTCTGTTCTCATCATAAATTCATTGATCCAGGGGTTCCTCACACTTGGACATTCTGGAAATTCAAATTGTTTTCAGAAAGGCCACCCGGGAGGGCTCAAGTAGTTGGGTTCCCGCCAGCCACGAGGAAGGCCTGGATTGAGTTCCTGGCTCCTGGCTGTAGCCTGCCCAGATCGGGGCTGTTTCAAGCCCTGGGGGTGTGAATAGTTGGTGGGAACTCTGTCTGTGTCTGTCTCTCTGCCTCTCAAATAAACAAAATAAACAAATAACTTTTAAAAGTGTTTGCAAATGAGAAATCTGACTTCCACAATCAACTAAAACACTCATCTTGACACTAAAGTCCCAAAAGTCCCGAACATTGCTGATGGGAATGAAACAGGTAAAAACACCTGTCCAGGCACTCCGTAAAGCAGTTTGTCAGTTTCTTAACAAAATCCTGGCACCTAGCACACACGTATCACCTGCCCCCCCAGCCATCCCACATGGGCATCACCCCTGGAGCAGTGAAAGTGACATCCACAGGAAAGGGTTCAAGCAGCTTTGTTCTGAGTAGCCAAGAACAACCAAACGATAGGTGTCCACTTAAACACTCACACCGCGGTTGAGGGGGTGGCAGGTGAGGGAGGGCGGGACAGGGTAGGGGACTGCCAAGAGGTAGCACAAGGGAGGTCGCTGGGGCGATGGGACAGTCCTGCTCCCTGATGGTGCTGGCAATCACACCCATCTATGCATGGGAGAAAATGGCCCGGACAGAGAGCCCTGTCTTCCCAGTGTCAGTTTCTCTGCTCCCTGGTAGAAAAGACTGAAGCACTCTGGGGAGTGGGGGAAGAGCAGCTTCCTATGCATCTATAATCAGGACAAGCTAAAAAGTGAAAAAGCATGAATTCATTGTCAAAGACTTGAAAATGAAGCAGGTTGGGGAGGATGCATGGAACAGGCTCAGGGTCGAGGGAGGGGTGGAGAGGACACAGGTCCCCTTAGAGTCTGGGCCACCCAGGTCTGTCACCGAGGAGCACTAGAGGCCACTGATCACTGGCCAGGGTGGCACAGGAGGCGTGTGGCCTTAGTGAAGGTGGAGAGATCTTGGTCCCTCGTGCTCACTGGCTATCCTGGCCCCTGGGTCACGTGGGAAGCCAGACAGTCCTGCTGAGGGTACAGCAGGGCTTGGCACCCGGTGGCTGGAGGGAGCGGGTGGAGGGAAGGGTAGTTGTGGACACGGCCAACGGATGCCCTGTGCTCTCCTCACCAAGGACATCGGAATCCTGGGGACTGAACTTGACTTCCTCTGCCCCCTTTGCTGGCCTGAGCTCCCAGTTTTACAACCCACTCTCTGAACCCATGTGCTTAGACAGATGTCTGTCTGTGACGCCTTAGGCCTCAACATCAAGAAATCCTCAGGACTCCAAGCCTGGTGCTCTAATGAGGGGCTGCAGGGGACCGCAGGCAATGCATCCAGCATCCAGGTGATCGGGGCCAGAAAGAACCAGGGCCAGTACTAGGCTGATCCTGCACTCACACAAAGCAAAGCACGTACACAAAGCACCTGCAGAATAACCCTACTCCACACGTGTGTGCTGCGTACGGCTACCGCCCGGGCGCTCCAGAAAGCTTGTGGAACACGGAATGAATGGATCAGTTGATTTTGCTGCAAAATGTTTTGAAGTCCATGCGCAGGGTTTTCACACTACACATTGCCTCGGACTTTATGAAGTGCTCTCCTAGACGGATTATATTTCTGTCTGTGTTTTCTATTTATGAATTAGAAACAAGTACAGTTGCAATGAGGGAACACCAGGCCAGGCCAGACGGTGGGGTACCGCACAATAGATATGGGCGGGGCACTTCAAAAAATGTCAGCACGAAGGTGGAGGCCTGGATCCTGGACCAGGAAAAGCACCTCCACGGGGACAATCAGCAGAATTTGGGTTAGGTTTGTAGAGTGACTGATAGATAGTGCCCATGACGATGTCCTGGCTTTAAGAGTTGTCCCAAGGAAAGCTGACTGGAGAGCACATAGAACGTTCTGTACCATTTAGTGCAACTTTATCATAAACCTAAAATCATGTTAAAGTAAAAATAAGGGAACAAAATCGAACCAATGACAATATCCCTGTCCCCTAAATATTTAAAGTCCCAGAGCCCAGCATAAGCACACACCTTAGTCCCCCAGGAGTGGGTCTGCAGGAGGGAGGGGCAGGAGGCACATGGTGCCCCTTCTCACCAGGATTCTCAGCTGGCTGCACTCCTGATGCCAAGGCTCCAGCCCTCCCAGCCTCCTCCCGGCCTGGGCCCCTCTCTGACCTGGGGGACAGAGCCTCTCCCCTGGAGGAGCTGTGAGCTCTCCTCTCTCTCTGGCACACAGCAGAGCCTACAGGCAGGGCCCGGGACTTTGCATGGCTGACTAAGGCGCACAGCCACAGTAAAGGGCGGGGAGGTGCGGGACACACCCCGGTGCCGGCACACAGAGCTCCCAAGAGCAGCACTCGGATGCCAGGGGCCGGGCGGGAGGCGGCAGTACTGGCAGAAACCTGTCTCTTGGATGTGGTTTCGGCCCCAGCCACCTACGTGCTTGCTGAGCCTGTCCCGCCCGGCTTCCCTTTCTCGGTGACATCAGTGACACCCGTGGCCACCCTGGAACCAGTTCGCCCAAAGGTCGTTCCATCAGGCCCTGCCCTCCAGGCGGGGGACCAGAGTGAGACGGTGGATCCACTTTCAATCTTCTCGCTCCCTGCCAAGGGGCAGCCCTGCCCACAAGCCCGACAGCTCAGAAGGAGTTGGACAAACAGAAGGAAGCTCTCCCCAGACAGGTGACGGCCAGCCGCAGGGCGCCCCGGGTGGCCAGGGCGGCTCGCCCCGTCGGTCCGTGGCCCTACTGTCCTCCGCTACCTCGCGCGCAGTGCAAGGCCGGCGCACGGAGCTGACCACCTCCCGAGGGACACACAGCGCCCCCCGCCCCCCCATTTTGAACTTCCCGGAGCCACAATGAGTTGGAGGAAAAGCGCCCCCTCACCCAGGTCCGTGCGCGCCACCTTCCCGGGGGGCCCCCGCGGCGCCCGTCTGCCCCGCACCCTGCCTGGCCCGGAGGAAGCCGGCGCGCCCGGGCGCAGGGTGGGAGCCGGCGGCGGATCGCCGGGCGGCGCTGGGCTCCGAGCCCCGGCAGGTAGGGTAGGGGGAGCGCGGTCCGCGGCCCGCGCCCGGCGCCTCCCGCTCTCCCTCCGCACTCACCAGCTCCGGCAGGAAGAAGGCGAAGGGGATGGTGAGAAGCAGCGCGACCCCCGAGGGCACTTCGGCCGGGCCGTAGCTGGTGACTGGCGGCGGGTCCCGGGAGGCCATGGCTCGCACCCGCGGCAGCCGCCCGCTCCGGCCGCTCGCCTGCGCCGCGGCCTTCAAATATCACCTCCGGCCCGACACACCCACCCGGCGGCGTCGCGTGGGAGGGGACAGCGCCTCCCCGCCGCGCCGGTCCCTGGCCTCCCCTCTGGACTTGAGAATCCCGCAGAGAATTTCTCCGGGGAGGGACGCTGGCCACAGCCGCTCCCCTGCCCCAGCCGGGTGCCCGCGTTCTTAGCCACGGGGAAGCCACAGGCAGCGCTGGTGCTAGTGACAGCCCCACGCGTGGCTGTCTCGCTCCTTTTCCAGGTGAGGCTTCTGAGCACCTTAGAGCTGGTCACAGCAAAGCCGGGTCTTCGGTGTTGGCCTCTCCTGCTTGGCTCTCTCCTGCTCCTCTCCTGGGGCCACCCTCAGCTCCCCACCCAAGGGAGGGAAGCCGCCCTCCCTTCCACCTCCCACCGGCTGCCTCCCTCAATGGGGGGCAGGGGGGACAGCCCACCACAAGGGCATCTGAAAAGCCTCCAGCTGGCTGGACCTGCCTGGGCCGAGATCTTCTGTCCCCACGCCGCTGTCAGCTGGTGCCAGCCAGGCGCTGGGCTCCGAGCCGCTGCCCTGCTAAGCACAGGGGCTGGGACCTGGCATCCGGCAACGGAGCTCGGAGACCCAGCCGTTTCTCTCTCTGCCTTCCAATCAGCTCTATTTTTCCTGACTTGCCCTGAAAACAGAAGGCCTGGTGCCCTGTGTCTGTTGGGGGTGCCGGAGGGGTGGGGGTGGGGGGGTCCAAGCCCCTTCCTCCTGGGTTAGTAGAGGTGATGGGAAGATTGCCCTGAGCGCTGGGGTAATCAGAAGCCCAGGACAAGAGGCTGGTGTCCTCCACTGTGCATTCCAGGGCACAGGTGGGTGGAGCAGCTCGCTGGGTCTCTACCTGGTCTGTGAAAAGCCAGGGTCAGGAGGAGCTAGGTGAGATGAAGCCCAGAACAATGGTGTCCAGAGGAGAAGCAGTGCACACCCAGGTGAGCCCCAAGCCTGCCTGGTGGCCCCTTCTCCTGGTCCTATAGGAGGGGTCAGAAGGAAGGGACGGCCCCCTCAATGACCCCCTGGCAAAGCAGGCACACTGCTCCACGAATCCCAGCTCTGTTCGGCTCTTTCGATTTTACCTGTGACAGAGTGACCGTGGCACAGTCCACAGCCCCTGGCACTGTCGGGTAGAGAGAGGACCTCAGCCTGCTCTGCCCGAGGAAAACAAGACTATAAAAACTTGGCGTATTTCATGCTTCTATTTAAACAGGTGGTGTTTTCTTACCTACAAATAAGTATGCCGCATACCCTAATCACGCCTCTTGTAAGAAAACCATAGGGCTAATAATGTACCTCAGGCACTGAGAAGTTAGGGATCGTAAGAAGTGGGGGTGGGCGGCGGCGTTGGGCATAGCAGGTTGTCACCACCTGTGACACCGGTATCCCATGTGAGCGCCAGTTCCAGTCCTGGCTGCTCCACTTCTGATCCAATTCACTGTTAATGCACGTGGGGAAGCAGAGGAAGATGGCCCAAGGCCTTGGGCCCCTGCACCCCCGTGGAGACCTGGGAGAAGCTTCTGGCTCCTGGCTTTGGATTGGCCCATCTGTCTCTCTGTCTCACTCCCTTCTCCCCCCGTAACTCTACCTTTCAAATAAATAACTAAATACATCATTAGGGGCTGGTGCTGTGATGAGGGTTAAAGCCCTGGCCTGAAGCGCCGCCATCCCATATGGGCACCAGTTCTAGTCCCGGCTGCTCCTCTTCCAATCTAGCTCTCTGCTATGGCCTGGGAAAGCAGTAGAAGATGGCCCAAGTCCTTGGGCCCCTGCACCCATGTGGGAGACCTGGAAGAAGCTCCTGGCTCCTGGTTCCGGATTGGTGCAGCTGGGGAATGAACCAACAGATGGAAGACCTCTCTCTCTCTCTCTCTCTGTCTCTACCTTTCTCTGTAACTCTGTCTTTCATATAAATAAAATAAATCTGTAAATAAATAAATAAATCGTTAAAAAACTCTTCACAGTCAATACACAAACAGTCTTCAAACAGTTCATGGAGAATGGGTATTACGGAGAAGCTACACATAGGTTTCAAAATGCTTTTGCAACAAAATAAACTTACCTTTTGAGTCCATTTTCCATGAACTTTTTGAAGTCCTCACATATCTCTGGGACTGCGGGTACGAATGCATTCGGACACGAGGCCAAGTCTGGTGTGAGGTTGTGCCTAAGAATTAAGCGAAGTCATCTCAAAAGCCTTGCAAACGGTACTTGGTACTATTCATACGATTATCACTGGCTCTGGTTGTGTGTGTGTGGGTTAGCGGGGGAGGATCTAATGAGATAACATAAATGAAAACATTTAGGGCAGTTCTGGTAATGAACACAGTCCCGAGGTACCGTGATTTGACCTAAAATGTCCTGCCTTCGCGGTGGTGCGGAAGCACACCCCTAGAACCGTTGTGTTTGTCGCTGTTGGTACAGCGTCCCGTGAGTTACACAAGATGCTGCTTTATGATAAAATAGGCCTCGTGTTAGCTGACCTTGCTGGGTCGGAGCTAGAGCAAATGTTCTGAGCACATTCAAGGCAGGCTGGGCTAAGCTGCCTTGTTCAGTGGGTCAGGTACACTACATGCATTTGTCACCTGCATTATCTCCAGTTTCAAGGCAGGCTGGGCTACGCTGCCCTGTTCAGTGGGTCAGGTACACTACATGCATTTGTCACCTGCATTATCTCCAGTTTACGATGGGCGTATCAAACCAAGCTGCATCCTTACTTGCTTATCTAGTTCTAATCCTGAAATCACTTCTTTTCTGGCTCTCTTCCCTGAGCAAGGCGGGCACCTCCACTGTTACTGTTTATGTTCTGATTTTTTTTTATTTGACAGGTAGAGTGAGAGAGAGAGAGAGAGAGAGAGGTCTTCCTTCCATTGGTTCACCCCCTAAATGGCCACCACAGCTGGTGCTGCGCCGATCTGAAGCCAGGAGCCAGGTGCTTCCTCCTGGTCTCCCATGCGGTGCAGGGCCCAGCACTTGGGCCATCCTCCACTGCCCTCCCAGGCCACAGCAGAGAGCTGGATTGGAAGAGGAGCAACCGGAACTAGAACCCGGCACCCATATGGGATGCCGGTGCCGCAAGCGGAGGATTAACCAAGTGAGCCACAGCGCCAGCCTCTTATTCTGATTTTTTAAAAATTTTATTTTCTTGAGAGGTAGAGCTACAGACAGAGGGAGAGACAGAGAGAAATGTCTTCCATCTGCTGGTTCACTACCTAAATGTCCTCAATGGCCGGAGCTGAGCTGATCCAAAGCCAGGAGCCAGGGGACCTCGCCTTCCCCCCATACCTTGACTTCTAACCCTATGGGTTGTTTTTGCTTTTTTCTGACAGATTCCTTTGTGCTTGGCTCTGTCACTCAGCATATCCTGGATCTACTAACAGCATTCTGCAATAGGTGTTTTGGTGACTCTCTGGATGCATTTCTGTTGGGAAGTTCTTGGGGGTGGTACTGTGGGTCACACACTACATGTGTTTAGCAGATATGTCAAGCTCTTTTCCAAAGTGGTTGAGCCTTTTCTGTTCCGCTCACAGCCTATGTGAGTTCAAGTTGTTGTAATTGGCATTTGTGTGTATATTTTTAAAGACTGATTTATTTATTTGAAAGTCAGAGTTACACAGAGAGAAGAGAGGCAGAGAGAGAGAGAGAGAGTCTTCCATCCACTGGTTCACTCCCCAATTGGCCGCAATGGCCAGAGCTGCGTCGATCCGAAGCCAAAAGCCAGGTGCTTCCTCCTGGTCTCCCATGGGGGTGCAGGGCCCAAGCACTTGGGCCATCCTCCACTGCCTTTCTGGGCCACAGCAGAGAGCTGGACTGGAAGAGGAGCAACTGGGACTAGAACCCGGTGCCCCTATGGGATGCTGGCGCCACAGGCGGAGGATTAACCAAGTGAGCCACGGCGCCGGCCTGAGACTGTCTTTAGTTTACCTTCATTTCTAAAGCATGTTTTATGGATTATGAAATTCTAACTCAGCAGATTTTTTTTTTATTTTGGGATTTTAAAAACATTGTTTTACTGTGTGTTTTCTAATAAGAAATCCGCACTCATTGAAATTGTTGGCATCCATGTATATGATTATATATATATGTGATTGATTTATTTGAAAGGCAAGAGAGAGAGAGTGATCTTCCATCTGCTGATTCACTCCTCAAATGCCCTCAACAACCGGAGCTGGACCAGGCTGAAGCCAGGAGCCCAGAACTCCACACAGATCTCTCACATGGGTGGCAGGGACCCAAGTGTTTGGGCTGTCATCTGCTACCTCCCCGGTACATTCACAGGGAGCTGGCTTGGGAGTGGAGGAGCCCGAGCTTGGACTGGTGCTCCTATCTGGGATGTGGGAATCCTAAGTGGCAGCTTACCCCACAGGGCCACAAAGCCAACTCCTAGCCCCACAGTTAATGCATATTTTTTTCCTCTAACGTTCTCATTCTTTATTCCTTCCAAGACTCTGTTGACAAGGATGCTAGACATTTTAGTACTCCCCCACGGGTTCCTGGGGATCTGTTTATTTTTCCAATCCGTTTCCCTTCTGTTGCTCTCGCTGCACCATTTGTATTGATCTGGCTTCAAGTTCCATGGCTCTTCCCAGTGTCATCTATACTCTCTTATTGAGCCATCAATATGTTGAGTCTGTTACTGATTTTTAAGAAAGATTTGTTTGTTTGGAAGACAGAGAGACAGAGGGAGACACAGAGGTCTTCCACGGCTGGTTCACTCTCCAAATGTGTGCAACAGCCAGGGTTGGGCTTGGCTGAAGCCAGGAGCCTCTAACGAACTCCGTCTGGGTCTCCCCCATAGGGAGCAGGGGCACGAGCACGTGCGCCATCATCTGCTGCTTTCTCGGGAGCGTTAGCAGGAAGCTGGGTCAGAAGCAGAGGAACTGGCGCTCTGACTTGGGAGACACCGTCAACGGCGGCAGCTTAACCCACTGCGCCACGACATCTGACCCGACACTGACTTCTTCAGCTTGGTTATTGTATTTCCTGCTGCCAAACGTTCAGCTTGCTCCCTTTTTGTATCCTCTACTCGTCCATTGAGATGTGCTCTTCCCATTCATTTCAAAGGGTTTCCCCTGTCGTTCTTGGAGCGTGATGAAAACGGCTGCTTTAGTGTCTCTGTTCCAACAACTGTGCCACCTCCGAGTCGTTCTTTCCTCTTGTCGTCTTCATTCAGAGACGTTGCTATTTTCCTGGGTCTTCAACTATCAAGTAATTTGGGGTTGCCCCCTGGACAGCATGAGCCTCATGTTATAGGATTATGGGTTTTCTTCAAATCGTGTGGGGAATGTTGGTTCTTGGTTTGTTTCATCGAGCAGCATTAATGGGTTCGGGCTTTAAGTTCCTATGTGCCTTCTCTGGGCTATGGTTTTCACGTCAGCTGAGTTTGGAAGGCTGTGCAGGGCTGTGCAGGGCTGTGCTGATCTACATGGGGTGTGTGCTAGTCCCTGCAGCTCAACTCTGAAATCTCTCTGTTTTCTGTTTAGGGTCAGCTTTGGGGTGAGCCCAGGCATTCTTCTACTTCTTTATGACGTCACTTGCTTTAGCCCCTCTCCTTACCACAATTGCCCACAGGCTTGCTAGGTCCCAGGCCACGCCCCTCCAATTCTTAGTCTTCAATGTAAAAACCAGGATTTTCATTTCCCTGCTCTGCGGAGTCTCCCCATCAGGGACAGTGTCTGAATAACTGTGCCTGTTTTCTCAGTCACCCAGACTTTGCAGACGAACCCACTCCCTACCAATAAACTGCTTGATGTACTCTTCAGAGACAGTGTACAGGTGGTCTGACACCCCTGGAGCAGACCAGAAGAAAGCCAGACATGCCGGGGGAAAGAACAGACAGTTGCACGCACTTGGGTTCTTTCAGTGGTGAGCGTTAGAAGAGATGGTTCCAACCGGCTTCACAGTGAAGGGAATTTATCGCCTCCGATGGTAAGTGAGGAGTTCAGAGGTAATGCTGGCTTCAGGGGAGCTTGATCACTGATTCGACAATGCCCCCAAGGTGAGGCAGAGCTACGGAGAGGGGCTGAATGTTGGGCAGCAGAGACTGGATGTCCACGTCAGTAGCCTATGTAAGTACTATACAAGGAGGAGTATAGCCTCCCCTTTAAGCTGTGGGAACACATGTGCCTCACTGGCTCTCGCCTGTTGATTCAGACACAACTGGATTGCAACTGCTATCTCCACAAATCACATCCACCCCAGCTCTAAAATGGGATGGATAGGGGCTTTGACACCAGCATTCCCAAATCAGTACCAGGTCAAGTCCCGGCTGCTCCATTTCCAACCCAGCTCCCTGCTAATGCACCTGGGAAAGCAGCGGAAAATGGTCCAAGTCCTTGCACCCCAGCCACTTACACAGGGGACCTGGATGTGAACCAACAGGTGGAAGCTCTTTTTCTCTCTTTTTCTCATCACTCTGCCTTTCAGATGATAAATAAATCTTTAAAAAGTAAAATGGGGTGGATAGCATGCACACGTGCCGGTGGGCTCAAGAAATTGTGGTCCAGGCTGTGCTTGTGGCCAGCAGGCAGAACTGGGTCAGGTTCTCGGTATCTGCAAGGATTTGGGTGGATACAGTGCACTGCAGGGTTAAGAGACAGCTGCCAGGACAGTCATGGAGGAGCTACGCAGAGGCACCTACCCGGAAGACAGCCCAGCAAGCCGGGAGCCTCTCAGCGGCTGTTGTTAACCCCCAGGCTGGCCTCCTCCAGCGGACAGAGTTCTACAAAAGCCATCTCTTCTTGGCAAAGGCAGACACGAATGGGCAGGGTAAGGTCCAGTCTTCGAGAGTCTGAGAAACAGACACGCTAGCACAGTCCTGGGAGTGAGCTGTGTTCCATGAATGATTTCTGCTTCGTTTCTGCAGGCAGACCTGCACACCCTCACTGTCAGCCAGCACTCCGTCAGAAAACCCAGGCCTCCATCTGCCTGCCTTTGAGACTGGGGCCGGTGGGGGCAGCCCTTCGCTCTGGTGCCCTTAACCCCACACCTTCCCCTCCCATCCTAGTCATTTAGGTCCCTGTGTCTAAATATCAGTTCATCAGTTCAGACAGCAAGCCCGGATCTGGAAGAACACAGTGTTACAAATCTATACATTCCTGGGTTTGAGAGTGGATGTGGGAGTTCACAGTGAGAGTCCCCCCAAATTGATCTGACTAGCTGCTCCCCAATGTCAGAGAGTGGGAATTTGGAGAGGACTCTGCTCTGTGCACTATGTAGTGTGGCTCATTCATATCCCAGGCCATCGTGTTGCTGGAAGACACATTGCTAGGCTCCTCCGGCCATCTGTGCCCTCCTTCCTTCATGGCCGTTTTGCATGACTGCTGCTCACCTGGTGTGTGATTGTTAGGTTGGGATGGAGGACAGGTCTCTCCAAGCCCAGTGCTGCACCTGGGGCTCAGGTGTTGAGTCAATGGGTGAATGTGCGGACGGTGGTAAACCTTCGCTGCACAGTGCCCTGCGTAAGTAGGCTTCTGTCCCCGCGGAACGCGCAGCACGGGGTGATGGCCACCTCTGATCCTTCCATGCCCTGAGAGAACCCACAACTTGGAAAGCGCAGTCATTCCCGGCAAAGGATGCCCAGAGGCTGCAGATGGACAAAGTTCTCCGTTGGCAGAGGAGTGCCCCTGCTCCTTTGTTAAACTCCTCCTTGGTTAAGCTGCTGGGTTTCCCAGCTGCCCCTTGTTAGCAAGTCAAACCTGCTCCCTTTGTACACGGGATTGTCAATTTCAGATGAGTTGTTCTGGCTTCACCCATTAGGCCCTAAGCCCACGAAGATGAGGTTGCACCTGCTCTGTAATACATAGGTGGACTCTGCCCGGAGCCATCCATCCGGAGCACCTGGCAAGGGAGCTGCACCATTTTTCACCTCCTCCTGACCTGATGGATCCCACACTTAGTGTTATGAGACTGAGAGGTTGGGGAGAAATAGGCTGTCTGTAACCCCCCAACCTGAGCCCCTTGCCATGCGCAGGCACCCTGGGATGGGCACTGGTCAGCACGGCCCGCTGGCCGGTCTGGTGCTGCTCCCCCACCTTGGCTGTCCTGGTTAATTCAGTGTTGCTAAGTCACCTCCCTAACACAGAAACCCCCCCCCCCCTCCCCGCCTGGTTTCCAGGATGTTTTCGGCTCCTTGACAACCTCTTCCTGTTTTGGAAGCCAACAAGTGGCATTTAGAAAGTGAGGGAGGTTTTGTGGCAAAAGAGAGATTCCACTGACAGAGAAGTCGGAGCCTGGCAGTGAGAGGGACCCCCCAGGTGGCTCTGTCCCCCGCAGGTGGCTCTGTCCCCCCTAGGTGGCTCTGTCCCCTCTGTATCCAGGCTGCCTGCCGTGCACCTCACGGTGGCCCACGCCTCACTCCGCTGCTTCCTCTCCTGTCCCCACGCTTTCCTCGTGTGTCAGAAGCATGACACATGCTCAGATGCACACGGAAGCGTCTGGGAGAACACATTCACAAGCAGCTCGCTCTCTGTGCTGGACACTCCTTGAGAGGGACTCGCCAGCATTTCCCTTCATTCAAAACTCGCCTCACCCGGGGCTTCATTCTTGGAAAAAGCCAACCGGTTAGGAAAAAAAAAGGTGGATGTTAGGAATTAGCGATTCTACAGGAAAATGTCGTTCACAGTGGGGAGCCACTTGGCCTGGTGTTGCTTCAAAAAGAGGACTACAGGGTTCCCAGGGCAGGCAACTCAGTGACAGAAGAACACACCCAACACAGCCTGCCCCCCACCCCCGCCAAGGTGGACAGGTGGCCTGAGAGCAGGGCCGAGGAGGGCTGCAGGTCTGCGTGATTCGTGAATTCATTTCTGCACGGCCGGGTTCTCCCTCCTCACCCTGGTGGCTGGAAGCCCTTTCACATGGCGATCGCTTTGATTTGGCTTTGGATTTGACTGAAGTGTGCTCCCCAGAGGTTCATGTACTGGGAACTCGGTCCCCGGAGTGGCGATGGTGAGAAGCAGGGGTCCTGGGGGCCTGCCCTTGGAAGGGATCAGGGTAGTTCACTTGGGACTGGCCCTCCCCAGCTCGCAGGAATCCTGTCTTCCTTGTCATCTCTCCTCGTAGGCGCTCCCGCCACTGTGAAGCCGTGCCATGCCCCTGCACAGTGAGCTAAGTTAGGAGCCTCAGGTATTTATTGTAATGGAAAATGGACTGATACAGGGACCAAGTGAAATTCATGTTAAGCCCAGAAATGACAGATTTCTAAAAATAAATGCCTCTTTGAAGGGAGTACGTTGTTAGCAAAAAGTTACTTCTGATGGGACGCTAATCACTTAGGTCAAACCCTAATTTGTCATATTTCTTCAAACAGCCCCCTCTATTTTATTTCCACACATAACTAAAGGCTTGCACTGATTAGGCAGAACTTCTTAGAGAATGACATGAGGAGCAGGCTTGTAGCGCAGTGAGTTTAAGCGCCTGGAGCCCTGGCTACTCCGTGGCTCTGATCAGCTTCCTCCTCATGCTCCTAGGAGGCAGAGGATTATGGCCAACATGCTCGGGTCCTTCCCACCCATGTGAGAGACCCCAATGGGGTTTTTGGCTCCTGGCTTCAACCTGGCCCAGCTCCACGCTGGTGAGGGCATATGGGGAGGGAACCATGGATAGATTTCTGTTTCTCCCTCTCTGTGGTTCTGCCTTTCAAATAAATAAATCTTTAAAATAAAAAGAAACATGACATTTTTACTTGGTAAATCAGTTGGGCCACTTACAAGCCCTGACCTTAGGCAAACCATTTACCCTGCCTGGCCTGCAATACAGAAAAGACAGTACCTACCTCCTATAGGCGAGGGCGCTCCGAGATGGAATTAAAGGTAAGTTAACATCCACGCAGTTTTTTTCATGATATACGTTTTCATCAACTTTTTGAAGACCCCTTGTATGCATGAATTTCCATATTTTTTTACCCCAAAATAACCTTATTTTTAACTCCATTTCCATGGACATTTTGAAGCAATCCCCAAAGTTGTGGGGAGTAACTGAATGAACTCAGAGAGCTCCAGACACACAGCACGCACTCAATGCCGGCTGCTGCAATTTGCTGTTAACAGGGAGGACTTGGGAGATTTCCCCAGCGTCACAAGTCTCTCTAACTAGTTCATGGCTGGTCTCTGAAAGGGTCGGTCCGCTCCGCTCTCCAGCACCGGGAAGTTTTTCTCATTTTTTGAGAGCACTTGGAAGTGATTTGAAAAGGCAAAAATGATGCTTCTTTTGCAGCTATCCCATTCGAACATTAGACTGAATCAAGTGACTGACACAAATGTCTCCAAAGGATCGCTCTGATCTCCCCTTCATTCTACAAGGTAAATTTTATTAGCGACACTCAGAAATTCATAGTCTGGATATTAATCTGATCCTTACATGACTTGCAAATATCTTCTCCCATTTCGTAGGCTGTCCTTTCACTTGCTTGAATACTCATAAATTTAGCTTTTGATAAAATCTTGCTTTTAGGCCGGCACTGTGGCTTAACAGGCTAATCCTCCGCCTTGTGGCGCCGGCACACCGGGTTCTAGTCCTGGTCGGGGCGCCGGATTCTATCCCGGTTGCCCCTCTTCCAGGCCAGCTCTCTGCTATGGCCCGGGAGTGCAGTGGAGGATGGCCCAAGTCCTTGGGCCCTGCACCCCATGGGAGACCAGGAGAAGCACCTGGCTCCTGGCTTCGGATCAGTGAGATACGCCAGCCACAGCGGCCATTGGAGGGTGAACCAACGGCAAAGGAAGACCTTTCTCTCTGTCTCTCTCTCTCACTATCCACTCTGCCTGTCAAAAAAAAATTAAAAAAAAAAATCTTGCTTTTATAGAAATCTACATCATCAACTTCAAACCCACATACTGGATTTATGAAAAAAAATCTTTAAATTTAAATATGACAGTACTCCTTATATGAAAATTTATTTTATTGTTTTAAAACATATCCCAGTTACTCACTAATATTTCTTAAACCATATGGTCTGTACAAAAACAGAGTAAGATCTAAGCTCCTGTGTGACAGCTCCCTTGGTTTCTGCCATTTTACTCAAGTCTTCATGGAGGGCCCCCCAGAACTTGGTGGGATGTTGGGCCAGGGCCACCTCTGGGACCCCCAGACTTGGTGGGATGCAGGGCTGGGGCCCCTGCTGTCAGCCACACTGGGTAGGAGGGTGGGATGTGGGGCCGGGGCCCCCACTGTCAGCCACACTGGGTGGGACGGTGGGACGCGGGGCCGGGGCCCCCACTGTCAGCCACACTGGGTGGGATGGTGGGACGCGGGGCCGGGGCCCCCACTGTCAGCCACACTGGGTGGGACGGTGGGACGCGGGGCCGGGGCCCCGCTGTCAGCCACACTGGGTAGGAGGGTGGGACGCGGGGCCGGGGCCCCGCTGTCAGCCACACTGGGTGGGAGGGTGGGACGTGGGGCCGGGGCCCCGCTGTCAGCCACACTTACTGGGTGGGATGGTGGGACGTGGGGCCGGGGCCCCGCTGTCAGGCCACACTCCCTCTTGCTTCGCTCAGGAAGTCGTAGGTCTGCTCTGAAAGGTCGAAAGGCTCGTGGACCCCGGCTGGCGACAGCAGGCCTTGCAGGGCGCCCTCGTTTTCCTGGTTCTGCTTCAGGAAGTCGGCGATAAACCTCCAGCGGGCGGCCTCGGTCTCTTCCTCTGCCCACTTGAAGGGGAGCAGGAGCGTGGAATGAAGAAGCGGGAAGGCACAGTCGTGGTACACCAGGAGAAACATGGCCTTCAGGAACTCCTTGTCTCTCTGGGAAAACAGCCACAGCCACTGGTGAGCGCGCACACAGGGCACCACTGACATTCTAGGAGCTCTCTTAGCTAGAGCCACCCCGGGGGTGGGATGCAAGGTGCCATCGTGCCTGGCAGTGAGGGCTCTGAGCCAGCCACTCCAGGACACGCCCTGCTCCAGGGAAGCACTGGTCTACACGGGGTAGGGCCGAGGCCTTGCTGGGAGGCTGAGAGGCTCCCTGCGACCAGGGTGTCTCCTGAGCTACACCGAGAGTGTCACCTATTCTGTCAAGGAGCCTGGGGATTGTCATCTAATTCTGGTGACACGGGTGTGGCTCTAGGTAAACATAATGAAGACACAACGTGAAGTCAGCTCTGTATGTACTGTATGCTCACAGCAGGTCACAGCCGGTTGTCAGGTAATGGCAACAGCAGGGGAGCAGGTATTCTGCATGGGATCCAAAGACTGGAGGCGGAAGAAGCTGTTGGCTTATCTCCAGCAATGCCTGGAGTAGGGGTGGTGGGGTCTTTTGGTCCTGAGGGTATTGGACCCTCACAGATAGCAACAGTGCAACATCGAGTGTGTCTGTCAATCCCCAGCTCAGAGGGCACGGCAGGCTGGCTGCGGGAGAGCCACGCACACAGCGTCTGCATGCAGATCCCAGCGCTGTACTAGAGTAGCACCAAGCCTGCCAGTTTTGGCAAAGGTCACGTGCACACGGCACTGATCAAACAGGAGCTCAAACGTGGAATCCAGATCTACATATTTTTTTACTTTAATTTTTAAAACTTTGAATTTGTTTACACATTCCACGTTTAGAACATGAACTGGCAAACGGCAGGCTGTGGGCCAAACGTGCCCGTGCAGAACACAGCCACACATGGTTACTTACATGTGGTCTACGGCTGGTGTCTACACTGCAGCAGTGCCGCGAGTAGCTGTGACAGAGATCTTAAGGCACACACGATGTGGCCTCTTACAGAACACTGCGAAGTCCCAGCTCGGAGTCAAACGCAACACTGACTCACGCAGGGCTGGTCTGGTGGTCACAGTGCTTCTACAAAGCCAGGCCTCCCTCCCTCTCAGCGCGGGTCAGTTTTCCTCTTCCTTCTCCTTACCTGATACGGACTTGGAGAGCTAAAGATTTTTTATTTTTCAATAAGGAAAACAAATGTATTTGCCAACTGGGGGGCGTTGGCTTAGAAACTTTCCCTGCATCTAACCAACATCTCTGTGATCTGTCAGATGTTTTGAGCAGGGTCCCTCCTCACCCTGGAGACACTCAGGAAGCCCTTCTCGGAGAGTGTCTTTGAGGCCTTGACGCCGCAGTGTACTTGGTTCGGGGGATGACGACCACGGCTACTTTTGCTAAGGAGGAGGTGTTGTTAGAACATGCACACAAACATACCACTGCAAATACCAAGTTCAGCATGAAAAATCACATTACCTTCTCTGATCTCTTAAATGTACTTTCTTTCTCAGCCCATGAACTCTAAAAAGCAAACAGGAATATTATGTCAGTGCTGCCATTCACAAGTTCTGGCCCCACGTTTGCAACTTTACTCTGTAATTAAACTCACAGACAGGGCTACCAACGCTGAACAGAATCCACACGTGTAAGAAGTGACTGTCATTAGGCGTCTGGTGAACGACCCAGAACCAGACCAACGAGGCAGACGCACCCGTGAAAGACGCATCTTTCATGGACCCATAATTATCTTCCGTCACATTTATTTCAGAGGAGAATCAGAGGCACACACACATGGCCAAATAGTCTGCACGCCTAAGGCAGCCCCTGACCAACACCGCGGGGTTAAGGTGTGAGGGGCAGTCAGCCACACCAACAGGAAGCACTGCCAGGCGCCACGCTCCTCCCCAGCTCTGCCCACCACAGGGTAACAATGGCTGGGGTGAGAGAGAGAGACTCATGCGAGAAAATATCTCCAATCTGTCCACAAGGCTCAGAACAGCTTCTTTAAAGAAATAAAAAGCTCGGAGCTGAACTGACCCCGGAAGACTGAATGGAAGACTGTTACGGTGCCAGTTCCTGGCACACGGTGAGCCGGAGTGGAATGTGGCCAGTCTCGGGGCCGCCTGGCCCGGGGCCTGGTTCCCTGCAGCTCTGCAGGTGTCCTGTGCCACAGCCTGATTTCATGGGTAACCTGAAAGCATCGGAGCTTTCCCAGTAGGGAGGCCCTGGGTGAATGTGACGCACAGCACAAAGAGAGAGCTTCCCCATTAAACAAGTGATGCCTCGAAGGGGCGCTTCTCCCCGCGGGATCACAGACAGCCCTCTAGGAGGACGGCGTGGAACGTGTGTGGTTATCACAGCCTCACAGGGTTGGGGCCCTCACCCGGCACTGCTCAGCCTGTCGGCGCTTCAGGTGTCTTACCAAGCAGGCCAGGTGCCATTGTTATTAAAACACCAACCACAGACTGACTTAGCTAAGTGGATACTAGCCGGCTCTCAGGCTTCATTATGTAAAGTTAAAAAGGTTATGACCTCACCTAGCAACTTTAGACTTCCTCTCTGGCAAATCTGCCGACTGAGTGCAGTGTCAGGGCCCTGCCTTATTTTTCACTGAGGCACCAGCAAGCAGTAGGAGGCCTCGGTCAGAGTGACTCAGTGGGGAACAACATGGGGGGGGGTCCCCATGACTGCACCAGCATCTGCTCCTTTCCCTCCCCAGCAAACAGCTACCCAGAACTTAAGTGGACCACGTGACTAGTTCTGGCCAATGAGATGGGAGCAGAAGGGGTCCAGGTCCCTTTGGGCCATAGACGGTGGGAAGGCCAAGGACACTTCTCCATTCGCTCTCTTTTCCTTCAGAGGATGTGCTTTGTTCTAGATGATGCTATGAGACAGTGGCGCCTCTGCTGGCCTGCCACGGGGGGCTATGGAGCAGGGTCTTCCCTTGATCCACGCCGGCGAGGTGTGCGAGTGAGAAGTCCACCTGAGTGGGCCACCCCAGCACAGCCTCTCTTATTCAAAGGCCGCGAAGAGAAGGCCCAAGAGACTAGAAATGATCACTGCTTTCATTATTCATTACAGAAGGAATTCACTGTAGAAAATGCAAGGAAACACAGATAAAAGAAGCCATGACTCAGAGGCGATCACTGGGACCTGTCTGGAGTCCATTCTAGATGTTTTCACAGCAGATATGTAATATAAATGTCAAGATGCTTAAGCCTCAGATGGGATTTTTTTTCCCCACTTATAACGGACGTGCACAGCCTTCCCCAGGTGCCTCTTTTGGAATGGCCTGTGGCACATCTGGATGTACCTGGAGCCGACCCACAGCGACAGCTCCAACGTGGCCACTGCCAAGCTCCATGGCTGGCCAGGCCACTGCACATCGCTGAGCTGTCTTCTTATTAGGGAAATGTAGATTTTTTTTTTTTCAGCCTGGATCTAGATTTTGGGACTACTGCACACCTAGAGAAATGTCTCTGTGGCCAGCACAGTGCCTTATCCAGCGTGGGCTCTGGTGAAATCCTTCTTGAATGAATCAACGTATGTATGTTCTGTGTAATGAATAAATATTCTGATGCCAATGACTCTGCAGTGGAAGAAAAGGCGAATCTGCAGTCTCTAGCTGTGGTGCTAAATGCACTCACCTGATGCTATGGGTGACACGTGCCACAAACACCTTCTTGAATCTTGGAAAACTTCAGTTACTGTTCACAACATCAACCTCAGCCAACTGGCACAAGGCTTAGTTTCAAAGTCGAACATGAATCTCTGGAGATGATCAAGTCCTCCTTCCATTTCTGCTGTTGGCCCATCTGACTTCCCTCTTGTCAACAGGAGTGACCTCCCAACCAAGCTCCCCTCCCTGCTGCATGGGTGTCAGCCCACCTCTCCGTGCCAACAGAGGAGTTTGCCTAAAGCACAAACCTTCACAAGGCCCTCACCACTTCCCACACGCCTCCTCCTCCACACCGAGACTGTCTGCCCTTGTCCATCTGCTGACCACTCCCTCCCCTGCATGCAACACTCCACACAGATCATCTGTTCTTCTCAAGAACAGTCTTGGGGGCCAGCGCTGTGGCCCAGCGAGCTAAAGCCCTGGCCTGCAGCACCGGCATCCCATGTGGGTGCTTAGTTCAAGTCTTGGCTGCTCCACTTCCAATCCCCCTCTCTGCAATGGCCTGGGAAAGCAGTGGAAGATGGCCCAAGTCCTTGGGCTCCTGCACCCAGTCTCCTGTGTGGGAGACTGGGATGAAGCTCTGGGCTCCTGGCTTTGGATCGGCTCAGTTCTGGCCATTGCGGCCATTTAGGGAGTGAATCAGCAGATGAAAGACCTCTTTCTCTGTCTCTACCTCTCTCTACAACTCTGTCTTTCAAATAAATAAAATAAATCTTCAAAAAATAAAATAATAAAAGAAAACCAGTCTCAGTTCCTTCCTGCCTCAGAGTGTTTGTTCACACGGACCCTTCCCCAGAATGTCTTCACTGACATCCCGGCGTGCCAGAATCCTATGTGGTCCCCCTTTCTCTCTGTCTCTCTCTCTCACTGTCCACTCTGTCAAAAAACAAACAAACAAACAAAATGGCCGGCACTGTAGCTCACTAGGCTAATCCTCCACCTGCGGCGCCGGCACACCGGGTTCTAGTCCTGGTTGGGGTGCTGGATTCTGTCCCGGTTGCTCCTCTTCCAGTCCAGCTCTCTGCTGTGGCCCGGGAGTGCAGTGGAGGATGGTCCAAGTGTTTGGGCCCCTGCACCCCATGGGAGACCAGGAGAAGCACCTGGCTCCTGGCTTCGGATCAGTGTGGTGCGCTGGCCGCAGTGGCCATTTGGGGGTGAACCAGTGGAAAAGGAAGACCTTTCTCTCTGTCTCTCTCTCTCACTGTCCACTCTGGCACAAACAAACAAACAAACAAACAAAAAAACCCAACTAACCAACCAACCAAACAAAAAAAAAAGAAAATCCTATGTGGCCCCAGCCTTCTACAAGGTCCACCCCACTGAGACCTTTTTAAAGAAACATGGTCCTGAGGCTTTAAGACCCTGGATTCTACATCCCCCATGGCACTTGTCACTTCATCTGCGCATTTGCCTTGCACAAACACAGGTCTTCTAATAGCTGCAGATTAGGTCAGACCATTAGAAATGGCCATTTTTGAAGTTAAAAATGGCTGAAAATTGGAGATTTCCAAGGATTCAACTAACACCCGGCTGCTATTTCAGATAGCTGATGACATACATCAAATTAAATTTAAAGCGATATGCACGCCCAACTTCCCCCCGAAAACTCAGTGACTGACCTAGCAGACTGTTCTGGGATTTTGCTCTTAGGACACAGGCAACGGTCATCTTAAGCCAAGGAACGAACGGCAAGGGACTGCAACAGTGCACACAGCAGACACTCCCTCTGCTTACTGGGTCAGGGGGGCAGCCCTTGGGAAGCAACCCCACACCGAGGCAGGCAGGATGAGCCTGGGCAAGCCGACAATGCACAGGGCTGGGGCATCACCCCCGCAGTCTGCTTACTGCTCTCAGAAGCAGGTTCCCTCCGGAGTGCACGGTACCCACCCTGAGAGCATCCATCACGTCAGGCTGCTCCAAGAGCTTGGGGAAGGTGGCCAGCATTGGGTGACTAATTAACTCTGAAATGCAAAAGAAGAACAGAAGGAACTTTATGCAAACTTCAGCCAACGTATTTTACTGCAATACACACGAAAATATTCACTCAGATGAAAATCACTAGGCTAGAGGACTTGCTGAATATGTTAATGCTACACACATCGAACCCCTGGGAGGGTTCAAAACTGTCCCTACCTCTATCCCAGGGACTTCTAAAGTGACGCTCATACCAAACAGGTCAGGGGCAGTGCCTCTGCCTAGAGTGAGGTCAGAACATTGTGTGTGTGTGTGTGTGTAATGGTGTTTTCAACCTCTTTTTCCTCCTTATGACGGCAGTGTGCCAAAATGGATCTCGCATTGGGAAAAAGCCCAGCTGCAGGAAGGAAGGGTGGGTGGTAACCAGAGGCGCAGGAGGAGGCGGAAGCAGGTGTTTCAGGTGTGGCTCCAGAGAAGCGGACCACAGCGGAAGGAGCTGGCAGTTCTGCCGCATGCCGTGCAGGGGAACTGAGGCTCCTTCGAGCCCTCTGCAGGAAGCACTCCGGGAGGATGTGGGCACGGTGGGGTCAGCTGCCTCCTGGGATACCCACACTCCATCCCGGAGTGCCCGTCTAGGTCTGGGCTGTTCTGCTTCCTAGCCAGCTCCCGCTAATGCACACCCTGGAAGGCAGAAGCCCATGGTAAGCACCTGGGCCCCTTCTGCCTATGTGGACGACCCAGATGTTCTTGGTTCCTGGTTTTGGCCTGGCCCCAGCCATGGCTGTTTTGGACATTTAGGGAGTGAATCAGCAGACGGAAGCTTTCTCTGTCTCTCTCTCTCCCTCTGTTTGTTCCTGTCACTGTGCCTTTTGAGTAAGTAAATAAATCAGGAAGGGTGTATCTTGTCCATTTGCACTGCTGAAGCAGAAGATCTGAGATTGGGCAATTCACAAACAATAGAGATGTACGCATCACAGTTCTAGAGGCTGGGAACGGTAAGATTAAGGCACCAACACCCAGTTTTCTGGCAGAGGCAGAGGGCACGCAGACACACTCCCTCCGTCACGGGCATCTATTCCATTCACGAGCAGGCACCCCTCACGGCCTCGTCACCACTGAAGGCCCCACCTCCTAAACCACTCAACGCCATCACCTCGGAATTTCGCGGGGGGACGTTCACACCACAGCAGGTGCTTTAGGAATGGCAAGGGCAATGCTGCCACATCTAATTTTGTGTCCTCAGTAGAAAAAAATGCCTTCTCTAGGTCTTCCTAGGTTTACTGATGAAGCCAACCGTCCTCCGTCCTCCGCAAGCCTCAGCCTCTCTCATCAGTCGCATCATCCGAGAGGCTCCCGGAGTCCCCGAGCGCAAGAGCCCGCGCTGACGGTAAGCTTCAGCGCCCTCCCCTCAGAGCTGCAGTCAGCCCTGGCTCCTGAGGTGTGAGTTCCATTTCTACCAGGGCTCCCCCCTCTCACCACCACTCCCACCCTGGCCTGCCTGCAGCTCCAACCCCTCAACCCCAGCATGCCTTCTTGCCCCAGGGTTTTGGACATGCTGGCCCTCTACCCAGGAAGGGTCCTCCTCCCTCACGAGCTCCTCTCTCAGGCCTCACCTTAGACATTTTTGGCCTCCCTCACCCTGCACCTTAATTCCAGCCTTCCTAGTGTATGCTCCCATTGCATATTCTGACTCACAGCACTCATTTTAAAAGACTGAAAAAGTCTATTCATGTAATCTGTGTCTGTGGTCTGTCTCTTCCCCAGGGCAGGGGTGCCCAGGCCAGTCTCATCCGTTGCTGGACCTAGCACAATGACTGGCACAGAGCAGGCACTCAGGAGGTATCTGCTGACCAACAACTGAATTCAAAGAATACCCAATAGAATTAAATGGTTTTCCTTTTTGGAGGCAATTCTTATAACACATGCATTTCTCTTTGTAAATCCAATCACATATGACAACTCATTGGTTTTTAAATTATTTTTTAGCATTTTACTTGGAAAAATGTTCCAACTTATAAAAAAGTTACAAGAATGAAAACAAACAGTAGAGAGAATACCAGAAGACCTCTTACTTGGATTCATTGATTTTAACTAATCCAGTGACAAAGCCAGCTATTCTGGGTGATTTCTTTTCTTCCCAACGAGATGATATGCATACCAAACACATACAGAAAAACAGATTATTCAGAGACATTAAGGGGAAATATGATTGTGTCTAAGTTTTAGGATCTCAAACCTCGAGAACTGGAAAAGTGAAAATGTGTACATTTGAAAGGACTCAAGACATAGCGAGCTTCCAAAGCTCAAAGTCCGCCTCCGAGAGTCTCATAAGTGATGGACACACTGACATAAATTCTGTCCCGACGTCATACTTGGGAGCAGAAGACACAGCCGGCATTTACACGTTTGCTTTCAGTCATCACACGGCAGCCCCCTTACCTGCACTTTGCAAGCTCATCCTGTCTTTCAGGAGGACATCTCCAAGAATTTGTCGATAAAATACCAACAAGTGGATGGAACACATACTTCCAATCAATGTTTCTGGCAGGAGACTATTAAAGAAGGAAAACAAACGTGTTCACTGCAGTCCCCTACAGCCCAACCTATAGTGTCTTTTTAATGTACATTACAGTTCCAAGCTTTGCTTCATTATTGGGAAATAATTCTAACATTGTAAAGGAAAACTTCTACAACAAGGTAGCCACCTAAACTTTAGATAACTCAGATTCATGTTCAGATCTCAGCTCTGTGTCGCCATCCTTGCACTTCCATTTTAACACAGACACCCATGTTAAGTCTCAAAATTAAAAAAAAAAAAATCATCAGTTATGTGTTTTGGAAAGAAAGGGACTGGTCAGCTACAAGTTTGCACAAGGGCATGTGGCTGCCACACCTGATGTGGTGAGTTCAGAGGAAATACCAGCTCAGACTGTGCTAAGTGCTGGGTGGGATGTGAGGGTGGGACAGACCTGGACCGAGTCCTGACTTTGCTGCTTCCTAGCTATGCGGCTTCGGATGAGTTCATACTCTCCCTGGGCTTTGGTTTCCTCGTTTGTAGACTATGAATAGTAATAGGCTACTAAACAGGATAAAATGAAGTGAGTGTGGAGTGCTTAATGCAGTCCCTGATACATAGTGAGAGCTCAAAAATAGGAAAAAAAAAAAAACCACCCTCAATATTGAAGCTAAGTTGTTTAACAACTAATCTAGAATAGATGATTATAACTTTATGATGTTATATTTAATCTTTATGGTAACCACAAAGAAAACATCAGTAGAATATACACAAAATAAAATGAAAGGGGAATAAAAATGTGTCCCTGTAAGAAATCAAACACAAAGCCAAGCAATAAAGGAGGAAATGACGAACAAAAAGACGTATTAGACATACAGAAAACAAGCAATAAAATGGCCAAAGCAATTCTTTCTCTATCAGTAATTACTTTAAATGGATTAAACACCCCAATCAAAAGATACAAATTAGCAGAATGGTTAACTCTATGCTATTGACAAGAGACTTATTTTAAACTCAGGACACACATACCTCAAAGGTTATAAAAAAAAAGACCTTAATTCTTATAAATTAATCTGTTATCTTAATTTCCAGTGTAAGAATTTTAGGAGGAAGAAATCTAACAGACGTAACATTCAAAACAGAATGAACATGACCCCTCTTATGATTCATGAACAATGGATTACATGAGTAATTAGTTTCATGGGATTTAGGTAAATCAACCACTCCCTAATCTCTGTACTTCTAAAAACATTAAAAAACACAAAACAGGTTCTCCCACTACTCTTATACTCATATGCAGCATTTGGTACACAGGCAGGAATTATCCTTTTCCAACACTGCTAAGATTGTAACCTTGGATATGTAGCTGACCGGGACTTCAGACTGGCTGCCCCAGGGGTGCCGCGCTGTGCCGAGGGCTGTGTTCTGCATCCTGTTCTCCAGGCCGTGGCCTGCACGGGCAGTGCTTCAGCTGCGTGCCCGGGCTCAGGGCTCTGCTGAAGAGCTGCCAGACTTTGCAGGGGAAGGGGTGGAACCTTCCTTCCTTCCCTTTAGCCTTCTCTCTTCACAGACCTGTCTGCTGTGTCTGGCAGGCCCTGGTCCTCCCACGGTGCGGGCACTCCTTTCCCCCGGCACCTCCCCACAACATGCGGCAACACAGCTCGATGTTATTCGATTTTCTCTAGGGAAATCCTCTCCTGTTCCCAAACCCAAGACAACCACAGTTCTGGGCTACCAAAGACTGGCTGAGCCAAGAAGTAGAAACACTCCTCGTTCTGCCCTCCTATGCAGGCCAGCAGTGCAAAGTGAACGGCCTCAGGTCAGACACAGTATTACCTTATCTGCAGCAACAAGGGAACTGAAGTAGAAGAGGGAAAAGGGGGACTGCAGCCAAAAGGCAAAGGCAAAGCCTTTTACAGCAGATCTGTACCTCCAGTCTACTACAGGCCAGTTTACCCACTGAGGCCTTGGCTGTACACAGCAGGGCTCTCCCTCCCCAGGGGCGTAAAGAGACCATTGGGCAAATCGTAGCAAGTGAAACCCTTTGGAGACCAGCTCCACAATGAGAAGGGCACATCTTGGCAGAGCCGAAGCATCTACCTGCTCCCTCTTTCTTCTCACACCCACAGGGTTGCCACGATCATAAGCAACAGCTGCACCCAAGACTTCTGAGCCCCGGGACAGGCCTTTGGTGCTGTTCCTTTGGTAGAAGAGACGGGTCTGTACTGTGTCCTCATTTGCCCAGGTCTCCTAACACCCAAAGGACACGCACCTGCAAGACTGTTCACTGGGTGAGAGAGACGTATGAAGCCAGCCAGCAGGGGACTGGCTGGCAACAGGCATGAGTGCAGACGCCAATCCGGCTTCTTGCTTTGGGCCCTGCCTCCATTGGCATGTGCCCCTTGGCATAACGGAAAGGTGCCCTGTCTTTTCACCGCTGAGCAGAGAAGTTGGGCGAAACAAAGGTGAGGGCAGGGACTAGAGGCACAGTGCACCTTTAAAGGAGGGGAGGAGGATTGTTGGGGTCATTATTTGCTTTTGTCCCATCCACAAAGGTGGCAGATGGGCAAGGTTTGGGGGGGGGGGGGGAGCGGTGGAAAGAAGCAAGGAGTTTCTACCACCAGGGCGCACAGGCTCAGAGCGGTGATGTCCTAAACCTTGCACGCTGGTGCCCAGCCTCTGACGTCAGCCCCATGGCCCTGCAGCGCGTGCAGTGAGCTTCCGCGCTCCAGCTGCACTGTGCCCGCAGCCTGAGTGCTGTGAAAGGCAGCCTGCGTCTGGGGTCTCACCAGCACCCGACATTACCAGGAGAGCACATTTCAGGACCACGCAGTGTCAAGACAGCACTCAAGCCTCTCTGTGAGCTCCAGGAAGAGGAAAGTGTCTGGCCCAAGGCAGCCTAAGGCCGGGACCAGCAGGAGGCGGAGCAACATCTCCTGGGAAGTGAGACTCTCACACTGCCAGGAGGAGTTGTGCTTTGCAGTTATTTTACACAGGGTTCTGAACACCGATGGCGCTGTAATCCAGTGACTGCTGCAGTTCCTGCAGCCTGGAGCCAGAGCCTCCAACCCTGTGAGAACTTAGCGTCCAGAGGCGCGTTCCCTGCCGGCCTGCCCTCTGTGCCACGGTCACATGTGATGTTGGATGACAACATGTATCTGCAAACTGGTATCTGGAGCCAAAGATACGCTTCTGAGAGCTGTGCTTGAAAGACAAACTTGGAGCCTAAAGGGATGAGGACAGGGCGAAGAAGAGGAAAAATGAAGCCAAACAGGACTCGGTTTTCCCTTTACAAAGACTCCTACTGTGCTTCCTTTGTGTAATCTTGAAAAAAGAACACTCCCAAGGCAAGGCTGGCCAAACGGGGAACGTGCAGGCTCTGGGAACAGCCAGGAGAGAAAAAAATCCAGGAGGGTAAAACCCAGGAACCCATTACTAATGCTTATTGAAACACTTAACTGTTGGTGCTGTAATTATTTATATATATATATATATATATATTTTTTTTTTTTTGGACAGGCAGAGTGGACAGTGAGAGAGAGACAGAAAGAAAGGTCTTCCTTTTGCTGTTGGTTCACCCTCCAATGGCCACCGCAGCCGGTGCGCTGCGGCTGGCGCACCGCACTGATCCGAAGCCAGGAGCCAGGTGCTTCTCCTGGTCTCCCACGCGGGTACAGGACCCAAGGACCTGGGCCATCCTCCACTGCACTCCCAGGCCACAGCAGAGAGCTGGCCTGGAAGAGGGGCAACCAGGACAGAATCTGGCGCCCCGACCAGGACTAGAACCCGGTGTGCCGGCGCCGCAGGTGGAGGATTAGCCTACTGAGCCGTGGTGCCGGCCAGTGCTGTAATTATAAAGCTGCACTTCAATGCTGGAGATAGGAGTAAGGAATATTTATGCTAGGATCATGATCTGCAGTAAGCAAAGCCACCCTGCAGAGGGAAGAGCAAGTCTTCCTCTATTTCCTTCCTCCTTGCTAATCCGTGTCCTGGGGGGACAGTGGTACTGTCTCAGTCTCCCACACTGTGCTTTTCCCTGCCCCAACTTGTCCCCCATGTGCCCTGAGAGGGAGCTCCCTTCCTCCACACCTTCTGCAGGCCACATTCCTCCAGTCCTTCAAAGCCAATATTCAGTCTCTCCTGATCTCACCAGCTACACAGCACATCTTCACTGGAGCAGATTTTGTAATATAATACCATCTACCTGGCATTCTATTTATAGATATATAAAATAATTATATAGTAAATAATTACAGTTAACACTATTGTATTTTACTGCATGTCATGCACTTTAAATACTATGTAATTATTTTTTATGCTTTCTTTCTCTTATACCTCATTACAGCATTGTGGGACAGATATTATGCACATTTTAAAGATGTATACCTCACGACCCTGAGAGATGACTGAACTATTGTCTAAGAGGGAACTGAATGACATATTGGTAGATCTGGTATTGGACAAGTATAAAAGCTCTCTGAAGAAAATACAAATCAAAATCACATGAGAAAGCACTACTCACTATTCACTTAGAAGAATGGCTAGAACAGGGGGCAGGTACCATGGTGCAGTGGGTTAAGCCACTGCCTGGAACACCTGCACCCCGTATCGAAGTGCCTGCTCTGAGTCCCGGCTACCCTGCTCTGATCCAGCTTCCTGATAATGTGCTGCAGGGCAGCTGGTGATGGCTCAAGTACTTGGGTCCCTATCACCCACATAGGGGACTTGGATGTTATTCCTGGCTTCTGGCTTTGGCCTGGCCTAGCCTTGCCTGTTGTGGGCATTTGGGCAGTGAAGCAGCAATTGAAATCTTTCTCTCTCTCCTCTGTCTTTTCCTCTCTGTCACTCTGCCTTTCAAATAAATACCTAAAGGAAAAAAAAAAAAAGGCTATACACTGTATGATTCATTCTTAGGATATACTGGAAAAGCCAAAACTTTTGGGGAATACAACAGATGAGTGGTTGCCTGAGGCTGGGGGAGGGGAGTTGCTCTAAAGGGACATGAGATACCTTTATAGTGAAGGGAAATAGTCTCTACCTTGATCTTGGTGGTATTTATCACAATTGTATACACTTGTCAAAATTCAAAGGACTATAACTAAAAAGGATATATTTTATTACATGCAAATTATATTTCAATAGCCTTGACATTAGAGAAAAGGTTCCCTGAGACATAGCATCATGTATTGGTAAGCCCGTCAAAAGTGCCTAGATTATTTCCAACCAAATCTATCATTTGGGCGAACTGGTAAAGAATAAGTGGATACGAGTTTTCTTTCTGTTCCATTTCCTTAATGATCTTTGGCAGAAGAATTAATGAGGACAACAATGACCAAGCAGGTGGAGGAGCCAACAGCAGAGAGTCTACAAATGCTGAGTGAGTCCCAGTCCACCGGACCGGGAGAGCACGTGCCTACCTTAGTATGTTTCTCGACCTTGTGTTCAAGGATCTCAGTTTTACCAGGAGCTGAGGCTGCCTTCTCATTATCATCATCTGATGGAAGACACCACCATGTGCTTAAAAACAATGAACAATTAAATGATGGGAACAGCGAGGATACTAAAGCACACATTTCATGAAAATACATCAGCCAGAGTGCTGAACTGCCCAGTCACCCACACATCCTAAGTGAGCTGATAGAGACAAAGTGTGATGCTGCTGTCTGTGGCTTCCCCTAAGGGTACCTGATGGCCACTGTCTCAGATGCTTTACGGTATTATTATTATTTATTATCGGAGTTACAAAGCATGTCTGGCTCCAGGTAGAATAATGGCATGCCAGGCCCCAAGTTCCTTCCTGTTCCAAGAAGGTGGAACTGTATACAGCTCTCTGAGATGGCCTGGGAAAGCAGTGGAAGATGGCCCACGTGCTTGGGCCCCTGCACCCGTGTGGGAGAACTGGAAGAGGCTCTTAGCTCCTGGCTTTGGATCGGCGCAGCTCCGGCTGTTGTGGCCATCAGGGGAATGAACCAGCAGATGGAAGACCTCGCTCTCTCTGCCTCTGCCTCTCTGTAGCTCTACCTTTCAAATAAATAAATCTTAAAAAAAAAAAAAAAGTTGGAACTGGAATTGTGGGAAGAGCAGTGGATATATGTCCTGAATCACCAAATAAGGACAGGACGGGCTGAGGAGCACAAGGGGAGTTCCAAATCTGTGAGGCTTTAGAGCTCCACGAGGCAAGGATTGTGTCTGTCAGATTCGCTCTGAGGGCGCTTCAAAAGGTTTGTTTATGGTCTGGTGGTTATGATGCCCCATGGGATACTCAGATCCTATAACTGGAGGGTCTGAGTTTGCATTCTGCTCCACTCCAGATTCCAGCTTCCTGCCAAAGCAAACCCTGGGAGGCAGCAGACGACTGCTCAAACACCTGGCTCCCTGCCAACCGTGTGGGAGGCCTGGATTGTGTCCTGGCTCTGGGCTTTAGTCTGGCCCAGCCTTGGCTGTTGCAGGTATTTGATGAGGGAATCAGGGGATGGGAGGTCTGTCTGTCTGTACCCACCACTCAACTCAAATAAATAAATAAATAAATAAACTTTAAAAATTTTACGGAAAAATGTAATAAAAGTATATTTTGGTGCAAAAAAATTGAAAGCCACACAGTTTCTTACAATGAACACTTTCCATGAACTTCCCGAAGACCCTTGTATTATCCCATTAGCTAGCACAGTACCTGGTCAAAGAACATATTAAAAGATGCTTAATATTTTTGGAGGACAAACTGGCATATATATTACGAATTCAGAAATCTACACCCTTCAACCTGGCAAAAGGCAATCTCTGAATTAGCCTATTCTACTCACTGTTCTATAGCCATCCCAGGTATCAGCCCAGTGTTCAACAGAACAAAACCAGTGCAGGGTCCTCACTCTTCATGGTTTCCTACATTACAGACCCACATGTGCTACCCAGAAAATAAGCCCTTCCATAAAAATGATTAAGATTTTCATATCAAATGGCATGTTTAAGACAATGTGAATTCAGGTGGAAAGTGTTATGCTTATCAGAATATAGCTACCTTCCCTGATGCACCTGCTGTTCAATCTTTAAGGAAA
This sequence comes from Lepus europaeus, assembly GCF_033115175.1. Lineage (NCBI taxonomy): Eukaryota > Metazoa > Chordata > Mammalia > Lagomorpha > Leporidae > Lepus > Lepus europaeus. Next base: position 85,643,386 of record NC_084839.1, on the reverse strand, counting down.
GGAAGGTTACACACAAGGGCCGTACCTCTTCTGGACACTGAAGGGTCCACTTCCACACCTTTCTCATACGGAGTGCCACCATTCAAGAAGAGTTCGTAAGTTCTACAAAATAGAAGATAAAATAATTCTATAAAATAACATGCTCTGACAGAGGCTCTTAGACACGGGAGTTAGTGGTGAGCTATTTTTTAGCACAAACATATTGACAGGCATTTTATTGATTTCTCACTGGTAAAACAGAATCACTGTTGCTGATCTTGCTGTGAGGCACCATCTGAACAGTTTCTTCCCTGTGAGCTGCAGACAACACACCTTCCCACGTGAAAGGGGACTGACCCACGTCACGACAGCGCTTGGGCTTTCGTGGCTCATGTTAAATGACTGCTTTTAACATATTTTTCAAATGTGCTGATTCACCATTTGAAATGATGCCCTTATGAGTTCATATTATTTTTAAAATATAAAATAACATGTAGATTATTGTAAAAAGTTTGAACAGCATTGAAATGACAAGGAAAAGTCCCTCTCCACCCCTTCCCCACTAGTTTGGCAAACCTCCTGCCCTTTCCTACGCACATACAAACGAATACATAAACAGTGAAATTCTACCCAAGTGCAGAAAGCAGCAGAAAAGCCTACTGCCCTGCCCGGTTCTGCTCCGCAGTGGGAACCCTTGGGAACAGTCTACCTGGAGCCTCCCACAGGAGCTCCCGAACAGCTTTCAGTGACCACAAGTGGAGTCACAGCATTCCTGATATTCTGCAACTCCCTTTTTAATATAATATAACACCGGAAATGTTTCTGTATTAAACCACAGAGCTCCACCACATTTTAAAAAATAGCTGCCACTTCACTTTTGGAAAGATGGAGTAGACGCACTTTTCTCTATTTCTTCCATTAAGCACAAAAGCCAAAAACAGACACAATCCCGATTTCCACAACCCGCTGGGTGCCTCTCCCCTCCCCGCTGGGTGCCTCTCTCCTCTCCCCTCCCCGCTGGGTGCCTCTCCCCTCTCACCACACCCCGCTGGGTGCCTCTCCCCTCTCCCCTCCCCGCTGGGTGCCTCTCCCCTCCCCGCTGGGTGCCTCTCCCCTCCCCGCTGGGTACCTCTCCCCTCCCCGCTGGGTGCCTCTCCCCTCCCCGCTGGATGCCTCTCCCCTCCCCGCTGGGTGCCTCTCCCCTCCCCGCTGGGTGCCTCTCCCCTCTCGCAGCTGTGGTGAGGCCAGAGGGCTGGTGTTGTCAGGACTTTCACCTCTGCCCAGTGCTGAGGAGGCCAGCTGGGCAGCGTTATCTGAATGCCTTATCTAGATTAATCCTCACAATGAGACTTTAGGAACTGTTAGAATCCGTAGGTTATAGGTGGGGAATTTCTGTAACCTGCCTACAGTTCCCCGGGCAGAGCTGGGATCAGAGCCCTGAATTCTGTAATTCCAAACTTGAGATCACCATCCCACCTGCTGCCCCTTCTAGCCCTCCTGTGAATGTCTTGTTTATATCCCAGACTTAGAGCTTTCTGCCCATTAAAAAATATGGACTATATTTTCCTTACTAATTTGAGAGCTCTTTTAATATTAGGGATAATAATCTTCTGGCTGTTTTGTATATATTTCAAATATTTGCTTCCAATCTGCCTTTTGGTCTTAAAACTTGAGTCTGTTTACAGCGGCTGCCACTCTGATTTCAATGTCCGGCCTACAGAAGGAAGGCAGAAAGCTGCAGAGGACCTGGGCCCTGGACTTAGCCTTCCTACTCTTTGAAGAGAATTAGGCTGCTTCCAGCCTGGCAACATGTGCTAGTACCACAGGAAATATTGAGAGGAGTATTCTCAGCTGCCGGCCAGTGCAAATATCTTTGAAAATACCTTCTGTATGTGTCATTTTCCCTGAGAAGACACTGGGATGCTGTTTTCGTATATTACCTTAAATAACACCAAGACCCACATTAAAAGCCCACTTCCCCAAAGTTATTAAAATGCTAAGAGAACAAGCCCGAGTTACCTAGGTTCTACAAAATGAAATGCTATCAAATTACCCACTTGTAAGGAATTCACAGCGGACTCACTTTGCTGGAATAGGAACTCCATTGGCATCAAAAAGTTTAAGAAACACCCAGCCACAACTCAATTCTCCTCTTTCACCAGTTGACTAGGAAATAAAACAGTATATGAAACTTAGTGTCACAACCAGGCACATTGATAAGCACGTACCAGTCTCCTAAAAGTCCAAGCTGGTATTCGCCTTTAGAACTCAAAAGTTCTTCAGAAGAAAACAAGATCAGTCACACTAAGTCACATTGTACTTGAAGGTCGGATGTTAAAGGGACTCGTCTAGTAAAACTATACATTGTCAGAACTGCTCTTAACAATTCCTTAAACCTGAGGACGTGGGCCACTGCTGTGACTGTTAAGTGGTATAAACATTTTGTGGAATGTTCTGAAGTCATACTGATACTGCATTACGAAGCTTCGCTTCACTAAGAGATAGACGTAGGAATTCAACACTCAAGGACCTTTGTGCTTGGACTTTTATTACCATTGCCAACCACCAGAGATCAACAGGGCACACAAGGAGTACCCCATCCTCTTCCCTGTCCAAAGTACCCACAATACACATGAGGGCATTTCAGAAAGTTTGAAGGGGCCGGTGCTGTGGCGCAGCAGGTTAAAGCCCTGGCCTGAAGTGCCAGCATCCCATATGGGCGCTGGTTCAAGACCCGGCTGCTCCACTTCCAATCCAGCTCTCTGCTAATGGCCTGGGAAAGCAGTAGAAGATGGCCCAAGTGCCTGGGTCCCTGAACCCGCGTGGTAGACCTGGAAGAAACTCCTGGCACCTGGCTTCAGATCGGCACAGCTCTGGCCATTGCAGCCAATTGGGGAGTGAACCATCAGATGGAAGACATCTCTCTCTGCCTCTCCTCTCTGTGTAACTCTTTCAAATAAAAAACAAAAAAAAAAATTAAAAAAAAAAAGTTTGAAGCAAATGGAATGAAAAGACAAATCTATTTAAACAAAAAATTTTTTAAAAATCTGTGCATATGAATGGTATTCAAAATGTTCACAAAAATATGCACTAGAAAAATCTATGCATGGGAGTTCCCCTAGCACTGTGGTGCAGTGGGTTCAGCTGCCGCCTGCAATGCTAGCAACCACATGAGTTGTAGTTCGAGCCCTGGCTGCTCCGCTTCAGATCCAGCTCCGTGCTAATGCATCTGGGAGAGCAGAGGAAATGGCTCATATACTTGGGTCCTTGCCACCCATGTGGGAGCCCTACATAAAGCTCCTGGCTCCTGCCTTCGGCTTGGCTCAGTCCTGTGTGCAGCCATCTGGAGAGTGAACCAGTGGATGGAAGATTCTGTCTCTCCTTTTCTCTCTCTGTAACTCTGTCTTCCATAAATCAATCTTAAAAAATAAAGAGCTTGGTTGGCGCCACGGCTCAATAGGCTAATCCTCTGCCTGCGGCGCCGGCACCCCAGGTCCTAGTCCCGGTTGGGGCACCGGATTCTGTCCCGGTTGCTCCTCTTCCAGGCCAGCTCTCTGCTGTGGCCCAGGAAGGCAGTGGAGGATGGCCCAAGTCCTTGGGCCCTGCACCCCATGGGAGACCAGGAGAAGCACCTGGCTCCTGGCTTTGGATCAGAACGATGCACCGGCCGCAGCGGCCATTGGAGGGTGAACCAACAGCAAAAGGAAGACCTTTCTCTCTGTCTCTCTCTCTCACTGTCCACTCTGCCTGTAAAATAAATAAATAAATAAATAAATAAATAAATAAAATAAAGAGCTTGGGCCAGCGCTGTGGTGTAGCAGTAAAGCCGCCGCCTGTAGTGCCAGCATCCCATACGGGTGCTGGTTTGAGTCCTAGCTGCTCCACTTCCGATCTAGCTCTCTGCTGTGGCCTGGGAAAGCGGTAGAGGATAGTCCAAGTCCTTGGGCCCCTACACCCAAGTGGGAGACCAGGAGGAAGCTCCTGGCACTTAGCTTTGGATCGGCACAGCTCCAACATTGTAGCCAATTGGGGAGTGAACCAGTGGATGGAAGACATCTACCTCTCTCTTTCTCTACCTGTCCTCTCTCTGTGTAACTCTGACTTTCAAGTAAAAATAAATAAAATCTAAAAAAGAGCTATGCATGGATTTCAAAATTTCTTGCACCAAAATAAACTAAATTTTTAAGTTCCATTTACCATACACTTTTTGAAATATCCTCATATGGATGAATCTTCCTTAAAGAAATGAAGAGATGGTGTACCACCATCACCTCTGTGCAATGGCTCTCCAGGTTATCACAAGGCCAAAGATACCTACTACAACTCTCAAGCTGTTACTAGAACATGTATTACTAGCACAGGCCCCGCCCACTGTTCAATAGTTCACGCGACATAAGCTGACCCGTTTCTGGTGTCCCCTCTTCCAAGTCCCTCAGTGACAAAGTGAAGTGTACTCTGCCCCTCCAGCACAGAGGTGGCTGCTGTGCTGGGAAGCCACCAAGCTCCTTTGATCACTTCCTGCTGAGTCCCATCCTTTTCCAACGCTCATTCTTTAAAAGCACTGGACTTCACTCACGCTATCAATATAAACAGACACCCTTTTGTTCTAAACGCTGCTGGCAGAGCAGCACTACATGTAAGATTAGAATTCTGTTCCTCAGGGGATTAAACTTCTATTACACATGAAAACTCCAGTTATTTTCCTTGTGACTACATTTTACAAAGTCCTCCTTTAACTGATACCCTAGCAAGCTTTCTGTTTCAACTAACATACGTTGCGAATATAGGAAATTCCGAGTTCAAACAGGATTCCAATGTCTGGAGACGGCGCATTGGACCTGATGAAGCAATCACCGTCAAGCAAGCAGGGCAGGATGCCAGTCACCTGGAAGACAAGACACGCAGGTTAACGACAAGGATGCCAGCGGGAAGGGGAGGGGGGTTTCAGTCCTGGTGCAGCCGTAAGCAGTGTCTGCTCTTCCATGACAACAGAGGTCTTACATGGAAAACAGAAAGCAGGTGCACGGATTCCATCAAGGATTTGGAGTAAACTTCATGTCTCTGTTAAAGGGAACCCTTTCTCTTCTCTCTTTACTTAGAGCAAGTGGGAAACAAGCAGTTCACCCAGGTCCCTAGAGTCCTTACAAAGATAGCTTGCATAATTATACTTACATTGACCACCGTACTTTGTAAACAGAACTCAAATTAAAGACTGAATTTGTTTGCTCAACTTTCCCTATGCCTGCCTTGTAAAACGTTCCTTTCCCTTCCCTCCTGCCTACCCCATTCCTTCTCCCTAGAAAATCCTACCACCTTTTTTGCTTGTAAAATCCCAGCAATCCTTCTAGATCTAGTTTCTCTTCTACCAAAGCTTCCCTGAGCTTGAGGACCAGAATTAACATCACCCTCCCCTGTGCTTCCAAGCACCTGGAGCCCCACGACCACGACGACCTGCCTGAGTGACAGTCACCAACAGTACCCACGCCACAGGACTCTCTCAAGGCTTACCCGAGATAAGGCACATGGGGGCCCAGAACAGGGCTGAACAACATTTGGAGCTCCAGAGACGGGGACAATGTGATTATTCATGTATGGTTTCTTCCTGACTAATATAAATGAGTTCTCACAAATCTAGGAAGGATGCCTTGCACTTAATCTCATTTAACAAAGTAGCACATACTTACTACTTCTCCCTCCTACAGTTCATTTTTATGTCCCAGGAACTCATTAGAAAATTCTACCCTGAACACTTCCCCTCACAGAGATGCAACATTAACAGTGTGACTGTTGTGCCAAAGGACTAGCGTGTTCTCCCTGGGGGCAGGAGACCCAGAAGAGCACAGGAGGCTCCGAGTTCTGCTCCAGACTCAGGTGCGCCTGCAGCACACTGCCCCGGTGCTGAGCCTCACCACAGCCCGTGCCCTCTCACTGACCCTCCAATCTCCCTTAGATCTTTGGATGCAATAACAGGAAGGTAATGAGGGGTTTTAGGATACAGTAACACACAAAGGAGTTAGTTGTGGGAGGGAAGTAAACACAAATGTAATAAAACCATGGAGGTAGAAAAACTTAACCATAGGGCCTGGAGGGCATAGCAGGTAGAGCCACCTGCTCTGGCATCCCATACGGATGCTGGTTCAAGTCTTTGCAGCTTCACTTCTCTGCTAACGGCCTGGGAAGAGCAGTGGAAGATGGCCCAAGTGCTTGGACCCCTGCACCCACATGAGAGACTGGGAAGAAGCTCCTGGATTCTGATATTGTGGCCATCTGAGGAGTGAACCAGTGGATCAAAGATCACTCTCTCTTTGTCTCTCCCTCTTTCTCCCTGTAACTCTAAATTTTAAATAAATAAATCTTTTTTTTAAAAAAGGGGGGGGGCTGGCTCTGTGGCGCAGCATCTCTCTCTGCCTGCGGTGCCAGAATCCCATCTGGGTGCCAGTTCTAGTCCCAGCTGCTCCACTTCCAGTCCAGCTCTCTGCTATGGCCTGGGAAAGCAGTAGAAGATGGCCCAAGTCCTTGAGCCTCTGCACCCATGTGGGAGACCCAGAAGAAGCTCCTGGCTTCGGATCGGCACAGCTACGGCCATTGCGGCCATTTGGAGAATGAACCAACGGAAGGAAGACCTTTCTCTCCGTCTCTCCCTCTCACTGTCTGTAACTCTACTTCTCAAATAAAATAAATAAAATCTTTAAAAAAAAAAAAGAAAAGAAAAAATTAACCATAGGCAACTGATATTATAAAAGAGCACGAGGACAACTTTGATTCAGTGGTTTGAAACCACTTAACGTTGTTCCATTCTGGACAGTGCCCGGATGTCATGTATCAGTTTCCTAGGTGTAACCCTTGATTTTATCTGAATAAGGCACAGTTGGAGATTTCATTCCTAAAAACATCATTTCCTAAATCTCATGTTTTTGTTTTCACTAAAAGGGCATTTTCTAAAATTGAACCCTGAATTCCACTGAATGAGATGATTCATAAGAATTGTTAATTTGGTGAGTCAGAAACATGAGCGATTTTTGTCTGTCATCAAAGAAAACGAAAGAATCTAAAAATTTATGTCTGGTTCCACATATCCTGTGCTAAATAAAAATATGTTACACTTTGACAGCCTCATCTTAGAAAATTAATTACTTAACACTTAATAGGTAACAGTGACTCATTTTCTTTCCATTCTGTTCACAGATTGCTTACCTGGGGAGAAAATGTCCACGTTTTGGGCTTCTTAGGTTGCCATGTGGCCCTAACTGTATGAATGTTGCTCAGAACCTGGAACGAGATTTTACCATTGGAGGTCAAGCTATAGAAATCGCCTCGCAACCTCACCACTTCCCATGTCCCCTGCAGCTAACAGCAGCTGACCTGGATGGAGTGGGTGGGATGGGAGAGCTTGCACTTCTCACTGCGTGCAACTCTGTAGTGTTTTTTTTTTTACATTAAGTAGGCCTATAACTTTTTTTTTTTTTCTTCAGAGTTTAGGACTTGGTCCCAAAGTCACTGAAGCAAAAAATCATAATAAAACATTATTTTCCTTTATAAGTCCTAACACAAAATAACTGTTTGTAGGGGAAAAGAGCAGTTTGGTACATGGGATGAAATGATATAAATTCACACTTTACAGATAAGGGTTGGCTCTACCACTCATCTCTCACACATTTATATGAACATCTATTAAAACCAACAGTATACTGCCCTGGAAATGTCATCTGGGCCGGCCCGCAGCTCACTAGGCTAATCCTCCACCTGCGGCGCCGGCACACCGGGTTCTAGTCCTGGTCAGGGCGCCAGATTCTGTACCGGCCAGCTCTCCGCTGTGGCCCGGGAGTGCAGTGGAGGATGGCCCAAGTGCTTGGGCCCTGCACCCGCATGGGAGACCAGGAGAAGCACCTGGCTCCTGGCTTCGGATCAGCGCAGCGCGCCGGCCGCGGCGGCCATTGGAGGGTGAACCAACGGCAAAAGGAAGACCTTTCTCTCTGTCTCTCTCCCTCTCTCTGTCCACTCTGCCTGCCAAAAAAAAAAAAAAAAAAAAGAAATGTCATCTGTATGTATGTCCAAGTAGACTGCACGCTGTCTCAGAGTGTACTTGTACAGAGGCATGGCTATCTGTTATGTTACTCTCTGCATATTTCTGTGCATCATAATTTAAGTAATATTGATAACTCCAATAAAAATCAGATTTGGATATGAGGTAGCTATAAAATAAAGGGACAGATTGGAAAAAGAAAGATTTCTAGGTCTGTTTTCCATTTCTGTTATTATGGGCAAAACAGATTGATAACTGGTTGATATATTATTTCTTAATGAGTACTTAATGGTTTCAATTAATTTTTAAAAGGGTAAAAAAAATAAGACGGTGGTTAATTTTGAAACATGGCAAACATACCAGACAAATTAAAAAGCCTCAAGGAACACCCAAACATGCTCCTCATCCTGCTTCCACCATTAACATTTTACTACGCTTGTTTTATCATAAAAGTCACCTGTCTCCCCTCCACCCAGCCATCAGTTCACCTTTTATTTTGATGCACTGCAAACCTGCAGACACTGGGAAATCTCTCCTTAAATACATCACATGCCCATTATTAGCAAAAGCTTCAGTCTTGTTCAGATTCATTTTTTTTATGTCAAATTTAACCTAACGAAATGCACCAGCCTTATGTTTATTTGATATGTAATGTTCGGGTGGGAGGCATGCTGTCTAGGAACCACAGCGCCTGAGGAATGGCCTGGTGGGCACAGGGGTTGGAGGGTGGGAGGGAATCCACTTCCATCAGGGTCTAAAAGGAAGGAGGCACACCGGTCCCCCAGGGCATACATGAGGCCAGCAGGGGAAACTGCACTACCACTCTGACCTAGCAGTAGGGAAGTGGCAGTCCCCTTCCCCTGCCCGTGTGGCAGCAGAGGCGTGCTGAAACATGAGTATATTGTGAGACTCGGACTCAAAATGTCACACCTGAAATGCCCAGGGTTCAGTTTTTAAAAAATCCCTTATCATATCAAGAACCAGGAAAATATCAACGTGGGTAAGAGAAGATATTCAACAAATACCAACACTGAGACAACATAGATGTTGGAATTATCTGAAAAAGATTTGGTGGGGCTGGCGCTGTGGTGCAGTGGGTTCAAGCTCTGGCCTGAAGTGCCAGCATCCATTATAGACACCAGTTTGAGTCCTGGCTGCTCCTCTTCCAATCCAGCTCTCTACTGTGGCCTGGGAAAGCAGGGGAAGACAGGTCAAGTTCTTGGGCCCCTGCACCCATGTGGGATACCCAGAAGAAATTCCTGGCTCCTGACTTTGGATTGGCCCAGCTCTGGCCGTTGTGGCCATTTGGTGAGTGAACCAGTGGATGGACGACCCCTCTCTCTGTCTCTACCTCTCTCTGTAACTCTTTCAAATAAATAAAAATAAACATTATAATAAACACTCTAAAAAAAGATTTGAAAGAAACTAACAAACATGCTTCAATAAGTAACTATGGACATGCTTGATATAAAGTCTTATGAAAGAAAGAGAAGAAAGGAAGGAAGGAAGGAAGGAAGGAAGGAAGGAAGGAAGGAAGGAAGGAAGGAAGGAATGGAAAGCATACAGAAGAATCAGATGGAAATTTTGAAACTGAATCGCACGACCAAGATAAAATAAACAAAACCCCCAAACCCAACAATTCACTGGATAGACTCAAAATCAGACAGAAACAAGGAGGAAATAATGAGCAAACTTAGGGATGGGAAAATAGAAATTAGACAATCTGAACAAGTGAGATCAATTAGATGGTAAGGTGAATAGAAACTCGGGAAACGATAGGGTTTTTAACAAAAGATCTAACGTGTATGTCAACACAGTTCTAGAGAAGATTTGGAGCTGAAAGGAATTCAAGTAAATAATGGGTGAAAATTCCCCAAATCCAGCAAGACATACATGCATAGATTTAAGAAGCTGAGCAAATTCCAAACAGAGTAAACCCAAGAAAGTACACAAGAAGCACCATACACTTCTGAAAAATGAACACAAAGAAAAGATCCTGAAAGCAGTGAGGGAGGAAAAACACCTGGTTAACTGAGGGGGGAAACAGTTTGAATGACAGGTTCCCTTCAGGAGCCACCGAGCGCAGAAGGAAGCGGCGCTATGTTTTTCAAGTGCTGAAAGAAAAAAACTGTGAGCCCAGAATTCCGTATCTAGTGAGAATATCCTTCAAGAACACAGGGGAAACCGGCATTCTCAGATAGAAAAAGTCTAACAGAATTTGTCACTAGCAGATTCATCCCAAAACAATTAGGGAAAGAATAAGGAAATTGTCTTAACAGAAAGGACATGGTGAAACAACCTAAAATATCAGAGGGAAGAAGGAACCACAGAAACAGTAACAACGCGGGCCAAGATCTTTGAATTTCCTTTGAATTTTCAAATTTACGCTTGACTGTTAAAAAATTATTACTGAATGATATCGTTTTCAAGGGGTGAGAGGAAATATTTAAGACAATCAAAGTATAATGAGGGAGAGTAAAGAGAGTTAAAGGGAGATAAGATTCCACATGTCGCTCCCACTAGGAGGCTGACATTTCTAGACTGGCAAATGATGTATGTATAAAATAACACCTATAGCCACCAAGAGAAAGCCATCCAAAGAGATCCACTCACGGACACTACAGATAATGCAAAATAGAGTTCTAAAAAATGCTCAAATAACGCACAGAGTGGCAGGAAAAAGAAAACAGAGGAACGAAAAAGAGAGGGAACGAAGGAAAACAACAAATACAGCAGGCCTGAGGCTCCTCTCCAGGGCCTGCCTGCCCTGGACGCTCTCAGGCGTACCGTCCAGAGTTCACAGGAGCTACCTCTGGGTGAGGTGGCCCAAGAGAAGCTTGTTCAAGCCAATCTTAGAAGGGGTGGCTTGTTAATCCTAATAACAATCCTTTTTATTTGTAACTGGGCTTAGATTTATTAAGGAAGTCCTATTAGGGGCTGGCGCCGTGGCGCACTAGGTTAATCCTCCACCTGCGGCGCCAGCATCCCATATGGGCACAAGTTCTAGTCCTGGCTGCTCCTCTTTCAGTCCAGCTGTCTGCTGTGGCCTGGGAAAGCAGTAGAGAATGGCCCAAGTGCTTGGGCCCCTGCACCAGCGTGGGAGACCAGAAGGAAGCTGCTGGCTCCTGGCTTCAGATTGGCACAGTTCCATCCGTTGTGGCCACTTAGGGAGTGAATCAACGGAAGGAAGACCTTTCTATCTCCCTCTCTCTCACACTGTCTGTAACTCTACCTGTCAAATAAATAAATTTAAAAATCTTTAAAAAATTAAATTAAAAAAAAAGGAAATCCTATCCAACAAGTAAAAACCATGACTGTTTTTTTTTTTTTAAACATCTATTTATTTATTTTACAAGCACAGTTAGAGAAAGGCAGAAGCAGAGAGAAAGAGAGAGAGAGGTCTTCCATCTGCTGGTTCACTCCCCAAATGGCTACAACGGTCAGAGGTGGGCTGATCCAAAGCCAGGAGCCAGGAGCTTCTTCTGGGTCTCCCAGGTGGATGCAGGGGCCCAAGGACTTGGGCCATCTTCTACTGCTTTCTCGGGCCATAGCAGAGAACCAGATCAAAAGTGGAGCAGCTGAGACTTGAACCGGTGCCCATAGGGGATGCCAGCACAGGCAGCAGTGGCTTTACCTGATATGCCACAGTGCTGGCCCCTGCCATGACTATTTGTATAACTATTAGAGGAGTTCTATAATTTCTCAGTTTGGAAAGGTAATAAATTAGCTTCATAAATTAACTGTTACTATTTGGATATAAAATAAGTTGTTATTTTCATATATTATTCAAAATAACATTCCAGTCTGATGTTCTCACAGGAAGAACAGGGAGAGGTAGAAGACTATCAGACCTACGAGAAAGGAAGCAATCCCTCTCTCCTTGGCCACTGCTGCCACCTTCTGGCTCGTTTATGGCAGTGGTTTTGTGCAGACAGAGGGCAGAAATGAGCATCACAGTAGCACCAAGTTAATTTTGTCTAGTTCAGGAAGGAAGGGAGGGAGGCAGGCTTTTCATCATGCTGGGAGTTAGAACTCGACCTGAGCTAAACTAAATCTACCTCGACTCCTCCACACCTGCTTCTCTCCCAGCATGATGCCACACTATCATCCAAATGGGGACGTCAGAGCCCCAGCGTCACACTCGACACTCTCCCTCCACTCTCCAATCACATCCAAAGGTCATTCTTACCTCCTCAATCTGTCCACCAGCACCTCATCTCATTTCTCCTTCTCCAACCTATCATCACCATTAGAGAATCCAGTCACACTGCTGACACCCATGTATTGTTCTAAGTGCTTTACCTATAATAATGTATTAAATCTTCACATCAACCCTAGGAGGTGTGTTAACAGACGAGGGAAGTGAGAGAGAACAGGGTCAACTAATACGGTCACGGTCCCACACCCAGCCAGTGGTGGAGCCAGGGTTGATCTCGAGTGAGCTGTCTCCAGATTTTGTTCTGATGACAAAGACATCTGGCTGTGCTTTGACTGCTGTGCTGTGCTGTCCCCCAGTGGTCAGCTCGTACTCCTTCCGCCCTCTCTAATCCATTCTTCCGACAGGAGCCAGGGATCGCCCCAAACCAAAAATCTAATATCACATCCTGCAGTGACTCTGTTTTTTTAGGATGCAGACAAAACCCCTATGAACATGGCTCACAGCGTCTTACACCATCTCCATGTCTTCTCGTTCTGTATACCTTCCTGCCACCGTGGCTCCCTCAGAACCTGTGCTTGTGCTGCGCCTTCAGCCAGCTACACACCTCCCTCTTCCTTGTCAGATCTCAGTTTAAGTACTGCCTCCTCTTGATTTGAGAATTCTTTTCTAACGCTGAGCACCTGGTGTTATCAATGTTACTCTAAGCAATGCTTCAGCTGACATCACATAAATTAGATGATCCATATTCATTTCTTGTTCTGCACAAACTGTTTTCTAATTTTTCTTGAAGTTTGCTTTTGACCCATTATTTATAAACTTATATTTATAATGTTATTATAATGTTATTTAAGGACAGTTCCATGTATCTTTCTGTTACTGATTTTTTTAGTTAATTCCATGTGATTATGTACAGGAAATATGGCCGCAACCAGAGACAAAGAAAGAAAAGTGGACACCCCTGCCCCAACACAAACCCTGACAAGTGGCTGCTCGTAGTTAACCAGTGAAACAGCTGCCCACTGTGATCTTGTCTAGGAGGGAAGATGTCCTAAGTTCTGCTCTGTGAACTCCAGGCATTCACATGTCCTAATAAATCTGCCCCTGGTATCTCTTTTACAAACATCCGGGGCCCACGGACCATTGGAAGTGTGGTCCTAAGTCACGCAGGCTGCGATTTAAACCACCAATGCTGTGACAGCTAAGGTGCGATGCTGGTGAACCTATCAGCATTGAAAGAAATTTGGGATTGTTGTTCGGCTCTCAGGAAACAATGCCAGCTGAACCCGCCTGGTGTTAATAAACTGCTTGGATCCTCCACTGTCCCTGGTGCCTATTTGAACAGAGGGAGTTTCCCCACCCCAGGTTTCTGTAACAATTAAAGACCATACATTGTATGAATTTCAATTCTAAATTTGCTTAGGTTTGTTTTATGACCCAGGTCCATGTATCTTGGTGAATATACCACATGCACTTTACTATTGAGGTGAAGTGGCATACACATGTCAGTCTCATCTATCTAGTTAATTGATGTTATCACTAATTTTCTATCTGTTCTATGTTACTGAGAGAAAAGTGTTAAAATCTCCTGCTATAGGCCGGCGCCGTGGCTTAACAGGCTAATCCTCCGCTTTGTGGCGCCGGCACACCGGGTTCTAGTCCTGGTTGGGGCACCGGATTCTATCCAGCTTGCCCCTCTTCCAGGCCAGCTCTCTGCTATGGCCCGGGAAGGCAGTGGAGGATGGCCCAAGTCCTTGGGCCCTGCACCCGCATGGGAGACCAGGAGAAGCACTTGGCTCCTGGCTTTGGATCGGCACGAAGCGCTGACCGCAGCGGCCATTGGAGGGTGAACCAACGGCAAAAAGGAAGACCTTTCTCTCTGTCTCTCTCTCACTATCCACTCTGTCAAAAAAAAAAAAAATCTCCTGCTATAATTGTGGCTCTGTCCATTTCTCTTCAGTTCTATCAATTTTTAGTTCATGTAATTTGGAGCTCTAAAGTTAGGTATGTATACATTTAGTATTCTTACATCTTCTTGATGAACTGTCCCTTTTATCTTTATGTAAAATCTGAAGTCTACTTTTTTTGATATGAATCCCTTTTGAGTGGCATCTCTCCCATCCTTCCACTTTCAACCTACTTATTACATTTAAGGTGGTTTCTTGTACATTGCATATAGTTGGGTCTCTCTGACTGTAATTTTAATTTGTATTTTCCTGATGACTTACTGCAATTTAAGAATATTTTGACCACTGGAGTTTTTTTAATGCATATTTTCTCTTACGAAGCACTTTTTGAAGTCTTTTGCTCGTTTAAAACATTAGCTACCATTTTTATTTCTTTCTGATCTTGAGGAAACAGTATTCAGTATTTCAGTGGTAAGTATGATGATGCTAATTTAAATTTTTTTCTTGCTGTCCTTTACCAATTTGAAGGATTTTATTTTGAACTTACTTTATAGAGAATTTTTTAAAAATCATGAATCAGTGTTAAAATTTGTCAATAATTTTTAAATATAATGAAATGATTTTTTATTTTTCCCATTAATATGAAAAATTATGATTGATTTTAAAATCATAAATGTTGATTACACAGGTGTATACATTTGAATTCCTGGAATAAACTCCAGTTGGCCATAAAATATTGTCCTTTTTATATACTGTTAGATTCAATGTGATAATATTTTCCTCAGGACTTTAGTTTCTATACTCATCAAGGATACAGATACTATAATTATTCTTTCTTGTAATGTCATATTTTGGTACCAGGTTTTCCAATACCCTAGGAAATGAGTTAGAAAGGACTTCCTCTTTATCTGTTCTTGGAATTGTGTATGATTGGCACGACTTCTTTCTTGAGTGTTTGGAGGAATTAGCCAGGGAGGCCATCTGGGTGTGGAGTTTTCTTTATGGAAAGGTTTTGTTTTTTATTACAGTTTTAATTTCTTGGACAGAGTTATTCAAATTTTCAAGCTCTTTTTGTTTCAGTTTTAGTAAATTATGATTTTCCAGAAATTTATGTATTTCATCAAGGTTGTGAAATTTACTGGCAGGAAACCAATTATGATTCCCCCTATTGTCCTCTTAAAGGATTTGTGGTAATGCCTCTGTCTCCATGTCATATATTGACCATTTGCTTTCCTTCTCTCTCTTTTCTGTAAAGATTTGTTTATTTGAAAGTCAGAGTTACACACACACACACACAGATCTATCATTCCCCAGATAGCTGCAGTATCCAGGGCAGGGCCAGGCTGAAGGTAGGAGCCAGGAGCTTCTTCCAGGTCTCCCAGGTGGGAGGCAGTGGCCCAAGCACTTGGGCCATGTACCACTGCTTTCCCAGGCCGTTATCAGGGAGCTGGATTGGAAGAGGGGCAACTGGGACACGAACCAGTGCCCATACGGATGCCAGCGTCGCAGACAGCTGCTTTATCAGCTATGCCACAACACCAGCCCCTCCTTCTCTCTATTTTTAAAGAAATTTCTTGATAAGTCTTACTAGGTATTTTAAAAATTCTTTATTATCCTCAAAGAATCAACTTATTTTACTTCTTCTTATATTAATTATTTTCTATCTCATTAACTTCTACCGTTATCTTTATTTTTCCCTCGTTTCTACTTCAGGTTCATCTCACCATTCTTTTTCTAACCCTTTGAGTTGGTAGCTGAGAACACTTTTAGTTTTTTAGTTTTTCTTCCTTTCTAATATATGCAATTAAACTATACTTTTTCAGGTAAGCACTATTTAAGCTGTATCTCAGACTTTTGTTTTATACTAGATAAAAATATTCTCTTTAGGGGACTGAGTGGGTGTTGTGGTCCATCCAGCGGGCTAAACCACCACTTGGGATACCTACATCTGTATTGGAGTGTCTGGGATTGAGTCCTGACTCCACTTCCAAACCAGCTTCCTGCTGCTGTGCACCCTGGGAGGCAGCAGATGATGGTTCCAGGTCCCACCTATGTGGGAGACCTGAATGGAGTTCCTAGTTTCTGGTTTCAGCCTGCTGTTCTGGGCATTTGGGAAGTGAACCAGTAGATGGAAGATCTCCTTGTGTGTCTCTGTGTCTCTCTTCATCTCTCTCTTTCTATCATTCTGTCTCTCAAATAAATAAAAGTAAGTAAGTCTTTAAAAAATAATTCTCAGAGCTGGTGTTGTGGCATAGTGGGTAAAGCCTCTGCCTGTAGTGCCAGCATCCCATATGGGCACCGGTTCAAGTCCCAGCTGCTCCACTTCCAGTCCAGCTCTCTGCTATGGCCTGGGAAAGCAGTGGAAGATGGCCCAAGTCCTTGGGCCCCTGCACTTGTGTGGGAGACCTGGAAGAAACTCCTGGCTCCTGGCTTCAGATCGCTACAGCCCCAGCCAGTGTGGTCATCTGGGGAGTGAACCAGCAGATGAAAGACCTCTCTCTCTCTCTCTTTCTCTCTGCGTCTGTCTCTGTAACTCTGCCTTTCAGATAAATAAATAATCTTTAAAAAATAGTAATTCTCTTAGGAATCAGGAAAGAGCTGAATGGAAAAGGATACATGGAAACTTTATAACATGATGGCAGTACTCTGTATCTTGGTTGGGGTATTGATTACATTGACATGCATTTGTCAAAAATGCAATACTCTGGCCAGCGCCGAGGCTCACTAGGCTAATCCTCCCCCTGCGGCACTGGTACTCCAGGTTCTAGTCCTGGTTGGGGCGCCAGATTCCGTCCCGGTTGCTCTTCTTCCAGTCTAGCTCTCTGCTGTGGCCCGGGCAGGCAGTGGAGGATGGCCCAGATGCCTGGGCCCTGCACCCACATGGGAGACCAGGAGGAAGCACCTGGCTCCTGGCTTCGGATTGGCGCAGCATCAGCCGTAGTGGCCATTTGGGGGGTGACCCAATGGAAGGAAGACCTTTCTGTCTCTCTTTCACTGTCTAACTCTGCCTGTCAAAAAAAAAAAAAAAAAAAAGTAAAAAAAAAAAAAATGCAATACTCTGTACTTAAGACCCAAACTGCGTACAAAGCTAGAAGACAAACACCATTCATTTCTTAGAGGTGAAAACAAGTCGAAGGCTCAGAGTTAACTGTGATGTATGAACGTCACAAGCTTTGCAACAGAAAGAACCAGGGATTAAAGCTGTACCATCAGGACCAGGGTGAGCTGTACCACCCGGTACACAGATGTATATGCGGAAAGAGACGGAGAGAGAGAACGGGGCAGACAGTGCATGGCTCGTGCAGTGCACACTTAACAAGTGGCATTAACAAGACGTTTCCATCTTCACGGCGTCAGTGGAGCTAACTCCTCCGTAGGCTCACCTTACTGCCGTCAAAGAGACAGAGGCGGACGTGTCTGCTGAGAACCTGGATGCTCGTCCCTGGAAGAGGAATCATTTTGCAGCTCCACAGCGTCAGGATCAATGAAACGCGACTTGGCATTGATTTGATCTAAAAGAAGACAGTTGTACACAGTTTATCTTCGTGGCTCACAACACAAATCCATTTTCTAAAGTATCTTTTGTAAATACAGCTTCAGAAAATGTATGCTGAGCACACAAGGAGAAAAAGGAAACATTTTATACAAACAGGCACTGGAGAAAATTTCCAGACTACTTAAAATCAAAGCTAGTCGTTGGAGGCAAATTTTTTGCAAAGTTGTATTCGAAATATTTGTATTTTTCCTTATGTTTTTCTTAAAACTGTGATGAAAAGGGCAGTCAGCAGGATCAGCAACACGTGTGGACTGAGCACAGCATCCCTGTGTTCCAGGCTCCAGCTCACTCCTGCAGAATGCTCAGTGTCGAAGGCTGTCACAGCCTCACAACTGACGACGCCTGGCATTAAAAGTATCTGCCTAGCTCCTTCCTCTGGATCCAAGCAGTTATCTGTATTGGTCCTCACATCCTTACATAGATTTTTGATAGAAAAAAAGAACCGTCTGATGTGATTATTCAGATCTACTTCACAGGTTCATTCAGTCTATGAAGAAATGGGTGCCAATAGTCTGGTTTTTTTTTTTTTTTTTCCAGAATACTTACAGTTAATTTAACTTTGCATTCTGCTTTATTGTCAGGAGGCTTTTCATTCAAATAACTACATTGTTGTAAAACATAAAATAACATCTAATGGTCTGTGACGTTTTTAATTTAAGAATTAGAACCAAATATTTAGTCCTCTGGGCACAGATCTGTAAAATCAAATGCCATTTCTTCAAGTACCATACACTAAACAGATAAATACAGCATGTCTGTTGACTGTGTGGTTAATACGGAGAGGATTTCAGGCACTGCTCAAGTTGAAAGGGCCAAGGGCACCAGGCTTCTACACCAGCCTCCCCCACCAAACCTGAGCACACCGTCCCCTGGCTCTTCCCTGGAGGCTGTGGGAAGAGAGGCAGACGGAGAAGGCAGATAGGAAAGGGAGTGGTGTGCTCCAATGAAGTGGACATCCGCTAAGAAGGAGGCGAAAGAGCATCTTCTACTGCAGATATGGGTCCCAGGGACCCTGTACCCTTAGCACACCCAAAGTGTGTACTGGTGAAGTCCTGCCAACACCCTCATTCACACATAAGTAAAACAATCACACTACCGCTACTATTAATGATGAGCCTGGTTAACATTTTCCGAGTTCTTATCACATCCTAGGCACTGTTCTAAGCTGTTCATACACACAAATGAGGGAATTCTCACAACTTTGCAGGAAGCATTATCATTATTTCTTTTGCACACATGAAGAGGCTGAGGGAAAGAATCATTAGAATAGAAATATCATATTATATCCTTTGTAGCAATGGGAGAGGAAAGCAAAGGAGAAGACTAACAAGATAAAGTCAAGGAAATAAGTCCAGCTTTTGTCTGGGCTACGAAAATATCACTGTTTGAAAATTACAACACAGAAAGTTTTTTGTTTTGTTTTTCATGTTGCATTAATCAATGGACATGTTACTTGCACGTGTGCAAACAAGATAAAATCTGGGACAGTTAGAACTCCACGGATTGAAACTGCACTTACTGTGCCTGCTTTAGCATCCCACATTAGATCTTTGAAGGCCAGCTGTGATGGTGTGAGCTCTGGCTGTAGGAAGTAACTTGCTCGAAATTGATTCCCTGCAAAAAACAATTTTTCTCTTTTAAAAAAAGGAAAGAAATTCAAACCCCCAAATCCATAATGTTACACTATCAACTTAGGAAACAGGTATTTCCAAAATGTCATGCTGTTCACTATAAACTTACTCTCCAAGACAGATGTATTAGTCTATATCTCTACATAAAACAATACAAAACTTAAAGCTGTAAACATATAAAAGGTCATCTTAAAGTAGCTTTAAGAAAGATCTTAAAGACTTTTAGGCCAGTGTTATGCCCCATGATGGCAATACTTCACCCAAATATTCTTGTAAAATGTAGAAATTTA
The DNA here is from genome assembly GCF_033115175.1 of Lepus europaeus. Lineage (NCBI taxonomy): Eukaryota > Metazoa > Chordata > Mammalia > Lagomorpha > Leporidae > Lepus > Lepus europaeus. The sequence continues at coordinate 85,623,844 of NC_084839.1, read as the reverse complement.
TAAGCATTTTTGGGAGATTTTAGGAAAAAACACATAATCATTGGTTTCAGTTCTGAACACAAAGCATTTATAAATATAAATATAAAATAAAAAGATTTATTTTATTTATATGAAAGGCAGAGTTAGAGAGAAGGAGAGACAAACAGAGAGAGAGAGAGAGAGGGAGATCTTCCATCCACTGGTTCACTCCCCAAATGGCCACAACAGCTAGGGCTGGGCCAGATAGAAGCAAGGAGCCAGGAACTTATCCCAGGTCTCCCAGGTGGGTACAGGAGCCCAAGCACTTAGGTCATCCTCTGTTACCTTCCCAGTCCCATTAGCAGGGAGCTTGATTGGAAGTGGAGCAGCCGGGACTCAAACTGGGGCCCATATGGGATGCTGGCGCTGCAGGCACTGGCTTAACCCACTATGCTACAATGTTGGCCCCAAAAATAATGTTTATACTCTTATTCCATAATAGTCATGATGGATACTTATTACAAAATCATTTATTCGTTCAAGAAATAATTTTTAAGTCCCTGGTTGTGCCAGGTACTATGGCAGGAGCCAGAGATACAACAATGAGTCAGTGAGATATGTCCTCGTTAGCTCACAGCAGGGAAACAGGTTTTCAAAACTTAGAGATCATAATTACACATAAAACAATTATAAGCTGACTTAGAGCTACTAAAGGTGCTCAAGGGGATGGGAGCAGGGTAACTTTCATTACTCAAGGAAGGCGAAATTTACCCTGAGACAAAAAGGCTGAGAAGGACCTGGGCACTTTAGGGGAGAACTGGGAAGAACTTCCCAGCAGAGGCAGCCCCAAGGCAGCCTTTCTAAGGATGACAACTCTGAGCATGATAAAGAATCAGAAATGATGAAGAGGAGAGAGAAGCTTTGGACTAGCACGGGACAGCATTGTTGGGGGGGATTCACGCAGGTGGAAGATACAGATTGAATGTCCCTTTATCCAAAATGCTTGGGGCCAGAAATGGTTCAGATTTGGGATTTTTTTCAGAGTTCGGAATATTTTCATAGACTTTACCAGTAGAGCATCCCTATTCTGAAAGTATGAAATCTAAGATGATCCAAACTCTGAAACTTTTTAAGTATCTTGTCAACATCAAAAAGTTTGCAGTTTGGGAGCATTTGAGATTTCACGTTAAGGGATTGAGCAATGAACCCGTAAGGGAGAAGCAGGTGGGGGCCTGTGAAAGATACAGGAAGGGGCTGGAATCCAGAGAGCCCGTCCACAGACTGGCCCAGGGAGGCCTGGGGAAGCATGGGGAGAAGAGGAGCACGGAGCAGGTGTGGGAGTCACACCTCCAGCCTGGTTGGGCTGTGACAGAGACACTGGACATGAACCAGTGCGGACAGACACGCGTTACCTTCCTCCAGAAGCTGGGAGAGTGTGGAAGGCCTGAATCCGGATGGGATAGCACCCATTGTGGTCAACACATCGACAGTGTTGATCTGCTGAGAGAGTAAAAACAAAATCGATTTGCTTGCTTTCATTCCGACTTCCTCACTCTGTATTCTGTCTTTAACAGGACAGCAACTACAACCAACAATGGAAAACACAAATTACAAACATCAGTGGAAGAATACTGCAATTTAACCCCAAACTTCCTGAGAGGATGCCGCTGAGTCCTGGCCTTTCTCAAGGACCTCAGCCTAAGCAGTGCCCCACGTGCAGAGCTGCGAGGTGCAGACCAGCTGTCTCAAGGACATCCTTTACCCAAGTGCACCTCCTCATGTCCTGCTCCGTCCTGCACTGTCATTGGACCAATGAGCTAAGATCAGCAACTGGTATGCACTAGGGAATGAATGGATTTTTTGTTTAACACATGCTGTCTGAACACGTGTGCATATGGGCACACACACACACACATAGACACACACAGAAGCATATCCTTCTAAGTATTAAGTAGAATAAAATGTCATGAAGGATATTAAACTGTTAATGGTGATTACTTATGAGTGTGGGGGAGGACTTTCATTTGCTGTGGGACTTTTTTTAAATTAAAGCATTATAGATAATTTCTTACTTGTCTGAGTTTTTCAGAATTTTTCAAATAATAACTAAATTTACATAGTAGAAAATTCTAGTAAGGATCAACGGGACCATTCCCAAGCTCTCAAATCATACCATGAATGAGACCGTTCTCTTACGTGAAAGTACAGAACTATGAGAAACATTACTTGGCACCCAGGCTTACTAAACCAGAAACACTCGTCTTACATTCTGCACAAGGCACTATGCCCTGCTGAAGACCCACTGCTGTCTCCCACAGTCTCCATCCCACTTTGAACCTGAACTCAATCAGAACTATTACTAGCAAAACATTACTAAGACTGCATGTGTCCATTTGTCGAACCTATCATAAGGCTTCAAACAGGGCATGTCATTATTCAGACAAGCGACACCAACCTCTGAGATAGCTTTCCGAACAGCAGTCCAATGGGAATCCGTTCTGGGAGACAGAATAGCAAGGTGAATGCAGGGTCAGGTGAGCCACTCATCAAAACTATGCTCTGAAAACCCAACAGCCTCTAGATGAAACCAGCATAGAACTAAAAGCATCCGAAATAATTTAAAAACTGAATGAGTAATGATCTTTAAACAAACAATAACAATGTAAAGTTCTCCAGCTCCAAGCTGTCTCCCTTTCAAGAAGTGCTTGGATTTTTCCAGTAGCAAAACGCAGTTTCCTAAGCCTGCCTGCACCCTGACAGCGCTGTACCTTTGCTTAACTTCTGCTCCAGCTGCTGTTTCTTCCACCGCCTCCACATCAGCCTCACTGCCCTCCTCACTTGATTCTTGCTCTTCTTCCTCCTCATTGTTACAGGGCTGAAAAACCGTGGAACGTAATTATTAAATAATGCAAAAAGTCAACCAATAAAAATACCAGTAGTTCCAGAAAAAACTCAGGCACGTATGGGCAGTAAGTATATAATGGGTTTATCAAAAATCAGCAGGCAAAATATGCTCACCACATGGCTAAAAACTTAACTATTTGAAAAACAGACAAGGATCAGACCGCAAATTTAATAAAATTAAATTCCAGATGGAATCTATTCAGATTTAAAAGAAGAAATAAAAGGAATACAAAATCACTAGAAGAAAATAATCTTGAGATTGGGAAGCTCTTTCTAATTAGGATACCAAATAAAAAATCATAAATGGAAATTCTATCAGATTTAGCCATATAAAAATATAACTAGAGCTGAAAGTCAACAATGAAGGTATCTAACACAAATTTCCAAGGACTCATATCCTTATTGTTAAAATATTACAGCTCTTGGGCCTGTGCTGTGGTGTAGTGGGTAAAGCTGCCACCTGCGGTGCCGGCATCCCACATGGGCTCTGGTTCGAGTCCTGGCTGCTCTACTTCTGATCCAGCTCTGCTATGGCCTGGGAAAGCAGTAGAAGATGGCCCAAGTGTTTGGGCCCCTGCACTTGTGTGGGAGACCTGGAAGAAGGTCCTGGCTCCTGGCTTTGGATCGGCTTAGCTGGGAAGAACCCCCCCCCCTGCCTCTCAAATAAATAAATAAAACTTTTCAAAAAATTACGCTCTTGGATATCAAAAGAAAAAGCTTTTAAAAACCCCTCAAAAATGCTCTTAAAAACCAAAAGGGTAACTCACAGAAAAAAAATACAACAGGTCACAAAGCACAAGAAATGATACTCAACTTCAACAAATGTAATAAAATCAATAATGAGACTTTTTTTTAAATCAGTCACACAAAGTTAGAAAGTTAAAAGTCAGGGTCGGTGCTGTGGCGTATTGGGTGAAGCTGCCGCCTACAGTGCCAGCATTCCACATGGGAGCTGGTTTATGTCCTGGCTGCTCCACTCTGCTCCAGTTCCCTGCTAATGCACCTGGGAAAGCAGCAGCAGATGGCCCAAGTGCTTGGACCCCTGAGCCTACGTGGGAGACCTGGAAGAAGCTCCTGGCTCCTGGCTTTGGCCTGACCCAGACCACGCCTTTGCGGCCATCTGGGGAATGAATCAGCAGACAGAAGATCGCGTTCTCTCTCTGTAATTCTGATTTTGAAAAAAAAAAAAAAATTTTAACAGTCAAAAAGTTAAAAAGATTGATGACAGGCATCACTGGCAAATGTGTGGGAAACAAGCACCCTCAGATGAAGGGGTGGGAGTACAAACTGCCCTCACTTTTCTGGACAGCAAACCGGCAAAATAAATCAAAATACAGCGATGAGTTTAAACTTATGACATGAGTTTATCTGACGGGACACCTGGGCAAGCCCACAAAGATGGCCGCGCAGATTCATCCCAACTCGGGTCCCGGCACCATTCTTCACCTCTTCTTTCCCCACTGAATTCCCAGTGTTAGCAGTAAGCCAGCCACGTTTCCCAACCCTTCCTTGTGGCTAGGTGTTGCCAAGGAAGGAATGCTGGTCAAGGAGATGTAACTGGAAGTTGTTTGTGTAATTTCCAAAAAAACTTTTAAAAAAAAGTAGCAGCTTATGCCTTGATTCCTTCCCATCTTCTTTTCTGCCGCCTGGAATCACCGACAGATTTTAAGCAACTGGCTTCAAACTGAAGTGCTAACTGCCTGGCATCGCACCACGGAGAGATGAGACAGGGCCTTTCCCAGAGACCTAGGCATCTACCTCATAGAAGCCGCTTTGCGGGGATCTTGGTAACATAACTGACAGTGATCCTTTGCAATATAACTGGTAGTGATTATGGGTTGCAAACAACCTAAATGTCCACTGAAAATGAGAAATGCTCTGGACATGCCCTATGCAATATGGTGAGCCCCCAACTCACGCCGATACTGAGCTCAAAATTACTCCAAATTGAGATGTGCTGAAAAGTAAAACACAGTGAGTTTTGAACTTAATATAAAAAGAAAATAAATTAGTTCAACATTTGAAAAATATAGAGCTTGTGTTAAAATATTTTTGGTACACTGAATAATAGAAAACATAGTTTAAAATAATTCTACCTATTTTCTTTTGATGTGTATATTTTCTTTTTTTGTGTGTAATGAAAAATATATTTGGTGTTTGTCCCTGGGTATACAACAGAGCTCCTAAAACGCACAGGATTTCCTGACTTGACAGATGTGTGTTTTCTGATTCATCACAAGTTTATTCTAATGAGGATAGTGGGCCTCTGGACAGCTTCAGGATGGGGGCTGACTGCCAAAGGAACCAACTCTGGGGTTGGAAGCTGGAACGCTCAGGGGCTAGTGTTAAGTCACTCCTGCAACACAGGCATCCAACACAAGCTCTGGTTCTGGCCATGCCCATTCCACAGCTTCCTGCTAATGCATCTGGGAAAGCAGAAGACGGCCCAAGTGCTTGGGCCCAGGCTACCCACTTGGGAGACCTGGATGAAAGAGCTGTCTCCTGCTCTATTTCTCTGTAATTCTGCCTTTCAAACAAATAATTAAATCTTAAACAAGCAAACAAAAACAGAACCTTCAGCCCCATCTTCCAATCTTTGGGGAGGAAAGAGAGGCTGAAGACTTAGCTAACCACCAATGGAATGCGATGGATGAAATCTCCATAAAAACCTCTAAATGATGGGGGTTTGGGAGCTTCTAGGTTGGTGAACAAATCAAGGTGTAGGGGTGGTGGCCTAGCAGGGCCCACATAACCCCTCCCCACGAATATCTCACCCTAAGCATCTCCTCCGTTCTCCTGCTCCTGAGCTGCATCCTTTATATAACAAACTGACAAATACAGCTGTCCCTTTGTATCCATGGGAGACTACATCCAGGACCCCCACAGATACCAAAACCTATAGATGCTCAAGTCCCTTCTATCAAATGGTGCAGCAGATATAGCTTTTTTTCCTGAATATTTTCTGGCCGTGGTTGGTTGAATTTGTGGATGCAGAAGGCTGAGTGTAACCCTGAGTTCTGTTAAGTTGCTCCGGTGAATTATCAAACCTCTGAAGAGGGGGTGTGGGAACTCCTGAACCGGTGCTCAGTTAATCAGAAGCATGGGTGGCTCTTGGGGCTTGTTGAGTGGCATCTGAGTTGGGAAAGTCTTGCGGCTATGTGCGCTTAACCTGCGGAGTCTGTGCTAACTCCGGGAGTTAGTGTCAGCATCAGACTGAGTTGTAGGGTGCCCAGGTAGTGAACTGATATGGGAAATGAGGCATATGTAGTGTCAGAGAAAAACCACAGACTTGGTGTGTCAGAAGTGGTGGAAAAAAAAAACATTTCAATGTAGTACTGCCAAATTGAAAATTCCTCATGTGGTTTGCATTCTGCTTCTAGAGGACACTGTTGAACCAGACAGACACGTACATTTCCTGGCATGGAAAATGGCCATATTACATTATGAAATAAGAAAACAACAGGCTACGCATATGCATGGGCAGTGTGTTCACAGTTTAGAAGGGATTCGTGTATCTGTGGAGGTTAACACCGTGGTTCTGCTTTACAGTGAACGACAAGCGCCCGCTCAGAGTTCGGATCAGCACTAAAGGCACCTGCACTGTGAGAACACTCTAGGGCCCTTCACAGGACCCCGGGACCACTAATACACAATCAAGTCGAAGTCATTCACGAATCTGCTGATCAGAGAGCACAACCACGCTTCACTGAAGATGAAAAGGCCTGCAGGAGAACAGGAGAGCGTAAATGGCAGGGACCGACCTCCAGGTAGGTTCTGGGAACGAGGCCCTCGTTTCCGCTGGCGTTCCTGGCTACCCACCAACCATCAGGCTTCTCTTCTATTATATGGAGGACTTCTCCTTTCTTAAAGCAAAACAAAGAAAAATCATAAAATTCAGTAACCATGACATTTCATTGCTGATGCTTCAAATATATAACCGGGAAAAGGTAGTTTTCCCTTAGTATATTATTTATTTTGATGTTTATCAAAAGCTTTCCTATCACACTACCCCTAAATGCATGTGATTATAAATGCTGGCTATAGACACACCCTTCCTTGTGGTTTCTTCACATACATTCGATCCATATATTCAAATGGGAACAATTTTTCACAATATTTTCACAGCCCCATACTTATTCCAGCAATTTAATTCTGGTATAAAATACTTTTGTATTTTTCAATCTCTTTTGATGTCTTTCAGAAGCAGCATATAAATCTTAAAAAAATTAATGAAAGTTAAACTTGATTTTGAAGCGAAAGTAGTATTTACCTAATATAATTCCCACCTAATTTACCAGATGCATTTTGAAAAACACCTATTTGTAAAAATATCTATCTTTGGGGGCTGGTGCCATGGCTCACTTGGTTAACCCTCCACCCGCAGCACCGGCATCCCATATGGCACCAGTTCTAGTCCTGGTTGCTCCTCTTCAGTCTAGCTCTCTGCTGTGGCCCGGGAGGGCAGTGGAGGATGGCCCAAGTGCTTGGGCCCTGCACCCGCATGGGAGACCAGGAAGAAGCACCTGGCTCCTGGCTTCGGATAGGCACAGCGCCAGCCGTAGTAGCCATTTAGAGGGTGAACCGACGAAGGAAGACCTTTTTCTCTGTCTCTCTCTCACTGTCTATAATTCTACCTGTCAAATAAAAAAATATCTATCTTTGAAGAAAAAAGAATTTCTACTATGGAAGACATTAAAAAGCACTTTTTAAAAAATATAAATTATGGGCCAGCGCCATGGCATAGCAGGTAAAGCTCCTGCCAGCGGTGCCAGCATCCCATATGCACACCAGTACGAGTCCCAGCTGTTCCACTCTGATCCAGCTTTCTGTTATGGCCTGGAAAAGCAGAAGATGGCCCAAGGCCTTGGGCTCCAGCACTCACATGGGAGACCTGGAGGAAGCTCCTGGCTCCTGGCTTCAGATCGGCCCAGCTCCAGCCAATGTGGCCAATTGGGGAGTGAACCAATGGATGGAAGACCTCTCTCTCTCTCTCTCTCTCTCTCTGCCTCTCCTTCTCTCTGTGAAACTCTGACTTTCAAATAAATAAATAAATCTTTAAAAATATATGTATAAATTATTATCTAATATTATCTTCCAGAATTTTAATTTAAAAACTGTGAGAATTAAACCACCTAATTAGCTGTACAATATTCTTGTATATTTTATTATTAATCAGTTATTAAACTTTGAAATTTAATTAATATAAGGACCAAGATTCATATATTCATCAAAATTTCTCTGGCACACTTCTGTAATAGAAAACACATCTCAAATCCCTTCAAGAAACTGTGATGTTAGAGCAGTAGTTAAGCGGCCAGCTAAGATGCCTGCATCCTATATCAGAGTGCCCGAGTTCAATTCCCGGCCCTGGCTCCTGACTCCAGTTTTCTGGTGGCAAGGATCCTGGGAGGCAGCAGAGACAGATAAAGAAACTGCATTCCAGCCACCTGCATCAGAGACCTGGACTGAGTTGCCAGCTCCTGGCTTCAGCACAGCCCAGCCTGGCTGCTGTGGACATTTGGGGAGTGTTCTAGCAGATGGGAGAGCTTTCTCTCACCTTTCTGCCTCTCAAAAAAACCCCACCACTTTATTCTTCCATCTCACCTGCCACTTATGGATGGATGAACTAAGCAAGCATGCATACAAGCTCTTTTTATAACTGAGTCAAAGGGAAGAACTGTTACTTAGCAGCATAAAGTGTTTCCTTCTATTTTGTGCACTGCCTAACTAATCTGAATAAATCTATACATGACATCCAAAATAAATGATAAATTTTACCTCTAGATTAGGAGTTACCAACCTTAAAGCTATTTTCAAAAATTATTAGAAGTAACCTAGTAACAGAATTTCATATTACAGCTGGCTATACATCCTAATTATTACTTATTTTATTTGAACAGATTGAGTCACTAAAAATTTACTATCAGAAATATGTAATACATATTTCCATGTGTACAGGTGGAGTTTTCTCATTCTGTTAGATATGCACACTGATCTTGAGGCTAAGTTCCTGTCTTACTGTGCCTACCTTAAATGCGAGGTCCCCGACTTGCTGAGCAGTAAAATCCCCAACAGCGATGTACTCTTTACTTGTTGCCTGTTTGGGAGATTCATTTTCTTGTTTCTCTCCCTCTTCCTCCTCTGATTCTTCTTCTTCCTCCTCACCACTTTCTCCACTTTCTTCTTCTTCTTCTTCCTCTTCTTCCTCTTCCTCTTCTTCCTCTTCCTCAGAACTGTCATCTTCCTCTCTCTCTGTAAGTGCCCCAATTCTACAAAAATATTTCCATGACTAAGATCACTTGAAATAATACACAAGAACAGATCGATTGTGAGTATAACTTCTATACACGCAAGGACTGTTCCATTTTTGGAACTGGCAAATAAAATAAATAAGCAGGAAGTAAACTAATGGTTTCCATCACCTAGCTAAATTTCTACAATGTGAGAGACTGAGTGTGGACAAGGAGCTAACGTACCTGAGTAAGGTATGTGACACGGTAGAGTTTGCACTGGACTGGACTTAGTGCAGGAGAGACTTGTATTGATGTCCCAGGTTCACCCACTGAGCAAACACTGCTTCATCATCATTATGGAGGGCTTGCCTTGGGTTCTGGGCTTAAACACTGCTTCTATCTCCTACTCATTGATTTGACCTTGGGTAGGTTTCCTTCAACCTCTCTCTCATTGGTAAGGTGGATGTAAGGATAGAAGCTGCCTCCTAAGGTTGTCATGAAGATGAGATGAGTTACAATCTGCTAAGTGTATAGAACAGCGCCTGCTCAAGTAAGTGCTCCATAAAAGTCAGTTATGATGATGATAACAATGTTGTGTGTCAGGTTCTGCATCAGATACAGTGACAAGTAGGTAAACCAAACAACTCCCTGTCCTCAAGTTTACAGTGAGACAGTCTAGAAAATGGATAATCACATAGTTCAATAGCTACTACAGTACGGACATTCACAGGATACTAAGGAATCGCAAGAGAAGGAAACTCTGAAACCAGGCTGCACAAGACGGGTCAGAAAAGATAAAATTGGGGCCAGTGCTGTCGCAAAGCAGGTAAAGCCACCACCTGCAGTGCTGGCATCCCATTTGGGTGCTGGTTCAAGTCCTGGCTGCTTCACTTCCAATCCAACTCTCTGCTATGGCCTGGGAAAGCGAGAGAAGACAGCCCAAGTGCTTGGGTTCCTTGACCCATGTGGGAGACCTGGAAGAAGCTCTAGGCTCCTGGTTTCAGATCGGCTAAGTGCCGGTAGTTGTGGCTATTTGGGGAGTAAACCAGCGGATGGAAGCCCCCCGCTCCCCGCCTCTGTAACTCTGCCTTTGAAATAAATAAAAAATAAATCTTAAAAAAAAAAAAGGCTTGGGCCGGCGCCGTGGCTCACTAGGCTAATCCTCCGCCTGTGGTGCCGGCACACCGGGTTCTAGTCCCGGTTGGGGCACCGGATTCTGTCCCGGTTGCCCCTCTTCCAGTCCAGCTCTCTGCTGTGGCCCGGGAGGGCAGTGGAGGATGGCCCAAGTCCTTGGGCCTTGCACTCGCATGGGAGACCAGGAGAAGCACCTGGCTCCTGGCTTCGGATCAGCGCAGCATGCCGGCCGCAGCACACTGGCCACAGCAGCCACTGCGGGGGTGAAGCAATGGAAAAGGAAGACCTTTCTCTCTGTCTCTCTCTCTCTGTCACTGTCCACTCTGCCTGTCCCAAAAAAAAAAAAAAAGGCTTAAAATTAGGTCTTGAGAGTTGAGCTGAAATTAACAGGCAAAGGGGAACAGAAATGGGGGGATGGAAAGCAGCAAGGAGGGACGAAGTTAGGAAACTTCCAGCAGCTCTGGAATGGGAGAGCAAGGCATAGAGAAAAAGTCGAGACAGGGCTGAGAAGAGTGGGCAGAAGGCAGCCCCCGTGAGTTTCTCCTTAAGCTTGGCCCTAAGAACCATGCGGGGAAGGGCAGGATACGATCTGATCTTCAGAAAGGTGACTAGGCTACAAGGCAGGAACACACTGAACGGAGGGCTAAAGGGGGAGACGGCTGTCAGAAGAGAGAGCCAGCACAACAGTAAAAACAAAGAAAACGGCACGGTGATGGAGAGAAAGGAGGCGAGAAAGACAATGGTGAAAAACAGCACCAACTTGAGTAGGTCACTAACCAATCTCTGAGCTTTATTCGTTCAACAGTCATCTCTCTGTGACATTTTGTCATATGAACAAAATATACAATGAACAAAATAGAGACCTTTGCCCTCCCAAATCTTATGCTAGAAAATCTTACCTTTAAAATAGGGATAACAGTACTAGACTAGTGCAAATGAACATTGCTAACTTTATAATAAACTAGCCAAGCCAGCGCCGCGCCTCAATAGGCTAATCCTCTGCCTGTGGCGCCAGCACACCGGGTTCTAGTACCGGTCAGGCGCCGGATTCTGTCCCGGTTGCCCCTCTTCCTGTCTAGCTCTCTGCTGTGGCCCGGGAGGGCAGTGGAGGATGGCCCAAGTGCTTGGGCCCTGCACCTGCATGGGAGACCAGGAGAAGCACCTGGCTCCTGGCTTCGGATCAGCACGGTGCACCGGCCACGGCGGCCATTGGAGGGTGAACCAATGGCAAAAAGGAAGACCTTTCTCTCTGTCTCTCTCACTGTCCACTCTGGCTGTCAAAAAAAAAAAAAAAAAAAAAAAAAGAATAATAATAATAAGCTAGCCAAATGCACAGTATTTTCTGATATAAAGAGGAAAATTGGACTCACTTTGTCCAAAATAGTTTTTAGGACATTCTCCATACCACACTGACCCACAAGGGAGACCTGAATTGGACTCCCAGTCTCCAGCTTCCACCTGGCCCAGACCCAGGTGTCACAGGCACTTAGGGAATGAACTAGTGGATGGGAACTCTCTGTCTCCCAAATAAATAAATTATTTAAAGTACATGGAAAATACACATTAACGTTATTCCATTTGTCTAGAAAATTTTTAGAGCCCTCTCACATTTTGGAGTTCTTTTAATTCTAATCTGACCAGCTCTTTAACTGAGGTTACTGCACTTCCATTTAACTATTTAAATGGCTTCATTCAAATCAAATCATCTTATTATTTAGTTTCTAGTATCTCATCTGTTCTGTTTCTCCTTTCTTGCCTGTTTTTAGGTTAAGTTTTTCCAGGTATTCCATTTTATTGCTTATGTTGTTTTCCTAGCTATACTTGCTTTGTTAGTGATTACCATATGCACCTCTGACTTACAGTATAATCTAGATGAACATTACATTTCACCAAAAATGAAAGAACTTCAAGACATTACCATTCCATTTACCCTGTGGGTCTGTTGTAGTCTGCTGTGCTATTGCTGCCTATTTTTACTTCCATGTGTAGTTAATCCTCATCATTTGTGGCTTCCATATTTGTGAATTTACCTGCTGATTAAAATTCACATGCACTCGCAGTGCTTCTGTGTGTTTGTGGCCATGCACAGGCAGTGACAATTAGAGCGGCCTCACGCACAAGGCCAACACTCTGCTCTGTGTCAACTTTCACACTGGACACACGCGTCCTTTTCTCAGTCTATTTAGTGAGGTCTTTCGCATTTGTGTGTGTGTGGTTTTTTTTTTTTTTTTTTTTTTTTTTTTTTGGTGAATTTTGCAGTTGAAAATGGCTCCCAGACACAGTGCTGAAGCACTAGGTAGTGCCCCTAAACACAAGAAGACCTCAATGTGCGGGCGTCACAGAGAAAATGCTCGTTGTCAGGGAAGATGCCACAGTGTGGGCAGGGAGGGAGAGCTGAAAATATCCATATTACCTCGATGGCTTTAAAGAGAACACACACACAGGAGGCCTGTGTATTAGTCGACAAAAATGTGACCACTGGCTCACAGGAATCTTAAGTCTGTATTTCCCTTAGGAGTAAAGGCTTAGTATGTACTACTTCAGTGCCTGTGGTAACTCTGTAGAATGCAACAACTGCAAATAATGAGAACTGACTGTATGTTATAACCCCCACCCCCGCCCCCAAACAATCTGTGCCTTAAAGACATCTAGGAGAGCGAGAAACCAAACCAAAGGCTTTAGTACTGAGCACAGAGCAGCGCTCTTCATCGCTTCCTGCAGATCCGAGTTCCACGTGGGATCAGCTCCTTCCACCGTGAAGAATTTCTTTTCCTGCAGGTGGGTTGGCAAATGTGCTCAGCTTTACATCTAGAAATTTCTTTACTTCACTTTAACTTTGAAAGATACTTTTGGTGGACACAGAATTCTGGATTCATGGATTTTTTTTCTTTCAACCTTTCCAAGATGTTACTGCACTGTCTTCTGACCTGTATTTTTCCTAATGAAGTGTCAACTTCAATTCTATTGTCTGCATATAATGTTTCCTTTTTTCCCTGACGACTTTTATGATTTCCTATTTTTCGTTGGTTGTCAGCAGTTTGGTTATGTTATTGTTTTCTTCATCTTAATTCTGTTTGGGGGTCCCTAAAATTCTTGGATCAGCGAATAAATAGCTCTCTTTGTTTTCAATTTTAAAATGTTTTCAGTGATTGTCTCTTTAAATCTTTGTTGTGCTCCAGCTCTCTCTCCTTTTCTTCGGGGACTTCAATTACAGGTCTGTTATAACCTTTGACCGTGTCCCACATCTTTTACATTCTATCTTGTTCTTTCCATTCTTTTTCAACTTGAAAAAAATTAATTTGTCTTTGAGATAACTGTTTCCTTCCTCTCTCATATCTAGTTTTTGGTAAACCAAATTTCACATACTATATTGCCTTAGTCTCAAAATTTTCATCTTGTTCTTTATTAGTTTCTGTTTCTCAGCTTAGGATTCCTCTCTATTCATCTAATTCGTCCATATTTTCCTATAATTTAACATATTGAAAATCGTTTGCTAATTCTCATATTTAGATCATCTGTTTTTACTGCCTTTTATCTTTTAATTATAAGATACTTTTCCAACTTTTCAAATCTATAGATTGAATCAGATTTAGGAAGGTCTTTGTTGTTATTTCAACAAATACTATATTTTCCAGTTGTAGAATGTACATTTGATTATTTTTCTACATTTGAATTCTCTTAAGGTACTCCATTTTTTCCCCATTTCATCACTTTTTCTCCTATTTTCTTTGCCATATCAATTATATTACTGAGAAGTTCTTGTCAGTGAACTCCACTACCTGAGTCAGATCTGGGTCTGTTAGTGTTCATTGCTGATCATTTCTTCCCTCCCCTGTTTTGTATATCTAGTAATTTCTTGTAATTCCTGGATATTGTGACAGACACATAACTGGACACAGACTTCACAGTGAGGCCCCTTTCTCTGAAGCTAAAATGTTCCGTGTCACAGTTTCACTGCCTAGCTCCTACTACGGTCTGTGTTTAGGCTCTGTTGGAGATTTACTTCAGTTTTGCCTTCATTCCTGGATTATGGATGTCACTCTAAGGGTGACATTCCTTACTTCTAGGGCCTGGGTCTTCTGTGATCCACACTAAGTACTTGCCAAGGTCTTGCTAGCTAGTTACAAACTCCAGTGTTATAGAATCGGTTAAGCTCCCAGTCTCTCAGCAACCATTTTCTGTTAGACCTCCTGAAATCACGCCCTATGACCCAGGAGTCCATTTCTGGAGTTGTCTCTCTGCAACTCCCCTCTCTCTATGGCACCTTGCTCCACAAGTCCCACTGGACTCAGCATCTCCAAAATGTAACTGCTGCCTCTTCGGTCCAGTGAGAGTGCTGTGTTTGCTTGGGATCCACATTCTTGCTCCATTGCCCACAAATTATCCCTGCAGACAAAGTCTGGGGGAAAATAGGACTCACCTCATGTGTCATCCTGTCCCTAGGGTACCTGCCCTGCTCGGCTGATGTGCAGTGCCTTCAAACCCCACTCTGTTCTCAGGACTGGAAATCAGAGGCAATTCTGGAATCTTTGCATGGATATTCTTTAGTATTTTTCCCCAGGTACGGTGTACAAGTTGGGGAACAGCATTTAGAGATTCTGAATAATTGATTTTTTTTCTTTTACTTCCCCCAAATTATAAATCTTTGCAACTGGCACAAATTATTATTAAGATTCTCTCCAGAAGAAAAACAATCCTTCAATTTTTTAAAGCACATTAATGAAAGGGAGAACTATGCAAGTAGGCAATCATTATCATTTTCCTTTTATATATCAACACGGACATTAAAAGCACTATCCAAATTTTCTAGTATTTCTTTCATTATCTTCTCAGATCTGTTTTGTTTCCCCAAGTAGATTAATTATCTGCTTCCCAAGCTGAAAAGTTCTGTCACTGGACAAATTCAGAAGAGACACCCTGATATAGTAAAAGGGACTCATATACTGCAGGGAAATAACTTGCACTTCCTGACATGTCTCATGGGTTCTAAAGCATTCTATTACACAAACTACAACGCAAGAAGTAAGTGGTCGATTACACTGTTACTGTCATTTGTTTCTTTCTGAATCAAATATAACTATATTGACACAATATCTGAAGGACAGGAAGGAAGAGGGCATACTCAGTTCTACTCTCTTTACTTATGGTCACAGCGAGCTCCTGCAGTTGGAGGGTGAGCTTATCCAAAAGACTGTGCTCCTCTTCTTTCCTCTGGTTATAGCTGCCGACAGGTGAAAGTTCATCAGCCTATGAGAGAATATAGGCCTAATCACTGGAAAGTTAATTTCAGCTTCCTATTACTTCAAAGTAACAAAAACTCCAGTAAGTGCTGTAAAACAAAAGTACCAATGTGAGAGTACATCTACTTTAGGGAAATAAGGAATTAAAAGGAACAGAGATTCTTGTAACGCAAAACAAATGAAAACATAAAACTGTACCACTTGCTTTTGGTTTTTGTTTTGCTTCCTTGCTAAGTATTGCAGACGCTCTAGAGTCAGTGGGGAACAGGTTCTGACAGAAGAGACACAATGACAGGCGTCAACCCCAAATTCCGCCAGACTGGCACACAGACATGGCTGTTTCACCTTCGGGAGCCTCTGCTTCCTCTTCTGATCATACGAATAATCAGGTTTTACATACAGGGCCAATCTGACTCTGAAGCTGGGAAGTTCTGTGTCACTGGAGACATTCAGGGGCAATGCCCAGACAGGCAAGAAAAAGCATTCATATACTGGCAGGGACAGGATTTTCAGGTGCCTTTCACTTTAAACACTTTGTGGGCCTCTCCGGCCTGGCTTTGGACATCAGCTGGGCTTGGGCTCGATTAAAAACAAACAAGGGCTGGCACTGTGGCATAGCATATAAAGTCACTGCTTGCCACACCAGCATCCCATATGGGCACTGTTTCGAGTCCTAGATGCTCCACTTCCGATCCAGCTTCCTGCTAATGTGCCTGGGAGAGTAGTGGAAGATGGCCCAAGTGCTTGGGCCTCTGCATCCATGTGGGAGACCTGGGTGGAACTCCTGGCTCCTGGCTTTGGCCTGGCTCCACCCTGGTCATTGTAGCCACTTGGGGAATGAACCAGCAGATGGAAGAGCTCTCTCTCTGTGTCTTTCCTTCTCATTGTAACTCTGACTTTTAAATAAATAAATAAATCTTTAATAAACCAAACCAACCCCAAAGATAGTGCCAAGGGTAAACTCTCATTCCTCCTTTTCCTGCACAGTCACTGATATTACAGCCTCCACCTGACACAAAAGACTTCTTTGCCACTTACCCTCAGGAACAGATGATATTAAAATAAAAAGAACTTTAGACTGTAGAATATATAATTTACACAATGCAAAAATAAAAATAGGGGTGAGTGTTGAGGCCCAGAGAGGGTTAGGCCACCACTTTGGAATCAGAGTGTCTACATGCCGAATCAGAGTGCCTGGGATCCAGGCCCCACCTCCCTTCTAATTCAGCTTCCTGCTAATGTGCACCCTGGGAGGCAGCAGATGCAGCCACAAAAACGTGGTTCCCTGCCACCCGTGTGTGAGGCCCGGATGGGAGTTCCTGGCGCCTAGCTTTGGCCTGGTCCAGTACCAGCTACTGCAAGCATTTGGGAAGTGAAACATCAATGGAAGATCTCTCTCTCTCTCTCTCTCTCTCTCTCTCTGCCACTTTTTCAAATAAATTAAAAAATAAACAAAATTAAAAAAATAATAAAGATAGCCCCTTCCGGGTTTTCTGAGTCCTTGGTCCTGGGCCAGCCCACCAAAGCTCAGCTGTCCTCAGGATTTGGAGCCCTGGCTTTCCTGCTAGGAAGCCTGCTGAGCAGCTCAGCGCTGGCTGCGGTGGCCTTGATCGCTAACGTGAACCCAGCAACCTTCCCGCTTGCTGAAAACATCGTATGAACAGTAATTCTTCAGAATATGATTCACCATAATACTTACTTTGCTTAATTTTTGAAGAGTGTTTTTATTTTCATCTATTGCCTGTTTCAACTGGATACATCTAAATTTTTAAAAAGAAAGAAAATATATTACTTTTTCTAGAGAAGAGCCAGAGAGCTACTTTATAACATCCCCCACAGTCCCTGAGCAGGCAAGGCCATCATCTATAGCTACTCTATGAAGGCTGCTGGAGAATTCATACACGAGTGCTGCTGCACGCATTAGCTGACGTGACCCTCAGAGCCAAGCTCTACAGCACCCAGACGGACAGCCAAGGTTCACAGACCCACAGTGGCTCTGGGCACCGGTTTTCTATCTCTAAAACACAGGGAAACACTGGCCTTTCGAATGTTTCTCCAGTTTGAAAATTCCATAAACCCAGGAATTAGCCACAGAGACACAATTAATACCAGCTAAAGGGCTGCGTGCCACGTCTAATGGTAACCAGTCGAGAACCACCCTCACTCCAGTTCAGAGCCGGCAGAGCCAGCCAGCGGTGCAGGCCGGGTAGGATCCTGCAGCTGGCTCCTCCCCTCTAGAGCACACGCCCCTTCTGAACTTCTTCCTGTCCATTCAGGGTTCAGCATTTTAATTATTCCACAGAGAGTTCAAATGAGAAGTACACCAAATTGAAAAGGAGAAAAACAACCAAATACGAGCTACAGCTAATGATGAGACTTTTTTTAAAACATCAAATGCTTTTTCAGTATTTGGAGCCCTGGCTTTATTTTTAAGTGTTTTTTTTTTTTTTTTCATGCTGTATGAGTTTCATCTTTTTTTTTTTGTCTTACAGATGTGAATGAGATGAACCAGAGCAATGAAAGGGGGTAGAAAAAGAGAAGAGGACACATGGAACTGTGGCCGACTCCAATTATCTACCCAGTCCTCCCCCGTCTTTCCTCCTTGGGGGCCCCTCACCGACGACACCTACGTTCTCAGCTTCTGTCGCAGGTGGGCTGGGCGTGGGCCCAGCTGACAAGGACATGTAAGAGAAGCAAACTGGGAGCTGCTGCCCTCCTCATCGTCCCTGAGGAAGCGTGAAGAGAATCCCTCGCCCTTCCTGCTCTCAGACACTGACCCTAAGGACTGTGCAGCAGGACAACAGCAAGCGCTTGTCTTTGGGAACCTCAGGAGCCACTGGGCCTCCCTGGGAGAACCTACTTGCAAACTCTGTGTCCAGTGAGACTGATGTGAAGCCATTTCTTTTGATAGGGGTCCTGTAATTTGCCACAAGAGTCTTCACTGAAACTTAGACTTGCAAATGTCCTTAGGAGTCGCAGTAGGAAACCATTTTCATATAATACACAAATAACAGAAGTGACCCATTGTAACTATCTCCTCCACTATACTCTGGGCGGGCTGTGAGCCCCCCAAGGGTCCCCGTGTTGAACTCTAACCACCATCGTAAGGTACCGAGAGGGCAGAAACTTCTCTGACTCTGGTGCTTTGGGAGTGAACAGGATTACAGAGGGCCGCAGGGTAGAGCTTCCACAGTTGGACGCTGGAGACTTTACAAGGAGAGAGACACACAGACTCCCTGTCTCCCACCTTCGCAGGATCTCCCAGCTAGAGGGCTCAGATGCAGGCACTGGGACCATCAGAGCTATTCTCTGTAAGGTTACCCAGCCTCGGGTATCTCACTACAGTAACACGAGCCTCACTAATATACTCTAAAATTATTAAAACCCTCAAATGGTTCAGGTATTTGAAGACTCCTGATTCATGATAAAAACTAAGTCCAGGCCGGCGCCGTGGCTTAACAGGCTAATCCTCCGCCTTGCGGCGCTGGCACACCGGGTTCTAGTCCCGGTCAGGGCACCGATCCTGTCCCGGTTGCCCCTCTTCCAGGCCAGCTCTCTGCTGTGGCCCGGGAGTGCAGTGGAGGATGGCCCAAGTCCTTGGGCCCTGCACCCCATGGGAGACCAGGAGAAGCACCTGGCTCCTGCCATCGGAACAGCGCGGTGCGCTGGCCGCAGCGTGCTACCGCGGCGGCCATTGGAGGGTGAACCAACGGCAAAAGGAAGACCTTTCTCTCTGTCTCTCTCTCACTGTCCACTCTGCCTGTCAAAAAAAAAAAAAAAAAAAACCTAAGTTCACACTCATGGTCACTGTCTCCTGAAACCCCACCAGAAAAATGACCACAGCATTTTCGAGGTAAGGAAACCCTGACCACTGGGGAGAACGCAGAAAGGATCCCTGCCAACCAGAGAACCACAGGGACAGAGGATGGAAGTGCGCTATTCTACAAGGAGGGACGCCACCTGCCGGCAGTGGCTTCGAAGCAGAGTTAACCAAAGTCAGTCTAGGCAGACGTGGCACGAAGCTCTGCAAACAGTTCGCTTCACGTATTACTCCTACATTACACCACATTGCATAGATGAAACCATAAGCACACAGCTAAGCTTTGAAGAAGAATTCAGACTTAGAGTGACCTAAGGCCTTTCCACTACTCAGGAGAAAAGACGCCGATCAAGTTTATGCTTAGTTAGGCCCATTTGTAATAGGGCTCATGCCTTTTCCCAAGTTTATTTGTGGAAAGCCTATGCTAGTTAGCTCCATTTTCTTTTGTCTCACCTCTCTGTTCCCTCTTCTTATCAGATAATTTTTCTCTTAAAAACAAAAATAACCTAAAATCAAAAAGCGAAGGACTTGGGGAAATCGCAGCTGCTAAAGAAGTTTCCTGCACAGGAGGGGTAAAGCCCACCTTCCCCGGGGGCCAAGCTGTGGCGTAGCAGGTTAAGCCTCTGCCTGCGATGCCAGCATCCCATACAAGAACCGGTTCAAGACCTGGCTGCTCCACTTCTGACCCAGCTCCCTGCTAATGCCCCTGAGAAAACAGTAGAAAATAGCCCAAGTGCTTGGGCCCCTGCACCCACATGGGAGACCCAGAAGAAGCTCCTGGCTCCAGACTTCAGTCTGGTCCAGCCCCGGGCATTGTAGCCATTTAGAGAGTAAATGACAGATGGAAGATTTTTCTCCTTCTCTCTTCTCTCCAACTCTGCCTTTCAAATAATACATAAATCTAAAAAGAAAAAAAAATCTACACCCAAAGGAAGCTAAGAAAATTCAGACAACTTAAAAAAACAAAAAGACAGAAACTGCAGCCATGCAAGCAGGAAGGGATTAATCAATCTGAAAAGAGGAGGAGGAAGGCGATGCTCTGCAAGAACAAGGGAAGAACCAGGAAAAAGCCCAACATGCAAACAGATGGCTACCGAAACAAACAGCGTCCACAGAGAAGGCCAGTCTGCAGACTCTCCCGGTGTAAGCAAAAGGAAAAGAACCAAAAACTCTACGTGGAAGCTCAGATTCCAAGGGTCAGTCCTCAAAACTCAAAACTTGACTCAGAGGAGGTAAAGTAGTTCTCTCTTAGTAAAATAAAAATCTCCTGTAGTGCAAGAGAGACACGTGTTTTCAAACTGAAAAGACCCCTTGGGTGTTGAGCAGCTAAAAAAAACCGACATCTAAACATGCTGCAATGAAATCTCAAAACACCAAAACGAAAAAGAAAAGTCCAGTTATAAAGAAGGACAACAGAGTCGCCAGCATCATCAGTTGCAAAGAAAATGACCCATGTCTTTAAAAGTTTAAGTAAAAATTGTTTTTAACTCTACATCTAGCTAACTCTTAGTCAAGCATAAGGGCAAAACAGTATTTTCAAACTTGCAGATGTCAACGTGAGTTTTTAGATGACTATGAGGGGATCGTTATATGAAAACTACTGTAAACTAATTACTGGTTTATTAAAATTAAATAACTTAGTTTTCCCTATGCTTCAAATTCAGCCTCTAAATCTTACACTATTTTTAAAAATAATAAAGTAGGTACAATCATCTTGATTTTCTCTTTCAGTATTGTTGATTCATTTAATGTGAATTCTTTAAACAATAAATCCGAGTAATTATAAACTAAATTCCATTTGACATTTTAAAATTCACTTAGTTCTATTTTGCTTTTAAGCATTTTGAATGCCTGATTAAAGAAAACTTTTCCAAGGAATTCTAATGACTTGTTTAAATTAAAAGAATGAATCTCACATTCCTTTGAATATTATACATTCTTTAAATACCCCAACACAAGATTATCTTAATGATATGCAAATCTTAATATGAAAGTATTAAGTCTAATTCAATTTAGCTCATTATGTCTGATTTCAAACTCTGCTAGGGATTTAAATGGAAAATGTGAAAACAGAAGCACAGTAAGCAGCACTGACTCACCTGGAGAACAGTTTGCCCCCCTCAAGTCGCCAGCCACCAGCCAGACCCAGCAAGGACAAAACACTGACGGACACAGACAACCTGCTGAGCAGGCCGGTCGGGGGGCCGGGACTGAGCTGCGGGTAATTCTGCCCAAGCCACCAGTGTTCACACTGAGTAGTTTCTACAGCTGCCGTCCCAACTGCACCAAGTCCACCTCTCCCACCCCATCTCAGTCTGTTTCCTCTAGATTCAAGTCAGATCCCCGAGTAAGTCTTCCACTTGATTCCAATGGTCCAAACTCTGCATTCCCCTGAAACTGCAGTATCTTCTCTTACATGATCAAATTCTGCATGGTGTAGCTGTCCTGAAATATTTTTCTTGTCTCCCTACTTCAATGTCTTATAAAAGTAATGTTAGACTTACTAACTAACCATTGGGAACCTTTATTTTCTCATCTATGTTACTAAGTATCTCACAGTGTTACTGTGAAAATTCAGAAGATTGCTAAGTAGGGAGCACAGTGCTTGCAACAAATAGAATACAAAATAAATGTAAGTTGTCTTCCCTCTTTTGTAATCTTCACAAGTCTTTAATGCTAATAACTAGATCTGGTAGATACGGAGAACTGAAAGAAGTATTTTAAGATATGTTTTGGAAAATTTACTTCCTTGTTACCTCAACATTATTATCCATTACTATTTTTTCCTTTATTATCCATTACTATTTTTTCCTTTCAGAAACTGTCTTAATGAAAAGAAACACGAAAGGGGGAAGGGAAGAAAGGAGCAGGAGAGGAAAAGGGAGGAGGAAGGGAAAGTAGGAGGGAAAGAGAGAAAAGCAAGCAAGCAGACCTCGATTTCTGGGGCTCAAATATGACTCCTGGCGATGCGAGTGCAGGCCCTGGAAGCTTGTAAACTTGAGCACAATTTACCTTTGGTAAATATCTCTCCTTTTACTGGGTTCTAGTGCTCCTTTCAATTGGCTCTCAGAAAGCAAGCTATCAACCTACAACAAATAGAAACAGTTTAAATACCACACTGTTAAATACCATATAGCTTAGGAAACACAATATCACATCTTTTTCTTACCAATACTTTATAGTGAGTACTTGAAAACACAATAAAATTGACAGAATTTTACAGTGAATACCCTACTAACTTATACCTTAACCTTTTAAAAAAATATATTTATTTATTTATTTGAGAGGTAGAGTTACAGACAGTGAGAGAGACAGAGAGAAAGGTCTTCCTTCCGTTGGTTCACTCCCCAGATGGCCACAAAGGCAGGAGCTGCGCTGATCTGAAGCCAGGAGCCAGGTGCTTCCTCCTGGTCTCCCACGCAGGTGCAGGGGCCCAAGGACTTGGGCCATCCTCCTCTGCCCCCCCGGGCCCATCCTCCACTGCCTTCCTGGGCCACAGCAGAGAACTGGACTGGAAGAGGAACAACCAGGACTAGAACCCAGCGCCAATATGGGATGCTGGTGCCGCAAGCAGAGGATTAACCTAGTGCGCCACCGCGCCGGCCCCTATACCTTAACATCTTACTACAATTATTTGACCTAACCATCCATCCACCCATCTTATTTTTTATGTGCTTCAAAGTAAACTACAGTCATCAATATATTTCCCTCTAAATAATGTACTATGGGTCTCACTAACCAGAGTTCAACATGTGATGTAAAATTTACATACAATGAAATGTAAAAATCCAAAGTGTACATTTTTTTGAGTTTTGACAGATGCAAAAACCTGCGTAACCCAAACTCCTATCAAGAAATAGAGAATTGGAGCCAGTGCTGTGGCGTAGTGAGAAAAGCTTCTGCCTGCAGCACTGGCACCCCATATGGGTGCCAGTCCAAGTCCTGGCTGCTCCACTTCCGATCCAGCTCTCTGCTATGGCCTGGGAGAGCAGTGAAAGATGGCCCAAGTCCTTGGGCCTCTAAACCCATGTGGGAGACCTGGAGGAAGCTCCTGGCTCCTGACTTTGGATCAGCATAGCTCTGACCATTGTGGCCATCTGGGGAGTGACCCTGGGATGGAAGATCTCTCTCTCTCTCTCTCTCTCTCTCTCTCTCTCTCTGTAACCCTGCCTTTCAAATAAATCAATAAATCTTTAAAAAAGAAAAGAAATAAAGAATTACCATCACCCTAGAAAGTTCCAGTAACCCCATCCCTCTCCTCCAGAGACAAGCCTATTTTGATTTTTTTTCCACCACAGGTTAGTTCTGCCTGTCCTTTAACTTTTGCATAACTGGCCTCACACATTATGTTCTCTCGCATAGCCCTTCCAGACAGCATCTGTTTGAGAAACTTCCACACTGTTGAGCGTTTCATTAGTTTATCCCGTTGTGTTGAATATGCCATGACTGTTAGTAATTTACGAGCACTACATGTAGCTTTGTCAGTGTACCCACAAAAGAGGCACATATGAAGGCACTTCCAAAAGTTCATGCAAAACAGAAGTAAAATTATTTTGGGCAAAAAATGTTTGAAACACATGCACAGTTTTTTTTCATAATGTTCAAAGGCTCCCTTACATGCATAGATTTCAATTTTTTTCTCACCAACATTAATTTCTCTTTTAATTCCATTTCCATGAACCTTTGGAAGTACTCTCGTACTTCTTTGGTCACTTTTGTATCTACTACATGAGAATAAAGTGGATGAAAAAGAGCAATAAAATTTGACCCTGGATGAGATGCTGGTTACCTGTTGCATGGATACTGAGTTGCATGCACATTTGTTCTGTTTGTCTGCTTCAGGTCTCTACTGAGTCAGGGAAAAAATAGCTCATACTATCAAAAGCCCTTTGTAGGGGTCCGCGCTGTGGCATAGCAGGTAAAGCTGTCACCTGCACCTGCAGTACCAGCATCCCATATGGGCGCTGGTTCGAGTCCCAGCTGCCCCACTTCCAATCTGGCTCTCTGCTATGGCCTAGAAAAGCAGTAGAAGATGGCCCAAATCTTTGGGCCCCTATACCCTCAAGGGAAACCCAGAAGCAGCTCCTGGCTCCTGGCTTCAGATCAGTGTAGCTCCATCTGTTGTGGCCAATTGGGGAGTGAACCAGTGGATGGAAGACCTCTCTCTCTCTCTCTCGGCCTCTCCTCTCTCTCTGTAACTCTGACTTTTAAATAAATAAATAAATCTTAAAAAAAGAAAGCCCTTTGTAGACTGTCAAGGTATCAAAGGACTCCTGAGCCAATTTTTCTCCAGCCTGAACAATCTTTGTAATAGTTTAATAACTGTTTTTATAGTTTACTTATGAAACTCTTCCTGGTTCTCCAAATGCCCAACTAACTTAAAAAATTACATACAAAATTATATTTAGTCTACCAAAATTCAAAATAAATCAATGTTCCAGCAAGTTTTATGTTTATTTCTACCAAACGAGTATTTTGCTTTTTGTCTACCATTATACCTTCTTTTTCTTTTTTTTTTCAAAGATTTATTTATTAATTTGAAAGGCAGAGTTAGAGAGAGGCAGAGGCAGGTTTGTGGGGGGAGTCTTACCATTCACTGTTTCACTCCCTATATGGCCGCAACTGCTGGAACTGTGCTGATCCAAAGCCAGGAGCTTCTTCCGGGTCTCCCACATGGGTGTAGGGGCCCAAGGACCTGGGTCATCTTCTACTGCTTTCCCAGGCCATAGCAGAGCTGGATCAGAAGTTGGGCAGCCAGGACTCAAACTGGCATCCATTTGGGAAGCAGGTGGGGGCTTTACCAGATAAGCCACAGTGGCCCCATGGTTGCACCATTATAATTTCAATAAAAGTCACTTAAATATTTATCTGCCAAGTCTTTTGTACTTTGTAAACAAGAGCCCAAAACTGGATAAAGTATGAGCACCAGTAAATCTGTCTGCCAAAGACTGTAATTTTATTTCGTGGAAAAAATACTTGGTAATAGATCACACAAGGAAAAAAAAAAAAGTAAAATGGAGTAAGAATTTCAGAAATTAAGTGAACAATCCATTGACTGCATTTACCTTCTCCTTGTTTTAAGAAATGTAGTTTAGCGAATTTAAAGTTTTGAAAATACACAGAAGCATAGAGAAAAGCAGAATGACCAGCACTCTGCCACCCTGAGAGACCATTTGTGCATGTCTCCTGTGTTATTCTATGTACACTACAGACAGGAGAAAATGTTATAGGAATACTGTAGATTCCATTTCATACTCCTTTTCTAAAGACATTTACCACGGGTGCTTTCCCTAACACATGAAAGTTTCAGTAACAAAATTTTTAATCATTCGGTATCATATAATACACTATATCCCATCACTTATTTATCTGTGTCTTCTTACGGATCGTTCAAATCCTTCCTGGCCTTTTCTGTTATAAGCAAGAATGCGGCACCCACTTTTGTACACGAATCTCTGTCCAGTTTTTAATTACTGGTAGAGCAGGTTCCCGGACGCGCGGGGACCCAGCCTGGGAGCGTGCACTTTCGCTGCATCTTACCAAGCCGCTAAGTGCCGCTTTCCCCCCTTCCCAGGACCCAACACGGTGATCTGTAAAATCCTTACTTCCTTTGCAATTTCCTGACTATTTTGACACTTTTCGTGTGTTTATGACTCACTGAGGCCTCAGCCTCAGTTCACACCCGTTGCTCAGTCTGTCGGGTCTTAGTGTTGTAGTGTTCCGACCGTGCAGGCCTCAAGGCGGGGGAGGCAGCAGGCGCGCGGGGAGCCGCGGGCGCAGGGACCTTCTGGAGAGGCAGTTGTCCACGTTTCGGCTGGACCAAAGGGGAGCTCGGGAGAGACGGCAGAGCGCCGGGGCCGCGCAGCGGATGGCCCCGATCTTCGCCAGCGGCCGGGGACAGGGCTGGGAGCAGCAGGGCGCCGGGATGTTGTAGGGGAGGGAGGTCAGTGCGGTGGGGACTTGATCCGAGGATCAAGGAGGGGCGCGGTGAGGCGGTCGCCGTGCGCTCAGCTGCGCCCCACTTCTCGCCCGCCCCGGAGCCCGAGCCACCAGGCCCCTCTCTGCACAGCCCGCCCGTACCTGTTGCTTCAGCTCCTGGCTGCGGCGCCGCAGGGCCTGCAGCGGGTCGCGGGGCCTCCGGGCCAGCATCGCCCCGGCTGCGGCGCCCGGCTGCCCAGGGTCGCCCGGGAAACCGAAGCGGCGGCGCGAGAAGGTGACGTCATTGCCGCGCGCCGGCCCCCGCTCTGAGCCTGCCACGGGTGCTGGTCCGGCGAGGAGTGTGAGGGCGGCCTTCGCTGGCTGTGGTCCGCTCGCCCCGCCCGGCGGGTCCTGAGCCCGCAGCTCCGGCTCCCTGCCTAGGCATTTTTCCCGCTAAATCCCAAGCGCTGAGGATCGCCCCGCGGCGAAACCACAAGTCCCCCAAAACGTCAGCATCACCACGAAGTTCCTCTTGGGGCACTCCTTAGGGCGTTTGTTTTCTGGTAACATTTTTGCTAAACTTAAGATACAATTGAGGCCGGCGCCGCGGCTCACTAGGCTAATCCTCCGCCTGCGGCGCCCCACACCGGGTTCTAGTCCCGGTCGGGGCGCCGGATTCTGTCCCTGTTGCCCCTCTTCCAGGCCAGCTCTCTGCTGTGGCCTGGGAGTGCAGTGGAGGATGGCCCAAGTCCTTGGGCCCTGCACCCCATGGGAGACCAGAAGCACCTGGCTCCTGCCATCGGATCAGCGCAGCCGTATCGGCCATTTGGGGGGTGAACCAACGGAAGGAAGACCTTTCTCCCTCTCTAACTCTGCCTATCAAAAAAAAAAAAAGATACAATTGAGTATCTCAAAGTCTTTAACTGTAAGTGGCCCAAGGACCTTTCCCATCTGGCCTTCTTGGGGTGCATATTTTCACTTCAAGAGGCAGTTTTTAATTGCCATTTGCAGCCTCCTGGAACTGTTGCGGGCCCGGCTGTTGCAGGCATCTGGGACGTGAACCAATGGATGGATGATTCCTGTCTCTCTGCCTTTCAAATATCAATGTTGTGACAACAAAATATTATATTTTAAAATGGATGAATAAATCAGTGCTTAGAAGTGATGTCATTTGGTAAGCAGAATGAAAAAAGATTGCACTAAAAACAAGCCTTCGTTTATGAAATCCTCATCTATTCAAATGGATGTCTATACATAACTAAGTAAGATTGTTTTGTCTCTGTTAATTTATAGAGACTTTCATATTTTAAATGGAAAAGCTACAGGGTCTTGTGATACAATTCTGTCAGTAAAAATAAATACATGCCCCTCCCCCCAATAACTCTATGAACAATTAAGATGGGTGCGAAGAAGTTCTTTATTTTTGTTTGCCTGGGGTGGGAAGATGACTTTGCTCTCATGCATTTTTTTTAAGTTTTATTTATTTATTTGAAAGAGTTACACAGAGAGAGAAGGAGAGGCAGAGAGAGAGAGGTCTTCCATCTGCTGATTCAGTCCCCAGTTGACCACAACGGCCAGAGCTGCGCCGATCCAAAGTCAGGAGCCAGGAGCTTCTTCCAGGTCTCCCCCGTGGGTGCAGGGGCCCAAGGACTTGGGCCATCTTCTACTGCTTTCCCAGGCCACAGCAGAGAGCTGGACTGGAAGTGGAGCAGCTGCGACTTGAACTGGACCATGTGGAATGCTGGCACTGCAGAAGGCGGCTTTACCCGCTATGCCACAGCACCGGCCCCAACCCCATGCATTCCTGTACTGTCTTGCATATCGTTTCAGTTCGGTGGAAAGTAAAGTAGCAAGGTTTGTTGGGGTAGGGCGTCCGTAAGAACGATGGGCACCTCTCCAGACAAAACCTGAGAGAGTGCGCAGTCAGGCTGGGGAAAACAGGGTTTCATGGTTAAATGGAGACAATACAGCTGGCAGGATGGGTGCTCAGCACACGAGGCCTCTGATCAGACTGGGAACAAAGCGGGTCCAGATTTCTCCTCCTCCTCCAGGACAAAGGGTTTGCTGAGGAAAAATCCCTCCCAAGGGTTCACTACTCAGCGCTGTCAGGCTGGGGAGCCCACCTGGCTCCCGGCACAGGAGCCTCCCCTAGGGGCCCGCCTTGGGGGAAGGCTGTGAAGGTTTTACTGCTCCGTGTTACCAGGCCAGGTGACCCATCTGGTGCTGAGGAGCGAGACTGTCCTGGGAGCTTCCCTTGGGGGAAGGGCTGAGACCACCTGGGAAGTTCTGGGGGTGTGGGCAGGATTTTGCCTTGTAAAACCTGGGGCTGCTTCCAAGGTGGGCTTCTGCAGAGGCTGTGTTTGCTCAGCCCCTCTCTCTCACACACAGGCTAATTTCTAACTTCTCACCTCATACTTCCATCTGTTTTTAAATGACTAGCAAAGGGAATAAAGTTTGCTATTTAGAGGTCTTAAAGTAAGCTGGCGCCACGGCTCACTAGGCTAATCCTCTGCCTTGCGGCGCCGGCACACGGGGTTCTAGTCCCGGTTGGGGCGCCGGATTCTGTCCCGGTTGCCCCTCTTCCAGGCCAGCTCTCTGCTGTGGCCAGGGAGTGCAGTGGAGGATGGCCCAAGTCCTTGGGCCCTGCATCCCATGGGAGACCAGGAGAAGCACCTGGCTCCTGCCATCGGATCAGCGCGGTGCTGGAGGGTGAACCAACGGCAAAAAGGAAGACCTTTCTCTCTGTCTCTCTCTCACTGTCCACTCTGCCTGTCAAAAAAAAAAAAAAAAAAAAAGAAGTGGAACAGCTGGACATAAACCTGCACCCACGTGGGATGTTGGCATTGCAGATGGCGCCTTTACCCACTCCGGCACACACCAGCCACCATGACACTGATGTTTAATGCTGTTCTCAAACAGCCTGCAAGCCAGCATGGCAGACTAGAAACGTGAAATTGTACCCACTGCTGCCACAGCGGTGCTTCCTGGTGAAGAGAGTTCTTTGCAAATGAACTGTTGATCAGATACACTGAATTAAGTTCTAGCGTAAGGCCACCCATTGCATATGGCCTCTTTCAACCTCAGTGGGGGAAGGTGACCTGGAAGTGACTGAAAGTGTAGCCTGGATGGGACAGTGGAGCTTTAAGGACAAACACCTCCCCCCTCCCTCCCCGCCCTGTCCTGAGCACTGTGTTCTCTACAGGAGTGAGCAGGAGCGTGTGCTAGCAACTTGCCAGGGACTCGATCCCTCTCGGTTTTCAGAGTTGGGATTCACCCTCAAGTTCTGCTCAGGTGGATTTCAGCTTCATGTGTACACCCCATGACACAAAGAGAAGAAGTTTACCAATAGAAACGTCTGTTTTACGTACTGACACTCTGTAAGTGGGATACGCTGTCACTCTTAGAAGGGCAAAGTCTTACAGACATGACCTGTACCTGTCATGTTTAGGGTCCCCTGCCACCCTGCTTCAGGGCTGGCACTGAGGAACAGGCACACCTCCCAACAGAAGGAAAATATCTAAAGCACTAACCCATCAGTTCGGGGAATCCAGAGTTCTTGAAGTGATACACTGTAAGGCAGGCAGCATACCCCTTTTCCCTTTGAAAAAAAATTCAGGGGGCTGGCGTCCTGGCTCACTTGGTTAATCCTCCGCCTGCAGCGCCGGCATCCCATATGGGTGCTGGGTTCTAGTCCTGGTTGCTCTTCTTCCAGGCCAGCTCTCTGCTGTGGCCCGGGAGTGCAGTGAAGGATGGTCCAAGTGCTTGGGCCCTGCACCCGAGTGGGAGACCAAGAGGAAGCACCTGGCTCCTGGCTTCAGATCAGCCCAGCGCCGGCCATAGCAGCCATTTGGGGGGTAAACCAACGAAAGGAAGACCTTTCTCTCTGTCTCCCTCTCACTGTCTAACTCTGTCAAATAAATGGGGGAAAAAAAGAAAAAAAATTCAAGGACGTTTAAAATACTTTATTTTAAAAATAAAACTAATTCATAAAGTGCAAGAAGAAAGTCCTTCTTTCCTGTGCTCCACGTCCATCGTCGACAAGCTGTTGGAAACAGAGAAGAGGGGGCGGAAATTAGAACTACATTACTGTACTGTGCTGGCAAAGCCACGAATCACAGGGTCTGGTGCCATGCACCAGAAAACCGAGGCTCTGAAGGCTCAGGCTGCACGGGGCCGACGAAAACACGAGGTTCAGGTGCAAGGCTCCTGACAGCCCAGCCACGGCTCTCTGCTCTGCGCTGGCTGGGGCGTGCACACCGTGGAGGTCAAGGTTTATATGGAGCTACCAAGGACGCCATGCAAAGCCGTGACGGGGGCGGCAGGGGGGCGGCAAACACACCTCCCCGATCTGCTCTTTATTTCATTCCCTCCGGTCAGGCTGCACAGACACACACCGCAGGTGCTAAGGCATTCGCGTTAAGCGCCGCGAGGGGGAAGATCCTCGGGAAAACAAAACTCCCTCTTCCTGGCGTCTGCGAGGTGTCCCGGGGCTGCCCCAAGACGCCTGCCCGACCCGGAAGCCTCCCAGTCGCGCCCCTGCAGAACTTGCTCACCGACACCGCGGGACGAGCCCGGCCGGGCAGGCGGGGACAGGGGCGAGCCTGGCTCAGGCTCCAGCCCGCGGCCGCGCGGGGTCTCAGGCCAGGTCCAGCTTCTTCTGCATCACCGCCAGCTTGTCCTGCAGCCTCCGCTTCCGCCAGTCCAGGTAGCGCCTCCGCAGCCGGTTCGCCTGCCAGCCCACGAGCACTCCGGAGGCGAAAGCCACCAGCACCGACACGCGCAGCGTGCGCTCGGACACGTCCGCCATCGCGCCCGCCCGGGGAGCGGCGCGGCCTACGGCGCGGCGGCGGGGTCAGACGGCGCCGCGCGCTGGCGGGCGGGTCCCGGGAGGCGGCGCGGGGCGGTGGGGCTGGGCGGGGCTGGGCGGGGCTGGGCGGGGCTGGGCGGGGCTGGGCGGGGCTGGGCGGGGCTGGGCGGGGCTGGGCGGGGCGCGCCCGCCGCCCCCGCGGTGTGCGTTGTTGGACCGCAGTCAGATATGTCCCGGCGTAATTAGCCGACATGCGGCAGAATACAACTTTAAATGTTCTGATAACTTTTTTTTTTTAAGTAAACAAATAGAAACAGATGAGATTCTTTTGGATACTGTATTTTGCTTATCCCACTATATAGCCAGGGTGTTATTTCAGCGTGGAATAAGTTTACAATGATTAACGAGGCTTTTTTTTTTTCCACACAAAGTCTTTGAAGTTTGCTACGTATTTTTACAGTCAGAAGCCCAGCTCATCTCAACTTGAATCCAGTAGTTACTTGATCCATATCTTGATTTCATAAAATTTACCCTTGTAAAAAGTACATGCATATGCCACGTTGTTCTAAACAAACATCAGAAACTTTCCGGTAATTGAGTTGCATATCAACTATCACATTTAAATTCATTAAAGTTTATTTTTAATGAAAAGTCTGATTCTTCAGTCATACCAGCCACGCGTGGGACTGGTGGTTACCATATTATACAGCACAGCAACAATGCAGAAGGAACCCAGGGAAGAATTGGTCCAGGAAGGGGAACACCACATTTCTAATAAGTAACATCATTGTCACACACACACACACACACAGATTCCCACCTCTTGGTACTCAGGTCTTTGTGTCATCCCCTTCCCTTGAGTGGGGCTGGGACCCGTGTTAAGATGTTCCCAACATTCCTGTGGTTACAGTGTCTCAACTTGTGAAGGTTCAACTTAGCATTTTTTTTTTTTTAAGATTTTTATTTATTTGAAAGGCAGAGTTACAGAAGAGGTAGAGATATGGCAATAGAGAACTTCCATCTGCTGGTGCACTCCCCAAATGGCCGCAGTGGTCAGAGTTGGGCCAGGCTGGAGCCAGGAGCTTCATCGGGTCTCCCACATGGTTGCAGGGGCCCAAGGACTTGGGCCATCCTCTGCTGCTTTCCCAGGTGCATTAGCAGGGAGCTGGATGGGAAGTGGAGCAGCCAGGACTGGAACCATAGGGGATGCCAGCACCCAGGTGGCAGCTTAACCTGTTATGCCACAACGCCAGCCCAACTTAGTGGTTCTTTGACTATATGATGATGTAAAAGTCATACATGGGGGCCTGCACTGTGGCGTAGCAGGTAAAGCTGCTGCCTGCAGTGCTGACATCCCATATGAGCACCGGTTGGAGTCCTGGCTGCTCCACTTCCCATCCAGCTCTCTGCTATGGCCTGGGAAAGCAGTAGAAGATGGCCCAAGTCCTTGGGTCCCCTACATCTATGTTGGAGACCTGGAGGAAGCTCCTGGCTTGGGCCTGGCCCTACCCCAGCTGTTGTGGCTCTTTGGGGAGTGAACCAGCAGATGGAAGATATCTTTCTCTCTGTCTCTCCTTCTCTCTGTACAACTCTGCCTTTCATATAAATAAATAAATCTTTGAGAAAAAATTCACTTAGCAAAGGACTGTAAATGGTCTCTAGGAATAGCACAGTGCCTCCGTCTACAACAAACAGCTGGAACCATCAGTCCCACAACCATATGTAAGTGAACTCTGCTGGCGACCTGAATGAGCCTGGAAGCAGATTTTCCCCCTTTCCAGCCTCCACCACGTGAGAACACAGCCTGGCACTTGGATTGTAGCCATGTGAAGCTCTAACAGGTGACCCAATTAAATTGTGCCTGGACCCTGACCCATGGAAGGTATAAAATAAAGAATATGTTTGTTTGGTTTTCTAAAGATTTATTTAAAAGTCAGAACCACATAGAAGGAGAGAGAGAGAGAGAGAGAGAGAGAGAGAGAGAGAGAGTCAGTCTTCCATTGCTGGTTCACTTCCCAGATGGCTGCAACAGGAGAATGTTGAGGTCAAATTAGGAGCCTATAAGCCAGCTGGCGACTGCCCTCTCATGGAGCAAGTTTGGAGAGGACAGCCCTGAGTTGCAGTGCTGGGCAGTTTTAAAGGCAAAACCTACTTTTATTGGACATTTGCTTTTGGGTGTGGGCTGTGCAGGCAGAAAGTAGGCATACAGAAGCTAGAAGCGGTTAGCCAATCAGCCAGGTATTTTTTTGTAACCTTATTGAAAAATGTAATGATTCAGTTATTCAATTGTTCCCGGATGGGGTCAAGCATGGCATCACTGACCTTGGTACCACCTGTGCTATCCCGTGTCTGCAGCCGAGAGGAGACAGGAGAAACCACAGTCTAGTGGCCTTGGCTATTATCAAGCAATCAGAGGTACAGAAGCTAGAAATGGGCCAGTTACAAACTAGCATTTAATTTTATGAAGAACAGGCCTTGTTTTAAAACAACCAAACAAAATAACCTATTGTCTGTAAGCATCCAGGTGTGCTATACTTTGTAGACAAGTTAGACTTTTGTCACTTGTCAAGGAGCCAGGAGGTTTCTTCTGGGTCTCCCACATGGATGCAGGGGCCCAAACACTTGAGCCATCTTTTGCAGCTTTCCCAGGCACATTAGTTGGGAGGTGGATCAGAAGTGGAGCAGCCGGGACCCAAACCAGCATCCTTATGGGAAGCCGGCTTCACAGGAAGCAGCTGTGCTTGCTACACCACAACACCAGTCCCGTGTGTGTTTTAAATCACTAAGTTTGTAGCAATGTGTTAAGTTCTCCCTCCTGGTTGCCACCCAGCACACTGGATGCTTCTGACACCACGTGTGTGTGTGTGTGTGTGTGTGTGGCAGGGCAGCGCACTGCAGCAGACTCGCTAGATGTTCTGGGATTCAATTCAGTTCAGACACTGACCAACTGGCTATAAAGCAAGAGTTCCACAAGCCCTGATGCCCCCTGACCCCCACTCCTTTGGATTAGATTAAGTCCCCAGAGAAGCTCACAGAATTTAAGGAAACACTTTACTTCTGTGTACTTATTTATTAATACAAAGGCTGTTACAAACCACATAGATGAGCAGCCAAGATGGAAGATATGGTAGGGAAAGACATGTGGAAAGGACTTTTTTAATATAAGATTTTATTTATTTATTTGAGATGGGGAGTTACAGAGAGAGGGAGAGACAGAGAGTGAAGTCTTCCATCTGCTGGTTCACTCCGTAGGTGGCTGCAAGGGCTGGAGCTAAGCCAATGGGAAGCCAGGAGCTTCTTCCGGGTCTTCCACGCAGGCGCAGAGAGGCCCGAGCACTTGAGCCATCTTCCTCTGCTTTCCCAGGCTGTAAGCAGAGAACTGGATCTGAAGAGGAGCAGCTGGACACGAACCGGTGCCCATATGGGATGCCGGCGCCACAGGCAGAGCTTTAGCTCACTGCATCACAGTGCTGGCCCCACAAAGGACTTTCATACTTGAGGTAAAATGTGTCTTAGCAGGAATATGACAAAGAGTGTTGGGCCCGGTGTGAATTAACA
Source organism: Lepus europaeus (assembly GCF_033115175.1). NCBI lineage: Eukaryota > Metazoa > Chordata > Mammalia > Lagomorpha > Leporidae > Lepus > Lepus europaeus. The sequence continues at coordinate 85,589,272 of NC_084839.1, read as the reverse complement.
TCTGCCCGCTGCTGGTAGGCACTGAGCGTGGAAAGGCGAGTGCCGCACCTGGATGCCCTCAGAAACTTAGTGCCCAGGGAGGGAGACGGACACAGGTAGAGGCTACACCCAGGCTGGTCAGAGCTAGTACATAGCTCAGTCTTTAGGGGCGGAGGGGACCCCCAGAAATATCCTCTCTCTCATGCTCTGTTCAGTTTTCAGCCTAGCCTGTTCATTCTGTTTCCAAAACATGGCCAGAGTGAAGCCACTTATTATTATTATTATTATTATTATTATTATTATTATTTTTGACAGGCAGAGTGGACAGTAGAGGGAGACAGAGAGAAAGGTTTCCTTTTTGCCGTTGGTTCACCCTCCAATGGCCGCCGCGGTAGGCGCGCTGTGGCCGGCGCACCGCGCTGTTCCGATGGCAGGAGCCAGGTGCTTCTCCTGGTCTCCCATGGGGTGCAGGGCCCAAGCACTTGGGCCATCCTCCACTGCACTCCCTGGCCACAGCAGAGAGCTGGCCTGGAAGAGGGGCAACCGGGACAGAATCCGGTGCCCCAACCGGGACTAGAACCCGGTGTGCCGGCGCCGCAGGTGGAAGATTAGCCTAGTGAGCCGCGGCGCCGGCCAGAGTGAAGCCGCTTCTTACCATCCTGCTGGTACTCCCGGGTCCAAGCAGCCGTCACCTCCTATCCACATTACTGCAGTAGCGTCTGCCAGGTCTGAACCTCTATGACTGCCCACACACGGTCTCTTCTTCACACAGAAGACAGAGTGAGGGGGTCTTTGCAATCAGAGTCTGCTCTGCTCAGGGGAGCAGAGCAGTGGCCAAAGCCCCCTCAGCAGCCCGGGGCGCTCTGCGGAGCCATCACCCCCACCGCTCCCCTCCCACCAGCTTGTCCACTGTGTCTGGAGCTCGCCTGGCCTGGTGCGGCCTGAGGACACCTGCACATGTGGGCCTCTGGCTGGCATCCTCTTCCCCCGGAACATGCATGGCTAACTTAACTCACCTCCCTCCAGTTTTGTTAGCTCTCTCAAAGTTTATAAACCCAGCCAGTCCCTCCCACCCCCAACTCTTGGGCACTTCTGCTCACCATGATCCTCTTCTTCTGTTTCTATATCTGTTTTTAATTTGAAAGGCAAAGAGAGAGAGAGAGAGAGAGAGAGAGAGAGGGAAATAGAGTTTCTACCCACTGGTTTACCTCTTATATACCCACAATAGCTGGGTCAAAGCCAAGAGCAGGGAATGAAATCCAGGTCTTTGGTGTGGATGGCAGGAACCCAACTTCTTGAACCATCACTGCGGCCGCCTCCAGGGGTCTGCATTGGCAGGAAGTCAGAGCCAGGACTTGAACCCAGGTGCTCGGATATGTGACACCAGCATCTTAACCACTAGGCTGAATACCTGGCCCCGTGTTCCTGTTCTGTTCTCCTCTAGTAATTGCTGTCTTCCCAGCTGTGATGTAATTCACTTACTGATTGCTCTGGTTGTTGACCAGCTTTCCTCCCTGCCAGAATGCAAACTATTTGACTAAAATGATTTTTGTCTCCGTTGTATTCTAGAGAATCCCAAGTACCTAGAACGGAGGCCAGCACATAGCAGATACTTGGTCAGTCTATGGTGTTGACAACAGTGGGAAATGGCCAGGAAAGCTTCTGGGTGGATGGCCGAACAGACTCCCGAGAGATGAACAGGACAGTCCAAGACTGAATGTCTCTCTAATCGCAGTTTTCCTATTTGTGAAATGAGTTTGGTCTGATTCCATTTTAAAGGCCATTTTTGGCAGCCTGAGGCTGTATACTTAGGCCACTGGTGTTAGTGCAAATTTGAACCTCACTTGAAATTCTAGCCCCGTCCCTAAAATATCTTTGAACTAAAAATAAGCTGGGTCATCTACACGGAAGCCTTGTGTATGGGAACTGCGTAGGCACACGGGGCAGGCAGAGACCACAGAGACACCCTCCTGCTAGGGAGGAAACCCTGGCCAGTGGGGAGAGGAGAGCTGCCAGGGCAGGGGCGGGGGTCTGGAACTTTTAAATCCCTCTCTAAGAACCAGTGTCCCTACCTTGAAACTTTGTGTTTTTCTGCTGGGTGAACTGCTTCAATGGGATGTGTTTAGTGGACTTGATAAGGACAAATTTGAGGTGAGGGTTAAAGTTGGATGAAGATAGTCGTGTAATGAGTTCATTGACTGCCTCAGCATCCCCCGATTGTTGCCCTGAGCGCCACTGTGGAGTTTTTGTTTGAAGTGATTGCTGAAGGAAAACATGTCACCAAGGACAGTCTTAGACTTTCCCTGGTTGTAGGTAATTTCACTGAAAGTATATTGCTGAAAATGACTTCCTAAGCAACAGAGCAGGCACTTTGGACCCTAGAGCTCCCACGAAGGGTGCAGCTCTGCCTTGATTAAAAGAGCATTCACCACAATAAGTCCTTGGGCTCTGGCCCTGGGGACTGTCACAGGGCCTGTTCCCCGGAGTTGCATCAGACAGTCCATTGGCCTACCTGCTGGGTCCTTTGTTTCCTGTTCTATTCTCCTGAGCCATTGGAAGTGGACTAGGGAATCCATATGGGGGCCAGGGGCTGTACTCACGTTCTGCACCTCTGCACAGTCCCAGTGGACGCACACTCTGAGGCTGACATGCAGAGGTGGGCAAGCCACGTGAAGTCGATGTGCTTGGTTGTGTAATTACCAAGTGCGAATCATTTCCTCCCAGTGTGAGAGCAAGAGTGCAAGGGGAGCCATGGGGGAAGATCAGGCCTTGAGCTCTCGGTCCTTCCCTTCAGCAGGTGCACTTAACACACTTCTCCCCCCTGGGGCCAGCGCTATGTCGTAGCCGGCAAAGCCACTGCCTGCAGTGCCAGCATCCCATATGTGCTCCTCCTCAGGCCCCTGCACCCACGTGGGAGATCTGGAAGAAGCTCCTGGCTCCTGGCTTTGGATCGGCACAGCTCCGGCTGTTGCAGCCAATTGGGGAGTGAACCAGCAGTTGGAAGACCTCTCTCTCTCTCTCTCTCCTTCTCTTTCTGTGTAACTCCGACTTTCAAATAAATAAATCTTTATAAAAAAAATCACACACACACTTCTCCACTTCTACCATCTGCCTTTCTTTCAGCAATTCTGGAGGCGCACACAATCGCATGTCCTCCTACACCCCTTCCAGGAAGAACTGGAAAAGCCTTGTGAGTAAGACATCAGCCTGACCCCCATAATTCCACAGTAAGTGGTCAGTTATAATTCACTCATTATTCAAACAAGGACTTCCTGGGTGCCTACTCTGTGCTAGGTGTTAGTGTGAGGCATTCTGTGCTGAGCTGATCTCAAGCATCTTATCGTCTAAGAGGGAGAATGACATCCATCATGTTCTCAACCAGATAAACACAGCATTGCAAACTCGGAGGAGTGCTTTGATAGGAAAGTGCTGAGTGTCATGTCTGAGGATACACGGAAGAGCCTGGTGGAAACTGGAAGGAGTGGTCAAGAACTACGCCCACGGACTTTATAGCCAAGACCTCAGGTGAGACACAGGAGCAGGAATGGAGGAGGAGCATTTGTGAATGTGGTGAGGATGCAAAAAAGCTGAATCAGCAAGAATTAGAGGCGTAAGAGTGGAAGAGAGGAAGTGGACAGGGCTTTGCAGGACATGTGTGAAGAGCTTAGGACCTCCTTCACAGTGAAGTAAGCAGCCCTTGTTTTCCTTGAGTATGGTAGTTACATAATCCTATTTGCATACAAATAAAACCAGGCTGGGTTTTGTTAGAGAATAGGCTACAAAGTGCCAAGGATGAAGTAGGAAGGCCAATTATAAAATGGTTCCAGGGGGCTGGCGCTGTGGCGTAGCAGGTAAAGCTGCCACGTGCAGTGCCGGCATCCCATATGGGCTCTGGTTCGAGTCCTAGCTGCTCCACTTCTGATCCAGGCCTCTGCTGTGGCCTGGGAAAGCAGTAGAAAATGACTCAAGTTCTTGGGTCCCTGCACCCACGTGGGAGACCCAGAAGAAGCTCCTGGCTCCTGGCTTCGGATCGGCACAGCTCCGACCATTGTGGCCAATTGGGGAGTGAACCAGCGGATGGAAGACCTCTCTCTCTCTCTCTCTCTCTCTCTCTCTCTCTCTCTCTCTCTCTCTCTCTCCTCCCTCTCCCTCTCCCTCTCCCTCTTCCTCTCCTTCTCTGTCTAACTCTGACTTTCAAATAAATAAATAAATCTTAAAAAGATGAAAAACCTGCTCCAGTAGTTCATATGAGACAATAGCCTCTAACAGGAGACAGGGCAGATTTGAGGGTGGTTGCTTTTTTATTTCAGCACTTTCAAGATGTTCCATTGCTTCTGGCTTGCATAGCTGTGGAAAAGAAGTCCAGTGTAATTCTTATCTGCCTGAGGATACTTTAAAAAAATTCGTGGAAAATGTGTGTTGTGAAAAAAACTATTCATGGATTTCAAATTTTTGCACCTAAAGAAATTTATCTTTCAATCACATTTCCCACAAACTTTTTGAACTATTCTCATGTGTCATATATCTTTCCCTCTCTAATTGTTTTTTATTTATTTATTTTGACAGGCAGAGTGGACAGTGAGAGAGAGAGACAGAGAGAAAGGTCTTCCTTTGCCTTTTGTTCACCCTCCAATGGCCGCCGTGGCCGGCGCCCCACACTGATCGGAAGCCAGGAGCCAAGTGCTTCTCCTGGTCTCCCATGGGGTGCAGGGCCCAAGTACTTGGGCCATCCTCCACTGCCTTCCTGGGCCATAGCAGAGAGCTGGCCTGGAAGAGGGGCAACGGGGACAGAATCCGGTGCCCTGACCGGGACTAGAACCTGGTGTGCCGGCGCCGCAAGGCAGAGGATTAGCCTAGTGAGCTGTGGCGCCAGCCTCTAATTGTTTTTTAAGACTTTAGCAGGTAATGCGCCTGGGAAGGCAGAAACGATGGCTCAAGTACTGAGGTCCCTGCCACCTTCCGTCATCAGCCTGGTCCAGACCCGGCTGCCGTGGCCATATGGGGAGTGAACCCGAGGGTGGAAGGTCTCTCTTTCACTCTCACTCTTGTTGCCCTTCCAATTAAAAAAAAAAAAAAATCTTTTGTTAAAAAAAAAAAAAAAAGACTTTACTAGGTGGTTTGAGCAATTTGGTAATGATATATTTAGATATTTTTTCAAAGTTTATTCTGTTTGTGATTTGTTGAGTTTCTTGGATCCATGTGCTTATCGTTTTCACCAAATTTAAAAAATTTTGGCCATGATTCCTTCAAATATTCCATGCCCCCCATTTTTGTCTGTGACCCCAACTATATGCGTGTCACACTGATGTTTATCTCACAGGTCCTTGAGGCATTATCCTCTTTCTGTTCTGCATCTTTGTTTCCAGTACTGTGCCAGCAAACTCTAAGCATCTCTGCTTCCCAGAACTTCAGTCTCCACCCATCAGCTCAGGGATACCGCCAAGCTCTGTTAGGTTTTTGCCCTCATGCAATAAGACCTAGAAACCCTCTCCAGGCTGCAGACCAGGACAGCCACAGGGCTGCTGTCTTCTGCTTCCTTTCCTTCTGTACTTCCTGTTGCACTGTGTCTGAGATTAGTTGTTTGATTCCTTTGTCCATTTTTAAATTGTTGTTTATAGTAGGGAGCAGTTCATATAGCTGTTAATCTTTCATGGGTGGACAGTTATGCATATTTTGGTATGCTTATTTGATTAATGTCTGGTATTCTGCACCAGGCTATAAGTTCTGCGAGAGTGGGGAACTTTTTTTTTAAGACTTTATTTTTATTTATTTGAAAGACAGAGTTACAGAAAGAGATAGATACAGAGAGAGAGGTCTTCCATCTGCTGGTTCACTCCCCAGATGATCGCAATGGCCAGCGATGCACCAATCTGAAGCCAGGAGCCAGGAGCCTCTTCCGGGTCCCCCAGGGGGACTCAGGGGTTCAAGGACTTGGGCCATCCTCTGCTATCCCAGGCCATAGCAGACAGCTGGATCGGAAGAGGAGCAGCCAGGACTAGAACCGGCACCCATATGGGATGCCAGTGCTACAGGCCAGGGCTTTAATCCACTGAGCCATAGCGACAGTCCCAAGAGAGTAGGGAATATTTTTGTGTCTATTTACCCACAGGTTCACGTTGTGTGTGCTCAGTAAACACTTATAGGTGGGCTGGAGTTGTGGCGTAGCCGTTAAAGGCACATCGGGTTAAAGCTCCAGCCTGCAGTGCCGGCATCCCATATGGGCACCAGTTCGAGTCCCAGCTGCTTCTCTTCCAATCCAGTTCCCTGGATTGCAGCAGAAGGTGGCCCAAGTGTTTGGGCTCCTGCTACCCATGTGGAAGACCGGGAGGAGCTCCTTGCTTGCTCCTGGCTTTGGCTTATCCCAGCCTTGGCTGTTGCAACTATCTGGGCAGTAGGCCAGCAGATGGAAGATCTCTCTCTCTCACTGTGTCTCTTCCTCTCTCTGAGAAATGGTGATTTTTCAGATTAATAGATAAATCTTTAAAAAAATGCGTACAGGATGAAAAAATCATTTTCTTTAAGATTTTTTTAGATTTTATGTATTTATTTATTTATTTGAGAAGTAGAGTTACAGACAGAGAGAGGGAAAGATGGAGAGAAATGTCTTCCATTTGCTAGTTCACTCCCCAAATGGCCACAATGGCTGGAGTTGGCTTGATCTGAAGCCAAGAGCCAAGGAGTTTCTTCTGGGTCTCCCACATGGGTGCAGGGGCCCAAGCACGTGACCCAACTTCCACTGCTTTCTCAGGCCATAGCAGAGAGCTGGATCAAAAGTGGAGCAGCTGGAACATTAACTGGTGCCCATATGGGATGCTGGTGCTGCAGGCAGAGGCTTAGCCCACTATACCACAGCATTGGCCCCTGAAATAATCATTTTTTAGATTAAAATAAGTTATTTAGGATACAAAATTATAAAACATGAGTTTTTTTTTTAAAAAACATATGCCATGAACAACACAGAAAAATAATTTAATATCATAAGTGTGTTGAAGGAAGAGCCAACTTCTTAATATCTGAAGCATAAGAAAAGCTGAATTTTCCACTTTGAGAGAAAAGCAGAGCCCTGTTTCTGAAGCACAGACTCTCTCAACAAGGCCGGGACTTGATCCTGGGTGCACAGTTCAGATATTGGAGGGTTTTTCAAAACTGGAAACACGTAGGGTGGTTTTTTTGCCTTGCTGTTTTTTAACATTTGAAAAATGAAAGCAAGTGACATCATAGAAAGCCGGCTGCTTTCTGAGTCTTGCTCACTGCAAGGAAGCTGCTGTGGCCACCTGGTTTTAGGAAGTGTATCTGATTCATATGAAGCTGCCATGGATTGACGAGGATGGCATGAAAACGGGGTTATGTTGTTGTGTGCTGTCGGAGTCAGATAACAATAATTCCCGTCTCAGAGGATAGGAATGGCCTTTTCTCGGTTCCTTTTTTTTTTTTTTTTTTTTTTAAATTTTTTTGACAGGCAGAGTGGATAGTGAGAGAGAGAGACAGAGAGAAAGGTCTTCCTTTGCCGTTGGTTCATCCTCCAATGGCCGCCGTGGCTGGCACGCTGCGGCCGGCGCACTGCGCTGATCCGATGGCAGGAGCCAGGTGCTTCTCCTGGTCTCCCATGGGGTGCAGGGCCCAAGGACTTGGGCCATCCTCCACTGCCTTCCCGGGCCATAGCAGAGAGCTGGCCTGGAAGAGGGGCAACCGGGACAGAATCCGGTGCCCCAGCCGGGACTAGAACCCGGTTTGCCAGCGCCGCTAGGCAGAGGATTAGCCTAGTGAGCGGCGGCGCCGGCCTCTCGGTTCCCTTTTAAAAGCCTCCAGTTAGAGCTGCAGGAAATGCTGTGGAAATTATCCAGGCCTTTACCACTGTTCTTAAAGATGAGGTTTCATTTCCAGAGATCTGATTTTCAGTTGAATAGCATGCTGAAATCAACGTGCTTTCCTCTTGTTTTGTCTTTGATGGATGAGTATTTGTGACTCTGGATAACAGACACAGAACAGCCTCGAGACAAGTAAGAATAACTTAATATGTTATAAACAGGCCCTTAAAAACCATCACTTGGGATTTCCCAGGCTTGAAGGCGGGTCCCAACAACTTCCTGATCCCTGAGTCTAGCTAGGGTAACTTTTGTAAAGAATTGCAAGATAGGTTTTCAAAATGCTATACCATTTTGCATTCACACTGGCAATCAGATGAATTTAAATTTAAATTGCTCCCTGTCCCTACCACGACTTGGTTGTGCTAGATTTTTTTTTATTTTAAAGGTTTATTTACTTATTTGGAAGGCAGAGTTACAGAGAGGCAGAGGCACAGACAGAGAGGTCTTCCATCCGCTGGTTCACTCCCCAGTTGGCTGCAACGGCTGGAGCTGTGCTGATCTGAAGCCAGGAGCCAAGAGTTTCTTCTGGGTCTCTAATGCGGGTGCAGGGACCCAAAGACTTGGGCCATCTTCTACTGCTTTCCCGGGCCATAGCAGAGAGCTGGATTGGAAGTGGAGCAGCCGGGACTCAAACCAGCGCCCACATGGGATGCTGGCACTGCAGGCGGCAGCTTTTCCCACTATGCCATAGCGCTGGCCCTTGTGCCAGTTTTAAAAACTTTACAATCTTAATACATGCACGGGATAGCTCATTCTGGGCTAAATTTTCGTTTTCCTAATGCTTAGTGTAGTTGAATGTATTTTTTAAAGATTTATTTATATTTATTCGAAAGTCAGAGTTACACAGAGAGAGGAGAGGCAGAGAGAGAGAGAGAGAGAGAGAGAGAGGTCTTCCATCCACTGGTTCACTCCCCAGATGGCTGCAACGGCTGGAGTTGCGCTGATCCGAAGCCAGGAGCCAGGAGTTTCTTCCGGGTCTCCCATGTGGGTGCAGGGGCCCACGCACTTGGGCCATCTTCTACTGCTTTCCCAGGCCACATCAGAGAGCTGGATCGGAAGAGGAGCAGCTGGGACTAGAACTAGCGCCCATATGGGATGCCAGCGCCTCAGGCCAGGGCATTAACCCGCTGAGCCACAGCGCCGGCCCCAGTTGAACGTATTTTAGGTGCTTATTTGTGTCTGTGTGTCTTCTCTGGTGAGGTGTCTGTTAACATATTTTGCCAGCATTTTAACTGGTGTGTTGGTCAGCTTTTCATCACTGTAGCAAGTACCTGAGAGAATGTTCTTATGATGGGAGTAGGTTTATTTTGGCTCCGGTTTTGGAGGTTCAGAGTCCAAGGCTGAGTGGGCCCCACTGGTTCAGCCATCTGATGAGAGCAGAGGATGGCCAATGGTGGGATGTGTGCAGGAAGGATCACACCCTGAGCTGGAAGTTAGGGAAACAGGCAGCATGCGCCTCCTCCTCATCTGTATCTGCTTGGTCTTTCCTTATGAGGCCACTGTGATTCAATGGAGTAAGCTTCCTCCTTAATCCATTACCCATTAACAAAAGACTTTAGGGTCCAAGCCTGCAAACATGGCTTTTGGGAGACACACAAACTAATAGCAAAACCATAGAAATATTTTTTTTTTACTGTGAAGTTGAAAGAGTTTTAAAAATATATTTGTCCTTAACTACTGAGGCTGGGTCAAAGCTGGGAACTAGGAACTCAAACCAGGTCTCCAGCATGGGCAGCAGGAACCCAACTACTTTAGCCCTCACCATTGCCTCCCACGGTTTGCATTAGCAGGAAGCTGCGGTCAGGAGCCAGATCCGGGAATTGAAGCCGGGTATTCTGCTGTGGGACATGAGCATCTTACTGCTAGGCCAAACACCTGTCCCTCAGTGACCATTTTCAGTCTTCTTTCTACTCACCCCATATAGCACCTGAGCTTCCTTCTTTTTTTAAAAGATTTATTTATGTATTTGAAAGGCAGAGTTACAGAGAAAGGAGGAGAGATGGGGAGAAGAGAGAGAGAGAAATCTTCCATCCTCTGGTTCACTCCCCAAATGGCCTCAATGGCCAGGGCTAGGCCAGGCCAAAGCCAGGAGCCAAGTACTTCATCCATGTCTCCCACATGGGTACAGGGGCTCAAGCACTTGTGTCATGCCCCACTGCTCTCTAGGTGCATTAACAGGGAGCTGGATCAGAAGTGGAGCAGCCAGAACTCGAACCGATACCTAAATGAGATGCTGGCATCACAGGAGGCAGCTTTACTCCTTGGGCCACAGCACCACCCCTGAGCTTCCTTCTCTGAATCTATTCACTACCAGGTGATACAAAAAACACTCTTACCTTGTGGCATTGTGGTACAGGGACCCACTGCTCGAAATCTCCGCAGCCCACATCACAGTGCCTGTTGGAGTCTCAGCCACTCCCCTTCCAATCCAGCTCCCTCCTAGTGGGCCTGGAAGCAGCAGGTGATGGCCCAAGGACTTGAATTCCTGCCGCTCCCATGGGCATCCTGGATGGAATTCCTGAACTTCAGCCTGCTTAGGCTCAGCCTATTGTGGCCACTTGGGGAGTGAACCAGAGTGAACCATCTGTCTCTTTTGCTCACTTTCTCTCCCCACCCCACTACTTCCTCTCTGTCACTCTGCCTTCCAAATAAATAGAATAAATAAATCTTGTTTTAAAAAAGTAAAACATTCTCATATCAAGAAATGAATAAACCACAAGTTATTTTAACAGTTGAGCCTGAGAGGAGAAATTCTGAGAATGATTGAAGTAATCAATGAATTTAAAATACGTGTATGTGGGGTGACCATTGTGGCGTAGTGGGTAAAGCCACTGCCTACAGCGCTGGCATCCCACATGGGCATGGTTCAAGTCCCTGCTGCCCTACTTCTGATCCAACTGCCTGCTAATCACCTGGGAAAGCAGCAGAGGATGGCCCAAGTGCTTGGGCCCCTGCACCCACATGGGAGACCCAGAAGAAGCTCCTGGCTCCTGGCTTTGGATCAGCCCAGCCCTGACCATTGCAGCCATTTGGAGAGTGAACCAGTGACTGGAAGATTTGTCTCTATCTCTGCCTCTCTCTCTTTCTCGCTATAAGCTGCCTCTCAAATGAATAAATAAATCTTAAAGAAAAATAATATCTGTATGCCTGTGACTTTATAGAATGCAGAAGGCTACAAACTTGCTTCTAAGGGCACAGTTTAAAAACTTGCCATGGGACCCCAAATCCCATTAAGCTGGGTGGTAAAAATGCCATCTAAGTGTTACACTTAAAGTGATCATATTAAGTGTTAAATTGATCATATAGATAGGATGACGTGTTAAAGGGATCATATAAATAAGATTGAGTGTTTGGTAATAGTAATAGATAGAATTAAAAAGGAGAGAGAGTGTTCCACCACGTGAAGCAGTCCACACAGCAGACTCAGAGAATGACAATTGCTTTATGTAGAACTCTTATCTCAGAATCAGCTCTTAAGGCGCTGTGGTCTGGCTGAAAAGCCCACGGGAGCATTTCAGGCATGGAAAGCCAAAACACTGTGGCAAAAAAAAAAAAAAAAAAAGTCCTACATGAAAGACCTTGGTGGGTGAGACCTCAGTAGAAAGAGGTGGCCATCCAAGAAGGATGTAGCTTTCTCTAAAGGGAGGAGAGAACTTCTACTTTGCTTATTGCCTTGTCTAAATACTGACGGAGTTTGTGGACTCAAAAGGCTTCCATAGCCTTGGCAGCTCATGTCAAGAGCCTTGGGTGATCATTGATGTCATAGATAAGAGTGTCAGTTGTTAAATTAACAACAGGGGTCACTGTGCACTTACTTCCCATGCAGGACTTCTGTCCTCAATGAGTTGTATTATGAGGATTAACTGTAAAACTTGTTCTCAGTGTGTTTGTGTGTGTGTGTGTGCGCAAACTGTTGAAATCTTTACTTAATATAGAGTTGTTCTTTTGTGTATAAAGTTAATTGACAATGAATCTTAATGGAGAATGGGACTGGGAAGGATAAAGGGAGGAGGAGATGGGGTGGGAGTGGGGGTGGGAGAGCGGGTATGGTGGGAAGAATCACTGTATTCCTAAAGTTGTACCTATGAAACTTGTACTCATTAAATAAAAAGTTTCTTTGGAGAAAAAGAAAAGAGAATGCAGAAGGCAAAGTCAATGTCAGTGGGTACATGACTTCCTTGTGACTCAAAGAAAAGGCCAAAGGCCAGCAAGAGTCAGACATCTAGAAGCTTGCTAGAAATGCAGCATGATGCTACCTTCCGCTCCATGACCCCAGACCATGCATATACTACAGTGAGCATCTAAGGGGGCCCAGGCGACTCCTAGGCACAGCAGCATTTAAGGACTGCTTCCTTATGCAGTGGGCAAATCAACTTAGTTCAGGAGCAATACAGAATGAGTAAACATTCCTCCTCATAATAAAAAGGGTTACAGAGTAGGCGTTTGGCCTAGTGGTTAGATGGCTCTTAGGATGCTGTGTTCCACATCAGGGTACCTACGTTTGATCCCTGGCACCAACTCCTGACTCCAGCTTCCTGCTAACACAGACCCTAGGAAGCAGCAGTAAGGCTCCAGTAGTTGAGTCCCTGCCACTCATGTGGGAGACCTGGATTGAGTTCCTGGCTCCTGGTTTCAGCCTTGGCCATTGTGAGCATTTGGGACGTGAACTGGCTAATGGGAACTCCTCTCTCTCTCTCTCTCTCTCTCAAATAATAGGTAAAGTTAGCATGTCTCAAGGAACTTCAGATTATCATGATAGCAAGACTAAAAAAAAGAATTAATTTGTTAGGAAAGAAATTGAATCTTAATCTGGATTAAGAAACATATTTTTAGTACCCTCAAGATAAATGTTTTTATATGTAGCTGCCAAAATAATGAGATCTTATTTAACAGTAATGTGGAAATATTAATAGAGGGATCATTTTAGATACATAATACTTTAGAAAATTTTAAATTGCATTAAGTGTATTAAATTGAAGAAATGTAAAAGAAAAATGTACATTTTAAATTTGCAGAATTGAATATAACTAAAAGACTGGGAGTTGTTTCTGTTGGTTTGGTTTAAACCAAACTCTGTTTCCTAGGATTGCTGTCACAAATGACACAAACTGGTGGCTGACAGTGGCGGAATGTGTTCTCTCAACTTCCGGAGGCCAGAAGGCTGAGCTCAGGGAGTTGGTGGGGCTGCCCTCCCCCAGAAGACCGCAGGGAGTTGCCTCTCAGCTCTTCCAGCTTCCTGTGCTCCAGCTGGTTCCTGGCTGGTGGCCACATCACTACAGGCTCTGCTTCCATCTGCACATGGCCTTCTCTGTGTCTGTGGCTTCTCTTTTGTCTCTTGTAGGTCACTTGCCATTGGATTTAGGGACCTCCCAGGTAATCCAGGATGATCTAATCTCAAGATCCTTAACTCAATTCTATTTTTACTGTATTTTAAAGACTTAATTTATTTATTTGAAATGTAGTGTTACAAGCAGAGAGAATGAGGGAGGGAGGCAGGGGGAAGAGAAAAAGAGAGAGAGAGAGAGAATCTTCCATTGGCTGGTTCACTTCCCAAATGGCCACAAACAGGGCTGGGCCAGGCTGCAACTAGGAGCTTCATCCTGGTCTTCCTCGTGGGTGACAGGGGCCCAAGTACCTAGAACATCCTCAGCTCTTTCCCCAAAGCATTGGCAGGGAGCTGGATCAGAAGTGGAGCCGCAGGGACTCTAACTGACACCCATATGGAATGCAGTGTCACAGGCGGCAGCACAACCTGCCAGCCCCTCAGTTCATTTTTTAAAAGATGTATTTATTTACTTGAAAAACAGAATGACAGAGAGACAGAAGGAGAGAGAGAATGATCTTCTGTTTGCTGGGTCACTCCTCAAACAGTTGCAATTGCCAAGGCTGGACCAGGCCAAAGCCAGGAACCTGGAATTCCATCCGGGTCTCCATGTGGGTGGCAGGGATCCATCCTCTGCTGCTTCCCCAGGCACATTAGCGGGGAGCTGGATAGGAAATAGAGCAGCAGGACTCTCTGAAGGATGTTGTTGGCGGTGGCTTAACCTGCTGCACCACAGTGCTAGCCCCCAGTTACATTTGCAAAGACACTTATTCTAAATAAAGTCATATTCCGAGATTTTTGGGGGACTGTTTTTCAATCTACCACCCAAACTGAAAATAAGTTTTCCTGAGACTTTTACCATTTAATGCAAATGTTTTAGCCTTCCTCCCCAGCTTCACTCTTTTTTTTTTTTTTTTTTTTGACAGGTAGAGTTATAGACTGAGAGAGAGAGAGACAGAGAGAAAGGTCTTCCTTCTGTTCACTCCCCAAATGGCCGCTATGGCTGGCGCATTGTGCCGATCTGAAGCCAGGAGCCAGGTGCTTCCTCCCGGTCTCCCATGAGGGTGCAGGGCCCAAGCACTTGGGCCATCCTCCACTGCCTTCCCGGGCCACAGCAGAGAGCTGGACTGGAAGAGGAGCAACCAGAACTAGAACCCGGCGCCCATATGGGATACCAGCACCGCAGGCGGAGGATTAGCCAAGTGAGCCACAGTGCTGGCCCCAAGCTTCACTCTTATCCATAGGGCCAGCACAGGGCATGTTTTCTAACATTCTTGCAACAAGAACCATTCTTTACTGTGGCTAAACTTTAGTTTCTGGATGCAGTTTGGTAGCACAGGATTTAAACATTGTTGTTCATCTTGGTTTCCTAGAAGCCTCTGTGTCATCCTTCCTTGCTTGCCTCTTTCTCTCTCTCTCTCTCTCTCACCCATATTCTGCCCATTCCTTATGCTTGAACATTTTTCTAGTCTTATATCTTCTCACTTTACATACCTCCCTAGAATATTCCATTCTTTTTTTTTTTTTTGGACAGGCAGAGTTAGACAGTGAGAGAGAGAGAGAGAGAGAGAAAGAGAGAGAGAAAGGTCTTCCTTCCATTGGTTTACACCCCAAATGGTTGCCGTGGCTGGCGCACAGCGCCAATCCGAAGCCAGGAGCCAGGTGCTTCCTCCTGGTCTCCCAGGCAGGTGCAGGGCCCAAGGACCCGGGCCGTCCTCCACTGCCTTCCCAGGCCACAGCAGAGAGCTGGACTGGAAGAGGAGCAACCGGGACAGAATCCGGCGCCCCGACCAGGACTAGAACCCGGTGTGCCGGCGCCGCAAAGCAGAGGATTAGCCTAGTGAGCCGCGGCGCCGGCCCATTCTTTTCTTCAAACCTACATTTCTGCAACTTCTGTTCTAAGTATGAGGCCGGATATCCAACTGCCTACTGGATGTCCCTAGGCACTGAAAATTGAACATGTCCAAAATGTGTCCCCTGTGTGCTCCACCTGTATCGGCCAGGGAGGCTGACCTCTGTGGTCACATCAGTGGGCTGCTTTGCCCTCTGGCTTCTGGCTGGCTGGTTCTATCCAGAGAGAGCCCCTTCAGGATGGGGGTGAGGAGGAAGAAGAGTGAATTTAAGGTGATTTCACATATCCCAGGTGTGGCCCCGTTGCAAGGCAACACTGACTGTGTTCTTGAATCGAAAGTTACCACTCTTTTGAAGCAATCATATCTACTTTAGAAGGGGTCCAGTGACTGCTCTTCCACCCTCACCATCCCTGTGGACCTCGAGGTGTAACAGCACCGCTGTGTCTAGTTCTTGGATGCTGCAGTGAATTTGTGCTTCCTGGTTTCAGTAGGACTTATGGGCCCCTGGCTGTTCAGGGCCAAGGAGCCACCTGTCTGACACAACAAGAAGAGTGGTTATCTGAGTATTTTGATTAACACACACCTTTGTGTGGCTAATGGACCTATAAATGCCTTGTTTTCCATTCGCAGCAGAAGAGAAAAGTCGTTGGTATCCATGTGTCAGGGACAGTGGCATAGCTTCACTGTCATGCCCCATGACCTTGCCACTTCCCAGGCATAATGGAGTCCTGAAGAATTTCGACGATCTTGGATCCTACAAAGCAATACACAGTCCATTCATGACAATTGACTTCTAAGCTGGAAAGTAGCACATGCTGTAGATGCCAAGATGGTAACATTTCAGAAAGCTCAGAGGCTGCTGCACAAGGAGTTTCCGAGTCTTGGTATGGGGATATGTCAGGATAGCCCTTCCTTTTTTTTTTTTCTTTAAATATTTATTTATTTGAAAGTCAGAATAACAGAGAGAAAGGGAGAGACAGAGATCTTCCATCTGCTGGTTCACTCCCTCAATGGCCACAACAGTCAGAGCTGAGCTGAGTCTCCCAAATGGATGCAGGGGCCCAAGCACTTAAACCATCTTCTGCTGCTTTCCCAGGTGCATTTGCAGAGAGCTGGATCAGAAGTGGAGCAACCGGGACTTGAACCAGCACCCATATGGGATGCCAGCATTGCAGGCAGCAGCTTAACCTGCTACACCACAGCGCCAGCACCCAGGATATCTGTTCTAAAGTGGAAAGTAAGTTGCTGCATCTTACACTGCATTG
This sequence comes from Lepus europaeus, assembly GCF_033115175.1. NCBI lineage: Eukaryota > Metazoa > Chordata > Mammalia > Lagomorpha > Leporidae > Lepus > Lepus europaeus. Next base: position 85,572,984 of record NC_084839.1, on the reverse strand, counting down.
AGTGGTGAGGGTATGGGGGGTGCTGCTCCAATCAGATAACCCATAAGATTGACAGTGAACACTGCAAGCTGCCCTGCCACTTGGGCTGCATCACCAAGCCCATGCAGTGGTAGTGGGAGTATTGACAGCACTGAATAGGAGAATTACAGGGACGACTTCCCTGCCCTCCTCTGTTGCAACCCTTCTCCCTGAGTAGAGCAATTCCTGCCTGGCTTTTTAGCCCTGGTAGAAGCTGAACACCTGATCCTTGGATATCAAGGAGTCTGCAACTTGACTTGGCTTCTATGAAATGAGTACGCTCTGTTGGTGGTAATTGGAGCCATGTAACTGCACTCTGTTTTGAAGTTAGAATATGAAGTGGGAGACTGTTTGAAGGCACAAATGAATTGCATGCATGCCTGGCTCTCACTCACCTGGAACCTGTTTCTTCTTCCTTGCTGCTCCCCTCTCCCCCCCTCCCTACACCTCAATTTTATGTACTTAGGAGGATTTAAGGGAGTCTCTGGAACTGGTTAAATGAGAAGCCACAGGTTTGGTTCATGGGTGGCTCTGCATGGAATGCCCACTAGAGGATACATAGAGGAGGCTCCCAACGACCCAGATAAACAAGATGAGCTGTCCTGTGGATGTCAGACATTGATTTCCTGAACAGGTGCTTGCTCAGGAGGTGCATGTGCAAAGCGGCCTAGTGGACAGGGATGCAAGCCATGCATCGACTTACAACAAGGTCTTTCCCTCAGCAAGGCTGATGTGGCTCCCATGACTGCTGAGAGCCAATAGCGGCCCTGGCACCATCCTGCTTCTGGGAGAAGGGTGGCGAACTGACCACCTAGTGGAATGTTGATTGCATTGAACCCTTGCTCTCCTTAAGGAATCAGCATGTGTCCTTACAGGGATAAACACTCCCTCTGGGTGTATATTTCTCTACCCTGCATCATCACTCACAATCTTTTTTTTTTTTAAAGATTTATTTATTTATTTATTTATTTATTTATTTATTTATTTGAAAGGCAGAGTTAGAGAGAGAGAGAGAGAGAAAAACTTTCCATCTGCTGTTTCACTCCCCAAATGGCGGTAATAGCAGGGGCTAGGCAAGACCGAAGCCAGGAGCCTGGAATGCAGTCCAGGTCTCCCACTGGGTGGCAGGGGCTCAGGTATTTGGGCCATCTTCTGCTGCTTTCTCAGGTGCATGATCAGGGAGCTGGATCAGAAGTGGAGCAGCTGGGACTTGAACTGGTGCCCATGTGGGATGCTGGAATTACATGTGGTGGCTTCATTTGCTAGGCCACAATGCTGGCCTCCACATCTTACAAAACACCTTATCCATAGCTGCATGATAGGGAGGTAATTCACCTTTTTGGCAATGGATGTTTGGAAGTGGGGGCTTAAACCCATAGAATCTACTGGTTTTGCCAGAGAAGTTCCTGGCTTGGTAGAACAATGAATTAACTTAGTAAAAACTCTGGCTTGGTAGAACAATGATTAACTTAGTAAAAGCTCTGGCACAGGGCCAACTGGGAGACTGTGCGTTTAGGTGGTGCCTTACAGGATATGGTATACCGTAAACCACCAATCATTCAGCATGTGTTGCCAATTCCCACATTATAGATGCATGTGAGTGTAGGGTGGTGGGAAGAGTGGCCCTTATCACTAATCTGCATGATAACTCATTCCGATAATTTGTGCTTTCTGCCTCTGCAGTCTTGGCCTTTGTGGGTGTGGAGATGCTGATCCCAAATCCTGGGTCGCATTGCCATGATTCCAATGAACTGCAAATAGAGGTGAGCCCCGGGCTAGTCTCAGTTCCTTTTGCTTCTGAATCAATGTGCGCAGAAAGGGGCTACTACATTGACTGTGGTAACAGTGACCAGTGGGAAATTCAGGAGGGCAGGGAGGACTATCTCTGGAATCTGGGGATTCACTGAAACATCTCCTTCTTTTTTTAAAAAAAGATTTATTTTATTTATTTGAAAGGCAGAATTACAGGGAGAAAGGGAGAGACAGAGAGAGATCTTCTATCTGCTGGTTCACTCCCCAAATGGCAGCAATGGCCAGAGCTGGGCCAGGCTGAAGCTAGGAGCTTCTTCCAGGTCCCACACATGGATGCAGGGGACCTAGGACTTGGGCCATTGTCTGCTGCTTTTCCCAGGCACATTAGCAGGGAGCTGGGTTGGAAATGAAGTAGCTGAGACCCAAACCGGCGCCCATATAGGATGCCAGTGCTGCAGACCATGGCATAACCAGCTGTGACAGCAGCCCCTGGAACATCTGTTAGTATGTTTCTGTACGTCACTGTAAAAATTATGGAAAATGTCACAGAACTACACATAAGACAGGACTAGCAATTACTATCTATAGGAAAGAATGTTGGATCACTCTACCAACTAAGGAACCTATATAACAGGAAAGGCCGAGGGGAACAAGGAACAGGTGGTGGAAGGTGGCAAATGCTGTTCCTACTTAGATCTCAGGACCAGCTACAGTAGCAAGGTTGTAGCAGTTACACTTATGTTGCTTTCTTATTGCCCCTCTCCCACTAATTTATATGGAGAACACTGCTTGTAGCCAAGTCTGAGTTTCAGGTGGGAGTATGACCATCTCAGACAAACTCCCCTAGACTAGATGGTTTATAGACAATAGAGATTTATTTCTCATAGTTCTGGGGGCTGGCAAGTCCAAGATCAAGGAGCCAGGAGATTCGATACCTGGTGAGGGTCCCCTTTCTTGTCCAAAGGCAATGCCTTCTTGCTCTGTCCTCCTTATATTGTAGAAGGGATGAGGGAGCCTTCTGGGGGTTTCTTTAATAAGGGCACTCAGCCTATTCATGACCTAATCACCTATCCAAGGTCCCATCTTTTATAGCATCACCTGTTGAGTTAAGAGTTCAAAATATGAATTTTGAGGGGCACAAACATTCAAATCATAGCAATGACCAAGCTGACATTACCCCCACAATCTCATACAGTATCTCTTTTCTACCCAGGTTAAAGAAAAGAGTGGATACTGAGAGGGGGAAGGGACATATTGTGTGGGATTAGACTTTCTGGATCTCTGCACCTGCCCGTTTCCCCCAGAGATTGATCTACATGGATCCTACTCCATGGACGGTCTTGTCTTCTGATGTCTACTTGAATTCCACCAGTGGGGAGACACGACCAGGAATGGAGAGGAGAGAGAGTGAGGTTAGGATAATTATTGCCCAATTCCTTGGGTGTGGAGATGCTGATAACAAATGCTGGGTTCTCCAGCTGGCTGTGTCCCTCTCGGGGCTGACTATGGGCATAGTACCAGCACAGTTCAAAGGGGTACCGAACTTGGGATGTAATGTTTTGCAGTTGCCATCTTGAATTCCCGAACAATCTCGTCTTTGAATTTGTATCTTTTTCATTTTTATTTTTATTTATTTATTTATTTATTTGACAGGCAGAGTGGATAGTGAAAGAGAGACAGAGAGAAAGGTCTTCCTTTTTGCCGTTGGTTCACCCTCCAATGGCCGCTGCGGCCAGCGCATCGTGCTGATCCGAAGCCAGGAGCCAGGCGCTTCTCCCGGTCTCCCATGCGGGTGCAGGGCCCAAGCACTTGGGCCATCCTCCACTGCACTCCCGGGCCACAGCAGAGAGCTGGCCTGGAAGAGGGGCAACCGGGATAGAATCCGGTGCCCCAACTGGGACTAGAACCTGGTGTGCCGGCGCCGCAAGGCGGAGGATTAGCCTGTTAAGCCATGGTGCCGGCCTGAATTTGTATCTTGTAAGTGAAGTCCAGCGGGACAATGGAATGGACCTTCACTGCCTGCTCCGTCTGGTGTCCTGTCCCTACCAGATCATCCCCTCTCTCCCCTGTGCAGTGAGTGTTCCCATCTCGTGCCTCAAGTGGGGCATGGCCACCTGCTGGGTTGGGGTCAGGCAGTCACACTCAGGGCGTGTGACAGCCTCTTCTGCCATGAACCGGAAGCACCCCGCCACATTCAGTGGGTGACGGGGATCTCGCCCCATCACAACCCAGGTGCCCAGTGCATCCTAGTATGAAGGGTCCAGTATCCTTGGGGACTTCCTTTTCTCCTACTGTGTTGGGTATGATTTACCTCCACAAAAACTCACGTTGAGACTTGGTCCTCAGATAGTTCATACAAGGATCCAAATTGAAATTGGTTGATTTCCCTTTTAAATACCTTTTGAGCTCTAGGTGTCTCTCCTCCATTCCTCTCTTTTTCCCCCTCCAGTTTATTTGTTGAAGAAATCATGGTGTTTGTCCATATAATTTCCCACAATCTGGATTTTATTAATTGCATTCATTTATTGTCATTTGGGGTATTCTTTGGTTCAACTATGTTCCTTAACACTGATCATTGGATCTAGAGATCAAGTTCTCATTTTTCCTAGAATACATCGTAGGTGGTGGTGTGTTGTTTGGTAGGGAAGCAAAACATTTGTTTTTCTCATCTCAGGGACATGAATATTTATCAATGGCCATTGCCCATATCGAATCCATCAGGGAATATATTTTAATTCTGCATTTAATTTGTATTTATTTTTATTTAATTAATTTAAATTAAATTTTAATTAATTGCAGAATTAAATTATTCATAGTTGGAATACTTCAATAAAGAGAAACTTCCCATTATCCACCACTTGGTTATCCTAGATAAGATTTGATTAAGGAGGGTGGGATTGATGCTTGAATCTTCTCCTTTGTTTACCAAATAACAAAAAGATTTCCTACCATTTTCCGAGTGTATTTTTGCATCATTGGAAACTCACGGGGAGGCAGAGCAAGATGATGCTGGTTGAGATCCTCTGAGGATTGTCCCCCTACTGAGATGCAGTGGGGACAGCTGTTCACGCACAGTAGTCGATCTGCAGGAGCTGGGGAGGCTGGGGAGCAGATCATGCCTGGTTTTACTGTGATGACGGGAGAAGGCAGGACGGAGAGTTGCCTGTACTGAGTCTCCCCCAACTCTGTGCAGTGCACCTCCTGTGTAGGGAAGGTGAGGCCTTCACGCCAGGCCCAGTACCAGACCTGTCATGATGGAATCCAGTGCTGGGCAGAGCCCTACAGCCACTGTCCCTGGGCCGGTGCCCGCAGACTGAGCCTCTGGAATGTGTTGGCCAGGCAGCCAGGGGACTCCACCACCCCTCCCACAGCCTGGGACAGTACAGCATGGAGGAGCACTCCACCTGCTGGAGAATGAGGCAGGAAAGTGAGCACAGCACTGCACATCGCAGGGCACAGAGATACACAGTGGCCCCATAAAGAAGGGGCCTGCAGGTCTTTGACCCAGGGGTTAAGGCACACTTGGGATGCCTGCATCCCATATCCAAGCACCTGGTCAAGCCCGAGTTCCTCTGCTTCCTGTCGGCTTCCTGCCAATGTGCACCCTGAGTGTTCAAGCACTTGTGTCCCTGCCACCGCTTCAGAGACTTGGATTGAGTTCTGGGCTTCTGGCTTCAGCCTGGCCTACCCCTGGTTGTTGCACACATTTGGGGAGTAAACTAGCAGGTGGAAGATCTCTTTCCATCTGTCTTTCTGTCTCCCTGCCTGTCAAATAAAAGGGAAATACATTTTTAAAAATTAAAAGGGGTATGAAGGACACAGCTTCTGCCATTCCATCTCTTGAAATCAGCTCTACACCAATAGAGCCTTCTCTTGGTGGGGAAGAGGTGAGCAGGGGACCCCTGGAAGTCTCTACTTGTGCCACAGTCACCTGGAGCATTTGTCACTGGGGACCCCTGTGGCCCCTGTGGGTCCTTGTGGGACCCCAGGTTGTTCCACCACCTCGTTGCCTTGAAGGGAGAACCTGATCCACATGTGGTCTCCTCTACCCAGGCTCTTGCTGCATAGAACCATCTTGAGATTATGTCTACTCAGGGTCTTGTGAACCACAGGGGAGGCTGATCCCGACCTAGTCCTGTGAACCAGCCAGGTGGCTCTGTCCACTTTCCCACAACTCTGTGAAGAAACTGGGCAGAGACCCCCAGTGAGCAGTCATGTGGCCCTTCTCACCCTCCTGTGATCTCAGGAATCAGCAGGGCAGCCTTTCCTAAGTGGCTTGGCCCACAGGGGCCCAGGGGAGCAGCTGGGCAGCCCTATCCACTCTCCTGGGGCCCCAGAAACAGTTGAGCCGCTCTTTCTCAGAAGCCCAGTCCGCTGAGATCCTGAGAAACAAATGCTGCACCTCACACACCCTCAGCCCTGGGAAGCAGTTGGGCAAATCTGCTGGAGCAAGTTAAGTTTCCAGAAAAATTGTGAAATTATCCGTGAGGCCCTTGAATGGTGAGGATGACCCACCTGGGAACACTGGTACAGACCTGCCCCTGTATATAGCCCTCAGATGCTACAGGCACCCCACTCCGCTACCAGGCGTGCTGGGCCACATCCACCTAGTCTCATGGCGTTACTCTGCTGTCCTTCGACCTCCAAAACTAACAGGCATCCCACACTTACAGCAGGGTATGACTTCCAGTGAACCCACCCTGCCTGAGGGAGCTGCACCCCAACCGGTGGTGTAGTCCAAGAACGCTTGCATCCAAGGCCACTGGGACACCTGCAGACATCACCACTAACAGCTGAAGAAGCTACACAGACATTACACTAAAGCACCAACCTGGAACCAAAGCCAGTGCAGTGTACCCAGCCGATACTCTAAGACACTCTAAGCCCAGCAGATAGGCTTGTACTGCGAAAGCCACCTTACAAAATCGCTAGAAGTAACTGACCTACTAGACACACACAAGCCAACGTAGGGAACAAGAGAAACATGAAAAAACAAGGTAACACCATGGCTCCAAAGGAAAACAATAACTCTAACAACAGAGAGAAAGAAAAGGACATCAGTGACTTGCCTGGGAAAGAATTTGAAATAATTATTTAAAGAAACTTAAAAAGGTACAACATAATACAGAGACAATTCAATGAAATTAGATAATTTATAATATGAATGAGAAATTCAGCAGAAAGAATCAATCGAAAATCTTGGAGCTAAAGAACTCAATAAATGAAAATAAGAATACAGCTGAGAATCTCAAAGCAGGGCTGAGAATGCAGAAGAATGAGCTGGAAGACAAGTCTTGAAATAATGTGGTTAGGAAACGAATGATGTAATGAATGAATGAATAATCAAGCAAAAATATAAAAGCCAAAGAAAAAGAAAACAAATGAAGAAGAAGCCTTCGCCTTTAAGCAGGCAAACATTCGCATTATGGGCATTCCGCAAGAAGAGAAGGGAAAATACACAGAAGGCCAGTTCAGTGACACAATTGCTAGAAACTTTCCAAGTCTTCAGAAAAACGTGAGCATCCACTCCAGTAGGCCACAAGGATCCCTAGCCTATTTTATCAAGAAAGACCCTCTGCAAGACATATTATAGTCAAACATACAAGACAAAGAGAATTCTTTTTTTTATTTTTATTTTTTGACAGGCAGAGTGGATAGTGAGAGAGAGACAGAGAGAAAGGTCTTCCTTTTTGCCGTTGGTTCACCCTCCAATGGCCGCTGTGGCCGGCGCATCACGCTGATCCGAAGCCAGGAGCCAGGTGCTTCTCCTGGTCTCCCATGCAGGTGCAGGGCCCAAGCACTTGGGCCATCCTCCACTGCCTTCCCGGGCCACAGCAGAGAGCTGGCCTGGAAGAGGGGCAACCGGGATAGAATCCGGTGCCCCAACCGGGACTAGAACCCGGTGTGCCGGCACCGCAAGGTGGAGGATTAGCCTGTTAAGCCACGGCGCCGGCCAAGACAAAGAGAATTCTAAAAACCACAAGAAGGGCCAGTGCTGTGGTGTAGTGGGTAAGGCCTCTTTCTGCAGTGCCAGCACCCCACATGGGCGCCTGTTTGAGTCCCGGCTGCTTCCAGCTCTCTGCTATGGCCTGGGAAATCAGTGGAGGAGGCCCAAGTCCTTGGGTCCCTGCACCTGTGTGGGAGACCCAGAAGAAGCTCCTGGCTCCTGGCTTAGGACTGGCCCAGCCCTGGCTGTTGCGGCCATTTGGAGAGTGACCCAGCGGATGGAAGATGTCTCTCTCTCTCTCTCTCTCTCTCTCTCTCCCCTTCTCTCCCCTCTCCCCCTTCCCCCCTCTTCCTCTTCCTCTCCCTTCCTTCTGCCTTCTACCTCTTTGTAACTCTGCCTTTCAAATACACTTTATATATGTATATATATATATATATATATATATATACATACACACATATATAAAACGTCTATATATATAGACGCAAGAAAAAAGTGTCAGGTCACGTACAAGGAAGTCCACAGTAGACGAATGGCAGACTCCTCAGCTGCAGTCTCACTGTGCAGAAGACATTGGGATAAAATATTTCAAGTTCTAAAAGAAATACAAAGCCATTCAAGAATATCAACACCAACAAAGCTATGTTTCAGAAATAAGGGAGGGGAAAAAAAAGATTTTCCATAACAAGAAGAAACTAAAGGAATTCAGCACCACCAGACTGGCCCTTCTAGAAATACTTAAGGGAGTCCAACATTAGAAGCAAGAGGGTGATAGTTCTTGTCATGAAAATGTGCAAAAGTACAAATATCAACAGTGCTGGCCGGCACCGCCGTAGCTCACTAGGCTAATCCTCCGCCTGTGGCGCCGGCACACCACGTTCTAGTCCCGGTCAGGGCGCCAGATTCTGTCCCGGTTGCCCCTCTTCCAGCCAGCTCTCTGCTATGGCCCCGGGAAGGCAGTGGAGGATGGCCCAAGTCCTTGGGCCCTGCACCCCATGGGAGACCAGGAGAAGCACCTGGCTCCTGGCTTCGGATCAGCGTGATGTGCCGGCCGCAGCGGCCATTGGAGGGTGAACAAAAGAACAAAAGGCAAAGGAAGACCTTTCTCTCTGTCTCTCTCTCTCACTGTCCACTCTGCCTGTCAAAAAAACAAACAAACAAAAAAAACAGTGCTGCAGATACACGGAAGAGAAAAAGAGAGATCTAGTGACATATTTTATTGTTTCTTTTTTCTGGATTTTACTTGTTGTTTATTTAGTTAAGCATTTTTCAGTATATTAATTAGAAATATGATTGTAACTTTTTCCTTCTACCCATTGTTTTGAAATCAAGGTTATGTTGGTCCCTTAAACTGAACTGGGAAGCATTTGATCCTTCTCTATTTTCTGAAATAATGTGTTTTTATGCTATTATTTCTTCTTTAAATCCTTAGTAGAATTAACTGGTAGAAGTATTTAGGCCTTTAGTTATCCCCAGGGGAAGATTTTTTAAAATGAATTTAGTTTCTTAAATACATATGGGACTATTGAAAATATTTTTGCTTTCCATGTCTGTTTTCTGAATTTGTGCTTTGAAGAAGTATGTACATTTCACATAAACTGCCAAAATTGTTGGCATAAATTTCTTTAATATCTTTAAAAAGATTAAAAATCGAGCTATTGTATAATTTACCAACCCCACTACTGGGTATAAACCCAGAGGAAATTAAATGAATCTGTTGGAGAGACATAAGCACTCTCATTTTTATTGAAGACTATTCAAGATAGCTAACATGTGGAATCAACTTAAGTGTCCATCAACAGATGAAGGAATAAAGCAAACATGAAATATCCGTACATAAAGGAACGCCATTCAGCCACAAAAGAATTAGATCCTGTCATTTGCAACAAAGTAGAAGGACCTGGAAGACATCATGTTAGGTGAAATCAGCCAGGCACAGAAAGGCCAGGGGGATGATGGGAATGGCAGAGTCCAGTCAACGTGTACAGTGTTGCAGTTAGACAGGAGGAGCGAGCCCTGGCGTTCTGCACACAGGGTGACTAATTCTCTTGCACGAGAGTGACTATATAATGTATTGTGTATTAGAAAATAACTAGAAGAGAGGGTTTTTTTTTTAATACTCTCACCATAAAGAAGTGATAAATGGCATGATTAATCTGCTAATCAGTTACCCTAATTTGATCATATACAATGTATACATGTATCAAAACATGACATTGTACCTATATATATATATATATATATATATAATTATGTGTCAATCAAAAACAAAAAAGGAACTCACAGACTTGACCATACTTAATATATTTCCATCTATTGCCACGTTATCCTTATTGGTGCAGAACTGGCCCCATCTGGTCAGTGGAAGCGCCTCAAGCCGGCTCCTGAGTGCTTTTGGCATGCCCCCAGTGGTCTCAGCCTCTTGGCTCAGTGATCTGACAAAATGTTGCACCCTCATTTGTATACAGACTATTTCCAGCTTATGATGATTTGGCTTATGGTATTTTTACTTGACAATATGGTGAAAGCGCACCCATCTACACATTCTGTTTTCACTCCCAGTACAGTGTTCAGTAAATTGCATGAGATATTAAGCAGTTTATTGGCTCTGTGCTAGGTGGCTTTGTCTCACTGTAGGCTAATGAAGGCATTCTGAGCACAGTTAAGGAAGGGTGGGTGTATTAAATGCATTTTCAACTTTATGATAGTGTCAACTTATGATGGGTTTACTGGAACGTAACCGCATGGTTGGCTGAGAAGCATCTGTGTTTCCCTCCTTGGACCTGGAAGCAGACAGTTCTTAAAGGAGTTCTGATTCCTTTTAGTAAAATAGGCTCTGTACAGATCACAATCTTGAGTTTTAGGGGTGCCCTTATTCTCTCATTCTGTTAAAGATAAACTTTAAGAAAAATGTTTAGTGTATCTTTTCCTTGGGTTTTTAATATGAGCAAATATGTTTATATATTCACACCTCCCTTAGTGAAATGGCAATATGCGATGCACACTTTTCTTTATGTTGCTTTGTTCATGTCACACATTCTGGCTACTGCTTCACAGAAGGTAGAGAGAGCCTCCATTCCTTTTAAAAATATTTATTTATTCATTTATCTATTTATCTTTCTAGGCCAGACTGAAACCAGGAGCCGAGACCTCCATCTGGGTCTCCCACTTGGGTGGCAGGGCCGCAAGTACTTGGGTCATCTTTCGCTGCTTTTCCAGACACATTAGCAGTGAGCTGGATTGGAAGTGGAGCAGCTGGGACTGGGCTGGAACCAGGACTCATAGGGGTTGCTGGAGTCTCAGCAGTGGCTTGACCCACTGCACCACATGCAGCCCCTAACCCCATTCATTGCTATGGTGGAACAGTACTTTCCTGTGTAAAGGTACCACGGTTTACTCCACCAGTCCCCACTCCATGGGCATTTGGGTTGTTTCCATCCATATCTAAACAAATAGTAAGAGCAGTGACTTTTTAAGAATAAAAGAAGTGGGAGGTGACCTCTGGGCCCCCGAAATGCCTGCCAGACAGGAGTGGCTTTGTTTGCCTGGGGGAGAAGTTTGCCCTCTACTGTAACCATGACTGTTGTCTTTGCCCATACATCCCAGCTGTTGGGTTGCACTAATTAAAAATGAGTGCACCAAATTCTATGGGATTTTAGGGACTAATTGGCAAACAGAATTGGGCCAAATTCTCCAGTTAAATCTTGGCTTTCTCCATTTCCTCAATTGAAACTACTTGCTAGCCCCAGAGTGGAAATGCCTCAGTGCCAGTAGGTCTGGATTTGCCATCCCAGTGCCGCCGCTTTCAAGCTGTGTGACCTGGGGCTGGTGGACGCTCTTCTCTGAGCCTTGGTCTCCCTAGCTCTGCAGTGGGGGTGGAGTCGGTGTCTGTGAGGGCTGAGACCTGGCTCCAGGAACCCCAAACGTGATCGCATTTGGAGGTTGGGTCTATAACAAGGCAATGAAGGTCAAGTGGCTCATGAGGGTGGGCCCCAAGCGCATCCGACTGTCCTCACAAGAGGAGGACATTCGGACACAGACAAGCACCCAGGGACATGGGGAGAAGGTGGTCGACTACAAGCCAAGGAGGGAGAATTGACCAGAACCCAGCCCTGCTGGCATCTGGATCGCAGGCTTCTGAAAATCCATTTCTGTGGTTTAACACACTTGCTCGGTGGGGCTTCGTTAGAGCAGCCTGAGCAGATAAATATAGTCCCTCAGGGGGTCATTATAGGGCCTGCTTTGTGGTAGTGAGCTCCCAGCCCTGCAGGGCTGCATCACCCACCGCGTGCAGGTGCTCAGACATTCTTGGAGGCTGCTTCCAGAGATTTCTTTGCCATTACAGGAAATATTTTACATCAAAAGAACAAAATTGCTAGTTAATTTTTATCTCTGTATCCCTATTGATTTGCACTGTGCGTAAGCACATCAAAGCAGCAGGCATATCATTAAAAAGAAATTTTATTTGGGGGCAGATGTTTGGGGCAGTGATTAAGCTGCCACTTGGGACACCCACATCCCATACTGGAATGCCTGAGTTGGAGTTCAGCTCTGTTTTCCATTGCAGCTTCCTATCAATGCACACCCTGGGAGGCAGTCGCTGATAACCCAAGTACTTAGGTCCCAGCCACCCACCTGGGAGTCCTGGATTGCATTGCAGGCTCTTGGCTTTGGCCTGGCTGTTAAGGGCATTTGGGGAGTAAACAAGCAGATGGAAGATGACTCTCTGTCTTTCTGTATCTCTGTCTCTGCCGTCAAATAAATAATAAATAAAAATGAAAAAGAAACTTCATAGACAAGTACAAAATACAGCATCCTCCTCACCTGATGATGGTTGCAATGATTGTAGGAGTGTGTTTTTAAAATCTACATTGAGAGGAGAAGAGGGAAGAGGGGCCAGCAATGTGGCGTGGTGGGTAAAGCCTCTGCCTGCAATGCCAGCATCCCATATGGGCACTGTTTTGTGTCCCAGCTGCTCCACTTCAGATCCAGCTCCCTGCTAATGATCTGGGAAAAGCAGTGGAAGATGGCCTATATGCTTAGGCCCCTGCCATCCAGTTAGCAGACCCAGATGAAGCTCCTGGCTACTGGCTTCAGCCTGGTTCAGCTCTGGCTGTTGTGGCCATCTAGGGGAGTGAACCAGGGGATAGAAGATTCTCTTTCCCTCTCTATAACTCTGCCTTTCAATTAAATAAGTATAATTGTTTATAAAAGAGGTGGAAAAAGAGAAAGGAACACTCTGCCTTTAAGCTCCTAGCTTCTTTACAGTCCTGGATTCCTCTGGGACAGATGAACCCTGTGTGGGTTGATGGAGATGGGGTAAATGTTTGACTGGGCTCTGGGCTCCTGGGTCACGGAGGCGTGGAGAGTAGGTCGGGAATCTGCACAGAATTGCACACATGTGTGTTGATGGACACACAGGGAGAGAGGGCTGCCAAGAAGAAAGCTCACCAGACACGTGAATTACAAAAAGTAGTTATTGTTGACACCTTGTGGACATGGATCATTTGTTACACGCTGGTAGGAATTTTGCTTTTTTTTTATTTTATTTTTTCATTTTTATTTTTTTATTTTTTTGACAGGCAGAGTGGACAGTGAGAGAGAGACAGAGAGAAAGGTCTTCCTTTTGCCATTGGTTCACCCTCCAATGGCCGCCGCGGTAGGCGCGCTGCGGCCAGCGCAGTGCGCTGATCCGATGGCAGGAGCCAGGTGCTTATCCTGGTCTCCCATGGGGTGCAGGGCCCAAGGACTTGGGCCATCCTCCACTGCACTCCCTGGCCACAGCAGAGAGCTGGCCTGGAAGAGGGGCAACCGGGACAGGATCGGTGCCCCGACCGGGACTAGAACCCGGTGTGCCGGCGCCGCAAGGCGGAGGATTAGCCTAGTGAGCCGCGGCGCCGGCTGGAATTTTGCTTTTTAGCTTCAGCTATAAGCTGGGGATGCAAAGTTGGTTTCCTGTCCCCTTCCTCCAAAAGGTGCTTCTGGCCTGGTGTTGTGGTGTCGACAACATGTGCAGTACGTACCCGGAGGTGCAGTGTGGCTGCTGTCACAAAGAGGAAGTGATCGGTGGCCTGGAGACGCTGCGGAGGTGACGCTGGGAAGGACCGGGAGGCAATGCAGTGCTGGTCGCGCCCACTGCAGAGCGTGGCCAAGAGCGGTTCTCACTGCAGGTCACTCTCGTAGCCAGGTCACGAGGACGATGGCCTTGAAACGCAGCCCAGCGCCCTCTGTTAGTTTTCCGTGCTGTGATGTGAAACAAGTGGACCCTAATTTGGGAGTTTACAACAGCATCCGTTTACTGCCTCACAAGCTATATGTCCGAAGTCCGGCGAGCCTTCATGGTGCCACAAAGCTGCAAGAGCGGTATCAGGGGCCAGCGCCATGGCTCACTTGGCTAATCCTCCGCCTGCAGCACCTGCATCCCATATGGGCGCTGGGTTCTAGTCCCGGCTGCTCCTCTTCCAGTCCAGCTCTCTGCTGTGGCCCGGGAGGGCAGTGGAGGATGGCCCAAGTCCTTGGGCCCTGCACCCGCATGGGAGACCAGGAGAAGCACCTGGCTCCTGGCTTCGGATCAGCGCGGTGTGCTGGCCACAGCGCCGCTGGAGCGGCCATGGTGGGGGGGAGGGAGCGGGGATGAACCAACGGAAAAGGAAGATCTTTCTCTCTGTCTCTCTGTCTATAACTCTACCTGTCAAATAAAATTAAAAAAAAAAAAAAAGTGGTGTCAGCAGGGCTGGGTTCCTTTCTGGAGGCTGCTGGGGAGCCTCTGCTCTCACGAGTATTCAGGTTGCGAGCAGAGCTGAGCTCCCTGGGGTTGGTTTCCTCCATCTCCGGGGCAGCCGCATGCATCCGGTCCAGGCACGCTGAACCCTGCACAGGCTTCCATGGCTCTCTCCTCCCCTTCTACCTTCCGAGGCGGCTGTTAAGTGCTCCAGTGACTCCAATGGGTCAATGTAGCTAACCCAGGGTGACCTCCCTATTTTAAGGTCTTCTGATTAGTGACCAGAATTACATCTGCAAATTCTCATTTGCATGTTAAGGACTCAGGGATGGAATCTTTCAGGGGAGACCCTAATTCTGCCTATCCCCACCCCCCCTGATCTGCCCCCAACCCTGCCAGACATCATCAGAATCCTGATGAACCGCTGCGGGCGACTCCTTGCCTCCTGCCTGGTGTTGGGGCTTTTCATGGCTGCCGCAGGCCTAACACTCCCCACCCAGTGAGGCTAGCTGGTTCCAGGAGCCGGGAGCCACCTCTGCAGGCCAAGGCTGACCCAAGAGTTGGCCTGCGCCTGGTTATCATCTTTACTGTTTCAACTCATAACCAATGATTTTTTTTTTTTTACAAAAATCAGGAACAACTTCATAAAAATCCAGATTTCCACTTTCTCTTGAAAAACTCAGCAGCTGTAGCAACCCAGACCTCGAGGTCAGGCTGGAACTGGGAGCCCCCTCCCTGGGGGTATCTGGCCCCAGCAGCCCCCCTTGGAGGAGAAGAAACCGGGATTTGCTGGCCCCCACCAACGGCAGCCTCTGCACGTATATTAGCTCATTTAATTCTCCAAGCAAGCCTGGGGGGGACCTAGGTATTCTTCTTCCACGGATCGGAAAGCAGGGCAGAGCCCCGCGTGCAGGGCGCACGGCCGCGGGCCCTGGCCAGGGTGGCCTCTACCCGAGCCGCCGCCCGTCCGCCCTCCCGCGCGCTTCCCCCCGGGGCCCCTTGCACGTCCCTCTCCCGCCCCGGCCGGATCCACTTCCCCGCCCCCGGCCCCGCGCGCGCCGCGAAGGGGCCGCAGCCGGGGAGCCCGCCGAGCCGCCGCCCCGTCCTCCGCCCTCGGCGCCCTCGGGGCTGCAGCTGCCGGCCCGCTGGAGTCACGTGAAGGGCGGAGAGCAGCGCACCGCGGCCGGGTCTCCCGCGGGCCCCAGCGGGGCAGAGTCCACCGCGGCGGCCCCGACGCTCGCCTGTTCTTGAGCCGCAGCCGCGAGGCCCGGGGACGACCGCGCCGCCGGGATGCGCGGCCCGCGCCCGGAGCCCGCCGAGGAGCCGCCCGCACGGGAGGTAAGGGTCCACGGCCGCCGCGCTCCGAGGGCGCCCGACGGCAGGGTCTGAGGCCCCGACGCTGCTCTCCCCGCGCCGGAGGTCTCCGGCGAGAAGCCGGGCCCGGTAGGGGGCAGGCGGGCGGCCAAGCGCCGCTGCCCCGGGGGCTTCCTACGTGCTCTGCGCCCTTTGGCCCCGGCGCTCTCGGGCTGCTCGGCGGGGAAGCGCGCAGCCCGGCACGGTGCACCCCTTGGGGACCTGTGAAGCCAATGCCTCGCGAGCCGCGCCCCGGTTTTGAGTGCCGCCCGGCGAGGGGCGCCTCGCGCGTGGTGGTCGCTGCGCACCGAGGGTCCCCCAGGCCGGGATCGCTAATGGCACTGGGCCCTCGCGCTGCCGGTGGGTCAGTGCAGCGGGCTGCATAGTCGTCCCTATCGGACTCCCCCTGACAGACCGAGCGGGCCTGGGGTGCGGGTTTCTCTCCCTGGATGAGAGCTCTGGGAGTGGAGACGGGGAGGACTCCGAAGGCAGGAGGCCTAGCTGTACCTCCCCCGGCAGTCCAACCTGTGAGTGGCAAGCTTGGGGCCCCATCCTCCAGCGAGCCTCGGTTTCCCCCTCTGTCAGGTGGTGGAGACAGGCTCCAAGGCCCATGCAGGTGCTCTCGGGCGTGCCTCGCGTCCTTTGGGCGGTACAGGGTGTGAGAGAGGTGGTGGGGGGCCGAGTCCCTTCTCTTTCTTGAGCTGCCCTTTGCGGCTGGGCTGCTGTAGCATCACCACCTCTTTCAGCAGGTGGCTTCTACCAGGCCCCCATCCCTTCAGAGAGCAGGTGAAGGAAGAGGAGAAGGTGTCTCGGGCCCCAGCCTGACCCCAGCCAGGCCTTGCCCCCGCCGTGGGCCAGGTGACAGGCCTGCCTGTGGTTGCCAGTCTTGTGTGTGAGCGAATATCTTTAGTTTGAGACTGTTGACGGCCTCCCTCTGCGTCCTTCGTGCTTTTTGTTTGAATAGGAGAATGCAAACAGCTAAGATCTACAAGGGACACAAGGACTCAGTCGGCCCTGCGCTCTGGCTGATTGTGGTGAGCATCGTTTGGCAGAATCATGGGTGCAGGAGTCAGATGTTTCGTGTCCCAGTGTCTTTCAGAGTCCTCTCCCAGGGGAGCGGGCCTGGAAGGCGAGGAGCCTGGAACCAGTGGATAACTCCCAGCAGAGCCCCTTGAATTCTGGGAGCAGCCTTGATTGAGTCACTAGACCAGGGACAGCTTCTATACCCCCTTCCTCTCCAGACTGTGACCTCCGGCACTGATGGCCTCGGTGAACCTTGCTTAAAAGTTAGCTCCGGGTCATGTGACAAGAGACTGACATGTCACCTGAGACGCATTGACAGCCTCTCCTTAGAGCTGTTTTCTGCCGAGAGTTGCTTTGAGCAGCTACTGAGGTGGCCTCTACTCCTTTGATGAATTTACTGACACTTTCAGCTTTCACATAGAAATTAACCGAATGTTGGGGCTGGCGCTGGGGCATAGCGGGTAAAGCCACCACTGGCAGTGCCGGCATCCCTTATCGGCACCAGTTTGAGTCCCAGCTGCTCCACTTCCATCCAGCTCCCTACTGATGTGCCTGGCAAAGCAATGATGGTCCAAGTCCTTGGGCCCCTGCACCCACGTGGGAGTCCTGGATACATCTCCTGGCTCCTGGCTCCAGCCTGGCCCAGCCCTGGCTGTTGTGGCCACTTGGGAAGCGAACCAGCAAATGGAAGATCTCTCTCTCTCTGCCTCTGCCTCTCCTTCTCTCTAACTCTGACTTTCAAGTGAGTAAATGAATCTTAAAAAGGAAAAGAAAAGAAGCTAACCCAATGCTAGTGATTCCCAACTTTACTATGAGAATTAGCAGGGAGCTCTCAGGAATGTACCCACTTCAGCCCCTACCCGAAATACGCCCTGGGCACCCTTACGGCTCTGGGGGGATTTGGAAGTGCGGCTGTAAGACAGCAGTGACGGCTCAAGAGGTTGAGTTTCTGCCCCCACGTGGGAAACCCAAGTTGAGTTGCCAGCTCCTGGCTTCAGCCTGGCCTAGTCTTGGCTGTTGAGGGTATTTAGGGAGTGTATCAGCAGATAGGAGCTCCTTCTGGGAGAAAACAAAACAAAACAATACATGTGGCCAGGGCTGCAAGACTGAACCCTCTGCTGTTTCTTTGTGACAGGTTCATGGGGTCACCTCTTGATACCTTATGCACTTCAATTGGAATGTTGTTATTCTTTTTTTTCAAATGTTCTTTATTAAGAGACAGAGAGTGAGCTAACTAGAGAGAGAGAGAGCACTCCCATCAGGTGGTTCACTTCCCGAATGCCCACTGTGTCTGAGGGATCCAAAGATGGGGGCCAGGAACTCAAGCCCGGTGTCCCACATGGGCGGCAGGATCCCCACTACGTGAACCCTCACTGCTGCCTCGCGGGTCTGCCTTGGCAGGAAGCTGGAGGCAGGAGCTGGAGATGGGCATCCTAACCGGCAGCTGAACTGCAAAGCCAGACACACGCCTCTGGATGTTCTTATTCTTTTCAGAAAACATTATTTATTTTATTTATTGAGGGGGCAGAAAGAGAGAATCCATTCCTTTGTTCACTCCCTAAATGCCTGCAGAAGCAGTCAGAGCTGGGACGGACCGAAGCCAGGAGCCTGGAACTCACTTCGAGTTTCCCATGTGTGTGGCAGGGACCCAACTACTTGAGTCATCACCTGTTGCCTCCAGGGGTACGCATTAGCAGGGAGCTGGAATAGGAAACAGAGCCAGGACCTGAATGTAAGCACTCTGATAAGAGTTGTGGGTGCCCCAAACAGTGGCTTAGCATCTGCACCAGACACCTGCCCCTGCATGTTCTTACTCTTCAACCTGCTCCCGAAGGCCTTGGATTACCCTGCCTTTGGGCTGTTTGTCCCCTGGGGCTTCCTTTAATGATTTGCAGAGAAACTCTTTGCATAGCAGGATGGCTGGAAGCAGGAGGGCTCAGGAAAGTGTTGGTTGAATCAGGTGGCCCAAGCTCAAATGCTCCCACCAGCCAAGGAGCAACATAAGCTCAGTGGGCTGGGAGGAATGATTCTGTGGGGAGGACGGGGCTTGTGATGACTTGGGTGGGGTGTCCCCTGCCCAAAAAAGGCCCAGCTACCCACCCCCAAGCTGAGTGGCTATCACACGGGCAGTTCTAAATTCCAGAAATGGCCACAAAGACTGTCCATTCCTGAACACGTGCTCCCTTTGCAAGTTGCCTTTGCAACTGCTTCCATCAAGAGGCGAGGTCTCTTTCCCAGTTCTTGAATCTGGCCTTGGCCATGAGACTCACTTTGTCCAATGGGACGGTAGCAGATGTGACACAAGCAGAAGTGTGGAAAACACTCGAGTGTTGGTGCTTTCTCTCCTGACGCTCTTGGAGACCCTTTGACCACCAACAAGAAGACCAAGGCTACCATGCTGCAGGATGCACATGACCAAGACATGGGAGTGAGGCTGTCTGGGAACAGCCAGCCCTGGATGGTCCCAGGGATCTCTTAAGTTGACCAGACCAGGGCTGCATGGCCAATCTGTAGAATTTAGGAGAATGGTGAATGGTTCTGCAGGTGCCCGAGTTTGAGGGTGGGCAGCTATCACTCACTGCAGGACAGCCCAGCATTGCCAGATGTAAGGGTCTTTTAAAAAAGTAACCAGAAGTTCACATTTTTGTGTAAGTTCCAGCTTTTTAAAAAAATTTGAAATACTAGCCAGCATTTTCTGGGCCAAACAAAACACATATTCCGTGTGCTCTTGGCCTTGAGGTGGTTGGTTTGTGACTTTCTCAAGAAGGCTTTGTACTAGCATCTCACTGCCACTGACTCACCCACCCCTCCTGCCGCGACGCTGTGTCCCAGCCCCCGGTTCTTGGTCTGGAGCGCCCACGGTGGCCGTTACAGCTTAGCCTCTCTGGAGGCTGCTGGTGCTGCCCGTCTTCCTGGAGAAAGTGAAGTTTGAGAGGGGCCTCCAGTGAAGGATCATGGGAAGGAGACTCCTGGTTTTAGATGAGCGTGGGATCAGGCATGGTGGTGGCACGCCCGTGGAGCAGTGCTCAGCAACAAGTCCTTGGCTTTGGGCCAGGGAAGGGTGTTCCTGTCAGAAACGGGGGAGATCAAGTTGGAGAAAGGAGAGGGGAGATTGGGGAGCCCCTAAGGCCAGGCCAAGGGCTCTGCACTTGATTGTCTGGCAAAGGGAAGTCCCTGGGGAACCTGTAGTGTGCAGAATGGTGCTCTGGGAGGCAGAGAGCGACAGGCAAAGGTGCGGTGTCCACAGTGTCAGAGGGAGCATCAGGATTGGAAAGTGAAGCTGGGATGGGGAAGAATTTAACTTTAAAATTGTGGTCAATTCTCCTTAAAGTCATGGCTAGTTATGTTCGTTTTTTGAATCTCTGTCAATATCAGTTGAGTTAGGTTTTCAAAGCTCTTCTATCAACAACTTTGCAATTTGTCAAGGTTCCTTTTTTTTTTTTTTTTAAAGATTTATTTATTTGAAAGAGTTACAGAGAGAGAGAGAGGTCTTCCATCCGCTGGTTCACTCCTCAAATGACCACAGCAGCCAGAACTGAGCTGATTTGAAGCCAGGAGCCAGGAGCTTCTTCCAAGTCTCCCACACGGGTGCAGGGGCCCAAGCGCTTGGGTCATCTTCCGCTGCTCTCCCAGGCCAAAGCAGAGAGTTGAATTGGAAGTGGAGCAGCTGAGACTTGAACTGGTGCCCATAGGATGCCGGCTCTGCAGGCTGGGGCTTTAACCCACTGTGCCACAGCGCCGGCCCGGCAAGATCTCTTTCTCTTTCTATCCTTCCCTCTCCATCACTCAGCCTTACAAACAAGTAAAACAAATCTAAAAACAAATAAACAAAATCAGCAGTAGGAAATAGCCAGAGACCAGTGGTTTTCCATCTTGATTGATTTGAACCTTAAGGAGTTGATCCTGGGTTCCACCTCCCAGAGATGTGGATGCAGTGAGCCTGGGTGCCGCCTGTGCAGAAGGCACTTTGAAAGTGTGCGACAGGATTGTCACTCCTTAGTCACCAGTGGCTGCTGTGAGCTGGGGCTGCTGTTCTGAGGTTCACAGCCGCATTTATATTGCATCTAGGCAGCATCTGCCATGGGGTCATTGCCATAGTCAGGGACTGGGGTCCCCAGGTAAACTTGGAAAGCCTGCGTAGCTTGGGAGTGGCACGTCTGGCCGGAGCCACACTCTCAGGTTGGATGGAAGCAGTGCGTTTCATGGGAAGATACAAACGACCTCAGTACAAGTACACACACTCGTTGCAGTGAGTCTTGTCTGCTTAGAGTGCTCCTTCTCAAGAAAGCAGGTGCCCTACAGGTTCCACGAATGGAGGGGAGGGGAGGGAGGACGAGCAGGAGACAGATGTCAGAGACGCAGGCTGTTACAAGCGGAAACGCTCTGGAACATTGGTGTGAAGGTAAACCAGCCAGCGGGAAAGCATCAGCGGAGTTTTGGCGTGCCAGGGATGAGTTCCGGTGGCAAGGCGGGCACTTAAGGGTGACGTGGTGCGTCTGTCCTGCTGAGTCCGGAGTCTGGTGACATCCCGGGGCAGTCGTGTGTCCCCCCCCCCCCCCCCGCCCCGGACCCCCTCCCCCGGGCCTAGCTGGCCAAGATGTTGCTGGTGTTTTTTTTTTTTTTTTTTTTTCTCCATTCTCTTCCTGGAGAGCGTATGAATGATGCACAAACACTTGTGTGGATGGATAAACTGCTTCACTGGGGCTGTAGTGGTAGTAACATTATCATCTAAAATCATCTTTTTAGAGGAACAGCAGTGGCCTTAAAAGATTTTTCTGTAAACATTTTTTAAAAAGTCTTAACATCAAAAGTTTTTACTGATGTCCCAGTATGATCTTTTTGGGCTGAATTCTTCAAGTTGCTGTGCATTCATAATAAACATAACTTCCATGCTGGAGTACTTGGTTTGAGTCCTAGCTCCTCTGCTTCTGACCCAGCTTCCTCCTAAGCCACACCCTGGGAGGCAGCAGTGAGCCTCGAATATGGGGGTCCCTACCAACCACGAGGGAGACCTGGATTGACTTTGGGCTGGCCCAGCCTTGGCTGTGGCAGGCATTTAGCAAGTGAAGCAGCAGATAGAAAAATCTCTGTCTCTCTCTCTGTATTTCAAATAAGTAAATAAAATAAATAAATAAATAAATTTCAAATAAATAAAATAAATAAATAAAATAATTTTTAAATTGTTGCTTCTCTGAAATGCGAATTTCACTGGCTGTCCTGTACTTTTTAAAAATGTAGTAATTAGAGCACAAGCGAGCGCACTCTCCCATCTGCTGGTTCACCCTCGACATGCCCACAGTAGCTGGGACTGGGCTGAGTGGAAGCCGGGAGACTGGAGCAGCCTGGGTCTCCCATGTGGGTGGCAGGAAGCCAATCACTTGAGCCATCCCTGCCGCTCCCTGGTTCTATGATAGGAGAATGCTATGGAGCTAGAGCAGGGCATCCAGCCAAGGCCCTCCCATGTGGGACGTGGGTGTCTTAGCCTGTAGGCCAAATGCCTGCCCTTCAGCTCTCCCTGATGCTACGAGTTTTCTACCCAAGACCGATGTCTAAGCATGTCCTGGGGAGCTCTGCTGGTTCTCAGGGCTAGAGATATTCAAAGGAAGAATAACTGATGTCCATAGGTATTCTTCTAAAATGTGATTTTAAACATGTAAAAGAGAAAACTGTGTGCCAAGTGTTGAAGCGTTTACATGATGCTCCATAGGCTTGAGGACCCTACCTTTAAGGATTTCCGTGCAGCCCTAGGAACACGGGTGATAACAAGGCAGTTAACTCACTCTGAGGTTATTGTCCCATATCAATTTTCGTTTTTTGTTTTTTTTTTAGCTTTTTTTTTTTTTTTTTTTTTTTTTTTTGACAGGCAGAGTGGACAGTGAGAGAGAGACAGAGAGAAAGGTCTTCCTTTTGCCGTTGGTTCACCCTCCAATGGCCGCCGCGGTTGGCGCACTGCGGCCGGCGCACCGCGCTGATCCGATGGCAGGAGCCAGGGGCTTATCCTGGTCTCCCATGGGGTGCAGGACCCAAGCACTTGGGCCATCCTCCACTGCACTCCCTGGCCCCAGCAGCCCATATCAATTTTCAACCCAAGCATTTATCTTCCTTTTTGGATAATATAAAACTGTTTCGTTCAGCTATCTCTGATCTATATTAAGCTGCATTTGTTTAAAATGTAGAGTTTGATGAGTTTTGACATACATATATGCTTGTGATGTTCCCACCACAGACAGGATAATGAATGTGTCTGCCACACCCAGGAGTTTCCTTAAACCTCTTTATAATCCATCTCTCTCCATCTTCTCCTCCTCCTGTCCCCACGCAACCACTGACCTTGTTTCTGTCGCTATAAATTAGTTTGCATTTTCTAGAACTTATGTAGACGGTGTCGTAGAGCAGGCACTCTTTTGGGGGAGGAGGGTGGCTTCTTTTTCTCGACACAATTATTTTGACAACCTTTTGTTGTGTGTCTGGCTGCTCTTTTTTTTTTTTTTCCTTTTTTAAAAGATTTATTTATTTACTTGAAAGTCAGAGAGTTACACAGAGAGAAAACGAGAGGCAGAGAGAGAGAAAGAGAGAGACAGAGAGAGAGGTCTTCCATCCGCTGGTTCACTCCCCAGATGGCCACAACATCCAGAGCTGGGCTGATCTGAAGTCAGGAGCTTCTTCCAGGTCCCCCACGTGGGTGCAGGGGCCCAAGGACTTGGCCATCTTCTACTGCTTTCCCAGGCCATAGCAGAGAGCTAGACTAGAAGTGGAGCAGCTGGGACTCGAACCGGAGCCCATATGGGTGCCAGCACTAC
Source organism: Lepus europaeus (assembly GCF_033115175.1). Lineage (NCBI taxonomy): Eukaryota > Metazoa > Chordata > Mammalia > Lagomorpha > Leporidae > Lepus > Lepus europaeus. The sequence goes on along the minus strand of NC_084839.1, from coordinate 85,549,370 downwards.
AGGTGGCAGCTTTACCTGCTATGCCACAGTGCTGGCCCCGCTCATTTCTATGTGTTGCTGACTTGTCTCCGCTGCATGGATCTTTCCCATGTTGTTTATTCGCCTGTTTATGGACATCTTGGTGCTTTCTCGTGTTTCACTGGTAAGCTCTGGTGAGCATTTGTGTGCCACTGCAGTTTTGGAATTGTGTGTCAAACTAAGCCACATTTCTGGGTTGGATGTTAGGTCTTTATGTAAGCATATGCTTGCCTGCTTTTTGGTAAATACTTGGGTGTGGAATGGATAACTGCTGGTGGTCGTCTGGGGGCTGGGGCAGTGAGGAGGCTGAGGGGACTTTAGCCTTGCAGTTGATGCATTGTACAAAGGACAGTATCCCTTCCTTCCCTCACTCGTTGTCCCCTTGCTTCCTCCCAGTGGGAACAGGACCTCCTCCTGGCTGCCGCCTATGTTTCGGATGCACAGTACAACAGAAATGTCCCGTTTGAAACATCCCCGCGGGCCATCAGGTAATCCACTGTCCACCAGCACCGACGGTCTTGCTGTGGAACCCACGCTCGAGACCTTGTTTTCACGGGTGTGGCATGCAGATTTGGGTAAAATCCACTGCTTTGCTTGTAAAGTCGCAGGGTGTAGCGCCTCAGGTGCGGGAGGCACTCGGTAGGGTCAGGATGGATTAGTGAGTCCTGAGCACCAGGCTCGCAGACCGCGCCCCAGCGCTGACCTGCGGTCACGTGTCGCCTCCATCCAGATGTTCCCTGGGAGCCAGCGGAAGTGCAGCAAAGGCTTTTCCTTTCTCCTTCCTCTTTCGGTTTCCTTTGATGCGATACATAACGTTTGTTCTTTTCATGGGAATTTAGCTTGTTCTGGATCACCCTCCAAGGGATGAACTGAGACCAAGTATTTGACCTAGGAGAGGAAAGTAAACAATTGTTACTGTCGGGGCTCAGGGGTGGTGTCTCCAAAGTCATCACGCTCCTCGGCCCTGGGCGCTGTCAGGCAGGTGCGGGGACTGTCCCCACCCAGCAAGAGAACCGTGTGACCCCAGGTCTGTTGCGATTGTGCGCTGTTAGGATGGGACAGTGCGTGTGTTCTTATCGACTGTGAGTGCTGGATGCTTTGCAATAATTAATAAGTTCCTGTAACGGGAGGGTCTTCCTGGCCGTTCCAAGTCCTCTGAAAGAAATCTCTTGTGCCTGTCAACAACCCCACGAGGAAGATGCAAATCCTACCTCGAGACTGTTAAGGAACTGTGCTAGGAGATCTGATCACATTCTTGATTGTTTTCTGCTAGCGTTTTGTGGTGTACGCTCTGTGCTCGCCGAAACACCATCCCTGCCCTGTAGAATCTACAGGAAACGTGAGCAGTACGTGGCTTCTGGTCTTACTTACCGTTAGTCTTTTCAGGAGATGTCTGAGAGCTGTTTACTTTCTTCCTGCTGATAACCACCTTTATTTTCCCCTCCAGACTTTACTATTTTTATAACCACTGGGCCCTGCGAGTCGCCACGTACGTCTTTATTTGTGTAGACCTTTCTCTCGCCCTGTTTGAGGAGCCTGCACTGTTCCCACTGCCTTTCTTGGTAAGCATTAAGAATGTGATGGTAGGGCCTGGCCTTGTGGCATAGCAGGTAAAGCCATCACCTGCAATGCCGGCATCCCCTATGGGTGCTGATTCATGTCCCGACTGCTCCACTTCTCATCCAGCTCCCTGCCAATGGTCTGGGAAAAGCAGTAGCAGATAACCCAAGTCCATAGACTCCTATACCCGTGTGGGAGACTTAGATGAACCTCCTGGCTCTTGGCTTTGGCCTGGCCCAGCCCTGGCCATTATGACCATTTGGGGACTGAACTAGAGGAGGGAAGATCTCTCTCTCTCTCTCTCTCTCTCTCTCTCTCTCTCCCTCCCCCCCCCCCCCCGCCCCGTGTCTCTGTCTTTCAAACTTTCAAATAAATTTTTAAAAATATATTTTTTTTAAATTTTTTTTTGACAGGCAGAGTGGACAGTGAGAGAGAGAGACAGAGAGAAAGGTCTTCCTTTTGCCGTTGGTTCACCCTCCAATGACCGCCGCGGCTGGCGCGCTGCGGCCGGCGCACCGCGCTGATCCGATGGCAGGAGCCAGGTGTCTATCCTGGTCTCCCATGGGGTGCAGGGCCCAAGCACTTGAGCCATCCTCCACTGCACACCCTGGCCACAGCAGAGAGCTGGCCTGGAAGAGGGGCAACCGGGACAGAACCGGCGCCCCGACCGGGACTAGAACCCGGTGTGCCGGCGCCGCAAGGCGGAGGATTAGCCTAGTGAGCCGCGGCGCCCGCCTAAAAAATATTTTTTAAAGAATGCGGTGGTTACCCAGAGTTTGTCTTTGATGACTTGGGCCCCAGGCCTCTTCCTTTCCCCCACTTCAAATTATAGAGCATGTGAACTTGATTTTATTTTTCTTCTGGGAGATTTGAGAAAATCTGCCTACTTACTAGCTGATGCTTCAATCCTAAGACATTTGAAGCGCCATGGAGGTTTTTGATCCACAGGGAAAAATCAGATAGAGATGATACAAATGATGTTTTCAAAGCATTATTTATTTAATGACATGCACATGTTGTCATGTTGCATAAAGTGCCACCTGCACCTGCCACAGTATCAGCTTTTGTCTTAGTCATAAGCCACTGGAATATTTCATTGGTGCTCAGTAGCTGATCATATGTGATTTTGAGTAATATATCAAGTTAACCTGCTAATCCAGATGGGTCTACATAAAAACCACTGGCCTGCTTGTGGTGAGTCCGGCCCGGCCACCTCAGTGGCTACCATTTGCTTGGTGCTTGCTGTCGGTCTGCAGGCCTCTGAGTGCTTCCCCTGTATTCTCAGTAAGCCTGGCTGTGGCCCTCTGAGAGGTGCACCTGCTGGTGTCGCGCCTGTGTCAAGCAAGCCGAGCTTTACAAAGGTTGTAGGACTTGTCCAGAGTCACTTGGCAGCAAGGATGGTGCTCGGCTTCTGGCTCAGTCCGTCTGATTTCAAATCTATTGCTCCATAACAACACAGTCGCCCTTTTCATTCTTCCATGTTTCTGTATCTCTTGCTGTGTGACAAACACCCCGAACCTCAAACACTTACACTGGGGTCAGGCAACTCTGGTTTTTTATATAAATTATTTCATTTTTAAAGATTTACTTATTTATATGAAAGATAGGAAACAGAGAGAAGGTAGGGAAGAGGGAGAGATTGATTGAGAGATAGATAGATAGATCTTCCATCTGCTGGTTCACTCCCCAGATGACCATAATGGCCAGGATTGGGCCAAGCTGAAGCCAGGAGCCAGGAGCTTCTTCCAGGTCTCCCACATGGGTGCGGGGACCCAAGCACTTGGGCCATCCTCTGCTGCTTTCCTAGACCAATAGCAGGGAGCTGCATTGGAAGTGGAGCAGCTGGGACTTGAACTGGTGCCCATATGGGATGCTGGTGCTGCAGGCAGAGGCTTAACCTTCTACACCACAATGCCGGCTCCTGGGGTCAGGCAACTCTGCCTTGTGGGCAAAATTTGGCTGCAGTCTGTCTTTGTTCAGCCTGTGGGTTAAGAACAGTGATTTAAACCAAATATTTGCTCCTCCAAATCCTGACATTGGACATATGAAATACCAGTAGTGTGGTACTTGGAGGCAGGGTCCTTGAGAGGTGACTAGGTTGTGCAGGTGGAGTCCTCATGGGTAGGATTAGCGCCCTCGTGGAAGATGCCCCAGGGAGCTCTCTTGCTCCTCTGCCTCATGAAGACACAGGAGAAAGATTTCCTGCCCATGCCTCAGGAAGCAGGTTCCCCCAGACACCATACTGCCTGGCATCTTGGACCTCACCCAGTCCTGATGAACTCCTACAGGCCCCACCTCCACGTTCCGACCACACAGGACTTCATGTCCGGGAGCCACAGCGGGGGGTGAGCCTGCTACCCAAGGAAGGCACTTCTAGAAGCCTGTGCTGAACCGAGCGTGGGGCATCTGAGAGTGAGGAAGTGGCTGCCTCTACCCTCTGCCATCCCGACTCCCCCTGTTCTTACACCTTCTGAGCCCCCAGCCTGCTGGGAGCAGCCCTTGCCCACAAAGCCCTACGAGTCTGGGTCGTGGAAACTGTGACTCAGGGTAGGTTTCCTCTTAAGACGAGACAGCATTTTACCCAGCAGAGAATTTTGCCGGAACTTTCAGTAACATGGAAGGATGTGGCTATGTCTTAGAGGGCGCCGGGCACGATGGGGCCAGGTTGGTGGCAGAGGAGGGTGCGAGAGAGCTGAAGCTGCGCTTCCCGGTGGCCGGGTGCTGTGCTCAGTCCCTGTGTCCCCTCTGCAGGCGACCTCGATAGTGGAAGTCCTGTGCCTAACCGCCTTCTTTGGGAGACTGGTGCATTTTGCAAAAGTCACTCCTCAGATGGTTTTCTGGAAAGACACCAAGAACATCTGCATCCTGGTGACCATCGCGGTGAGTGTGGGTTGCCAGCAAGGGGAAAGCCTTGAACAGAGAGCAGCTGATGGATTTGCCTTTGCGAAAACAAGCAGTGATGATCATGCAGACGCTGCAAACGGCCCGCCCAGCGAGGAGCAAACCGGGCCACCCGTGACCCATGATGGCTCTTTTAACACCTCAGGGGCATTTCCAAATTAAAGACACAAAGACAGGTGCCCCAGGCAAAGCAACTCATAAAATAAATATAAATGATGTTCAACAAGTACAACATGCAGATCGGAATAGCAGTAAAGTCTACTGTGATTTGCCTATAAAACAAGGTCAGCAAGCTTGAGAGAAAACAGCCCTTCTTACACCTGCTGGACAGAGGAATAGAGGGATCCTTCTGGAAGGCTGTTGGGCAGTTCCTTTCAAAGCCTTGGAAGTGCCTGTGTTTGCATCCTGGACTTTTGTGGCTGGGGCTTTATCCTCAGGAGAGAAGGATGCATTCAGAGATTTGGTCATGACACTGGTGAACGCTTGGCCACAAGTGGCTTTCCTGACAGTAGATACGAGAGGCAGGTGGCGCCTTAGGCTGGTGTGAAGGGCGGGCACCCCGGAGCCATTATCCAGGAGAGATGCTCGCCGGGTCCCTGTCAAGGGTGCCGTTCATTTTGCCTAGTGGATGAGATGCTGCTACGGTGCCCACATCCGCACCCCACAGGGCCTGGATTAGATGCCCGGCCGTGGTGTCTGACTCCAGCATCCTGCGCCTGTGCATCCTGCAGGCAGCCATGGTGGCTCAGCTGTTTGGGTCCCTGCTGCCGCTGTGGGAGACCTGGTTTTAGTTCTTGGCTCCTGGCTTCGGCCCCAGCCATGGGTGTTTCAGGAATATGGGGGGTGAGCCAGCAGGTGTGCACGTGCTCTCTCTCTCTGCTTCTCCTTCTCTCTGTGTGACTCTGACTTTCAAATAAATAAATAAATGTTACCTGCTACACCACAGTGCCAGCCCTTTCTTATTTATTTTAAAATTTTTATTTGCATATTTGAGAATCAGAGAGAGAGAGAGGTCTTCCATCTGCTGGTTCACTGCCAACATGGCCAGAGCTGTGCCAATCCAAAGCCAGGAGCCAGGAGCTTCTTCCAAGACTCCCACGCAGGTGCAGGGGCCCAAGCACTTGGGCCATCTTCTGCTGCTTTCCCAAGCCATAGCAGAGAGCTGGATCAGAAGTGAAGCAGCTGGGACTTGAACCAGCGCCCATGTGGGATGGTGGCACTGCAGGCAGTGGCTTTACCTGCTATGCCACAGTGCCGGCCCCATGTCCTCATGAACTTTTTGCCTCAAACATGACATCCTGAGGACCCATAAAGATTTCTGTATTCCAGCTATTCTTTTCTCTGTTACTAGGCTAACATTCTCTCTATTACATGTAGGGGAACATGCAGTGGTGGGATGAGCAGCAAGGGCCTGGACATCTGGTGGTGTGGGCCCCAGTCCCAATTCTGCCCCTTAGTCTAAGCTGTGTGACTAGGGCCCACGTGCTGACCCTCCCTGTCTCAAGCCCCTCCACCCGGGAATAGGGCCCACCTGCTTGTTGCAGTGAGGCTAAGATGAAAGTCTCCAGCAGGCGCTTTCTCTGCTCCATGGCACAGGGCAAAGCTCAAAGGTGAGCCATGCACGCTGTGTTACAGAGCTAGAATCATGCTGTATATGAAACTCGCTTCTCTGTAGCCTGGTGGTTCTCCTGAGCGGGTCAGCGTGCGTCCACTGTACTTCCCCGGCCCCCGTGCGGTGCTGACTCTTCCCCGTGTCTCTCCCAGCTGACCTTGCTGGACCTGATTATCTATGGATCCCTGGAAGCCGTTCAGATCCGCGGCATTAGATGGTCCAGGGCCTTCCGGCCAGTCTTCCTCATCAACTTCCCCGAAAGCCGTCAGGTACGGGGAGCCATTTCGGCCGCGCCAGGGTCGGTGTTGGCTTCTGCACGGGTGGAGTGAGTGAGTGGTTTCTTCCTAGATCCGTAGGGCTCTCCGAAGCATCCGGAACACTCTGCCCGACATCCTCTACGTCTTCCTCTTGTTTATGTTCAGCGTGCTCATCTTCTCCCTGATGGCCTTGAAGCTCTTCGGGGACAGGTGAGCTCCCGTCTCCTGGGTGAGGGCTGCTGGTGGCAGAGTCGGTCGCCGGCTGCTCTCTTCCCTGTCCCAGCACTGCAGCGGGCACGTGCGGTGGGAGCCAGGACTTGATGTGTGTGTGCGGTTTTCATCTGGGTCTTTGGTTCCTCTTTAGGGGTCTGAAGACAGCAGAAGGCTCCCCCTACCTCACGAACATTCTGGAGATTGCGTTTGAGCTCTACGTGCTGGTCACCACAGCGAACAGCCCCGACATCATGTATGGTCTGAAGTTGTGGACACCTGTGACCCTCTCAGAATTCACAGTGAAGGCAGCCGTGGGGGCGTGTGTGCGCCATAGCAGTTACGACGCCCACGGCCCATTTCCCAGTGCGTGGCTCAGATTCCTGCCTCCTGCCAGGGCAGACCCTGGGAGGCAGAGGTGATGGCTCAAGCAGCCGAGTTCCCGCCACCCACAGGGGAGACCTGGATTGAGTTCCCAGCCCCCAGCTTAGCCTTGGTCTGCAGCTGTTGCAGGCATCCGGGGAGTGACCCAGCTGAAGGGAGCTCATTTTGTGTGTGTACCTCTCTTTCTCTCTCTCTATCAGTCTAACTCTCAATTGAATAATTTTTTAAAAGATTTGATTTTATTTACTTGAGAAGTAGAGTTACAGACAGAGAGACAGGTCTTCATCCACTGGCTCACTCCCCAGGTGGCCGCAACAGCCAGAGCTGGGCTGATCGGAAGCCAGGAACCAGGCAGGGACCCAAGCGCTTGGGCCATCTTCCGCTGCTTTCCCAGGCCATTATCAGGGAGCTAGATTGGAAGAGGAGCAGCCGGGACACGAACCAGTACCCATGTGAGATGCCAGCGCACAGGCAGAGGCACAGCCTACTACGCCATAGTGCCAGCCCCTAAATAAAAAATTTTAAAAGAAGATACATTCTGGCTGGCGCCGCAGCTCAATAGGCTAATCCTCTGCCTTGTGGCGCCGGCACACTGGGTTCTAGTCCCAGTTGGGGCACCGGATTCTGTCCCAGTTGCCCCTCTTCCAGGCCAGCTCTCTGCTGTGGCCCGGGAGGGCAGTGGAGGATGGCCCAAGTCCTTGGGCCCTGCACCAGTATGGGAGACCAGGAGAAGCACCTGGCTCCTGGCTTCGGATCAGCACGATGAGCCGGCCGCAGCGGCCATTGGAGGGTGAACCAACGGCAAAAAGGAAGACCTTTCTCTCTGTCTCTCTCTCTCACTGTCCACTCTGCCTGTCAAAAAAATTAAATAAAGAAAAAGAAAAGAAGATACATTCTGCAAAATGTTAAAAAAAAAAAACCAAAAAAAAAAACAACAACTGTTTCCTAGCAGGGCTGAGAAGAAAAAAAGAGTGATTTTCTGTTTAGTTATATTTTTTGTAAGCATTTTGAAGAATGTAACGTTTTATGCCAATAGTAGCCAACACTCTTTATTTAAAACCAAATTTAGTTGAAGTCTTTTTAAAATTGAAGGCAACAGGAGCCCTCTCTTGGGGTACAGCTCTTAAATATGTGAGCCCACTTCCTCCTCTGGGGTCCTCCTTGAATTTGGAGTGAAGAGCTGAGCTGTCGCCGGGTCGGAGCAGTTCGTTCTCCCCAGCGCTGATGCAGTATTCTGGTCACGAAGGCAGGAAAGCCACGAACGTGCCAGTCAGTGTCACCTGCCCTGCAGAATGCCACCTCTCCACGTGTGGACTCACTGCGGAGGCAAACCCCGTGAGGTCTTCCGCAACGCTCTGATTCTGGATTCCCCTGGTTCACGGGAGAAGAATTCTTTTTAAAAAGATTTTTATTTTATTTATTACAAAGAGTTATAGAGAGAGGGAGAGACAGAGAGAGAGGTCTTCCATCTGCTGGTTCACTCCCCAGTTGGCCGCAACGGCCGGAGCTGGGTCAGACCAAAGCCAGGAGCCAGGAGCCAGGAGCTTCTTCTGGGTCTCCCACGTGGGTGCAGGGGCCCAAGGACTTGGGCCATCTTCTACTGCTTTCCCTGGGCTCATCAGCAGGGAGCTGAATTGGAAGTGGAGCAGCTGGGAATCGAACCGGCGTCCATCTGGGACTCCGATGCTGCAGGCCGTGACTTAACTTTCTGCTCCACAACTTTGGGCCTGGGGGTAGAATTCGTAAGCGACGCTGTCCCGAGGAGGAGCCCTCTTCAGCTCTGGGAGCGGGCATAGCACCTGCCGCACAGGTTGGCCTACATCTCCTCCAGGACCGTGTGTGAGCCAGAGACGGGCGTCTGTCACCTGCTGGCATGGAGGGTCGCCCAGTCATCTCATTCATGGGGGCTGTGCACTCGAGGCCTGGCCCTGGGCACAACAGAAGCGGGGTGGAGGCAGCACGTGTCCCCCCCATGCCTCTTGTCCTGCCGCGGTCAGTAGCAGGGGTCCCTTTCATCCCCGTGTTCCCAGGTGGATGGATTGCTGTCCGCCGTGCAGCCGAGGCCCTGTGCCGTGTACTGCAGGGTGCTGAGTGTCACTCCAGCCGCACTGCTCGGAGCCGCCCTCCTTCCTCCCCTTCCTCGGGCTCGGTTTCTTCATTGTAAAGAATTGGGCTGGGCCATCTCCAAGCCCTACCCCTTTGAAATCTGGTGCCACCATAGGGTACGAAAAATGTCAGAAGGGCGGCTTTGGAGTGAGCTGCTTAGCATCAGTGATGGTGACAAGTCTGAGGCTGCATGACAGAATCGGGAGTGGCAGCCAGGGAACGTTCCGGGGCCTCGTGCACACGGATCATGTCTGTGGGATGTCGCTGCAGGCCGCAGCCTCCTGTGCACTGTGGGACTAGGGTACGAAAACCCAGGCTACGCCGTTCTTTCCCTCCAGGATGCCTGCCTATGACTTCAACCGGTGGTACTCGCTGTACTTCATCGCCTACATCATCATCAACACGTACATCTTCATGTCCGTCTTTCTGGCCGTGGTCTACAACAATTACAGGAAGCACCTCAAGGTAATGTGGCAGAGCTGGGTGGGGCAGCGGCAGGGAGGCAGGCAAGGGCATTGCTAAGTCCACGGACTTGGCCTTGCTCTGGTGAGTTCTGTGGGATCCGGAGGCTTGGCTGGGCTCCGCTCCTTCTGCTGGTGGTCTGAGAGGCAGACGGGCGTGGGGGGCTTAGCCAGGACACCTGCCCTCCTGTGTGCAGTGTCGGGCTCTGGCTTTGCCTCTTGCCCTTGACGCATCAGAGCTCCTGAGGGCTGTTAAGCCTTAGCGCCTTCTGGAAGCTTCCCTGCGGTCAGGGCAGATGGCAGTTCCAGCCCCGGCTCACTTCTAGCCTGGTTTCACTTCCCTCCCTTTTCTCCTCTCCCTCTTCTCTTCCTCAGCTGGCTCAGCGGGAGGTCTCCTGCCCCCCCCCAACCCCCCCAGGCTGCTCCCTTCTCTCAGCAGCCCACTCCGTTTCCTTCCTGCTGGGGGCCCCTCTCCTCCCAGGCAGAGAGGAGCCTGGTGCTGTCTGCCTCCTGTTGTCATGTTTCCCAGCACACGGGGTTCCCGTCACGGCTCCCTTGTTGGAACCTGGTGATACATACGGGGCTTGTGCTGGCCATGCCTGGGCCGGGGAGGGAGCCTCGGCCGTGCTGATCAGCAAATCCATCCCTGGCTTCTCTGGCTCTTCTGTGACCTTGAGATTTTTTTTTTTTTTAAAGAACGAGATCCGCAAACTAGTATACCTGAAACGTCACAAAATGATGGAGGCGTTCAAGATCCTAAAGGTCAAGGTGGACACGGAGTTCGTGGTGAGAGAAGCCGAGTGGAAGAGGCTGGCGAGGATGGTGGTGCCAGACATCAGCAGCTCCCACCTGGAGCTCCTCTGGAGGATCTCCGACGAGGGGCAGAAGGGGCACGTGGGTAAGGGGCCCGGGCCTCTTGGCTTCCTCTGCCCTGTGTGATTCTGGGGTCACTCCTGGGTGTGTGTGCGATCAGTTCCAGGACCCCTAAGGATACCCCGTCCCCGGTGCTCAAGTCTCACATAGGAAATGGTGCAGGATTTGCATGTAACCTACCCACATCCCCCTGTATATAGTGAAGTTGTGCCTGATTGCGTATCATATACAATGCAAGTGCTTCATCAGCAGTTGTTATCCCGCATTGTTTAAGGGATAATGACAAGAGAAAGATCTACAGGTTCAGTGTGGAGGCAATTTTTTTCCCCAGTGTTTTTGATCCTCAGTTGGTTGTATCTGGGATGCAGAACCTATGGATGTGGAAGGCTGATTGTATTTAAACAGGTTTTTGAATTAGCACGTTCAAACACGCAGGATACTCCCTGCTGGAGTCATGTCGCAGACAGCAGGTGGAGCCACTGCTTGGGACGCCCGTGTGCCGCAACAGAATGCCTGCTGGGAGTCCGCTCTGCTTCCTGTGTTGTACGTCCTGGGAGACAGCAGATGAGGGCTCGGGCGCTCGGGGCTCTGCCACTCGCACGGGACACCTGGGTGGAATTCCTGGCATCTGGCTTGGGCCTGGCCCAGCCATGGCTGTTGTAGGCATTTAGAGAGTGGATGGACAATTGCTGTCTGTCGTTCTACCTTTTGAATAAATAAAGGTTAAATAAACATGTAAAAAAGAGAGTGTGTGTTAGCCCCCAGGCTCCAAGACCTGGAGACGTGACAGTTCTAAGACTCCCGAGTGTGTTTTTTTCACTCAGGGTGGTAGACTCCTGTGCTCTTAAAGTATCCTTAGGGGCACAGAGCCTTAGGGCAAGACAGCAGCGTGCGTGCTTGCTGTCGCTCGAGGCTCTGTCCCATCCGGGCTCCTCGCCCCTGGCTCTGCCTAATGTCTGCACACGGCAGCCCCAGTACATCGTCCTCACGGGAAGCACACCGTGCTGCTGCCAATGGGTGGGCTCGTCTTTGCTTCCTTCTGCACACAGGTGCACAGCTGGCTTGGCTGTGTGCTCGGCCGTCTACAGGAGAAACTGTCCACATCTTAAAAGTTCCAGCCCCGATCTTTTCTTTTTTAAATTTACTTATTTTGAAGAGTTAGAGAGAGAAAGAGAGATCTATCTTCCGTCCACTGGTTCACTCCCAAAATGGCCACAACATCTGGAGCTGGGTCAGTCTGAAGCCAGGAGCCAGGAGCTTCTTCCGGGTCTCCCGTATGGGTGCAGGGGCCCAAGGACTTGGACCATCTTCTACTGCTTTCCCAGGCCATAGCAGAGAGCTGGATCACAAGTGGAGCAGCCGGGACTAGAACCAGCACCCATATGGGATGCCGGCACTGCAGGTAGAGGCTTAACCTGCTACGCCACAGCGCCGGCCCCTAGACCCAGTCTTTAATGGTCACCCCAGCTTCATTTGATGTGCACCTGCAGTTTATATCATTAGCTTTCTTTAGAGTTTCCAAAGCATTTGACTTGCTTTTCAAAGAATTTGCAGTACTTTTTGTACATTCTAATTTCACTCATTGATGTGATATATCTTAAAGTTATATGTAATTATGGCAAGTTTGTGCAAAAACAGGGCTTGGAGCTAGCCTGGTTGATCTGCCTGGCGGGGAGGAGGTGCGTGGGACCATGGGGAAAGCCTGCTGGCCCTGGCATTCAGCAGGTGTGGGAAACTGCAGCTCGTTGGTTGGATGGGTCCAGGTTGGGCGAGAAGGTGCCCATTGTACGTTGGTCCAGGATCGTGGCTGTGTCCATTGTGGAAGCTGTGGGTTTGAGTCCCTGAGGAGGAGGCAGGCAGCAAGGCAGGGGTCCAGAGGAAGGTGTGGGTTGTGTGGAGGGAACAGGCGAGAGGGTTGAGGTTGGCGATCCAGGTCGGGGCAGGCACCAGAAGCCACCGTGGCCCACGTGAGGAGGAAGGCAGAGTGGAGGGCAGCGGGTGGGCGCTTGCGCCTGCACCTCGGGCCGCCCGAGGGGAGCAGGACAGGAACAGGGGGGCCCCTGGGGGTTGCAGACTGGCTGCCTGGCTGTCGTGTCACGGTGCCCGTGGATGTGGGGGTTGCTCTTTTGCTGCAGACAGAATGAACTTTCTGCGCTTGGCTGACCTGCTCAACATCCAGGTGGTCACCGTGAGCATCAGGAGGCACCCGCTGGAAGCCTGGGCGCCGCGGGTTTACCAGTCGTCCGCGAGCCTCTTCATCCAGAGGATGGTCCGGCACAGGCAAGTGAGACGGGGCCAGTCTTCTCCCGGATTGCTTGAAAGGCAGGCCACACTGTGCCACCCACATGGGAGACGCAGATGGAATTCCCGGCTCCTGGGGCCTGGCCCAGTCCTGGCTGTCGTGGGCATTTGGGGAGTGAACCGGCGGTTGGAAGACCTCTCTCTCTCTCCCTCTCTCCCTCTCTCCCTCTCCCTGCCTTTCAGTTAGAAAAAATAAATTAAAGAAAAGCCAGGGAACTCTTAATGCCATCTGTATGGAATGCCTGGCATTGAAGCCATGAATCTGCTCACTGCTTTTCTGAACATACTCTGCGTGAGCACTCCCAGAAGTTGGGGCTCTAGCTCTTTCCTAAGATGCTCACACGCCCTCTGCTGGCCGTGCCGTGTGAGCCAGGAAAGCTGACCACTGTGTGAATTCAGGAGATTCCAGCCCCATCAGGGTAACTGCGAAGTTGATGTCTGAGTTGCTTGGACTCTGTGAAATAAGTGGTCTGCGCTCATGGGTTAGCATGGCTGGGGATGGCGTTCAAATAGATGCTTCTAGAAAGAGCCATTTACCTTGGCTTGAGGTCTTACCATGAATACGTGTGGCTCGCAAGCCCCCTGTGAGCAGAGGCTTGTTCTCAACCACAGTGGCCCCGGGTGTTTCATTCAAATGAGTGGTTCAGGGATCCTTGAGAGCAAGGCCACCCGCAGTGTGGGAGGCCTCCCTGAGAGCTGCCGTGTCTGACGTGAGCCCTGGAAATGAGGCTCTTTGTTGTGAATCCCAATGTTGACCTACTGTGTGCCTCCTGTGTCCTCACGCGACAACAAGTGCTGGGCCCTCAGGTCTGCAGTGTCCCAGAGAGCAGGGGGCGGCCCCTCCGGCCTCCCAGAGCCACACTTGCGGCAGGCATCCCTGGGCACCTGAGCCACCTGGGGTAGCCGGCTGTAGATCTGAAATCTTGGCTCAGAGCCCAGCTTTTTTTTTTTTTTTTTTTTTTCCTTTTCCACCTCACCTTTGGTGAGAAGGATGGACAGGGCGGTTCCCTGGGACACCTGCGTGTGTGGGGAGTACAGAAGTTTTCAGAACCGCCTTGGCTAAGGAGGTGAATTTTCAGGGACAGGTAGGAGGGGTGTGACCTCCCCACCCCCGATTCTGCCTGAGCTTTTGTCCCGTCCAAGGGGCTGCGCCGAAGTCGGGATCTGGGAAAACTGTGGCTCCTCACCATTGCTTCATTCTGTCCTTGGAGACAGGGGCTGTACCAGGGTCAGTGAGAGCCAGGTGAATTTCAGGGCCCAGCTGTTGTGGAACCTTCCATAGACCGTGTGTGTGTGTGTGTGTGTGTGTGAGTGACGGGGACCCCGTACCATTACGTTGTTGGGGAACAGAGCTGTGGTAGGGGCCCGGCCGGGCTCCTGCATCCTTTGCTGGACTTCTGGGTGAAGGGGTCCGCATGTGTGTCCGCTCTTCCCTCTGCCAGGGCTTTTGTCTGGGTTTATGATGCCATCATCCTCATCAACGCCGTCTTCATCGCCCTGGATGAGAGAAGCCTGTTCATCTCCCGGGCGGAGTGGTTCTTCCTCTCCCTCTACGTTGCTGAGATCCTGCTGAAGCTGTACACGTATGAGCCCAGGGCCTATCTTGGAAGGAAGCAGTTCTGGAACTGGTGAGTGAGTGGCCAGGGGACCGGGGGGCACCTGCTGCCACGGTGTGGGCCGGGTGGCCGCTGTCCACCCTGCTCTGTGCACGGCCTCCCTGTGGGCGTTCGATCGAGAGATCAGGTGCTGGAGGCGCCTGCCCCTGGGAAGGCTGCCGCTGAGTCCGTTTCAGCCGGAGCTGGCTCAGAGTAGCATCAGATGCCGGGGCGTCTTGGTTTTGGAAAAGACCTTTACAAAAAAGGAACAGAAAACTTTTTAAAATATATATATATTTTTGAAAGAGTTACAGAGAGGGGGGAGAGACAGAGACCAAGACAGAGACAGACAGAGAGAGAGAGAGAGAGAGAGAGAGAGGTCTTCCATCCACTGGTTCACTCCCCAGAAGGCTGCAATGGCCAGAGCTGGGCCAGGCTGAAGCCAAGAGCCAGGAGCTTCGTCCAGATCTCCCACTTGGGTGCAGGGACCCAAGCATGTTGGTCACCCTCTGCTGCTTTCCCAGGCCGTTAGCAGGGAGCTGGATCGGAAGTGGAGTAGTCGGGAATCGAACTGGTGCCCATGTGGGGTGCCAGTGTCACACGCAGTGGCTTTACCCACTGTGTCACAGCAGCAGCCCCGGAAAAGAAGACTTTTTCCTCTACTCTCTCACACCACTTCTGACACCGAGTGTGTGGGTTTTTTCTCGCACCAGGCAATTCTCTAATCTGTTTTTTTAAAATTTATTTGACAGGTAGAGTTATAGACATTGAGAGAGAGAGACAGAGAGAAAGGTCTTCCTTCCGTTGGTTCACTCCCCAAATGGCCACCATGGCCAGCGCTGCACCAATCCAAAGCCAGGAGTCAGGTGCTTCTTCCTGGTCTCCCATGCGGGTGCAGGGCCCAAGCACTTGGGCCATCCTCCACTGCACTCCCGGGCCACAGCAGAGAGCTGAACTGGAAGAGGGGCAACCGGAACTAGAACCCGGCGCCCATATGGGATGCTGGTGCTGCAGGCGGACGATTAACCAAGTGAGCCACAGCGCTGGCCCTTCTAACAAGGGCATGATAAAGAGATAGAAAAGAAGATGCGTGTTACAAATATCAGTTACTACAATAGAATCCTCTTTCCTTAAACCAAATTTTATATTATTTATCAAGAGATAATTCAACGACTGCTCCAAATTAAATCAGTTCAAATTTCTTAATGAAGAAATAAAAATATTTAGGTTTGATTTAATTTTATTTATTTGACAGGTAGAGTTATAGACAGAGAAAGGTCTTCCTTCCATTGGGTTAGCCCCCAAATGGCCACCATGGCCAGTGCTGCACCAATCCAAAGCCAGGAGCCAGGTGCTTCTTCCTGGTCTCCCATGTGGGTGCAGGAGCCCAAGCACTTGGGCCATCCTCCACTGCCTTCCCGGGCCACAGCAGAGAGCTGGACTGGAAGAGGAGCAACCCGGACTAGAACCTGGTGCCCATATGGGATGCCGGCGCCGCAGGCGGATAATTAATCAAGTGAGCCACTGGAGAGTGGCTCCCCTCCCTGGAGAGTTGGGGCTGGGGGTGGCAGTGGAGCCTACAGTTCCAACCCTCTGCTCCCAGAGTCGGTTCCCCTGGCGCCAACACAGTCTTTAGGGCTTTGCAATGTCACCTCATTACCATGCGCTCTGGTGGGGCTGACAGGGACTTGTTACAAATAACAAAAGGCCCCTCTTGTCTTTTCTGTGGGTCACTTCCTATCAGCTGCGGTCAGGATGTTGGGAGTGGGTTTGTGCTGGGTCGGGTCACTGCGTTGCCTAAGGAACCAGATGTGATGCTTCCTCTGGACTCCGTCGCACCCTGAGCCCAGCAGGCCCTGCCTGTGCTGCCTAACTCACTTTGCTTTTGCACTGTTAGGTTTGACATACTGATCATCATTGCAGCCCTGGTGGCCACTGTGGCCAATGCCACCATTCAGTCAGGTCAGTGCCGCTGGCTCTCGGCTTCACCCCCACCCCGGGATCAGCAGACTCAAACATCCACCGTGCATGGCTAAGGGGTGAAGGGGGCGGGGACCCAAGAGAAGTCCTAAAAGCGTGCCATGTCCTCTACAAGGGTGGTGGCTTTGGCTGCGTTCAGTGGTTTCTTAGAGATTTCGTTTGTCGGCGTGCATCCCACCAATTCCCATCCAGTTGTCCCTCCAAAGCTGGCCCTGGGGGTCAGAGCTGCGCCTCCACCCCTCAGCCGGCTGTGCACCTTGACCCGTTGTCCAGGTTCCAACCATAGTGGGGACCCTGCCCACTATGCTCTCCCCCTGCCCCTGTGCGGCTCTGGCTCCCTCTCGCTCCCGTGCACAGTGTGTGCCCTAGAAGGCAGTGGGAGCCTGTGGCGGTGCAGCGTCCTAACACAGCTCTCTGTGGTGGTCTCCCTGGTGGGGAGAGCTTGTTGCCACGTGCCCTCTGGACAGCTGGCCCGCAGCCGCTTCCTGCTCACGGCCTGAGCTGGACACCTGCCTGTGCTTCCTTCCTTGGCTCTCGGGGCTGGGGGAGGGAGTGGGCGGGTCCCACGCTCATGGGGCCTGGCTTGGTCCCAGCTTGCGAGGGGCGCCGCGGAATTCGAGGCGGCATTCGCCTCCTGCTTGCTCAGGGCCACTGTCCCACGCCCTTCCCCAGCACACAGAGCCTCAGACCGCCTCCAGCGCAAGGAGGAGGCTCTCCGAGAATGGGACGTGAAATGACTGTGCTCCTTTTCCAGCAAGAAAATACAGTAGTCAGCAGATCCTGGATATCGTCTTGATACTGAGGATACTCCGGCTCCTGCGGGTCATCGTCAGCATTCAGAGGTACGGGTGAAGGGCCTGGGATGGCGCCCTCGGGAGGGTCCTCCTGCCTGGGAGCTGTGAACGGGCAGGTGTGGCTCCCAGAGAGGACGGGAGGGGAGCCGCTGAGGCTGGACAGCTCCCTGAGGGCGGTGATTCCGTGGGTCACTGGGATTCTGTTGCCTTGCGGTGGCTGAACGTGATCCGCTGTGACGGCCGCTAAGGTGAACTCAGGGGCGCTGACATCTCACGGAGCCCCCTTTGACATAGGGGATTTTTTTTTTTTTTTTTTTTTTGACAGGCAGAGTGGATAGTGAGAGAGAGAGAGAGAAAGGTCTTCCTTTTGCTGTTGGTTCACCCTCCAATGGCCGCTGTGGCCGGCGCACCGTGCTGATCCAAAGCCAGGAGCCAGGTGCTTCTCCTGGTCTCCCATGCAGGTGCAGGGCCCAAGCACTTGGGCCATCCTCCACTGCCTTCCTGGGCCACAGCAGAGAGCTGGCCTGGAAGAGGGGCAACTGGGATAGAATCCGGCACCCCAACTGGGACTAGAACCTGGTGTGCCGGCGCCGCAAGGCGGAGGATTAGCCTAGTGAGCCGCGGCGCCGGCCGACATAGGGGATTTCAGTAACCCTAGTTCACAGGTGATGATTCTGGAGCTCAGAGAGGTTAAGTAACCCTCCTGGGGGGCGCACAGCTAAAAGAGTCAGCCCAAGGATCCAAACCCAGGAGTTTGACCCCGAAGCTCCGATAATCCCACCCTTGGCTTTTAAAAAAATTTATTTTAAAAAAAAATTAGCCAAGACATGAAATTTGGGCATATTTGTAGGGTACCATGTAATGTTTGGATGTATGTATACATTGGGTAATGTTCAAATCTGGGTAAGCATATCTCTCCAAACATCATTTCTTCATGGTGGAAATATTCAGTATCCTTTCTTCGTGTTGTCTTTTGAAGGGAGACACCGGGTACATTATCTCGATCTGTCGTCACCAGAGCTTCTGCCTCCTGTCCAGCCGTAACTTAGTGCCTGCTAACCTCCCCCCCCCCCCCCCCCCCAGCTGCTGGGAACCATCACTCCACTCTCGGCTGCCACGAGACCAGCTTGCTTAGGTCCCGCCTGTGTGTGAGGTCGCGTGGGGCTTGTCTTTCTGTGCCTGGCTCATTCCAGTTACTGTAACGGCCTCTGGTTCCGTCCATGGCATCGCAAAGAACTCAGTTGCTTCCTTGCTGACGGCTGAATGTGTTGCCCTGTGGATGCCCGCCTCGTTTTCTGTATCCGTTCCTCAGCGGGTGGTCCCGTCAGTGGTTTTCCATCTCTTGGCTAGCGTGAATAGTGGTGCGGGGCACGCCCATGGGGCTGCCTCTGATCTCGCTTCCCTTGGAGAGGCGCCCGGGATGGGATTGCCACATGCATGGCAGCTCTGCTTTGAGCTTTCTGAGACGCCTCTGTGTTGCTTTCCATAAGGGCCCCCTTTCTCCCACATCCTGGCCCGCGTTTCCTCCCTGGGTTTTTTGATAGAGCAGTATCCATGCACGGAGGCCCGGGGACCGTCGGCCCCCGAGGACTGGCCTGCTCCTCCGGGAAGCCCTGCAGGGCAGCCTCCAGAGGGGCTCGAATCAGGTAGGGGAGAGTAGATGAAGTGAGATAGTCTGTGTCTCCCTGGGAGCTACTGTGTAGCCACCTGCTCGCTGAGCTCCAGGGGAGAGGACCAGGCAGATTTCTGCTGACTTGGAAAGAACAGACCCGGGACCAGGGCAGTGAGTGGAATGGTCCGTGCTGGTTGGGTGTCCCTTTTTCTGTCTGTCTGCCCTTGGCCTGAGTCGGAGACTTTGGTTTTATCCTAGGTTCCGGGTGATAGTGACCACGTTAATCAACATTGGCCCTACGGTGCTGACGTTTGCCGGGCTCATCTTTGTAAGTAGCCGCTGTGGTTAGCTCCTCTGTGGTGGCACGTTCATCCTTAGGGAGCCCCAGGAAGCCGCGCTTTTTGCGACAGCGGCAGGAAAGGGAGAAGGAAAGCAGAGGCCTTGGTCTGTAGCAGCTGTTCTTACGGTGTCTGGAAACACTGGGCCTGCACAGTGTACGCTGGCTGCTGTCAGCAACGCCAGCCACCCAGAGAGTTAACCCAGTAGAAGCCTCTTTCTCACCCACTGTCTGAGTCCAAGTCCAAGTCCAAGGGCAAATGTGGCCCTCAAGGCTGCAGGTTCCTTCCGGCCTGTGGCTCTGCCACCTACCCCCAGGCCTCAGGTCCTTCTTTGTCTTGCTGTTGCAGAGAGCTTAGCTGTTCCTCCCGGGTTCCCACCAGTGAAGACCAGGTCACATAAGGCCACTCGAGGCTGGGGACCTTCGCCTAGGGGTGGTCCCCCACTGTGAAGAGGGAGCTCAGGTATCAGTGGACACTAAAGTATCCAGGGCACTGGTTTTTACCTTCACTGATAGTGGTAAAAAATTCAGTTCGTGGGGCCGGCTCTGTGGCACAGCGGATAAAGCTGCATTTGGGCACCGGTTCAAGTTCCGGCGGCTCCATTTCCAGTCCAGCTCTCTGCTATGGCCTGGGATAGCAGTAGAAGATGGCCCAAGTCCTTGGGCCCCTGCACCCTCATGGGAGACCCAGAAGAAGCTCCTCGCTCCTGACTTCGGATCGGCTCAGCTCTAGCTGTTGCGGCCATCTGGGGAGAGAACCGGAGAATGGAAGAGCTCTCTGTCTCTCTATCTGTCTCTCTAACTCTGTCTTTCAAATAAATAAATCTTAAAAAAAAAGATATTTACCAAAAAAATGCAGTTTGTCTAGAAGAATGAAGGTGGGCTACCCCACGCCTGCCTCTTTCCCAGAGACAACTCTCATTAGAAGTTCCTTGCTGCTCTTCCTAAAGATTTCCTTTAAAAAAAAAAGAGAGAGAGATTTATTTATTTATTTGAAAGGCAGAGTGACGGAACAAGAGGGAAAGACAGAGAGAGAGAGAGAGAGAGAGATCTTCCACCTACTGGTTCATTCCCCAAGTGGTCACAGTGGCTGGGGTTGGCCAGGCCAAAACCAAGACCAGAAACTCCTTGATTGGCAGGGGCCCAAGCGCTCGGCCATCCTCCACTGCCTTCTCAGGTGCAGCAGCAGGAAGCTGGATCAGAAGCGGAGCAGGTGGGATTGAACCAGGTGTACTTATTTATTTCTTTGAAAGGCAGAGTTACAGAGAGACGAACAGAGACAGGAAAAGAGAGAGAGAACTCTTTCATCTGCTGGTTCACTCCCTAAGTGGCCACCACAGCCAGGGCTGGGCCAGGGTGAAGCCAAGAGCCAGGAATTCCACCTGGGGCTCCCACTTGGGTGGCAGGGGCCCAGATACTTTTGGGTCCCAGCTGTATTAGCAGGAAGCTGGATTTGGAGCAGAGCAGCCAGGACTTGAATCTGCACTGGTTCGGGTGTGGGCCTTGTAAGCTGCCGGTCAACTCGCTCTGCTACAATGCTGGCCCTGCCCCCCCTCTTTTTTGGCTGCATAGAAATTTTTTTTTTTTTTTTGACAGGCAGAGTTAGTGAGAGAGAGAGAGAGACAGAGAGAAAGGTCTTCCTTTACCGTTGGTTCACCCCCCAAATGGCCGCCAAGGCCGGTGCGCTGCACCAATCTGAAGCCAGGAGCCAGGCGTCTCCCCCTGGTCTCCCACAAGGGTGCAGGGGCCCAAGCACCTGGGCCATCCTCCACCGCCTTCCCGGGCCACAGCAGAGAGCTGGACTGGAAGAGGAGCAACCTGGACAGAATCCAGCGCCGCAACCGGGACTAGAACCCGGGGTGACGGCGCTGCAGGCGGAGGATTAGCCTAGTGAGCCGCAGCGCCGGCCGGCTGCATAGAAATTTAAATTCACTATAGAGTCATACCTGTCAATCTTTCATAGTTCCCGGTTCTGCATCATGCTTAGTAGACCGTTGCTAACTCCTTTCTTCCCCAGTACATTTAATGGTTTAACCCTTTGGTGCCCCTGAAATTTAATTTGTTACAAAGAACAAGTTGAATATTCAACTTAATTATTTTTTCCCTAGAGGATATTCATTTATTGAATATTTAACCCACGACTTTGATGGCAACTTCTTTTTTTTTATTTTTTAAAATTGACTTATTTGAGAGACACACATAGAAATAGAGACGGAGAGTTCCCATCCACTGATTCACCCACAGGCCCAAGTGGCTGGGGCTGAGCTGGGCTGGGCTGGGGCCAGGAGCTGGGAACTCAGTCCAAGTCTCCCATGTGGGTAACAGGATCCATCACCTGCTGCCTCCAGGGTCTGCATTAGCAGGAGGTGGGGGTCGGGGTCAGGTGCTGGGTATGTAACCCCGGCACTCTGATACGGGCTGAAGGTGTTCTCACCGGCTTCTTAACTGCCAGGCCAAACAGCCACCCGTAGCTTTGTTTGTGACTTTGCACAGGAGGCCTGGGGGAGATCCAGGTGTGGCCCAGCCGGCCAGGTGTCCTTGTCCCTCCGCGGATAGCTCCTGCTTCCCTGGCAGACAGGCTGGGAGCCAATCCCACGTCGCTGCTGTACTGAAGGTGTCGGAACTCTTGGCTGGGGAGGGCAGCCCCCGCCCTGCGGCTGCCGGGTGTGTGTGCAGCTCTGCCCAGGGCGCCTGGTGACCGGCGCCTCCCCTGCTAGGTGGTCTACTACGCCTTTGCCATCGTCGGGATGGAAGTGTTCCAGGGCAAAGTGCGGTTCTTTGACCCGAATTTCACGGCTCCTGACGCCCTGGCGTGTGGCAACCCGGCCTTGAGGGGCTCGGCGTTTGCCCGGGCCAGGTACTGCAAGAACAACTTCAACGACCTGGCGTCGGCCTTCCTGGTGCTGACAGAGCTCACTGTGGTGAACCAGTGGCATGATATCCTTCCCGAGGCCTGGGATTCCCGGCATCCCACTCGCTGGGGCAGGGAGGAGGAGGGGGGCGCCGAAAGGAGCTGCCGGAAGCTCCTCCGAGCTCGGGGCACCTGCTGCGTTTCTCGAAAGTCCGTTTCCTCAACCTCGCACTCATGGCAGGCGGCTTCGCCCTCGTGACGCACCAGGCAGCGAAGCTGTACTTCATCTTCTTCCATGTCGTGGTGGTCATCCTCATCATCAAGTGGGTTTTCTCCTGCCACACGGTGTGCTGCCCATGTCCTGCGTCAGAACACCCTTCCCCTGGCGCCTCCCCGGCCCAGGGTGGGAGGGGGGTGCAGACCTCCTGCTCCCACTGCCTGCTGAGCCCCCCTGCAAGGGACGAGTCTCGGGCTGGTCACGCTTGTGTCCACCCGTGTTCCCCAAATCCGTACGCAGCGTGCATCTTAGAGTTGTTTGCAGGCGAGGGAGCCTGAGGTCCTGGCCAGTCTCCCACCTTCCCCGCTGGGACTGGATCACCCGTGAGATTTCCCTGCTGAAAGTCATCCGGCTGCTGGGATGCATTAGAACCTGAGCCATGGCCCCCTTGCTGCCACAGGTGGAATGGGAGGGTGCTCCCCTCCCCCGCCCCTGGTGAAGTCTCTTCATTGGCTGCAGGGTGATCCGGACCCTTTGTCCTTGGGAGAGCTCAGTAAATATTTGAAAGCTACTCTGGCACCTTGCTCCCCCCCACCCAAGTCTCTCCTTCCTGTGGAATCTTTGAGGCCAGCCCCATGGTTCCTGTGCCCTTCATTTGAGTCCCTGTGAACCGTGATTCTCCCCCATGAGGGATTTCCTGATGTTGCAAGTGCCCGCCACAGAGCCTGGAACCTGTAGGTGACAGCCCAGCATCAGTGCCCACCTTGTCCCCTCAGGCCGCCATCAGTGGGTGGGAGAGGTGGACTCCGGGGCTGCCTCTGCTCCAGCCTGCTCGTCCTCCTCCCCTGAGTGGGTGTGCTGTGGGGAGATGGAGCCATCCTCCCCGGGTGCTGGCAAAGGCCCATACACACTGTAGGGGTTTTTCTGCTCTCCCCAGAAGAGCCCGAGGGTGCTGTGACCACCCCGGGCCCCACCATCGTCATGGTCAAGTCAGAAACAGTGCAGGCTCTGAGATGTCACCCTGTCTGCAAGCCAGCAGGCGGCTCTGCCGTTAACTACACTAACAGGAGACACGAGGTCCGGGGTCGGAGACAGAGGCGGCTTGCTCTCCACGGCAGGAGCTGCAGCCGGGGCGATCCCGTGTGTGTTTCCCACACTCTAATCCCCAGCCAGCCGTGTGGCGAGGGCCAGATGCAGGCAGCGGCGCAGGTCGGGAGCTCCGGAATGAGGAAACTCTGATTGTTTGCTTTTTTTAAACAAGATTTATTTTATTTACTTTAAAAAGGTAGATTGACAGAGATGGGAGTAGGAAGTAGAGAGAGAGAGAGAGAGAGAGAGAGAGAGATCTTCCATTCTCTGGTTCACTTCCCAAATGGCCACAACAGCCAGGCAGGGCTGGGTCCGGCTGAAGTCAGGAACCCAGAACTCCATTGGGTCTCCCACGTGGGTGGCAGGGGCACAAGCTCTTGGGCCGTCCTCTGCTGCTTTCCCAGGTGCATGAACAGGGAGCTGGATCCAAAGCAGGGCAGCTGGGACTTGAACCTGCGCTCTGATATGGGATGTGGGCATTGCAGGCGGGGCTTAATGGGCTGCACCACAGTGCAGGAGCCTCTGCTCTTACAGCGGGCTGCTGGTGGCCTGCCCTTCCTGCCTTGGGGCGGCGGGGGGGGGGGGGGGGGAGACAGACTGACTTTGGAAGGTAAGCAGATCTGGGCGGGGAAGGCGAGCCGTCCTAGACAACCCCCCTCCGCTGGCTCCCCGTGCAGACACCGGCGCTGGTCCTGGAGAATTGCCTCCCACCAATGATTTGGCCGAGCGTCCCCTTCAGATCAAATGTATTTTCTTCCTAATATTTGCTGTTCCAGTGGGAGGTGGAGAATGGCTTTCAGATGGATCCAAGTCCCGTGCAGTGCTAGAGAGCCGTTCCTCCCTCCTGTGTTGCCTGCTCCTGCCAGGAGGGGGCAGCCTTGCTCTTGGGGCTCCTCTGCTCCTGGGGACCAGGAGCCGACTCAGCCTGACCCGCTCTGCCTCTGGCCCTCCGCAGTATTTTCATAGCGTTCATCCTGGAAGCGTTCTTCGTGGCGTACTCACTGGAGAAAAGCAAGCTAGAAACTGTGATTGAGAAGAAAATTCAAGAGCTGGGCGTGGGGATCCAAGAGTGAGTAGCCCGTTCCCCGATGGCTCTCACAACCTGGACGTGGGCTGCACCCGGGGCCCCTGCCCGGGGCTGTGTGCCTGCCGTCAGGGTGCCCTGGCTGCGGCTGCAAGGCCACCCCTGGGCCATGCCTGGGAGGGCGGCACCCGGCCGAGGACCCTGACTGCACGTGTGTTGTGTCTTCCCCCTGGAAGGGAAGAAGAACAAGACAAGAAGCCCACCGATGATGTGGGTACCAAGGACGGTGGCTCCAGTGGGGGTGACGGGGACCACAGAAGGGCGGCCGCAAAAGGCCTGTACTGCAGGATTGCATCAAACAGTAAGTGTCGCTCAGGGCCGGACTTGGAGTGACCCTCTGCCAACCCCCGGGTCTCCGTGGCAGCCTGAGGGATGCTTCCCGATTGTGGAGCTGATCGCTGCCGGTGGCTCCCCTTGCTCCAGGCTAAGGACAAAGCTTCCTCTCAGCCTTTGGTCCTTGCCACGATTCCAGCCTCCCAGCTCTTCCCCTGCTCCGGCCTGCCCCCGGGCCTTTGTAGGTGCTGTTTTCTCCTCTCGGCTCCCGCCAGCATCCCTGGCCTCCCCCGGGGAGGCAGGTGCTCCCGCGTGGCTGCCTGCTCTGCTCCCTGTCACTGCACAGCCACCCCTGAGGGACTGACCCGGGCTCCCTTACAGGCTCCAAGCTCCATACATGGGGAGCTGTGCCTTTTCAGTTCTCCATGGTACCCCCAGGACGTGGCAGCGAGTGGGAGACACAAGGAGCCTCGGCAGCTCTCTCATGACATGTTATTTGCAATGCATTGATGATTGAGCGGGTTGGGCGCTGCTGAGGGAGGCAGCCGGCAGCAGGGGCCCTGTGGGCCTGCAGCCCTTCCTCCTGCAAGAAGCCTCTCCTCTGGCTGGGAGCTTTTGGGATGTGCGCGTGACCCTTTCCTGACCTGTGCTTTTCCTGTTGGAGTGTTGGGGAGGGGCCCGTGCCCCACCCTGCCCCCGGGAGCCAGCCTGCTCCGCCCAGGCTGGGTGCTTCCCCGGGCAGGGCCAGGCCGGAGCCCCCGCGGATTCCACCCGCCCCTTTCCTGCTTCCTCCTAGGGTACAGGACCGTGGACGCCTTGCTGCAGCGCATGTTCGAGTCTGAGATCGCCCCGGACGAGGAAGGCCCCTCCCTGGACGAGATCCTGAGCTTCTCGCCCAGTGACATGTATGTCAAGAATCCCAATTTTGAAAACAGCGCATGAGCCCGGGCTTGCGGGGGCCCCAGCTGGAAGCAAGAGGAGCCGCCAGCCCTTCCCGCGTGTTGCAGCATCTGGAGGGGCCTTCCCCCGCCCTGCTGCCTTCTGGGTCCTGGGGAGCCTGCGTGTCACCTGTGTGGGGTGGAAAGGCCGCCTCGGTGGGCAGTGCTGGGGACATTCTTGGGTCTGATCGTGGCCCCAGGGAGAAGAAGAGTAAGGGCGAGTTTGCTGGGGGCTTCTGGCCTGCACCTGCGTGGGCGTGTGTGAGGTCATCCCAGGGGGTTTATAAAAGCCTTTCATGTATTTTATATGATATTTTTACCATGCTTTTAAACTGCCACTGTGCTGCAATGTTACAAGACGGAATTATGCATATTTAAATAAGGGAAGGTAAGGGGAGACAGTAGCTTTTGACACAGCGCGCATTCAGAATGAAGAACCATAGGAATGTGAAAATCTTGTCTCAGCTTCTTTTTCTGGGGTTGGACGGGTGCTCTCCGGGTAGGGCCTAGCAGTTACGATGCTGGAGTCCCACGTGGGAGTGCCTGGGTTTGACACTCGGCTGCGCTGCTGACTCCAGCGTCCGGCTGATGGCGTCCCTGGGAGGCTGCAGTGACAGCTGAAGGCTCAAGCAATTGGGTCTCTGCCGCTGGTTTCAGTTCCTGGCTTCTGGCTTCTGGCCTCTGCCCGGTCCATTCCCGTCCATTGCAAGCATTTGGGGAGTGAACCAGCAGAAGGGAGCCCTCTCTCTGTGTCTCTCTACCTTTCAGATTAATTAATTTTAAAAACCACACATACCTGGCATTGGGCATCGTTGTTTTTTTTTTTTTTTTTTTTTAAGATTTATTTATTTATTTTAAAGTCAGAGTTAGAGAGAGGAGAGAGAGGGAGGGAGGGAGGGAGAGGTCTTCCATCCACTGGTTCACCCCCCCCCCCCAATTGGCTGCAACGGCCGGAGCTGCGCTGATCTGAAACCAGGAGCCAGGAGCTTCTTCCGGGCCTGCCACGTGGGTGCAGGGGCCCAAGGACCTGGGCCATCTTCCACTGTTCTCCCAGGCTATAGCAGAGAGCAGGATGGGAAATGGAGTAGCCAGGGCTCGAACTGGCGCCCACATGGGATGCCGGCACTGCAGGTGGGGGCTTTACCTGCTACACCACAGTGCCGGCCCCAGGGCATTGTTGTTATGTGAGGATTCCCTGGAACTGGGGCCCCGGTGACCAATCGATGTGGTGTGTGCCGTCTGCCTGCCTTCCAGAACTCGCTCCCCTGTCTTCATATATGTAATATCCCTTATGTAAACCATTCTGCATGTACTGAGTTGTAACCTAAGTTTTAAAATTTGATCTCTGTATTTGACATCTGTGTTTTCAAGTTAGTAGATAATGTGTAACCATCCAAAAAATTCCACATAGAAAGAGTCGGACGTCAGAAGTTGCTCGCCCCTTCCCTCTCCTGCTCCTGTTAGTCTGATACCTTTTCCCAGCGGTAACAAGGGCTGAGCTTGCTCATCCTGCTGGGACGGCGTCTCTGTAGCCACGCCTATCGTGTCTATTAAAATGTAATTGCATTCCTCATTCTAAGTGGGATGCCATCCATGATGTATTTTATATTCATTGTTCAACAACCTGCTTTGTGCACTTCACAGTAATTGTTTCATATTGGTGCTGAGTTTTATGATTTATGGGCCTATATTATGCTTCCTTTGTTCAACATTAGGCAGTAATAGAATAAAACTTATGTACCCTGTCACGAGTATGAAAGACTCAAAGCATGCTGTCCTCAGACTGCCAGTGGCCCTGTTGGGCCACCAGGGGGCACTCGCCCTAGCTGTTGCGCTTGGGCTGGGAGTGGGGCAGAGGAGCTGTGGCAGGCGTGGCTGCCTTTCTCCAGGTCTTTCTGCCTCTCTTGGCAGGGGACTGAGCAACCTGACTGTATCTGGTCCAAGGGCCTGGAGCACCAACTAGGTCTTTCCATTCATGAAGTGGCTGCAGTGGAATATGGTAGAAGCCTTGTGCGAGGATGGCAGATTGGTACCCCACGGTATGGCTACCCCAGGCTGTAACACGAGGCAGCACCCCCACTCCTGTAGCCCTCTGGGACCAACTTAGCCTGCCACAGCCTAACCATTCCAGAAATGCATGTTTGAAACTTTCTGGAACGGAAGCCATGAAACAGATGGGCTGGACTAGAGGGATGAGGAGGAGGTGGAGCACCGGGCACCTTGGCTCCTAGGTCAGTGCAGAGGAAGGTGTGAGTGACAGCTTTTCAGATGTGTCTGGGTGTTGTACAAACATGCTAGCATTCTCGTTTCTAAGAGGCACCTGCTGCAATTGAGCTTTTGCTATTAGAAATCTTGGGGAACACAATCCTAGAATCAATGCTGTGACCACAGATATCCTCCAGGAGTCTCTGAATGTCCCCACTGAGCGGCCTCTTTCCTGGCTGGAACTTGGAGTGGGGAGCAGGTGGCCAAGAGTGACTGGGCAGTGCCTCGGCCAAAGACAGGGCTGTGAGCCAGTGGGGTGACTGTAGATCACTGTAACTTATTATAGATCCTATGACTAAACAAGAGGAGCACGACAACTCCAAACAGAAAGCAACAGTAAGACAGTGGAAATGTCAATTACCCTTATTTGACCATTTGTGAATCATTTACTGAAATTTCACTGTATCCCATGTATAATTACTGTCAATCCCTTTTATAAAATATTCAAGGCAATGGAAATGCTGACTGGATTTGGCCAACACATATTGTACGTGTATCTCATTTTCACACTGTACCTGATCAATATCATTAAAAAATTTTAAAAATAGCTGAACCTAGCCCTGAGTCTGGCCAACATTTGAGCACTTAAGACGAGTTGGGCCCGAGAGACAGAGATGACTAAGAGCCAGTGGCGTCCTTGAAGGGACGTCGGCCTCACTGGTGGAGCGAGCTGGAGCCCCTCTATCCTCCCTTCCAGGTGTCCTTTTACACACAGCTGTGTCCCTCATACAGGCAAACTCTGTAACCGGGTCACTAAGTTAGGGTTACGTGAAGACCAGTACAGGTTCCGCCAGGCGTCTGAATGCAGACAGACCCCCCCGGCTCAAGTCTGTCACCCTGTTTAGCTTGAGCCGTGAAGTTCAGATGCAGCCCTTGGTGTAATCATGGACCAGATGGACCACAGCAGTGTTGTGACCCGGGGGGTTTCTGAGTGACTGCAGGCTGGCGGTGGCGACACCCCCACGGGGACGGAAGCTGAAGCCACATGCCGCCTCACCCAAGGCTGATGTACCCGCAGCTGCCTTTCACAGGTGAACACATTGAGTGAATATTGCTATTTTTAAAAGGCAAAAAAAAAAAAAAAAAAAAAAATCACACAAATTGACTTTATCGATGGCTCGACTGTTTAGTGTGTTGGTTTGTCTGATGAGGCCCCTGGGTCATTCTCTATTTCCAGGTTGTGTATCGGCCTAACTGATCATGTAATGTGTTCCTTATTTTCAGAATAAAAACATATTTTAGGATCTCATTTTAGTAGTTTATCCTACAGACACATGTTGCACCTGCCCTCATTTATTTTGTAGCAATATAACTGTGAAGCAACCAAGTGTTGCTGAGTAGGGGACTGGTTAAATCAATTATGGCACAATCAAACAAGATGACAGACAGCTGGAGCAATACGGATGGAAAGGTGAGGAAACACCCCTAAAACCCTGGTGTGGTTCACATTTGCTTGTATACAGGCATCAGTAGACATTAGCATGATTAAAAAAGGCCATCTCAAGCCAGTGTCACTAAGCTGAAGGATGAACCCTGGAGACGCTCTCACTGAAGCGAGACAAGGCTGCCCACCACCACTGCGACTTAACCCTCTTCTCGAGGTACCAGTGACGAGAGAGAACTCACAGAATTGGGAATGACATAAAGCAAGCATCACTTTCAAAAGGATGGTTATTTGGAAATTTTAGAAGAATCAAATGAAAAGTTCTTAACAAATCTATAGGCACCATATATTCAAACTACCAGCTAGAAAGATATAGGGAAAAAAACAAGATGTAGTTTAAAATAGCCATCAAAAGAATTAAAAAAAAAAAAAAACTATTTGAGAAGTAGAGTTACTGACAGAGAGGAAGAGAGAAAGAGAAAGGTCTTCCATCAGTTGGTTCACTTCTCAAATAGCCACAACGGCTGGAGATGGGCTGATCTGAAGCCAGGAGCCAGGAGCTCCTTCTGGGATCTCCCACGCGGGTGCAGGGGTCCAAGCACTTGGGCCATCTTCCACTGCTTTCCCAGGCCATGGCAGAGACCTGGTTCGGAACAGGAGCAGCCGGGATGAGAACCGGCTCCCATATGGGACACCAGCGCTGCAGGCAGAGCCTTAGCCCACGACACCACAGCGCTGGCCCCAAAATAGTTTTAACTATTTAAATTAGTACTAGTTTTAAAAAAGAACTTATTTTTCCAGTTGTGGATAACATTTTAAGACACAAAAATAATAAACCCAACTTTACAAATCACAGTACAAAGCAAAAAACTTAAATAGCTATTAATATGTAAATATTTGGCTGAATTCATGACAAATGCAAATAAGACTGTATGGAGATAACTATGGTACTTCAAATAGTTTGTAGGAAAGGAGGGAGGGGAGAGGGAAATTATTTCAGGTTACAGGGCCCTTGTGGTGTGTAAAGTCAATACATGTTAAGTAGGCTGTTATAATTTTGGAGTTAATGATCTATAAGGAAGAATGTTCAAGACCTGAGATTTTAAAAAAGAGAGGTTTAGGATTTGTTATAAACACTAAATGAGAAACAGGGCCGAGAAAGGTCAGGCAAGCTTTATTCATTAAAAGTCTGGATGTTTGGGGATTTTTTCAAAAATTTTGAAAAATTGTTTTGACCTCTTTTTTGCTTAAAGTAAACAGGTATTTAAAAAGCAATTTTAATGTTCACATGTGGGGGCCGGCGCTGTAGTGTCGCCGGTAAAGCTGCCACCTGCAGTGCCTGCATCCCATATGGGCACCGGTTCAAGTCCCAGCTGCTCCACTTCCCATCCAGTTCTCTGCTATGGCCTGGGAAGGACCCCTGCACCCACATGGGAGACCCAGAAGAAGCTCCTGGCTCCTGGCTTTGGATGGGCTCAGCTCTGGGCGTTGCAGTCAACTGGGGAGTGAACCAGCGGATGGAAGACCTCTCTCTCTCTGCCTCTCCTTCTCTCTGTGTAACTCTTTCAAATAAACAAATAATATTTAAAAAAAAGTTCACATGCAAATTATTTCCAAAAATGTCTCCCCAAGAGTAGCCCAGACAGCCTGCCTCACAGGGAGCTTAATCATTGTAATATTTATAACAACTACATCACATGGATCCACTCTGTAGATTTTATTTTTAACAAACATTGACATAAACAATAAATGTGGGGGGAAAATTAAGGTTCAGGATGAGGTTGGCATTTACAAAGTGGTTTCTATGGAGTGTCCGTGTCCATTTCTATTTTCTCGATCTCTTGTACTCTAAGAGCAGCACAATCAGCCTGTTGCGCTGCGTCCTGATCTTGCTCGCGTAGTGCTGCTGGAACAGCGTCCTCAGCTTCTGCCTTAGCAGCGCCAACGACGGCAGGTGGTGGCAATCTGGTATATTCAGCATCAGGTGGAAGAATTCCTCCCACACATCCAGGTGAGGAAGCCTGCGGGACAAAGCACCCACCACAGATGAAAGGTGGCCCTCAGCACGCACGCAGCCCCCTCCTCAGCTGCCTCCCACAGGCCTGGACAGTCACACAACAGCTCTCACCCAAACGCAATTAACCCATCAAGAAGGGAAATGCCAAATCTATTATCAATGGGAGAAATTGAAGATCCAATTAAATGTCTAAACATACTTTGTTCCCCCAAAATGATTTAAGGCAGTCTTTTAGCAATAGCTCTGCAGTGGACAACTTTCTTTTTTTTTGACAGGCAGAGTTAGACAGTGAGAGAGAGAGACAGAGAGAAAGGTCTTCCTTTTTCCGTTGGTTCACCCGCAAAGTGGCCACTACGGCCGGCGCATCATGCTGATCCGAAGCCAGGAGTCAGGTGCTTCTTCCTGGTCTCCCATGCGGGTGCAGGGCCCAAGCACTTGGGCCATCCTCCACTGCCTTCCCGGGCCACAGCAGAGAGCTGGCCTGGAAGAGGAGCAACCGGGACAGAATCCGGCGCCCCAACCGGGACTAGAACCCGGAGTGCCAGCGCTGCAGGCGGAGGATTAACCTAGTGAGCCGCGGCGCTGGCTGACAACTTTCTATTTTTAAGAAATTATCTGCTCAGGGGCTGGCATTGTGGTGTAGCAGGTTAAACTGCAGCCTGCCATGCTGGCACCCCACAGAATGCTGGCTGGAGTCCCAGCTGCTCCACTTCTGATCCAGCTCCCTGCTGGTGCTCCTGGGAAAGCAGCAAGGACCCAAGTGCTTAGGCCCCTGCTACCAATGTGTGAGACCTGGATGAAGCTCCTGGTTCCTGGCTTCAGCCTGGTCCAGACCTGCTTAGTGTGGCTATTTGGGGAGTGAACCAGTGGGTGGAAGATCTCTCTTTCTCTCTTTCAAATAAATAAAATAAATCTTAAAAACAAATAAAAAAGACACACACGCCACGCATAAAAACCAACCTATCTGCTTTGGGTTGCTGTATATATCCTACTGCCAAACGAGTAATTTAGCCAAATGGCCAAATGACAAGCACAGTTGCCTACGAGTCAGGACCAGGCAGAGTGGCCGGACTCCCAGGAGACAGCTCTCATTTAACAGCTGCAAGGACTGCAGTGGTTAGGGCTGAAGCAGAAACTCCAGAAGATGGACACAGGCAGTGGGGAAAATGCAGGACATAGCCCGAGTTGTACCTCAGACAGGAAGCCTGCCCAGCTTTGGTCCTTTGACTATGAGCAAGAGGAAGAATGAAGGATTTGCTAAGCATGACGACGCCATATGCAAAATATAATTATTCCAAGTTTTCTTCCAGGTCCTGACCCTAACATTTATGTGTGGTCTGTGACATTTCATAAAATTACTGGCAACTCTTTCCTCCTTTCTGCTTTGGTAAGGGGTGGCGAGTCAAGGGGAATCTCAGTTTAATGAATTTTAAAAAGATGTCAACATATGTAAAAAACTCCGAGTCTGTCTGTCAGATGAGTGCACTCTTCTGTATATGTTTTTATACCTCAAACAAATTCCAGTGGTACCACGAGCGGCTGGAAGCCAGCACCACCATCTGTCTGTGTAGGCATCATGCCAGGTGGGCCACTGTGCCGACAGGAAGGGCTCCGGTGCTGTCGCTGACACTTGCCGAGACTGTCTAATGGACAAGAGTCTCAGGGGAACCAAGTCAGGCAGGGCTGGGACTTCACCCCGACACCTCTCGTCATGTCTCTTCCTAACTTAGCAGCTCCGTGTCCACTTCCTCTGCCCCCGCTAAGCAACATCTGAGGAAAGTAGATCCGTGTGAATCCACTGACCCAGAGAAGCAGGCCTGCGCTCAGTGACGTCAGGGCTCCCCTGGAGGGGACAGAGGAGTGCTCATGTGTACAGGCACAAGGAGCGGGCCGGGTGCTCTCAAGGACCCCACAAGGGCACTGGCTGCTGGGTTCTCACAGGTGGGGACCCACATGATTGGCTGGCTCACTGCAGTGCTAGCCCTGTGCTGTCAGCACACGGCCCGAGGCACAGATGTTCTGTGTGGCGGCCGAGACCCTCTTGCCGCCAGGTGAAGCCAGCATTCTACTGGCTTTGCTGTCTGTGTGCTGTGGCCCCAGGGCTAAGACCCACCTTCTAAAGAGGCCCTCGGGCTTCCAAACGCCCCCTTCATTTTTCACCTTCATGTAAGTGCCAAAGAGCATGCAGTACACTGTGGCAGCAACTCCAAAGTAATCAATCTACGAAGAAAACACGGTACACGTGACTAGACAGTCATCCGCACAGGACCACACCGAGATGCCCAACCCAGGCAGCACGCTGACTTGTCACAGGATTGGGGAAGCCATGAGTTCTGCTCCCCGATGGCTGTGAACCTCATGGCAGAGCACGGGTGCCTCCTGAGGTAGCCCCTGGGAAAGTCCTGTCCTCCCTCCTTGAGCCAATGTGTCCTTTTCAAGTCCTCTGTTCTGTCACGCAGGGCAGACAACACTCCCATCCTCCCCAACATGGCCAGCCTGCAAGTCTTCCCAACTCCCTGGCCTGGGACTCTGGCTCTTGTTCTTGACGGCACCCCATGGCCTCTCGCTGTGGGAAACCCACAGACAGAGGACTACATCCATTCACCCGCCCCACTCCAGGAGGGGCTGGGCCAGCATCCCGCAGTCTGTGGCCTCATTGGCGGGACAACCTACCAGACACACAGCCCCACCCTTGCCAACTCTATCATGGGCTCCCAGACAGCCACAAGTCTCACCTGGAAACTGGGCAACTGGGTTTGTTAACACAGCATCAGAACTTCACAATTATCCTAACCTGTATTTTCCTTACTTGTTATATAATATTCGAATTTGCTGAAAATTCTGGAGCCAGGGTGGGCATTCGGCACGCTGGCTAAGACGGTGCTTAGGATGCGCGCATCCCACATGGAGTGCCTGGCTTGAGTCCCGGCCCCTCTGCTGCCCATCCAGTTTTCTGCTCATATGCAGCCTGGGAGGCAGTAGATGCTGGTTCAAGGACTTGGGCCCCTGCCACCCACGTGGGAGACCTGGGCTGAGTTCTGGGCATCTGGTTTCAGCCTAGCCCAACCCTGGCTGCTGCAGGTATTTGGGAGCGAAAAATCATGATAGATCTCTCTGTTGTTCTGTCTCTGCCTTTCAAATAAGGTGCAAATGACAAAATAGAATTCTAAAGCCTTCCTTTAGGACAATAATGGTCCACTTCTAACACCTTTTGGAGCTGGCCACGCACTTGGCTGGACATCTGATTAGCACTGTTGATCACCAACAAATCTCCCTTGTTGCCTGTGAAAACAGCACAGGTGTATCCAACACCATGCGTGGGGAGGGTTCTTCTTCGAGGGGAGGGTGGGCTGGGACGCCCTGGGCGTTCTGGCCATAAAGGAATGCAGGCGGGCCAGTGTGAGCTCAGTAAGCCAGGCTGGCCCTTCACAGCCTGACCTCCACTCTGAAGGCCTCCCAGACTATTACTCTTCCTGAGGATCAAACTCATGGATTCTATCTGCTCTTCTTTTCTGGTTACAGAACTGATAACTGATTAATATGAAGGAAAACTTTTTAGGAATAGACTTGATTCCCCTTCTTTCCACATTAAGTTCCTCCTTCAACTGCTGCTCAAGATACCCATTCAAACTAACTAGATCCCCACTATTCCTGCAATTAAGGACGATACTTTGAAATCTCTCGCTTTCACACCATACCTGATAGTTCCATGGCTTGTTACTGAGCATCTCAATACACTGAAAACCAGACGTCTCACACTTCCCTGTAAACGCAGTTCCTTTGGGAAACAGTTTCATATCTATACTCTGACCCAGGTCAATCAGTGCCAAGTCAGCAGACAAATCATCCTCGTCACTGTCTTGCTCCAAAAACCTGCACCGAACACAAGCAAGGACCAGGGTGCATGAGCACAAGTAACCAGAGGCTGCCGGGGAAAGGTTAGGAGAAGAATCCCAGGAAAAGTGAGGCACTTGCCTGTTTCCCAGTATGAAGTTATCCGGCTTAATGTCTCCATGAATGATTTCACAGTCATGGACTTGTTCAATCATGTAGAGCATTCTGATGGCAAAAGAGATGACGAGAGCTTGGGGCATCACTTTTTCAGGGGTATTTTTATAGAGGTTAATGGCATTCTAGAAACAATGCAAAGTGGAATCCTGAGTTGGTTGCAGAAGATTAATGAAATGTTGTCAGGAGCTTTGCCCCTGGCCATCACCCCATAAAAAGACACATGCCAGGCACAAGCCCAACGTGTACGTCGTGTCCGCATGGTAGAAATGAGAGCACTTACCAGCAGTGTTCCGTAGCTGTAGAGATCTCCTACTAATATGCTCCCATTCTGGAACAGGTGGGCAGAGTAGAACTTGATAAACATGTGCCGTGAGATTGGACTGAGTCTCTCCATCAGCTGGGTCCCAATGTAGAACTCCCAGGGGTTGGCAGGCTTCTGCACCTGCACAATCAGGTAGATGGCATTCATACTGGTTCTCATTCTGAAATGACTCCAAGAAAATAACCTCCATCCCAACAAAGAATGTGGGTTGAAGGTGATGGCAAGCTATGCGCTGTTCTGCGGTATGAAGCTTACTCCAAGTTGATTTCAGTGGAAGGGCAACCCTGAATTCTCCTAGGATAGTGTTAGTTTCTTACCATGAAAACATCACTATGGAGACAGGTGTCTGGCACAGTGGTTAAAGTGCCATTGGGATGCCTATATCTCATACTGAAGCCTGGGTTCAAGTCTTGGTTGCACCTCTTCCAGCTTCCTGCTAATGCACACCCTGGGAGGCAGCAATGATGGCTCCAGTAACGGGTCTCTGCCAGCATGTGGGACACGCGGATTGCATTCCGGCTATTGGCTTCGGCTTGGCCAGGCCCAGCTGTTCTGGGCTATTGAGAAGGGAACTAGCAAATGGAAGCTCTTTCCCTCTCTGCCTCTCAAATAAACTAAACATAAGTAATTTTTAAAAAATCATTATCTTAAAAAAGAGGCCGACTACAATTCATTTCTATGTCATATAAAGAGCTACTGTGATCACTTACCTTTAAAGTAAATTTCTGTTTATTTTTGGTGTCATCCACGTCTCCATGGGTAGTTTCATAGACTTGAGCAAAGGCCCCTTCTCCAAGAAGGTGATTGACATAGACCATCAAAGAACCTTGGGAGACAGACATGTCAAAATGACCAGGTGACTCAAAACAGGAAAGGCTTTATCAAAATGGAGAATCTGTAAAATACTCTTAGTGTCTGAACTGCTTTAATAAATTAAAATGGATCTCGGTCCCTAGGAAAGGCCTTGGATGACAGTGAAACAAATGCCTGCCACTTAGCCACATGGCCCCACACACTTTCAAGTAGGCTGCCTGCCCTGAGTGACCACTGAGATGTTGGGAAGAACACAGAAAAACCCTCTGTAAAGTGCCGGACAATGTGTTTGGATAAATACTCATGTTTCACAACAGAATAAAAGGACAAACGACACCCCTAAGCCAAGCACTGGTGTTGAGAACACATACTGCAGCCATTCTAACTTCAGTAAGCCCTATTTTTAGGACAGCTTTTGTTCCACAGAAAAGCTGCAAAGGAAGTCAAGTCTCTGCATCTTCTGAATCTGGTGTCCCCTACCGCTAACTCTCACATAATCAGGCTTTCTTAGTGACAATAAAGAACCCACAGTGGTATGTTACCATTGTCTAAAAGCCACACTTGATTCTCATTTCGCTAGTTTTTCCTGCACATTCCAGGATGCAACGTATTTTATCTCCAGGTTTCCTTAGCCTCTTCTGGGTTGTGATGACTTTAGACTTTCCCTATTTTTGATGACCTTGACGGTTTCAAAGAATAACAGCCAGATATATTGTGCAATGTCCCTCAACGTGGGTTTGCTATTTTTCATGTGGTCATGCTAAGGTTTTGGTTTTAGGGAGGAAAACCACAGAAGTGAATTTTAAAGATTCCTAAAATTTTTAAAAAAGAATTCATGTCAAAACCAAATATATAGAAAAAGTAGATCTCTGGTTTCTAGTTGGCATGTAAGAGGCTTGGAATTCACCCCTCCACCCTCACAACAAAAATGCTGAACAACCGAAAACCAACAACTCTTCTTAGACCTTAGAGAACTGAGGTCACGGGCACACTGCTGCTTCCGGAGCTGGGGAGATGGACAGGGGATACGGAGAATCACAACAGAGAAGGCTGTACATCTCGGGCCTTACTTAAAAAGTCTCGACGGAAACCCAGAGACGTCATGGGAGACAAGTGAGGACACAAAGGAGATTTTTGGCTTCTGACCCCCACAGCAACAGCAAAGAGTAAACACAGACTAACTCCTAATCAGGCGGCCAAAAACCGCACACCAAAGGCCTATTTATCCCAATCCCCTTCACAGACTTTGTGTGGTCCTATTTATCTCAGTTCCTTTCACATCAGTAAATGTGGTTCCTAACAAAATATTAAAAGGCGAAACAGAAAACAAAAAACATGGCTTGAAGAGAGCAAGCATCAAAAACAGGGCTATGGAAAAGCTTTTGGAATTATCAGATGACTAGCTTTTAAAAATGATGATGATCAGTATGCCAATAGCTGTAATTGGTAAGTGGACAACGTACAAAAA
The DNA here is from genome assembly GCF_033115175.1 of Lepus europaeus. NCBI lineage: Eukaryota > Metazoa > Chordata > Mammalia > Lagomorpha > Leporidae > Lepus > Lepus europaeus. Next base: position 85,511,637 of record NC_084839.1, on the reverse strand, counting down.
TAAAAAAAAATGTAAACAGAGATGGAAACGCTGAGAAAAAGAAATTGCTAGGAATAAAAAATAAACCACTGTAACAAAAAGGAAGAATGCCTTTCGTGAGCTCCTCAATAAACTGAGTATCAAGGAGAAGAATCAGTGAGCTTGAGGATATGACGAGAGAAACAAAACTGAAAGACAAAAAAGGAAGGAAGGAAAAAAAGAAGGAAGGAAGAAATTAAAAGAATGGAACAGGGGTGGTGCTGTGGCACAGTGGGTTAAGTCTCCGACTGTAGTGCTGGCATCCCATATGGGTGCCGGTTCTAGTGCCAGCTGCTCCTCTTCCAATCCAGCTCTCTGCTGTGGCCTGGGAAAGCAGTAGAAGATGGCCCAGGCAATTGGGCCCCTGCACCCACGTGGGCGACCCGGAAGAAACTCTTGGCCCCTGGCTTTGGATTGGCACAGCTTCAGTCGTTGCGGCCATTTGGGGAGTGAATCAGAGGATGGAAGACCTCTCTGTCTTTCCCTCTCAATGTCTGTAACTTTACCTCTCAAATAAATAAATCTTTTTTTTTTTTTTTTTAAAGAATGGAACAGATTGAGAACTTTGGGACAGTCACAAAAGGTGTAATATACGCATAAGGGGAGGATGAGAAGGAAACTCAGACTATTAAGTAGGATAAATACCATAAAACTGACACCCAGGCTGTCATACCCTACGTGTGGGAAACCACGGACAAGGAGACAATCTGGAAAGAAGCCAGAGGAATAAAGTCGCCTTACTACAGAGGAGCAAGGACAAGAATTACATCAGAGTTCTCAGAAGCCATAGAAATGAGAGTGGAACAAAACATGCAACGTGTTAAAACAAAACAATACCAACAACCTAGAGTTCTACATCCAGTGAAATTATCCTTCAGATGTGAAGAATAAAGAATTTCTTACACAAAAATTAAGAAATTGTCATGGTTAGGCCTATACAATAGAGAGATACTACTAGATACTAGAACGGCTAAACCCAAAACACTGACACCACCAAATGCTGGCAAGGATGTGGCGTAGGGACTCTTGTTCACTGTGTTGAGAATGTACAATGGGGGCCTGGCGTGGTGGCACAGGATTAAGCTGTGGCAATGCCAGGCCCCCGTATGAAAGTGCTACTTTGAACCTGGCTACTCTGCTTCTGATTCAGCTTCCTGGTAATGTGTTTGGGGAAGTAGAAGGCAGCCCAACAACTTGAGCCCCTGCCATCTCTGTTGGATACTAGGGAGAAGTTTCTGGATCCTAGCTTCAGCCTGGTCCAGACCTGGCTGCTACAGCCATTTGGGAAATGAACCAGTGGGTGAAAGATGTCTTTTTCTCTGTTTCTTACTCTGTTTCTCTTTCAAATAAATAAATCTCATAAATCCCATATGGGCACAGGTTCCAGACCTGGCTGCTCCACTTCCCATCGGGCTCTCTACTGTGGCCTGGGAAAGCAGTGGAAGATGATCCAAGTCCTTGGGCCCCTGCACTCACATGGGAGACCTGGAAGAAGTGCCTGGTTCCTGGCTTCAGATTGACACAGCTCTGGCTGTTGTGGCCATTTGGGGAGTGAACCACCGGATGGAAGACCTCTCTCTCTCTCTGCCTTTCAAATAAATAAATCTTAAGGAAAAAAAAAAAGAAGACATGGAAAAACCTTAAATGCTAAGTAAAAGAAGTGTCTGAGCAGTTATATACCATATGAGTCTAATCATATGCTATTCTGGAAAGGGTAAAACAAGAGATAGTAACAGGATCAGTGGTCGTCGGGGGCGGGAGACGGGAGGAAGGGATGAGCAGGGGACACTGAAGGCAGTGATGTTGTAATGATGGACACATGTCAATCCCACAGAATGTACAAAACCACGGAGCCTAATGTAAACTCTGGGCTTTAATATATAGTGTATCCGTGGCTCATCAATTGTGACATATGTACCACACTTGTGCAGAAGTTAATGGAAATCTGTGATTGTGTGTAGGTATGTGGTAGAATAGGTATATGGGAGCTCCATACTTTCCTCTCAATTTTTCTGTAAGCCTAAAGCTGCTCTAAAACCTAAAATCTATTTATTATATTAAAAATGCTCTGCAGGCCAGCGCCACGGCTCATTTGGCTAATCCTCCGCCTGCGGTGCCGGCACACCAGGTTCTAGTCCCGGTTGGGGCGCCAGATTCTGTCCTGGTTGCTCCTCTTCCAGTCCAGCTCTCTGCAGTGGAGGATGGCCCAAGTGCTTGGGCCCTGCACCCGCATGGGAGACCAGGAGAAGCACCTGGCTCTTGGCTTTAGATCGGCGCAGAGCACCAGCCGTAGTGGCCATTTGGGGAGTGAACTAATGGAAGGAAGACCTTTCTCTCTAACTCTGCCTGTCAAAAAAAAAAAAGCACTGTGTAAAGTCTTGTTCCCACTGTTATCCCACTCCCACTAAGTTAACTGTGTTAGTGTTAAGTTTCCTCCAGTGGTTCTCCAGACATAATAGAAATGTATATTATAATCTCCCTTTCTGAGAAACAAGTAGCAGCATATAATACAATTTTGCCTTTTTCATTTTGTTTTGGAGACCACTTTCCATCATTACAGAACAGACTTCTTTGTTCTGTTGCCAATGCCTGTACTTTGCTGTGGAATTGTATACCAATAACTGCAGGACATTCTTACAAGTAGGTGGCTGGGTCTAAGAGTATGTTCATTTTTTATTTTGATAGACACTGTCACATTGCTGTCTATAAATTACTTAAGTTACAGTCCCAACAATAATCACAATCCTGTTGTCACCACTTAATGCTTCAGACAATTCTTTGTTGGAGGTGGTGTGAGGCTGGAGGAGAATCTCACAATCATGAGTGATCATCAAGTTCCCATAGAGAAATAAGAATTTAAGGTTGTATTATTCATGTAGTTCTTACCCAATTGAAATTCGGTCTTGGGCTTGATGGCTGGAAGTTTGCATTGCCATTCAAAAACATTTGGATAGGAATTCACTGGTTTTGAAAGTCCAGATAAAAGTCTGAGAATCAAACGATCATCCCATGGGTTCTCGATAGTGAAGTCTTATGGGAACAGAAATTTAAAAAAGGACATGAATTCAGTACCCAAGAATTTTAACAAAGAAATAATAGATACAGTAAGTACAGACATACATTAAATAAGCTTTCAAAACTTGTATCTTTTCAAGAGTATCGATTCAAATAACAAACAACTATTTTCAAAAGTCAAATTTAGCAGCAGGCACTGTGCTGTGGCAAGGTCAGTCACCGCTTGGGATCCCCGTTTCCCATATCGGAGTCCCACCTTTGCTGCTGACTCAGCGTCCTGCTAATGTGGCACAGATGATGGCTCAAGCATTAGGGTTCCTGCCCTCCACATGGGAGACTCATGGAGTCTGTGGCTCCTGGCTTTGGGGTGGCCCAACCCTGGCTGTAAAGTGCATTTGCAGAATGGACTCGTGATGATCTCTTGCTCTGTCACTCTGCCTTTCAAAAAGTAAGCAGGGGTGGGTGTTATGGCATGGTGAGTTAAGCTACTGCCTGGGATGCCCACATCCCATTTCAGAGTGCTGGTTCAAGTCCCAGCTACTCTGCTTCCTAGCCTGCTTCCTGCTAATGTGCTTGGGAAGGCAGCAGATAATGGCTGAAGTACTTAGGTCCCTGTCACGTACATGGGAGACTCTGATGGAGTTCGGGCTTCTGGTGTTGGCCTGATCCAGCCTTGGCTGTTGTGGGCATTTGGGGAGTGAACCAGTGGATGAAGATCTGTATATCTTCCTCTCAAATAAATCATTTAAAAAAGTTAAAAATAAACTTAAAAAACTGGTGGCTCTATAGTTATTTGCCATTTTATTTGCTTTATAAAGTAAAGTTAATTATTTGAAAGGCAGAGTGAAAGAGACAGGAGGGGAGAGGGAGAAAGGGCTATCTTCTATCTGCTAGCTCACTCCCCAAATGCCTACAACAGCTTGGACTGCACCAAGCTAAAGCCAGGAGCCAGGCAAATCAACCTGTTCTCCCACATGGGTGCTAGGAACCCAAGCACTTGGGCTATCATCTAAGGCCTCTGAGGTACATTAGCAGGAAGCTGGATGGGAAGTAGGGGCAGGACTCCATCCCAAGCAGCAGCCTAACTCCCTGTGCCAGGCCAGCCCAGTTCAGCTTTATAAATTTAGACCAACATTCACCTGTGGCAAAGGGAATCACGGTGGTCACAGTTTGCCCCACCTGCCTGAATTGCCAGATCCTGATGCTACAGCATGGTGCCCACCTGTCCTGAGGGCTCCTCTGGACATTATTCTGGCATGCTCAGATGGGTACTCTTCTATTACCCTTCTACTCACACCCACAAAACACTTCTTGACCGACATGCAATTTTGAATGTATAGGATGTATTTTGGGTCCACAAAAGGGAAATAATTTCTAAAGGGAAGAAAGAGTTCCTCTCCACTGTGGGGTAGTATTAAAAATCCTGCCAGTGGCAGTCAGGAAAGACCCAGCACGGTCACCACTTAGTGCTGAGCACATGCAGAATACTGTTCCGAGCACTGGACACCTATCACCTCGCTTGGTTCTTGCAACAAGCCTCCAAGGTAGGCACTGACATCACCTCCATTTCACACAGAAGGAAAGAGGGGAATGGAAGACTGAAGGAACCTTGGTCAAGATCATACAACTACCACGCTGAGTGAGCCAGGATAAGAATCTTGACAGTCTATCTCCTGAATCTTTTTTTACACATTTTTGTTTGAAAGGCAGAGTAACAGATCTCTCTTTCATCAGCTGGTTCACGTTGAAGCCAGGAGCTCCTTCCAGGTATCTGTCAAGTACTTGGGCCACCACCCGCTGCCTCCCTGGCACATTACCAGGAAGCTGGATCTCAAGGGCAGAGTAAGTAGGGCTCAAAGCAGATGCTCAGGGTGCCGGTATCTCAAGTGGCAGCTTAACCCACTGCACAACGTCCATTCCCAAAGTGTACTCTCAAGCAATGCGTAAGACTGGCTCTATGGAACAAGGCAGGGAGGAAGAGTTGTCTGCTTAACCTTGGGCCTCAGCAGACTTTTCTATAAATTGAGAAAAATGCGGAAATTAAATGTCTGGCACAACACAGACGCTCAAGGTCCAAATTCCTTCTTCCAACAGTAGTTCTTTTGATACCTTCTAAGATTACAATGGGTCGAGCTGTCCTTCAGGCACCTTCCCATCAGACTGCACTGTAATGCACTTACCCAAGTCAGGTGACTGTGCTACCCTATGGTATTCAAGGTCCCCCTCTTTCAGCTCCTTTCACTGAGCAGCCTTTCCCCACGCAATCATCCTAAGACCAAACATCGGTGCATACTTGGAGCACTGGCAGTTCCAAGAGGATACATCTGCATCTCTTCTGCTTGGAGCCCAGCGACGGCATCTGGGGGGCCCTCCGCAGGGGCACAGGCTGCATCTGTGAGCTTACATGCCTCCAGGCCCCACTGGGCCTCGCGGACAAGCGCACCGCCTGCTGCAGGCTGGCTCCGGCGGTGTAAGGATGCTGAAGAGACGTCGGTGGGGAGCGCTTGTGCTGGGCTTGTCTCTTGAATTGGACTGGATGTGTGAAAGGGACAGAGGAGAAACAAAAGCATCACATAATTAGAAGCCTGTGTCAAAACCTCCTCAGGAGGCCCTGATCAACACTCGTGGGAGTGTGCAGTCATTTGCAGACACGGTGAGTGGGGACGAGGCAGCCACCCAGCATGCGCACGCCCAGCTGAGTGGAAGGAGACGGCTCGCCTCCTTGCTTCAACTCTTTCACCATCAACAACGTCCTTCTGTGGCATACTTAGTGCCACGGCTTTTGCATTTGTGAGCTTTTTGTTGATTTAAAATATCCCCAAGTGTAGTCCTGAAGGACTATGCAATATTCCTCAGTGGAAAGGCTGTGATGCATGTTATAGAGAAAATACATGTATTAGATAAGCTTTATTCTGCACAAGTTATGGTCTTTTGGCCACAAATTCAACGTTAATGAGTCAGCAACAAACATTAAATAAGGTGCCGTGACCAGAGGCTCACAGGACGAGCCTTGTATTCCCCCTAAGAGCAGTGGTTCAGAGTTCACTGATTCAGCGTTTGACTTTATATAACACAGAATAAGGAGTCCATTGTGTGTCTATCTCCACATACACACACCTCTCAGGCCTATGTTTACTATTACTTATTTTTGGGGCTTGCAGCCATCTAAAACACTAGCATTCCATATAGGTGCCAGTTCATATCCCAGCTACTCCACTTCTGATTCAGCTCCCTGATGATGGCCTGGGAAAAGCAGAAGATGGCCCAAGTGTTGTTCGGGCCCCTGACACCCACATGGGAGATCTGGATGAAGACCCTGGCTCCTGGTTTGGGCCTGGCTCAGCCCTGGCAATTGCAGTCACTTGGGGAGTGAACCAAAAGATAGAAGATTTCACTCTCTCCTTCTAACTCTGCCTTTCAAATAAATGAATTTAAAAAAATACATATTTGGGGCTGGTGCTGTGGTGTAGCACGTAAAGCTGCTGCCTGCAGTGCCGGCATCCCATTTGGGTGCCAGTTCGAGTCCCAGCTGCTCCACTTCTTATCCAGCTCTCTGCTATAGCCTGGGAAAGCAGTAGAAGATGGCCCAAGTGCTTGGGCCCTGCACCTGCGTGGGAGACCAGGAAGAAACTCCTGGCTCCTGGCTTTGGATCAGCACAGCTCTGGCCGTTGCAGTCAACTGGGGAGTGAACCAGCGGATGACTCTCTCTCCCTGCCTCTCCTTCTTTCACTGTGTTAACTCTGGCTTCCAAGCAAAATAAATAAATCTTTAAAATATATATTTTCATATAAATACATCTATACATGTAATTGCATACACTGATATTTTGTTATTCTTCTGTAATTTTTTAAAAAATGAAATTCTTACTTTAGAATATTTTTAGACTTAATATTGCAATTCCTTTATACTCCCCACCCAAAGTTCCCGAATGTCATAATCTCCTTTGACAGTGCTGTCCTTGTGAAAACAAAGCTGCATGTGCAATACTAACTGAACTCCAGACTTCACTGGGACCCACCAGCTTTCCCACCACTGTCCTGCTCTGGGAGCATCGTGGACACTGTGCTGTATTAGTCTCTTGTCTCCTTCCTCCTCTCTCATCTGTGAGTTTCTCAGTTGTTCCTAGTTTCCCGAGACCTTGAGAGTTTTGAAGTGCACTAGCCAGGCATTGGGTTTCTGTGACTTTTCCCTCATGGCTAGGCTGGGATTACTGGAGTGTGGGAAGGACAGCATGGCAGGTGCACCCCTCTTACTGCATGCAGTCACCGTGACTCACTGGCAATGCTGACCTCGACCACGTATCAAAGGAGCTGCCAGGCTTCTGCACATTCCCATGGTGGATTCTACTGGCTGCATACACACTAGCATGTTCCATGGGTTTCTACATATGGGAAATATTTCTAATGCTTTGTATCAGAATGAAACAGCTATTAGGGGTATTCATACATACTGCTAGTACACTGCTACTAGTAACATGAGTATCTGTTACTAGTAGATGCATAAAAGGCTAACAAATCCTTTATCCTTCTCCATGAGAATCCGTTCAGCTGAAATTCTAAGTCTCCCCTGGAAATCTGCAAAGGTCGACTGGCACTTTTTTTTTTTTTTTGACAGAGTTATAGACTGAGAGAGACAGAGAGAAAGTCTTCCTTCCGTTGGTTCACCCCTCAAATGGCCGTATGGCCGGCTTTGCGCCGATCCGAAGCCAGGAGCCAGGTGCTTCTTCCTGGTCTCCCAAGTAGGTGCAGGCACCCAAGCACTTGGGCCATCCTCCACTGCCTTCCCGGGCCACAGCAGAGAGCTGGACTGGAAGAGGAGCAACCGGGACCAGAACCCAGCGCCGGTGCCACAGGCGGAGGATTAACCAGGTGAGTCACAGCGCCGGCCCTGGCACTGTTCTTGTTGCTTATGGTAAAAATAACAATCATCGGTGAACTCAATCTGAACTGTGTGTATCTGGTAGGAACTCAGAGCTTCAGGCTTCCTCAGGTATGATGACTCTTGCAATGGTCCCGTCCCTGGTGGGGACCTGAAAGCTCCATCAGTGGAGCTGCTGTAAGAGCCATTAACCCCCATGGAGATAAGGCTTCTAAGCTGGGGAAGCTCCAGCACCTGGTCCTATGTGAGGCCTGTTTCCTTGCACGTGAGCTGTCCCAAGGGCACAAAGACCACAGTTTCTTGGACAGCATGTGCCGTGCCAGCAACCGTGATTTCTATAGATTTGTAAATTACGGCAAGCATGGCTTAGGATAGTCTTGTGAGTGAAGTCTGATGGGGCTTAGGAAGATTCCTGGTGGCAGCATGCACTGTGCCCATTGAATACAATTTTCAATTAAAAGACAAAAAAAAAAATCTGTTTAATCAGCATTCCCTTTATCATTAGTGAGCTATTTTCTGCATTATCTTCTCAGACACATTCTGTTTTTGTCTTTCATCTGATCAAATTTATTTCCCGGGGTCTTAGATGAATGAGAGGTTTTTGGTAACAAGAGGCAGTATGGCAGTGGTGAGAACCAGAATCAGAGCATTATGGGTTCAAATTCCAGCTCTGCAAACTGGGAGTTCAATGCCTCTGAATCAGTGATTTACCCTCTGAGTCTTGGTCTCCTCGTTTAGAAGAGGGAAAAGCACAGTGCCTACCGTATCTAATGGGCTGTGAAGAAGCAATCATGTGTGTGCTCAGTTCTGCAATAGTCTTTGTCAGGGTTTGTGGCTGCCAAGGATCTGCAGCTCTGTTTGCAACATGAGTGGAAATCAGTTGCAGAGAATGTTTCCGCAGGGACTCTGCTGTCCTAGTGTTTCTCTCTCTGCCCTGATGTGTCAAGTGCATTGGCCCATCACTGCACCCATATTCAAAGAGCTCTGCAGACTTAGAGCTGCCAGCTGATACAAAGGCACTAGTCTTTAAGGTTGAAATTAAGTGATCTGTTACATACAGAAAAGCAAAGCTGCAATGGAAACAGAATAAGAGACCCCACAATACCTGAACTTTCTGTCTTTTGAGGGCTCCGCTATGTTTTCTTTACAAGCAGCCAAAGAAGCATGGGTGTACCCTGTTGCAACATTTTCTGAAAGATACAGAAAATAAGAGACTCGTGACATGTACATGTGCATGCATACACATACACACTCACACACAAATGTGATTTGGTTACAAAGCCTGAGATTCTTTATAACACTGAGTTTCATTGTAATTTCAATCTAGTGCTGCATGGTAAAATATGCTGTAGATTCAAAACATGAGTGTGGGTTAAGGGAGCAGGCAGATCCCTTAAGAAAACCTACTTTACTATACCTGAGCATAACAATCCTTCAGGAAAAAAGTGTCCAGAAGGTAGCAGGTTCTGTGGGCAGAATGACCAGCCCATGGGGCTTAATGGCTCAGGTGGCAGGAAGAACCCCATGACAAGGACATAGAGTGTACAAGGCTGCAATGCTTGTAGAGGGCAGAGATTTCTGTGCCTTTCAGTTGAACACATTTTAGTGAATCAGCATTTAGCTGATTGAAATGACTGTGGTTAAGTCAGAAAACCACTTGGCAAAAACTTATCATTGCTCTCTTAAAAAAAATAAATCACAAGACAGAAATATAAACTACCAAGTGATGCTAATACTATATGAAGGCAATATTACAGATTAAATTTTGTCATATTCCCTCATTGAACAGGTGTTAATACTTCCTAGTGTTAGAACACTAGCTTCTGTTTATAGAATCAAAGTGGCAAATACTCCAGGATTAGCTAATGTTGACTTTTCGAAACACTCTCAACTGATTAGATTTCCTGAACAAACAACAAAAAGCCAAAAAAACCCACACAAAACCTTTCCACTTTATTGAAGTGCCAGGCTTACAATAGCATTTTGCAATTGTCTAAGTCTTAGCTAAACTCTCCTAAAGAAATCTACCGTACTGGGTTAGTACTCTAAGAAAAAATTCTTACTCCATAGTCAAAAACTTTCAGGGCTATGGGTTCATAATTCCACTAAGATTCTCTTCCATCTAGTGAAGTGAAATTCTCTGGAAGTTATTTCATTGTTTTGGTAAATAACTCATACTTTAAAAACGTCCCGGGGCCAGCACTGTGGTGTAGCAGGTAAAGACATTGCTTGCAGTGTCGGCATCCCATATGGGTGCCGGTTTGAGTCCTGGCTGTTCCACTTCCGATCCAGCTCTCTGCTATGGCATGGGAAAGCAGAAGATGGCCCAAGTCCTTGGGCCTCTGCACCCATGTGGGAGACCAAGAAGCTCCTGGCTTCGGATTGGAGCAGCTCCAGCCTTTGTGGCCAATTGCGGAGTGAACCAGCAGATGGAAGACCTCTCTCTGCCTCTCCTTCTCTCTCTGTGTAACTCTTTCAAATAAATAAATTAACTAAAAAAAAAAAAAAAAAAAAAAAGGGAAAGCAGTAGGAGATGGCCCAAGCCCTTGGGCTCCTGCACCCATGTGGGAGACCAGGAAGAAGCTCCTGGCTCCTGGCTTCGGATCAGTGCAGCTCTGGCCGTTACGGCCAACTGGGGAGTAAACCAGCAGATGGAAGACCTCTCTCTCTCTCTCTCTCTCTCTCTCTGCCTCTTCTCTCTCTGTGTAACTCTTTCAAATAAATAAATCTTTAAAAAAATTTTTTTTAATTTACTTAAGAGGCAGAGACAGAGAAATAGACCAAGGGAGCTCCCTACTGCTGCTCTACTCCTCAAATGCCCACAATCCCTGAGGGGTCAGAAGCTCAGTCCAGGTCTCCCACATGGGTGGCAGAAGTCCAACCGCCACTGTTACCTCCCAGGGTCGGATTAGCAGGAAGCTGGAGTCAGAAGCCAAAGCCAGGTATTGACTTCAGGTAATCTGATGTGGAATGCAGGTATCTTAGTCGGCGGGTCAAATGCCAGTCCCAGCAATGATACGGATGGTTGGTAAATCAACAGTTGTCAGAATGGTTAGAATACAGCCCATATTACATAGTCTGTGAGATGGTGTTTGATAGCTAATGACAAAGTCATACATAAATTAGGGTTGAACCCAAAACTATAAAGATCTATTAGATGGGGGGGGGGGGTCACACTTGGAATGGAGTGAAAATAGGATTATTTATGAGTTTCATCATTACTACCTTTAAGCAAATCACTTAAAAAATAGAAAATACGATTTTACGAGTATAGTAATTGGCTACATGTCTAAAATAAAATTTGTAGACACTTATTAAGGTTTAAAATGGGTTGTTTGTTACTCATTTACTCAATTATTTGTTACTCAAATAATTCCATGTCTTCTGCAGCCCTTTTATTTGTTATAAAGCAAAATAAATATACCCTATACAAATGAGTTGGGCTTTGCATACTTGCAAATGCTTCTACAGGCCTTCCCTTGTACTACCTAGACTCTAAGACTTTATGAAGACAGTATGCCAAAGAAAAAAACATCATACAGGTGACAATGCAATGAATGAAGTTTTTTCTTTATGATTTTTTCAAGTTTCCCATTTAGAATTTTCAAGAAAGCTATCACACTAAACGAACTGAATTTGGCATTGGACAAGACACTCAGTAGTGTAATACACACCCTTATCTTCTAGAATGTGCACGGAATCCGCGGGGAGCTTGTGGAAGGGTGTGGATGCGAGCTGGGCAGCAGATGTGAAGTCCCCGATGCTCTGGGGACTGGGTGCCAGGGTTTTGTTGCAGCGAGTACCCCACACCGTTGAGTCATCCAAAAACTCCTCGGCATGAGGCACTTCCTACAACAGATAAATGGAAAAATGCAGCAATCTCCTTGCTTAGTCCAAGAAATTAAACACATTCACACATTTGATTAAAAAATATGCAGAATCAGGAAGAAAGGGATGTAAGCCTCTGCTAACACGCACTGAGGGGCCGTTCTTCTCCCTAGAACTGGAATAGTTCATCTCTCACACCCCCCTGTGGAGTCAGCATCATAAGGTCACATTTTTGTTTTCAACTTTTACATTATTTTTTTAAATCCCAAAAAAGAGTAGGTTTATAGAAGAGTTAAAAAGATAGTAGTTTCCCATGTTGAGCTTCCTCTACTGTTCAGTACCCTCTTATTCAACTTGGTATATTTGTAAAAACTAAACAATTGTAGTGTCCGTAGACTTTATTTGTACTTCACTATTTTACCTCTATCTTCCTTTTCTGTTCTAGGTTCTCACGTTACTTAGTCTTCTCACGTCTGTGACCGTCTATGGGTCTTTCTTGAACTGACACTTTTGAATACTGGTCAGGAACTGTGTAGAATGTCTCTCTCCTTGGAGCTCCTGCGGTATTTTCTCATGATTAGATGAGGGAAGAATATCTGGGGGTAAAGGGCCCTTCTGACCATGTGAGAGGCCACATGCTGCCAACACGACTTACTACCAGCGAGGCTAACCCAATCACTTGGTTATGTGGTAGCTACTAGGTTTCCCCACTGTGAGCTCTTTTTCCTTTTTCCCTTCTCTGTCAGAAGCAAGTCCCCAAGTCTAGCACATACTCAAAACAAAGGGAGTTAAACTTCCACACCTTACAAGCAGGAACATGAAAAAATCTGTAGATAAACATTAAACCACCACAGTACTTAGCTAAGTAATTTCACTGAGATACTAGATGAGGCACTTGCAAATAAATACCCTGTTTCTTAAGGCCTTAGTCATTAATGTTAGTATTTATCTATGGATCTTGCCTGTAGCAATTATTACTGTGGGGTTCTAATGGTGATTTTCTTTTTCTTAAATATTTGTTTATTTGAAAGAGCTACAGAGAAGGGAAGAGACTAATGGTGATTTTCCACTGCCATTCATCCCTTCCACATCACAAGGAAATCTTCCATGAAGATTTTCCTTCCTTCCCCATTTATTTATGTCAGTATGGATATTGACTTTATTTTGAGTTATAATCCAATACTACTTTATTATACTTATTTTTCTTATTCAATCTGCTGTAGGCCATCGGCTCCTTCAGGCTGGCTCTGGGGTTTCTCGGATAGGCCGGCCTCCCCCTTTTGAAGGACACTTCATTACTTCCTGGCATTACAAGATGCCCCAAGCTCATCTTACATTTTTGCTGCCCCAGTCCTAGAGTCAGATATTTCTCCAACGAAACAAAGGTTCAAGTTTTACAGTCTACATGAACAAAGACAGATACTGCAGAGTCAGGATTACGCTGGACAAGCCCCTTCAGTTATCCAGCACATGTGGTTTGTGTATGGACTTCATTGTCTTCATAAATTCCACCCCATCTCTTCCAAGACTGGAGGCAAAAGTGCTGGCTGTTTCTTCAGGCAGTGCAGGCTAAAGCACTGGCTTAAGTTCAGGGCCAGGATATATAGAAAATAGTGTTTTTTACAATCCAAGCATATATAACAGAAAAAGCACACATAACTGAACAGTTTAGTAAAATGCATTTCCAAAGTATGCTAAAATATTTCAAATCTAGTCTCTTATGTGGGAAATTTTTAAGAAGATTAAACAGTTCTTTAGAAGGATTAGAGCTGGACAATAATTATATTCAGATGAATCCACTGTGCTGTGGAATCAAAAGTGTGACCCACGGTTCAGCACAGCTTCTCAGCAGGGTGACGGGTGATGACAGCACAGCATCGTTCTCTGGTCTGTCACAGCCAGAGGCCCGCCAGGCTGGGAAGATGGTGAGGAAAATGCACCATGGGTAAGTACTCAGCGATGGGATGGAAGTGAATATGGGCAGGACACATGGCTGCTAGAACGGAAGTCAGGGTGGGCCACGGAACAGGGAGGGCTTGCCTGCTGCAGTATACTGATAATGCATTTCAGCTTAATTCAAATTTGCTGGGTTTTCTCCCTAATAGTCCGCTGTGGGCCTTACTTCGTAGATCTAAGAAAAATATATATCCCAGGAGCTTCCTCCTATCTACAAAGGATCTCTGTGGGCAAGGACCACAGCAAACTTGTTTCTATTTTCTGTACCTTTCACAGGGTCTGGCACATACTAGGAACACCAACTGATGAAGAAGCCCATTTTTCATATAACATTGCATCTTCTGGTACAGTTTTACATGGGCCATATCATTTCGTTGGCATCATCAGTAGGTACAAGGAAGAGGAAAGGTTGTTAGACTCACTTAACAGATGGAGTAGAGATTGCTTACATTGGGTTCTGAAGGAAATTTGCTGACAGAGCGTTCTCCAAAGGTTCTGGTCCCCGTGGGCTTATTTTTAGGCTGTGGCAATCTAAGAAAAGATATGCAAAGTTATGAACAGTAGCTTAAGGATGTAAATGCTATCACTTGAGTGCTATGAAAGCACTCCACTTAGTCCTATTTAATGAGTTAATATTGACATAGACAGTGCTTGCTTTTGTAGCAGTCTAGCAAAACTGAATGCTAAATGAATTAACTTGTTAAAGCAGACTTACAGTTAGCTAAATGAAGGCAGAAAACACAGAAATTTCTGAGTGTCATCCATTAAAGACCAAGGATGCCACACGTTTTATTTCTGAGAGCTGACCGTGCCTTTCTCTTTTCTACCTCAGTAGGAATTTCTTCTGGATTATGCTATCTGTAACTCACTCTGCCATCTCTTTTTCCATGGTTTACATGACTGACAGAATTCATGGATCTGCCCTCCAGATACGGCTCTCTAACGGAATGTCCCTGCACTCGACCACAGATTCTCTCTGCGTTACCCGACATACACCAGTGGCTTTTCTGCTCATCAGTCCTGCACACATAGACATGGACAACTGTACTGGCGAAGTTGTTCACGTCTAATACAAGTTCTAGTCTACAGAATCCCTCCTTTCTCTTATCACTTATGTCCTGCTAGTTTCCTTTTGCTTTTGCTGTGGGAGACTGCTCGCTCTCTTGGATTCCTGCCAGCACCACAGACCTGAAGAACTCGAGCAACGTGCTCCCAGGCACATGGACAAAAGGCTCCACAGTGGCAGAGCTGGCAATGGAACCCAGGCCATCTGATCCACAGTGCACACTCTGCCTGCCACCACCTTCAGTGCTGGAGGCGCCTCTGCAGCCCCCAAGACACGGGGACACATGCATCTCTCCTGATGTTATTTTAACCAGATGTTTCTTTACCCGTAGTTTTCTTTGTTTCCATCTTCAAACACAGGAAAAGCAGAGGTCAGTGTAGAGATAATATTGTTGACTCCCCAAGCCCCAGAAGACCCTGCATTTTCTGCAACAGAATAGAAAAAAAAAATCATTTCATTATTATGTTAGGAAAAAACCCTCACTATCCTTTATGCTAAACCTCAACTACAAAAAAGAAAGAAATAATGGCTTACAGAAAAGAACTGGCACCAGTTTTTTAAACACTAGAAGATACGACAAGTCACTTTGCAGTGAAATGACCCAATGGTCAGAGTCTGGCACTCAAGCCCCAGAGTTCCTGCCACATTTAAAGCACGGTGGTCCATCAATCTCCAAGACACTGCTAGTGTCACCTGACTCACAAAAAAGAGGCTCTTGTTGCTTGTGTTCTCCATTTCCCTTATGGAAGAGCTATGTTTCTGGCTTTTCATTTCAAGAATTAACCTTCCAGATTTACATATATTTTTGCTCCTGAATCTAATCAGTTCCTACTTACGTTTATCGTGGTCTCTGGCTTACAGCATGAATCTTGACTATAGATACATGGGGGCCAGCTGCTGGCCTCCAGCACTTCTTCCTGGCCACTTGTCTGCTGGGAGGTCTCAAGTCACCCCTTGGGTACTCGGCCCTTCCGGCCCACTCCCACCCACAGGGACCATGTCCTTCTTTAGCACTCACACACAGAACACCTCCTCAAACACTGTCATATTTTCATCTCATTCCACTGCTCTTATGTGACAAGCTAGTCAAGGGAAGGGCTACATCATTTACAATGCTTGATGTTTCCTGTGGCAATCATTCACAACGTCATATACATGGTAGCCTCAAAATAAATTATTACTTTGAAACTGGGCTTCAAATGCATCTTCATTTTGATCTAGAGATGGCCATTCATCTTTGTCATCAGAAATGTCAGGAAGAGTAGGAGCCTGAAACATATTCATGATGAAACCTTAAAGAACAGAAAGAATACCTGTAAAAAGGTTGCAAAAGACTTCCGGTAACTTCTCACATGCTACCCTCTCAACAAAATGCTTTACCTAATGCTTCTTTTGTGTGCACGGTGGGAGAGGGCTGCACTTTGGATGGCGTTGCTTGAGCCATTCCCAGGGATGTGTTTGGAGTTGTGTGAAAAGAACCTGTGTTAGCAACCTTGTGTGCTTCACACCCTAGGAAAGGAAAGGCCACACAATATAGTGTCAGTACACAAGTCAGAAGGCACACAATCTAAGTGATTTATTACAATTACACCAGCTTACCATCATCTATAACTATCATTTAAGACTTCCATTGGGGCTAGTGTTGTGGCACAGCAGGTTAAATAGCCATGACATAAGCATTCCATATGAGCACCAGTTGGAATCCTGGATGCTCAGCTTCTGATCCAGTTCCCTGCTAATGTGCCTGGGAAAGCAACAGAAGATGGCCCAAGTCCTTGGACCCCTGCCACTGACATAGAAGACTGGGATGGAGTTCTAGGCTCCTGGCTTTAGCTTGGCCCAGGCTGGCCACTGTGCTCATTTGTGGAGTGAACCAGTGGATAGAAGATCTCTTTTGTCTCTCTGCCTTTCAAACAAATCAATCTTTCTTTTTTACGACTTCCATTATTAGTGCTTTCATATATTTCATGTCTATATTTATAGAACAGTCCCATAGATAAGGAAGGCAAGAATCATTTTTACAGAAAAGCAAGCAAAGGCTCAGAGAGTACGTGTTTGGTCTGAGATCATACAAAATCAACAGCTTTGTCCTAAGTTTCCCATTTGTTCCATTGTACCCCAAGGACTACCTGTTCCTGGAAACACTGTAAATCTAAGACCAGCTCTCCATCTCACTCGCATGGACACAGACAACAGGGTACAAGGCCATGTACAGCCTGGACCCCGTCTGCTCAGGCTCACTCACCTTCCTCTTCCTCCTGCTTCTCCGACTACTCTGGCTTCTCTGTCATGCTTTGAACACTCTGGATATTCCTGACCGAGGGCTCGGCAGTTGCTGCTCCCTCTGCCTCAGACAGACTCCTCAGGCTAGCTGTGAGGGGAGCACCTTCCTTCAGGTCTTTGCCCAAATAGTACCCTCTCTCACAGCTCAACCCCACATCCCAGTGCAAAATTTCCTTCTCTCTTCACTTGGGTGAGGGTTTTCATCCTTTTAGCTCATGGTCACACTCCTAGCTCCCAACAACAGTACTGGAAGCTAGCAAGGGCTCAGTGAGCCTGGGTTCAGTGAATGACTCTGCTGTTTGGAACAGCCCTGCTCCCCACTGGCATGTCAGTGGAAGGGATGCCTCAGATACTCAGGAGGAAAGAAATGAAGACCCACTTTGTCTTTTTTTGTTTGTTTAATATTTATTTACTTGAGAGACAGAGAGTATGTATTCCTACCTACTGGCTCACTCTTCAAATGACCACGATGGCCTGAGCTAAGCAGAAGCTGGGAGCTGGGAGCTAAACCCAGGTCTCTCAAGTGGGTGGCAGGAATCCAATTACCTGAGCCATCACCGCTGTCTCCCAGGGCTTGCGTCGGCAGGATGCTGTAATCAGGAGTCAGAGCTGGGTGCAGAACCCTGCCAATCTGATATGGACATGCACTGTGACTGCTAGGTCAGACATCTGGCCCTGTGTCTCTTACACAAATGCTTTCCCTAAGTAGCAGCAAATAGTAGTACAATACTCCTAATTAAACACTGAATCATTTTTCCCACCTAACTTAGTAAAGGTGACTCTCAATATCTTTTTCTAAGAAATTTAATTAAAGTTTTTTTTCCCCACAAATTAAGTTTTAAAAGGACTCTAAACTAATAAAATGTGACTAGGAAATTAAAATGGCTCAGGTTTAAATAACTCCTATACTCCAAGCCCAGGGACATTAATACTTTTTTGATTTATTAAGATCTGAAGGCTACCTAAACCACAACCACAAAACAGACCTCTGAGCCACCCAGACTAGTCTTGGCAAATCCATACCCATGAAGCATTACCTTCTCTTGTCTCTGCTCTGCTCTGCGGCTTGAATTCATGAGTATTTTGACTGATACACCTGCAAGAGAAACTTCTTGAGACACACTAAAGAATACACACTGGATGTGTTAAGAATCCTTGACTAATTTTCAAGAAACAATAGTAAGAGAACTAAGTCAGCGATTATAAGACTGCTAAAATACAGATGCAACTGATTAGATCTACAGTGTAAGTAGATGAAACAGTCATTTTGTTTTGAGGAAAAGCACTCTTACAGACAAATGCCAGGCACTAGATGTTTGTGTGACACAGTGATTCTATATTTTAATACCACAGTAACCATCCTTGTATGTGGTAAGATGGGACAATGGCTTCAGCCCAGCACACACAGTTGTGGATATCAATCCCAAGCTGCTCTAGTAGGAAGATATAAGGGAATGTGCGATGCAGCACAGTGACATTCCACCAAAACCAGGAAGCAAAGGCAACTGCAATTCAACTGCTTTATGCTCTTTGGTTACAAAGAGAATGCTAGGGTTCAGGGTTTGGAAACTTTCCAATTCAAGAGGAAAGTATGAAGGCAAAACAAATACTCGGAAAGAGGCATGGAATAAGTAAGCTTGAAAGATTTGGGGCCAATGTTTTGGTGACTTGGTTTTTCAACAACATACCCAGCTAAAAACCATTTTTAAAAGCAGGAGCCATTCATCTTTTACATACTGCAGATCTCGTGGAGAAGCTGACAGATGCCATGCACATCGTGACCACCTCCAGCGTACCTGGAGTCTGTCGCTGGCTGGGCTGGCAAAGGACCAGCAGGTGCGATGGTCTGGCTGACGGCGGGGGGCACCAAAGCCGCAGTAGTACCATTTGCCACAAGAGGAACAGCAGCAAGTGCCTCTCTGGGTTTCTCACCCGCGTGCCTTGAGGTTTGCTGATGGATGGCTGGAAGACATGGAGCTGTGGGTTCCTGCTGGGAGCCTACCGCTGGCCCCACATGTGCTGAGTTAACCTGTCGGCCAAGCAAGTAGACAGACAGAAACAACACCATGAAGTCCAAAACATCACTAAGCAGGTATGAGACAAAGCATGGCGTCTGTCCTTGGTAGATCCCTTTCCCCTGGAAGCATCCCCTCGCCTTTTCAGCATTCTGAAACGAGCAGCCAACAACAAAAACGACCACTCTATGTGACAGATGCTTCTAACCAGATACAACTGGCAGCTCATACTTCTAGCCACGGAATAATACTCAGCCTACACACGTGTACTGGTATTGTTGAACCGGTATTGCTGAAGTATCCCATTTCTCTTCACTGGACTTTGGGTAAAAACCAATAACCTATGTCAGCAAATGCTTATGAAGGTGGCCCCTTCATTAAAATATCCCTGGTGGCCATTTTCTCTATGAGGCATAGGCAATGTAAATATAATCTGCTATGAAAATATGGCTTACAATAAGAAAGAGAATATACTTTTCATTTAAAATCTTTCTACTCACACATATTTACACTGTGATGAACACTTGAATGCTACAAGGTGAAAAGCCATGGACTGGGATTTGTGGCATAGCAGGTTAAACTGCCGCTTGGGACACCCTCAATCCTAACTGCAAGGTCTGGGATTGAGTTCCACCTCTGCCTCTGATCCAGCTTCCGGCTAATGCACACCCGGGGAAGCAGCAGATGATGGCTCAAGTACTTGGAGACCTGGACTGAGTTCTAGGTTTCTGGCACAGCTCTGGATGTTGTGAGCATTTGGGGAGTGAACCAGCACATGGAAGGAGGTCTCTGTCTCTGTCCCTCTTTCAAATAAAAATTTTAAAAAATTAAAAAGAGAGCTGCAACCTTTAAAAAAGAATGTTAATTGGGGTTGGCACTATGGCATAATACGCTAAGCCTTTGCCTGCAGCAATGGCATCCCATGTGGGTGCCAATTCATGTCCCAGCCACTCCGGATCTCTGCTTAAGGCCTGGGAAGGCAATGGAGCATGGCCTAAGTCCTTGGGCCCCTGCACCCACATGGGAGACCCATAGGAGGCTCCTGGCTCCTGATCAGCTCAGTTCTGGTCATCATAGCTATTTGGGGAGTAAACCAGCAGATGGAAGATCTTTCTCTCCCTCTCTGTCTGTAACACTACCCTTCAAATAAATAAATAAAAAATCTCTAAAAAAAGAATGTTAATTCCTCACCATATAAAAATATCCTAAAAATTAAGAAAAATACATCTATAAAAATAATTACATAAATAAGTGAACAAATATAAAAAGTTCATCCTTACAAGTCATCAAATAAGGTAACTTAAAATGATCTATACCACTGATTTGCCAAATTAGTAAAGGTTAAAAATAATTTCAAAGAACTATCAATATATATAATGCCAAAGAACTATATTGGAAAATAATAATCACAGAGTTTCTCCATCAGATAGCAATACACACAAGGGCTTTAGGAATACACAATATAGAATGGTGAAGAGACTTACTGACTAAAACAAAAATGTAGATAATTTTAGAAATGGACCTTGTGTGCATACACGCAGAAACTTCTGTGATAGAGATTTTAAATTAATGAAGAAGCTGAGCTGGTCAATAATGACAGGGACAACTTGCAATCCATTTGGAAAACATATCCCACACGACCCATATGCACAAGTTGGTTCGATAAAGAAAGGCTTTGGACTAAAGACACAGCATTAAACATGTGCCATGTCATCCACCCCCCGCCCCTCCCTCCCACCGCCTCACCAAATGATAGTACAGGAACTCGAATACCTAAAGCAGCTGCTGGAGGGAGCAAGGGCACGAGTCTCTGATCTCTATAGAAGTTCAGAATCTGCAATACTAGTTACACCTCATAATGGAAGTGAAGGCAGAGCTAAAAACACGAATGTGGGAGAAGAAGGGTAGGAAAGGCAGTTCCCACGCCCCACCATGCAGCAGACGGAGGTCTGCTTTCTGGAGAAAGAGGCCCCTGGACTAGGGCTGGCATGAGAAGCAGGACCGAGTCAAGTCTGCCATTCTGCTCTCAGGCCTCCATCTGCCCAGGAAACACACCCAGTGAAGCTGACTGGTCGCAGGCGTCATTCACACAGCTACAGCTTCCTATGAGCCTTCCCAGCTCTGCGTTTGGATGAGAATACAGGAAAGAACATCAGACATCTCACGAAGGGCTTTCAATACAAAGAGTACAGACTGAAACACATCAATGACACATAAGAACAGGAAATCAAGGATTCTGAGACAGAAGGAGAAAAAAATTTAATATCCTTAGACTAAGATATAGTGTCACAAAATAAAAATAGGCAGCTATGAAAATGAGCATTCATAACAAAAAAGCAATTAAGGAATTCAATAAGAAGGCCATAAAAAGATGGAGCTGGCACCGTGGCGCAATAGGTTAATCCTCTGCCTGTAGTGCCAGCATCCCATATGGGCGCCGGTTCTAGTCCCGGTTGCTCCACTTCCAATCCAGCTCTCTGCTGTGGCCTGGGAAAGCAGAAGATGGCCCAAGTGCTTAGATCCCTGCACCCATGTGAGAGACCTGAAAGAAGCTCTTGGCTCTTGGCTTCAGATTGGCGCAGTTCCAGCTGTTGTGGCCAATTGAAGAGTGAACCAATGGACGCAAGACCTTTCTGTCTCTCACTGTCTGTAACTCTACCTCTCAAATAACTAAAATCTTAAAAAAAAATAAAAAGGTAATGAAATCTCCTAGAAAATTGGGAGGGGAGGGGAGGGGAGGACAAAGTAGTAAAAGGGTGAAAAAAGCTAAGGAAGTAGGATGGTCAGTCTAGAACAGCCTAAGAGAGAATACATATGGGGGAACATTATTTAAAATAAATGCATCGAGCAAATGTCCCAGAACTGCAGAATTAAGTAACAGAGCAAAGGCAAACGTCAAGCACATGGCACTCCCATGATATAACGTGTATACAGATGAGCTTGTATACTCTAGAGGACATGGGGTCACGTTCATGGAACCAGGAATTGCGACGACTTGGCTCCTCAACCCCGACAATGGAGTCAAAAGATATGGATGAGATCCTGAGTGACTCTGAGGTCAGAGCTTTCCCAAGTGACCAGCAAAGCATGCAAGTAGGATATGATGATTTTAGGCACCTAAGTGATGGCAAGGGGTTGACTCCTCGACTATGCCTTTTTTTTTTTTTTTTTTTAATTTATTTACTTGAAAGAGTTACACAGAGAGAGAAGCAGAGGCAGAGAGAGGTCTTCCATCCGCTGATTCAGATGGCTCCCCAGATGGCCACAATGGCTGGAGCTGTGCTGATCCAAAGCCAGGAGCCAGGTGCTTATTCCTGGTCTCCCATGCGGGTGCAGGGCCCAAGGACTTGGGCCATCCCCCACTGTTTTCCCAGGCCATAGCAGAGAGCTGGATCGGAAGTGGAGCAGCTGGGACTGGAACCGGTGCCCAAATGGGATACCGGCACTGTAGGTGGCGGCTTTTACCCGCTATGCCACAGTGCCAGCCCCTCAACCACGCTTTTATAAAAACACTACTGGGAGCCGGCGCCGTGGCTTAACAGGCTAATCCTCCGCCTTGCGGCGCCGGCACACTGGGTTCTAGTCCCGGTTGGGGCACCGATCCTTTCCCGGTTGCCCCTCTTCCAGGCCAGCTCTCTGCTGTGGCTAGGGAGTGCAGTGGAGGATGGCCCAAGTGCTTGGGCCCTGCACCCCATGGGAGACCAGGATAGGCACCTGGCTCCTGCCATCGGATCAGCGTGGTGCGCCGGCCGCAGCGCGCCTACCGCGGCGGCCATTGGAGGGTGAACCAACGGCAAAGGAAGACCTTTCTCTCTATCTCCCTCTACTGTCCACTCTGCCTGTCAAAAATTAAAAAAAAAAAAAAAAAACAAAACACTACTGGAGACATGTACCTTCAAAACAGGGACCGTAGGAGAATTGCTGATATGGGAACCAGGGATACACCCCAAGGGAGGAGCGGGGTGGTCAACTGCACAGAGGCCAGCCTGCAGGAGGAAGACAGGAGCACTGGCAGGCATGGGGTCAAGCAAAGGGAGAGGAATGGAGCTGATGAGTCTGAACCCAAGGAAAGGGTGTTTTTAGTTTCTCCAGAGTGTGGGGAGAAATACAAGAAAAACAGAAAAGAGAAAACTAATGAGATAATTATTTTTATAATTTTGTGCAACTATCCAGGAAAAACAAATTATACAAAAAGGGAAATTCAAATAATTAAGGAAAAAAATGGGGACCGGCACTCTGGCTTAGTGGGTAAAGCCGCTGCCTGCACTGCTGGCATCCCATATGAGCGCCGGTTTGAGTCCCGGCTGCTCCACTTCTGATCCAGCTCTCTGCTATGGCCTGGGAGAGCAGAAGATGGCCCAACTTCTTGGGCCCCTGCAACTGCGTGGGAGACCCAGAAGAAGCTCCTGGCTTCGGGTCAACTCAGCTTCTGCTGGTGCGGTCATTTAGGGAGTGAACAAGTGGAATAGAAGACCTAACTCTATCTTTCAAATAAAAAAATTCTTTAAAAAATCTTCTATAATTTCAAAAGTATTTTCACTCTTCTATG
Source organism: Lepus europaeus (assembly GCF_033115175.1). Lineage (NCBI taxonomy): Eukaryota > Metazoa > Chordata > Mammalia > Lagomorpha > Leporidae > Lepus > Lepus europaeus. Next base: position 85,488,028 of record NC_084839.1, on the reverse strand, counting down.
AATAGAGTCAAGAAATTTGCTGGCCTTCTAATACTTTTATAAAAAAAAAAAAACAACCAAGTAGAAAAAAATAGACAAATCCATCAATTTAGAGAGAAAAAAAATAGCCACTACATATACATCTAAAAAAATTCAAATCTACCTGTGCATCAGGGGTAAAAATCTATAGAACTAACACTATCCAAACGTACATAAGAAACAGACACTTCAGTGCACTGCTGATGCGTGTGCAGTTTCTGAGGGCACACTGCCGGGAAAATTAGAATCTAAGCGACTCCACTTTTATCCTTCTAGAGAGATAACTTCATAGGTACAAGAATGCTCACTGCACGTGACTCACAGCAGTTTCTACACGACACAATGCCTTTCTGTAAGATCTCTCTGCAACACTAGTCAAAGAGCTGTAAGACATGCGAGAGAAAAGCAGAAAATAAGCCTTACTTATGCAGAAACTTCAACTGCATCCACGTGCATATTTATGTACATGAATGAACACAAACCGCAGCAGCGAGCAGTGAAGGAGAGCATTCATTTGTGCACGTATACACATCTACAACCACGCTCCCCTCATGTACATACATATACGCATGCACATATACACATACACCGCTTTCATTCAAGTTTTAAAAAAATCATCAATTGATCATGTACTATTTATTTATTTATTTGAAAGAGTTACACAGAGAGAGGAGAGGCAGAGAGAGAGTGAGGTCTTCCATTCACTGGTTCATTCCCCAATTGGCTTCAACAGCCAGAGCTGTGTCAATCCAAAGCCAGGAGCCAGGAGCTTCTTCCGGGTCTTCCATGTGGTTGCAGGGGCCCAAGAGCTTGGACTTGGGCCATCTTCTACTGCTTTCCCAGGTCATAGCTTAGAGCTGGATCGGAAGTGGAGCAGCTGGGTCTTGAACTGGTGCCCATATAAGATGCTGGCTCTGCAGGCAGTGGCTTTACCTGCCATGCCACAGTGCTAGCCCTCGTCATGTACTTTTATAATTTTCAAAATAAATAAGAAAATAAACTGCTTTATTTTCAGGGTCTCCTATGTTATTGATGGACATAAACTATGTGAAGGATTAAGCAATCATATAGCTTAATGTATCTCCAATGTCACTCATTTATTAATTAATAATTTTAAGAAAATATATGTGGTTCTACCACACTACCTTGCTCCTCTTCCAAAGTGAAACAACAGCAAACAGAAAATAAACCCACATGACAAATTAATCTAAATACATAGTCAAATACTCATTTTATAACATGGTCCTTGTACAACAACCAGAAAAAGGACCATATACGTACCCATAAATGAATATAAACATGTATGCATGTGCCCGCTCATGCTCTCTCACACATCCACACACACTAAACACACCGCTTGCTCTGTTCTGTAACTTCCTTTCCTCATTCTATCTTTTGAACCTCACTCTGCATTAAATTAGCACACAATTTTGGCAAGTTACGAATTTAATCAGCAGGATTAACTCTAACAACAGAGCACAACAAGGAGCAAATCAATGCTCTCACCAGCCCCTGGGCACAGGACGCACCAGCGTGGAGCATGTATGTACCTCAGGCCTCTCCTGGAAAGTGGGCAGGTCCTCGTGTGACGTCTCCACCACTTGATGCAACTTCTTATGAAGTTCATCCATTTTCTGCTTTAGAAGCTGTTCTTCAAAAGCATTCGCTTCTTTCTTTTTCATATAATGTCTGTCTTCATTTACTTTAAGAAAGATAAAGAATAGTTGGCATACAAAGCTTAAATCTCAGCCATCGGAGGGATACATGAAAAACGGGTGAAGAGTTGTATTTTTTAGAATGCCATTTCTTATTTTTTTCCACATTTAATAGGTTTTAGAAATGACATTTATATAACTTTCTAATTATAATTTTTACATGCCCTTTCTAAATTATAATTTTATGTTAAGTTCAGCGTATCTAAGTTACAAAAATATATATGTTGCTCAACAATATTTGATAATAGCATAATGCAGTACCACACACTTCCTGTAAAACCATCATGATGTTTCAAATCAGTTGAAAAATGGCTTTCATGGCTGGCGCTGCAGCTCACTAGGCTAATCCTCCGCCTTGCGGCGCTGGCACACCAGGTTCTAGTCCCGGTCGGGGCGCTGGATTCTATCCCAGTTGCCCCTCTTCCAGTCCAGCTCTCTGCTGTGGCCCGGGAATGCAGTGGAGGATGGCTCAAGTCCTTGGGCCCTGCACCCGCATGGGAGACCAGGAGAAGCACCTGGCTCCTGCCTTCGGATCAGCGCGGTGCGCCGGCCGCAGCGCACCAGCCACGGCGGCCATTGGAGGGTGAACCAATGGCAAAAGAAGACCTTTCTCTCTGTCTCTCTCTCTCTCACTGTCCACTCTGCCTGTCAAAAAATTAACAACAAAAAATAAAAAAATGGCTTTCAACTGTTAAAAGATACAAATTTCTATGGACTTCCTAGGAAGAGGTGACAGGGAAGGGCACTCCAGCGTCAGGGCATCAGGCACCTGTAGTCAGTGGGTCCCATTTCCAGTCCTGGTTCACACAGCCACACCCAGACCAATCAGAATCTGGCAAGTGAAAGGCACAGCAAAATAATGGGTCTTCCGTGAGGGTTTGACTGACTGGAAAACAACGAGCAAAAGAAAGGCCCGCTGCACAGCGACAGCAGAAAAATCTCGGTGTAAAACCCCTGAGGGAAACAAAGGCTAGTTTTCCTCTCTGAGGTACACACTGTTACAGCAAAGCAGTTTCCTCCTGAGGAACAAAACTGAACCCACTACAACACCATAAACGACACAGCACTTTGATCAGGACAGGGGCTCTTTGCAGTAGGTGTAGATCTTGGAAGATATCACCTCAACTACAGCCCCTAGCCTAATCCTTTCACAGTAAAAATCATGACCTAGAGATACAGAGTTATTGTATTTATAAGTTTAAATTCGTATGCAGAATGCTGAAAATACCAAGTATCTATTTCACAAAAATTAAGGCAACACTTGCTACTATAAGCTTTGCTGCCAACAATGGATTTAGTCCTTGGATCCACATGGCTGCCCTGCTGGTGTTGAAGATCAATTAATTCCTGGGATGAGTCCATCCTTAGGATGAGCTGGAGACTTCCACAGTCTCTGCATAGTCAAAAATGAAATTATACTTAGTCAAAAAATGAAATTACTCAGAGATGAGTATTATTTTAAGTGACATAAGAATTAACTCAGGGGGCCGGTGCTGTGGCATGGCGAGTAAGGCTGCCACTTGCAGTGCTGGCATCCCATATGGGTGCTGGTTCTAGTCCCAGCTGCTCCACTTCCTATCCAGCTCTCTGCTGTGGCCTGGGAAAGCATTAGAAGATGGCCCAAGCCCAAGCCTGTGGGCCCCTGCACCCACATGGATCCAGAAGAAGCTCCTGGCTCCTGGCTTTGGATTGGCACAGCTCTGGCCATTGCAGCCAACTGGGGAGTAAACCAGCGGATAGAGGACCTCTCTAACTGTGATGTTCAAATAAATAAATCTTTATATACATAAAAAAAGAATAACTCAGAATGTAAGACTATAAGTACCCCATTGCTCGTGCTTTCTCCGTTGATTGTATTTCTGAGCTCGCAGTTCTTCAAAGGAAAACTCTGATTCCCCGCGGATAAGCTTCTCCTTACAGTACATGACGACCTGCTGAATGTCAGCTTGGGCTGCCACAGACGAGTGTGCAGAATATTCTGATTTGGAAATCATGACCACCCTCTGTTCCCTACAGGGGGAAAACACATGATTTACAACACTGTATTGAGGTAGCTCTAAAAGGAAACTAAACAACGGACGAATGTACTACTGGTACTTGCTTATTTGATTCTTTATCATGAGCTGAAGATACCACTCCAGGAGGTTCTGAACTCTGTAAGACAGAAAGTAAACATAAACATTCACTTATCTGAAAAGAAACCCTCACAAAACAAAATGAAAATTCTGGAGGCAAGGGGGCCTCAATCTCAGGCACAATTATGTGTTTTTTTTTTTTTTTTTTTTTTTGACAGGTAGAGTTAGACAGTGAGAGAGACAGAAAGGTTTCCTTCCATTGGTTCACCCCCAAATGGCCACTACCGCCGGGGCGCTGTGCCGATCTGAAGCCAGGAGCCAGGTGCTCCCTCCTGGTCTCCCATGCGGGTGCAGGGCCCAAGCACTTGGGCCATCCTCCACTGCCTTCCCGGGCCACAGCAGAGAGCTGGACTGGAAGAGGGGACAGAATCCGGCGCCCCAACCGCGACTAGAACCCGGTGTGCCGGCACCGCAGGCGGAGGATTAGCCTAGTGAGCCGTGGCGCCGGCTATGTGTTCTTTTAAAATATGCTGTATATCTGAAGCTTTAGTCTGTATCATCAATGTTATGAAAACTTTGCCAATTACAGAGCCCAATAAGAAAGTGACTTAGAAAATTTCTGGGGCCAGCGCTGTGGTGTAGCAGGTAAAAACTGCCACCTGCAGTGCCGGCATCCCATATGGGTGCCAGTTCAAGTCCCAGCTGCTCCACTTCCAATCTAGCTCTCTGCTATGGCCTATGGTTCTAGTCCCAGCTGCTCCACTTCCTATCCAGCTCTCTGCTGTGGCCTGGGAAAGCAGTAGAAGATGGCCCATGTCCTTGGGCCCCTGCACCCACATGGGAGACTCACAAGAAGCTCTTGGCTCCTGGCTTCAGACAGGCACAGCTCCGGCCACTGTGGCCAACTGGGGAGTGAGCCAGTGGATGGAAGACACCCCCCCCCCAACTTTCAAATAAATAAATCTTTAAGAAAAAAAAAAAAAAAAAAAAAAAAAAAAAAAAAAACTTCTACACGGTAGTAGAGATGCGCAACGATCTCCCTTCAATTCATGGTCCAGGAGCTGGACTGTATGCAGGGAATTCACAATCAAATAGCTACATTAAAAAAAAATTTAACAGTTTCTTCTGGTACTACTCGTACTCTCAGGAGTACACCTTACATGTCACACTATGACCTGGGGCAAGAAAGACTCATCTTTGTTGTCTGCAAACCTAGACAGGGTATTAGGCAAGCAAGTGTAGGATGTAAACTGTACCACCTATCAAGTTTACAGATGTACAGTCTACATCTAGGAACGTGATACATCAACAAGACCTGCACACGCCCTCCCACTGGGTCAAGCTTCAAGGAGGTCCCTGGAGAACTTTGAAAGTGCAAACACAGAATGAAGAAGGGAGGCTGCTGGAAAATCTGAGGCTGAAAGGAGAGATCTGAGCAGTCTGCATGCTCACACACCTTCAGGACAGAAGAGACCTTGACAGGGACAGGGACAGAAGACAGGCACAACCGGAGTCCATTTTCTCCCACTGGAATGGCAGGGAAACATGCAGTGATATTCACTGGTTGGTGGCAGAAACTGATAAGAAGTCATCTGATACCTTCTGCCATCTCATTGCATATTTGCCAAGGGGAGGGAGGAGGGGGAAGGGGGAGGGAGAGGGAAAGAGAGAGGGAAAGGGGAGGGAGAGGGAGAGAGGTGTTAAGGGCATGCAGAGTCCAAGTTTGAAAAGAAATTTAAAGTCACTATAATTTGGAATGAAAGAGTAAACCGGGGAACACAGTGGCCTGGGAGAATTGGAGCCTTGGTTGAGGTTACAGGCACCAACCTTGAGGTTCTAGGTTTTTACACAGGACTCAGGAACCTCTAGGTGGGTGTGGTCCAAGGTAGGGATCTCCTGGACCGGTGTGAGAGAGGCCAGCAGAACAAAGGAGGTGAGGATGTTAGCGGGGGAGAAGCTGCAGGGGAGGATGTGAAGATAGGAGGTTGTGTGGTGGGGGTCCCCAGGTCAGAGCAGCCAGGCTTGTTGATGAGATGAGAGGCTCAGATGAGCAGGCTCAGGGCGTTGCTACAGGAGGAGGTGGACATGGAGGCTAGTGTCACAGGAGACAATGCTAATGAGATGAGAAGCCAAGGTAGACACAGAAGGTAGTCAGGATGGCCGTTAATCCCATTCCCAGTTTAAACACTGCAAACACTACTGTTACCTGATTCTTTGAAATGCAGGCTGAGTTCTTTCCTGGATTTGATTTTGATGTTGTCATTTGGTTAAAAATCTGAGCATTATGTAGAGGTTCTGAGGTTTTAGCTACATGAGGAAAAGAAGACAAAATATGGGTAAAATCATTTAAATGAAATTATCACAATACATTCTCCTGATCTTTCCATACGTCGTGGAAAAAAACAAATCAACTCATTCACACTGCCTCAGAAAATCTTTTTTAAGCAAAATATTATAATTTTCGGATCAATTAAAAATGACCAAGGAGGCTAGCACCACGGCTCAATAAGCTAATCCTCTGCCTGCGGCGCCGGCACACTGGGTTCTAGTCCCGCTTGGGGTGCCAGATTCTGTCCTGGTTGCCCCTCTTCCAGGCCAGCTCTCTGCTGTGGCCCGGGAGGGCAGTGGAGGATGGCCCAAGTGCTTGGGCCCTGCACCCGCATGGAAGACCAGGAGAAGCACCTGGCTCCTGCCATCAGATCAGCGCGGTGCACCGGCCGCAGCGCGCCAACCGCGGCGGCCATTGGAGGGTGAACCAACGGCAAAAGGAAGACCTTTCTCTCTGTCTCTCTCTCTGTCCACTCTGCCTGTCCAAAAAAAAAAAAAAAAAAAAAAAAAAAAAAAAAAAACCCTAAGGAAGTACCCAAAAGAAATGTATAAACCATTTTAAGTAAGATAGTTATACTTATTGCTAAAATGTGATCTTTATTTCTGAGAAAAACAATTACTGCATTTCTTAAAAAGTCACATTAACTACATCTGATTCAACCCAGAACAGAGGGAGTTCAGAGTAAGTATTATCGTAAGGTGTGTTTTCTTCTTTTTAAATTCTAAAAAGACAGTGAAATCATCAAGCCTTCCCATAGGTTTGCTTTTTAAAGTACAAAGCCAGAGCGACCCTATCCAGGGTTATGCCACAGTGAATATTATTATTATCAGAGTGCCTACCTTATTAACTAAGACAGTACAACTTGGTTTTCATGAAATACTGGATGGATTTGGCTGTTAAGAAAAAAGATCCTGGGGCTGGCATTGTGGCACAGCAGGTAAAACCTCTGCCTGCAACAACAGCATCCCATATCAGAGCACTGGTTCAAATCCTGGCTGCTCTGCTTCCGATCCAGCTCCCTGCTAATTTGCTTGGGAAAGCAGCAGAAGATGCCCAAGTGCTTGGGCCCCTGCCACTCATGTGGGAGACAGGGATTCAGGTTCTTGGCACAGGCCAGGCCACTGTGGCCATGTGGGGAGTGAACCAGGGACAGATGGATAATCTCTCTTTCTCTCTGTCCCTATCAATCTGCCTTTTAAACAAACAACATAAATCTTCTAAGAAAATCAGAAAAACAAAAACAGTGCAGATTAGAGACTGAATTACCAACAGTTTATACATCCACATGGTGAAAGAATGATAAAATGCTTACTTTACCTTGAGCCGGCAAGTGGATTTCAGCGAGGCGTATCTGAAACAACCTAAATGACAGTAGACAAGGCATCAGTATAGATTATTAAGCTACAATTCAATACAATCCTTATCTGTATTAAAGTGGAAACTAAAGGCAATAGCTAGCTTATGACTGGGGCATGCATTTGGCACAGCAGGTAAGTCATGCTCGGGGCACTGCCATCCCAGATTGGAGTGCCAGGTATGAATCCTAGCTCTGCTTCTCAGACAGCTTCCTGCTGATGCACACCCTGCGAGACAGCAGATGATAACACATGCTTGCAATTCTGTAACAAGTAGGGAAAATGCCAAAAGGCTTCTTTGATTCCTTTACTATTTCCAAAATTCCTAAATAAGGTATATTTAATTATGGAAAAAATAAAGATTGTGAAAAAACAAAGTTATTCATTAAGATATCCATCATGTTGTTCCTTATGAAAATCAAAATGCGAGGCCAGAGTTGTAAAGCAGAGGGTAAAGCTGCTGCCTGTGACACAGACATCCTATGTGGGTGTCAGTTCAAGTCCCAGCTGCTCTGCTTCTGATCCAGCTCCCTGCTAATTCACCTAGGAAAGCAGTGGAAGATGGCCAGAGTGCTTAGACCCCTGCACCCACATGAGAGACGCGAATGAAGCTCCTGGCTCCTGGCTTCAGCCTGGCCCAGCCCTAGCTGTTGCAGTCATTTGGGGAGAGGAATGAACCAGAGGATCAAAGATCTCACTTGGGGCCTGCGCTGTGGCATAGTGGGCAAAGCTGCCACCTGAAGTGCCAGCATCCCATATGGGCGCTGGTTCAAGACCTGGCTGCTTTATTTCCAATCCAGCTCTCTGCTGTGGCTTGGGAAGGCAGTGGAGGATGGCCAAAGTCCTTAGGCCCCTGTACCCATGTGGGAGACCTGGAAGAAGCTCCTGACTCCCGGCTTCGGATCAGTGCAGCCCAAGTAGTTGCGGTCAACTGAGGAGTGAACCAGCGGATGGAAGACCCCTCTCTCTGTGTAACTCTTTCAAATAAATAAATTAAAAAAAAAAAAAAAAAAAAGATCTCGCTTGCTCTGTGTCGCCCTATCTGTAATTCTGCCTTTCAAATAAATCAATCTATCTAAAAAACAAAAACAAAAACAAAAACCAAGGGGCCGGCGCAGTGGCTCACTTGGTTAATCCTCTGCCTGCGGCGCCGGGTTCTAGTCCCAGTTGCTCCTCTTCCAGTCCAGCTCTCTGCTGTGGCCCAGGAAGACAGTGCAGGATGGCCCAAGTGCTTGGGCTCCTGCACCCGCATGAGAGACCAGGGAAAAACACCTGGCTCCTGGTTTCGGATCGGCGTAGCTCCAGCCATAGCGGCCATTTAGGGGGTAAACAAACAGAAGGAAGACCTTTTTCTCTGTCTCTCTCACTGTCTAACTCTATCTGTCAAATAAAAACAAACAAAAAAACCCAAAAAACAAAACAAAGATGCTAAAAACAATAACAGTGTTCAGTTAGGGCATGGTTAAATTATGACATATCTGGGGCCGGTACTGTGGTGTAGTGGGTAAAGCTGCTGCCTGCAGTACTAGCATCCCATAGAGGCGCCAGTTCAAGAACCGGCTGTTCCACTTCTGATCCAGCTCTCTGCTATGGCATGGGAAAGCAGTAGAAGATGGCCAAAGTCCTTGGGCCCCTGCACCCACATGGGAGACCTGGAAGGAGCTCCTGCCTCCTGGCTTTGGATTGGCCCAGCTCCAGCTGTTGCAGTTAATTGGGGAGTAAACCAGCGGATGGAAGACTTCTCTCTCTCTGCTTCTCCTTCTCTGTGTAACTTTGACTTCCAAATAAATAAATCTTTAAAAGAAAAAATTATGACACATCTTTGATAGACTTCAAAACTACTTTAGTGGTAGTTTAGAAGTTCATCATTTCTTAAGGACAGTCTAAACTTGGGTAGGTATAACCAGATGGAATGATCTGCTGTTAAAACACATAGAGACACATGTGCAACCTAAGGGAAAGCTGTTGGAAGGAAAGTCACAAGAATAATTCTGGACAGTTTCTTTTTCTTCACACGTTATATCAATCACATTTTCCACAAGAAGAAATGTGCTTGTAGAAACAGGTAACCTTAACAACTGTTAAGAGGAAGTGTCATGTTTAAAGGCGGAAACATCGCCTGTTTTATCTTGAAACCACCTGTACTGTTGCTGCAGCAGCTCTCGCGGCTCAGCCTGGTTCTGAATTCCTCTGCGGAAAACGGCACTGGCGTGCTGCAGCTCTCCCTGAGCTTCCAGATGTCCTGCCCAGGATACATACAAAGGGGACGACTGGGTCCCGATCCCATGGTTGTACAGAAACTCAAAAAACTGATGAAGGTCACTGTTGCATTCAGCCTGCAGGAACCCAAAGCAAAAAAAGACGTAAGAACAAAAGAACTGCTGGTCTAGGTGGGTCTGGCCCACAGTCATCAGTCTTCATGGAGGCTCAAGGTATACTGTGTAAGGAAGGCGGGCATGGGTCTTGGATGGCAAACCCACAAGGCAGGCTCATCCTTTCTTTCCCTTGACATTCAATATTCCCAAAATCACCCACACTAATTCTCAAGACAGTAGGATCTATAATGACCTATTACCCAAAGCACTCAGTCTGAGCTTGTTCAAGTTCCATAGGATGCCTCTAATTGTAGTATTTTAAAATCCATTAAACAAATTCATGCTTACTCCTTGGGCTGCGTTCATGATTTTATTACTAGTGCTCATCCCACAAGCCTTTAGCTGCATACTGAAGTCCTAGCCTTTTCATTTAAAGCTGAACCTGAGACAACTTTCTCCTTTATTACTAAGTACAGTTTCTGGAAGCTACAATTTCTTAGTTACTCACAGTGAATCTAATTCACTCCCAGGAACTGTCTTGGGACCTAGGAGTGTCTGCTTATTGTCCCTCCCTAAACATACTTCTCATGCAACAAGCCTTTTAATTTAATGGTTTCTGTAGCATTTACAGACCTGATACGCAGAGATGAAGCATTTTAAAAATAAATCACTGACTCTACAATATACAAGCCAAACACACATCTGGCCAAATAACTTTTAAAAATGTTATGACTGGAAACAATTACAGTAAGACAATCTAACATGATGTTAAAATGTCAGAAAGAGAGCACAGTAAGATCCTACACTGATCATCTGAGAGAGAGCTGGGCAAGCCGGATGAGAGACTACAGGGCCTGGTTTCACTGAGATACTAATAAAAGATGCATTGAATAAGGTAGGAAGAAAAAAGTTGCCTGCGTCACCCCTCCCCATTTTTGGAGCAGCACAGGGTGGACAGAGGTGCTTCTGGTTTGGAGAGGGAGAGGGAATTAAGACCAGGCCTTTGACAGAGAAACCCAGTGCTGGGTTCTGCTCAGGGACTGCCTCTACCACCCTTCCCCCAACCTCGGGCAGCACAGACCAGAAGACGACTGGAGAGTGAATGGGCCCAGCACTCCACACTGAAGAGCAAGGCGATACAGGAAGGCTTTACGATGAAGAGAACAAAGCACACAGCACTTGCCGCTGTCTCTTGAGATGAGCCTGGAATCAAGTGGGACTTTGTTTAGCAGTCCTCACACAGACCCATGAGGCATTCATTGCTGGAGAATCCTGGAGCACTCACAGGCTGCAGCTGCTCTGGGCGGCCAGCCCCACAAATCCAATCCTGTGAACCACCATGGAGGCCCTGCCAACCTTCCCACGGCTCTGGCCTGGGGAGAACCTGGGTGGCACACTCTGAGTGTTTTCACCTGCAAGATCTCAGAAAACAGCGGGGTCTGCCCTCTGTTGCTCAGAAGAAGCAAATGTAGCCCTGTGCACTCATGCTGTGCCCTTGAAGGCAGACAAGCAGCTTCTCCTGTGTGGCTCAGCGTGCTGAGGCCCAGGCAAGCAACTGGGTGGCTCCAACTACCGCACTGGGATGAGCAGCCGTTCTCAGAAGCTAGCCCTCTGAGGACCTGAGAAGCAGGTATTTGGCCCCACCCACCCACCGTGTGCTCCAGGAAGCAGATGGGCAGGCCTCCCAGATCAGGTTGGCACCCAGAGGCCCCATCAAAGCTCCCCGCGCAGCTCCAGACACTGAGAGTTGCCCTATCTGGGCACACTGGTACAGCCCAGCCCCTACGCAATCCTCAGCTCTCCACTCTGCTACCAGGGCCACACCTAGTAGTGCACACATATGACCCATAAACAGGTGCATTTCACTCAGAGCTGCCAGTGTACCTGTCCCACCTGCATCCCACCTGGTGACACAGGCCATGAGCCTTGCAGCCCAGATATTGCCAATGCTGACCACGCTGAAGCAGCTACAGGGACATTGTATTAAAGCTCCCACCCAGACCCAAGTCCAGGGCACAATGGTCAACTGATACTCCAGAAACATCGCCAGCACGCTCTTCACTAAGAAAGTCCCCTATAAACCTAGGAGAAGCAACTGACCCACCAGATTCAGAAAAATCAACTCAAAGATGTAAGACACGTGAAGAAACAAGGAGACATGATGCCTCCAAAGGAACACAACAGCTCTCTATCAATAGGCCACAGAGAAAAGGAAACAGATGTGTTGTCTGAGAAAGTAAAAAAAAAAATAACTCAAAGGAAACAATGAGATAAAAAAACAGACAACTCAACAATAGTATGAAGACAATTTATGACATGAATGAAAAATTCATGAGCAAAAGAGAAAAGACAGTATAAAAAAAGGAGCAATCACAAACTTTTAAGCTGAAGAACTCAATAAATGGAATTAAAATTACAGCTGAGATCTTCAATATTACAATTGAGCAGGCAGAATTTCTGAGCTTGAAGACAGGCCCTTTGAAAATAACACAGTCAGAAAACAAATAAGTAGGCGAAGAGAGCCCTTGAGATTGATGGGGTACTATTAAATAAGAAAACATTCATTATGGGTGCTTCAGAACAAGAGAAGGGAAAAGGTATACAAAACCTACGCAATGAAATAACTGCTGGAAACTTTAAGTCTTGGGAAAGTTCCAGTTCCAGAAAGCCCAAAGGGGGCTGGCACTGTGGCACAGCGGGTAAAGCCGCAGCCTACAGTGCTGGCATCCCATATGGGTGCCGGTTCAAGACCCAGCTGCTCTACTTCTGATCCAGCTCTCTGCTATGGCCTGGGAAAGCAGTGGAAGATGGCCCAAGTGCTTGGGACCCTGCACCGCGTGGAGACCCAGAAGCTCTCGGCTTCGGATCAACACAGCTCTAGCCGTTGCGGCCATTTGGGAAGTGAACCAGCGGATGGAAGATCTTCCTCTCTCTGCCTCAGCCTCTCTGTAACTGTCTTTCAAATAAAATAAATAAGTCTTAAAAAAAAAAATAAATAAAAGCCCAAAGGATCTTTTATCGATTCAATTAAAAAAAATCCTCTCTGAGGTTTACTATAAGCTGTCAAAAATACAAGTCAAAGAGAATTCCAAAAGAGCAACAGGAAAGTGTCAAGTCACCTAGGAAGGACTCCCCACTGAACTAACAGATTTCTCAGGTGCAAACTTACAGGGCCAGGGAAGAATGGGATAAAAAACACAGCAAAGCTATCCTTCAGAAATGAAGAAATAAAGACTTTCTACAACAAGCAAAACTAATTAGAACTCATCACCCCTACTGGTCCCCCAAAAATATAACTCAACGTAGTCCTACATTAGAAGTGAGATTAACTACCACAATGAAACGTGTGAAAGTGCCACTCTCAACAGTGGAGCAAATACACAAGAAAGAGAAGAAAATCTCAAGATTGGTATTTTATTTTTTACTTTTTCTGGATTTGTATATATATTTAATCTTTTTTCATCTATATTTATTAGGACTATAGTTCTATAATTTTTTCTTGTAATTAATTGGTTTTGATATCAGGATTAAGTTGGTCTCTTAAAATGAGACAAAAAGCATTTTTTTTTGTTTGTTTTTAAAGACTTAGAGAGGCAGAATTACAAAGAGAGAGAGAGAGAGTCTTTCATCTGCTGGTTCACTCCTCAAATGGTCACAATGGCAGGAGCTGGGCTGATCCAAATATCAGTAATATGGATGTGATTTTGAAGAAATATGTGTTTGTGTTTTATATAAGCTGCCAAAATTGTTAGCATAACATTGCTTAACATCTTTAAAAAAAAAAATAAACATAGAGCTACCCCTCTGATTCAACAATCTTACTACTGGGAGTATATTCAAAGGACATGAAGTCAATATGTCGAAGAGACATATGCACTCCATATTTATCACAACACTTTCCATGACAGCCACAACAGAGAACCAACCTAAGTGTCCATCAACAGATGATGGATAAAGAAAATACAATAATGGTAAACAATGGAACACTATTCAGCCATAAAAAAGATGAAATTCTGACATTTATGACATGAATGAACCTGGAGGATATTACACTAGGGGAGATAAAGCCTGGTACAGAAAGACAAATATGGGGTGATCTCATTCATAGGTGGAACCTAAAAATCTGATCTCAACGAAGTTGAGAGTACAACAGTGGTTACCACAGGAATGGAGAGAGGTTAGTTAATAGGTAAAATGTTATCTTGGATGGAGAAGTGCTGGCATCCTGTTGCACAGGAGGGTGTCCACAGTTAACTACCAAGTATGGGAAATTTCAAAATAGGCAGAAGAGAGGGTTTTTAATGTTCTTACCCCAAAGAGATGATGAATGCTTGAGGTGACTGACATGCTAACTACTCTAATTTGATCGTGAAATAATGTACACCTGTATCAAACATCACATTATACCTTATAAACATAATTATGTTTAAGCAAAAACAAAACAAAATAGCAAAGGATGTGATTATAGACTTGATGATACATCAGAAAGTATACTTACAAATTTTAAGCAGTAACTGATGAATCTTGGGTCATTGTGGTATCTCTTCTTATCTAAAAATTCCTTCATCAGATGTTGTAATAAAGTTGTCATGTACTCTTTATTATCGGGAAAATTCTCTTCTACCCACTGCATATAGCTGGAAAAAGATCAATAACATTAGGTTTCCATAGGGAGCATCTTGTTTAAAGGAAAAGAAATAAACTATGTACTAACCTTTCCCATTCGCCAAGTGGGTCATCACCCTTGTAGCTCTGCATATGGGCTTCAAACATTCTAGAACAAAGAAAATAAACATGGGATATTAGGAATAATTTCTACAAACAAAACATAAATTTGGTTACTTACAGATCTTATCTGTGTACCTTAAAAAATGAAAATCTTAAACATCAATCCAAATGTTATATAAATTTAAGAGATCACTCCAGCAGTGGTCAGAAAACTCAGAAGCAGTCCATTTTTCTCCGGTTCAATCCCCAAGACTCTCCTCCTCTCCCTGGTCTCCAAAGGCAACACCACCATGGAGAGCAGTGCCCCAAGTTTGCTGCTCTCCTAAGAGCAGGGTCCAGGATGGCACGAGCTTCCCACAAGCTGGCTAAAGCAGGCCTGGGTAAGGGGCAAGAAGGCTTGTTAATGGGTAAGAGACAGCCTACGGAAGCACAGACTGGATTTCCAGATGCAGCTTGCTTCTTGGGCCTCCACGCAGCACCCTATCCCTGAGGAAGAAAGCACGATGTTCTCCTAGTGGGTGATCATAGATCATAGATCACCCACAAGGAGTCCAGAAAACTCTGCTTTGCCTACTTGAATACACCCAGCCACAGCTTCAGAAATCAACCAGGAAGGCAAAATTCTCCACCGGCATTCAGGTGCTAGTGGGATACTGAACAAGCAGAAAGCATGTAAAACAATCTCACATTGCATTAAGTACTTAGAAGAAAACCAAAACAAAACAGGAAAAGGGGTAAGAGCCTGATAAGAGACAGCACTTTTGGATAGGGTAGGCAGGGGAGGCGTGCCTCTCTGAGGTGGTGACATGTGACTGTGCCAGGCAGCCACGCTGGGGGAAAGGATCAAGGCTGAGAGACTTTCAGGAACCAGGCTCTTTCAGGGACATAAAGGAAGCCAGTGTGGCATCAGCGTGGCAAGATCTAATCTTGGTTTTCCAAGTTCTACTTTGTCCCTCCTTGTGAAGTAGGGGTGGGGACGGAAACCAAAGTGAGAAAACAGAAAGCTACGGCGGGGTCCAGGGAATGGGAGAGAGGCGACGCACATGCGCAGCTTGAGTAATGTTCTAGAGAAACAGACAATGAGACTTTATGAGGGGAAGCATACAGGCTACGAGACAGTCAAGTTCAGGAAGGCTCCTGGCTTCTCTGAGAAGGTACCAGGTTTTTTGGAAAAAATAATTTAGAAGCAATACTTTTATGGAGATCAGAGTATCCCAACTCAAAATATATCTGGCATATTTCAAGTATGTTACAGAGAGCAAGGGCAAGTTACCTTTTGTAAAAGAAACTGACAAGTTAGTGAAGTCCAAAGCCGGCACCCACAGGCTTTCCTTGAGGCCCCTTTAATGCCTTGTCTGGATCTGGGCAAAAATCATAACCCTCCCTGCGGTTACAATAGGAAGTCACCTGCCAGGGGGCGATCACCAGACTTCCACCCCTCACCCTCCTCAGCAGGGCTGTCATCTCCCTTCAGGAGCCCCAAGCCCCTGCTCCTTGGGTACAGTATAAACATTTCAGTCGCCTGGCCCTTCTTTGAGTCTTGTATTTTGTGGAGTTCCATGTGCTTGCACATAGTACATTTGTATGCCTCTTCTCCTGTTAATCCACTGCCAGTTTATTCCAGACTCCATTAATGACCTTCAGAAAGTAGGGGGAAAATCTTAAACTTTCCTACAGTTGTTCCAGTTGTCGTCTCTGTACACAAATAAAACCAATATTCCTTACAATTCAAAAATCCAGAAATTACAAAAAGGGTAATTCAGCTAGATATAAATAAAAACTCTCTTGTCAAATAAAATAAAGAGAAATGATAAAGTGAGAAAATAAGAGGACCTTTGATAAGTTGAGAAAAAACTATCAACCCAACTTCAGAAAAAAATTGAGCAAAAGACACACAAAAGCATTTCACTGAAAAATACAAATGGCTCTCAAGCATGAAAAGGTGCCCACCTTCTCTCATAATGGAGACTGATCTCACTGTGATAGAATTTCTCACCCATCACATTGGCAAATTAATAAATAAAATAAGAAAGTGACAAGGGTGTGCAGGTGAAGCAATGGGAAGCCCGCATGTCCCTGCCCCTCACTTGCAGTTGAGGGGTGCTCAGTCGTTGCCGAGGGAACTGGTAACACAGTGGCTCCCGTTATCTGTGGAGATCTGTTCCAAGACCCTCCGCGAACGCATGAACCGCGGACAATGCTCGATCCTATGTATACCATGTTTTTTCCTACAGATACACTTACGTTAAAGTTTAAATTAGGTACTGGCAGAATTTAAGAACGAATAATAATGAAATAGACCTGAAAACTCGCTCTGTGTGGTATCCTTTCTCCGTCAGTTTTAACACTGCTGCAAAGTGGCAGCAACTTCAGCAGCAGCAGATGCAGCCTCTCCAGGAATTTTTGTATTTTTCAACTCAAACCTATTCCTGCATCCACATCACCATACCCTACTGAAGTACACGCACGGCTTGGTGTCAATTGTTTCCTTTCTTAAGTCTTCACCTAGTGTTTCACTCAGTGCTTTCTGGAGCAACATGTTGCTGTCCATTAGAACACGTTTCTGTTCACAGCTTCTACTCTCAAATTTAATGCCTTTTCCATCTTAACTGAGCACTTATCACACAGTGGCCACATCTTGTGCAGATTGAGGTGCAATGGGAAAACCAGCACAGGGGCCGGTGCGCTGGCACACTACGCTAATCCTCTGCCTGCGGTGCCAGCATCCCTTATGGGCACCGGTTCTAGTCCCAGCTGCTCCTCTTCCAATCCAGCTCTCTGCTATGGCCCAGGAAAGCAGCAGAAGATGGCCCAAGTCCTTGGGCCCCTGCACCCACATGGGAGACCCGGAAGAAGCTCCTGGTTCTGGATCAGCACAGCTCTAGCCATTGCAGCCATCTGGGGAGTGAACCAGCGGATGGAAGACCTCTGTCTCTCCTTCTCACTGTCTGTAACTCTAGCTCTCAAATAAATAAAAATCTTAAAAAAAAAAAAAAAAAAAAGCTAGTACAATTTCTCCTTCTTCACAGTTTCATGGATAGACTGATTTTACTGTAGATTCTAGCAACCTCAACATATGATTTCTTTTTCTTTCTTGAGCACTTCTTAGTTTTTTCATTTGAAAGAAGAACTCCACAGCTTCTCAGCATCCCTACTCTCGCACTCTGGGACCATTACTAAATTACCAAGGGTGACTTGAACACAGGCACTGAGACACCATGGCAGCTGAGCTGATAAATGACCACGGCTACCAACCTGCTGGTGGGTGGGTAGCACATGTAGTGTAGTAAGCCACGTACCACTCAACTGTTGTAAAAGCTCTTTGAATCAGTTTGCCTAAAATCACCTGTCAGGAAACAAAGGCATGGGAATGTTTAAAACATGATTAGCACATGTGTAGGTGCAAGGCCTGCATGACTCATTTCCCTGTGAGAATTCTAACAAGATTTCATCATGCTACTCAGACTGGCAGGCAGCTGCTTATTTCTGGAATTGTCCATTTACTGCTTCTGAAATGCAGTTGACAGTGGGTAACTGGAACTGGAGAGACTGAAGGCATGGATTGTGGAAATCTAGAAAACAGACGCATCCACGCACATGCCAAACACACAAGACTCTTCCCAAAGGGAACACCATTTGAAATAGCAAACGACTGCCAACAACCCAAGTGTCCACCAGAAGGGAACTGTCTAGAACAAGTATGGTACATGAAATACTATGCAAGTACAAAAAAGGATGAGAAAGAGCTCTATGTAGTGACAGAGATCGCCCGGGATACCGTTAGGCAGAAAGCGCCAATGTTGCTGTGCTACATTTTATGTGAAATCAAGACAGGAACGGCACGGCACGCGCACACATCCACACATGGACACATAGGTAAACATTAATCTGAGTATAATGCAATATCAGTATGTATGTTTCCAGAGAGAAACACTTGAAAAGCAAAAACTAGGAAAATGGTAACAGAGATCGGAGTGCTAAGTCAATTCTTTTCTAAATCTTCTTCAATCATATAAGTGTATTACTTAGTATTAAAATGGAAAATAACAACTCTTATTTTTCATCTCCCATGCGTCGTAACGGAGGACAACTCCCTGTAATGCCAGAACCTTTCCGCCCCGATAATAATACGTGGACTGGCACAACAGGCCTGCCAGGGAGACCCTGCATGGTCTAACACCCACCGCGTTCCCGGGTGAAATGGCTTCAACACACCCAGCTCATCAGGGCAAATTAGCCTGCAGAAAGGCAAATCAAGGCCAAACAAGTATCTGATCTCACTTTTAAAATACGGGGAAAAGACTTCTAAAGACAAATACGTTGCCGGCTAGATTCAAAGCTAAAGAAAAAAAAAATAAAATAATTTTCCTTTTGACTGCAGAAAGCACGGGAGCCTGACCAGTTCCCCTTCCTGCCACATAAGACTCAGCTGTGGTAAACCTTTCCTAATCAGCTCGCCGACAATCACCTGTCAGGGAACAACGGCGGGGAGCGCTGCAAACTGATCAGGAGGTTGGCACAGGCGCAACCCGAGGCAGAACTTTTTTCTTTTTACCTCAGAAAAGGCACTGTATTCGAAGATCTTTAAAAAGTACGAGCGGGATT
Organism: Lepus europaeus; assembly: GCF_033115175.1. NCBI lineage: Eukaryota > Metazoa > Chordata > Mammalia > Lagomorpha > Leporidae > Lepus > Lepus europaeus. The sequence goes on along the minus strand of NC_084839.1, from coordinate 85,468,888 downwards.
ATGGGTAGGGGCAATTTAAAATTCTCTCCGCACCGGAGTCACATTTCCAATAACGGAAGACGCGAGGTTGGGGTGTTTGGTTGGCCCGGGCTTCGGCCGCCGCGGCGGGGCGATCGGCCCAGTGAGCCCCGAACCCCGGAAGTCCCGAACCGCCGGCCCCGGGCCTTCCCCCGGCCCCGCTACGGGCCGAGCCCGACCCCAGAGCCCGGACCCGGGCGCAGGGCCGAGCGAGGCAGGAGCCGGGCCCGCCCCGCGCAGCCCTCGCAGACCGCCGGTCCCTCAGCGGGCCGCGCCCCTGCTTCGCCCCCAGCGCACGCACGGACACTTACTGAAAGACATTGTCCGGGTTGTCCATGACGAGGCACGCGAGCAGGCGGCACTCCGCACCCGGGTCGCAACGAGGAGCCGCCGCCGATTCGAATCTCCCGCGCAGCCGCAGTCGCCGCGCCGAGCGTTGGCGAGACGTTTGGCCATTGGGCTTCCGCTGCGAACCGGCTGGCCAATCGCCAGGGCCGTTGCCGGGAGACCAAGTCCCGCCTCCGCCCCGCAGGCCGGAGGTCCCGCCCCCTTCCGCAGTCCGCGAGTGAAGCGTCCGCAGCTGGGGCGCAGAGCGGGACGTAAGCACTGGGGCTGCGGCGCCGCCAGGGGGCGCTCGCTTGGCTTGGGAAAAGTGAATCGGATGTTTTAGCTGCATGAATTGGGACTTCATAGTTACACAGTAAGACATCATGCTGGAGAAGGCATCGCAGGAGAAAACATCCCTACGACCAGAGACCTGTGTGTGGGTCCCCAGGGTCACCAGGATCGAGTCGTTTGCCCCGGGCCGCAGAGCTGGGGCTGCGTTTTGGGGGACACCTGTCCGGCGCTGTCAGACAAGATGCCGGCCTTGTGTCCCATCCGAAAGTGCGCAGGGTTAAGGAGTGGCTGCCTCGACTGCTCGTGGGAAAACCTGCGTGGGTTTTTTTCTCTTAGTGACCGTAATGGGTCGGTTCCCTTCCTGGACCTCGGAAGGGGATGGGTTGTTAAAGACTTCTGGACTTGGGTTAGCTCTCCGTAAAGGGACTGAGGAGGGCTCGGAGGCCGAGGCTGCTTGCTGAAGTGAGAACACAGGACTCTGGTAGCTTCCAGAATGCCAGCGAGCAAGCGTGCAGCTGCTTCTGTGGGCCTAGGCACTCTGGAGACCACGGCCTCAGGAATCAAAATCGAAAATGAGACCACCAGGTGGGTAAGAAGAGACACAGGACATTCGGGTGCGTCCTAAGAATGAGCCAGAACAGAGTTAACCCGGATTTCTCTGAGCCTGGACTCCACCTCTCAGGGTTTCTCAAGGGCCACGCGACACTGCAGGTGTACAGAGCTGTCAAGTGATCTTTCTTCTATAAAAGGGTTGTGTGGATAGATCAGCTCCCCGTAGTCTCTTAAGTTGGATACCTTAAAAACAATCAGCAGGTGCTCTCAGACTAGAGTTTCTTCCAGCATGTTGATTGCTCTGAATCTACAGAAGCACCCGAGGGTGTAGTATGCAGAGGGTACTTACTCTGGGGCTGTGACACAAGTGCTAGGTTCTGTTAACCATGAAAGGTGCAGAGGGGCCGAGGGAGGCAGGTCTGGGGCCAGCCAGGCAGAGCCCAGGTCGGCCGCCGGTCCGAGCCCAAGGTGTCCCAGCCCCTCAGTGGCCCGCAGCTGTCGATCAGACCCTGGCTTTGCCCCCAGTTCTACTGTGCCTGGTAGTGGCTCAATGGGTAGTTAGGAAATGTTGGTTGAGCATTTGTCACAAACTAGGTACTGTTGAACTTAGACCTGATTACAACCTTGTCTGACTCAAACAGAGCCTTTCTTAAAGAAACCAGTGGTTTTGTTCGGGATAGGAAAATGGATTTAGAGAATTGTTAAAGGTGACAAATATGTACATTAAGAGCCAGATGAAAGTTTAATGTATGTGCTCGAGAGTTCAGAGGAGGGAGAGTGATGGGACCCATCAGTCAGATAAGACTTCATGGGGAAGGGAGGCATGCACGGGACTTTAAAGGAAAATGAATTTAGCTAAGGCAGAACCCAGCGGAGGTCATTCCAAGTGGAGATTATAGCGGGAGAACACCCTGGAAGACTCGTGTTGGTGACTAGGGACTCTTTTTGGAAAGACTGGTTTGGTATTTTTTTTTAAAGATTTATTTTATTTATTTGAAAGGCAGAGTTACAGAGAGAGGTGGAGACAGAGAGAGAGGTCTTCCATCTGCTGGTCCACTCCCCAGATGGCCGCAATGGCCGGAGCTGGGCCGATCGAAAGCCAGGAGCCAGGAGTTTCTTCTGGGTCTCTCACGTAGGTTCAGGGGCCCAAGAACTTGGGCCATCTTCTACTGCTTTCCCAGGTCAAGCGGAGAGCTGGATCGGAAGAGGAGCAGCCAGGACACGAACCGGCACCCATATGGGATGCTGGCGCTTCAGGCCAGGGCTTTGACCCGCTGCGCCACAGTGCCGGCCCCATGGTTTGGTATTTTTGATGTCAGATCTTGAATGCCAGATTTAAGGAGTTTGTACTTGATCATATTAGTAACTCGGTCTTTTTGGAGCAAAGAGGCCCTGAGATTGCAAGAACTTCATGTCAGTCAACTTCCTGCCCTAATAACAACATACCTGAGAGGAGCTAACCTTATAAAGGGTTTTGGAGGATTAAGTCCAAGATTGGGCAACCCCAGTGTTCATTGTCCAGTGAGGATGGCGTCGATGTGCTGTGTGCAAAGGGGCTATTAGAAGGTGAACCTGGAGGCAGCTGACAGTGACCGGATCCAGCTCAGACCCTGGGACCAGTCTTCTCAGGAGAGCTACCTCCTCCTTAGGGTTTGCCCCCAGGGGCCTGCGTCTCCTACTAGGTCTACCTCTTAAACATCTTAATTGAATTAAGTTCCCACTCTCAGTCCCAGTAATTTATGACTTTGGGATCTAAATCTTGGCTTGAGTCAAATCTTTTGGTCAGATCATAACATTTTGCCCGACTCTCTGAAATTCATTCACACAACACACAATATTCCCACCTTAGCTCAGTTCAGCATTCATTCAAGTCTCAAGTCCAAAGTCTGTTTTGAGATTCAAGGCAAAGTCCAGCTCTGAACCTGTAAAAGCTGAAGTTATATACCTGCAAGATACAATAGCAGGACAGGCAAAGGGTATACGTTTCCTTCCCACAGTCTGTCTGGGGTGACAGACAGGTAGAAAGGATTAACTGTACAAAAGCAAAGCCAAAACCCAGCCAGCAGAGCAAACAATAAATCCTAAAGCCCCATGTCTGTCATCCAGGGCACACTGTGACAGGTGGGGCCCCAGGGATGTGGGCAGCCCTGCTTCTATGGCTTTGCTGGCTGCAGGCCAAGCTTCAGTACTCACAGGTTGGAGTCTCATTTCTGTAGCTCCACTAGGCATTACCCTGGGTGGGACTCTCTGTCCTGTAGCTCTGACCCCACATTTCCACTTGGTATTGTCCTGGGGGATTTCCTTCAGTGGCTCTGCCCTGGCAGCAGGTCTGTGCTGGGCCCCCCAGCTTGTCTGGGTCATCCTTTGAAGCCGAGGCGGAGGCCTCCATGGCTCTGCTGGTCTCTGGCCACGTGACTGCATGCTGATGCATGTGGCTTCCCAAGGTTCATGGGGCACACGGCTTGCAGCTTTCCCAAGTGGCTGTTTCATGTTGCTGGCACCTCTCCCTTTCGGGCCTTTCCGTATCAGCTTCACACTCATGGCTCCCCGAGGCATCACCCCATCATATTCTCCACACAGCGGCTCCATGCATATGCTGCAACTCTGCCTGCCTTCCAAGGCCTTGTTTTGAGATCTCGGTGGAAGCCACTGTTGGGGTCTTAAGCCTGAGACTGTCCCCTGACCAGCAGGGGGCAGTACAAGCACTCCCTGACAAGGTGAACGGAAGGGTAAGGTCAACAGGTGATGAACACACCATAAGCACCCGTGAGTTCTGTCGAACAGGAACCGCTTTATTGCGGAAGTGTGCAGGCTTATAAAGCTTAGGAAGGACATGTGCAGTAGGGAAGCCAATCAGCGAAAAGGTCACGCAGGCACGGGTGGACCACGCACAGGGGCATCTTAAGCAAAGTGTAGGGATCACTCACTGTCTACGTGTCCGGAACCAAAGCGGACCTATCCCTGCCGGTGGTCTGATCTTACGTAGTTAACCGCAGCAGCCGCAGACACGCCCCTTGAACATCCGCCAGGCGCCATATTGTAGGCCATGCCCAGCAAGCCATCATGACCCCATAACTCTTGCATTCTGCACGCCTACAAAACCAGCGTCACATGCCGGTGCCAAGCTCTACAGTCAGCACAAACTGCACCTGGGCCTGCTTGAGCCACGGCGCTGGTCCCAGGCCATGCTGTTTTGAAATCTCCACCAAACAAGCATCTATCTTCTTTAAGTTCAACTTTCTGTCAAAGCCTCAGGACAGAAGTGCAGTACAGCCAGGTCCTCTGTCACAGTGTGACAAGGATGACTTTTAGTCTAATTCCCAATAGAATTCTGTTTTCCATCTGAAACAGCAGCGTGGCCTTCACCGCCCATATTTTTGTGAACATACAGGTTTCTGAGCCCTCACCAGAACTGCTGTAACACCACAATAGCAGTCTAGGCTTTCTCCCTCTCCAGATTTTTTTTTTTTTTAAAGATTTATTTATTTGAAAGACAGGGTTACAGAAAGGCAGAGAGAGAGGGAGAGAGAGAGAGAGAGAGAGAGAGAAAGAGGTCTTCCATCCGTTGGTTCACTCTCTAGATGGCTGCAACAGCTGGAGCTGTGCCAATCCGAAGCCGGGAACCAGGAGTTTCTTCCGGGGTCTCCCACGTGGGTGCAGGGGCCCAAGCACTTGGGCCATCCTCTACTGCTTTCCAAGGTCAGAGCAGAGAGCCAGATCGGAAGTGGAGCAGCCGGGACTGGAACTGGTGCTCATATGGGATGCTGGCACTGCAGGCTGTGGCTTTACCCGCTATGCCACAGTGCCAGCCCCACAAACTCCTCTAATCTTCTCCAGTAAACCAACCCCAGTGGCTCCCCCACATCTTCAGCTGTGGTTAGTAGTGATGACCTTGCTTCTGGTAGCAATTTTTAACATTAAATTTTCATTATTATAACAAAACACCTGTGAGAAGCTAACTTTATAAAGGGGAAATGTTTATTTAGCTTAGAGTTTTGGAGGTTCAACTCTTACGATTGGGTGGGTCCCACTGGTTTAGTGTGTGGTGAGGATGGTGATGGTGGAGTGCGTGCAGATCATGTGGTGTGCCAGGAAACAGAGAGAATCTGCACCCAGTTCAGCTTCCACAGCCAATCCTCTTGCAGGACCTGCCTACTGAGGGCTCACCTACCATGACCTAAGTCCCTCCCACCAGGCTCATCTCCTAAATAGCACAATTGGACTACATCTCACTCTCTGAGTATCATCGGCTTCTGAGTTCAGGAGCTAAACCATGCCAGACCTCATAATAATTACACCTAGTTCTACCCTGTTTCCTCAAAGACCATCACATGGTCACTGTCTTCCCCCTTTCCCATCTGCCTCCAGGGGTTCCTCTCCCACCAGGCTTCTGCTCTTCCACTCTGCCCTTGAGAAAGAGCACACTGGCTGCCCATCAAGCCCAGGTGCCAGTCACTGTTCGGATAGCCCGTGGTGACAGAGACCAAATACTGTAATTGTCAGCAGTGACTAGAAACACATCTCCTGGGAATGAGTTCCTGGCTTATTCAATGACTTTATCCTTACTTAGGGAACTGTCTTTCTGCCATTCTTATTTTGAGGAAGAATCAAAATGGTCCTCCCACACTATGAGCTCAACTTCATGTCCCTGTTAAGTTCATTAGTCTGGTAGTGTCCAGGATTTACAGGGGCAGGCGAGAGAGCTGGGCAGTGCTTTGCAGGGTTTAAACTGCCTTTGGTGGCAAAGGAAATGGAAAGTAGAGGAGGAAGTCAAAGCTCATGGAAGGAGAGTTCTCAGAACACAGTGACGATTTCAGTGTGGAAGAAAAAGAAGCAAAGGTAGGGGCCAATGTTGTGGTGCATGGTTAAGCTTCTGCCCGCCACACCGGCATCCCATATCGGAGTGCTGGTTGGAATCCTGGCTGCTCTACTTCTGATCTAGATCCCTACTAATGTACTTGGGAAAGCAACAGAAGATGGCCCAAGGGCTTGCTCCAGTGCTACCCATATGGGAGACCCAGATGGAGTTCCTGGCTTCTGGCTTCATCTTGGTCCAGCCCATCCATTGTGGCCATTTGTGGAGTACAACCAGCAGATGGAAGATCTCTCTCTCTCTCTTTCTCCCCTCACCCCCTGTCACTTAGCATTTCAAATAAATAAACTAAAATTAATTTGGAGAAGGACCTGAGAGTTTGTTGAAGAATCACATTTATTTGAGGGTAATAAATCATCCTTATTGGAAAAATAAAGAATTAGAAAGTAGAAAATTAGACAAAAGTACCAGGTGTAGACATTAACACTCAACTCCCATGTGGGAGACCCAGCTGGAGTTCCAGGCTCAGTCTAGACCTGGCCATTGCGGCCACTTTGAGGAGTGAACCAGTGGATCGAAGGTCTCTCCGTTTCTCCCTCTCTCTCTGTAACTGTCTTTCACATAGATAAAATAAGTATTTTTTAAGTATCCCGTATTAAGGATAGTCCTCCACTATGAGAAACAGTGACTTGATCGGCCCTTGTCCTGACTGTTGATGAACAACTTAATACTTTATCCCTTTTAGTATTTTTTTGTCCTACTTAATACTATTGGTTTGAACTCTGTAATTAACACACAATTATTCTTAGGTGTTTAAATTTAACTGAAAAGTGATCTCTGTTAAATATAAGAGTGGGAATAAGAGAGGGAGGAGAGGTACAATTTGGGACGTGCTCAATCTGACTTGCCCTAAACGGTGGAATTAGAAACGTGCCAGGGGATTCCAATTCAATCCCATCAAGGTGGCATGTACCAGTGCCATCTCACTAGTCCAAGTGATCAATTTCAGTTCACAATTGATCATAATGATAGGTCTAAGAGTCACAGAAACAAGACTAGTATCTGCTAATACTATTTGATAAAATTAAGAAGGAGAGAACGATCCAACATGGGAAGCAGGATACACAGGAGACTCATAGAATGGCAGATGCCCTAAAAAGCACTGTGGCCTCAGAAGTAGCCCTTAAGGCACTCGGATCCGGCTAAAAAGCCCATGAGAGTATTTCAGGCGTGGAAAGCCAAGACACTCTGGCAAAAACAAACAAACAAACAAACAAAACCTAAATGAAAGATCTCTGCGAGTGAGATCCCAGTGGAAAGAACGGGTCATCAAAGAAGGAGGTACCTTTCTCTGAAGGGAGGAGAGAACTTCCACTTTGACTATGACCTTGTCTAAATAAGATCAGAGTTGGCAAACTCAAAATGCTTCCATAGCCTTGGCAACTCATGACAAGAGCCTAGGGTGATTACTGATGCCATAAACTAGGGTGTCATTGTTAAATCAACAACAGGAGTCACTGTGCACTTACTCCCCATGTAGGATCTCTGTCCTTAATGTGTTGTACAATGTGAATTAATGCTATAACTAGTACTCAAACAGTATTTTACACTTTGTGTTTCTGTGTGGGTGCAAACTGTTGAAATCTTTACTTACTATATACTAAATGGATCTTCTGTATATAAAGAGAATTGAAAATGAATCTTGATATGAATGGAATGGGAGAGGGAGCAGGAGATGGGAGGGTTGTGGGTGGGAGGGAAGTTATGGGGGGGAAAAAGCCATTGTAATCCATAAGCTGTACTTTGGAAATTTATATTTATTAAATAAAAGTTAAAAAAAAAGGATAGTCCTCACAGATGTTTATATACCTGGGCACTAAGGTACCTTGTCTGTGTATCAGAGTCTAAATCAGGTCTTTTTGGAAATACAGAAATGGCTTGATGAGCACTAACAAGAAACTGAGTTACCTGCAGCCTAGCTTACATGATCCTGGTTTGAGCATGCATGTGGGTAATTGTCCTATATGTTGCACAGGTGTTCTTGAAGTTCAACTGCTGATGTCTCTTCTCCGGGGAACAACAGATGCTTCTAGTCGCGCTTCATCTTGTTTCTAGTCTTCTGTGTCTTCCTGGCCATGGTTTCTCCACTGACCAGTTGCCTTATCTGGAAGTAGTACGTGTAGACACACATTAACATAACACAGAGACATAACACAGAGACATAGACATATACACGAGGGTTGGAGGGAGAGAGAGGGAACTTTCATCTGCTGGTTCACTCCCAGAATGAACCCAGCAGCCAGGTCTGAGCCAGGCTGAAACCAGGACACAGGTGACAGGAGCCAGGAACTCCATCCATGTCACCAGGTGGGTGACAAGGGCCCAAATACTTGGGGCCATTGTCTGCTGCCTTCCCAGGTGTATGAGCGGGAAGCCAGATCAGAAGCAGAGCAGCAGGGACTCACATCAGCACTCCAGTATGGGATACGGATGCCAACGCTGCCAGCAGCAGCTTAACTCACTGCATCCCACCACAGGCCCCAAGAAACTGCCTCTTTGATAAGCAGTTTACCAGGGCTTTTCTAGCAAGGACGTAGCAAAGGGGCACTGGGAGGGCTATTCCTGCCTAAGCAGCTGTATCGTCATGCATTGCATGTTTAAAAAGCTGGCTTTAGATTGGTTTCTTGCAACTTTCTTCCTGGAGGTCTGGCCTGCCTTTGAGGACAGTGCTGTAGGGTAAGCTTTCCTGTGAAAAACAAGAGAGCATGTTTCAGGTTCTCTGCCAGCATTCACGCATCCCCCTCTCGCCTAAATCCTACACTCAACTGGTCACCGATCAGGTTGTTTTGGTGAAGTTTTTGATGACATTGAGAATCTGAAATCAATTCACACCCAACAGAAACCTCTTTCCTTCCTTTATTCCCACTTGGTAGTCTCCAATTTTTCTGAAATCCAAGGTACGTCTTCATCAGCACCCCTTGTCCTGGACATTAAAATAATTACTACGCAATGATACAGTAACTGGTACATACTCTAGAATACCAGTGTCATTTCAGACAGGTAAACCTATGCAGTTATTTTGAGTCACAATGAATAAAAAAAAACCCAACTCAAGGTAGCTTAAACAATGAAGTGTCAGCTCACTTGACTGACAAGCAGAGGTCGGTGGGCTTCAGGTGCAGTTTGATCAGGACTCCAGCTCCCTTTCTCTGTGGTTCTTTCAGCTCTGCGTGTTCTATCAACTCTGCCCTCAGGCGGACTTTCTTCTGGGTAGCAAAATGATTGCTGCAGTCCTTGGTATTGTCTGCTTACTGCAGAACCAGAATGCCCCCTGGGTCGTTCTCAACTGGTTGGGTCACCTGTATCCTCCAAAGCTTTCCCAGAGTCACAAGGACATAGTCCCCAAGGAAATCAGAGGTTACGGAGAGCGAAATGAGGAGCACGTCGTGGGGGAGGCAACAGAAAGCCCACACAGTAAGCTCCTAGCAGTCATTGTTCTCAGTCACCTTGCAAAGGAAATTTAAAAACCATTGGAGATAAATGGGTGACTCCAGCTGACTGCAAACTCCTGGCCCATATCTGCTTTGGTCCTAAACTATTGATTCCTGTATAGTTTTTCTTCTAAAGACTGTCTTCTTGAGACTAATTCTTATAAGGTTGAAAAGAACAGGGCTGTCCTCGATCCCGGGGAAAAGAGGCTAGAATGGCCACAAGATGTACCAGACACAGGTACCTCCATGCCTCCATGTGGCAAGGCTTCCTGGGGAGGTGGGGCTCCTCAGGGGCTAAGGCACAGTTGGGTGAGGCACAGGCCAGGTGAACCTGAGCTCTGGCCTTCACTGGGACTCCAGAGCACTCAGACTGGGGTGTACTGGGAAACAAGGGGGGCGCTGGGAATGACCTTTCCCCGATTCCTGCATTTTCCCCTCCTCAAGTGGCCGTAGTTCTTGACATTGTCCTCATCAGAAAAGAAGGCAGTGCCTGGACAATCTCTCAGGTGCCCCCAGTTCTGACATTTTATGGTTCCATGATTTCTACAAAACACCCTGAGTGTCACCAAGGACAGGCTGTGCCTCGCTGTAGAGCCCAGAACCCTGGAGGACATCCCTTGGGCCCCAGGCCTCCATAAAAGCAGCCTCTGTTAAGTTCATGGAGGTCCCGGGTCAGTGCTGTCTGGGGTGTGTGCTGTGGGAAGTGACTCCCAGTGCTGTCATTTGGGAGGCCATCGAGAGCCATGTGCCCCTGGGCAAGTCAGGTAACATTGCTGGTCACTCAGCTGTAGCGCGGCTTCAAGCAGCCCGCCTGCCGGTGCACACAGCCAGTCGTGTCCTGATGCCCGGAGCCCCTGCACAGGCAGCTTGCTCTCAGTGTCTTGTGCAAGGGGCCAGGAGCAGAACAGAGTGAAGCCAGCCACAGTTTGTACTTGGGACTTGTACTTCTGTACCCAGGGCCTAGGACTATAGGACAAACTTTGGGGATAAACCCAGATAAACCCCAGGCTGCTGGGGTCAATATATCCTTCTCACAGGCCCATGACCACTGGCTTTCTTCATTCTCCCTTTGTGGTCCAACTGTGAAGACCCTGGCTCTTTTAAAAAAATAATTTATTTTCATTCCATTTGAAAGGCAGTTACAGACAGAGATCTTCCATTTACTGGTTTATTCATAAAAAGCACACAGGAGCCAGGGCTGGGGCACGCCAAAGCCAGGAGCCTAGACCTCAATCCAGGTCTCCCAGGTGGATGCCAGGGACCCCATCACTTGAACCATTCCCTGCTGCCTCCCAGGGTACACATTAATAGGAAGCTAGACTTGGAAGTGGAGTTGAGATTCAAGCCCAGTCACTCCAGTATGGGGTTGGGCATCCCTAGTGGCACCTGCACTGCTGTGCCAGATGCCCACCCAGGACCCTGGTTCTTTGTCTCCAGGTTTTCCCCTGATATCTCGTCAGGGACGGATGTCTGAGCCTGGTGCGGAAGAAGCTGGCGCATTTACCCTGTGTCCTTTGAGCCCCTATTGATGGCCTTGATGGAAAAGCCCCAGCAGACAGATTTTGTGGGCTTTGCCAGGTAGGGTAGTTTAGAAGCCCCTGTAATAGGGGAAGGGCCCCTGGGCTCATCACACTGCCTGCAGGTTGAAGCCACCAGGGGAAAACACTGGGGTTGGACTTCAGGACGTGGACGTAGTACCTGTCGAAACCATCCCACGAGGCAGCTGGGTGGCGTGGTGGGTGGGTGCCATCTTCCCACTTCCCAGGGCTGCCTCTACGTGGTTTCCTGTGGTACCCTCCCCCCTTCCAGATGGTTGGTCACATGGGGGCACCTGACTCACACTAAACCAATCAAATTCCTCTCCTGGAATTATTGCAACTGGAAATGAGGAACAATCTAAGGTTGCTTCTGGTGGCTGAAGGTGAACAGGAGGCTTGGGAACTGCTGGTTGCTGCGTTTTCTGCCTGGTGGGGGAATTAGGTCTGCCCTGAGACAGGGCTGCTGTGGAGACCGGAGGGGAGGGACAGAGGGGAGAGGGAGGGCAGAGCAGGGGAAGCGGGGGGAGGGAAGAGCTACAGAAGTAGAACAGCCGGCGCTGTGGCTCACTAGGCTAATCCTCCGCCTTGCGGCACCGGCACACTGGGTTCTAGTCCCAGTCGGGGCACCGGATTCTGTCCCGGTTGCCCCTCTTCCAGGCCAGCTCTCTGCTGTGGCCCGGGAGTGCAATGGAGGATGGCCCAAGTCCTTGGGCCCTGCACCCCATGGGAGACCAGGAGAAGCACCTGGCTCCTGCAGCACGGTGTGCCGGCCGCAGCGGCCATTGGAGGGTGAACCAATGGCAAAAGGAAGACCTTTCTCTCTGTCTCTCTCTCTCACTATCCACTCTGCCTGTCAAAAAAAAAAAAAAAAAAAAAAGTAGAACAGCTGGTCTCTGTGTTCCCGATCCACACTCCTTATTCCCCCTGTAGGATGTCCAAGTCTTTGAGTTTTCAGAGCCGATGTGCTTCCCTTTTTTACTGGAGAGAAGGTCAAATTGGTTTTCATTATTTATAACTGGAAAAAGCCCTGGCTACCATGGACTGTCTAGGGAAGCCACGTTTTACACTTTATTCCCTTTCTCCCTGTGTGTGCACACACATATATACACACTTCTTTTTCTCTGGGAGTGTGCTGCACCTTGGCCCCTAAACACTTCAGTCTGCTCACTAAACAAGAGTATTCTTTTTAACTTTTATTTAATAAATATAAATTTCCAAAGTACAGCTTTTGGATTACAGTGGCTTCCCTCCCCCCCATAACTTCCCTCCCACCCGCAACCATCCCATCTCCTGCTCTTTCTCCCATTCCATTCACCTCAAGATTCATTTTCAATTATCTTTATATACAGAAGATCAATTTAGTATAAATTAAGTAAAGATTTCAACAGTTTGCACCCACATAGACACACAAAGTGTAAAGTACTATTTGAGTACTAGGTATAGCATTAATTTACATTGTACAACACATTAAGGACAGAGATCCTACCTGGGGAGTAAGTGCACAGTGACTCCTGTTGTTGACTTAACAATTGACACTCTTTAAACAAGAGTATTAACTGAAATATTCACAATACAATGGTCAAAATCAGAAAATTGATATTGAGAACCACGGAGCCTGAGTCATGGCTGCACTTGGGGTGGGCTGGAGAGGGGTTTTAAAAGTGCACATGCCTGGGCCCTGTCACTAGAAATTAGATTTATCAGCTGATGTGTGTGTGGGTGTATGTGTGTGTTCCATTAAGTGTCAAAGAAACAAAACAAAACAAAATCCCTAGATCGCTGTGGTACACAGTTAATATGGAAACCAGTTTCCTCTGTCTCTTTCTCACTTGTCAGAAGTCAGCTTTGGGTGAATGTACTGAGTGTTACGGTGCCCCTAAAAGTTCACCTCTACCTGGAACGTGAGCCTATTTGGAATAAGGGCCTCTGTAGCAAGTTGAGAAGAGATCTCAGTGGGTTACAGTGAGCCCCAAGTCCAGTGACTTATGTCCTTCTAAGGGGAGAGAGATTTGAAAACAGAGTACACAGGGAATAAGGCCACATGAGGAGGACGCAGAGACTGAAGTGGTGCAGCGACGCTGCTGGGAGCCACGTGGGTCCCGAGGCAAGGAGGGGGTCCTCCCTGGAGCCTACAGAAGGGCTCTGATTCCAGACCCGGGCCCCAGATCCTTTGCTGATCACACCCAGCTTGTGGGAATTTGTTACGGTGGTCTGGGGACACTGACACAGCTGATCCGAGACCTAGGTAAGCTGGGGTGACCCAAAGGCAATTTTACTTTTCTTTTTCACGTCTTTGTCTTTTAATAGATTTAGTGACCGATACTCAGTTTATCGAGGTAGTTGATTGGCTTAGGCATCTGCAATGGTGATGTCAACCTGGGCTCCTGGCTCAAGGCTGATGGAATCAGTCCGTTCACAGTCTCAGGACAGTGCAAGTCAACGGGTCTCTTGTGAATACTCAGCCGGGACAGACGGCACCAGTGTCTCGGAGTCATTCCCAGAGTCTTGGTAGGCATCTGCACTCATCCTTCATCTTTTTTTTTTTTTAAGATTTTATTTATTTATTTGAGAAGTAGAGTTACAGACAGTGAGAGGGAGAGACAGAGAGAGAGGTCTTCCTTCCATTGGTTCACTCTCCAAATGGCCGCCACTGCCGGAGCTGCACCAATCCAAAGCCAGGAGTCAGATGCTTCTTCCGGGTCTCCCACGTGGGTGCAGGGGTCCAAGGACTTGGGCCATCCTCCACTGCCTTCCCAGGCCACAGCAGAGAGCTGGATCGGAAGAGGAACAGCCGGGACTAGAACTGGCACCCATATGGGATGCAGGTGCTGCAGGCAGAGGATTAACCTAGTGTGCCACAGCGCCAGCCCCTCCTTTGTCCTTTCACTATGAAAGTCTTTTCCTCCGAGCCTCTGATCCAGGCAGCACACAGCTTGTCCAGGGCCTTGATGCTGCAGCTGGTCAGGGTGATCCTTAGTTGGTGAATTGCCCCTCTGGTTCCACGGGTGTCTTCCTGCAATCTTTCTCAGAAAACTGGCTCATTTCTTTGACACCATAACTTTTCCTTACTACTACTAAAAAAAAAAAAAATCACAAGAGGTGTGGGAGTCCTTCGTGCTGGCTGGCAAGGCTTTCAGTTCTCCCAGTCAAGGCACCTGGGAGGATCACACCTCTCTAGTCCTGGAGACAGGGCATTGAGCTCATTCCTCTGTGTCTTCCAGGGTAGCCTGGAGAATGCGCATCGCTTCGCGCTTACCTGCATTGGAAGGTGACTTAAGAACTTGGGGGCTCAGGGGTGGTGTTGTGGTGTATCCGGTAAAGCCGTGGCTTGCGATGCCAGCATGCCATATAGGCGCCGGTTCATGTTCTGGCTGCTCCACTTGTGATCTGGCTCCCTGCTGATGGCCTGGGAAAAGCAGCAGAGATGGCCCTAGTGCTTGGGCCCTTGCTACCCTCATGAAAGACTTGGAAGAAGCTCCTGCAGCCACCTGGGGAGTGAACAAGCAGATGGACAAGCTCGCTCTCTCTCTCTCTGTAGCTGTTTCAAATAAGCAAACAAATAAATCTTGATTTAAAAAAAGAACATATCTTGGCCGGCGCCGTGGCTTAACAGGCTAATCCTCCACCTTGCGGCGCCGGCACACCAGGTTCTAGTCCCGGTTGGGGCGCCGGATTCTATCCTGGTTGCCCCTCTTCCAGGCCAGCTCTCTGCTATGGCCCTGGAGGGCAGTGGAGGATGGCCCAAGTGCTTGAGCCCTGCACCCCATGGGAGACCAGGAGAAGCACCTGGCTCCTGGCTTCGGATCAGCGAGATGCGCCGGCCGCAGCGGCCATTGGAGGGTGAACCAACGGCGAAAAGGAAGACCTTTCTCTCTGTCTCTCTCTCTCTCACTATCCACTCTGCCTGTCCAAAAAAAAAAAAAAAAAAAAAAAAAAAAAGAACATATCTTTTCAGCTTACAGATGTGTGGATTAAGAAGAACCACACCCTGGCTCGATGCAGAGACCCCTGTGCAGTCCCCAGGGTCCTCAGACTTGGCGTTGTGAGCCTTTGGTTGCCTTCCTTGAGGCGTGAAGAGCGCATCTGTCTGCAAAGGACAGGGCGGCCAGAGGGCAAGTTCAGCAGTCACTAGCGCTGCTCGCAGATGATGAGTGTGCACAGATTTCGAAATGCTATTGCCACAGAGTCAACCATCTTTTAGTTCAGATCTTTGAAGTCCTCTCCTAACTCAGGTAGTGGCCTTCTGGGCATGTGCAGGATGGCACGTCCCTTCTCCCACTGAGTCACGAGTGAGCTGCTCTGCCCAGTGGACTATGAATACGAGTTGAACGTGTCCCTTGCAGCTGGAGGCTTTACAAGCCCACGTGGCCACACAGTGCTGGCTGCTCAGTCTTCTGGAACCTGGAGTGAGAGGACAGAGAGCAGGGAGCAAGAGTGGGAAATAAGCTCACGTTCCTTCGAAGTCCTGCGATTTGGGAGATGTCTGTGAACAGAGAGTCCATGCAGTCATTCTGGGTTGTTTGTGGCCTCGGTCCTATCTTGGCTGATCTAGAAGGAGATGTTCCCCTTCTGCTTGGCACAGTGGGGTGGTTGGAGCTGCAGCATCCATCTCATGAGTGGGAGGAAACTAATTTTTTTTAAAGATTTATTTATTTATTTGAAAGTCAGAGTTACACAGAGAGAGGAGAGGCAGAGAGAGGTCTTCCATCTGCTGGTTCACTCCCCAGAGGACCACATGGCCAAAGCTGTGCCAATCCAAAGCCAGGAGCCAAGAGCTTCCTCCGGGTCTCCCACATGGGTGCAGGGGCCCAAGGACTTGGGCCATCTTCCACCGCTTTCCCAGGCCACAGCAGAGAGCTGGATCAGAAGTGGAGCAGCCAGGACTCGAACTGGTGTCCATATGGGATGCCGGCACTTCAGGCCAGGGCATTAACCTGCTGCACCTAGGAAACAAGTTTTAAAAAAGATACAGGTAATTCACTGAGGAAGCACGGTGGTGGATGGTAGAGCAAAAAGAAAGAACCAGGGTCTCTGGTAGAGCCACTGAATCAGCCTTTGGGAATCTCCTACCCCTAGGCTTCCTGTTCTGTGAGAAAGCAAAGCCCTTATTCCTTGCATTTGGTTGGGTGCTATCCCTTGCAGCTGAACAGATGGTGTGGTCCACCAAAGATGTCCATGTCCTAATCCCCAGAACCTGGGAATGTTTTCTTTTAATGGAAAAAGGGACATTGCTGATGATATTAAGTTAAGGAACTCGAGATAGGAAGATGGACTTGGATTATCCAGGTGGGTCCAATGTAAACAAGTCCTTCTAAAGGGGGTAGCAAGTGTTAGGTCTTGCTAGGCCATTGGGACACAAATGGTTAACTCCACACCTGGTAAAAACAGGATGTAAGCAGTGACCCTGCGGATAACACTGTGGGATTTCATTGCCTATGATTCTGGCAACTGAACTCTGACTTCCACTGCTCCTTGCAGGGACATCCTGGGCTGATGAGACCTTACAGTGTACATTGTTGACTCCAACAAACACCTGCCAGTGGGGGCTTCTTTGTCATCCAGCCCCACTTATTGCGGTGGATGTGGGTCTCTGAGACGGACCCTTCCCAGGCAAAGAGCAGAAAAGGACAACTGCCCCCAACCCGGGGGAGCTGAAGCCTCACTTCATACCTCCCCACTTGCTGTCCAGCCAGGCCAGGCTGAAATCCTGCTTCACTTAACCATGGCGTCCTTTCTACAACAAAAAGCTTGTCTCTCTTGCCCCGTTGTCTCCATGCCTTCTTTGGACCTGTATCTTAACCCTAACATATTGGTGCTGAAACCCGGGAAGGTGACTTCGGGACCGCCAGTCTGTGCCCCTCTCCCTGCTGGTCCCCAGAGAGGCCACACGGGCCACGAATCTGGGAAAGGTGAGTTCTTTTGAGTCCCGTCCAGAGTGCCTTGCTACATTTCTGCTCCGTCTTGTGGAAACCCTAGCATTAGATCAGGGGCCCACCTCCAGCCCGGGGAGCTGCCTCTCCTGGCCTCCTCTCTAACCTCAGGGACACTTGGGAGACGCTCAGGAGACGATCTTACTGTTTTCACAGGGAGAAAGAGCCTGGGGATGCTGGGCTCTCTCCCTCCTCCTCCCATTTTTTTTTTTTTTTGACAGGCAGAGTGGACAGTGAGAGAGAGAGACAGAGAGAAAGGTCTTCCTTTTGCCATTGGTTCACCCTCCAATGGCTGCTGCGGCCAGCGCGCTGCGTCAATCCGAAGCCAGGAGCCAAGTCAGGTGCTTCTCCTGGTCTCCCATGCGGTGCAGGGCCCAAGCACTTGGGCCATCCTCCACTGCACTCCCGGGCCACAGCGGAGAGCTGGCCGGGACAGAATCTGGCGCCCTGACCGGGACTAGAACCTGGGGTGCCGGCGCTGCAGGCGGAGGATTAGCCTATTGAGCCGCGGCGCCGGCCCCTGTTTTTGACTCTGGAGCCCACCCCCTCCCCCTTTCCACGTTCATTCTTATGCCCACTCAAGGACTCATCCCTTGCGTGTCTCTTGCACAACCTTAAGACCCTGTAACCAGGAGGAAAAAACTAAGCTGCAGAGGCTCGTCTTTTTCTGCAACACAGTCTGGCCACAACGTAAAGGAGATAACAATCATCAAGGGCCCCAACAGGCCACCGTTGACCTCCACATTCAGAGACTCAGACGGCTTCACCAATCTCAGTGGGACATGGTCTGAGGCTGCCCCATGCCCAGGCCTATTTCTCTTTCTCCGTGATCGCCCTTCACTTGGTCACCTACCAGATTCTCCTCCTTAGGGAAAAAGTCTTATCTCTGACTCCGGAGCCTCTGAAGTCTCAGCCTGGCTCTCATCATGCCGATAATGCCCCTCCCCCTTCTCTTCCTCCCTCTCCTCCTCTTCTGTGTGCTGCCTCACAGCTGAAAAACCTGCCTCTCCTTCCTGACCTACGACCTTCGACCTTCGCCTGGGTCTCCTTGTTCTCCCCTCCCCCCACCTGCTCATACCCCCAGCAGCCACGCTGTGAGAACTCTTCCTGGGCTGCTGCGCAGTCTGTATGCGCTCAGCTCTCGGCTCTTTGCTGAGATACTCACCCGTCAGGTGCATTCTCTCCCTTAGAGTCTGCTTTGCTTAGCCCGGTCTAAACGACGGGATCCCTTCCCTCTCTGGCTATGTTGGAGAGGTGCCCGTCTTCTCTGATGGACCCCCTACCCCATCAAACCTTCCCACCGTGCCTACTGCCACTCTGTCTCACATCTGAATTCCTTTTCTGCAAAGACAAAAACCTCTTTTTCAGCCATGTCTGGTAATATATTTGACAGAGTCAGCCAAGGAAAAATGAAAATAGTGGCTAAAGATTTTCCTGAGATTTCCAGGACTTCCAACACTTCAGTAATATACAATTGTGTAAACATCATTTACCTCTCCTTTACTTAATTCCTCCAAAATTCAAAAGCTGATTTAAGGTAACTATGGGTTAAAATGCTACATAGTCTCCTAAAGTTTTTTTCTCTTAATTTAGAAGATTGTTTCAGGATGTAAATTAAAGGAGCCAGGAGGTGGGAAAGACAGTTGTGGAGGAAGCCATATGTATGAGAATGTATTCTTGATGACAGAAGATGGGAAAGAAAATGTTTGATAAAAATTTTTTGATACCAAAAAAATGAGAGGATAAGTATATTGTAAAAGGTTTGTGTGGGGCTGGTGCTGTGGCATAGTGGGTAAAGCCACTGCCTGCAGTGCCAGCATTCTCATATGGGTGTGGATTCAAGTCCTGACTGCTCCAGTTCTGATCCAGCTCTCTGCTATGGCCTGGGAAAGCAGTAGAAGATGGCCCAAGTGCTTGGGCTCCTGCACCCACATGGGAGACCTGGAAGAAGCTCCTGGCTCCTGGCTCCTGGCTCCTGGCTTTGGATCAGCGCAGTTCTGGCCATTGTGGCCAGTTGGGGAGTGAGCAAGCCAATGGAAGACCTCTCCCTTTCTCTATCTCTCTCTGGCTCTCCTTCCCTCTCTGTGTAACTCTGCCTTTCAAATAAATAAATAAATCTTCAAAAAAAAAAAAAAAGAAGAAGAAGAAAGGTTTGTGAATGTTAAATGCTGCAAGCAATTAGGATAGATAAGATTTAAAAATTATTTTAAAGTCAGCGCCTATATCTTAAAAGTCCAAGAAAACCCTCAAAAAAACCAAAATGGTCTGGTTCCATACCTCTTTGTTGCATGATGTGTTTATAAAATCGTGTGCTGATGTCATGTGCTAAATGAGGGTTTTCTGTTTTTGTAACTGACCTCAGTAACAGAAATTATACACATCTTGGGGGAAAGTTTCATGCAGTTTTCTGTTGTCTTTACTTCGTCTCAATTACTTGGAAAAACTGAGTCCTGAAGGTCTTAGCTTTACTTTTGCTTTGACCAAATAGTTTGAGCCTTTGACAATTCTTTAGAAAGTTCTAAACTGACTCTTTGACCTTGGGGCTTCCAGCTGGATCCCTGGAACTCTCAAAAAGATGAGGCTCTTGCTTGGGAGAGATAGTAACTGTTTGAGTTCATCTAGATTGCATGAAATACCTTGCAAGTTTATAAAATGAGGCCAAACTTAGCTTGTGCTCATGTACAGATCTGATGGCCTGTGCTCCAGGTTCAATCGGACATAGTCCAGAGTGGACCCATCCCTATGGCTTTATACTGCTTGCGAGAGGCTGGGGTGTAACAAAACGTATGCTTTCTCCCCCATCCTCAGTGTCTGACCAGGGCTGGATCTACACGGAGTCAGGGAGCTGGCAGCCCTCCCCCATGGCACTCCCACCCTTGCTCACAACCCCCCTAACCACCACCCCCCACCCCGCCATTCTCCTGCCTACTACTTGTTCATTCTCCCAGCAGCTGCCCCCAGCTGCTCACATCCTGCCACCCATCCCTATCTTGTGTCTCCAGGAGGGGTGGATGCTAAGAGCATTGTCCATGCCTGTTCCCTTTCTCTCTTTCCAACTTGGCTCAAATTAAAACAAAAAACCACCTGGTTTCCTACACCATGGATCCCTCCAGGACACCAAGAAATTCCTATACCTTAGCCACTCCTCACTGAACAGGATCTTTGTGTTCTTATTTCCTCTTCTCCTACACCTGAAGTCCATAGCTGGGCTGCTGCCACCACCTTTGCCGACACCCTGTTAAAATGGACACAGTTCCTCCTAATGACCCACACGGAATTCTGATCAAATTGCAAAAGTCACTCAAAGACTTGATGAAAACCCCACAGCTTTTATGAGCTGACTCACGCCTCCTCAGATGTACCAACCCTGACCTAGAGTCAACGGTGGAGAGACTCCACCTGCACACGCATCTTACTTCCCAGACATCCGAAAAGTGCTCCAAAAATCAGAGACGGCTCACAGGTCTCATGAAATCTGCCTTTAAGGTCTTTAGTAGTAGACATAGTATTTTTTTAACTTTTATTTAATGAATATAAATTTCCAAAGTACAGCTTATGGATTACAATGGCTTCCCCCCTCCCCCCATAACTTCCCTCTCACCGGAGGGAAGAGGAGGCAACCCTCCTCTCCCTCGCTCCCTCTCCCACTCCCTCTCCCCTTCCATTCACATCAAGATTAATTTTCAATTATCTTTATATACAGAAGATCAATTTAGCATATATTAAGTAAAGATTTCAACAGTTTGCACCCACACAGAAACACAAAGTGTAAAGTACTGTTTGAGTACTAGGTATAGCATTAATTCGCAATGTACAACACATTAAGGACAGAGATCCTACATGAGGAATAAGTGCACAGTGACTCCTGTTATTGACTTAACGAATTGACACTCTTGTTTATGACGTCAGTAATCACCCTAGGCTCTTGTCATGAGTTGCCAAGGCTATGGAGGCCTTTTGAGTTCGCTGACTCTGATCTTATTTAGACAAGGTCATAGTCAAAGTGGAAGTTCTCTCCTCCCTTCAGAGAAAGGTACTTCCTTCTTTGATGGCCCTTTCTTTCCACTGGGATCTTACTTGCAGAGATCTTTCATGTAGCTTTTTTTTTTTTTTTTTTTTTTTGCCAGAGTGTCTTGGCTTTCCATGCCTAAAATACTCTCATGGGCTTTTTAGCCAGATTCGAGTGCCTTAAGGGCTGATTCTGAGGCCAGAGTGCTGGTTAGGACATCTGCCATTCTATGAGAGTAGTAGACATAGTATTAAATAACTACAACAAGATCCATCTAGATACCAGCTATTTGCTTCTGAACTTCAAGGGAGCCAGGGAAAACCCCCTGGCTGGCACCCTCCTTCACCCCTGAGCCTTGCTTGAAGTATGGCAAGGAGGCAGACTAAGCAAGAGCCTACTCCAATCCCAAGCTCTTTTGAGACCATGCCCAGCGTGTGGGGACAGGGGATACTTGAAGTCTCTCTGGAGGTGGGGTCACCTCTTCCAACCCCAACTTGACCTCCAAAGACTGACAAGTTTGAGGGTCCCCACCATTGCCCTCAGTAGTGCAGACCCCAGGGTTTCTCTCATGATAGCAGGTAAGCCGACTGCCTTCTTCTTGGACATGAGTGCAACCTATTTGGTCTTCTTTTTTTTTTTGACAGGCAGAGTGGATAGTGAGAGAGAGACAGAGAGAAAGGTCTTCTTTTTGCCATTGGTTCACCCTCCAATGGCCTGCTGCGGCTGGCACATCGTGCTGATCCGAAGCCTGGAGCCAGGTGCTTCTCCTGGTCTCCCATGCGGGTGCAGGGCCCAAGGACTTGGGCCATCCTCCACTGCCTTCCCAGGCCATAGCAGAGAGCTGGCCTGGAAGAGGGGCAACCGGGCTAGAATCCGGCGCCCCAACCGGGACTAGAACCCAGTGTGCCGGCGCCGCAAGGCGGAGGATTAGCCTGTTAAGCCACAGTGCCGGCCCCTATTTGGTCTTATGGGAACATGGGGATCTTTGGCCCCTTCCTCTCTGTTATGAGGTTCAGTGGCCAAATTTCACTGCCACTCATGATTTAACCTCTTATTTGCTCAAAAGGATCAGCCGTCTGCACTCACAGCTTCCTAATCTTACCTGCCTGTCCAGCTGCACTCCTTGGGTGGGACATACTGACCAAGCTACACTCCACCATCACCCTACAACCCTCAGACCTTCTCCTACCTGTTCTCCTGTTACTAACCCCCATTCTCGAGACCCCAGACCTCTCATGACTGCCAAGTAGACCATGTCCTTTCCAGCCAAGTAGACCCCTCGTCTGGGACAGCTGATACCCTTTGGATGCCCTTCACAACACCCCCATAAGGACAGCCTTCAAAAACCCTTCCTCATTCCCCAACCAACCTCAACATCGCCCAACCCACAAGCCTTACAAGGGCTTCAACCTACAATCACAGACTCCCAACTGACTCTCCTAATAAGCCCCCCATTCTTCCTGTCAAGACAATGAAGGCAAGGTCCTGAGAAGGTGGCAGTCACACGCCCTGACACCCACCTCTTCCCATCTCACTGCTATTCTGGAAGACTCCAAAGAGGAAGACATACCCATGAGCCTTTCCCTACCTTGTACAGTTCTATGATCTTATTCTGACCCTCTCAAATGCAGGCAGACTCCATCTAGAAGCTTTGAAAGACAAGGAAAGAGGTGTTCCCTGGAGTCTCTAGAAGAAGCCCAGCCCTGCCAGCGCCTCATCTGCGGCCCTGTGAGCTCCATTTTGGACCTCTCACCTCCAGAACTGCAGGTCAGTCACTGTGTGGCCCTGAGGCACTCTGTGTGGGGGGCTTTCCGAGCAGCCGAAGGACACAGGGCGCCTCCTGACTCAGTGCCGAGCTCTGCGGCGCTGTCACCTCCCGGGCGAAATGGGAAGAGAACAAGTAACACTTCCCGTGTTTTCCAAAGGAGAACCAGTGGAGCATAGGGTATGAGAGTTTGAGCAGGAAAGGAGGGAACATTTTCCACCCAGGGTTATCACGCACCCCCCCCCCCCCCCCCCGGCTTTGACCGAAGCTCCTGAGAGAGGCGATCCCAGTTCACCTTCGTTATCCTGTCTGTCTGCAGCTCCTGGTTACCCGGGACTGTGGTCCTGCAGGCCTGGGCCTCTTCCAAATGACAATAACATCACAGGTTTCCGTGATGTGCAGTCTGGGGTGGCAGGAATTTGATCTGAGGTGCGGCGGAGGAGCTGGGGTCAGAGCAAGGGCCAGCCAGTCTTGGAACTTGGGAGCTAGGCAAAGTGGCTGGCTGGGCGGGCGGGGTCCACCGAGCTGGGGAATGGCTCAGTCCCCAGCAGCCAGGTCGCGGATGCCCAGGCGCACTGGACCAGCGCCCCCTCAAGGAGTCTCACCCCTGCTTCCTGCGGCCCTCAACCCTGCTGGGACCGCGGACGGGCAGGGCGAGGCGACAGAGTTCGCGGATCCCCTCGCAGGCGACAGGAGACCACTGTGAGAGCGCCTCCCGGGCCAGTGTTCACCCGGTGCCCGGTGCCAGGGAGCAGGGCAGGGCGGCGCCGGGAGGGAGGGGACGGGCAGGTGAGGAGGGTGGGGACGGGCCCGGCGAGTGGAGATAAAGAAGGGAGCGCGCGGCGGGCCCCGCACGCGGGGAGCTCGCGGAGGCGCGGAGGGGAAGCCGCGGCCGGGGCGCGCTATGGACCCGGCGCCGGACCTGGGGCCGGACCTGGGGCTCGGGGACTCGTCCCTGCACCGCTACCTGGACGGCAAGTTCTGGGGCCTCAAGAACGAACTGAGCAGGCTCCTGGGCGGCTGCCCGCTCTTCCGGCACAGGTACCGCGCCGCGGCGCCCCCTGTCCGCGCCCCCGGCGGGGCCTTGTCCACGCGTAACCCGCGTCCCCACGGGCGCCGCCACGGGAGTGCGCGGCGCTGGGGCCAGGCCCTCGCCTCGGGGTTTGGCGCGCCCTCCTCCTCGGCCCTCAACGGGGCGGCCTTCGCCTCCGAGCTGCCTCGGAGTCGGGGTGACCGGAGGGTCCCGCAGCGGCGGGCGCGGAAGCAGTCGTGGCTGGAAACGTCGGCCTGGCTTCCAAACCTGTTTCTAGAGTCCCTGCCCGCGCCGTGTCCCACCCTGTTGCGGAGACGGGGCGGGCAAGCCGGGCCGGGGTCAGCGCGCGTCCGGGCGCCGGCGTGGGACAGGTCCCAGGGCCGCCGAGGCCAGTGCGCCGAGTGGGCCGCGCGGCGGCGGCGTGGTGCCTTGGTGGTGAGAGGCGGTGGGGTGCAGGTCCTGGCCATCGCTGAGGACTGGGCAGGAGCTGGTGCGGCTGCGGGTTACAGGTGCGGGAGTGGCTCGGGCCCGGCGGGTCCCGACCGCAGCTTGGCGCCGGCGGTGGGCCTCTTCTCCCAGGCTCTGCCCGGCAGCTCCTCGCCCACCCACACCCGGGGAGCCCCGTTTAGTTTCTCTGTCCAGGACGAGCTGGGCTGAGAGGGAGATTCAGAGTGTCCTTGAAGATTCCTGCTCCGGGGCTGCCTCGTCCCGGGCTGGGGGCTTAGGCGAGGTGAGGTCTGGTGGGTGTGTCCTGGCGCCACCATGTCTCTGGCCCCCTCTGGCACACTTAGTTCTTTAAGACCTGGCTCTCAGATGTGCTACAGCAGGGACCCCTGGGGCACCCGAAACCATTGCTTCATTTTGCTTCTCCCTGCAGCGAGCAGAGGCGGCTTCTAGTCTGCAGGATGTGTAGTATTCCCGCAGATAAACCGCACCAGCACACGGGAGGATCCCGCTGTCTTCCATTAACGCGGACACTAAAGGCAGTCGGGAACATGCAGAACCATGCTACTCTCTGACATTTTTGTTTTGTTTTCTTTCAGAAAAGTTATTTTAACAAATTACCCGTAGTGAATTTATGACTATTTTTAAAATGATTTAAGAAAAGTGAAATTTTTATTAATTTTTAATATGATAAATATCAATAGATATAACCCGCCCAGATGAAAGCCCTTAGGGGACTTCTGTCAGTTCTCAGCGTGCAGAGTTCTGAAGCCAGGACGTCGGAGGACAGCTGTGCTATGTCACGGTCTTTATTCCTGTACCCGCTCCTGTGGTTCCCAGTTTTTCTAGTTCCTTCCTGGGCTATGGCCTCTTTGCCTTTTCAGTTTAGGTAGTTAAAACATGGAACAGAATTCTAACCCAAAATGTGGATCTAAGCCAAGGGGAAGGCACATGCTTGTGAATTGTGTTACCTCCAGAGGGCTGGAGGGACAGTGAGGGAAGCTGGGATGGGAAAGACAGTGTGGGACTGGCATCCAGGGGGACTCTTCCCCTCCCCCAGCTCGTGTTTGCCCATCCACAGAATGTGTATAATCTCTGTGCTGCTGGGTTGCTGTGAAACTTAACTGAGGTTCCAGCGCTGTGGCATAGCAGGTGAAGCCACCGTCTGCAGTGCCAGCATCCCATACAGGCGGCAGTTCGAGTCCTGGCTGCTCCTCTTCCGATCCAGCTCTCTGCTATTGCCTGGGAAAGCAGTGGAAGATGGCTCAAGTCCTTGGGCCCCTGCACCCGCGTGGGAGACCTGGAGGATGCTCCTGGCTCCTGGCTTCGAACCTGCAAAGCTCCAGCCGTTGCTGCCAATTGGGGAGTGAACCATCAGATAGAAGACCTCTCTCTCTCTCTCTCTCTCTCTCTCTCTCTCTCTCTCTGTGCCTCTCCTTCTCTCTCTCTGTGTAACTTTGACTTTCAAGTATATAAATAAATCTTTATAAAAAAACCAGAAAGCTAACCGAGAGATTGCCGAGGAAGTAGTCAGTGCTGTGCTGTGACACCAAAAACACCACCCACCAAAGGAAAAAGGCAGAAATCCCATTCTCCTAACAAACACTTCTCCATTCTCTCCTTTACTTCATAATTTCAGAGCATAGACAACTTTTATATTCTTTTTTCCCCAAGTGGTTAAAGATTCTGGTATCTAGCTCATATTTGAAGTTCACTTTGTACCATCAGATTTAATCTTATTACGTGCTGGTAGATAGTGATCTTGATTTCTGGATGTTTTAGTGTTCTGCTAATGTTCAGTGCTCCATAGAAGAGCAAAGATGATTGAAGAAAAAAAAAAAAAACTTGCCTATTCACTGATTCGCTGAGGGATGTTAGCCTCCTGTGGTTAGTCCCCACCCCTACCCCCTAAAACAGGCCTTCCAAGTTAAAGTAGGTGTTGGTGGGTGGGGTTTGTGGCAGCACGGTTCTGGGACTTCGGGGTGTGTGTGTGTGTGTGTGTGTGTGTGTGGAGTGGAAGTTTGCACAGGGTGAAGTATCCCCAGGACATGAGAGCCTGGCAGTTTTCCTGCAAATGACATTACACAATTTTCCATGCCCTCCTCTGCACAGGGACTTCAGCTCCCAGAAGCTGTGTGGGCACAGTGCAGGTGGTCTTTGAGGAATGACTTCCCCTCCTTCCCCAGCCTGCGTGCTAGGCTGAGCAACCAAGAGTCCCTCGGACTCTGGGTGCTCCCTGGGTGGCTCAGGGCCATCTCTGCCCTGTCTTGTGTGTGACAGAGTGCTGCGTGTTGTGACAGCAGAATGACTCTGGGTGACTTGAGGCTCCCCATCAGGTTATGTGGGGAATTCTAAAAAAGCAACATCTGAAATAAACTTTTGAAATGTTTTTGAGTTTGTTTCTTGTTAAGGGAAGCCCTTTTGGGTTTGTGCTCAGGGACAGGAATGGCACACATCCCCCAACCAAGGAAGGCAGAGAGCCTCAACCCAACAGCCGCCCATGCACCTCTCAGGCTCCCGCGTGCTGCTCTGGCTGTCGCTGTCCCCCTCCTTCTCATGCCCTGTCACCCCTTCCCTAGAGCGATACACATTTCTCCTCCTTTCACATAGGATTTATCTTACTTTTACACACACGTGCTTCACGAACACATCCTCATTGCAAAGGGTCAAATCATATGGAAAACTCGACAGTTTCCTAAGGGGGTCTCTCTACCAAGCACTTTTTAAAAAATTGTGGTAAAAAACAGGTTACATGAAGGTTACCATCTTCAGCGCCGTTACGTGAACGGCGTGGCATTAAGTACATTCCTGTTGTGTGACTATCACCACCATCCAGCTCAGAACTCTTCGTCCTCCCAAACAGAAACCCCACACCTGTTAAACTCCCGCCCTGCGCCCTCCCCACAAGCTCCTGACCACCACCGTCTACTTTCTGTCTCTCTGAATTTGACTATGCTGGGTGTCTCACATGAATGGAACCAGACAATATTTGTCCTTTGTAACTGGCTTTTGTCACCTAGCATAGTGTCTCCAAGGTTCATCTATATTGTATTATATGTCAGAATTTCCTTCCTTTTGAAGGCCAAATAATATTCCATTGTATGCACACAACATCACATTTGGCTTCTCCATTCAACAGTCGGTGGCCATTGGTCTCCAGCTACTTTTCATGTCTTCATTTGGTGTGGGATCTTTTTCCATTTCTGTTTCTGTTTTTCTGAGTTCGTATGCACATGTGAACATCACTTCTTTTTGAAACAGGATTGCACATTGTGTTTTGTTATACAGTTTGTTCCTTCCTTTTTTCATTGATTAATGTATGAGTGTACTTAATACAATTGCACTGTGAGGTTTCTTAAAACAAGAACAGACCCTGCCCCACCTCTCCTAGTCCTTGTTCCCTTCCCCCGTGGGCAACCCTTTCTCAATCCTTTTACTTGCTTGCTGTGTCACTTACCTCCACATACCTAAATAATCGGCATAAATGACCACTTCTGGGTCCTATGCTTGTTTACTACTCCTCCTTCCTTTCCCTGTTCTCTGAAAATCAGAATCCAGGTCCACACTGTTAAAACTACATAAACGGGGCGGGCGCTGTGGTGCAGCCTGCTCCACTTCTGATCCAGTTCTCTGCATTGGCCTGAGAAAGCAGTAGAAGATGGCCCAAGTCCTTGGGCCCCTGCACCTGGGGGAGACCAGGAAGAAGCTCCTGGCTCTTAGCTCCTGGCTTCAGTTAAGTTCAGCTCTGGCTGTTGCGGTCATTTGGGGAGTGAACCAGCTTATGGAAAACCTCTCTCTCTCTCGCTCTCTCTCGCTCTCGCTCTCGCTCTCACTCTGCCTCTCTCTGTAACCTTTGTCTTTCAAATAAATAAAATAAACATACATAAATATTATTCCTAGCTATGCTCCAAGGTATGCCATATTTCATTTCTTTTCTGCCACAAATTTTTTGATTTCTTTGGATGTGATCATGGAACCTTTTATTTATTTGCTGAATCTACCAATGCATCACTCCCTAACCTCCACACTATACGAAATGAGATAGATCACACAGAGCAGGGCTGTCATGATGGAACAGTTCCATTCATCTCTATGTTGTCGAATCTGTAGAGTTGGCAGTTCTATTGCCCCAGCACCCATGGGCACGCTGCCCTGGAGGTCTTCTTCTGTGGCTTCAGCCTGGATGGTTCCCTCCGTGTCTGTTTGCAGTATATCCTTTCCATATCCTGGGTAGCCCACTCACTGGTTTCCTAGGCTTTCTCTTTCCTGGTTGCCCTTGTAGAGGGCTGGAGATGACCACTGATTCTTTAATGTTAGTCCTGTTGAGAGGTGTGGTTGGTGTCTCCCTTTCTTGAATCTGGGTGGCTTTGTGATTGCTTTGGTCAAGAGAATTTGGCTGAAGTGACTATGCGCCAATTTCCAGGACCAGGCCTTAGATACTGGAACCTTCTACTTCTTGTCTCTTGTGGCATTGAGCTTCTTTGTAAAAGTGTTACTATCCTGTGGCTGCCATGTTGTGAGGAAGCCCAAGCTGGACCATATAGAGAAGTTGTGTAGAGGGAAGTAAGAGATGCTAAAGTTCCTAGCTCTTCTGACGTGGGACCCTGGGCATTTCAGAAGCAGAGACAAGTTGTGCCTACTTATTTCCTCTCCAGATTCCTGGTATGAGGAGTAGCAAGCTAGAGTAATTGCACATGTTGGGCTTAGCTATTAAGTTTTGGGGTACATTGTTGCATAGCCATAAATAACCATAACATTCTCTCATCTAGTAATTTCTTGAACAAGAGTACCTGGGAATTAACTTTTTGAGATTTTTGAGATTTTAATATATTAAAATGTTTACTCTCCAGTTGTCTGAAGGTTTGTCTGAGTGTAGAGTTCCAGGCTGGAAATAAAGTTTCCCTTGGGATTTTAAAGACATCATGCTGTTGCTTTTTTGTGTCTATCAATGCCAGTAACAAATAAGACCCCTTCTTATCACTGATAGCTTACATATGCTTGTTTTTCTGTCTCCATTCTGGAAGCTTCTAGGAGTTTCTTGTTGGCCCTGGTGTTACAGGATTTACTGATGAGGTAGCTTGCTGTTGATCTCTCTCGCTCTGTATTGGCATGCAGTAGACCCTCTACAGTCATCTGCACCGTTCTGTCATTTGCAAAAGGATTTGCTCTAATGTGGGACCTCCTGGCCTTGTCCTTGGCTATGACGTCACTAGGCAGTGTGCTCTTATGGGACCACGGCTGTATACGTGATCAGCGGTTGACAGAAATGTTGTCAGCGGCACATGGCTGTACTAGTATTCTGTAACATGTATTTTGTTTTGGACAGGGTTTACTTCTCCAGAGGTGAATCCTCTCACCTCCTGAGATAGGTGGATGGAGAACGAGGGGCAGGCCCCAGACCCAGCTGTCTGGGTTGTTGGAGCAAGCCAGGGAAGGGACTATGAGCAGCTCTCCTCCACATAGGACCTTGGGGTAGTCAGAAACCGTGCCCCTTTCTTAAGACCTTTGACTTCCATTTGCTGGAAAATGGTTGAAGACTTTGGTTTCAGCAAGACAAGTCCATTTATGGGAACTTCTGGGGAATCCACCCTAGGTGTCCACTACATGGAGATGATCCTTTGTGGTTGGCTGTGCTCTGCACATTGGTGATTGGGGCCTTGCCTGAGGGGGTCTCCTGTTGGCCGCAGTGTTACCAGTGTGAAGTCTCGCTACTGCCCTCCCTCTCTCCTTTCTCCTGGCAGTAAACTTACCTTTACTCTTTGGTGGGCTTCAGAGAGGGGTCCGGTAGCTTTCAGAGCTACCTGGGGCCATGTAGACGGAGCCAGTTCTGCTTGCCTGTTTGCTGGCTTTGATGGTGTCTTGTTGCTGTTTCTTGTCTGGTGTGAGTTTCTTACCTGTTCTTGGTTGGCCATGTGGGCTTATGCTTTCTGTGTTTTATTATTGCATTCTTATGAGTGATGGATGTCTGTGTTTAAGTCTGTTCTGTTTCCCAGAGGTCTGCAGACCTGTATTTATGTGTCACCATAAACAGGATGGTCTCACTGATTTTTAAAACTTAACAAGGTATGTTTGCACCATCACTTATTTACCCTATGTTCTATTTTTTAAAGATTTTATTTATTTATTTGAGAGATAGAGTTATAGAGAGAGGGAGAGACAGAGAGGAGTCTTCCATCTGGTAGTTCACTCCCCAAATGGCCACAACAGCCGGAGTTTGGCCGATCCAAAGTTTCTTCCAGGTCTCCCTTGTGGGTGCAGGGACCCAAACACTTGGGCCATCTTCCACTGCTTTCCCAGGCCACAGCAGAGAGCTGGATCAGGAGAGGAGCAGCGGGGACATGGACTGGTGCTCATATGGGATTGCGGCACTGCAGGAGGAGGCACAGCCTACTATTCTTTCCCCCTATGTCCTATTGATGGACCTTCAGGCTGTATCAGTTTGTGTTGTCCTAATGAATGCTGTAATGAGCACTCTGGTGTCCTGAAGAGGAAAGTTCTCTGGGTTAGCCCTAAAGGTGGAAATAACGGGACGAAGGACATTCATATGGAAAGTATTGACCAGTATTGCCAGGTGGTATATTATATTATATTATATTATATTATATTATATTATATTATATTATATTATAGTGGTGCATTATGGTGCCATTGCTGGGGATGCCTGTATCTCATATCAGAGTGCCTGCTTCAAGTCCTGGCTACTCCACGCTTCCTGCAAATATTCCTGGGATGCAGCAGATGAGGGCTCAGATACTTCGGTTCCTGCCACCCTCACAGGAGACCTGGATGGAGTTTCTGGCTCTTAGCTTCAGCCTGGCCCAGCCCTGGCTTTTGCAGGCATCTGGAGAGTGAACCAGTGGATGGAATCCTTCTCTTTCTCTCTCCCTGTCTTTGTTAGTCTGCCTTTCAAATAGATCTTGAAAAATATTGCCAGGTTATCTTATGAAGGCTCCCATTTTATTGCTACTAAGAGTGTATGAGGCAATTCCAAACTCAGTTTACTGTGGGGGTTTAGAGTCTAATATGAGTGTTAGTGTTCATCTAGCCCTCATTGAAGAGACTGTCAGGCCCCGGAGACAGACTGGGAATGGGTGCAGGGGAGGGAGCCTGGCTTCCAGGTGCTTTCTTCCATACAGGCAAGAAGGCTGTCCTCTGATATTGGCAGCTTGTTCTCCCACAGTCAACTTTGTTATTTTCTTTTCATCACTACAATATATAAATATCTCAGATATTCTATTTTCTACAGTTTCTAGAATTCCAAGTCCCTAAAGGACCATAAAAACATTTTGCCAAATCATAGGTACTAACTTTTAATGTGTAAAATGTAGCTTTTGTATTTGAAAACTACAATGTCAATAACAGAATAACAGAAACTGACCGTCTCACAGTGCTGGGGGCTGGGAGTCCAAGATTGTACTGTCTGCAGGCTTGGTTCCCTCTGAGGGCTGTGGGGGAGGATCTCTCCCAAGCCCCTCTCTTGGGCATGTAGATACCTTTCAGATAAATAAATAAATAAAATAAGTCTTTAGAAAAGCATGTCTGAGTTTCCCTATGAAGACTCAGAGACAACACAAACCAAGGTGGGCATGGACGGGGAGGACTGGTGGCTGTTCACGTTTCTGCCACCCGAGGTGTGGGGAGAGAGGGATTCTTGCACTTGTATTTTCTACTTCTGTTTCAGGGATGGCATGTTTTCCCCAGGTCCTTGCCAGATTCTGTGCCCTGCCTGTGTGATAAGGAGATGGTTAGTAGAGCTTTCAGCCAGGAAGGAGACATAGCGTGGAGGGGAGGACTCTCAGGGTCAGGGACAGCTGTCGCTGGCTTCTACGAGCTAACATGGTGACAGTGTGTGACTTATAAAAAATCCCGGCCAGCCCTGTGGTACAGCAGGTTAACGCCCTGGCCTGAAGTGCTGGCATCCCATATGGGTGCCTGTTCGAGACCTGGATGCTCCACTTCTGATCCAGCTCTCTGTTATGGCCTGGGAAAGCAGTAGAAGATGGCCCAAGTCTTTGGGCCCCTTCACCCACGTGGGAGACCCGGAAGAAGCTCCTGGCTCCTGGCTCCTGGCTTCGGATCGGTGCAGCTTCTGGCCATTGCAGCCATCTGGGGAGTGAACCAGCGGATGGAAGACCTCTCTCTCTCTCTCTCTCTCTCTCTCTCTCTCTCTCTTGTGTGTCTCTACCTCTCTATGTAACTCTGTCTTTCCATTAAATAAATAAAGTAAATCTTAAAAAACATCCCAAGAGGGCAAGGTGAGTTCTGATACGGGCAACTCTGAAAGCATTGGAAGTGTCAGAGCATCTCCTCCCTGTCCAGGGGCTGTGAGAACTATGGGGCTGCTTTACGTTCTGTTCATCATAGGAGTTGATAAAGGATGAAGTCAGCCTCCCGAATCACTTTCCTCAACTGAAAAAAAATAATTGTGGAACGATGGTTGTTGACTATGTACCAAGAAAGCTTTTCTTCTTTTCTTTCTTCCCTAGGCTAGAGTTCTGGGGCAATGTGTCACAATAGCTTGTCTTGCTGCACGGGGGCAGGTTTTGGTGCCCCTTGATGCCGAGTGTGGCAGAGCCCCTGGGGTGTTCTGCACCCTACCCACCTGAGTGCACCACCCACTTCTAGACCAGGTGCACTGAGAAGTGAAGGACAGAGGCTGGGGTACCTTTGGGGAATGCTTCCAGTTTTTGTTTTAAAAAGATTTATTTTATTTATTTTTGAAAGACTGAGTTACAAAGAGAGGGGGAGAGACAGAGACAGAGAGAGAGATCTTCCATCCACTGGTTCACTGCCCAAATGGCCATAACAGCTGGTGCTGGGCCAGGCTGAAGCCAGGAGCTAGGAGCTTCTTCCAGATCTCCCACAGGGGTGCATGAGCCCAAGCACCTGGGCCATTTTCTGTTGCTTTCCCAGGCAATAGCAGAGAGCTGGGTTGAAAGTGGAGCAGCCGGGACTCAAAGCGGCACCCATATGGGATGCTTGCACTATAGATGGTGGCTTTACCCACTCCAGCACAATGCTGTCCCCTCGGTTTTCTTTTATCAGATCAAGGCTTGAGGCTTTCCTGTCCTCTCAACAAAAAGAACATCATTCCATTTATTGAGCACATGAAAGAACTCAAAATGGATTGAAGACTTCTGTGGAAGAGCCGAAGCTGAAGAACTTTGGTGGTTACTCTGGATTTCCTGGTTTTTCCCACTGTTGTCCTATTTATGTTCCAATGTCCCATCCAGGAGACCACAACGGGCTGGGTTGGTGAAGCTCCTTCGCATCCTCTGATTGGTGATAGCTCCTGGGCCTTCCCATCCATTCTATGACCTATCACTTTGAGGGGGTACTGGTTGGTGTTCCACTGAATACCTCTCATTTTGAGTTTGCTTGCGTTTTTGTCATGACGACACTGGGATCGTGAGTTCTGGGAAGAACACCACGAGGGAAGTGCCCTTCTGGCCACATCCCATCGGCAGTACCTCCTATCAACATGGCTCATCACTGGCCATGTTGCCTGCATCTCCTGACAGGGCAGCGCTGGTCAGCTTTCTCCACTATATAATGACCTTTTCTCCCTTACGGAACTGTCTCAGTCCATTTTCTGTTACTATCTGTGAGGACCACAGACTGGGTACTTACAAAGAAAAGAAACTGATTTCTTACAGCTCTGGGGAGGGTCTGGGAAGTTCAGAGTTGATGGGGCTGTGTCTTGTGGCTGCTTCCTTGGGGTGGAGAAGCTGTGCAAGCTTGAGGTGTTGCAGGGCAGTGCACGGTGAGGCAGAGCAGGTACACCAGCTGGGGTCTCTTTCTGTTCTCACACAGCCACTAATGCCCTGCGGGGCGGGGGGCGCCTCATGACCACCTCTAATCCAAATGACCTCCCAAAGGCCCTGCCTCCAAATACCTTTAACATATGACTTTGGGGATTAAATTTCCAGGGGACACATTCAAACCACAGGAGGAGGCGATTCACTAGGTGCAGCCAACATGCAAAGGGAGATGGGGCGGCATAGAGGTAGTTCAGCTCCGTGTTCTGGGGGTGGGGTGGGGAGAGTAGCTACACAAATAATTTGCTACAGCAGACTCATCTCTTTTTTCCCCATGAATAGACAAAAAAAGTATAAAATATATAAAAAACTGTCTCTGGGGATCAGGAGTTCCACAGTGTCTTAGCGGGCCCTGGTCTGGGTCTCCCAGGAAGTTGGTAGAGAATGTTGGCATGGGCTTCAGTCATATGAAGACTTGCCTGGGGCTGGAAGATCCATTTCTTTTTGTTTGTTTGTTTTAAAGATTTATTATTTATTTGAAAGGCTTAGTTACAGGGTGGGGAGGGGAGACTGAGAGATCTTCCATCCACTATTTCACTCCCAAAACAGCTGCAATGGTTGGAGCTGAACCAATCTGAAGCCAGGAGCCAGGAGCTTCATCTGGGTCTCCCACATAGGTGCAGGGGTCCAAACACTTGGGTCATCTCCTACTGCTTTCCCGGGCCATAAGCAGAGAGCTGGATTGGAAGAGGAGCGGCCGGGGGTCTATTAGTAAAATGGTGCCATCTTCCTAAACCCAGCCTGGCTTACTAGAAGTCAGGTGACCCAATAGCCCAATCACAAGTGTCAAGCTCCACCCCTACCCTAATGGATTTGCCGCTCCCACTTCCTTACCTCTGCAAAGCTATATAAGGCCTGTAAAGTGTCTGTTCAAGCCTTTTGGAAGGTGCTATGGTTTGGGTGTGAATTTTTGCCCCCAAAGTTTCCTGTGTTGAAGGCTTGGTCCTCATGTGGTACTATTGAAGTGGTGAGACTTTAAGAGGCGGGGCCTTGTGGGAAGTCCTTAGGCCATTGGAGAAGTGCCCCTGGGAAGGATTCAGCAGTTGGTTCTTGCTAAAGGGTCCTCATGAAAACAGCAAGCCTGCCCCCTCCCTTGCTCTTTCTCTCTGTGTTGTTGTGTGATCTCCTACCCCCTCTCCCACCAGTGTGATGCCACCTCACCCACGCGGCACCTGTTACCTTGCCACTCCTGTAAGCCCCTAGAGCTGTAAGCGAAACCTCTGTTCCTTATAAATCCCTGTTCCTCAGGATTTTGTTAGAATAATGAAAGCAGCGGCGCCGTGGCTTAACAGGCTAATCCTTCGTCTTGTGGCGCCGGCACACCGGGTTCTAGTCCTGGTTGGGGTGCCGGATTCTATCCCCATTGCCCCTCTTCCAGGCCAGCTCTCTGCTATGGCCCAGGAAGGCAGTGGAGGATGGCCCAAGTCCTTGGGCCCTGCACCCGCATGGGAGACCAGGAGAAGCACCTGGCTCCTGGCTTCGGATCAGCGTGATGCGCTGGCCGCAGCAGGCCATTGGAGGGTGAACCAACGGCAAAAAGGAAGACCTTTCTCTCTGTCTCTCTCTTTCACTATCCACTCTGCCTGTCTCAAAAAAAAAAAAAAAAATAATGAAAGCAGACTAAGACAGGGTGTCTGTGTGTAGTTCCATGGAGTTCCATCCTAGTGTAATTCCGTGCAACTAGCACCATGGTCAGGGCACACAGTGTCACAAAGAAGCTCTCTTGTGTTTCCTAGTTCAAGGTCGACCCCAACCTTTGGCTGATATGCTCTCCATTATCATACTTTCGGAGACTGTTGGAAATTGGAATCACATGGTATATCACTTTTTTTGAGATAGACTTATTTTCACTGAACACAATGTGCCCTTGAGCGCTATCCAATGCCGCGTGCATCATTAGTTCATTCCCTTGATTGCTGAGCAGTATCCTGCTGTGTGGATGTATCGTGACTTCTCTGTCCATTCCCCAGTTGAAGAACATTCAGATTGTTCCTCGTTTTGGGCAGTGGCAAACCTGCAGTAAACATTTGTGTGCAGTATTTTTGGAGGGAGATAAAATGTTTCATTTCTCTTGGGTGGAGAATTAGGAGTGAGATAGCTGGAAAAATGGGGTTTCACTTCCCGGGAAACTGCCAGACTCTTCCAGAGTGGTTGTAGCACTTTGTATTCCCTCCACCAGAGAGTGACATCCAACTGGTCGGCACCCTCCCTAACACTGGGTGTGGCTTATCTCTGCCATTGGAATAGGTGTGTGTGATCTGATCACTCCTTATGCAGAATCCTGCGGTTTGGCCCTGGCTCCAGGAACACCAGGCTTCTGGTTGCCCACAACCTCTGCCTCCTTGAGGGAAGGTGAAGTCAACTAGTGTTGTTTGCTTCAGTTCTTGCAGGTGGCTTGCTTTGGCCTCCAGGTTTTCAAGCTTGTTCTGAGTAATGGGGCCATTTTTTCCCCAAGCTAGTTCTTACACAGAACTCCGGCAGAGAAGTCAGACAATGGTGGGGCTGCTGGACAGAGCTGTGCCCTCTCTGTCCTCATCACACCTCCTCCCCAGCTGTCCCTGTGATGTCCACCGGCTCCTACTCCAGATACTAGCGTCATCAACCCTGGACCTGACGAGTCATTTAATTCTGGGCCTCTGTAAGGTCAACCAGGAACACACTAGTATTTGCCACATCTTTATACCTTGAGACAGAAAACAGAAAGTATCGTGGTGAATTGGCCAACAACATGATCTTGTATGATTTATGCCCCATTGCTATGCCATGACTGTGGGATATGGAGGCTTCTCTGAACACAGAACTCCCACGACCAACTACATACATACTTAGTGGTTTGGCGTGCTAGGGGTGCTCCTAAAACTTGGACATTTCCGCTGCGGACATTGTCTGCTCTTTGCTGGAAAAGCGTTAGAAATTTGGATATTCTGATGATGATAAAAGATGTTCAAGTTTTCAGGCAGAAGGAGAGTTTCCAAAGAGACTTCATCGAGCTTTGTTAACTGAATCTGTTACGGTGGTGGCTCAAGTGACGAACATGCACCATCTAGTGGTTACTGTTGAGTGTTCAGTTCAGAAAGTATGTTCCCTATCTTCCTACTTTTCATGATCTCCACAAATGACATTTACACCAAAGACAAATGCTGTTCCAGTTTCTGGTGTATCCTTCAAACATTTTTTTTAAAAAGAGATTTATTTATTTGGAGGGCAGAGTTGGGGGAGAGAGAGAGAGAGATGGAGGAGAACCATCTGCTGGTTCACTCCCTAAATGGCCTCAACAGCCAGGGCTGGGACCAGGCCAGGAGTCTGGAGCTTCATCCAGGTCTTCCACGTGGATGCAGGGGCCCAAGCACTTGGGCCAGCTTCCGCTGCTTTCCCAGGTCATTGGCAGGGAGCTGGATGGGAAGTGGAACAGCTGGGACTTGAACTGGGATCCATATGGGATGCCGACATTACTGGGAGCCACTTTACTTGCTATGCCACAACGCTAGCCCCCGAACTATTTTTTTTTAAGTCACTCACATATATGTAAGCTAATAGATTAACATTCTCCACCCATATTTTGGATACATACTGCAACAGTAAAAGTAATATACTCACTTATTTTCACATTAATTCTTTTTCATTTAAAAATAAGCATCTTGGAAACTGTATATTGGCATTTTAAAAAGTATAATACTGAATTTTTAAGTGTTCACAACACTGCTATTGTGAATAAATATTTCTGCTCACATAACATCATAAACATCCCTAGGAAGGCATTTAGAAATGGGACTAGGAAGGATATACTTTTCATGTACTTAAACATTTTAAAAAATATTTATTTATTTATTTGAAAGGCAGAGTTACAGGGTGAGGGGGGGAAGGAGAGAGAGAGAGAGAGAGAGAGAGAGAGAGAGAGAGAGAGAGATCTTCCATCTGCTTCCATCCGCCAGTTCTCTCGTTCTCTCCCCAGATGGTCTTGGGGAGGGCTAGGCCAGGCTGAATCCAGGAGCTGGAAGCTTCTTCCAGGTCTCCTGTGTAGGTGCAGGGGTCTGAGCACTTGGGCTATCCTCTACTGATTTCCCAGGTGCATTAGCAGGAAGCTGGATAGGAAGTGGAGCATCTGGGACTTGAACAGGCACCCATATGGGATGCTTGCATCGCAGATGGTAGCTTAACCTGCTATACCACAATACTGGTCCCAACATTTTTAAGGTTAATAGCAATTGTACATATTTATGGGATACAGTGTGATATTTCAGTGTATGTATACAATGTGTACTGATCAAAATAGGGTGATCAATATTTCTCCTCCTTTGACTTCACTTGATGATTGGAGACTTGGCGCTTCTGTCTTCTATATATTTGTTCACACAATATATTCTAGGTCTCTCCAATGTGCTATGTAACATGTGGCTCTTATTCCTTTTCTTTGACTTTGATTTGATATACATTATCCAGACTCCTTCTAACCCCCCTTCACCCTCCCGGCCTATTTTGCTTTATGTGTTTGTGGTAGTGGTTGTTTTAGTTCCCACATATGAGGGAGAACATGTAGTATTTGTCTTTATGTTTCTGGCTTATTTCATTTAACATGATAGCCTCAAATTCCATCCATTTTGCTGCGAATGATAGGATTTCTTTCTTTTTTTGTGTGGCCAAATAGCATTCCATTATGTATACCTTCCATATTTTCTTTACCCATTCATCTGAAGATGGACACCTTGGGTGGTTCCATATCTTGGTTGTTGTGAGCAGTGCTATTATAAATATAGTGGAGCAGGTATCTGTTTGCTAACAATCAATTCATGTCTTTTGTATATTACCCAGTAGTGGGATTGTTGGATCACATGGCAGTTCTATTTCTAGTTTCTCAAGAAAGCACCATACTCTTTTCCACAGCGGCTGTACTAATTTACATTCCCACTAACAATGTGTAAGAATTCCCCTTTCTCCACATCCTTACCAGAATTTGTTATTTTCTGTCTTTGTGAAAATAACCATTCTAATAATTGTGAGGTGATATCTCACATGGCTTTGATTTCCATTTCCTTGATGGATAGTGATATTGAGTGTTTTCCCACATATTTGTTGGCAATTTGCATTTCTACTTTTTTTCTTGCCCTTTTCTTAACTGGATTGGTTGATTGTCTGTTGTTGAGTTTTTTGAGTACCTGGTATATTCTTGAAATTAATCCTTTGTTGGATAAACAGCATAAACATTTTCTCCCATTCTATGGGGTGTCTCCTCACTCTGTTGTTATCTTTGCTGTGTAGAAGCTTCTGAATTTTGCTATAATCCCTTTTGTCTAGTTATGCTTTGTTGCTTGTGCTTTAGGGGTCTTCTCCCCCAAAACCATTGCCTACACCAATGTCTTGAAGTTTCCCCTATGTTTTCTTTCAGCAATTTCATAGTGGTAGGTCTTACATTTTAGGTCTTTGATCCATTGATTTTTGTATATGGTAAGAGGTAGGAATCTAACTTTATTCTTCTACATATGTATATCCAGTTTTGCCAGCATCATTTATTGAAAAAATAATACTTTTGCAATGAATTTTCTTGGCACCTTTATAAGAAATCAGTTGCCTATATATACACAGATTAATTTCTGGGTTCTCTAGTCTGTTCCATTGATCTATGTGTCAGTTTTTATGCCAGTACCATGCTAGTTTAATTACTACGGTTTTGTAGTATGCATTGAAATCAGGTACTATGATGACTCCAGCTTTGTTTTTATTGCATAAGATTGCTTTAGCTATCAGGATCTTCAGTGTTTCCATATGAATTGTAGCATTATTTTTGCTAGATCTACAAAGAATGTTGTTGGGATCGCATTGAATCTGTAAAACTGCTTTTGGTAGTATGTACATTTTGATGATATTGATTCTTCCAATCCATGAATATGGAAGATTTTTCCATTTTTTAATGTCTTCTTTTATTTCTTTCTTTAGTGTTTTGTAATTTTCATCATAGAGATTTTTGACATCCTTGATCAAATTCATTCCAAGGTATTTGATTCTTTTTGGAGCTATTGTGAATGGGACTGATCTTTGAAATTCTTTCTCAGCTGTGGCATTTCCTGTGTATACAAAGGCTGTTGATTTTTTCGTGTTGATTTTATATCCTGCCACTTTACCAAACTCTTTTATGAGTTCCAATAGTCTCTCAGTGGAGTCTTTTGGATTCCCCAAATAAAGGATCATGTCATCTGCAAATAAGGATAGTCTGATTCCCTCCTTTCTAATTTGTATTCCTTTATTTCTTTTTCTTACATAGTGGTTCTGGCTAAAACTTCTAGGACTATATTAAATAGCAATGGTGAGAGTGAGCATCCTTGTCTGGCTCCGGATCTTAAGGGGAATGCTTGCAATTTTTCCCCATTCAATAAGTTGCTGGCTGTGAGTTTGTCATAAATTGCCTTTATTGTGTTGAGGAATGTTCCTTCTATACCCAATTTGCTTAGAGTTTTCATCATGAAACAGTACTGTATTTTATCAAATGCTTTCTCTGCATCTATTGAGACAACTCTATGGTTTTTGTTCCTCAGTTTGTTAATGTGATATATCACATTTATTGATTTGCAAATATTGAACTATCCCTGCATACCAGGGATAAATCCCACTTGCTCCAGGTGAATAATCTTTCCTATGTGTTGTTGGATTTGTATCCCACAGGGTTTGATGTGTTGTGTTTTCATTTTCATTTGCTTCAAGAAATTTTGGATTTCCCTTTTAGTTTCTTCAATGATCCATTGGACTTTCCGGAGCATGCTGCTTGGTTTCCATGCATTGGTGAATTTTCTGTTATTCTTCTTGTTGCTTTCTAGTTTTATTCCTTTGTCCTCTGAGAGGATATCTGGTTTGTTTTCAGTTTTTAAAATTTGACTGAGACTCTATTTGTGGCCTAATATATGGTCTATTCTAGAAAATGTTCCATGTGCTGATGAGAAAAATGTGTATTCTTGGGAATTTAATCCATTTGCATTCAAAGTTGATGTTGATTCATTGAAACTAACTTGTCATTTTATTGATTGCTTACTGATTGCTTTATACATTCCCTGGTCCTTTCCACCTTTCTTATTATTTATCTCTGTGTTTTTAGCTTTCTGTCATGATAAGACTGGATTCTTTTCTTTTTCTCTCTTTTGTATATCTGCTTTGTTAGTGAATTTTATACTATCATGTGGTTTCAAAGTGTTCTGAAATTTTTTTTTAATTTTTTAAGATGGTAAATTTTATGTTATGGGTATTTCACCACAATAAAACACTTTTATTTAAAAATCAAAACATGATCAAAGCTTTTCAAATCCTGAAAGACTTGATTACAAAGCATGGAATTCATCGTTGCCAAGAATTTCTTCAATCTCAAGCTGTAGCTACAGTTACCAAAAGGATAATTATACAATAGCACATTTTTTTGTTTTGTTTTTCTTTTCTTTTTAAAATTTATTTATATAAAGGAACAGATTTCATGTTTTTCATATATACAGTTTTAAGAACATAATGATACTTTCCATTCTCCCTCTTTCCTACCCTCACTCCCATTTTTTGCAATGATGTACTTTCAATTTACTTTATAATCACAAGCTGAATCTTCCACTAAATGGAGAATTCAACAAGTAGTAAGTAGAAAGACCATTCTCATGGTGATTTTTATGATACTTTTAATTCTAATATAGGATTCCTTTCAAGATTTCTGGTAGGACTAATCTGCTTGTGATGGATTCTCCCCATTTTTATTTGTCTAGAAGATACTTTATTTCTCCTTAACTTCTAATGGGTAGTGTCACTGAGTATAGTATTCTTGGCTAGAAGTTTTTTGTTTCAAGAGCTTGAATTTATCATCCCTTTCTCTTCCTGGCCTGTAGGGTTTCTGCTGAGAACTCTGCTGTTAGTCTAGTGAGCTTTCTTTTACCTGCAATTTGATGTTTTCTGCTCACTGTCTTTAGGATTCTCTCCTTGTCCTTAACTTTTGACAATTTTACTATAATATGTTCTAGAGAAAGTCATTTTTGGTTGAGTCTCATTGGGGTCTTTTAAGCTTTCTATATCTGAATGTCCATATCTTTTTCAAGTCTTTGGAAATTTTCAATTATTATTTTGTTAAATAGGTTCTCAATGTCTTTTTTTTCCCTCTCATCCTCAGGTATCCCTATAATATGAATATTTGTTTGCTTAATGATAACCCATATGTCTTGTAGGCTTTCTTTATTCATTTAAACTCTTTTCTTTTTATTTTTGTCTGATGGGGTTATTTCACAAGTCTTTTCCTCAAGATCCGTAATTCTTTTTTTTTAAGATCTATTTGAAAGTCAGAGTTACACAGAGAGAGAAGGAGAGGCAGAGAGAGATGGGTCTTCCATCCATTGGTTCACTCCCCAATTGGCCGCAAGGGTCAGAGCTGTGCTGATGCCAGGAGCATCTTCTGGGTCTCCCACGTGGGTGCAGGGTCCCAAGAACTTGGGCCATCTTCTGCTTTCCTAGGCCATAGCAGAGAGCTGGATCTGAAGTGGAGCAGCTGGGACTCGAACCAGTGCCCACATGGGATGCTGGTCCTGTAGGGGGCTTTACCCGCTACGCCACAGTACCGGCCCTCAAGATCCATAATTCTTTCTTCCACTTGGTCCATACCATTACTGAAACTCTCAATTGTATTTTTTTATTTTATTGATGGAGGTTTTCGATTCCAAAATGTATGATTCATTCCTTTTAATGAATTCTCTTTGTTGAATTTCTCATTCCTACCGTGCATTCCTCATTTCTTTGAATCGTCTGTCTGTATCCTCTTTCATCTCATCAAATTTCCTGAGGACCATGATTTTGAATTCCTCTTTCAGGCGTTTCATAGATCAGGACCTGTTTCTGGAGAACTGTTATGTGATTTTGGAAGCGTCATGCTTCTGTGCCTCTTCATGTTTCCTGTGTCTGTGCTTTGACATCCGGGCATCTGGTGTAGCTGTTTCTTGTTCTTTATTGAGTAGCTTTTATTGGAAAAGCCCGTTCTTGTTCAGATGGGATGTAGGGTGGCAGTTGGTTCGGTGTGAGCCAGCTGTGAGATGCGGAACCTCTGAGTGATTTCTTCAGCTCTAACCAGTGCCAGCTGTCTATGATGGCCACAGTTGTCTGGTATGCAACACTCCATGGAGGTAGTCGCGGGACCTTGAAACTGATGTCAGCTTCCATAGGTGTGTTCATTCAGGCCCACAGGTTGGATGTCAGTCACACTAGTGTTTGTGAAGGCAGTAGCCACATTCATGGTGCTGTGGGACTGAGAGGTGGTTGCCCCATTGTCCTGCCAGGCAAGTCTGAGTGATGCTGGGGCTTGTGTCATAAGAGCTGTGAATCTGGGATGTGTGATGTGGATGGGACCTTCTCTGGATGGGGCCTTCCCCAGGTCCTGCTGGGTGGGTGTGGGTGACGCTGCAGCTCATAGCACCAAATCCCTTGTCCCAGAACTAGGATAGCTAGGATATGTGACGGGAACCCTGCCCAGGTCCCATGGGGGTGATTAAAGGTATGTCAAGGTGCAATGTCAGGTGAGGGTCTGGAGCGGTGTAAGATCTTGCCAGGTGGTCTTGCAGGGTGGGTTACAGTGACCTGGAGGGAGGTAGTTCTAACAGTCACAGTCCTGGAGCTACAGAGCAGGAAGATACCTTGTCCCCATCCCACAGGAAAAGAATAGGTTACGCTGGGGATTGTCTACTGTCAGCCATGGGCCTGCAGCAGAGGGATGAAGATAAAGCCTTGCCCAGGTCCCACAGGCAAATACAGGTGCTCTTAAGACTTCTCGGAGCTGCAGGAGGCAGTGGAGAGCTTATCCAGGCCTCCCATTTCAAACACAGGATCTTCTGGGGGTTGTGCACTGGCAGCCATGGACCTGGAGCAGTGGCATGCAGACAGGATCCCCCCCAGGCCCCAGCGGGAGAACTCGGGTGACTGTGGAATGTAGCTCCAATATTCCCAGTCACAGAGCTGTGGGACTTGAGGGTACCTTACCCATGTCTCACAGGTCGACCACAGATTTTGCTGGTGATGTGCACTCACCGGTGTAAGCCTGGATCAGTGGGAGGCAGACACAGCGGGAAGCATAGATTTGAAATTAAAACATCTAACATGGGGGCTGGTGCTGTGGTGCAGTGAGTTAAGCTGGTGTTTGGGACACCCACGTTCCACATTGGGGGGCCTGATTCTAGTTACAGCAGATAGAAGCCCCCCCTCCCCGTCTCCTCCTCTCTTTTTGTCACCTTGTCTTTCAAATAAAATAAGTAAATTGCTTTTAAAAATGTTTAGCATGTTTCTGTTGAGAAATATATTTAATGTCAGACATTTTGGTATTAATAATTGAGAACTGTTTGGTATTAACCCAAGTTCCATGAGTTCTGTTTATCTTACAGTTTTAATGATTTCCTCTTTAAACAGTATGTATTTTGTTTGTATATTTACTGGTTCTTGTCTACTCATGTGTTGTG
This sequence comes from Lepus europaeus, assembly GCF_033115175.1. Classification (NCBI taxonomy): domain Eukaryota; kingdom Metazoa; phylum Chordata; class Mammalia; order Lagomorpha; family Leporidae; genus Lepus; species Lepus europaeus. Next base: position 85,424,411 of record NC_084839.1, on the reverse strand, counting down.
TCTTTTTTCCCCAGCATTGATTGACATAAAATAACCATTAGGGCTTGAAAGTGATGAGATGTTTGGTATCATATGAGAAAGAAATTTAACAATGTAAGAATAAATGTACATTTGGGATTTTAAAATGGATGAATAACAACCATTTTATAGTGATGTTTGTGGAATGGAAATGCAAAGAAAATGCCTAGTAATTTATGTTTCAAAATCTCACCTGCAGTACATTTCATGACATTTCTGTAGAGTGTGCTGCTAGTCCTAGCAGTTTGAGGTTCCTTTTGATCCACACTTTCTTTTTGATTATAGAATTTATAATTTAATAAATGCTATATAAATATATATAGGACTCTATAGCTTATATTACTACATATTTATGTGACGATGTTTGTATGATAAATTTCTGAAAGAGGAATTGCTGAGCTAGAAAATAAGTGGGTTCATTTTGATTTTGATACATATTGTCCTATTGACATACACACAGGTACCAGTTTATACCCTGCCACAAGCTGGTGCGTGAAGGTATCTGTGAGGCCCAGCATCCTGAAGAGCTACACAATGCCTTGACACCTGTGTTTCATCTGTTCTACAGGTATGACTTAAGTCTGGATGAGATGAGAGCACTGACAGTTCAGAGGGCGAAGTTTACCATGGGCTTACCTCTGCTAAAACGTGCAATTCAGGATCAGGTAAGCAAGCAGCCTTATCTTGGGGTGTGTGTGTGTATGTGTGTATGTGTGTGTATGTGTGTATGTGTGTATGTGTCTGTGTGTGTGTGTGTGTGAGAGAGAGAGAGAGAGAGAGAGAGAAATCTTCCATTTGCTGGTTCACTCCTCAAATGCCGACAACACCAGTGCCAGGCCCTGGGGAGCTCCGTGTGGGTTCTCATGTGGATGGCAGAGTCCCATGCCCTTGAGCTATCATCTGCTGCCTCACAGGATGCGTTAGCAGGAGGCTGGGTATGGAGTGGGACAGCAGGGGCTTGAACTGGCGCTAAGATATGGAATGCGGGCTAGCAGCTTGGCTCACTGCACCACCATACCCACCACACCTTTGATGCATTTTAGACTTGTCCAAAGGTTATGAGTCCTGTTTGTCTAAAAATTGCCATTCTGAACTCAGTGATATTATTTTAGTCAACTTGGCGTTGTGAGAAAGAACTAACACGTCATTGGCAAGTTCCTTTGTGATGCTAGTATTGGGAGCTGTGTTTCTTCGTCAGGTTTAATCCATCTCTGTTTCATTCAGCTCCATGACTTCCTTAGCCCTGGCACAACACTTCCTGGTGAGACCCCGGGGGTCCAGGACTGGAGTGAGGTGCAGCTAGCTTCGTGGATGGCTGAGGAACTGAACCTATCCCTGGTCTTTCCTGCCCAGAGTGGTCTGTGCAGGGAGAGGCTGAGGCCTGAGGGTAGGGTCCTCCCCATTCAGGAGAACGCAGAGACGCTTTCTTTGTAGTGTAGTTCAGAGCCGGTGAGGGGCCTGCTGTCCATCCTTCAAATGGACCTCAGGGTCGGCTGTCCTGGGGAGACAAGGACCACACCCAGCACTTTCTCCAGGTGCAGTTCTAGGCAGAACCTGGAGGTCCTCCAGTCCTCCAGGCTGATGAAGGCCCTTCAGTGCCACCCTTAGATGGACAGCTGAGAAAGGATGCTCATTTGGAAAAGGAAAGCCCTCCGGGATGGAGGGAAGCATGCTGGCAAAGCCTAACCAGTTAGGCAGGGATTTTCAAGCTAATAAATTGCCTGTTGATGGAACATCATTTAGATGTTGACTGTCACCACAAAGAGAAAAGAAAACCCATCAACCTTCGTTGCTTGCAGCTGCTTTCTCTGTTGGAACCAGAGCTGTCTTGCAGCCAGAGTAGGGCTGGCGGGAAGGGGAGCTCTTGGTCTGTGGCCGGCCTTCTGCGCCGTGAATCAGCCCAGCATGTCCACGGCTTAGCCTAGGATCGGTAGTGCAGACCTGGATGTGAGAGCCGATCCCTTAATGTGACTGGCTAATTGCTACCTGACCTGCTGGATCTGGAGGATTAGCCTTTGTGTGGAGTCCTGGATCCAATTATCTTCCTGCTTTCACAGCTCCTTGAGTGCTCTCAGGCAGCCTGAACAGCTTGTTGTCCTGGCTGGTTAGATATAATTTCTCCAAGAGGCGCAGGGCTGCCCTCGACGATCCTTCCAGTTCATTTTGGTTAGTTATCTCGGCCTGCTTGGCACATCTCTGTGTGTGAATTTGCAAAAGCCAAGGAACCCAGAGGGCAGTCAGCCAGTCACCGGCCCAGCAGGCTCGTCTTTCAGGACGGGTGTCAGGAGACGCGGCAGCACATCTGTGCTTGGAGGTTCTCAGATTCCACACCGTAGACAGCTGGAGGAGCCGTCCACGTCCAGTAATTCTAGAAGAAGCATTGCATGATTCATCCTGCCTCTTAATGAGAATATTGAGTCCTGGCTGTGCTGCCTGCCCGGAGAGTGTGCCAGGCCCTTCCCTTTTCCTCTGGTTGCTCTTTGCTGTGGTGGAGGATCTGATGAGCTCCGAGGCAGGACGCGGCCTGTGACACGGAATGATGATGTCCCCAAGCACAAATGAGGAGAAAGCCTCATTCATTCCAGGTCTCCATGGACAGTCACAGGCCAAAAATAGGTCATTACGGTTTTCCCTTCTGTCATCTGGGATACATTTGACATGTTCCAAAAAAAAAAGTTTAAAGGGAAAAGTAGTATCTGACTACCAGTGCATGTGCACACACACACATGCACCTGTTGTGAACACTGTCAGTGTGCCCTGTGCCCCCTCCTCCTGCACCTGTTTCTAGTGACATCACCTTTATGAACCTCAGCCAAGAGCTCTCTTGTTCCCTGGAAAGTCTATGATTGAATCCTGCGTTGGGGGAGTCTCTGGCTCCTGTGGTTTCCAGATGCAGGACAAAGGTGCAGGCTGGTCATCTGCTCTGTGGCAGCCTCAGGGCAGGAGCTATAACTCCTCCTGGGATGTCTTGTCCAGTGTGGGGGGCAGCTCCCCTGGAGAAACTCATCCCTGAAGCTAAAAGGGGCTGCTGACCCACTCAACTCATCACCATAACAAACAGTAGCAGCTCATACTTAGCAAGTCTGAGTTCATACTTTGTGCCCATCACAGCCAGGTCTTCATCCGCTGGTTCTCTCCCCAGATGGCTGCAATGGCCAAAGATGGGCTAATCTGAAGCCAGGAGCCAAGGGCTTATTCTGGGTCTCACATGTGGGTACAGAGGCTCAAGGACTTGGGCCATTTTCTACCACTTTCCCAGGCCATAGCAGAGAGCTGGATTGGAAGTGGAGCAGCTGGGACTCGAACCAGAGTCCATATGGGATGTCGGCGCTGCAGGTGGCGACTTTACCCCCTATGCCACAGTGCCGGCCCCCATAGCAACTTTAATATGGATCATCTCAAGGAATATTCACAGCACCTCTCATTGTGTTCCCATTGTATAGATAAGTCAACTGAATGGGTGCAATGGCCTGAGGTTGGTTACACAACAGGTGAGTTGTATGTAACTAAAGGAGCACAGGTCCAGGTAGCCTGCCTGCTGAGCCCACTGCAGTGGTCCTCACCGCTGGCTGCACTTTAGAATCATCTGGGGAACGTTGGGACATCCTCCTGTGGGGACTTTTGCTCAGAACAGTCAAAGGAAGGTTGAGTGCTGAAGGCTGGTGCAGTCCTGGGGCTGCACCTGCTGCTCTGTGTCTCCTTTCCTAGGCCCTGTGCTGCCTTCCCAGAACTGTTCCCATTCAGCGTTCGCTCCCTGCTGTCCTGGCTTATAGTTGGCCCATGAGATGCTCCGTCTCAGTGTCTGCTCCCCCAGGAGGGAGCCAGGTGGGGCTGGTCAGGCTGCCCTTGGCAAGTGTTGTGAAGGTTGGGGACAGGTGTCAGGACAGTGAAGGGCCCACCCTGTGACTGCTCTGCCTCCCACCCCTGCACCCCACCACCATGTTTTCTCCCATCCTGAGCTTTGCTTCTCCTCATTCTTGTGATCCACATGGGTGGGGGTTTTTGGGTGCCATCTTTACCTGAACCAGTGGTTCTCAGTGGATGGTCTGAGGGCCCCTGGGATCCCCAAGACCTCTTCCCTGCTCCCTGAAAAGTGTGTCAGCCTACCTGTCTGTGTGACACCAGGTTTTCATCCCAAACTTCAGCTAAGGTAATGTGTCCCAACGGACCAAGTGCAGCGGCAGGTAGGAGAGTCCAGCTGTCTTTGAGCTGGATAGTAAAACAATGTGCAGGTATTACATGTTAATCTCAAATTTAAAAATAAGTGCAAAATAGTTTGTAAAAACCTAAGGCAATGCCATCTTCTTGCTGATTTTTTTTGGTTTTGAAGTTATTATTTTTCATAAAATTGTGCCACTTACATTAATAAGTACAGTCTATTATTGTTGCTTTTAAATGACAAACATCTTAAAAATTCTCACTTTTAACTACTAATCTGGTGAACCTACATTAACAAAGCATTTTGGAATCCTCAATTTTTTTTTAAAGACTTGCTTATTTATTTGAGAGGCAGAGAGAGAGAGGTTTTCCATCCGCTGGTTCACTCCCCAAATGGCTGCAATGGCTGCAATGGCTGGAGCTGGGCCAGTCTGAAGCCAGGAGCTTCTTCCAGATCTCGCACTTGGGTACAGGGGCCCAAGTACTTGAGCCATCTTTTGTTGCTTTCCCAGGTGCATTAGCAGGGAGCTGGAATGGAAGAAGAGCAGCTGGGGTATGAACTGGGGCCCATATGGGATGCTGGTGCTGCTGGTGGAGGCTTAGCCTACTATGCCACAGCGCCGGCCCCAGAAGAATCCTCAACTTTTAAGGGAAAGGGATTCGGGGACTAGAAAGTTTGAGAACTGTTGAGCTGAGTCATTTGTGGTTTTCCGGAAGCCCAATCACAGCAGTTCAGGGGATAAGTGGAAAGGACTGGAGGCTCTATATTTATATTTATTATAATTACCTATTAGTGGCCGGCGCCGTGGCTCAATAGGCTAATCCTCTGCCTTGTGGCGCCAGCACACTGGGTTCTAGTCCCGGTCGGGGCGCCGGATTCTGTCCCCGTTGCCCCTCTTCCAGGCCAGCTATCTGCTATGGCCCAGGAAGGCAGTGGAGGATGGCCCAAGTGCTTGGGCCCTGCACCCGCATGGGAGACCAGGAGAAGCACCTGGCTCCTGGCTTCGGATCAGCGCGGTGTGCTGGCCGCAGCGGCCATTGGAGGGTGAACCAACGGCAAAAAGGAAGACCTTTCTCTCTGTCTCTCTCTCTCTTTCACTGTCCACTCTGCCTGCCAAAAAAAAAAAAAAACAAAACAAAACAAAAAACAAAACAAACAAAAAAAAACTAAAAAATTACCTATTAGTAGTAAAAATTTTAAAAATGCATTTTAGAGTCAGAGAGAGAGAGAGAGAGAGAGAGAGAGAGAGAGAGATTGAGATCCCATTCATTGGTTTACTTCCCAAGTGCCCAGGAGCCAGGAACTCAATGCAGGTGTCTCACGTCAATGGCAGGAATCCAATCTCTTCAGCCATCACCTGCTGCCTCCCAGGGTGCACACTGGCAGGAAGCTGGAATTGGAAGAGAAGCTGGAACTTGAACCCAGGCACTCTGATACGGGATGTGGGTTTCTTAATCACTGCTCCAAACACCCTAGTCCCCCATTATTTTGATCAGGATTTTAGAAAGTCGTTGCCTGAGGGTATTTTTGTATTTAGAGACCTATCAGGTGGGTGATCAGATGTCAGATGGAATAAAGTTCTAAGGTCAGGCACCACTGAAAACAACTGGGAGTGGGGAAAATGCTTGCTTTCCTAATTAGCTGCTGAGAAAAGAAGCAGCCATTCATAGGAAGCATTTGCATTTAATCACGGGTGTGTTGCTGCAAGGGTGCATGCCCAGGGCTGGTGCTGTCTGCTTGCTATGGGCCCTCCCGCCAGCCCACCCTGCCCTGGCCCACTCTGTGCCCACGAGCACCAGTGCTGGCCCTGATCAACCCTGCAGTCGGGACCGTTCTGCCCCCAACCCTTGCCAGGACTGGCTCCCGATCCGCTTCCTTGGAGCTCTTGGCTCTGTTGTCCTGGCCTTGGCTCTACCCTTGGCCCTCTGGCTTCTGTTTGTCCTGGAACTCAAGCGTTTCCTCGTGGGTTGTGACAGGCTACCCTGGCTCCCTCGGTCCCATGTGCTGCCTTTGGCAGGAGTCTCCGTCCCGGCTCCAGCTCCGTGGACTTGGACACTGGCCACTTGGCCAACACTCTGGCCAGGCCAGCCCTGACTCCGTGGGATAACCGTGAAGGATTTGAGCAGAGATGACAGGATGGAGTGGCCTGTTTACAACAGTCCCTCTGTGTAGATTGGCATGCAGACCGAACTTTCATTTGCAGTGGCCACAGGGGTTCCTCTAGAGGGCGTGCGCGAGTCAGTGGGGACCCATCCAGGGCCTGCAGTGCAGCTGGGATCCTGGTGCTCTTTTATTTATTTATTTTTTTTATTTATTTTTTTGACAGGCAGAGTGGATGGAGTGAGAGAGAGAGAGACAGAGAGAAAGGTCTTCCTTTTTTTGCTGTTGGTTCACCCTCCAATGGCCACTGCGGCCGGCGTATCTTGCTGATCCGAAGGCAGGAGCCAGGTGCTTCTCCTGGTCTCCCATGAGGGTGCAGGGCCCAAGGACTTGGGCCATCCTCCACTGCCTTCCCGGGCCATAGCAGAGAGCTGGCCTGGAAGAGGGGCAACCGGGACAGGATCGGTGCCCCAACCGGGACTAGAACCCGGTGTGCCGGCGCCGCAAGGTGGAGGATTAGCCTGTTAAGCCATGGCGCCGGCCTTCGTGGTGCTCTTTATGTGTCGACGCTGCAAGCGCTCTGCTTACTGAAGACGTTTCATTTTAAGGCTTACTTAGTACTCTTGTGGTGAAATATTATGTAAAAACTAACTATTACTGGTGACCATTTCCCAAGTCCCTTCTGTGTGCCTGGTGAGGGGATTCATTCATTTCACAATTATCTATTGACCACCAACTGCAAGTCCAGCACTGTCCAAAGAACGGTGCACAAAGTAGTTAAAAAATACTTGTTTTGCCGGTGCCGCGGCTCAATAGGCTAATCCTCCGCCTTGCGGCGCCAGCACACTGAGTTCTAGTCCCGGTCGGGGCGCCAGATTCTGTCCCCGTTGCCCCTCTTCCAGGCCAGCTCTCTGCTGTGGCCAGGGAGTGCAGTGGAGGATGGCCCAAGTGCTTGGGCCCTGCACCCGCATGGGAGACCAGGAGAAGCACCTGGCTCCTGGCTTCGGATCAGCGTGGTGCGCCTGCCGCGGCAGCCATTGGAGGGTGAACCAACGGCAAAAAGGAAGACCTTCCTCTCTGTCTCTCTCTCTCACTGTCCACTCCGGCTGTCAAAAAAAAAAAAAAAAAAAAAAAAAAAAAGAAGAAGAAGAAAAAGAAAAAATACTTGTTTTTATGGAGTTTACATTTTAATCTGGGAAGAGCAGACAATAAACCCATAGGCAACTGGATTTATGGTTGTCAGATGGTGATAGGCGCTGAATAAAAAAATCAAGTATGGGAAATCGGAAAGAAAAAGTGAAATTGTCTCTGTTGGCAGATTACATGAGGGCTTCTGTGGAAAACCCTCATGATGGGGCTGTGTTGTGGCACAGTGGGTAAAGCTGCCACTTGTGATGCTGGCTTCCCACATGGGCACCAGTTTGAGTCCTGGCTGCTCTACTTCCGATCCAGCTCCCGGCTAATGTGCCTGGAAAAACAGCAGAAGATGGCCCAAGTCCTTGGGCCCCTGCACCCACATGGGAGGCCTGGAAGAAGCTCCTGGCTCCTGGGTTTGGGATTGGCCCAGCTCTGGACATTATGACCATTTGGGGATTAAACTGGTGGATGAAAGACCTCTCTCTCTCTGTAACTCTGCCTTTCAAATAAATAAATAAATCTCTTAAGAAAAGAGTGACTTTTATGCTGTGTACGTATTAATAAATTTAAAAGCACCAATCATGTAAAGGTTCTAGGGAGAGTTGGAGGGACATCTGGGGGGCCTCCTGAGAAGGTGACATTGGAGCAGGTGCCCAAGGCTATGGGTGAGTGAGCCAGGTGGAGGGCAGGGGAACAGCATTTGGTCAGAGGGAACAGCAGCAGCAGTTAGGGTCGGCTGGGCTGCGGAGTGTACTGAGGGGTGTGTGCTGGCTTGAAGGAGCAGCCGGGTGATGTGGCAGAGGCAGAGTGAGTGGGGAGGAGACAGCAGTGATGGGCTAGGGAGGTGTGGGCTACAGGACCATGAGAGACTTCAGAGTGAGTAAAACGGAAGGTTTGGGGAGACTGCGGGGGTGAGGCATGAGCTGACATTTGACCAGGGTCCCCTTGGCCGCTGCGCTTGAGGCCGTACTCTATGAGGACTGCAAGCAGGGAGGTGAGCGGAGTGGGCTTCGCAGTCACTCGGAGACAGGCGGTGCTGGCTGGGCCTGAGTGGCTGCAGTCAAGGTGGTGAGAAGCGACTGAATTAGGTTCTGCAGAAGGGAAAACAGGGGGATTAGCTGGTGGATGAGAGGACAGAGAGAGAGAGAGAGAGAGAGAGAGAGAGAGAAGGGGAGAGAGGGAGAGATGAGCGCCTGTTCCGTGCTGTTGGGGCTGAGCAAGTAGAAAGATGGGGTGACCATCCGCTAGGGTGGGGAGATTTGCAGGAGTTTGTCTTTAATGGGACCAGTAGTTTGTGATGTTTAGGGGAACGGTGTGGGGAAGTTGTCAGCATAGAGATGCATTTATTTATTTATTTATTTTATTAAATTTGGAGAGGCAGAGAGGTAGAAATACATCTATGTACATAGAAATACAGATAGAAATATATGTATATATTTTTAGAGAGAGAGAGAGAGGGAGAGAGAATGAGAGAGAGAGAGAGAGAGAGGCAGGTATGCTCCAGTTAACTCCCCACATGCCTGCAACAGCTCTGGATCGTGGGGCCTGACACCAGGAGCCAGGAACTCATTCTGGGTCTCCTGCATGGGTGGCAGGAGCCAATCATTTCAGTGATGGCAACTTCCTCTCAGGATCTACGTGAACAGGAAGCTGGAGTCAGGAGCTGGAGTTGGGAGCTGGAGCTGGGAGTTGAACCTAGGGACTATGATGTGAATGCCGGCATCGTGACTGCTGGGCCAAACACCCTCCCATAGAGGCGACTTTAGAGCCAGGAGGCTGGGGGGATCTTCAAGGCGTGAGTATCAACAGGGAAGCAGAGGGCCCAGGACTGGGCCTGGTGGGATGATGGGAAGAACCAGCGAGGTAGGACACAGGTGGGAGAGGTTGGCCAAGCATTTCGCACACATTTTCCATTACATTCTCAGAGTAAATCCACAAGATAAATATGACTCCTGTTATATGGTCAGGATCTGTGTATAAGGGGAAAAGGTCAGTTGTTTAAAATTCAATGGTGAGGAGCCGGCACTGTGGCATAGTGGATAAAGCCACTGCCTGCAGTGCCGGCATCCCATATGGGCGCCAGTTTGAGTCCCGGCTGCTCCACTTCTGATCCAGCTCTCTGCTATGGCCTGGAAAGCAGTAGAAGTTTGCCCAAGTCCTTGGGCCCCTGCACCTACATGGGAAACCTGGAAGAAGCTCCTGACTTTGAATGGGCAAAACGGTCGTTGTGGCCGACTGGGAAGTGAACCAACGGATCGAAGACCTCTCTCTCTCTCTGCCTCTCCTTCTCTATGTAACTCTTTCAAATAAAGAAATAAATCTTTTAAAAAATGAAATTCAATGGTAAAAAGGACTCAAACTAGTTATACTAGTTATACTCAACTCTCGAGCCTGTGTGCAGTCTTTGTGTTGTGATGGGCGAGAGGACAGAGGCCTAGGGGAACTGAATCTCATAACTCCAGATGAATAAGAGCGTCCCTGTCTTCCAAGTGTCCCCCCTACCAGAGATCAGTAACAAGGAAGTGTGCAGCAAAGGCAGCCCCCTTGGGCAAGCTGGGGTTGATGCTGTAGAAAACTCAACAGTGACCTTGTGTGTGTACACGGAGAGTGGCTGCCCCAAAGGTAGCACGGGCGAGAGGCCCTACTGATTTCCAGGGATGTTGGAGTGGAATGGAGATAGCACTGTGGCTCCCTGCCACAGAACAGTTAGGCTCAAGCATAGGAGGTGAGCTCAACATCAGAAGGTTCCACCAGGCCCATGGAGCAAGCAGGGAGTGTCATGCGGGTGGATAGGGTAGGATTAGGATCCATGCTGTCCAGTAGCGGCCGAATCCAGCTGGGACTGGGACTTCTGGGCCATAATGGGCCTCACGGTGCTGTCTCCTCTGGTTCCTGGCACCTGGGCCAGCTTGGTTCCCATCTGTTTTCCAAGTCTGCTTGTCCACCTCCTATAGGTGCATCTGAGACTTGGAGGAGTCAGTTACCGATGGAGATTGTTTGAAGATTCACAAATTCTCACTAGAAAGACGGTGAAAAATTACTTATTATCAAAGTAACATCCATTCATTACAGGCTAATTAAAAATACAGTTACACACACACACACAATATTACAATCTCATCACCCAAAGATAACTGATAACATATATGCCAATCTGGTCTTTTAAAATGTAGGATACATACATTTGTCTGTGTTTTAAAAAACCCAGATGGCCTCGTTATGGTGCAATTTTGATACCATTATGCAGTGGTGATGGGTCTGATTTTGCAGTTACATAAACCGGGGTTTGTATTTTTTTTAACTTTTATTTAATAAATATAAATTTCCAAAGTACAGCTTTTGGATTACAGTGGCTTCCCCCCACCCCAGGGGGTTTGTATTTGGCTCCTTTACTCTGTGGCGTTGGCAAACTTTCTTGCTTCTTGGAGCCTCAGTTTCCTCCTCTGTACATTGGGGATGAGACTAGTACTTACCTTAAAGGATTGCTGGGAGGCTCAACTGGCCCGAGACGTGTGAGTGGGTCATCGAGTGCTGGGTGCATGACAGGTGTCGAGTGAACGCCCAGTGGTCCTGTTGTCTTTCAGCAGCTGGCTGCTCATTTCTCACAGTGTGAAATAACTGGAATTTATTCATGGAAAAAGCCTATAAGCGCCCATTCCACTAAAATGAGTGTAAAATGCTGTGCTTCCCACAAACAGAAAAGGCAGCTCACGCACTGAGCTGGCAATGTCGATCAGACACATTCACTGTCACATGCTGTGCGTGATGACCAACTTGGTGACCGTTCTAATGAGAGAGGTTTCCAAGGCAGCGTGGAGTGTGGGAGGAAGTATGTGCTGCACAGAGATGAATTAAACTTGAGGCAAGAATTTGGAAAATCCTACACTGTCAGAAAACTGCAGTAAGGATGTCACGAGAAGAGAGAAACATCCCTAGACAGAGCCAGTGGAATGCCATCTTCCATCATTCCTGATCTGGGCTTTCCTGGACTGAAGTCCCTGGGGAGGACAGAAGCACGCGGCTGCAGCCTTTGGTACACACTGCTCCCAGTGCTCTCTACTGTGTGGCCTCAGGAACCAGCAAGCAGCAAGAAGGGCCGGATGTGGAAACTATGTTGAGAGGTCTAGATTTTTTTCCCCCACTGGCAACTGGTATAATTGGAGGTTTCACCATGGGGGAGAAGGGTTGGCCAGAGTATGACATGCTTATTTTGTAAATGTTATAATGAGAATCAAAATCCAAAAGATGATTCAAACATATATGGAAATACAGACCTTGAACAGTTAGAGCAATTCTGGAAAAGAACACACGTGGAGGACTCTCACTACATGATTTCAAGACTTATAGAGCTACTCAAGATCATGCGGTATTGTCATAAGACAAACAGATCCATGGATCAAAATGACGAGTTTCAGAAGAAACTCACATACACACAGTCAATTGATGTTTTGATAAAGCTGCCAAAGGAATTCAGTGGTGAAAATGTCTTTTTCGTAAAACATTTTGAGCACCAACATGACATCACGAGTGGAAAATTCCTCTCCTGACCTCATGTGTGAAACCTCATGTTTAGACTTGGGCCCATCCCTAAGACATCTCATTATATATATGTAAATATTCCAAAATCCAAAAAACCTAAAGCTTGAAACACTTCTGGTCCCAAGCGTTTTGGATAAGTGATACTCAACCTGTATATATGTCTTTTTTAGACTCCCTTTACTTATAAAACAAAAAATTAAATTTTCAACAGAATTTGTAACAGAATATTACATTGCATAGGTCTGCTACATCAAGTGCTCTACAAAGAAAAGGAAATGTTTTAAGAAAAACAATCTTCTGACTGAGATTGAATTCATTAAGTAGAAATGAAAATAGTATATATGATAATTTAGGATAAGATATAAATTTGAGGCCAGCGCCGTGGCTTAACAGGCTAATCCTCCACCTTGCGGCGCCGGCACACCGGGTTCTAGTCCCGGTTGGGGCGCCGAATTATATCCCGGTTGCCCCTCTTCCAGGCCAGCTATCTGCTATGGCTTGGGAAGGCAGTGGAGGATGGCCCAAGTGCTTGGGCCCTGCACCCTCATGGGAGACCAGGAGAAGCACCTGGCTCCTGCCTTCGGATCAGCGCGATGCGCCGGCCGCAGCAGCCATTGGAGGGTGAACCAACGGCAAAAAGGAAGACCTTTCTCTCTGTCTCTCTCTCTCACTGTCCACTCTGCCTGTCCAAAAAAAAAAAAAAAAAAAAAAAAAAAAAGATATAAATTTGAGGGGCCGGCATTGCAAGTAAAACCACTGCCAGGGGCCGGCTCTGTGGTGTAGTGGGTTAAAGTCCCAGTCTGCAGTGCTGGCATCCCATATGGGTGCTGGTTCAAATCCCGGCTGCTCCACTTCTGATCCAGCTCTCTATTATGGCCTGGGAAAGCAGTAGAAGATGGCCCAAGTGCTTGGGCTTCTGCACGTGTGTGGGAGACCCAGAGGAAGCTCCTGGCTCCTGGCTCCTGGCTTCGGATAGGCCCAGCTCCGGCCTTTGTGGCCATCTGGGGAGTAGACCAGTGGATGGAAGACCTCTCTCTCTCTCTGCCTCTCTGTAACTTTGTCTTCCAAATAAATAAATAAATCTTAAAAAAAAAACACTGCCTGTGATGCTGGTTCATATCCCAGCTGCTCCATTTATGAAACAGCTCCTTGCTAATGGCTTGGGAAAAGCAGCAGAGAATGGCCCAAGTGTTTGGCCCCCTGCCACCCTGTGGAAGACCTAGAGGAAGGTCCTAGCTCCTGACTTCAGCTTGGCCCAGCGCTGGTCATTGTGGCCATCTAGGGAGTAAACCAGCAGATAGAAGATCTCTCCCTCTCTCATTGTAATTCTGCCTTTCAAATAGAATAAAAATATATTAAACAGAAGATGTAAGTTTGATATATTATCCATGCACTTACAGAATCACTGTCATTAAAAGCTTCTACAAAGTTACATGCCAATGTGGATATTGAATTTGGTTTGAGTGTATCAAGTGTAACTGATTGTCGCTATTGAAACAGTGGAAATACTGCAGAAACATATACAGAAATAACTGTTGCTGGATTACTATCAGTTTAGACAGTTCAGTTAGTTTCCAGTTCACTGACAGGAGAAACTGAACAATAATAGGCATTCTTTAATTAAGAGCAATTAGCCAAATGGAAATGAAAGAAGGGAGAATTTATGTGTGGAGAAGATGTTAAAATGTATGCAGGCTGGTCCGTGCAGAGTCCCAGGGCTTCCTTCAGCCTGTTGAGGACAGTGAGGGGAGGTAGCACGATGTCTAGATGAGAAATCTAACATCCGATCCCTGGTCTTTGCTCTGCCACTGACTTGGTGACTCTGGTTGGACAAGTTACTTGACCTTCCTGTGCTGGACTTTGTCATCTCTTAGAGGGGGTCAGGCCCTTCCTGTCCAGCTTAGCCCTCCAACAAAGTCTGCACCTAACTGCCACAAGTTGTTTTTATTATTTGCTGGTAACAAACTCTCTGGTGTGAGCCCAAGTTGGAGACATGCAATGGTTTGTGCTCCAGCTTGGAGTTATTTTAGGAAATAATCAATGCAAGATGCACTGGGTTGGAGCCATGATAGGAGTCATAAATCTCAATAGTCTGCTGTTTGATAAAATTAATAATGCTTGAGAGAAACATTGTGGAAAACCTTACAGCAGGGAAAAATATAGCGTGCTTACAGAGAGAGCTAAAGCCAATGTGGAAACTGAGTCACCCAGGGAAGAGACTGGCACGTGAGGACAATGAGCCTTAACTCCAACAATGACCGATTAACCCAGGGAAGGTTGCTGCTGCTGAGACAGTGTGTACCTGTATATATGCACCTGCACTTGTGCCTACATGTACACATATGTTCACAGACACAGAAACACAGAGACACATGCTCACACATACACACGTAAACACATATGCATGCACAACACTCACAGATACACACACACACGGACACCCATATATACATACACACAGATGCTTACATATACACATGTACACACATATGCATGCACAACACTCACAGATACACACACATGAACACCCATATATACATACACACAGATGCTTACATATATACACGTACACACATATGCATGTACAACACTCACAGATACACACACATATGTGGACACCCATATATACATACACACAGATGCTTACAAACACACACATACACACATATGCATGTACAACACTCACAGATACACACACATGTGAACACCCAGATATACAGACAAGCACATGCTTACATATATACACATAAACACATATGCATGCACAACACTAACAGATACACACACACATGGACACCCATATATACATACACACAGATGCTTACAAATACACACATACACACATATGCATGTACAACACTCACAGATACACACATATGTGGATACCCATATTTACATACACACAGGTAGATGCTCACATGTATACATATACATAATCTTTGTATAACAACACTCACAGATACACACACATGTGGACACCCAGATATACACACAGGCATGTGCTCATGTATCCACACGTACACACATATGTATGTATGACAACACTCACAGATACACACATATGTGAACACCCAGATATACAGACAAGCACATGCTTGCATATATACACGTACACACATATGCGTGTACAACACTCACAGATACACACACACGTGGACACCCAGCTACACATACATCTCCATGATCACATATACACATGTACACACATATGCATGTACAACACTCACAAAGACACACACATGTGCACACCAGATACACATGAGGGCACACACACCTGAGCAACAAGCGCCGGTTTTGTTGGCTGGGTCTCAGGAGAGACTGGCACGTGACAACAATTAACCTTAACTCCAGCCATGGCTGATTGCCACTTGCCCATCAGGGGCTGCCTCCTACAGAAATGCCAGCTGCTTGGGGAGTTGAGCATGCAGCAGCCCTGGTGTCTCTGTCCATTCCTCGCTGGAGGAGGAGCCTGCTCCGGCGGCTTTGGGTCTCTTGCTGTTGTATGTGGGGAGTGAGAAGAGGGGGGTGGAGGGGAATGGAGACCTTGTGGTACTGACACCAACAAAGCCCTGAGATGGTCTAGGCCTAGAAAGGAAGGTGAAGGATAGTGCTTTTTGCGTGTGTAAGGTATTCCCAAACCTTCCCCACCCACGGTCCTCACATCAAGACTGTTGCCCAGCCTTCAAGCCTGGGGTTGGTATGCATTAGGGCGTCAGGGCAGAGATGCTGCAGGTCTGGGTCATGCGTGGGAGGAGGCAGCACCTCCTGGGTGCTGGGCGTGCACAGGACACAGGGGAGCCCCTGGGGTGGGGGCAGCAGCCCAGGCAAGGCAGGCCATAGCCTGAGGGTTGTCAGAAACTACACCAGCCCTGAGGTGGTTGCTGTTGACTGCATTGTATTAGCAAAAAACTCTTCACACACTCAGAGACCAGAGGGACCCGTTACAAAAGGATGGAAAGCTCTACCTCAGCACGGTGATGTCATTATTTTCTAATTTAAAGACTGCTTTCATCAGCTTGAATTTTTTTACTGTAAAAATATCATCATGCATGTGTGATAAAAAACTGTGAATTTGAAAGACTGGAAAACCATAAGGAGACACTGACATTGGGTCCGTCGTGTTTTTAGGCAGAGAAAACAAGGAATTTTGTGGGTCGAAGCCTCGTCATTGGGGAAGTGCTGTCCATCGCGGACATGGCCACGAGCGTGAAGGTGAGTGAGGCGGGGACCTGCCCCTTGTGAAGTCCTCTTGTTATGATTGGCAGGGGTGGGAGCAGCTGTAGGCTCTCAGCACAGTGGCCAGAGGAGAGGCCTGTGAAATGGGAGCCTAGCAGCCCCTGCCCCTGGCCTCTCCTGTAATCCAATGCTGTTTTTATTTTTCCTTTGGTACAGCGTTTGTACATTTGTACCAGTCACTTTTCTTTTAAGAAATATTTATTTATTTGAAGGGTAGAGAGTTAGAGGGAGAAGGAGAGACACACACAGAGAGGTTTTCCAACTGCTGGTTCACTCCCTAATGGCTGCAATGGCCAGGGCTGGGCCAGGCTGAAGCCAGGAGCCAGGTGCCTCCTCTAGGTTTCCCACGTGGATGCAGGGGCCCAGGCAGTTAGGCATCCTCTGCTGCTTTCCCAGGTGAGTTAGCAGGGAACTGGATCAGAAATGGAGCAGCCAGGACTCAAACCAGTGTCCCAGGCAGCAGGTTAACTGGCATTGCCACAACACTTGTCCCTTAGTCACTTATTTTCATTTGTCTTAAATTTTATAAGAATAGTATCATAATCATTAATGATTTATTTAAATATTATTGCTGGATTGGTTCACATTGTTGTGTGTGTCAAAGTCAAACAACATGTAGAGATGAATTGCAGATAAAGGAACTTTTACTGGGAATGAAGAATAGAGCTGTGATCTGGGATACACAGGGAGAGGCTGGGGTGGCCTCTGGCAACTTTGGAGAACAGAGGAAAGGTAAAGATTTTATTAGGGCAGAGAAATCAAGAAAAGCTATTATTATTTTAAAAATTATCTAATTTCTCATGCACTACACACACACACACGTGTACAGAGAGGGCGGTGTTCCCATCTGCTGGTTCACTTCCCGAATGCTTGCAATAGCTGGGGTGGGGTGGTGGTGGTGGTGGTGGTGGTGGTGGGTGGAGGCCCAGAGCTGGAACTCAATCTAGGTCTCCCGCATGGGTGACAGGAGCAGATACTTGAGCCATTACTGCTGCCTCCCAGGGTCTGCATTAGTAGGAAGCTGAAGTCAGGAACTGGGACTGGGGATTGAATCCAGGAACTCTGACAGGGAACGTGGGATGCAGAGGTCCCTAGGTCAAACCCTGCCCTGGAGCAAGTTCTTTTCAAAGGGAGTTCATTTGCACATTTTACTGGAGGGGGCAGGTGAGCTCTGACTGTGGGGGTTAAGCTGGTCTTAAAGTCACAGAGGGCAGCTCCTTTATCAGTTGCTAAGACAGAGCAGGCCATCTCGTTGGATTGGTCCTGTGAGATTGTTCCTGGAGCAGTTGTCTGAGACGCGAGTGGTCCCCTTTCCGGTGCCCTCAGCTCCATTTACTGGGCTTTACCATTTTGTAAAATAAATTTTCACATGTCACTGTTTCATTCATGAAAAGATTTTTAAAAAACACATATGTATTTATTTGAATGGTAGGGTGACAGAGAAAGGGAGAGATGGAGAGATAGGAGAGAGATCTTCCATTTGTTGGTTCACTTCCCAAGTGACCACAATAGCTGGACTGGGCCAGGCTAAAGCCAGGATCCAGGAACTCCATTTAAGTCTCCCACATGGTGGTAGGGGCCCCAGTACTTGGATCGTCTGCTGCTGCCTTCTCCGATGGGTAGTGGGGAGCTGGATCAGAAGTGGAGCAGCCAGGATGCAAACCGGTGCCATGATATGGGATGCTGGCATTGTAAGTGGTGGCTTAACCTCACTGCGCCAAAATGCCAGCCTCAATGAAAAAAATTTTAAAGAGCTCTTTATGTTTTGAAATATTGCTCATAAACAGAAGGGTAGCACATAGAGTCATGTGAACTCTTTACCCGGTCCCCACTGGTGATGTCTTATACACTGGGTGTGTCATATACAATCAGGAAACTGACCTGAGTCCAGTACTGTTGAACAGGGCACAGACATTATTAAGTTTCACTGGTGTTTACATTCAGTTGTGTGTGTGCATGTGTGCGCGCATGTTTCATGTGTATACATGTATGTGCTTGTATGTGTATATATTGTGTATATGTATTGTGTGTACATGTGCGTATGTACATGTATGTGTGTATGTGTGTACGTGTATGGGCATGGATGTGTGTATTATGTGCATGTGTGTACTGTATGTATGCATGTGCATGTATACATGTATGCACGGTGTGCATGTGTGTACATGTGTATATGTACTATGTGTGTGGATGTGTGTACATGTGTGCGCATGTATATGCCTGCATTGTGTGCATGTGTTATGTGTACCTATGCATATCTATGTGCACATACACCTATGTATTACAGGCATGTATGTATGTGCATGCACACATGTGTATGTGCATGTACGTGTGTTCATGTATTGTATGTACATGTATATGCGCACACATGTGTATATGTATTATGTTTATGTGTGTTTACGTGCACATATGTGTGTAGTGTGTACATATGTGTATGTGCGTATGCATTGTATGTATGTGTTTATGTGTATGTATGTGCATGTGTGCGTGTATTGTGTGTACATGTCTGTGTATGTGCACATGTCTGTGTGTGTGTTTGGATTGTCTATGTGCATATGTATATGTGTATGCATGTGTGTGTATGTGTTGTGTGTAGGTGTACATGTGTATATGTGCATATGTATTGCATGTATGTGTTTATGTGCATGTATGTGCACGTGTGCATGTATTGTGTGTACATATGTCTGTGTATATGCACATGTCTGTGTGTGTGTTTGGATTGTCTATGTGCATGTTGTACATGTGCATATGTGTATGTGTGTATGTGTATGTGTTGTGCGTAGGTGTACATGTGTGTATGTGTATGTATTTTATATATGTGCATGTATGTATTGTATGCGGGTGTACATGCATGTGTAGTTCCGTGCAGGTTGGCCGCATGTACAGACCCATGTGGCCAACAACACAGTGTAGATAAGGAAGTGCATCATCATCACAAAGAAGCTCCTGGTGCCACTCTCCATGCTGCCACCTTCCCGCCTGTCCTCTGACAGCCACCAGCAGGTTGGCATTCTTCCCGCACTGTGTACCCACCTCTGACTACTCTCGCCATCCGTCCTGGACCATCTCCCCGCCTTCACCTGCTCGACACCTGCTCCTTCCTCAGGTCCCAGCTGGAATGTCCTTCCCTCTGGACACATATAACCATGTTGAATCTATGTGTGTTTTTATTCATGTGGCTACTACATGCCTCTTAGCACCACTAGCAGGCAAACTCTGCCAACAGTATCAGGTCCATGTTCCTGGTACATAGTAGGCATCCATGCATGTGTGCCGACTGAATACACAGAGCTTTAGACGGTGAAGCACAGAGTTATCCCATGGTGCAGCGGTTCCACTAACTAGACGTATAACCCAAAGGATTGGAAACAGTGCTCATCACAGCATTCCTCACCATGCCTGAAAGGCAGAAACAAAGCAACCAGCTGTGGAATGGGTTTACAAAGCAACGGTGTGTACACACAACAGAGCATTACTGAGCCATAAGAAGGAATGAGGTTCTGGTACACGCTACATGGGTGAATTTTAGAAGCATTATGCTAAGTGACATAAGCCAGACACAAAGGGAAACCAGTGAATGAGTCCACTGAAGTAGGCAGGATGGGCACATTCAGAGAAAGAAGACGGGTGAGAGACTCCCAGAGGCCGGGAGGAGGGCAGAGTGGCAAGTTATCCTGATGGGTGCAGAGTTTCTGTCTGGGGAGGTGAAAAAGCTTCGCAAGTACTGATGTCTGCACGACATTGTGAATGCACTTAATGCCACCTAATTGCAAATTTTAAAGTGGCAACTTTATATAATACTCCCTGTATAGTTTGCTTCCAGAAAAATAATAATTAAAAATGATTATGAACTCTGCTTCCCCCACACATCAGGCTGATTCTCCACCCCTTCTGAGCTTGGAAATCCTTGGCAGTGGGAGGTAGATGGGCCCTGTGTGGTGAACTCAGCTGGGAGGTCGTGGCTTTGCTTTCTGTTGGTGGTGGAAGGCGGTGTCCAGTGGGCTGTGGTGGGCTGGGAACTGTTCCTTTGAGCTCTGGATCAGTCAGTGGGGATGGTCCCCAGATATCCCCACCCCCAAGAGCAGCTGGTAGCTCCTGCCTTTTGCATGAGCTGTCAATCACTTGAGTTGGGAGTGGGAGTGACAGCATCAACTTAGCAAAATCCTGTGCCCCATAGGCTTGAGCCCCTTGACTTGCTCGCTCTGATTCTGTGTTAACCCACAGGTCTTGTGTTTCCCTGAGCACTCTGGACAGACATGGTTGGACTCAGGCAGCCAGGGCTGGCAGGGCCACAGTGGTGGAGCAGGGATGCAACAGAGCTGTCAGGGAAAAGGACTCCTTCACTGAGGGTCTTGAATCCCTACCCCTGCCCAGGAACTGTCCAGAGTCTGCTGCCAAACACACGGATGCCGTCTGGAAGGCCTCGCGGGCTGAAGGAGACGCAGGCTGCTTCCTTTCCTCCTGTCCTGTCTCTGCTCCTCTCTTTTTCTCTTTCTATATTGCAATCACTTTCCTATCTGTTACTTGGGCCTCTGTAACAAAACATCATAGACTCGGGGGCTTCAACAAGAGACATTTCTATTCTGACGTTTCTGGAGGCTGCCAAGTCCGAGATCACGGTCACGTGCCGGGGAGGGCTCCCTTCATGGCTTGCAGCCCACCGCCCTCCTGCTATGTCCTTACATCACAGGGAGAGGTACCGGTCTCCCTTCCTCTCCTTATAGGGGCACCGATAAGTCCCAGTCTCATGACCTCATCCAACCCTAAATGCTTCCCAAAGACCTGTCCCCAAAACCATCCCACTCAGGTTGAGGAATTCAGCATTTGAGTTTCGGTGGACACGATTCAGTCCATACACGGGATCATCCCTGTGAATCTCATTTGCTCTTGGAATGAAAAGACCCCAGATGCCCTTGCAGGCTCTTTAGGGGACCTGCTGTTGGGCCATTGTGTAGGCCCACATGGCCCATCACGGCTGTGACGCTGGCAGGCTTCCAGTACACATGACAGACTTCACTGGTCCATCAAGACAGCGGCACAGTCAGAAGCGCATGGGCTCGCATTCAGTCTCTGGGACTCCCCAGGCATGCTCTGCAATGTTCCTTCTTACACGTGCATTGTAGTTTCCTCTTCCATGATGAAGACACTGCTAATGCCCATTGACAAGGTATGTGCAAGTTTAAGTTGGTAACACCAAGGGGACAGTGCTGTGGCATGGTGGGTAAAGCTACCACCTGTGGTGCTGACATGCAATACAGACACCAGTTCAAGCCCTGGTTGCTCCTCTTCCAATCCGGCTCACTGCTATGGCCTGAGAAAGCACTGGAAGATGGCCCAAGTGCTTGAGCCCCTGCACCCACGTGGGCGACTCGGAAGACACTCCGACTCCTGGCTTCGGATCAGCCCAGCTCCAGCCATTGTGGCCATCTGGGGAGTGAACCAGCGGATGGAAGACCTCTCTCTTTGTTTCTCCCTCTCTCTGTCTGTAGCTCGACTTCTCAGATAAATAAATAAAATCTTGAAAAAAAATTAGGTAATGCTTAGGAGGAAGTCTGTGCTCAGCCCGTCAGGGAGCAGGAGGTTGCTAAGTGTAGGGAAGGCAAGGCCCCGAGACCTGGTGAGGAGCCCTTCCCAACAGCCTTCCAGGTGGCAACTCTTAGTGGACTGAAGCGACGCCAGCCTCCCTTCCCAGCTGTCTCCCACTGTGGCCTCGGGAGGTCTCTGCCAGCCCCTGCTGAGTGTCAGGTGCGTGACCTCCTTGCCTTTTGCTTCTGCACATGAGTGAGGAAGGAGGGGAGGGAGCTCCTGAACACACAGCGCCAGGCTGGCACACGCTGGAAGTCAGGGCGTTCAACAGGTGTCCCCTCCTTTTAGGTTCGTCATTACTGCTTTTCCCAGTGTTTCACAGAGCAAATTCACCTTTCAGAGTCCTGTCCCTGAGGCCTTCTGGGGACACAGTACCCTCTGGAGAGGCCAGTTGGCAGCCTCCCGTATGGTGGAATGATGTGTCTGTCCAGCAGGTCCCAGCATCTGTCTTATTGAGTCCACCTCCTCCTGGCTTTTTCTGTCTCCTGGATTCTCCTCCAAGTTGCTGCATTTGCAGTTAATGGGCCTCTATCCTCCCACCGGTGACCCAGGCCTGAGACCCAAGCTTCTCCTAGAGTCTTTTCTTTTCTGCTTCTCCCAAATCCAGCTTGTTACCTCTGTGTCCAGTCTGTACTTCTCTTTCCATTGATCATCTCAGTCAGAACTGCCTCTGCCATTCACCTGCCTTCTCCTTTCTCCCAGGTGGGCTGGGGTCTTGCTCCTCCCAGAAAGCACCTGCTGAAAGCATGTCGGGTTAGGGAGCCACCTGCTTAGAACCCCCTAGACTCTGTCCCTGCACGAGGCCCAGAAAGATTGGCTTACCTGTCACTCAGGCAATGTGGCTGTTGTGGGGAAGAAGCCCCAGGCTGAGCCTAACTGCCTGAACTGGGGTCACGCAGATACCACCTGCCAACTGCCACGGTTGTCAGCAAACCTGCACTTCACTCACTTGCTCAGGGCTCCTCCTCATGCGTTTTAGAGAAGGGAAGCTTTCAAAGTGTGGGTGGACCACCTAGTGCCCATCTCCCCTCTCTTCTTAAAGAGGAGGAAAGATTCGACGGAGGAAGGAATTTAAAACCCAGAAAGAATATATTGCAAAGAATGCATTTGCCACCAGCCAAGGAGATTTAGGAATGGAAAATTCAACTTGTTTTTGCTTGAGAAAAATAATGTTTAGCTTGATTTCTAAGATGGTTTAGGGGAAAAACATGTCCTGTTTGGACTAATTCCACTTCCCCATGTTGAAATGAGTAATGCGATTTGTAGGGCCCACGATGACTCCCTGAGCAATCAGGGCAGTAAGCATCTTCCCAGGGTACATTGTCAGGAGCTGAATGAAGAGCGCTTCACTCATCTGTAGGATGTGATGAGTGAAATTTGTTCCTCCCCATGCCAGAGCCGTTCGTTGGTCTAGTTCCATTTCATGAAATGAACTCCAGGCTGATCAGACACATCAGGTGCAGAGGGCTCATTCAGTTGCAGTGACCCCAGAAAAGAAGCCCAATCCCAATTTACCTAAGCAAAAAAGACACTTAATGGTTATTAGAACTGATGAGTCCAGAGCAGGGCAGGCTTCACGTGCAGGTGCGCGGGATGCCGTCACTCATCTCTTGGCTCTGTCTCCTTCTGCACCTGTTCCCCATGCATGGACTTCATTCACCAGCTGTGGCAGTGTGGCTTCAGCAGCACCAGGCCTCCATCCCTCCAGGCTCCATCGTATCCCCAGTTGCTCATCCACACGTCCCAGTGGGCACTCTGAACCCACCAGATCCTTGTAGCCAAGGGGAAGAAATTGTGCAGATCACCAGTCCCAGGTCATAGACTCGTTGTGGGGTAACATTGCCTAGAAATCACTTAGACTGGTTCTGGGGGAAGAGGGCTCACAGACGACAATCGGGGTTGTATGGCTAGGAAGGGGAAAGATGCTGACCTGAAGATGCAGCAAATGTCTGTACACTTGAGTTCTCTGTCTTTGCAGTCAGTTGCTCTGTTCCTTCCAAATGCTCAAGTCACCTTTCTCCTCTCCCTCCGTGTCAGTAATGCTGTTCCAGAGTTTTTAGAAGACCAGGCAAAATGCTTGGCACTTGTTGGGTGCCATTGACTCCTGTGGAAACCCAATGAAGTTCTTGTAGACATGAGTAGCTGAGGTTTGAACCTCAGCCCTGCTCTCACTCTCAGGTGCAACCCTGGGTGAGTCACCTTGCCCCTAGGAACCTTGGCACCCTTGACTGTCAAGTAAGAGCGATGGTGTCTTTTTTTTTTTTTTTTTGACAGGCAGAGTGGATAGTGAGAGAGAGAGACAGAGAGAAAGGTCTTCCTTTTTGCCATTGGTTCACCCTCCAATGGCTGCTGCGGCCGGCGCATCTCGCTGATCCAAAGCCAGGAGCCAGATGCTTCTCCTGGTCTCCCATGCAGGTGCAGGGCCCAAGGACTTGGGCCATCCTCCACTGCCTTCCCGGGCCATAGCAGAGAGCTGGCCTGGAAGAGGGGCAACTGGGACAGAATCCGGCGCCCCAACCGGGACTAGAACCCGGTGTGCTGGCGCCGCAAGGCGGAGGATTAGCCTGTTAAGCCACGGCGCCGGCCCGATGATGTCTTCTAAGGAGGACTCAGGAGGTGGGTGCATTCATCCATGACCCCATTTGTCAGATGAGGAAAGTGAGGCCACTGTGTAACTGGCCCACAACCCTATAGCCAGTGGGTAGCTGAACCCACTGGTAGTTGGAGCTCAGGCTGTCATACATATCTGAAGCCATGTGCTTTTTCATTTTACAGCATCACTCTTTCATCAGCCATCCTCTGGCATGCTGTCTGTCATGCAGAACCACCCCTGCAGATGACAGCATCTGGGGTCATTGCACAAGCACCTTATGACATGTCTTCTGCGTGTTAGCTAGATCCCAAGAAGTCATGTGGAGAACAGTCATCTGCTAGGGTGACCTGGGCAGGCTGAGGGTGGAGGACTGATTTTGATTCTCTGTGGAGCTGGGCAGGGGTCTTCTCCTAGACTGGGGTCCAAGAGTTGTGTCTGCAGAGAGGCATTGGTGTCGGACATGCCGGGAAGGGTGAGGGCCTGGAGAGTCGCCACCTGGGGCATTTGGGTAAAGCTCAGGGAGCTGAGCGGGTGTTCCTTGAAAGGAGTTTGGCCTGTGGGTTAATTTTCATGAAACTGTTGACCGTTGCTAATACTGGTGTGCATTGCCCTTATTTTCAGTGTGGAATAACTTACTGGCTATTCGGTGGTGCTATCAGGAATCTTGGGAGCCCCGGACATGTTACTAAGTGGTTTCAGCCACTCCAGGTATGGCGTGTACCTTAATAGATGCCTTCTACAAATAGCCTTAGAAATCCGTAATACTTAGATGGGTTAGTGTTTGAAAAAGAAAGAAAGCTTAACAAAATTAGTGAGAATTTCTAGGCTGTCCCTTTTGTGTCTGTCTTATTGTTAACCTCACCTTAGGTGTTGTCAGACTGAATTTGCATAATTATTTCCACCTCACCTCTTGTACTCCCACCCACATTCTCAGTAGTCTGAGCAAGATCAGGCAGCCCCATGTTTTCCACCCCTGGTGAGAGTGTTATGGCAGGTAACATCACCATGGGGGTGGTCGTGTGTGTGTGTGTGTGTGTGTGTGAAGGGTCATCCGATGGGCAGGAAGACAAGGACTGGAGAGTGCCCAGGGCCTCCTTTATAACAAGCCTCTTGGGTGCTAACCAGCCAGTGAGAACTACCTTAAGCCCTTCCAAGGGCAGTGCCTCCAGTGACCCAGCCACCTCCCACTGAACCCCTCAGGTCACCCCCTGGGGGACAAACCACTTCCAAACCTCAGTAGCCTCCTCTGACTGGTGAATCCTCTTCTGCCATCTGGTAACCCCAGGAACAGAAATATACTGGGATGTTTGCGATGACGGAGAGGGGCCATGGCAGCAACGTGAGAGGGATCCAGACTGAAGCCACCTTTGACCTCTCTGCACAGGTGAGGTGTCACCATTGCAGTCCCTGCAGGAGACCCCCCTTGCGGGGTCCACCTTTGCCCCTGCGGTGCGATTCAGAACACACGTCTAAGTGTGCAGGTGAGGTGGACGCGTGCCCAGCCTTCAGGTTCTGTCGCCAGCCAACACTTCCACCGAGCCTGCAATGTGCTGAGGGCACTCCGCACAGCTCACATGCCCTTGTCAATTTACTCCCTTGTGACAGCTCAGTGAGGACGGTGCTGAAGCTGTTTGCTGTCCCTTCCAAGAGTCACTGGGACAGGTCTGGAAGAGGTGCTTTTGTTGGCACACTCCTTTGCAGGAGGGCCCTCTCCATGCCGGGACTTCCTTATCAGCAGCCGAGTCCTGCGTGCTGGTGCAGCCATTCTCTTGGTCTCCACGGGAGGCTGGTTCCAGGACGCCCTGCAGTTACCCAAATCCGTGGATGTGCAAGTCCCTTGTATAATATGGTGTAATATTTGCATAGAATCTACACAATCCTCCCATGCACTGGAAATTCCTGCCTGTGTTACTTATAATAGCCAGCACAATGTAAACACTATGTGTCTGTTAGTTACACTGTGTTCTTTAGGGAATATTGACCAGAACAAAAAGCTTGTAATGCTCACTACGGTGGCTACTTTTCCTAATCCTCTTGATTCACTGTTGTTCCATGGGACGAGCTGGTGCAGAGTGCAGACTGTATGTGCAGCTGTTCTGAGCTGGGACCTGCGCTGACATCTTACATAACAGCCAAACCACAGCTTCTCAGATCAGCCTTACCTTGTCTACCTCTCCCACACGGGGTGAACTCTGATCTCCTTTCTTCCCATCCCTTTCTCTTCCTTCCCTTCCCTTTCCCCGCTTCTCTTTGTTATTCTTTCTTTCCCTTTCCTTCTTATCAATTAAAGATGTGTTCATCAAGGCCCTCCCTATTGACTTCTCTCTCCAGAGTGGGTGCCCACCTGCACCGTGAACACTCAGCTCTGTCACACCCCATCTCGAACACCTACGCCCCCTGAATAGACAGAGCAGCTGTTTAAGTACTTTCCTCTCCTTACAGTTTCCCGTTGTTGGGCATTCCCAAGAATAGCAAACGGAGAAGTAGATCTTGAAGTTCTTTCTAGAATGAGCCTTCATGTGTGAGCATGAGTGTAGGTGTGGGCTGGGTGTTAGACTGTGTGGGCACTCGATCTGTTCTCCACTTTCTCTGAGCTTGGCTTTTCTTTATTTTTGAGAGAGAAAGAGGGAGGGAGGGAGGGAGAGAGAGAGAGGGAGAGGGAGAGAAAGCGTCCATCTGCCGATTCACTCTGTAAATGCCCACAATGGCTGGGACTGGTTGGGTCCAAAGCTGGGAGCCAGGCGTTCAATCTGGGTGTCCCATATGGATGGCAGGGACCCTAGTGCTAGAGCCATCACCACTGCCTCCCAGGGTCTCCAGCAGCAGGAAGCTGGAGTCAGGAGTCAGGTGGGTATTGAACCCGGGCACTTTGATGTGGGATGCAGGTGTCTTTTTTTTTAAATGACCAATCAATTTTTTTAACTTTATTTTTTTAGGATTTATTTATTTGAGAGGTACAGTTACAGAGAGAGGGAGAGACAGAGAGAAAGCTCTTCCAACCACTTATTCACTCCCCAAATGGCCGCAAAGGCCTGAGCTGGACAGATCCTAAGCCAGCTGCCAGGAGCTTCTTCTGGGTCTCCCGCATGGGTTCAGGGGCCCAAGCACTTGGGCCATCTTCCACTGCTTTTCCAGGCCATTAACAGGGAGCTGGATGGGAAGTGGAGCAGCCAGGCCTGGAATTGGCTCCCATAGGGGATGCTGGCACTGCAGGTGGAGGCTTAGCCTACTAGGCCACAGCGCCGTCCCCACAGGTGTCTTAACCACTGGGTCAAGCACTTGCCCATGCACTTGTTTTAGAGTCTGGATTTTTGTTTGAAGGTTTTCCTGGCCCTGAATGCTGGTTGGAGGTCAGAATCTACAATGACAAAGGGCTGTTTGACAAGATGTCTTGCAGCTCCTCCTGTCCTGGTTTTGCTTGTCTACTGTAGCCCTGGTGTCTCAGGTCGCAGTGAGGACAAGTCAACGCGGCCATTACTGAGCTCTTACTGCACTCCTGCCCTGTGTCAGATGCCCTGTGCGTGGGTGCAGTGTTCGCTCCCAGCCACAGTCTCATAAACACGTTAAGTGGCCCCTCTTAAAGGAGCCCTGTGTGCAGGGACTAAGCACTCTCAAATCGCACTGAGTCAGACATGCTGTGATCGGTTTTAAAGATGGGGAAGCCGAGGCTTACAGGGACTAAGGCACTGGCTACCGTGATGCTGTTCATAGCCGAGTCCTGCATTCCGGGGGTGGGGTCGCCCCCAAAGCATCCTGCCAGTGACGGTGATGGGTTTTGGCTCACCAACTTTTCATCTCCCCAAGCCATGGCATTGAAGTCACCTTGCTGTCATTCATGGAGTAGAAAAAAAAAACACCCATTATTCTTATTTGTTTATTTCTTCTTACAATATTTTTTCTTCCACAAAAACAATTTCCTGTGTTGGTCCCATTTTCCCCAAACAGCATAAATGATTTAGCTGCCTGGTGGGCCCCAGCAGCTGCCACGTTCTGACAGGGGAGTTGCAGAGTTGGAATTGTAATGATGAGGAGACCCTGGTGAGCGACGTCTTCCTGGGGGAGGGGCGAGGTGGGGAGAGGCCACGCGCTCATCACAGACGCACGCTGCCGAGAACTGACAGCCGGGAATGGGTTTCTCCCTCCGTTGGTTTCTATATTTTCCCCTTCATTTCCTTTTCAAAACGTGAGAGCTGATCAAATGAGCATTCTCTCCCTTAAGGACTATTTAAATCTCTTATACTTTTTGGTTATTCATTCCTGCAGGTTGGTGGTTTTATTTTTATTTGGAGGAGGGAGGGGAATTGCATAGGGGTAGGAACAGTGAAGAATTGAGGGAGACGGTTTTCTTTTTGCACTGTATGCGGGCTAGCAAAGGTACCTGTGGCTGTGAGCTCTCTGGTCCAGGCCGTTGTTTTCAGTTCTTACCACACAGATCGTTTTGTCATCATGCGTGACACGTAATCATGGCAGTAACCGGTGCACACGGAGTGCGGTGTTTAGATCCAGCTCTGACCGCAGGGCTTTGGCTGATGCAAACTTTCCCAAGCAAGCCTCTTGCCAAGAGTGGCACAACTTCTTCCCTGGAGCATCGGCTGGTGACGGGGGCTGGTGGCCTCCTGCTCTCTTCCCTGTCCCACGGGAACTTCTCTCCCAGGCCACCGTTTCCTCTGCTGTTTCCTCTCCTTCCCCTAAAGGGTGAGCTTCACTTACCCAAGGCCATTTTGCTGTTTTTCTCCCCGCACTGCACCCAGGCTCAAGTCACTCATCTCCTTGAGAAGTCCGAGCTGGCCTGATAAGACAAGTGTGGCCTCCAGAGAATTCTCTAAAAAGAGTCAGCTTATCCATTTATGTTTCTGAGAAGCACTTTCCCCATGCAAACATGTGTCAGGGAATGTTGTTTTAGGCTTTGAGACTGTATTTCTTGGCCCAAGGAGAAGTGCAGTCTATATCCTTTGTAATCTGAAATGCAAGCTGATCTTTGCGTGATCAATAGCTTGTTGGTTTAGTTCAGCCATGCCTTCAATGTTGTCAACTCCAGTTAAAAGTGCAGCTCAGCGCTCTGCCGTTTGCCTTGGGCCCCCTGCTCTGTCCCATGTGCCCTGTACTCAGAGCGGGTAGTACTGTCAGTGCCCCCCTGGGTAAAACGCTGGAGGGTGACCAGGTATTGTGCAAGATGGCGGACAGCCTGGGAAGGAAGGGTGGTGTTTCCAAAGTAACCCTTGCATCTGCTTCCAGAGAGCAGAAAAAACGTGACCACGCTTGAGCAGAGACTGAAAATCATAATCAACAAGCAAACAACAAAAAAAAAGCTCTGTGTTTTCTTTCTGCTTCTTGGAGACCAGGGTTAATTTCATGGAGACACAATGCATGGCACATTCAACAGGTCTTTCCTTATAAGATAGAGACTCATCTCCAAGTGCTTCTGTCTTAAAGGTTTGGATACAGCAACTTTCAGTTATTGTATTTGTTGGTTAGGAAAATGGGGAGCCCACAATCTAAGGGCTTAAGGGAGTGATTTCTTCCTAATAAAAAAATCAAAGCTGGACTCATGTTCTAAGCAACGGTGGAAGTAGGTCTTAGATTGCCTACTTGTGTTGCTCCAGGCAGAGAGTTCTGCCCTTTCATTGCTTGGTTACTGTTTAAATAGGCACCCACATCACAGGGGCAGGGATGTGCAGGGCCACCAGCGATTTGTGTGGAAGGGGCGAAGGGAAAGCACACAGATGTGGACTCTGGAATGAACCACGGGGGGCCCAGGGCACTGATGGTGTCTCCTTTGTCGGGAGCCTCCCAGGTTGGGGATTTGGGGTGAGGGGTGTGAGGATGGCTGGGTTTACCCCAGCCAGGCCGGTGGTGGATTATTTAAAAGTGAGAGTAGAGTAGTCCAGAGAGAGAAGTTGACAAATGAAGAAAGAGCTGGAGAGTCTAACCACATGGCACACAGCAGTCAGATGTTATAAAGAAGAGAGGGGAAGAATGGACGGGTGTTTTAAAATAGATTTATTTATTTATTTGGAAGAGTTACAGAGAGAGAGAAGGAGAGAGAGAGGAGAGAAGAGAGAGGAGAGAGAGAGAGAGAGAGAGAGAGAGAGAGAATTATTCATCTTCCGGTTTATCCCCTAAATGGCTACAACAGCTAAGGCTGGGGGCCAGGCTGAAGCCATGAGCCAGGAGCTTCTTCCAGGTCTCCCATGTGGATGGCAGGAGCCCAAATACTTGGACCATCTTCCACTGCTTTCCCAGGCCATTAGCAGGGAGCTGGATGGGAAGTGGAGCAGCCGGGACTGGAACCGGCTCCCATAGGGGATGCTGGCACTGCAGGCAGTGGCTTAACCCACTGGGCCACAACACTGGCTCCTGAACAAACAAAAAATAAACATCTTTGTTTGTTTGTTTAATTTATTGGAGAGGCAGGCACACATACACATGGATGGGGAGAGAGAGAGAGAGAGGCATTCCCATCTGCTGGTTCATTCCCCAATGCCTGCAGTGGCTGGGACTGGGCTGGGTAGAAGCTGGGAGCCAAGAATTCAATTCAGGTTTCCCACATGGGTGGCAAGAACTCAGTTACTTGAACCATCACTGCTGCCTCTGAGGATCTACATTACCAGGAAGCTGTGTCGAAGCCAGGCATCGGACCCAGGTACTCTGATATAGGACACAGGTATCTTAATTGTTAGGCTGAACGCCTAACCCCAAACACCTTTTACAGACTGGAAATTGGCAACTTACTTTTCTGGTTGGATTACTCACTGGAAAGTCACTTTCTAGTAATTTCCAAAACTGATGTGCTGTGAGATATGTGAGTTGAGGTGACAGCACAGTGCTGTGAAGGCATGGGGTTGAGCTGGCCTGCGTTGCTCTTGCCTATGGAGTCACTGGCCAGCGGTGGTGGCGCCATGCACCCTGCGGATCTGTCTTCCCAGTACTCAGTGCATTGGGCCAAGCAGCTGAGATGAGCCACACAGAAGGGAACACTGTCGCTCTGCTGTTCTGTGTAGGAGTTTGTCATTGACACGCCCTGTGAAGACGCCCAGAAGATGTACATCGGCAACGCCATGCACGGGAATTATGCAGCCGTCTTTGCCCAGCTCATCATTCATGGAAAATCCCAAGGTTCGTCACCCATGCAGAGAACTGGAATAACGCTCTCTCTCTCTCTCTCTCTCTTTTTTTTTTTTTTGACAGGTAGAGTTACAGACAGTGAGAGAGAGAGAGAGAGAGAAAGGTCTTCCTTCCACTGGTTCACTCCCCAAATGGCCGCTACAGCCGGTGCGCTGCGCCAATCCAAAGCCAGGAGCCAGGTGCTTCCTCCTGGTCTTCCATGCAGGTGCAGGGCCCAAGCACTTGGGCCATCCTCCATTGCCCTCCCGGGCCACATTAGAGAGCTGGACTGGAAGAGGAGCAGCCGGGACTAGAACCCGGTGCCCATATGGGATGCCAGCGCTGCAGGCAGAGGATTAACCTAATAAGCCATGGCGCCGGCCCTGGAATAACTCTCTTTATTAGTGTTATTCACTGGATAGTTTTTGCTGAAAACCCCTTATTATCTCATAAAAATTCAGTACAAACCTTATCTTCTAAGAAGACAGGGTGATGAAGTTTATCATTGCATTATAGCATCATACTTGGTCGTGTGCAGTGCTCATTCACAGACCTGAATGAATTTGGGGATCAAAATAATTTTATGCCATCCCAGGAAGTGAATACAGCTTTATTCGTATTTTTGGAAAGGAGAGTTTAATAATATCTCTGTGCCTGCCATAGGGCCCCACTGTTTCATCGTTCCCATCCGGGATGAAAACGGGAGCTTGTACCCCGGGGTGACAGCTATCGACATGCTGTACAAAGAAGGTGAGTCCCCAGGTGACCCCACTCCTGCCCTCGTTCCTTCCAGCCAGACACTCCCCAACCCCCACAGGAGACTCTAACCTGACTTATCCCACCCAAACACTGAAGGCAGAGAAAACAGCCCCCAGAGAAGACACTGCTTTGGAAGCCTAATTAAGAGTCTTTTATGCACCTACAGAGAAATAGAATGGAAAGATATGCTTATTTGAATGCAAATATTTTGAAGGGATCTTCAAAAACTTAATGGAAATGTGTATTTTGAAAAATCAGATTTTTTTATATTGAACTAAGCTTGTTCATTCATTCCATTTCCCCAGACTTTTTTTTTTAAGATTTATTTATTTGTTTGAAAGTCAGAGTTACACACAGAGAGAAGGAGAGGCAGAGAGAGAGAGAGAGAGAGAGAGAGGTTTTCCATCTTCTCCCCAGTGGCCGCAATGGCTGGAGCTCAGCTGATCCAAAGCCAAGAGCTTCTTCTAGGTCTCCCACGTGGTTGCAGGAGCCTAAGGACTTGGGCCATTTTCTACTGCTTTCCCAGGCCATAGCAGAGAGCTGGATCGGAAATGGAGCATCTGGGACTTGAACCAGTGCCCATATGGGATACTGGCATTGCAGTTGGCGGCTTTACCCGCTACACCACAGCGCCGACCCCTTCCCCAGACTTTTGGAGTGATCTAGAACTGGCAGAGTACCATTCATCATGTCCTAGGCATGGGGCAGTTTTGCCTGGGATGCTGCTCTGAATTCTCTCCGTTTCTTATGCTTGTGGGCACTTAGGGAGCTGCAGCTCTCATGCCCCAGAGTCCCCCATGGGTGTCTATGCTGCTGAGGTCCTGCTGCCCCCTGAGGATTGACCCTGTGCATCTGTGTGCTAGGGCTGCCCTGCCACAAACTGCACAGTGTCTACCACAGAAACGTGTGGTCTCACCGTCCTGGAAGCTGGAGCCTGGCATCCAAGTGTTAGCAGGTTTTTGTTCCTTCTCAGAACAATCAAGGAGGGCTCTGGTCCAGGACTCCACGGTCCCTGGTGTTATCCTTGCATGCATGTCCGTCTCCAGTTCCCCCCTCGGGTAGAGATACCAGCCTTTTAGAAGAAGGGCCGTCCTAATGGCCTCATTTTAACTTGGTTATCGCTGAGAAAATCTCCAAGTAAGATCACAGCCACAGTTCATATAATTTTTAATTTTGTTGTTTTTTTTGGTGAGTGGGAGGAATGCAGTTTAACCCATGAGACCAGGCGGTGACTGCAGCCTCCCCTGGTTGTCCTTGGCCAAGGTCAAGCCAAGCCAAAGAAGGTCATCTGGAAGAGCAGGAAAGAAAGAGGGAAGACAGATGAGGGAGGAGAGGGAAGAAGAGCATCCTGGGAGGGGCTGGTCTCACCCCTCCCGGGTGTTCCCCCACCATTGTCGCAGCCATAGGGACACCCTGCAGGGTGGCACTGCCCCTAGGCTTGCAGGGGTTCTCAGCGTCTCTCCCAGGGGTGGCTGAGGCCCTCTGTCTGGCTCTGGCCCCTTCCTTGAAAGGCTGAGGGCAGAGGGGAAGGCTGTGCTCTTGCGATCTCCTGCCAGGCACTGGAAACCCTGGCAGCAACAGAAGAGCCTGCTTTGCTTTCCTCGTCGGCTCCTAAGTGCAAGTGTGTCCTTGTCATGGGCACGTGTTCTAAATAAAGGCATTTCCCGAAGAAAGACTTGGCCCAGGGGACACCTCCCTGAGCTCTCCGACTCTGACAGGTGTCTTCAGCAAATGGCTCGGGCAGATGTCCCCTGGCCCGCCCCGGTGCCCTTGCGGCTGCTGTCGCCGCCTGTGGGCATCTGGCTTCAGCAGCTCAGCTGTGTGCCGAGGAGGACGCGCTGGGAGGGGGAGGCCCTCGGGGGCTGGCCTTCCTGCCTTCTCTGTCTATAGCTTTCTTTGCTGAGAGGTGCACAGAAAGCTCTTGCTTTAATTCTTTTAAATTTTAAGTTGACATTTAACTGTGCACGACTGGGGTACAGTGTGAAATCACGAGACACGTATATGAGGGGGTCTTCAAAAAGTTCACGGAAATGCATTTTCTGAGAAAACTAGCCATACCTGTCCACATTTATTTCACATAAAAAAATCCATTTTTCCACAAACTTTTCAAAGTCCCCCTTGTTTCATGTGTGATCTGATGAGAGTAACTGACATATCCGTCACTCTCCCTTTGCTTTTCTAAAAAAAATTATCTATTTTATTTATTCAAAAGTCAGAGAAAGAAAGTGATCTCCCACCTACTGGTTCACTGCCCAAGTCCCTACAGCAGTTGTGGCTGGGCTATGCTGAAACTGGGAGCTGGGAACTCCGTCCAGGTCTCCCCCTGGGTGACACAGATGCAACTTCCTGAGCCGTCACCTGCTGCCTCCCACGGTGAGCGTTAGCAGGAAGCTGGAATCGGGAGCAGAGCCGGGACTCAAACTGAGAAAGTCCAGCATCGGCTCCCGGCGTCCAGGCGGCGTCTTAGCCACCAGGGCAAGCACCTGCCCTTGCTTTCCTTTCTTGATCGCAGCCCTGCTGGGGAGGTAGGTGTGCTCCACTGAGCCCTGCGGCCCTCTGCGGCTGTGCAGGAGGAAGTCTGCTCTCCTCCCTTCTCTTGGTGCAGGAGTGAGCTACACCGGCCAAAGGCTCAGACGCAGCTCACCAGGGAGACAGTGTCCCTCCTCACCTTCCCAAACACAAAAGCACCAACAACTCTGGGAGGAAAACAAAGGGCTTTGCGTGTTGGGGGAGGCAGCAGGGACAGTATTGCTGCTGCTGCAGGGGTGCCTCTGAGCTGTATTTTGTTTCTGTTCTCCCTAGGTTTGCACGGTGTGGATAATGGTATTTTGATATTTGACAAGGTTCGGATACCCAGGGAGAACCTGCTGGATAAGTGAGTAGTTTTCCTCTTAACTCAGGCTGTGCCCACTACCTCCTTGCTCTTCCAAGCTGGGCACGACTCTTTAGTCTCCCAGGTTGCACACCCCTAACCATCCCTGCAAGGCTACTGACAACTCTTTGGAAAAGGGAGATGAGCCAATGGAGAAAAATTAGAATGATCTAACGTGCCAACATGCTGCTGTCCAGACCTGGTGATTGTTGCCTGTCAGTAAGGGGTCTTCAGAAAGCTCATGGGAAAGGTATATTTTTTAAAGAAAGCTTTTATTTAATGAATACAAATTTTATAGGTATAAATTTAGGAATATAGTGGTTCTTCCCCCCATACCCACCCCCACTCCCATCCCACCTTCTACTCCCTCTCCCATCCCATTCTTCATTATGATTCATTTTTAATTATCTTTATATACAGAAGATCAACTCTATACTAAGTAAAGATTTCCACAGTTTGCAGCCACACAGACACACAAAGTATAAAGTACTGTTTGAAGACTAGTTTTAGCATTAATTCTCATAGTACAACACATTAAGGACAGAGGTCCTACATGGGGAGCAAGGGCACAGTGACTCCTGTTGTTGATTTAACAATTGACACTCTTATTTATGATGTCAGTAATCACCCGAGGCTCTGGTCATGAGCTGCCAAGGCTATGGAAGCCTTCTGAGTCCACAAACTCCATCAGTATTTAGACAGGGCCAAAAGCAAAGTGGAAGTCTCTCCTCCCTTCAGAGAAAAGTACATCCTTCTTTGATGGCCCCTTCTAGGGAAAGGTGTATTATGAAGAAAAAATTATGCATAGGTTTCACAGCTTTCTTGCATCAGAGAAGTTTATCTTTGAGCTCTGCTTTCCCATGAACTTCCTGCAGTGCCCTCCGGTGCCTTTCCAGGCTTCTCCGTGCGGACGCATCTGCAGATTTCCAGGTTTACCACATACATTCTTTGTGGCCTGTCATTTCCATGCAATGCTGCATAGCAAATGTTTTAGGTAATAGTAAGCACACGTGCATTATTATTTTTAATAGATTTATGTATTTATTTGAAAGACGAGTCACAGAGAGAGAGAGAGAGAGAGAGAGAGAGAGAGATCTTTCATCGCTGGTTTACTCCCCAGATGACTGCAACAGTTGGGACTGGGTTAGGCTAAAGCCAGGAGCCTTGACCTCCACCCTGATCTGCCATGTGGGTAGCACAGACCCAAGTACTTCAGCCGTCTTCCAGGGCTTTCCCAGCCACATTAGCTGGGAGCTGGGTCAGAAGTGGAGCAGCCAGAATTGGAACCGGCACTTATGTGGGATGCTGGCATCACAGGCAGCCGCTCAACCCGCTGTGCCTCCAAGCCGGCCCTGAAATATCACTTTTAACAGCACCATTCACAGAGGGTTAAATACATGGTCTGGAAGTCGTGTCACCGGTCCTTTACTGTCGGACCTTTGGGGTCTGCTTCTCTGATATAAACTGGTCAGCGCCTTCGCCTCCTTTGTGGGTGGCAGTGGGCACCCCCTGGCAGCGTGACGGGCTGTGATGAGCGCTGGGTCTGGGTGAGTAAGTTCCAGCCGCTCCCAGGGAGGCCAGGTTGGGTTCCGTGGTGAGGCGGACGTTGCACCGTCAGGTGCGATCTGGGGCTGGAGCTGAGGGCTGATGGTGCTCTTTGCAGAGGCTAAGGAGCACCATTACTTTCACTTTCTCAGCCGTGTTTCATGTATCCAGTAAATATCAGGAGCCACAGTCACGCTGACACTGGACAAAGCCAGGGGTCAGGCTGGGTATCACCAGCCGTCCCCGCGCCTTCCGACGGATTTCCCTGGACTCTCTGCTCCTCTGGGTGGCCTGCAAGTTTTGCCAGCAGATGCATGTGAGAGTGGATGCCCAAAGTCTAAGAAAAATGTCTGGGAAACAGACTTAGCCTGGACCAAACTCTGTTGGTGAAATCCTCACTGTCCCCGCCGTGAGACAAAATGGAAGCTGTAAAAACTTCCTTGCAGTTGTCCTGTGGGCGCTGAAGCCGTCTTCAGGAGCCACCAGAGCCCAAGCAGGTCGGAGGACACTGTCCCCACCCCCCAGAGGTGTCTCTGCATTTCCCAGTCACTCACCGGCCTCACCCATCTCTGGGCGCTGGGGCATGGGAAGGAAAGCCACGGGGTAGGGGAGGGGAGGGCTGGTGTAGGCTACCACGTGATGAGATCTAAGCAGCCCCACCAGACAGAAATTGAGAAACAGAGTCTGAAAATCATATGGAAATGGAAGAGACCCAGAGCAGCTAAAAAAATCCTTTTAAAGATTATTTATTTGAAAGTCAGAGTTACAGAGAGAGGAAGAGAGGTGTCTTCCATCAGTTGCTTTATTCTACAAGTGGCCACAAATACCAGGGCAGGGACTGGCCAAAGCCAGAGGCTAGGAGCTTTTTTCAGGCCTCCCACTTGAGTGCAGGAGCACAAGGACCTGGGCCATCTTCCACTGCTTTCCTAGGCACACTAGCAGGAAGCTGGGTAGGAAGAAGAGCAGCTGAGACTTGAACCGGTGCCTGTATGAGATGCCAGTGTCACAGGCAGTAGCTTAAACCAGTACACCACAATGCTGCTTGCCACCCCTCTTCAAAAATATTTTTTTAAAGAACATTTTATTTCTTTATTTGAGAGGCAGAGTTACAGAGAGAGGGAGAGGCAGAGAGAAAGGTCTTCCATTCCTTGGTTTACTCCCCAGATGGCTGCAACAGTAGGTGTTGGATTGATCCAAAGCCAGGGGGAGCTTCTCCTGGTCTCCCATGCAGGTGCAGGGACCCAAGCACTTGGGCCGTCTTCCACTACTTTCTCAGGCCACCAGCAAGAAGCTCAATCGGAAGTAGAGCACCCAGGACATGAACTGGTACCCATATGGGATACCAGCGCTGCATGTGGAGGCTTAACGCGCTAGGCCACAGTGCCAGCCCCTGAAAACACATTTCAAAGCTACAGCAATCAAGGCAGTGTGGCATTTACGTATGGCTGGGTATAAGCATGATGGGATAGAATGGATAGTCTAGCAAGACATCTGCATGAATGTGGTAAAGCAGTATCCTTGCTGTCCTCGTACCCCTCTCCTGCCGAGCTGCAGGCTGCTGGCGGACCAAAGCCTGGTGTTGCCTCCCACGAGTGGAGCCTTTCTCAGCAGGTCCTGGGGGAGGACCTCCCCCTCCCTCCTTAATCTACTCTCTGGCTCATGGAGGCTCTGGGGTGGGGGTGTGTGCACGTGGGGGACATCCTTGTTTCTTGCTAACCCCACCTCTTTCCCATGTCACCCGTCCCCTCACCACAGGTTTGGCTCCGTGACACCAGATGGGCAGTACCATTCACCTATTAAGAACATGAGTGCCAGATTCAACGCCATGCTGGCGGCACTGACTCCCTCCAGATTAGCAGTGACTTTCCAAGCCATGGGCGCCATGAAGGTAGTTGACCGTCTTAATTGGCCTCCTGGGGGTGGAGAACAGCTGTGATAGTTGGTGTGATGTGGCCAGGGTTCCCAAGGTGACACTGCAGGGTGCCAGTTGACCACACGCAGGGAATACATTCTGCCCCCTTAAGATGGCATCCTGCCCATCTGCACCCCAGATGTGTGCTGCTCACCGTGGGGGCCACGGGGAGCGTGGGCCTTGTGGCCACGGAGCTGTGGGCTGTGACCAGGGAGGACGGTTGGTTCAGGACAAGCATGTCTGGTGGGGTGGCTGAGGGCTGACTCACGCGTAAGGCCGTGGCTGGGTTCATCAATGGGCGCTGAGCCTCTCGGGGCTATCTGGGATGGGACAGTCATGGTCACAGGCTGGAGTCCACGAGGCCAGTCCTCCAGAAGCCATCTCTGCCTCCCTCTCCCATATTGTGGTTTGGAAAAGAGCAGCTGGGAGAAGCTCTGTGGCCTCCCTCCTCCTCCTCCCCCACTGTTGTCTTCTCTGGGCCTTTGCTGTCTCTTGGCATGAGGGGAGAGCCAGCTCTAAGGCCCAGTGCACCTGCGGAAGCTGGAAGAAAAGCCGAGGCTCCCCAGGAGTGTATATTGCCTGGCTTGAGTCCAGGTTCCCATCAAGAGGAAGAGGTTTCATTCACCTGACTCCACGCCTGATGTCAGCTGCAGCGGCCTCAATAGCACGCAAGTCCTTCTCCCCTCCCTCCCACTGGGTCTGCTGCACAGCCAGCCAGCCCTGGCCCCAGCTGCCCCCGGCCATGCTCTTCCCGCTGGTGGGTGCTGCCGAGACCCTGGCCGTGACCATGGCTGGGTTCCTGCACTTTGGCCGGGCCCTTTCCACAGGGTGAGGTGGGTGTTTGGTTCTGTGGTCCCTGGTCAGGAGTGGCTCAGCTGGACCCTGAGCTGGACGAGCTGAGGAAGGGAGAGAGAGAGCCCAGGAAAGCCTCGTGATGGAGTTGCTAACGCCGGTGCTGGTGCAGGGAGAGCCGGCTCTTCCAGCGGGTGAGAAAATGCCTTGCCCCTGTCTCCAGGCCCCCAGAAGGTGGCATGGGGAGAGAAGCAGATGGACTCAGAATCGTAGTGAAGAGGAGATGCGGTTAGCAGAGGCCGCGGTGGCTGTGCCTGCAAATATCCCCTCTAATTGCAGCAGCCTTGCCGCAGACCCGCATGAGGGTCCCTCTGAGGACAGCACTGGGCGCAGGCCTGTGGTCTTGAGGGTCCGCTGGGACCCTGTGCCCTTGCCAGTTTCCAAGAGGGTTAAGGTGTATGGGGACATCTATGCCACCAGCAATCCCGAGTTCACTGAGGCCCATGGTGGAGTCGTGCCAGGCCAGGCGTGGGGCAGTGCCGATGAGGCAGGCAGGGGGGTTCCTGGAGAGACTCTGTCGTCTACCCAGTGCTGGAGCGGGGTGGGGGCAGTGGGTGGAGAGCCTGGGGGTCTCATTCTGCTGGACGCTGTCCAAGGCCCAGCTCTGCTGAGCCCCGAGGGTCTTAGATTGGTTCCTTGTTGGTGTCTGATGTGCACACTTTGGTCCTGGCACTGTAGGGCCACGACCACAATCATGGGTTCCGACATTGGAGAACCCTGGACTCACATCTCATCCTAACCGTGACCAGCAATAACCTGCTCTAAGCCTCAGTTTCTTCATCTGTAAGATGGGCCTTAGGGTGCTGATGAGGCATAAGTGAGGCCTGTGTGCGGCCCTGGTGCAGAGATTCCCTTAGCTCAGCTGTGACGGGAGTGATGGCTGCTGATGCGGTTACTGGGAAGACAGGGGTTGCCTGCAGGAAAGGGGCCGGTGGGCTTTCCCCTGAACACACGCCTGGCTCCTGCCCTCCAGGCAGCAAGGGCCTGCAGTGTTCACAGAGGCGCATAGTGTCCCGTGGATTTCTGGGTGTCTGGAGCAAACCACAGCGCCTGGCATCGGCATCGGCATTGGCCCTGCCCACCTGTTGCCTGGCGAAGGGGAGACCCGGCACAGAGCCTGGCAGGGCCCAGACCCTGCTTGGTCCACACGTGGCCGATGCCCCCCTGCTGGCCGGTGGGCCGGGCCGCTTTGATCTTACCGTGTGTGTGTCCTGCGCGGATGATCTCACCGGCTTCTGTTTGCCTCTGTCTTGCACACATCACGTATGTTTTCCTGATGGAGACCTGAGACCGTCCTGCTGGTGCTGTGCTGGCTGGTGGGTGGAGAGATGGTCGCTCCCTCCCATGTACATTCCTGCGGTATTAGAGAACTGTCACCGCCGCTCTCCCCGCCCCCGCCTCGCCCCGGGTGACATTTGCTCAAGGCTGAGCATGCCTGGTGCTTTTAAACTTTGCCCAGACATCTGCTTTTTCACGATTATCTTTCATTTCGGTGGCATTCTACAGATTTTCTCCCCAAGGCTGGCCTTGCTAGCTGTCCTCTACTGTTGTGTCCAAAATGCCATTTCAAATTAAACTGTTCGCAGGGACACAGGGGAAGGAAACCCCTTGGTGGGAGTGGGAGGGCGGCTTGTGAGGATTCTGAGGCCCACGTGGGGAGGCCTCTTCCCCAAAAGGAAGGGGTCTGGGGACACCGCTGTGGGTGTGCAGGGAGTGGGAGAGGCCAAGGAAGTACAGCCCATCCAATGGGATTCATTTTGCATGGAGTAAGACAAAGTGGTCACCATCCCCAAAAGCAGCTGCCAAAGGTTTGAAATTCGGAGTGGTCCAGGAGTTGGGCTCCCCCGCTAGCAGCTCTTGGGTGGAGCTGGGGCTTCGCGTCTCCAGTAAGGACCTGGGTGCTGCTGGTGCCACAGTTGGGGATCTGCACTGTATGGGACACACAGATACAGTTCTAAGTCCTTAGCACTGTCCCAGCCATCTCGTCACCCTCGTGGCCTTCCAGACTCCCCAGGAAGTACCAGAGCCCAAGTTCTGTCTCCAGGGCCCTGTTGGGACCCCTCAGCCTGTGCACTTCTCCTCCTTGGCCCTGTGCCCTGCTGGCCTCACCTCGGTGGCTCCCCTGTGCTGTGTATGGGAGACTCATGCATGCTGTTGGGCTTTCTGGGATACTCAGCTGCCCTTGCTCAGGGCTGATTTCCACGTGCACACCCCAGAGCCCCTGCAGCTGTCCATCTCCCAGGAAGACCACAGCCTGTATGTGGGCCCTGGGTCACCCATTCTCAGGACACTGAGCCCAGCTTGCAGAGTGTATTGTGGTTCTGACCCACTGATGGTTGTCAGAGTCCCACAAGGGGTTAGGGCTTCACAAATGAGTTTGGGAGATCACAAGTCAGGTCATAACACACGGCCACCTCCCATGTCACTGACTTGGAGACGGGGTGTGGAAAGAGGTCATTAAGTGAGGTTGCGGGGGACAGCCCTAATTCCTTAAGACTAGTGTTTGTAGAAGAGGGAGAGACCAGAGCTGGCTGTGTGTCTGCACTCACACAGAGGGCAGGTCTGCTAAGGACAGTCAGAGGGTGGCCAGGTCTGTAATCCAGGGAGAGAGGCATCGCCAGAGACTAACTCCTCTGGCCTTTTGGTCTTGGACTTCCAGCCTCCAGAATTGTTAAGAAAATACATTTCTTTGTTTAAAATCACCCAACTTGTTATGGCTGCCTGAGCAACAAGTCCCTGACAGCAGGTCTTGGGCTGGTCAGTGAGTAATGGGGGGCAGGGAGGGTCTCCCCACTGAGTATCCATCCGGGCTGTGGCTGGTGGGAGCCTGGCTCTTGCTCCTCATCTCATCCCAGTGCCAAGCACCAAGCCACGCAAAGAGAGGCTGCCCAACAGAAGGGCATGCTGGCACACGTGGAAACAGCTGGGGGACTGTGCTTCTTCCCGATGCACAGTCGGGAGCATGGAGCCTGGAGCCAGCCTCTCTGGGTTTGCATCCTGCCTCTGCATGACCTCAGCAGGTGGCTAAACCTCTCCAGCCACTACGAATAGAGCCAGTGTGCTGCTGTGAGGCTGGGTGAGCTGATGCTCATGTAGGGCTTATACCAATGCCCATGTGTACCCAGTCATCCATGTACACACGCTGTTATTCCAGGACGTGGAAGCTTGCATGGTCAAGCTCAGGTGCACTGATGATTGTAAGTACCTCTGAGGTTGTGAGGCTGACAGCTGGGGTTTACAGCATCTGCTCACCCCCGGTGGCTGCTCAAAGCTGAGGCGGAGCAATGTGAGGCTGACTCTGGCTGTTGGAAAGCAGCTGTGGTCGAGCAGGGTTGGGTGTGGGGTGGAAGCTTGGGCCCCGTGCCACCCACTTGTCCTCCTGGGGTGCAGAGCAGGACATGTGGTCTCGAGAGAAGAGTCGGGACAGAATGACTCTCTTCAAGTCCCAAGGGCCTGCAGGATGTAAGATGGGCAGCTCTTGGGTTTCCAGAGCTGAAGGGAGAACACAGGCAGGAACTGGGTTTCAGGCAGGACGCTCGGGCCTTGCGATGGATATGTGGTGTTTGGCCGTGGGCATTGTGGGACATGAAGTAAAGTTGGAGGGAAGCTTTTCCAGTCTCTTCTGGTTGTTGATGGGTACTTGAATTGAGCTATTGTGTCATTGAATGACCTTCAGACTGTAAGAGTTCTTGGAGAATTAGAGCAATGACAGGGACTCCCTAGGGAGTGGTGGGCAGTGGCTTGGCCTGGGCTGTGTTTGGCAAACAGAGCAGAGCAGGTTTGTGTCTCCAGTGTTTTCTGGTCTAGCTTTGGGGCAGCCCCTCACCAGCCCTGACCCAGCTCTGGTGATGTCCCTGGCCGCCACACCCTCATCCCAGTGTCTGGTGGCTGGTCATCTGTGTCTGTGTCTGCTGACACTGGCTGGGTGGGGGAGACTTGGGACCAGCAGAGGGGACATCCTTCCTGTCTGAGGGCCCAGCCTGGGTGCCTGGCTGCCTCGTCACTCCCCAGAGTTGAAGACTACTCAGCCCTTCCAGCGAATGAGCTCACTTCTGTGGCCTCTGCTTCGAAACTATCGGGTTTTTCTCTGTTATTTTCTTGCTGGGAGATCACTACTTTGATTTTCTTCTAGAATCACTTTATGTTCATCTCTCCTTGTCACTTAGATTGATCTCATTTTAATCATGACTGACAGGACATTTGTGCGCAGAGATTGAGTGGTTTAACGAGTCTCAGTGCAGGGCTAGTAGAGCAACAGATGTCAGGGAAGTCTCTATACCCCTTCCCTGTTTTCCTTCCTTCCTCCCACCTACTTATTCCTCCGCTTATCCACCCATCAGCTCATTTTCCTGTCTGCCTGCCCATCCATCCATCCATCCATCCATCCATCTAACCATCCATCCATCTAACCAGCCAACCATCCAACCATCCATCCATCCATCCATCCAATCATCTATGCTTCCAAACACCCACTGACTACAAAGAATCGGAACACAAGGATGACCAACTCATGACTTAGTAGCTCATGGAATTGTCTAGGGAAAAGCAATCCTCTACCTGGCAGACACTGCATTTTGGAGAAACCGCCCAGGCTGTGTAAGAGGACTGGGCTCTGGGGGACGGTGTATGCCTCTTGCCTCAGCAAAGGGCCAGATAAAAAACCTTTCTGCAGAG
Source organism: Lepus europaeus (assembly GCF_033115175.1). NCBI lineage: Eukaryota > Metazoa > Chordata > Mammalia > Lagomorpha > Leporidae > Lepus > Lepus europaeus. Next base: position 85,380,328 of record NC_084839.1, on the reverse strand, counting down.
GCTTGCATGCGTGGGGGCTCAGTGAGGGGGCTGAGTGGGGCGGGGTGGGTGGGAGTGCAAGTCTCCAACATGGAGCGTGTGCTGTGAGATGTAACAGTGGGTGCCGGGAGCGGGGTCTGGGTTCCCGGAGATATGTCCTGAAGACGTATGTCCCGTGCAGTGTGTGTTGCATGGCAGTTGATGAGGCAAAGTCCACGGATGTTTACTCCTGAGACGTGTGTGTGACATGGCTGGCTGTAGGCACCCGTTCTCACACAGAGCAGAACTACGGGGCATCACTGAGATGCTTTTCTTTTTTTTTTTTTTTTGACAGGCAGAGTGGACAGTGAGAGAGAGAGATAGAGAGAAAGGTCTTCCTTTTGCCATTGGTTCACCCTCCAATGGCCACTGCAGCCAGCGCATTGCGCCGATCCAAAGCCAGGAGCCAGGTGCTTCTCCTGGTCTCCCCTGCAGGTGCAGGGCCCAAGCACTTGGGCCATCCTCCACTGCACTCCCGGGCCATAGCAGAGAGCTGGCCTGGAAGAGGGGTAACCGGGACAGAATCCGGCGCCCCGATGGGGACTAGAACCCGGTGTGCCGGCACCGCAGGCGGTGGATTAGCCTATTGAGCCGCGGCGCCGGCCGACTGAGATGCTTTTCTTTTTAGACGTGTTGTGACTGCAGCTTCAGGCTGGTCCTCTCGCACTGCCCAGGCTGAAGTTAGTCTTTCACAAGGATCCTCACACACACAGGTGAGGGAGCAGAGGTGCAGGATCTGCTGATTCAGGAGTGCCCTGAGGGAGGCAGGCTATAGCCTGTGTGATGCTCAGAGGTACCATCTGTAAAATATGTGGAAACTTCCTGAGCTCCACCACCAGAGGGCGGCAAATACCAACAATGACTTACAAGGCTCTTTCCTTGACATCTTTCTGTACTTAAGAAGTGGCTGGGGTTTTGCTGTTGTCATCAGTTTATTTAGCTGCTTCTCAGCTGTGAGTGTTGATTTTTAAAGGTGGTCTGGGGAAGGAGAGTGGGTGTCATCAGTGGAGTAGTTGGCAGGCTCAGTATCAATATTGCAAATAAGAAGTTGAGTTATTTAGATGACTCTTAAGGGCATCATTTGACTCATCAGTGTCTTAAAAAAGCATAAGTTGGGGTGGGTATGAAAACAGTGATTTTTTTGGTGGCGTTTCTATGGAAGTTGTTTATGGTTTTAACAACTGAAGTGTAAGTATTTGTCATGTAAAGGATGCATCTACTTTCTTTTATTTCTAAAAACCAAAGAACTGGAGGCAAGCGCAGCCAGAGAGTCATAGCTCTGACACAGGCATTCAAGATGGCTATTTGGGAGGATTTCCACTCGGATTGCCCTTTAATTCTGGGCGTATGTGTCGAGGGCCTTCCTCCTCGCACAGTGGGCAGTGCCGAAGGTGACAGAGATGACCTGAAGCAGCTGCGTGCCCTCTGGTCGGCTGCAATGTGGCAGCACTGTAAGGAAGCCCCGGCAATGACACCTGTGGAGGGCAACTGTGGCCGTGCGTATTGAACAGAGTGCGTCATTTTTATGGTGGGAAGGGACCCCAAAGGTCAAAGTTCAGTGCATATCTTTTATGAAAACTTTTCTCATTTTTTAAAATAAAGAGTTTATTTATTTGAAAGGCAGAGTCACACACACAGAGAGAGAGAGAGAGAGAGAGAGAGAGAGATTCCATCTGCTGGTTCACTCCCCAAATGGTTGCAATGGCTAGGGCTGTGCCAGGCGTAAGTGCAGGGGCCCAAGCACTTGGGCCATCTTCTGCTGCTTTCCCAGGCTTATTAGCATAGGGGCTGGATGGGAAGTGGAGCAGCCAGGACTTGAACCGTTGTTCCAATGTGGGATGCTGGCACCACAGGTGGCGACTTAACAAGCTGCATCGCAGTGCCAGCCCTGGAAGCATTTCTAACGGAGGCCTCAGCTCTCTGGCACGAAGACCTGGGGCCAGCACCCAGCTCTTCCCCGCTGAGTCGAGCACCCAGGTCACGTTCGTTGGTGGACCTCCTGGGAGCACGTGGCAGGCTAGGGGGTTTTCTCTGCTGTAGGAGAGGAGAGTTCTCAGGCATTCCCCCCTGTTTGATGTGGCCAGCAAAGTTAGATGTTTGTGACAGTGACATTTCGAAGAGCAGAGCTCCCTTTAATCAAGTCACCAGAGCTGAGCAGGCCGTTTGTAAACCCCTCTGCTGGGACTGTGGCAGCTGTGATGCAGGTCACCGTGCTGATGCAAGTGTAGACAGCTTGCAAGTGTACTGGGCTGGGCTCCTGCTAGCGCAGAGGCTTGCTTCTCTCTGCCGTAGCAGCCTGCTCACCTGAGACGGTTAGAAAGGATGCCCAGGCTGCAGCTGTGGGAGCCTCGTCTCTGCACAGAGCCCTGTCACCTGCCTCCGGGCACCATCGTGTGTGCCCCTCAGAGGTCGGACTGGATGACTGATGGCTGGGCCTCTGTCTTTAGGGGCTTTGCTGTCTGATGCTTGGTATTTGCAGCAGCACAGGGGCTTGTGAAGGGCACTGTCCTCTCTCCTCACTGCTCACTTCCTTGTTCCATTCCTTTGTCCCATCCTCAGTAGATTCCACAGAGAAAGGTCGTGACAGCTCAGGCCACCATCACAGAGTAGCTCACCTGTGTTGAGTGCTCTCCACACAATCACTCATGCCGTCGTCACAGATGCTGTGGTGACTCCCATTTTCTAGACGAGGGAACTGAGTGTGCCCAGGGTTTCTGGGCCTCACATTCTGGGGCTGGCGTGCAGCCCTTCCCCAACCTTGGGGTGGTTTCTGAGGTCCTCAGGCAAGAGGTTCTTTAGGTGCCCACGTGAGCCCTGCTTACTGGCACTCCTGGATCACTTGGGGCACAGTTGCATTTATATTGCATTTGGTACCTAACCAAGCCAAACCAACCAACCAAACCAAACCAACCAACAAAGCCAAATCAACCAAACCAAACCAACCAACAAAACCAAATCAACCAATCTAAACCAAACCAACCAACCAACCAAACCAAACCAACAAAATCAAACCAACCAACCAAATCAAACCAAAGCAACCAAACCAAACCAACAAAGTCAACCAACAAAATCCAATCAACCAAACCAACCAAACCAAACCAAACCAAACCAAATGAAACCAACCCAACCCAACCAACCAAACCAAACCAAACCAAACCAACCAACTAAACCAACCAAAAAAACCCAAAGCAACCAAACCAAACAAAACCAACAAAACCAAATAAACCAAATCAAACCAAACCAACAAAACCAAGTCAATCACACCAAACCAAACCAAACGAAAGGTTAAAAAAATTTGTTGTCCACACTTAAAACTGAGGAGATTTCATCCAAACTGGGGATCTGGCTGATGCCAAATGGTTAGTGGCTGGGCCAGAATCCAGATCTCCTTCTCTACTGGGACCTGGGATCTGATTTGTTTCCAATGGCACTGCCAGCCTTGCAGAGAGCTGAGCTGGGAGTGGGAGAGGGGTGGGAGAAGGCTGGTCCAATCTACTTTGATGGGAAAAAGGGCCATGGATGACAAACGTCTACTGAGTGGGTCCAGGGGAAGGTTTTTCTTGAACTCAATCCAGTGAAATGACTTTGAATATATCTGCCTACTAAAATGGAATTTAATAAATTAAAAAGTTCACACTTTCTTAGATAAACTTTAAAGAGTGAGCTGGGCCTTATAAATGCTATGAAGGCAAGTAAAATTATGGTTAGTGCAATATTCATGAGTTATAACTGTTTTGATCTATCAGCTTTATTTTTAAAATTTATTTATTTATTCTTATTTACTTGAAAGAACAAGAGATAGATATATAGATAGCTATCTTCTACCCTCTAACTTAGTCCTTAAAAGCTTACAATAGCCAGAGCTGAGCCAGGCTGAAGCCAGGAGTCAGGAAACCCATCTGGGTCTCCCATGTGGATGGCAGGGACCCAGGTACATCAGTAGGCAGCTGGACCAGAAGCAGAGGTGGGACTTGAGCCCAGGCACTCTGATTTGAGGTAGAGGCTTCCCCAGTGGTGGCTCAATGCACTTTTGCCGGAGTTATCAACTGTAGATGATTCTGTGTCTCTGCCGTGAGAGATGAGAGCTTAGTTCACCGACATAACACTGCACCCCGTGCCCCCTTTTAATTTTTTACCTTCACAATTTTTAAATTTTTACATAATTGTCATTATTTTAAAATTATGTATTTACGTACTTATTTGAAATGCTGAGAGACAGAGCAAAAAGCAGACAGATATCTCATCTACTGGTTCACTCCACAAATGTCTGCAGCAGCCAGGGCTGAGCCAGGCAGAACCCAGGAGCTGGAAACTCCATTCAGGTCTCCCCCATGGGTGGCAGAAACCCAACCCCGTCAGCCATCACCTATTGCCTTCCTAGGGTATACATTAGCAGGAAGCCAGAACTGGGAGCAGAGGAACCCGGACTCCAACCCAGCCACTCTGATATGGGCTGTGGGCACCCCAGGGGGCATCTTAACTGCTATGCCCAATGCCCACCCCACATCATTTTTAACTCCATCAAGACCAACCAGCTCATCTATCAATATGAGGAATCTTCAAAATATTCATGAGGCCAGTGCCGCGGCTCACTAGGCTAATCCTCTGCCTGCAGCGCTGGCACCCTGGGTTCTAGTCCTGGTTGGGGCACCAGTTCTGTCCCAGTTGCTCCTCTTCCAGTCCAGCTCTGCTGTGGCCCAGGAAGGCAGTGGAGGATGGTCCAAGTGCTTGGCCCCTGCACCTGCATGGGAGACCAGGAGGAAGCGCCTGGCTCCTGGCTTCGGATTGGCCCAGCGCGCTGGCCGTAGCGGCCATTTGGGGGGTGATCCAATGGAAAAGGAAGACCTTTCTCTCTGTCTCTCTCTCTTGCTGTCTAACTCTGCCTATCAAAAATTCATGAAAAATGTATATTATGAAAAAAGTACACATAGATTTCAATTTTTTTTTGCACCAAACATCTTTTTTTTTTTTTTAAACAATTGATTTATTTGACAGATGTGGGGGAGATGGGGAAGAGAAACTCTGATCTACTTCCCAGATGCCCACAACGGCTGGGTCTGGGCTGTGCCAAAGTCAGGAGCCAGGAACTCAAACCAGATCTGTCAGGGAGGTGGCAGGCACCACCCCCTGAGCCGTCACTGTTACCTCCAACAGTCTGCAGGAGCAGAAAGCTGGAACGAGGATCCACGGGGGGGTGCAGGTGCTTCTCCCAGTGCTTAGCCACTGGGCCAAATGCCCGCTGTGGAACTTCCCTTTGCCTCCTGTTTCCGTGGGCATTTTGAGGTGTCCTCTTACTCCTAAACCTCTGCTACCTGTGCTAACCACTCTAGTTCTTGACTGCTTTCCATCCACTCTCACTCGTCAGCTGAACTGTTTGCTTTCATGTCATCGAGGCCGAAGCATCTTTTAATTTCCTTCTGTACCCATCACCCAGCTTCATGTTACATTACTGGGGTCAGGGCCGGGAAGCGTTGCTCACCATAGAACCATCTAGTGATTATATGTCCTCTTGTAGGAACCATGTAGGATCATATGTCCTCTTGTAGGGCCGAGGTCACAGCACCTTTAAATTTGAAGTGTGCCATCCCTAGCATCAAGGTCAAATGGGATAACTTTTCTTACACTGTATAGATTACTTAAAAATCATATTTTTGTTTGCTTGATATTTAGATAATTCATTTTCCTAAGGTTTTGCATTCTCTTGGAGTTTTGATTGCCTCTCTTTTTTCTTGATGGGAAAAGGAACATACATCTTCAACACCATAGCACTCAGGTCTTCCAGCTTCTTACTCCTTTTAGCTGCTGCATGCATCTACACCATTGTTCTCCTCAAAGATCTCGTGGAGTCCATTGATTTTTCTTTTTGATTTCTGATCAGCCTGACATTTGAATAGCATTTATCATCTGGGTATTTCTTTTTTGCTAGGTTTCTGAGAGTACACCTTTTGCTTAATCCCCTATTATCTTTTTGGCTGGCTTTCCTCTGGCTTTGTTGTATTATATACTCAAGTGCTTTGTCCTGGAAGGGTGTGTGGGTGGGAACATTTGGATCTTGTACTAGTCTGTCTGAAATAGCCTGTATTTTGCCTTCGTATTTGATAGTAGTTTAGCTGAGATTTCTGGGTTGAAAATAATCCCCCCCAACTTTACAGGTGCTGCTCCATGATCTTTTAGCACCAAGCCTGTGGATGGGAAGTCATTTGTTCCCCTGGGGTACACCTGTCCTTTAGCTCTGCAAGCTCTTTATCTTAGGTATGTGGAATTCTCTCAGTGGTGTATTTAGGTCTGATTTTTCATAGCCTGCTTGGCGCTTGTCACACCTTTTTAATATGAAAGCTAGCATCTCTTTTCATTCTGGGGAACTTTCCTCTAATTAGTTCTTTGGCCAAGGCGGCCATTTGGAGAATGAATGAGTGGTGGAAGATTTCTTTCTCTGCCTCTGCCTCTCTGTCCCTTTGCCTTTCAAATAAATAAATAAATCTTAAAAAAGAGAAGATTTATTACTTGAAAGGCAGAGGGACAGAGAGGGGGAGAGATCTTCCATGTGCTTGTTCACTCCCCAAATAGCTGAGGTGGCTGGGGCTGATCCAGGGAGAAACCAGAATCCCATGGCTGGTGCTGCGGCTCACTAGGCTAATCCTCCACCTGCAGTGCTGGCACCTCGGGTTCTAGTCCCAGTTGCTCCTCTTCCAGTCCAGCTCTCTGCTGTGGCCCGGGAGGGCAGTGGAAGATGGCCCAGGTCCTTGGGCCCTGCACCTGCATGGGAGACCAGGAGAAGCACCTGGCTCCTGGCTTCAGATCAGCGCAGCGCACTGGCTGCAATGCACTGGCCGTAGCGGTCACTTTGGGGGTGAACCAATGGAAAAAGGAAGACCTTTCTCTCTGTCTCTCTCTCTCACTAACTCTGCCTGTCAAAAAAAAAAAAAAAAAAGAGAAAGAAAGAAAGAAAGAGAAACCAGAATTCCAGAACTCCATCCATGGGTCCATGGGTCTCCCACACAGGTGGCAGGGGCCCAAGTACTCGAGCCATCTTCTACTGCCTTCCCAGGTGTGCTAGCAGGGAGCTGAATTGGAAGCAGAGCAGCTGGGACCTGAACCTGCAATCTGAAATGGGCTGGCATTGCAGGTGGCTGCTTAACCACAGCATCAGCCCTGAGATTGCTTTTTAGGGTTCTGTTTTCGGAATTATCTGTTTTTACCCTGGCAAGTGGGGGTTCCTTAGGAGGACAGAGGGCCAGGGAGCAGAGGGACTAGAAACAGCAATTCCAGTGAATGTGGGGTAAATGCTGTAATAGAGTTTGCTATCAGGACCAGAGCCAGGGCCAGCAAGGACAGCAAAAGCCATTCAGAGATGAATCCCCCCAAAACCTTACATTGAGCTCCGAGGGACTAGCAGACACTGGTTGACAAAGTGAGAAGGGATGGTCCGGGCAGAAGCGAGACCAGACGTGCAGACATGGAGGAGTGAGCCAGGGAGCTCCAGCTGTGGATGAACAGAGAGCTTAACGTGGCTGCTTGGAGAGTGTGCTGCGGATACGCGGACCAAGTTGACAGGTGAGCCACGGCCACAAGAGACAGGTACTCGTGAGCCACAGGAGCCTGAGAAGGAAGGATCGCCTGTAGGAGCTCTGTCCAGGCAGTCAGCAGCAGATGGATAGGACGAAGGGCTGGCAACCACGACAGTGGTGCAAGTAAGACATAGGATACACAGTGGGTGTGGGGGAGGTGGAGGAAAGAGCCTGACCCCTGTGCAGAGGGCCTGGGGCCAATGCAGGGGATCAAGGATGGCAGTGGGTCTTGCTTTGGTCACTGTGTGACTTGAACTTGCCTAGGGAGTTAAGAAGAGGGTGCCTCCTCCACTCCCACCAGCAGAGACGTTTCCTTACATGCACACCTGGCCTTGCCCTACCCTTCCCTCACCCCAGCACAGGGCTGTGGAGTGCCCTGCCACAGCAAGGTGTTTCAGAGCGAGACCTGGGCTTTATAGACATGCTCTGCCCTTCTCCCTCTTGCTCCTTCCTCAGGGAGCAGGTGTGGAGGGCTGGCTCCAGCGCGGGCTCCTTCTGTGAGGACGTCTCGCTGTCCAGCACCACCAGAGCTGTGTGGACACGTGTGTCTAAGGCTGGACTGCAGTATTAACAAGCTCTTCTACTTACAGACCTGCCACTTCCTGCAGCCTGGCTTATGTCCACAGGAAAGGTCATATTTTGGCCACTGTGTAGCCCTCCTTGGTCTATTTTTCGATTCAAGCAGATACAGGTGCAGGTGTCTCCCTGACCTCAACATCAGGTGCCTCAATGGCAGGGCTGTTTCTTGTGTTTAGCACATACCTGCTGCCACGTCCCCCAAGAGAGGCACCGTCCCCTGCTCCTGGGAAGATGAGTGGTTTTTCCAGATGCTTCCATGGTTCGGGGTGGTGGAAGCCTGCCTGCACTGCAAGGAAGTTCCTCTGATTTAGAGTTTGAAGAGGCCATGAAGGGGGTAGACTGAGGAATGGGCATTCTGTGTCTGATGTTCATGTGGGGCCAGGGGTAGCCAGAGGGCTTCTGCGGAGCACAGTATCGGGTGGTCAGCAGGCTCAGTGTAAGGAGAGTTAACACGGAATGGCTGACCTCTAAGGCGAGTCCTATTTATTAATTAATTTATTTAAATTTATTCATTTGAAAGAATTATGGGGCGGGGAGAGAAAGAGAGATATAGATAGGTAGGTAGGTAGGTAGATAGATAGATAGATAGAGGGATCTTCTATCTGCTGGGCTGTGCCAGGCTGAAACCAGGAGCAGGAGCTTCATGTGGGTCTCCCATGTGGATGCAGAGGCCCAAGCACTTGGGCCATCATCCACTGCTTTCCCAGGTCATTAGCAGGGAGCTGGATCAGAAGTGGAACAGCCAGGACTTCAACCGGTGCTCATATGGGGATGCCAGTGCTGCAGGCAGTGGCTTTACCAACTGTGCCACAATGCCAGCCTCCCAAGGCCAGTCTTTAGAAATGTCAGGTTCAAGGGGTCAGGGCCTGTGTCTTCTTGGTGAGCACTGCCCTCTGTGGACTTGGAACATGGCCTTGTACTTAGTGAGAAAAGGAATGGATGGATGGGTACAGTGATGAAGGGATGGTTCTTTGGTGAATTGATGGGTCCAATTCACAGCTCTGTGATGGCAGGTTGGTGGCATTTGGTGGCATTTTCAGTGGATGAAGTGCCCTGGAATCCAGAGCTGAGTGTTTAGACAAGCAAAAGCAAACAGTTTCCCCATCTTGTTTGTTTCACAGCTCTGGGGCTCGCCTGCTGCAGGCTGCTTGCACCCCGGGAAGCCGTGACGTAGCAGGGAGGACTCTGTTTGGATTTCTGGGTGTGCCCACTTGCTCCCTGGCTCACCCCTGCAGATGGCTCCCAAGGAAGCCTCCTGGGTCTGCCGCCGCTGCTGGTGTGTGTGTGACTGCAGTGCTATTTTGGGCAGATGACGCACGGGGCCGGGATGGGCTCCTGCTCTCTGAAGGCGGCTGTGTAACAAGATTAAAGCTTCGGAGGCAGCCCTGGTCCCTAGCTCTGGAGCAGCCTGGTGAAAGGGAATTTTTTCTGGGCGAGAGAAACTGACCTTAATCTCCAGTCACACAAATGGGGTTGCAAGCCCCTCCAGCAAGCCACACCTTGCCACCTCTGGGCTCTGCACAGGCTGGCCCCTCCACTGTGACTCCCCCTCGCTCCTGTCTTCTTTGCTGGTTCTGTGTAAGCTTGGGTGTTGTTTCCCCAGGGAACCTCCTGCCCTGGCCGCACCCATCCCAGACACACAGCTCTCATTGGACTGGAGTTGACTACCTGCCCGTCACAAGCGTATTTGTTCTAACGTGGCTAGCAGAGGGGGAGGGAAGCTGCTACGTGCTGGCCATACCCAGTGGGCTGGGCTCTTGTCCTCCCCAATGCATGTTCTCACTTAGTGCTCAGAGCAGCACTATCGCAGTGCCCATGTCACAGCTGTGACGGGAGAGGCTTTGTGAGCTGCAGCTGCTTGACGGGCAGGCACCTCGTGTGGGGCAGTGCCCAGATTGCCAAGCCATCGCAGAGCTGTGATCTGGACCCGTCAATTCACCAATGAATGAGCTGAAGGTCCCCACAGAAATCCTCTTACCTAAGACCCTTTGGTTCAAAGCTGCACTGGAGAAGGAGGGTAGGACATTCTGGAGCCTCAAAGTACAGCAACTTAGGTTTCTGGAAACTTCCATGCTTCTTGCCTGGGTTTCTGTGCTGACCTGGCCCACGACGTATTCCAAGGATTTGACCCAAGGCCACGGGGTTGGCCCAAGACTTGGACTTGCTTTTTGTCTCCTGGGATATTTGCGGTCAGGTCATCAGGGCTATGCGTGTCAGCTCCTGTGGGTGACCCTATCGGGTCATTTTCTTGATTAACTTTTCTCTGGAGCAAATGTTGGAAGGAGTAGACTTTGAAAAATATTTGCATATCTCATTTCTTTGTCTAATTAGTGTTGTGAGAACCTTGTCCCAGTTTTCATGCTTGGATAAATAGCTCTCGCGGTGTAAGGTGCTCGGGGCCGGCTCACGGCGGGGCTCTCCCTTCTCGTGTTTGCATCTCATCTGAGCTTTGTTGCAAACCACGCTCCCAGCTTTTCTCTAAAAGAACTGGTCTTGTCAGCCAGATGGCAACTTCTGCTGCCTTGGGAGCCCTCTGCAGTGTAGGGGACAGGGGGGACACCCCTGGCGGTGGTGCGACGTGACCTGTGTGTCACGTCACTGGCGGAGCCTGATGCAAATCTCAGACTCTGCCTGTGCGCCACTTTTTCTTAAACATGCTGTTTCATAAAAAGACTTATTTATTTATTTACTTGAATGGCAGGGTTACAGTTAGGCAGAGAGAGAGAGAGAGAGAGAGAGAGAGAGAGAGAGAGATTCCATCTGTTGGTTCACTCACAAATAGCTGCAATGGCTTGGTCTGAGCCAGACTGGAGCCAGGAGCCTTGAACTTGATTGAGGTCTCCCACATGGGCGGCAGAGGTTCACACATATGGTGATGGTGGGGGCATCTTCCACTGCTTCCCAGGTGCCTGGATCGGAAGTGGAGCAGCTGAGACTTGAACTGGTGTTCATGTGGGATGCCAAAGTCGCAGGTGGTGGCTTCACCTTCTGTGCCACAGTGCTGGCCTGCTGTGCTCCACTTTTTAAAGGCCTGTAGTTAAAGAAAAAGGGGAGGAGTTTTTGGTAAGGATGGGCTTTTCTCTGACATGACTCCACTCTTACATCTCTGGAGGTGGATGGTTCACTACGTGCACTGAAGGTGTGACAGCGTTCTAAGTGGTGCAGAACAGAAAATAAATCCTTTCCCCTGGTGGATTTCCAGTCCTGCTGAGAAAGCAGAAGCTAGAACTGACATGATTCGGAGCTGTTGCCAGTGTCCTGGGAGCACATGGAAGCTTGTGCCCAGCCGCAGAGGGCGTGGCTGTGACGCTGAGGTCAGAACACACCCTGACCTGGCCACTGGGGCCAGCGTTAAGCACCAGGTTGCATTGTGAGAAGTGCAATTTGCAGAAAGCTGGACAGGATAGCGCCACTCCAGTGTCTGGCATATTGTGCATTTTGGGGCTTCCTCTTAAGAGAGAGACCCAGACAAATGGAGTCTGAAGCTGTTACCCACAACGGCCCCAGGCTTTGGTAGATGCCACTGTAGGAACTGTTTGGCCTCTCGGCAGCTGTTTAACTGGGAAAAGAGAAGATGCTGTGGAGGAGAGGCAGGAGCGAGGTTTTCTAGCTGACTGGGCAGAGGGAGGCAGCTGGCATGGACCGGAAAAGCTGGCATGGACCGGAAAGAGCCCTTGCCGTCTTACTGAAGAGTCTGCATTTTATTCTGGGGACGGTGGGGGTACAGGTGTCTAATGGGGGAAGCAGTGGGATCTCCTCGAGTGAGAGGGACCCGGAGGAGGAATAGGATTGGGATGGGAGGCAGGAGTTCGCAGAGGTGTCAGGAAGGAGGGTGGAGGCTCTGGGAGGCATTGGCCAACACTGGAGGAGCAGGTGACACCAGACAGGAAGACTGAGCCATGAAGGACTGGGCAAAGCCTAGAGGTGAAGAATAAGCCAGAGAGGATGGTGAGGAGCAGCAGGGGGAAAGCCAGAAGTCCCAGCTTCATGGACCCCAGGAGGAGAGAATTTCAAGGGGGTGTGTGACCAGGGATTGTTCTTTGTTGACTGCTAGACATGATGTATGGTTCCCCCTAATTCTTACAGGAGTTCCACAGTGGAGACACTGACATTGACATTGCCATTGCCATTGTGTAGATAAGGGACTGAAGATCAAGTGGGAGGCACTAGGGAGACAGTGTGGGCTGTGGAACAGGCTGCATTTGAGCTCTGCTTCTGCCTTACGAGCTCTGGGAACTTGTCCAAGTCACTTGACCTCTGTGAGCCCCAGCTTACCAGTGTCTAAACTAAACAGCTCCGTCTAGTTGATGGGACTTCATGGTGTGGGAAGCCCTTCCCACTGTGGCTGACCCCCAGGAGCCTGGCAAGAGGTGGACCTGAGACTGGAGCCCAGATCTGTGTGGGGCCAGAGCCTGTGCCCGAGCCTGCGACCGAGGGGGGGGTCTGAGACAGGAGTGTGAAAGCCTGGGGGGTTGAGGAGTCACCTGAGCATGTCAGAGCCCAGGGGAGAGAGGAAGTTGGGGTGGGATGGGGCTGGTGGTGGTGGTGGGGGGCAACATGCCCGAGAGAGGGAGGGTGGCAGAAGGAGAGGCCACAGGCAACGCAGGACATGACCTTGGACCCTGGGTGCCTCCAAAGCAGGGATTTCTTCCTCAGAGACAGGAGGGGCAGAAAGTCCGAGAAGAGCATGAGACCCAGGGCATTGTCAAGGAGGGGCACGAGAGTTGAGGACGTTTTGGTAGGCAGCTTCATTGCATCGGAGTGCGGAGGTGCAGGCCAAGGACTGAGAGGAGAGGGCGTCTCTCAGTCCTTCAGAACCTGTGTCCTGGCAAGTATGGGGCATCTGTATAGAAAACTACAGCAAGAGTGGCTGTTTTGGGGCAGGCATTTGACTCAGCAAATGAGATGTCAGGCAACATGCCCATGTCCCATGTTTGAGTGCCTGGATTTGAGTCCCAGCTCATCCTTGCAAACATAATCCCTGGGAGGCAGCAGGTGATGGATCAAGCAGTTGGGTCCCTGCCACCCATGCAGGAGAACTGAATTGAGTTCCTGACTTCTGGCTTCAGCCTCATCCCAGACTTGGCTGTTGTGGGTATTTAGGGAGGGAAACAGTGTATAGGACTCTCTGTATCTCTGCCTCATGAGAAAAAAAAAAAAAGAACGGCTGTTGTTCACCCTAAACCAGATTGTACCCAAACTATGATCTCCAGTGCAGTGCATGAAAGCTGGTCTGTCCACATCCCTGGGGTCATGGCCATGTGGCAGACGAGGCCCTTCCTCAGGTCTGTGTCACCTGTGCTGGTTGTTGGAGGGGTGTAAAATAAAGGTTTGCAATGAAGAGATCTCTTCTGAGGAACCATTCAAGATGTGTTCTCTCCTCTTCTACTACCTGCTTGTGATCATTTCTATTCATCAGTGAAGGTGCCAGCTGATCAGAAGGTTTTTAAATATATATATATATTTTAAAGATTTTATTTATTTATTTGGAGGTAGAGTTACAGAGAGAGAGGGAGAGACAGAGAGAGAGAGGTCTTCCATCCATTGGTTCATTCTCCAATTGGCTGCAATGGCTGGAGCTGCACTGATGCGAAGCCAGGAGCCAGGGGCTTTTTCTGGGTCTCCCACGTGGGTGCAGGGACCTGAGGACTTGGGCCATCTTCTACTGCGTTCCCAGGCCATACCAGAGAGCTGGATCGGAAGTGGAGTAGCCGGGATTAGAACCGGCACCCATATGGGAGGTTGGCACTTCAGGCCAGGGTGCTAACCCTCTGCACCACAGCGCTGGCCCCTAAATTTTATTTTTTATTTATTTTCATTTTATTAGGGAGAGAGAGAGGATTGATCTTCCAACCCTTGGTTCACTCTTCACTCCTCAAATGCCCACAACAGCTGAGGTGGGGCCAGGATGAAGCCAGAAGCTGGGAACTCAACCCAGGTCTCCCATGCAGGTGACAGGGACCCAAGGTCTTGAGCCACCACCTGCTGCCTCCCAGGGTGTGCATTAACAGGAAGCTGGAATGAAGGGCCCGAGCCAGGCTCTCTGACCTGTGATGCTATTGTAACCACCTGGCCAAGTGCCTGCCCTGCATTATCTTCTAGTTCCATTTCCCCACAAACGTTCTGAAGAGTGTGGTGGGCTCCTTCCACTTGCTGGTGTTCACTAGCAGCAGACTGCTTTTCTGGGGGTCAGATTCCTGTAAATATCAGTGGTAACACAGATCCCAAGTATTGTGCTGAGCGCTTGGCATCCAGCCCTCGTCATAGGTCTGTGAATGAGGGACCATTTCTAGATGGGGAAACTGAGGCACAGAGTCACATGGTTAGGACACGGACAACCTGGAGTTGGTGTGGGGGTGGGTTCCTTAGTTCATCACAAACTCCCAGAATTTTACTATAGAAATCTCTGTTTTTTTGGTTTTGTTTTGTGAGGTGGAGTATTTTCCCACGTTTGATACTTGTGCTTCCTTGTTTAGTGATTTTTTCTTTTATGTCCTTTGAGTTTTTTAAATTTATTTTTTAAGAAATACAAATTTCATAAGTACAAATTTAGGAATATAGTTATTCTTTCCACCATACCCGCCCTCCCACCACACTCCCACCCTACCTCCTTCTCCCTCTCCCATTCTCAGTCCCCTTCTCCATTAAGATTCTGTGTACAAATAACTTTGTACACAGAAGAACAACTCTATACTAAGTAAAGATTTCAACAATTTGCACACACACACACAAAACTGAGAGCAAGTTTTACAGTTAACTCTCATAATACAACTCATTGAGGACAGAGGTCCTGCGTGGGGAGTTAGTGTACGGTGACTCCTGTTGTTAATTTAACAATTAACGGTAATGTATGACGGTAATGATCACCTGAGGCTCTTGACCAAGCTGCCTAGGCTATGGAAGCCTTTTGAGTCCACAAACTCCATCAATATTTGGACAAGACCATAAGCAAAGTGGAAATTCTCTCCTCCTGTAGTTTTTTATTTGCTAAGCTCTTCTCTGCCCATCTCCTTAAGATTCCCAACTGATCCACATGGGGGGTGGCTCGTGGCCTTGCTGGGTCTCGGGCTTCACCAACAGCCACAGGGTGCGCTGATCTCCCCTTAACTGGGTCACTCTGTGGGAAGTTGGCAGCTCAGAGAACCGTCCTGGGAACATTCAGGAGACTGAGGACATCTGTGTCCCCTGGGAGGTGGTGATGGTTCGTGCAGTGTCTGGAACAGCACAGGTGCTTTTGCTGTAGGTCATCATCATAAGGCGGCGGTTTCTTCTCCACTTCATGATGACCACACTTCTGGGGACCCCCCCACCCCTGTAGCTGAGTCCTCCTGTGCCTCTGGGCTGAGCAAGGGAAGGACAAAAGCCTTCTCTGTCCTGTTACTGGGGGTGTGGACTTGTTTGCTGCGCCTGTCACGTCCATCTTGCTGGACTCACTTCTCTCCCATCAAATCCGAAGTGAGCATCTTTATATTATATTAACCTAAAACATCAAAGCACCAAGTGGTAGCTTTGAGAGAACTTATTTATTAAAGATTTATTTATTTATTTGAGAGGCAGAGTTACAGAGAGAGGGAGAGACGGAGAGAAAGGGCTTCTGTTCTCTGGTTCACTCTCTAAATGGCCGCAACAGCCAGAGCTGAGCTGATCTGAAGCCAGGAGCTGGGAACCTCCTCTGGGTTTCCCATGTGGGTGCAGGGGCCCAAGCACTTGTGCCATCTTCCACTGCTTTCCCAGGCCATCGGCAGAGAACTGGATCAGAAGAGGAGCATCTGGGATATGAACCGGTGCCTGGATGGGGTGCTGGCGCTGCAGGCAGAGGCTTAGCCCACTACACTACAGGGCTGACCCCATGTGCATCCTTTTCATCCAATGTGAGCACGCGAGGAGGGGGAACCCATTTTTTTTAATTTGTAAATTTTTAAAATTTTTTTAACTTTTATTTAATGAATATAAATTTCCAAAGTACAGCTTATGGATTACAATGGCTTCCCCCCCCATAACTTCCCTCCCACCCGCAACCCTCCCCTTTCCCGCAGAGGAACCCATTTTAACAACTTCTCCCCGCCAAAGTGTTCATGTTTCATACTGGCAGAAACAGAATCTGAAGAGAAATCTCATGTTGAGGTGGAAGGTTGAAGTGTACAATATGATATTTTTCCTATATTAAATTTAAAAGTCACCAGCTATGTTAAAGAGGTCACATCACACACTAGAGAAAAGAATACAATGATAAAGAGTAATCGCCTTGTTTCATCTCATCTCCTCCTGCTCAACAATTCGGTATGTAGTCTTGCAGACATCTCTCCATGTAATTATACAAATAATCACCCAATATCAGACATTACCTCAACCCTATTACACTCACCCACATAGTATCTGCAATCACTTTTTCCCTTCTTTCTGCTTAAGATTATGTGTATGGTGGGTCTGTTCACAGTGGAGCTCTTGCCCTTTTTTAAACAGCTGGGATTGTGTGTCGTAGAAAACCTCATCGTAGCTCATATTCTACACACTTGGAGAGGGGATTCAGTATTTTGTGTGTTATTTTTCTTTTTTAGTAAAAATAGATGGAGAGGAAGGTGAGGGCTAGCATAAAGAGGCTAAGCATTTTTCAGCAAGGTTTTTTTTTTTTTTACAAAATTCAACACCTATCCATGATAAAAATGATAAAAACCCTCAGGTAGATAGGAACAGGCAGGAACGTCCTCAACCTGATGAAGAAAATCTGCAGAAACCCCACAGCTGACATCACAGTCAAAGGTGAGAGGTCAAATATTTCTCCGCTAAGACCGGGAGCAAGGCAAGGGCGTCTCCTCCTGCTCCGCACAGGGCTGTGAGTTCTAGCCAGGTAAGAAGGCAAGAAAAGGAAAAGACAGAACTCGGACTCTACTTCAGATGACTTGATTGTCCGCATAGAAAACACAAGAGGTGCTGTGGCTCAACAGGCTAATCCTCCGCCTTGCGGCACCGGCACACCGGGTTCTAGTCCCGGTCGGGGCGCCAGATTCTGTCCCGGTTGTCCCTCTTCCAGGCCAGCTCTCTGCTATGGGCCATCCTCCATTGGTTCACTCCCCAAATGACCACTACGGCTAATCCAAAGCCAGGAGCCAGGTGCTTCTCCTGGTCTCCCATGCGGGTGCAGGCACCCAAGCACTTGGGCCATCCTCCACTGCCCTCCCGGGCCACAGCAGAGAGCTGGACTGGAAGAGGAGCAACCAGGACTAGAACCCAGCACCCATATGGGATGCTGGTGCCGCAGGCGGAGGATTAACCAACTGAGCCTCGGTGCCAGCCCCACAACATACATGTTTACAGATGGGAAGACTCCACTGGGCAGGATGTCAGTGCTCCCCCAATTCATATACAACTTTAATACAATTCCCATCAAAATACCGTCAAGGTAAAGAATAACTAAACAGTTTTTAAATGGATATGATCAGTCTGCCTGATTTTAAGACGTACAGTGTAGCTACAGTGGTCGGACTGTGTGGCACTGGCAGAGAGGTAGACAGATCAATGGAGCAGAGAAGAGACCCAGAAACAGACGCAAGCCAACATGCCCAAGTGATTCTTTACAAAGGGGCAAAAGCAATTCAAGAGAGGAAAGACAGCTTTTGAATAATGGTGCTGGAATAATTGGACATCCTTCTGTGAAAAAATACACCTTTTCCTAACTCTCACTCCTTATATGAAAGTAACTCAAAAATGGATCACAGACTTAAATGTAAAATGAGCAGTTGGATAAAAATAGGAGGAATGCTTTGAGGAACAGAGCTAGACAAAGAATTCTCAGATGTGACCCCAAAGCCTGATCCTTTAAAGATGTTTTCTGTAAAAAGAGTAAAAACTCTTGCTTTGTGAAAGACCTTGTTATAGAGATGAAAAACAAGCTACAGATTGGGAGAAAAATATTTACAAACTGCACATCTGGCAATGTATAATATATAAGGCTCTATCAAAACTCAGTACTAAAATGACAAGAATCCAACTAGCGAATAGGTGAAAGGCATAGAGACTTTTCACTAAGAGAGCGTGCAGGTGGCAGGTGAGGACGGGAAAAGATGTTCAATGCCACCAGCCATCAGGGAAATGTAAGTTAAAGACACAATGAGCTATCACTGCACACCTATCTGAGTAGCTCAGAGTTAAAAAGTGATAACGTCAAATGCTGGTGCGAATGTGGAGGAATGTCACTCCTACACGGCTGCTTGCCATTGCTAAGTAGTACAGCCACTCTGGAAAACAGTTTGGCAGTTTCTTATAAAACCGAACTAAATAACTGAGAAATTGCACTCCTGGGAATTTACCCCAGAGAGCTGAAAGCTTAGGTTCACACAGATATCTGTGAGTGAATGTTTCTAGCACCTTTATTCACAGTTCATACCTGGAAATAACTCCGACGTCCTTCACAGGTGACTGGTTATACACAGTACGACACAGCCATGCCGTGGGCTAGTACTAGCAATAAGGAATGAGGGATGGACACACACAACACACTAGGTAATCTCCAGAGAACTAGTCTAGGTGAAAAACCCAGTATCCAAAGGTTACATACTATATGGTTCCACTGATGTAACCTCCTTAAAACGACACAGTTATAGCTGTGGAGAACAGGTTGCTGGTGGCCAGGAGTTGGGCAGGTCTGTGATCATCAAAGAGCAACGTGAGTGTATCTGTCCATTTTCTGTTGCTAATAACCCAGTATTACAGACTGAGTCAGTTAGAAAGAAAAGAGGTTGTTTTTGGCTCCTAGCTCTGGTCCAAGGTCAAGAGACTGCACATGGTGACAGCCTTGCTGTCGGTGAGCCCCCGGGATGCAAGGCATCACACAGCAAGAGACAGGGAGTGCATATGTGTTTCCCTTCTGGCCTTTCTCCCTATTGTTTTTTTCAAGTTAAAAAATGTGTTTATCAGAGAGAGGGAAAGAGAGCTCCCTGATTTGCTGGTTCACCCCCCAGAAGCCTACAATGGCCAGGGCTGGGCCAGGCTGAAGCTGGGAGTTGGGAACCCAATGCAGGTCTCCTGTGTGCAGCCATCACCTGTTTCTTCCCAAGACCTGCATTACCAGGAAGCTGGAGTCAGGCGCCAGAGGCGGGTATTGAACCCACGTGCTCCAGTGTGGAATGTGGGCTTCCTGACTGGTGGCCAAATGCCAACCCCTCCCCCTCTTCTAAAACCACCAGATTTAATCACGGGGCTCACATGCCTCACTATGAATTGTCAGAGCAGACAAACCATCTTGAAACCTCAGCAGTGGGGGATCCCTGTGGGATGGAACGTCCGACTTAGGTGGGTGGCCTCCATGTGATGCTGTGCTGTCGTCTCATGGGATGTCACCCTTGGGGAAACTATAAAGGGTCCCTGGGATCTCTCTGTGTTATTTCTCTGTACAGTTTCTCCCACCTGCATGCGAATCTTCAATTATCTCTCAAAACAGTTAATCAGAAAACATTTCTTTTCCCTGCATTCTTTCATTTATTTATTTATTTTAGATTTATTTTTATTTATTTGAAAGACAGAGTTAGAGAGAGAGTTAGAGACAGAGAGAGAGGTCTTCCATCCGCTGGTTCACTCCCCAGATGGCCACAATGACTGGAGCTGCGCAGATACGAAGCCAGGAGCCAGGAGCTTCTTCCGGGTCTCCCATGTGGGTGCAGGGGCCCAAAGACTTGGGCCATCTTCTACTGCTTTCCCAGGCCACAGCAGGGAGCTGGATTGGAAGAGGAGCAGCTGGGACTAGAATCGGTGCCCACATGGGATGCTGGCACTTCAGGCCAGGGCTTTAACCTGCTGCACCACAGCACCAGCCGCCCCCTGCATTCTTTTTAATAGCTGCTGTTGTATTTCATGGGATGTCTTATTTGAGTCCATACCTCATAAGCCTGGGAGAGCAGGCTTTTAATTTGTATAATTTCCTTAATGTAAGGATTATAGGAGAAGATAAGGGAAAGCTAAGGAGGTGCAGAAATGTTTCTCCTTCTTTGTTTGAAACAAGTCCCTTACCTTGTGACTCTGATGGGATCTGGGGGTTAGAGGTGTCAGCCAACCCTGGTGGGTTTGGTGCAGGTGGCTGGGTTCAGGTTCTTGTTTCTGATGCAGGAAGGAGCTCAAGGACAAGATGTAGGTACAGGTCAGCAGAGAAGCAAGAAAGGGGGACCCAGAGGAGAGGCTGCAGCTCTGGGCACCCCAGGCCAGGTCCTTGGCCTTGATGGAGCTGGCCCATGTTTGTCTCAGCAGGGTGGGGAAGCCTCTCCTTGCTGGGTAGAATGTCTGGTTCCTGTGGGGGACTTCATCTCCCCCAGGACAGCCAGGACCTGTTGTCGCGGTAATTATGACCCTGAAGGTGAGTGTAGGAGATTGAGGTGATGATAAGAGGGCATGAAAAGCAAAAAGTTTCCCTAGGAAGCTGTGACATCATGGTTGTCATTGTCGTCATCATCTTGCCATTAATAAAAGCCTCATCAGCACCAAGCATGTGGTTAAATTCTTTCCCTGTCATTCAATGCTTCTCAAACTTGACCCCTAGAGCACCAGCTAAAACATGGAAGTTTCTGATGTAGTAGGTCTGAGTTGGAGCCCAAGAATCTGAATTTCTCACAAGTTCCCAGGGGAGGCTCCTCTTTGAGATGCAAATCAATCTACGGAAATCAACCCCAGGAAGCAGGGAGCAGCATCCCCCTTTCACAATGAGGGGACAGTGGCTGGGAAACTCGGGGCCACCAACCGTGTGCTCCTCTGAGCTCAGGGGGTTTAGCTTGCTGGGGTCAGGGGGCAGGGGAGCAACTACCTACAGAAGCTGGAGGAGGAACAGAGTGGCAGAAGGCACTGAGCTCTGGGGAGGGAGATGGGGTTTGAGAGTCCGGCTCACAGGGTCAGTAAGGGCGCTGCCCAGGGAAGCAGGGCTGGGAGGCACATGGGGGGTCTTGGTTGTTATTGGTGAGAAGATCTGGGAGGGGGCTAAGAAAGGCCATTCTGGGGGTCACTTTCTCCCTGCCCACCCATCCTTGCTGCCAGCACGTCACGGCTCGCTTATGTTGGATTCTGTCCACCTCGTGGCTGTGTGTGGCAGTCTCCTCTGTGGCTGTTTGCGTGGGATTCTGTTCATGCACCAGCTGCTTCTGTGGCATTCCGCTCAGGCCATGGCTCTGTGGGAGGGTCTGTCCACACGGCGGCTCTGCTTTCCAGAGATTTTTGTCCACGGTGTAGCTGTTTGTTCATGCGCAGCGTTGTCTGGGTGGTACTCTGTCCACACCATGGCCCTGTACAAGTGGTGTTCTGTCCAGGTTGTGGCTCTGTGTGATAGCCTGCCCATACCATGGCTCTAGGAGAGTGGGATTCATCTACTCTGTGGCTCCATGGGGGATGTCTTCTGCCCATGCCACGGCTCTGCCCAGGTGGTGTTCTCTCCATGCTGTGGCTCTTGCAGGTGGTCGAGTGTCCACACGTGGCCTCTGTGTGAGTGGTCTGCAGTGTGGCTCCATGCACATGACCCTGTGTGCTTGCCATGGCTCCATGTGAGTGGCATTCTAACCTCTTCATGCCTGTTCTCCCCTTCATGCGCCTTTCCCGTATTTCCTATGAAAGGGAAAAATGAACGGTAAAAAACTTGCAGAATGAAAGCCATTAATGAAATTGCTTTTTTTTTTTTTTTTGACAGGCAGAATTAGACAGTGGGAGAGAGAGACAGAGAGAAAGGTCTTCCTTTTACCGTTGGTTCACCCCCCAAATGGCTGCTACAGCCGGTGCACCACGCTGATCCGAAGGCAGGAGCCAGGTGCTTCCTCCTGGTCTCCCATGTGGGTGCAGGGCCCAAGCACTTGGGCCATCCTCCACTGCACTCCCAGGCCACAGCAGAGAGCTGGACTGGAAGAGGAGCAACTGGGACAGAATCTGGTGTCCCGACCAGGACTAGATCCCGGTGTGCCGGCGCCGCAGGCGGAGGATTAGCCTAGTGTGAAATTGCTTTTTGAATTTATTTTGTGATGTTATAATTCTTTGGGCCATTGAAATAAAATAGAGAGAGAGAAGAGAGAGAGAGAGAGAGAGAGAGAGAGAGAGAGAGAGAGAGAGAGATAAGTACAGGAGAGGCAGGGAGCCTCATGAGTAATGTCACTGGGGCATGAATTCAGATTCGAAGCTTTGAAAACTCGGGGGAGGCCTGGTAGCATGGAGGGCTTCCCTTAGCCCCTCTGGTTCCCAGCTTTCCTTGCAGGATCAGAAGCTACAGCATCAGGGCTGTGGCTGCCCGGTGGCTACCTCTGTAGAAGGGCCTGGCTCCCACTCGTGGCCTCTCTAATGAGGGCCATGGAAACCTGGGGCATGCCGTCCTGGTCTGAAAGTTCTAGATTCGGACTTGGAGCACCACTCACCAGCCAGGACTCTTTCCCGTCACCTGGCCTGGCAGCTGTGTGTGTGCCTGTGTACATTTGTGAGCACATCTTAAAGGAAACATGTTTTGCAGTGTGCGTGCACTGCAAAGA
This sequence comes from Lepus europaeus, assembly GCF_033115175.1. Lineage (NCBI taxonomy): Eukaryota > Metazoa > Chordata > Mammalia > Lagomorpha > Leporidae > Lepus > Lepus europaeus. Next base: position 85,357,683 of record NC_084839.1, on the reverse strand, counting down.
ACCAGCTCCCAACCACACAGGGGCCGTGTTCAAGTGGGCATTGGGGAAGCGGCGCTGAGCGGCTGTCCATGGACATGCAAGGGAATTTTCCGCTGCTTCTAGGATCCTGTAAACCACTCCTTTCTTTCTTTTTTTTTTCCCTAATTTATGATGTGTTTTAAAAGTGTGTTTTTAAAAATTATTATTATTATTTTACAAGATCCATGCAGTCTGCGTGGTGCTTTATAGGGCGTATCCAGCTACAGCTGGTGCACGGCTGGGTGTTTTATGGCAAATTATTCTCAGATTACCCTCTAATGCAAGAAGGCCTGCCTGTTGTCTGTGCTCCCTGGGTCATATAGAAGCCCCTCCAACTTGATACAAAACAGCTGCTTCCATCAGCTGTTCCAAAAAAGGAGCATTTTGAGGCTGAAGCCACAGGAAAAAGGTTTTTTTTTTGTAACCGGTGGAGATGATGAAAAATGTTAAATTACTCTTTCCTGGTCATTAACATGTGATTTCATTTGGTTACTAACAAATTGTTTAAATCTCAGAAGAAGGGCTCCGAGAGGGACTTTGCTAATTGTGCTCTGGCAATAGGTCTGGGATGGGGGTGGGGTGCGGCGTGCGCTCCCCAGGGAGGGCGCACAAAACTCTTGCTGACCTCTGTGTCCCGGGGCCTCAGCTCGGCTGGGCCCGGGTCAGGGGGCCGACCCCTGGGTCTCACTCCCCTCGCTCCACTGCGTCCCCGCTGAGGCCAGCAACAAAGGGGTCAATTGTCTGAGGCCTTTCTTTGTCTGAAGGGCTCCACGGGCCTTTCTGAACGCCAAAGTGTATCCATGTGTGCCGGTAAGGGTGTTGGTGCACATCTGTATGACTGTGTATGTGTGTCCATGTATGGTGGTAGACGCACATATGCACATGCCAAAATGTGTGCAAGCAATGCATGTGCCTGCGTGTACATATAACGACGCAGGGGGACGTGTATGTTCTGTGAGAGGGCAGCGTGCGTGTGCATGTGTTCGTGTGTAAGTATGTGCCTGCACCTGTGTACGAACGTGCACAGCTGCATATTTGTGCACAAGTCTGTGTGTGTGCAGGTGTGAATGTGTGCATGGGTAAGACTTGCGTCAGGTGTTCCTGAGTGGCTTGTGCTTCTCAGCAGAGCCAGGGCCTCAGAGCAGCCTGCCTGGCCCCTGCAGCTGCCCAAGGCCAAGTCCCTCTGGCTCATCCCTGAGCAGATCCCTTGCTCATCCCTTGCTGTGGGTCAGAAACCTCAGAGACTCGCTACCTCCGCTGCTTTCGCTGTTTCCCTGTAGGGGTGAGGAAGAGCAGGCACGAGAGGCTCCCTACATAGCTCCTCAGCCAGCTTTGCCTCACTGGGCTGCTCCAACCTGGGGTTTCAAGACACCACCCACAAAATCTTTTCTACACTTGTCCCAGCCCCTTTTGGGAGCCTCCTCATTGTATCCAGGGCAAGCTGCATGGCGTTCCTGCCATGTTTCCAGAACGACTCTGAAATGCCCTGTTTCTGTCCACCCTGTAGGTCTGTTCTCACATAGCCCCGGGGCATTTGCATCTGCCCCGTGGTCCCTAGCACAGCCTGTTCTCACAGGGGTCTGCAGGGAGCTGTGGGCATTCTGGCCTTTGGTTCCAGCCAACCCTGATCTCCGAGTTTCCATGATTCACACTCTGTTCCTTAGCAAGGGTGTCCTTTTAAAAACGACCATAAAACACATTGGATTCAGAAGCCAGGAAAAGACTAATAAAAACGCTTCATCGAAATCCACCTTTGCAGAAGATTTATCTCCCAGCCCCTGTTAGCTAGCACGGCTGCCAACGAACAACTTCTGATTCCTCATCCTTGCGCTTCCCAGCCCCGTCCCGCCCCTCCTGCCACCCCCCCTCCTCCCACGTCCCAGCAAGGGCTTATCTTTCAACTGTGCAAAAGCCACCAATTAAACTGTACTCCCTAGCTTATCGAAATATTCAGTTGGCAAAAATCATCTTATAATTAGCCTAGCTGTAAGCCAGGACTTTTTAACCCCAGGAAATGCGAAGTGGCCCAGCGAGTGAAATCTGCCCATCGCTCTTCCTGAGTTTAGGCTTCAGTGTCTGCCTTTCCCACAGTAATTTCTCCCACGTTCTTTATGTTCTTGATGGCCCCCGAGGCATCTTCCTCTTCTGTTTGTTTAACTCTCAAAGCAAACCCCCTCTCTGTGAATTGAGACGGATAATTGAGCAAGTCCAGGTGAGGGCGATGTGAAAGCAACTTGGTTTCATATCTTTCACGCCTTCGCTTTTCGACATTCTTTAGGTGGAACTTGAGCCTCCTCCCTGATCCTCACAGCTCACCGCTGCCAGGTCTACATTTTGCGTGCCTGTAGTGAGAACGCAGAACTGGATTGTTCCGGAGCCGAGCTGCTCTCAGCACATCCGGGACATTCTGCCCCACGTCCAGCTGGGCAGCAGTGTCAGGCTTTCTCCTCTCAGCCATGTCTTATTCTCAGTGCAACACAAATGTCACCTCCTCCCATCCAGTTCCACTGGGGCCAACATCAAGGGAACTTTGATGTTTGGGGATGTTAAGGTGCAACTCAGACTTTTCACGCAGAAATGATACGAACGCCACTTGGGTTCTCAACTCCTGTGAGTCTAGAGGCAGAGATGCCACAGCTGGGCATGGGGGATGTTGATTGTCCCTTTTTCAAAGTTCCAAAAACCAATCTAACAACTAAATTTTGGACTGTACCAGTATTTTCATAAATAAGGTATTGCTTTATATCTAGTGCCCTAATGGCATTACTTTTTTTTAAAAGATTCATTTATTTTATTTGAAAGGCAGAGTTACAGAGAGGCAGAGGCAGAGAGAGAGAGAGAGAGAGAGAGAGAGGTCTTCCATCTGCTGGTTCACTTCCCAAATGGCAGCAATGGCTGGAGCTGGGCTGATCCAAAGCCAGGACCTGGAGCTTCTAATGGGTTATGTGGGTGCAGGGGCCCAAGGACTTGGGCCATCTTCTTCTGCTTTCCCAGGCCACAGCAGAGAGCTGGATCAGAAGTGGAGTGGCTGGGACTTGAACCAGTGCCCATATAGGGTGCCAGCACTATAGGCAGCGACTTTACCCGCTATGCCACAGGGGCAACCCCTGACTTTTAATTTATTTTTTTTTTACAGGCAGAGTAGACAGTGAGAGAGAGAGAGAGAGAGACAGAGAGAAAGGTCTTCCTTTTTCCATTGGTTCACCCTCCAATGGCCGCTATGGCCGGCGCACCGCGCTGATCTGAAGGCAGGAGCCAGGTACTTATCCTGGTCTCCCATGGGGTGCAAGGCCCAAGCACTTGGGCCATCCTCCACTGCACTCCTGGGCCATAGCAGAGAGCTGGCCTGGAAGAGGGGCAACCGGGACAGAATCCGGCGTCCCGACCGGGACAGAATCCGGCGTCCCGACCGGGACTAGAACCCGGTGTGCCAGTGCCGCAGGTGGAGGATTAGCCTATTGAGCCCCAGCGCCGGCCTTAAAATTAAAAAAAAAAAAAATTATTATTTCTTTGAAAGGCAGAGGGCAGGGAAAGAGATCTCCCACCTGCTGATTCATTCCCCAAAAGCCTGAAATATCCAGGACTGGGCCAGGTCAAAGCCTGGGAGCCAGGACCCCAGTCCAGGTCTCCTACAGGAGTGGCAGAGACCCAAGTAACTTGAACCTTTGCCTGCTGCCTCCTAGGATGTTCATCAGCAGGGAGCTGGAATAGGAAATAGAATCAGAACTTGAGCCCTGGTTCTGCGACATGAGATGCAGGCATCCAACTGGTGTCTTAACTACTCTGCCAGACACCTACTCTATTCATAGAATTTTTCATATCTATTGTGCAGTATGCGTGTGCATGTGCACACTCACACACACACATGCACACTCCTTCCTACAGACATACACATACACAAACAGAAAAATTGCTTCATGCTCACATTACTCCTGGGAGAAATGCTTATTCTGTCTGTATTACACTTGGGTAAACTGAGCTTCTGAGAGTTTCAGTAACTTGCCAATGCCTACAGGGTTAGCTGCCAAGCAGGCCTGGCTCTTGTAGTCCACTGTGGAGCTTGTGTGAAGTCGCTGAGGTCCAGGTCGTGTGACTCGACCTCCAGGGATTTTCTAGAGCTTTCTGGGACATCCGTGGAGGAAAGAGATCATGGCTTCCCCTCCGCCTGCTTTTGCTGCTGTGCCCTGCAGTTGTGTGCACCATCTCTTGAGGTCTGCGTGTGTCTCAGGCTGATTCTCCCCTGGACTCAGAGCTGAGGCTGTGCCTGAGTGTGAAGGCGGTTCTGCTTGGTGGCCTAGGTTTGCGCTCCCTGCTGCTGGGTAGGGGGTAGCAAAGGCTCGAGGCTTTGCTCTCCCAACACAAGCCTTGGAATCAACTGAATGCTGCCATCGCCTCCTCTCGCTGCAGTGCCTCAAGCTAAAAGAGCCGTGTTTGGGAGGGACGCCTTCTGTCTTATCCTCAGTGAAACACTCTGGACCTCCTTAAGACCCCTTCAAAATAGGATTGTCCTTGAAAGGCGAAGTTGAAACTGAAGATCTATTATTATATGCGTTATTTTTTAATGTTTATGTATTCAGTTTTGTTTCTTTGAGAGGAAGAGTGACAGAGAGAGAGAGAGAAAAAGAGAGAGAGAGAATGTTAGTCACTCCCTAAGTGCCCACAACAGCCAGGAATGGGTCAAGCTGAAGCCAGGAGTCCCCAAACTCCATCTGGGTCTCCCATGTGGGTGGCAGGGGTCCAGCACTTGAAGCATCACCTGCTGCCTCCCAGGTATGCCAGCAGGAAGCTGGGGAGGCATTCTGTGTGCTTCATTCCCGGCACTCTGATATGGGATGTGGGCCTCACCCGCTGTGCCACATCGCTGCCCAGGTGTGTTATCTGTGAAGCACTGAAGTAGGGTACCTTAGGAAATGTTGAAAAAAATAAAGTTGACCATACTGAGTGAATTTTCTTCTGAATTCAGCATACTCTTGATTTTCTGTAACCTGTGTGTTTCTCTGTTTACAGCTTGGGTTGGCGATAGCCATTCGCTATAGTCACAGGTAAGACTTGAAGTTTTCTTTTTCCTTTCAACAAATGTGCTTACTGGTTTATAGCTTTTTGTGTGCTTGAGTCTCAAGGGTTTTCATGCACCATGAATGTCAAGATCACAGATGAAATTGTTCTAGCTGTTTGATTGGCAAGAGTGGGTCTCTGTGTGGGGGAATGAGATCTTTGCCTAGAGTGGTGGTAGGTAGCAAGTTTCCTTCAACACGAGAAGGTGGGATGTGCTACAGCCAGAACAAAGAAGTGATCTCTGGGTAACACACCCTGTCCCAGAGTGGGACCTGGAATCAGGAATGACTGTGTGAAGCCTTTGCCCCTGCATATGGACCCTCTCTTCCCATTCATCTTAGGTGCAGCTGGCTATGGCTAACTGCTTCAAGTTGTCTGCCTTTGTCTCAAGTGCACTGTGTGAGAAAGCTGCTTCTTGAACCATAAGTGTGATTTTGTATTACAAATGCTTGTTTCTAAGTATCAACCTTTCCACCTTGGTATCCATTAGAATGCATTAAGGTGTTGAGTTTATTAAAGTAAGATCCAGCCCCAAAGGATGGGCAGTAGGCTGAGTCCGCCCTGTCCTTACACAAACTGCTCATAACTTCCGCAATATGCCACCCACTAGGAGTAGCTTTGGGCTCAGTGACATCTGGTCAGCTGTTCACAACAGCCCCCAATGTTACCTGGTTGCAAAATAAGTTTGCCTACTAAAAACCCTGATAAGTAGATGTCTGCATGGTTTCAGTTTGAACGTGAATTGAGCAATCATAAGCAATCGTTGAGGCTTCGAAATCTGCTGGAGAGCAGTGCCGAGAGGGCAGGTACGGATTTGAGCGTGCAGGAGGTGTTCGTGTTGGTTGCTTCTGGGCACCTGTGGAGGAAGCTGTGCGGGGAAACTCAACGACTGTGTAAGGGAAAAGAGAGAGCTTTTCTCCACTCATCCCTAGGCTCCTGGCGGAGGCCCCACAATGAAAAAGAGACTCACCAGACACAAAGCATGCAAATTTATGGAGCGTGACTTTCACTTGACAGGGAAGGCTTCGTAAGGAAATGAAAACCCAAGAAACAGAGACTTGTGTATTTTTTATTTCAGTGTGATGGAGAAGTGCACAGTCGTGGGGAAGTGTGGCTGGACAAAGCGGGGGGTGGTCTAAGTTAAGAACCGTGGAGGTGGGGGGCTAAGCAAGTTCTTTTTGCTCCAACTCATCGCTGTGACCCCGAGTCTTCTGAGATAGGGCTGTTCCTCTCCCCGGGTGTGCAAGGAGGACCCATCTCAGAGGAGGGCTTTACGACCTGCTTCAGGGGAGAGGAGTGAGCGTGACTTTCCTGCTGAGCCGTATTTTAGGGCAGTGTGTGTGGACTCCCATCCATTGCCTGTGTGCATCCGAGTCCCCGTGTGCAGAAGCACCTTGTCCTGGAAGCTCGCTGCTCCCCTCCCAGCACGGAAGCACACAAACAATGGCTGCACACTCAGGAGGCGTGGCGTTGGCCCTGAGCTGGACCCGACAGCCCCCTGGGCACTGGGTGTGTCGCAGCAGGGCAGAGAGTGGCTGGGCAGTGCTCCCACAGGAACTTGCAAGAGCCTCTTTTTCTAGATGTTCTAAATGTGAACTGCTCCTTTGGGACCAGGTAAGATGGTGGTGGTGGTGAGGCGGGAGTGTAGACCTGGGGAGGTCCTAGCTGGCTGAGACCTTTGCCCCCTGAGGTTGTCAGGGCCTAGGTCTGTGTTTGTAGACAAGATTCTGGTTTCCCCACTAAAGGCCACCCAGGGTACCTGGAGCCATTCTCTGTTGTCCCAGTGCCACATTGGTTGGGGGAGACTCTTCTCGGGACTGAACACAGTCTTCATCTGGGAAGGGAGACCACCTGGCCATTTAGATTTGCCTTCCCTTGGGACTGAGGGCACTGGGTGAGTTCTAGAAGGAAGCTCCTTGCCTGGGTTGCCATCGGCTTTCCCCTTTGGCTCCTGTCTCCCCAGAGCAGCCTGGCGTCACTGAAGACGTGTGATCAGTAGACAGCGTTTATGAGGCTGAGCACAAAGCAGGGTCCCTGGCCATGGCCCCACAGAAGCTAAGGATGGGCTCGGCTGTGATGAAGGGAAAGACATGGGGCAGCTGTCAGGGCCCTGTGAGCCTGTCCCTGCCCAGCCTAGGGCTGCGATGCCTCTTCAGACTCAGACTTGGGAAAATGGAGAGAGTCCACCTCTGAATCCTCAGACTTGCTCCTAGTGTGGATTGCAAACTCCCTGGTCCAGGGTGTTTCTTCCATGATCCTTTGTTGGGAAACCAGTTGGACAATGGCCAGTGGCTGTCAGAGGGACCAGCACTGCATGTGGTTGCAGCCTGGCAGTTGACGGGTGGTGGACAAGTCACCTGTCCCTCCAGCCTCGGGCTCTGTGATCTGCTAGCCAATTTTTTTTTAGGAAAATGTCCCAACTTTTCTTACCCTCTCCCACTGCTTATCTAGAATGACCCATCCTAAGGGTTATCAAGAACAGTAGAGGTCATGGATAGAGCACTCCAAGCCTGGGTTAGGCACCGAGAAGGCAAAGACAGTGCGAATTCCAAAGTGCTGGCCCTCTCCATGGTGGGTGCCATGGGGAGGGTTGCCCCACAATCCATCCTTGCCAAGTCTCAACCCTAGAGAGCAGTGAGTAAGACTTGGATGAAAGCTGTTTTGAGAGAGTTTGGATTCTTGGCCTTGCTCATCTTGTGGCTGTGTTAACAGAGCCTGCTCCAGTGTCCACAGCTGCTTAATGTCACCAAATCAGGATTTACCACGTGCATGTGTTCTGCAGGTCAGGGCTACGGAGATGGCCATGGTGATGGCTTGCATCTGCTTCCCAGGGTCTGGAGCTTCGTTGGGAGACTCTGGGCTAGGACCTGAATCGTCTGAAGGCTTGCTCACTTGTGTGTCTGGCTGTTGGCCGGGGCCTCTTCATCTCCACATGAGCTTCTTTGTGCTTCCACACAGCATGGCTCTTGGCTTTCTCAGAGTGAGTGTCCCACAAAGAGAGGGGTAGGTGGTGAGTGTCCCATAATCCCATAAAGAGAAGGGTAGGTGGAAGCTGCCTCTGCTCCCTAATGCAGCCTTGGAAGCCACATAGCATCACTTCACCCTACTCCATCCTCAGAGCAGCCACATTCTCCACTTGTGTTCAGAGGGAAGGCGTAGAGACCCCACCTCTCAGTGGAAGAGCTGTGACACAAGTGTATGGGGTGGGAGACAGCAGTGTGGTCCTCTTTGGAAAATGCAGTCTGCCACATTCCCCATCTCAGTATGTGGACTCTTTTTTTTTTTTTTTTTTTTTAAGATTTATTTGTTTATTTGAAAGGCAGAGTTACAGAGAGAGAGAGGAGAGGCAGAGAGAGGTCTTCCATCTGCTGGTTCACTCCTTAGATGGCTGCAACAGCTGGAGCTGTGCCGATCCAAAGCCAGGAGCCAGGAGCTTCTTCCAGTTCTCCCATGTGGGTTCTGGGCCTAAGGACTTGGGCCATCTCCTACTGCTTTCCCAGGCCATAGCAGAGAGCTGAATCAGGAGTGGAGCAGCCGGGTCTCAAATTGGCGCCCATATGGGATGCCAGCACTGCAGGCACAGCTTTACTCACTATGCCAGAGCACGGGCCCCTGCCCTATGTTTGACTGCTGACACACGTTCTACGGGAGGTTTATTTAACCCCTCTGATTAGACGGAAAACAATTGCATTTCTCAGTGTATCCAAATGAAGCTGTGTTTCAACAACAAATCAGAATCAGCTTCTCTCCCCGCCCCCCAGCCCTGAGTGACCAACGAAAGTGAAGGAAGAGCTAAAGAGACTATTCCCAAGGAGGGGAGGGCGACTGGGCCTGTCCCACGGCGCGTCGGGGGCTGTGGCAGAGGGCCTGTCCCACGGCGCATCGGGGGCTGTGGCAGAGGGCCTGACTTAGGGTCGGCAGGGTGTGGTGGTCTCGGGGGGCGGTGCTGCGTGATCGTGTGGCAAGCCAGGCCCCAAGGAGCACTCTGTCGGTCAGCTTTCTGTTGCTGCAGCCCCAGGCTGAAGGGGAACCACTCGTGAAGGGAAGGTTGGCTTTGGCTCCGTTTCGGAAGCCCACAGCCCAGGAGTGCGCAGGTCCCCTTGGTTCAGCCGCTGGTGAGACTGCAGCATGGCACTGGAGGGGTGTGTGCAGGGGAGGGGTCACGTGGGGAGCAGAGAGAATGGCCAGGCCCCGCTCAGATTTTAAAATGAGAACCCCGTGGGGCCGGCACTGTGGCACAACAGGTTAAAGCCCTGGCCAGAAGCGCCAGCATCCCATATGGGTGCCAGTTCTAGTCCCAGCTGCTCCTCTTCCAATCCAGCTCTCTGCTGTGGCCTGGGAAAGCAGTGGAAGATGGCCCAAGTCCTTGGGCCCCTGCAACCCACGTGGGAGACCTGGAAGAAGCTCCTGGCTCCTGGCTTCAGATAGGTGCAGCTCCAGCCTTTGTGGTCATGTGGGGAGTGAACCAGCAGATGGAAGTCCTCTCTCTGTGTGGAGTCTGTATGTGGAGCACTTGTGGAAAGAAATTGAACACACTGTCCTTGCTACAAAGTACTTTCTAGTTGGGGATGCACTATAGATATGTGGAAAGAAGACTTGAGAATAGACACAAATCTTTTTTTTTTTAATCTGAAAAGGAGCAGGGAGGGAGGGAGGGAGGGAGGAAGAGAGAGAGAGAGAGAGAGAGAGAGAGAGAGAGAGAGAGAGAGAGTTTCCATATACTGATTCACTTCCTAAATGCCTAAACAGCTGATGTTGGGCCAGACCAAAACCGTTCCTAGAAACCAAACCCAGGTCTCCCATGTGAGCCACTGCTGCTGCATTAGCAGGGTGCTGGAATGGAGAGAGGAGCCTGTGCTCAAATCTGTTCACTCTGATGTGGATGCAGGTGTCTCCAGGAGCAACTTAACCACTGTGCTCCACGCCTGCCCTGACACAAATCTCATAGGAAAAGGTATGCCAATCAAGGCAGGCTTCTTAGAGGAGGTGAACATGAAGTAGTCTCCATCCCTTTCAAGTGGGAAAGTGGGGAGGAGTCCCAGCTGACTCAAGCAGATGCCCTGGGAGGCTGCTCAAACAGGTGCCTTGGGACATACGGTGTTCAATTACCGTTTGACCTGCTTTGGAGGAGAGGCTGAGTTTGGGGAAGGTGTGGGGTGTGGGATGAGCTTGGCTGCTTCCAATTGCTTCTGTAGTCCTACGAGTTCAGCCTTGGCCCTGAGCCTGGAACCCACCCCTCAAAACCACAGCTCCATGGATCACTGGATGGAGCACAAGGGGGACACTCAGCAGTTGTCAGTCATACATGAACGTGGCCCTTCAGGGTCCAGCCCCCATACACGCGTGGCAGCAGCAACCACTCCCCCCCAGCTACATTCTGTGTGCTCACAGGAGACACCCCGGCTCATGTGGCTTCCCCTCCTGTTTCCAGGGCTCTTTGCATCCAGGCTCTCCTGTCCCCTCTGCTGGCTCTGGGGTGTTGAGGGCGGTGCAGGAGTCACAGGTATTTACATGAATGCAGCAAAAGCCAAACACACAATGCACTGGAGAAGTCACAACTGGGGGAGGCCAGCAAAGACGCCTGCTGGGCCGCCCTGCAAGTTTCAAGGTTCTTCGCCACCCAGCTCTGGGCCAGGGAACCTGGGATGGTGAGCCAGTATTTGCAAAAGGCTGCCCGCAGCAGCTGGTGCCAACAGCACAGGAGAGTGGGGGCTTCAGGAGGGGAGTGGGTGATTAGACAGTGCTGGCAGTGGTGCATGGACACCAGGCGTTAGTGGCCGATTCCCATCAGCCAGGGCGGGCAGGTGACCGAGGAGCCTTCCATCCGGTGGACTTTATCAAAGGCTTACCCCTGCGAGCAGCCTGCAGGGGCGTCTGCCTGAGCCAGCTGGGCCTCCCTCCTGCTTTCCCACTTTAAAGGGGGTGAGGGTTACCTAAGCTTTCCAGAACATGCTTCTGAAATGTGAGGAATTCTTATTGGAAAACTCCGGAAAGGACGGCAGCATCCATAAATTTGTGGTGGGGAAGAAACCCATGTCTTAGGAATCCACGTGTCTCCAGGAACTGATGGCATTTACCACGGCATCATGGAGGAGCTGCTTGCAAGCCATGCCTGCACCACCACCCCTTCCTCCCCTGTGCTTTGTGCCATCTCTGGCATCAACAGGTGCAGGAGGAGTTGACCTTTGCTCTTAGATGCCTGCAGGGGGCTGCACTGCCTTGTCGTAGCTCTTCTGTCCCATCTGATACCCGGCCCTCTCACCTGCCTCTCTCCCATCCAGGAGGAGGAAGGTCAAGGGTGTGGGTTTCTGGTTGAATCCTACACACCTATTTAGATTAGCTGAATATTTTATCCTTTTGTTGATTTCTTTATTATTATTTTTGTAAAATATGCCCAATATCAAATGGACCATTTGTCCTAGCCAGTTTGTATGGCTGCAATGATACTGTAGCTGGGGTCATTTGTAAGGAGACAAAGTTTCTTCGTCTTAGGTCTGGAGCCCGGAAGTTGGAGATGAAGGCGCTGTAGGTGTGGTGTCTGGTGAGGGTGTGCCCGCTGCTTCCTTGTCTAGAGTGCTGTGTCTTCCCATGGCAGAGGGGGAGGGGAAGTGAGCACGACACTGCTGAGCTTTTGATGAGGACCTGAATCGCATCCGTGAGGGAGCAGCCCTCCCTGCCTGGTCATCTCTTAAGGGTTTCACCTCCTAATACCCATCCCAGTGGCCACTGAGTTTCAGTGCTTGAGATTTGGAGGGGCACAAACTAGCACCGTTTCACCTGTTTGCAAGTCTTCAGTTCACTGGCATCAAGCCTGTTCATGTTGTTGCTTGGCCATGTCACTGTCCAAATCCGGAACTTTCTCTTCACCCTAGATTGTAACTCCCCTTCCTCCCATTCCTTCTCCTTGACGACCAGTACTCTACTTGTCTGCGTCTATGACTTCTATGCATGTTAGTGGCATCACCTGGGATTTTTATTTTTTTATTTTATTTTATTTTTTTACAGGCAGAGTTAGACAGTGAGAGAGAGAGACAGAAAGGTCTTCCTTCCGTTGGTTTACCCCCCAAATGGCCGCTACAGCCAGCGCTGGGCTGATCCGAAGCCAGGAACCAGGTGCTTCCTCCTGGTCTCCCATGCAGGTGCAGGGCCCAAGCACTTGGGCCATCCTCCACTGCCTTCCCAGGCCACAGCAGAGAGCTGGCCTGGAAGAGGGGCAACCAGGACAGAATCCAGTGCCCCAACCAGGGCTAGAACCTGGGGTGCCGGTGCTGCAGGTGGAGGATTAGCCAAGTGAGCTGCGGCACTGGCCTGGGATTTGTTTTTTTTTTTTTTTGTGACTGGCTTATTTCACTTAACATAATGTCTTCAGGATTCATCCATGACAGCATGTGCCAGAATTTCCTTTCTTTTTGAGGCTGGATAACTTTCTGCTGTGTGTAGATATCACATTTTGTTTACCCTGTCACTTGTTGATGGACACTGGGGTGGCCTCTGTCTTTTGGTCACCATGAATAGTGCTACCGTGAACAGGGGAGTGCCAGTCCTCTCCATTGAGTCCCTGCTTTCACCGCTTTTGGGTATACACCTGCAGGTGGGATTTCTGAATCATACAGCGATTCCAACTTTACATTTTTGAGGGAAAACCACATTGTTCTCCTGTTAGTTACTTCTTTTCAATTTCTAAAAATTTATTTTTCTTTAAAAGGTAAACATAGAGATATAGATAGGTAGATAGATGATAGGCGGAGATCTTTCATCTGCTGGTTTACTCTTCAAATACCTGCAAAGTCAGAGCTGGAGCAGGCCAACGTCAGGAGCCAAGAACTCAATTCGGGTCTCCCATGTGGGTAGGAGGGACCCAAGTCCTTGAGCCATGATCTGCTGCCTCCCATGTTATGCATCAGTTGGATGCTAGAATCGGAAGCAGAGCTGAGACTTGAACCCAGAACTTTGATAAGGGATGCGAGCATTCAAAGTGGTGTTGGGGCTGGCACCATGGAGCAGTAGGTTAATCCTCTTCCTGCGGTGCCGGCATCCCATATGGGTGCCTGTCCCTGCTGCTTCTCTTCCAATCCAGCTCTCTCTATGGCCTGGGAAAGCAGTGGAAGATGAGCCAAGTGCTTGGGCCCCTGCATCTGCATAGGAGACTGGGAAGAAGCTCCTGGCTCCTGGCTTCGGATTGGCGCAGTGCTGGCCGTAGCGGCCATCTGAGGAGTGAACCAGCAGATGGAAGACCTCTCTCTCTCTCTCCCTCTCACTGTCTGTAACTCTACCTCTCAAATAAATAAATAAATAAATAAAATCTAACAAAAACAAAAACAAAGTGGTGTCTTTTTTTTTTTTTAAGATTTATTTACCTATTTGAAAGAGAGACCGGGGTGTAGTTGGGGGATGGACAGACACACACAGAGAAAGATCTTCCATCCACTGGCCCCCTCCCAAAATGGCCACAATAGCCAGGTCTGTGCCAGGCAGAAAGCCAGGAGCCAGGAACTCCATCCAGGTCTCCCACATGGGTTTAGGGCCCAAATACTTGGGCCACTTTCTGATACTTTCCTCAGGCTTATCAGCAGGGGGCTGGATTGGAAGTGGAGCTGCTGGGACTCAAACTGGTGCCCATGTAGGATGCTGGTGTTGGAAGTGTGCCACAATGTTGATACCAAGTGAATTATTAAATTGTTAAAATGAATGACGTTCAGGGTTAAGAACACCCCCCACCTGGTACACACACACACACACACACACACCCCTTGTGTTCATCCCAACCACTTCCACTCTTGTCCTCAGACACACCTCTAAATCTCACTCGACCAATTACTCCAGGCCTGTCTGTGCAGTCTAGGAGTGTGTGCGTGCATGTGTGCGTGCACACATGAGCCACTGTGTGGGCAGTGAGCTGAGGGATCTGGGGTGGAAAATGACACAGGTGTCTGACATCCAGAGCAAGAGGAACATCTGCCATGGCCGACCATGCGCCCAACAACAGGCCGTGCCCACGTGCCTTTGTTATTTTGATGTTTTCTTTGATTTTTGTGAAGTCAGGTCCTTGTCAGAGTGGAAAATTGCCTCTTGATGTGCCTTCCCCACTGTTTGGCTTGGTTGAGGTTTTTGGGTGGAATCCACATGGGGGTGACAGCTGGGTACCCCCAGAAGTGCCCTTTGCAGATAACAGCTCTGGGGCTCCCCCGCCCACGCAGTGGGGAAATTGTTCCCCTCTGTGTGGGTGTTTGTGTTTTTCTTTTTCTTCAAGATTGAAAGACAGCTCAGATGTTCTTCCTGCCCGACCCAGGGCTTCAGTCTAAAGATGCTCGCTCCCTGCTGGTGGGTACCCCTGAGGGCAGAGGAGAGAGGAAATGGGTCCTGAGGTGGGCACGTCACATTAGCTCTGCTTGCCTGACACAGGAGGAGCCTCGCGAGCCAATGGCTCAGGAGTTTTGCACATGCGTCTATGCCCGTGTTTCTAAGAAAAGCTCACAGGGCAGAGCATGAGAACTGTGAACTAGACCCCAACAGAAGCATTTGTTTTGTTTTCTGTCGCTTGTCTTAATCTAATGAGGAAGGAAGCAAATGTTCCATTTGGTTGTGTTATAGCTAAATGGAGGTCCAGAGAGGTGTGGCTTTTAGACAGTTACTTAGATTTTAAGATAGGATCCCGTTCCAGCCTCAGGCTGGACTTACAGGCTGCCAACCCCCTACAAGGCTTCGGCATCTCCTGAGGGCTGGCAGAGGAAAGCCAGGACGGGGGGCCCTAGCCGTGCAGTTGCACTCTCCCTGACCTTGGCTGTCACGAACATGCCCCAGTGGCCAGGCAGTCGTTCTGAGAGGGAGTGCATGTTTTTGTTCGGAGTGAACTCAGGTGGCCTCTCGTGGGATGAGAGCATCGTGTACTTCTGTGCTCTGATTTCGATTAGGAGCAGAGTTTGAAGTTCATAGATGACTTAGAGCACTCATTGAATGGACAGGCCGCATCAATGAACAAGTGCATTTGTCATGTTGCAATGTAAAAGGGAGGACGAGACAAGGAACAGGGCGATCGGACCTGTGAGATTCTGATGTCCGATGTTGGCAGATGCCTTGCCACTCCCAGCTGGGGCCGATTTGATCTTGTGGAGACAGCTGGAGGAGACGGTTGTTCTCCAAAGTTTGTAAAAATAAACAAAAAGCCTTTCTGCCCTTCTCCCCTCCCAGGGAGTAGCAGTTGTTTCTGTCACTAGGTCTCTCTGGCTGGCTGCCCCGTCTGTCTCTTTTTCAAACTTCATAGTGATGCTCTGGCCAGATTGATATGCGGAGTCCCAATGGTATCATCTTAAAAGCAAAGCCATCTTCTGGAAAGTTGCATTTGCTAGATAACCCTAACACAAAACATTGTCCTTAAGGGCAGACCATGGATATTCATAGGAAGTCCCTCTGAGATCCTAGTGGGGAGGCGGAAGTGCCAGGTGAGAGGTAGGTCCTCTTCAGGACCCAGGGGAGTAAGGAAGTAGGTGGCATTTCTTCCTCTGCTTCCCTTCCTTCTCTTGAATTCCGTCTGCTAGGGGCTTTCTGGTCTGGCCTATGTCTGTTCCCCAGAACTGCTCATTACATGCCTATTGCCACACCCACAAGCTTGCCAACAAGGGGACTCTTCCCCCCACACGGAACTGACTGTGCTCTTCCCACCTGGAAGCCGCCCTGGTCTTCCATGCCTGCAGGACAGAGTCCTGATGCTGACCGTGGGATTCGAGGTCTCATCCCCAGTGCCTGCTTCCTTGCAGAGAACGTCCAGGCTCCTCTGCCCTTGTTTCCTCTTCTCTTCTGCAGGACCGGAGCCCTGTTCTTCCTGTGTGGCCCCTTGAATGTCACCTCCTTTGGGAACAATTGTCAAGGGACCATGCTCCTCTCTGTTGTCAGGTCTCAGGGCTGCTTCTCAGGTCAGACCCCAGCTCTCAGTCTTCCCGTCTGTGTCCCACGCAGGCTGTGTTCCCATCTCACCCACGTGGCCTTCCATGTCAGCATATGTCCTTAGAGCCTAGGTCATTTAGGAGGCCAAACTGGGCCTGGGTGGCTCTAGTTAGTCTTCTGTAACAGCTGTTCCCCCAAATGACCCTTCCCTTACTTTAAAATGACCAAGCACCCAAAGCAGATCGATCCAGAGATTCCACACAACTCACAATTCCAGTGGGCTTTTATGTAGAAATTGACAACCCAATTAAAAATATATATATAAAGGCAAAATACCTAAACCAGCCAAAGCAATTCTGTGAAAGAGTGCAGTGCAAGACTTAGAGAATCTCTTTCCACAGTAACCCAGACTGAGGGGTATTGCTGCAAAGGCAGATGTATGGGTCTATAGGATGGAAGAAAAAACAAAAGGTAGACCCAGTTGATTTTCAACAAAGATCGTCAGGGTAATTGGAAGGAGAAAAGAAAAGAGCCTTTTAAATAAATGCAACAATTGGAAATCTATACTTAAAAAAAAAAAAAAACCAGAAAACTGACTCTATACCTAAACAATGAACAAAGACAGTCATGATTCCATATGTAAAACCTAAAACTTCAAACTTTCTAGAAGAAAATGTAGGAGAAAAATCTCTCTGACCTTGGGCTAGGCAAAGTTTTCTTTAGACACAGAAAACATGAACTCTAAAGGGAAAAGTTGGTAAAAATGGATTTTATCAAAATTAAAAACATCTGCTCTTTGAAAAATGTTGCTAAGAAATGAAAAGACAAGCCACAAGCTGGGAGAAAATAGTTGCAAAACACATATCTGATAAGGGGTTAGATCCAGAATATGCGGAGAACTCTCCACCCCTTCACAAGAGAACATAACAACACAATGTAATAAATGGGCAAAAACACTTGAACTGATACTTTGCCAAACAAGACCTAGAGATGGGAAATACGAACATGAAGAGATGGTCAACATCATTTGTCATTGTGGAAACGCAACTTAAGATTAGAATGAGATACCAATACACATACTGTATGTTAGGATTGCTTAAAAATAAAACCACCAGTACCACCCCTAACCTCTCCCCACAAAAAATCCCTCAAAGCAAACAACAGCAACAACCCCCCAAAGCCAACCCTGACAGTATGACGTGCTGCCGAGGATGTGGAGTGGCTCCGGCTCTGATACCACGCTGAAAACAAAAGGGCCACTTTGGAGAAAACCTTTGGATGGTTCCTTATGATAGTCAGCCTTCGCCTACCGGGCGATCCTGCGATTCCACTCCTTGGTAGCCTCACAGGAGAAGTGAGAATATTCGTTCACACAGACTTGTGTGCACGTGTCATAGCACTTCTGTTCACAACAGCCCCAAACTGGAAACAACCCCAGAATGAGTCTGCTCATCCCACAGGGATGAGCACCTGTACAGGTGCTGTGCAGGGCGTCGCGCCGAGGGAACAAAGCCAGACCCCAAAGTGCACACAACCTAGGAGGCTGTGTGCGTGACATTCTAGGGAAGAAAGCAGACCCCTGATGGTGGGGGTGGGATCGACCAGAGGAATGTGTTGAGGACGGGGGATGGGGGCAGACTCTAAATCTCGATTTTGGCTGGTATACTACATATATTTTCAGAAACTCACAAAAGTGTGGCGCATCAAGAGGGCGCTCTTCCTGTGCTCCAGTCATTCCTCAGTGAACTTGGTGAAAGAGGGCTACGGTAGGGGGTTCCTGGGCCCTGGTGTGGGGCCACGTGGCTAGCCCTATTGCTCAGTGTTCCAGAACTGTGTTTTCCAGGCCCGGAGTGAGGCCGGGGTTCACGTTTTTGCTCACTTGACATTTGCAGCGACGGCTCGCTGTTGAACGAGTGACCGCGCTCAGCTTAGCCCGCTCGTCTTTCTGAGGCTTTTCTCGTAAACACAGGTGCAGTCAGGTCTTCTGTCAGCCGTGGACGTTCCAGATGGAATGGGGCCTGAGTGAGGCTGGTCAGCCTGAGGCAATCGGATTTGACCTTGTCCTTTACCCACAGGCTGCTGCCGGGGGGGAGTGGGTGAGGGGCGCTCTTCCCCTCCAGGAGCAAGCACAGGTGCCCGAGTTCACGTTCCGGGAAAGGCTACTCATTCATCCATCTGGAAAGCTCATCGGCCAACAGGTCTCTCCCCGGAGACTCTGGGAATGGGGTGCGCTGTTTCCAGATCTCACCAGTGACGGAGGGAATGTGGCAGGTGTCACCTCGACTCCCAACAAACCTTTGATTGCTGTGAAGAGCAGGACGGAGGGTGGGGGGGACAGGGTCACCTGGCTCAGGGCAGAAGAGAAACAAGTCCGGAGGAAGACCACCAACGTGCTCCTTATGCTGAGAGAAGCTGCTGGGACCGGGGGAGGCCGGCTCCTTCTGGGAGGTTCAGGACAGCCCGGCTGGATGAGGGAGAAGCACAGGGTAAAAGTAAGCAGAGTTAGAATCGGGGCTGCCGTTCCCGTATTCCCTTGCTGGTGCCGTGTTGCCCTGGCCCAGTGAGCCTATGTTAGAGGGTGGGAGTGAGTTCACCGGGGCCCTGCAACACCTCCTGCGATGTGACCTCAGGCTCCTGCACCAACTCTGGAGGGAAGAAAGCCAAGCCCAGCCCGCTGTTCCAGTGCCCCTAAGAGCTCAGGGGACCCTAGACTGGAGAGTGGGCTCAGGCAGCCCTCCCCTTCTGTTGGGCAGGAAGGCTGTGGGTTCTCTGGTTGGGGTGATGAGCTGGGGGCCTGGCTCACAGGCTGCTCTTCTGGACTCCCTCTGAAGAGTGTTTCTCAAGGTTTAATGGGCAGTTAAATGGACAAGATGTCATCCAGGGGCTCTGTTAGCCGCAGAGAGTTCTAGACTTGCCTCGCTGCAGGCACCAAGGTGCCCTATCTATAGGCAACTTTTGCTGTCTGAGTCACAATTTGGCTTCTCATGTGGCTCAAACTACCCACACATCAAGAACTTTGTAGCCTCCAGAGTGCACAAACTGAGCCTATGGAGGCCTGGGGCTTCTAAAGAGACAGCCCCCCTGCACCCCCTGCATCTGCTGGGCCTAGGCAAAGGGAGATGAACTGAGGAGGCTCCTTCTGATTTATCTGAGTGCTCGGAGGGCAGAGGGGCCCCATCCATGCCTTCCCACCTGGGTATCTGCAGGTCTCCAGAGAACAAACGCTCCCCTCCTCATTCCTGTTAATGGTGGCTCGTACTGGATCCTGTGTTCTGGCCCCGTGCATGGGGCCACATCGTGTGGTTATTTATTTATGCTCCTTCGAGACCAGTGGTTGCAAACTGGGGTGATTTGGCTCCCCAGGAATATTGGACGCTATCTCTGGTTGTCCCCGTCTTGGGAGAGGCCTGTCCTGGTGTCTAGTGGGAGATGCCAGGGATGTTGTTAAGTGTCCTGTCATACGTGCAACGTCACTCACAACAGAGAATCTCCTGGTGCAAACACAGGTGGAAGAAACTTGCCCCAGACCTCCTGGGGCCAGCTCAGTATTTGTTCCTTTTTGCTGGCAGGCATTCCGTGCTCAGCTGTCACAGACTGAGTTACATCTGTCATTAAGAAGCTCATGTGCTGTGTTGGCTTCATGTGGGTAAAACAATCTCCAGTAGTCCCTGAAAGCGCTCTTCCTTTTTATGTTTCATTGTTTATTTAAACATAGAAGTGAAATCACATTATGGGGCCAGTGTTGTGGCGTAGCGGGTAAAGCTGCCGTCTGCAGTGCTGGCATCCCATATCGGCGCCGGTTCTAGTCCTGGCTGCTCCACTTCCAATCCAGCTCTCTGCTATGGCCTGAGAAAGCAGTAGAAGATGGCTCAAGTGCTTGGGCCTGGACCCATGTGGGAGACCCAGAAGAAGCTCTTGGCTTCGGAATGGCACAGCTCTGGCCATTGCATCCATCCGGGGAGTGAACCAGTAGATGCAAGACCTCTCTCTCTCTCTCTCTCTCTCTCTCTCTCTCTCTCTCTCTGCCTCTACCTCTCTGTAGCTCTGTCTTCAAATAAATAAATAAATAAATAAATCTTTTAAAAAAAATAAATCACATTCAATTAGTGCTACTAACAGGAGAGAATAGTAGGTCCCTCAAAAATGGAAGATCACCTAGGATCCATTTATGGTTGTCAATGCATGGATAGAGATACAGACCACAGTAGGACTCATTCATGCTCCCTGAGCCCCCTCTCATCCCTCCCTGGCTTGGTTTTCATTGGTGGTGGAGGGGCCTACCCTGTTGATAACCCACAAGGTGTGACTGAATATTTGGGAGGCAACTGATTATTTTACCTTGTCTGTCCTACTCTCATTCTCTCTCTTTCTTTTTTAAAGGAAGAAGAAATGAAATGCAGAACATGTATTTTTTTAAAGGTCCATTTATTTATTTTCATATACTTGAAAGGCAGAGTGACAGGGAAGAGGAGAGAAAGAGAGAGAGAGAGAGAGAGAGAGAGAGAGAGAGAGTAAGGGCACTAACTTCCAACTACTTATTCACTCCTCATATGTCCACAACAGGCAGCCTGAACCAGGCCAAAGCAGGAGCCTCTGTCTGGTCTCCCATGTGGGTGGCAGGGTCCCAGACACTTGGGCCATCATCTGCTGCCTCCCAGGAAGCATTAACAGGAAACAGAGTATCTGGGACTTGAATGGCACCTGACCAGTATTTAGCAAGTCTCCAGCACAGACTAGGTAGAGGTAAAAACGCACAGTGTGCCTGCGGTGACCCTGAAGGGAGGGCAGTATCACAGGTGAGGGAGGAGGTGTTAAATGTGGGGGCTGGGAAGAGGGCGGGTGTCAGGTATACCGGGCTGCACAGCAGGGGCTTGAGGCAACTTCTAGAGGAGATTGGCAGATGGTGGGTGGATAATGCAATTGGTATTGTTGGTCCTGCTAAATTGAATTAAGTTTGGCCTAAAGCTGCCTCCATACATAATTTAAGTTTGACCTTAAGATTTCTCTGTACACAGTGAAGCTAGCTCGGGAGTACTTTTGTAACAAGTAGCTGAGTCCCCAGCCAAATAGAGGCCAACAGCTAACAAAACAGGATCAGGCGCATTCTGACTACAGCCAATCTGCTGTTTCTGTATGTTGCTTCCTGTTTTCTAGCTATAAACACAATCTATAGTGTGGGAGAAATTTTGAGCCACTTCTGGCTGGCACGGCTGCCCAATTCGTGAAGTGTTGGCTCAAATAAACTCTGTAAAATTTATGGAGGGTGACCACCTGGAAGAGGCCTGGGGGCTCCTGCTCAACCCAGGGGAGATGTAGGCCCTCCTTGCTGACCCCAGAGAGAACAAGATTTTCTGAGTTTGTGTTTCCTTCCTTTGAAAGAGATAGAAACAGGGTCCTTCTGCAGTAGGGTCAGGGGCCCCGAGGTCAGTGCTCTGCCCAGCCTATACCTCCTGCCCCATGGGTGGCCAGGAGGTGGAGTCCAGGGAAGGAAGCTACCAACCTGTGCTCCACGGAACTCTGCTAGTGGAGCTCATAGACTCTCCAGAGCCCTGTTTTGCTTAAAGGAAGCCTTTTAGAATCTTCTTTTTAATCACATGTCTTCTGGCCAGCGCCACAGCTCAATAGGCTAATCCTCTGCCTGCGGCGCCGGCATCCCAGGTTCTAGTCCCGGTTGGGGTGCCAGATTCTGTCCTGGTTGCCCCTCTTCCAGGCCAGCTCTCTGCTGTGGCCCGGCAAGGCAGTGGAGGATGGCCCAAGTGCTTGGGCCCTGCACCCACATGGGAGACCAGGAGGAGGCACCTGGCTCCTGGCTTCAGATCAGTGCATTGCACCGGCCGCGGCGGCCATCGGAGGGTGAACCAACAGCAAAGGAAGACCTTTCTCTCTGTCTCTCTCTCTCACTGTCCACTCTGCCTGTCAAAAAATTAAAATAAAAGTAAAAATCACAAGTCTTCTGTGATGAAAGCAGGCAGGACAAAAGAAAGCCTTTGGTGGAGACCAAGCTGCTCTTTAGAGCTCTGCTGGTTTTTTTTTTTTTTTTTACTTCTATGCCTGTTACTCTTTTTTTGTAGAACTCAAAGCAAGGGTAGAAAAAAACAACAACAAAACAGTGATGCTGCCAGTTGCCAACAGTTACCCTTGACCTTAAAATTTAGCTATCTTGATGTGGATGAGACAGCAGTGTGCAATACTTTAGACAGCAGGCTGTGTGACTATAGCCCCAGTTAAATGTCACAGTCCCTAAGGTGGGCGGTATCAATTCTGTTCTGGAGGAAGGGTATCCATGCTCGGAGTGGGTGAGCATTTTCCCAAGGCCACATAGCCACTTAGGAGACACCAAATTCTTTCTGGGATACTAGAAATCTCCATTACCCTGGGCATAGCGGTAAACACACTGTGAATACATGTGTTTTCAAAGGTTTGTGGGAAAATGGAATTAATTATGTCCTGTTTTGATGTAAGAAGTTTTGAAATGTATGCAGAATAGAAACCTTCAAGAAGTTCATGGAAATGTATGTTATGAAAAAGCTATGCATGGACTTCAATTTTTTCCATTAAAATAAACTTATTTTTAAATTCCATTTTAAATTCCATTTTCCATGAACTTTCTGTGCTCTTATGAGATACCGCCTGAGAAAATGCTTCAAACAGGTAAAGACAGCTTTACAAGAGAACATGCAAGGCTATTCCCGATGGCTTGCCAAATACCTAACCTATACGTATGCATTGTGAAATAGCAGACAGTCCTGTGTTCCCAGGGACTGTGTACTGTAAATCCCGGCTCCTGCTCAGAATTACATTGGTAGCGATTCTGTTAAGACTCTGACAATTCCCCCGTGTTTTAGGGTCTTCCCCAGTCTTTCCTTCGTTTGCTAAGCAGTTATTTTGTCTTTAGCTATGAGTAACAGGAAACCATAGCTCGGTGTTTAAAATAGTAAGTGGCTTGCATCCTCACTTACCCATCCCTGAGGCGAGGCAGTTCCCGAGCGATTGTGTCAGTGGCTCAGAGAGGTCCTCGTGGACTAGAGCTGCTTGCATTTTTCCCTCTGCTGCCCTCCGTTTTGTCTCCGATGCCCTCAAGGCCACAGCGTGGCTGCTGAGGTTCCTGCTGTCACGTGGACTCTTCCCTTCTCATGGGTCCCTGCAGAGCAGCGTGGAAATGGCTTACAGAAACCCACTCAGAGACTTCCCCCCTCCCTCACTGGCCCTCTGAGCCCGTTTGGATGTTCCTAAGACCGTCGTCAGCAAGGAGGAAGAGGATGACTGTGACGGGGTTGGTGAAGCACAGAACTGTTCCCTAGGAGGGAGGCAGGAGAGGTGGGGCCCAAAACTGGAAATGTTACTCATTTGAAAACCATTTTTGATGGGGACAATTGCCAACACAGACAGCAATAGCCTGGCAGCTTCCCAATGACTTACTTGCCAGTTCCTGCCGTCATCGGCTTTGGGCACCTGCAGCTCATCTCTCGCCTCCCCTTCATCTCCTGCTGAGTATTTTTTAAGGTGCTTTCCTGACACGTGTCATTCTGTGTACTCTGTGTAGAGTCCTATATTCCTGGTCACAGGTCTAAGGAGGGGAGCTGTTTCAGGGACAAGAGAGCAGAAAGACCCAGTTTTTGCTACAAGAGAAGACAAAAAATACCCCTGAAGCAAGGGAAAATGCAGTATCTGGGGAATCGGGTGTTCTCCAAAGCGTTGGTTGGGGCTGCGTCTGGAGTACTGGGGATGTTAGGGACCAGGTGTCCCGGCAGGTTCAGGTGGGGGACAGGGCGCCCTCCTCACCCTGCACAGACCCGGAAGGCGGGTGGAAGTCTGGTTGCTCGTTTGTCATTACCACTCTCAGGCTGGGGAGGCGAATGCTTTCTAAGAGCGAGTTTTGGTTTGGTGACACCTGTTTCTGCATGTTAACAGATTTCTGAGGTAAGCCCGAGCCCGCGACCTCGCCTGCAGGTGTGTGAGCCTGGCCTTTGTTTCACAAGGCGTTGCCGGCCACATCTGTCCTCAGCTGCGAGGGTATATGCATCAGCGGGCTGACGGGAGAGGGATGTTTTTAACCAGAACAGAACGTCAGATGTCTCACGTTAACTCTGGGCTGGGCGGCAGACACATGTACTTTCCCTACGGCTTTAGCTGATTTCATACAGTTACGGAACTACACAGAGATATTTCTGTGAAATTTCACAGCGGCAACCAGCGTCTATTTCCACGCACCCTTTTCTGAGTTTCTTAAGCCCACCTGTTTTATTACAAGTTTAAAAGACCCCTCTTCCCCTGTGCACCTGAAACAGGAAGCGTGCCTTCTTATTTTCCTTCAGTTTTTAAACATTTGAGCCTTTGAAGAGAGTTTGCTGCTTCAAGTGGGGCGGTACCTTTGTATATAACCTAAAAAAAAAATTCACCATGTCTCTAAATAGGCTTCTCCATATCTGTAGGACAATTAAAGGTCAAGTTGCAAAGCAGACTCGGTTAGAGCTCCGTGTTCAGGATATATTCGCTCTGAGCTGATTTTATCTGCCCGGGCTCTGTGAGATGCTGCTGTTCACACAGCAAGTTTGAAAACAGAAGTCTTTTAAATAGTTGCATTTGAAAAAATCTAGAACAGACAAAGAAGGCAGAGAATGGAGCAGTGACATGAAATGGGGCCATTTGGGTTCTCATGCAGTCCGCTTGGCTTTTGTTGCCGTTCTGCCGTTGCTTGGTGCAGCTTTC
This sequence comes from Lepus europaeus, assembly GCF_033115175.1. Taxonomy (NCBI): domain Eukaryota; kingdom Metazoa; phylum Chordata; class Mammalia; order Lagomorpha; family Leporidae; genus Lepus; species Lepus europaeus. The sequence goes on along the minus strand of NC_084839.1, from coordinate 85,333,020 downwards.
TAGAACGTGTGTGCTGTGCTTGGATGTCCTTTGTTTGGTGCACGGTGCACGGTGAGAACACCATCCGACCCCAATACATTTTACTTGACATGCACAGCTGGGTCACTGGAGGATAGTCTGGGCCATTAGGAAGAATGCAAAAGAAAACACAGGCGATCTGTTCATCAGAACGCTATGTGAGGGAGGCTTCTGGGGGCAGGCTGGAGCACACCTGGAGGAAGGGGAAGGAGGAAAACCAACTGGGCGCCCAGGGAGCGGCTGGAGGAGGCACAGCTGCTGTCGGCTGCTGCGGCTCAGCCAGGACCTCTCCCAGTGCTGAAACTGGATCCCATTTCTAACTCGTGGAATCTCATTTTCGGGCGCTCTGAGAACAGGAGGGTTGGATGGCAAGCGTGAGGTCTCATGTGCTTTCCAGGCACTTGGCACCCTCGTGGAATTTGAGACAAAGGGGTGTGAGACATTCCCCTGGCATCTGACGGTGGCTCCCAAGGCTCCTGACCTATGAGATCATGCCAGGAGTCCTTGGGTGTCCCTAAGTCCTGCCAAAGAGGGAAGAGAGGAGACAGCTTCTGGAATCCTGGGAAGCCACCCTCTTGCCCTGCTGTGGCCACAAGGATGCTCCAGTAACCTCAACCAACTGCACCCCATCTGCCCACTCCTAACTCCATCTCCCCTTCCCCTTCCTATTTGTCATTTTGTAACAGTGGTTTCACACTTTGTTCTTTTATCTCTTATAAGGAGTTTTGCATTGGTGTGTGTGTGTGTGTGTTGGAAGGGAGGGGTTGTCAGCCAAGCAGCCACTTTGCAATCCTGCGTAACAACAGAGAGGACATTGACCCCTGCAGCTGCCATAAGAACAGAGTCTGCTTCACCTTTTCCCAGTGGCCACGCTGGGCCTGGCCTGGATTGAGGTGTGTGGCTTGCTGTCCCCATCTTGCTGTCTGATTCTTTGGAGAAGATCAGTGTGTGGTTCGCTGCTGTGATGGGTCTTGGTGCAGAGGATGCAACACTGGGGCTACCCAGAAGCTCTCTTTGGACAAAACTACACCCAGGTCTGCAGTGCAGAGCCCAGAAACTTGGGGTGGGGAGGGGTGGCAGGGGAGAGAGAGAGAGAGAGAGAGAGGCAGACTTGGGGTCATGTCTAGGTGATTCTGGGCAGGATGTGGCAATGGACTTCTCTGAGTCTCGGGAACTGGTTGATTAGAGCGTCATCGCTCGTCCGTGGGCTCCCTGGTTCTCCCGGGGCGGGGGTCATGCTGGGAGTGGGCTCCCCAGACCAGAGTCTGCAGTAAGCCCCTCAAGGACTTCAAGGAGTGGCAAGGCATCTGGTTTTGTTTCAGGATGAAGTTTGGTAAAATGTCCAGGCCTCCCAAGCAAAACCAGGTTCTGGACTCCTTAGGCTTCTTCAGAAACCTCTCACTTTCTTTCTGAGTGCTTCGTCCAGCTCAATGGACGTTCTCCAGCAAAAAAAACAGAAACACAAAAACGAAACTAATGGGGGGGGCGGGCGTTCTTTGGAAAGTTCACGGAAACGTGCATTATCTTCTGGTTCCACTTTCCAGGAACTTCTCAAAGCACCCCCACACATGGCCCGATCACCACCCAAACCCAAACCACGGAAATATACGTGGCTTCCCCCACCGTGGAGACACACAGTGAGGGTGCCCGCTGGGTTAGCCGGGCTCTGGGACAGGCCAGAGTGCTCTCTGGCTATGTTTGTCCTGTTCTCCCCACGGCCCCTTACATGCGTTCTGCTCCTCGGCCTGGAACGGGGCCTCTCAGAATCGAGCCAAGCCACCTTATTAAATGGCAAACTCACACGCACACAGGGTAGTTGAAGGGCATTTCAAAACACGGGGTAATGCTTTGCTCTTACAAAGATGGAACAAAAGCCTTCTGTCCCTTGGAGGTCCCTAATCCGGTGTTTGCACCTTATTGTCACTACGTCATGTCTGAAAGGCTTGGAACTATTTCCAATTAGCGGGTTTCAGTGGCTCTTGCTCTCGGAGCCGCTGACCCTCGTGTTTGTTTAGCAGGATTTTCTCACCGGTCTTCACCTTCCGAGCATTGTTTGGCTGTCAGGGCGTCTGAAGGGCTCCGGGTGACCCCGTGGAAATGCCAGCGTCGTGAGCCTGGGGGAGCTCTTGTGGCTTTTGTGATGACAGATGGCAGAGGTATAAAAGGCACCTCCATGGGCTTTGTGAGGGGGGATTTGCGCCCTCTGAATTGTTTTTTTTCTCTCTGGCTTCTGAGCTTGCTGTCAGAGCTGCAGTGGTGCCCATTTAGCACAGCAGGGCCCCGGAGACGGAGGCCCGTCAGGTGTGGGCACACACCTGCTCGCCGACACACCTCCCGCAGCCAAGCCTCGGACAGCCCGGAGGTGTCGGCCACGTGCACGGTTGACTGGGCGGGTACTTCCCTGCAGGTATGGCACCCGCTTAGTCCGACAAGAATTGCACCTGATTTCTGGAGAGTAGAGGGCCAGAGCTACGAGAAACAAAGCTAAAGAGAGGCTCCTTGGCCACAGGCACAGGTGGACATGGAGGCTAGTGGTTAGGTGGCTTGCATGAGTGGGACAGAAAACACCCAGAGGGGTACAAAAAGAAGGAATACCAGAGGTTTAAAGTGTGTGCAAACTGCTATAGCCTGTGTGGGCCTCAGGTGAATCACCCCCTAGATTCTCGTTAGAGCCCCGCCTGGCGTTCTGACGGGGCTGCTCCTCCTGGACATGTGGAACTCTGACCGCTCCCAGGAAAGGCTGTGCACCGGGAAGGGACAGAGGCCCGCCGGAAGGGCCAGTGCAGCTCTGCGGCCAACACTTAGCCATGAGTAGGAATCCTGGATTTGCAGCCCCTTTGGAAAGCTGGACCGCCCAGCAGCACCTTGGCCTGGCCCCGGGGAGCAGCCACCAGCTGGAGTCCCATAGCACCTGCCACTTTTAATGGATTCACACTCTCTAGGTCTTAAAAATGTCTCATATACCTATTCTTCTGTACTCATTTCTCTGAATAATGGCCATAGGCATTTGTGTTTGCAAATCTCTGATTTTTTTCTAATCCCGTGGAGAAATTGAAATGTAAATTTGTGACAAGGACCTTGAGCCTCCATCCAATAAAATAATCCAAGTTGCAGAAAACGTTTCACCTTGCAACGTTGTTTTTCTCTGCTATTCATAACAGACAAAGCTGGAAACAATGCAGCAATGAGAGATGAGTTATGATGGGGGCCTGTGATGGAATAGTACATGATCTCTAAGGTGCTGCTCAGGCAAAGGTTTTGATAACACAGAGAGAGGCTCATGATGGAATGTTGGGTTGGAAGAAAACCTCACCCCTAGTTGTATGTACAGAACCTTCCAGTTCTTTTCTAAATGTAAAACCAAAATGCATAGGAGAAAACTGGAAATAACTGCCAACATTTTACCTGCAGTTTGGTGATAATGTTTTCCTTTCTTTCTTTTTTTTTGACAGGCAGAGTGGACAGTGAGAGAGAAAGACAGAGAGAAAGGTCTTCCTTTGCTGTTGGTTCACTCTCCAGTGGCTGCTGCGGCTGGTGCGCTGTGGCCAGCGCAGCGCGCTGATCCGAAGCCAGGAGCCAGGTGCTTCTCCTGATCTCCCATGCGGGTGCAGGGCCCAAGCACTTGGGCCATCCTCCACTGCACTCCCTGGCCACAGCAGAGAGCTGGACTGGAAGAGGGGCGACCGGGACAGAATCCGGCGCCCCGACCGGGACTAGAACCTGGTGTGCCGGCGCCGCAGGCAGAGGATTAGCTTAGTGAGCCACGGTGCTGGCCGATGATGTTTTCTACAATTGTTTCCTCTTTGATTTACTCTGGATTTCCCTCATTTTCTGCAATGAACATATATAGCTTTTATGTTTAGAAAAAATATCTTAGGCCGGCGCCGTGGCTCACTAGGCTAATCCTCCGCCTTGTGGCGCCGGCACACCAGGTTCTAGTCCTGGTCGGGGTGTCAGATTCTGTCCCAGTTGCCCCTCTTCCAGGCCAGCTCTCTGCTATGGCCCGGGAGTGCAGTGGAGGATGACCCAAGTGCTTGGGCCCTGCACCCCATGGGAGACCAGGAGGAGCACCTGGCTCCTGCCATCGGATCAGCACGGTGCACCGGCTGCAGCGCGCTGGCCGCGGTGGCCATTGGAGGGTGAACCAACGGCAAAGGAAGACCTTTCTCTCTGTCTCTCTCTCTCACTGTCCACTCTGCCTGTCAAAATAAAAAAAATAAAGAAAAAATATCTTAAAAATTAAAGAAGCAGCAGAAGTCCTGCACTGGAGTTGTGGCATAGCGAGTTAAGCCACCACCTGCAATGCAGGCATCCCATATGGGCACGATTGGAAACCTAGATGCTCCACTTCCCATCCAGCTCCCTGCTAACGGCCTGGGAAAAGCAAAAGAGGATGGCCCAAGTGTCTGAGTCCCTGCCACCCAGCTGGTAGACCTGGATGAAGCTCCTGGTTCCTGGCTTCCATCTGGCTGTGCCCTGGCCTTTACGCCCACTTGGGGAGTGAACCAGCAGATGGAAAACCTCGATCTCTCTGTTTCCCCCCTCTCTCTCTGTAACTCTGCCTTTCAAATAAAAAAAAAGAAATCTTAAAAAGAAGTAGAAGTCCTGAAGAATAGGTGCTTTTTCTTGCATCTCCCAGATGGCTGGTGATGGGGGGACCCAAGCCAGAAGAGTCCCCTGATTCAATGACCAGTGGGCTCATCCTATCTCTTAGGGCCCAGGCTACCTATAGCTGTGCCGCTGAGATTTGTGGCCCCAGGATTCTTCTGAATAACACAGGGCAATGCTTGGCTCTGTTTGGGGGTGTATATAACTTGGGTCCTACGTTTTGCCTCCAATTTCACTGTCATGAGCAATCTTTAAGACCAGGCACCTATGCCCTTTCAGTAGCATTGAGAGCTCATTCAGGCGTTAATCCAAGCGGTGCCAGTTTCACAACGCATATGACTTGTGGGGTGTATTTCCTTTAGGGGTGCACCTGGCCTAGACCCTGCCACTTGGCTGATCTGGGGTCTGGCTCCAGTGTGTGGCCACCTGCGCAGGGTGGGGATCTGGCTGGAAGTAAGCCTGAGGCTGCCTCCTCAGCTCCGCCTCGCGAAGCCTTTCGTTTTTACTTTGCCCTAACTTTGCATTTCTCGATGATTGAACTATGACCTGATTTCAAATTCTGAAACTAAGTGCGTGTCTCAATTCTCTGAAGAAAGGGAGGTTGCAGGGGAGTGATGACTCACCTTTTACTACCAGCCGAGCAAGAAACGCTAACCCGGGGAACAGTGAAGGGGTGAACATTTGTGATATTTCAAGATAATGATGTCTGTTTTGAAGTTTTGTTTTTGAATTTCACCAGCCACACAGGGCACATTCCTGTTAGAAACTCCAGGGTCTTCCTTGTCCCTCTCACTGCCCTTTGCAATGGTCAGCATTGCTGTCAATGCAATGTGTATGTTTCCAGACGATTCGCCTGCATTTGCGTGTGCATGGAGCTATACAAGGGCACTTCAAAAACTTCATGGGAAATATATTTAAAAGGTAAATTTATTTTGATGCAAAAAAATCACAATCCATACATATGAAGGGAGTTCAAAAATTTATGGAAAATGTGAATTCGGAAAAAAAAGTGCGTGGATTTCACACATTTTCCCACCAAACTTATCTGTTAATTTCATTTCCATGAATTTGTTAAAGTGCTGTCATATGCATGGTTTAATTTATGCATGTGTGTATTTTTTCATATAAGTGATAGTGTAATTGTACATTGCTCTACAACTTGCTTTGCCTCCTACCGATTGTCTTGGGGGGATCATTCCATACTGTTAATCAAAGTCTGCCCTGTGTTTTTTGTTTTTGAAAGATTTATTTATTTCTTTGAAAGGCAGAGTCACAGAGGCAGAGAGAGAGAGAGAGAGAGAGAGGTCTTGTATCTGCTGGTTTACTCCCCAAATGGCTGCAATGGCCAGAGCTGCGCCAAACTGAAGCCAGGAGCCAGGAGCTTCTTCCGGGTCTCCCACGTGTGTGCAGGGGCCCAAGCACTTAGGCCATCTTGTGCTGCTTTCCCAGGCTATAGCAGAGAGCTGGATCAGGAGTGGAGCAGCCGGGACTTGAGCCAGTGCCCATATGGGATGCCAGCACTGCAGGCAGCGGCTTTACCCGCTATGCCAGAGCGCGGGCCCCTGCCCTATGTTTGACTGCTGACACACGTTCTACGGGAGGTTTATTTAACGCCTCTGATTAGACGGAAAACAATTGCATTTCTCAGTGTATCCAAATGAAGCTGTGTTTCAACAACAAATCAGAATCAGCCACTCCCCCCCCTCCCCCCAGCCCTGAGTGACCAACGAAAGGGAAGGAAGAGCTAAAGAGACTATTCCCAAGGAGGGGAGGGCGACTGGGCCTGTCCCACGGCGCGTCGGGGGCTGTGGCAGAGGGCCTGACTTAGGGTCGGCAGGGTGTGGTGGTCTCGGGGGGTGGTGCTGCGTGATCGTGTGGCAAGCCAGGCCCTGAGGAGCACTGTGTTGGTCAGCTTTCTGTTCCTCCAGCCCCAGGCTGAAGGGGAACCACTCGTGAAGGGAAGGTTGGCTTTGGCTCCGTTTCGGAAGCCCACAGTCCAGGAGTGCGCAGGTCCCCTTGGTTCAGCCGCTGGTGAGACTGCAGCATGGCACTGGAGGGGTGTGTGCAGGGGAGGGGTCACGTGGGGAGCAGAGAGAATGGCCAGGCCCTGCTCAGATTTTAAAATGAGACCCCCTGCCAGAACTACTCTTTCAGAGGGGTGACTTCAGGAGCTCCCACCCATCCTACCTCTTAGACACTGTAGCTGGATTCAGTTTCCCCCTCTCATTCCCATCAGCTTAGGACTCCATGGGTTTGGGAGCCATAGCCTATTCAAGCAGGAAGAAGCATTGCTTGGGGAGGTCTAGCAGCCAGGGGGAATGGCTGAGGCAGGGCAGCTGGCCTTGAGACGGCACTGAGAGAGGAGCTGTGGACCCAGGCCCATTCTAAGGTCTTGTCAGGGACTTGGAGAAAGAGGATAAACGTGGGCTGAGCTGCTCAGGGTAACGCAACAGAATTAGCCCAAGCTCAGTTAACTGAGCTGCCCGGAGCATGCACACACATGGAGAGTGGACAGAGGCATATGTCCTGGGCTGGAGTGGACACAGCCAGGTGTGGGTGAGGGGCCCTCTGCCCCTGATGAGGTTGGAGGAGGAGGTGCTGTTAGGTGAGGGCAGGAGCAAGATTCAAACCTGGAAGATCAGGAAAGAGGAAGGGTCCAGAGGTCCTGATAAAGACCAAGAGCTGCTTCAGAGGAAGGGAAAGACCAGGAAGGGACAGGTGGAAAGGTCGAAGCTTTGCCGCCAGTGGCACGGGCAGAGGTGAAAGTGTGAGCTGAGCAGAAAGTCGAGGAAGGCATAGGTGCACTTGTTTGTCTCCTCGTGGATTAAGCCACTCCCTCGCTCATCCACCCATCTACATCCTCACTCCCTCACGCCTCACCCACCCACCCACTCCCACAGTGTCAGCACATGCAAGGTGCTGGGGAACCCCTGGGGCCAAAGATGACAATCTGCCCTTCAAAGCCTCCCGTATGGGTGGGAGGAAGATGAGCACAGGTGGGGTGCAGGGGTGCAGGAAGAGCTGCCCATGGGGCTGGCAGGTGGAAGGGGTCCTGCCTGAGGTGCTGGGGAGCAGGGCCCTGGGGACATTTGCCTGACCCGATGGTGCCTTGCCGAGTGAGAAGGGAAGACACGGGCGTTCTGGAACAAGGACAAGCAGATCTGGGCACAGAGATGGATGAGGCAGGAGTGTCCTGAGACGGTGGGAAGTTAAGTGTGACTGCAGAATAGACCCAGAGACCGGAGGCAGGGAGGCGAGGAGGTCGGTAGGAGAGAAATTAGCAGGCGGCATTCAGAGCATGGAGCTTTGTCTTTGGCAGGTGTCACTAAGCGGGGCTGGGGTGGGGGACCTGATTTGTTTCTGGAGGAAGTGGTCTGAGAGCATGGTGGTGGGTGCACTGAGCAGAAGGCGTGAGGCTGGGGTGCCGATGGGGGATGTCTGCATTCCCAAAGGATGTTCTGTCCCGGAATCCTAGAGTCTGGGAGTGATGAGATGTGGCCCCTGGTCGCTGGGGGGTCTGAAGGCTGAGGGACAGCGCCTTGACAGAGAGAGATGCCACTCACTCATTGTTGGTGAGGGCCGAGTTAATGCTTTGCAAGGATGCGAGGTCTTGAACTGGGGCAGGCAGATGAGAGATGAGCCAGGTAAGGGGCCAGTGCCAGAGGGCACCTGGCAGAAATCACCTGCTGGAGACCGGAGGCTGAGGGTCTTACCATGATGAATGGCAGGAGAAATGCAAGTTGAGAAGGTTTGGGTGGCAGATGGGGGGCAGATGAGAATTTCTTTTGAATTCCAGGATGCAAAAAGGGTCTTTGTGCCTTAGAAATTAGAGGAGAAGCTTTCAATACCGCTGGGTCTGCAACTTCTTGATTTACATGCGGTGGAGCTGATTTGTTGACATGGGCATACTCTCTGCCCACTGCATTCACCTGTGAAGGAGTGCGCGTTGTCAGTGGTGACGAGGTAGTTAAGCCTGTCAGTGGTGACGAGGTAGTTAAGCCTCACACTGTTTTACGTATAAAGAAAGCGATCGCCAGGCTGTAAACTAAAGGAAACTTATCTGAGCCACTTGGGTTTTTATGACTGCTCTGAATAGCATAATCACGTGCCCTGATGAATTCCCTCTGGGACTATCACTTTTCTCTGGCGTTGGGCAGTGGCTCCGACTCCTGGCTCAAGGTCAGCGGATGCACTTTTCTCTCTTGGGGGACCCTCAGCAGCATAACTGAGGCACACTTGCTTAGAAGTGGATGCTTTCCTACCTGGAGCCAAGTGAAGCGAATGGAGGCCTTCGTCTTCTATTCTGCTCTCTAGCACACAGCTAATTCATTCGTCTCGCTGCTGCTCTGCTGGAGTCTCTTATTTTGCCAACGCCCTGTAGGAGCAGGGCTGCTGAGCCCCCAAGGTGGTCCCTTTGGGAAAATCATAAGTGTTTACGGAGGCGATATTCTGATGGTGGCAACATTCAGTGAGAGCTTGCCTTGGGCTTGGGTGCTGTCTGAATTCTTTACCTGTGTTGACTTTGATCTTCACAGGAAGCCTGGAAGGCAGGGACTGTGCACCCCGTATTATAGCTGGGTCAGTGAAGCATAGAGAAGGCCCCTCTGCTGAGGGTACCACACTGGGAGATGGTGACCGGCTCTCGCACTTGCTGCCTTCTTCCTCGATCCTGGAGCCTGCTGACACTGAGCGCACTCAGCCTGGCAAGCTCTGTGTGATGTGATCTCTGTATCAGCGCAGGCTGGAGTCGCGCCGACTTCTAGGCTGTATGGTGCGCGCCTCCAGGGAACTGCATCTATGTGTTCTGTCACCCCAAATGCCTTGCTGATAAATAACTGTCTACCTTTTGTTCAACTTTCTCTTCTGCAGGGTGGCTCCCTTGGGAAGAACACTACTGATAACCCCTCACCACAGGGAACATATAATGGGCCAGTTCCATGATTTGAATGTAAAAGGGGTCTTCAAAAAGTTTGTGGAAAATGGGTATGATGAAAAACTGTGCTTGGGTTTCAAAAGATTTTACACCAAAAATAAGCTTATTGGTCATTCCATTTTTGATGAGCTTTGTGAACCATCTTCATATTCTGGTCTTCTCCCCCTTCCAGAGGAGCCTGCTGATCTAGGGGCGTCCCTTGGTGCTCACCTGTGACTCTTAGTCCTTCCCCGCTGAGGCCATGCCACAACTGAGCCCGAGTGAACCCATGCCATGTTGGAGTCCTTGAACAAAACTCCATGGTTGGCTTTGGAGGGGGAGGAGTGGCAGGCTGAGTGAGCCCCTCCATCAGAGATAAGCTGAAATGCCATCATCTGTGTAATCCAAAGTATGCTTTGGTGTATTGCCACATCCCCTAGAAATGCCTAGTCTCCAGGGTCTTCTTAAAATGCTCCGACTCAAACTACGGAGTATATGGTGTAGCCACAGAGTCGGGTGGGCACCCCGTCCTGCAGGCAGCCACGCCCCTGGCAGTCACTGAGCCTGGGACAGGGTGTCCTGTCTGGTTCACCCACCATCTTGACGGTGGCATTCACCTCAAGAGAATCCAGTCCCATGCTGCAGGTGTGGTGGAGGCGTGCGGAGAGGTGGATTGATGGAAAACCCCTCTACATACCTCCTTACCAGCTTTTCCACGAGTTCACATTGGCTCTTGGCCTCCTTTTGCCCAAGAGGAAGCCCATAGTAGAAATACAGAGAAACATAAGAAGTTGACTGTCTAAACCCAAGAATGCAAAAGTGATGCAACACAAGCTCAAGAATCATTATGATCGGGGACTTTTTTTTTTTTTTTTAATTTTTGGCCTCACCTACTCACTCCGGTAACCAACCAGCAGAACCCAAACTCCCACCTCTCACTACACCTGCACAATGTGCTGCTTTCTTGAAATAGTCAAAGAAGCAGAATGCTCTCTGCATGCCAGATACAGAACACACACTTTATGTGTGTGATGAACATGTGTTTGTTCTGTAACACGTGTGCAGAAAAAGGTCTTGTTTTGTGCCTGTGGCTGCTCATCTATGGGCTCACTCCTCCGGCCTTGCCGACACTTTGTGGGTCTGTGCCCTCTTAGCCCCAGTCTGCCGGGGCTCTGGTCCTCAGCATCACCTGGCTCTGTTTGTCTGACTCGGGGATTGAGACCTGTAAGTCCTGTGCCGGCCTGGGTGACCCTCCCTGGACTGTATCCATCACGGTAAAATGACCAGGGTGTAATTTAAGCCCGGGGTGTCTGTTCCCAGAGCCCACACCCCGAGCTTTTGCACTCTGCAGCTCCTTGGTCACCTTGTAGAGCTGTCCTGGCTGCAGGAGACTCCCCCCGCCCCGCCCCCCCCCCCCCCCCCCCCCCCGCCCACAACCAAGGAGAGGAGCAGGTACCTCTTCCTACGTGAACTGGACACAGCTCCTAAGTCATTGATGGGCTAGTCTCATAAAAGGTCTTAAGGGTGACCTCAGGCAGGTGGCTTGCAACAGGTACACTGCCCAAGCAGGTCTCCCAGCCCTTCAGAAAGTGCTCTTAAATCCTCCAGAACCTGTTTATTCCTATGGAGCATGGGGTGGGCAGAGACAAGTTCTCCTTGGTGCCTGGGAGGAGTATGGGGGCAGTTCCCATTGGTTTTCCTGGGTGTTTAGAGCCAAGTGTCCCCCATGGGGTGTTTTTCGGAGTCCCAGACATGGTGGTTCAAGGGTTCAGCAGCCGCCTGGGACCACGGCCTACCTGAAGGGCCACACGGAACATTTCTTACAGAAAGCTGTTGGCCTAGCACCGCTCTGCTGATGGGCAGGCCTTGAAGAGTCCCATCCCTTGCTTTTCACGGGAAGCCTGAAATCTTACATACAAAAAACCCCTCCCCTTTCTTAACAGCTGGAAACAAATTGTAATTTTAAACAACCAGGGTGTGGGCTGAGCAGATACGGACTGAATTCCCTATCTGGGGTGGGGAAGGGAAGATGTGAATCTGTTTTTTTTTTTTTTTTGTAACAAATTTTCCAGGTGACTCTGATGCAGACAAAATTGGAAAAACATCACCTTGATCCTTTAACTTCCCTACGGTTATGCTAGGAAATGTTAAGACTAGAATTTCCGCTATCCTTATGGGTAGGGCCAGATCTTAGGGACGCTCCATACTGCAGACACCTAGCCATCATTCTATTCTGCACTGGCTCCAGGCAGCACGGCAGGTGCCTGCTACCTGTCACCTGTTGTCCATGAATGTCTCTGAGATTTTGCTGGATATGCTGTTTACCCTTTCTTTTGCAATTCCTGCTCGCAAATCCCTGTCTAGCGTGTAGGATTTCTCCTTGACCCTCAGGAAATCCACGCAGGGGATCACCAAGTCTGTTTGTCACGTGACAGATGGGTTGCAGGTCTGCTATAGAGGGACCCTAAATCCACCAACTGTTAAATCACCCTTCTGTGGTTTGAGTGTGATGTTGCTCCCAAACTGATGCAGAACTTCAAATCCTGAAATCCTAAGTTAATAAGAGGATGATCCCTGTTTCTACAGGGACGTGGTGGGTGAATGGTGGTGAGGAGATGGCTAAAGTTAGACGTGGGTACCCACTGGCCCCATGCCTGTTTCCAGAGCAGGAGGAGTAGAGCAAGAGGCAGCTGCAAGGCCCTCCGTTTGGCCCTCAGATTGCCCTTTCTCCTGCCATGGGTGTGGTGAATGGGCCTCCTGGTGTGAGTCTCGTCTGTCCGTCAGACTGAGCTTATTGCAAGAAGACAGACTCTGCAGAAAAACTGCTGGGGCTCCCCAAGGTTTGGGGTGTCCCAGAGGGAGGTCATGCCATGCTTGCCTCACTGGTGTTTGATGTGGAGTGCGAGGGAAGGGTCGCCCCACAGTCCTGGCACCCATGAGTGGGTCCTAAGTGTGCCCTGGCCTGGCTGGGCGGGGAGGGGAGGCCTGAGGCCCAGAGCACTGTGCTGCTGGGGCAGCGGGAGGCTGTGAGGCTGCGAGGAAGAAACTGCCCCAGCCAGGAGCAAGAGCACGGCTGTGGGAGCAGGGGACGCTGGGTGCCGTGGGAAAGAGGGCTGTGAGAGGGAGCCCCCGCCCCTCCCCGGCCACCTGTGGGCTCCTCTGGGAGAAGCAGAGTGTCGAGAGGGTGCAGGGCTGCGCCGTGGGGAGAGGAGTGGGCCCCCCTGGGCAGGCCGCAGTGAGGCAGGAGCTGGCTGTGTCCTGTGGCTTTGGGCTCGCTGCCAGGTGCCTCTGTCTCACCCCAGCCCCAGGCCCTGGTTTCCCTCTGAGCCGGCAGCACCTGCCACCCCTCAGCCAGGGCGGGGCTGAGATGCTGGGGGCCAAACCTAGCTGAAACCACCACCCTGGGGAGCACTGGCCTTGACAAGGGCAGGTCCACAGAGAGCCAGCCTTATTTCAGGTTTTCTGAGATGCCGCACTTTCCTGCTTCCTTCATTAGGTATATTATGGGGCAAAGAAGAATGTGATTTTTAGAAAATTAATTAGTTAATTAATTATTTTTTTTGGACAGGCAGAGTGGATAGTGAGAGAGAGACAGAGAGAAAGGTCTTCCTTTTTGCCGTTGGTTCACCCTCCAATGGCCGCCGCGGCTGGCTCATCGCGCTGATCCGAAGCCAGGAGCCAGGTTCTTCTCCTGGTCTCCCATGCGGGTGCAGGGCCCAAGCACCTGGGCCATCCTCCACTGCCTTCCCGGGCCACAGCAGAGAGCTGGACTGGAAGAGGGGCAACCGGGACAGAATCCGGTGCCCTAACTGGGACTAGAACCCGGTGTGCCGGCGCCACAAGGCGGAGGATTAGCCTAGTGAGCCACTGAACCGGCCAGAATGTGATTTTAAACACTGGATCACCGCGTGCCCTTGGGTTATAAGAACCTCCTCTTCAGGCCTTTGATGGGCAAGACCCTCCCAATGTGGGAGGGGTGGGTATGGAGCCCCAGGAGTCACTGACCCAAGACTCAGGCCCTGCAGGAAGGTGCGGGCTTGGTGTGTGTGCATGTGTGGTCCCAGCCCCTTGCAGCCCATTCTTTTTTTTTTTTTTTTTTTTTTTTTAACTTGACAGAGTTAGACAGTGAGAGAGACAGAGAGAAAGGTCTTCCTTCCATTGGTTCACCCACCAAATGGCTGCTACGGCCAGAGCTATGCTGATCCGAAGCCAGGAGCCAGGAGCCAGGTGCTTCCTCCTGTTCTCCCATGCAGGTGCAGGGGCCCAAGCACTTGGGCCATCCTCCACTGCCCTCCCGGGCCACAGCAGAGAGGTGGACTGGAAGAAGAGCAACTAGGACTAGAACCTGGTGCCCATATGGGATTCTGGCGCCACAGGCGGAGAATTAACCAAGTGAGCTACGGCGCCGACCCCTCTTTGCAGCCCATTCTTACCCGTCCGTGGGGCGAGCTGCAGGCCAGCAGGAGCCGCAGCCTGCAGTGGGGCGGCAGCCGGCTGGTGCTGTGTGATTCAGGGCAGGGTGCCTGACCTCGCTGAGCCTCGCGTTCCTCCCAGGTAAACTCTCCCCGTGGAGGAGGCCTGTATAGGACACCAGCCCCCTCTACTCAGGGCAGAGCGATAAAGGCGCAGCACAGAGGGGTCACAGGCTCTGGGAAAGGTGGGGATGACATGGCAGAGCCGGGCCCAGGATCCTGCGTCAACCCCCTCCACTGTATTTGCCAAAGCACAGCGGGAGTTCCCAGGGGAGAGCAGGGAGCCAGAGTGCCTCTGTTTTCAAAGAGACTGGGCTCCTCCTCATAGCTGCTCCTCTTTCTGTGGGCTGCAAGGGACTTTAAAAATGTCCCCTCGCCTTCCCCCATGACTGCGACTTCCTCACTGTCAGCTCCAGAATTTTTTCTGGAACTGAAAACCAGACTTGCAATGTCCCCTCTTGGCACCTAGAGACAGAGGGCCCAGGCAGTGCTCAGGGCTGCGCAGCTGAAGAGGCTGCCCATAACTGGGATGCGGTGCTGGGACTCCCACTGAGGGGCAGGCGTGGTCAGGCCTGGGCCAGGAGCCTGCCCTAAGATGTTCATGGGGGCCTCTGCAGCCAGGTGTTCAGGATAAGAGCCGTGGTGGTGGTCTGGTAGCTGGTCTCACTGCGTGATGGAGTGGTGATGAGGGTAATATGGCCAGACTAACAGGTTGGGATCACAGAAATGGCTCCAAAAGTACTTTTTGGTCCACTTGTTCATCTTTTCAGCAGTTTCTGTTGAGGGCTTCCTCAGTGCCAAACCCCGCCCCTGGCACTGGGGGTGCAGAGGTTAGAGAAATCCCGCCCTCCCGGGGTTGGTGTCCAGGCAGACAAAACAGTGAACAACTAAAATATGAATTAGGCAAGGGGGTCTCCAGAAAGTGCGTTATGAAAGACTATGCATGGATTTCAATGTGTTTGCACCCAGACTGATCTTTTAATTCCACTTCCCATGAAAATCTGTGTTAGTGATACTTAAACTGAGACCAAGTCTGGAGCTTAGTTCTTGCCTCCCACTCCTCCCACATGCTCTGGTGGCCCCCTGCCTTCCATCTGAAGTGAGCTCCCTGGCTGCTTGCCTGTGATGTCCCTGAGGTCCCCCACCTTACAGAACCTTGGGAGGTGCTCCGTAGGCAACAGGTGAATGAGAGAAAGAAGGGCCAGGTGAGTTTGGCTTCTACAGAGGGACTCCTCCTTAGGCAGGGCCAGTAACAGCAGGCAGGACTGTCTCAGGGCTCCTGCCTGCTCCTTTGCCAGAGCTCTCGGGCACACAGAGGGCCTCAGGACGGCCTACACCTGCCTCCACTCTGCAGGGGACAGCTGTCTCTCCAGGTACCCTTCACTCCTCAGCAGCTCTGGGATCTCTAGTGTCAGCCCAGGTTTCTGTTAGGGTCCCTGTACTCACTTTCTAGATGTTTCTAGAAAGATCTTCCACCTTTACTTACGTTAGTCTATTAAGAAATCACACTTCTGTAGGATCTGCGTAAAGAGGTTGTTGTTTGATGGTTGTCTTTAAACACTAAGGCTTGCTGCAAACAGAGCCAAAGCCCTTGAACGTAACCATGAGGTTGACACAGCTCACAAACACACAGGATTTCCCTTTCCTGCTGCCTCCCACACCCTTCGGGTCACCACAGACAGCGCATGGCACTGCATTATCTCGCTTCCCCAAGGTCAGACCCTCTGTTGACATCGATGCTGCGTGTTCCTCAGATAAAACACTGCAGGCTACAAAGGCCTGCCGAGAGCAGATGGGTCCCCAGGATGGGAGGAAGGGAGGGACGCACCTGCTGCTGATAGTGACTTTGCACATGAACTGCGCTGCCCTCTGGGGAGAGCTTCCATCCCACAGCTGTGCAGTCATCTCTCCCCTGGAGCACGCGTCCTGTGCCCTGGACCGGGACCCGCACTGCCACCAGGAACTTCCCCGGGGACAGGCACTGCTAGCCAGGCAGGACTGCCTTTTGGATCATTTCTCAAAGCTTTATACCTAGCTTTGTCTGAGTTTGTCACCAGTCTCAAAGTTTACGGTAGTCTTTATGCTTTCTGAAAACCATGACCCTTTCCTGAGTTTCTGTTTTGGGTCAACAATAAAGCACCTAGGTTTTATTAATAGGTTCAGCTTGGATTTTCAACCAATGTCTTGTTGTGTTTGTAATTATCTTTCTTGGCAAAGAGGGAAAAAAGCAGTAGAAAGGTAGAAAGGACCAACACATCCATTTCTCAGGTTGGAAAAATAAATACGAATATACAACAGGGGAAGACTTGCTTCCAGGAGCTCGCTAGTTCATGGATGGGCAAGATTTTTCTATCAAGGGCCAGATGGCAAATATTTTAGGCTCCGAAGGCCATGGAGTTGCTGTCACAGCCACTCAACTCTGGTTTTGTAGCTCAAGGACAGCCATAGACTAGAAGGCAGTCAGTGAGCACAATTGATGTCAATAACATAATATTATGTAAACAGACAACCAGCCTACTGGCCCCACCCTCGTTGATGGGCAAAGGAGAGCTAATTCTCTGACTGTGTGAACACCCATATCTAAATGGTCTCTTTAGAGGTTGCTTTTCCTCCGTTGAAAATGAATTCCAGGGGCCAGCATTGTGACCCGTGGATTAAGCTGCCACCTGTGATGGTGACATCCTGTATGAGCCAAATGTTCCGGTCCTGGCTGCTCTGCTTCCCGTACGGCTCCCTGGGAATGCACCTGAGAAGGCAGCGGAAGATGGCCCAAGAACTTGGGACCCTGGCATCCGGATGGAGATCCAGGCTCCTGGCTTTAGCCTGACTCAGCCCTGGCATTTGTGTTCTTTGGGCAGTGAACTACAGGATGGAAGATCTCTCTCCCTCCCTGTCTCTGTCACTCTTCCTTTCAAATAAATAAATATTTAGAAAAAAGAAAAAGAAATTCCATTTGGGTGCATAGAGCAGGTGTTCCTTCCAGAAAGTAGAAGCTGCCTAAAACATTTGGATAAAGCTGGCAGAGTGAGGGGAAGTGTGAGAAACACTGCTCCAGGGGTGTTGTGTGCTCTGAGCTGCTGGTGCCCTGACAGTGTCCGCTACTCTTAGCCCACCTCAAGCCTGCAGTTTTATCAGCCACTTGCTTGTGGGATGCAATACAAAACGTAGGGCCAGCACAAGGCAGGTAAAGCTGGGAGCTGACAGGCTGACACTGTGAACAAACACAAGAGCCAGGCTTGAACATGATAAGGAATGATAAGGAGACTCTCCTGTCCTGATGACAGGGTCTGATGGAGGAACCAGAAAACCTACATGGGGTCTGAGGGAAGATACCCTTATCGGTATGTTCTGGAATTCCCAAAGCTGAGAATTTAGTTCAAGATTGTTCCGGGTGAAAACTAGCTCCAGGTCCTGAGGAGCAATCGAAAATCTCTGGAGAAAACACCTTAAGCCTAGACTTCTCAAGATAATATGAACAGGAACATGAGCTCACAATCCAAACTCACATAGCACACAAGGTAAATAAGCTGTAAGGAGCAGGTTGGCAGAAATAGGAGACAATGCTATCAGACCTGCAAAGACTACAGATACCACTGGATGCAAAAAATGAAGTATGTGGAATATATTTAAATAAGCAAAAGCACCAGAAGAATGACCAAGGGATAAGAATGAACATCAACATAAGTGACCAATGGAGCAGTCTACATACAGAAAGACTAAGAACATTAAAAATACTGGGAACTTCCTTTTATAAATGAAAAATATTATAATTGCAAATGGAATCTCAAAAGACAGATTGAATAGATTAGATATAACTAGAGAGACAGTCAACAAGAAGCTGTTTTTGAATAAATTTTATATAATAAAATACATAGAGAAAAAGAAATGGGAAATATACAAGAGGGGTTAGGAAGCCTACAGGGAAGAGTCAGAAGTTTTTTTTTTAAGATTTATTTATTTATTTGAAAGGCAGAGTTACAGAGAGGCAGAGAGAGAGAGAGGGAGAGAGAGAGAGAGAGAGGGAGGGAGAGAGAGAGAGAGAGAGAGAGAGAGAGAGAGAGAGAGAGAGAAAGGGAGGCCTTCCATCTGATGGTTCACTCCCCAAACAACCAGAGCTGGTCAGATCTGAAGCCAGGAGCCTGGAGCTTCTTCCAGGTCTCCCACACGGGTGCAGGGGCCCAAGGACTTGGGCCATCTTCTACTGCTTTCTCAGGCCATAGCAGAGAGCTGGATTGGAAGTGAAGTGGCTGGGACTAGAACTGGAGCCATATGGAATGCCAGCACTGCAGGTGACAGCTTTATCTGCTATGTCACAGCACCAGACCCCAGAAGTTTTAACAAATATTGAATCAGCTGGCGCCGCGGCTCACTTGGCTAATCCTCCACCTGCAGCACTGGCACCCCGGGTTCTAATCCTGGTTGGGGCTCCAGATTCTGTCCTGGTTGCTCCTTTTCCAGTCCAGCTCTCTGCTGTGGCCCAGGAAGGCAGTGGAGAATGGCCCAATTGCTTGGGCTCTGCACCCACATGGGAGACCAGGAGGAAGCACCTGGCTGCTGGCTTCGGATTGGTGCAGCGCCGGCCATAGCGGCCATTTGGGGGGTGAACCAACAGAAGGAAGACCTTTCTCTCTGTCTCTCTCTCTCTCTGTCTAAATCTGCCTGTCAAATATATATATATATATATATATATATATATATATATATATATATATATTGAACCAGTGTGCCAAAAATAGTAATACAGAGAAAGGAAGGGGAGGAAATATCAAAACGAAAATTGGTTGAGAATGTTCTGAAATTGATGAAAGACACAAGTTCTGAGTCAGAAGACCCATCAAACTCAAAGAGAATGAGTCTAAACAAATCCAACCTGACCTACGTACTGGACTGAAGAGTAGGTTGCTGGAGAGAGAGAGAGAGAGGGTGAGTTTCCCAGAAGAAGACAGTACTTGGACCAGGAGTGGCTTCTGTGCAGGAACAAAGCAAGCCAGGAGCTCACGGAATGGTATCTGAGAACTACCAAGGGATAAAATAGCATAACCTAGAATTCTCTAGAGAAACTCTGCTTGGAGAAATCAGAATGGGGTGGGTATTTAGCAGAGCAGTTGGGGCACTGCTTGGGATGCCTGCATCCTGTATCAGAGTGCTTGGATCAAGTTCCAGCTTTGCTTCTGATTCCAGCTTCTTGCTATATGCACCCTGGGAGGTGTGCATATGATAGGCTTATGTAGTTGGGTCCCTGCCACTCATGTGATAAACCCGGATGGAGTTCCTGGTTCCTAATTTTGACCTGGCCCAGCCCCATCTGTGGTGGGCATTTGGAGAGTGAACCAGTGAATGGGAGATCTGTTTGACTCTTTCTCTGCCTTTCAAATAAAATAATAATATTTAAAAAGAAATCAAAATGAAGATTCTTTGGAATACAAACTGAGAGCATGTGTTAGCAACAGTTCCTCCCTAAGAGACCTGGAGAACGTTCTTCAGGTATAAGGAAAATCCAGAAGGAGATGAGTTGCAAGAAGAAAAGAGCAGAGAAATACTTTAGTGTGCAAGTAAATCTAACGTTCCACTTAATGTCAAAATATCGGCTGATTAGGAGGAGGGTAGCCCTGGAAACCCCCCAAGCAACTGTGGGCGGTGAGTACTCAGAATCAGCACCTGAGGTCCTGGTACTTGGTTGGAGAGGCACTGGGACCCCTTGAGGTTAACGAGGCATGCTGAAATTTCTATGATGGCCCACAGGAGGAATAGAAATGGAGTTTATGTTCCTAAATAAATGTAGGGGAAAACGTTGATTGAGAGGGGAAGAAAGTAGATATTGTCAAAGATACAGCAATTCAGAAAAGTGTTCTTTCCACACAGGGAGGCATATAGTGCATGGATTCAAAATATATATCTAATCATAGCTGCGTGTTTGTGTTGCTACTTTTCTCTTGTTAACTTAGTAGTATGTCTTAGAAATCGTTCAATAGCTTGTTATTGTCCCATAGTTTAGATAGACCAGAATTCATTAACCACACTTCTACTAATAGACACATTTATCTTTTTATGCTTTTATTTCATCATTATACAAATAATGCTTGGTAGATGACCTTGTACAGGCATGTTTGTGCCCATCTGTGATGGTTTCTCCAGGATGGATTGCTGTACTCCAGGCCTGCTACACAGAGCATCGCGCACAATTTAAACATAGAAAAGCTGCTCCACAAGACTCAACCAGTGAAACTCCTTCTGAGAAGTACAAGAGGCCCCTTTGCAGCCCGAGTGGGAACTATTACAAACAGAGCTGCTATGCGCATACAAGTCTGTTTTGCCACTTGCACTCTCTTTTCTCTTAGGTAAACAAGAGTGGGTATGTGTTTAGCTTTAGGAGTCACTGCCGCCCTGCTTCCTACAGCGGCTCCGTCATGTGACTTTCCCAGGAGCAGTGTCGGAGAGCTCACCAGTCCTAGGCATGGCCAGTCTTCCAAATTTTAGCCATTCCAGTTGGTGTCCACTGATATCCCACGGTGGGTTCTTCTTCATTCACTGAAAGGCAGATGTTGTAGGGCGTGTTTTCATGAGCTTGCCGTCCATTTGTTTTCCTTAGGACATTGTTCAATTCTTTGATCCATTTACTTTTTTTTTTTTTAAATCATTACTGTTGAATTTTGAGAGTTTTTAATATATTCTGAGTACAAGTCCTTGATCAGATATGCGTTTTGCAAAGATTTTCTTCCAGTGTGTGGCTTGTCTTCTTCTTCTCTTAACAGTGTTTTTCAAAGAGCAGAGGTTTTTAATTTTCATGCAGAAAAGGGTATTTTCCTTTGTGGTCCTGCTTTTAGTTGTATCGAAGAAATCTCTTTCTAGCCCAAGGCCACAAAACTGATCCAGCCCCCTGTTGGAGAAGTTGTATAGTTTTCGGTTTTACATTTAAGTCAGCGATTCGTTTTCCCCTTAGTTTCTGCACATGGTGTGAGGTGTAGATCAAAGCTCTCTCTGGCGTGTGGCTCTCCAGCTGCTCCCTTGTGAGAACATCCTTCCTCTAAAAAGATCTCTGTTCCTTTTTGATGGCTTTTTCAGGCCCTTTTGTGGTTATTGATCTTAGCCATTTTCTCCTTGGGTCAATTTTAAAATACAAATTTTCCTAGAATATAATTCAGAAATTTCCAGTTATTTCAGTAAAAAGACCAATTTTCATTATGTGTTTCATAGAATGTGTTTCACAGGAAGGCTCACTGG
This sequence comes from Lepus europaeus, assembly GCF_033115175.1. Lineage (NCBI taxonomy): Eukaryota > Metazoa > Chordata > Mammalia > Lagomorpha > Leporidae > Lepus > Lepus europaeus. The sequence continues at coordinate 85,311,789 of NC_084839.1, read as the reverse complement.
CTGGATTCTGTGTCAGTTTTCTCTGTGTGGATCCCCCATGGTGCAACCGTGCCTTTCCCATAGGAACTGTGGGACCATCCCGCCATTCTTACACACTGTGCCATTCCCATCACTCAGAAGTCAGGGCACACATTGTCTGGTGGACCTAGGATGGTTCTGGTTTGCAGGGTAATTTTTAATGCCATCCTCTTCAGTCGCAGTAACTTTCCTTCTTAAAAGGCCCTCCTTTATGCGGCCTCCGACCCCCTCCAGTGTCCTCTTAGGTTACTTCCCTCTGCGCTCCATCACAGCCTTAGGGGCCTCTCACCTGCTTGGTTCTCCCCTGCAAATGCTGACTCCTCTTCCTGGGTGCTCTGCTCTTGCAGCGTGTATGAGGTCTCCTCCTTAGTGCTCTGTCCCTTTCTTGGGTGTCTTTCCTGATTCCTTGGAACTCAAGTAGCCCACCCCTTACCATTCTGTGCCATCACAAGATTTGATTTTTTTCCATCAGTTCGTTGCCCTGAGAACCATCTTATCTGTGACCATTCCTTCTTTCTCTGGAACGTGGGTCTCCTCGGGCGAGGAGTTTGGTTGCTCATTGCTGTATCCTTAGCTGTAAGGATTACCTGGCACAGGGCAGCTCTCAAAAGAAAATCCCGTGATTGATTAAATGATCGAATGGCAAATCTCTTTGTCTTCAGTGAGACTAAAGGTGGAAAGGCTTAATGAAGGTTTCCATGTCTCAGTTTTGGCCGTCATCTAAAAGTTTCCTTGCTAATGGGTTTCTGCATTTTCATTCCTTTGAGAAGAGCCAATGAGATGGTAATACCTAAATGCTTTTTATATGACAGGGGCTGCAAGAGGTAATTGTGGAAAATGGGCTAAACTGGGTGAGGAGGCTACAGAGGATAAGAATCACTCCAACAAACCCCACAGGGCCCTGACAGCTGCCCCATGTCTTCCCTTTCAAGGCAGCTGAGCCCATCCTTAGCTTCCTTCTAGAACCCGCCCACCTCCCCTGGCCATGATGCCCCATCAAAGAATGCTCCTTTTCTCCTGTAGGGTACGAGTTCTTCTATATGGGAGCTTTTATTTCCTGATTTCAGGAAGATCAGAGGGGATTAGGAGGCTCCTCATAGCTGCTGCTTTGCTGAAAATAACCCTTTCACCAAAGTGGCATTTTTGGGGTCACACATTCTGCAACGCATTAGCTCAAAGTGATGTTACTAAGTGAGAAAAAGTGAAGTATGGAATAAGAAGTACTGTGTGATCCTGTTTGTGTAAAGAAAAGGATCGTTGTGTACATATAGTCACACACACATAGCAGATAAAAGCCAATGCCTGCAATGCTGGCATCCCTTTTAGCTACTGGTTTGAGTCCAGGTTGTTCCACTTCTGATCCAGCTCCCTGCTAATGGCCTGGGAAAGACAGTGGAGGACAACAGAGGATGGCCCAAGTACTTGGGTCCCCACCACCCACGTGGGAGACCTGGATGACGCTCCTGGCTTCTGACTTCAGTCTGGCCCTGTCCTGGCTGTTGTAGCCATCTGGGAAGTGAACCACCAGATGGAAGATCTCTTTGTCTCTCCCTCTATCTGTAACAATGACTTTAAAATGAATAAATAAATCTTAAAAAAGTAATTTAGTTTTTTTAAAAAAGATTTATTTATTTAAAAGGTAAAGTGATAGAAAGACACACACACACACACGTAGGGGAGAGAGAGAGAAAGAGAGAACTTCCATCTGTTGGTTCACTCCTCAAATGACTGCAACAGTCAGGGATGGGCCTGGTCATAGCCAGGAGTCAGGAACTCCATCTGGGACTTCCACATGGGGGCAGGAACCCAAGTACTTAAGCCATCATCTGCTGCTTCCCACGCATGTTAGCCGGGAACTGGATCAGATGTGGAGTAGCCGTGAGCCAGTGCTCTGACGTGCGGTGCAGGAGTCTCTAGTGGTTTAACCTACTGTACCACAATGCCCACCCTTAATTTAGCATTTTTTAAACAACTGGTGGACTGCCTTGAACAGGTATTTTCTCAGATGACCTTAACCTGTGGTCACAGCATTCTTCCCTGCTGGCCCCAACTTGCCCCCACCATTCTTCTTAGCCTTGCAGAAGAACAGCATTTGTTGTCCTCTTAGATTTCTGTCCCTTTTCCTGGGCCCAGCGTCAACTCCCAGAACCACTGCTCAGCTTCCAGCTGTTGTTCAGTGAGCTCTCCTGCAGGCAGATCTGTAGCCCAGAGACTGGTTTCTGGCCAGTGCTCCTTGCACTTGCTGGTGAGATCTGCCAGTGCTGGCTTCCCCAAGACACATGCAGGCAGGCCTGCCAGTGCGTAGCCCCCACAGTGTTCTCAGTGTTTCCTGATCCACTGTCCTGAGAAGACTGTTGGTCCACAAGTGGTCTGCAGTGGAGGACGGCCCAAGTGCTTGGGCCCTGCACCCCATGGGAGACCAGGAGGAGCGCCTGGCTCCTGCCTTCAGATCAGCGTGGTGCGCCGGCCACAGCGCGCCAACCGCGGCGGCCATTGGAGGGTGAACCAACGGCAAAGGAAGACCTTTCTCTCTGTCTCTCTCTCTCACTGTCCACTCTGCCTGTCAAAAACAAAACAAAACAAAACAAAGAAAAAAACAAGTGGTCTGCAGAACGCAGTTCAGGAAATGGCTGTGGGGTCTGCCAGTCCCATTGTGGACATCCTCCAGGAGGATGGATGGTGTGCCTGCCCATATTAAAGATGATCTGGGGTGGGTGAACTTTGATCTAAAAGTGAAATGCTTGGGCCTCTTAGCATGCTCTACATTTCAGATGTCCTGGTTGTGAGGAGTGAAACTGGCCTGTTTGAAAAAAGACATCAAAATGTTTGTACAGGGACAGACCTCTGGTAAGAAGGACAAGGCACTGGCATTCGGTGCCTCTGTATCATTTTCCAGCCTTTCAGTGGGATCAGAGCGCAGCAAACCCACCCTGGGCCCCAGCCTCGTGTCTGCCCTCGCAGGGCTCAGTGGTGTGGGCACCAGGACTCCTGGCGGACAGGAGTCACCTGATAGAGGCTGTTCCTAGGGCTTCAACTCTGGGGATTCATTTCCTGTTTCTTCGAAAGTGGTTTGGGTAGAACGTCTAGTATTCTCCTTTGGGATCATTCCCCAGTTTTGCTCTTTCTTTTTCGTATTCAGAAGCAGAGGATATCACCTCTTCCTTTGGATACACAAAATTCTCAATATTTGTTTGAAGAGAAACATAATTATTTGAATAGATATTCTCTTTTTCTCTCTGCTGCAGCCTGGACTTCTATAGCCAGTCAAGACTCAGACATGTGCTCCCCTTCAGGGACAATGGGCTCATGACTTATGCCCAACCCATCACCCTGGGCGTCGGCCAGTGGGTGCTGGCTGCCACAAAGTCACCCGGGCAGAGGGCGAGAGGGGATGGGTCCCAGCATGACCCTGACTTGTCCTGGGACCTCGGGCAAATTGAGCTTTCCTATGATTTGGGTTCTTCGAGCAATTGGAGTCTAATGGCTCCCTTGAAGGATTATTTTGTGGGTTAAGGACTATAACCCATGCACACAGACCTAGCAGGGTGTCCACACGTGGCAACTGAAACAATCACTCCACTCCACACATTCTCCTGCCGGCCTTTATCCCCAACACACTTACACATTGTAAATAGAGCAGTAGTCAAGATTTCTATCCCTCCCTTCCTAGTCCCCAAGAAGAACACCCGTAGATCACCAGCTAATGGCACCAGGATTCTCACAGGGCACTGCCTGACAGTCCTGCTGACTTATTGCACCCCGTTTGTCTTGACAATTGTACAAGAAGTTGCGGTGTGCAGTCTAATTTGTTAGGGCCTGATGTTCTGTTTCCCCATTACTTGGGCAGATGATTATCAAAGCCGTGGCTACACCTGCAGGGTGGAGAGAAGAGCAATGATGTCATTTGAACTTGAACTTGTTACTTCTGTGGTTTACTTATGAGGAGGAAATTGCCGATTCACATTATAATGAAATTTGAAGGAAGTGTGTAATGTCTGGGGGAAAACTGTACAGGCAGTGCCATTTAAAACTTATGAATAATGTACAAGCAAAATGAAATGTATAGATACCAGAGCAAACCTGTCTGCCACAAGAATATCAAAGATGCCAGCCCAGTAGCTTTCGTTCAACAAGTTAGCTCAATACCACAACTAAATTTAGCATACCTTCTGCATGCAGTGTTGCCTTACATTCCAGAAGTCCTCGCAGTGAACATCTGAGGACATTTGGATTGCTGTTTTGCAGTCATCTCTATGGAATCTGCAGACACTCGGCTCTGCAGGCCGCCTCACACAGGTGTATGCGTCCTCCAAGAAATGAACACAGGGAGGGCCTCCCCAGAGCAGAAAGTTTCTGCGTGCACAGAACTGGGAAATCAAGAGCCCACAATGACAGAAAATTAACCGTCTTGACTTTTTTTAACATGCAAAACCCAGCTTTATTGAGCTATAATTCCTACATGTTCTAAGGATACTAAGTTTTTAGTATATCACCAAATTGTGCAACAAACATTACCACAATCTAATTTTATATCATTTTAGTAACTGCCAGAAGAAATCCCATACCCATTAGTAGGCTAACTTAGGCAAGAACTGATTTATTTCCTGTGCGTTTAGATTTGCCTATTCTGGCCACTTTGCATTAATACAGTCATACACTGTGTGGTCTTTTGTGACTGATGTCACCTACTTAACACACTGTTTTCCAGAGTCGTGCCTGTTGTAGTACCTGTTAGAGCTTCATCCTCTTCCTTCCTTTCTTTCTTTCTTTCTTTCTTTCTTTCTTTCTTTCTTTCTTTCTTTCTTTCTTTTTAAGATTTATTTATTTATTTGAAAGGCAGAGTTACAGAGAGACTGAGGCAGAGAGAGAGAGAGAGAGAGAGAGAGAGAGAGAGAGGTCTTTCATCTGCTGGTTCATTCCCCAAGTGGCTACAATGATCAGAGCTGGGCTGATCTGAAGCCAGGAGCCAGGAGCTTCTTCTGGCTCTCCCACTTGAGTGCAGGGACCCTTGGACTTGGCCCATTTTCTACTGCTTTTCCAGGCTATAGCAGAGAGCTGGATTGGAAGCGGAGCATCCGGGTCTTGAACCGGCACCCATATGGGTTGCTGGCATTGCAGGCGGCGGCTTTACCCACTACACCACAGCGCCGGTCCAGAAAGTATTCTTTATATATTTTACATATTAGTCCCTTGTTCTGTCTTCTTTCTTGATGGTGCCTGTGTTAGTCAGTCTTTCATTACTACAACAAATCCCTGAGAGAAGGCACTCATGAAGGAAGAAGTTTATTTTAGCTCACAAATCTCAGATCTGGTGGCTCCATTGGTTGAGGGTCTGCTGAGGGTAGTGGGTGGAAATGGTTCAGTGTGGGCAGGGGGAGGATGACGCAGCAATCTGGGAAGCCGGGAGACAGAGAGCTCTTCCTCTATGTCTACATGGCCTCTGCCACTCTAATAATCTAATCCAATGTGACCGCTTTCTGAGATCTCATCTTCAAATACTAGAATTGGATTAAGCCCCATCCTTAATCCATTAACAGAGACTTGGGGGATCAGGTATTTAACACATGGACTTTTGATGGACACTCAGACCATCATTGAAACCACAATATTGTCCTTTGATGTGCAAAAGTTCTTAATTGTAGTGAAGTCCAGCTTATTTATTTTTTATTTTGTGATTTTCATATCATACATAGGAAACCATGTGTAAACCAAGATCATGGAGATTTATTCCTATGTTTTCTCCTAGTGTTATAGTTTTACTTCCAGATTTAAGTCTATGATCTATTTTGAGTTCATTTTTGTGTATAGTGTGATGAAGAGCTCCAACTTCATCGTTTTACATGTGGACATCCAATTGTCTCACTACAAAGTTGCAGGGTACAAGACCAATATACAAAAATGGGTCATATTTCAATACACTAATAATTAACTATCCAAAATGAAATTAAGAAAATGGTTCCATTTATAACACTAAATAGAGTAAATACTCATAGACAAATTAATGAAAGACGTGTAAGATCTGTACACTGAACACTAGAATATTTATTGAAATAAATCAAAGAAGATCTAAATAAAAGGAAAGACATATATGTTCATTTATTTGAGGACTTAATATCATTAAGATGGCACTATTTCCCAAATTGATTTACAGAATTAATGCAATCCCCATCAAAACCCAAGCTGCCCCACTTTTCACAAATTTTCAAGATGTCCCTAATGTTCACATAGAAATAAAAATAACTCAAAATAACCAAAGCAATCTCAAAAAAGAATGGTATTGGAAGACTCACACTTCCCAATTAGAACATTAACCACATGGCCACAATAATCAAGACGGTGTGATAATGCCATAGGACAGACATATGTTCCAGTGGAATAGAATTGAAAGTCTTGAAATAAATCCTTCCATTCATGGTCCACTGATTTTTTAACAAGCGCACTGAGGCAGATCAATGGTGAAAGAACAGACCTTCTGTGAATGTGGGTGGGGCGTCCCTGTGTCTTTGCATGCTCGTAATTCTTTCTCTCTTTCTTTCTTTTTTAATTTAATTTATTTGACAGATAGAGTTAGGCAGTGAGAGAGAGAGATAGAGAGAAAGGTCTTCCTTCTGTTGGTTCACCCCCCAAATGGCCGCTACTGCAGGAACTATGCCGATCTGAAGCCAGGAGCCAGGTGCCTCCTCCTGGTCTCCCATGCAGGGGCAGGGCCCAAGCACTTGGGCCATCCTCCACTGCCTTCCCAGGCCACAGCAGAGAGCTGGACTGGAAGAGGAGCAACCGGGACTAGAACCCGTCAGCACCGCAGGCGGACGATTAACCAAGTGAGCCACGGCACTGGCTCTCGTAATTCTTTCTAAAGGAGTCCTTTAGATACAATGTTGTAACAACACTGGATACTGATTCTCCCATCTGGGGCTTGTGGTTTGCTTGTTTATTTGCTTAGTGACTTGTTTGTACTTAGATAGGGCTATCTATTTTTCCTGTAGAACGCAGTGCCATCGCTCCTAGGAGGGTGCAGCTTTGGGCATGCGACTCTCTCCTCAGGCACTCCAGTGCCTGGGTTCCGTTTCACTGTCTTTTTCTCTCATCTGCCCTGTAGGCTTTAGGCTGGTCTGCCTCTGTTGGTGTCACACCAGCTGGTGGCCTCCCATGAATCGCTAGTTTGTTCCCATATTTTTTTTTCAGTAATGCTCTGTAGATATATCATGCCACAGTCCTCTCCATTCAAAGTGGGTCCCTTTTGCAGGGTTAGGGCATTGCTTATCTTCAAGGCTGCTCCAACCCCACAGGAATCTTAGCTGCTTGGGTTTCTGCTGGTGGTGTTTTCTGTTGAACTTCTGACTGATCCACCATTTCATTGAACTATTATTTTTTAGCTTGTTGCCAAAAGAATTGTGCAGCTATCAGCAACTCTGAATTGCTCTTCAGCAAGATCTCTGTTGTTTACAACAACGCTCATGATCACCATCTCTGCTTTCCCCCAGACAAGTTTTGCTCCTTAGGCAAACATGCAGAGCAATCTCTTCCTCTGTACCACTCTTTTCTCTGCACCTCTGCACTGGGGCCGGGGTGAGGCAATGGCTTCTCTCCACTCTGGTTCTGGAAGCAGGACTTTGGGTAAGGGTGGTAGCTCCTGGTCTTCACAGTTGATCCGTCCTGGTGTGAGACCTCCACGCTAGAAGCAAACTGGGGTGGGATATTCCAGATCCAACATTCTTGGCTTGCTGTGTCTGGAGTGGAGCCTCTGTCTCATGAGAGAGGAATCCCCAGTACTCTTGGCTGTAACTGCTTAGGACAGAACTTCTATAAAATGGAGATGGGGGAAATGAGAGAAGCCAGCGGCCTGCTCCTATCAGGGAGCAGCCATCGCTCCAGCCTGGAAGTCAAGAGGAGAAGGAGATCCATATCCTTAGTTATACTTGTCCAGATAAAGTTTCCATCGCCCTGAGCTGTTTGAGTGAATAGATCATGGCTCCTATACCACAGACTCTCACTGTTTTTACTGAAATTTAGATTTTCTTAAATAGCAGTTTCTCCATTTACTGTTTGCCCTGGGACAGTTTCCAGAAGCCTGAAGTATTGTTTTAGACATAGTTTTTTTTAGTAATGAAATGAAAAGTGCTTTGGTATCAGTACCACTGTATGCAGGCCAGTAAAAGTAGTGGACCCTGCCACGGGTGAAAACTGAGTTTCCTTTTTGAGCAAAGTTCAGGTATCTGAGCTTTTGGATCCATGCACAACAGATGTATGAGGACACTGGTGTCCTGATTCCTGGTAGGATCTCTGGAGCCCAGCCTCCAACGCCCTCCCTGAACCTTCCTGAAACGCCTTCACCCTGGCTGTCATCCTGTGTCGCTTTCTTTGGCATTGCCTGATTTGGATAATTTCCACCATCCTAAGATCATACACAAAACCTCAAATGACCTTGGGAAGTTTATTTCCAGGCAGTATCTCCGTACAGTAGATGGATTATTTTTGTCACAGCCATAATACATTGTTAATTTTGGAAGTACTTTTTGCAAAGAAAACAACAGTCAGGTTATTTTCTTTAAAATTTTCAATTAGGCACAAGGATATTTCAGCACACACACACAAAAACAAAACAGGCTTGTCATACCCAGATGATGGCAATGCCCTTTGGGATGACCCAGGAGAGGACTGGAGTGAGATAACAGATTAAGCAAACAAACGGTGTCCTGAAATAAAACCCTTGGAAACCTGCAGGTGTATTGGTTACAATGCAAAGCTAGTCGTGGATGGGGGACAGCAAACCAGTGGTGGGTCTTTGGGACAGCTCCACTAAGGGTGCTTTTAGTTGCTGTGTCCTAGACCTTGAGGGCAGATGTGTTTGCCCAACACCTGACAGCCAGATGTTGGACATGAATGGATCCCAGCCACCAGGCAGCCAGAGGCCTGTAAGTGAAGGGTGAGTATTCAGATGTTACTGGGAAGGGTGATTATTCGCATGTAGACCCTTCCAAAGGGATGTCTTTTCCCTTAGAGAAATATGTGCTGAAGACACATACCCAACAGAACAGCAAAGTTTGCTATTACTTATTATTTCATTTGTAGACTCAAAGATGAAAAAGAATGCTTGGAAAAAGCTGTGCTGAGGGAGCTCAGGCCTTGTATTAATTTCCTGGCAGATTAGAGAATAAAGTGGGAGAGAGGTTAAAGCAAGGACTTGTCTGGGGAGTCACTGGAAGGAAGGAGATCAAGGGCATTGTGGGACGGGGGAATGGCTATTCTAAGCAGAAAGAGACAGAGTTCACCCTCAGAGGGCCTGCTAGGGTCAGCCTGGTGGCACTTGCTACAGTTAACTACGTCGGGATATGTATTCTTGTATCCCGCTGGGGCAGACCTACATCTCTCATCTCTGAAAGTTAAAACAGACCACAAAATAACAGGTGGAGGGAAAAAGCAACACATCCCTTTTCATATTTGAAAACCATTCTTAATAGGAAAAAAATCAAAAGTTTTAAACTGTTTATATAAATTTTTAAAAATACATTTATTTCAGTAGCAAAGCTAAGAATATGACATGGTAGAGACATATCTAAACAAACATGACTAACAATGATTTGATTTCTTTAATATATAAAGAGCTACTATAATAAATAAGAAAATGTAAATGGGTTAATGAAACATAATTTGAAAAAGACATATGTATTACTAACAAATATGTAAATGAATGAAATTACTGATAATCTAAGAAAGGTATATTAGATGAGATACTTTTAAAAACTTTGTTGAATTAGAAAAGAAATTTGAGAGGACAGTGGTCAGTTTTGACAGGAATGTGTTAAGGTAATGAGCTACTTTGGGAGAAGGATTAAAATTGATATCCTTCTGGCAAGTTGATTGGTCATATGTGTTAAAAGGCTTTAAAAAAGATTTTTATTGTTTGATGAAATAGCATTTTTGTCTGGAAATTTACTCGACATTGTGACTTCTGGGCAGACGTCCAGTCTGGGAGTTAGGACACCTGTAACACTTGAATCCCACGGCAGAGTGCTTGGATTTGATCCTGGACTCTGGCTCCTGCTTTTAGCTTCTTACCAGTGCAGGTCCTGGGAGGGAGCAGGTGTTGGCTCAACTAATGAGGTTTCTGCCACCCATGTGGGAGACCTGGATTGAGTTCCTGGTTCCTGGTTCCAGCCCAGGCTGGGCCCTGACTGTTGTGGGTCCCTGGGTACAGAACCACTTGTTGACAGTTCTCTCTCTCTCTCAAGTAAATAAATTTTTAAAAATTGTAATGTCAAACATATTTAATGGCATTGGAAAACATGTGCGATGAACATTCAGCCAAGAATATGCTGTACTCCTAACTGAACACATTAATGTATGCCGGCGAGATTCACCATCCCCTGTCCATTGTACTTTTTTTTGACATTTTTATGTCTAATTCTACACATAATTATCTTCTACCATTTCCTTATTCCTGACAGATAATGAAATCAGTGATGTATCTTTCACATATATATTTAAATATTTATTTGAGAGTTGGAGTTAGAGACAGAGAGCTCCTATCTGCTGGTTCACTCGCACAGATGCCTGCAATGGCAGGGGCGAAGTCGAGGGCTGGGACTCCAGTCTACGCCTTCTGTGTGAGTGGCAGGGGTGCAGCCGCTTGATCTGTCAGCTGCTGCTCTTCAGGATGTGCATGAGTAGGGAGCTGGAGTCGGGACCAGAGCAGAGCTGAGACTTGAACCTGGGCTCTCTGATATGTGGGTGCCCCAACCGGTGTCTTAACTGCTAGGCCAAATATCTGGCACTAAGATACATTTTTTTTTTTTAATTTGACAGGTAGAGTTATAGACAGTGAGAGAGAGAGAGACAGAAAGTTCTTCCTCCCGTTGGTTCACCCCCCAAATGGCCGCCACAGCCGGCGCTGCGCCAATCCAAAGCCAGGAGCTAGGTGCTTCTCCTGGTCTCCCATGCAGGTGCAGGCCCAAACACTTGGGCCATCCTCCACTGCACTCCCAGGCCATAGCAGAGAGCTGGCCTGGAAGAGGGGCAACCGGGACAGAATCCAGCACCCCAACCGGGACTAGAACCCGGGGTACCAGCGCTGCAGGTGGAGAATTAGCCTAGTGAGCTGTGGCACCAGCCCTTGCTATGGTTTGAATATGATTTGGCCCCTGAACTCAGGCGGGAATTTAAGCTCCAAAATCTTATGTTAATGATACTAAGAGTGTGGAAATTTAATCCAATTACAGTGTGATTTGGGAAGTGATTAGATAGGATTAGGCTTTTGGTCAGAGAAGCCCATGACTGATACCTGGCAGATTTATAAGGAGAGAGAAAACACACAGACATAGAAAGACACACATACTCCGTGGCTGTTACTGTGTGATGTCCTGTGCCACCTCTGGCCTCTGCCAGCAAGAGCTCTGTCAGCTGAGGCTGGACTAAAGGGACTTGCCCAACCTTGGACTCTGAGCCCTCAGAACTGTGAGTTGGAACAAACCTCTTTCCTTTATAGAGTTAGCCTGCCGTAGGTATTTTGTTATAGTGACAAAGATCCGGCTAATACGATATCAAACTGAATGAGAAAAGATAATCAGTAGATGCCAACACAGAGATGACGGATCTGTTAGAATAATCTGAAAAATACTTTAAAGCAACCATCACAAATTACTTCAATGATAACAAACACCTGGGACATGAGTGCATAGAAAACCTTGGCAACAGAGAGTATAAGCAAATAAAAGAGAACCAAAAGGAAATTTTAGAATGCCGTATTAGAGGGTCAGCGCTATGGTGTAGTAGGCTAAGCCTCCGCCTTTGGTACCGGCATCCCACATGGGCTCCAATTTGTGTACTGGCTGCTCCTCCTCTGATCCAGCTCTCCGCTATGACCTGGGAAAGCAGTGGAGGACGGCCCAAGACCTTGGACCCCTATACCCACATAGGAGACCTGGAAGAAGCTCCTGGCTCTTGATAGGCCCAGCTCCAGCTCTTGTGGCCATTAGGGGAATATACTAGCAGACAGAAGATCTTTCTGTCTCTCCCTCTCTCTGTCCCTAACTCTACCTCTCAAATAAATAAATAAAATATTAAAAAAAGAAAGAAAATATAATAAGGTACACTTCCCAATTCATTTTATGAAGGTTATTAAATACCTCAAACCAACTAAAGACAATACAATAAAAAGAAACTACAGAATAATATCTGTAGTAAATACAGACAGAAAAACCCTTAGTAAAATACTGGGAAATAGAATTTACCATTATATAAAAATAATTCTATATCATGACTAAATGGGATTATTCTCAGGATGCAAACCTTATTTAATATTAAAAATCAATCATTGTATTCTGTATTAGTAAGCTAAAGAAGAAAAATCACACAATCATATCACTTACAGAGAAAAAAACATTTGAAAAGTTCAGGCTACACTCCTGATGAAAAGCTCTCATTCAAACAGGAAGAGAGGGGGCGTCCTCAACGTGATAAAGAACACCTACAAAAATGTGCAATCAACTCTCCTCAGTAGTGGGAGACTGAATGCTGTCCCCGAAGATTAGGACTAAGGCAAGGATGTACGCTTCCAGTCCTCCTGTTCAACACAGGGGCCGAAGTTGTAGTCAGTGCAAGAAGGCAAGAAAAGGAAATGCAAGGCCTACAGGCTGACAGGAAGTGATACAGCTGCTCCCACGTTCCACTGTGGTTGGTGTAGAATATCCCACAGATATCTACACAGATGTCCTGGACCTAAAAAGTGAGTTCAGCTAGGTCAGAAGATACAACACACACACACACACAGCAGCAACAACAACTGTATTTCTTTACTTACCGTTGAACACAAGGGCACTGAAGTGAAAAATATAATGCCATTACACAGGCTCACACCTTTTAATGATGAGGATGCCTTGTCAGGGGTGCATTGTTGGTTGATTTTGTAATCGGGCAAATGTCACAGAGTGTACTTGCTGTGATGTCACTAGACAATGTAGTCTTAGGGGACCACCGTCACACACGTGGTCTCTCGTCAGCCAAAATGTCATTACGTGGCTCACGACTGTGCAGTTGCTCATTGCAATTGTGATACTTAGGTACAAACTTGACAAAACACATTGGGACTAACATGCTGAATAAAAGACTGATGAAGAAAATAAAAGATTTAGATCAGTGAAGCAATATTTCTTGTTCATGGATTGAAAGGCTGCTGTTTTAAGAGCCTTTGGGCATGTTTTACCTTGAAAGCAGAGGACTGGGAGAGGAAGTAGAAGCAGCAGCCAGCCTGTAAGCCTCTTGGGAAATTCTCATCGCCAAGAATAATCTAAAAGCAACCTGAAGCATTAAGAAGTGGACGCACCCAGGACAGAGCACTCATCACTGGGCCTCTCTCCTGGTGCTCGTGAAGGGGGAGCCCGGAAAGGTTGGGCCTCCCTGCACCCACGTGGGAGTCAGGCTCACTGTCGCTAGGATGGCAGTGGGCTCTGGGTGGCTGCTGGGGCAGTCAGGGTGCACACAGATTCTGCACCTGCCATGAGATAGAGGGGAAGAGGAGAGATGGCCTGGCACACACACACTCTTGCAGAAGTGGTGAGACCTGTACTGTGGCACGGATGATAGAATGTGTCTCTCTCTTTATGTGCAATTTGTTAAAGTATAAAAAGGATTCAACAGTGAAATCATTGATCCACTGCAGGCAGCCACAGCTGTAATTTATGGATTCACATCTCCCAATATTGTAGTTCTGTTTTTTCATTCATTAGCATACATTGTTTTTTTCCCTGAAAAAATCTCTGAGAATCACAGTTCTGAGTAGCATTAACCACCATGTCACTCACAGATATTGCTCAGGCTGTGATTCTGAAAAGTGAATTAATTTCGCTTGTGAGCAACCATCTGAGCAGCATTTGAGTTCCTCTCTAGAGTCAGACGATGACTCGGAAGGAAGTTGCTGCTTCTATGGCAACGTGATGTGCTGGAAGGCTCCACCCACACTGCCTTCTCTGGCTTTGTCTTGTTTACCTTGTCTGTATCTGGAATTTGGGAAGAAGGAAATTGGCTGTTTTGGGTACATAAAACGAGCGAGTACTGTTAGAGAGCTTCCCAGCACACACACACTTTTCCTAAGATGTCTGTAGACTTAGCTTGTTTTCTACTTGCAAAAATTTTGTTTTCTTCCAACTTTCCTCTTCACCCTGTTTCGGTGACATTTTAGTGACGTAGAGTAAGGTGACCCTTTGGGTTAAAGGAAGAGCGGTGCTTTTTGGGGGAAAATTCAAGTGCTTTTCTAGAGCCAGGGTGAGCTGAGTAGTGGGTGCTCTTAGGGATGCTGCGGGCAAGGGTGATGACTGTGATGATGAACCTGCATTCCTTGAACGCCTACTGCGTGTCCGGCATGGTGTCCTATCCCAGTCTTTACTGTCATTATCAGCCTGTTTATGGTTAAGGAATCCCGGGTTCAGAGAGTTTGTGTCACTCACCCAAGAAGTCACACTGGCAGGTGTGTAAGGACCCGTGTGCAAGCAGGTGTGTCTTACCCAGTGCCTGATGTTTTAACTCTTCTGTCTCTGACTTGGCCCAGGACAGCCTCCCAGGCACTGGGCTATGGGGTTGAGTATGACCCGAATGGTGTCTCACCCACTACACAGAGCCTGTCCCTCATGTTGCTCCTCTCTGAGGGGTCCTGGGGTGTCCACTGGGGTCGCCATCAGCTTATGGGGGGTATGGCCTGATCCTAATCATTTGTGGATCCATAAGCGCTCCATTCAGTATTGTTCGTCCGGTGCTAATGGACAAGATCTCCGGTCTTTACAGTTTGGGGTTGCAGGTATTGGTCTCCACTGGACACTGGCCCTGCATTGGGGAGGGCCTTTAGACATGAGGGATTTTTATCTGACATGAGCTTTGAGAAATGACAGGAGTAAGTAGCCAAGGCTCTTTCCCCGAAGAGCTGCACTCTCCAGCCAAGCACGCTGGGCTCCACTGTCTGCAGCTATGGGGGCGGGGCTCATCCTGCTCTCTGTAGAGCTTCACGACACTGGCACCGGAGCAGTGATGGTCTCTTTTTTCCCCATGTCTCCTGCTTGAAATATTTTCATGTTTGAAATATTTCCACAAAGGGGCCAATGTTGTGGCACAGCAGATTATACGGCTGCCTGAGACAACGGCTTCCCATGTGGGTGCCAGCTCGGGTCTGGCTGCTTCACATCCCATCCAGCTCCCTGCTAATAGGTCTGGGAAAGCAGAGGAAGATGGAGGTATTTGGGCCATCAGGTGGGAGACCAGATGGAGTTCCAGGTTCTTGGCTTAGGCTTGGCCCATCCCCATTTGGGGAATGAACCAACAGAGGGAAGAATTTTCTCTGTCTCAACTCTGTCATTTTTCAAATAAGTAGTTAAAAAAAATATTCCCATGTTTAAAAATTGTCATTGTCACTGATCTTTTCTCAACCATTAATAGTCATTTCTTCTATTCTGTGGTGGTTGGATTGATAGACTTAGTTTTGGGAAGAAAAATGGTGCACAAGTTTCCTGTTAGGATTTCTGCAGGATTGGAAGGGCACTTAGAGAACCCTTTCTTAGGGCCATTGTTGCATATTCAATCTCAATCAAGACTACTGTTAAGGAGACGTTCGTCTACATGGCATACACACACACTCACACCCCTCCCACCTCCGCTGCAAGTGGATCGGAAGCTGCTGTGTGGAGAGTGATGGTGGACGCAAACAGGCTGCACCTGCTGTCTTGATGTAGGATTGCTCAGAGCCCACAGGGGACGTCACTGAGCATTCAACTGAAGAGTTAAACAGCAGGGGCTACATGCAGCCAGGCCCCTTCTGCAATCCCAGGCGTGATCCTAGAGTGAGTGTGGTGAAGCTTAGGGCTAAGAGATGAGCTCTGACTCCCGCATGCTACTTGATTCTAGGAAGCCAGGTTTTACATCTTGGTGGCCAGCGTGACCAAATCTGCAGGGTCAATCAGTGGCTTTACAGATCTTGCTTGGTGCAAGCGAGTTCCTATGTCCAGAAGTGCCCCCAGAGAAGGGGAGGAAACAGAACAGGTGGGCTGTGTGCTCTCTGTGAGGCTGGAGGGGTCCCGTGGAGGCTGCTGGAGTCGGGTGCAATGGTCCAGTTGGGGCACTCACCGGAGGCTCCCTCTCATACAGTCTGTGGCCCAGTCGCTAATGAGCAAACTTGGCTGCAAGGGAATGTGGGCCGGGCCCAGGAAGGAGCTCAGGCTTTGTCTGCAGGGGTCAGCACCTTGACAGTGAAGGAGGAGGGTTTTCCTGCCCTCCCGCTAGCTGAGGGATACCTGTGCATGGCTTGTACCCCAAGATGTCCCAAAGTCAAGGGCAGGGGCCCAGTCACAACTCCTCTCCTCCTCCCCGTCTGACTGCATGTCACTCAGAGCCGACTGATGCAATGATGCTGCAGAACAGGAAACACGGGAAGCAATTATCTTTCTAGTAGGTCACTGGCCTCCTTGGGGAGAAGAGACCAGAGGGAGAGCGGGCGAGGCGGGCATGCTGTGCCCCAGCGCCCGAGCCTGCGGCGGCCGCGGTGATTAATAGCCGTGTCACTTTCCACGGACGTTGCTTTGAGCAGCGGCGCTCAACATGAAGAGGGAATGAAATACAGCAACCTGCAATAAGTGTTTCCTCTAGGCCTTTGGAGTTGCTGGAATCCAGAAATAGCTCTTCAGATCTGTAATTTCAGATGGCATCATCCACAGCCCTGAGCGCTGACTCCACTTTCGCAGGGATGTCGCTGCGCGCACACCTGCCGAGTTTTGTTTTTAAGGCTCATGAACAACTTTTTGAGCTAAATAACTTTGGGTTGCTTTTTTTTTTTTTTTGGGATATGGAAATAAAAGTTATGTTTACTGAAAAAAATACAGCATTTACATGTGTGGTTTTTTTTTTTTTTAAAGAAATATAGTCACCCAGTGGAAGAAAAGGGCAGGGAGGATTGTGTGTCCACAATAGATCATAAGCTGGAACAGTAACAGAGTCTGGCGGGCAGTAATTGCTGGCCAGCTGCAGGGATCACAGTGCTGTGAGCTGTGTGCAGGGCAGCGGGCCAGGCTGCTGGCAAGCAGAGGACCGGCCTGCCCTGCAGTGGCCCCTGGTGTGGCCAATGGGGGCCCCTGAGAACATAAACAAGAGGGTGAGTGCCGAGTGTCAGCGCCAAGTGCTCAGAGGCCCCCGCTCTCTGCTCCCTTGCTGCAGCCAGGCTGCCAGCTCAGGGGCCACGGGGGCAGTCACGGGCAGGAGAAGGGCCAACAGCCTTAGCATCACCGTGCATCTCCCTGGAGAAGCCCGAGAGCACACGTGATGGGGGGACGCCCAGAGAAACTCCCTGCTCGGTGCTTTGGGACTGTTGGTGTCTTAAGCCAGGTGGAGGGGAAGGAGCTGGGTGCTGCCTGTGTTGCGCCCCTGCACTTGTTTTCTGCTGGCTCCTGGCACAAGAGCCGGTGTGTGGGGGGGGCTGTCGGGCATCCCTGCTCTAATCCCCCCCACCCCACCACTGCATTCCAGTGTCTGAGAGTTGGGATTTTCAGAATGTCTAACAACAAGCAGACGCCCCAAGAAGAGTAGGGGAGATATGGGAGAACTAGGTAGGAATAAATGAGCTGGAAGATTTTCTCACTATTTCTGTGCAGCCCTGCGTTGTAACTCCACCCCCCCAAAACTGTGGATCCAGTATACCCACTTTCCCATGATGCTCCTGGATGTCTCTCACCCAGGACCAGGAAGGAGGAGATACCATGATGGCTACACAGAGGTTAAACTACGTGAGTGAGCCATGAAACTCCCAGAAAGCCTCACGCACACTAAGCACCACCCAAACTCCACCCTGTCTCTTTATTCAATTAGGGGACCGCCCCCTACCCCATACAGGGGACAATCAGGAACGGCCCTTTCGCTATTCGACTTCTGGCCCTTGCTTCTGGTCCTCTGTGGCCTCCTTCCTGGCTCTCTCCGCACAGGCGACTCTCCGGCCGCTCTCCGTGTGGGCTGCTGACATCCGCAGGTGCACGCGTTCACTCTCTCACTTTAGACAAATCCCGCACTCCCTTGTGTGCTGCATTGATGCCTCCGCTTTGGAGTCTCATGTCTCTGTGCTAAGAAGTTGGAATCAAGTCACTGAGATAGATAGTAGGGGTGGAGGGTGGAGCTGAGGGAGGGCTGGACATTCAGCCTGCCTTCCTGCCGTCTGTCTGTCCTGGGTGCTCACACCGGGCCAGGCTGGGGCACATGAAGATGAACAGCCTGTCCTCAGTGAACTGGGAGGGTAGCAACAGGTGCTTTTTTTTTTTTTAAGATTTTCATTTATTTGAGAGGCAGAGTTACAGACAGAGAGAGGGAGAGACAGAGAGAGAGGTCTTCTACCTGCTGGTTCACTCCCCAAATGACCACAAGGGCTGGTGCCAGGCCGATCTGAAGCCAGGAGCCAGGAGATTCCTCTGGATCTCCCACGCGGGTGCAGGGACCCAAGCACTTGGGCCATCTTCTACTGCTTTCCCAGGCCATAGCAGAGCTGGATCGGAAGAGGAGCAGCTGGGACTCGAACCGGTGCCTATATGGGATGCTGGCGCCACAGCCGGAGGCTTAGCCTACCACTACACCACAGAGTGCCCCCCCCCCCAGATGCTGTTTCAGTATGTAGGTTTTAGGGGTACATTTGGCTCAGTGTACCTGTTAATGTTCACCCTGGGAGGCTGCAGGTCATGGCTCAAGTAGTTGGGTTCCTGCCACCATTTGGAGGCCTGGATGGATTTCCTAGCTGCTGACTTTGGCCTGGTTTAGCTCTAGCCATTGTGGGCATGTAGCTAGCAGATGGAAGATCTCTGTCTATCCGTTTCTCTCTGTTTCTCTGCCTTCCAGATAAAATTTGAAAACTCCTTTTAAAAGTAGACTTTGTTATTATTGAAGTGTGGTGAAGCCAATCGATCAGGAGATAACTGCCATTGAAAAGAGAGTTTATTATTCACAGTTCCCAGCAGGCCCCACAGCAATGCCACACGGGAAGGCACCAGGATGGATTGGGAGGCAGAGGGAGTGAGGGTCCCACATGGACCAGAGCCTTCTGTGAGAAGGAGTGCAAGAGGCAGGCTAAGCAGGCTAAACAGGTGTAGCATTGGCTGGTTTGGGTATTTTCAGGGGCTCTGGGCTTAGGGACTGAGGGAGTCGTCACTGACCAGGGCTGATTAGGGCAGGGGAATGTGGCCCAGGGGAAGCACCAGACAAAGAAAGTGCCTGGAGCCTTGGGCTCTGGCTTGGTCAGTCTGCACTTGAGAGACACAGCTAAGTGGGGGTGGGGTCATTTGCTGTCTGAAGGAATTAGCTAGTCTGGCAGGGGATGTCCCTCCAGGGTCAGCACTATGGTTCTGGTGGTGTGGTTTAATTATGTCTCCTAAAGGCTCCTGGGACTAAGGCTTGCTCTCCAGGGTGGCACCATAGCAGGTGGTAGAACCTTCAGGAGGTGGAGCCTCCTGGGAGGTCCTTAGGTCACTGGAGCCTGAAGTGGTTCCCCTGGGACTCCTGGGTTGTTACAAGAGCCCGAGTGTGGCCCCTGCTGGCTCGCTCCCTTCTCCTGGTTAGGAAGTGGTTGCTTCCATTTTCTGGCACTCTCCCCATAGCTCTGTTCGCCACCAAATGAAGCAAGGGACGGTGCTTTCTGGGCCTGCACTGTGCAGTTTGGACTTTCAGCCTCCAGAACTGTAGGCTGCATCAATCCTTTCTCTTTACCAAGTTGGCCACCTCCAGCATTTTGTTGTAGTTACACAAAGCTGAGTAATGCGGCTCGCAAGGCCCGGTGTCCAAGCATCAGAAGCATGTGGTTTATTTATTTATTCATTTATTAAAGATTTATTTTTATTTATTTGAAAGTCAGAGTTACACAGAGAGAAGAGAGAGAGAGGGAGAGAGAGAGAGAGAGAGAGAGAGAGAGAGGTCTTCCATCCGATGGTTCACTCCCCAATTGGCTGCAACGGCTGGAGCTGTGCCCATCCAAAGCCAGGAGCCAGGATCTTCTTCCGGGTCTCCCACTTGGGTGCAGGGGCCCAAGGACTTGGGCCATCTTCTACTGCTTTCCCAGGCCATAGCAGAGAGCTGGATTGGAAATGGAGCTGCCGGGACTCGAACCAGCATCCATATGGGATGCCAGCACTGCAGGTGGCAGCTTTACCCGCTGCACCACAGCGCTGGCCCCGCACATGGTTAATTTAACACAGATGCACACGGTGCTGGCCCTGCAGAGGTGCTGAGCCATGTGGGAGGTGACAGGGAATAACAGAGGAAATGCTAGGGCACTCAGAGCAGAAGTCCCACTTGGGAAGGGACAGGTGGACAAGCCAGACAAGTCGCTGTGCAGGGAAGGGGCATCGGAGTCCTGTTAGACAGATGGCTCTGGGTGAACCTGCTGATGCAGAGGCCCAGCCTGGGGACAGCGTCTGGAGGGGCTTAGCTGGAAGAATGCTTGGAATACTCAAGTTGGGATGATGTTGGCTTCTGAAAGCCAAGCTGAAGCATTTGGATTCTGTTCCAAATAAACTAGGCTGAGCCGTTGACTCCCTAGGAGTTCTCCCAACAAAGTCCCGGGCTCGTGTAGAATGCCTGTGCCTGGCTATATATTAGTCAAGAATATAATTAACAAGGTCAGGTGTAAGTTTATTCTGCATGATAAAAATAGTAAAGCCACTGCGGCAGGTACTTAGTAGCTGATGCCAGTGCCCGGACTGTACTCTGGGGTCTTGTCTTGGGGGATGGCCAGGTCCTCATCAACGATTTTGGTGACCTCTGAGCCCCAGCAGGTCACATCATAGGAGTGGGGTCCAGAGTGACCCGTCTTCCTGTCTTTCCAAAGAGATCAGGACTCAGAGTCTTGTACGCTGTTTTGGTTTTTGTGAAATTGCCTGGTGACTCAGCAGAGGATTGGCTGGACTCTCTCCTCCCCCTCAGCCCAGGGAAGGGTACTCCGAGGCCAACCGCATGGGCCATTGTGGTCTCCACCTGCCATGTACCTGTCCCCCAACTGAATGAGGAGGTCAAGGAGGAAATGGGACCGTGACAAGGTGGGCCTGTGCTGGGAAAGTGAAGCACAGTGGCTCGGGGCCAGTGCACCCTGCCTCACCTGTGTTTCCTTCCTCATTGGCAAAACCCATTCATTCTTTCATAGACAAGTATTGAGTGCTGTGTGCTGGGCCAAGACAAGACTTCAGATCTAGAACAGAAAAGTTGGTGGGACGCTGTTTAAAATGCAGCAGTGTGAGCCCAGCGCCCTGTAAGGACATCCTGGCAGCGTGTACCATGTGGTGCCGGTGATTGACAGCGACCTGACGGGGCAGGGCGAAGCCCCAGGCTCTCACAGCACAGACCTCCTTGTCTGGGTCTTCTCTGCGCCCCGGGCTCTGAGCTCAGTGGCTAGGGCTCAGCCTTCTGGGATACCCAGGGCCTGGTGTGGCCCTGGGCACAGAGCAGACACCCAGATGTTGCCCGGAGGGGTGGTTTGTGTGTGACTGACTGTGTCTGGGTTTGGTAGAGATTTTCACCACAGTGATCATAGATAAGCTACAGTATAATCAGGGCATTTACACGTGAAAGTTAAAAGTGCCTGAGGACGCGTGGAATTTGTAAAATGACTACGTTCGTCAGCTGGGGCTGCCGGCACAGAACAGCGCAGACAGGCGGCTGGAACGTCAGACATTCGCTCTCCTGCTTCTCACCATTTGGGAGGCGGGGAGTCTGCAACGAAGGTGCTGGCAGATTCCGTGTCTGGGGAGGAGGCTGTCTTCTACCCTCCTGACGTGTCCTCACAAGACCTTTCCTCGGTGCATGTGTGTGTGTGTATGTGTGTGTGTGTTTCTGTGCGTGTTGTGTGTGTGTGCATGTGTGTGTCTGTTTCTGTGTGTGTCTGTGTGTGCATGGGTGTGTGTTTCTGTGAATGTGGTGTGTGTGTGCACATGTTTGTGTGTGTGTCTATGCGTGTGGTGTGTGTGCATGTGGTGTGTGTGTCTCTGTGTGTGCATGTGGTGTGTGTTTCTGTGCATGTGTTGTGTACATGTGTTTCTCTGTATGCATGTGTGTGTGTGCGTGGTGTGTGTCTGTGTTTCTGTGTGTGTCTCTGTGTTCCTGTGTGTGCGTGGTGTGTGTCTGTGTTTCTGTGTGTGTGTCTGTGTGTGCATGTGGTGTGTGACTGTGTGTCTGTGTGCGTGGCGTGTGGCTGTATGTGCATGCATGTGTCTGTGTGTGTAGTGTGTGTCTCTGTGTGTGGTGTGTATATCCTTGTGTGTCTCTGTATGTGGTATGTACGCATGTGTGTGCATGCGTGTGGTGTGTGTATGTCTGTGCATGTGTGTGTGCATTTGTGTGTGTGCATTTGTGTGTGTGCGTTTGTGTGGATCTATGTGTGTATGCATGTGTGTCTATGTGTGTGTGTCTGTGTGTGTGCACGTGTATGAGGGAGAAGGAAAGGGAAAGAAAAAGAGAGTTCAGATTTCTCCTCTTGCAAGGTTACCACTCCCGTCTGATGAGAACCCCGCCCTTATGGCCTCATTTAATGGTAATCCCCTCCCACAGACTCTGTCTCCAAACAGTGACACGTGGGTCATCATCTGTCGGGACACAATTCATTCCACTGCAATGGCCGGCTGTGAGGACTGCTGCTCTTAGTTCTGGGATCGCCTTCGGTTTCACCAGGATGCAGCCACAGTGGGGGAGTTCCCCTGCAGACTGCTAGGCCTCTGATTGCAGCCACGCCGTGCATGGTTGGCTTTATGCTGGGGAGAGGGAAGGACAGGGTGGGCTGCTGGTCCTGGGACAATTGCTGTGTGCCTGGGAGAAGTCTGTGTTCTTAAAAAACAAGCAGGAGTGGGGCTGGTGCTGTGGTGTACTGGGTAAAGCTGCTGTCTGTGGTGCTGGCATCCCATATGGGTGCCAGTTCAAGTGCCAGCTGCTCCTCTTCTGATCCAGCGCCCTGCTAATGTGCCTGGGAAAGCAGCAGAAGATGGCCCAAGTGCTTGGGCCACTGCACCCATGTGGGAGATCCAGAGGAAGCTCCTGGCTCCTGGCTTTGGATTAGCCCAGCTCTGGCCATTACAGCCATTTGGGGAATGAACCAGCGGATGGAAGATCTCTCTCTCTCTCTGCTTCTGCTTCTGTCTCTCTGTAAATCTGCCTTTCAAAAATAAATAAATAAATGCATCTTTTAAAAAAAAAAGAAAGAAAAGAAAACAAGCAGGTGCTGGCACAGCGTGCTGTGTCTCTACTTGCGAAGCCCATGTCCCATATCAGAGCACCTGGGTTCAAGTTCTGGCTCCGCTCTCCATTCCAGCCACCTGCTAATGCTCCCTGTGGGAGGCAGCAGGTGATGACACAAGGAGTTAGGTCCCTGCGACCCACATGGAAGACCCAGATTCAGTTCCTGGCTTCCAGACATTTGGGGAGTGAACCAACGGATAGGAGCTCCCTGTCTGTCTGCCTTTCTCTTTGCTTCCCTGCTTCTCAAATAAGTTAATTAAATAAATTAATATTAAAAATAAAAGAAACCAAGCCTGGGCTCCCAGGCTTTCTGCGTTTGTCCTTTGCATCTCCCACGCTGTGCATCCAACACTTCCTGCACTCAAGGGGTTAGGGACCCTCTGTTTCACCGCCAAGCCAGACTTACGCTTAAGAAAGTCGGACTAAATAGAAAATGCTCACTTTCTGAGTGGTTGGTGGATCTTCTCACCCCAGGAGAGTCTGGAGCACAGGCCGCCCTACCTGTGGGCTGATGTAGCCATGTGTGAGTGTGTGCGTGCATGCATGTGCCTGTGTTTGTGTGCGAAATGTTGTTCCTTCCAAAATCAACCTTAAGCTCCGTGCTGTTCAAAGGAAAGATGCTTGCTAGCAAAGCCAGGACCATAGAACAGCAGCCTGCATTAGGCTGGGCAGCCTTTATAACAAGTCTGGGCTCTTTGCGGTCTGCAGCTCCCAGATTCTCCAGGATTTTTCCACCAGCATTGCCTCTGGGGACAGTCTCACTCTACTGTATCAATTCCCCTAAAGAAAGCCTTGATTCTGCCAACAAAGAGAGTGGTGCAGCAGCCATCTACAGTGAAGGCGTTGGAGAGGACCTTTTCCACCTGGAGCTGCAGGGGGGTTCGGGCTGAAAGTAATGACCCACCTGTCATCTGACAGCGCACAGGCTTAGCGCTGCCCTCCTTGCTGAGAGTGGCCTTTTGAAATATGTTCTAGGGTACCGCTCCTGTCCTATTAATTATGTCGTGTATGTTGTAAAGCTGAATAATTGATGATCGCAGGGCACTTGGAACCACAAAATGTCATGTAAATGTTAAGGAGTAAAAATTACTCTGTGTTTTAGATGTATTGCTCTAAAAATAGCCCATGGTGGGAGAGTTAATTTGTGGAAGAGCTGAAAAAGCTTTCTGCTGGGCTTGTCTCCGAAACGTTGGATGTCTTGTGGTTGTTTTGACCGCGGTTTGGGAGATCTGGGTGTTCTGTATGCTGCAGGATTTGCAAAGCCAGGCCTGGCCGGCCCATTTATCTCTAGAAATGAAGTTGCTGACTGCGTTTAGGAAAATGTTGTGTTTGTGATTCTCCCTAGCCGGAGGCAGTTTGGGCCCAAAGGCAAGGAAGAAGTGAAGATCATCGAGCACCAGATGCAGACGCTGCGGCTGATGCCTCACCTGGCCACGGTGCTGGCCCTGACCTTTGCCAGCAGGTGAGAGGCTCGGGGTTTCTCTCCTAAGGGGAGTGTGATGGTCTCACTTGCAGAAGGATTCCAAGGAGAGGCAGGTACAAGGGTTTCATTTCCTCCCTTGCTTCTTCCTCCCCTCCTTCCCTCTCTTCCTTCTTACAGAGTTATTTATCTGAAAGGCAGACTTAGAGAGAAAAGAGATCTTCTATCTATTGGTTAATTTCTCAAAGGCCTGCAACAGCCAGAAGCCAGGAGCCTGGAACTCCATCTGGGTCTCCGATGTGGGTGCAGGGGCCCAAGCACTTGGGCCATCCTCCACTGCCTTCCCAGGGGCAGGGAGCTGAATTGGAAGTGGAACTGCCGGGATCTGAAGCAGTGGCCATATAGGATGCCAGTGTCTCAGGCCGGGGCTTAGCCCACTGCACCACAATGCTGGCCCCAGGGCTTGATTTTCTAACAGGGAGCTGGAAAAGACTCCGGTTAAAATCTGATTGAGCCCAGGTTAAGAGTGAGGTTCGAATCTTGGTTGTATATCCAGACAAAGGGAATCCATGGAGGATTCTAGAAGACGTAAGCCAATGTTTCTCCAGAGATGCTAACTGACTCAGAGTTAAAATATCTGTACCATCCAGTAAATGTCCTATATTTACAGTGAAGTTTTCAAAAATAGGTCAGTGTGTATGTGTGTGTGTGTGTGTGTGTAGAGCACTGAATACAATAGCAGCAATTGTACCACAAATACACATGGAAAGTCATATTTTACTGCAGGCTTTCTCCTATGCTGCTCAGCTGTTTCTTGGAGTAGGTGGGTGGGAATAGAACTCAAAACTTCAGACTGTTATCCTAAGTTCTTTCCTCCCTACATGTGTAATTCTGCTTCTTGGTGTTGACCACAACAACCAATTTCTGAGCAACTTAGAGTTGCCATGTGCTTGAAAGTTAGCACACGGACAGGTGGGCTGGTTTGGGGATTTATAAGACCAGAGCTGTTGGAAAGAGCCTGCCGTCCTGTTGAGCTGCTGATTGTGGGTCAGCCAGTGCAGGGCTGGCAGGGAGGGGTTGGGGGTGAGCTCTGTTCCTACTGCACACAAGGCTGGGGAGCAAAAGGCCAGATCCCAGGGTGTACGAACAGTGAATCCTGCAACCTGAGCTTCAGGTAACAATGCTAAAATCAAGCCAAGCCACCTGGAAGATTACATCACCTGTGCCTAGCACCTGTTACTTCAAATGTGTCTCAGTGCTTTTTGAGGCTTAATATGCATACGGTGTGAAATGCACACATTGTCGTGTGTATCTCAGAGAGTTTAGAGAAACACACACACTGTGTAGCTAACACTCTGCTGTGACTTAGATGAGGTTTGGTTCCTAGCGTAACAGTGTTGAGAGGTGGAGGGCCTTTGGCAGGTGTGTAGGTCATTAGGAGGGAGTGGCTTGTCCCTCCCACAGGGCTGGATTGGTTACTGTGAACGGCATGTTATGAAGTGAGGCTGTCTCTCATGCTCTGGCTCTCCTGCACACCGCTGCCTTCTAGCACAAGCTGAAGCATCAAGAACAGGAGGCCATGCTCTTGCACTTCGTAGCCTGCGGAACCAAAATAAGCCTCTATATCAATTACTCCACCACAAGGATTTTGTTATAGCAACAGAAAATCAACTGAGACACATTTCAACCAAAGTAAACATTTCCATCACCCTAGAAATGTCCCTCAAGCCAATTTGCATTTGATCCTTAACTTACCACCAGAGCAGAGACAATTTTCTGATTTATATTCCTGTGACTTGGTCTTGTTTATCCTTTTTTTTTTTTCAAGATTTATTTATTTATTTGAAAGACAGAGTTACAGAGAGGCAGAGGCAGAGAGAGAGGTCTTTCACCCGCTGGCTCACTCCCCAGATGGCTGCAATGGCCGGAGGTGCACTGATCGGAAGCCAGGGGCCAGGAGCTTCTTCAGAGTCTCCCACATGGGTGCAGGAGCCCAAGTCCATGAACCATCCTCTGCTGCTTTCCCAGGCCATAGCAGAGAGCTGGATCAGAACTGGAGGAGCCGGAACTTGAACTGGCGCCCATATGGGATGTCAGCACTGTAGGCAGCAGCTTCACTTGCTACACCACAGCGCCGGCCCCTGTCTATTCTTTTTTTTTTTTTTTTTTTCTTGACAGGCAGAGTGGACAGTGAGAGAGGGAGAGAGACAGAGAGAAAGGTCTTGCTTTTTCCGTTGGTTTATCCTCCAATGGCTGCTGCGGCCAGCATGCTGCGGCTGGTGCACCACACTGATCCGAAGCCAGGAGCCAGGTGCTTCTCCTGGTCTCCCATGGGGTGCAGGGCCCAAGCACTTGGGCCATCCTCCACTGCACTCCCAGGCCACAGCAGAGAGCTGGCCTGGAAGAGGGGCAACTGGGACAGAATCCGGTGCCCCGACCGGGACTAGAACCTGGTATGCTGGCGCCGCAGTCAGAGGATTAGCCTATTGAGCCATGTTGCCGGCCTATTCTTTTAAAAATTATTTATTTATTTGGGGTTCCGGGCAAGATGGCGGAATAGGCAGAAGCACACTTAGTCCGGGGGGAGAGAAAGTTTAATATAAGTGGAGATACTGCAGGGTCAAGGAAGAGTAGGGGATGAAACAGCAGAGGAAACTCTTCCGGAACTAGTGATTCACAGTGGACCTGCGTGGAGAGCGTGGGAGCCCAAGTTCGGGACACCAGCGGCAGATTCAACGCACCAGCGCTGGAACGCGAGGTGAGCCGAACCTCCATAGCCCGAGATACCAGCGGGCAAGCGGAAAGAGGAGGCTAGAGGGAACGAGGCTTGAAACTCCGTGGGGAAAAGTTCACCAGGCTAACTAGAAGAGAGAGAAAAAAAAAATAAAAAAAGTGACTGATACGGACACAAGTTTCTCTCTCTCCGCTCACCTCTCAAAGGCGAGCAAGACAGAGCAGGCGCCATTTTGGACATACGTCATAAGCAGGGCGACCTCAGGTCTGCACCGGCCCTGAGCCTAGCAGAAAAACCTGACTCTGGGGGGAGGGGTGAAATAACAGGAGATTAGCATCTAACTTGGCAACCCAGTGGGAGATTGCAGGAGAATTGGAGCCCACACTGAGGGCAGCAGAGATTCCCTGTGTGGTCCGTGGGAAAGAGCTTCCAATCTCTGGCTCCTGTGGGTATATCATTTGCCTGCTAACTACCTCCAATTACGTTCAGCTGTGCGGAATTACTTCCCTTTTGAATCAAAAAAGAGAGAGATTTACCACACCTAACCTGGGAGTGTCATCTTTGACACACCCTCAGCCCTGAGGAACCAAACACAGCTCTCAGTCCACACTCATCTCAAGCCTCTAAGGCACCACTGAAAGCAGACAGTCCACTTAATATAGAGCCATAGTGTAACAAGAAAAAACACCACAGTGAAGAAACCAAATATCTCCAACATGCCAAACAACAAACACAAAAACCAAGCTAACAAGAATAAGGAAGACACTATGACACCCCCAAATGAAAAAGACACCCCAATTCAAGATTATGAAGATGAGGAGATTGAAGAAATGCAAGAAGCAGATCTCAAAAAATTGCTAAGAACATTAAGAAGTTCTCAAAAACAAATTCTTGAACTACAGAAATCCTTCATGGACAAGATAGAAAATCTCTCTCGTGAAAATGAAATATTAAGGAGGAATCAAAATGAAATGAAACAACTAGTGGAACAAGAAATGGTGATAGTGATGAGAAATCATAATGAAATGAAGAATTCAATAGATCAAATGACAAACACATTAGAGAGTCTTAAAAACAGAATGGACGAAGCAGAAGAGAGAATATCAGACTTAGAAGACAGAGAACAGGAAAGGAAACAATCAAATCAAAGAAAAGAAGAAGAAATCAGAAATCTAAAAAATACTGTCAGGAATCTACAGGATACTCTTAAAAAACCCAACATTCGGGTGCTAGGAGTACCTGAAGGCATGGAGAGAGAGAAAGGATTAGAAAGCCTTTTTAGTGAGATACTAGCAGAAAATTTCCCAGGTTTGGAGAAAGACAGAGACATCCTAATACAGGAAGCTCATAGAACCCCTAATAAACAGGACCAAAAGAGATCCTCACCACGACATGTCGTAATCAAACTCACCACAGTGAAACACAAAGAAAAGATCCTAAAATGTGCAAGAGAGAAACGCCAGATTACTCTCAGAGGATCTCCAATTAGACTCACAGCTGACTTCTCTTCAGAAACCCTGCAAGCTAGGAGAGAATGGCGAGACATAGCCCAGGTGCTAAGAGAGAAAAACTGCCAGCCCAGAATATTATATCCTGCAAAGCTCTCATTTATGAATGAAGGTGAAATAAAGACCTTTCAAAGCAAACAGAAACTGAAAGAATTTGTTGCCACTCATCCGGCCCTGCAAAAGATGCTTAAAGATGTGTTACATACAGAAACACAGAAACACGGTCACCAATATGAAAGAAGGTAAAGGTAGGAAACCTCACACCAAAAGATCACAGGAATCTCAATCCATATATTAGAAAGTATCTTTGGCTAATGGCAGGGCAAAGTTACTCCTTCTCAATAGTCACATTGAATGTTAATGGCTTGAACTGTCCAGTTAAAAGACACCGATTGGCTGATTGGGTTAAGGAACAAAACCCATCCTTTTGCTGCTTACAAGAAACCCATCTATCCAACAATGATCCATACAGGCTGAGAGTGAAAGGCTGGAAAAAGATATACCACGCCAACAGAAATGAAAAGAGAGCGGGCGTAGCCATCTTAATATCGGACAACATAAACTTTACCACAAAAACTGTTAGGAGAAACAAAGAGGGGCACTATTTAATGATTAAGGGATCCATTCAACAGGAAGATATAACGATTATCAACATATATGCACCTAATTACAGGGCACCAGCTTATTTAAAAGACTTGTTAAGGGACTTAAAGGGAGACTTAGACCCCAATACAATAGTACTGGGGGACTTCAATACTCCACTCTCAGAGATAGACAGATCAACAGGACAGAAGATCAACAAGGAGACAGTAGATTTAAACGACACTATAGCCCAAATGGATCTAACAGATATCTACAGAACATTTCATCCTACATCTAAGGACTTTACATTCTTCTCAGCAGTACATGGAACCCTCTCTAGGATTGACCACATACTAGGCCATAAAGCAAGTCTCAGCAAATTCAAAAGAATTAGAATCATACCATGCAGCTTCTCAGACCACAAAGGAATGAAATTGGAAATTGGCAACTCAGGAATCCCTAGAGCACGTGCAAACACATGGAGATTGAACAACATGCTCCTGAATGAACAATGGGTCATAGAAGAAATTAAAAGAGAAATCAAAAATTTTCTGGAAGTAAATGAGGATAACAGCACAACATACCAAAACCTATGGGATACAACAAAAGCAGTGTTAAGAGGAAAGTTTATATCAATAGGTGCCTACATCAAGAAATTGGAGAGGCACCAAATAGATGAGCTTTCAAGTCATCTCAAGGATCTAGAAAATCGGCAGCAAACCAAACCCAAACCCAGTAGGAGAAGAGAAATAATTAAAATCAGAGAAGAAATCAACAGGATTGAATCCAAAAAAACATTACAAAAAATCAGCCAAACGAGGAGCTGGTTTTTTGAAAAAATAAACAAAATTGACACCCCATTGGCCCAACTAACTAAAAAAAGAAGAGAAAAGACCCAAATCAATAGGATCAGAGATGAAATGGGAAACGTAACAACAGACGCCACAGAAATAAAAAGAATCATCAGAAATTACTACAAGGACTTGTATGCCAGCAAACAGGGAAATCTATCAGAAATGGACAGATTCTTGGACACATACAACCTCCCTAAATTGAGCCAGGAAGACATAGAAAACCTAAACAGACCAATAACTGACACAGAAATTGAAACAGTAATAAAGGCCCTCCCAACAAAGAAAAGCCCAGGGCCAGATGGATTCACTGCTGAGTTCTACCAGACATTTAGAGAAGAACTAACTCCAATTCTTCTCAAACTATTCAGAGCAATCGAAAAAGAGGGAATCCTCCCAAATTCTTTCTATGAAGCCACCATCACCTTAATTCCTAAGCCAGAAAGAGATGCAACATTGAAAGAGAATTACAGACCAATATCCCTGATGAACATAGATGCAAAAATCCTCAATAAAATTCTGGCCAATAGATTGCAACAACACATCAGAAAGATCATCCACCCAGACCAAGTGGGATTCATCCCCGGTATGCAGGGATGGTTCAACATTCGCAAAACAATCAACGTAATACACTACATTAACAGACTGCAGAAGAAAAACCGTATGATTCTCTCAATAGACGCAGAGAAAGCATTTGATAAAATACAACACCCTTTCATGATGAAAACTCTAAGCAAACTGGGTATGGAAGGAACATTCCTTAATACAATCAAAGCAATATATGAAAAACCCACGGCCAACATCCTATTGAATGGGGAAAAGTTGGAAGCATTTCCACTGAAATCTGGTACCAGACAGGGATGCCCTCTCTCACCACTGCTATTCGATATAGTTCTGGAAGTTTTGGCCAGAGCTATTAGGCAAGAAAAAGAAATTAAAGGGATACAAATTGGGAAGGACGAACTCAAACTATCCCTCTTTGCAGATGATATGATTCTTTATTTAGGGGACCCAAAGAACTCTACTAAGAGACTGCTGGAACTCATCGAAGAGTTTGGCAAAGTAGCAGGATATAAAATCAATGCACAAAAATCAACAGCCTTTGTATACACAGGCAATGCCACGGCTGAGGAAGAACTTCTAAAATCAATCCCATTCACAATAGCTACAAAAACAATCAAATACCTTGGAATAAACTTAACCAAAGACGTTAAAGATCTCTACAATGAAAACTACAAAACCTTACAGAAAGAAATAGAAGAGGATACCAAAAAATGGAGAAATCTTCCATGCTCATGGATTGGAAGAATCAATATCATCAAAATGTCTATTCTCCCAAAAGCAATTTATACATTCAATGCAATACCCATCAAGATCCCGAAGACCTTCTTCTCAGATCTGGAAAAAATGATGCTGAAATTCATATGGAGACACAGAAGACCTCGAATAGCCAAAGCAATCCTGTACAACAAAAACAAAGCCGGAGGCATCACAATACCTGATTTTAGGACATACTACAGGGCAGTTGTTATCAAAACAGCATGGTACTGGTACAGAAACAGATGGATAGACCAATGGAACAGAATAGAAACACCAGAAATCAATCCAAACATCTACAGCCAACTTATATTTGACCAAAGATCCAAATCTAATCCCTGGAATAAGGACAGTCTATTCAATAAATGGTGCTGGGAAAATTGGATTTCCACGTGCAGAAGCTTGAAGCAAGACCCATACCTATCACCTTACACAAAAATTCACTCAACATGGATTAAAGACTTAAATCTATGACCCGAAACCATCAAATTATTAGAGAGCATTGGAGAAACCCTGCAAGATATAGGCACAGGCAAAGACTTCCTGGAAAATACTCCAACAGCACAGGCAGTCAAAACCAAAATTAACATTTGGGATTGCATCAAATTGAGAAGTTTCTGTACTTCAAAAGAAACAGTCAGGAAAGTGAAGAGGCAACCAACAGAATGGGAAAAAATATTCGCAAACTATACTACAGATAAAGGATTGATAACCAGAATCTACAAAGAAATCAAGAAAATCCACAACAACAAAACAAACAACCCACTTAAGAGATGGGCCAAGGACCTCAATAGACATTTTTCGAAAGAGGAAATCCAAATGGCCAACAGACACATGAAAAAATGTTCAAAATCACTGGCAATCAGAGAAATGCAAATCAAAACCACAATGAGGTTCCATCTCACCCCGGTGAGAATGGCTCACATTCAGAAATCGACCAACAACAGATGCTGGAGAGGATGTGGGGAAAAAGGGACACTAACCCACTGTTGGTGGGAATGCAAACTGGTTAAGCCACTATGGAAGTCAGTCTGGAGATTCCTCAGAAACCTGAACATAACCCTACCATACAACCCAGCCATTCCACTCCTTGGAATTTACCCAAAGGAAATTAATTTGGCAAATAAAAAAGCCATCTGCACATTAATGTTTATTGCAGCTCAATTCACAATAGCTAAGACCTGGAACCAACCCAAATGCCCATCAACAGTAGACTGGATAAAGAAATTATGGGACATGTACTCCATAGAATACTATACAGCAGTAAGAAACAACGAAACCCAGTCATTTGCAACAAGATGGAGCAATCTGGAAAACATCATGCTGAGTGAATTAAGCCAGTCCCAAAGAGAAAAATATCATTTGTTTTCCCTGATCGGTGACAACTGAGCGCCAAAGGGGAAACCTGTTAAGTGAAATGGACACTATAAGCAACAATGAACTGATCAGCTCCTGTCCTGACTTTAGATGTACAATGTAATACTTTATCCTTTTTAGTATTTGTTGTTGTTGTTGTTGTTCTAGTACTATTGGTTGAACTCAGTAATTAACACACAATTATTCTTAGGTGTTTAAATTTTAACTGAAAAGTGATCCCTGTTAAATCTAAGAGTGGAAAAAGAGAGGGAGGAGATGAACAATTTGGAACATGCTCAATCGGACTGGCCGCAAATGGTGGAGTTAGAAATGTGCCAGGGGATTCCAACACAATCCCATCAAGATGGCATGTACCAATGCCATCGCACTAGTCCAAGTGATCAATTTCAGCTCACAATTGATAGTTCTGATAGGTCTAAGAGTCAAAGAGATCACACAAACAAGACAAGTATCTGCTAATACTAACTGATAGAATCAAAAAGGGAGAGAAAGATCCAACATGGGAAGTGGGATACACAGCAGACTCATAGGATGGCAGATGTCCTAAACAACACTCTGGCCTCAGAATCAGCCCTCAAGGCATTCAGATCTGGCTGAAGAGCCCATGAGAGTATAGCAGGCATGGAAAGCCAAGATATCATGGAAAAAAAAAAAAAAAGACCTAAATGAATGATCTCTGTGAGTGAGATCCCAGTGGAAAGAACGGGGCCATCAAAGAAGGAGGTACCCTTCTCCGAAGGGAGGAGAGAACTTCCACTTTGACTATGACCCTATCGGAATAAGACCAAAGTCAGCGAACTCTAAAGGCTTCCATAGCCCTGGCAACTCATGACTAGAGCCTAGGGAGATTACTGACGCCATGAACAGGAGTGTCAAATTGTTAAATCAGCAACAGGAGTCACTGTGTACTTACACCCCATGTGGGATCTGTCCCTAATGTGTCGTCTAAAGCGAAGTGATGCTATAACTAGTACTGAAACAGTATTTTTATACTTTGCGTTTCTGTGTGGGCACAAACTGATGAGGTCTTTACTAATTATATACTGAATTGATCTTCTGTATATAAAGAGAATTGGAAATGAAAAAAAAAAAACAACCTGGTGTTAAAATGGAAATGGCATAGAAAATTAATTAATTTGAAAAAAAAATTATGTAGGATCTCTGTCTTTAATGTGCTGTACATTGCTATTTAATGCTATAATTAGTATAGCAAAAATTAGTATAGCAAAAAAAAAATGGTAGTTTTTTCACTTTGTGTTGCTATATGGGCAAAATGTTGAAATCTTTACCTAATATATACTAAACTGATCTTCTGTATACAAAGAGAATTGAAAATGAATCTTTACATGAATGGAAGGGGAAAGGGAGCGGGAAGGGGGAGGATTGTGGGCAGGAGGGAAGTTATGGGAGGGGGGAAGCCATTGTAACCCATGGGCTATACTTTGGAAATTTATATTCATTAAATAAAAGTAAAAAAAAAAATTATTTATTTATTTGACAGGGGGAGAGAGAGTAAGTCAGAGTGAGCCATCTGTCATCTAGTGGCTCACATCCCAAATGACCGCTATTACAGGGCTGGGCCAGGCACTCACTCCAGGTCCCCCGTGTGGGTAGCAGTGACCTGGCCACTTGAGCCATCACCTGTTGCCTCCCATGGTGCTCATTAGCAGGAACCTGGAACCAGGAGAGAAGCCAGGACCCCAACCCAACTGCTCCCACAGGGGCTGTGGACTTCCCAAGCTGAGTCTTGGCTGTGATGCCACAGCCTGCCCTAGTTTTGTCTGTTCTTGAACTTCACATAAATGGAATCATATGGTGTGTACATGCTTGTGTCCAGTTATTTAATTTAATGTAATGCCTGGATGTTCCTCAATATTGCTGATGAAGTCTTACTTTTTATTGCTGAGTAGGAACTTAAGTAAATAAACCATAATTTATTCATGTATTATTTAACTGATAGACATTTGAGATGTTTCAGGCTTTTAGCTACGTGGCTGTGTCACAGAGACTGTTCCTGTATAAGACTTTCTTTTTTTTAAAGATTTATTTATTTATTTGAAAGGTAGAGTTACACAGACAGAGAAGGGGAGGCAGAGAGAGAGAGAGGTCTTCCATTCACTGGTTCATTCCCCAATTGGCTGTGACGGCTGGAGCTGTGCAGATCCGAAGCCAGGAGCCGGGAGCTTCTTCCAGGTCTCCCATGCGGGTGCAGGGGCCCAAGGACTTGGGTCATCATCTTCTTTTTTTTTTTTTTTAAGATTTATTTTATTTATTTGAAAGAATTATAGAGAGAGGTAGAGACAAAGAGAGGTCTTCCATCCACTGGCTCACTCCCCAGATGGCCGAAATGGCCAGAGCTGTGCCTATCTGAAGGCAGGAGGAGCTTCTTCTGGGTCTCCCACGTGGGTGCAGGGGCCCAAGGACTTGGGCCAACCTCCACTTTTTTCCCAGGCCACAGCAGAGAGCTGGATTGGAAGTGAAGCAGCCAGGTCTCGAACCAGTGCCCATATGGGATGATACTTCAGGCCAGGCATTAACCTGCTGCGCCACAGCGCCAGCCCCAAGACTTTCATTTCTCCAGGGTGAATACCTAGAGAGCCCTCGCTTGGTAGGTGGGTAAGTGTTTGCCTGCTTTTAAAAGGCATTGCCAGATTTTTAGAGAGGTGGTTCCGTTTTACACTCCCTCCAGCATCCTATGGGCGTTTCAGCCATTCTACATCCTAATCAACACTTGTTGTCTCTTTCTTATTACATCCAGGCTAGCAGGTGTGAAGTGGTTCAAATTCCACTGACCTGGTGGTTAATGGTGTTGAGTTCCTTCTCCTGTGCACATTGGCATCATACATCTCCTTTGTGAAGGGTCTGTTTAAATCCCTTGCATGTCCTTCTAAATTGGGTTATCTTTTTATTATTTATTTAGGTGAGTTTTATATATATATATATAAATATATATCATACACTAAAAATTTATATATATGTATATATACTAAAAAAGAGTTTCGTATATACTAAAAGCAAATTCTTTGTCAGATATACTTACTGCACATTTTTTTTCCAGTCTGGGTTTTACCTCTTTGTTTTCTTAACAGTGTTTTTTGATGAGCAGAAAATAGTAATTTTAAGTCTAATGTATTTTTTTATGGTTAGTGATTTCTGTGTCCTCTCTGAGACATTGTTATAATTATAGCTTTATGGTAAATCTTGAAATCATGTAGAAAATCTGACTTTACGGGAATAAAAAGGAATATATGTGATTACACTGGGCAATAGTGTGCCAAAAAATTAGATAACCTATATGAAATGGACAAAGTCTTAGAAGGAAACGAACTACCAAACTTTAATGAGGCATAAATATAAGAGCTTATTCCACTTATGAGTAAAGAGATTGCACTAATAATTTTAAAGCTTAGGGCTGGCATTGTGGCACAGTGGGTAAAGCTGCTGCCTGTGATGCCAGCATCCCGTGTAGGCATCAGTGCATGTCCAAGCTGCTTCAATTCTGATCCAGCTCCCTACTAATGTGCCTGGGAAAGCAGTGGAAGATGACCAAAGTCCTTGAGCCCCTGCTACTCACATGGCAGACCCAGAAGAAACTCCTGGTTCTTGGCTTCAGCCTGGCCTAGCCTTTGTGGCTATCCGGAAAGTGAACCAGGAAGATCTCCCTGACTCTGTCTCTTCCTCTCTCTCTCTGTGACTCTGACTTTCAAATAAATAAATAAGTCATTAAAAAAACTCTCCATGTTGTAAAGCCCAGGTCAAGATCGCTGTACTGGTGAGTTCTACCAAACGTGTGAAAAATGAATAGCGGTCCTGACAGTCTTCCAAAACACGGAGAGGAGCGGGCGCTGCCCAGCTTACTCCACGAGGCCCTGCTACTCAGTAGCAAAGTGAGTCGAAAATATTAAAAGAAAACTGTAGATCAATTTTACTTATGAATGTAGATGTACAAACCTCCAACTAAAAAGTCAATCAATGTAACGTTCCATATTAATAGAACAAATGAAAAAAAGACCATCTGAGATGCAGAGAAAACATTTGATAAAATCCGGCAGGTTTCTCTGATAAAACATGCAACAAGCTAGGGATAGAAGGGGACTCTCTACCTCTATGAAGACCCCACAAGCTGACATCGTGTGTGACGGTGAAAGATTGAATGTTTTCCTCCTGAGATTAGGAGTAAGACAAGGATGTCTAATCTTTGTTGCCTCTTCCATTGTGTTGGAGGTTCTAGCCAGGACAAGTAGGCAAGGAAAATAATAAAAGGCAAAAACACAAGTAAAATGAAAGTAAATATAAGTAAATAAAAGAAAAAAAATAAGTGAACTGACTCTATTTGTAGATGAGCTGGTCTCATGTCTGGAAAATCCGAAGGAATGCACTGAAGATTTGTTAGAACTAATAAGTTCTGCAAGATTGAAGAATACAAGACCGATATACAAAAGCCGGTTATATTTCTATTAAACATGGCAATGAAAAAAATCCAGAAATGAAATTAAGTAATCCATTTACAACAGCATCAAAAAGAATAACAATCTCTAGAAATAAACTTAGCAAAAGAAGTTATGGAAGATGGGAGTACATGGAATGGCACCCCGTGTTCCGGGACCACTAGACTTAAAGTTGTTAAGATGGGCCGGCGCCGCGGCTCACTAGGCTAATCCTCTGCCTGTGGTGCCAGTACCCCAGGTTCTAGTCCCGGTTGGGGTGCCGGATTCTGTCTGGAAATTTATATTCATTAAATAAAAGTTAAAAAAAAATAAAAAAATTACTGTAAGAAAAATGTTAAAAATATTTGCATTATTGCTGTGTGCCCTGTATTGTGTCATTTTTTTTTAGACTTATTTATTTGAAAGGCAAAGAGAGAGAGGGAAAGAGGGAGAGAGAGAGGGAGGGAAGAAGGGAGGGAGAATCTTCCTTCTGCTGGTTCACGCCCCCCGAATGTCTGCAATGACTGGAGCTGATCTGGGCCAAAGCCTGGAGCCCAGAACTCCTTCTGGGTCTCCTGCATGGGTGGCAGGGGCTCAAGTACTATGGGCCATCTTCCACTGCTATCACAGTTGCATTAGCAGGGAGCTGGATCAGAAGTGGAGCAGCCGGGATTTAAACTGGCACTCTGATAGGGCATGCCCACGTCTGAGCCATGGCTTTGAGCAGGTCAGGCCAGATCGCTATTGTCACCAGGACATCAGTGTCATTTTGGCTCCTGATTATATTGACTTTGCCTGTTTGTCCCCTCAGTGGTCTCTGACATGGGTCAGTGTCCCCATTGTTGCTCTCCTTTCTCCTCTTCCTGCTCCCCCCCCCCCCCCCCCACATTACAGTAGGGGCTTACACCACTCAGCATCTGGTCCTAGGAATCCCAGGAAGGCAGTGCCCCTAATTAAGCAGGCGATGTTGTTAAGCAAGCCCAGGGAGAAATTGGTGTCTTCTATGATAATTTCTGGTCTTGTTTCTGTCTGGTTTATTGCACCTGCTGCTCCTCCTCCAGCTTGTGAGGAAACAGCTTAATCAAGTTCACTGTAACACGAGAAAATTGTTTGCTAACTACTACCCCTCCACCTGCGCCCTCTCTTTCGTCACTAGAGTGACTGAGCCTTGGTTATAGGATCCTACTCCCAGATTGCCAGGGACACGTGCTTCCAGTTTCAGGGTCTGGACCCCACGAGATTTGACTAGTATATGTTTATTGATACACTTGGTCTTGCTCAAGTGCGATGAAGTTCAGGCCTATAGGTGTATGGGTCTGAGTGAGGTGAGCAGGAAAAAATAGGCCTTCAACCAGCATTGCTGGCCCTGCCTCTCCCCTCCTCTCGTAGGACAAAAACATGTCACCCCAGGGAAAAGGCAGGTGACAGAAGCGAGGTGGGGTGGCTCCTCGTTGCACATGGGTTTGTGTAGTCAGCTGCTATATGATACCTTGCTAGTAGGGGTGCCAGATAAAACAGAGATGGCCAGGTAGGTTTAAATTGCAGGTAACCTGTGCATTACATTGTAGTCTAACCACAGCACAGTTGGCACTCTGTATCCGTGGGTTCCTCATGTGCGGATTCAACCAATCTTGGGTGGAAAATATTTGGGGAAAAATTGCATCTGTACTGAATACATGCAGACTGGCTTCCTTATCTTTATGCTCTAAACAAAACAGTGTAATAGATACTGGCACAGTACAGACCTTATATTTGGGTATTGTAAGTAATTTAGAAATGATTCAAGGTGTACAGGGAGATGTGCACAAGTTACATGCAAATACTATGTCACTCTGTAGAAGGGACTTGAGCATCCGAGGATTTGATATCCGCCGGAATCTGGGAATCAATCCACTGTGGATAAGGAGGGGTAACCATGTGCTTTCTTTACCTGCAGTTCAAAGTTGGCTGCTTCTGTTTAAATCTGACAGCTGTGACGCTACCCCCAAACTTCTGCTGGTGCTTGTATCACATGCTGCCATGTGGAGCTTGAGGCCTGTCTAGGGTTGGCAGTAGCAGGTGGACCAGCATCGTGGTTCAAAAGGTCACTACCCCTTCCTTCCCTGTCTGCCGTCACAGGGCTGGAGGCAAGGAGGACCTGCTGGCCTCCAGCAACACACCCAACCCTAGCCCACCCCACTCACATTCTCTCGCTTTCAACAGACAGAACCTGATCAGAGAGCCAGGTACTGCGGGTACATGGTTGAGATTGGCATCTCTATGACATCAACACTGAGCCCCTCCTGGAACAAGGAACCCCTTAGAAGCTTCTTGGAGCAGCAGCCTGAGCCCCTTCTTATCACTGAGCTACGGTTGCATCAACCA
Organism: Lepus europaeus; assembly: GCF_033115175.1. Taxonomy (NCBI): domain Eukaryota; kingdom Metazoa; phylum Chordata; class Mammalia; order Lagomorpha; family Leporidae; genus Lepus; species Lepus europaeus. The sequence goes on along the minus strand of NC_084839.1, from coordinate 85,271,971 downwards.
AGGGCATGAAACTCCCCTGGGTGGTCACTGCACACCCGGCTGCAGGGCTGGGGGTGCTTGGCTGTCATACCCTTCCTGCGGTCTCTGGAGCAGAAGTTTGATGTGGAGGAGTCCAAGAGAGCCAGCCAGGGGACTTGAAAGCTGATATCATCCTTTTAAATATCTTGTGGGATTTGCTACAAAAAAGGAATTACTCAGCTTGGAAGTGACTAATAGCTTAAAAATATAGATGACTATTAGCGGGGCACTGGTCCAAAGGAGTCTTTTGCATGTGCCTCTTCTCTTCTTTATTCCAGGCCAGTGGGCAGCTCAAGCAGGCCAGGGCAGGTTCCAGGCCAGGAGGGGCCACAGCATTGCATGTGCTGCTTTTTTCCCACTGGATCCAGGGATTCTCTTGGGTGCTCTTTTTACTCTACACCTGTAAGGATAAAATAAAGACAACAGCTTGCATAGATTCAAGAGCTCACCTTGCACCAGGCACTGTTCTAAGATTTTACGTTTTGTAACTCACTTTGTGTCTCGGGACTCCAAGTAGAGATTTCTGTCTTTGGTTTTGTAACTGATGTTTTTACAGCACCTAGACCTGTGCCTTGCACAAAGTAAGACCTCATTAGCATTTGTCTAGTAAATGAATGGGTGGGATGGCAGCTCACAGTTTGCAGAAACATACCAGGCTCCTGTCCTTGTCAGGAAATGGAGTTCAGGGTGTTTGGGAGAGTGATCAAGGTGCTGTTTGAGATGCTTGGATCCCATATGCATTTGCTGGGCTTGGGTCCTACCTCTGCTTCCGATTCCAGCTTCCTGCTAATGTATACCCCGGGAGGCAGCAGGGGACGGCTCAACTTCTTGTATCCCTGCCACTCACGTGGGAGACCTGGGTTGAGTACCTGGCTCCCAGCTTCAGCCTCAGCCCAGGCCTGTTTATTGTGGGCATTTGGGGAGTGAACTGGCAGAAGTGAGCTTTCTCCGTCTCTCTGGCTCTGTCTCTCTCTGCCTTGATAGTTAAGCACCTTAAACACTTACTGCTCATCTAATGAACACTACTCTTGTGCACTGTACTGTTTTTGATATAATTCTAGTATCTATGGTCAAGAATTCTTATTTACCCAATTTGATGTAGAAGAAACTTTCATAAATTGAATCCTTACCTCTGGCTTTAGAGATATTCTGTCTGCATTTCTCAAACATCTTACCATGATGATGGGCTCAAATGTTAGCTTTCCCTTTATCTGTTCTTGTAGCAAACAGACATTTGTAAATAAACACCTTGCACGTGTAGAAGCAGCATCTGTGAAGTAAACAAGTTTAGACATGAGGAATACTTTTCTCTCAAGAATCCCGATTTCCTAATTTATCTTCTGGGTCACTATGAGTTTCTTATACCAGATTTTCTTAAGCCTGGAAGGCTACCTAGACCCCTTTCCAAGTAGATCTAGGGCACAACAAAGATTGAGAGCCACTGGGTTCCTCCCCACCTAGCAGGTGGAGCCTCTCCCTAGCAGGGTGTGGGGCCTGGTGGGTTGGGTAAAATCACAGCTCAGCATGTCAGAGGGCTCTCATCAGATCTGCTCCACGAGAGACTCAGGACTCTTCTCTTTGCTGAAGGCTTGTCTGTTCCTTGTTTCTTGATCGTCTCCACCCCTGGGAGATGGGCAGGTGGGGGTGCATGTGTGAGGCTGTGCTGTGTGTGGCTGGAGGTGTGGACTCACATAAAGTCAGCCCTCACTATTGTGGGCTCTGCACTCATGGATTCAGCCGATCATGGTTTGAAAAAATACTAGCAGGAGTATGTCCAGAAAGCCCTCCTTCCAAAGAACGAAGCAAAAATCCTTGGCTTTGCCACTGGCCAAGTACTATGCTGAGTCCAAGGGAATGAAGTGAGACCTCGGTCCCTCACAAGTCCACCGTGTCCCCCAAGGCCTCCTTGTTGAGCCCGTCCACCTCCCGTCTTGTTTGGTGTGTGATTGGCCTACGATGGCTGCCTCTGTACTGAGCATGAACAGTTCTTTTATTCTTGTCAATTACATATAGCTATTTACATAGTGTTTGTGTTTCACTGGGTATTGTGAGTAATTCAGAGATATATATTTTTTTTAATTTGAGAAGCAGAGAGACAGACACAGAGACAGACAGACAGACTGGTTCACCCTACAAATACCTGCAACAGCTAGGGCTGAGTCAGATCATGGCTGGAAGCTGAGAGCTGGAAAGTCAGTCCAAGCCTCTTCACTTGGGTGACAGGGGCCCAACTATTTGTTTTTTTTTTTAATAGAAAGCTTTTATTTAATAAATATAAATTTCATAAGTACAACTTCTGGATCATAGTGGTTATTCCTCCCATACCCACCCTCCCACCCCCAAACCATCCCATCTCCCACTCCCTCTCCCATCCCATTCTTCATTAAGATTCATTTTTAATTATCTTTATATACAGAAGATCAACTCTAAACTAAGTAAAGATTTCAACAGTTTGCACCCACACAGACACACAAAGTATAAAGTACTGTTTGAAGACTAGTTTTACCGTTAATTCTCATAGTGCAACTCATTAAGGACAGAGGTCCTACATGGGGAGCAAGTGCACAGTGACTCTTGTTGATTTAACAGTTGACACTCTTATGTATGACGTCAGTGATCACCTGAGGCTCTTGTCATGAGCTGCCATGGCCCAGCTATTTGAGCCATCACCTGCTGCCTCCCAGGGTATGCCTTAGCAGGAATCTGGAAAAGGGAGCAGGGCCAGGACTTCAACCCAGGCACTGATATAGAATGTGGGTATCCCAACTGGAGGCCATATGCCTGTCTCCAGAGATCATTTGAGTATATAGTAGAATTGCAAAGCTTATATGCAAGTACTACACCACTTCACAGAAGGGACTTGAACGTCTCCAGATTTTGGTACTGAAGGGAGTCCTAGAACTGATCCTCTGCAGGTCCTGAGGAATGATCATATATGACTTTTTAAATGCCTGGATCTGGGTTCTTCTCAGAGTTATTGCGTTGTAGTCACAGCCCAGGGCAGAGGTAACCATACTATAGCATAGATTAAATGCCATCCACTTGTTCGGGACACACTGTTTATAAAGAACATGCTATTTAGGATTAGAGACCCAAATGACTCTTATCCTTAAGAAAATGAAAATGCAAGCCACAGAGTGGGAGGCAGCGTCTGCCTACAGATATCAGACAATGGGTTGCTATCCATAATATATCAAGAAAACATCCAATTAAAAATAAGATTGCAAGCCAATAGCTAGTGGACAAAAGATTTGAATAGACACATAACAAAAGAAGATCTATGAATGTTGGCCAACAACATATAAAAAGATGCTTGTGATCATTAGTTATCAGGGAAATGCAAGGTCAAACCATTACCTATCCAATAGACTCACTAGCATTAAAAAGATGAGAATAACCGCATTAAAATAGGATAAAGATTGCCAAGACAAATTGTTGACAGGATGTGGAACAACTAGCGTTCTCATATACTGTTGTTGGGAAGGCAAAATCGCACTTTACGAAATTGTTTGGCACTTTCTTCAAAGAAAAGCATCTGCCATATGATGCAGCCAGTTTACTTCCACATATTTACTCAAGAAAAATGCAGACGTGTCCCCTCTAAGATTCGCACATGAATTTTCATAAGTTTTATTTGTAACAGTTCGAAACCGGAAACAGTTAAAGGGTTCAACACATGAAGGCATAAATGAAATGTGAGATATGCCTTGCATAGAATGGGACAATCACCGATCAGTGTTGTGGAGTGGAGGCTTTCATCCCGAAACAATGTGCTCTTTGAGAGAAGACAGACATCCATTTACTTAAAGTACAACTAACCTATAGTGACAAAAAGAGGTCAGTGCTTGTCTTGGGATGGGGGTGGAGGAAGGGATAGATGGCTAAGAGGCGTGAGGCATTTTTGTGGGCTCTTGGAAATGTTCTGCACTTGATCCTGATGCTGTTCTCATGGACGTACGCTTGTCAAAACTCTTTCAACGGTGCATTTTAATGAGTGAAGTCTATTATAAATAGATTATCCTTTACCAATGTTGACATGGAAAAAAAGAAGTTGTTTAAAGCAAAAAATATCAATGAGGTCTGTAACATATGTAGCACACCTATCTATCTATTTGTCTATCATGTATCTCTATTCTATCCTCTATTGTATGCATCTTCATGTATATTATCTGTACCTTCACATATGAGGTCGCAGCAGTCCTACAGTGGGTTTGAGGGTGGAATGGAAGTATATTTGTGGTGTTATAAGGGTCTTAAATGATCTGTGAAGTGGTATAACTCTATTTGAGGGAAAATGGGAGAAATTGAAGATGGATATTTTAAGCCATAAAACAATCACTAAAAAAATAGTGCTATGGTTTAAAAGTTAGCAGTGGAATTTAAAAGGTTATTTCATTAATCAAAAGGAGACAGAAGCAGAAGAAAAGGAAACAAAAAATGGAATAAATAGAGGAAAAATTACAAGTTAACAGCTTTAAACTCAATTGTGTTGATAATTATACTAGAGGTAAATGGTTAAGCCAGTCCTGTTTAATTAGGAGATTTCGAGACATGATAAAAACTGATTCAACTAGGTTCTTCCTACAAGAAACCCACTTAAACTATGAAGACACATAAGTTAAAAGAAAAATAAGGAAGAACAATTTATAGTGTAAATACTAACCATGAGAAAGCTGGAGTAGATATATTAACATCAGATAAAGTAGGCATTTGAGAAATTAATCTTACCAGGGATAAAGAGGAACCATTCATAATGATAAAGCAGACTGCTTCTCAGGAAGATATAAACATTTGAATATATATGGGCCAATAAGATAGCCTCAACTACATGAAAATCTGGCTAGTAATGAAAGGAGACATTGACAGATCCAAAATTGCAGCTGCAGGTATCAATTCTTCTGTTTGAGTAGTTGACATATTAGATATCCACGGTGATATAAAAGGTATGAACAGTGATCATCATGAACATGACTTCACTGATGTTCACAGAACGTTCTACCCAAAAATACCAGATCGCACATCATTTTCAAGTGCACATGAATATCGAGGCAGACTGTGAATTTCAAAGTACTGAAATCATACAGAGCATATCTTCTGATTAGCATGGAGTTAAATTATATATCAATAGCAGAAAAATATCTGGAGTAATCCCCAAATATTTGGAGGCCAAATGACACACAGGTCCAAGAAGAAATTGTAAGAGAAATTAGAAAATATTTTGGCCTACATGAAAATGAAATACAAACATTGAAGTTGTGGCTGCAGCTGACGCACTGCTGAGAGGAAAACTTTCACGGCTTTAGTGTCCACATTAGGGAAAAATAAGGGAATAGGGATTTGTCACAGCAGTCAAGATGCTGCTTGGGGGCTGGGGGGCTGGCGCTGTGGTGCAGCGGGTTAAAGCCCCTGCCTGCAGCACCAACATCCCATATGGGCGCCGGCTTGAGTCCTGGCTGCTCCATTTCTTACCCAGCTCCCTGCAATGTGCCTGGGAAAGCAGTGGAAGATGGCCCAAATGCTTGGGGCCCTGTCCCCACGTGGGAGAACGGGAAGAAGCTCCTGGCTCCTGCCTTCAGATGGGCTCAGATCTGGCCAGTGCGGCCATTTAGGGAGTGAACCAGTGGATGGAAGACCTCTCTCTGTGTGTGACTCTACCTCTCTCATAACTCTGTCTTTGAAATAAATACACAAATTAAAAATGCTGCCTGAGATGCCTGTATCCCATATCAGAGCACCTGGGGTTGAGTCTTGGCTACACTTCCAATTCCAGTTTCCCCTGGGAGGCTCAAGCACTTGGGTCTGTATCACCAGAACTGAATTCCAAGCCCCTGGCTTTGGTTCAGTCTACTCCTTGCCTGTTGCAGGCATTTGGAGAGTGATTCAGTAGGCAGATGGAAGATTTCTTTCAGTCTCTCTCTCTCTCTGCCTTTCAAATAAATAAAAAAAAAATCAACAAATAAAAATATCAAAATAGAAATTTTAAAAATCCATGGTGTAAATTCAAATTTAAAGAAACTAGAAAAAAAGGAACAAGTTAAGCCCAAAGCCCAAAAATAAATAGAAGGAATAATAAAAGTGAAAACAGAAACCAACAAAATAAGAGCGAGGGCGTTTAGACTACTGGTTACGATGGTGGGTGGGGTGCCCACTTCCTATATCAGAGTACCTGGGTTCTGTCCTCAGCTCCAGTTCCTGATTCCTGCTTCTTGCTGGTGCAGGCCCTGGGAGATAGCAGTGATGGCCTACGTGGTCGGGTCTCTGCCATCCATGTGGGGACCTGGCTGCATTTCTGGATCCCAACTTTGGCTGTTGTAGGCATCTGTGGGGTGGATCAATGAAAGGAATTTCCTCTCTCTCAAGTAATTTTTTTTTTTGACAGGCAGAGTAGATAGTGAGAGACAGAGAGAAAGGTCTTCCTTTTGCCGTTGGTTCACCCTCCAATGGCCGCTGCGGCCGGCACATCATGCTGATCCGAAGCCAGGAGCCAGGTGCTTCTCCTGGTCTCCCATGTGGGTGCAGAGCCCAAGCACTTGGGCCATCCTCCACTGCCTTCCCGGGCCATAACAGAGAGCTGGCCTGGAAGAGGGGCAACCGGGATAGAATCCGGTGCCCCAACCAGGACTAGAACCCGGTGTGCCGGCGCCACAAGGCGGAGGATTAGCCTGTTAAGCCACGGTGCCGGCCAGCAAGTAAATTTTTAAGAGTATTTTTTAATCAATGAAATAAGTAATGGCCAAAACAATAGAGGGAAAATAGGTAAGCCAAAAACTTGTTTACTTTCAAAGAAGAGATAAAATCGATAGACCTTAATCTATGTTGTTCAAAAGAGAGAGAAAACTTAATGAGGGACATCACTGTCGATCTTACAATGAAAGGATATAATTAAATATTACAGGTGCCCATACATTTGACAATGTACATAAAGAAGACAAGTTTCTTGAAAGATATATGTAGCCAAAAGTGACTCAAAAAAGAAATAGAGAACATTAATGTTTCTTTCTGCCATCATTAGTGAAACCCATCAAATATTTAAGAAAGGAAAACCTACCATTTTAGGAATATTATCCTGATACCAATAATCAGACAAAGACAATAAGAGTCTAAGATCCCTTATAATCAAACTATAAGGAGATTACTATAGTAAAATATGAAAACTATAGTGCATTATGACCAAGAGTGGTTTATCCCAGGAATGTTATGTTGGTTTCATATTTGAGAACCAATCTGCTTTATTTACCATGTTAACATTTTTAAAAAAGATTTTATTTATTTATTTGAGAGGTAGAGTTGCAGAAGTGAGAGGGAGAGACAGAGAGGGAGGTCTTCTATCCACTGGTTCACTGCCCAAATGGCTGCAACGGCCGGAGCTGCACTGATCCAAAGCCAGGAGCCAGGAGCTTCTTCCGGGTCTCCCATGTGGGTGCAGGGGCCCAAGCACTTGGGCCATCTTCTACTGCTTTCCCAGGCCATAGCAGAGAGGATTGGAAGAGGAGCAGCTGGGACCAAAAGCGGCGCCCATGTGGGATGCCGACCCGCAGGGAAGGATTAACCTGCACCACAGCGCTGGCCCCCACCATATTAACATTTTAGAGGAGGAAAAACCATATAAAATGCTCCTCACCTTATGATGGAATTGTGTCCTGATAAACCCATTGCAGTAGAAAATCTCTTATCTCAGAAATACTTTTAGTATACACCCAACCTGTCAAACATCATAGCTAAGCTTAGACTACCTTTTTTGTAAAAGATTTATTTTTTATTTGAAAGGCAAAGTTACAGAGAGAGATGGACACACACACACACACATACACACACGCACACATACAGAGAAAGAGAAAGAGAGAGAAAGAGAGAGAGAGATATTGAGAGAATATTGCATCTCCTGGTTCACTCTCTAAATGGCCACAATGGCCAGGGCTGGGCCAGTTCAATGCCAGGAGCCAAGAGCTTCATCTTGGTCTCCCACATAGGTGCAGGGACCTGATCACTTGAATCATCTTCAGCTGTTCTCCCAGGCACGCTATCAGGGAGCTGGATCAGAAGTGGAGCAGCCAGGACTCGAACAGGTGCTCATATGGGATGCCAGCACAGTAGGTTGTGGCCTAACCAACTGTGCCACAGCACTGGCCCCTAGATTACCTTAAACCTACTCGGAACACTTACATTATCCTAAAGTTGGGCAACATCATCTAAACCAAGGTCTGTTTTATAATAAACCGTCGAATATGTCACATACACACACAGATGGGCACTTTGTAGTGAGAGCACAAAACACAGCACCTTAACTCCAGCAACGTGGCGCAGCGCAGAGTACTGGCTGTTTCTCTTTCCTGAGAGCCTGGCGGGAGCTTTCCTGCCACTGCTGGCCAGCATCACAAGACAGTATCTCACCACAGCACAGGTCAACTTCGAAATGTGCAATACGATGTCTACTGAATGTCTATTGCCTTTGCACCATTATAAAGTGAAAAAGTCATATGTCAAACCATCCTAAGCTGGGAACATGACGTCATCATGTCAGTGGGTGACGCTTGATTGATGGAGAGCAGTCAGTGAGTCAGGACCTCTGGCCATCACTGTTGTCAACCTGCAGCCTCTGGGGCTTCCACTGAAGACGAGATCCCATGAGGCTGTACCTCGGGTACTTCCCTGGGTCCTTTAGATGAAGGAGGTACCTGCCCCAGCGTGTGGACCCCTTTGCCTTCAGTGCCTCTTCCTAGGCTTCCTCTCTGTGCTGGGGTTTGGCTGAGAACATTTTCAGTAAAGCTTTTCTTCCTAGTGGTTGTTATGGACAGTAACTCATTTTAAAGGGACATTTTTTTAAAATGACACTGAAAGGAAAGTGTTCAAAAGGCGGAAGAGAGCAAAAGCTGAGCTCTCCAGCTGTGATGGTTTGAAATCTGGTAAAGAAGAAGATGAGCATGGGTGGGGAGACATCTGTGTGGAGGGAGAGCTGCAAGCATCACTTTGCCCCGCAAGGTACTTGTGCCCACGGGTGGCTGAACAATGAAGGGAAATCATGACCGTCCTTTTAGGGAAGGAAGTGGTCTCAAACTGCACCGATGTCCTGTTGCTGCTGTAACTTACTGCCACAGACCCAGTGGCTTAAAGTAGCACTAATGTATTATCCTGCGGTTGTGAAAGTCAGAAGTCCAACATGAGCCTCACTGGTCTAAAGTCGAGGTATCAGCGAGGTACCTTCCTCTTGGAGGACCTAGGGAGAGTCCATGTCCTGGCCTGTTCTGGCTCCTGGAGGCCGTCTCCTTACACCGCACGCGGCCCCTTCCAGCTTCCAGCCAGCGATGGCCGGCTGGGTCTTTCTCAGGCTGCATCATGCTGATGGCTTGCCTTTTCCCACGCTGTTGCCTGCCTCTCCCTCCCCTGCAAGGTCCCCTGTGCACCCACAGGGCCCCTTCTCCCTGATAAGGACCCGAGTGACGCCATGGGGCCCACCTGCATCATCGAGGATTATCCCCTCCACCCTTCTGGAGATCACGCAGTGAGTCACATCTGCAAAGCCCGCTTTGCCATTTGAGGTCATTCATTCACAGTCACAGAGATGAGGAGGTGGACATCTTTGGGGGCCACTTCTCTACCCCTTGCCTAGTCCATTACAGAATTTTCAACAGAACTGTAATAAAGGATTACAAAGACAAGAGACACGGGACACATTTTGGGTATGTGAATACTAAGAAAATAACATGGAATATGATCCTAGAGGGGTGCACCAAAAGAGGGGCAGAGTTAAGCACAGTGCCCACTTTGGGGTGGGGCGAAAGTGCCAAGTCAGATGCCGATGCAAGCCACGAGGCGCATAAATGGACCGGCAGAAAAGCAGAGCAGGGCAGGTGCAGGTGAGGCTTTCAAAGGGAGGACGGAGTGGTGGATGTGCAGGTTGTGGATGTGTTTGTGATGCTGGGGTGTGGGCCCTTTTGGGTGACTGCGGTAGCCTTGAGGTCCACCCTGGATGCAGCATGGGACTGCTGTCCCCTGGCGTGCCACTCCCCCACCGTGCCATTCACTGTGGCGTCCATCACAGGACCCTGCTTTGCCTCGCAGGTATGCCGGGGACCTCCTGGATGAGGACATCTTCCAGGGGAAGGAGCTCGTCAACAGTCGCTCCCTGCAGGCACTGGTGGCAGGGCTGAAGGCCTACAGCACCTGGGAGAACATCAGCTGTCTACAGGACTGCCGAGAGTGCACCGGCGGCATGGTGAGCCCCCAAGGCCTGGCAGGCCCGCCGGGTCCCCCACAGGCCCCCAGGGGGTCCCTGCTACACAGCACACTTTAGGGGAGCATTGTGTAGCTGGTGGAGACAGGTGGCCATCCGACTGCTCCTGGGTCTCTGGCACCTCACTTCTTGGCCTTGCTGTCTAGCGTGTCGCCCTCATACCATGCTGTGAGGGTTGATAGAGACCACATTAGTACAGTGCCCGGTCTGCAGTGCCTGGCTCATGGACGCTTGGAAGTTATCATTGACCTTGGCAGTGGTGGTTGACGTATGGGAAAGGACTACTGAGGGTTCCCGCGATCAAAGCTCTGCCCTGCTGTTTTAATCCCCTGGGGATGGGGGGACACAGGAAATGACCCCCGTGAGTCCCCACAGATGGGAAGGAGCGAGAGGGCAGAGTGTGTGGAGACTGGTATGACCCCAGCCCCAGGCCTCAGACTGGGTTATGTAGGCAGGGGTACAAGGTGTGAGGAAGCCTCATATTAACCTTTGGGGAAGGAAGTGAGGCTCCGAGGGCAGCTGGGACCTGTGTTCCATTCCCATTTTCCTGAGGGGAGGCACCTGCAGGTTGCAAGGAGTCTCTCTCCTTGTGGGGGCCCAGAGGGGTGGGAAGGTGGACCTAAGCAGGGTTTCTGAGGACCGGACACAGAGACATCAGCTGCCCTGGAATCTGGGATTCAGCCCAAAAGGCACCCCCACAGCCATGCCCCCCCAGGGATCCCCCACTTTATCCCAGTGTGGGCAGATGAGGCAGCTACTGGGGCCTCCGATTACCTCCCAGAGAATGGGGGAAGGAGGGAGGCCTTACTGGGCTTTGATCTGGATTTCATGGCCAACTCCATTGAGTATTTGCCTAAAAACAGCAGCCCTGTAGCTGAATGGGAGCTTGAAGAGGTTTAGCTTCAGGTGAGGAAGAGGTCAAGAGCAAGTCAGGGGCAGCTGGGGAAAAGTGAGAGGCAGGATGAGTTTCCAGGAAGCCTGACACCCGCCCTCTGTCCCAGCCAGGGCTCCCATGCGGAGGTGAGAGGGGAGGGGTCAGGAGGGGCTCGCCCTTCCCAACACGAGCTGCTGCCGGACCTGGGGACCTTGTGCACGTGAGCCATGGTGTCTGCTCAGCTGAAAGCCAGTGTGACCGTGTCCCTGAAGGTGCCTAAGTACAGCTGTGTCTACCATGGTGATGGTGGTGAATGTTTGCTTTGTTCCCGCGGGGATGTTGTGTGGAATCCACAAAGGAAAGGCAGAGAATGGAGAATAAGGTGGCAGCTGGCCCTGGGGCGCAGCTGGGCAGAAGACCAGGTCCTCTGGGCAGCTGTGGCAATGGCTCCTCACTGTCTTTCTTAGCAGCCTGTTAGGTCAGGTAGCCCCTGCCAGGCTGCTGGTCTCCACCTGCAGCACCAGGGAGGTGACTGCCCCTGCAGCCAGCAGATGGGCAGCAGCTGAGAACAGAACCACAGATTCCAAGGCAGAGTAAGAAGGTTTGGTCAGCAGGGGAGAGGCAAGAGTTGAAGTGAGCCCCCAGCTTCCAGAGGGAAGAGTGGACACTGCTGGAGGCACCAAGCCAGCTAGATCTGCTCACCCCTGATGGGTGGCTCCACCTGAGGGTCCACTCTGAACCATCTGTGGTCCTCCAGCCTGGTCTTCCTCCCTGAGCTCATTCCCTTGGTGCATGCCATGGGCTGCGTGTCCAGTGGCCTCACGCTCCTAGGCTCTTACAGCCTCCCTTCAGAGAGGGTCTAGGTCCTCATGACCCCCCAGTCCTCAGTCCTGGCCCCAGTGTGCATTCTGGGGGGCCGTGTTTGCTCTCAGTCCATCCTGAACCCAGGCAGGGCTGCCCCAGATGCTCGACCTCACCCAGTGGCCAGAGCTCCTGCCCAGCCAACCTGGTCTTTTCTCCCTGGGACCACCCTGAGCAATAAACCCATGATCCTCTCTTTACATTCAATAATTTGCTACAACAGCTCTGTGTGTCCAGGGACACATATTTACCAGTTACTATACATAATGTTTTAGAGGGTACAAATGAGCAGCTGGATGAACAGGTGCATAGACTGAGTCTAGAACATAGGAGCTTCCGTCCCTATAGAGTTGGGGTGTGCTCTCCCACTCCTCTCAGCATATGGATCAGTTCACCAACTTCGAAACTCTCAAACTCATGTATCTTAGGGATTTTCTGAAAACTTCATAGGCATGATTGATTATTTTACAAATGAGTATACTGAGGCTGGACAGGAGGGCGGTGAGGGCAGGGCCCATGTCTGCAGCCAGCTGACTCTAGTGTCGGGTATTTTGAAGCAACCCTGGACTGAGTGATGAGAGATTCACCTGCAGACTGCCAGAGAGGTAGTTTAATGGACGGATGGACTGCTCAATGGAGTGAATGAATGTATCCATTTTTCTCTTTTGAAATGTATTTAATTATTGCAAAAGTTTATTTAATGAAAAATTTAGTATAAAAAATGCACATGACCCAATTTAGCATCTTGGTAGAACAGGTTCTTTGGCAAGGGGACCTGGGTTTCTCAAGGCTTCTGTGTGATGGTACTGTTTCCTCACACAGCCTCCACTCCAGTGCTGTTCTGTTGTGCCCTGCTTGCCCTCCCACACATTCATTTGTCACACGATTCATAAAGGGGTGTTCCCTGGACACGTCTGCTGCCACCGTTTAATTTCAACAACTTCTTGTCCATAAATTGTTGCAGTGTGGGAGGGTGTGCGTTGCCAACGGCGCCTGTTCAAAGAACTCAGAGGTTCCTTATATGTGCGTTTTAGTTGACACAGTCATACATATTTGTGGGGTACAGTGTGACATCTTGGGTCGTGTGCACAGTGTGAGAGATCAGATCAGGGTAACTGGTGCATCGTCACCTTAGACATTTATCCTGTCTTCCTGTTGGGCGCATTTAAAATCCTCTCTACTAGTGCCCTTGAATTACACAATCAATTGTTGTCAACCACAGTTACCCTACTGGGCTTTAGAGAATTAGAAGTTATTCCCCCTGCCCAATCTACCCCTGGACCCGTTCACTCTCCTCTGATGAAATACTCTGTGCATCCATTTTTCTTTGGAATTTGGGATTAATCCACAAAAGTTGGCCCCATTGTTCTCTTATTGCTTTATTATTACAGTTTTACTCCAAAGACTTTGTTTTAAATGTACGACTTCGTTACTTCTGTGGGGGAAGAAATACTGTGGTGTTGTCCATAGCAGCTTGTAGCTGGATGAAGTGTAGCGTCTATCCGTAGGAGTCGATGGACGGAGGTGCTGGTTGATGGAGTCAGTAGGTGAATGTGTGTGTCCAGTCCTCCTTTTTTGAAAAGAAGAATAGGCTACCCGTATCCAGGGCACGGACATTGGCACTAGAATCTTCATAGGTCTGTGTCAACAGCTCAGTTGTTGGGAACAAATCCTGTTGTCGCTGTGTCTAGTTCAGGAGACAGGGACTTGAGGATAGGGTAGGAAATTATTGAACAATTTACCAAGACCTCATCTGAATTTCATCTGAATTTCATGCTCAACTCCTAAGCTATTGGTTTTTGCCTGTACTCTAACAGTACAAGCCTGGGAAATCCTGTTTCTCTCAACTGCTAGCTTGGATGTTTCTTGTTGTTGCCTAAAGTGGCCATCATCTGTGTTGGAGAAAGCAGATCTGAAATCACATTTATTGTATTATTTCTTCCAATTACAAAAGTAATGCATATCCTTTGTAGAGATTCTTGAAAATACAGAAGAACGTAACTATATCCCATAATTATACTTCTCAGAGACAATTGCTTGCACTTTTTGCACTTTATTCTTCCTGTGTGCTCTGTATGTCTGTGTAACATTTGTAACCTCCTCTTTCCTCCTAGAGCTGAGATGGATACTTTTTCTTATCACACTTTCATAGTAAAGCTTTTTTAAGATTTTTTATTTGAAAGACAGTTACAGAGAAGAGGGAGAGATAAGGAGAGAGAGAGAGAGACAGAGAGAGAGACAGAGATAGAGAAATAGAGAATCTCCCATTCGCTGGTTCACTTCCCAAATGGCCACAGTGGCCAGGGCTGGGGCAAGTCAAACCTGGAGCCAGGAACTCCATCCAGATTGCCCATGTCTGTGCAAGGGCCCACACACTTGAGCCATTTTCTGCTTTCCCGGGCACATTAGCAGGAAGCTGGATTGGAAGTGGAGCAGCCAGGACTCGAACTGGCGTCCATATGGGATGGCAGCACTGCAGGGAGCAGCTTAACCCTCTGTGCTACAACACCCCCCCCCCCGCAGTGAGTTTTAAATAGATCATGTACAATAAGTAATTCAACCAATCTTTCAGGTCATATTAATGTCTCTCATGACTATAAACGACACTATAGAAAACTTTCTAGGACTAACCTTTTTTGCATACCTACGATTGTTTTCTTACGATCAAGTATTTAAATGATATTGGTATTTTCAACAAGGTTATACCAACTTCCACTCCCACCAGCAGTCAAACGCGGAACGCTGAATAGTTTCTGGATCAGTAGTTTTTTAGTTCTTTTGACCATGACTTAAAGAAAAAGCTACGCTTCTCATTATATCCCAGTATTTACAAACACACATAAATGAACTTAAATAGAGACATTTCATGACAGTGCTAGCCCTGTTAATATGATGTGTTCTAGTAGTTTCTTCTTGTTTTGTATCATTTTCAGAAAAGCTTGTCATGTTGCATTCAACTGATTTCGTGACCTGCGGGTGTGTCACAGCCCGCTGTTCCATAAACAGCCCAGACTCATTGATCAAACGGAAAGGGTTTGCTATGGATACCTGAGAGCTACAGGCCAGCAAAGTTTGTCTCTGATAAAAAGAAGCTGGAGTTTCGGGTGAATACATTAGCCATCCCTGGTTAGGGGGTGAGTTATGTGCGGACCAACGCTTCTGATAATTCCATGGTCAGGGGGAATGTTACTGCTTTACCCTTTTGGGACTGAAGCCTTTGTATTTGAAAATGGGAGAGATGACGGCCTGCAAATGTAAGCACTGATGCTTACAAAAAGGGGTCAGTTCTTCCCCCCTCGCTTGGCTGTTTTGGATCTGGGGAGGAAGGAATGTGTGTGGCAGACACTTTTGTCTGGTCTAGGAGAGAGTTCCTTGCCCCAGCACCTTCACCCTGGAAGCCCTTGCAGTCTGAGACCTTCTCCACACATTTAGCTTCCACAGCATATGGCGATCGAGTTTAGAAAACATTACCACCCTGGGTCGGGAAGTCAGGAGGAAGACTGAGGTCTGCTGCTGCCCCAGGGCTCTGGGCCGTTCTTGCTTCCTTTGGGTGCTGAATGGTGTAGGAGTCATATTTTGTTGCAGTGAAGTCAATAATGGAGCCCACAAGCAGAAACGAAGCTTTGGAACCAGATCCTCAGTTGGTCTTTTCACCCCTTTTGTTTCCAAGCTCTAATTTTTCTATCTCTGCCTTTCCAGCCCCACCTGTCACCTTTCTCTGCATGGAGCCTAGGATAAATGAGATTTCATACTAAAAAGGAAATAGTTACAAAATCTGATCATTAAGTGAAGAATAGTGGTTGGGACATTCATAATTCATGGCAACATTTCATAGCTGGAAGGACTGCTGGTTAAGCATCATTAAAGTATCGCTAAGGTCTCTTAATGTGCAGAACAGGGTGCATGTTCCCTGTGCCGTCGGCCAGGAAGTGTGCAGAGAGAGCCCCATGCTGTGCCTGGAAGTGCAGGGCCCTGTGATGGCAGTCACAGGAGTGCTGAGGGCTCTGACCAAGGAGGGACAGGCTGCAGACACGGCCTCCTGGGTGACACTCCTCACTCGTGGCCAGAGATGGGCACTCAGCAGGTTGCAAGACACTGACGTCAGGTAGTGAAGGGCAGTACTTTCATTTAATTCCTTTTTCTTTAACCGATAAAAGCATGCTTCAAAAGGTTCATGGAAAATGGAATAGAAATATTATTTTGTTTTGATGCAAAAAACTTGAAGTCTTGGTGGCTGGCATGGTGCAGCAGGTAAAGCTGCCTCCTGCAAGGTTGGCATCCCATATGAATGCTGGCAAGAGTCCTGGCTGCTCCACTTCCAATCCAGCTTCCTGCTAATGCCCCTGGGAGAGCAACAAACATGGCCGGTGCTCTGGCCCCTGCCACGCACGTGGGAGACCCAGCTGGAGTTTCTGTCTCCTGGGTGTGGCATGGCCCCACCCCAGCTGTTGCGGCCATTTGGGGGAGTGAACCGGTAGATGGAAAATTTGTCTCTAACTCTTCCTTTCAAATACATAAATAAATAAGTCTTTAAAAATTGAAAACTATGTATAGGTTGTTCATAATATGCATGCTCCATGAGTTGTTGAAAACTTCTCTTGCATAAAAATTATACATGTTTATGCAGTACTGTGTAATGTTTTCATACATGTATTCATTGTATGATGTTTACATTAAGGTGACTATATCTCCTCCTTTAGCATTTATTTATGATGATAACATTCAAAAGCCCTTTCTTTTAGCTTTTTAGAAATGCGTGCAGTACTCATATCTTATCTTTATAGTCACCATGTTGTGCACTTCTCTCTCCTGCCTAATGGTAATCCTTCTCTTCCCACGAGGACAGTGGTCTCAGAGAGAGGAGAAAAGCCAAGTGGGCCCTGGGATTGCCCCGGTTTTCTTAACTGGGACAGAGCCTAGGGACTCCCTGAGTCGAGCACATGAGAGTCTATGGAAACCAACGAGGTAGCATCCAGAGGAGAGAGGAGCAGACAGAGAGAACTGGATGGAGACAGGGCTCCGAAGTGTGCAGCAGGTCCTCCTTGCATAGTCAGTTGATATTGACTGGTGCATGTGTGCAAGGGGATGACGTGGGGCTGAGGAAGGAATCTCCTGGGAGGACTAGAGGGAGCTGTGTCCAGTGTTCACACCGGAGCAGGAGCAGAGCCTTCCCCCGCCAGCCGGTCTGAAATACCTCAATATCCACGGCCCCAGGACAGAAGAGATGTGTATATACAAAAGAACACAGCAACCATGACAGAGGATGTCTCACTGGAAACAAGGCAAGGAAGAAGACGTTGGGGTGCCTGTAAAGACAAGAAATCAATCAAAAATTCTAGATCCACAGAAGTACAATAAGGACAGCTTCAGAATTTCAAAAGTAGGAATGGCTGGTGCTGCGGCTCAATAGGCTAATCCTACGCCTGTGGCTCTGGCACGCTGGGTTCTAGTCCCGGTCGGGGCGCCAGATTCTGTCCTGGTTGCCCCTCTTCCAGGCCAGCTCTCTGCTGTGGCCAGGGAGTGCAGAGGAGGATGGCCCAAGTGCTTGGGCCCTGCACCCCATGGGAGACCAGGAGAAGTACCTGGCTCCTGCCTTCGGATCAGCGCGGTGCACTGGCCGCGGTGCACTGGCCGCAGTGGCCATTGGAGGGTGAACCAATGAAAAAAAGGAAGACCTTTCTCTCTGTCTCTCTCTCTCTCTCACCTGTCTAACTCTGTCTGTAAAAAAAAAAAAAAGTATTTATTTACTTATTCCTTTGAAAGATCAACAGAGAGAGAGACAGACAGACAGATGTCGCCCATTGCTAGTTCACTTCTCAAATGGCCACAACAGCCAGGGCTAGGCAGGCTAAAGCCAGAAGCTGGGAACACCATCCTGGTCTCCCACATGGGTGACAGGGGCCCAGGCATTCTAGCAAGAAGCCAGATGGGAAGCAGAGCAGCCAGTATTCAAACCAGTCCTCTAACAGGGGATGCCAGTGCCATGAGTGGCAGCTTAACCTTCTGCACCACAATGCCAGCACCCTTTAGTTTTTCATATAGTAAAAGTCAATCGGCAATGAATCATTCCTACTTTTTTTTTTTTTTTTTTTGATAGGCAGAGTGGACAGTGAGAGAGGCGGAGGATTAGCTAGTGAGCCGTGGCGCCGGCTTTAAATACTTTTTTTTTTAAATTTTATTTAATGAACATAAATTTCCAAAGTACAGCTTATGGATTACAATAGCTTCCCCCCCCCCCCATAACTTCCCTCCCACCCACAACACTCTCCTCTCTCACCCCCTCTCCTCTTCCATTCACATCAAGATTGATTTTCAATTATCTTTATATACAGAAGATCAATTTAGCATATATTAAGTAAAGATTTCAACAGTTTGCACCCACACAGAAACACAAAGTGTAAAATACTATTTGAGGGCCGGCGCCGCGGCTCACTAGGCTAATCCTCCGCCTTGCGGTGCCGGCACGCCGGGTTCTAGTCCCGGTCGGGGCACTGATCCTGTCCCGGTTGCCCCTCTTCCAGGCCAGCTCTCTGCTGTGGCTAGGGAGTGCAGTGGAGGATGGCCCAAGTCCTTGGGTCCTGCACCCCATGGGAGACCAGGAGAAGCACCTGGCTCCTGCCATCGGAATAGCGCGGTGCGCCGGCTGCAGCGCGCTACCGCGGCAGCCATTGGAGGGTGAACCAACGGCAAAAGGAAGACCTTTCTCTCTGTCTCTCTCTCACTGTCCACTCTGCCTGTCAAAAAAAAAAAAAAAAGAAAAAAGAAGAAAAAATACTATTTGAGTACTAGTTATAGCATTAATTAAACACCTAAGAATAATTGTGTATTAATTACAGAGTTCAACCAATAGTTTTAAGTAGAACATAAAAAATACTAAAAGGGTAAAGTATCAAGTTCTTTTTTTGTTTGTTATATATATATATTTTTAATTTAATAAATGTGAATTTACAAAGTGCAACTTTTGTATTGTTGTGGCTTCCCTCCCCCGCCCCGCCAACCTCCCTCCCTCCCGTGGCCCTCCCCTCTCCCACTCCCTCTCCCATCCCACCTTCATCGAGTTTTATTTTCGATTACCTTCATATACTGAAGATCAACTTAGTATATACTAAGCAAGGATTTCAACAGGCTGCACTCACACAACCGCACAAGGTATAGGGTATTGTTCGACTAGTAGTGTTCTTAAGTTTCATGGTAAAACACATTAAGGACAGAGATCCTACATGGGGAGCATGTACCCAGTGACTCCCGTTGTAGATTTAACAATTGGCACTCTTATTTGTGATGTCAGCAATCACCCGAGACTCTTGCTATGAGCTGTCTAGGCTATGGAAGCCCCTTGAGTTCACCGACTCTGAACTTGTTTAGTCAAGGCCGTGTCACAGTGGAGGTTCCTTCCTCCCTTCAGAGAAAGGCGCCTCTCTCCTTGATGGCCTGTTCCTTCTGCTGGGGTCTTGTTCACCAGGATCTTTCATTTAGATTGTTTTTTTGTCATCGTGTCATGGCTTTCCATGCCTGTGAGACTCTCATGGACCTTTTAGCCAGATCTGAATGTCCCAAGGGTTGATTCTGAGGCAGGAGTGCTGTTTTGGGAGTTTGCCCTTCTATGAGTCTGCTGTGTGTCTTTTTTTTAAAAAAAGATTAATTTATTTGAAGGTAGAGTTATATATATATATATATAGAGAGAGAGAGAGAGAGAGAGAGAGAGATCCTCCATCTACTGGTTCATTCCCCAAATGGCCACAACAGCTGGGCCTGAGCCAGGCTGAAGCCAGAAGACAAGAACTCCATCTGGATCTCCCATGTGGGTTGCAAGGGCCCAAGTACTTGGGCTATCTTATGCTGTTTTCCCAGGCCCATCATCAGGGAGCTGGGTTGGAAGTGGAGCAGCCGGGACTTAAAGCACTCATACAGAATGCCAATGATGCAGGCAGAGACTTAACCCACTGTGCCGCAACAAAACCTTTTTTTTTTTTTTTAAAGAAACACTAAAGAGCCGGCACCGTGGCTCAATAGGCTAATCCTCCGCCTTGCGGTGCAGGCACACCGGGTTCTAGTCCCGGTCGGGGCGCCAGATTCTGTCCCAGTTGCCCCTCTTCCAGGCCAGCTCTCTGCTGTGGCCCGGGAGTGTAGTGGAGGATGGTCCAAGTGCTTGGGCCCTGCACCCCATGGGAGACCAGGAGAAGCGCCTGGCTCCTGGCTTCGGCTGCAGCGTGCCGGCCGCAGCGGCCATTGGAGGGTGAACCAATGGTAAAGGAAGACCTTTCTCTCTGTCTTTCTCTCTCACTGTCCACTCTGCCTGTCAAAATAAATAAATAAATAAAAATAAATAAATACTAAAGAAGGTCTTCAGGCAGAAGGAAAATGATACCAAAGAGAAATATGGACTTGCATAAGGAATAAAAAACACCACAAACAGTATCTATATGAGTAAATATGTGTTTTTCTTGGTATTTAAGCATCTTTGAGAGATAATTGACTATTTAAACAGAAAAATAACCATGTAATGTGAGGTTTATAACACATGCAAAACCAAAACATGTGACAAAAATAGCAGAAAGTCCATGAGGGAGAAAAGGAAGTACTATTTTAATATTCTTACATTGTATGCGAAACCGTATGGTATCACTTGAAAGTAGATAGTGATAATTAAAGGTTTATAACCCTTATAGCCTCTAAGGCTATCCGTTAAATAATACAACAAAGAAATATACCCAAACAAAATCAAATCATAACAATGCTAACTAACCCAAATGAAGGCAGGAAAGAGGAACTACGGAAGAATAAAGAGATTGTTCAGGGGCCGACTTTGAACCCCGGGCAGCCTGACTGCAGAGCCCAAGCTCTGTGTGCAGAGGGCTCTCCATTGGCCTCTGCCCTCTGCTCCAGCTGCCTTCTCCTTCCTGGGACGAGCACAGCTGGAACCTAACGTGTGACTTTGCATCCGTGGGAACTCGGGCAGCTCCCTCACTTTGCAGATGTCCATAGATGCATCTGGGTGAGCTGCCTGGTGGTTAGTGTTAGTTAGACGGAGCCTCCCTGTGGTGGTAGAGGTTGGTGGGCAGGACCAGACAGACCCTTCTCTTCCCGCGAGACCCTTGGAGATAATCCCCTGCTATTTCCTCCCATCGTATGGTTGAGGGAAATGCAGTGGCATTTGGTTAAGTGACTTATCCCATATCTCTGTGTTAAGTCAGGGAGGAGCTGGCTTTGCACCCGAGTCAGCAAACCCAGCAACGGCCTTGGCCTGCAGCTGTGTGGCGTTCCCAGTGGCCAGAGCCCTACACTTACCTGTGCTCGCATTCTGGTTTCTAAACAGTGTGTGTACGTGGAGGATCAAACGGCCTCATTTGGGCAGGATGCAAACCTTCGCTTGTCCAGTGGGGTTGTGCTTTTGCAGCTCTCTGTTGGCCTCTGAGAGTGCAGCTTGGCTGTGTTTGAGTAGCTCAGGCCTGGGTCACTTCTCTTTGTTTCCTGCCATCTTTCCTTAAGGATTGATGGAATAATCAACCGCTTTCTAAAGACTGTTGGTGTTTAACTCTACATACGCATTGCCTCTTCCTTGTATTCAAGCCATCCTCAATTGGCTTTCTAAACTCATTTGAGAGTAATGCAGGGACAGCTACCTGGATCTTACATTCCTGTCTTAGGCGGAGAGAGGACATCAGAGCAGTGGGAGAGGTGCCTTGTTACGGAGGCTGGGCCGCTGGGCGTGGGAAGACTCACGGGCAGGGCTCTGTGATCTTAGCTGGACATTACTGCTGAGTGTCTTGGTGTTCTTATCTATGAAACCCTTGTACAGTTACATATCACTGAATGGCCGCATATATTCTGAGAAGTGTGTCATCAGGCATTCTACTGTGTACCCATCACAGGACGCGCTCCTACGGATGAATGGTTATAATGTCATTTGTGATACAATCTTAGGGCATGGCCATGGGAGATGCAGTCTGTGGCCGACTGAGCCATCGGGAGGTGACACATGACTGTAAGTGATGGGCACTTGATAAAAACTTGATTCTCTTCCCCGCCCCATTTTGCCGGCTGTAGTGACAGATTACACTGGGGGATAATGACTCTCTCCTTCCCTCCACCGCCTCCCCATCATGATCCATTAGACAAACGAGCTGCCTGCCTGGCTGGGGTCCTGTGGTTGCAGCTTTGGACCATGGAGGCAAGTCGCAGTCTCACAAAATGTAGGCTCCAAAATCTTGGAGCCTGGACCCAATACAAAGTTCCCATCCCTCCTCTGCTGGGATATGGCTGTATGTGGAGCCCCAGCTGCTGGCCTTGACCTTGCAAAGCCAGACTTCACATGGACATTCCACAATAATCCCTCGTCCCTGTGCAACCTGGACCTGGATGCTCGTGGTCAGAGCCTGTGCCCTCCGTGTGGCCCTCTTGATACCAACAGCAGAAGGTGCCACTCTTCTCACTGTGCCCTCGGGGTCTCCACAGCAGGGTGTTATGTCCCCCACCTTGCCCCCATCAGTAGACAGCTGCTCATTTCTGTCCCTGGCTGCTTCGTTTCTCCTGGGTGTGTTCCCAAATCCCACACAGAGGAGCAGAGCTGACCGGAGTGGAGTGAAGCAATGTCTGCCCAGCCCTGGAGCAGGCTGAAGTCTCAGAAGAGATCTGTGATCCAGCATGATGATAAGGTTATCAGCAAACACACACTGACCTTCCTTTCAAGTAAGGCACGGAGCTGCTGTTTGCTGTTTGCAGATGCAAACCAGCTGGACAAGGACCGAGTGATTATATTTAATGATTGCAAAAGAGAGCACAGTGCTTGCAAATTAAAAAAAAAGTGGGGGTGATGCAGAGTCCCCAGCTTATTCTGTGGACTTTGTCACAAGACCAGTTCCTCAGGGAGATTCAACACCACCTCATTTATCTGGCATCAACCAACGCTTGGAACAGAACCAAGGCCTGAAATAAACAAAGTAGAGCTCTGGGAATCCCAAAGAGATGTCACAAGTCCATGTGCTGGACCCCAAGCCCTTGTCCTGCTTCGGAAGGAGCCTGGCCAGCCTGTGCTGGGGTCCTGTTCCTGCTATCGACACACGTGTGGAACCAGGTCTCCCAGGGGGCCTCACAGAAGGCGCCGAGGCTCCCTGGGTGTAGGCAGCTGAGGGCACTCAGGAGTACCTGCTGGTGAGCAGATACAAAGGAATTTTTTTTTGACAGGCAGAGTGGACAGTGAGAGAGAGAGAGAGACAGAGAGAAAGGTCTTCCTTTGCCATTGGTTCACCCTCCAATGGCTGCCGCGGCCTGCACGCTGCGGCCGGCGCACCGCGCTGATCCGTTGGCAGGAGCCAGGTGCTTCTCCTGGTCTCCCATGGGATGCAGGGCCCAAGCACTTGGGCCATCCTCCACTGCACTCCCGGGCCACAGCAGAGAGCTGGCCTGGAAGAGGGGCAACCTTGACAGAATCCGGTGCCCCGACTGGGACTAGAACCCGGGGTGCCGGCGCCGCAAGGCGGAGGATTAGCCTATTGAGCCGGGGCGCTGGCCACAAAGGAATTTTTTAAAAACAAAACAGAAAGGCTCAACAATCACGGAGCATTGGGGGTGGGGGTGGGGGCTTCCCAGTCCTGAGGGTGAATGAAAGCCCACTGGAACACAGAACATTCCAAGCCATGTGGACCAGAGGAGGGGCAATCACTTGAGGGTCACCCCTGTGTCCTGCATGCTGCAGAGTTGCTGTTTCCTGGAACAGACGATGGTGTTTAGATAGCGAGCATTTCACAGCACTGCCTTGGATGTGCATCTTTCAAAACAGAGGAGGAGGTCAGCCTGACTCACATCTACAGCAGAGGCCATTTTGCTCCCCATCCAATTCCTTAAGAAGGAACAGAGCCAGGAAAACTCCTGGCTGGTGCCTGGATCCTGACTCGCGAATGGTGCTGGTGCGGCTGGCTGGGATTGTGAGTGGGGGCAGGGCAGGGGTGAACTGGACTTGACCATACCTAAGGCCGAGTGATTGGCGGGGTGACAGGGAAAAAGAGCGTGGGCATGGTCCGGGAGGGTCCAGGCCTGGACATGGCCACCGAGAAGAGTTTGTCTATGGTCCAGATGTGCTGTGGCCCTCGTACTAGTGACATCATCAGCCAGACTTGCTGCCCGGCCTCCTTGTCATTTTTCTGGGTCACCCACTGATTTCCGACCTACTCTCTCCCTTTCCATTTCATTCTTAGGAGACCCCTTTCAATGCAAAGATTGAGGGCTCTGGGGGAAAACCCCAGACTCTAAGGCTCAGGGTTAAAACCCAGACATCTCCTTAGCTCTGGTGTCACTTTCTGAGCAACACGCAGACACCAACCTGTTGGGCTGTGGGCGTTAGAAAGCCAGTGCAATGAAACCACCTTTGGGTGACGATTGAGTTCTCCATGTTGGAAGAGCCTTGCTCTTGGCGCTGGCACTGTGGCATAGCGTGCAAAGCTGCAGCCTGCAGTGCCGGCATCCCGTATGGGTGGTGGTTCAAGTCCCGGCTGCTCCACTTCCAATCCAGCTCTCTGCTGTGGCCTGGGAAAGCAGCAGAAGATGGCCCAAGTCCTTGGGCCCCTGTACCTGTGTGGGAGACCTGGTAGAAGCTCCAGGCTCCTGGCTTCAGATCAGCGCAGCTCCGGCCGTTGTGGCCAATTGGGAAGTGAACTAGCGGATGGAAGATCTCTCTCTCTGTCTCTCTGTCTCTGTCTCTGTCTCTCTGTCTCTCTCTCTCTCTCTGCCTCTCCTTCTGTCTGTGTAACTCTGACTTTCAAATAGATAAATAAATCTTTAAAAAAATAGAGTCTTGCTCCACGGTGAGAGGAATTAGTTCTTATTTTCCAAAGGAGTTTCCATTTGACTCCCTGACCTCCTCGAAGCCCCAGCTGTTAAGTGCTGAGGCCCCTGTGGGAGTTGCCTCCTCTGATCCCCCACAAATGACCCAGGATCAGGAATTGCTATTCCTGTGGTTTTCCCAGGGAGGCAAGGACTAGACCAGAGGCCAGACCTTGCTTCTCCAGCTGTAGCAAAAGTCCGAGGTGGGCTTTCTAATTCAGACCTTCCGAATCCAAGGCTCCTCTTTTTTTATGGGATAGGGAATGGTAACTTAGTGCCCTGACCCTCTGGGTTCTGCATGAATCAGTGCTCCACACTTAACCCTCATTTAACATCACCACACTTTAAAAACAAGCCTCTGTGTCTTGCTCTTAAACTGTGGTCGCTGGACAAAATCATTCCCTGGCGAGAAAGTCCATGTGTCATCTTTGTGAGTGTCTGATGGTAGTGGGGCCTATCTTGTCAGGCAAATTAGAGTGGGAGAGTAGCAGGCAGTAAAACTGACCCTCATCACCGATAAAGCAAAGAGAGATTGCTGAAACGACCCAAGGAGAGTCCACTTTATTGGCGACTTTCCTTTGAAGGCCTTGGCTCAAACGTCTTAAGGGCATAAACAAGGCGATGATAAATTTAACGTGGAGTGGCTCGCTTCCAGAGCGAGGAGAGAGTAATGCACGGGGCTGGCGGGGATCCAGGGCCAACCGGCCAACTTTCGAATCTACTGTATAGTGTTTATTTTTCTCATTCTACCCTCTCCCGGGCTGGTTCGTAGCTCTGCAGAAGTGCTCACCCCACCTCGCCTCAAGGAGACAAGAAGGAGGGAGAGGAAGCTTTGCATGCACACTTCTGGATTTGTGAGCCTCTTAGTTAAGACGCTTTGGGATGCAAATAAGAGAGCTCCCTTACAAACTCCTTAAGCCAGAGGGGAGCATGACTCTTCCAGGGGACAGGAGGAGGAGAGATGTTCTGGGGTCCAGATTTCCTGAGGACCAGGAACCAGGGAGGGATGTGGGATCCAGGCATCTCTGCTCAGTCTCTCAGTCCCTGGGGACCCAAGTCCCAGCCGTTGGGTGTCACGGTGCCTGGCCGTTCTCCGAGCTCTTCCCTGCGTTGTGACTGCCCTTTGAGCCTGTGGTGTACAAACTGAACATTCCTAAACTACGAATCCAAAATGCTCCAAAAGCCAAAAGTTTTGAAAGCTGACACAAGCCACAAGTGGAAAATTCCACCCCTGACCTCATGTGATGGGTTGTGGTCAAAACACAGGTTTTGTATATATTGTATAAAAATGTCTTTAGACTACGTGTACAAGGTGCATAGGAAACATAACCCAGTTTCATGTTCAGTCCTAGGTCCCATCCCTAAGATACTATGCATATGCAAATATTCCCAAATCTGAAACACTTCTGGTCCCAAGCATTTCAGATAAGGAAAACTCCACCATACAGCATCTCCATTCCAGCACACTGAGATGGTGAATAACAGAACCAGTTCTCTCTGAGTTGAGTCCTTCCCAATCTAGTTCATCCTTGGTTAGGGAACAGGGTCATAAATCATAGAATGTGTGCTGAGGCCCCACTTCTAGTGGTGCTGGAGAAATAGGTGAGCAGGCACATATACGATAGCTTTTAAAATAATCTTTAACCCTTTGTAGCTAGTGTATGGAAATTAATTTAATTTTGCATGTTGACCTTATAGCCAGCAACCTTGTTACATTGTCCTAATTCAATCATCTATTGAAGTTCTTTTGGGTTTCCTATGAAGATAATCATACCATTTGTAACAAATCATAGCTTTGCTTCTCCACTTACAATTATTTGCATTTATTTCTTTGTTTTAATTTATTAAAATGGCAATGATCTCCAGAGCATGGTTAAAAGAAGTGGTTAACAGACACCTGTATTACAGTCTTGACTTTAAGTGGAATATGCTCACTGTTCCATCATTAAGGGTGTTATGTGGTGTGGGTATTTATAGAGATTCTTTATCATGGCCGGCGCCGCGGCTCACTAGGCTAATCCTCCGCCTGCAGCGCCGGTACTCCAGGTTCTAGTCCTGATTGGGGAGCTGGTTCTGTCCCAGTTGCTCCTCTTCCAGTCCAGCTCTCTGCTGTGGCCCGGGAAGGCAGTGGAGGATGGCCCAGGTCCTTGGGCTCTGCACCCGCATGGGAGACTGGGAGGAAGCACCTGGCTCCTGGCTTCAGATTGGCGCAGCTCTACTCCGGCTGCGCCATTTGGGGAGTGAACCAACGGAAGGAAGACCTTTCTCTCTCTCTCTCTCTCTCACTGTCTAACTCTGCTGTCAAATAAATAAGAGAGAGAGAGAGAGAGAGAGAGAGAGAGATTCTTTATCATGTTGAATAAGATCTACTTGGCCCTTGGTTTATGAAGCAGCATGTGTATGTGTGTGTGTGCATGCGTGTGTGTATTTAATACACTACTCATTTTCTTTGCTGGTAATTAGTTCAGAATTTGAGTTAAGTAGATCTGTTTCATCCCTTTCTCCCAATGAACTTGTCTAATTTGTATATCAAAGTTATATCACCCCATTAAATGTCTTGCAGGTGTTCCTTCTTTTTCTATTATCTGGAAGAGTTTGCACAGAATTGAATGATCTATTCCTTTGATATTTTGTACAAATAACTATAAAGCCATATAGGCCTTGTGGTTTCTTCCTAAGAACATTTTTAAATGGTCAATTCTGTTTCTTTAGTGGTTACGGGCTGTTTGGGTTTTCTATTTCTTACTGCATATGTTTTGGCAATTTATGTTTTTATAGTAATTTGTCCATTTCTTCTTCATTTGAAGATTTATTGGCATAAAGTTGACAATGCCCTCTTTGTTTAATCCACGCTGTGTCTGTGGCTTTGCCTCATTGTCATTCTGAATACTTCTTGTTCTCTCTGTCCCCCTTATCTCCCACTTCGTGCTGGTGGGTTTCCCCCCAAAAAAATGAACTGTTGGTTCTGTTGATCATTGCCATTATATATGTTTTTTCTATTTCATTAATTCTAGTCTTTTTTATTTATTTCCTTCCACTTTCTTTGGGTGTGTTCTCATGCTCATTATCTACTATCTTTTTTGTTGTTTTTTTTAAAGATTTATTTATTTATTTATTTATTTGAAAGGCAGAATTGCAGAGAGGCAGAGGTAGAGGCAGAGGCAGAGAGAGAGAGAGAGAGAGAGAGAGAGGAAGAGAGAGAGAGAGAGAGAGAGAGAGAGAGAGAGAGAGGTTTTCTACATGCTGGTTCACTCCCCAAATGGCTGCAATGGCCGGAGCTGGGTTGATTTGAAGCCAGGAGCCAGGAGCTTCTTCCGGGTCTCCCATGCTGGTGCAGGGGCCCAAGGACTTGGGCCATCTTCTGCTGCTTTCCCAGCCATAGCAGAGAGCTGGATAGGAAGTGGAGCAGCCGGGACTCAAACCGTTGCTCATATGGGATGCTGGCACTGCAGGTGGTGGCTTTACCAGCTACACCACAGGGCTGGCCTCCATCTACTATCTTAATTTGGCTATTGTCTTATTAATTTTCTCATTTCTCCTTTTTTGTTGTAAACATTGAAAGCTATACTTTTGTTTTTAAGTGTTGCTTTGGCTATATCAACATGATTTGATGTGTAATATCTTCTGTTCACCGTTCTTAGGTATATTTTAATTTCCATAATGACTCGTTTGATCCATGAATTAATTTTTGATTTCTTAATGTCTGGAATTCAGAAATCATAGTAATAGCCAGCATTTGTTGAGTTCTTATTATATTTCAGGCAATAGTCATCATACTTTTGTTGATTAGCATAAATTCTAACAATTACCCTATGAAGAGGATTATTTTTCTTTTTAATTTTTGTGTGTTTTACTTGGAATCTAGAAAGACAGACAGACAGAAAGCTTCCATCTGCTGATTTATTCCCCAGACTCCTACAACAGCCAAGGCTGGGCCAGACCAAAGCCAGGAGCTTGGAACTCAATCGGTCTCCCACACGAGTGTCAGGGACCCAAGCGGTCGAGCCATCCTCTGCTGCCTCTCCCAGGGTGTGCAGTAGCAGGAAGCTGGAGCAGAAGCGGAAGAGCCAGGACTCAGAGCAGGCACTCCGATGCGGGCCGAGGACGTCCTGGGGCATCTTAACTGCTGTGCCAAACCCCGCCCTGAAGACAGTGCTCTTGTGATCTCAGTGTTACGTAGGTGAACGCCGTGAGCCGCCAGCCGAGGCAGTTATCCCGGTACCACACGGCTCCTGAGTCCGCAGAGCCAACATTCAAGCCCAGGCCAGTTGGTTAGGGAACAGAACCGCGGTGCAGTCCTGCCTTCTTTTCCGTGCTGTTCTTGTTGTTGTTATGATTATGATTATTATATTGTTTTCCCGCTCAACTCCATCACAGTCAGAAACAATGGCCAGTGGGATACGGATGTTTGAAATTTGTTATGACCTACTGTATGGTCTAGACCACAGTCAGTTTCCATGTGTGCCTCAAAGAAGTGTGTGTGCTCTGATATGGTGCAGGGCTTCTGATGTGACCCATGGATCAAACCTATTAATGGCTTGGTATTCTCTGCCTTTACTGAGGTTTTGGTCTGTCTAATCTTTTGATTATTGGGAGATACGTGCTGAAATCTCACAGTGTTGGTGGTAGGTTTGGCCACACTTCAACCTTATGATTTAAAAATTGGATTATTAGATGTTTACCAGTTTAGAGTTGTTTTACCTCCCTATTAAATAGCATATTTGATCCTTAGGTAGTGACCCTCTTTATCTCTAATAAGGCCTTAAAAGGCATCTGTCCAGTGCTAATAGAAGAACTAAAGCTGCCATCTGGTTAGTATTTGCCTGTTGTATATTATAACTTTCAACTTTTATGTGTTATGGTTTTCCATTTGTTTCTTATAAAAACATTTGCTGCTTTTTATGCTTAATTTACCCTGAAAAACTTATATTTAACTGTTTAGTCTATTTATTGTCATTACTGTTATATTTGAATTAATTTCTCTCATTTTACTCTCTTTAAAAGTCTCGGCCGCCCCTCTTCCAGTCCAGCTCTCTGCTGTGGCCCGGGAAGGCAGTGGAGGATGGCCCAGGTCCTTGGGCCCTGCACCTGCATGGGAGACCAGGAGGAAGCACCTGGCTCCTGGCTTCGGATCGGCGCAGCACGCCAGCCATAGCAGCCATTTGGGGGGTGAACCAACAGAAGGAAGACCTTTCTCTCTGTCTCTCTCTCACACTGTCTAACTCTGCCTGTCAAAAAAAAAAATTACTTATTTGAGAGACAGACAGAGGACTCCCATCCTCCGGCTCCCTACTCAAATGCCAGAGCTGGGCTGGGCGGAAGTTGGGAACTGGGAATTTAATCCAGGTCCCCTGTGTGGGTGGCAGCAGCCTGAATACTGGCACCAACA
Source organism: Lepus europaeus (assembly GCF_033115175.1). NCBI lineage: Eukaryota > Metazoa > Chordata > Mammalia > Lagomorpha > Leporidae > Lepus > Lepus europaeus. Next base: position 85,241,779 of record NC_084839.1, on the reverse strand, counting down.
TGGATGCTGCCAGGGGCTGCACTAGCAGCAAGCTGAAGTCAAGAGCCAGAGCCCTGCCAGAGCCCGGCCAGAGCCCAGCCAGAGCTGAGAATCAAAGCCATACAAGTTCCTCTTGTATGGAACTTGGTAGGCCAAATGCCCACCCCATCTTGCTTTTTTAAAAAAATTAAAAAAAAATATTTATTTATGTGAAAGTCAAAGTTACACAGATAGAGAAAGAGAGGCAGATATATATATATATATATATATATATATATATAGAGAGAGAGAGAGAGAGAGAGAGAGAGAGAGAGAGAGAGAGAAAGAGAGGTATTCCATCTGCTGGTTCACACCCCAATTGGCTGCAATGGCCGGAGCTGCGCGGATCCAAAGCCAGGAGCCAGGAGCTTCTTCCGCGTCTCCTACGTGGGTGCAGGCCCCCCCATCTTGTTCTTTACTTTCTATTTGTTGTGTCTTATCTCTGCTTGTTTGGACTTCTGACATTTAGATTTATGATATTTTTTTCCATTTTTCCTTTCTATTTTCCCCTTTTATTGTTTTCACTCAATGTTTGCTAATTTTGCGATCATCTTACCAATTTTAATATGTGCATTTAGCTTACAAAGTCTAAAGTTAATTATTATCTTTCTTCTCTCCCAACAATAAAAGAGCTTGGATGGTTTTCTATAATCACCAGCTCCCACCTTCCATACTGCTGCTGTTACTTTAAGACTTTGCATTTTCAATCCCACCTTATCAAACCATTGGATTTTTTATTGTACGGAGCCAGTGTTTCTATAGAGTTTGCCCCCTTTAACAGTTTCTTTGCTTACAATTCCTTCTTGGATCTCGTTAGTCGTTTTCTTTGTTCCTGGAGATCTTCAGATCTCTGCACTTGGTGCAGATTGTGGTTTGCGTTTTTCTGAATGTGTTTTTATTCCATGCTCAGTCTTGAAAGGTTAAGTATGGAATCCATCGCTGACGGGTATTGTCTCTCAGCAATCTGAAGTTTGTGCTACTCATCTAGGTTCACTTGTTGCCAAGGAATCTACTGTCTGTCTAATTGTAATTGTGGTAATCTCTTTTTTTTCCCCTCTCTGCTTCTACTAAGATAGTTTTGCTCACCTATAGTTTCACAGCAAGGTGCGTAGTATGGATTTGGTTGTATTTTTCCTATTTGAGTTCATTGGAGTGCACTGACTTTGTGGATTTGTGTCACTCATCAGTTCCTGGACATTTTAAGCCACTGTGAACTTGAATATTCCTTCTTCATGTTCTTTCTATTGTCTCCTCCTGGGTGAACTAGGCTGCTATGAACTTCTGCAGTTTTGATTCTGTTGATTGTTGTCTCTTTTTTTTTTAAGATTGATTTATTTATTTGAAAGTCAGAGTTACAGAGAGAGAGAGAGAGAGAGAGAGAGAGAGAGGTCTTCCATCCATGAGTTCACTCCCTAAATGACTGCAACGGCTGGAGCTGTGCCGATCCAAAGCCAGGAGCCAGGAACTTCCTCCAGGTTTCCCACATGGGTGCAGGGGTCCAAGGACTTGGGCCATCTTCTACTGCTTTCCCAGGCCACAGCAGAGAGCTGGATCTGAAGTGGATTAGCCAGGACTAGAACTCGTGTTCATATGGGATGCCGGTGCTGCAGGTAGAGGATAAACCTAGTGTGACACAGCTCCGGCTCCTCGAAAAGATCTTTAAAAATTATTTTGTCAAGGCCAGCACCACTTGGTTAATCCTCCACCTGTGGTGCCGGCATCCCATATGGGTGCTGCTGGGTTCTAGTCCCGGTTGCTCCTCTTCCAGTCCAGCTCTCTGCTGTGGCCTGGGATGGCAGTGGAGGATGGCCCAGGTCCTTGGGCCCTGCACCCGCATGGGAGACCAGGAAGAAGCTCCTGGCTCCTGGCTTCGGATTGGTGCAGCGCCAGCTGTAGTGGCCATTTGGGGAGTGATCCAATGGAAGGAAGACCTTTCTCTCTGTCTCTCTCTCACTGTCTATAACTCTACCTGTCAAATAAATAAGAAAAAAATTTGTCAAGCATGTTTTCAATGATTGCTATTAGAGAATTTTTGAAAAAGATTACCTGACCTGCTGTATTGATGGAGACCAATATCCCAAGAAAACCTGGCTTCCCTCCCTCCTGCTACCTGAACCCTTTCTGCCGAGTTACTGAGACTTCCCTGCCGACCCCTGCTCCTCCCTGGCGAGGCACTGCACCCCACGGCTCCCTCCCTTCCCATCTCGGTCTCGGCCAGCTTTCCTCTGCTTGACCTCCTGAGCCAGGCCCTTCCCAGACTGACTCGGAGTTCTCTCTGCTCTGTGAACTCACTCCTTCGGTGATCCCGGCCTTCCCAGGGCTTGAAATATACCCGTGTGGACTCTGATTTCCATGTGCCCAGACCTCATCTCCCGTCTCCACATCCCTGTGTCGAATGCACATTGACACAGCCCCTGGGACGTCTCACGGATTCCCATGTGGAACAGCCACAGACGCGAGCATCTCACCTTTCCCCACAAGCGTCTATTCCTCCGGGACCTCATAATCCACCTGCTTCTCCATGCGCCAGCCTCCCCCTTTCTCCCACACACCCAGGCCCTCTCCAAGTCCTTCCCCATCGTCTCTGTTCCTCCCGTGTCTCCCATCTGCACACCACCTTCTCTCTCTCTCTGTCTCTCTCTCTCTCTCTCTCCTCCTACGCTCTGTGCTCTACTCAGCAACTGGAGTAATCTCTTTAAATCACAAGTACTCCATCAAACCTTGGAATTTGTCTTTGACTTCGCATTGCACCTACCCTTACAGGAAGAAATCACCAGGTTGGCTCCTGAGGCTCTGAGTGATTTGACCCCTGTCTCACTCCCCTATCTCCGGGTTTAGTCCTGGGGCACTCTGTGCTTCTAGGTGACTTCAGGCCGTTTGCACCTGCTGCCCTCTCAGCATGACCAAGGGTTCTCCCATTCCTAGCTCAGCTGATGTCTCTTGTTAAAGGTTCCAAACTCAACGAGGTCTCTGAGAAATGTCTGACATCCAGCTTAGAAGTGGTCCCTCTTACTACTTTTTCTTTCCCACACAATCGCCAGTCTTCTTCCTGGGACTTGCCACAAAATTTTAATTACTTACTAGCATAGTTCAGAAAGTTCATGCAGAGGTGGGCGTTTGGCACATGGGCACATGGTTAAATTGCTCCCCGAGACACCTGCATCCCATATTGGAGTGCATTGTTTGAATCCTGGTCCCCCTGCTTCTGACCTAGCTTCCTGCTAAAGTGCACGTTGGGAGGCAGCACAAGGTACCTCAAAAGTCCTTGGCTCTCTGCCACCCCTGTGGGAATCCTGGATGGAGCTCCAGGCTCCTGGCTTTGGATCAGTCCTAGGATTATGATAACCCATGATGCTCAATGGTTGAAGTTGTCATAGGCTTGGGGACTTCACCAGTAGACCTGGCTTGAATCTCTGTGTAGGCTCACTATCACAGGAGATTGTCTAACCACGCCAGACTGTGAAGACTGGTTTAGGTACCTATAGCAATGCACAGACACTAACACAGCCACAACGATTAAGATCAGTCAGAGAATTGTGGCAGCACCAAGTAGACAAAGTAATTCAAAATAGTTGCTTTAAGGAAGTCCAGTTAACTTCAAGAAAACACAGAGAAATGATTCAGAAATTTATCAGACAAATTTAACAGATATTGAAATGTAATAATAACAATAATAATAATTAAAAACAAAAAATCCTGGAGCAGAAAAAATACAATGAACACAATGTAGAAATTGTAATAGGGAGTGTCAACATCAGGATTGATCAAGCAAAGGAAAGAATTGTGACTCTGAAACAGGCTGATTGAAAGTTTATACTTGGAGAAGGAAAAGGATCAGAAGGAATGACAAGGGCTTATGGGATTTGTGAAATAATATCAATAGGGCAAACGTGCTGGTCATAGGTATTTAAGAAGCAGTAGAGAAAGAAAAATGGGTTCAAAATAATAGAAAACATTTAAATCTAGAGAAAGGTTTAAATATTCAGATACAGGAAAATCAAAGGTCTCCAACCAGTTTCAATCCAACTAAGACTACCCTGGAATATATTAGAATCGAAGTGTCAAAGATCAAAGACTAAGAAGGGATCCTGAAAGTACTAACAGAAAGGATGGAAACAGCCTACAAGGCCTCCAGGGTGCCTAACAGCAGATTTCTCTGCAGAGAGCTTACAGGTCGGGTGAGAGTTGGATGATATATTAACGTGTCACAGGCAAACCACGGGCAACCACGAATTCTGTGCCCAGTGAAGCTGCCCTTCAGAAACGAAGGAGAGAGGAAGACTTAGACAAATAAAGCTGAAGGGATTCATCACCACCAGCCCTATCCTACAAGAAATAAGTACTAAAGGGAGTTCTTGAAGCTGAAAGGAAGGGGCATTAGTGAGTAACAAAAAAAGGTGAAATACAGGACTCATAGGAAAAAGTACACAGTCGAGTGCAGAATACTGTAACAATATCATAGTGGTATGCAAGTTATCTGTGCCCTTAGTCTGAAGTTTGAAATATGAAACTGTCAAAGTAATAGCAATAATTTGTTGAGTAGTGTTCAGTATAAAATGATATAAATTATGACATCAGAAATTCAAAATATGGGGGGAGTTGAATTAAAGTGTAGAGTTTTTTTTTTGTTTTTTTTTGTTTTTTTTTTTAGCAATCAAAGTTAAATTGCTATCAGTGTAAACTGCCCATTATTGCTTTAAGATTTGTTTTACAAGCTTCATGGTAACTAAAAGCAAAAATGTATAAAAGGTAAACTAAAAATTAAAAAAAAGGAATCAAAATATAACAAGAAAGAAAAATCAATTAATCACAAAGGAAGACTGCAAGAGAGGAAGGAAGGATCTACAAAATGACCAGGAAACAGTTAACAAAATAGCAGTAGTCCTTTACCTGGTAGTGATTACCTTGAAAGTAAATGGATCAAGTTATCCAGTAAAAAACACAGAGCGGCTGAATGGATGAAAACAAGACCCCTGGTCTATGTTGCCTGCAAGAGACTCACTCAGCTTTCAGGACACACACACAGATTTGAAAGTGAAGGAAGGGGAAAAAATATGCTATGCAAGGAAACCAAAGAGACCAAGAGTAGCTGTCGTTCCATCAAATAAAGCAGACAGAGGGGGTCATTACAAAATGATCAAAGGCCAGTGCAGCAAGAGAATAGAGTATATATGCACCCAACATTGGAGCACCCAAATAGAGAAGGCAAACGTTAGTAGATCTAAAGGGATATATAGACTATAACTCTTCTACAACAAAAGTAGGGGACTTCAACAGCTCACTTTAAGCAATGGACAGGCAGAAAGTCAGCAAAGAATTATTGGATTTAAGCTGTACTCTCTACCAGATTGATGAATCAAATATTTACAGAACATTTCACTCAAGAGCTGAAAAAATGCACATTCTTTTCGACAGCACGGGTAACATTCTCTAGGACAGATACTATGTTAGGTTACAGAATAAATCTTTTTATTTAATTTTATTTTTTAAAGATTTATTTATTTATTTGAAAGTCAAAGTTACACAGAGAGAGGAGAGGCAGAAAGAAAGAGAGAGAGAGAGAGAGAGAGAGAGAGGTCTTCCGTCTGCTAGTTCACTCCCCAGATGGCCTCAATGGCCAGAGCTGCACTGATCTGAAGCCAGGAGCCAGGAGCTTCCTCTGGGTCTCCCACGCAAGTGCAGGGGCCCAAGGACTTGGACCATCCTCCACTGCCTTCCTAGGCCATAGCAGAGAGCTGGATTGGAAGAGGAGCACCCGGGACTAGAACTGGCGCCCATATGGGATGCCAGCGCTTCAAGCCAGGGCGTTAACCCACTGCACCATAGCACCGGCCCCACAGAATAAATCTTAACAAATTTAACAAGATCAAAGTCATATAAGTGGCTTTTCTGACTACAATGGTATAAAACTGGAAACCAAAGCACGATAAGCCTCAGATGTTACACACACATGGAACACTCAATGGATCAATGAACAACCAATAGATCAATGAAGACACTTAGAGAGAAATTAGAAAGTTTCTTGAGACAAATGGAAATGGAAACACACCATACCAGAGCCTGTGGGATAAAGCAAAAGTGCTTGTAAGGTGAATATGTTGTAAAACAGAAAACCAAAACAGAAGGAAGATCTCAAATAAACAACCTAATATTGCACTTCAAGGAACTGTAAAAGCAAGAACAAACTAAACCTAAAATCAGTAGAAGGAAAGAAATAATAAATATCACAGTAGAAATAAATCAAATGGAGTCTTTAAATACAAAAGGTCAATGAAATGAAGAGTTGATTTTTCACAAAAAATAAATAAATTGACGAACTTTAGCTAGACTAACTAGAAAAAAGACCCTCCAAAATAAAATCAGAGATGAAGAAGCAGACGGCAGAAATAAAAATGATCATTAGGAACTGTTGTGAACGATTGTATGCCAATAAACTGGAAAATCTAGAGCATACGGGTAAATTCATAGCCACATACAATCCACCAAGAAATAGAAAAGCTGAGCAGACTAATGCATAAGAAGACTGCTCAGTAATAAAAACTCTTTCATAAAGAAAAATCCAAGACCTGGTGGCTTTGCTGTTGGTATCAACACTTTGCAATGGAAGAGGAGGGAAGCCATTTCCCACTCATTCTGAGAGCCTAGGAGTATCCTGACATCAAAGCCAGACAAAGACACACAACGCAAAACAAATGTCCCTAATGTACATAGATGCAAAAATTCAAACAAAATATTAGCGAGAAATAACAACACGTCAAGAAGGGAAATCATTAACTGCTGTCCTTCCAATTGGTGCCCAGGATGCAAGGACAGTTAACATGTGCAGATCAATAAACACAATATAGCACATTGACATAATGAAGGGCAAAAACGGGGTCATTTCAATAGATGCAAAGAAAACATTTGACAAAATTCAGCATCCCTTTGTGATTAAAATAAACTCCCAACAAATTAGGTATAGAAGGAGTGTACCTCAACAAAGTCCAGGCTCTATACTACACACCACAGCCAGCATAATTCTGAATGGGGAAGAGTTAAAAGGCTTTCCTCTAAGATCTGGAACAAGATGAACAAGACAAGGATACCACTTCTACCACTGCTATTCAGCATGACATTGGAAGGTGCAGCAAGAGCAGTTAGGCAAGAGAAGGAAAGAAAAGTCATCTACATTGGAAAGGAGGAAGGTAAATAGTCCCTGTTTACAAAACACATGATCTTATATGTAGAAAACTCTAAAGAACCCAACAAAAAACTGTTAAGAGTTGATAAATTCTGTAGTTACAGAATATAGAATCAGTATCCAAAAAAAATCAGTAGTATTTACATATGTTAAGTATGAACTATGTGAACCAAAATCAAGAATACAATCTCTTTTTTAATAGTTACCAACAAACAGATCTAGGGATCAATTTAAGCAAGGACATAAAAGACTTCTAAAATTAAAATACAAAATACTGATAAAAAACATTGAGGAGGATGTGAGGGGAAATATATCCCATGTTCATGGATTATAAGAATTAATTATAAGTGATCTACAGATTCAACTCAACACCTATCAAAATGTCAATGTCCTTCTTCAGAGATATAGTAAAAACAATCCTGAAATTTGTGTGCAATCGCAAAAGGCCCTGAATAACCAAAGTAATCTTGACCAAAAATATTTAAGTTGGAGGTATTATGCTGCAGGATTTCAGAGTACTTGATAAAGCCATAGAAAGCAAATCAACATGGTATTGGCATAAAAGCAGACAGATACATCAATGAAACAGAATAGAGATCCCAGAAATAAATCCACGCATTTATACCCAATTGATTTTAACAGTGATACCAAGAACATGCACTGAGGAAAAGACAGTCTCTTCAATAAATGGTATTGGAGGAAGTGGATATCCATATGAACAGAGTGAAGACCTTGTACCATATACAAGAATTAAACCAAGATGGATTACAGACTCAGGTGTGTTATCTGAAACTGTGACACAAGGGAAAAGACATTGGTCTGGGCAAGAATTTTTTTAAGTAAGACCTCAAAAGCACAGGCAACAAAAACAAAAATAGACAACAAAAGCAAGAATAGACAACAAAAGTAAGACTAGACAAATGGGTTTACATCAATCTAAAACTCTGCATGGCAGAGGAGACAATCAACAGCCTGAAGAGATAACACCTGACAAGGGACTAAACTCCAAAATATGTAAGGAATTCAAGCAGCTGAATAACAAAGAATCCCAAATTATCTAATTTAACAATGCACAGAAGATGCAAATAGACATTTCTCTAAAGAAGACATGTAAAATGTTGGGTGTTGGACAGAGGCAGGAGTGGCACTGGGGGTGTCAGGGTTAGGGTAGGAAGTTCCACCGAAGGCCACAGGTGTATGAAAAAAGAGTCCATGTCATCGGTCATTAGGAAAAGGCAAATCGGCACCACAGTGAGACAGCACCTCATCCCAGTCAGGAGGGCCAGTACCTAAATGACAAAAGACAAAGGTTGATAAGGATCCAGAGAAAATGCAACCTTTGTGCATGTTGGTGGGAATGGAATGGAAGTTCTGGAAAAAATTAAAAATAGAGCTCCCATGTGACTCAGCAATCCACTCTGGGTATAAACCCCAAAGAAATGGAATTAGGATCTTAAAGACATATCTGCATTCTCTTGTTCATTGAAGTGCTGTTCATAATAGCCAAGATACGGAGTCAGTCTAAATGTCCATCAGTGGACAAGTGGAGTGTGAGATACGTATATATATGATATGGATTTATATGATGTACGTCTATATTGACATGCGAGCACAGTTTTTTAAAAGGAAGCAAAGGGAAGCAAGAAATGCGAACCAACAAAGAGGAAGCAGCTTGAGGGAACTGAGAAGAGAAGCACAAAGCAGGAAGCAAGAATGGGGAAGCGTGGAACGAGGGAGGGGAAGCAGGAGACTTGTGAAATGAGAAAGCGAGGCAAAACACAGGGCGCAAGAAAAGAGAAGGGTGAAAGGAGAAAAAATAAAGGGAGTGCAAACAGGAAGGAGAGAAAGAACTTGTGGGTGAGTGGACAAGGGGGAGGGAACCTGCAGCCCCAAACGCTGTGCTCACAAGTGCTCTTCTCTTCTCCAAGGAGGACAGGTGGGGGGGCAGAGAAGGGGGCAGGTGGGTGATGGAGAGGTGAGGAGACAGACAGCATGTGCCGGCAGTGCTATCCTGCGTGGCAGTGCGAAGGTCAGGGTCCCAGGTGGATGGTGGAGGGGCGAGGCTGGTGGCATTCTGGTGGGGAACACTGTGTTCAGATGCAGTGGCCACAGAGTACAATGTGGCGTCCGTGGACTGTGGCAGAGCAACACCAGGATCTTGTGTTGGGTGTTGGACAGAGGCAGGAGTGGCACTGGGGGTGTCAGGGTTAGGGTAGGAAGTTCCACCAAAGGCCACAGGTGATCCCGGCTCAGACATCTGGTTGGGGAGTGAGGCTGACCGTCTTAAAGGTGGGGGTCCGGGGATGCCCGGTGAGTGGGCAAGGTGGGCGCTGCTTTGCACCCAGGGGCCAGGGACAGCCTCCCTGTGGTGGGAACTTCTGAGCACAAATGGGAGTGAAGGGAGGGACGGCGGCACCCCACGCAGATCTGGGGGGACCTGCAGACCGAGGGAGCAGTGTAGCAAGGCCCCCCATGGGCTGGCAAGGCTGGCGTGGCCGGACAGAGCAGGGGACCCCTCACAGAACCTCAGCTTTCCCAGCCCCAAAGCTGGAGCGATGAGAAGCTGTCATAGAGATGGCCTCCGTGGCACTTTCCATGAAGATGAGCCTCACGACCGGCCTCCATCGCTGTCCGTTCCCTGGACACGTTCTGTGGTGCTGGCTCCTGAAGTCTTGCGGAGGTCTCTAACTGCACTTCCCGTGCTCTCTCCTCCTTCTGGAACACTCCCTGGCTCCCTTTTACCCACATATGCTGCTGGTCTCCCAGTCTCTCCTCTCCTTCCCCTCAGACCCTGCCAACCCCTGCCTTGGTCCTTAGGGCCCTCGGATCCTCGGGAAACATTTATCTTCCACACCGTAAGGTTGTGGGTGACTGTGTATCTTTTTTCCTTTTTTTTTTCTTTTTAAATAGTGTCTGTGTATCGCTTTTAGTAATTCAAACACATAATACATACATAGACACACACAGAGACTGTTTCTGTCATTTGTCCACAAAGAATTTGGGGCCTCAGTTTTAAATCTTGCCAGGAGGCAGCTGCAAGTCCCCACCCAGCAGGGGCTGTCTCCTGGGAGCCTCGCTCTGATCCTGCGCTCACCTCTGTCCAGAGCACGGAGACCAGGGCTTTATGAGCCCGGTGGTTCCGAAGCAGGTGCCTCGGATGCCCCAAGGATGTAAACTGCAGTGAGGCTGGGCCTCTCCGGCCTATTCTAAGGGGGTGGGATGGCAAATAAAACCCTGGTAACTTGGGGAGGTGGGAAACAGCGTGCCCGTCGCAGCCGCCGCCTTGCGCGTGGTTGGACCTTGGTTTTCCCTTGGGTTTCTGGTTGCCTGCAGGCCCTGTGGGGCCTGTGGGCCTGGCTGCAGGGAGGCTAGGGTCACCACACAGGGTCACCTGACTTTCAGACTAGCACAGGAGTTCTGAGTGGGGTCTTACCACCCAGGAGAGAAACAAACTGAACTGCATTTGAAGAACTAATAGAAGATAAAACATCTTTTTTTCAAAATTTGTTTGTTGGGAAGGTGGAGTTACAGACAGACAGAGAGAGAGGTGTCTTCCATCCACTGGTTCACTCTCCAGATAGCCACAATGGCCAGAGCTGAGCTGATCTGAAGCCAGGAGCTTCCTCCAGGTCTCCCATGTGGGTGCCGGGGCCCAAGGACTTGGGCCATCTTCTACTGCTCTCCCAGGCCATAGCAGAGAGCTGGATAGAAAGTGGAGCAGCCAGGACTCGAACCGGCGCCCATATGGGATTCCGGCACTGCAGGCTGCACCTGCAAGCCCCAAACATCTTTTTAAATTATGTATTTTTTATTTATTTGAAAGACAGAAAAGGAGAGAAGGAGAGACAGCCCATCGTCTGGTTCACTTCCCATAGTCCTACAATAACTGGAGCTGGACTAGGCCAAAGCTGGGAGCTAGACACTCAGTTCAGGCCTTCCACGTGGGTGGCAGGGATACAATGACGCGACCCATCATCTGCTGCCCCCCAGGGTGTGCATTGCCAGGAACCTGGGGTAAAGACTGGAGCCAAGACTCGAACCCAGGTACTTCGATGTGGGGTGCAGATGTCTAAACCACTGGGCCACGCACCTGCTCCCAAATAAAGCATCTTTGTGTTCACCAGGCTCCATGGCTCTGTTCTCTGTCTGCTGTCTCTGCTACGCTTTGGGCAGCGTTTTAAAGCCCTGATCACCTGGTTTGCAGAGCAGGTGTGGGGGGAGCAAGCCCAAGAGCCTCCGAGAGCAGCTAGGAACCTGTTGCTTCTCCCCGCAAACGGCTCAGGGAAGTGTTTTGTTTCTTCAGCGTTATCGTTTTGGGCACTCAGCTAGGTAGAAGCGCTTCGTCTCCACAGTAAAGTAGTATATTTAGTGCTGATTTTGTTGCACACCAGAATCTGGGAGAAGGTTCCAGAACCTTCTTAGAGAATTCCCGAGCCTCACCGTCTTCATCTGTAAAATATGGGGAATGCCCACTGGGCTGTTGTGAGGACAAGAAGGATGAAGTGGAGCGAATGAAGCTTGGGTCACGGCCCCAGCGTGGTCCCCGGCTTGCGGTGGGTCCTGAGGACAGGCTAGGGTGAGAGCGGTGAGAAGGAGTCAGCTGACACCATCGCAGAGGCACGAAGATGCCCCTGATTTCACATGGTTTGCCTATGCCACGAGTTTGACCTGGGAGTTGTGGGGTGGAGAAGCTGCGCTGTCGCACAGCAGGTGATGCCACTGCTTGCAGTGCTGGCATCCCATATGGGCTCTGGAGTCCCAGCTGCTCCACTTCCAATCCAGCTCACTGCTGTGGCCTGGGAAAGCAGTGGAAGATGGTTCAAGTCCTTGGGTCCCTGCACCCATGTGGGAGACCCGGAAGAAGCTTCTGGCTCCTGGCTTCGGTTCAGCCCAGCTTGGACTATAGCGGCCACCTGGGGAGTGAACCAGTGACGGAAGACCTCTCTCTCTCTCTCTCTCTCTGTAACTCTGCCTTTTAAATAAATAAATAAATCTTTAAAAAAAAAATAGTGAACTTCTCCAGGTTGGAAATGTCTCTGACTTATTTATCCATGATAAGATCAACTTATCCTAGTGAAAGTAATGATGGATTCCAATGGGCTCCCCGAGACCCCAGGGCTCCCACAAATGGCAGGTGTTGCTGCCACACTGTGTGGTGCTGAGGGGAGAACGTGGAGGGGGCCACGGCCCAGGGCCGGTGATGACACAGCCCTGCGGGCAGCAGGACCGGAAGTCCAGGTCGTTTTCAGAAATGAAGGAGGCCCCTCGGGCACTAGATGCGGGGTGATGCAAGTGGTGACTGCCTGTGGCCTGGAAATTCTAACAGGATGCAAGCTTGTTACATCCCATCTAACTGCACATGTGCCTGGGAGAAGGGGCAGGACAGGCACCTTGCCTGTGACTGACTCAGGCAGGAGCAATCCTGGAAGCCCTCTGGGACACTGGGACGGATTCTGGAGCTTTCGTGGCGAGGAGGGTGAGCTGGAAGGAGTATGCAGCTTTCCCCTTGGAAAGGGAAGGCCTGGGGCCAGGCTGAGCCAAGCCTGGCTTCCGTCACGTCTGCCTCTATAGAGCTGCTGGGGCTCCAGTGCACGGTGGGTGTGTAGACAGGGCCTGCACTTTGCAGACGGGCCGCAGGCTGCTGCTGCCGTGTGAGAAAGGACCGCAGGGAGTAGAAGCAAGAAAGAAGAAACCGGGAGGAGTGCAATGTGTGGTGAGGAGTATTTTGTGATACTGCGATGCAGAGTGGCAACGTAAGACTTTTGTGGCGCCTCCCAAGACTTTTTTTGTACATCTGTTTGCTGATTTTTAGAGAGATTGTGGGGGATGGGGGGTAGTATTCTCTTGCATATGGTAGGGTATAATCACTCACACCTTGACATTTTTAGAATTCATAAGATTTAGAATGAAGAGAGAAAAAAATCAGCATAATTTGCTGAAATCTTTTGGGAAAATATGATGTAACTGTGAACGCAGTGCTCAAGATGGTATTTACAGACCAGAAGCTAATGTGATGGATCCAAATTCTTACAGTAGCTACTCTGGGCAGCAGAAATATAGTGATTTTCTTTAAAATTTTTTTTTTTTTCCTGGGGCCAGCGCTGTGGCGCAGCGGGTTAACGCCCTGGCCTGAAGTGCCGGCATCCCCTATGGGCGCCGGTTCAAGTCCCAGCTGCTCCACTTCCAATTCAGCTCTCTGCTATGGCCTGGGAAGCAGTAGAAGGCGGCCCTGTTTTCTGTGTGTTTTCTAATTTTAGAGAAAGCAGCCTTGTGGAATGAAAGGATTGCAAAGTTACAGTGAGAGTGTTTTCTCCCTCCTGCAATAGGGTTACATGATGGAGAACCGGATCTCGGGCCTGAAGTGTGACACGGATGTGTTTGTGACTTTTGAAGGTGACAATGTCGTTATGCTTCAGGTAAGACTCAGGCAATGTTTGTTCTTTTACATCTTTAATTTAAAGAGTTATCCATCATTCGGAGGTGCTCCATGCTTTAGCTTAAGCTGGAGACTTTAATTGGTGAGTGCGCTTCTGCTAGGTACTTCATGTTTACAGTAGCTGAACAGGGATTACATCATTTCTCTCTTAGCTGATCTTTGGTGTTGAATTATATCTCTTTGGTTTAAGGAAACTATGTGTACGTTTTGAGTCAGGTTCTTCTGCTAGGAAAGCTATTCCATGGGAGAATAGAAACCCCAGAAGATGAACAGGCAAAAGACATAAAAAGCCAGTTTACAAAAGGAGGGCAACTGGTCAACCTCACTAGTGATCAAAGAGATGCATATTAAGACATGTGTACTCTCGGGCACGTTAGAACGCATGTTGAATTCCCACCGCTGGTAAGGGTACAAGGGGTCCTCTCGCATGTTGCTTTTGGGCTGTGTGTATTCTACTTCTGGGACTCTATCCTAAGGTAATAATCCCAAACAGAGACAGGCTGAAAGGCAAAAAGTGTTTTGATTAGTACATTATTTATTATAGAGTAACATTGAAATCTAAATTTTCAGCAATAAGAAAATGATTATGTAAATGATGTTCAGACTACTCAGTGGGGGATGATACCACATTTGTAATCAAACTTGCAAAGAGTTCCATGTGTCACAAAAATGAAAAACTTATGGTAAGTAAAAATGGTACAAAAGTGTATGTAGATTGTGATCACAATGCCCTGTTTTTCAATTTATTTTTTAAATTTTATTTGAAAGGCAAAATGTGGGGGAGAGAGAGAGAGAGAGATCTTATATTTGCTGGTTCACTCCCCAAATACCTCCATGGGCCAGGGCCGGGCTAAGCTAAAGCCAGGATCCAGGAACTCCATCTGGGTCTCCCATGTGGGTGTCAGGAGCCCAGGTGCTTGAGCCGTCTTCTGCTGCTTTCCCAGGTGCATCAACAGGGAGCTGGATCGATGGGGGATGCAGGCATCCCAAGCAGCACTTTAACTGCTGCTCCAAATGCCTGTCCCACAATGTTTTTGTCTTTTTAAAAGAGGAGGGACTTCTTGGTGGATAACCCCATCTGTCGCAGGTCCTCCGTCCTGACGTTCACCATGGACATGACACGACAGACAAGCATAGGGAGACTCCATGGCTGTCTGGTGACTTCGGAGGAATAGAATGGCACATGTTCTTTGTGGCTTTCTTTATTGTGTCCCGTATATGCCCCGGGCAAAACATGCTCCAGGAAAAAGCCTGCTGTCCTGAGCTGAAGGACCAGGAAGAGGGGGCCCAACAACAGGAAATCACTCTACCCCAGAGGGACACACTAGAGAACCTGACAGCTCTCCCCAGCCATTTCAGCAGGACCTAACCAAAGCTGCACCTCCACCTGACCCTGACTCTGCGGTCACAGGAGCCTCTTCCCTCACCCAGCACCAGGGAGGCACAGTGCAGGTCAGGGCAAAGGGGCTAATTGGCACTTTGCCTCCTCATTCGCTTCCTCTGGTGTCAGCCGGGCCACGGGGGAGCTGAACTTTTACTCCACTTTGCCTGCAACAAGGTCGTGGGAGTCAGCGCTCTGTTCTGCCAAGCTGGTGTTGGTGGACGTAGGGGGAAGAGGACACCCGCCAGGATCTCTTACTACCCCTCAAGATGAAACAGGGTCTCAGTTTTTAAATTGAAAGGGAGAGGAGGAGAGAGAGAGAGAGAGAGAGAGAGAGAGAGAGAGAGAGAGAGAGAGAGGAGGTAGGTCTCTCCTCTGCTATTTACTCCCCAAATGCCTACAACAATCAGGGATGGGCCAGGCCAAAGCTGAGTGGCAGGAACCCAAGTCCTTGAGCCATCACCTGCTGCCTCCCAGGTGTGCATCAGCAGGATGCTGGGGTCAGGAATGGAGCTGGGACATAAATGCAGGCACATCCCAAATGTTAACTTAACCACTGAGCCAAGCGCCCACCTAGTATCTTAAACTATCCAAATACATTGAATGCAGTGGGAACATCGCTCATCATGCAAAGGACCAGGAAAACCACAAACTAAGTGATAAAAATCAAGAGATGCTGACACCGAGAAGAAGATGTTGGACTTATATGACAGGGATTCATGAAAGTACTTCAAGTGTAATTTCAAATCCTCTTAAAATACTTAAAGAATATAAAAAATATCAGCAAGGAAGTAGGAGAAATAAAATGGACCACACGGAAATGATAGTGTTAAAGTTTAACAACTGAAATGACAATCTTGCAGAGTGGCCCTGATAATAGAGTGGATAAGATAGAAGATGGAATCAGCAAATCTGAGGGCAGATCAATAAAATTTACCCAGCCTGAAAGAGAATTCAGAAACGCACAGAATCACAGGGACCTGTGGGACGACAGCAGAAGAGCCACTGTGTGCACTGTCAGTCTCAGAAGGAGATTGCATGGCTCAAGAGAAAATACTTCAATTTCATTTATTTATTTTTAAATATTTATTTATTTAATTTATTTGAAAAGCAGAGAGAGAGGGAGAGAGAGAGAGAAAGAGAGAGAGAGAATGAATATCTTCCATCTGCTGGTTCACTCCTCAAATGGCTGCAATGGCTGGCACTGGGCTGGGCTGAAGCCAGGAGGCTGGTGGAACTCCATCCTGATCTCCCTCATGGATACAGGAGCCCAAGCACTTGGGGCCATTGTCTGCAGCTTTTCTAGGCACATTAGCTAGGAGCAGCATTGGAAGTGGAGCAGCCAGGTCTAGAGCCAGCACGCACATGGAATGCCAGCATTGCAGATGGCAGCTTTATCCACTGTGCCACTGTGCACTGCTGGCCCCCAGGCAATTATATTTAAGAATGGAGAGGGTGAAGATGCATGACCTAGCATAGCTAAATAAAATCCTGAACAAGAAGAATGAAGTGGGAGGAATCACCCTCCCCAGCATTAAGACTTATATATGGCTATAGCAATCCATATAGTGTGCTATTAGTGAAGACACACAGACACATGGATAATTGGAACAGAATAGAGAACCTGGAAATTAGCCTTTGCAAATATGTCCTACTGGTGTTTAGGAAAATTGTGAGAGCAATTCAGTGGGAGAAAGGCAGCCTTTTCTTTTTTTCTTTTTTTTTTTAAAGATTGATTTATTTATTTGAAAGTCATAGTTACACAGAGAGAGGAGAGGCAGAGAGAGAAAGAGAGAGAGAGAGAGAGAGAGAGAGAGAGAGAGAGAGAGGTTTTCCATCCACTGGTTCACTCCTCAATTGGCTGCAATGGCTGGAGCTGTGCCGATCTGAAGCCTGGAGCCAGGAGCCAGGAGCCAGGAGCTTCTTCCGGGTCTCCCATGTGGGTGCAGGGACCCAAGGACTTGGGCCATCTACTGCTTTCCCAGGCCACAGCAGAGAGCTAAATTGGAAGTGGAGCAGCTAGGTCTTGAACTGGTGCTTATATGGGATGCTGGTGCTTCAGGCCAGGGTGTTAACCTGCTGCCCCATAGTGCCCGCCCCAGAAAGGCAACCTTTTCAACAAATGGTGTTGGAGTAATTCGGCACTCAAAGTCATACAATGAACCTCGACCTAGGTCTCACATTCTAAAAACCTTAAAATGGATTATTGCCTTAAATGTAAAACTATAAAACTTTTAGAAAAAAAAATTTAACAGAAAATCTTTGAGACCTAGAGCAAGGCAACAAGTTCTTGACTTGACATCAAAAGCACAACTCATAAGAGGGAAAATCTGATTAAGTAGATTTAATCAAAAGTAAGGTATTTTGTTCTGTGAAAGACCCTATGAATGGGATTGCATATCTGACAAAAGACTTGGGCCTAAAGTATATTTAAAAACTCCCCGAACTCAACAATAGAAAAACAGACAATCCAATTAGGAAGTGGGCAAAAGACATGAACAGACATTTCCCTGAAGAGGCCATGTCAATGGCAAATAAGCACATGACAAGATGTACAGACTTGCTTAGCCACTGTGGAAATACATATTAAAGCCCCAGTGAAATGTTGCTCTGGGACAATAAGATAAGATATGTAATTAGTAACACACCATGCTGGCCAGGAAGCAGACAGACTGGATCACTCGTATATCACAAGGTATAGTCACTCCAGAAAAAGAGTATAGCTGTTCCCCAGAAGACTAACCATGTGCTTACTGCACAACCCAGCTATTACACGCTGGGCATTTACTCCCAGAGAAATGAAAACTTATATTCATACAAAGTGTTCATAGCTGCTTTATTCATAATAGCAAATGTGAAAACAACCTAATTTCCTGGGGCTGGTGCTGTGGCAAAGCAGGTTAAAGCCCTGGCCTGCAGTGCCAGCATCCCATAAGGGTGTGGGTTCAAGACCCGGCTGCTCCACTTCTGATCCAGCTCTCTGCTATGGCCTGGGAAAGCAGTAGAGAATGGCTCAAGTCCTTGGACCCCTGCACCCATGTGGGAGACCTGGAAAAAGTTCCTGTCTCCTGGTTTCGGATCAGCCTAGCTCCAGCCATTGAGGCCATTTGGGGAGTGAACCAGCAGATGGAAGACCTCTCTCTCTTCTTCTGTCTCTGCCTCTCTGTAACTTTATCTTTCAAATAAAATAAAATAAATCTTAAAAAAACCCGAATTTCCTGTCAATAGGTGAACACTTAAAGGAACTGTAATACACCCATATCATGGAATACTACATAGTAATAAGAAATTATTGGGGTGGGCCTTGTGACGGAGCAGGTTAAGGTGCTGCTCGGGGCACCCACATCCCATACTGGAGTGCCTGGGGTTGGGTCCCACCCAGGTTGGGTCCCACCCTCACTTCCTGCTAATGCTCACCCTGGAAGGCAGTGGGTGATGGCTCATGTACTCGGGTCTCTGTCACCCATGTGGGAGACCCAGCTGGAGTTCCTTGCTCTTGGCTTTGGCCCAGTCCAGCCCAGCGTTGACTGTTGGCATTTGAGGAGTTAATCAGTAAATGGAACTCTCTCTCTCTTTCCCTCTGTCACTCTACCTTTCAAATAATTAACAAACTAAGGAATTATTGATTCTTACAATAACGCAGACACCACATTCAAGAAACAAGTCTTTAGGGGCCGGCGCCATGGCTCACTTGGTTAATCCGCCGCCTGTGGCGCCGACATCCCATATAGGCACCAGGTTCTAGTCCTGATTGTTCCTCTTCCAGTCCAGTTCTCTGCTGTGGCCCGGGAGTGCAGTGGAGGATGGCCCAAGTGCTTGGGCCCCTGCACCCACATGGGAGACCAGGAGGAAGTTCCTGGCTCCTGGCTTTGGATCGGTGTAGCTCTGGCTGCAGTGGCCATTTAGGGAGTGAACCAAAGGAAGGAAGACTTTTCTCTCTCACTGCTAATTCTATCTGTCAAATCTAAAAAAAAAAAAAAATCAATGAAAAAAAGAAACCAGTATTTGAAGGTTATATACTATATTATTCCACTTAAACAACACTCTTGAAATGCTAAAATATAGAAATGGAGTCAAATCAGTATTGCCAGGCATGATGAGGGAGGGAAAAGGAGGGCAGCGACTGTGGTTTCAGAAAGGTAGCAGGAGGGACCTCGGTGATGGGCTGTCCTGTGTCCTCACTGTGGGGGCAGTCACACACACTACACATGTAGAACCCCTTAGACCTAAATCCTCTCTCTCTGTCTCACACTCACACACACATACATACTCACATACACATACATACATACACATATATACACACATAGACACACACTACACATGTAGTATCCCATAGACCTAAATCCTCTCTCTCTCTGTCTCACACTCACACACACACACATACACATACATACATACACACATATATACACACATAGACACACACGACACATGTAGAATCCCTTAGACCTAAATCCTCTCTCTCTCTGTCTCACACACACATACATACTCACATACACATACATACATACACACATATATACACACATAGACACACACGACACATGTAGAATCCCTTAGACCTAAATCCTCTCTCTCTGTCTCACACTCACACACACATACATACATACACACATATATACACACATAGACACACACTACACATGCAGAATCCCTTAGACCTAAATCCTCTCTCTCTGTCTCTGTCACACACACTCTCTCTCTGTGTTGCATAACCACACACACATACATATACATGCATACACATATATACATATATACACACACATATACATACATAGACCTAAATGTAAATCCCATAGACCTAAATCCTGTCTGTCTCACACACACATATACATACATATATACACACATACATATACATACATACACACACATGCATATATACATACACTACACATGTAAAATCCCATAGACCTAAATCCTCTCTCTCTGTCTCTGTCACACACTCTCTCTCTCACACACACACACACACACACATACACATATATACACACACTACACGTGTAAAATCCCATAGACCTAAACCCTTTCTCTCTCTGTGTTGCGTAACCACATACACATACACACAAACATACATATACATGCATACACACATATACATATACACACATATATACATACATAGACCTATACACACACTACACATGTAAAATCCCATAGACCTAAATTCTCTGTCTCACACATACATATACATGCATATATACACACATACATATACATACATACACACACATGCATATATACACATACTACACATGTAAAATCCCATAGACCTAAATCCTCTCTCTGTCTCTCACACACACACACACATACACACATACACATACACATATACACACTTACACACACACACAACTGCAGAGTAAAAATAACAAAAGCTGATAAGCAATTTGGCTTATACTGATACCACTTTTCCAGTTGGGATACTTTATTATAAGGATACAGGATATACCCCAAAGAGACTGGGTGAAGGGTTCATGGGATTCCTTTTAATTCTTTTTTCTTTTTAAGATCTATTTACTTATTAGAAAGGCAGAGTTACAAAGAGGCACAGAGAGAGAGGGAGAAATGGATCTTCCATCTGCTGGTTCACTCCCCAAATTGCCACAACAACTGGAACTGGGCCGACCCAAAGCCAGGAGCCTGGAGTTTCTTCTGGGTCTCCCACATGGTTGGTAGGAATGTGAGTACTTGGGCCATCTTCTGCTGCTTTCCCAGGTACATTCGCAGAGAGCTGGATTGGAAGTGGAGCAGCCAGGACTTGAACCGGCGCCCATATGGGATGCCGGTGCTGTAGGCGGTGGCTTTACCCACTATGCCACAGTGCTGGCTCCTGAATTATTTCTTAAATACTGAATTGTGACAACTACATTTTTACAAATGAGTGTACAATCATGTCAACATCTAAAAAAAAATTTAGAGGAATAAAACCAACAAAATCCTATGTATGCCTAAGGTTAGAAAGAAATATTATAAAATATCAGTATCTATATTGGGAGGGCTCTCGGTGACTGAAAAAGAACACTCCATGTGTTTAAAGGTGTTTGATAGTGAGGACGGCTGGTTTTTATAGCAGAAGGGCCACTCATTGAACGGGGAACTCCGATGTTTTGAGAACGCCGTTGGGGTACCTAGTGCAGCCTGTTGGGAAGTCCAGCATCATGTGGCCCTCCAAGGCAGTCCTCCTTGCTCCTCTTCAGTGTAACTTTCAGAGCCTCTCTAGTGTGGGAAAGCATTTGGGGAGAATTATTTAGGAATTGCAATGAACTTGGGCTGGATAACCATAGTCTTCCCGTGTTCTTGGTGAGTGCCTTCTTTTTATCTTTTTTTTTTCTTTTTTCTTTTTTTAATATTTTTAATGACAGGTAGAGTTACAGACAATGAGAGGGAGAGACAGAGAGAAAGGTCTTCCATCCGTTGGTTCACTCCCCAAATGGCCACTACGGCCGGTGTTGCACCAATCCGAAGCCAGGAGCCAGGAGCTTCTTCCTCGTCTCCCATGCGGGCGCAGGGCCCAAACACTTGGGCCATCTTCTGCTTTCCCAGGCCACAGCAGAAAGCTGGACTGCAAAAGGAGCAACCAGGACTAGAACCTGGTGCCCATATGGAATGCCGGCGCCGCAGGCAGAAGATTAACCAAGTGAGCATGGCACCGGCCCCGGCGAGTGCCTTCTGAGGATCCCCCACCCCCCACCCCGTGCCTGCTGACTCCGTGGACAGTCCTGAGGCCTATACACTGTGTGGTACCTTCTCTATACAAGCAGATCTAGGATAAAGTTCAGATTAGGCACAGTAAGAGATTAAAAGCAATAACCAATGGTAACAGAAGAATTATATCCATATGCTATCAGCAAAGTTTTGTGGGTGTGCTATCTCGCTCTCTGAAAGAGTTCAGACAGATACCAATCCTTTGAGACTGGGGCTGATCGTCAGATAAAAGAAGTGGCCTCTTCTTGGGTCTGCCCCTTGCCTAGACGTTGTACCAAGGCCGCTCGTCAGGAGCATCCAGCGATCCAGGCGCTGCGCAAGTTCAGTCTCCAACCCTGATGGTGACCCGAGCTGGGGAAGTTTTCCACACTCTTGTGGGTGCCTCG
The DNA here is from genome assembly GCF_033115175.1 of Lepus europaeus. Classification (NCBI taxonomy): domain Eukaryota; kingdom Metazoa; phylum Chordata; class Mammalia; order Lagomorpha; family Leporidae; genus Lepus; species Lepus europaeus. The sequence goes on along the minus strand of NC_084839.1, from coordinate 85,219,664 downwards.
GAAGGGCCATTTGATTCATCATGGTAAGGGTCAGCTTCTAAGGACCCCAGGGGCAGCACGAGGAGAAAGGGGGCCTCTGCTGTCTGTCACGTAAGTGGCAGCAAGGCCGGGAGAGGAGGACTCTTGGTCACGTGGCAGCAGCGTGCGGGCCGCTGAGCCGCGGGAGCCCCAGGTCCTGATCTGGAGGATGCTGCCCCCGTAAAGAGGCAGAGGTCCCTCTTGCTGTGTCACTGGGATGGACAGCACGAAAGGGACTCGGGCAGAGCCAGGCCTGTCCACAAAGGCCTGCTTAACAGCTGGACAGCCGGCTTCCCCATCACAACACCTGCCAGCCACAGCCTCCCTGCCCTGGGAAGGCCTGGGCTGTAGGAGTGAGGGACAGAGACCTGGGTGTGTTAGCTTCGTGCCGGGGAGGGGTCAGCCTGCCTGCTCGCCGTGGGTGGGCACACTGGCAGGAACCCCATCGGATGCACGTCCTGCCGTGGGTCCGGGCTTTTCAGGCTGCCTGGGGTCTGGGGTGACGCCTGCACGGTGCCAGGGGAGGTGGTGCTGGTGCCGTCTGCCCAGCAGGGGGAGGCTGCCCTCCTCTCCACTGGGTCCTGCTTTACCTCCTCTATGAAAGTAGAGACGGGCTGGCACTGGGCTCACTAGGCTAATCCTCCGCCTGTGGCGACGGCACTCCAGGTTCTAGTCCCGGTTGGGGCACCAGATTCTGTCCCAGTTGCTCCTCTTCCAGTCCAGCTCTCTGCTGTGGCCCGGGAGTGCAGTGGAGGATGGCCCAAGTGCTTGGGCCCTGCACCTTCGTGGGAGACCAGGAGGAAGCACCTGGCTCCTGGCTTCAGATCAGCACAGCGCCAGCCATAGCAGCCATTTGGGGAGTGAACCAACAGAAGGAAGACCTTTCTCTCTGCCTCTCTCTCACTGTCTAACTCTGCCTGTCAAAAAAAAAAAAAAAAAAAAAAAAGTAGAGACGGACAGTTCAGAGCCCAGGGCCCAGAGAATCTGGCCGCGTGCCTGTGTTCTGTGCCGTGCATTCGCCCCTCCACCTGAAGGGAAACTCGCGATCCCAAAGCCGCAGAGGCCGGCGCTGGGAGCTGTGCGGCAGTTTCTGCAGGCTTCCCTGTTTTCCTTGAAGCACAATGGGAGGGTTTCTGACCATTTCATTATTTCATTATTTCCCAGGGCAGAGGTTGTAGGCCCTTGGTGAAATTTAATTATACCCTCCACCAAATCCAATTACTCCCCACACCCATGAAATCCCATTATAACTTCCTTCTGCTTCATTAGCTACCTGGAGAGCCGCCCCTTCCTAATCTACTCTGACGGATTTCCTGAAGAATGCCAGGCAGGGGCTTTGCACGTATCGCACAAATGTGCAAACAACCTAGGGCTAACTTGCTTACACACCAAGCAGGGGTTCCCCTTCTGGATGGATGGGGGGACTTCTTTTTTTTTTTTCTTCTTAAGATTTATTTATTTATTTGAAAGGCAGAGTTATAGAGACAGAGAGAGAGAGAAAGAGAGAGGTCTTCCATTCACTGGTTCACTCCCCAGATAGCCTCCATGGCCAGGGAGGGGCCAGGCAGAAGCTGGGAGCCAGGAGCTTCATCCGGGTTCCCACGTGGATGGCAGAGGCCCAAACACTTGGGTCATCTTTTGCTGTTTTCCCCAGGCCCTTAGCAGGCAGCCGAATCAGAAGAGCAGCAGCCTGGACACGAACCAACGCCCATGTGGAATGCTTGGCGTTGCAGATGGCAGCTTTACCTACTGTGCCAAAATGCCAGCCCTGGATTGGGGACCTGATATCCTAGGGGCCCCTTGAACTGCTGGTAGCCAAGACGTGCGCCCCACGGCTGGAAGCCTGGCAGCGGTACTCTCACACCTGAAGTCCGCGGAAGTGAGTGCCAGGGCTGCAGTGGGCAGCCGTGAGACCAAGACCTCCCTTGTCCGTGTTCATGCTTAAATCCTAGACCTTAGGCTCAACCTGGACGTGATGTGGGGACAGCTCAGGCAGCAGAGGCCGTGGGGGCAGGAGCTCCTTCCTGGGGCGGGGCTGTGGGGCAGGCCAGCTGATGTGTGTTATGTACAAGTAACAGGACATCAGCCAGTTGATCTCCTGTGGTTTTGACTAACTTTGAATTGGGCGGGCAGAGGAAGGCCACGCAGGTTGTGCTTTCCTACGTGAAAGTCTGAGTCTTTGGGGACTGCCGGCTCCCCAGGGGTTTTCCCCAGCATCATCTGATAGTCTTGCCTTGCTTGCAGTTTTTACAATGAAAAACTACGAACAAAAATTTCAAGATCAAAGTTGACTATTTTAGTAAACATCCAGGCACACCCGCCCCCTAGTTTCATCAGATGTTAACACTTTGGCAAATTAACGTTTTCTCTTTCATTCCCTCCGTGCCTCTGCTTACGTGAGCCAGTGTGTGAATCAACCTGAAAGTAATTACACACATCAAGGTATTCCGTGCTTAACGTTTTCAACATTTGTGTTCTAAGTTAAGGATCATTTCTTCTAAAACCATAATAGCACCAAGACACTAAAGAATGAAAGATAGCGACTGAATAAGGATGATCAGGGGCCGGCGCTGTGGCGCAGTGGGTTAACGCCCTGGCCTGAAGTGCTGGCATCCCATATGGGTGCCGGTTCTAGTCCCAGCTGCTTCACTTCCTATCCAGCTCTCTGCTATGGCCTGGGATAGCAGTAGAAGATGGCCCAAGTCCTTGGAACCCCGCACCCGCGTGGGAGACCCGGAGGAAGCTCCTGGCTCCTGCCTTCGGATAGGCACAGCTCCCGCCATTGCAGCCAATTGGGGAGTGAACCATTGAATGGAAGATCTCTCTCTCTCTCTCTCTCTCTGTCTCTCCTCTCTCTGTGTGTAAATCTGCTTTAAAAATAAATAAATCTTTTAAAAAAAAAAAGGATGATCAGACATACATGGAAAAATCAGCAACATAAGACGGGGGGCGAGATGGACAAGCAGAACAGCTGGTGCTGGGGAGCAGAACTGAAGCAAACGCGAGTGAGTACCCCGAGACGTGGGGTGACGCTGAAAGGTGAGTGAGTACCCCCGAGACGTGGGGTGACACTGAAAGGTGAGTGAGTACCCCCAAGACGTGGGGTGACGCTGAAAGGCGAGTGAGTACCCCCGAGATGTGGGGTGACGCTGAAAGGCGAGTGAGTACCCCCGAGACATGGGGTGACGCTGCATCTACAAATAAGAACAGCTTGCTCTGAAAAGGGAGCATTCAGAGAACCATGGTGTTCCTGGCAAATTGAAAAGCATACACTTGTAGGTTACAGAGTCTCGGATAAGGGCTAGAGAGCCATGGGAGACAGCTTCTCAGAATGCGCATCAGGACGACTAAGGGCAGTGAGATGAAAGGGAAAGGCTCCCAGACACCAGTGATCAACCTAGGGAACCCAGGACGTTCCTGAGAGAGGGTGCAGTCAAAGCAGACAGGCAGGCAAAAATCAGAGAATGCCTTAGCTCTGAAGGAAGCACAAGTCTGGCAATTGGCAGTGTCTACCAGCAAAGGCCAGAGCCTAAAAACAGTCTGGGCAATTTCAGAACATCAGGTGAGGACCAAGAGAGGCCCCCAGCCCTCAGACCGAAGAGGCTCTGTGTTAGTTACTAAGGGAGAGGTCAGAGGTCAGTCAGCAGCAGCGCCATGTGACGTGGTGGAAGAACGTGTCTCGACCCTACAGCCTCTGTGCGTGGTGATGGAGGGGGGGTCTTGTTCAAAGTCGCGTTCTGCTATGGGGGTTCTATATTTCCAGCCAGCTTCCAGGGAAGCCTTGGTGGCTCACCTGTGGCCCACACTTTGAGTGTCAGGTTCTAGAATAAAATGGAACATTGCCTTTAGAGTCCCAAAGAAGCTTTTCTCAACGTAAAAGTTTGTAGCCAAATTATTGGCCAAATACAAGGCAAAATAAAGACTGACGGAGAGTGAAACGCTTGTTTAGTTTACCTTCCGTGCGTTTTCTTAAAAGTTGGGGGAACTGCAAGAAGGTGTAAGAGACATGAAGAAGTTAAAAGACAGGGCTGCTCTCTGGAGCTCACCCAGGTGGAGAACGTAACAGAAGCACTGGATGGTGGCCGTGCGCAGCCCAGGAAGCAGGGACCCAGGGCAGGGCAGGAAGCCAAGGGGATCAAGAGGGAGTGACCTCTGTGCCGTGAACAGCACGAGCAAGAAGCCGGAAGATTTTAGCGATGTCATGGAAAGGTGCACGCTTCTTCTTGAAACAAGAGGCAGGCGCAATAAGGCGCCAGGAAGAAACAGAACCGCCCCAGAAGAGCAGGCTCCCCCCATGAAGCGACTAAAACAGGACACGGGAGTCTGCCTGCCCCTGCCCCTGGAAGTGTCTCCTGCTGGCAGAAGCAAGCTGCTTAAGGGTGGGGATTTCTGCAGCGAGGTATTAGAAGTAAGGGGCTGGGAGGAAGGCTGGAGGCTGATTAATATGGTTTGGAATTGAAAGACTCAATTTAAAACATTTTTTAAAAGTCCCTCCATTAAATATAAAAAACGATAGAAAAGGGAAGGAATAAAGAGCAATGAAGAAAGGAAGGGCTTCCCCAGAGAACAGAAGCTAATGCATCACACACATGCACACACGTGAACACACATGCACACATGTGAACACACGTATGCGCGTACACGCACATGAACACACATGTGTGTGCGCACACACACCCTTAATCTTCCAGCCCTAATGTTCTCCCATTCCCATACTAGGGAGAGTCCCAGTTCTTCCAGGAGTCAATTAAGTTCTTAATTCCTCTTATTTTTCTGCAGTTCAACCACAAGTAACATTTTTAAGGTGCTGGACTGAGACCCTGGGACAGCTCGGGTTTGGCTGTGGGTGAGGACTGGGCCTCGGGCTGGACATCTTGGACTCCCTGTGCTCCAAGAAGGAGCCTCAGAGTGAACCTGAAAGAACATTCGGGGGGGGGGGGGCACTCCCAAGTGCTATTGGGCTGAGGCCCAGCTGGCAGCAGCACCTGGTACAGGTGTGACAGGGACGTGGGGACAGCAGCTCTGATCCCTGAAACATCAGCTGCTTCCTCTTCTGAGGGCCTCCTGGAGTGGCTTTGGGGACGTGGGGTGGGGAGGGCTTGCCTCACTCAGCTGAAGAGGGAGCAAATGACTCAAGTGACCTTCTCTGCAGTCTACAGATGGGGAGTGTCATCCAGAATCACCCCTGATGATGGCTGAGAATCCTGGGGGGAGGTGCAAAGGGGCGGATCATGGGTCCAGAGAGGCAGGAGAGGCCTGGTGAAGGCGGGAGGATGGGGGCGGGGTGGGGGCAGCAGCGTGCTTGGGGCACAGTTCTGGTCTGGAGGAGGCTGGTGCTGGCGCCAGAGGAGGAGGGCCTGGGGGCCTGTTTGGGCATAGAATGGAAAGGAATCACTTCCAAAATGTGATCCCTCATTTTTTGGGAATTTGGAGGGGCTTCAGGATGGCTTTCAAAAAGCTGACCAAGGTGATTTGCGCAGACGTTGTGTTTTTCTTTCTGAATCCACTGACCCGTGTGCAAAGCTGTCACTGATTTTTTCAAAACCAGATGTTGCAGCATCTAAATATTGAAAGCTCCCTGGGAGGACTCCCTGTGTGAGACGGGGGAGAAAGGGAGCCTTCCGAATCCAGGCCCCTTGTTTATCTTTCTTTCCCTGCAACCCAAAGCCATGCCTTCATTTGCCACACAGATTCGGAGTTTTGCCACGAGATTGATTTCAGCGCTGGTTTTTGCAAATCGGGGTCTATGAGTTCTTGACAAGAATGTGTTAATTGTATATTTTAATGTTGATGATAATCTAAACAGAAATAGCCTGAGTGGGGTTTGCATCATCTGGTAACAACCATACAACCAGAGCCTGCAAGCTGTGGTTTCCAGCCTTTGTCTTTGGACAAAGACTTATTCACAAGGGGATGCGTTCCAAGACCTCAGCAGACGCCTGGATCTGCTGAGTACCAAATCCTACAGACACTCTGTTTTCTTCATAACCATGCACACCTGATAAAGTTTAATTTATAAATTAGGCACAGTCTGACATGCTCAATAGCTAAGAATAAAGTAGATGAATTAGAATGACATGTCATAAAAGTTCTTTAAAGCTCATGAGTTGCTTCTTTCTGGAATTTTCCATGTCCTATTTTCAGACCCCAGTGGGTCATGGAAACCACAGCAAGTGAAATGGTGGATAAGACAGGCAACTCTATTTATTATTTACTTATTTATTTTTATTTTATTTGACAGGTAGAGTTATAGACAGTGAGAGAGAGAGACAGAGAGAAAGGTCTTCCTTCCGTTGGTTCACCCCCCAAATGGCTGCTATGGCCGGCACTGCACCAATCCGAAGCCAGGAGCCAGGTGCTTCCTCCTGGTCTCCCACGAGGGTGCAGGGCCCAAGCACTTGGGCCATCCTCCACTGCACTCCTGGGCCACAGCAGAGAGCTGGACTGGAAGAGGGGCAACCAGGACTAGAATCCGGCACCCATATGGGATGCCAGCGCCGCAGGCAGAGGATTAACCAAGTGAGCCACGGCGCCGGCCCCTGTATTTAGAAGTCCTTTAGCACCAGAGAACACATCTCAGTCACCAGGAACCAAGGAGGAAATAAGAGTAGGTTTTCTAGGACTAAAGAAATGGGTGTGTGTCAAGGGAAGGCGGTGGAGAGGTGTGTGTGTGTGTGTGTGTGTGATTCCGTGTGCCTGAAGTGGGGTTGTGCAGGCCACAGAGAGCCATGAGTAGGGCTCTCTTCCCCCCACCCCCGAGGGCCAAGCTGTGACCCAAACAAAGGAACCCTGGCAGCAGGCGGGGGGGCCAGGTGGGTGCTGCAGCATAGTCTGCCTGTGTCATTAGGGCTGTTGGTTAGATCTCACTGGTTCGTGGTTTTGCTTGGATTTAATTTCACAGTTTATAGTTGAACAAGAGCTATAAACATAAGGTGTTTATATCTAGTGTTATATTTGAACATGTTTAAGTAACACTCTAATTTGAAACAACTTAAGTCAACACTGGGTGTGAAGGAGCATTTTCTTTTTTCCTTCTGAAGGGCTTTGTACATTATTCAAGTTGAAAAAAACTTCCTAGGATTTATTTTCTTACCTTCTCCTCATTGCCATTTTATTATTTGCTTCATTGCAGACTCAAAACTTCAGTTATTTTCCCTTCTCCATAAACAAACACGTACATGAGTAACACATCTTCCAGCGACCCTGTGTGGCTGTGGTTGGCGATGGGGGTGGTGATTAGGGCTTGAGTGTTGGATGGGGGCTGATATGTGCATGAACTACAGAAAAATTGGCTGGAAGTGAGACAGGAGTGAGAGGGACCTGGGAGAGGTAGGGGACCGGGATGGGAGAACCTGGGACCTACACACAGCAGCCAGGGTGCCCTGAGCCAGGACTGGGGACACACAGGCTTATAGGAGTTTGATGTGGATCCAGTTGCTAGTGGGGTTGGTTATCAACCAGGCTACACTTGTCTGCATGCAATGCCCAAGTAACATGGTGAAAACCACAAGGACACTCCATCTTCCGTGTGACCCCAAGACTGGCTCAGTGACCCATCTGCCTTCAGGATGAGCCCACTGCACTACAACAGCTGCAGTTCCAGGAAAGACTGGGCTTTAGGGGAGTCTCTCCCCAGGAGCCCTCAGCCGATACCGCCGGGCCCTGTGGCCAGGGCTGCCCAGGGTACCCATGCCCTAGCTGTGACCACACCAGATGTTTCCCACGACCTTTCCGGAAAGCGGTTTAGGTCCAGAAAGAAAATCAGTGGGATGTAAGAGTGTGACTGCCCATGGTATAGGTGCTGCTGGTGAGCTGGGCGGGCCACAGATGGCTGGTGCATCGGGCAGGCCCCTGGACAGGCACAGGGCCGGGCATCACGGGTGACTCCCAGCTGCATGGGATTTGTGGACAAGACTGACACCACGGTCACCAAATCAGTTACCTGCAGGGCCAGGCAGGGACCTAAATTACTGCAGCAGGCCCCCGCAGGACCCTCACTCCCTGGAGTGTGGCGATAGCTGCTTCTTTGCTCCCACTGATGGTTGCCTTGAGTAGCAAGACATGGATTCAGGCTTCTTAGAAATTGCAATTTTTCAAGAAAAGATGAACGCACAATTTGTTTTTGATAGGAAATGGCTGGGGATAGGGTGGAGAAGGGCAAACAAAACCCATCTGTGGGGCCTTGCACACGGTAAGTGCAAACCCTCGGCTCCAGCCTGCCAACTCTTTTGGAAGTTTCCACTGTGGACAGTTGGCCCAGAGACCGATGGAGGAAGCCAGCATCCCTCCCTGGGGAGACCGAGAGTGGGTACCAAGAGGTCCCTTTCTTTGGCCCAAGCCATTCCTAGGAGGTTGCCACTGGTGACAGGAAGTGCCCACACTGGGCAGTCACTACAGAAGCTGCCAGGGAGGGAGCTCTGGATGGAGGGTGCCCACGCAGGATGGGGAGGGTGGCCTTGTGGTCAACTAGAGTCTCATGGACACTGACTGGTTGTGACATCTCCACCTTGGCTTCATTGAGAGTTGGAGCCTCCCTTCCCCCACCCTGCAAAACGAGGGGCATCATAACCCTGGTGGGGTGGATGTCTTAACACCGACGATGTGCTCGGCGCACAGTAGGGGCTCAATGAAGGCTGTGCTGAGACTGCAAGCACTGTGTTCATTCTCCCGTGGGCTTCTGTGCATTGTGACGATTTGATTCCCAGGCCCCCTGGTTCAAGTCTCCATTTGGTACAAAGCAGGGAGCTGGGGGCAGCCTGCGTCTGCAGCGGCTCAGGGGGAGCTCCGAGCTGGGTGGCAGGAGGGGGAATTTAAAGTGGAGTGCGAAGGGAAGAGGTGGGGCGGAAGGAGAAAAGGACCCGGGAGAGGATCAGGGGATGGAAGAACTCCCCATCCCTGTCGTCCACTGCTGCCTAACAGGCCACCCCACGATTCCACACCTGGGGGCTTGTGACAACAGCCGCTTTGCTGTGCTCACAAAATCTGGGATCAGAAATTCTAACAGGAAGCAGCAGAGCTGGCTCCTTTGGAATCCTCTTTCTTTTTAAAGATTTGTTTCTTTATTTGAAAGGCAGAGCAACAGAGAAAGAGGGAGAGACAGAGAGATCTTCCATCTTCTGGTTCACTCCCCCCCACACACATGGCCACAACAGCCAGGGTTTGGCCAGGCTAAGCCAGGAGCCAGGAGCTCCCGCACTCTCGCATGAGTGACTTGAGTACCTGTACCATCTTCTGCTGCCTTCCCGGCAAATTAACACAGAGTGGATTAGAAAGCAGAGTAGCTGGGACTTGAACCAGCATGCTGATGTTGGATGTGCTGGCATTGCAAGGGGCGGCTTAACCTGCTGCACCAGAATGCTGGCCCCATCTGTCATCCTCTTGCTACCCCACATCAGCCTCCAGGTGGGGACACTCTGGTTGCCATTTAGTCACCATTCTCCTCTAGGTAAAGCCGGGTCAGCAGGCTGGCAGCCAAGGCCCTTGGTCTCACTGTGGCGACACTCTGTGCCACTCATGCTTCTCTGTGCATCTGTGCTCCACAGGGGCCCTTCCCAAAGCCCTGAAACCCATGCCTCCCCTCCCTGCTCCTGCCCAGGCTTGGGGCATACGTCAGCTGTGAGTGCCTTCCCGTGCCCACCGGGCTTTGAGGTTACTCCTCACCGTAGATTGTCCTGCTGCCTGTCCTGTCTGCCTCCCCACACATCGGGGTCCCTGCATTCTCTTTGTCCCTCCAGCACCCAGCACAGAGCCTGGCATACAGGAGGGAAAGTTTGGGTGTGTGATTGTCCAGAGCAAGGACTCTGGGTTTAAGTCCTAGCCCACCGCTTCCTGGCCGTGTGACCCTGGCAGTTTGCTTAACCTCACTAGCCCTCGATTGTCTTATCTGGGCAATGGGGTGATTCCATTCATTGCCCTAAGTTGTCATCAGGATTGAGGTAGTCATTCCATCTCTAAGGACTTTGGAACAGCTTAGCCTGAGTAGATTCTCTAAGGAAATAGCAGGAATTAGGGACTGAATAAATGAATGGAACAAATGAAGGAAGCTTACCTGTCCTTTAAGGCTCAGATCAAAAGCTCTCCTCCTCCAGGAAGCACTCCCTGATCCTCACTGGAAAGGGTCTGCTCTTGACTTGCTGTTCTTCTGTGCCTGTCATATGCCTCATTGATGCTGTCAAGACGTCCCCTGTTCATCCTTTGAGTCCCCATTAGACTGCATGTAAACAGTAAGCGCCTTGTACACTACAGGCGTGCTGTCAATGTGGGTGGAATGCAGGAACGAAACTGCAAAGGGTGCACTTTATTGTCTCCTGGGGAAAGGACATGGACAGGAGAAGGCAAATTATGTCCAGGTTTAACTGAAAAGAATAACAAAAACTGAAACACTGTCTAGTTCATTGGAACTGTAAGTGGATCGTGGCTAGGCCAAAGTCACTGCTTCAGACCCATCCATTCCTCTTCAAGTTCAAATCCACGTTTAAGGCAAAGCAGTTACTCAGCGCTACCTACCCGTGTATTTAGTGTTAAAGAAGCCCTTCCTGCTCTCTCCTCTCTCTCTCTGCCCCTCTTCCCTTTCCGACCCCCTCCTCTCTTCATTCCTTCTAGTCAGGAAATTTCAAAATTTTCTCCTCAAAGAAATCTTGCCTTGGGGGCCAGCACTTGGCGTAGTGGGTAAAGCCACTACCTGAATGCCAGCATCCCATACGGGCACCAGTTCAAGTCCTGGCTGCTCCACTTCCAATCCAGCTCCGTGCTAACATACCTGGGAAAGCAGCAGTAGATGATTCAAGTGCTTGGGTCCTTGTACCATGTGGGTGACCCAGACGAAACTCCTGGCTCCTAGTTTCAGTCTGGCCCAGCCTCAGTTGTGGTCATTTGCGGAGTAAACCAGCAGATGGAAGAGTCTCTCTCTCTGTGTCTCTCTCTCTCTCTCTCTGTCTCTGTCTCTCTCTCTCTCTGTAACTCTGCCTTTCAAATAAATAAAATAAATCTTTTTAAAAAAATCTTGCCTTGATGGAATGAAATGGAATCTTACCTTGATGGTATGAAATCTGAAATTCTTGGGGGTGGTCTTCCCTTTATCCTCACCCCCTTGGATGACGCTGGAGCTGCCCTGTAGGGATCCAGGATTGCCGGCCGCAGTAAATGAAAGAGTAACAGGATGTCCCATTGCATTTGCACTGCAGATAAACAATGGAGAATTTTGTAATGTGTGTCCCCTGCCATGCTGGCTATCCACATATTAACAGCGTGTCCTGTATTCTAGTTGGCAATCCCATTGAAAGCCATCAGGCCAGGGCCGGCTTCATGAGGTGGGACCTGTGCACAGGTCCAGGGTCCTCTGCTCAGAAGGGTTTATGATTGGTTTAAACCGATGCTCTGTTCTCACCAGCTTAAAATTCTGAATACATTTTTAACAAGGAGTCTCACACTATTTTTTTAAAGGTTTATTTATTTGAAAGGCAGAGTTGGCCGGCACCGCGGCTCACTAGGCTAATCCTCCGCCTTGAGGCGCCGGCACCCCGGGTTCTAGTCCCAGTCGGGGCGCCGGATTCTGTCCCGGTGGCTCCTCTTCCAGTCCAGCTCTCTGCTGTGTCCCAGGAGTGCAGTGGAGGATGGCCCAAGTCCTTGGGCCCTACACCTGCAAGGGAGACCAGGAGAAGCACCTGGCTCCTGGTTTCGGATCAGCGCAGTGCGCCGGCCGCAGCGGCCATTGTGGGGTGAACCAACGGAAAAAGGAAGACCTTTCTCTCTGTCTCTCTCTCACTGTCCACTCTGCCTGTCAAAAAAAAAAAAAACTAATTAATTAATTAATTAAAAAAGGCAGAGTTACAGGCTGGCAGAGCCAGAGAGAGAAAGATAGAGAGAGAGAGAGAGAGAGGCCTTCCATCCCCTGGTTCACTCCCCAAATGGCCACAATGGCTGGAGCTGGGCCGATCCAAAGCCAGGAGCCAGGAGATTCTTCCAGGTCTCCCATTCTGGTACAGGGGCCCAAGCGCTTGGCCATTTCCTACTGCTTTTCCAGGCCATAGTAGAGAGCTGGATCAGAAGTGGAACCGGCGCCCATATAGGATGCCAGCACTGCAGGCAGTGGCTTTACTTGCTACGACATAGTGCCGGCCCCAAAGAGTCTCACACTGGCACCTGTGCTGGGTGCTGGTCAGGTAGCTGGTCCAGCCTAAGTCTCCTTGAAGCAAGATTTGGGACCCCAGTGCCACAAGTGCTGCCCTGCGAGGACTCTATCATCACACAGGCTGCAAACCAAGCGTGGCCCACGGCCTGGCGCATCCTTGTTACACTAAGGCTGTCCGGAGTTTTCCCTCAGAAATCTTATTTTTTTCTATTCCATTGGTTCTAAATGTTTGTCTTGGCAGCAAATGCTACTTGTTAGATGCTAGAATTCAAGTTTCGCTGTAGCTGGCATAAATCAGTGGAAAACTTAGAGTGCAGAAACGCCAGTTGCTTCCTTGCTGCCTTGAGAAGTAACTTGATCTAAAAGAATAACATTCATTGGTGTGACCATGCCCGGCATTGCATGACATGTGTGATATAAACACGCACCTCTGATAGCATCATTCTGCACACTCGCTTACAGTCGCGGTTTCCAAGGGTCGGCTGTCCAGTAGCTTGGCTCTTCCTGCCGATCAGGTATTCCTGGCCTTTCTGACTCACAGTCACCCCAGAGCCTCTTCAGCGAGCGATGGCTATGTAGATACAGAGCATTCACACTTGGAGCTGGAGCACAGACCCACCATCCACTGCAGCCTAGGCTGAAGTTATATCACAAGCTGGTATTTTTTTTTTTTTCTTTCTCCTCTCCTCTCCTCTCCTCTCCTCTCCTTTCCTCTCCACAGGCAGTGAGAGAGAGAGACAGAGAGAAAGGTCTTTCTTCTGTTGGTTCACTCCCCAAGTGGTTGCCATGGCCAGCGCCAATCCAAAGCCAGGAACCAGGTGCTTCCTCCTGGTCTCCCATGCGGGTGCAGGGCCCAAGCACTTGGGCCACAGCAGAGAGCTGGACTGGAAGAGGAGCAACTGGGACAGAATCCGGCACCCCGACCGGGACTAGAACCCAGGGTGCCGGCACCACAGGCAAAGGATTAGCCTGGTGAGCCGGCTGGTATTTTTTTCTAACATGAAGGATTCTTTCTAAATTTAATTAGTTTATCTTATGTATTTGACAGGAAGTGAAAGAAATAGTGAGAAAGAGTTACCAACCACGTGTTCACTCATCAAATTCCCTCGGTGGCTGGGGCTGGGCCAGGCCAAAGCTGGAAGCCAGAAATTTAGTTCGGGTTTCCCGTAAAGTTGGCAAGGACCTGAGGACTGCAGCCATCACCTGCTTCCTTCAGTGTATGTGTTAGCAGGAAGCTGGAATTAGGAGTTGAACTTGGATTTGAACCTAGGCACTCTGATAGGAGATGCAGGTAATCCAAAAAACTTCTTAACCACAATGCCAAATACTCACCCAATTACAAATTGTTTTAAGAAAAGCTGTGTAAGTTAGATAAAGATGAAATAATTCGGATTGTAAACAGTATTTTGTTTTGCAAAACGATCTACTACCGGTTTCAACTTACGTAATGAAATTTCTATTGCAACTAAGATGTTTCATGAATAAAAATTTTATTTAATTTCCTGGTTTTGATAGCTACGGTTTTCATAGAAAAGATCACTTTTGGGGCTAGTGAGGCAATGGCTGGAGAGACTCTCTGTGCTACTTTAATTTTGCAACTCTTGTGGGTATAATTTGCAATGCAAATTACTTATATCTATGGGATATCATAGATAGTAATCAGGAACACACCTGTCAGGCGAGTACAAGCACATCTTTGCACGCTTGGTCCAGGTGGTGGCTGAGCCGTCTTCGCCTCCTTTCTGCCATGTATCAAATAAAATATTGGGTCCGGAGACTGTAACGCCCATGGTAACTCACAGCCTCCGTCACCGAATCTTTCCGCAAAGGAGCAGCAGCACGAGAAAATAGGCTTGTTTTAAAAGTTATGTGGATTTGTACCAAAACATAATTGCTAACAACGACTCGTTAGCTCAAGACTGAGGGTCAGCCATTTGTGGTTCCTCTGCTGGTCTAACCCGGCCTCACTCCTGCCATGGCAGCGTCCTGTGGGGGTTCACAGGAGACAGGCTGGCCTGAGATGGCCTCACTCGCTTATCACGTGGTTCGTTGCTAACTCTCATATGAGCTCCTCTCTCTGCAGCAGGAGCCAGGGACTCCTTCTTTGAACAAACCTGAAAGCATGCCGCCTTTGAGGCCCAAATCGTAGCTTTAGAGCTGCCGAGGGAGAGGATGGATAAAGATTCTCTTAGACACTTTCATTCTATGCCCCAAGGCCGAATTGGCCAGAGAATGTCAAAGGTGGAAAAGCGAACAGAGCAGTCGCGGAAGGCAAGCAGGTTCCCCCAAAGATGTCAAGGAAACAGTTGGTCTGAGAACAGGTGTTGGAGGCTGATACAGGCAGGGGAGGTACAGCCGCAAGCCGGGAGCTGTAATTAGGGCCTTGGGAGTCAGCTGTGGGAGGGATGGAGCGTAGTGTGGGAAACGCCAAACACCAGCCACGGGAGACACGGGCCCGGGGGGCTGGGGTCTTGTATGTGGATGCTCCCCAGGCATTTGCTGTGACAGATAGACTGTATTGGACAAATTTCTGAGCCATGGCTGATACATGGTAAACTCTTGGCACAGGTGGTGGTACGGGAACTGCTGACCCAATACACCAAGCAGTATGAAGAGAGACCACTCTTTGGCCTGCTCCGAAACCATGCTGAGTCTGTGGGTGACAAGCTGAGAACCAGGTACGTTTTGCTCAGGATGTCCCTGTCACCTGCCTCCAGTGTCTTATTACAGGGCTGGAGTTTATAGAGCCTTGACAGGCAACAACTGACTCTTGTTTGAAATGTCTATCATTTGGCATACACAAAAAATGGTGAATATGTAAAAATCTATCCTCATGTAACCAGCACCCGACTTGAGAACTAAAACATTGCCAATCCTGTCCTTTTTAGTGTGTTCCTTCTTTATTACACATTCACTAAGCCAAGCACTTTCCCGATGTTAATCCTCAAACCTCATTAGGCGTGTGCCTGTATCCATTTCACAGATCAGGAGACCGAGGCACAGAGAGTGAATATTTTGCTCAGGGTTGCATGGTGAGTGAATGACCCTGGGATGCCTGGCTTCAGGACCCATGCCTTTGTTACTCTGATTGTGTGGTTTTTTTTTAAAAATATTTTATTTATTTAGAAGGCAGAGTTACAGGGAGGGGTAGAGCCAGAGAGAGGTCTTCCATCCGCTGGTTCACTTCCCAAATGACTGCAATGGCCAGAGCTGAGCTGATCCAAAGTTAGGATCCAGGAGCTTCCTCTGGGTCTCCCACGTGGGTGCAGGGGCCCAAGCACTTGGGCCATCTTCTACTGCTTTCCCAGGCCATAGCAGAGAGCTGGGTCGGAAGAGGAGCAGCTGGGACTAGAACCAGCACCCATATGGGATGCCCACACTGCAGACTGGGGCTTTAACCCTCTGTGCCACAGCACCGGCCCCTGATTGTTTTTTAATTATTGTGCTTAAACTCTGTAAATAAGGCATAATATGCATGGCATTCTATAATATTTGGTTTCCACCCAATATTTTATTTCTAAGACTCATCACATGGTTGTATGTTGCCACGGATCTGCTCTTCGCAATATTCCATTGGATTCCATCATGTGTTTTGCCACGCTTTTCTGATTCCTTCTCATCTCTAGTATCAGGGGACATTTGGCTTGCGTGCCATGTCCTGATATTTTGCACAGGCTATTATAAAAAATCTCATGCATGTTTTCTAGGGAAGTGTACTAGGCTTTTTTTTTTTTTGCAAGGCTTTCACACTTTGTTGTCATGATTCAAAGTGAGAAACACATTTTATGTCACCAGGACACTCAGATGTGTACAGGACCCCTCACCTCAAACACAGCTGAAGCAAATTCTTCATCATAGGGCTCTTGCCCACTCTATGACTCATCACGCTCTCTGATATTTACTTTTCAAGACTGTCGACCCAATCCTTTAAATTGATTCATAACCCGTTAGTGATTCACAACCTGTGTTTGCCAAGCAGTCCTCTGGGGTGTGCTACCTAGGGGCAGAAGTGCTGCTTTGTGGACTATGCCCATGCTAAACTCTGTGAGACACCCCCAGAGCCACATCCTATCCTCACCAACGCTGGTGTTGTCAGCCTTCCTGGTTTCTGCCATGTGAGAGCAAACAGTGGTCTTCCACTGAGAGGTTAAAGTTCATTTTCTTTTTCATTACTAAGGGGGAACATGTTTTCACATGTTTGCCATTCATATGTCTTCTGTGACATGCCTCTTAAGATTTTGCTTATTTTCAAACCTTTTTTTGTGTATGTGTTGTGTCTTTCTTTTAAGATTTATTTATTTATTTGAAAGCCAGAGTTACGGAGAGGGAGGGGGAGGGGGAGGGGAGGGGGAGGGGGAGGGGGAGGTCTTCTATCTGCTGATTCACTCCCCAAACAGCCACAATGGCTGGAGCTGTGCCGATCTGAAGCCAGGAGCCAGGAGCTGCGTCCAAGTCTCCCACACAGGTGCAGGGGCCCAAGAGCTTGGGCCATCTTCTACTGCTTTCCCAGGCCATAACAGAGAGCTGGATGGCAAGTGGAGCAGCTGGGACTCAAACCAACGCCCATAAGGGATGCCAGCACTGCAGGTGGCGGCTTTACCCACACCAGCCCTGGGACTATCCATCAATCACTGTTACACTTACCCTGACTTTATAATAAGATTTTACTAGATTATTCAAAATCATATCACCATGTCTAAATATAATTCAGAATTGTGTTGGCTTTTTTCCACTTTGATTTAAGTTTTGGAATCAGTTTGTCAGGTTCCTCAAAAACAAAATAAAGCAAAGTCTGTGCAGCAAAACAAAAATGTTGCAGAGCTGCATGTATGTGAAGAGACTCTCACAGTCAAATTCATAGAGACCTAAGCTAGAGAATTGTTTACTGGGGGCTGGGAGGCAGAGCGGGCCAACCGTCATTGTTATGGCAGAGATTCAGTTTGAGAGGATGAAAACACTTGGAGAAGGATAGTGGTGAGTGTGTTTAATCTTCCAGAACTCTACATTTGAAGTGGTAAAAATGGCAAATGCTTTGTTCTGTGTATATTTACCACAGTTTGGAAATCTGCTAGAATCTTCTTTGGAAGTGTACTAAATCTATAGATTTGCAGAAAATTTGACCCACTTATGAGTTTTCTCGCAAAGATTTGTCTTTCGGAGTTTTATAATCATCTCCATACATAGTGCAACCTTTGATAGATTTATTATTAGTTATCTTACCCTTTCGTTGCTGTTGTTATCTTTTTAAACTGTTTTGTTGTTGCTGTTGGTTTATTATATCCATGGTTGGATATAATAATATCCAATAATATATATATATTATATATAAATCTGACTGTAAAAGAAAATTATAAGAGGGTACACAGATTCATTGGGAGTTTTTCCAGCAATCTGTATGAAATAATTTTTTCAGTTCTTTCTTTCCAATTATTCCTTTTATTCTTTTCATGTCTTACTGCAAGATCTAGGACCTCTGAAATATTTTGAATAGAAAGAGTCATAGCAGGTATTCTTCTATCTTATTCCTGGTTTTCAAAAGGATTACTTTAACATTTTATTGTTTAGAATGAGACTCTGCTGACATTTTTGGTAGTCACACTTTACGTCCTGAAAATCTCCATTTACTTTTATTTTCATGTGTCCTGTCACTGCTGAATGAAATGACTTCTGATTCTATTTGAAGTGATCTTAGGGTATTTCTTCTTTTTTTAAGATTTATTTATTTATTTGAAAGTCAGAGTTACACACAAAGAGAGAGAGAGAGAGAGAGAGAGAGAGAGGTCTTCCATCCATTGGTTCACTCCCCAAATGGCTGCAATGGCTGGAACTGGGCAGATCTGAATCCAGGAGCCAGGAGCTTCCTCTGGGTCTCCCACATGGGTGCCGGGGCCCAAGGACTTGGGCCATCTTCTACTGCTTTCCCAGGTCATAGCAGAGATCTGGATAGGAAATGGAGCAGCCAGGACTAGAACTGGTGCCTATATGGAGCGCCGGCCCCTATAATTATTTTTCAATCAGTTTTTTCCTTTGTTGGTCCCCTCTGTTGTGACATCACTTTCTGTTTCATTGTTTTATGCTCAGAAATGTATTATCTGTTTTATTATACATTGGAGAACTTATTATACTTTTTCCTTTTCCTTTTATTTTTTTTAAAATTATTTATTTGGAAGACAGTGGCACAGAGAGAGAGTGAAAGAGAGAGAGAGAGAGAGAGAGAGAGAGAGAGGAGGAGAGAGAGATCTTTCTTGTGCTGGTTCACTCCCCAAGTGGTTGTAATGGCCGGAGCTCTGCCAGGCCAAAGCCAGGAGCCCGGAGCACCACCTGGATCTCCTGCGTGAGTGGCAGGGCTCCAAGCACTTGAGCCACCTTCCACTTCCTTCCCAGGTGCTTTAGCAGGGAGCTGGAGTGGAAGCAGAGCAGCCAGGACTCGAGCCAGGGCTCCTATGTGGGATACCAGCATTGCAAGCAATGGCTTAACCAGGTGCACCACAACGCCAGTCCCAGGCCTTTTGTTTAATGTTTTTTTAAAATTACTATTTTTCTTTGGAGCAGATTATTGGTCTCTGTGACCCAAATGTATTGAACTAATTTCCAAACTGTTCACTAGAAAATAGAGCCTCATAATCCTGGTTAAAAACATGAAAATGGAAAATACAATAAAAGGTGCACAGGGTTTTTCATCACCATTGGGAAAAAGTGAAATTAAAACTTCTTTTCTTTTTTTTTTCTTAAATTGCTGTTCAGGTTCCTGTTTATTCAAATTGCAATCTATTTTAAAGCTTGAGAACATGAACTTCCACATCCTAGGACTATTTCTCTGAAATCTCTGTTAGTTGAAATATCTCCGTCTATCCTTACACTCTCTAGAAAGTCAATGTATCTTTTTAATATCTCCAGCCCTGAGTGCGAATCTTACAGCACTAGTAGCTTCCCCCCATCTTATGCATCTGGGAATCTTCCAGCATGCAAGGAGTTGAGAGAATAGTACAGTTCCCTCCGGAATCAGCCCCATGCTTCCAGGAAACTTGCTCCCCAGCTGGCCGCAACGCACCTGCCCTTTCATCTCCTTCCCAGGTAGTGAAGCAGGGCTTGTCTCTGTCCTAGCGAAAGCGAGACAGGCTCTCACCTGTATACAAATCCATATTCCTAGCAAGGTTTCCAGGACAGGTCTGAGACATGCCAAAGGCAGTCTCAATAAATACTTGGAAAGTTCAAGTCCATATCTCTTTGTCTTGGTTATCCACCTCCAACACTGTACACATCTCCTTGCCGCACGTCCAGGTTTTACTGAATCTGTGTGTGTGCATCTGCTCTTCCGGTGTGGATCAGGAAATCCTTTGTCATCTGCGTGTTCTCGGGACTCCCGGCATGGGGTGTGGTTCTGCCCTCTGGGGCACAGCAGTGGCCGAGGCTCCCATTCCAGGAGAGCCGCGGGGCTCAGGCCTATTGACAGCGCTCGGGGGAGCACCACCAGCAGATGAGGGCCTTGACATTCCTCCAGGCGGGCAGGCTTTTGAACCAGCGTCACCAGGCCACCCCTCACTTTGATGATGAGGCCGG
The DNA here is from genome assembly GCF_033115175.1 of Lepus europaeus. NCBI lineage: Eukaryota > Metazoa > Chordata > Mammalia > Lagomorpha > Leporidae > Lepus > Lepus europaeus. The sequence continues at coordinate 85,199,956 of NC_084839.1, read as the reverse complement.
GGAGAGGGGCATCAGGCATGGAGCTGTAACGTTTCCTGGGCCAGGTGAGGCTGGTGCGGCCCTGCAGGGTGGGCAGCACTGGGAGGAAGTGGCTTTGAGAGGAGGCTGTGCCTGGCTCTACAAAGACCTCCATCCTGCCCCTGCTTGTCTGCCACCTGTCTACCTCCCTCCCCTCCCCCACAAGGAGCCTGCCAGGGGACTCCCACTGCTCTCATCAGCCCTGGGACCCCTAGGAGGAGGAGGGTATTAAGGAAACGGGGGATTCCGCCTGGCACCCACATGTTTTTCCTTAATGTGTTATGAGATTTTTCAAATAGTCAGGAAACCTGAAAAAAGTGAGCATTTACATCCTGCTTGAGTATGACTGTACTTACTGTGTCACCATCACACACATACACACACACACACTCGCACACTCACATACACTCACACCCACACGCACACACACACTCACACACTCTCACATACACTCACACACTCACACACTCACTCACACACTCACTCACACACTCACACACTCACACACACACTTATGCTTCAACCTTTTAACTCACCCATCAATTCACCACGTCTTTTCGATGCATTTCAAATTTAACTGCAGCTATATCAGCACCATTCTAAGTCAGTCACCACAAACAGAATTAATGGGCGTTCAATATTTGGTTAGAGTTCCTTCTCTTTTCATGTGAAATTTGCGTACAATGAAATGCACAAGTTTCGAGTGTCCACTCACTGAGGTTTGACAAATACATGCACCTGCGAAACCCAAACTCTCATTAAGATGTGAGTTGTCACCGTGGCTCCAGGAAGTCCTCTCTGACTCTTCTCCGGGCAGCCCTGTGATCACCTCTCAGACGCAGCTGCTGTTCTGAGATTTTTTTCCACCCCAAGTTAGTTTCTTTCTGACTTAAAATTTCATGTTGTTGGAGTCACACAGTCTGGACTCCCTTGGAGCTGGCTCATTAACTCAACTTACAGCTTTTTGAAATGCATTCAGGTTATCCCATACATGCATTTGTTCTTTTTTACTGCTGGGAACTGTATTAGTATACGGAATACAATGCTTTCCATTCTCCTATTTTGAACAGACGCCTGATAGGTTTCCAGTTTTTCACTGCCGTGAGTAGCATTGCAGAGAACATTGGGCAAATGGAGTGGAATTGTTAAATGATGTGGTGTACCTATTTGTTTAGTTTTATCAGAAATTGAGAACCTTTTCCAAAGTGCTTTTGATATGATAGGAATAGGCAGGCAGCTAATTAGGTCTAAGTGAGCTGGAATTCTTGCAAACCCTGCAACATAATCTTCTGTCTTTACCTGGCAGTCTAAACTACCCATCTTCCCAGGATGCCCCTGTGTCTCATGCAGGAGATGCCACGATGATCAGATTGAACTCCATGTGCAGGGGCCCCATAAATTCTCCGCTGGCTTCATGCACACCGAAGCACCACCCCATCTCATTAAAGAAGCTGTAAATGGGCAGAGCCCACTTTTTGCCCCTGACTGTGGTTGGGGGTGCCCCTCAGGCTTTTTTCTCTAAAGCGGCCCCTGGCCCACTCATGACAGGTAGGCCTCCGTGAGAAGTGGCCCACACTCATGCTTGGATGTCCATTCTGTCACTGTTAAATGAATCCTGCTCCTACTCACGCATGGTCCTATGCCTGCACTTCGAATTCTTACTTCCGGGAGGGTAAACACCTTAGTACACACTCTCCAGCCATGAAGCCACCTGGGAATTACATGGCACCTCCACAAGTTCCAGAACAGCTCAATGCCTTTATTTTCCCAGTGCCCCCTGCACAGGTCTTGGGTGGAGCAGATGCATCCCAGGAATGGGGAGTTTTGATTGACAAGTGTTGGGGCTTGAACCTCCAGCTCAGCAGACCTACAGGGACTACCTGCCTATCCCACATCAGGCCCACATCAGTTTTGCCAGTTGATACTCCCATGAACAAATGTGAGCACCCTGGTCTCTTGTCTCAGGCAACGGCTGATGGCTGTACATTCCACTGCAGTCATTCTAGTGGCCCGGGGGAGCTGCCTTGGGGTGGGCTTCATTTGCGTTTCCCTGATGACAAAGGATGCGCTTGTGCATTTATGTAACTTTTATTTACACACAGAGTCAGTCTGGCTTTTTTGTGAGATCCCTCATTACAAGGAGGTTGCTTTTAGCGATAGCCCTATTTTTGGCTCAGTCTTCCATAGTGAGAGTTCCTAGAGCTGCAGCCATGCCTGATTCATCTCGGAGTGGATGGGTGGGAACCACTTCCTATAGCAGGTGCAGCTCACAGCTTAGGGTAGGCAGTGCTCCACGGTAAACAAACTAAGAAAGGTCGACTCCAATAGGAACATCCCTGGCCTCCAAGCTGCATAGTAGCAGCTTCAGGAATGGCTAAAATGTACTTTTCAGTGAAGTGTCAAAGTCCCTTATGCCTTTTTTTTTTTTTTTTTTTTTTTTTTGACAGAGTGGACAGTCAGAGAGAGAGACAGAGAGAAAGGTTTTCCTTTTTGCCCTCCAATGGCCGCTGCGGCCGGCACATCGCACTGATCCGAAGCCAGGAGCCAGGTGCTTCTCCTGGTCTACCATGGGGTGCAGGGCCCAAGGACTTGGGCCATCCTCCACTGCCTTCCCGGGCCACAGCAGAGAGCTGGCCTGGAAGAGGGGCAACTGGGACAGAATCTGGCGCCCCAACCGGGACTAGAACCTGGTGTGCCGGCGCCGCAAGGCGGATTAGCCTGTTAAGCCACGGCGCCGGCCCCCTTATGCCTTTTGTTAAATAGACTGAGGCAGAAACTCAGCCTTCGAAAGCCCAGATTCAAAATCAGAATTGATCGAATTTAGATTTCTTGGTAATGGACACATAAATGATCTCCCATCTTCCCTGTCTGAATGGAGGGCGATTATGAACTCAGCACTTGGCATTCACAAAAGCACTGTCTGCCAATTTCTCATTGGAATTCCTCAGGTGCTTTCTGATGAAGCAAAGGCAACACCTTCTTGAGTTTTTAATTTTTGCTTAATGGAGATCTAACTTATTCGGGTCTTTCGATGCTTTACTTCCTGAGGATGTGGGTACACGGGGAGCAAGAGGTGGCTGGGCTGCTGGCCCGCGGCTCAATAGGCTAATCCTCCGCCTTGCGGCGCCAGCACACTGGGTTCTAGTCCCGGTCGGGGTGCTGGATTCTATCCCGGTTGCCCCTCTTCCAGGCCAGCTCTCTGCTATGGCCAGGGAGTGCAGTGGAGGATGGCCCAAGTGCTTGGGCCCTGTACCCCGTGGGAGACTGGGAGAAGCACCTGGCTCCTGGCTTCGGATCAGCGCGATACACCGGCCGCGGCGGCCATTGGAGGGTGAACCAACGGCAAAGGAAGACCTTTCTCTCTGTCTCTCTCACTGTCCACTCTGCCTGTCCAAAAAAAAAAAAAAAGAGGTGGTTGGGCTGTGGGGAGCCCCACAAACTAATCCCTCACCTGTGTCTCTAGGTTAACTACAGGTAGAGGGGCGGTGGGGAGGGGCATAAAATTAGCACAGAAGGCCAGAAGGCGGAGCTGCACGATGAGAAACTCATGGGAAGTTGCGCTGCGGCAGCCATGGGTGTTTGGAGTCTGTGCTAGACCTCCTAATTCCCGCGTGCCTCAGCTTCTTCATGGGGAAGGTAAAAATTACCGCCTACTGGACAGAGTCCTATTCCCCCCCCCCCTTTTTTTTTAACTTTTATTTAATGAATATAAATTTCCAATGTACAGCTTATGGATTACAATGGCTTCCCCCTCCCATAACTTCCCTCCCACCCGCAACCCTCCCCTCTCCCGCTCCCTCTCCCCTTCCATTCACATCAAGATTCATTTTCAATTCTCTTTATATACAGAAGATCAATTTAGTATACATTAAGTAAAGATTTCAACAGTTTGCACCCACATAGAAACACAAAGTGAAACATACTGTTTGAGCCTATTCCCTTGAATACTTGGTGTTCCCCAAGGCAGACCTGAGCCTTACTGTACTCTGCTTCCAAACCTTGAGCAACTTACCAAATCTGAGCCTCAGTTTCTTGACTTATAATTCATTAATTATGGCAAATGCAATCCTAGAATTATTAAGAGAATGGAATAATTCACAGCAAATACTTAGCACAGTTCCTGATGCATAATGTACTTGATAAAATCACAGAGGCGCTTCAGAAAGTTCATGGAAAATGGAATAAAAGATAAACTCAGGGGTGGGCCTAGCAGTTAGGACTCCTGGCAAGATACCTGTGTCCTGTTTCGGATTACCTGATTTCAGTCCTGGGTCTGGCTCTTGGCTCCAGCTTCCTGTTACTGCATGCCCTGGGAGACAGCACTGATGGCTCAAGCAGTTGGGTTCCTGCCACCTATGTGGTGGACCTGGGTTAACTGCCTGGCTTCTGGCCTTGGCTTGGCCCAGTCCTGGATGCCGGGAGCATTGGGGGAGTAAATCGGCAGGTAGAAGCTATGTCTGTCTATCTGTCTACTCTTCTCTCTCTGTATGTGTCTATCTCTCAATTTAAAAAACTTGTGCTTATTTCGGTGCAAAAATTTTTTGAAAATTTATGCAATTTCTTCTTAATATGTGTTTCCTATGAACTTTTTGAAGCACACTCATATTTACTGACAAATGCTTTATTTTTTTAAAAGATTTTTTTATTTAAGAGGTAGAGTTTACAGTGAGGAAGAGACAGAGAAAGGTCTTCCATCTGTTGGTTCACTCCCCAAATGGCCTCAATAGCCAGAGCTGGGCTGTTCTGAAGCCAGGAGCCAGGAGCTTCTTCCGGGTCTCCCATGTGGTTGCAGGGGCCCAAGCAATTGGGCCATCTTCTACTGCTTCCCCATAGCAGAGAGCTGGATCGGAAGAGGAGCAGCCAGGACTAGAACTGGCGCCCATATGGGATGCCAGCGCCACAGACGGAGGATTAACCTACTGCGCCACAGCGCCGGCCCCCTGACAAATACTTTATAAAAGATATATTTGTTAATGTTCCACTGTAATACTTATTATAATCATGCTCAACAATTGCTGAACAAATTATTATAAGCTCACACTTGATAGATTATATATGTTAGTGAGGACCACATGAAATCATGAACATTACTTTTAATACAATAGGAAGTAGAAAAGGCAAGAGAGTAAATTTTCTTTATACCACAAGGATGGACACATTGAAAAAACTGGAGCCAAGCGCTGCTCAGAAGAACAGTGTACAGAAGCCGCTAAGAGATAGGACGCGTGACTGTGTGTTTGTATTTACGTCGCTGGCCGATGGGGAGAAGCTTGTTTTGTTTTGAAAAAGCAACCCCCTCTATTTCTTTTGGATGAACTACTTCGGTGAAGCCAAAGTCATAATGATGCTCTCTGTGTTTTCCTTGCAGCTTCCTGGCACTGAACAGGGACGCAGTTGGTGACCTTGCCTTTCTGTTGAAAGCCGTGAGTTTCCGTGAAAGGGTTCTTCGGCGGAGTCTGGTGGCCAGGATTTATTATAAGGTACCGATGCCTTGTGTTATATTTCTCCTTTTGACATGTGTTTAAGGCAGATCCTTGCTGGTAAACTAGCCGCAGCTAAATGTAGCCGAGGATGAGTCAGCTTAATTGCAAGCTTCCAGCCATGGCTTGCGTCCCTCTGGGACATTTCGCAGGACAGCCTTGCTTGCTCTGGAGGTCAGGATGCCACTGTTGAACCCCTTTATGTCATCTTCTAGAATCCACCTGCAAGGCTCATTTGGCTGCCACAGGAGGTGGTAAGGGGAGTGGTTTTTAGCTCTATTGGGAGTGAAGAATCATTGTCTTATATGTGTAATGAACACAGTGTCTTCTGCAGCTGGGAGTAGAAGTACAGCAGGTAGGCATAGCTGAGAACCCTTGGGTTAGCCAACGAGGCACTCGTTTCCTATTAAATTGCACACATGAACTCTGCACACATGAAAAATCTTATGTCAGCATTGGTAAAAATCTGGAAAGATTTTCTACCAAGTTCAGTGCCAGTGGGGTTGCTTTGAGGAAGTGTTACCCCCCCACCCAGAAATATCTGTTCTGTCGTCTGATCCAATCATGAGTAGCCAACGATGCCGGCAGAAGGTTTCACTCATCCCACTCTCTGTCCACGCTCAGAGGCTCGGGGCTTCTCTAACCAGAATCCAGGCTGCTGCTCTCCCTCTGCATGGGAAGTGGGTGCCAGGAAGGCCGCAGGGAGGCCCCTGCAATGACAAGATCCTGTCTCCCAGGACAACACGGAGGGAGGAGAAGGGGAGAAAGCAGGGCACATGGGTGGGGACAGGTATTCTAGCCATGCTGCACAGGCAAAGGAACCCTGGGGCCGAGAGTGGTTGGAATAAATGTGCATACCACTCCACAGCCTGGGCAACTGTAATACAGAGAATATCAAATTATAGGAAATAATAGTGTGTTCAAAAAGGAGAAAGACTAGGCTAGCTTCAGTCTTTGTTCACCAGTTTCAGATGGAGTAATATGTACTCCTCTAAAGAGGAAATTTCATGATCTAAACATTCTATTCCAAGTGAGATTTAATTCATGAGTTCAAGCTGTCGAATGCATGTTTAGATATCTAAAAATCAGAAGCAGTTTCACTCATATGGCCTTCCTTAAAAATTATTCAAGTGGGGTTGCCACTGGACATGGCAGGTTAAGCCACTGCTTACAATGCCAACACCCCATACCAGAGTGCTGGTTCAAGACCTGGCTGCTACGGTTCTGGTCCAGCTCCCTGCTGATGTGCCTGGGAAAGCAACAGATGATGGCCCAAGTGCTTGGGCCCCTGCATCCATGTAGGAGACCTGGATGGAGTACTGAACTCCTGGCCTAAACCTGGCCCAGTCCCGGCCACTGTAGCCATTTGGGGAGTGAGCCAGTGGATGGAAGATCTTTTTCTCTTTCTGTCTCTCTAATTCTGCCTCTCAAATAATAAATAAATCTTAAGAAAAATTATTCAAAGACATTATCTACAGGGTATTTTTTGTTTTGGACAGGCAGAGTGGACAGTGAGAGAGAGAGAGACAGAGAGAAAGGTCCTCCTTTTCCGCTGGTTCACCCTCCAATGGCCGCCACAGCCAGTGCGCTGTGGCCAGCGCACCACGCTGATCCGAAGGCAGGAGCCAGGTGCTTCTCCTGGTCTCTCATGGGGTGCAGGGCCCAAGCACTTGGGCCATCCTCCACTGCACTCCTGGGCCACAGCAGAGAGCTGGATTGGAAGAGGAGCAACTGGGACAGAATCCAGCGCCCCGACCGGCACTAGAACCTGGTATGCCGGCGCCGCAGGCGGAGGATTAGCCTAGTGAGCCACGGTGATGGCCCACAGGGCATTAAAAAGAATCAAAATTAATAACTCAAGGAAATAGAGATCAGTATACAGAAGGATTATGCAGCCAACACCTATGTGCTTTTTAAGAGTCATAAAATTGATAAATTGGGACTATGCTATTTTTAGGGTAAGACGTAAGATAAAGTAAAAGCATGCGAATTTCTTACTTTAATTGCTAGGTGGGCAAAAGACCTCGCTTTGTTCTGAGTTTGATAATTAGAGAAGCATAGGTTAAAGTATATGTTTGATTAAATTCTAAACTAACATGAAGCTGAACACAGGCAGCTTGTCTTCCAGATCAATGTGGAAGACAAGCAAGTAAGTAAGTGGCCAGAAATTTGTGTAACCAGAGGTAGAGCAAACACCAAGTCAGAAGCATATTGCAGCGCCTCTTCCAGCCCAGCTCTCTGCTGTGGCCCGGGAGTGCAGTGGAGGATGGCCCAAGTGCTTGGGCCCTGTACCCGCATGGGAGACCAGGAGAAGCACCTGGCTCCTGGCTTCGGATCAGCGCGATGCGCCGGCCGCAGCGGCCATTGGAGGGTGAACCAACGGCAAAAGGAAGACCTTTCTCTCTGTTTCTCTCTCTCACTGTCCACTCTGCCTGTCAAAAATAAATAAATAAAAATAAATAATAAAAAAGAAGCATATTACTGGGGGGCTTGAGGACACCTCAGGCTGTTGGTTCACACCTGGGGAACGGACTGCCCAGGGGCTGTGCAAGGCTCCTGAAATCATCGGGTCCAGCCCTGCCACAGCAACTGCAGGCGGAACTCAAAATTCAAGGAATCCGTAGCAGGCTAATTTTTAAGTTGATAATTTTGTATGACCCATAAACGGTGTAAATATCCACACGGCCCTTGGCGTATATCAGCTTCCCACCCCGCAAGTGAACCTGCACTGGCAGAGCCGTCCCGTGTTCCCACTGCAATTGCTCCTGCTTGGAGGATTTCCCCGGGATTGCTTCGCCAAAGCTCCTTCCCATCCTCTGCCTCCTCCCTCAGCCTCTGTCATGCCCCTTCTCTCTGACCCTGGAAGCCGGGTGCCTTGATCTTGACCTGTGTTGATCTGATAATTCCTGGAAAACATTTCCATGACAATCCAACTCCCTATCTCAGTCCACAGTAAGTCAGGCAGGGGCAGCTTCTGGTTCACTTCCATCCTAGAGGGCCATGAATCCCTCCAGCTCCCACCTCCGGAAGTTGAGAGATTAGATTTTTTTTTTTTTTTTTTTTGACAGGCAGAGTGGACAGAGAGAGAGAGAGAGAGAGAAAGGTCTTCCTTTGCCGTTGGTTCACCCTCCAATGGCTGCCGCGGCAGGCGCGCTGCGGCCGGCGCACCGCACTGATCCGAAGGCAGGAGCCAAGTGCTTATCCTGGTCTCCCATGGGGTGCAGGGCCCAAGGACTTGGGCCATCCTCCACTGCACTCCCGGGCCATAGTAGAGAGCTGGTCTGGAAGAGGAGCAACTGGGACAGAATCTGGCACCCCGACTGGGACTAGAACCCGGTGTGCCAGCACCGCAAGGATTAGCCTATTGAGCTACGGCGCCGGCCTAGATTAGATTTTAAATGAACTATAATTGGAAATGAAAAGGTGTCAGTATTCCTAGTAATAGCATAGACTCTCAGATCAGATTAGAATCCAATCTAATTATGCACATTTTGTATAGAAACAAATCTAACTATATACACTGAGGTAAGATCATATGCATCAAAGCAAAAATTACTTTTGAAAAATATTTTAAAGATGAGTTTGTAGATGTTGAGCCACAACAGGATATTTTCAAATATCTTTCAGAAGTTTGATGTATGAGTTGACATTAGGCTGCCATGGCAAAATACCACCAACTGGGTGCCTTGAACACAGGAATTTGATTTCTCACAATTCTGGGGTAGGGCGGCAGTGGACGTCCAAGATCAAGGTGGCAGCAGGATTGATTTGCTCTGAGACCTCTCTCCGTGGCTTTGCAGATGGCCACTCCCTTGCTACCTCTCCTCACTGTCCCTTTGCACTCTTGCTGCCCCTTCTGTCTCTCTCCTTGTGCAGAAGCCAGTCCTATTGCAAGAGGGCCCCCTCCTAACAGCCTCACTGTAACCTAATTGCCTTTTTAAAGACCCAGCCTGCAGGATGGACATCTGGCCTAGCAGTTAAGACACCATGTCCTCTGTCGGAGTACCTGCATTCCGTTCCCACCTCCAGCTCCCACTTCCAGCTTCCTGCTAGCTCAGACTCTGGTGACTAGGTCCCTGCCATCCACATGGAAGACCCAGACTGAGTTCCCAGCTCCTGACTATGGCCCGAACCCTTCCCTGGCTGATCAAGCATTTAGGGAGCCATGGGAAATCTCTTTCTGTGTATCTCTCACATACATGTTTTAATTATTTAAAATATGTTTTATTTATTTAAAAAGTAGAGGGAGAGAGAGAAAGAGGCAGAGACAGAGAGATCTCCCATCTGCTGTTTCACCCCTCAAATGCCTGCAACAGCTGGGAGTAGGCCAAGCCAAAGCTGGGAGCCAGTAACTCCCAAGTACTTGGGTCATCATCTGTTGCCTTCAGGCGTGTTAGCAAGAAGCTGGATTGGAAGTGGAGGTGGTCCTCAATCCCAGGCACTCTGATATGAGATGCAGGGCTCCCAAGCAGGAGTTAAGCTTGCTGTGCCACAGCACTCACTCCTTGAGTAAACTAAAAACATCTATTGTAAAGACCCTATCCCCAAATATGGCTGCATTCTCAAGTACTTGGGGTTGGGGCATCAGTGTATGAATTTAGATAACAGTTGGCAATGTGAACCTTTAAAAAAATAGAATTTGAAAACATTAAACAATACAAAACCAAAATGATGCTATAATCCTGAGCCTGCGTATACCAATAACATGCCATTGACAGTATCATCGACACCTCCTGGTAGTTGTACCTTCAAACAGTCCTCTCTGGCACTGTGCCAGAGTTGTCCTTTGTGATGGACAGCAAAAGAACAGCATGTTGCTCGTGAGGCCAGCTCATAAAAACATTGTGACTTCCATCTTGGCCAGTCTATTGCAGTTACGTGGATGAGTCAAAGAGATTTGTCAATGTAGGTATGGTGCTCTTGTCTCATGGACTAAATCTCAAAAACATTCATAGGAGATACACAAAGTTTTGAAGAGATTTATATTAGCTGAACATCTGTCAGCTTGTGCTGAAATGTCCTGAGGCAATACACAATGAACAGAGCCACCAAAGTTCTACAGTCAGGAAGCAAACTGAGAAAATCTCCCAGCTTCAAACATGTGCTACCGTTCATGAAAAACATAAGAACCAAGAACGAAGAGGATGCCACCAAGCACTATGGAGATAAGCACTCCTGGGCTCACGTAGGACTGAGTCCGAATCAATGAACTTTGATGTTTACACAGCTAGATTTCAGTATTTCTGTGGACCAATATGAGCTTGTATGTTTCTCCCAGTTTTCTTGTACTTTTAAAAGATTTATTTTATTTATTTGATAAGCAGAGTTACAGAGAGAGAGGGAGAGACAGTGGGAGAGGTCTTCCATCTGCTGGTTCACTCCCCAAATGGCTGCAATGGCCTGGGACTGGGCCAGGCTGAACCCAGGAGCCAGGAGCTTCTTTCCAGTCTTCCACGTGGGTGCAGGGGCTCAAGCACCTGGGTCATCCTCCACTGTTTTCCCAGGTGCTTTAGCAGGGGGCTAGATTGGAAGTAGACCAGCTAGGACTTGAACAAGCACCCATATGGGATGCCAGTGTCTCAGGCAGTGACTTTACCCACGACACCACAACACCAGCCCCCAATTTTCTGTTTTTTGAACAAACATATACATGGAAGTTACCCTGTCATCTTGCCATCATATGTTGGCCACGTGAGGACAGATGACTCCTCTTTAGTTAACCTTCACATCAAGAGGAGCTGTGTTTAAGGGATGACACTTGACGATTCCTATCTCCTTCTAGACTGAGGTCAGATTCTGGACTTTGAGCCAGTGTTGTCATGGTGTGAGACTTGCGATGAGTGTGCTTTTGGAGCAGTCTGAGTCCCTGGCCAAAGATGGGCTGTGATAACCAGACTCCGAGATGGCGTTCCATGACCCCTGCCTCCTGGTACTTGGACTTGTATATAGCTCCCATGTTGCATCAGGGTTGGTCTACATAACCAACAAGAATGCATCAGAAGTGATGGTATGCCTCCTCTGGGGTTGGATTATGAAAGATGCTGTGGCTTGTGCCTTAGTGCCTCTCTCTTTCTCTCATAACTTATTCTTGGAGAAATCATGTCATGAGCAGGAGCCTGGGTGGTGTGGCAAGGAACTGACACCTTTTGCTAAAAGCTGTATGATGGCAGGCATTTGGCATGGTGGTCGGGTGCTGTTTGGGAAGCCCATTTTCCACATAGGCATGTGGGTTCAAGTTCTGACTCCACTCTCAATTCCATCTTCCCTTCCTGCTAATGCAGCAGGTGCCGGCTCAGCTTTATTACAGTCTCCCCACAGAGCCTGAGACATGAGCACCCAACCAGGAAATGCCTAGATCCCTAATCCTCAAGGACTGTGAGATTACAACAGTGTTTAAGATGATAATTTGGAGAGAATTTGTCATACAGCAATAACTAATATGGAATCCAAAACCAAAAACTGTTCAATATCCTTGACACTGATAGACACATTTCTTAAACCATAAAGAGGGATTATGGCTGGCACCGTGTCTCACTAGTCTAATCCTCCGCCTTGCGGCGCCGGCACACCGGGTTCTAGTCCCGGTTGGGGCACCAGATTCTGTCCCGGTTGCCCCTCTTCCAGGCCAGCTCTCTGCTATGGCCAGGGAGTGCAGTGGAGGATGGCCCAAGTGCTTGGGTCCTGCACCCCATGGGAGACCAGGAGAAGCACCTGGCTCCTGCCTTCGGATCAGCGCAGTGCGCCGGTCGCAGTGCACCAGCCGCGGCGGCCATTGGAGGGTGAACCAACGGCAACGGAAGACCTTTCTCTCTCTCTCTCTCTCTCTCTCTCTCTCTGACTGTCCACTCTGCCTGTCAAAAAGAAAAAAAAAAGAGGGATTATAATATTTTCTAACCAACATTCCCATTTATTCATATAATGTGGTCCTCTGTGTCCATCAGAACATGATTGCATAGGAGTCTGGTTCCAGTTTTTGAGATAGGATAGACAGTGTCACGATGAAGAGTCTTGACAGTGTGTATTCAGCCCAACTGCTCTCTGCAAATGTTGAACCAGCTTGTGATTTCCCAGCTCTGTGGTCCATGTCTCTCCACACTCATTTTGCTAACACTTTTTCCCCAAACTTTCTAACTTTTTATCTTTAAGGTTTGAGACTCTATCATCTTCTTTTTTCATTTTACTAATATTAGAAAAATACATTCACTGAAATATATTTACTTTAACTTTATTTTCATCATTGTTTTAGATGTTCTTACTTGTTATATATTCAGAAATGTTTTCTGCTAATAATATTGTCTACTAGAGAACAGAATGCTTATTTTTAAAGGGTCTATTTTCTGATTTTGAGAGAAGGAAGCATTGATGCACACATGAATGTGTTTCCCAATATAAAATAGATATTAGGTATGTTGTGTGCTAAAAAAAAAACACACACACACACACACACAAAGGTTTTAGGATCAGACAGATTTTACCATTTCTAAGCTTCAGCTCCCACCTCTATAATTTGGTATAATGAAAGTTGGCTGGCACAATGCAAACTTGTTGCAAGGATAGAATACATAAAAGAAGCATTTATAAAGTTATAAATCTTGAGCTAATTTTAATCATCTTCGTTATTACCGTAAACATAACCATTTTTATGGTCAACTCAATGAACTATGCAGGGAATGTTTGCAATTTTCTAGGGCTAGGCAAAGGAATGCCAGAAAGATTGTGAAGATGTGCTCCTGCCTTGGGATCATGCTACACATTGTTTTAGCCCAAGGCAAAATGAAATAAGTGCTAAATTAAGACAAAACCTACAAGCTTAGAGGGAAGCATATGGACACATGTGTCAATGTGGTGTCTCTTGAAATAACTGATTCTGTTGAGCAGTTTGACATGGGACCCAAAGAAACTCTTTGGATGATGGTGATTTTTTTGTCTAAAACTCCAAGAGCTCCTAAAAATAACCATTACAAGATTTTTAAATAAAAGAGGGAAAAACATGAATGGGCTACAACAATCTGCTCTTCTTTTTGGGTCTTCAGTGACATCCTTAGGTTTTCTTCAAAAAGATGTCTCACTGCAGAGTTGCTGGGCCAGGCTTTCTCAGCACATGGTGCAGCCCACCTACCTCCCACCATGCAGTGACCATTGGGTCTTCACAAAAGAGGAAGTCTTTGATGTCATCTAATAAGGCCATCTCCTTGGAGTAGCTAGAATGTCACTCAGAATGGGATCTGAAATGCCATTTGGTTGGTGTGCCAATGTCCCTGGAGGGAGCTCAGCCCTGGGTCCTCCCTTCAACCTCACCCCTTCAGTTCTCCAAAATTATGCTACAAATAACTTCTCTTTATGGCTGCTGCATCATGTCCCTGTTCGTGGGAAGAAAAAACTCAAAAACAGTGACTTGTCCTGCTGAGACCCTTCTCTAGGGGTGTTTAGAAAAAGTTACTATCACCTACAGTTTTTATTGTTGTGGTCAGTGTAAAACCTGACTCCTCTTCAAGTGTGTGTGACTTTAAAGTTCTTAATTTAGATCTTTAAAACATAATAAAACCACAGTACTTCCGTAAAGGCAGTCTTTCTAATTGATGATGTCAGCTATTCTGCTTGATTTAATTTTAGGCTGATAATGTCTTTGCTCAGGTCACCTAGTAGGGGCTTGGAATCTCATCTAAGTTCTCATCTGTGAAAAATGCAAGCTGTCTGTGCTGATGTTGGATGGCACACCATTCCTGGCAAGATGCCATCAGTCTGGAGGTTTGATCAGATGGTAGCTGGGAGGGTTGGCCTGGTGGTAGCTCCAGAGAGGAGCTGGGAAATGCCATTGTCAATGAACCCAGAGAGAGAAAAGCTGGTGCTGTCTTCTTCATCCTGCACTGAGAGTTTGAGAGTAGGATGGGGCAGTAGAGCGTGTCAGCGGCTGGTCTCTGTGTGTTAGATTAAAAAAAAGAATACAGCAACCTGAATGGCAGATGTTTTAATAAAATTCTCATGGCACAGAAATGTCAAAAGCTTTGTTCCAGACGCAGATCATCAAAGACAGGAAATAGGATAATAAACCAAATTTCCTGAGTCCATATTTGCTGCTTCTTCCTCCTGTAGTTGAGCTGGGCTGGGAAGACTTGTGATGAAGGGGCCCTCTTTGTGTCTTCAGAGTGTGGGCAGCTGCCTGTGCAAAGGCTACTGTATGCGAAAGCGAGGCTCCCTTTGTGCGGCCAGTGCTTGCAACTCCTATAATGGGGAACACGAGCTCCCAGGCCATAGCTTGGCACTTCCCTCTTTGTTGTGGCTGCTTGTAGGAAATGTTCCTGTTTATGTTGTTGGCTTCTCCCTCATGCCCTTCCCCACCTCAGTCAGACACAAGTTCATAGTAAGGGTGGCATTTCTTCTTTTTCCCCCTACTTTCAGCTTTCTCCATCTTTCTTTCACAGAGGGTGCCCTAAATTCTCTTCCTAGGAAAACCTTTTTGTGAGAAAAGGAGTAGAAAGAGAAGGAAGAGGAAGAATTATAAGAAAGGAAAATGAGATTATACCCTTGATAATTATGTAAGAGGTATAGCCGTTTACTCTGGAGTGTGAAGAGATCTCTGGGGTTGTCCAGTTGAACCCACTCATTACAGATAGCCAACCCAAGGATTAAAAAAACCAGTAGTTTCTTCAAGGTAACACAGTCATCAAGGGAAAGAGAGATTGATATTTGCCCATTGTCAGCCACTATTTTTAACATCAGTCAGTTGCTCTTGAGAATAACATCAATCAGTTGCTCTGTGGTATTTGCCTAATGTGGATTTTCTGATATCCTTATTCTTGCTACATTTATAAATTTATAAACCAAGAGCTATTCCTTCTCCCCCAATTATTTATTTATTGTTAGTTATCACTGATACAAACATGGATCCCTAGCTATTTATTTTTGACTTCCCATTGTAATTGAGTGCCTTCATTATTTTCCTGCTCAAATTGTGCCAGGATTGACCATTGAGAGCGTCAGGTTGATCCCCACGCCCAGCAGTGTGGCCCCATTGCTTGTTGACTGCTGTCTTCCTTTGTGGCTCATCTTGTAGTTTCCCGGTCTATCCTGTAATTGACCATTTTTCTTTTGTTTTTCAAAGACATAATTTTAATCCACTCTGTAATCACAGGCTTACTTCACCACTAACCATGATATTCAACAAGTAAACGGAGGAGACCACAGTCCCACAGCAGTATAAACAAGGGCTAAAAACAACAATCATATCACAAGATGTTTGTGTCATTCCTATACTTTTTTTGTATTCTATGTTAACTGCTATACATATCTGAGAAAACATGATATCTGTCTTTCTGAGACCGGCTTATTTCATTGAATATAATGGCTTCCAGTTACATCCAGTTTGTTGCAAAAGACAGAATTTCATTCTTTTTTATTGTTGAATAGTATTCTATAGTGTATGTATGCCACAATTTCTTTGTCCAGTCATCAGTTGATGGACATCTGGGTTGATTCCTTATCTTAGTTATTGTTAATTGAGCTGCAATAAACATGGGGGTGCAAATAACTTTCATATGCTGATTTCATTTCATTTATCTAAATTCCCAGGAGTGGGATGCCTGGGTCTTATGGTAGATCTATTTTCATATTCCTGAGGAATTTCCATACTATCTTCTATGATGATTATACTAGTTTACATTCCCATAACAGTGTATTAGGGAACCTCCCACCCTGCAACATTCTTGCCAGCATTTATTTATTTATTTATTTTTATTTTTGAATGATAGCCATCCTAACTGGGGTGAGGTGAAACCTCAATGTGATTTTTATTTGCATTTCCCTGATGGTTAGTGATCCTGAGCATTTTTTCATGTGTCGATTGGCTGTTTGTGTTTCATCCTTTGTTTGTGGCATTTGCCCATTTCTTAACTGGATTTTTTTGTTGCTATTGAGTTTCCTGAGTTATTTGTATATCCTGGATATTAATTTTTTATCACTGCATAGTTTACGGATAAGTTCTCCCATTCTGTCATTTGCTTCTTCACTTTGCTGAGTGTATTCTTTGCAGGACAGAAGCTCCTTGTCTTGATGTAATCCCATTTGTCTAATTTTGCTTTTGTTGCCTCTACTTCTAGGATCGTTTCCAATAAGTCTTTGCCTATGCCAATGTCTTACAGAGTTGACACACTGTTTTCCTCTAGTAATTTTTTTTAAAAAATTATTTATTTATTTGAAAAGCAGAGCTACAGAGAGAGAAAGAGAGAGAGAGAGAGAAAGAAAGAGAGAGAGAGAGATTCCATCTGCTGGTTTACTTCTCAAATGGCTGCAATAGCTGAGGCTGGACTAGGCCAAAGCCAGGAGCCCAGAGTTTCTTCCAGGTTTCCCACATGGCTGCAGGGCCCCAGGGACATGGGTCATCCTTTTCTGCTTTCATGTCAGCATATTAGCAGGGAGCTGGATAAGAAGTGGAGCAGCTGGGACTTGAACCAGTACCCATATGGGACACCAACCTGCAGACAACTGCTGAACCCACTACACCACAGCGCCTACCCCTTCCTCTAGTAATTTGATGGTATTAGGTGGTAGATTTAGATTCTTGATCCATTTTGAGTTGATTTTTGTATAAGGTGTAAGGTAGTGGTCTTGTTTCATACTTCTGCATATGTAGATCCAATTTTCCAGTACCATTTGTTGAAGAGAGACTGTCCCTTCCCCAGGGATTGATTTTTGCTCCTTTGTCAAGTATTAGTTGGTTATAGATGCCTGGATAAATTTCTGGGGTTTCTATTCTGTTGCATTTGTCTCCATGTCTATTTTTGGCCAGTACTAGGCATATTGATTATAACGGCCCTGTAGTATGTCTTGAAATCTGGTATTGTGATGCCACCAGCTTTGTTTTTGTTGTTTAAGATTGCTTTACCTATTCTTGGTCTCTTGTGTTTTCATATGAATTTTAGCATAGTTTTTTCTAGGTCTGAGAAGAATGTCCTTGGTGTTTTGTTTGGGGTAACACTAAATCTGTAAATTGCTTTGGGTGATATGAACATTTTGTTGATAGTAATTCTTCCAATCCGTGAACATGGAAGGTTTTTCCATTTTAGAGAGTATTCTATTTATTTCTGTAATGTTTTATAATTTTCACTGTTGACATATTTCACACCCTTGGTTAAATTTATTCTAAAGTACTTAAATTTGTGGCTCTTGTGAATGGTACTGATCTTAGAAGTTCTTTCTCAGCCATGGCATTGTTTGTGTATACAAAGGCTATTGATTTTTGTGTGTTAATTTTATATCCTGCAATTCTACCAAACTTTCTTGTGAGTTCCAGTAGTCTCTCAGTGGAGTCTTTCAGTTTCCTAAATAAAGGATCATATCATCAGCAAACAGGGATAATTTGACTTCCTCTTTTCCAATTTGCATCCCTTTGATTTTTTTTTTTTTTTTCTTGCCTAAAGTCTCAGGCTAAAACTTTCGGAACTATGTTGAATGGTATTGTAAGAGTGAGCATCCCTGTCTGGTCCTGGATCTCAGTGGGAATACTTCCAACTTTTCCCCACTCCACCAGATGCTGGCTGTGGGTTTGTCATACATTGCCTTGATTTTGTTGAGGAATGCTCCTTTTATACCCATTTGCTTAAAGTTTTTATCATGAAAGGATGCTGTATTTTATCAAATGCTTTCTCTGTATCTATTGAGATAATCATATGGTTTTATTTTTCAGTTTGTTAATGGGATGTCTCACAGTTATTGATCAAAATCATTGATCTCTGTATACAAGGGATAAATCCTACTTGGTTTGGGAGAATGACTTTGATCATGTGTTATTGGATTCAATTAGCTAGTATTTTGTTGAGTATTTTGCATCTATATTCATGAGTGATATGTGTATATAGTTCCATTTCTTTGTTGTATGTTTTTCTGGTTTTGGAATTAAAGTGGCCTCATAGAAGGAGTTTGGGAGGATCCCCTCCCTTTTAGTTGTTTTGAATGATTGAGAAGAATTTGGAGTTAGTTCTTCTTTAAAGATTTGGTAGAATTCAGCAGTGAAGCCACCCAGTCCTGGGCTTTTCTTTGTTAGGAGGATCTTTATCACTGATTCGATTTCCAGTTTGATTATTGATATACTTATATTTTCTAGGTCTTCATGACTCAGTTTGGGTAGATTGTATATATCCAGAAATCTATCCATTTCTTCTAGATTTTCCAATTTTTTGGCATATAGCTGAAGTAATTTCTGATGATTCTTTTTATTTCTGTGGTATCTGTTGTAACATCTTTTTCACCTCTGATTTTATTAATTACAGTCTTCTCCATTTTTTGGTTAGTTGGGACAATCTTGTATCAGTTTTGCTTTTTTTTAAAATCATCTCTTCATTTCACTGATCTTTTTTATTTTTTGTTTCAACTTGTTTATTTCTACTCTGATATTAACTATTTCTTTCCTTGTACTAAGTTTGGGCCTGATTTGCTCATGTTTTACTATGTCCTTGAGATACATTGTTAGATCATTTATTTGATGCCTTCCTAATTTCTTGATGTAGACACTCATTGCTATAAAATTCCCTCTTAACACTGCTTTTGCTGTATCCCATAAGTTTTGATATAAGTTGTGTTGTCATCATTCATTTCTAGGAATTTTTTTATTTCTTCTATGACTCATTTTTAATTCAAGAGCATGTTGTATAGTCTCCATGTGTTTGCATATTTTCTAGAGTTTTTAAGTTGTTAATTTCCAGCTTCATTCTATTGTGGTCAGAAAAGATGCATGATATGATTTCAACTTTTTAAAAATTTGTTGAGTCTTGCTTTATGGCCTAGAATATGGTCTATCTTAGAGAAAGTTCCATTCAGTGATGAAAAGAATGTGTATTCTGTAGCTGTGCAATTAAATGTTTTGTAGCTATAATTAGGTCCATATGGTTCATAGTGCAGATTAGCTCTGTGGTTTCTTTGTCAAAAATTTTCTTTTTTAAAGATTTATTTATTTATTTGAGAGGCAGATTTACAGACAGTGAGAGGGAGAGACAGAGAGAAAGGTCTTCCTTCTGTTGGTCCACTCTCCAAATGGCCGCAACGGCCAGAGCTGCACCAATCCAAAGCAAGGAGCCAGGTGCTTCTTCTTGGTCTCCCACATGGGTGCTGGGGCCCAAGCACTTGGGCCATCTTCTGCTGCTTTCCCAAGCCACAGCAGAGAGCTGGATTGGAAGAGGAGCAGCT
The DNA here is from genome assembly GCF_033115175.1 of Lepus europaeus. Lineage (NCBI taxonomy): Eukaryota > Metazoa > Chordata > Mammalia > Lagomorpha > Leporidae > Lepus > Lepus europaeus. Next base: position 85,180,280 of record NC_084839.1, on the reverse strand, counting down.
GAGACTAGAACAGGCGCCCATATGGAATGCCGGCGCTGCAGACAGAGGATTAAACTACTGCACTACAGCATCGGACCCTCTTTGTCAATTTTTTATCTACTTGATATATATTGTACTGGAGTCCACGTCTTCCTTTAAGATTCATTAACCTTTATTTTAAATAGCCAGGCACCCTGGTATTGGGTGCATATACATTTACTATAGTCACACCTTCCTGTTGAATCGATCCCTTAATTATTACCTTATGCCCTTCTTTGTCTCTTAACAGTTCTTGTGTTGAAGTCTATTTTGTCTGACATTAGAAGGGCTACACCTGCTTGCTTTTGCTTTCCAATAACATGGAATATCTTTTTCTGTCCTTTAACTTTCATTCTGTATATATCTTTGTTGGTGAGGTGTGTTTCTTGTAGACAGTAAGTAGATGGGTCTTGTTTTTTAGTCAATTCAGCCAGTCTATATCTTTTAATTGGAGAATTAGGCCATTTACATTCAAGGTTATTATTGATAAGTATTGACATGGTCCTGCCATTTTTCCATAAATATTATTTGCTTTGGATTTACTTTGTACTTTTACTAGGAGATTTTCTTCCTTCATATTCTTTCATAATGATGACTATCTGTTTCTGTGTGTAGCACATCCTTAAGTATCATTTGTAAGGCTGGATGAGTGGTGACAAATTCTTTCAATTTCTGTTTGCTTTGGAAGATCTTTATATCACTTTTATTAAAAAATGAGAGCTTTGCTGGGGACAGTGTTCTGGGTTCACAGTTTTTTTTCTTTTAAGACTTGGACTATGTATATCCCTTCTCTCCCAGCCTGTAAGGTTTCTGATGGGAAATCAGCCATTAGTCTTTTTGGAGATCCTCTGAAGGTAACCTGGCATTTCTCTCATGCAAATTTTAGAATCTGTTCTTTATGTTTTCCTGTTGAAAGTCTGACTACAATGTGTCATGGTGAAGATCTTTTCTGGTCATGTCTGTTAGGAGTTCTATGTGCTTCCTGTGCTTCGATGTCCCTATCTTTCTCCAAATTAGGAAGCTTTTCTATTATTTCACTGTCTAGGCCTTCCAATCCACTCTCTTTCCACACTTTCAGGAACTCCTATGATACATATGTCGCGTCATTTAATGGTTTCCAAGAATCTTGATACTATTTTCAGTTTTTCAAATTTCTCCTTCTTCTTTTTTGTCTGACTATTTCCAAGGATTTGTCTTCTAGCTTGGCTGTTTTTTTCTTCTGGCTCACCAAATCTGTTGTTAAGGTTTTCCCCTGTGTTTTCTATTTGACATATTGAATCCTTCATTTCTAATATTTCAGGTCGATTTCTCTTCAAAATCTCGATCTCCTGGCAGAATTTTTCATCCATTTTTAAAAATTTTTTTTTTTTTAGTTTTTATCTGACAGGTAGAGATATAGACAGAGAGACAGAGAGACAGAGAGAAAGGTCTTCCTCCCGTTGGTTCACTCCCCAAATGGCCACCATGACCTGCGCTGTGCCAATCCGAAGCCAGGAGCCAGGTGCTTCCTCCTGGTCTCCCATGTGGGTGCAGGGCCCAAGCACTTGGGCCATCCTCCACTGCACTCCCAGGCCACAGCAGAGAGCTGGACTGGAAGAGGAACAATCGGGACTAGAACTTGGCACCCATATGGGATGCTAGCAACACAGGCAGAGAATTAACCAAATGAGCCACGGTGTCGGCCCTTCATCCATATCTTACATGGATTTTTTTTTACCTCATATATTTCCTTCTTTGTGGTTTTGAGTAATCTTAGGATCATTCTTTTGAATTCCTTTTCAGGCATTTCATCCATCTCTTCACCTTCACATTCATATATTGTAGTGTTGTGTTCCTTTTAGGGAATCATATTGTCCTCCTTGTTCATATTTCTTTTATTCCTGCATTTATTTTTAGACATTTGTGAAAACACTTGTTGGGAGCTTAGGTCAGTGCTCAAAGATGGGGCAAGAGTCCATGGTGACACCTAAGTTGAGCTCCTGTATTGTCCGCAGAGGGGAGGGTGTGATCATGTTGGCTGGTGTGATCACTGCCTCACCTCTTTTCTGCCAAGGTGATCAGTGCCTGGGGAAGCCCACAGTGACTACACACCCCATCCTCACAGGCCCATGAACCACACAAAGGATCTGTGCTGCCCTCAGTGTGAGCGTGGAACCCTCTGCAATGACCCACCCAGGCACTGAGGGAACTTAGGGATGCAAGACACAGTGATTGCCCAGAGACCCAACTATACTGCATGCCCTATTGTGCAGTTACAGAATTCTCACAGTCATAGCTCACAGGGCTCCCACAGTCACAGGGAGCAGGGGGGTCCACTCTCAGCCGTGAGCCCGCCCCATCTATGGAGAGAGCAGGGGTAGTCCCAGAGCCTGCTGCCATTGGTGCTTTGCTTCAGCAGCTTGGGTCCTGGTGCCTGTGATATAGTGGGGGAAAGGAGTGCCTCACAGGCCTGAATGGGCAGCCTGCCCCCTCCCACTCTCCAGGCCAGACCCAGAGTTGGTGGTGACCACAGAATTATCCCTCTGAAGCCCTTCATGGGTGCCTGTGAGCTGCTGCAGCCTCTATTCACCTTATTAAGATGGCTCTTGTCGGGGATGGGAAGAAGGTAGTGTACTCTGCCTTCCCAGGGTTAGATGGGCACCCCGTCTCCCACTAGCTCTCCAGGTGCGACTCAAGGGCAGTGTGTTCTGCAAGTTTCTCCCTTAGGCAACATCACCAGTGACACAGGCCATCACAGGTTCCTCTCACCTTGCTCCACGAAGATGGGGTCTCCTCGAGCCCCGGCTGTGGGAGTCGCCAGTGGTGTCCCTGGCTACTGCTGCGTGTTGGCACTGTCCATGCTGCTCCATGGCATCTCTCTTCTTTCTTTAGAATTCTCACTGCAAACTTGTCTCCAACTCTCCCCTGGGAATGTAATTACTCCACTTTTCTTCTGTTATCTTCTCTTGGTCAAAATTAGCATGTTTTTAGCTGTTCAGCCATCTTGGATTCTCATAATTGACCATTTTTCTGAGGAGCTCTGGTCCCTTTTATTGGAGAATGGTACTTAACCTGTGCCTGATCATCAGGTGTGCTCACTGCCACTGGGTTGTCCCTGCTTCTAGACCTGTTCCAAGCTAGGAAATAATGAGGGTACTTCAAAAAGATCAAGGAAAAGTGGAATTAGCAGGTAAGGATTTTTTGGTAAAAAAAAAAAAAATTGAAATCCATGCATAGCTTTTTGCTATATGCATTTTCATGAACTTTTTGAAGACCCTCATGTGTATATATTAACTCACACATTCTCACACAGATCTGTATGTATGTGTTTCAAAAACCACACGTTTATACTGAAAGTTTTGATTCTGATAAAAGCAATAGTTCATTTTAGCCTTCTTTTTTCTCTGAGAAAGTAGAAGCTTGACTTCATTGTCTACCATGTGCTCCCTTATCTGATGCTCATCCCCAGTGTACACACCAAATAGTCTCAGATTTGCTGACTCATGCTCCCATGAGAAGCATGTTTGCTTGCTAGAATTACTGTATTTTTCTTTGTGACTTTAGCCTTACAGAATCTTGTCAAAACAGTATTTCCAACATTTCTTTTTTTTAAGAGTCATTTATTTTTAAAAAAATTTTTTTTAATATTTGTTTGACAGGCAGAGTTAGTGAGAGAGACAGAGAGAAAGGTCTTCCTTCTGTTGGTTCACTCCCCAAATGGCTGCCACAGCCGGCGCGCTGCACCAGTCCAAAGCCAGGAGCCAGGTGCTTCTCCTGGTCTCCCATGCGGGTGCAGGGCCCAAGCACTTGGGCCATCCTCCACTGCCTTCCCGGGCCACAGCAGAGAGCTGGACTGGAAGAGGAGCAACCAGGACTAGAACTTGTGCCCATATGGGATGCCGGCACTGCAGGCGGAGGATTAACCTAGTGAGCCACGGCGCTGGCCCCGCCTTTTGTTTTTTCATTTAGCAGTCAGGCCTGGAAATTACCGCACATCAAAGGTTATAGAGGGCCGGTGCCGTGGCTTAACAGGCTAATCCTCTGCCTTGTGGCGCCCGCACACCGGGTTCTAGTCCCAGTTGGGGTGCTGGATTCTATCCCGGCTGCCCCTCTTCCAGGCCAGCCCTCTGCTATGGCCCGGGAAGGCAGTGGAGGATGGCCCAAGTGCTTGGGCCCTGCACCCACATGGGAGACCAGGAGAAGCACCTGGCTCCTGGCTTTGGATCAGCGAGATGCGCCGGCCGCAGCGGCCATTGGAGGGTGAACCAACAGCAAAAAGGAAGACCTTTCTCTATGTCTTTCTCTCTCACTATCCACTCCTCCTGTCAAAAAAAAAAAAAAAAAAAAAAAAAAAAAAAAGGTTATAGAGGTCTGCCCCTCTGCTTCTGCAGAATTACCTACTTTTTGGATGTATCATAGCTTACTCAACCCCTTACTTAGATATTTAAATATTAACCCCCATTTTTTGTAAAAACAAATCACTGAATAATCTTATATATCTATATTTTAGTATTGTTTGAGTTTTATCTCTAGGGTAGATTTCTAGAAATATAATCACTGGGTCCAATGGCAAGTGCGTTTATGGTTTTGCCGATATTGCCGTGTTCTGCTCAGAAGACTGTGCCAGTTTACATTCCATTCAGCACTCTGTCCCCCACAGTCTTGTGGAATGTGTTCTCACACTTTTGATAGGTGAGAAATGATGTCTCCATGTTGTTATAATCATGAGTGATTTGGGATAGTTCTTCTGGGTGAGGACCATTTTAATATAGTTTAAATATATTGTCTGCTCATATAATTTTGGTATCGTATGAGCAGAGTTGTTGGTATTTGTAGTGGGTATTTGGGATTTGTATGTAGCAGGTAAAGCCACCACCTGCAGTGCCGGCATCCCATATGGGCGCCAGTTCGAGTACCGGCTGCTCTACTTCCAATCCAGCTCTCTGTTATGGCCTGGGAAAGCAGTGGATGATGGATCAAGTGCTTGGGCCCCTGCATCCGCATTGGGAGACCCAGAAGAAGCTCCTGGCTCCTGGCTTCGGATCGGTGCAGCTTTAGCCAATGCAACCATTTGGGGAGTGAACCAGTGGGTGGAAGACCTCTCTCTCTCTCCTCTGTCTTTCCTTCTCTGTGTAACTCTGACTTTCAAATAAATAAATAAAATCTTAAAAAAAAAAAAAGAAAAAAAGAACATTAGACCCAGGAAAGCAGTGGTAGGAATGATGGTCGGCCCCTCATGGGGAGCTGTAAAGCCAGAGGATAGTGGAAAGCTCTTTAAATTGCTGCTTAAAGGGTAAAGAAAAGTTCTGCTTAGAGTTCTAGACCCATATATGTAATGCAATAAAAGAGATTTCAGTAAAGGAGAAATGATAGAATTTGTTACCAGCAGACCTGTATTACAAGAAATGCTAAGGACCTTATAATAGTACTTCAAGCTAAGCAAAACAAAATTAATGGAAATCCAGATATAAACTTAAGATAGGCGCTATGGCTCACTTGGTTAATCTTCCACCTGTGGCACCAGCATCTCATATGGCGCCAGGTTCTAGTCCTGGGTGCTCCTCTTCCAGTCCAGCTCTCTGCTGTGGCCCAGGAGGGCAGTGGAGGATGGCCCTAGTGCTTGGGCCCTGCACCCATATGGGAGACCAGGAGGAAGCACCTGGCTCCTGGCTTAGGATCAGCGCAGTGCCGGCCGTAGCAGCCATTTGGGGAGTGAACCAACAGAAGGAAGACCTTTCTCTCTGTCCTTTCTGTCTCTCTCTCTATCTACCTGTCAAATAAATAAAGTAAAAAAAAAAAAAAAAAAGATAGAACGCTTTAAGTGCTAAATTTGTAGATAATATTGTTTCTTTTTCCTTCTTTAACTTTTTCTAACTTGTTTGGCTGTTTAAAGAAAAAATAATTACAATTATTTGTTTATAAGTGAAATATGGTGTCAGCAGCATAAAGGATTGCTTGTAGTCTAAATGGAATTATGCTATTGTAACTTTCTTGCATTCTATATGAAATGAAATAATATTAATTTTAAGAACATCATCATAAGAAAAAAGTATATATTATAATTTAAAAGTAAACTGAGGCCGGCGCCATGGCTCAACAGGCTAATCCTTCGCCTTGTGGCGTCGGAACACCAGGTTCTAGTCCCGGTCGGGGCGCCAGATTCTGTCCCGGTTGCCCCTCTTCCAGGCCAGCTCTCTGCTGTGGCCCAGGAGTGCAGTGGAGGATGGCCCAAGTGCTTGGGCCCTGCACCCCATGGGAGACCAGGAAAAAGCACCTGGCTCCTGCCATCGGATCAGCGCGGTGTGCCGGCCGCAGCAGCCATTGGAGGGTGAACCAACGGCGAAAGGAAGACCTTTCTCTCTGTCTCTCTCTCTCAATGTCCACTCTGCCTGTCAAAACAAAAAAAAGTAAACTAGGCAAAAGCCAAAAAAACTCAGTTAATCCTAAAGAAGACATGGAAAAAGGGATCAAAATCAAAGGACTTCAAAGATTAACATGATATATTTATACCCGACAATATCAATAATTACACTAGATATAAGTGATCTGAGTGTTCGAGTTAAAAGGCAGACGTTGTCATAGATGGTTAAAAATAAGCAAGATCCATCAATATGCTTTGAATGTAGAGATAAGGACCGGAAAAGATAGAGCCTGCAACTGCTGAGCATAAGGGCGTAAATTAGTATCAGACAAAGCACAGAGAAGGACAAGTGTGTTACCAAGAAGGAGGATCCTTTGATGATGATTAATGGTTCAGTTCATCAAGAAGACAGAGTAATCCCAAGTAGGCATGCGTCTTATCAGAGATTTAAAATACAGGAAGCAGAAATTGACAGAACCAGGAGAGAAACACACAAATCCGGTAATTAAAGAAACAAGCAACTATTCACTATGACTTCAGAACATGTGAACAGTCTTCTCATCTAGCCCAGCCCCCTTGATGTTTATTAACCTTTACTGAAGCTATACTCAGAGCTATAGTGCTTGCCATACAGCAAGACTCAAAATAATTCTTAAAAGATTGAAGTAATACAGAGTACATTGTGTGCTGACAATGGACTTCAACTAGAAATCAATAACAAAAAGATGGCTGGAAAATCTCTCAAATGATTGAATAATAAGCAATGCATTTTAAAACAAACTGTGAATCAAAGAAAGAATCCTAAGGGGAATTAGAAAATATTTCAAACTACAAAGCAATGAAAGTATCACATAGCAAACCTTGTGGGTGCAGGGGAAGGAGTTTTGGGGGTAGTTTATAGATATTTTATCCTAGGAAATAAAAAGTTTGAAATAAGTGAGGTTACCTTTTGCCTTAAGAAGCTAGAAAATGAAAAGTAAAAGAAATGGAGTCGAGGTGACAATAAAGATGAGTGGAAACCAATGAAATGGGGAACAAACTACAGAGAAAATCAGCAAACTTCAAAGTTCGTCCCTTGAAATGACAACAAGATTGGTTGACCCCAGCAGCACTGATCAAGAGAAAAGAGGTAAAGTACCAACTGACAACGTCAAGAGTGGGTACACAGCATAGCATACACCATCGACATGACAGCACGATACCACAGGAGAAGGCTACCAACAACAATGCAAATACATTGAAGAACTTAGAATAAATTCACGGAAAACTGAACTCTCAAAAGGCCAGTGCCGTGGCTCACTTGGTTAATCCTCCACCTGTGGCACCAGCATCCCATATGGGCGCCGGGTTCTAGTCCCGGTTGCTCCCCTTCCAGTCCAGCTCTCTGCTGTGGCCTGGAAGGGCAGTGGAGGATGGCCCAGGTGCTTGGGTCCCTGCACCCACATGGGAGACCAGGAAGAGGCGCCTGGCTCCTGGCTTTGGATCGGCGCAGTGCCGGCCATAGCAGCTATTTAGGGGGTGAACCAGCGAAAGGAAGACCCTTCTCTCTGTCTCTCTCTCTCACTGTCTATAACTCTACCTGTCAAATAAAAAAAAAAAGGCTAACAAAAAAGTGGAAGATCTACAATTATCCATTAAATGAATTTAATTTATAATGGAAATGTTCTGACAAAGAGAGTTCCCAGTGCACAGCATTTCACTGTTTGAATTCTATCAAATGTTTAGGAAGAAAATAATAAGAGCTGTTCATAAAACCCTTTCAAAAAATACTGATGCTGAAAGTTAATAAGTACAGTACAAAAAAAAACACTAATATTCTCCATGAATATAGGTGGAAATACATAAATACTGGTGATTCAGCAATCACGTAAAAAAAAAAATCAAGTAAAAAAAAAAAAAGAAAAAAAAAGAAAAAGCAATTGAGTGGTGTTTATTCTAAGGATGAGAAGTTGGTTTAAAATTCAAAATATGAGCCGACGCCGCAGCTCAATAGGCTAATCCTCCGCCTTGCGGCACTGGCACCCCGGGTTCTAGTCCCGGTTGACGCTGGATTCTGTCCCGGTTGCCCCTCTTCCAGGCCAGCTCTCTGCTATGGCCCGGGAGTGCAGTGGAGGATGGCCCAAGTCCTTGGGCCCTGCACCCGCATGGGAGACCGGGAGAAGCACCTGGCTCCTGGCTTCGGATCAGCGCGATGTGCTGGCCACAGTGGCCATTGGAGGGTGAACCAACGGCAAAAAGGAAGACCTTTCTCTCTGTCTCTCTCTCTCTCTCACTATCCACTCTGCCTGCCAAAAAAAAAAAGAAAGAAAGAAAAAATTCAAAATATGAATCAGTATTGAAATTCACAAAAGAACAAGAACACTGTGTGATTGTATAATGGCGTGGGCACCTGGCTTGGCAGTTAAGGCCTCCGCTGGGTTCCCTGGTGTCAGTGCCTGCTCTGCTCCTGATTCCAGCTTCCTGCCGACACAGGGCATTGCTGCTGCTCAGTGGGTCTCTGGGTGCACGGCGGTGGGCCGCAGTCTCAATCAGAACCTCAGCAGGAGCGTTTATGCAGACTTTCCACCGGACCTGGGAATTCATGTGGAAATGCAACTGGGCTGAGGCAGAGAAGACAACTTTGGCAAGAATCTGAGGAGCTGTGCAGGGCTGCTTCCAGCTGGTTTCATCACTTGGCCAGGGCTGCGGAACCCAGGCAGGAGGGCATTGGAATGAGCGTGCGCACCTCGGTCCATGGAACATTATGGAATCCAGAAATGTGACCCACACGTGATGTTCAAGTGATTTTTGTCACAAGTTCAAAGGAAATTCAGTGATGAAAAAGATCCTTTTTTCCAATGATGTGAGAAACAACTAAATATTTGAATGGGAAAGAAACTAACCGTGTCCTACTTCTGACATGATACACGAAAGTTGATTTTTAGTTGATCAGAGGCTTAAACGTAAAAAGGGTAAATTATGAAATTCTTAGAAGAAAACAGGAGAATACTTTGGTAAAGTTGGCATAAGCTAAGATTTCTTGGAAAGACAAAAATCCTAATTATCAAATTAAACCTTGATAAATTGGTCTATAAATGTAAAAGTTTTGTCCCCTAAAAAACACCATTGAGAACGCATGAGTACCAATGCAAACCATGAGCTTGGAGGAATTATTTGCAATACATGTATCTGACAAAACACTTTTATCCAGAATATAAAAGAAAAAACCACTTACATTGTAATAATGAAAAGACACGATCTAAGAAAAATAGCAAGACAAACTCAAAAAGACACTTCATGAAAGAAGATAACAGATGGCTAACGAACACGTGAAACTTTGCATCGTCTGATTAGTCATGAGGGAAATAGAAATTAAAACCACAATGAAATACCACAACACACCCACTGAAATCATTAAACTAAAATGAATGACAGCGCTTAATCCTGGCTGATACAGAGCAATGAAGACTTTCACAACGCTGGTGAATCTAAAATGTAATAACTTATTTGCCAAGCAGCTTGGCAGTTCCTTAGCGGTTGACTGTGCGTCTGCCCAGTGATCCAGCGCTTCCCGCCATAGATAGTTGGTGGAGAGAGATGCAAACACGCGTTCACAAAGAGACCTATAAACAGGGCTCGTCAGCTTTGTTAGTGTTAATGCAAAACCCAGAGACTGCAGGTCAAATGTTCATCAGCCTAGCGAAATGCAGCCCACACGGTGGAATACTAGTCAGCAATGAAAAGGGATAAATGACTGCTCCACGGTGCAGGCGTCCTGTTGGGTGGAAGCAGCCTCCAGCCAGAGTTCGCCTGTCTGATTCTCCGGGTGTGACGAGCAGGAGGGTGAAACAATTTGATGGTGATGGGAGCCTCACTCAGTGTGAGCAGGTGGTGCTTCCTTGGGTAGGGGGCAAGCTCTATACCTTGACTTCCGTGGGTATATACCTGTGTGAAAGGGCCTTGAACTGCAGACATAGATGTACGCTTGCCACACGTCGGACCGTGCATTCACATTTTAATGAAAACATTTAAAGGTGTAACTGCAGCTGTGCCTCACGGCGGTTAGGTAGGCTGTGCGTAGTACAGACACTTTGTCTTTTTGTATAAGACGTTAGAAACGTAGATGCCCAGAGCAGGAGGCCTCAGCGGCTGAATCCTGACTGACCAACTGGGGGACAGAAGCAACGACCAGTAATAACTAGCATTCACCAAGTGTCGATTCTGAGCCAGAATTCAGAGTCACGCTAAAAACAAACAAACAAACAAACAAACAAAACAGCAGTGGTGCCAGGCTAGCCAGCAGCATGGATGCCAGAGGTGATGGTGGTGGTCTAGGCTTGTGGGTGCCCAGGCTAGCCAGCAGCATGGATGCCAGAGGTGATGGTGGTGGTCTAGGCTTGTGGGTGCCCAAGCTAGCTAGCAGCATGGATGCCAGAGGTGATGGTGGTGGTCTAGGTTAGTGGGTGCCCAGGCTAGCCAGCAGCATGGACCCCAGAGGTGACAGTAGTGGTCTAGGCTTGTGGGTGCCCAAGCTAGCTAGCAGCATGGACCCCAGAGGTGACGGTGGTGGTCTAGGCCTGTGGCCAGGCTCACAGACATCTCTCCCTGGCTGGGTAGTAAGGAAAGAGCAGTCCTGGAAAGTTGGTGAGTCACCCAGACAGGACGAGGGGACAAGCCAGAGCCCCATTTCAGAGACAGGTGGATTTACATGTGCATGTGGAACTCTGAGCTCATGGCTGAGGAGTCAGCGTTGAGAAGACACCACTTAGTGTGTAAGTAACTGAAGTTCCTGCTGATTAGGGAGTGGACTCCCGGGACGGGCCCTGCAGGAGAGGGTAGCAATGGGGTACCCAGGACTGGGCCCATCACTCTCAGCCTGCCAACTTACAAGGCCAGTGAGCAGAGCTAAGGTATGGACGTCTGTCGAGTTTCCGCTGCTGTGAGCCACAGTCCCGAGCCCAGGGTGTTGCCACACAGCCAGCAGCCTGATGGCGGGACCCAGAGCCGTCGGGCGGCACACCCTCACTGCTCCCCCACGAGCCCAGCAGTGGTGCCGGCCCTCCCTGCCTCCAGCAGCACGAAAGGTAGGTTCAGGGACGCTTCTGGCACCACAGGCTGAGCTGGGGACAGGGCTCACCCAGCAAAGGCCAGGCACTGAGGACCAAGCACCCAGGCGACCTCTGGTGTCGGTACCCTCCTTAGGGCAGAGGACACCAGGTGGTCCCTGTTCAGGGTCTGAACTCCTCCGAAGGCACTGCTATTTCCAGCCTGCCCACCTGCCTCCTTCGCGGCTTGCTGGTGAGCACAGAGGGCTGCTCACTGACCTGGAACCCCACAGGGTGGCTCTTGGCGACCTGCTCAGAGTCTTGCCTCCCTGCCCCGCTCGCCGGCCCCGGGGGCAAGTGGGACAGACTGGTTTGGTTGCTGTTGTTGCTCAATCCCAGAGCTGAGCTCACCTGTAACTCCCAAGTTCCCCACCCCCCTCTCCCCACCACGTGAGCAGAAGCCCAGAGGTTGTCATGAAGTTCGGAAGCATGTACTGGCTTCACAATGCCTGAAGCCAAAACTATAAGCCCCTTAGTGGTAGTGAAATAAACAAAGATGGCTAGTTGACACTTCAGATACACACTTAGATCAAATTAAATAAACCGTTAAGGTGGGAAAAAGCCTGCTAGCACTTCGATTTTAGTGACCAGGTCCTTGTTTGGAAAATGCTGCTCCCTGTGACTCACGTGTGCCAGGCACGATGCCAGCTCTGGGGTGCAAGAGTGACTCAGGCGTAATCCCTGTCCTTGACGAACTCTGCCTGGGAGGGAGGGGCGGTGATAGGAGGGGCAAAGGGCAGTGCAGGGATGGAGGGAGGGGCAGAGGAAGGGCCGCTTCCCTCTGTGGGTTGGGGAAGGCCCAGAGCCAGGGACAGCCATGAGAACAGAGCTGCGTCTTGGATGACAAATGGCAGGCAGCACTATTGCCAGTCATCGCCAGGCCACAGGTGGGGCTGGACTTCTGGGGCCAGGCCTGGGGATGTCAAGGAGCCCCGGGTGTGTGCAGTGTCCGCATGAAGCCATTGGCATCTCAGGTGACAGGGTAGGGGGCAGGTGAGAGAGGGATGGAGGTGAGGGATGGGGCCAAGGCCTGATCACCTGGTGTCATGGGAAGAACCTAGAGCAGCCAGTGCCGAGGGCTGACTGTTCAAAGTCGCCCCAAGAGTGTCTGTGCAGCCTGAACTAAGCTGGTTGCAGAAGCTGGGATTGGGGTGCAGGGCCCTTGGATGGGGAGAAAGCCAAAGGGGACCCCGGGGCTCTGACTGGCGCACTGGGGCGCTGGGGTGCTCTTGGTGGGGATGCAAACACCCAGCCCTGGGAGGCCCCAGTTGCCGTGGCGTCAGTGGTGTTTAGAGCTCTGTATGCCAGTTGCCTCCTCACTGGGTTCCCCCAGCCCCCCAGGGGGTGGATTTTCTGAGTGCTAGACCCACCCGTTGCCTTTCACCCACGGCCCCAAGAGGGCCTCCACCAGCTGCCCCGGGGCCCAGCACCCGCTGGGCTGCTGCTACAGAGATTCAAGAAACAAAGATCCTGCAGCCGCATTTCTTTCCCATATTAAATATCCATTTCCCTGCCTTTTGTCAGCTTTAAGCCGTCACCCAGGGCAGTCAGGTTGCATAACACAGGCTTCAGCTGAAGGTGAAGATCGTGTTTTTGAAACAAGATCTTTCTAGCTGACCCTACTCCAAACCCACGCCTTGGTGCCTGTAGAATCTATTTGAGGCCTACTGACTTTGTGCCATCTACTCCTCCACTTACCAGAAGGTCAGGAGAAACTTTGCAAAGGGAAACTATCAAGAAAGAGAGAAGGCATCAAATATTTGTTTACGTATCTGTTGCTGGAAATTAGCAAGATCGACTTCAGGAGCGGAGTTTGTATGTGCACTAAGGGACCAAAGAACGTGATCGCCCAACCATCACTTCCTGTCCCGAAAGGCCGTGGGATGAGATGCAGACTCCACTTGCCACGAAAGCGGGGAAGGAGGAGAGAAGTCGGGAAGTAACGGATGTGGTTGGCCGAGACCCTCTGTAGGTGACACGTTCTGACAATCCCCATTAAACTGCAGGGGACAGCAGCTTCAGAAACAGGTCAGGGCCCACACGTGCAGGTTCCCACCGTGGGGACTCCCGCGTGGAGCAAGATGGTCAAGTCTCCACCAGGAATGCAGGCTGTCCCTGGGGCGCACTCCCATTGCGGAGCCTCAGCCTGGAGGGCGGCAGGGGTGAGAGGCTGCAGAGACAGTGGGAGACTGGCCGTCTCCACTGACTTCACCCTGCATACTCCTTGGGCCTTTGAACCCCGCATCTTCCCCACTCCCGCCTACTGTGTCCACCTGAGTGATCCCCAGCCCCCGTGGGAGGGGCTGTCTTCATGTGGTCGTTGGTTTAGACTGGAAGCCCTGCACAGTGCTGGGGGCTGGTGTGGCCACAGTCCTGGCCTGGTCAGAGTCCTGCTCATACTGTGGCCTGGCAAGAACTTCTGTGGATGCAGGTGCCAGTTTGGGGAGAGCTCAGAGCAGGTCACCTAAAACACACAGGGGCTGGGGGTGCTGCTGGGAGGCTTCCTGGAGGAGGTGTTCATGCAGAGAAAGAGAAAGAGAGAAAATCGCATGTTTAAATACCTGAAGCCAGAGAGGGTGTCATGTGGTTTGTAAATGGATGTAGCTCGGGATAAAGGGGAGGTATGTGTGCTTGAACGTGGGTGTGTGTATTGAGAACCTAGCCTACACCATGTGCCAGTGCCAAGGTGGATCCTGGCCCTGCAGCCGGAGAGGTTCGGGTACACTGGAGGCTGGTGCAGAGCTGGGGACCAGCAGGGAGTGAGGGAGCCGCAGGGCAGAGTGCCCAGGGACTACACTGTGACCATGGTGCAGCCTCTTCCTGGGCCTCTGAGTACAGACAGGAAGCCCACTGCTGGCCGTTCCTCTGAGCCCCCTAAGCCAGGACACAGTCCTGTCTGGGTCATTTGGAGGCCGTACACTTCTCCTGCAGGCTGGAGCTGGAGACGGAAGGGTGCCCATATGTCCTTTCTCCAGTAGCTTCTCTTTCTCTGCCATAGCAGGAGGTCGGCTACCATTTGTTTGTCCCCATGTCTTAGAGTGCTAGCTCAGGTTCCAAGCCCAAGTGCAAAGAATCCCGCTTTCCCAGGTCAGAAAGTGCCCTGGGAGGCACCTGCTGTTCCGTCCAACAACTCCTGAGGTCGGGGAGACTGCTTGGGGACTGGCCAGCGCCTGCCTGTGGGCACAGGAAGAGGGTGTCAGCTTTTGGAGAGGGGTCAGAAAAAGAGGACCCTGGGGGGAGAGGGGGATATGGGCTGTGCTTGCCAAAGCCAGGCAGAGGAAACCACGCGTAAGTGGGGAAATCTAAAGGGAAGAGGGAGCGATGATTTTGGGTGCAAACAAATGAGAGAAGAGCGACAGAGCAAGCAGTTAAATTAACCCAGGAAAAAACAAGGGAGAAAAGAAAGAGAAACACAGAAATTAAAATACAAAAGAGGAAAAAAACCGGAAAGGCCAAACAGTATGAAAAGACCAGAGGGATGTAGAAAAATTAAAATATAGAAGAACTTAAAAGTGGTTAAGTAAACCCAGAAAAAAAGAGACAGAGATAAAAAGAACTCATCTAAGCCAGAGAGAGAGAGAGAGAAAGAGAGAGGAAAATATTTATCATAGAAACAAAATAAAAAGACATAAAAATACAAAAAGAAACATAAAGGTACAAGAAGATGGAAAAAAGTATCTGAAGTGCACACACAGAGACATACAGAAAAGACAAAAAGGCAAACAGGAAGAGAGGCAGGAAGGTGGCGATGGGGCTGCACAGGTGAGGAGTGGCCCCTCCTGGCCCGGCCCAGGCCGGGATGGACGCCTGTGAGGCCAGCATAGCACAGAAAGACACACAGCGTGGCTTCCCGGGACTCTGCAGGGAGACAGCCTGGGGCTCTGCCCACACCAGCCGGGGCTGCCACTCAGAGACGTGAGCAGGACCCAGGGGTGTCCTGGGCGCCCCTGCCTGGGCTCAGAGGGAGGCACTGAGTTGGGGTCCTGGGGAGACTGGGCCTGTCCTGTTTTCCTGACTTCACAAGTGCCACTGATGGACTACTGCAGATGGCAGGGAAAGCACACCAGGGAGAGAAGAGTAGGAAGAAAGGGGAAATTCGTGTGTGATCTGCTCTTACTTATCTGTTAGAATGTGTTACAATAACTGCATGTTGTATTATATGTGCATTTGCTGGGCATCGTTTGACAAGCAAGGATACTTCAAAAAGATTATGAAAAGTGTACTTAAAAGATATGCTAATTCTGGTGCAAAAAAAAAAAATGAAGTCCATCCATAGTGTTTTCCTAACATCATTTTCCATGAACTTTTTGAAAACCTTGTGAGTAACGCCTTAGTGCGTCGTGGACGCTGGTATCCAAGTTCAGCGAGCCCGTTGATCAGACTGGCCTCTTCTTTTCCTCCTGATTCCATTCACAGTGAGATTAAAAAGGAGAGGGCAGATTTAACAACAGGTGCACTATGTGGTAGACGTTTGGCCTAGGTTGAGATGCCTACATCCTATAAGGTAGAACTGGCTTCCCTTCCCTGGCTCCAGCTCTTGACTCCAGCTTCCTGCTAATTCAGACACTGAGAGGCACTGTGATAATTCAGCCACTGGATCCTTGTTACCCGGATTGTGTTTGGAACTCTTGTTCCAGGCTGGCCCAGCCTTGGCCGTTGTGGATATATGAGGAGTGAACCAGCAGATGGAAGCGTGTTCTCTCTCCCTCTCTCTTTCTCTTTCCCTCTCTCTCTCTCTCTCTTCCCCCTCCTTTGTTCTCAAATAAATTTAAAAACTTTTTTTATAATAAGCACAGTAAAATAATTCAAAAGGCATAGCAATAGATTTGGAGCTGGGTACCAAGGGTAGAGTTTTTAGATGCCGTCAAAGAGAAGAGCCTGGAACACTTGGCAGGTGGAACCACACAGATGATGACACTGAAAGGGCCTGGTGCATTTGACTGAACACCCCACACCCAGGGTTTGCTCATCCTATTTTAAACTAAAGACGAAGTATCCAAGCAGCGCACATAAGAGGCACTGGCCAGAAGGGGGGGGGGGGGGCGAGGGCGGCAGGTGACTGCTGCTGGATCTGGAAGGCTGTGGGAGCGGGTGGGAGCAGGGCTCTGTGAGGATGAGTGGGTGGGGTGGAGAGCCTGGGGCTGAGCTCAGGGTGGGCCCAGTTAGGGAGCAGGCAGGATAGCTGCCAAGGGGACACTGAGCCCAGCAGAGCGGCTGGGACCAGGACGTGGGCAAGGCTGGGAACACAGCTGCCGGGGCTGGGGAAACCACCCTGGGGTTTTGACGTGGCTTGCTGCGGGAAGTCCCGTGTGCCCCCTGACTCAGCACATGGAGGAAGGAGGGAGCGAGGTTGAGATGGTGGAAGAGGCCCGGCTGGAAGAACCAAGCCCCTGCTCACCCGGTTCCCTGCTACCTCCTGCCACGCTGTCCTCCTGCTGGAGGGAGCAGGAAGGGCCTGTTAGAGCAGGGGGAGTGTGCCAGCTAAGATGCTCGACTGCAGTGAGAGTGAGAAGACAGAGGTGGGCCGCCGAGGGCCTGGACCGTGGCTCTACAACCCAAGCAGAGCCTGGGCTCTCGCTGTCCACTCCTGTACTGTGGGTTGAAGCATAGCCCCTCAAATAATAGATTCAGGTCCTCACCCCCAAGGACCTGTGCACTTGACATTATTTGGCAATAGTGTCTTTGCAGGTGCGATGAAATCAAGATGGGATCCTACTGCAGTAGGGTGAACCCAGTGTGAGTGGTGTTCCTGGCAAAGAAACCTAGAGACAGACACAGGAGAGGCCCTGTGGCCCTGGAGGCAAAGGTTGGAGCGATGCCACGGGAAGCCAAGGGATGCAGGAGCTGAAAGAGGCGAGAAAGAGCCTCTAGGGAGACGCTGGCCCTGCTCAGACGTCCGGCCTCCAGAACCCTGAGAGAGCCAACTTCTGAGCCTCTAAGAGTGTGGTTGCTTCTCACAGCAGCCCCAGGAGATCAGCGCTCCCCCTGAGGGCAGCTCTCGACTGCTTGCATGCTGCTCAGGGACAGGCAGGTGGACGGGAGAGTGATGGAGAGCAACAGCGCAGGCCAGCTCAGGGGAAGAGCAGCTGTCACAGAAGCCACGCCAAGTGGACGGCTGCCTGCCCCTGGCTGTGGGGTCACACGGCTAACCCCAGTGGCCGGGGAGGTGAGCCTGCTGAAAAATACCGTGTGTGTACAGGTGCGACATTGACATTTTGAGATTGATTATTGTTCGCAGCCCTTGTCTATAGAACAGTGCTTTTTCTCCTTACTACTTGTTGAATTCTTTATGTAGTGGAGCATTAAGCTTGTGATTATCAAGACAGCTGAAAGCATGTCATTGTAAAAATTCGGAGAAAAATCAGAAAAGTAAGAGAGGGTAGGAAGTATCATTATGCTCCTAAAACTGTGTTAGGAAATACATGAAATTTGTTCCCTTTATGTAAATTTTTTAAAAGTAAAAAAAAAAAAAATCAAGACAGAGTTAAAATATATCATGCATATAAAAAAACTCATATATGTTAAATCCACCAATTTCAAGTACACAACGAGTGAGTTTGACAAGTGTGTGTGCTCATAAAGCCACACCGCAATCCAGATTCTGAACTTCTCCATTACCCCAAAAAGCTCCTGGGTTCCATTTCACGGTCAAGCCCTTCTCTGCCCCTTATTTCCTGGAAAACACAACTCTTTTTTTTGCTGTTGACTTGCTTTTTCTGTAATTGAATAGAAGACGGAGGGGCCTAGTATGCAGGCTTTCCTATCTGGTTTCTGTCACTTAACAAAATGCCTTTGAGACCCATCCAAGCAGTGACGTGTATCCATGATCTGTTCTCTTTTGTTGGGAGGTGGTATTCCTTGAACAGTTTGTTAATTTATTAACCAGGGTGGAATATACAGATTGGTTCCTGTTGGGCTATAATGAATACGGCTTCTATGAACATTTTCATACAAGTCTTGGCACGGACATATGTTTTTATTTATCTTCTGTAAATACCTAGAAGTGGAGTGGCAGGGTTCTGTGGTATGCATATGTTTAACTTTGTAAGAAATTGCCCAACTGTTTCCAAAGTGACTGCAACATTTTACATTCCCACCAGCAATGATTTCTAGCTTTTCCATATCCTCACTGACACTTGGTATTGCTAGTCGTACTCATTTTAGCCGTTCTAGTGGGTGTGTTGTGGTATCCATTGTGGTCTTGAATTTCTCAAGTCTTTTTCGTGTGTTTGTTTGCTATTTATTTATCTTTAGCGAAGTGCCTGTTGCACTTTTTTGGCCTTTCTATTAAACTAGATTTTGATTTTTTTACTAATCTGCTGTGAGATAGCTTCCGAAGTTCTGTGTAGCAGTCCTTTATTGTATATGTGACTTGCAAATGGCTCATACCCTGTGACCTGCCTTGCCATTTTCATGCATGTATCTTTAAAGAGAAGATGCTGTTTTTGATGAGACTCAGGTGTTGTTGTGTCTCGCCTCTCCGCATCTGTCATCCCATGTCATCTTTTAAAAGCTGTGCATTTGGCCCTTACGTCTAGGTCCGTGGTTCACTTTGAGTTAACTTTGCCGTGTGCTGTGAAGGAGAGTTGAGCTTAACTTACTGGTCTGTTTCTGCTCGTGGATGTTTCGTTGTTCTAGCACCATTGGTTGAAAAGACTTCCCTCTCCATGGTCTCGGTACCTCTGTAGACGCTCAGTCTGACATCTGTGTAACACCATCGCTGGACTCCCTATTTCACTTGTTCCTTTCATTTGTATTTCTATCCTCATCCTATTGTGTTTACTGTAGCATGAGAGCAAGGGTCGACATCAAGTAATGTGAATCCTCCAATTCTGTTTTTTTATCAAAATTGTTTTTGACTATTTTTGGTCCTCTATATTTGCATTCTAGATTTACCACTAGCTGGTTAATTTCTAACACACACAGAAAGTCTGCGGGGATTTTGATTGGCACTGATCTACAGATCAGTGTGAGAAGTGAGGTCTTGGTGGTGTTGGGCTTCCTGACCTATGCCCACGGCGTACCTCTCCTTTGTGGAGGTCATCCTTTCACACTTCCTTCTCTAATATTTTCTAGTCTTCATGTATAGATTTGGCATATAAGTCATAAAATGTGTTCCTATGCATTTCATACTTCTGTATTATTTAAAATGGCATTTTAATTTTCGAGTTCCAGTTGCTCACTGCTTAAGTATAGAATATAATCAATTTTTTGAACACTAACGTGTACCTTGGGACTTTGCTCAATTGCCTTATTAGTTCAAATAGCCTTATTATACATAGGGTCTTCAAAAAGTGCATGGAAAATGTACATTATCTTTTAATTCCATTTTCCATGAAATTTTTGACGTTCCCTCATATAGATGCTCCTTAACTTAAATTCTGATAAACCCATTGTAATTTGAAAATATTATAAGTAAAAATGCATTTAAGGGTCCAGTTGGTGCAGCAGGTAAAGCCACCACCTGAGACACCGGAATCCCATATGGAACTTAGTTTGTGTCCCAGCTGCTCCACTTCTGATCCAGCTCCCTGCTAATGGCCTGGGAAAGCAGCAGAGGATGGCTCCAGTGCTTGGGTCCCTGCATCCATGTGGGAGGCCTGGATGAAGTTCCTGGCTTCTATTTTCGACCTGACTGAGCCCTGGCCATTGTAGCCATTTGGGGAGTGAACCAGCAAGTGGAAGATCTCTCTCTGTGTCTCCCCCACTCGTTAACTCTGACTTTCAATTAAATAAATAAATATTTTTAAAAACAAAACATTTAAAAAATGCATTTAATGTACCTTAAACATGCTCAGGGCACGTGTTAGCCTGTAGTTGGCAAATTTATCTAACACAAAGCCTGCTTATGATCCAGTGTGGAAATCTGTGTACACACAGATGGGCATTTTGTAGACATGACGGGATGTGGCAACACAAGACTGAGCGTCCACAAACACCCCGGCAGCACAGGACGCGGCAGGGCCCGGTTGTTCCCCTGTGACCACAGGGCTGACGGAGCTGTGGCCGCTGCTGCCCAGAATCTTGAGAGAGGATGACGCCACCCATTCCTAACCCGGGAAAAGACCTACATTCAGAATGCAAAGTGTGGTTTCTGGTGGATGCTTATGACGTCTGGCTGTTGTCAAGTCAAGAAGCCCAAGTGGACACCCCCTACGCAGACATCTCTGTACGTTCCTGTGTTTTCTGTTCTCCTGTCTTCTTGAATGGAGAGGGTCTTAATGATGCCTTTCTTATTCCCCTGCTTTTAGTTTCTTTTTTCTTTCTCCTCCCTGCCCTGGCTAGGACCTCCACATGGATGCTTGGTGACCACGGTGTGCCCATCACTCACCCTTTGGCCATCACGCCTGATGCTGGCTGAGGTCTTCCAGGGGGTCCTCTGTAGGGAAACCTTGGCAGCTGGCTTTGTGGCTGCCCGGATCCACTGGATGTTTTTCTAGAAAAGAAGGAAGGGGAGTGGACATGGGCAGCCACCATGGGAAAGGTGTCTCTTCCTAGTCATCTCTGTGTCTTGGCCGTGTGGTGAGCTATGAAGTCAGCACGCCTTTCAGTGTGGGATGCTGTTTACAGAAACGTGGCCATGTGGGATGACGCATCTTCAAGGCAGTGTGTTTGGGAGGGGCAGGTTTGGGCACAGAACAAAGTCACCCTCAGTCCAGAGGGAGGCAGTGTAGCCTGTGGTTAAGAACGTGGACTCAGAAGCCCACACACCCAGTCCCAACTCAGCTCTGCAACGTTGGGCAAAGTACTCCACCTTCTGTGTGTCACGGTCTTTCACCTGCAAAATAAGAGTATCAGTAGTACCCACCTTCAGAGCTTTTGGAGACTCACTGGCCAAACACAATTAAGTTCTGAAAGCAGTGCCAGGGGCTGGTACATTATAGGAAGCCCTTACATTGCAAAAGGCTAATTTATACACAGATTTCCTTTCTTTTTGAAAAAGATTTATTTATTTGTTTGAAAGGCAGAATTATAGGGTGGGGGGAGATCTTCCATTCTCTAGTTCACTCCCCAAATGGCTGCAGTGGCCAAAGATGGGCCAGGCTGAAGCCAGGAGTCAGGAGCTTCCTCCAGGTCTCCCATATGGATGCAGGGGCCCAAGAACCTGAGCCATCTTCTGCTGCTTTCCCAGGTGCATTAGCAGGAAGCTAGATCAGAAGTGGAACAGCCAGGACGAATCAGCACCCATATGGGAAGCCAGCATTGTAGGCAGTGGCTTAACCTGCTGCACCAAAACACAGGCCCCATGACACAGGTTTCCAGTAGCAAGATGCTTGGAAGAACAACCTTATCATTTTTAAATACTGCTCTCCTGAAACCTCACCTGAAGGGATTTTTTTTTAAAAGATGTATTTATTTATTGGAAAGGCAGAGTTACAGAGAGAGAGAGAGAGACGGGGGGAGGGGGAAAGAGAAAGAGAGAGAGAGATTTTCCATCCGCTGGTCCACTCCCCAAGTGGCTTCAACAGCTGGAGCTGGGCTGATCCAAAGCCAGGAGCCAGGCGCTTCTTCCTGGTCTCCCACATAGGTGCAAAGACCCAAGCACTTGGGCCATCTTTACTGCTTTCCCAGGTACATTAACAAGGCGCTGGATCAGAAGAGGAGCAGCTGGGACTCAAACCAATGCCCATACGGGATGCCGGTGCCACATTAACCTCTATTAACCGCTACGCCACAGCACCTGAAGTTTTTTAAGGTGGGGGTCCACCACTAGAGTTGGACCTTCTGCTCTGTTTGTGTAGACTGCTTGGCTGGAGTGTGGAGCCCCCACTGCTCCGGGGTCAGTCCAGCTGGGTGTGAAGTCTCTGGGCAGCCGCAGTGGGCTTTAGCCTGTTATTTTCTGACAATAAATTCTAAGTCAAGAGGGCAGAGGGTTTCCAGCCAGTTACCTTTCTGGGCATCAGCCCCAGTAAAACTGCCTTGCCGCAGGTCCTGGGTGCTCGCCCTCCTCCCTGGGGCATGTTTGGGGGATGCTAGGGGGCCACGTGCACCAAGGATGAGTTTATGGAGCCTGTTCCATTGTCCGGCACCAGCACTGTGATGTCACACTTAGAAGCTGGTTGGCAGGTCTTAGGGGAGCCTTTCCCCCTGTCTTGAACTTGCTGCTTCCTTCCCCTTGCATTTTCAGGGGGGTGCAGTCCCAGCAGGCTTTGCAAAGTCTGTAACGTTTGTCCATCTGAAGGGCCTGCTTCAGGCAAGGTTCCGCATCCCCAGCCAGTGGTCTGTCCCTGGTTGTCTCCTATCCGGCCAGTGGAAACCCTGCTGCACACATGGAGAGGTTTCTTTTTCTTTAAATTAAAGCATGCCTTTGATTCTATGTAGACACCTCTGCCCAGTGTTTTAGCTTTTCCTCTCTGCCTCCTGTGTGATGGTGCAGGACGGGCAATGTGCGCTTGGGAGACCTTGTTCCCCAGGATATTTTGCTGTTATCCAAGGTGGAGTTGGGGGATCTCCTTCCAGGAGTATGTGGCCAGCTCCTGTGCTCCCCAGTGCCAGGGGTGCTCTGCCGGCTGTCCGCTGAGGGTTGCCTGTCTCCGCCACATCTTTTTGTTTATAGCAGCAGAGAGAGATTGATTCACGGGGAGAGGCAGACACTGTCTCTGCCCTTGACCGTCAGGCGAGGCCCCGTTTAGGAGTGAACGCTAACCTGAACGCTAACACTTGACATGTTCTGCAGACTGTGCCAGGACTCCGGGTGATCATGCTAAGTTATCCATGGCAGAGGCGTTCAGCGGGACTGTTTTCTCACTGGAGCACTGTGGTACGGGAGGGACTGCACAGGGCGAAGCCTCCGGGTCCATGAGGCTGCAGAGCCACAGGGCAGCAGGTTACGTCCCAGCTGTGAGGGCTCATCCAGGTAGGAGGTAAAGCAGACAGGAGGCAGACAGACCGAGTGTGACTTTCTATTTGAGTAGTATTTCCTTGAGCGCACACACCACACACACACACACCACACACACACACGCACACATACATACATGCTAAATTTAAGTATCAAACCATTAGGTCTTTGAAATGATGAAAGACAGAAGAAAAGTGGCCAGTGCCAAATTCAACTCTTCTTTGGTCCGATAAGAATCTGCCTGGAGCCCCACCTACATGGCTGTCACTGCCAGCCTGGATTCCACTTCTTCCTCATCGAGGGGTCTTTACTTCTCCTACTCCAGTTAGATGTCCTCACTTCCCTCCAACTGAAAAACTAAAAGGAGAAAAATTCTCCAAGACCCTCTCACGGAGTGGACCCCCAAAGCTACTCGTTAAGTAAATAAGCAACATAAACATATGGCGGGTCCTTCTATGTTTACGTTAATTGCTCATATATAAGGCTACTTTAAAAAGCTTATGGGAAAGACAGAATTAAGATAAGGTTGGCGCTATAATCCAGAAGTTGTATTTTCAAAATTTATATTTATTAAATAAAAGTTTAAAAAATGTGGAAAAAAACGAGATAAGGTTGGGGCAGGCATGGTGGAGCGGCAGGTTAGGCTGCTGCCTGGGATACCTGTGTCCCCATCTAAGTGCCAGTTCAACTCCTGGCTACTCTGCTTCCACTCCAGCGTCCTGCAAATGCATCCAAGCAGGCAGTGGGTGCTGGCGCATGTGCTTGGGCCCCTGCCTCCCATAGGGAAGACCTGAATGGAGTTTCCAGTTCCTTATTTCAACATGGTCCAACCCTAGCTGTTGCAACCATCTGGAAAGTGAACCAGCCAGTGAAAGATTCCCCCTCTCTCTCTCTGGCTCTCCTTCTCTCTCTTTGTAACTCTGCCTTTCAAACAAGTAAATGAATCGTTCTTAAAAGAGGTGTGTATTTTGGCGCAAAAAATTTTTTTAAACCAAGGCATGGTTTTTTTCCCATAAAATACATTTTCCAAGGCCGGCGCCGTGGCTTAACAGGCTAATCCTCCACCTTGCGGCGCCGGCACACCAGGTTCTAGTCCCGGTTGGGGCACCGGATTCTATCCCAGTTGCCCCTCTTCCAGGCCAGCTCTCTGCTATGGCCCGGGAAGGCAGTGGAGGATGGCCCAAGTGCTTGGGCCCTGCACCCGCATGGGAGACCAGGAGAAGCACCTGGCTCCTGGCTTCGGATCAGCGAGATGCGCCGGCCGCAGCGGCCATTGGAGGGTGAACCAACAGCAAAAGGAAGACCTTTCTCTCTGTCTCTCTCTCTCACTGTCCACTCTGCCTGTCAAAAAAAAAATACATTTTCCATGAATTTTTAAACGATCCTTTCTTATATACAATTTCAAAATTTATTCACACCAAAATAAACTTGTCTTTTAATTCTACTTTTCCATAAACTTTTTGAAGTTCCCTTGTATTTCAAACATCCCATGACTCATGGCCAATTATTTTTTCATTTTATTTTCATTTTATTAGGAAGGCAGGTAAAGAGAGAGGGGGTGAGAGGTCTTCCGTCTGCTGGCTCACTCTCCAGATGTCCACAACGGCTGGGACTGGGCCAGGCTAAAGCCAGGAACCACGAACTTAATCTCAGTCTGCCACATGGGGGGTAGAAACCCGGGTACTTGAGTCAGCACCTGTGCCTTCCTGGGTATGCATTAGCAGGAAGCTGAATTGGAAGTGGAGTAACCAGGGACTTGAACCAGGCACTCTGATAGGGGATGTGGGGCGTCCCAAGGTGGCAATTACCCACTATGCTAAACACCTGCCGAGGTTCAGAGACACTCTGAAAACAAACGAGAGCACCTGACTCCAATGAGAGGCAGGCTGGCGGGAGGGGGCTGGTGATATGAGCATTAGACTCCAGTAGCTGGTCCTGGGATTCAGGATTCTTCTGGGATTCAGGAAGTGATGCTGTTAAAACAATCTCACTTTACCTGTGTGTGCACTGTCCCCTGCACGCTGTTTCTAAAACATGTTACTTGTCAAGAATTGGCCATGAGTGGTCGCCATGTTTCACAAGGTGTTAGGAGTTAACATCGGGCCGGCGCTGTGGCTCACTTGGTTAATCCTCCACCTGCGGTGCCAGCGTCCCATATGTGTGCCGGGTTCTAGTCCTGGTTGCTCCTCTTCCAGTCCAGCTCTCTGCTGTGGCCCAGGAGGGCAGTGGAGGATGGCGCAAGTGCTTGGGCCCCTGCACCTGCATGGGAGACCAGGAGGAAGCACCTGGCTCCTGGCTTCAGATTGGCGCAGTGCGCCGGCTGTAGTAGCCATTTGGGGAATGAACTAATGGAAGGAAGACCTTTCTCTCTGTCTCTCACTGTCTATAACTCTACCTGTCAAACAAATATAAAAAAAGGAGTTAACATCGAGCTGGACCCTGAACTCACAGCATGTGATTGGAAGTCATCTAAGGAGCAGTTTGAGGGCCACGGCCCCCACCCTCACCCCCGACAGAGTTTGCGCGGTGCCCATGCTCGCTGTTTGTGCTGGCCAGCTGCTCTTTACTGCAGCTAAGGTCCTTGGGAAGGAAGAAGATGGATTTCAGCTTCTGGGTCAGGAGGTTCACAGTCCAAGACCAAGTGTTCCGTTTAGGCATCTGTGAGGCTGCAGGGTGGCGAGGGATGCCTGGTGAGCTGGGCAGCAGCCACAGGGAGCTCACTCTTCAGCTGCCTTCCGTGTGGCCTCCTAATAAAGCCATCGATTCCATCATGGGCTCCGTCCTAGCAACCTAATGCAACCCCGTCACTCTCCCAAGCCCCCTTCAGACGCCAGCATTGGATTAACCTCCACACTTAATCCATTATCCGTTAACGTAAGACTTTGTGGACCAGGCTCCCAATACTTAGGATAACAAAAGTATTATCCAAACCACGACGCTGTGGTTCTGAAAGTCTGAATGTTTCCTGTTGATCTTGCCACTGACTTCAACTCTGTCGTATCATTCTTGAGGGGCTGGCATTGGGAAGCAGTGTGTTGAGCACACAGAATCTGCTTCTGATCCAGCTCCCTGCTAATGCTCCTGGGAGAGCAGCAGAGGAAGGTCCAAGTGCTTGGTCCCCTGCGACCCATGTGAGAGACCTGGGCTTTGACCTGGTCCAGTCTCAGCTGTTGCAGCTGTTGGGGGAGTGAACCAGCAGATGGGAGATCTCTCTCTCTCTCTCTCTCTCTCTCTCTCTCACTGTCTCTCCCTTTCTCTGTCACTCTACCTTTCAAGTAAATTAAAAAAATAAAAAAGGAAGACTATCATCCTTGGTCCTTTTTCTTCCATCACTTTGACAGGTGAGGACCCGGAAGGAAGACTTTTTCAACGCCTGGAACTCGTGCCTGCACCACGTCGCTGCCCTGTCCCTGGCACACATTCACAGAGGTCAGTTGCTTCTTGTTGACTGTGGGTACTTGGTGGTGGGGGGGTGTCTCCGGGTCTACCTGCCTCCTGGCCACACAGCTCTGCAGAGAGGGGACAAGTCCCAAAGCGTGCGAGCCCTCATGTACATTTAGGGCCCCAAGTACCCCCCAGGGCCTTGAAGCTTGTGCTAATTCAACCCCCAACTTGATGGGGGCACTAACCAGGTAACACCCACAAGGCCCAGTACTAAACCCATCAAGAACAGCTCACAGCCTGATGGTCCCATTGGCACTGGGCAGGGGTAGTTGGCAAACGCCGGTGCACTGCCCAGCGGCAGCTGTCCCTTGTGAATCAACAAAAGGGAGCTGTGGACAGACCCAATATGATGGGGCCATTGCCTGAAGAATTTTAAGTGTGAAAACTAGCTACCTAACTACCTCACCTAGCCCTCCAGTTAGCAAAAAAAAAAAAATGGGTTTAGCCTTTTAAAACCAGGGTTCTGAACTGGGAGTGATTCTGCCCTCCTGGGGACATTAGGGCAGTGTTTGGAGGTCGTGCTGGGTGTCACACCTGGGGGGCAGTGGTACTTGTGGGTGATGGTAGAAGCCAGGGACACTGTTAAATATCTGGTATGCACAAGCTGATTTCTCACAAAGATTCAGCCAGCCTGAATGTCAGCGTGGCTGAGACTGGAAAAACTTCAACATTCATTTTGTCCTCAAAAGACCAAAATGTCAATGTAAAAGGAACCCTTGAAAACCAGGTAAGGCCCGTAACAGAATCCCTTGAAATTATAGTTTAAACTCGAGCATGATGGCCCCTGCTACCTGGGAGAATGTAGGAAAAGGCCAGATGTTTGCTGTGTGGGAGTCTCTTTTGCTTTTTTTAAAGATTTTATTTATTTATTTGAAAGTCAGAGTTACACAGAGAGAGAGGAGAGGCAGAGAGAGAGAGAGAGAGGTCTTCCATCCGATGGTTCATTACCCAACTGGCTTCAATGGCTGGAGCTGCACTGATCTGAAGCCAGGAGCCAGGAGCTTCTTCTGGGTTTCCCACATGGGTGCAGGGGTCCAAGGACTTGGGCCATCTTCCACTGCTTTCCGGGTCACAGCAGAGAGCTGGATAGGAAGTGGAGCAGCTGGGACTAGAACCAGCGCCCATATGGGATGCCGGCACTGCAGGCAGTGGCTTTACCCGCTACGCCACAGCACTGGCCCCTGCTTTTTATTTTTAAAAGATGTATTTATTTATTTCAAAGGTAGGCTTACAAAGTGAGAGGAAGAGACAGAGAGAAAGAGAGTTGCCTTCCACTGGTTCACTTTCAAATGATTGCAAAGCCAGGGCTGGGCCAGGCTGAAACCAGGGACAGAAGCTCCATCCAGCTTCCCCACCTGGGTGGCAGAGGCCCAAGCACTTGGGCCGTCTTCAGCTGCTTCCCAGGCACAATAGCAGGGAGCTGGGTCAGAAGCGGAACAGCCAGGACTCAAACCGGCACTCATATGAGATGCCAGCATTACAGGTGGCAGCTGAACCCACTGTGCCACAACACTGGATCCTGTAGAGGGTTTTCTGCCATACAGCTGACCCAGAGAGGGCAGGGCTGGATTTGGTCAGCAACATAGCTGGGGTCTTGGCTCCTATCTGGGGATAGAATTCTCGATGAAGTCCATCACGGAGCAGGGCACGTGTTATGCCCAGAAGTCCAGGAGTGCCTACATCCCACCCAGCCTCCCAGTCCGCCTGCGATCCTCCTTCCCCAATCAGTTCCAAAGGAACAAGGTGCCATGCTGTGATGGGCCACTTAACCAAGCTGTGGGAACGCCTGGCACGCTCTCTAACAGCTCTAAGGAGAGCCGGGTGATGTGAGTGGTTGGGGCTCAGATTGGTGTCTTATATCTCCCTAAAGAGCAGCTCTTGGGACCTCGTGTCTTGGGTGAGCCTGAAGACACAGGGCTGGAGCAAGTTTCTTGTGGGTACAGGACATAGGAACCCCACAGGAGCACCAACCCAGGGGCCAGTCTTTTCACGCGAGGACCACATCCCGTACTGACCACAGTAACGTTAGCATCCCTGATTCTGAGGGGCCTCTGCTTTGTGCTCCCTGGACCCCACGGGAAGGCGTGAGGACAGGGAGCAGGAGGATCAAGGACAGGGCAGAAGTCCCCTCCCTTACAGTCATGGAGGAGCAGAGTGGGTCCCCTCAGCTGTAGATACAGAAATTACGATTTATCTGCACACTCACAGGGTATCAGACTCAAGGAAATTGACTCATCTTAACTCAAAACAGACTGATTAAAGACCAGAACGACAATTTATTTGTCACACATCAAAATCCAACTGTTGGCTCTTGGAGACTCACTTCATCTCTTCTATAGGAAAAGTCTCCATAAAAGAGGAGACATCAAAAGTGGGAGGAGCTGGCGTTGTGGCACAGCGGGTTGGGCTACCCAATGGTATGCCAGCATCCCATATCAGAGTGCTGCTTCAAGTCCCAGCTGCTCTGCTTCCAATACAGCTCCCTGCCAATGAACCTGGGAAAGCGGTGGAAGATGGCCCAAGTACTTGGGCCTCTGCGTCTACAAGGGAGACCAGGAACAGTTCTAGGCTCCTGGCTTTGACCTAGACCAGATCTGACTGTTGTGGCCAGGATGGACTGTGTGTGTGTGTGTGTGTGTGTATATGTATGTGTCACTCTGCCTTTTTGTCACTCTTTCTTTTAAATTAAATGCAATAGATATTTTTTAAAGTTTATAAAAATTGAATTAAAAGAAGTTCACTTGGGTGCAAAAATATTTTAAATCCTCGCCTATGGGGGTTTTCCAAAAGTTGGCAGAACATGCACATTACAAAGAAATTATGCATAGATGTAAAAAAATAATTTTGCACCAAGATAAATTACTTTTTCATTCCATGTTCCCACGGATGTTTTGAAATACTAGTGTAGAGCTAAATTCTAATGAGGAGGTTGTACTGCCCGGACAGCTCTTGCCCTCGGGCCTGACTAGGGAGCTATCATTCACTGTGACCGCCTCTGGATCCTGAGACCGCAAGGCCCGTCTGCTTCCCTGACCCCCTAGGTGCCCTGCGCACCAGCCTCACTTTGTACAGAAGCCTGCAAACCACGCATCTTCCATTGGTGCCTGCTTTCTCTGACTGCAAACATGAGGGAGTCTTCAAAAAGTTCATGGAGAGTGCAAAAAAAAAAAAAAATTCTGCACCCAAATGTACTTATCCTTTAATTCCCCTTTGCATGAGGATCAATTACATGGACTCCAGGGGAAAGCGTCTCAACTTTCAGAGGTGCGATTCAGTTTGAAAAGAGGGGTCAACTCACTGGCTGGCTGAATCATAAGCAACGGGACAGTGCGCCTTGGGCCACTCAGCTGGCTGTGGACAGCAGAACCGAGCCTGGCATAGGCTGAGGGATGCAGGCTCTGTGGTCAAGTTAGCCGGGTTTGGAGCCTGGCTTTGTGTGACGATGAATCAGTCACTCCTCTGAGCTCCAGTTTCCTCCCCATTCTTACGCTGTGCACAGCCTGGCATCACCTTGTGGGGCCATGGGAAAGATTAAGTGAGACGATGCTCCCAAGTCCTTACCTTAGCGTCTGCTTCATCACTAGTGTTCCATAAAGCCATGTTAGTACTGCGAATCACTGCTCTCTGGAAACCTTGGTTCCCATAACCAAAGTAAAACATGCAGGCCCGTGTTCATTAAAAGGGAGAAAAGAGGAAGGTGCAGTAGGGTAAGTGTCAGTACACGAGATCTGAACCTCAGAAGGAAAGGCCAAGGTCTTGATGTCACTATAGCAGGGAGGAAATCTAAATGCAGACAGAATCTTTTGTAGGTTAGTCACTAGAGCAGCAAAAAGCGACTATTTTCAGGAAGATGGCCTCAGGTTCAATGTCAGATGGAGAGGGTTTGGGTGTATAAAGTAGCGTGGGAAGAAGCATAAGAACCAGTCCAATGACTACACTTAGAAAGGCCCAGAATGTTTCAAAACAGCAAACTCCATCTATGATGAGGAGGTCTGTCTGGACGCAGACGGGGTCTTACCGATAAGAATGCATGGAGCATGCCCTGGCCAGGAAAACTTTAGTCACCGGGCTGTTGCCTTCACGCACAGAGGTCCCCAGGGGCCGGGAGCAGGCGTGGAAGGAGCCCATCTGTGTTCAGTGACCAGGCCCAGATGTGGCCTTCAGAGACTTTCAAAGCAAGGTCAGCCTGCAGTACACAGGGGAAAATGAACTGCAAATCCAGCCGCGTTTATTAGGAACAAATGGAGAAAGCCTTCTGGCGTCCGTGTCTGTGTGTCACCTGAAGGCTGGGGAAAACCATGTTTGAAATAAAAATGTGAAGCGGTCTCTAGTGGTTTCTGTAGTGGGATGTAAC
Source organism: Lepus europaeus (assembly GCF_033115175.1). Classification (NCBI taxonomy): domain Eukaryota; kingdom Metazoa; phylum Chordata; class Mammalia; order Lagomorpha; family Leporidae; genus Lepus; species Lepus europaeus. The sequence goes on along the minus strand of NC_084839.1, from coordinate 85,149,198 downwards.
CGTTACAATGATGAATTGATATTTTTCTGTGATGCATATTTTTATCTTGCCCTAGAAATAGCAGTTCTGACACATGGTTCTGTCTGAACCCCTCGGGGCAGACTGATTCCTAAACTCAAAAGAAGAAACTAAGCACTTTTATTAAATTACATCCACCCTTGTGCAGCTCAGTGCAGAACTGTCTGCTGCTTCTCTCATTGTCAAAGTTGGCAAGTAGCTCTCATTATGCAGCGGGAAGTCTCTTTCCTGGTTCTTAATAAAGTGACTAATAATTGAGAGTGTTTCCATGAAGAACAAGTTGTAATTATAATTAGAATATATAATTGTGTGGATTTCTGCCTGTTGAGGATTAATTTCAGACTCCTCTCAAGGATACACTTGTTTTGAAACAGGACTTTCTTTGTTCATGAGAACAGGATCACATGCATTATTAAAGCATTATTTTTGCATTTTATCCATTAGTGCTTGTTTCAGTATGCCTCCTGGGATCAGCATTTTCCTTCCAGTTGTTAATGGGGTTATTCTTTATACACACGGCTCTCACCTTGCTATCGTGCAAGCTTTGGCGTTCATCTTCCAGGAGATTATGGTAATAGACGCACCACCTCCTCCAGTGTGCATTGCAATGTGCAGACTCAGGGAGAGAAAAACGCTACAGCTTTAGCCAGAAGTCCTGTGTGCATCTGGGTACCTGTGGTTCCCATGTCCCGTTCCCCTCAACTCTAGATGTCACCCGAGGCCGTGGCTCCCCTCAGCTGAAGGGCGAGCCTGTCCTGGAGTGGAACCAGCAGTCACAAGTTGGCTCCTGTCATTCTCTGAGTAACGGTTTTCTGCCGTGCTGTTTTGCCATTGCTGGAGGTTGGGTATGGGAGGGTGGGAAAAGAAAAAGAGCAGCAGAGAGACCGTGTCGGCTCTGAAACCCTGCGTGCTTCTTCCCACAGGTTCCCGGCTGCTGGCGGGATGAGCTTTAGGGGGATCTCAGTGTGGCCCCGTGTAGGTGTTCTGAGAGGGGAAGGGAAACCCCACCCCCGACCTCTGTCCATCTAGCACCCACTCACGTCCTGTGTGGGTGGTGGAAGCAGGCAATGGTGTTGGGAGCTGAGGATGGCCAGACACCCTCCCCGTCGTGTCTGGGAAGACCCGGTGTCTTGGAGGCTCCAGCACCGGGAAAGAGAAGGAATGGCCTAGCTTAGCTTTCCTTACCCCAGTCTCACGGCTGAATCCCAGGACTACAGTCAAAAGGCACATCTGGGGACAAAGGGTCCTCATTTCTCAGGTACAACAGGGCCAGGGCAGCTGGGTGGATGGCTCTCTAAAATATATGTGTTTATTTACTTGGGAGAGATGGAGAGACAAACAGCTCCCACCTACTATTTCACTCCTCAATACCTGTAGTGGCTGGGGCTGGACCAAGGCTGAAGCTGGGAGCCAGGAACTCAATTCAAATCTTCCAGGAGTAGAAAGCTGAAATTGGAAGCAAAACTGGGGCTTGAACCCAGGTACTCTGATGCGGGACACAGGTATCCTCACAGGCGTCTCAACCGCCAGGCCAGATGCCCACCCTCCCCCACCCCCCACCCCCAGGCAGACATTTTCCAGAATCCTGGGACTTCAGGTCTCTGATGCTCAATGCTGAGAAATCCAGGAGGTGGCAGTGTGGGGCGGGGTGGGGAGGGGGAGAAGAAAGTGAGTACCTGCCTTCCCCCTGCACCTGCACAGTAGTGCCTGGTGGAGAGTGCTGAAGGCAGGGCCGAGTGGGAGCCGAGAGGGGTGCTCGGAAACAGCCGCTCTAAGTACAGCTGTGCTGCATAGGGACATTCCACCAACAAGCAGTCTTGTAAGATTGTAACTACCTGATGACATCACGGTGGGCAATGATGACATCATACGTCGGGCGATGATGCTGTGAACTCGCCGACTGCATAGCACAGGCAGTTATCACGTGATCCTTGATCGTGACAGTGAACAGCCATGTTGCTGGTTTATAGATTTACTATACTGCACTTCCGATGGTTACGTTAGTGTGCCCCCTTTCTACTTGTTAAAAAAGTCAGTTGACCGTGAGACGGTCTGCAGTGTTGTGCCGGCAGCAGCCTCCCACATCTCATGTTCATGGCGTCTCTCGATTGCATCAGGGGGTCACGTGGAATGGCTGACCTGTCCCCGGGGGTCTGTGCAGGCCCACTCCACGGGGCTCACACAATGACTGAGTCGCCAACAATGCAGTTCCCAGCATGTGTCCCCATTGTTTAGCGATGCATGGTGGAGGAGCAGGGCGTACTTTATGCTGACTTAAAGAATGGCTCTTTATTAAAAAAAAAAAAAAAAAAAAAAACTTGTTTGGCCGAACTTGAATCATTACACTCTGTGAAAACTTACCAGAGCATGCAGTCTTGCTAAATTTTTTTAATTACTGATATTCTGTCTGCCACCTTTATTTTATTTTTTAAGATTCATTCGTTTATTTGAGAGGTAGAGTTAAAGAGAGAGGAGAGACAGAGAGACAGAGGGAGAGGTCTTCCACCCACTGTTTCACTCCCCAAATAGCCACAACAGCTGGAGCTGGACCGCTCTGAAGCCAGGAGCCAGGAGCTTCTTCCAGGTCTCCCATGTGGGTGCAGGGGCCCAAGCACTTGGGCCATCTTCTGCTGCTTTCCCAGACCATAGCAGAGAGCTAGATCAGAAGAGGAGCAACCGGGACTCTAACCAGGGCCCATATGGAGGCCTAACAGGTGGAGGCCTAGCCTACTGTGCTAAAACCCAACTTGGGTTTAATTTTGTGCCTCATCAACAAACAGATACTAGAAAGGAGCTAGTTTAAGATTGCAAACTGGGGCCAGCATTGTGGCTCAGTGGGTTAGGCTGCAGCTTGTGATGGGACTTCCCAAACCTGAGCACTCCACTTCCAATTCAGCTTCCTGCTAAGGCGCCTGGGAAAGCAGCAGAAGATGGCCCACATCCTTGGGCCCCTGCACCCACATGGGAGACCCAGACAAAGCTCCTGGATCCTGGCTTCTGATTGGCCCAGCTCTGGCTATTGCAGCCATTTGGGGTGTGAAACCAGCAGATGGAAGACCTCTTTCTCGCTCTGTTTCTCCCTCTCCCTGTTATTTTATCTTTCAAATAAATAAGTCTTAAAAAACAAACGAATAAACAAACAAACAAAAAAGGAATGCAAACCACCCAGCATTGCACCACTTTCCTAGGCATCCCTGACCTGCAGTGTTGCAGTGAGTCTAATGTCAGGCAGGTGGCATCTGTCAGTCATCACCATCTCCCCATAGCTATGTACTTGAACTTGAAGTCTGGATCAGCAGGATCCTAAGACCCAAGTGCTGTGTTCTTAAGGGTCCTCACACTCCCATGTCTGGAAGACAGAGCCCCCTGGGAGCCCTCGTCTCCCCCAGCACAGGGAGCTGTCCCTGGAGAGCACTGTCTTTAGACCCTCTGCTACCTCTCCTTAAAGGAGGTGACCACTTATGCCTCTGTTGCCCAGGGCAGAGGGAGAAGAAGGGAAAATGCAGAGTCCATCTCCTGAGGGATCTGTGTCTTGTGGAGGACTGAGGGGGACAGAATGTCCCTGCTGGGCCTGCTGAGGCCACCCGTAAGCGTCACAGCCGTCTCCATCTACGCAGGGAAGCCAGGCTGTAACTTCACAAAACTGAGACAAGGAACTCAGTTCTGCCTGGGCTCACCATGGAGGTAAGCTGCAGGCTGGGCTCAGCCCTGGCGCTGGCTAACCCCAAAGCTTTGCTCAGACGGGCTTTTTGGGCATCAGGGCACTCCCCAGCCTGTACGTGCTTCATCTCCTATGGATGAATAGTGGAGATCAGCAGTTCCAGCCATCTCGGACTTTTGGAGGGTGTCTTTCTGTGCCTGTTCAACACACACTCTCCTGTATTAAAGCTGGCACTCACTGCTGATCAGCAGTCTCCCTGGGTCTGCTTCTGAATGATGCTTCCCATTTTATTCTATCTCTTGGGTTTCTATGAGGATTAAATGAAGCAAACAGCCATGGAGAAGCACAAAGCCATACTCAGTGGTCCCCCTGATCTGCCAATTTGTTCCCAACGTTTCAGTTATCCATGGCCAAGTGAGGTCCAAAAATATTAAATTGGAGTCTCAGAAAGAAGCAATTCATAGGTTTTAAATAACATTTACTATGGTATGTTGTTGGAATTATTCTCTTTTACTCATTATTTATTATCATTGTGGATCTCTTGCGGAGCCTAATTGGCAAGGTCAGCATTAGCATAGGGATGAGTGTACAGGAGCAAACATGGCGGATGCACGGCTGGGTACCCTCTGAGTTGTCAGGCTTCCACTGGCGGGGGGACTATTCTGATAGTGAGGGAGCTAGCACAGTAAGCCCTGTGCATCATGGTATGGACAAAGTCACTCTAATCCCCACCAAAGTAAAGAGGAAGGAACTACTGCCTTTGCGCTGGAAGAAACTGAGGCCAGGAGCAGTTAAGAAGGCTGACTAAGGTCACACAGCCGGAAGGGAAGGAGGGGAAATTCAGGCCCAGCAGACAGCAAGGCTCATGGTGCTCTGGACCTGCATCTGGTGGCCAGCAGCACTCAAAGGGCAGGAAGAAGCAGTCCCCCCACTGGTCAAATGTGTTTTTGTGCCTTTGTTTTCCGTTGCAGACCTGCAAAATCGTACCTTGTAGGATGTACTAGAGAACCGGTCGCAGTCTCAGCTGACTTTGCATCTTCTGACACCTAAGGAGTTTCAAAATAAGGCGAAATTTGTACCACGCTGGTGAGGGAGAGTAACACAAAGAGTAAAAAAAAAACAAAGTCAGTTTGTCCCAAGTGACTTCATAGGGTGAGTTTTCCATTACACAAGAGGGTTAGGAATATGACCTTCTACGCTAAGAACCAAAACAGAAGCATAGAAACTATTGTCTTATCCTAACAACCTAGGTACAATCGCATACTTAAAAAAATCATTCTATACCATGTACTGTAACATTAAACATATTTGCAATAAACATACATTTAAATTTAGGTTTTAAAGGACAGCATGTTCTAATCTCACAAAACATTTAGCAAATAACCTTTGAGTTCACATGAGCCACCCACACAAAAACCAAAATGAACTACAAGGAAAAAAAAAAAAACAGAAAATGCAACCGTCTGTTGACAACCAGATTTTCTTTCAGCTCTTTGAGTTTTTTGTCTATAAATAATCTGTATGTTTCAAATGGGACCGTTTTCTTTAAAGGTGCCTTCTGGCGTGTTCTCACTTCAGCGTGTCTTAAAAACAAAAATCCAAGGTGTAAATCATGGGCACTATTGGGTTCTGGAGGGCAGCTCTTGAAGAGCTGGGCTTTTTAGATAACAGAAGTGTCCACATGAAGCATTAAGATGATGTATTCTTTCTTCAGAGCATCTGTTTGTCTTTTGTGAAATCTCAAGCTTGATAAATCACCAGAGATAAAAACATCATTTTTAACCCATCATAGATCCCAAAGGCCCGCAGGAAAAATAATGCTGTGTCTTCTGTCCATGAATTTACCTCTCTCTCGCTTATGACTTGGGAGATTTTATTTGCAGAGAAAACACAATGGTCCACTAACTTGAAAACGATGGCTTTTACACAGAAACGTGAGAACTGAAAAGAGAAGCAGTTGTCCTTGGATAGAATCATTTAATGAGTTTTGGAATCTGCATCCAGTGGCACAGAACATTAGGGAAAATAACTCCAGGATTGGCTGGTGGTCAGGCTTTCTCCCGGACCTCACCTCCATGCACTGACACCAAGAACCCCTCAGCTGGGGAGGGGGGTTACTGCATATCAGTGGACACTGGGGAGGCTGTCTCTTGAATTTTTATTATATTTTGACCCTGGAAAATCACTGAGATACTCTCTCTTAAATGGCAGCATGGAAAATAGAGAAATTCCCATAGGTTTTTATAATTACAGATAAAGAGATTTTGTGTCCAAGCCTGCTCCAAAAAACATTTGTAGCCGATGTGACTTCTCACCCCGTCTTACCATAAACCAGAGCTTCTGAGTGCAGGAACCAGAGAAGTAAGGCAGTTGAGAAGACACATCAGGACAGAACAACAGCTTTTGAAAAAGTCCCAAATAGCTGTTTCTGGGCCTGTAGAACAATTTCTGGGTGCAATGACTATTAGGGTGCTCCCTGTGTGCATATTTTGTTGTTTCGCAGTCCTGAGCAGTTTGAGATCAATTTCATGCACACCATTCCAGGCTGTGGGCATGCAGTTGAGGTTTTCTGATAACTGCGATGAAGGGCCACTTTAAGCAGACACCCACAGTCTGTCCTAAGCAGCAGAGGTGCCCAAAGTCTCAGCTGCACAGGACCGGAGGCGGCTGTGAGCCACTGACCACGGTTCACTCTGTTCTCTCCTCCTGCAAGAGGCATGCAAACCCCGCTGGTCCTGGGGACGGGAGCCAGGGTGTTGACTCAGACTATGCAGCCGAGGTGTCCTGGGGAAGTGGAGACCTGCCATGTGTCTCCTCAGTGCCAGCTGCTGCACCAAGAGGGAGCTTTTCAACTACTATCTCCCCCTAACCCTCACCAACCCGAATCCAGCTTCTACTGCATGGGCCTTGGGAAGGTTCCCACATGGCACCCCTTTCTTCCCTCCCACATTCACCATCCACATCCAACCTGCATTTGCTAAAGGCTTACCATGTGCCAGGGACCGGGCAAAGCTGTGGGGATGAAAGATCCAGGAGGAGAGGGGCCCCGGTTAGAGCTGGGAAGAGAACCGTGCTAGGCCACAGCAACAGGAGAGCACGAGAGGGGCATAGGTGGTTGTGGGAGCGCCTGGTGCAGGTGGTTCCCCACGGAGTTCCAGGCTGGGCAAGATGCATTCAAAGGCCTTGCCATTTGAGGGACAGGAAGACGGCTCTGCTTGCACAACCAGCAGAAGGAGGAGCAGGAAGGAGGCGTGGGGTGCACCTGCGAGGCCTCGAGAGTGACCGGAGTGGAAGCATGAGTGCACTAGAAAAGCCAAAAGTGAGGAAAGGGTGAAGCCACAGGAGAGAACCAAATGTGGCTGGGCCTTGTGCAGCAGGCAGACAACGTGTTGTGGGTGTAGCTGAGAAGCCCACAGGGCTCGAGACGGCCAAGTGCAGCACAGCAGAGTTAAGCGGAGAGGTGGGAAATCCAAGTGCGAAGTAGAAAATCAAGGTCAAGGCCATGAACCAGGCCACTGCCCATAGCTGACAGTGTCTCCCTGATTCAAGTGCTACCACTCTGGGCTCTCTCCTAGTGCTCCGGGGGACATGCTGGTGGTGGCTGAGTTCCATTTCAGTGTCACTCCCCAGTCATCTTTCCAGAGGGATCTGCAGGGGGTCGAGGCAGTCCCATGGGCAAGGCTCTCTCTGGCTGGTGGTGATGACCCTGGGGAGAAGATGTGGTGACAGAGGCCCCAGGGAGCTGGGGCCATGACAAATGAGTGAGTGATGCCCTGTTCACCTGAGGGCTGGCAGCCTCCCTGCTTGTTGGGAGGGGGGGGGGGGTCTGTGGGTTTCAGAGAGGGAACTAGGTTGGCTGTGCTAGGCTGAGAGGACTCTGTTAGGGGACAGGTGGCTTTGTGCCTCCATGAAAGCCCACAGGTGGCTCCTCTTAGCAATCAGCTCTGAGAGCAAGACCCTTAAGGAGAGGCACGAGTGTCTGGGGTGTGCAGCGCCCCTCTGACACAGAGGAAGCTGCTTCTCTCCCCAGGTTCAGAATGCTGCACACTGGGTTGAGCCCCTCCGTAAGCCCCCATACCCCCACTTTGGGATCTGCCCGCAGCTAGGACTTGGCAGGCAGTTAGCCACACTGAGCTGTCATGGCTCCGACCAGGGTCAAGGCTTCCAGGACGTCAGGGAGACCCCGATACTGTTCCCATCTGGGAGACTGGCCAAGCTGGCATTTTGCCAGGAGGAGAAGCCTCTAATCATCACTCTCTCTCCTCAGAGATTTCGAAGGAGCAGGGGAAACATACTTGTCTGTTTGCTTACAACATGTTCAATGCCGCCTCTCACAAGACTCTGGGCTCAGAGCTTCAGGGCCACGTGACCCTTTCTACTCTGATGGAGGGGCTAAGATGTGGACATGGGTTCCTCCCAAATGTGGAACATGACAAGCCCGTGAGAGTGCAGGGTGCTGGCACCTGTCGCACCACCCCCAGACGGCTGCAGAAGAGCCCCAGTGTCCTGGGTCTCTCTTTTTTTTAAAGGATTTATTTATTTACTTGAAAGGCAGAGTTACAGAGAGGCAGAGGCAGAGTGAGAGCTAGAGAAAGAGAGAGAGAGAGAGGTCTTCCATCTGCTGGCTCACTCCCCCAGATGGCTGCAATGGCCAGAGCTGCGCTGATCCGAAGCCAGGAGCCAGGAGCTTCTTCTGGGTCTCCCACGTGGGCCATCTTCTACTGCTTTCCCAGGCTACAGCAGAGAGCTGGATTGGAAGTAGAACAGCTGGGACTCGAACCGGAGCCCATATGGGATGCTGGCACTGCAGGCGGCGGCTTTACTCGCTACGCCCCAGCACCGGCCCCTAAGGTCCTGGGTCTAGAAGTATCACTGGGACCCCAAAGTTGGCCACAGTGTGCTCGAAGGCAGAGGTGACAGAGTGAAGGGCTTGTCTTGGGAACGGCACCTGGCCTGCGGTGTCAGAGGGGAGAGCAGGGGAGAGGCCAGGAGACTATCTTAAAAGAATGCGCCTGGAAGAGCGGCCACGGTGGGTGTGGGGTGTGCTGATGCCACGTTCATGGGCTTGGCCTCTGCTGGGCTGGGCTGGGGGCACACCCAGGAAGGGGCAAAGCTCTGGAGTGACCTTCACACACACACACACACACACACACCGGCTCCCCAGGGGAAATTCTCCTGGCCTCAGGGCACCTGGTACTCTCGGGGAGGAGACCCAGGGCAGGGGTGAGCAAAACCCGTGGGCGTGAGCAGCGAGGCTGAGGGCAGACCCGCACGGAGGTGGTGGTGATGAGACCAATAGAGGCTTTGCCCTCGAGAAGTGCTGAGACTCCAGGACTGGGGGAAGGACATGCATTGAGACTCAGTCATAGACCAAGGACTTATGTGCCGGAAAAGAATCCCGCTTATTCCTGTGGGCTTCAAGACCTGAGGACGAGAGGGGAGGGCCACACGTACAGTGCTCTGCCACTCCCTGGAACAGAGCAGGCTGGGGACAGGGCAGTGAGCCATGGCCCTCATCCACGCCTGGAAGTCCCCAAGCATCCACTCCACACCCCCTAGTACCCCTCAGTGCACAGGGGCCTTCATGGTGACTATGACTTGGCCAGAAGTTCAAGGTCCCTATTTATCCTCCATGCTGATTCTGAAAACAAGACCAGGGTGAGTTCTTCATGCAAAATGAAGCGTGCTCTCTCTGTCCTCTCTCTCTCTCTCCCTCTCCACATCCCCCAGTTATGTGGTGACCAAGGGGTGGGTGAGGAACACTGGAGGCCTGGAGTGGCAGACAGTTCTGCACAGGGAGCCCAGGGAGCTGCTGTCACACACTGGGAGAGGAGGGGATGGGGGTTGGGGTGCCCACGTTGTGCTGCAGGATCACTGGAGATAGGAGTCACTGATGAGGGGGGTACACAGAGGGGTCCCACCCTCAAAGGAGAGGCCAGCCAGGCGATCTGGGACCCACAGCTCCTGAGCCAGCGAGATGTCAGCAAGGGAGAACTTTACAAAGAAAGCAGGTTTATTTTCCTACAGTTTTGGGGGAAGCAGCAGAAAGTCCAGATAGCTCTGTGCCAGCAGGAATGTGGGGTGGCCGCTGCCGAGAGGAGAGCGCCAAGGGCGAGAACCGAGTGGCCCCCAGAGAGAAGCAAGCAGGAAGCAAGTTGATTTCTGGGAGCTGACACCTTTACCAAGGAAACACCCACCTGAAAAGCCCTCTCTAAAGAAAGCCTAGCACCTGTGTCGGTAGAGGTTTTTTTTTTTTAAAGAAGCGTGTAGGCCACGAGGGCCGCTCCCTTGTGGACAGAAGTGAGGTCTCTATGAAAGAAGCTTCATGTAGCTCTCAGCTGTGCTTCTGCCTTCCACCTTGACCTTTGCCAGACCAAATGCTGGCAGCCCCACCTCGGACTTCCCAGCTTCCGGACCTATACGACATCCCCATGTCTGTTCTTTATAAGTCATCAGTATGTGGCATTCTGTGATGGCAACTTAAGTGGATTAGGACTTTGTGATTAATTAATGCTAGCATTAGCCAGGTGGAGACTGAATGGACAGGCACATTGGGGCGAACACATGAAGCTGGCAACACTGACCCTTCTGTTGATGCTGGGCGCATTTTGAGTGGACAAGAGCCAAACCTTAGACTCGGAAGAAACACTCAGTCCAAGACAGGAACGAACAGCAGCCACCATGGCACCGAGTCATTTACCGTAATGCAAATGTCTTACCACGAGCTGTTTACAGGTAATAGTGAAACTACAGAAATTAGCCCGATGGTGCTCTCCTGGTGACAGTTTGTTATTGCTGATAGAATTCTCTGCGAACATTCAGCATTTGTTGGGGTCAAAACAGTAGAATCAGGCTGCCCGTCACTCGTGAGGCCTCACGTAGCTCTGCCTGCCCCGGTAGGGTCTGTGCAGGTTGGGATGGAGCTTGGGGCAGGTGACTGCTTTTGTATGGCAGAATGTGTCCAAGTGAAGACTGAGCCATGCGGTACTGACAGGCGAGAGTGGGGACTGCTCCCAGCAGAATGGCAGTGAGCGGTGACGACGGGTGGAGCAGACGCGGCTTTCGGGCTAGCAACAAGAGGCTACTCAGGGTGGGTTAGTTATGAAAAGCTCTAGTTTCTTTCAGAAGAAGCGGGTTTAAATCTGAGGGTGGAAGCATTGTCAAGAGTGAAACGAAAAGTCAAAGTTGTTCAGGGCAGAAGATCTGTAGTCTGATGCTTATTTGGATGGAAATGAAAACAGCCCCCGGACAAGTGGGCCTTTGATGAGAGCTTTGTTGAGGATCTAGAGAAAGGGAACGGCATTTATGTCAGTGGTCTAGATTGACATTCCCGGAGTTTGCATGATCAGTTTTAAGTGGATTGTTAAAACATGATTTTTGTAAACCTCCTTGGGTTTCCTTCCATCAGTCTGCTGAAGAAAGTTGATTGGAGAAATATGGCTTGAAATATCTAATCTAGATCTATATGTCTGTCTGTCTATCCATCTATCTAGATCTATGGACAGACAGACAGACATATATTTGGGAGGCTTTGAGCCAACATAGAGAAGAGTTAAAGCCACAGACATGATGAAAGGTTGAGATAGAAAATGTAGCCAAACGCACCTAGGCAGGTGGTAGAAATGTGGAAAGAGTGTGGTCTTCCGGGGACAGGATGGCCCCCGGGGGGTTAGGGTGGCGTTTGACCTTGGTAACGGCCTTGTGCTCTGATGTAATCAGCCCAGCTGACCAGGTGGAGACGTTGCTGTGTGGGGGTCCCAACCTACCTAGGAAGGACCAACAGGGCGTCCTACAGTGTCACCAAGGAAGGATGGACAGCGTGCTGTTTCCGTCTGTGGTAGCCGCCGCGTCCCCTCCAGACCAGCAGCGCCTGGAGTCTGAGCGGGGGTCTTGCCCCCTCTGTTTCTGCCCCGCAGTGACACTGGAGCAGTTTTCCCTGGCAGTGACACGCTGTCCTGACGCAGAGGACCGGGCTGTGCTAACAAAGGTAGGTGACCAGCTCAAGGACTGATTTTCTTAAAGCCGGTAGTGTTCCCGTTGCCCTAAGGAGAGCTCCGTTTTTACGAGCGGGAGTAGATTTATCATCTCTGAATTTTGTGCTCCGTGGGGATGCACCTGTCACCGGCAGGTAGGGGGTTGCTGGTTAATGAGCAGAGCCACGTCCGAGGGCTGCAGTGGAGTGACAGGAGAGTGGGTGACAACTACAGCAAAGACTCCGCGTAATCCTCCTGAGAGCTCCCCTGGTTCTATTTAAACTTCTCTGACAGTCTTGATTCTGTTAGTAGATTTATGAGGCTTGGCCAAATTCCATGTCTCCCACTCTATTTTTAATTAAGACAAAGGATTCTACATCCTCCTTCTGTCACCATAGGGACGGCTACACAATTAGACTGTTCGTCTTAACCGCTGGGACGCGCTTCTTATGTCACAGTTTCCTCGCCCTGGAGTGGAAGAGAAACTTACTTCCTTTTCAGTAAGAATTCTTTTCTGTCCCTGTGAGTGACATGAGCAGAGGCGTGGGGTAACCTTGATTGGGGCTACACCTGCAGATGAGCCAGAGGTGTGGGAAAACCTGGCAAGAAGCCTTGTGAATTTAACTAACACCGTGTCTTGGAGGCAGAAAGCAGTAAGCTGCAAACGTATAACACACACACACACACACACACGCTTTTCCACTGACGACCGACACTCCTGTTTTCACCTGTGAACTGTGCGGGCTGACCTCAGACGTAGGCATTTCCGTGACGTCATTTCGGTTCTGCACCATCAGGAAGCCGCATGCACCAGGAATTGCATTTCTTCACCTAAACTCTGGTTTCTTTACCAGGTGTCCTCCGACTTTAGAAATGGGTGGAAAAAAATAGGGCGTCACTCTAAGGGATTTTCGACTCATTTGCCTAAGGTGTGATATTTTTGGTCTGTCTGTTTTTTTTTTTAAACTTTCAGTGATGTTAATTTTATAATAATAAAAAAAAAGTGTTGCTGGCCCTGAGGGGTGGGTTGTGTGGGAGACCTGATTCATCAGCGTCCTGGGGGCAGTGGCAGAGGCTCAAGCTCATGGGCTTGTCCTGGTCTTCTGAGGTTTTCCACACGAAGCTCTCCGCTGGCTGCCCTGAGGTCCATTCCCCAAGGACGGGGCCTCCCAAGGTCAGGCTGGCTTTTGTGACCTTGACGCAGCTCTCAGGGCCCTTGAACCTCACGCTCTGTTCAAGGAGGACCTGGGCATGCTCTTATATCCTGCCCAGCATTTTCTCCCACCGTCGGCTGCTTCTCTCTTTCCTTCCTCTTCTGTCTGTCTCTCCCCTATGTTCCCCTGCGGCCTGCCTGGCGCTCCTGGTGAGCTCCAGCTAGGGGTTACGTGGGCATCTCGAGGGGGGTGTTGGGGACAGGGAGGCCAGCTCAGGAGACCGTAACCCCAGGCCAGCTTCTAGGCGTCCTTGTGGTTACCCAGCTTGGGACCGCAGCTCCTCTCTGAGTTTGTTCACATCTAGAGTGGGTGGATGGAAAGAGATGTTACCCAGAGGTTCCTTCTCACAGTCTCACCTGCCTGCGGACTCTCAGACTGTCCCCAGCTGCCTTCTCTATTGCATTCAGTGAGGAACGCACAGCCTGTGGCTAGGGCAGGAAGACTGAGATGGCTTGGGGCGTCCTGGAATGCGGCTGCCCTTCCGTGACATTCAGCCTTCTGTGTCTCCCCTGTTGGTTTCTGCAGAACGTGTGAGACAGCAGCTGAGGGCCGTGTCTGTGGGTGCTTTCTCAGTATCTGCAGATATCTGGGCAGGCACCGTCAAAAAAGTTTCACTGAGCAAAAAACGTGCTGAGGGTGCAGACACTGAAACTATGTTAGGATTTTTTTTTTCAGACGATTGAGGTTTTTTTCTTTTTTTTTTTTTTTAATGTCACATATGGGAGGGCACCATGTGGGTGTGACAACAGGGTGCAGGATTGTCATAGGTGTTATGGGAGAGGATATATTAAGAGTGACAGTACAGCGTTTTGATGAGTGCCGACCTACTGTTGATTGTGTTTGCTCTGGTGCAATCGATTTAAATATTTAACTCAACCTCGTGAGCACTTATTGGAGGCAAAAGCCAAAGATCAGGGCCCATTATGATTTTTTTAGAATTACATTTTGCACGCATGTTACTGTGTCCTGACATTGCCAAAGGCTGCCAAGACCTGAGGGCTAACGTGTCATGGTAATCCATGCGAGTGCTGTATGCACAAACCGCCCGGAAGACACGGGACAGGAACACATGGTTAAGCCAAGGTCAGACACACTTGGAGAAACGGACATCGCTGAGACCTTGGCGATGGAAGAGTAGGCGAAAGGGAAGAGCAGTGAGTAGCACCATCACGGAGAGCAGGACCTGAACAGGTCTCCACTTCCTCCGGCTGGGTTTCTTCCTGGGGCATCCACTCCAATGAGCGGACTTACTGGAGAATCTACCGCCCCGGAGCACACGCCCGGGAGGTGAGACTGAGACACGACCTGCAGATGTTCACTTGCGGCTGGCTTGGGGACCCTGTCCCGTGGCCGAGGGCACTGTGAGACGGGGGAGAGCTGGCTCCTCTGCGACTCAGTTTCCCCAAGTGCCAAGCAGAGCACAAGGCCATTCCCGACCTGCTTTTCCCATCCCGGCAACCCTGTAAAGGAGCCAGGAAGAGGCCCGAGAAGTAAGACAGCTGCAATTCCAGGTGGCCTGTGGCGGCCAGAATTCACCACCGCTGGGAACCACAGACGATAGTTTGATTCCATTCATGTCCATTCAGTTCTCATCTCTGAGCTGACCTGTTTCTCCCCTTGTTCCTGGTTCTGCTTGCCAGTGATTGCAGTGCCTCGGGGGCACTCCCCTGCAGAGCCCCTTGCCTTTGGCTCACGGTAACTCAGGGCTCAGTCCACACCCCAGGACTCTGTCCTCCCGGCACTCCCCCTTCCCAGTCCTCACCACCCCTCAGGGCTGGAGGCAAGACCACGGTGTCGCAACCTCTCAGGGTCGTCCCTCTCCTGTCCTGAAACAGGCACCTGAACTTGGTCCCTGGGGAATGGGCTCCGGGCCTCACCCTGCTGAGACCCAGAGTGTGGCCCTGGGCGGGCGGCTTCTTTCTCTCAGTCTCGTGTCTCCTCCTGGTAACAGAGAAGGTAAATTAGGTGAGCTCGAAGACCCTTCCGGTGTCCACACCTGCAGGTGTGCGACGAGACATAACTGGCCACGTGTGATTATTTTTCTAGTTTATTTTTATTTGAAACGCAGAGGAGGGGTGGGGTGGGGTGGAGGAGATCGTCTATGTGCTAGTTCACTCTCCAAATGCTCACAACATCTGGGGTTGAACCAGGCTGAAGCAGGGAGTCTAGAAATCAATTTGAGTTTCCCACACGGGCGGCAGGAGCCCAGCCACTTGAGCCAGCACCTGCTGCTTCCTGGGATGCACATTAGCAGGAAGTTGGAAGTCGAAGCAGAGCATGGGGCTTGAACCCAAGCTCTCCATATAGGATGCGGGTGCCCCAAGCATCCTCTTAACCACTGGACCAATGCCCTCTCCGACAACCTGTGGTTCTAATTGTGCTTCGGGATGAACCCACCTGGCCTTTCCCACCTGTCTCCTCTTCAGGCTCTGTCAAGGGAGCTCAGGAACCCTGGATGCTCCACATTCTTTCTGGGTTTGTTCTCGGCCCTAATTCCCTCTCTCCTCTGGAATATGGTGACCAGAGAGTTTATCTTTCAAACATGGACTTTTTTAAGAAGGAAAGAAGTGTCATTAAAAATTCAGCTCAGGTGATAAGCATAAGACACGACTGCACAGGTGCACCGGAGCCTTTGGTCAGCGTGTGTTCTCAACCAAGCAGTTCCACCGTGCCTGAGACGCTGGTCCAGGCTCTCCTGTCTCTACTCCCACCACGATGGTCTCCTATTAAAAATTACACCCTCTTTTCAGGGTGGACGTTGGCATGAACGTGAGCCGCTTGGTGTCAGTCTGCATGTGGACCATTGTTTTCTCAGCTCGCTTTGTTCCTGCAAATCTGGGGGTTTCCTACACATCTGGCCACAGCTGATTGCAATTGGGGTGGAAGACTGTGACTCCAGCAGGGTCCTCCTTGAGACTAAGGCCTCCTGAGGCCATCACCTGCGGGCCTCCCTACCTCCCTAGGGTAAGCAGAAAAGTGAACAAGGTGCTCGAGGGAGGGTGTGCCCCGTCAGTGCTGCCCTCCAAGGCCAGGACATGAGAGCTACCATTGTCGGTGCTTTGGCTGGCATGCTATGCCTGGAGCAAGGCAGCGGAACCATGGTGGGCTTGGAGCAAACCTTCCCCACTCCCGTGATGCTAAGCTAATGCCTGGAACATTCCCCCATGCTGCAGGTCTAGTGCAGCCACCTTACCTAAGGCTTCTCCCAAGAGGTCAAGGCCGGCATTTCTGTAGATGGGATTGGGCATCACACCCCACTCACTGTAGAAAACAGTACCAGAAGCCGTACTGCCTCCAGGAAGACAAATAAGCAAACCAGCCCCAGGCAGGGCTCGTGCAGTGCCCCACCTCAGATCTCCGCTCCCCACCCTGCAGACCTGTCCCAGGGCGATCCTGGCTGTGCTCTGACGAGGTCCAAGTTCCCCAGAGCCTGAGTTCGTATCTGCTGTCCACTCAGGGCAGCCTGCAGGGGCACAGCTGCCAGCTACCGAGGCCCAGGCCAGGCAAAAGCACTTCTTAGTGCCTGCAAGCACTGATGCTGCCCCCAGGTGCACACAGGAACCCGGGCAGATGTGAGGAGGACTCCAGGCCTGCCTCCCTCGCAGCCACTCGCCAGCGGGGCTGGCCAGGCGCACCCCTGGCTCGAAGGATGTTCTTACAAGTCCAACTCCCCGGAGTCCTTCCTGGCGGGAAAGTCTCCAGGCAGCCCCGCCCCATGGGACCCCGGAGCTCAGCGGACACAACCTGCCCTCAGCATCAGGCCCAGCGCCCAGCCTGTGGGGGTCCTGTGGGGAGACACATGGGGTTCACCTTCGCCTGGGAAGGGCCCGGCCAGGGAGAAAGGGCGTTTTCCACATGACCGCTCTGTTGCTTTGCTCCCTGGGCCTCAGCAGCGTCCCAGCAAGCTGGCTGTCTAGTGTTTCTTCAATTGCCATTGTCACGAAGATTCTTTCTGCTTCGCTTCTCCCAAAGTGCTCCTCCTGCTCCCCCACCATCGGTAGGCCCACCCCTCCTGCCCCCCCACTCCCGCCATCATTGGAGGGTGGGCCTGGGGCTCCGGCGCAGGGGCCCGGCCTGGCCTCAGTACAGAGAGGAGGCCTCAGCCCTCGGCTGCCCGACGCCGCTCCCCAGGGCCTTTGCAGGGGACTGTCCCCGCGGCCCGGGCGGCCGCTTGGCCCTGTCGAGCGGGCGAGGTGGGGATTTTCCCTCTCTCGGGCGCTCTAACTGCTCTTCTCTTCCTTTTCGAAGATGCGTAGGCGGCAGCTAGTTTAAGCACCAAACGTGGCAGCCAGGGGTAAACTGCCAGACCTCTCACCCCACACACACGGGGCTGGCGGCCATGCCTCGGGTTCTGGGTTCTGTACGTGGGCCTTTTCCCGCCCAAGGGGCCTGTCTCTGTCCCATGGCTTTGAGTGTGGCAGTCTTCCTGGGCGGGAAGGGCTTCCCTCCACCCTTCTCAGGTCAAGACCCCCGGGGGTTGCCGGGGGGTTGCCGGTCAGTCGTGGTCCCTGCCTCCTGTGTGCGTCCCACACAGGCCCCCAGCCCCCGCTCAGTCGCCTGGGGCTGGTCATGGGATCAACCTCCCACAGAGAGGGAGGCTTGACTGCACTTGCAAATCCAGTGCAGGATGAGTGGTTGTGGGTCCCTGCTCTGGGTTCTGTCAGTGAGGGTGGCGGGAGAGCAGAGGCGTTAGCACCCACCCGTTACCCACTGTCCGCGCCCGGTCTCCCACTGTGCTCTCTTGCCTGTGAGTCATGTAGGAAGAGGTGTGTGGCCGGCAGCATTCCTAAAATAGCTGTTCAACAAGTGCTGACCGAGGCCTGTGCCGTGCCTGGAGATGTCCTCCTCATACCTGGCTCGCTAGAGGAGCGTGTCTTTTTTTTTTTTTTTTTTTTGACAGGCAGAGTGGACAGTGAGAGAGAGAAACAGAGAGAAAGGTCTTCCTTTGCCGTTGGTTCACCCCCCAATGGCCGCTGTGGTGCGGCCGGCGCACCGCACTGATCCGAAGGCAAAAGCCAGGTGCTTCTCCTGGTCTCCCATGGGGTGCAGGGGCCACTTGGGCCATCCTCCTCTGCACTCCCGGGCCACAGCAGAGAGCTGGACTGGAAGAAGAGCAACCGGGACAGAATCCAGTGCCCCAACTGGGACTAGAACCCGGGGTGCCGGCGCTGCAGGCAGAGGATTAGCCTAGTGAGCTATGGCGCCGGCGCGGAACGTATCTTAATGTTTTACCCACACTCCTTAAGAGAAAAGGGCCACTGGCGGCACAGAGGCCAAGTTTCAGACCTGGGCTCTTCCAGCCACAACTGCCTTTCTCTGGTTCCTGCACCTCTGTGCCATCGGGGACCTTGGAGTGCTCGCCTCCCTTCCTTGCTCAAAGTCAACCCTCAAGAACCAACCTGTGCCCTGGTTTTGCAGGACTCAGCTCCAACCACACTGTTAGCGACAGTCATCCCTTCCAGTGACACTTGAATTTTGGAAAGGAATCTTTGGTGCATAGTTTTTTTTTTTTTTTTTTTTTTTAAGATGTATTCATTTGGAAGGCAGAGGGACACAGAGAGAGAAAGAGAGAGGTCTCTCATCTGCTGGCTTACTCCCCATATGGCTGCAACAGCCAGGTCTGGGCTAGGCTGAAGCTGGGAGCCAGGAACCTTATCCTGAAGCTGGATCAGAAGCAGAGTGGAACCGGCACTCTTATATGCCATGCCAGAACCCTAAGCAGTGACTTAACCCACTGAGCCACAGTGCCGGCCTCAGGACTAACTTTTTAAGTCAAAGGAATAGGTATTGCTTGCTAGAATGTGACACTCCATGAAAAGTCCACAGTTCACACAGCAGGCACTCTGCTAGGCACTGGATGGGGCAGGGGAGGGGGGAAGCATATCTCTAAAACCTGGCCCTGGCCCTCAGGTAGCTCCCTGATCATCACTGTGATTTAACTCCTAGAAGCAGGCCCCCTGCAGTGGGCCAGTGCTGAAAGGGAGGGAATGTGGGTTCAGGGAGGGCTCCCCAGAGGAGGTAGCATTTGAGCTAAGCCTCCATGCCTCTGCAGAAATGAAGCAACTGTGTGGTTCCGCTGTGCTGGCCGGTGGTGTTGATGTGACAAGCCGTGAGCTGGGTTTTCCATTTCTAGAGCGTTTCAGGTGCACTGATGCATACTGGAGAGTGGGCGGCCAAAACAGGGGACTCGGGCAGCTGCTGCCCGGGGAGGCTCATCCAGAAGCTTCGATTCTTTTTTATTAAAAACTTTTGATTCACAAGCAATTTTTGTGGGGCTACGGTGTGATACTTCAATACATGTACCCTGGATAAGCCCACCTGCCCAAGCAGCCAGCCTCCCACCCTCCTCCTCCTTCCGCACGGCTGGAGCAGCAGCAGCCCTCTCCCCCCAGCTCTCCATCCCCTCGAGAGTGTGTGGCTGTGAGTTCCACGCACCCCACTGTGCCTGAAACAGCAGAACCTCTTACTGCTGTCTGCCTGTGTATGGGCACTTGTTATCCAACCTCCCTCTCCCCACCTCTTCAGCCTACAGGCATGTCTATTCTAAGTTCAGATAACCTTTTTTTTTTTAAACTTCTACTGGTAAGGGAAAACATATACTATTTGTCTGTCTGTGTCTGGCTTCGTTTGTGTAACGTGATGATCTCTATTTCTTTTTGTTTCATAGCAAATGCCTGAATTTCATTCTTTGTTATGCTGAATAATGTTTCATTATGTGTATGTACCACGTTTTCTTTATCCATTCATCAGCAGGTGGACACATAGCTTGTTTCCATGTCTTGACTGTTGTGAATGGTGCTGCAGTGAACATGGGAGGGCGGGTATCTCTTTCATATGCTGACTCCATTTCCTTCGGATATAAACCAAGAAGCAGGGTGCAGAAGCTCCTATTCTTGCTATACGCATATACTCAACTGACCTGTAGCTAACTTTTAAAGATTTAGTTATCTATCTATTTGAGAGGCAAAGTGACAGCTCCATCCACTAGTTCGCTCCCCAAATGCCTGCAAATAGCAGGGCTGATCAGGCTGAGGTCATGCGTTGGGAAGTCAATCCAGGTCTCCCATGTGGGTAGCGTGGACCCAACGACTTGAGCATTGCCTGCTGCCTCCCAGGGTACACATGAGCAGGATGCCAGAATCAGGAGCAGAGCCAAGACTCAAACTTGGACATTCTGATAGGAGATGCAGCATCCCAAGTGGCATCTTAATCATTATGCCAAAACCCCATCCCCTCTCTTGAAAGTACAGTATTCAGTACTACTTCCAGAGCTTGGAAGACTTGCTGGCATTCTAGCGGTTAACCACGAAGGCAGGTGTCTCTGAGATGGAATGCAGTGGAAACCACCACCAGCTAATAGTTGCTCCAGAATTGATCTGAGAGCATGGTCTCTAGGCTAGGGATAGAGGAGAAGTGGTGATGGGAAGTGAGGGGGAGAAAGGCAGGGGCATTTCCTGTCTGATTGCGAGAGGATCTGCTCTGCTGTCTGGAGAGCCTCCACTTTACTGTCCAGCCAACAAAGTTCTCCCATCAGGAGAAAGGGACAGACATGGTTCCCGTCCACATGCCATCAGGAGCACGCTCTGCCTGTGGCCGCTAACCCAAGAGCAGCCTATGTGGTCCTACCAATGGGCAGCAGTGTGGGAGGACGTGACCACCTGCCCTTCCCCCTGGACACTTCATTGTCCAGCATCTAAATGAACATCTAAGAGGAGAATTGCCAGGAAACAGAAGTGCCAGGGACGGAAAAAGCAGTGAGCTGCCCCATGCATGGGGGGATAACCTACTGAGGGTTCCTGCCCATGGCGTCTAACACGGGACTTCCAGGGGAGCCTCTCTCCCTGGACATGTGCCCGTCCCCTCTGTATGCTCTGTATGCAGCTTCAAGGTGCAGAGTTCATTGCAGTTGCTTTAGAAGATAGTCACAGGGGAGGTCACATCACTTGTCACAAAAGAAAAGTAGAAAGATTTGGTGCAAGTCCTATGTAGGAAACCAAGAGTGGAATTTGGCCCCTGGAGACTAAAGCTCACTGAGAAGACAGCAGGGCCTGGCCAAGACTTGTCATTTCCCCTTTTAAATAGAGATCAAGATGCTGAAGTGCCCGGAGTATGGAGGAATTCCATCAGCAGCTTCCAGGATGTGGGTCCAGGCCACGAGGCATCAGGATTCCAGCACATGGTGAAGGGGGCGTTGGCACTCCAGTGACACGGGGAGTCACACGGAGTGGGCTGGTGAGGGCCACAAGCCCAGCACCCACACGGGCGCAGCTCTTGGGTCACAGCCACCAACAGCTGCGGCCTGATGACAGCCTGGAAACATCTGCACCTGGGGATCCCTGCTTTGCACCTGCTTGAACTCTAGCGCTTACAAAACTGTAGCTGCTTTCCCGATGGTTCATTTTACAATGCTCAGCTATTCACTGGAAAACAAACCAAACCAACACAGAACATCGTGGACAGCACCTTTGACCTGGGATAGAAGAAAATCATTTCTTAGATGTACTCCTTCCCTCTCCTGGACCCTAGGAAAGTTTGTGGTACATGGGAGGGATGGGGGGTGGGGAGAAAGCAAGGAGGGAGGAAATTTGTTCTGGATTAAATGCCAGGGGGACTGTTAGCATGAAGGCACTGGGGAGCCCACGCCAGCTTTTCTGGATCTCCTGATACCATGTTTTTCACCTCTGGGAAAATCTTTGTGCTCCATTATGGGACACAGGCATCCCAGGGGGTGTCTTAAGCCGCTGTACCAAACACCAGCCCTTATTCTCAAGTGTCTGTGGAACATAAGCCAAGAAACGTTGAACCATAAGGAAGCCTCAAAAAATATTTAAAAACAATCTCAAAGGACATAAAAATACATTAAACAGGATGAACATTAAAAGCCAACGTATCAAACGGGTGAAATATAGCTGAATTGTGCTGAGAGCCGCAAAACAGTTACCTAAGCCCTCACCTTCATAATCCAGAAAATAAGAGCAAAATAAATTCAAAGAAGCAGAAGGGAGTAAATAATACCGTTAAGAGCAAAAATCAATGAAATTACAAACAGAAAAATTAAACCTATGCAACAGAGCTAGATCCACTAAAAAATTCATGAAAGTGAGCACTGTCTAGCTAGACGAACAAAAAGAAAGACAAGCCGCCGACGTCAGGACTGAGAGCAGGGAGCTCAGCGTGGCGGCTGTGAGCATTGCCGTGATAGTAACACTACAGTGGGAAGCTCCACACACATGCAGGTGACAACATAGAGCCAACAGGCCTAGTCCTCAAGAACACAACGTCTTACTCACAAGAAATGCATTACTTGGATATAGTCCCATAACTAGGAAGTAAATTAAATTCATGGTTGAAAAATTCCAGAGAAAGACATCTCCAGGCCCAAATGCTGTCACAGGATAATCCTGCTAACCAATTAGGAAACCACGAGCAACAATTCTACCTACTCCGTTCCGGGAAGCAGAAGAAAACGGAACACAGACCAGTGTGTGTGAGGAAGCTAAGTGTTTCCCGTACCAAAGTCAGACACAGACGGCAAAAAAGAAAAACCGCAGAGCAATGCGTCTTATGAACACAGACACAAACACCCCAGCAAAGTAGTAATAACAGAATTCAGCAGTACATAAAAAGGTGTGTACGTGTTACTCTGAACATGCAAGGCTGGTTCAATTTTCAAAAACAAATCAATCTAACCGTCCATATTAACAAGAAAAACAGCAAAAAGTCACATTATTATATCAATTGTGGAAAAAGCATTTGACAGAATCAGCGCTTGTTCATTATAGCAACTCTCAGACAGCTATGAAGAGAGTAGCGCTTCTTCAACTTGATAGAAAGCGTTTGCAAAATAGCTAACATTATACTCGGTGGTGAAAGAGTCACTGTTTTCCTCCACTATCAAGACCAAGACAAGGACTGTGAGGTTGCAGCTGTTAGTGTAGTGCCCAAAGTTCTAGCCGGTGCAATAAGGCAAGAAATGGAAATAAAAGGCATAGCCATTTAGATCAGAAATGAAGGGGAAAAACACCAGTTCTATTTATACATGGTATGGTTGTCTGTGTGAAAAATCCCCAGGAATCTGAAAGAAAAAAACGAAGGTAAGGGAGAGGCTCATGTCCTGGTGCAATGAGTTTCGCCACCACCCATGACACCGGCGTCCCAAGCCAGAGGCCCATGCAAGGCCCTGCTGCTCTGCTTCCAACACAGCTTCCTGCTGATGCACTTGGGAAGGCAGCAGAGGACGGGCAGCTGCTTGGACCTCTGCTGCCCACATGGGGGATCTGGATTAAGTTCTGGGCTCCTAGATGTGGCCTGACCCAGACCTGGCTGTGGCCATGTGAGGAAGGACTCAGCAGGTGGAAGATCTCTGTCTGTCGTCTGTCTTTCTCTGCCCCTCTCTCTGCTCCTCTGCCTTTCAAACAAATGAAAATATAAATAAATAAATCTTTTTTAAAGGGAAGAGGGAGGGAGAAAAACTATAAGGTCAGTGTTAAAAAAAAAAACTAAGTAGGCCGGCGCCGTGCCTTAACAGGCTAATCCTCTGCCTTGCGGCACCGGCACACCAGGATCAGCGTGGTGTGCGGCCGCAGTGCGCCAGCCGCGGCGGCCATTAGAGGGTGAACCAACAGCAAAGGAAGACCTTTCTCTCTGTCTCTCTCTCTCTCACTGTCCACTCTGCCTGTCAAAAAAAAAAAAAAAAAAAAAAAAAAGCATTTTGTAGGTGCTGTGAAAACAAAGAGATCATAAACAAGAAAAACATAAATTAGAAAATAAATTGAGAGCAAGCAACCACTTGCGACACTCCCCCTCCTATACTGGAGTTCCCCAGTTGGAGTTCCAGCCACTCCGCTTAGGCTCCAGCTCTCTGATAATGTGCCTGGGGAAGCACCAGAGAATTACCCAAGTCCTTGGCCCCTGTCACCCATGTGGGAGACCCAGATGTCCACCACCTGGGAGTTCCTGGCTCCTGGGTTTGGCCTGGTTCAGCCACAGATGTTGTGATCATTTAAGGAGGGAACCAGTGGTTGGAAGATCGAGCTTCTCTCTCTCTCTCTCTCTCTCTCTTTTGCTGTTGCTCTGCCTTTCAAGTACATGAATATGTTTTTTAAAATAATAAATCTTAAAAATAAAAATTAATTGAATGTTTAAAAGATGTATTTATTTGAAAGGCAGAATTACAGAGAGACAAAGGCAGAGGCCGAGAGAGAGAGATAGAGAGAGGTCTTCCATCCGCTAGTTCACTCCCCAGATGGCTGAAATGGCCAGAGCTGGGCTGATCTGAAGCCAGGATCCAAGAGCTTCTTGTGGGTCTCCCACACAGGTGCAGGGGCCCAAGGAATTGGGCCATCTTCTACTGCTCTTCCAGGCCATAGCAAAGAACTGTATTGGAAGTGGAACAGCCTGGACTCAAACCGGCGCTATGCCAGCACTGCAGGCAGTGGTTTTACCCACTATGCACCAGCCCCAATAAATTGGGTTTTAAAAATTGACTTATTTATCTTAAAGGCAGAGCAACAGAAAGAGGGAGGTGCACACACACACACACAAGGGGGTGGGGGGAGAGGATATCTTCCATCTACTGGTTCACTACCAAAATGGCCACGATGTCCAGGGTTGTGCCAGGTTAAAACCAGGAGCCAAGAACTTCATGTGGGTCTCCCACATGGGTAACAGGGGCACAAGCACCTGGGTGATTGTCTGATGCTTTTTCAGGAATGTAAGCAGAGAGCTGGATTGGAAGCAGAGTAGCAGGGACCTGAGCCAGTGCTCCAGTGTGGGATGTGGACTTAGGAAGCGGCAGCACAATCCACTGTGCTGGAACACAGGCCCCTGACTGGATATGTAAGTCCAAGCTAATTCATTTTGATAAGTGCTATAAAGCCAATAAATAAATATGAAAGGCAATGAATTAAAGATCAAATTGGGGGCCTGGCTCTGTGGCGTAGCCATTAAATCCGTGACCTGCAGTGCCAGCATCCTATATGGGCACCAGTTTGAGTCCTGCCTGCTCCACTTCTGATCCAGCTCCCTGCTAATAGACTGGGAAAGCAGTAGAAGATGGCCCAAGTGCTTGGGCCCCTGCACCCAAGTGAGAGACCCAGAAGAAGCTCCTAGCTCCTGGCTTTGGATCGGCTCAGCTCCAGCCATTGCTGCCATAGGGAGAGTGAACCAGCGGATGGAGGACCTCTCTCTCTCTGCCTCTCTGTAGCTCCGCCTTACAAATAAATAAATAAATCTTAAAAAAAAAGACCAAGCGAGGGGGGGGGGCAGGTTTGTGGCATGGATTTAGCAGGTGCTTGTGAGGCCCACCCCCCATAGTGGAGAGCCCCAGGTGGAGTCCCAGCTAATGAAGCCACTGGCTCAATTAGAAAAGAGATCTGGAAGAATGTGGAAACCCAGAAGTGGAAATGGGAGAGGAAGTGAACACAGGTGCCAGGAGGTGGATAACCACACAGAAGGTTCTATGGCATCGCTTACAGCTAGAAGTTGAGTGCCAGATCCAATGAGTGTTTTAGGAAGATGTAGGTAGGCAGGGGAAGCCTGAAGGTTTCATGACAATGGAGTAAGGTCTCAAAGAACGGTGTATTCATTAAATGTGGACGAGTCTCTGTCTCAGGCCAGGGCCCTCGGATGTCCAGAAGAAAGGGCTTTGATCGAATATGAGGGAGAAGACCCCACTTTCAGGGAGTGCTCTGTGAGTTGGGGTGCAGGGAAGATAAGGAAGCCCTCCGTTTCACAAGAGCCCAGTGTCTAGGGCCAGATGGGGGCTAATGGTGACCCTGACTGTCACAAGATCATCTTTCTTGTCAAGACCAGCTCCTCTGTGCTCATCCCCTGAAAAATATCCAACATGTGCAGAGTGCTCGCAGCAGCCTCCGTGCAAGGAACACAGACAGGAGGCAGGTGGCAGAGGGGGCCAGCAGAGAAAGATCCCAGGAAAGGCGTTCATGGGGCAGCGTGGAAGGAGTTGGAGGCAGAAGCAGGAAAAGGCGCCCCAGCTGAGGACAGTGTGTGCAGCAGGCAGGTGCCCCGGGGTCTCCCACATGGCACTCTATAGGCAAGCGGTGGCCCCGGGGGCGTGGAGGGAGGTCAGGCAGGGGCCAGGCCACAGAGGGTCTTGTCCACTATGATAAAGAGGGCAGCAAATGTAGCTGAATGTTCTTGGCTGCATGGTTGTGTAGCAAACCAGGTGAAGACTGGAATTTCAGGACCTGAAACGGAGCATCATCGGGAGCGGCTCTGCAGGGAGTCAGGGTGAATCTTGCAGGCAGAGTGAGGGCTCTTGCATTCAGGGTGAGCTGCTCCCCAGGACCCCACAGGAGGCTGCAGAGCTGAAACTCCACGACACCGCCACCGGACATCCAGCTACAGCGGATGACGGCTCATGTGCACCCTGCAAGGGAGCAGATGATGGCTCAAGTAGCTGGGTTCCTGCCACCTTTGTGGGAGACCTGGTGTTTAAGACTGGGACTGAGTTCCCAGCTCCTGGCTTTGGTCTGGCCCAGACTCAGCTGTTATGGGCGTCTGGGGAGTGAACAAGCAGATGAGACATTTCTGTGTGGGTGGGTGTGGGTGTGTATTTCTCTCTCTTTCTGCCTCTCAAATAAATAACTAAATAAATTCATTCATTCATTCATTTTACAAAATTGAGTTGGGTTCAAGCAAATTCTGAGTTATTTAAAAAAAAAGCCCAGGAGTAGAGATGCCGGCCGATAGCTTTCCCAGCCATCGGCTCACCTCTGTGCAGGCACAGAGGTGGTTCTGAGCCTGCACGCAGGGATAGGCACGGCCCCTACAGGCAGGGACTGCTTCCCTGTCTGCAGAGCCGCGCCTTCTGGAGTGTACCCTCCGCACACGGGGCGCGTACACGGCCACACCTCGAGGTGCAGGTAGGTGTGTGGCTGGCGTGATGCCCCAGGAGGGAACAAAAAGCAATCATTTCCCTGTCATCCGCCCTCAGGGTCCAGAAGCAGCAAGGCCCAGGCCCCCCTCTGTCCCAGCGCCTTCAGCTTGCCGGTGAGGAGAGGCCTTTGGTGTCGCTGTCTGCAATCTCTCTCCCTCTTTGTTGACTTTGTTTCCTGAAGATGAATTTTCTGGGTTTTTCACTTTCAGTCATCTGGGGAGACCCGAATATGGCTTTTTTTTCCAGCAAGGTGGCACACAGCTTTTTTTTTTTTTTAAGATTTATTTATTTATTTGAAAGGCAGAGTTACAGAGAGGCAGAGAGAGAGAGAGAGAGAGAGAGAGAGAGAGAGGTCTTCTATCTGCTGGTTCACTCCCCAGATGGTTGCAACAGCTGGAGCTGTGCCAATCCCAAACCAGAAGCTAGGTGCTTCTTCCAGGACTCCCATGTGGGTGCAGGGGCCCAAGCATTTGGGCCATCTTCTACTGCTTTCTCAGGCCACAGCAGAGAGCTGGATCAGAAGTAGAGCAGCCAGGACTCAAACCAGTGCCCATATAGGATGGCCGCTCTGCAGCAGTGGCTCCACCTGCTAAGCTACAGCGCCGGGCCCTGGCACATAGCTCTGACTGAGGCTGGTCCCTGCCTTTTCCCACTGCTGTGTGTTTGATCCCCTGTGACGCCAGCATGTGGCCCTTCATCACCTTGCTGTGACACCTGGGCCCCCGTGAACAGAAATGTCTAGCTCGGCTCAGAGCATGGCAGTGAGGAGAGCCATACCCTCCAGGCTCCTTAGGATCTGAGGGCTCTGAAGGAAACCATTGTCTTCCACCCCCACCCCCACCCCCACCCCCATGCATTCAGCTACCAGAATGATACAGCTGCTGCCCCCTGTCCTGTTATGTTGCTAAAGAAGAGAGGCATTTAAGACCCAAGAGACTTGGAGCATGTTGAATTTTTAGATTGGAAAACATCTCCAGACAGTTTGCAAGATAAAGCGACTTCAATCTTGAGCAAGCTCCTCAGGAGATCAAAGAACAAGACACGCAAATGGATGCCCCCCAGAGTTCAGTTAAATGCAAATAAGACTTTCTCACCTGAGCTCACACCTGGGGAAGCAGAGGCCAGGTGGTCGCTAAGGATTAGAGGCGGCATTGTTCCAAGTCTGGCCCAGGTTTTAGGCACTTTCCTACTGCAAGGAGTGCCCTTAGAAATTGCAAAGCCAATACTTTTTTGCTAATGCCAGCAAAAAACGCCTTCAGCGAGGGAAGAGCTCCCCTGACCATCAATTTTGCAAAGCAACAATGCAGATCCCAAGTGGCTAAAGTCTTCTGCAGAAGGCAGGCACTTCATCACCGTGAGAGAACTGGGTTGTTGCTGGGGAAAGCTGTCCCGATCTCACGCTGGCCTGGCTGTGCCTAATAAGCTTTGTTCATCTTCCCTGACGCCGGAGGGCCCAGTCCAGTATTTGGCTTCGTCTTCTGGCTTATTATGCGGCACAGGCCAGGGAGATGAGCCGCCTGCTTGTCGTGAATCCCTGGAGAGCTCCCCTCTCTCTGGGGTTGGTCCCAGTGGGGTGATGCTCCTGGAACCAAGGCTTTCTGACTGTTCTCTTCCACAGAACGCACCCTGAGCCCTAATGCTGGGCCGGACACAGTGGGGAACCCCAAGATGCATGAGCTCCCACCTCCCGGATCATGTTGTGGGCGGGGAGAAAGTCACCCAGTCAAATAATGACTCCAGCAGGTGGGAAGTGTAACAGAGAGACCCCCACGTAGCTGTGGAAGCTCAGAAGGAAAGGAGCAACATCCAGGGGGCCTTTGGATGAGGTTTTTATACAGAGAGCCTTAGCACCATAGCCACTTCACTACGCAAGTTTGCCATAACAAAGAAAGGGGAGTGTGGACGTATAGAAGACACATAAGCTTGTGGGTGTGTATCTATATCGCTTACATCTAAATAAGCATATATATATTTATCACATGCCGAAATGACCTAGTCTAGGGGTGCATCATTCTATGAAGTTTGACATATGCAAGATACAGAAGAATTTATCCTGATAGAATCTGTCTGGCTATGGCTTGATGATTGTCTTCCCCTCCTTCTAATAGCCCCTCTCAGTCTATGCTCTGTTCTCCATTGCCACAGTTTTATCTTTTTGAGAATGTCGTCTTAGACCACACGGGGTCACAGCCACCTGTACACTTTCCTTCTTGGCTTCCCTCACTCAGCACAACTTTGAGATTCAGCCAAGCCCGTGCACACAGCAACACCTACTCCTCTTCAGTGATGAGTCGCACTCCGTTGTATGGAGACACCCTGGTTTGTGTATCCATTCGGCTGTGGAAGGGCGTTTGAGTTGTGAAAGTTTTTTGGTGGATGTGAGCAGAGCTGTGCAAACTCTCCTTATAGTTATGATGTGAATGTAAGTTTTCATTTCTCTAGGACAGTGCTTCACAAGCCACTTGGATGCTTGGGGCCGGATACTTCTTTGTTGTGGGAGCTGCTGTGTGCATTGCAGGACGGTTAGCAGTGCCCTGGGCGTCCACCCACTAGATACCAACAGAACTCTCCCAGAGTATCTTCAGACGCTGCCGAATGGAAAAATCATTCGCAGCTGAAAACCCCTGCTCTTGGGTAAATGCCCAGCAGTGAATTTACTGCATCGTGTGTGTCAAGTGTGGAACTGTCTAAGAAACGTTCTATTCCCAGTGCGAGAGGCCGGGCCACGGCTAGGCGTGCTCAGCGGCACCTGGCGATGCTGTGTTTTATTCTAGCCATTCTGGCAGGCACATAGGGGCATCTCGTTGTGGTATTCGCTTGCACTTCTTCAGTGGCTGACGCTAATTCTCTGTGGTTATTTGCACATCCTCTTTAGTGAACTTTGTTAAAATCATTTGTTGGGGCTGATGCTGTGGCACAGTAGGTTAATCCTCCACCTGCGGCTCCAGTGTCCCATATGGGCTCCAGTTCTACGTCCCGGCTTCTCCTCTTCCAATCCAGCTCTCTGCTATGGCCTGGGAGGGCAGTGGGAGGGGCTCTGGCTCCTGGCTTCAGATTGGCTCAGCTCTGGTTGTTGTGGCCATTTGGGGAGTGAGCCAGTGGATGGAAGATCTCTCTCCCTCTGTGTCTCTCCCTCTCACTGTCTGTAACTCTACCCCTCAAATAAATAAATAAATTCTTAAGAACAATCATTTGTCCATTTTTATTGGATAATTTGCTTTCCTAGTGTTGAGTTTTCAGAGTTCTTTTTAAATTACAAATATTAATTCTTTCTTGGGTATGTAATTTACAAATATATTCTCCCAATCTGTATGTAGTACAGCTTTTAATTCTCTTAACAGTGGCTTTTGGGGTGGCATGGCATAGCAAGTTAAGCCACCACATTTGGTGCCAGCATCCCATATGGGTTCTGGCTCATGTCCTGGCTGCTCCACTTCACTGCTCCCTGCTAATGCACCTGGGAAAGCAGTAGAAGATGGTCCCAAGTGCTTGGGCCCCTGCACCAACATGGGAGACCTGGAGGAAGCTCCTGGCTCCTGAATTAGGCCTGACCCAGCCCAAGCCATTGCAGCCATTTGGGGAGTGAAACAGTGGATTTGGAAGACCTTTCTCTGTCTCTCCTTCTCTCTCTCTATAACTCTGCCTTTCAAATGAATAAGTCTTTCAAAAAAAGCCAGTGACTTTGGTGAGCCAAAGGTCTTCATTTTGGTGAAATTCAATTTATCAGTTTTTCTGTTTTGTAAATCGCGCTTCTGGTGTGATATCTCAGAACTTGATTTGACCTCAGGTCATGAATGCTTGCCATGGTTTTTTTTTTTTTAAAGATTTTTTAAAGATTTATTTGAAAGGCAGAATTAGAGAGAGGAGGAGAGACAGACAGAGGGAGAAGGGGAGGAAGTGGGAGAGGGAGAGGGAGAGGTCTTCCATCCGCTGGTTCACTCCCCAGATGACCACAATGGCTAGGCCTTGACCACATTGAAGCCAGGAGCCAGGAACTCCATCTGGATCCCCCACATGGGTGGCAGGGGTCCAAGCACTTGGGCCATCTTCTGCTGCTTTCTGAGGTACGTTAGAAGAGAGCTGGATCTCAAATGGAGCAGCCAGGACTCAAATTGGCACTCGGTGGGGGATCAGTGTGGCAGGCAGTAGATTAATCTACTGTGCCACAGCAATGGCTCGACTATGCTGTCCTGATGACTTTAACTTTATATTAAATTTTAAAGTCAAATAAGGTGCTTTCTCTCACTTCGTTCTCCTCTTGCAAATTCTTTTAACCCTTTGTTTCTTCTGCTTTTCATATACTTTTTAAAAATCTGTTTGTATGTGCAAAAACTTCTGCTGTGGTTTTGATTGGAACTATGTTAAATCTTCGAGTCAGTTTGGGAAGGGCTGACAGAGGTACTCTTCTGACTGCTCCAATTCACTTTATTAGTTTCTTGATGACTTCCTTTCTTTCGTGATGATTTCCCCTTCATAAAGATAATATAGATTTTTTTTGTAGATTTATACCCATTTCATTTTGTGAGAAGCTATCATAAAGAATTGTTTTAAATTTGATTTTTATAATTATGTATTGTTAACTATCTGGAAATATAATTGAAGTTGTATGTATGCTAAGGTCACTGTCATTTCTAGAGCATTTAGGATATTTTTTGAGCAATTTTTCTTGTAGGCAGTCACATTTTCTCTGAATAGAAACAGTTTTACCATTTTCATTCCCAGTGTCTGTGTACTTTCCCCATCATGGCTGCCTAACTGCATTGGCTAGAACTTCTGGTTTGATGACGAGTAAGTGATGAGAATTGGTACCCTTCCCTCTTCTGGATCTTAGGCAGAAAGTATACACAGTGTTTGGCCATTAAGTGTGATATTAACTTCAGGGGGTTTTTTGGTTTCTGTTTCTCTTCTAATTGTCTTCTATTTATAGTTTTAAATTTCATATTTATTTAATTTTATTAATTTGCCTATTTGAAAGACAGAGACAGAGAAAGAAAGAAAGAAAGAAAGAGAGAGAGAAAGAAAGAAAAAGAGAAAGAAAGAAAAAAAAGAAAGAACAAACCCATTCACTGGTTCACTCCCCAAATGCCCACTGCACTCGGGAGTAGACTGGGCTGAAGCTGGAAGGCAGGAACTCAAGCCAGGTCTCCCATCTGCATGGCAGGGACCCACCTGCTTGAGCCATATCTGCTTCCTCCCAGGGGCTGCGTTAGCAGGACGCTGGGGTGGGGAGACAGAGATGGAAACTGAACTCCAGAATTCCAGTGTGTACATGGCTGTCTCGGGAGGTTTCTTAACTGCTAGGCTAAGCATCTGCCCCTGTATTGTATTTCTTTTTCCATCTTTCTAGTTTTAATGAACTTCTATCATTATATTTGAAGTGGTTTCCTTATGTATAGCTTGAGCTTCTAAAAAATTTCTACTGAAGATTCCTGTCTGCCAATTAGTACGTTTAGACTGCTTACAACTTATGTGATTATTGACTTGTTTAGATTTAGAGCTACCATTTTATTGTTAGTTTTTGGTGTGTCTCCGATTTCGATTCTTCTACTTCCTCTTATGCATTGTATTAGTTTCCTATGGCTGCTGTAACAAATTACCACAAACTTAGTGGATTCAATCAACAGAAATTCCAGAAGTCTGAAATCAGGATCACTGGGCCACAGTAGAGATGCTGGCAGGTTCACACGGCCATTGAGGGTTCTGGAAGAGAACCCATCCTTGCTTCTTCCAGGTTCAGGTGGTTGCTGGCATCCCTGACTCGTCGCCGTCTCATTCCAGTATCTCTCTATGTGTGGTCCCATCACTGCCCTCTCTCCTGTCTATGAAATAACCTTTCAAGGATACAAGTGATTGCATCTAGGATTCACATAAATCACCTCTCCACTTTCAGAATCCTAGCCACACCTTCAAATGCCCCCTTTCCTTAAAAATATTTACAGATCCTGAAAACTAAGGCCTGATAGCTCTGGGTGCTATTATTGAGACTACTGTACATTTGCTTTTGCATTATTGGCCAGTATTTAGGATTGCACTGGATTTATCTACACCCTTTGTACATAATTTTCTTTTACAAAACATACACTCAACTTTTACAATCCACTTAGAATCAGTGTTTTATTTGTTCAAGTGGAATGGAGAAGCCTTAACTACCTTGAGTTCCTTTTCTTTCTCTGTAGCACAGGCATCTTAAAAATATATCCACACACACACACACACACAAACAAAAGGAAATGCACACACACATACACACACAAAGTATATCCACACACATTAGAAACCACATTAGGCAATAGTATAAATTTTGCTTTCAATCATTAAGCACATTTTCTTGTATAAAGATTTATTTGAATATATTTATTTGAAATATTTATTTGAAAGTCAGAGTTACAGAGAGAGAGGGAGGGACAGAGAGATCTTCCATCAGCTGATTTGAGTCCCAGTGGCTGCAACAGCCAGAGTTGGGCCAGGCCAAAGTCAAGAGCCAGGAACTTCTTCCAGATCTCCCGTGAGGATACAAGGGCCAAAGTACTTGGGCCCTCTTCCTCTGCTTTCTTAGGTATGTTAGCAGGGACCTGGATGGGAAGTAGAGCAGAGGGGACATGAACCAGCAACCATATGGGATGCTGGCATTGCAGGCAGCAACTTAACTCACATGCCACAAGGCTGGTCCTTAGACTCATTTTAAAAGCGCTCAAACGAAAGATAGTTTGTCCTCTTTACTCAGCTATTATGTCCATTGTTATTCATTCCTGATTGATATTCACCATTTCTGTTGCTTCTTCCTTTCCTAACTGAAGAACTTTTTTTTTTAACAACAAATCTGCTGGCAACAAATGTTCACAATGTTTCTTCACTGACAATTTATTTCACCCTCGTGCTTGCAGTATGGGATTCTAGGTGGACAGTTGTTACTTTCAGTACTCTCCAGCTGCCGTAGTTTTTGGTGAGAAACACAATCATTCAGATTTGTCTGTATTATTGCACCATTTTTTCTTCAGACTGCTTTCAGGATTTATTTATTTATTTATTTTTTGCCAGGCTTTGTCTTTACTTTCTAGATATTTTTGATGTGGCTGGACTTAGATTTTTGTGTGTGTGTGTATCTTGTTTGGGATTCATTGAGCTAAAACCTGCACATTTGCATGCTTTTTTCCCCCAAGTTTTAAGACTTTGTCTAGCCAATATATTGTCAGGTACAAAATTATTTCAATATTATTTTATTTGAAAGGAAGAGAGACTGAGAAACACACACACAGGGAGAGAGGGAGGAAGAGAAAGGGAGAGGGAGAGGGAGGGAGGGAGGGAGAGAGAGAGAGAGGTGCTCTACCTGCTGTTTCACGCCCCAAATGCCCATAACAGTGAGGTTTGGGCCAGGCTATGCAGGGAATGCAATCCAGGCCTCCCTCTCATGTGGGTAGCAGGGACCCATCCACTCCAGCTAGCACCTGCCAGCTTCTAAGGTGCTCGTTAGCAGGAAACTGGAGTGGAGAGTGGAGCTGTCCAGCTGAGGCTTAAACCCAGGACCCTGATTGGGATGCAGGTCTCCCAGCCAGCCGCTTAACCACTAGACCACACTACCCCTTCAAGTCCTTTGTTTGCCCTCCCTTCTCCTCTCCTTCCAGTTCCAGTGACATGAAGATGATACCTTCTGTTATAGCCCCACACGTTCCTAAGTCTCTCCTCCTCTTCCTCCTCTCCCTCACCCTCCTCCTATTAGTCTACTCTCTTCTTGTTCAGATGGGGTACTTTCTATTGTTCCATCTTCTACTTCACTGATTCTTTTGTGTTTCCTGTATTCAGATCTTAAATAATTTTTATTGTGGTCATTGTATTTTTGAGTTCTAAGATATCCTTTTGGTTCTCCTTGTGTCTTCTTCTTCTTCTTCTTCTTTTTTTTGTTGCTCTGTGAATTAATATTTTATTTATTTATTTATTTATTTTTAAACTTTTATTTAATGAATATAAATTTCCAAAGTACAGCTTATGGATTACAATGGCTCCCCCCCCATAACTTCCCTCCCACCCGCAACCCTCCCCTTTCCCACTCGCTCTCCCCTTCCATTCACATCAAGATTCATTTTCAATTCTCTTTATATACAGAAGATCAGTTTAGTATATATTATGTAAAGATTTCAACAGTTTGCACCCACATAGCAGCACAAAGTGAAAAATACTGTTTGAGTACTAGTTATAGCATTAAATCACAATGTACAGCACATTAAGGACAGAGATCCTACATGATATTTTTTAAAAATTGATTAATTTTCTATACAATTTCCAATTTAAAACCAAGTTTTTTTTTATGTTCAACTATCTTTATATACAGAAGATCGATTCAGTATATATTAAGTAAAGACTGCATCAGTTTGTACCCACACAGAAACACAAAGTGTAAAAATACTGTTTCAGTACTAGTTATAGCATTACTTCACATTGGACAACACATTAAGGACAGATCCCACATGAGACGAAAGTACACAGTGACTCCTGTTGTTGACTTAACAATTTGACACTCTTGTTTATGGCGTCAGTAATCTCCCTAGGCTCTAGTCATGAGTTGCCAAGGCTATGGAAGCCTTTTGGGTTCACCGACTTCAATCTTATTCTTACAGGTTCATAGTCAAAGTGGAAGTTCTCTCCTCCCTTCAGAGAAAGGTACCTCCTTCTTTGATGGCCCCATTCTTTCCACTGGGATCTCACTCTCAGAGATCTTTCATTTAGGTCTTCTTCTTCTTTTTTTTTTTTTCCCAGAGTGTCTTGGCTTTCCATGCCTAAAATACTCTCATGGGCTCTTCAGTCAGATCCAAATGCCTTAAGGGCTGATTCTGAGGCCAGAGTGCTGTTTAGGACATCTGCCATTCTATGAGTCTGCTGTGTGTCTTGCTTCCTGTGTTGGATCATTCTCTCCCTTTTTGATTCTATCAGTTAATATTAGCAGACATTAGTCTTGTTTGTGTGATCCCTTTGACTCTTAGGCCTATCAGTGTGATCAATTGTGAACTGAAGTTGATCACTTGGACTAGTGAGATGGCATTGGTACATGCCACCTTGATGGGATTATATTGGAATCCCCTGGCACATTTCTAACTCCACCATTTGGGGCAAGTTCGATTGAGCATGACCCAAATTGTGCATATCCTCCCTCTCTTATTCCCACTCTTATATTTAACAGGGATCACTTTTCAGTTAAAATTTAAACACCTAAGAATAATTGTGTGTTAATTACAGAGTTCAACCATTAGTACTAGAACAAAAAAATACTAAAATGGATAACGTATTAAGTTGTTCATCAACAGTCAGGACAAGAGCTGATCAAGTCACTGTTTCTCATAGTGTCCATTTTACTTCAACAGGTTTCCCCTTTGGTGCTCAGTTAGTTGTCGCCAATCAGGGAGAACATATGATATTTGTCCCTTTGGAACTGGCTTAATTCACTCAGCATAATGTTTTCCAGATTCCTCCATCTTGTTGCAAATGACCGAGTTTCATTGTTTTTGACTGCTGTATAGTATTCTATAGAGTACATGTCCCATAATTTCTTTATCCAGTCTACTGTTGATGGGCATTTGGGTTGGTTCCAGGTCTTAGCTATTGTGAATTGAGCTGCAATAAACATTAATGTGCAGACCGCTTTTTTGTTTGCCAAATTAATTTCCTTTGGGTAAATTCCAAGGAGTGGGATGGCTGGGTTGTATGATAGGGTTATGTTCAGGTGTCTGAGGAATCTCCAGACTGACTTCCATAGTGGCTTAACCAGTTTGCATTCCCACCAACAGTGGGTTAGTGTCCCTTTTTCCCCACATCCTCTCCAGCATCTATTGTTGGTAGATTTCTGAATGTGAGCCATTCTAACTGGGGTGAGGTGAAACCTCATTGTGGTTTTGATTTGCATTTCCTTGATTGCTAGTGATCTTGAACATTTTTTCATGTGTCTGTTGGCCATTTGGATTTCCTCTTTTGAAAAATGTCTATTGAGGTCCTTGGCCCATCTCTTAAGTGGGTTATTTGTTTTGATGTTGTGGAGTTTCTTAATTTCTTTGTAGATTCTGGTTATCAACCCTTTATCTGTTGCGTAGTTTGCAAATATTTTTTCCCATTCTGTCAGTTGCCTCTTCACTTTCCTGACTATATCTTTTGAAGTACAGAAACTTCTCAATTTGATGCAATCCCAAATGTTAATTTTGGCTTTGACTGCCTGTGCTTCTGGGGTCTTTTCTAAGAAGTCTTTGCCAGTACCTATATATTGCAGGATTTTCCCAATGCTCTCTAATAATTTGATGGTGTCGGGTCATAGATTTAAGTCTTTAATCCATGTTGAGTGAATTTTTGTGTAAGGTGAAATGTAGGGCTCTTGCTTCATGCTTCTGCGTGTGGAAATCCAATTTTCCCAGCACCATTTATTGAATAGACTGTCCTTACTCCAGGGATTGGTTTTGGATCTTTGATCAAACATAAGTTGGCTGTAGATGTTTGGATTGATTTCTGGTGTTTCTATTCTGTTCCATTGGTCTATCCATCTGTTTCTGTACCAGTACCATGCTGTTTTGATAACAACTGCCCTGTAGTATGTCCTGAAATCTGGTATTGTGATGCCTCCAGCTTTGTTTTTGTTGTACAAGATTGCTTTAGCTATTCAAGGTCTCCTGTGTCCATATGAATTTCAGCATCATGTTTTCCAAATCTGAGAAGAAGGTCTTCGGTATCTTGATTGGTATTGCATTGAATCTGTAAATTGCTTTTAGGAGAATGGACATTTTGATGATATTGATTCTTCCAATCCATGAGCATGGAAGATTTTTCCATTTTTTTGGTATCCTCTTCTATTTCTTTCTTTAAGGTTTTGTAATTTTCTTCGTAGAGATCTTTA
Organism: Lepus europaeus; assembly: GCF_033115175.1. NCBI lineage: Eukaryota > Metazoa > Chordata > Mammalia > Lagomorpha > Leporidae > Lepus > Lepus europaeus. The sequence continues at coordinate 85,111,565 of NC_084839.1, read as the reverse complement.
ATGTCCTTGGTTAAGTTTATTCTAAGGTATTTGATTGTTTTAGTAGCTATTGTGAATGGGATTAATCTTGGAAGTTCTTCCTCAGCCATGGCATTGCCTGAGTATACAAAGGCTGTTGATTTTTGTACATTGATTTTATATCCTGCTACTTTGCCAAACTTTTCTATGAGTTCAAATAGTCTCTTAGTAGAGTTCTCTGGGTCCCCTAAATAAAGAATCATATCATCTGCAAAGAGGGATAGTTTGAGTTCTTCCTTCCCAATTTGTATCCCTTTAATTTCTTTTTCTTGCCTAATAGCTCTGGCTAAAACTTCCAGAACTATATTGAAGAGCAGTGGTGAGAGTGGGCATCCCTGTCTGGTACCAGATCTCAGTGGAAATGCTTCCAACTTTCCCCATTCAATAGGATGTTGGCCGTGGGTTTTTCATAAATTGCTTTGATTGTATTGAGGAATGTTCCTTCCATACCCAGTTTGCTTAGAGTTTTCATCATGAAAGGGTGTTGTATTTTATCAAATGCTTTCTTTGCTTTCGTTGACTAATCTGACTTGCTTTCTTAATCAGGTTCCTAGGATAGAAAATCTTGGGAAACTGACAATGCATTTTGATTGTGGCCTGCATTTTCCCAGACTCTCAGCATGTTCTTATGGACAAGCTAGAAAAATATGAGCTAGATGGCATTCCACTAAGTAAGTTTGCAGGTGCTCGAATCAAAATATCTGGCTCGTCAGCTGAGCTCTGCGGTGGAGGCATGGATGGGACTGACACCACATTGTCAGGTGACTGAATCAAAATTCAGGGAGATTTTGAGGAGTTCACAGTAGGCTGTACCAAGAGGTGATTTTGAAAAACATTCAACTCTTCCCTTTAGGGATGTGTGCTTGGGTTTCTTGAAAACCATGCACAGGGGGCAAGGTGTAGTTGGGATGTTACACAATCAAATGTTTGATAGGAACCAGGTGTGCGTCTCTTGCACTTGGCTGCTGTAAGAGCAAACTCCATGTCCTGCTTTGCGTGTAGATGTGCAGGGTCCACATGCAGGACAGGGATGTGCTGCGGCTGCTTGCTTAGCTCTGGGAGGCGTCTCGAAGGAGGGAGAAGCAGCCCGCAGAGGCTGCACAGGAGCACAGGCCAAGCGTTCAGAGGAGGTGACAGTTTGCCAAGCTGAGCATCTCGAAGAAAGACTAAGCCGAGATACGGAAAAAAAAACTTTGCCTTTTTTATTTTATTTATTTATTTTCTAAATTTATTTTTTATTTGACAGATAGTGTTAGTGAGAGAGACACACAGAGAGAAAGATCTTCCTTCTGTTGGTTCACCCCCCAAATGGCTGCTGTGGCTGGCGCGCTGCACCAATCCAAAGCCAGGAGCTAGGTGCTTCCTCCTGGTCTCCCATGCAGGTGCAGGGCCCAAACACTTGGGCCATCCTCCACTGCCCTTCCGGGCCACAGCAGAGAGCTGGCCTGGAAGAGGAGCAACCAGGACTAGAACCTGGCGCCCATATGGGATGTCGGTGCTGCAGGTGGAGGATTAACCAAGTGAGCCACGGCGCTGGCCCCAAAACTTTACATTTTTAAAGAGCTCTTAACTGGAAGCCTTAGTTGATGTCTGCTTGTTCCTTAGGCACAGAAGGTACAGCATCCATAGTCTTGAGTTACAGGAAATGGGTTGCCACCAATCTCTCCAGGCTCCTTGTCCTGATCCTAGGCATACAGCGATGTATGGGGGCAAGAATCCCTTTCCTCACAGGGTTAATCCATAAACTCATTTGTCACATAAAGAAGAGGTTCAGTATAGGAAGATACTTGAAAAAGCTCATGGAAATGTGGAATTAAAAGGTAAATTTATGTTTGTGCAAAACATTGAAGTCTAATGCATTGTTTTTTTGTCATAAGACATGTTTTCCTTGATGCTCTGAAGACCCCGCCCATGCACCAAAAAAACCTTATCTTTTCACTCCATTTTCCCATGAACTTTCTGACCCTCCTCTCCCCCCGTACACAGACTCTTTCAAGAGTGAGGCTCTGAGAGCTGACTGGCTTGTCATGCACCAAGCTCCCAGCTCTGCAACAGAAAACCAAAGGAGATGCCAGGTTCTGCTTGCGGGACTGAGGCTGGGCTCATGGTCTGTACAGGATGTGGAGTCCTGGTGGCCACCAAGAGCCAGGACTCCTGTTTTCCAGGACAAAGCAAAAAGGCAGTCTAAGGAGCATCTGAACTGATTTCTCGGGGGAAAGCCAAGGTAGAAGGCTAGAGAAGTGGCCTGAGCACGAGGTGCATGAAGACCGCAAAGTGTCACGAGGAGGTCCCTCTGGAATCCAGGGAAGGGAAGAATAGGCATGGTCAGGTGCATGGTGCAAGACTGGGGCCGGCCAGCAGCCACTCAGCCTGGCAGTGGCACAGACAGGCTGCTGCTGTTGCTGCTGCTGGGAGCTCACTGCAGTCCAGTGGGCCCTGGCTTGGCTCAGACAGGCCCGGGCAAGAGGTTCCATGACCATGTGTCAGGGTGCTAGACGTGAGACTTGGGATGGACCTCGTCCGTTTGCTGCTCTGGCCCGTATTCCTCTGTTGCGTGGCCCTATGAAGCTCACCTGCAAATCTTGCATCAGGGGAACCTTTGCTCTCTGGACCTAGCTGGGTTCAGATAACAGCTACAGATTGGAGAGGGGAAAATAAGTAAGCTTAGGATGCCCTTGCTCTCTGCTGCCTGTGGGCTTCTGTGTTCTGTGGCTGAGGGTCACAGCTTCTCTTAAAGTGTCCCTGTGGGGGCCAGTGTTGTGGCGCAGTAGGTTAAGCCACTGCCTGCGATGCCAGCATCGATGCCGGCGTCCCGTATGGGTGCCGGTTCATGTCCCAGCTGCTTCACTTCTGATCCGGCTCCCTGCTAATGCGCCTGAGAGAGCGATAGAAGATGACCCAAGTGCTTGGGCTCCTGCCACCCATGTGGGAGATCCGAATGGAGTTCCAGGCTCCTGGCTTCATTCTGGCACAGCCCTGGCTGTTGCAGCCATCTGGGGAGTAAATCGATGGATAGAAGATCCCTCTGTCTTTCCCCCTCCCTGTCTTTTTTTCTTCTTTTTTTTTCTTTTCTTTTCTTTTTTTTTAAATTTTTTGACAGGCAGAGTGGACAGTGAGAGAGAGAGACAAAGAGAAAGGTCTTCCTTTTTGCCATTGTTTCACCCTCCAATGGCCGCCGCGGTAGGCGCGCTGCTGCTGGCGCACCGCGCTGATCCGATGGCAGGAGCCAGGTGCTTCTCCTGGTCTCCCATGGGGTGCAGGGCCCAAGCACTTGGACCATCCTCCACTGCACTCCCTGGCCACAGCAGAGAGCTGGCCAGGAAGAGGGGCAACCGGGACAGGATCGGACTAGAACCCGGTGTGCCGGCGCCGCTAGGCAGAGGATTAGCCTATTGAGCCACGGTGCCGGCCTCCTCCTCCCTGTCTTTCAAATAAAATAAATAAATCTCCCCTGTGTATTTCATTGTCCCTCCCAGGATCCAGGATCCACTCCCTGTCCTCTTCCTGCCAAGCCAGGAGGTGAGAACACAGTGATTAGTTCCAGGGCACCATTCTAGGCCTTATTGTCCTACATCTTTCCCATCCCTCTATCATTAAAAACATTAACTTTTTCTTTAACTGTGCCAGGATGAAGTGTCCTCTGTCTCCTAGTTGAGCCCTGCTGATGCAAGATTAAGGATTGAGTGAGAAGATGAACAAAATGATTTCTTTTAAGATTTCTTTTACTTATTTGAAAGGCAGAGTTATAGAGAGAAGGGGAGACAGACAGAGAAACAGAGAGAGAGAAAGAGAGAGACAGAGATATCTTCCATCTGATGCTTTACTCTCAAATTGGTCACAATGGCTGGGGCTGGGTCAGGCTGAAGCCATAAGCTGGGAACTCCATCCGGGTCTCCCACATGGGTGAAAGGGACAAACAGGCACTTACATGGGATGCCAGCATCACAGGCAGCAGCTTAACCCACTGTGCCACAATGCCAAACCCAAGTTAAATGATTTCTGAGGAGGCTTGTACTTCAATGGCTCTGGATTTCTTAGCACTGACCTGAGATTTTTATGTACTCAAGAGTGATGGGGATTAGCTGTCTGCACCTAGAAACTCCTGCAAATATTTTATTGTGTGCATGAAGTTCATTTAGAGACTTGAGATTTAGTTTTGTCACATAATATACATGATTTACTATGTTTATGAGGATTTATGTTTGGGGGCTGGATTCCAGCTATTTTTCAGTTACTCTCAGTATGTTCTTTAGTGTCAGCTAGAATCTTTACTGCTCTTACATCAAAGAACAAAAAGGATCTTACACTAGTCAAACAACTACTGCCCAGACATTGGCAAGTTCATAAACTAGCTGTAATTAATCCTAAGTGTTTCTCATAAATAAGCTACTAAGCTACACTGTGATCCACTCTGGGAAGACTGAATAGTTGAGGATCTTTAGAGATGTCCAAGAACCTCAAGAAAAGAAAGGAGAGACTGCACTGGGCACATGACTCTGAAATGCATTACTTTCATATATATATATATATTATATTATATATATCATATATACATATATTTTTTATATATGTATATATATACACACACACACACATATATGTATATATATTACTTGAAAGGCAGGATGACAGAGAGAAGGAGAGATAGAGAGACAGAGAGGTCTTCCATCTACTGATTCACTCCCCAGATGGCCACAAGAGCCAGGGCTGGGCCAGGTGGAAGCCAGGAGCCAGGAGCTGCACTGGGGTCTCCCACGTGGTGGCAGAGACCCAGCTTCTGCTTCCCCAGGCACTCTGTTCTGATTGCCGGCGTCACAGGCACTGGCTTAATTGGCTGTGCCATGATGCCGCCTCAACGTATGTGACTTCTGAGGGCGAGAATCTGCAGGAAACCTGCTGTCCTCTTAGTTAAGCATAAGCCCCACTTGACTCAGAGTAGGAGGATGTTGCTACTGCTGAGTTTGACTTTGAGGTGAACCTGCTTCTCACGAGCGGCTGTCTTTTAGTTATGTTTGGTGAGATGTTTATGGGTGAAATGATATGGCTGCGGTTTCCTTCACAGCAATTCAGCAGGGGAAAGGATGGAAGCAGAGGAAAAACAAGATTGACAACAAATGGATAACGACTGGGAGAGGGTAATAGAGAAATGAAGGGCCGCTGTGCCAGTTTATGTACTTTAAAAATGTATTTTTCATTCACTTAAAAGGCATAGAGAGAGAGAGAGAGAGAGAGATCATACATCCCCTGTGTCACTGCCCAAATGCCCACACCACCCACTGATGGGTCAGACTGAAGCCAGGAGCCCAGGATGCCATCCAGGGACTCAACTACTTAACTCTCTCTGCTGCCTCCCAGGGTGCGCGTCAGCAGGAAGCTGGAATGGGAGGTGGACTTGAGACTCCAGCTCCACGGTGTGAAACAGAGGCAGCCTAGGCAGTGCCTTGACACTGTGCCCAACGCCGGTTCCTAGCACTCTGCTTTTGTGTGACTTTGGAATTGTCAAACAAATATCAAGAGCTAAATAACTAACTGACTAAATATAATGGGGAAACTCCTTTATGAGTGTTTGGTGCCTGTGATGTCACAGGAGCTCTGTGTATAGGCTTGAGAAATTAATAGGAAAAATACAGTGAAATAAAAAGTAAGTGAGGAGTGTTATTTTTGTGAAAGGTTGATCGAAACATGCTTAGTGGAAACCGTCAAGATGATTTTATCCAGAATCCACTGTGGCGTATCCGTTCATGTCTTGGAAGGGAAGTAAACATTCTATGCATGTTGGAAAAGATACTCTGAGATGGCTCCTAAATAACTCAAGATGGGGAAAACTGGGTAAGGTTAAAGCTGACTTAGGATTGGTTGTGAGTTAATATTTTCAGATTTGGGGGATGGATACAGGGGAGTTTGTTGTCCTAGTCTGTATCTTGACGTTTTCCATAGAATGGTTGAAAATAAAGCATGTACTACACATGTAACACGTCACCATTCTGCCTGAAGAAAGTACTTACTTTTGCCATTGTATGAAATGTAATGTGGCATCATCTCTGTCTCACCTCCTTAGGTTATGCATTTTCTAATATATTACTCCTCATCCACCGCTTTCCTCTTTCCCACCCTTTAGTTTTGTCTGCTGTATGGAACGAGACTGGTGTTCCAGGAGCGAGCCTGGTATTTAGAATATAAATACTTGACCCCCGTGGCCAGCACAAGGATCAGGAGTCAGGTAAGGTGTCCCTGGGGTGCAGAAGAAAGTATTTATGGTGTGACTCTTCCCTTTCTAAGAAAACAGTCCTGCCAGTCTTTTATCGGTTCCCACTCATGGATTGGGATGCCTCTGGGACCTCACATGCCTGGTTTTATTGCGTAGCATGATCATCTTACATCTCGGACTTAAAGTGACAAGGGAGTCATTCACTGTGCATGAACTTTCTGACATCAAAAGCAGCGGAGACGATCAAAAATCTTTTCCTTGCCTTAGGCCAAAACAAAAATTAATGATTTTTATTTTTCCGCTTCTTACCAAAACCAAGGTAGCCATGGGAATTCAGTATGATAGCTACCAAGCTCCTGAAAACGAGGGCAGGGCCTGTGAATCACCAAAAATGTCTGCTCTGTAAAGAAAGCTAATAGGAGGCAGCCCACTCCTCCATCAGACTCTTTTTCTGAGCCCGCCGTCTCTGCAGGCCGTCTGTTAGACAATGAAACTCAAACAGGTGTAAGACATGGGCTCTGCGTTCAAGAGAGGTCTTGGGAACATAAGCCCAGGTCCCCTCCTGCGAGGGCAGAGGCTTTCCCCTGCACTTAGCCATCAGATTAGGTTCAGAGTCACAAGGACAGGTGATTTAGGAGTGGGCGTCATCCTTGTGCTAAAACGTGGAGGGTAGAGAATGAGGAGAGCAGAGGTGGTGGCTCAGATGAGGGGAATTGCAACTGAGCCCGCAGGCAGAGCTGCTGAAGGGAGTGAGATCGGAGAAACGGGAGTACTGAGGACGCATGTGTTCAGAAGCCGTGAGGAGTCCATCTGGCTGACGTCTCAGGTGACAGAAAAACCTGGAGAGGTCTGCAGGATCCAGGACGCGCTGGGCCCTGAGAACCTTGAAGAATCTGTTTCCTTTTTAGGAAAATGGAGATCATGGAGGCAAGGACATGTGGGAGGTTGCAGTCATCTGTCGTGATGTAGCAAATGCCCCAAATGTGTGGCTCGAAACAACCACCACTGATTATTTCTCTCGATTCTGAAGTCTGGGTAGGGCTTAGCTAGGCAGTTCTTCTGCTGCACTTGGTTGTGTCCAAAATGGCTTCTTCACTCAGCTGAGGACTACCGGGCAGTTGTCTCTGTCACCGTGGCTGCACTGGGGCTTACTCGCAGTGTGGTGCTCTCGGGGTGCTTGAGTGTCTTACGTGATGGCTGGGTTGCAAGAAGGAGCAGGTGGAGGATGCCAGCCTTCTGAAAGGTGAGACCCAAAACAAGCGCCGTGGCACTTCCTCTGAATTCTCTTGGCCGGAGGAGGTCACAAAACCAGCACAGACTCGGGGCTGCAGGGGGACACTTCACTTCCCAAGGTGAGGAGAAGCACATGCGTGTAGGGGTGGTATCTCAGTCCACTTCGTGTGGCTTTGCTAATTACCAGAGTCTTGGTAATTTATAAAGGACAGAGATGTGGTTATTACCATTATAGAGGCTGGGAAGTCCAAGAGGAAGGAAGACATCTGTTGATGGTCTTTGTTCTGCTTCATCACATGGCAAAAGGAGGAAGAGAGGGAGAGAGAGAGGGAAAGGGGGGGGGGACAAGAGAGCAAGAGGGGACACAACTTGCTTTTGTAACAAGTCTGCTGTCAAGATAATGAATTACTCTGCAGAAATGAAGTTAATCCATTCGCGGGGTGCAGAACCCCCATGGGTTAATCAGCTCTCATTAGTCCCACACCCAACACTGCTGCATTCAAGATTAAGTTTCCAACACATAAACTCTGGGAAGAACATCCAAACCATAGCGAAGGCAAAGAATTGGTGGCACCTATCTTTGGAAGAAATCTTGCACAAAGAGCATACTCACATTGGGAGATGGAAGGAGAATGGTTTTTAATTAAAGACAGAGAGAGAGAGATGGATATTTTAAATCTATTCCACCAAGTGTATCAGTGATATAGAATTAAATGAGTAATACATCAGAGGAATGTTGAGTGAAATAAATGAACTTGTACATAAAACACTGAGGTGCTCTTGTCTTCCTATAGTGCAATACACTTTCTACACTTTTTATTTACTGGATCTTCAGAGCAACCTGGGAGGAGTCACTTTGGAACAAGCTCTATCTGTAGGGTTCCAGGTTACACAGGCCTAAAGGACATTTCAAAGCTTTCTCTGTCATATTTCTGAGCTACCACCCCTGTCCCCAGTGGAGCTGGCACAAATGCTTCCCTTCCCATTTCCATGATACCCCTTTGCAAGGGACTCGAAGCTTCAGAGAAATTATTAATGCAATTTTTTTTTCACAGATTGTCTGGAAATGGCCAGTGCTTTTAGGGAAAATATAGTTTTTTAATATTCCAAATCTTCCTTGAATTTTAGTTTTTTTTTAAGATATCTCCCTTATTTTTACCCAAATATTGTGGTTGTTTGCAGCAGAAAGGCTGGTCAGAGAAAAATCGAGTCCTCTCTTGGCAGAAACAAAAGTCACTTCCCTGTTCTTCCACGTGAACCCACAGCAACCCTGTGCATGATTGCCAGCATCCTTTCACGTAGATGAGGAAACCAAGGGCCAAGCAGAAAACGCACCTTGCCCCAAACAACACATATGGTCAAAATCCACACTTTTTGGACTCCAAACATTTTCATTGATTTCCCTTGGATAAAAATCAACACCAGCCAGAAGCAGCAAGCATTCTCTGTGCCCAGTTCTTGGTTTTGAATACCATCCTCTAATAGAAAGCACCCGGGTCCTTGGAAAAATGTCCAATTCTAGGCTTGGGCGGTGAATATCCAAGATGAGCCTGGAGCGTTTTCTAATGCCTTCAAGCAAGAAAGTGCTCCCAAAATCCACAATGAGGGGAGTATAGAAGCCAGCTGAGTTTCCAACAGCCAAAGCTGGAACCATTTAAACCACAAAATAAATAATATGCTATTGGGTTATTACTCAAGGTATAAAATAATTAAGCACAGTCCTTAATGAAATAAATAAATGATTCAACAACTAAATAGATGGGGGGGGGGGAGATACCTTCCTTATGGAGGAATTCCAGATAATATAGTTAGATTCTATTGGGTCCATTCTCCTTCCCTTGAGGGAGGGTTGGACTCAGTGAGTTGCTTTTATTTTGAATAAGACAGTGTGGGAAGGAGCTGGGCACTCTACAGTGGACAGGCCTGGCAGATCCCACCTCCTCTCAGTAATGAAAGTTAGCATCACCAGTGATGATCACACGGACGAGATGTTGTGAGGAGACACGACACAGATCCTGCCCACAGATCCATAACTCAAGTCTAGTTATGAGAAACATGAGACAAAGCTAACCTGAGGAACTGTCTGCACAGTACCTCACAGTGTCCCCTCAAACTGACACTGTGTGGAAGACAAGGCAAGATGGTGACACCAGCCCGGGGCAGAAGGGAACCAAGAGACACGGTGACTACAGACGAGGTGGAATCCTGGACTGAATCCAGGATTCAGGAAAAAGGCATCAGTCAAAAAAGTGGTGAAATATGAATAAAGTCTGTAGTTTAGTTAAGAGTGATGTGCCAACACTGGCTTCTGAGTTTTCAGAGTGGACCATAGTTATATAAGATGCTACTATGAGGCTGGCGCCGTAGCTCACTAGGCTAATCCTCCGCCTGTGGCGCTGGCACAATGGGTTCTAGTCCTGGTTGGGGTGCCAGATTCTGTCCCGGTTGCTCCTCTTCCAGGCCAGCTCTCTGCTGTGGCCTGGGAAGTGCAGTGGAGGATGGCCCAAGTGCTTGGGCCCTGCACCTGCATGGGAGACTGGGAAGAAACACCTGGCTCCTGCCTTTGGATCAGCGCGGTGCGCCTGCCGCAGCGTGCCAGCCGCAGCGGCCATTGGAGGGTGAACCAATGGCAAAAGGAAGACCTTTCTCTCTGTCTCTCTCTCTCTCACTGTCCACTCTGCCTGTCAAAAACAAAACAAAAAACAAACAAAACAAAACAAAACAAAACCATAGGGCAAGAGCATGAGTGTTGGCCAAAAATAAAGCTTTTAGGAACAAAAAGAGTTATGCTGAAACTCCAGTCTAATAAGGATTCGAAATGCATGTATTTATACTTTGAAAAGTGTGTCTCATTTCATTCTTGTAAAGATCTCCAAGGTAAGCAAGGCTGGTGGAACTCCCATTCAATGGATGAGGAAAACTAAGACACAGAGAAGTTAGGCAACTGTGCAATATTCTAGCTGGACACTGACACTGGAACCCCAAGTCCCGAGTGGGGGCAGACCCAGCACAAGACAGCGGGCACTGATAGCCCAGCTTCTTTGCCAGGAGCACCACAGAGCCTCAAGGCCTATCTGATATCCCAAAACAGGCAGAAATCCATCCACAGAGTCAGAGTCGCAGAGAGCCCAGTTGTCCAGCTGAGGCCCACAAGAGTTGGGTTGGACTTTGTTTTGCTTTGTAAGGTCAAGCCATCCCCTATAGCCCATCAGATGTGATCTTTTGCTCCTGTATTTTGTCTGGGACTTAGGTCTTACATCTTGTGTAGCTGACATAAGCACCCCCAATAGATGCCAGGAAGCTCAGGTCGACCAGATGCTTCACTAATGAGTGGGGGAAGCCAAGGGCTCTTTGGAGAGAATGGGCTTGCTGTCCCTGGCAAGTCGGGTGTCACCAGGACTGGGAACAGGAGGAGCTGCTCTCTCTACCCTGATCCATTTGTCGCAGGGCTTTGGATCCAAGACAGTCCGGCATTGGAGCTCCATCATGAGCAAGCCCCTGGCACGAGCTACCTGTGTCTGGTCCATGCAGTATTTCCACAGGGGTCTGCATAGGACAATTATGTTCTTTGTTCCTGGAAAATTTAGTGTCCAGACATTATCCTGTTTCAGTCTTCATTAACCCAGACATTTGTATTTATTTTGTTACAGATAATTATCAGCATTACAGAGTTGTAACTGAGTTGTCAGCAGAGGCTCATTTTTAGGAAGAAAGTCTTTACAAATAATCCGAGAGTTAACAATTGCATGCCTCTGTTAAAACAAACTTCATTTCACTTTTATAGAACAGAATCACAATCTCAGCATCTTAAAGTGGGGTATTTGACTACAAATGGATCCTTGGCTGTGAGTCTGTTTATTTTACATCATCCCTTAAGGAGGCTTGGTTGTAGACAGAGCAGCCTCATTCTGTACCTTGGGCACCTGGGCACAGCTGCCTGCCTCCACCAGAGCCCCTCCACATTGGGACAGGGATTCTTAGTGATGAACAGAAAGCAGTAAGCCCATGAGGCCACACGGGCAGCTCACGCTGAACCATCAATACAGAAGAAGGCTTTTCAGCCTATTTGGGTTGAGAGGACCTCAGCCGGGCTGTGGGTGGCAGATCCAAAAAGGACTCCATTCAGTGTGGTGAAAATAATACTTTGCAGAAGGTTGAATCAGGTTCAATTTCCTGCTCTGAACTCCAAAACGTAGGCCATGTGAGAGTCAGGTGATAAAGGACCTGCTGGGACGTAAGGAAGAGCTGCGAGTCCCCAAGGCCGCTGGAAACTCCTGCAAGAGTAGCAGTGTTCGTGCACCACAAGCTTGTTCACAGAGCAGGAAAATAAATGCTGGTCCTGACCACGTCCAAGAAATCCCAGCACCCCGCCCTGTTTGATCACATTTACACCCATGGCTGTTCCTGCTTCACCCAACCGTTGCCGTAATGGCCGGTCTTGACCCGTCAGTGCCTTGAAACACTGTTTGCATTGGTGGCTTAACCCACTAGGCCTCCAAGGTCGTGTTCATTTTGGCACCACCTGCTGCTGTGCTATGAGAAGCCCAGGTGCACCAGCTTCAGCTGGAGTCCTGCTTTGTACCCTCACTGGGAGGGGGCCGTGGGAGCAGATCCTGCCTGCAGCAGCGGCCTCCATCTGGAAGCAGCCATTTCTCTTCTCCCTGAGTGAGTGAGCACTGCTCAGGGTCCCAGCCCCCACAAGAAGGCTGCAGAGAGCCTGTGGATGGCCCGTGCTCTTTGGGCATGGAGAAGAAGACACTGTGCCCCATACTGGAGTGCCTGGGTTCGATTCCTGGCTCCCACTCCTGACTTCAGCTTCCTACTCTCGGAGACTCTGCGAGGCAGTGACAGTGACTCAAGTCACTGGTCCCTTCCACCCATGTGCGAGATCTGGAATTCGTTCCCGGCTCCTGGTTTCAGGCCTCTGGCCCAGGGCCGTTATGGGTATTTGGGGAGTGAATAAACAGATGGGAGCTGGCTCTCTATCTCTGCCTCCCAAATAATTAAAAAATAAATAAATAAACAAACAAACAAAAGAAACCCACATGCTTGGGTTTTCGTTTCGGTTCAGTCAATCAGATGAGTGAGTCACTGAGGAGGAAAAGAATTCAAGTTCATTGACGGTGGCCCATTCAAGTTCTGAGCAGACACAGCCTTTGGCATATTGATTTATTTGTGTTTATTCCCTGGAGATGCAACTTGCAGTAGGAATATTCAGTGGTATGGCAGACACCAAAACCAAGCTGCTACTTGGCTCTTCAGAATTTAGAAGATGAATTACCCTCAATTAGTATATTTATTTATGTTACATTTTTGCATTTTATTACTTAAAGTACTCATTTTTTTAAGATTATTTATTTGAAAGTCAGAGTTACACAGTGAGAGAAGAAGAGGCAGAGAGAGAGAGAGAGAGAGAGAGAGAGAGAGAGAGCCTTCCATCTGCTGGTTCACTCCCCAGTTGGCCACAATGACCGGAGCTGCGCCGATCCGAAGCCAGGAGTCAGGTGCTTCCTCCTGGTCTCCCATGCTAGTGCAGGGGCCCAAGCACTTGGGCCACTTTCTACTGCTTTCTCAGGCCATAGCAGAGAGCTGGATCAGAAATGGAGCAGCTGGGACTCCAACCAGCGCCCATGTGGGGTGCACTACACACAGCGCCAGCCCCATATTTTGAACTAAAATAGAATGCCCTAGAACATAAATGCAGGCATTGTTAGTGGCTGCTGGCTTGAGTGGAAGAAACGCTCGGGGCAAACCTGGAGATAAGAGTTCTGAGCTGGGAAGACGGCGTGGGGATGTCAGGCCTCCTCAGGTCAGTTTCCAGGGGGTCGCATACTGCACACCTCTACCCGTGGGGCTTACACACATGCCCGTCCTCACCCCTACAAAGCGGCATCTGCTGGTGCAATGCTGCGCTCAATGTTTCTGTCCAGTGAACGCTCAGACTTGTTTCCCTTTCCCTAAGCCACGTGGATCGAGGCAGCTGAGCAGGTGTTGAGATCCTGGAGTCAGATGCCTGAGCTGAGGTTGAAGGCACTGTTTCCCCCACCCGCTGAGGCCCTCTTGACTTGGCTGCAAACCAGTGATGAAGCCGTGGGGCCCCCTGTGCTGGGTCATCCAGGCTGATTGGGGGCGCTGGTGAGAGCTGTCAAGACAGGGACCTGTTCTGCTGGGGTAGAGAACACAGGGGCTCCTGCCTGGTGATCAAATCTGTACACAATGGAGTGGTCGTATCGGGCAGGGCTGGTTTTAACCTAGTCTCTTTCCGTGGAGCTCCTGGTATACCTCCAGGGGACAGCAGGCACCAACCAGAGCCTTCTCTTCCCGGAGCCAAGGACCCTAAAACAGGAAGACAAAGAAAACATTAGTACTGACAGAGAGTACTGCTAAGAACGGGGGAAAAAAAATCTTTTTTCCTTCCCCCTTCCCCCATACTCTTGACACATGCATGCTCTTCAGTGGCATAAAATACATGGGTGAACTTATAAAAGCAGCTCATTCAACAGAGGTTAAGTAAATATAGAGAGGATTTGGTTTCTTCAGTCTGGCCCATAAAAAGGACCCTGAGGTCACCCTCCCCCCAACTCCCTGCAAGCCTGGGTTCCCCGTGGCAGCCACCTGGTCCACCCTCACAGCTCTGTGTATCTGGGGACTGAACTGGGGTCATTCCATTCCCTTCACTCAAGGGGAGCTTGTTAAGAGCAGAGAGGGCAACTTGTTTTGCTCTGTAGCCTCTCAATTCTCCTGGGGCTGCACCACCCCAGGCTCCTCGGGGGCTGCAACTTCTCCATGAGTGTCTTCGGGTTCACACCATTGATTTAAGATGCCCAGTGAGAATTTCTGGCTGGGGAAATTTTTACCTAACAGTAGCTTTTGTTTCTGTGTTACACACACATACACATTTCAGGAGGTGGAATTCAGACCAACCAAACCCCCCAGATATATCCAGTTAAGGACAAGGTGGATTTTTTTTTTTTTCTGTGATCTCAGGGAATTTAAATCTATTAATGAACTTGTCACAGAAATGATTCCAGTATCTTGGTTTTGGTATAGATGAATACGCCAGCTATAAATCAATACTTTTAGAAAATAAAATGTATTGTGGTTGCTGTCACTTGTCGGAAGTAGCCGCCTTTTTCCTCTGATTTTATAGTAGAAACGTGGCTACAGCCTGCTGCACTTTCTCCCTTCCCGGGAGATTGCAACCCCTGATTTTGGTAGCGATGCAAAGACAGCGTGGAGGGGTGGCCCCCTTTGAAGGCGCAGAGGAGGGGCAGGACTTGCGTGTGAGCAGCCATGGTCTGTGGGAGACTGTGGCTCCTTTGAGCTCCCTTTTCTAGACAGTTTGTCATTCACATCCCAGCTGATGCCCTGGAAGCCCCAGGCATTCCCTCTGTGAAGCAAGCTTGCTACCGCTGAGATGATGTCAGCAAAAATGTCCAGCCCAACTGTGCGACCTCATCGTAGTCTGTTTTCTGTCGCTAGAGCCGAATACCACAGTCTGGGTCGAATTGCTGAAGAATAAAGGTTTGTTCAGCTCGCAGCCCTGGAGGTCCAAGGTCGAGGAGCCACATCTGGTGAGGGCCTCCTTGCTGGCGGGGATCCTCTGCAGGCTCGGGGTGGCACGGGGCCTCACGTGCTGAAACGGAGCACGCTGGCGAACCTGGCTCTCCCCCCGCCCCACAAAGCCACCGACATGATCATGAGACCACAACCTCAATACCTCATCAAGTCTTGTTTATCTCCTGAGGGTCCTGCCTCAGATAGCGTTCCTGGGGACTTGGGGATATGATTTTCACCTGAGGTTTTGGAGAATACCTTGGGCAGCGTCTTCTGGGATGCAGGTGTTGGATGTCTTAACTGTGTGATGGTTACGTGAGTGCGTCAATTTTGTGATAATATAGCAAGCTGCTAGATGCTTATTCCTAGTGGCTCTGTGTGTACATTGAGCCTCAACTAAAAGGCATAAAAAGAAAAGGGAAAATAATCTTTTGGTACCTACCTAAAATCCTTTATTTATTCATTTTTTTGACAGGCAGAGTGGACAGTGAGAGAGAGAGAGACAGAAAGAAAGGTCTTCCTTTTGCCTTTGGTTCACCCTCCAATGGCCGCCACGGCTGATCCGATGGCAGGAGCCAGGTGCTTCTCCTGGTCTTCCCATGGGGTGCAGGGCCCAAGCACTTGGGCCATCCTCCACTGCCTTCCTGGGCCATAGCAGAGAGCTGGCCTGGAAGAGGGGCAACCGGGACAGAATCCGGTGCCCCGACCGGGACTAGAACCCGGGGTGCCGGCGCCGCAGGCGGAGGATTTAGCCTGTTGGGCCGTGGCGCAGGCCACCTAAAATCCTTTAAACTAAGTTAAAGCCCAACTTGAAATTTGTTCTGCAGTTGTTTTTTTCATCAGACATGTTTTACCTTGAGAGAATCATCAATGTACATGCTACTGTAGAACGTAGTACAGAAGATTTCAATGCTTGGCTTGCTTCCCTGTTGCAAAGCTGCAGGAGAGTATCACCCTAAGGACTGTGACACGGTGCAGACAAAGCGTTCTCATCACCCCTTACAGTCCCTTGCATGGATCTTTCTTCCACCTTCTCTGTAGTCCCAAGCACATCCACTAACCTGTTCTACGTTTCCATAATTTTGTCATTTCAAGAATGCCATCTTGAGCACCAGTTTTTTTCTTGATATAATTTTCTGGAGATTTATCTGGGTCGTTTCATGTATCCATGATGCGTTTCTTTTGATTGCTGAGTAGTAGTCCGTACAATGGATGCCCCAGCACTTTGTCTAACCAGTCATCCATTGAAGAATATGTGGACTGTTTTCAGATTTTGGCAATTAGAAATAAATCTGCTATAAACATTGTGTACAGGGTTTTGTATGAATAGAAGTTTTAATTTCTCTAGGGTAAAAGTCCGGGTATGCCACTGCTGGGTCACATGGTAGGTACACATTAATATTTTTAAGAAATGGCCAAACTTTTTTAGAGAGGTTATACATTTTGTATTTCCTCCAGCAATGCAGAAATGATCCTGTTTCTGTTGTATCCTCACAGGCATCTGTGGCCGCTGTTTTCTATTTTAGTTATATCGATATGCCTATATACATAGGAATATTTCATTATAGTTTCCATTTGTGTTTGCCTCATGGCTGATGCTGTTGGACACCTTGTCCTGTGCTCATTTGCCATCTGTATTCTGTTGACATCATTTGATCATGTTCTGCCTGGGTTATTAGAGTTTTTAAATTGTTGAGTCATTAAAGTTTTTATAGGTGCTAGATACTGGTGCTTTGTCATATATGTAACTTACAAATGTTCTTTCCCAATCCATTGCTTGTCTTTTGTATTGAAGTCCAGTTTTTAAATTTTTCCTTGTATGGACTGTACTTCTGTCAAGTCCAAGAACTTTTCATTTGTTCCTAAATCCTAAGCATATTTTGCTCTTTTTTTTCTAAAAATTTTATGCTTTCACGATTAAGTACATGATTGATTTTTTTTGACAGGCAGAGTGGATAGTGAGAGAGAGAGACAGAGAGAAAGGTCTTCCTTTTTGCCGTTGGTTCACCCTCCAATGGCTGCTGCGGCCGGCGCATCTCGCTGATCTGAAGCCAGGAGCCAGGTGCTTCTCCTGGTCTCCCATGTGGGTGCAGGGCCCAAGGACTTGGGCCATCCTCCACTGCCTTCCCGGGCCATAGCAGAGAGCTGGCTTGGAAGAGGGGCAACCAGGATAGAATCTGGCGCCCCGACCGGGACTAGAACCTGGTGTGCCGGCGCTGCAAGGCGGAGGATTAGCCTGTTAAGCCACGGTGCCGGCCATAATTGATTTTTAACTTCTATATAAACAAGAGGCTTAGGTTGAGGTTCATTTTTCTTGTTGCATTTGACCTACCGATGTCCAATTGCTCCAACACCATTTGCTGAAATGCTATCATCCCTTCACTGATGGCCTTAATACCTTAATAAGTGGATTGAGAGCACTTGTGTGCATCTGTTTCTGCACTCTGCTGTTTCATCCATGGATTTATGTGTCTACCCATCCACCAATACCACCTAGTCTTCATTACTGTACGGGTATAAGCCTTGAAATATGGCAGCTTGATTCCTCCCATTTCATTGGTTTTTTTTTTAGTTTTTTAAAATTATTTATTTGACAGGTAGCATGATAGACAGTGAGAGAGAGAGAGAGAGAGAGAGAGAGAGAGAGAGAGAGAGAAAGGTCTTCCTTCCATTGGTTCACTCCCAAAATGGCTGCTACAGCCGGCGCTGCACCGATCCGAAGCCAGGAGCCAGGTGCTTCTTCCCAGTCTCCCATGCAGGTGCATGGCCCAAGCACTTGGGCCATCCTCCACTGCCCTCCCGGGCCACAGCAGAGAGCTGGACTGGAAGAGGAGCAACCTGGACTAGAACCCAGCGCCCATATGGAATGCCAGCGCCACCGGTGGAGGATTAACCAAGTGAGCCACGGAGCTGACCCCTCATTGTGTTTTTAAAACAGTGTTTTAGCTATTTGAATTCTTTTGCCTTTCTGTATATATTTTGGGATAACCTTGCTGGGATTTTGATAGGCATTGAATTAAACCTGTAGATGAATGTGGGAGAAAAGACATTTTAGTATGCTGGATCTTCCAGTCTATAACAATGGTACATCTCTTCACTTACATAGGTCTATTTTGATTTCTTAATTCAGCATTCCATAGTTCTCAGCACACAAGTCTGAGTCTCATACATGTTTTGTTGGGTTTGCGTCTGTGTCTCTTGAGTAATTGTAAATGGTATTGCATTTTTAATTTCAATCTCTGTATGTCGACTACTAGTATATGGAAATATGATTGGCGTTTATATGTTGTTCTTGTATCTTATGACTTTGCTTAACTTATTACATCTAGGAGATCTTATAGGTTCCTTGAAATTGTCTACGTAGTAGACAAACTTGTCATGGGCCATAAGGGAAGGTATTTCAGTGATATAGGATTCTGAGTTCTTTCCTTTTAGCACTTGAAAGCAATTCTGGCCTACGTGATTCCTAATGAAAATCTGCTGCCATTCAACTTGGTTTTTTTCCCTTACAAGTGAGGCATCATTTCTCTATATTTTTGCCTTCAGGATTTTTTTTTTAAAGTATCATTATTTTCTGCAAGTTTCCCTGTGACGTGTCTGGCATGAATTACTTTGGATTGATCCTATTTGGTGTTTTCTAAGTTTCTTCAATTTGTTGGCTATGTCTTTTTCCGAATTGGGAGAGTTCACAGAAGATGATTCAAGTGCCTTTCTTCTTTTTCTTTTTTCTTTCTTTTTTTTTTTTTTTTTTTTTTTTTTGACAGGCAGAGTGGACAGTGAGAGAGAGAGAGACAGAGAGAAAGGTCTTCCTTTACCATTGGTTCACCCTCCAATGGCCGCTGCAGCCGGCGCATCGCGCTGATCCGAAGCCAGGAGCCAGGTGCTTCTCCTGGTCTCCCATGGGGTGCAGGGCCCAAGCACTTGGGCCATCCTCCACTGCCTTCCCGGGCCACAGCAGAGAGCTGGCCTAGAAGGGGGGAAAGCGGAACAGAAACCGGCGCCCTGACTGGGACTAGAACCCGGTGTGCCGGTGCTGCAGGCGGAGGATTAGCCTGTTGAGCCGCTGCACCGGCTGAAGTGCCTTTTTTCTACCCTCTATCTTTTTTCCCAGAATTCTGATGACACTTAAATTATATATGTGTGTGTGTGTGTACATATATATACATCTATATGTATACACATATATACATGTATACATAAATTATATAATGCTATTTAATAGATCATATGGATATAATATATTAAAAATATATAATGTTATATATTATTATATATGTGTATGTGATGTGTATATATTGTCACACAGGTCCTGTGATATATTATCACACAGTCCTTGAGACTGCGCTAATTTTTTAAGTCTATTTTCTATTACTGAGATTTGGTAATTTCTATATTTCTATCTTTCAGTTCAAGAATTCTCTCCTCTGTCGCCTCCATCTTGTTGTTGAGACTGTACACTGAATTTTTATTTTGTTCACTGTGTCATTTCTTTAAAAAATAAAGATTTGTTTTATTTATTTGAAAGGCAGACTTACAGAGAGAGAGATAGAGACAGAGATCTTCTATCCACTGGTTCACTCCCCAAATGGCTGCAGTGGCTGGAGCTGGGCTGATCTGAAGCCAGGAGCCAGGAGCTTCTTCCAGGTCTCCCACGTGAATGCAGGGACCCAAGCATTTGACCATCTTCCACTGCTTTCCTGGATGCATTAGCAGGGAGCTGGATCAGAAGTGGAGCAGCGAGGCCGGCGCCGTGGCTCAACAGGCTAATCCTCCGCCTTGCGGCGCCGGCACACCGGGTTCTAGTCCCGGTCGGGGCACCGATCCTGTCCCGGTTGCCCCTCTTCCAGGCCAGCTCTCTGCTGTGGCCAGGGAGTGCAGTGGAGGATGGCCCAAGTCCTTGGGCCCTGCACCCCATGGGAGACCAGGAGAAGTACCTGGCTCCTGCCATCGGAACAGCGCGGTGCGCCGGCCGCAGCGCGCTACCGCGGCGGCCATTGGAGGGTGAACCAACGGCAAAAGGAAGACCTTTCTCTCTGTCTCTCTCTCTCTCTCACTGTCCACTCTGCCTGTCAAAAAAAAAAAAAAAAATTAAAAAAAAAAAAAAAAAAAAAAAGAAGTGGAGCAGCCGGGACTTGAACTTCTATCCAGCCCATATGGGATGGAGACACTGCAGGCAGCAGCTTTACCTGCTAGATCACAGTTTTAACCTCATGTATTTGTCATTTCCAGTTTCATTTGGGTCTCCTTTTTATCTTATATTTCTCTGCTAAGATTTTATATTTTTTTCATGAAACTTTCCATTTTTTCTTTGATCTCAAGCATGTCCACAATTTTTCACCGAAGTATTTTTATGATGGCTCTTTTAAAATCTCTGTCAGGGCCGGCACCCGGCTCACATGGCTAATCCTCCACCTGCGGTGCCGGCACACCGGGTTCTAGTCCCGGTTGGGGCACCGGATTCTGTCCCGGTTGCCCCTCCTCCAGGCCAGCTCTCTGCTGTGGCCAGGGAGTGCAGTGGAAGATGGCTCAAGTGCTTGGGCCCTGCACCCACATGGGAGACCAGGAGAAGCACCTGGCTCCTGCCTTCGGATCAGTCAGTCATCCCATATGGGACACTGCATCACAAGCGGCGCCTTAGCCCTGTGCACCACAGATGGTGGCCCTGGTCTTCCTGGCTCCTAGTCTGAGCAGTGACGGAACCTTTCGGGGCAGTATAGAGGAAGAAGTCTGGCCTCATGTGGCACTGCTCCACTGTGGACCGGGGTCCATCACCTCATTACTGCCCTGTCTGGATAGAAGTCCGATTTCTCCACCCAGCTCGGCCAGAGAGGTGAGCACACCCTGTTGTTTCTGGGTGAAAGTGCAAGTTTTGTTAACCTCCGAGACTTCCATGTTCACTACAAGGTAGCCGAGTTCACGGCTGCTCCCTAGGGCCGTCCACCCCATGGGCAGTAGCTTTTGGAGTGAAGTGCTGACTCTCACTAGACGTGCCTCGGGCACGTCCCTCGAGGTATAGATCTCGACTCCACTGACCCCAGGGGAGCCCCTTCACCCCGTCCAGTAGTGGGTGGAGGACCCATGTCCCCATCTGGAGAGCCAGGGGCAGAGGGGCACGGTGCTGTCTGCAGTATTTGGCTGGAGCCGTTACTCTCTGAAAGCTTTCTGTCTTGTTAGACTATTATTTTTCCTGGCCCTTTGGTTGGGGGTAGGAGCTTCTGTTGGGACTTTCGTCTGCATCTGTTGGTGTTCCCGGGTTGCTAGCTTCATCAGCTCCAGCATGGGATAAAAGAGGCAGAGAGAAAATCCAGGGAATTCCCCTGCGTTTGTTTCTTGAGTCCCATGGTCCCTGCAAAGTCCGGTTCTCCTCACCTTTTAGGGTCTCCGAAGCTCAGGAGCTTCCGGTGTGCTCATGAAAACCACGCCCATCTTCTCACAAGTGAGCTGTGACTACAACTTCTGAGACAAGGAAACAGTACCGGGGAGGATGTTTCTGGAGTTTTCTGAGTTCTTTGGACCCTAGATCAGTACTTTTCATGGACCTTCTGTTTTTCTAAGCTCCATCTCACTTGAATCATCTCCAGGTGTCCTGTTCTCATCCTAAAGAATCTGCCTCCAGGGGCTGGCGTTGTGGCACAGTTGGTTAATGCCAGGGCCTGAAGCACCAGCATCCCATATGGGTGCCGGTTCGAGACCCGGCTGCTCCATTTCCTGTCCAGCTCTCTGCTGTGGCCCAGGAAAGCAGTGGAAGATGGCCCAAGTACTTGGGCCCCTGCACCCACGTGGGAGACTGGGAAGAAGCTCCTGGCTCCTGGCTACGGATCGGCACAGCTCTGGCCATTGCGGCCATCTGGGGAATGAACCATCGAATGGAAGACCTCTCTCTCTCTCTCTCTCTGCCTCTCTTTTTTGTGTAACTCTGACTTTCAAATAAATAAATAAATATTTTAAAGAAAAGTAAAAGAATCTGCCTCCAACTATTCCATCCAGGGACAGTAAGTTACTCCATCTAGAGGATCTTTTCCAGTCTTTGCCGGCTTGAGAACCATATCATCCTGATTCCCATACATTCAAGCAAAGAATTCTGTAAGACAAAAAGTTATCCTTTCTACGGCAAAATGAGGAAAATAAGATATATTGGGTTTTTCACAACATAAAAGTGTTTCCGTAAACAGAACGCCCCCTTCCACCCAGAAATAACAAGGCGTCATCATCTCTCTGGATGGGCTGAGTAGAGATAGCCATACAAAGAGCACTCCCCAAACAACCACAGCGGCTCCAGGCCACATGGACACAGGAACCCAGTCACTGAGCCATCAGTGCTGCTTGCCAGGTCTACACTAGCAGGAAGCTGGAGTCAGAAGCCAGAGCCTGGTATTGAACCCAGGCATTTGGATATGGGATACAGGCACCTCAACTGATCTCCCAGCCACGGGGCCACATGCCAGTCCCTAAATGTAATTTTTCATTAAAAATTATACTGTGTTTCTCTTACTTTTTAGGTGTTGAGGCTGACCCTTTAGATAAAAAGTAATGGTAGAAAACATTTTTTTTTCTTTTTTCCTTACCTGAAAAGAAAAAACTGGAAATCACATATTGGTTACCTTGAGTTGTTTTTTTTTTCCTTTCTTTTTCTTTTGAATAAAAAAATTGAGGTCTGCTTTATATACATTGAAGTGTGCAGAACCTAATGGTCCAGTTCCATGAATTTTGACAAATGGCATCCTGTATGATAAATAGCTCAGGCCCAGTAGGGAAAGCGTTCATCACCCAGGAGGTCTTCCTGGCCACTTTCCCCTGCTCCCTGTCCCAGCCCCTCAGGCTCCTGGCCTTCACAGAATGCAAGCAGATCGGCTGCTTCCTGTACTCTGCAGGATGCTTAGGAAACATGCAGTAGTCTTCCTCCCTCTCTCCCTCCCTCCTCCTTCCCTCCCTCCCTCCCTTCATTATATACACCTGCCTGACTTCTCCCAACTCCCTCTCCTCCCCAATGCTCATCTTCCTAGGACTCCACTGTGTCAGTCCCCAGGAGCCGGTCTTGTGACCTCCAGCTGACCTCCGTAGGAACAGTATCTGTATTTATACTTACCTGGAGAAAGGGAAAAAACAGCTGAAGACTTAAGACTTACTATTTTTCTTGCATTAAGACAGTTTGATTGCACTAAAAATGTTTATTCTCCTGTGGATGGACATTCCAGCTGTTCATGAGCTGGTGTCGTTATGAAAATGATTGTCAGGAACATAGTCGTGCAAGTTTTCTTAGATGTATATTTTCATTCCTTTTGGTATTTAGAGATTAATGGATCCTGTGGTAGACATTTGTTTACTTAAGAGACTGCCATAAACCTCAGAAAGTGGTTGTACCTTTCCACTAGCAATGTACGAGCTATCCATTGTCCCCCTCTTCACCATTTATTATTGATAATCTTTTAACTTTCAGCTATTCTAAATGGCTGTACAATAGTACCTTCTGTGTATTAATATTCATTTCCCTGATATAGAATGGTATGTGCATCTTTTCAGGTGCCTAGTGGTCACTCACATGTCTTGTTTTGGAAAGCATGTGTGTAAGTCTTATGCCCTCCCCCCCCCCCCCGGCTCTCTTGCTCTCTTGCTCTCCCTCTCTCTCTCTCTTTCATCAGTGTGTGTGAGTATGTGTGTGTGTGTAATATTGAGTTGTAGACTTTCTGGATATAGGTACTTATATTTTTCCCAGTGTATGACCTGCCTATTCGGTTTCTTAATAGCATCTTTTGATGAGTGGACATGTTTAAGTTTGATTAAGTAAAAGTCGTCAAATTTGAATTTTCTATGTTAGTAACAGGATGTCTTTTCTTTGCCTAACCAAGTGTTACAAATATATTTTCCTGAGTTTTATTTTAGAAGCCATATGATTTTTACTTTTTTAAAAAAAATTTATTTATTTATTTGAAAGTCAGAGTTACACAAAAAAGAGAGGCAGAGAGAGAGAGAGAGAGAGGTCTTCTATCTGATGGTTCACTCCCCAGTTGGATGCAAAGGCCCGAGCTGTGCCAGTCCAAAGCCAGGAGCCAGGAGCTTCTTCTGGGTCTCCTATGCGGGTGCAGGGGCCCAAGTATTTGGGCCATCTTCTACTGCTTTCCCGGGCCATAGCAGAGAGCTGGAGTGGAAGTGGAGCAGCCGGGTCTTGAACCGGTGCCCATATGGGATGCCGGTGCTTCAGGCCAGGCTGTTAACCCGCTGAGCCACAGCGCCGGCCCCCATGATTTTTACTTTTACATTTAGGTTATCTTCTATCTGAGATTAATTTCTGAGCGTAGTACGAGGTTAATTGTTTTTCACACACTGTCCAAATGCTGGAGCGCCATTTGTTAAGAAGTCTGTCCATCCCCGGCTTCCTCCTGAAGACTCCGTTGGGCATGTAAATGTGGATCTGCTTCTGGACTTTCACTCTACCCCACGGATCCACACCTATTATTCTGCTAATTCTTATTGATGGTTGCAGTAAATCTTAGACTAGATAACAAATTCTTTAGCTACTTTCTTCCTTTTCAGAATCATTTTGGCTCTCCTGAGCCTTCTGTACTTGCAATGCCCACGGCGCAAAAGGGCCAGCAGCTAGGATGTGTGACTGCACTGGGTCTATGCATCTGTTTGGAGGTCGTTGGTACTGTAACAAGTCATGAACGTGCCATGTCTCCATTCCCTCCAGCCGTGTTTTTAAATATTCAGTGACAAGATTATTGAACATGTTCATTAAACTTTGAGTTTTTATATTTTTAAAGCTATTGACAATGTATACGTTAAATTTTAATTTTTTAGGGGCTGGCACCGGGCACAGTAGGTTAATCCTACTGTTTTAGTCCTGGCTGCTCTACTTCCAGTCCAGCTCTCTGCTGTAGCCTGGGAAAGCAGTAGAAGATGACCCAAGTCCTTGGGCCCCTGTACCCACGTGGGAGACCTGGAAGAAGCTCCTGGCTCCTGGCTTCAGATCAGTGCAGCTCTGGCTGTTGTGGCCATCTGGGGAGTGAACCAACAGAAGGTTGGTTTTTGTCCCTCCCTCTCACTGTCTGTAACTCTAACTCTCAAATAAAATAAATAAAATCTTTTAAAAATTTTAATTTTTTAAATACATGTTCCATTGTTAGTACGCATACAATTGATTTTTGTACATTTACTTGTGTACATAAGATCAGTAAGTCTCTTATTGTTTATTTGTAGATTCCTTGAGATTTTCTAAATATATGAGGACAAAATGTTTTACTCCTTTCTTCCTAATCTGTATGTTTTTAATATATTTCAATTATTGCATTGACTAAGACCTGCAACATCATAATGTTGAGAAGAAATATTGAAACAAGGCATTCTTGCATTTTTCCTTTTCTTAGGGGTAATTGTTCAATATTTTGGTGTTAACTGTAGTTTGTTCACAGGTATTCTTTATAAGAGTGAAGAAGGTTCCTTCTATTCCTAGCTTGAATTTCTATCTTGAATGGTTTTGAATTTTGTCCATTTTTAAAATTTATTTTTAGCATAGTGAGCATACAATTTTCCTCCTTTATTCTATTATCAAATATGTTAACTGGTAAATGTTAAGCCAGTCTTGCATTTGGAGGATAAACCTCACTGGACCATTATACTTACCTTTATAAATATATATTTTTTTTAAAAAAAAAACTTATTTGAAATGCACAGTTTTTTCTGAAAAGTTTTTTTCAAAAACGTATTTGAAATGCAAAGTTACAAAGAGAGAGAGAGACAGACAGACAGAGAGAGAGAGAGAGAGAGAGAGAGAGAAAGCTTCCATATGCTGGTTCACTTCCCAAATGGCTGCAATGACGAGGACTGGGCCAGGCTGAAGCCAGGAGCCAGGAGCTTCCTCCAGGTCTCTCACGTGGGTGCAGGGGCCCAAGGACTTAGGCTATCCTCTGCTGCCTTCCCAGGTGCATTAGCAGGGTGCTGGATTGGAAGTGGAGCAGCCAGGTCTCAAACCAGGGCCCATAGGGGATGCCAGCACTGCAGGAGGCAGCTTTACCTGCTATGCCACAGTTCTGCCCGCCCCCTTACATATTATGACTCTGTAAATATCTTGTTAAAGATTTCATGTCTACATTCAGATTTTATTTTCTTGGCTATGACTTTGGTAGATTTTAGCATCAGGGTATGCTTCAGAAAATGAAAAGCAGCTCTCGTCCTCTTTATTTTTTAAAAAGAGATTTTTTTTTATAAAATTGTAGATCAAAGTTTCAACCTGGTGTTATATGCTCTTATACTAAAGAACTTGAATTTTAATTTCATCTCCATTTTTAAGGTATATTTAGATTGACTTGTCATCTATTGTCTTCTGTCTTGCCTCATGAGAGTTCAGTTTTTTTTTTTTTTAAAAAGATTTGTTTATTTATTTGAAAGTAAGAGAGAGGGAGAGACAGAGAGATCCTCCATCTGCTGGGTCACTCCCCAGGTGCCCTCAACAGGCAGGGTTGGGTCAGGCCTAAGCCAGGAGCCAGGTACTCCATCCACATCTGCCATGTGGGTGGCAGGAGCCCAAGCACTTGGGTCATCTTCTGCTGCCTCCTCAGGCACATGAGCAGGGAGCTGGATCCAGAGCGGAGCTGCTGGGGCCTGAACTGTTGTTCCCATACGGGATGTGGTTGTTGCAAGCAGCGGCTTAACCCACTGCACCACAATGCTAGCCCCCAGCTGTCACTCTTATCACTTTACTCATGCATGAAGTTTTCTCTGACTAATCTTATGGTTTTTCCATTCCTTTGGTCTTAAGCAATTTTTCTATGATGTGCCTGAGTGTGGTTTTTTTTTTTTTTAATCTATCTGCTTGATATTCATTGAGCTCGAGAGTATGTAGAAGATATTTTGTATATCAAGTGCAGAAACATCTGAGCCATTGTACCTTCGTGTATTTCTTATCACGTTCTCTTTAACTTCTGGGATCCCAGTTGCATGTAGGTTAGATTGCCCTTGTAATTCCACAGAGCACCGGGGTTCTGCTCGCTTTATTCTCTTTGCCCACTTTGGTATGACTTCTACTGGTTTGTTTTAAAAAGTGCCAGTCTTACTTCTTCAATGTTTATTTTGCTGTTCAAGCTATCCGTGAATTTTTATCTCAAATATTCCATCTTTCAGTTCTAGATTTTTCCTTTTAGAAGCCACATTTATATCACGAAATATGTCATTATAACCCATTCTATCTATTGTCTTATCTTAAACATTCTTGAACCTGTTTATAATAGTCGTTTTAATATCCTTATTGGTTAATTCCGATAACTAACCATTTACAAGTCTGCTTTTATTGATTGTGTTTTCTCCAGATTTTGCCTCACATTTTCCTGCTGCTTTGTGGGTTTCTGATGTTTATTACACTCCAGAGATCGCATATAACAGTTTTTATTTTGTTTTGTTTATGTCCCTGCTTTGGGGGGTTGGTGGCTGGGGTAAGGGGCTGATTGTGAAGACTCTTGGCAGAGTCAAGTGAAGGACAGAGTGCATTGTGTTCAGCCCACAGCCGTCCCGTGCTGCCTCTCTGATCCCACCAGCAGCTGAGACCGGGAGGTGGGGAGGGGTTGCTGGACTGCAGCCTCAGACACCTCTGACTCCACCTGCAGCACAGCCCACACACCCA
Source organism: Lepus europaeus (assembly GCF_033115175.1). Classification (NCBI taxonomy): domain Eukaryota; kingdom Metazoa; phylum Chordata; class Mammalia; order Lagomorpha; family Leporidae; genus Lepus; species Lepus europaeus. Next base: position 85,083,936 of record NC_084839.1, on the reverse strand, counting down.
GGCGTTACAAGGATGTACAAGACAATATGTGGTTCTCTGGCTCTCTGGCACCCGTGAACGTCTGCCTTTATAGCAGAACTCTGGATTGGGGTTAGGAGTTGTTGTGCCATTTGGTGCGTGTCTACTCCAGTTCTTTCCAGTCCCGGTACATATGGTCCTTTTCCTCAGCCCTCCAGAGGCTGTCCATCTCTGATGGTCTCACACGCCCATCCACCTGCACCCCAAGCAGAACTCCATCTTCCATGTAGAAACTTGAGTGGCTTTGGCTTCCCTCTAAAAAGCTTGTTTCTATCTGAAATCGCTTCATTCATGCTCCCTTATGTTTAATGCTTCCCAGTAGTTCCATACAATGTGTGGTTTCTATTTTGTCCAGATCCCTCTGCTTCTTACCCGGTGAGCACAGTTCTCTTGGATCCTTCTACATCTGAACAGAAGTAGGAACCCTCTCAAGTTGCTTTTGGAATCATTCAGATCTAGGAAGTTAGAACCCCCAGGACCCTGGATAAAGAAGTCCTCCACAATAACTCTGGTCTCTCCCTATAAACAGTTGGCTCTCTGTGGCCATGAGTTCCACATCCATGGATCCAACTAACTGCATGTTGAAGATGTTCATACAAAATAAACCATGTCGGCCGTCGCCGTGGCTCACTTGACTAATCCTCCACCTGTGGCGCTGGCACCCCAGGTTCTAGTCCCGGTCGGGGCACCGGGTACTAGTCCTGGTTGCTCCTCTTCCAGTCCAGCTCTCTGCTGTGGCCTGGGAGGGCAGTGGAGGATGGCCCAAGTGCTTGGGTCCCTGCACCCGCATGGGAGACCGGGAGGAAGCACCTGACTCCTGGCTTTGGATCAGTGCAGCGCCGGCCATAGCGGCCATTTGGGGGGTAAACCAACGGAAGGAAGACCTTTCTCTCTGTCTCTCTCTCTCTCACTGTCTAACTCTGCCTGGCAAAATATTAAAAAATAAAAACAAAAAAAAGTCTGTACTGAATATATACAGGCAATTTTTCTTGTCATTCTTGCCTACCAATAATATTTAACAACTATTTACACAGAATTTATGTTGCATTAGGCATTAGAAGTCATCTAGAGATGATTCAGTGTATATGAGAGCATGTGCATACACATAGGTTATTTGCAAATACTATGCCAGCAAGGATATTGAAAGACAGATGTATTTAGTTCCTATAGTTTATGGGGCTCCCATCTCTCTCTCTCTCTCTCTTTCTCATATTTATTTATTTAATTTGATAGTCAGAGTTGAGAGAGAGAGAGAGAAAGAGAGAGATCTTCCATTTGTTGGTTCACTTACCAGATGACCACAATGACCAGGGCTGGACCAGGCCAAAGCTGGGAGCCAGGAACTTCATCCAGGTCTCCCACATGGGTAGCAGGGGCCCAAGCACTTAGGCCATCTTCTACTGCTTTTCCCAGGATGGAATTGGATCAGAAGTGGAGCAACTGGGACACAAACTGGTGCCCATAAGGGATGCCAACATTGCAGGTGGTGGCTTTACCTGCCATGCCACAAAGCAAGCCCCAAGGGCTCCATCTCTTAAATTTTTTTTGATTGAAAATTATGCCTCTGGAGACTCACGCTATAGCGCAGTGGGTTAATGCCCTAGCCTGAAGCACCAGCATCCCATATGGGCGCCGGTTCTAGTCCCAGCTGCTCCTCTTCCGATCCAGCTCTCTGCTATGCCCTGGGAAAGCATTGGAGGATGGCCCAAGTCCTTGGGCCCCTGCACCCACATGGGAGACCCGGAAGAAGCTCCTGGCTCTTGGCTTTGGATCAGCGCAGCTCCAGCCGTTGCGGCCAGTTGGGGAGTGAGCCATTGGATGGAAGACCTCTCTCTCTCTCTCTGCAACTCTGACTTTCAAATAAATAAATAAATATTTAAAAAAAAAAAGAAAGAAAAAGAAAATTATGCCTCTGGTGGGAGCTGATGCTGTGGCACAGTGAGTTAAGCTGCCTCTTGCAGTGCTGGCATCCCAGACTGGAATGCTGGTTGGCATCCTGGCTGCTCTGCTTAGCTCCCAATCTTGCATCTGGGACAGCAACGGTTGGGCCCCTGCCACCCATGTGGGAGGCCAGGATGGAGTTCCGGGCTCCTGGCTTCGGTATGGCTCAGGCCTGGCCATTTGGAGAGTGAACCAGCAGATGGAAGCTCTCTCTTTCTCTCTGTCACTCTACCTTTCAAATAAATAAATCTTTTCGCAAAATCTCTAGGAAATTGGGGAAAAATGTTATTCTTTCTGGGTATGTTCAGATTTCATTGAGCCTGTACTTATCAGGCTCAACTATCAGATGACTAAAATGCCATATTCTTTCGTACGAAAAGGTGTGAAGCTAATAGTAACTCTTTATATTAACCACCTAATTGAATATTCTTTCTTGTTTCATGTAAATGTTCTTGCAGAAAATGCTACCAAGAGCGGCATTGTGGTTACTTTAATTCCATTGCCAAAACTTTTATATGGTTTCCTGTATTCTAAAAGGGAAGCTCTATGCACTTGTCTTCTTTTTAAACCTCTCTTCTTATGAATCAGTCGCAGAATGAATCAAGGGCAGAGGTGTGCGTGCAGTGGGTAGAGCTGACGGCTCCGCAGCAGCAGCCTCGTTTTAGGCAATGATGATGAAGCAGACTTCACAGGGATACGGTCGAGTTGCAGAGAAACTGTGCAGGTGCCCGACTGCAGAACAGGTGCACACAAGGTTTAGAGATGCTCACCCTGGGGCCAGAGCCACTCGGTCCCTCCCTCTTAGACATAAGGATGGCTTCATGGATTGGAAATGGCAACGGCAGGGTTCCAAACCCCATTTCCTGAAGTGGGTGTTTTTAGTAATACTTAGCAAATAGTTGAATTGTGTACTCTTTGGCTGAAAACAAAAATTGCCACAGGACGAACCCTCCCTCCAATAACTCTCTAGTTAGGCTACGTAAGGGGGACGCTGCTGCTCCCTGGTGAAGGTGGTAATTTCTTCGCTCCAACATGTCAGATTACGCTAAATATTTCTTATCAGCTGAAGAAGTCATCAACATAAACTATCATTTACATTGATTCAGAGGAAAAGCTGGAGTCTGGGGTACTGAATAGAGCTGTGGGATTTTGTTTTGCGCCGTGAGACTGTATGGGGCAACCTCAGACCAGGACGCCCAGCCTGCAAAGGCCTGGCCTGAGCCCGAGGCCTGAGCGGTGTTCAGTGGGGACAGGAATGGGGCTCCCCTTTCTCAGGGGCTGTTGGGTAAGGAGACGGAACCACGGCACACATCGTGAGGTTACGCCTCTCACCTGTGCGCCATGTTTGTTTTTCTTTACAGTGACTGCTAATCAGGCACTAGGGGTTAAGGTGGCAAATTAGCCATCCCAGACCTCCCACCCCGCTTAGGGAATGTTTGTTTACAGGATGAGTGATTCTGCTGGAGAATCAGTGGGAGATAAGTCAGACCAAGGCCTCTGCGTGGTCAGTGAGTTTGGAAGTGTTTACAAGCATTAGCAAGAGCTGTAGGTTAATGCCTCAATTGTGGCCATTGTTACTGGTCATAATTTAGCAGTCAGCAGGCTGCTGCTTTTTAAAAATATTTTTGCTTATTATTATTATTATATTTTGAGAAGTGGGAAGAGACAGCAGGGGCAGGGGTTGGGGGTGGAGAGAGAGGACCCATCTGCTGGTTTGCTCTCCAAATGCACATCCAGAAGTCGGGAACTCAGTCCAGGTCCCCCATGTGAGTGTCAGAGACCCAGTTACTTACACCATCACCACTGCCGCCAGGGTCCACACTAGAAGGAAGCTGTTGGGAGCCAAGCCAGGCATCAAAGCCGGCGCTCCAGCGTGGGGTGTGGCCACCTAACCCCCAGGCTAACCGCCAGCCCTGCAGGCTGCTCTTTTGAAGGCACTGGAATTGTGTTTGATGACAGGGTGATGGGCTGCAGAGGAGCATGGGGGGCTGCTTGGCCAGTGCTGAAGGGTCTCCCCACTTCCTGAGGGGCACCCTGCATATGGCAAATGCCCCCTGCCCCACACAGGAAAACAATCTACCATGTTTGGAAGATCATCTGAATGAGCACATTTTCCGGAGAGCTGGAACCTCGTCCTTCTGTAGGGGAAGCTTCCAGATCTTGAAGCTGGCTCTCTCACATCAGAGCAGTTGGCTCTGAAACCAATGGGCTTGGCATCTGCCTCTGGTGGCCACATCACATAGGGCCCCTGGCTCCTGCAGCTGCCCTGCTCCCCTTGGAGAATCTGAGCCAGCATTGCCAGGCAGCCCCATGCCCTCCACACTGGGTGTGCACAGAATGTTGATTCTGACTTGGGGAGAGCTTCAAGGGCCACTCGTGTGCTATCATCAAGGAAGCATTTCCTCAGCCATCATCCCACATCCTCTAGGGACTGGACCAGTGAGGCACTGGGGCAAAGATGGAGGCAGAAGGGTAGACCAGGCTGTTGATGCAGACAATCTCAGAATAAAACCCCAGTTATGAGTATGTGACTTGGAGCAAGGTGCTAAATTCTTTAAGCCTTGGTCTCATCTATGAAATGGAGCAAGAACTGGTTAGAGTTGTTCTGAGTACTGAATGAGACAGTAAGCATCATTGCCTCCTCAATAACCTAGCACACAGTAGGTGTGCAGCAAATGCTGAAGCAGCACAGAGCAGGGTGCAGAAAACCTGGGTTACCCAGGTCAAGTGTCGTATGTTGCTTCACAAAACTGGTCTAAGATGCTGGGGATGCAGCTAGGTGGTTCCTTCTGTGCCCCGGAGCCTTTACATGCTTGGCCATCTGGGATGGGTTGTGGAAAACATGACCCTCCCTGGCACAGATGGGTCCTTGGCGAGGCTGGGGTAACAACCTATGACAAATTGCGTGGGGCCTAGGGTCGGACAAGACAAGCATGCACTAACATGAGGGAGAGCAAAAGTGGGCAGGGGAACCAGAGGCACCTGCCGGAAGGCCAATGCTGCATGATAGCAGGAGCAAAAATTGCCACGGGATGAACCCTTCCTCCAGTTCAACCCTCTAGTTAGGCTAAGTAAGGGGGACACTGCTGCTCCCTGGTGAAGGTGGTAAAACCTCATTCTACCAACAACCCTTACCTTGTTCCCCCATCCTAGCTTTTAGAGTAAAAAATACCGTTTGATTCATTGTTTTAAGTTGCCTCTTCTTTTAAAACTTTTCTCAGTATTCAGTGAATCTAAAATCAAGTCGACTAAAAAAGAATGGACAAGAAATGACATTAAACGCCACTCATATCTAACCATCTCTTAGAAAGATAAAGAGTTGGCTGCATAGAGTTTCCTTTTGAAAATGATGTATAACTGATGCCTTTTAGCAAGTTTATTTGTTGTTTGGTTGTGGTAAGGTCAAAAGTTTCCATTTCTGTGCATTTAAGCAAGGATGATTGACATTGAGGTTGTGGGTAGGCAACCTGGGCAGGTCTCTGGCTTGTCTTAGGTAGGCTCGATCCTGGGTAGGCTCAGAAATCACTCCACTCTAGACTTCTGCTTGGCAAATGGTCTCGGTGTTACAGGAGAGCAAAGATAGGAGTTGCAAAGATGCTTAAGGCCTACATGCTGGAATTCACAGTGACACCTTCTCCACATTTTATTGGCAAAGCAAGTTGGAAGCCAGCTCAGATGCAAGGGATGGAGAACAAGACTCTAGCACAGTGCCCAAGCAAGACGGGATAATCAAGACACATTCCTAGTTGGATAAGGGGCTTGACACAGAGACCAGCATGAGGTCATGTGGCACTAGAAACAGGAGAGGTGGGGCACAAGGAAAGAGGCAGAGAAACTTGCTGCACAGAGTGTGACAAAAGTTGGTTGAGGGGCTGGTGTTATGGTACAGCAGGTTAAACTGCCACCTGTGATGCCAGGATCCTATATTGGAGTGCCAGTTCAAGTCCTGGCTGCTGTAATCCCAATTCAGCTCCCTGCTGCTACTCCTGGGAAAGCAGTGAAGATTGGCTCAAGCACTTAGGCCCCTGTCACTTACCTGGGAGACCCACATGGAATTCCCAGCTCCTGGCTTCAGCTTGGCCCAGACCTGGCTGTTGCAGCCATTTGGAAGAGTGAACCAGCAGATGGAAGATCTTTCTCTTCTGTCACTCCCCACCCCCTGACCCCGTCATTCTGCTTTTTTTTTTTTTTTTTTCAAGTTGGTTGAGTTTCGTAATGCAAACTCAACGGGGGAAAATCACCTTGAATAATCATATGACAATTCGTGGACCGGGTAGGGGCTGTGTAACCTCTCATGGTTTTGAACTATGTGGTTAAAGACACTGAGAGTTGACAGATCAGTCAGGGACTTGTCAAGAGCATTAATTACAAACTTTGAAATCTTGGCCAGGGAAAGTTCATCTGAGTGCATCTTGCAAATATGATCAAAGTCTTTTCAGTACTGATTTGATGGTGCTTAACCACAGCGTGTGGAGAATGAAGTTTGCGTTAGACATTACTGGTGTAATAGAGCACGTTTTCACGGAGGAGTGGGGTTGGACCTGTACCATTCATGTTGTCCCCCACTTGGCTCCCACTCCTCCACCCGCTTTTTTTTGGGGGGGGGGGCTGCCTTTTTTGGTGTTCTCTGAACACCTGAAATGGCATTCTGGACCAGTGTCAAAGAAACCGCGGTCATCACCCTAGTGAGGGCCAGGTGAGGATAAGGATATTTTTAAACCAAGACAACATGGGAGCTCACTGTGACTCCGAGGGTGACAAGAATTTACAACTGCAAACTTGAAACAGAGGCCCACCGTACTGGCCTTTGTTTAATTTTAGAAAAAGGATTATTTTTGGCAGCTTTCTTTTTTTCTGGGAATAAAATAAAATGTGCTGGCACCTAAACTATGGAAATGAAAATAAACACGCACCCAGGGCAGCTTGTCCAAGGCACCGGCCCGCATCTTCCTCTCCTCTAGGCCAGGGATTTCTGTCTGAACAGCTGGGGGCACCCGCGGAGCTTTCAAGTTAAGGACAGGGTGATCACCCTGTGGATCATCCGGTGGACAGTGCGCGAGAGTGCCAGCCCAGCCTCGGCCCGCCGACCCACCGTGCCAAGCGCCAGGGCTGTGGCCAGCCAGGTGTCCGAGGGCGCTAGCGTGGGCCGGCGGGCCGGGTGTCCACGAGTTCACCTGCTCTGAGGCGCTTCCCGTTCAGTTGCGTCTGCGCACCAGAGGGTGGCACCCCAGGCACTGCGAGGCGGCGAGCTGGGGAAGATAGGCGAAGGCGAAGGCGGCGGCGGCCGCGGCGGGCGGGGGCGGGGAGGAGGAACGGAGCTCAGCGAAGAGGAACATTCACGAATTCTGAGGCCTCCGTGTCCAGCTCCGCGGCCGACACGGAGGCACAGCCGCCGCCGCCCCAAATTTCGGGGTTCTGCAGGGCCAAGTGTCACGGACTTGAGAATTTCTAACATGTAAAGGGGCTCCCGAGGGCCATTCACGACCGGTGGCTTCGACCCGCCTGGGTCCCGAGAAATCCGAAGAGAAACCAGTTTCCGAGGGCGCGGGGTGTGTGGGTCACTGGGCCTGGCGAGAAAGCCGCCGGCCCCAGATGTCTCCGAGCGCTCCCAAGGTCTGATCCACGCCTTTGCGTCCTGTTTTCCAGTTGCTGGACCTGTGCAACTCCGTGAGAGACGACGCCCTCAGGGTGATCTCTGCCTTCAACATCCCAAGGACCAGCCTCCACGCACCCATCGCCGGGATCCCCAACCCGCAGGCCGCCTGGGCCTTCTATCCCGCCTGTCTGCAGCCGCTGGCCCGCGAAGGGCCGCCCTCCCCGCGGCCGGAGCAGCGAGCCAAGCTGTAACGGGCGTGGCGGGAGGCGCAGTGGCCCGCGCGCCGCTCGCGCCGCTGCCGCCCGGAGCTGGGGCAGTGGCCCGACCGGCACGCGCCGAGCCGTGCCCGCGGCGACCCGGGTCCCGCCGAAACTGGCGCCGCGCGTCGCTAGCTCACAGTTAGTGCGGCGCCTTGCTCTCTCCCTGCAACCCCGCACCCCGCTAGACGGTCGCGGTGAGTTCCCCGCACAGGCGCGCCCCACGGTCGGGTGCCGCCAAAGGTGACTCAGATTTCTGGTGATTAAAAAAAAAAAAGTGGTGCTGGGTGAAAAAATAAAAAGCAAAACCTGAAAATCAAACACCCTTAGGCAAAAGCGGAAAAATAAAGGTTCCGGCCGTTGTGCGCGCCGGCGAAGGCTCAGTTCGGCGGCCGAGAGAGGCAGATCTCGGGCTCGGCGAAGAAAGGCCGGGTGGAGAGAGGAGTGGGGGCCCGGGGCTGCGCGCCCGCCCCAGCAGGTCCCCGGGCCGGCGCTTTCGCGACCGGCTCGGAGAGCACGCTTACCCTCGGAAGCTGGCATCTGCGTTTGGAAGGCGCACACCGACGCGACCAAAGAAAGCAAGCAGGCTCCCGCGGCTCGCCGAGAACCGGGAGGCGGCTCCCCGCGAGATGCCGCAGCAAACTGGTTTTGGAACGACCACTCCCGTGGTCCGAGGCGCAGGCCATAGCTTTCCTATTCTAATCCCGTGTGCCCGACTGAATTCTCTCGGCCCCAAGCCTTCTGCCCTCTCCCCTCCTTTAAGGTCCCGAGGCAGAGACAGAAGGGCTGCTGCGCTGCCCGCGTCCGAGAGGGCGACGTTCAGGACCCGTGACCCAGCGCCCACCGACCCTTCCGCGCGCTCGGGCGCCTTTTCCGGAGGTGCGCTCCACGCGGCGGGGAACGCGGGACCCCGGCCTCGGGGTAGCGCTCCAGACAGGAGCGCGCAGCCCGGTGCTGTCTCCCCGATGCCTGTGCGCTTTGAAGCGCTCACCGGGTCCCCGCCGCGGCGCCGCGGGGGCGCTGGAGCTGCACAGGCGCGGACACGGAGCCAAGGGGCGCTCTGCTGCGTGATTCTTTCCTGGGCCCCCGACTGTGTCGCCCAGCCCCGTGGAACGCGCGGGGCAGCGGCTTGCGCGGCCAAGGCTGCGGTGCTGGCACTCGTGGGCGACGCGGGGCCGCCAAGGCGCGGAGAGTTGGTCCGACCGTCGCGGGCAGACGGGCTAGGACTGGGCCTCCGAGTCCACTCGGCGCTGTCCACGTCCACGCCCTTGCCCTCTTGCAGCGAAACTCCCAGGCGGGGCCCGAAGCGCCTCCGCCCGCTTCTCCCGGAACCCGTGGCCTCCTTCACCTCGAAGGAGACTTTAACCTGGGGCTGTGCTGTGTCACGCTGACGCTCGATCTGCTTAGGAACGTCACCATCGACCCAGGCGGCCGGGCGGCAGGTCGCCGCCTCCCGGTGCCAAGGCCCCTTCCCTCCCCCGCGCCGGCCGGTTGCGGGGTCGGGCAGCCTCCGAATCGAGTTTCCTTGATCGGGCTGGGCTGCCCTCCCCGGCGCAAGTTCCCTTTGCGATCCGCCTCCCATTCCCTCGCCACGGTCGCCTGGAGGCCTGGGACTGGGGGTTCGCAGGTGCACAAGGGGCCGGCAAGGGTCGGGCCACCGGCCGCGTGCCAGGGAGGCGGCGGGCCGCGGTGCGGCGCCGGGGGGTGGCAGGGCGGGGCGCGGAGTTCGGTCTCCGCGGGACAAGGGGTCAGGGGCGCGCGTGGAGGAGCGGCGGGCGAAGTCGCGCCTCCGCTTGGTTCTCCCAGCGCGGTCCAGCCATCGCCATCAGCCTTCCCGCCTCCAGGGATTCCCGCTCGGCAAACCTCTGGGGTCTCCCCCCGAGCTGCGGGTGCAGGCTTCTCCCGCACCTGGGGTCGGCGGCCCTCCTCGGTGTCTTTATTTTTTGTTCAAATGATTCATTTTCGAGTTCTTTTTTCATTTCCCTATTTTCACCCGCTCTGCGCACACTCGCATCCTGCCCCGCACCAGGGCTGCGGGGAAGACGCTGCTGACATCAGCCCCTGGCCCCTTCCCTCGACTCCTCCTCCCACCACGGGCTCGGGGTCTCTCGATGCCCACAGAGCGCGGGACAAAAGTTGGAGAGTTACTGCGGGGCCCGTGCCGAGCGCGGCTGCGGGGTGGGTTGGGTAAGGGGATGTGCCGTCGGCTGCTCGGGGTTCCTTGGCGCCCGCAGAGCTCAGAGCCACGGTACCCAGCCCCGCGTCGGCGAGTTCTCCAGGACCACCCCAGCCCCCGCGCCTGCCCTGGGGCCAGCCCCGCACAGCCTGCCCAGTTACGAGCGGCCGACCCCGGCCCGCGACGGCGATGTCACCCTTCGGGGTGGGGGCTGGGCGCTCGCACCGCCGCCCGCAGGGTAAACACGCCGGGGCGGGCGGCGCGCGAGGCTGCGAGCGCGCGCGGCGGGGCCCCCAGCGGGCCCTCCCCCGCCCTCACCTGTGGGAACCTGCACGCGCCGGCCGCCCGGGCGCCACGGGGGCGGGGCCTGCGCGCCCGCCGGCCGGGGGCGGGGCCCGGGGGCGGGGCCCGCGGTGATTGGGCGCGGGCGCGGGGCGGCGAGCCCGAGCGGGGCTGCAGGGCCGCGCTGGTTTCACTTCGCTCGGCGCCGCCGCGGCATCTCCAGCTCGTCGGAGCGCTGCATCCAGCCTCGCCGCTGCCGGATCGTCTTAGCCGCCCTGCCAGCCTTGCCCCATTGCGGCCAACACCGCCTCGGACTGCCTGGCCCGTCCCGATCCCGTCGCCACCGCCTCGGCGCCCTTCCCCTGACCCACCTCCCCCCAATGTCTGACTCTGATTCTCGGACTGAGAAACGCAAGGTAAAAATGCCTGATCCCCGGGCAGCGGGCCGGGAACGGATGAGAGACAGGCGCAGGGGCCCGAACGGCTCCACCCACCGCCCGCTTCCCGCGCACGTGCGGGAAGACGCGCGCGCCTCCGTCCCGCCGGTCGCCGGGCGGGAGGCGGCGATTGGTGCCCATCGTGTCCCCTCTCGGGCAACAGGAAGGGTCATCAGCGCAGGGGCTGCACGCCCTTGGCCGAAGTGCGGCTAGGGCCTGGGTCTGGCGCGCGACGGTGCAGCGTCGCGGGCCCGGGTGGGAGAGGCGCTGGCCCGGGCGCTGGGGTCCGCTCCGCGGTACCAGCCCCGCACGAGCAGCCGGGAGGTCTCGCTGCCCGGCCCCGGGTCGCGGCCTGCGGTCGAGCGGCACTCGGCTTTGCTGGAGCGCGCGGCCGGTTGCGGAGGGTTTGCAGAACTGCCGTGGCTACTTAACAGGAGAGTGGGCTTTTCCTTTTACCTCTTCAATACGAGGAGTCGGAGCAGTTGCTGCGTTCGCCTTCTCGGACACGCGTGGGGGTGTCCCTGCTCGGTCTGTGGACATGCTGCGGGCGGTGCCAAACCGCACGATCCGCAGACAGCGAGAGCTCCAGGGCCTCCCCTTACAAGCAGGGCCACGAGCCCCGGCGGGCAAAACCTGCCCGGTGCGTGTGGCCGGGCTGTCTTAGCAGTTCGAGCGTGCCCAAGCGCACTCACAACCCATCTGCGGTGTCCGCTGGAGGCGCCGTGGGCTGCAGGCCTGTGCCCCCGGGGGTGGGCGCTGCGGGCTGAAAACCTGCGCGTTGCGGAGGGTGGGGACATGGAGGTGCGCGCTCTGATTTGGGGCTGGCCCGCTGCGCGCGGGAGAAGAGGGGGGAAAAGTTGGAGAGGGAGAGCTGCCACCGCAGCGGGGCGACCGCAGAGGTCCTCGTTCCGACCGGCCTGAACCTAGGGGCGAGTGGCTAAGGCACGGGGTGTGACGGCGGCCCTGCGACTCCTGCTTTGTCTCCAGGTGACCGGCTGCCGGGGCGGCGGCGGGAGCTGTCGAGGCGAGCGCGGTGTCCGACCGGGCGGCAGGGGAGGCCGGGGCAGCCGAGCCCCCCGGAGCCTCCGCCAGGGCTGTCGCCGCGGCTGGCGGAGCGGCGCTCGGAGGCGAGTTTGTCAACAATCGCCTCGCCTTTGGCGGCCTGACCCGTAGGCGCCGCCTCCGCCGCCGCTGCCGATTGGCTGCGGCGCCGAGCGATCGCGCTCGGGCCAATTGGGAGCGCGGGCACCCGGCGCCAGCGGCGCGGGGAGGTCGGCGGTGCCGGCGGCGGCGGGCGCAGTGCGCGAGGGGAGGAGCGGGAGGAGGCGGAGGATGTTCCCGGCGGCGGCGGCCGGGGCAGCGCGGGCTGGAGGCGCGGCGCGGGCTGGAGGCTCGGCGCGCGGAGCCCTCGGCCACCCGGGGGAGCGCGGCGGCGGCGGCGGCGGCGGCAGCGGGCGGGCGGGCAGGCGTGGGCTCTGCGCTGCCCAGGGCGGTGTGAGCCCGAGCGCCGGGCTTTGTCTTCAGCGCCGCCTTCGTGGTGACGGTCAGGGGGCGCCGGGTCGGCGAAGGGCGCGGGCCGGACGCCGCGGGGCCCGTGCGCGGACGCCACGCTCGGAAGGGAAGGGGCGGACGTGAGTTTCGCTTGCCTGCTTTGCAAGGGGAGGGTCTCGGGCGCCTGGCGTGCGGAGCGAGCTGTGAACTTCTGCTGGAGGGGGGTGCCGGGGCCGGCTCCGGGGCCGGTGGGGGGGTCGGGGGTTTGCCCGTCCGGAGGCGCGCGCCTCGCAGGATCGCCGCACCGTGCAGAAGTTCTTTCCGGTTCGGTGCGGCGCGCGGGCGGGGAGCGGGAACGCAGGGCGATCCGGGAGCACCGCAGCCGGGCCGAGCCGCGCCGCGCTCGGAGTTACAAACTCTATTGTGACGCACTTACTACGACTGCGGCCGCTGCCAAACCTTCCCCAGACTTGCTGCCCTCAGCATTTTCGGCGAACAATGGGGCCGGAGCGGGGAACGCGGCCAGCCGCCTGCAATCGCTGCCTCTGTGCCTGGCCCTGGGCTGCAGCGCCGGCTGATCCCGGGAAATCAGAGCCCGCCGGGCAGCCCGCTGGGAGTTGGGGCTGGTGTGGGTCTGTCTAGCGCGAGGAGCACATGCCGGTACACTGCAGCCGAGCCGCTGCTGCGTGTGCGCCTGAGCGCGAGCCCTGGACGCTGGGGCGCTGTTTTGTTTGGGGCTGGGGAGTTGAGTCCCAACCGAGATCATGGGGGGGCTTTCTTGTTCGGGGTGCATTTTTTTTTTGCTCCTATCTAGGACTTAATTTTAAAGTGCTTGAACTTTTTTTTTTTTCTTTAAGATTTTATTTACTTATTTAAAAGGCAGAGTTACAGAGAGGCAGAGGCAGAGGCGGTGGGGGGGGGTCTCCCATCTGCTGGTTCACTCCCCAGATGGCTGCAATGGATGGAGCTGCACCAATCCGAAGCCCGGAGCCAGGAGCTTCCTCTGGGTCTCCCACGCAGGTGCAGGGGCCCAAGCACTTGGGCCATCTTCTGCTGCTTTCCCAGGCCATAGCAGAGAGCTGGATTGGAAGTGGAGCAGCAGGGACTGGAACCGGCAACCATATGGGATGTGGGTGCTGCAGGCTGTGGCTTTAGCTGCTGTGCCACAGTGCTGCCCCCACCCCCAAGCACTTGAACTTTTTAAGAACTTTTAATGAGTAGGTGAAAGTTGGCCTACTATGTGTTTTTGAGCTGAAAAATAAAACCTGAGTTTTATTTATTTATTTACTTATTTTATTCACAGAAAAAACGACCAAATGGCCAAGCAACCTTCCGATGTAAGTTCTGAGTGTGACAGAGAAGGTGGACAGTTGCAGCCTGCAGAGAGGCCGCCCCAGCTCAGGCCTGGGGCCCCCACCTCCCTGCAGTCGGAGCCGCAAGGTAATCCGGAAGGCGACCGCTGTGCGCACGGCAGCCCTCAGGGCCCGCTGGCCCCATCGGCCAGCCCTGGCCCTTTCGCTACCAGGTCCCCGCTCTTCATCTTTGTCCGAAGATCCTCCCTGCTGTCTCGATCGTCCAGTGGGTATTTCTCTTTTGACACAGACAGGAGCCCGGCACCCATGAGCTGTGACAAATCAACGCAAACCCCAAGTCCTCCTTGCCAGGCCTTCAACCACTATCTCAGTGCAATGGGTAAGCAAAGCCTGGGTAAGACGAAGCCGGCATACGGTGTCTGCATAGCTGTGTGTGTGGCGTCCACGTTACGTGTATTTTACTTTTCCTGAAAGGCCGAGGTTTTCCATCAGCTGGTTGCTTCCCCAAATGCCCACCATGGCTTGGGCTGGGCCGGGCCTGGGCCAAAGCCAGGAGCCTGGAACTTTGCTCTGAGTCTCCCGCCTGGGTGGCAGGAACCAAACTAATTGAGCCATCACCCGCCGCCACCAAGGATGTGCGTTAGCAGGATGCTGGAGTTGGAAGCAAAGCTGGGCCCTGCGCCCAGGTGCTCTGGTGTGAGATGTGGGCATCCTGGGCGGTGTTCACTTCTGCACTGAGCACCTGCCGGGTGTAGTAGCATTTAACCCTTGTAGGATCCTTCCACCGGTTTGTTTTGTGCTTTGATGGGAATGGAGACTATGGCAAATGAAATGTCAAACCTACGCTGTTTTTCATCCCACATTAAGTTTTGTGGCGGCGATGAGCTGAGGTTCAAATATCAGCGTTCGGGATGAAGGTTCTGAGTGTCTGCTTCCTCCACTAAGCTAAAGCCTTGGCATGCTCTTCAGCCACCAGGCTTACCCTGTGAGTGCTGGTCCACTCCCCAGGGACCTGGGAGGTTACAGGAAATAGCTGAAAGTGTGGAGAAGTGGGCGCCGCCGGTGAATCATTTTCCAGAGTGATGTTAACCAAGTGAACTGTTTAGCTAAGCAGAAGCAGCACGGAGCCATGAAGATGATTGTTTTCGGCTCAGGTGCCCCTCTGGGCTTAAAGCGGAGCGGGGCTGTGGACTGGTGCTCGGGAGGTTAGGTTGTAGGCTTTTGTTTCAGGGACTAGAGGTGGTTTTAGGGTCGGCACTGGGAGTGGCCAGTGTGAGTACCCAGCGAGGCCCGCAGTAGAGTCAATGAGGCAGCCGGAGCTGGTGGAGGTTGTGGCAAGTTGGCAAGCTCGTGTGCCTTCTGTGTTAGGGACAGTGGGCGGTCTCAGTCTTCCAGTCATCCGGGAATGCTGACTTTGATGCCAGATAACTTGCCATGGAAGCAAACCATGCCCAGGTGAGAAGCACCTGCAGCCCTGACCTTGGGCGTGCCGGCTGTGACTTTGAACGGTGGTAACCAGGGGAGGAGAGAGGCTCAGGGGTCGGTCCTGATGGGCAAGGTGTATGTGTCGGTCAGTGGCCACCAGAACCACATTTACTCTCCGTCCAGGTTCGCCTGCCCTGTGTAAACGAACTAGAAGTGAGCGAGCAGTGTAGTCCAGGACAGAGCCTGCGAGGATCTGAATCACACTTATCGTGCCGGAGGCTAAGCAGAGCCAAGTTCACAGACGAGCTCTGAACTCTAGAACACAGTGACCCATCTTGGGCTTGGGAGCAGGAGTCAACCCTGTCTTCAGAACCTTCACAGGGGGGGCTCGGAGGAGGCAGGTACATGCCCGTGCTACAGAGCCTTTGGACACAGCCTCAGGAGGGTGTGTCACCTGCCAGAGGTTGGCAGCCACGGCAGAAATGGCAGTCACTGCAGGTGTCGGCTGGGCGTCTCCTCCTTGATTGTGCCAGGCACTTCTGGAAAGGAGCTCTAGGGGCTGTTGCCACTGTTACCTTAGTTAGGCCACTGCTGAGCTCCGATCAGCCTTCAGAGTTCTCGGTGCTCACAGCCGTCTCCAGTCTACGTGTGAGCCTCTCTGCAGCACACTTTAAATTATATGTATGTCTCATTCAAAGACAAACCTCCCTTCCTCTGGTACCCTGCCCAGATGCCTGCAATGACCAGGGCTGGACCGAGGCCAGAGCCAGGAGCCAGGAGCCAGGATTGAAGCCCAGGTCTCCCATGTGGCTGGCAGGAACCCAGTTACTTCAACCTTCACTGCTGCCTCCCAGGATCTGCAGTAGCAGGAAGCTTGGGTCAGGAGCCGGGTATTGAACCCAGGCAGTCAGATGTGAGACAGGTGCATCTTAGCCACTGGTGTAAGTGCGTGCTCCAAGCCGGGGGCATTCTTGCGGTCTGACTGAGCTGGTAGAGCTCCATGGGTGTACGCTTAAAACCCTGCCTGCTGTGAGCTCTTTGGAAGCTGTTGTAGCTCTACACCGAATGCCTGCTCTGCAGTCTCTGCTTGTGGCTACTTTGTGCATGGAAATTGCTTCTTCCTTGTCAGAGGTTAGCTGTTGAGATCATGCACTGGTCTTTTTTCTTTTATTTGAAAGACTTCGAGACAGACAGCTCCTGTCCCCTGGTTCATCTCCTAGATGCCTGGAACTGCTAGGACGGGGCTATGCTGGAGCTGGGAACTCAGTCCAGATCTCCAGTGTGGGTGGCAGGGACCCAGCCACCTGTGCCATCACCTGTGGCCTCCCAGGGAGCATGTATATCAGCAGGAAACTGGTATCAGGTGTGGAGCCAGAAGTCAAACCCCGGCACTCTGACATGGGAGGCAGGCATCACAGGGGATCAGTTTAATCAATGTGCCAACCTCCCACCCCGCATGGACTTCGCAATGTAAAGACGGGCACGAGCGTGTTTTTGTGTGACGAATGCTACTGAACAAACTAGTTGTAAGGGAAGCACCTGCTGGAGATGACAAGCTTTTAAGATCACCGCCTTCAGGGGGTCCCGAGGTGGTGTTTTGTAGTACTAACCTCACTCGTGGTAACTGGTGTGATAACTTGGAGTTTAATGCATAGGATTAGGTGATAAGTTATAAGGAGTTTGCTTGATTAACATACCAAGGTCTGTTTTCAGTATGAGGTTCTCAGGAGCTTTGTTTGGGAAGAGGATGCGTGGGCGGGCTGGGGATTACTGTGGAGGAGGGGACCTAGGTGGACTTGTGAGTTTATTAAAGCCGAGACTAAACTTGGCAGTTTTGTGCTCTGTAACTAACTTTTCCCCTGGTCATTCTTACCCTCTTAGCTCAGTGCCTGAAGCCCATTAATGTTGAGTTGATAAGTGGTTCCTCTTATCTTTTCGGCCTTGTTCAGTTTTCCTTGCTCACCCGTATCCATTAAGATTTTCAATGCAGCTTTTGATAATTTATTGCAAGATCCATTTTTGACAAAGGAGTCTTTATAGCTGGTGAGAGGCCAGCAGGACCTGAGTGCGAGGTTAGAGAGGGGTTCTCCATAGCCAGGGGCTCCTTCCGGCACAAAGTCAGCAGCCCGGGGTGGAGAACAGCGAGTTCTTGCATCTTTGTTCTGGAAAGCCCTGTCTGGGCTGCATAGCAGGTAGGTGCCGGATGGCAGTGTCCTGTCTTCCTCCGTGGGTCTCGTTTTTCTGCAGATACGTGGAAAGGCTAGTGTGTTTGCAGGCAGACAGACCCACTTGCAGTTTCCCTAAACCTTTCCCTCAATTTCAGTCTCTCTACACTCTGGGAGGATTAACTTGACAAATGATCTCTTAGTGAATCTGAATATTTTTATGAAAATCACCCACACGTGCTGGCTTACCGAGTGCTTTTCTGGTGAGTGTTTTTCCACCGTGTGTGTGTGCAAAGCAAGCGTGTTAAATCCTCTGCACATTCTTATCCCGAAGTGTAGTCACTGTGTCTGGAAATAAGAATCGAGAACGGCCAGGCTGTGGATGGTGCTGGTTAATAGTAACTCCCCGCATGTCATGTTTGCAGTGTCTTTTACTTCTTATTAAAAAAAAAAAAAAAAAAGATTTATTTATTTGACAGTCAAAGGGAGAGACAGAGACAGGGAGATCTTCTATCTGCTAGTTCACTCCCCAGATGGCTACAGTGGCCAGGGCTGGCCCAGACCAAAGCCAGGAGCTTCATCTGAATCTCCCACATAGGTGCAGGGGTCCAAGCACTTGGAGCCATCCTCTGCTGCCTTTCCCAAGTGCATTAGCAGGGAGCTGGATTAGAAGTGGAGCAGCCAGGACAATGCCCATATGGGATGCTGGTGTTGGAAGTGGCGACTTTACCCATTGCACTATAGCGCCAGCCCCTGTCAGGGTCTTAAACCAACTTGCTCCCTGGCACAGCAGAATTCGTGGATAGAAGTTAGGAACATTCTGTGCTGCTCAGCAGCCTATGGAGCCTAGGTCCCTCCTTTAGACCCTCGGTACCTTATGGGAGGCTTAAGGTCCGGCAGGATCTTGGCAGCACCGGACGAACAGGAGAGGCCCAGGGACTGGTGGAGGGCCACGGGGCTCTGCCTCTTAGCCTTTGCACAGAGCGGTTTTCAGTTGAGAGCAAAGAAGATTCCAAAACAGATCTGCCCCCTGCCTCACCCCTCGGTATTTTGAATCACCAGCATCCAGTGTAAGGTGTGTCAGGTATGGGTGGTAGGAGAGGTCCAGCTCAGACCCGCACCGTAGGGCAGCCGTGTGAGTGCTGAGCCCTCCAAGTGGGGCCAGTCTCAGTTGACCATACTCTCCACGTCAGTACACACGGGGTTTTAGAGATGTAGCCTATTAAAAGAAAATCTAAAATATCTCCATCATTGTCACATGGATCCCATGTTGAAATGCTAATCTTTTAAATTTGTGGATTAAATAGAATACAGATTTTTTTTTTTTTTAATTGTGGTTTAAAAAAATTCCATGTATAACTCCCGGTCTCACCCGTTTATTTCGAAGTGTGTATGTGGCTCGGGAATGTTCGGCACACTCATGTCCCTGCCGTCCGTGTCCAGAAGTAGATTTTGTGTCACAAAACTGCAGCTCCCCACCTGTTAAGCAGCCAGCCCCGGGGCCCCCTCCCCACAGCCCCTGGCAACCTGTGTGCTGTTGACTACTGTAGCACTTTCTGTAGGCAGAACCACGCAGTCTGAGCGCATCCATGGCCGGCTTATTTTTCTTAGTATTGTGTCCTCGGCTCATCTGGCTTGTGGCGCGTGGCAGAAGTCCCTGCTCCCCAGGCTGAAGAGGAGCCGCCCGCCGCGTGCACACACCGTGTCTGGTCTGTCCATTCATCCAGCGGTGCGTGTGGGTTGCTGTTTCTTGACTGGACTGGTGCTGCTATGAACACGGGTGAGCAAGTGCCTTCCAAGTCCTGCCTTGGATTCCTGTAGCTCTGTCCCCGGAAGTGGACTTGCCTAATCCTATGGTGATTCTGAAATCCCCGTGCAGTCTCCCCGGGCGGCTGTACCATTCTGTAATCCCACCAGGAATGCAGGCTGCGGGAGGTTCCAGTTGCTCCAGACCCTTGTCAACGCATGGCATTTCATGAGTGTGTGTTTTCATGGTTAGCCATTCTCATGGATGTGAGGGATTCCTTGTTGTTTTCACTTGTGTTTCTAGTAAGAGATAATGAACATCCTCTCCTTAAAAAAAAAAAAAAAAATCATTTATTTATGTATTTTTCTAAGAAACAGAGAATTCCCATCTGCTGGCTTACTCCCCAAATGCCTACAGTGGCCAAGCTTGGTCGAGACCAAAGCTGGGAGCTGAAAACTCCATTTTTTGGGCCCCCTATGTGGGTAGTGGGGACCCAAGTACTTCTATCATCATCTCTGCCTCCCACGTGTGCTGGCATCCAGAGCAGAGCCAGAACTCAAACCCAGGCGGTCCAGTGTGGAGCGCAGGCATCCCAGACAAGGTCTTCTCTGCTGAGGGAAACACCCTCCCAAATATCTTTTCATGTGTGATGGGGGTTCTTCCAAAAGTTCGTGGGAATGCATTTTATGGAAAAAAGATGCCTGGATTTCAAAGGTTTTGTGCACCAAGATAAACTTACCTGTTAATTCTGATTTCCATGTCCTTGTGCCCTCATATTTGTTGGCCATTGAATAAAGCGTTTTTAATACTGATCTTATCTGATTCTTTTTCCTGTTCTCGAGTGTGGCTGCAAGAGTACATGTGCGATTAGGACCTGGCGGGTGGGCTGGTCTTGCAGATGGCAGAGCCGGGATGTGCAGTGGGGCCTTGGCCAGCCAGACCTGACCTTAACCCCTCAGGCGCATCATTTCCACGAACACGCTCCTTGGGTCGCTTTTGCTGGCTTACAGTGCAAGCGGTGACTCTAATCTGTGAGCATCTTGAACATTCTGTGAGCCTTGTGCCTCGCTCTGCTCTCCAGGCAGACGCCTCTTCATCCTCCATGGTGTGTGTGAGCTTCGGGAAAGGGGAGTGGAGCAATTCTCTGGCACGTGGTCAGAGCTGCCTGGGAGTCCCCTGGGGGACCCAGCACTGGCCTTCGGGCCTCACCATCACTTGTTGGGACATAAGGAGAAACGAGAGCACTTTAAAGGGGCAAGAGAAAGAATGTCTTTAGTGGTTCCCAACAGCGATCAGTCGTTGATGCTTGTCCAGTTTTAGAGAGATTGGCGTGTGTTGGTAAGGAGTGACCCCAAGAGGCCCTGGGTACCAGCGGTGGGGAAGGTCCAGCCTGCTGGCCCTGTAGCGCCCGTCAAATCACAGTGGCTTGGCCCTGCTGAGACTCAAAATGCAATAAATCTGCAGCAGGCTAATTCCTGAGTTGATGCTCTCGAATGATGCTATAAACATCCAAATGGCCCTTGGCAGAAGACAGGTCCCGCACCCCTGCTGTGTCCCCTTCACCCAGCATCCCCCATTGGCATCACCAGTGAGCGACTTGGGTAGGACCTGTGTGCTTTGCTCACTTTGACGTGCACTCCATCTTGTGTGTCTGAGTTTGCCCCTGCGCGGTTGCATCCAGTGGGCAGGTCTGTGTGGCTGCCGCCACTGTCAAGGTGCAGACAAACTCCCTCACAAGGCGCTTTCTAGAACCCCTTTCTAGCCACGGCCACACCCCTCCCGTCCCCAGACCCTGATCTCACAGCTGCGCTTGGTTGTTCCTGGCTATCGCTAGCTTTGGGCAATAGGCTTCATTCACAGTTCCTTTGAGACCCATTTGAGGTGTGTGTGTGTGTGTGTATGTATGTATGTGTGTATGCCAGGTGTGTGTGTGTGTATGTGTGTGTATATGCCAGGCTTCCTTTTCTTCCTGGCTGAGTAGTATTCCCCAGAAGGGATGCACCACAGGTTGTGTGACCAGGCAGCTGTCACTGGACATCAGGTCACACGCCGCGTGTTGTCCCCCGGGCACAACTGCTCACTGAGGGCCAGTGTTGTGGTTGAGGACAGGTGCGTGCTGGGTGGGCAGTGAGCAGCTGCAGGGAAGCCCCGCGGAGGTTTTTGTGAGAATAGGGTTTTCCTTTCTCTGCGACAGGTGCCCAGAAGTGCAAGTGCTGGGCCGTACAGTTCCCCAGCTTGGGTGTGCCGTGCAGATCCCCGCCAGCCGCGTGGAGAGCCCCACTTTCTCCACAGCCTCACCAGCGTCTGGTGTTCGCATGCTCTCTGATTGTAGTGCCTGGCAGCTGTGTGGTCCTGTCTTACTGTAGCTGTAATTGGCATTCCCCTCGTGGCATGCTCATTTGCATCCATGCACGCCCTCAGTGAAGGGGCTCTTCTTGTCTTTTGCTCCTTTCTAGTTGGATTTTTCTTTTTAAATTATTTCTATTTGAAAGGCAGGCAGAGAACTTCCCTCCTCTGATTTCGCTCCCCAAATGCCCACGACAGCCAGGGCTGCACCAGCCCAGAAGCCAGGAGCCCCCAGACTCCATCCAGGCCTCCCACATGGGTGGCAGAGACCCAAGCACTTGAGCTATCACCTGCCACCTCCCAGGGTGCGCAGAAGCAGGCAGCTGGATTGGAAGCAGAGGAGCTGGGACTCAAACCAGGCGGTCTGACGTGGTGAGTGGATGTCCCAAACAGCAGCTTAACCACTGCCCCAAAGGCCTGCTGTTGAGTGTCAGGAGCTCCTTGGAAAGATTCAAGGTCTAGAATCTGTTGTCAGATATGTGATTCATAAATATTTTTTTTCCCAATCTGTTGCTTGTCATCCTCTTTATTCCTCATGGCTAAGAGGTTTCATTTTGACATGGTTCACAAGCCAGAAGTTTTTAATGTTTTAACAAGCGTGTGTAATTTGGTTCATTTATTTGCTTACTGAGAAGCAGAGAGAGGCAAATGGAGAGAGCACCCATCCAGCTAGTCCACTCCCTAAATGCCCACGGCAGCTGATAAGCCAGGCTGAAGCCATGAGCTGGGAAGTCTGGGTCTCCTATGTGAGTGATGCAGATTTATCACGTGAGCTTTCACTGCTACCTTCCGTCTACGTTGTCAGCAAGCTGGAATCAGGACCAGAAGCAAGTATCAAACCCAGACACAATGAGTATGAGCCACAGGTGTCTAAGCCACTAGGGCAAAAGCCGGCACCCAAAGTTTTTAATTCTCTTTATGTCCGGTTCACCCATTTTTCCTTTTACGGTTCATGCTTTCAGTGTCGAGTCTGTCGATGCTTTGCCTCGTTCTGGGCCCCAAAGATTTTCTGCTAAAAGTTTGACATTGTATGTTTGGATTAGCGGTGCGTGTTAGCTAGTGTGTAGGTTGTAAAGTTGAGACCGGTACTCATTCTTTTTGATTGTGGGTGCCTGTTATTCCAGCACCATTTGTTGCAAAAGCTCTTCCCCTGATCACTCGTGTGCGCCTGTCACAGTCACTGGGCACGCCTGGGGGTCTGTTGCTGAGTTCTCCGTCGTGTCCCCTTGGCCTCTGGCTCCTCCGCTGCACCACACTGTCTTGATTGGTGGAGTTAGAACAGTGGGTGGATGATTCCCTAGGCTTTATTCTTTCTTTCCAAAATTTCCTCAGCCTAGGTCCTGTGCCTTTTCACAGAAATTCTCGAATAAGCTTGTCTGTGCCTGCGACACCGCTTGCCGAGGTTTTGATAGGCATTCCTTAAACCCGGAGATCATCTGGGACGAGTCAATGACGTCTTCGCCCTGCCGAGTTGCCGTCCACGAGCAGGCCATTTCTCCGAGTAGGTAGGCCTGCTTGGGTTTCTTGGGTTAGAGCGTTCTCATTTCCAACGTGCGGATCTTCCGTTTGTCATTTTTGCTCTATACAAAGTACAGAAGGTTCCAACTTGTGGTCTTTGAACTTTGCCGGGGTGCAAAACACTGAACACTGTGTGTTCAGTGGCAACCACACTTGGAATCTGGGCTCTTGATGTTTTCCAGAGCTAGTATAAGGTGGTGAGGTCCTCTCGAGCTGCCGGGCAGTGAAGCCACAGCTCCCCGACAGCCCTGTGGGCACCAGGGGAAGTGACGGGCACCCTACAGTGCACTGTCTTGTTCAGCTAGCGCGTCCTGTAGGTTTAAGAGTATTCTGTATTTTTTTACTTTAAATATTTTCAGCTTTCTAGGAGTTTATTGGGACATAACCCCATAGTAAGGCAAGGAGCGTCTGCATTTTGTTTACTTTGGAGCAATTAAAAAATATTTAATTGAAAGGCAAAGTGACGGGGCGGGGGGAGGGGGGGAGAGATTGATTTTTCCATCAGTTTGTTCACTCCCGAAATGGACAATAAGCCTAGAGCCAAGAACTCTTTGGTAGGTATGGAGTAGGTAGCAGGGAGCCAAGCACTTGGGCCACCACTGCCTTCCCAGGTGCATTAGCTGGGAGCTGGATTGGTAGCTGTGTATCCTATGAGATGCAGTTTAACCCACTGCACCACAACGCTGGCCCCATCTTGGTAGTATTGTATTGTTTCAAATATTTATTTTTCCATTTGGAAGAGTTACAGGCAGAGAGAGAGATCTTCCATCCACTGGTTCACTCCCAAGATGGTCACAATGGCCGAGCCTGGGCCAGGCCAAAGCCAAGAGCCAGGAGCTTCACCTAGTTGTCCCATGTGGGAGGCAGGGGCCCAGACACTTGGGCCACATTCTGCTGCTTTTCCCCAGGCCGTTAGGAAGGAGCTGGATCAGGAGTGGAGCAGGCGGGACAAAAACTGGCACCCATGTGAGTTGGCTAGTGTCGTAGGTAGCAGCATTACCTACTAAATCACAGTGCTGGCCCTGGTGCTATTGTATTTTTAAATTTCAACCTGGAGTTTAGTGTACAGAAGTGTAGTGTGTGTGTGTGTGTGTGTGTGTGTGTGTGTGAGAGAGAGAGAGAGAGAGAGAGAGAGATTAATGTCTCATGCATTCTTACTGAATTCACTAATTCTAGAATTTTTTTTTTTGATAAATTTCTCAAGAGATCTCTGCAGCCATATTGTCTACATATAGAGAGTTTTATTCCTTTGCTTTATTCCTATGTGCATTTTATGTCTTCTCCTTGCCCTGTTCCACTGGCTTGAACTTCTGATACTAAGGTTGCATGGGAGTGGTACGAGCAGACATCTGTGCCTGTTGCTAATCTAGGGGCAAGGCCTCTGTTTTCCATCATAGACGGTGTGAACTGTAGGCATTTGGTGCGTGCCCTTTAAAAAGGGGAAGTTTTGCTTTGCTTCTAGATTGCTGAGAGTTTTTATCGTGAGTAGAGTGGGTGTTGGGTGTTAGATCTCCATTCTGCCCCGACTGATAGGGTGATACCATTGCCCTTTGAACCTGGAGCTGCGGCCGATGAACTGACCAGTCTAACCCCCCGGCCTGGATAATTCCTGCGTGGGCAGGTGTAATTCTTTGTGCTGCTAGAGGAGTGAATTAGCTGATACTTTGTTAAGAGTATCTGGACCTAAGTAGCTGTTTGCTTTTAAGAATGTCTGATTTCGGCTGGCGCCGCGGCTCAATAGGCTAATCCTCCACCTGCGGCACCGGCACACCGGGTTCTTGTCCTGGTTGCCCCTCTTCCAGTCCAGCTCTCTGCTGTGGCCCGGGAGTGCAGTGGAGGATGGCCCTGGTCCTTGGGCCCTGCACCCGCATGGGAGACCAGGAGAAGCACCTGGCTCCTGGTTTCAGATCAGCGCGGTGTGCTGGCTGCAGCGGCCATTAGAGGGTAAACCAACGGTAAAGGAAGACCTTTCTCTCTGTCTCTTTCTCTCACTGTCCACTCTGCCTGTCAAAAAAAAAAAAAAAAAAAGAATGTCTGATTTCAACTTTAAGCTCAACAATTTTGTTCTATTTCCCGAAAGAGATAGTGCAAAATTGGTATTGATTCTTTAAATGTTTGGTAGCATTCTCTAGTGAAACAGTCTAGGCTGAGAGAGTACACATGAAATTAGAAATTTAATTTTTTAGTCCTTGTAAGACTAGTTAGGTTGTTTATTTCATCTTCATTGAGTCTTGGTAGTTTGTGATTTTCAAAGAATTGATGCATTTCTTCTAAGCTGTTGGATTTGTGGTATGAAAAGTATTTGTAATGTTGCCTTGCTTGCCTTTTAAATAGATGTAGGATCTGTTGTGATGACTCTGTTTCATATCTGATATTGATCATTTGAGTCTTTTTTTCAATCTCTATCAGTTTCATCAGGTTTATGGATTTTTTAAACCAGCTTTTGGTCACACTGATTTTTTTTTCTATTTTCCTGTTTTAAATTGCATGGTGTATTATTTCTCTGTTCTGTTCAATGCGTGTTTATTCTGTTTTTCTAGTTTATTGAGATAGGAACTTAGAGTAATGTTCTGAGAACTTTCTTCCCTTTGAGCATTCGTAATAGAGACTCCCTTCCCAGCTCTGCTGTGAGCTGCAGCTCACGTGTCTCGGTGTACAGTGTTTTCAGGGAGTTCTGTGTTTTTCTCCTCTCCTCTGAGAGGTCCTGGGTAACCCTGGATGACTGAGGAGTGTGGGGTTTCAACTGTGCCCTGTGGTCTTTCTGTTACTGTTTTCCTGCGTGGTTCCGGGGTGGTTAGAGAGCATTCTGTATATGATTGCAGTCTTTTTAACTTTGCTGAGACTTGCCTGATAGCTCAGACGCCGTGCGTTGTGGTGGAAGATCCATGCGTGCTTATTCGGCTTCTGTTGGGGGGAGGAGTGTGCACTCATATTTGTGTATATGTCAGGAGATCTAACTGATGGAGTGTGTTGTTGGCTTCCTCTGTATCTTGTCTGGGGTCAGTGGCAGAGAACAGGGTGTTTGTTCAGACCCCGGCTGTGGTGGTGGCTTGTCTGTTCCTCCTTTCTTTCCTATCAGATTTTTTTTGTTATTTGGGGTTTACACATTTAGCATCATTTTTGTTGGGTTGACCCTTTCATTGTTGCTGTAAAGGTTACTTTATTGCTTATTAGCCTAGCTGCTTTTTAATATTAATGTGTTAATGCCTACATGGTATATGTTTTCCTATCCTTTCATTTTCTTAAAGATTTTTTTTTTAAATTTATTTTAAAGACAGTTACAGGGAGACACACACACACAACAGAGAGATCATCCATCCACTGAAAAATCTTCCATCCAGTGCCGGGGCCAGGCTGAAGCCTGGAGCCAAGAGCTCCATCCAGGTCTCCCATGTGGGTACAAGGGCCCCAGCACCTGGGCCATCTTCTGCTGCTTTTCCAGGTGCATTAGCAGGGAGCAGCCGGGTCTTAAACCACTGCCCATATGGGGTACTGGGGTCACAGGCAGTAGCCTAACCCACTATGCCACCATGATGGCCCCTGTCCTTTCATTTTCAACATATATACTTGTATGTTGTATCCAAGGTTTTTCCTATGCAATATATATTTAGATAAAAATGTCTTAAGTGGTGTTTTTATACCATTTACAATTAAAATGTCACAAGTCTGACATTTTATTATGTTTCCTGTACTACTTATTTCTGTTCCTCTTCCCTTTTTTGAATAGTATTAAAGATTCCACCTTGATTTGCTTGTAGGTTGAGTACTTCTGTCTCTGCAGGTTTCTTAGTGGTTATTCTAGGCATTCAGCACACTAGATACCATATTCTAATCTGGTCCTCAGTGGGGTCAGCATGTTGTGACTTGATGACCGTGTTGTCAGGACTTGGCTTCCCCTTAGGCCCCTTCCCCACCTCTGTTTTCCTTGTCCGGTTGTGTTGTGTTACCTCCGCCCACGCTGCACGCCGTATGGGCTTGTGCGACCTTGTGGCGGCAGCCATCCACCCTGCATCCTGAGAAGCAGGCTAGCGCAGCGTGTGCACCCCCGTTCTTCCCTCCCTGAGGTCCCCAGCCGTCCTCTGTGGCCACTTCCCTGCTGCCAAGACCCCAGCCTCAGGTGTCTTTCAGCGACAGCACTGCCAGCCACAGCCTCCTGGTTCTTCCTCCTCGCTTTCCCTTCACCCCAGACGGGCGCTGGCGCCTGAGGGAGGACTCTCAGTGCACAGTTGTCTTCCTGCACTTGGGAAATGTGTCTCCTCCTCTGGCTGCCGTGGTTGGAGAGGCCATCGAGGAGCCACGTGTCCCGGCTGCCGCCAGGTCTTTCCCCTCCTTGTCTGAGATTCCAGAAGTTTAGTTGCGCTGGGTCTTGTCATGGATTTCTTTCTTTTTTTTTTTTTTTTTTTTTGACAGGCAGAGTGGACAGTGAGAGAGAGACAGAGAGGAAGGTCTTCCTTTTGCCGTTGGTTCACCCTCCAATGGCCGCCGCGGTAGCGCGCTGTGGCCGGCGCACCGCGCTGTTCCGATGGCAGGAGCCAGGTGCTTCTCCTGGTCTCCCATGGGGTGCAGGGCCCAAGAACTTGGGCCATCCTCCACTGCACTCCCTGGCCACAGCAGAGAGCTGGCCTGGAAGAGGGGCAACCGGGACAGGATCGGTGCCCTGACCGGGCCTAGAACCCGGTGTGCCGGCGCCGCAAGGCGGAGGATTAGCCTGTTGAGCCACGGCGCCGGCTGTCATGGATTTCTTTGGGTTTATCCTTCTTAGGGTGTGCTCAGCTCCTTGAGTCTGTAGATCTGTGACCTGGGCCAAGGCTGGAAAGCTCCCAGCCCTGAGGACCTGAGGCAGGCACCTGCCAGTGCCTTCCTCCCTGTCTCAGGGCTCCCACGGTGGGAATGCCACTGCTGTGTGTGTGTTTCTCTCTGCTGAGATTGATGTGACCTCCATGCACTGCCCCCACCCCCGCCACGCTCCTGTCATTTCCATTCTACTGAGCCCACCCATTCAGCCTTTTATAAAGCATTGTGTGTTTCAACTCTAAGCCATCTGCCTGCTTCTGCCAGGTAAAGTGGAGTTCGGATCCCTCCTGGGCCCTGCCGCTGCTTTCCTGGCTCCTACTGCCCCCTTGTGTGTTATTGGGGGTGTAAGCTGGGCGTCCCCCAGCTGCTGCCGGCACTCAGAACGGTGTGGGGGATCAGTGCAGGGCTGCCCTGTGCCTTCTGGTTTCTACAGGGTAGAGGCAGGAACTCCACAACCCCCTGCTCCCCGTCTACACCAGGGGCGGGGTGGAAGCCGGCTAGTCCTGTCTCCCGCTGCCTGGTGTTCTCCCTCGTTGGTACTGAGTGCTGGGTTCTCCTTCCATGCAAGTCGGAGCAGAGGCTTAGGACTCACTGGGTGACCCCACAGCTGGGGTTGTGCCGGGGCTGGGAGGAATCTAGTAGGCCTTGGGGCTCTTTGCCTTGCGTGTCCTCGCTCAGTGGGTATGGATAGTGCATTGTCTGTCAAGTGGCCGTGCCTAGTGGGGTGAAGACTTAGCTCAGCACTGCTACCCAAGAAGAGGGGATCAGAGCATCGGCTGCTTCCACTGTGCAGGAGATGGAGACACTGCAGCTCCCACAGCACCACCCTGCCTGGCTGTAGGCACCCGCTCACCTGCTGCTTCTGCCAACTCCGTCCGGTGGCAAAGTCCTAGCAGCTCCTGCTTCCATGGGGCTGGGCTGGGCTGGGCTAGGCGAGCAGCTGCTCACCCTGATCTGGGTGGGGAGGGGAGCTGTGGGGTGTCGGGGCTTTTTCTATTGCTATGTCGCTGAAGTAGGGCAGTTGTTGCCGGAAGGGATTCTGCTGTTGGGTTTTCCCTTTGCCATGTTCCTTGGTGGGGGAGAATGAGCTCTAGTGGGAGTTTTGTGTCTGCTGGGGACTTCAGGGTGGCAGCTTCTACAGCCCCCGCCTGGGCTCTGTGGAGGTGATGAGGACCTCAGGGCACGCGGCTCTGCCAGTCTTCAAGTCCTGAGGTCCCTAACAGCCCACCTGCCACCGCCACACACACACACACACACACACACATCCTGCCTCCCCGTGCTTGCTCCATGGGTGCTGCGAGGGTTGCCCTGGGGGTTGAGCGTGCTCCTCTCCAGGGCCCTGCTAAGCTCCACATGTGTGATTGGCATTGGTCGCTTCGTTCAGGCTGCTGGGACAATAGTCATCGACTGTGTAGCTTCTTGGGGTCAGCATTGTGGCACAGCCATTATGTCACCATCTGCAGTGCCAACATCCCATGTTTGAGTATCAGCAGCCCCACTTCCGATCTAGCTCCCTGCTAATGCACCTAGGAAAGGAGCAGAAGGTGCCCCAAGTGCTTGAGCGCCTGCACCCACATGGGAGACCCGGAAGAAGCTCCTGGCTTTGGCCTGACCCAGTCCTGGCCATCGTGGGCCTTTGGGGAGTGAATGAGTGGATGGAAGATCTCTGTCTCTCCTCTCTCACTGTCACTCACCTTTCAAATAAACATATAAATCTTTAAAAGATAACTCACTAAGAGCACTTGTGTGGTGTCCACGTCTGTTGACACCCCGGGTCTGTGGCCATGCCGCCTGTGCTGGGACACAGGACACCCCGTGGATGCCCGCCTGAGCCGCGCCCGGCTCCACCTCCCACCCCAGAGTTGTGTTGTCTTCATTCCTCTGTTGGGTCAGCCTCGCTGCCAGTGGATTCCTCGGGTGACGACATTCTTGGTGCGTTCCCTCTTTGGTCAGTGTCTTCTGCTGGGTCTGTGTGGGCAGCGGACAGGAGCCAGGCCAGGGTGCAAGACTCCGGGCCGCTTTCCTGCCCTCACAGGTACCGTCACATTTGGGACACAGGGAGTTGTCTGTCCTTGGAGACTCGGGGACTTGACCCTGCACCAGGCTGTGAGCTCTGTGTCACCCACGCACCCTCAGACCCTGCTCTGCAGGCACAGCGCGAAGCACCTGACACTCGTGTCGTCTCGGGAATGCTCACATAAATGTTCAGAGGGGCCTTACTTATGCCGGCTAGAAAGCCATCCGCATCCCCGTGGGCTGGGCGGTTCTCTAGGTTATTGTGCATCCTTGTCACAGACTGCGATGCCGCCCTTGTGATGTCACAAGAATACTGGCCTGGGAGAAATGCTCCTGACGTAATGTGGAGTTTAAAAGGATCGTCCAGTGGTTAATGCCAGCCCAGGCTGATATTAAAGAGCTAACAAAAAGATGAGGACAGTGCATCAAACTGGGTAGTAGATCCTGCATTCACTGTACAGTTGGTCCTTTTTTTTTTTTTTAAGATTTTTTTATTTGTTTGAAAAACTGAGAGGCAGAGAGAAAGAGAGATCAATCTTCCATCTGCTAATTCATTCCTCAAATGGTCACAACCGCCAGGGCTGGGCCAGGCTGAAGCCAGGAGCCAGGAGCTCTGTCCAGGTCTGCCACATGGGTGCCAGGGACCCAAGGACCTGAGCCCTCATCTGGTGCCTCCGAGGTGCATTAACAAGGAGCTGGATCAGAAGTGGGGGTGGTGGGGCTCATCCTGGCGCTCCGATGTGGGGTGTGGGTGTCCACGCGAGGGGGTGTAACCCAGTGCCCCACCACACTCGCCCTGACAGGTGCCTTTCTGTGTCTGTGGATCCATCACAACTCGTGTTGTAATCGAGTAAGTCTAGCAGGTGATATATGGTGTATGTTTTGCTCTCCGTCCTTGGCCTGCGCAGTGTCCTGTGGTTACATACACCATGCGTGTCTTGTTTGAGTGATGCGGTGTTGACAGTCCTGACTTGGCCAGGGTTGTGGCCCCTCCCCTACAGTCCTATAGCTGCACGTGAGCCCCCCTGGTGCCTCTTTTGGGGTCTGCCATTTCCCTTAGCAGCGTGTGAGTTTTGTGGTGGAAGTTTTAAATAAGCCGGTGGGTGGAAAGTCTTGGTGCTCCCGGATGGGCTGTCACAACCGCGGGAGAGGCAGAGGCGTGAGCGTGGTGACGCGTGCTCTTCCGCTCTGTGGGAAGGAACTGCCATTTCAGGAAGAGAAAACTCAACAGGGAAGTGAATTCATCTGGACACGCTGCTGTCATTCTAACCCGCTGGGCCCCACAACAGACAGGAAAAAGGAAGAAAACCATCCTTTCTAGAAACCGGCCTGGCGGGGTGCGGCAGGGAGGTGCCGATCATCCCTGGTCTGCTGGGGAACCCGGACGTCACCCTGGGAAGAGCTTTTGGCCTCGCTCACAGATCTCTGGACCACAGAGAGACAACTGAAGCCCCCGGCTGCCTTCGCTCCACCTGCCGGGGGCTGAGCTGGGGACCCTGCTGGAAGTGGGCCCTGCGGAGACTTGACTGCAATCAAGGTGGGCACTTGGAGGAAGACAAGGGTCTTACGGCCTGAATCACTTTCCCCTTCCATCCAGCATTCTGTGAGTTTTGTTCAGAATCCAGTGCACGGTGGCTCATTGGCTGAGCATGGGAAGTGCTCTGGCATGTGAATTGAATCAAGAATTTTTAAACAATTTCCCGCCTTTCCTTGAGGTGATTAAATTTTGCTGGTGAGAAAATAATACAGAATCTGAGTTTTCGTGTTTACTTCTGAGTAAGTGGTTTTGGATCCTTTTTTTAAACCACTTAACCTCGTGCTATCAGGTGACCTAGGCCAGCAGTCCGTACAGACAGCATTTGCCTGGTGGACAGGGTGGGCCCCAGGGGAAAGGCCACGCTCTGTGGTTTCCAGTATTTGCTTGGAGTGAGTTGGCCTCCCCAGCGCCCTCTGGGAAACCCAGGTTCACTTTGGGTTTCCCAGTTGTCTCCTCCGCCCAGGTCCACGTGGTCATGAGTTCAGTTGTGGGTTGCCAAGCCAGTGCCCGTAAGAATAAACCCCAAGTAGGGGGCTGCAGGGGGATCTTCCTCCATCCACTGGTGGTGGCCCCATGGTCCACAGGGCAGGAGTGAGAGCCGCACCCATGAGCGGCTTCCTGCAGGAGTGAGTGTCTACCTTCTGCTCACATATCCACACTCCACACAGCCCGGTGATGGACAATCGCTTGGCTTCTGTCTGCCGACCTGAGTGTGTGGATTTTATGTCATTTTCAGGGTGGGGACAGATCTCTGGGCTGGTTGAAACCGGAAGCCTGGAACTCCATCTGGGTCTCCC
This sequence comes from Lepus europaeus, assembly GCF_033115175.1. Taxonomy (NCBI): domain Eukaryota; kingdom Metazoa; phylum Chordata; class Mammalia; order Lagomorpha; family Leporidae; genus Lepus; species Lepus europaeus. The sequence continues at coordinate 85,052,080 of NC_084839.1, read as the reverse complement.
ACATAATGCAGGGGCCCAAGCACTTGAGCCATCTTCCGCTGCCTTCCCAGGCTCAGGGATCTGGACTGAAAGTGGAGGAGCTGGGACTTGAACCGGCGTTCTAACATGGACTGCTGGTGTTAGAAGTCGTGGCTCAACCCGCTGTGCCACAACGCTGGCCCCAACCTTGAGGTTTTCTTGAGTGAGTTTCTCTGTAGACTCAGTGTGCTGGAGGAAAGACAGAAGGAAGAGATCTTGTTGATGTGTCTGGTTTTGCTCCCTTGAGAAATTTCTTAAAAGTAGCCTGGAGAATTCTGGAGAGAGGGAATGTTGACACATACGAGAAGGTAGGGTGCGGTTTTCCTTGTACTTTGTGCAAATCCAGCCAACCTAGTCAGAACCACTCAGCAGCCCAGGAAGCAGCCTGGGGAGTCCCAGGAAGGCGCATGGTGGTCGACTGAAGACACCTCAGGATACGTAACACGGTGTTGTGTGCAAGCCAGAGCTGCCGCCTCTTTTTCTTCTTGTACTTGGATTTTACCAGGAGCTCATTTGAAGCTCAGGCCCATAGTTTCTCTGGAAAGTGAGTGTGGCGCGCCCTGAGGTGCTAGCTAACCTTGCGTTCTCTCTGTGCCTCTGCTGATCGTGTGGCATGAAGTGTTGCACCTGACGCCGCCAAGTCTGGGTCCTCTCTCTGACCATGGCAGCCCTGGGGCAAGTCCCTCGCCCTGGCTGAGGACCGGTGTCCTGGTCTTAGTGAACTAAAGCACAGCCCCAGTTTAATGCACATGGCACTGTGGGTTTCTGAGTACAAAGATGGCCAGGCCATTTCGCCGGATGTTCAAACTCATTAGGGACCCGAGCTGGCCAACAGCCAGGGACACTGGGGAGGGCTCAGGCGTCAGGGGAGGTGGGGGTGAGGGGAGGAAGAGTGTGGGAACAAGGACAGATGAAAGACCTTCCAAACCAGCAAACCAACACAGTCTCTCAGCACAGTTTTATGGCTTCCACTCACGCTGGGGCTGGTGGAGCTCCATGCAAGGCCTTTCCCTTCTGTGACTCAGTGAGTGCTCTGCCGGGGGAGCGTGGCACAGTTATTCATAGAACACCTGTATGGTTTGTGGACAAGGCTGCTGGGTTGGCCCTCAGGATTGCCCATCGGCTGGAGGTGAGGTGGGTGTGTGAGTGGTCAGTGGGGGCCGGGCAGCTGGCTGGCTGCAGCCATGTTCATGATGACCCCCCTCAGACTCGCAGCTAACGTTAACCCTTTTGGTTTCCACGTCTTCCAGGCAGGTGCTTGGTTTTTGCAACATCTGCTTTTTGTGGTTGTGGGGCTGTGTTTGCCTCTGACCCTCCTTCCTACCAGTGCTTCATGGGCCTGCTCAGGACACACAGGCGTTCAGGGGTTTTCTAAGAAGGAGTCAGAGCAGCCCTCGGGGTCAGCCGTGCATCTGGAAGGACAGAGATTGAAACCCGTGCATCGTCCGGATACAATCGTTGCATCTCTGTGATTATGCAAATCAGTGTCTGGGATGGAAGCGGAAGTGGAAGTTGTTTTTTTTTTTTTTTTTTTTTTCCCTTTTTATACAAAATAACAGAAAAAGAGGCAGCTGCCAGTGAGTGTGTGAGGAGGGAAGCTTTCCTTGCGGGGCTCATCCTCACAGTGTGCTGGGGAGAGCCTGTGTCTGAGTTCATTGCCGTCTTGCTCTGTGGGTAGCTGTTAAGTTTTGGCTCAGTGAAAATACGGATGGGCTATTTGCCATCCTTTGGTGTAGAAACCAGTTCCAGGTGTAGCTTTTCAGGATTCGGGTTTTGCTCTTGGGCTGCACGCGTGTCTTTGCACGGTCTTGTCTGAGACCTTGATGTGAACTGAGGAGAAGAGATGTTTGCCACCTGTTTCCTGCTGCTGGTGTCAAACTCTGTAGAGGAAGCTGCACTGGCTCCGCAGTGAGAAACTGTTTTATTTGTAGTTTGAAATTCTCATTCCTGTTTTACCGCACCCCCTGGGATCAGATTTGGGGCTGTAAACAATGAATAGTTACCCAAACCTACTAACCTGTTGAAGTCTCTAAACATTTCTTTTGTGCTGGGGTCGTTGGGAAGAAGCTGGATAGCAAGATGCGTGCAGCGTCAGCAGAAGGGCTGTGGAGTTCACATCTCCCTGAAGTGCGTCAGCGTTGCTTTTCGTGGGACCGTACTTAACTCTGGGAGTTAACATTTGTCTTTCAAAATAACATGGTGTCATCGAAGCCCGCCAGTCCTCTGCAACAACGCTAAGGCTATAGGAGGAGGTGAGCCGCCCCAGAGACCTCATGGGACCAGGGGCCGTGTAGACAAATGGAAAGGCAGGGGGCTGGCGCCATGGCTGCATAGTGGGTGAAGCCACCACCTGCCAAGCCGGCATCCCATATGGGTCCAGTTCCAGTCCTGGCTGCTCCACTTCTGATCCAGCTCCCTGCTTTTGGCCTGGGAGAGCAGCAGAAGATAGCCCAAAGGTTTGGGCCCCTGCACCCATGTGGGAGACCCAGAAGAAGTTCCGGGCTCCCGGCTTTGGCCTGGCCCAGCCCTGGCCATTGCAGCCCTTTGGGGAGTGAACCAACAGATGAAAGCCATCTCTCTCTCTCTTTCCCCCCTCCCTCCCCCCGTAACTCTGACTTTTAAATAAATAAATAAATAAATCTTTACAAAATAAGGAAACAGAGGGTCGGACATGGGACCCTGTGTGCTGCCCCAGCCAGGTGTGCCGGGCCCTGCCCCGTGCCATGCAGGACAGCTGTTTGGGGAGCACCGAGGGGTACCAGGACAGTGACCAGGAAGGTGGAGCAGGGGGCTCCCAGGACACATGGAAGGAGGCAGTGGTGGCATCGTCCTCGATAAAAAGAAGGCTGACGGCTGAGAGGGCTTGGAGATTGTCTTCATGGCCCTGGGGAGGGTGGAGTCAGGGTTAATGGCAGGGTTAGAAGTCCCCTGTGGGGAAGGACTTGGGCACTCTCTGTGCCCTTCAGCTCGGTGGCAGTGCCTTAGAGAACACAGGCCTGTCTCAGGAGACCAGGTGTTGCATGCGAGGACTCCTGACCGGGTCCCCCGCCTGGTGCCACGTGCTGGGCTTCCAGCGTGAGGGAGGAGCCACAGGCTCTGGGTTTGCTCCTCCATGAGCCCAGCTTCTAGCAGTGTGTTAAACCTGGGACGGCGCGGCTCAGGTCATCCGACGGGAATAAGGTGAGTGAGAAGTCGCCGTGCGGTAGTGCTGATGCCGTTAGCTGTGAACTTGATCATGAGAAACGCTGGTGGCAGGGGCGTCTCGTGATCGTGGGTTTCCAGCCTCGTGTCCGGCTTGGCAGCCTGGCCGTCCTGGCATTTTCCAAGCATTGGGAAAGTGATGAAAGCACCTTGTTTGACTCTGTCACTCAAGGCCACAGAGAGGTAGCGGGCACACACTGGTCTGCAGGCTCCGACTGCATCTTGCTGCCATGTTTTGTCCTGGCGGCAGTTTTTAAAGCGCTGTCTTGACTCCGTGTAACTGCTGCCTGGGCTGGACACAGAAAGAGATGGAGGAAAGGCTTGAAGACCAGCGGTCAGCACCATCACCGAATTTCTCATAGTGAATTTCATCCAGGGGAATTGACAGAGAACTGATCAGAAAGATACAGCAATGAAGTGAGAGGTGCAGGGTTCGCCTGTGTATCTACGGGGGAGCTCCAGAAAGTTTGGTGGTAAAATAGAGTTTCGTAGGCTGTTGAGAGGGGTCTTCAGAAAGCTCCTGGAGGGCTGAGGTGGGTGTTCAGCCCAGGGTTAGACGCCGGCATCCTGCTGCTTCAGGGCCCAGCTCCAGCGGCAGGGAAACCTGCGCTGAGTTCCCAGCTCCTGTGCCCTCTCCACCCCCTCCCCCTCCATTTCTGGTATTTGGAGAGTAAACCAAAGGATGGGAATCTCTCTCTTTCACCTCCCCTCTCCCCCTCTCTCTCCATGCTTGTGCCCCTCCATCTCTCTGCTTCTCAAATAAATAAACAAGTAAAAATGGTTCCAAATAAAGTTCATGAGGGGCTGGACATTGAGCCAGCGATTAAGACAGCAGTTAAGGCGGGGCTGGTGCCATGGCACAGTAGGTTAATCCTCTGCCTGCAGTGCTGGCATCCCATATGGATGCCAGTTCCAGTCTCCTGGCTTCAGATCGGCGTAGCTCGGGCTATTGCGGCCATTTGGGGAGTGAACCAATGGACTCTCTGTCTCTCCCTCTTGCTATCTGTAACTACCTCTCCAAAAAAAAAAAAAAAAAAAAAAAAAAACACAGTTAAGGCGCCCATGCCCCACGGCAGAGAGCTTCAGTTTGTGTCCCAGCTCCAGCAGTGCAGGCCCTGAGCAGCCAGTGGCAGGTGATGGCTCGAGGACTTCCATCAGGAGACCTGGAAGGAGTCCGCAGCCCTTGGCTTTGACTCTGGCCGTTGTAGGCATTCGGGGAGCAAATCCACGCAAGTGGATGGGTACTCTCTCCCTCTGTCTCTGTCAAAAAAAAAAAAATCACAGAGAATGCATATTATGAAAAGCCATACAGCAAAATTAACTGATGTGTTAATTCCCTTTTTCCCACAGTGGAACTTTCCGAAGTACTCTGTTGTGTGTGTGCACAGTTGATTTCTGGCTCGTTTCATTTCTGGGAGCTATGTGAGCTGATAGCATTCATCGCACTAAAGCTTGGCTGCAGTGTGGGTGCCCCCCTGTTGTGGCCCATGGCTGATGGGGAATGGAAGGGAACAGGGACAGCCTGGTCCCCCAGGGGAGTCTGTTACAGAACCGGAGCAAACCCACTCAGTGCAAGCTGAGGATAGCCCTGAATTGAGAAGCGGATTTAGGAAGCTGTTTGAGGGCTTGGTTTGCAAGTTAGGAAACTACGGAGTTGAAAGCAGGAGTGTTTATTTCCCCCAGTGAATGCTGGGCTTCAGAGTGGCCCCTGGGGCAGTGGTGTTTCCCCGGAACTTTTTTTTGGAGGATCCTTTCGGAGTTGCGTGAACAGTGGGGTCAGAGCCTACCAGGAAGTGGTCTCTACAGCAGCATTTAGGGCTTTTGGTGCAGTTAGCATCCCTTCTGTGGGTAAAGATGCACAACCCCGAGACGGCAGGAGGGAGGGAGGGGACTTCTTCTGTTCCCAGCCCCACAGTCCCGGTGCCGGACAAAATCCGTGTTCACCCAGCTGGGCGTGTCCTGCGGGGTCTTGGAAATGAACAGCATTTCTCCAGCATCAGTCATGCCTTCGTGTCCCTTTGGGGACTGAGAAACCCTCTCAGTTCTCAGTGTGGAGTCAGAGCTTCATTCATGTTGATGACTTCTGATACTTCGTCTTGGTTCCACTCCAGTGTCTGTACACGCCTGAGCATCTGGGAGCAGCAGAGTGACACGTCCCCATGAATGTTCATTTGCCTTGCGGCACTGCAGTTGAAACCCTTGTAGCCGCACGGAGGGAACCCTAACCATGGTCGCCCATCAGAAGTGGCACCGTGCCAGCCCTGCCAGCCCTGCCAGCGCACTGGGATGGCAGGCACATGTGGTCGTGCGCCGTGACCCCCGCCGCCACGCAGCACGCGTGCCAGTGTCCTCAGATGTGACTGCACAGCACTGTGGGTTTAGGAGAGAGGCAGCCAGTGTCATGATGTGATTTCAGTTCCTTTGAACACCTGCTGTTCAGAGCGGGGGCTGCCGAGGCTCTTGGGCGCTGGAGAGAAATCAGAGGGTTGAGCTTGACTGATGTTGGCCTCATTATGAATTGACAACCTCGGTTTCTTATTTTCCTTCCTTGGCTGGTAGTGCTATAGAAAGTTCTTTCTGAAAGCCCCAGTCTGATTTCACTATCAACCACTTAAACCACGATATTAATTTTTTTTTTCAATTGCTGAGCTTTTAAGATTTCAAATTGCTTTATGAGTTGGAAAATAGTTCTGTGGCTGAACCAGAGCAGCTTGTTCATTAAGTGATGTGCATCTTGAGTCACCGGGGCTCTTCAGCATCAGAAGAACATACATGCATTTTTACGTAGCAAATTCTTTGAAAATGCCTGCCTCTCCCATTCCCGTCTCCTGCACCAGTATAGAAAGAAGCGTTAATTATACCTCATGATATTTTCCATAGAAAATAATGCTACCAGTAAGTTCTGGAATTTTTTTTTTTTTAAGTTTATTTGTTTGAAAGGCAGAGTAACAGAGAAGAGAGGTAGACAGAGAAAGATCTTCCCTCTGCTGGTTCACTCCCCTGATGCCTGCACCAGCCAGGGGCGGACCCAGCTGAAGCCAGGAGCTCCATCCCTGTCCCCCACATGGGTGGCAGGAACCCGAGTTGTTGATCTGTCACCTGCAGCCAGCAGGTGCATTAGCCGGAAGCAGAGTAGCCAGGAGCAGGTCTCAGGCACTCCTACGTGGGCGCAGGCATCCTGAGTGGCAGGCTGACGAGCCTGGCCACGATGCTCACCCTGAGTCCTAAAGTTAAAAAAAAAATTTTTTTTAAGAATTTTATTGAAAACTCAACTGACTCGTCACACTTTTAACAGAATCGCCTGTGTCTGACCCATCGGATTATAGAAGTTTTGCTAAGTGGCTTTGTTCCCAAAGGAAGAAAACCTGGACCCAGAAGTGGTGTGTGTGCCAGGTGTGTGGAGGGAAGAGTGTTCTTAGATGCTGAGAGAATGCACCGCGTTCCCCTTTGAAGAATTCTTTCTGTTCACATAAAATTGCCTTCTAAATTGAAAATGTGGTCTTCCCACTTAGCAGCAAAGCTTTCATTTCTTTATATTTTTTTTAAGATGTATTTATTTATTTGAAAGGCACACTTACAGAGAGAGGGTGAGAGACAGAGAGAGAACCCTCCATCTGCTGGTTCACTCCCCAAATGCCTGGATCTGATCCAGCCGATGCCAGGAGCCAGGAATCTCCATCTGAGTCTCCCACGTGGGTGCAGGGGCCCAAGCGCTTGGGCCATCCCCCACTGCATAGATGCATTAGCAGGGAGCTGAATCAGAAGTGGAGCAGCCAGGACTCGAACTGGCACTCTCGTATGGGATACAGGCATTGCAGGTGGCTAAATACACTGTGCTACAACACCAGCCCCAGCATTTGTTTCAAAAAAAAGAGCTCTTTTACCAACTAGGTGTCAGCATGTGTGGTTGTCAGGTACCTTGAAGATAGCGAAATAAAATATTTGTAGTTGATATTCAGCCCCGCTGTGGTCTACACCAGCTTTTGGGTAACGTGGCTGTAGCCCGGGGAGGGTAACAAGGGAGGGGGTGGCCAGTGTTTGCAGCCTTCTGTGAACCCCTCAGGCTGCAGGCATACCCCCGGGAGTCCATGCCCCCAGAGCCCTTTGCCATCCTCATGCTCTGCCCAGAACTTAGCAAGACTAGATGCGCCAGGGAATATATCCTTCTGGCTCTGGCCTGTGCCGCTGTGGGGCTGACGGGTTGGCAAGCTGGCCGGCTGGACCCCATCCTCTAGTTCTGGGCTGCTTTTGTGCGGCCAGAGACCATGGCTGATAGTAAGGAGGTGCAGGAGAAGCGTCCTGTGTGCCCCAAGGATGTTGTGTCACTTGATGAATCGTCTTTGAAATTCATGTTTACATGGGGCCAGCGCTGTGGCACAGTGGGTTGATGCCCTGGCCTGAAGCACCAGCATCCCATATGGGTGCCGGTTCGAATCCCAGCTGCTCCACTTCCTATCCATCTCTCTGCTATGGCCTGGGAAAGCAGTGGAAGATGGCCCAAATCCTTGGGCCCCTGCACCTGCATGGGAGACCTGGAGGAAGCTCCTGGTTCCTGGCTTTAGATCGGTACAGCTCTGGCTGCTGTGGCCATCTGGGGAGTGAACCAGAAGATGGAAGACCTCTCTCTCTCTGCCTCTCCTCTCTCTGTATAACTCTGACTTTCAAATAAATAAATAAATCTTTAAATAAAAAAAAAAAGAAATTTACATTTACAGTGCACCTTCTAAAGGCCAGGAATAGGATGCCTTTCCCAGGACTCACAGTAGCATACTTGTTGTACGATCTCCCTGCATGACCAAGTGTCGCTCGTGCATCTTGGCTGGCTGTTACCGAGAACGTTGGCCATTCGTGTTAGGTTTGGGGATTCAAGGACTAAGAACTGAATCTGCTTCTCAGCAGAGAAGCTGAGCATTAACACAACAGAACAGGGGGTGAGGTGAGGAACAGGTGTTAGCGTTGCAGCTGGGCTGGCCCTCCTTTGTGCCTTTAGTCACCTTGCGCTTTGCTATTCTGTAACAACTCTTTAGGCTCACACCTAAGTACTGTTGCCAGCTTGCTTCTTCAACAGTAGCTATTGGCAGTTAGTGTGTGCTGAGCCCGCCCCCAATCTTTCTCTTTGGTTGATGGGACTCCCCTGACCCTTAAATGTCCTCAGAAGACACCCAGAGCGGGTGGGTGCAGCTCCCTGGGCTCCCAGCCACACCCACTCCCTGTCTCCCTGCCAGGTGTCCTGGATCTGTTTCTATCCGTGAACTTTGCCCCTGCAAGAAACAGGCCATCTGCTTTTCTCCTTTTTCCGAGAGAGCAGAACAGTTACCTGGAAAGCAGACGAGTGGTGTCTGCCCCCGGGGTCCCAGGCCCCCCTCGCTGTGGCTGGCCCGGTCTGGTGTGCTCGCTGGGTGCCTGTTTTGATGAGACAGCGTCTGCCCTGGATGGGCTTCCAGATGCCAGCCCACGCGTGGGCCAGGCGTAGTCCTCTGAGCTGGTGTTCAGCAGACGTCCCCGTGGGGTTGGGGGTCCCAGGAGAGCAAGCTCTGTTCTGTGTCCTGAGGAATGTGCAGTGTCCTTGTGAGTCTCCTTGTCCAGGAGTAGTGTAGTGCCGAATGTACAGGCGTGGATGGGAGCTCCCTGGGCACAGGGCTTGGGTGTCCTGTGTTGGGCTGGGGTGTACCCTGGCCCCTAGGGGCATTTGTGGAGGTTGGGTACATCAGTGAAGGTCTTGATTTATGAAACATGGGGTCACTTGACCAGCGATTGTTACTATTCCACCAGCTTCATAAGGCATGCGGATCCACAGTTCACAGATTTGTCTTTGCATTCTGTCTCCAGGGTTGAAGGCAGATTTCCCTCTGAGGCACATGTCATGAGAAAGAAGAGGGGCCCAAGGCCCCGGGGAGGAGAGTGTTGGAGGCCTGTCAGCGGCCACAGGGCTTCTGCTGGCCACCTGCTCACCTGTGCATCTGCGTGGGTCGCGCGTGTCTCCACACGCCGCTAACAGGATCACAGTAGACACCCAGTGTCTTCCTTCACCAGAGTGAGCTCGCTTTTTAAAAGTTTCTACAGGTGGGGAAAGAAGGCTTAATTGCTGATATATGAAAAGAAGAGTAATAATTTGGTACCGGCGATAGGTCTGCAGCCCCTGGACACAGAAGTGAGCTGTATCATTGTCATCGTCATCGTAATCATCATCTAGCGTTGCCTCCACTCTGAAATTTTGTTTCCTGCCCATGTAGTCATTTCCGTCGGCTTTCACAGACTCGCACTACGAGTACAGAAGTGCAGCCGGGGTCGGTTTCTGTATGCTCGGGCGCTCAGGGGCCCTGCCCGCCAGCCCAGGGCCGCCTGCAGCAGTTTACCCCTCGCTCATACTGCGCAGACACCGGAGGGGAATCTCTCTGCCCCTCCACCCTGCCTGACACGGGCTCCTGGGAATCCCTGCCCCTTTGCAGCCCCCCGTCCTAGTGGGGTCATCCTTAAACTCACAGGGCAAGAGTTTTTCGACTTGGCAAAACCTTTCCCAGATGTTCGCTCTTAAGGACTATCAGCCAGGGACCAGCAGCAGGCTCACTGACCTGTCGGTCTGTTCATTGTCACTGTGAAATGCAAGTGTCAGGGCTGTTTACCTGTCTGGCTGTAGTTAACGCGCGCTGTGCATGTTGAGCTGTGAGCGCAGCGTGCACGTTTACACAGTGAATGAACGAGTCGCACGTGAGCAGCAGTTCAAGCCCAGAACCTCCCCGCGTTGCTGGACCAGGTGCAGTGCTTCACCTCGGCGTGGCCAGTGCCAGGCGTGGGCCCTGCTGTTGACGCACGTTCTGACTCCTCCATCTCCAGCTGGCTGTTCCTGGTGTCACCGGCAGAGGGACGAATGTCTGGGTGATAGCCAGCATCTTTCTTCTCCTTGCAGAGGGAGACGCCTTTGCTGTTAGACCCGAGCATTTCCCCTGCCACCGAGTGTTGGCCGACTTGCCCCGGTCTTCGGCAGCTGCGTTAACAGAGAGAGAAACCTGCGGTCATGCTGCTCTGTGGCCCCGTGGCCGCACTGCTGAGCATTGGATGTTGGTGTCACCCAACCTCCCTGCAGGTTAAGCTGCCCCTTGTGACACCAGCATCCCATATAAGCACTGGTTTGAGTTCTGGCTGCTCCACTTTTGATCCAGCTCCCTGCTAATGTGCCTGGGAAAGCAGCAGAACATGTCTTAAGTGTGTGGTCCCCTGCACCTATGTGGGAGACCCAGAAGAAGCTCCTGGCTTCAGATCTGCCCAGCTCCAGCTGTTGCAGCCATTTGGGGAGTGAACCAGCAGATGGAAGATTCTTTCTTTCTCTCTCTCTCTCTCTCTCTCTCTCTCTCTCTCTAACTCTGGCTTTCAAATAAGTGAATAAAACTTTAATAAAAATTTAAAAGGAAACCAACCCATCCAGGTTTCTCAGGTTCTCACTTGCTTTGCTTTGGGACAACCATTGGCTCTCACGTTCCTGGGTGATGGAAATTTTCCTAGGAATTTTTACCTTGTAATCACAAAGCAGTTGTTTCCCTGGCCAGCTAAGCTTTTTGATTCTACCCTGTAATGAGCATATTTCTTGGTATTGTACCAAGAAATATTGTGAGTGTGAGTATGTGTGTGTATATTTATATGTGTATGAGAGTGTGATTCTGAGTGTGTGTGTATGAATGTGTATGTGTGTGAGTATATGTATATTTGTGTGTGTATGAGTGTGTGTATATGTGTGAGTGTATGAGTGTGTATATATGTGAGTGTGAATGTGTGTGAGGGTGTATGAGTGTGAGTGAGTGTGTATGTGAGTGTGCATGTGTGTGAGGGTGTATGAGTATGTGTGTATATTTACGTATGAGAGTGTGAGTCTATGAGTGTATGTGAGTGTGTATGTGTGTGAGAGTGTGTGTGTATATATGTGTGAGTCTATAAATGTGTAAGTGTGTATATATGTGTGAATGTGAGTGTGAGTGGGCCGGGGCTTGCTCCTCTTGGAACGGGGAACGACTGCTTCCTTGACCAAGGGAGCACTGTCCACGCCAGTGCTTAGCTGCGGTTCCCGAGGGCAGGGCCTTCCAGGAACGTGAGCGAGCTTGGCGAGGGGGGGGGTGAGTCTGGGCCTTCCCCCTGGGCCTTGCTCGGGGCCCCGGTGGAGCACAGTGTGATTCTGTTGTGTTTGTTCCACTGCAGCTTCCATGAGGCAGTCTCAGGCTGAACCTGCAGACACGCGTCCGGAGACCTGGATCGCGCAGGAGTTGCGGCGGATCGGAGACGAGTTTAATGCATATTACCCACGCAGGGTAACGAGCTTTTCTTTACCCCTTCTCTCCCTGCATGCCCCCCCCCCCCCGGCCCTCCTGTGGCCTGCCAGTGTCCCTGCTGCCCTCACTTTGAATTTGTCTGGGGGCTGAATGCCAGTGATGAAGGCACAAATCCAGGACACACAGGCTGAGCTGCCCGAGGAACTCTTGGGTGCAGTCTGGAAGCATCGGTGCCAGAGTGGGGATCCTTCCATGGACTCTGAGAGTCCCACTGCTTATCATTAGCAAAGCCATCCACCCACGTCAGGGGTGTGGGTCCCAGCGACAGGCATCGCTCCGTGCCAGGCAGAGGTGCCAGCACTAATGCAAAGGGTGCCCTGCCACAGGCAGGTGCGCTGAGTCAACACCCCGCCCTGCCCCTGCACACGCATATGTTGAAATGCATTAGGACTCCACCAATTACTAGCCTGTAATTTGGAGCGTGCAAACCTTGAGAGAGGATAGCTGGCTTCTGCTAAAACAGGTGTGTTCTTGATAGTTCGTTTTTTATAATGTAGCCCTAGGGCTTCCTCTCGGGAAACAGTGTATCTGTTGCTTGTTTCTCTTACCTGGTGGAGTAGATGTGACTCTTGGAGTGGCCCCCTGTTGGGGGCGCATGTTTAGATGTCTGGGTTTTGGGACCACCAGGAGCACAGGACTCCCTCCAAGGAGGAGTCCCCCAGCAGATGTGGCTCAGGGTGTGGTCGCGGTTTGCTCTCACGCTGTCAAGCACCGTGGTGTCTGAACAGGCTTCTGTCCTATCCAAAAGGAAGATTTAGTTTGTAGAAGATAAATTACATATCATTCTTTCTGATTTCGCCATCTCTCTTCCAGCTGATCCGAATGGTAGGGCGTCTTTTGTTTGGTTTTTGGAAGATTGGTTGACATTGGTTGACACAAAGGCAGCTCTGAGCCCAGGCCAAGCTGACCACCGTGCCAGGCCTATCTATCTGCTTCCCAAGCCTGCTTGAAGGGGCTGCCCACGAGGGCTGAGTGGTGGGCCCTGGGTGGCCACATGCCGCTTGCTGTGGGCTTTGGACACCTGAGATGAGCCTGCACAGCCCCCCAACTCTGGGGTCATATCAGAGCCATTGGCTGTGGAACTGCAGGTCTTTAACGACAGCTGGTAAAAGTGTCTCTTTAAATCGCCAAGTGTGCATGGGTGACACCACCAGGCTTTCCTGCCGGCCTGCCCACATGGACCTGGCTCTTGCACCTCCATGGTGGCCGTGAGCTGAGCAGTCAGTGACATGGGTGGTGTGAGGCTTTGCTGTGCATCCTAGTCATTCATGGCCGTCCCCCGGGAAGTTGGTCAAAGGTCATGCCGCGTGCACCTGAGACCCCGGCCATCGGGTTGCACTCTGCCTTGCCTCAGTGCTGAGGACGAGAGGGTGGCGGGTGACAAGTACATAGCCTCCCCCCTCTTGTCCTGGGCCAGCTGGCAGTTGCACATGTGAGTGCATGGTTAGGGTGGTCGCTTCTGTGTGCTCAAGTGAGATGAACTAATTGTTGCCGTGCTTTGGGTACAGTCAATGGGAGCTGGCCTCATGGCGCTGTTGGGCAGGCTTTCGGCACTGTGCGCTTCATCGTGCCTTTAAGGAATAAAGCAGTGTGGACTCGTAGTCACAGATAGCCAGAGGGAATGGAGGACAGGTGGATCTTTGTTGGAACCTGAGTTTCCTAGAGACCAGTCTAGTCTCCGGATTCTTAATCGGTCTGGAAAATCTGAGACTCTGGACAGCGACCCGCGCAGCTGCAGGCTTCTCTCATGACACTTGTTAGATTAGAAGTTGTGTCACCCATGGTCCATTGTTGAATATGCAGCGTGGAGATCTGGAAAGAGATGGGAGCCTGTCTTGGAAAATAGCGACTTCGCAAGATTGCTGGCAAGCCCGTGTGCAGCGCTGTGCTGGTTTGGGCTGTGTTTTTCAGCTTTTTAAATCATGGGTTTCCGGCCGGCGCTGCGGCTCAATAGGCTAATCCTCCGCCTTGTGGCGCCGGCACACCGGGTTCTAGTCCCGGTCGGGGTGCCGGATTCTGTCCCGGTTACCCCTCTTCCAGGCCAGCTCTCTGTTGTGGCCAGGGAGTGCAGTGGAGGATGGCCCAAGTGCTTGGGCCCTGCACCCCATGTGCACCCCATGGGAGACCAGAAGCACCTGGCTCCTGCCTTCAGATCAGCGCAGTGCGCCAGCTGCAGCGCGCCGGCCGCAGTGGCCATTGGAGGGCAAACCAACGGCAAAAGGAAGACCTTTCTCACTCTCTCACTGTCCACTCTGCCTGTCAAAAAAATAAATAAATAAAATAAAATCATGGGTTTCTTTATTTGCTTAGCGTCTGACAGCATCTTTTTTACAGCATTGGTCTTTTATTGCCACGAGTCTTGTGAAGCCCGAGAGGGTGTTTTCCCATTTTTCCTGTTAGAGGAAGTTGCCGTGTAGTTGTCACGTGGCTCAGTCCACCTAAGGGCAGCGGGGGCAGTGTGGGAGCTGGAGCTGGAGGCTGAATCCCTGAACGAGCAGGTGAGAGGCACAGGTGAGTGCCAAGTCCAGGGCGTGTCGCCTTCCCTCCCCGGGGCTGGACGAGTGACCTGTCCTCTCTCTCCCTACAAGGATGTTTGTCTTGAAGCACTTTCCAGCCGGCATCACTGCTGCAGGGGTTACACACACAGCTCTGTTAGTTCTAACCCCTCAGGGTCCCCAGCGCTAGCGTTTGCCCACATCTGTTTAATGCCTTCCGAATGGGGTTCACGTCTTTGGGTTCAACCAAGTGCATTGAAAATACTCAGGAAAGAATTGCTCCTGTGCTGAGCCCGTGCAGGCTTTCTTCTTGCTCCCTGTGTGATACAGTGTGGTAACTGTCTACAGGGCATTTACAGTGCAGTGGCTATTATAAGTCATCTAGAGACGATTTAAAGGACGTGGGGTGTGTGTAGGTTCTCGGAAATCCTGTGCCATCGTGTATAAGGAGCTTGGCCACCCTGAGGATGTGGTGTCCTGTGGCTTACTGAACTGTTGGAGAATCACTTGCAGACTTGGTACCCCTTCACATGTCCTAAATTGCGCTGTGTGTATTTCCTAAGAATAAGAACGTCCTCTTACACAACTACTGTGTAACCATCAAAGCCTGGAGAGGAACGGAGTTGACAGTGATGTCATCTGTGGACCTTACTGAACCTTTATCCAATGTCCCCAACAGTGTCCCCACTGTCTGTGATAAATAAACAAATTCTTGTGCAAGACCCAGTCTAGGAGCACGCCTTGAGTTTGCCGTCTCGTCTCTTTGGCTTCGTTCGTTTGGAACCGTCCCTCGGGGGTTTTTTTGGTGCCCATTGACACTCACTGGAAGGTCGGGGCTCTTCGTAACTTCCAGCCTCCCTGAATTGGTTTGTCTGCGGTTTCTGCGTGCTGAGGTTCGAGCTCTGCATCTCCCGCAGGAAGACTCCGAAGGCAGTGCTGTTTCCCCGGCGCGTGCAGTCAGGGGGCCCCCCGGCACCCACTGGTGCCCTCCCATCCAGGGCAGCGCCTTCCCCGGCTCGGTTTGTGCTTTGCTACGTGCAGTGGAGGCAAAGAACTCTTGAGGAACAGGAGTGTTCCTTTCCTGTCCATGTATTTGACTCACCAGCCTGGCTTCATGGGATCCTCTTTTATTCAGTGGGTTATCGTGTGTAATTCCCAATATACGTATTGATGCTTGCTTGCCGTCTCCCTGATTTCCGTAGCACAGGCATGTGCAGAATGCGCTGTGGGACAAAGCCTAGGGACCATGGAGGGGACAGATCTCGAGAGGCATTTTTTGCTGAATGAACTCTGCCCACACACGGTGTGTGCTATGTTCGCTCCTTGTGGCCAGCTTTGCTGCACGGGACCCATCTGGGAGATGCCAAGGATGGCAGGTGGGGGCTGTCAGTGCGAGCTGGGGTAGCGCAAGCACGTTGGTGCTCTTGGTGGTAGAATTGATGGAGAAGACGGGTGGCTTGCATTTAGCTGTGTGGTGCAGGGTGGGCAGCCTGCGCCTTGAAGCATCCACAACACAGGACGGCCAGGTTTCTGGGTGCTCCTCGCGTGCCGTCGCCGGCCTCTGCCCTCACTCCTGCCTTTGTGTGCCGGTTTATCCGCTGGAGTAGCGTCATCAAGTGAGTGTAGGCCACGGTGTTATACCATAGGGGACACAGCTTCTGGAGGCTCCTTGGTCAGGACGCTTGGCCATGGGCTGGGGCCAAGGCAGTGGAGGGAGCACTGGGCCCTTCAGAATGTTAGCGCACTGCTGCTCTTGGAGTGCCCCACACCTCAGCTGGGACCCTTGACCCTCTGTGCGCAGGGACTGTCCTGGCAGAGGGCTGCAGTGGACGGGCAGCACACGAAGCCGCTGTGGCTTCTCTGGATGTGGCCAGGAATGACTGGGAGCCCTCTCACTGTGTGATCACAAGAAGCACAGGGCGGCTTTGTCTACACTATGCACTTCCTACTCTGTCCGGGGCATGTGCGGGCAGGAATGGATGGGAGTGCGTGTAGACCAAAGTGTAGCCTTGCATCAGATAATCTGGAGCGGAAGAGGTGGCCCCAGACCGGTTTTGATGAAACAGAAGTCCAAGTGAAGTGTCGGTGTGCTAGCATTTCCCTGTACCGGGTGGGAACGTGACGTCTCTCTGAGCTCTCCTCCCGACAACGTGCAGCTCCCCTGTGCCCTCTGACCTTTGTTTTTGTAAGTGGAAGTTGTTTTTGTGTAAACAGCATACAAGGGGAGAGGCCAGAGTTGCAGTCTGCTTGGTAAACCTAGCGTGTTCTCAGACGGCTTCCTTTGGAGGCCTTCGGGAGTTGAATGTTGGCATTGAGTGAAATAAGCCATGAAAGGAATCATGACATCCCCACGTGGGAAATACGAAACGCCAGCTAGGCCTGCCTCACAACCTGCTGAGTTGCCCTCAACTCGACTCACTCACCTGGGTGTGCAGAGCAGCCGTGTCCATGGCAAAAGCAGTCCTGGGACCGGCTTCAGCGCATCCAAGCCTGGCGGTCATCAGAGACAGGGTTTTCAGGCTCAGGGAGCCAGAGGAGGGAGGTCCTCTGGAGGGTGGGTTTTAGGAGCTGTCCGCACCCGGCTTAGGCCACGCTGTCCCCGTCCCATCGGAAGGTGAAGGGCACTTTGCTTTCTCCCTCTACGCTCTCAGGAGAGCATGTGCTCAGATGATCTTGACCGTGGACCGCTGCCTCCCTGAACAGGTGCACTCTGTGACTTGTGGAGAACAGAGTGGGCTCACGGGGAAGCAGATCTTACCAAGAAGCCTGGAGACTTGGGGACCTTGAACCCTGGCTCTTCCCCTTAACCCTTCGGAGACCCATTTTTTAGCCCATGTACTGGGGGTGTAACAAAGATTACATGAGAACATTTCAAGACGGAGCTAGAAAATGCGGTCACTTGCTGTCTCCTTCGTTCTGTTTTCTCTCACTCTGAACCATAATTGAAGTGCTTCCCAGCTGGTCTTCCATCGCTCCCTAAGGGTCACACTTACAACACCCTGGGACTGCTTTTTCAACAGGCCTGTGTTTGGCCCTTGTTGACACACGCTGTGCCTGCCCGGGTGTGAGCTGAGGCTGAGCTCTGGGCTGTGTTTCCACGGCTGGGTGGGCTCAGCCAGATGCCCTTGTGTTGAGTCACACCCTGTGTGCATGCGAGGGCTCCAGCCGCCTGGCAGGTGCTGCACCTGCAGGGCTGCCCTGCAGTTGTAGGGCCGTAGGCCATTCACATGTAACCATCAGGAGGTGCAGGTGCCCGGAGGGGACTGCAGGGAGGTCAGATGGGGGTTTTTGAAATCTCTTGAGGAGGAAATGAGGATGCACACAAAGCAAGCCGGGGGCCCTTCTGCAGCCGTACACAAATAATAAGCCTCTTGCATCATCCTCCGCTACACTTCGACCAGCTGAACCAAAGCAGGGAGGTTTTAGTTGTGGTTAAAGTGTGTTACGTCTCACTTGGCATTTTTCTGAGGCTGGGGCGGTTGGAACAGCTCTCAGTCCAGTAGCTCATCTGATGGAAATGCCTTTGTGGATAGCCCTAGGACAGTGACATGCTTTGAAGGTGGGCCTCCAGGGTCCCTGCAGCCAGCATGGCCCTGGGGGTGGGGAGCCAACCCAGCCCGTGACCCCCCCAAGGGCAAGTGTGCGTCAGCCTCCCAGTGCAGGCAGACAGCGCTCTCCGGGTGCCGGGATGGAGACATCGCCACCACATCTGGGAGCGAGAGTTACCTGGGCGCCCTTGCACCAGCTGTGAGGACGTCAGAACTGTTAGGCATGAGCTATGCAAATGTACCCACTGCCCTGGTGGCAGATAGAAAGTGAACTTGTCTCTGCCGGTGTTGCAGCCACAGCGCAGTCTGACCCCGGAAAGAGTAGCAGACTCCCAAGCCCACGTTGGGACCCCAGCTGCTGCTGTTGGACTGGTTCTGGGTGTCTAGCAGTGGACAAAAGCCAGGTCTTCCTGCAGATCTCCCGCATCCGCTCATCACATGTGGGGCCTTCTGTTGACCTCTTACTTGGTTGCCACGCATGGGCATGTGTGCCCACAACCACGTGCACACACGCATGTGGGGTCTTCAAAATGCTCATGGAAAATGCTTTTTATGAAAATACCATGCATAGATTTCAGGTGTGTGTGTTTGCACCAAAATAAAACTGTCTCTTAATTTAATTCTAACTTTCCACAAACTTTCTGAAGCTCGCTCTCTCTCTCTCTCTCTCTCTCTCTCTCACACACACACACACACACACACACACAGTACCATAGCGTACGTACACACGTGCATATGTGCATGGCATAGATAAACATACTGTTTGTACGGCCAGACTATGAACAGGCAGAGGGATGCTCGCGTCAGAATCATGGGGGAGCTTCTTGTCGCATCTCCCCCAGCCACCTTGAACCGTGGCTGTGGCAGCCCCCGTGGGCACACACAGCATCCAGATAATGGACGTTGAGGGAGCTGGAGCAGATTCCCTCCGTCTGTCCTCACCAGTCTCATGGCCCAGAATCAGTCTCCCATTACCTGTTATCACTTAAAGATCAGTCTTCTGTTGTTGTAGTTGTTAATGTTCAAGACATCTGGGGCATTCAGTGTCGAAATTCTGTAGGAAACAAGTTTTGGACGAGTTAAAGACCTAAGAGTCTCGGGGCCGTTGGGCTCATCCTGCTTTCTGATTTGTCTCTTGGGAGCGACCTCAGCTTAGTAAGACTTTGAAGATAGTATCACCTGTGTCCCTTCCCTAGCCCACGTTTGCCAGGAGAAATCTCTTTCCTGATATTGCTTCTGTTCTGTCTTAACCTGCATTGTGCAGCACCATCTGTGTGGATTTTCCTGTGAGTCCCAGTCTGTGCCCCATTGGGTTTGTGTCCTGCCCTGTGCTGACGTCTGAGCGGACTTGTTGGGGATCCCTCAGTGGATCTCCAGCCTCAGTGCACAGCCTGGCTCTGTGATTTCATTTCATCCCCAGACAGGGAGTAATGGGCCCTTCCCAGGTACCACCGTGTGTGCGGAGGGCCGTGCTGGCTCCTGAGCCCACTCTGGGTTTCTGTTGGCCCCACCGTCCATGCTGTTTCAGCTGTTGTGCACGCCTTCTTGGTGGGCGGGGTGAGCTCCGGACTACCCTTCTCTGGCCCTGCACCCTCAAACCTATTGTGGGCCCCTTGGCTGGATTTGCATCCACCGACCAGCCTGGGGGAGGCTCCAAAGTGTGCTGAGCCATTCCGTGTAGCAGCAGCAGCAGCAGCGTCTGCTCTGGCCCCAGGCCCTCGGACTTGGTGTCTTGGGCAGCTCTCCAGCCGACAGGCGCCCCTCCCTGCACAGGGTTGGAGGCTGAACGCACAGCTGTGTCCCGGACAGATGTGCTTGGCCGTCCACCTGACCAGGTCGCTGTGGCAACTTTCTGCTTCCCCAACACCTGCTTCCTTGGGCCCACCCATGAAGAGGAATTGCATTCCCTGATACTTGATTGGTTATTCCAAGTGTAAACTGAAGGTGCTACCGGTTTGGTGATGGCTTTGTGGCTATGTCCAGTTGTCCCCCAGCCTTGACCCCAGCGGGTCAGAGTGTCCACACTGTTGTCATACCCTGAGTGTGCTGCTCCCAGACCTTGGTGGGTCAGCATCAGCCCCATGGCACGGCCCCTCCCCCCGCTGCTACCTGAGTCCTCTTGTGTCTTGGGTCCTGCGGGGACAAGGAACCATTTAGGAATTCCCTGTGTGAATGCTGTTGTCGCTGTCCCCAGGGGCGTTGCCCACATCTTCAGAGTACTGTGCCCCTGCGTATAAGAGGGAAATCAGTCCTGTAGCTCGGCCTGGCTGTTCATCCCGGCATATTACAAGAAATCAAATTCTCATGTACCGTGAGAAGTGTTACCTCCGATGAGCCCATGCCCCCTTGTCAAGTGCAGCGCCCTCCTGCCCCACTCCCGGTTCCCCCCAGCCTGTGGTGCCTTTTCTCGCTTCCTTGTCTCCTGCAGGCTCTGCATAGGGATTAGCTCTGGTGCCTGCCTGCCCCGCTCCCCCACCTGCCTCCCTGGCAAATGCTTTTCTCTCTCTCTGTTTGTTTACCTCTGCATTGTCCTTGCCCTATTATCTTGTTGATTATCTCGGGCTGGCGACCGGTATCTCTGCCCTGAGAGCAGGCCCCTGCTGGGATGCTGGCCGGAGCGGAGCCCCTTTCCCCCAGAGGTTCTCTATGCAAGCCGGGAGGCTGTGCCTGTCAGAGGGGTGGTCCGCGGACATGCAGGATGGCTGTAAAAGTCAATTATCCCGAATAGCCCGGCTTTTCTATAGCTCCTGATGGAGCCCGGGCTGGCTCGCCATTGGGGCCCTGGCAAGGAGAAGGCATGGCACAGCCAGGAGCATTGTCTGCACTCAGGAGCAGGTGTGGTTTCCTTGAGAAGTCTCCTTCACCAGGTAGTCGGAGCAGGGCACCTGTCTAGAGTCGTTTTGCAAGTCAGACTAAGGGGTGCTGCTCGCACTTGGAGCATGCAGGCCCAGGAATGAAAGCATGACCAGGGACAGGGACTCTGGAATTTACCCTCACCCCTGCTGGGGGAGCCAGCTGTCAGCGGGGCTGGCCTCTCCCTGAGCTGCAGGTGGCCATCTTCCCTGTGTGTGTGCCTGTCTTCATCTACGTGGACAGCTTGGATTAGGGCCCACCCCAGCGGCCTCATGAAAGACCCCACCTCCAGTCACAGCGCCACTCTGAGGTGCTGGGCTCAGCCCAGAGCACCAGCAACCTCCCTGCCTCTCAGGAGAGGTGGAGCTTCTCCCATCAGGACTAGAAGACGGGACTGTCTTTTCTACGCTGCCCAGTCTGGGACTGGAAGAATGTAAATGTCCCTGCAGTGCGCAGGTGCCCCTGGCCCTGAGAAGGATACAAACCCGGAGAAGCACCAGGCAGGAGGTTCAGGCGTCATGGCTGCTGCTTGCTCCTGCGCATGGGCTTCTGTTTCCTTGTAGTCCACATGAGATGCCCGGGACCACTCCCACCGCCAGTTACAGTGCCTGGCTTGGGGGGCAGTGGGGTCTCACCCTTGCACCTGCTGTAACTGAGGACCCCTCCGCTCCACAATGCAGTGGCCGCTGTGATCAGACCTGCTGGTCCCATCCTGGACACATTGCTGTGGCCACAACCCACCGGGTACGCACTTGCGTGGATCTCTCCCCACTGCCCTGCGTCCTGGGGGCTCTGTCCGATCGCCTTGAGCTCCCTCCTTAACCACTCCCAGCCAGAGGCCCTGCCTGGGGAGCTCCATGGCACAGCAGTTCCTCAGCAGAGCACGCAGGGAGCTCTGCCGTGGGTCAAACACAAGCGATGCCGAACGCTGGGTCCTGGTTCCGCGTCCTCACCCAGCTCCGGGGCCACCTGCTCCACTGGTGTCACCAGGCCCAAGCTGTGCACCTGATAAGCCATGTTCACGCGTGTGGCTGTGGATAGGAGAGGGCAGCCTGTGTGTGTGGGAAGCAGGAATCTGCTTACCGTGGGCCACACACACGCACGCCGCCAGCCAGCCAGGCAGCAGGCAGCCGTGGCGCGGGGCCAGCCATCGAGGCTGTCAGGGCTGGTTCGGCTCTGTGAGTCAGTGATAATGGCCTCCACTACTCAGTGTCGTCCAAGAGCGGCTGTTGACCGGCTCGAAGGTATGCCTGCTGCCGCACCTGCTGGACGAGAACCGCGGGCCAACACTCCATGTGCCAGGCACGGGGCGTTCGTTTGGCCCAAATTCCCTGTGTCCCCTTCTGTCCCCTTGGGGTGACTTCTTGCCCCGAGTCACAGCCACCGTCATCGTCCTGCTGTCTTCATGGGGCGCGTGGGCCACTTGGTCCTGGGATAGGAAACTTCCAAGTGTCCCTCGTGTGACCCGGCCCCATCACCGCGGCCATTCCCTGCCTGCACCAGAGATGGCACGGGCGCCAGGTTGCCGCAAGATGTCCCCTGCGGGAGCAGCGGCACGACCTATCACAACGCGTGCTTTCTACATTTTAGTAAGCTGTGGTTTTATTTTGAATAAGCCTCTTTCGACCTATTGCTGTTCATCTACACTAAAATTAACCTTCCCCTAAATTGTTCTCGCACTGAAGGAGCAAAGTAATTTTGAAAGTTAAATCAAAACAAAGCAATGTTGTGTGTGCAGCAGATAAAAATCGCGGACTGTGGTTACGGGGCGCCTCGGCAGGAATCACGCGCAGAAGGCTGATTTCCTGCCACCAAGCCCTGGAAGGAAGAGGGGAAAGGCCCTGGCCATACCGCCGTGCCAGGCTGGCAGGCCGGCGCTGGGGACCTGCGGGGCAGGCAGGGCAGGTGCACCCGCCGCAGCTGGTGTGTGCTGGCGGCTTTTGGGGCCTGGGAAGGGATTGGTTTCTCGGCCTGATTCTGGCTGGATTTATGGCTGGTGGTCCCGCCATGTGGTCTTGGAAGCCTTATCCTGCTAGAGCAAGAAGGGGCTTTGGGGGAGCTGTGGACTGCTAGCAGCCCTGCAGCACGGGCTCGTGTGGGTTGGTTGGTAAGGAAACAGCCGGCTCCCATCACAGACCCAAGCTGTGAAGCAGGTTGTGTGTTCCGTCACTGTGTCTGGCTGTTCTGGATGGATGGACCCCCTGCCTGCACCCAACAGGGTGGCCCAGGACCTGGTCGGGGCGGGGAGAGGGGCACCCTGCAAGACCCCAAGGCTCTGAAACCTGCAAAGGTGTAGTAAAGGGACACTGGCCACCCACGAAGAGGCGCCTTTTTGTTGGGAACGGCACTTTGCTCCCCACACCCGGGGGTGGGAGGGCGAGGTTGACTCAGCCTTGGGTCTGAGACCACGGGCGCCACTCAGGTCATCGTGTTTGTCCAGCAGAGCTGCCCAGAGGCACAGTGCTGTGTCGCTGTACCACTTCATTTAGCTTCTTGGAGAAAATTACCCCAAATCACTGCCTTCTCAAATAAATTGCAGCTCAGGGAGTCCGCAACACATTAGAATGTCAATGAACTTGGGTAGTGAGATCATGGCTTCACATCCACCCAGTTCTTTCTCTGTCCCTGCCACCCCCACCTCTCTTCACGAGACGCCGACTCCAGGTGCTGGGGAAGGTGGCTTTTCTGCGGCACCCATGTGGTTTCCTCCCCAGAGCAGAGTTAGGGATTCTCTTTTGAGTTTTCCAAACACTCCTTGGTTGCTTGATGTCTCGGTTTCCAGTAGGAAGAAACCAGGAGCCGGCGTTGTGGCACAGCAGGCTAAGCTGTCGCTTGTGACACCTGCATCCGGTGTTGGAGTCCCAGCTGCTCCACTTCCAATCCAGCTCCCTCCCAATGTACCTGGGAAGGCAGCAGCCGCAGGTGGCCCAAGTGCTGAAGCCAGGAGCTTCATCCGAGCGTGACCTTGGCTGTTGTCATCTGGGGAATGATCCAGTGGATGAAAGATTTGTGTCTCCCTGTTTCTGTCACTCTGCCTTTCAAATAAATAGACAAATTTTTCTTTAAAGAAGGAGGACGAGATGGGCCTATGCCTGTGCTTTATGCCTTCCCTGTGCAAAGGAACTATAGAAGCCAGTTCCCTTAGCCGGCTCTGGTGCTTTGGCATAGTGGTGCTGCCGCCCCCAGAGTGCCAGGAAGATGGGACTGATGGCTCATTTAATGAATAAATGTGTGTGTATGTGTGTGTGTGCGTGCGCGTGACCAGTGATTAGGGAGAAACTAAGAAGCTGTGCTTTTGTCCTTTCAGGTTTTTTTGAATAATTACCCAGCAGCGGAGGAGCAGCCCCAAATGGTTATCTTGCGACTGTTGCGTTACATCGTGCGCCTGGTGTGGAGGATGCATTGACCGGGCCTCGGCGGAGCCCAGCGGCACCATGGCTCTGCAGCCAGGGAGCATGCGCAGGGGACGCCGTGCCGCCCCCCACGCCCTCTGCCCGCTGCCATGAACTTGACTTCTCGCTCGGCGCTACGTGCCGGAAGATCTGGTGGGAGCGTGTCCTGAATGTAAATGCGGGAGAGTTCTTTTTTTCTTAATGTACAAATCATGGTTCTTTGGAGCAGGATTTTATGCAAGAGTGGTGTTTACATGCAGTGTGTATTTTTTTTCCCACCTCCTTTAATAAGAACAGGTTTTTGAAAAAAAGGAAATGGAAAATTTTTAACCAACTCATGAATAATTTTTGTACTAAAACTTTAAGAACCTATTGCCTACTCTCAGAGGATTATGTAAACCCTGCCACGGAAACTGAGCCAGCTAATTTATAAAGCTGCCTTGGTTTATTTTTAGAGATTACTGTACAGAATTTTTACACAGGGCGAGGTGTGATGTGTCCCCTCCCTTCCCTGCCGTGGTTGCTTTAACCTTTTTTTTTTTTTTCTCTCTTTTTTTGTAATTATTGTTAATACCAAAAGAGTGTGTATGAAGCAGAACGGAGTCAAGTGGCAGAGGGGCCACTCCTGTTTTGTAAATATTTACTTACCTCCTGAGTGCAGTGGCACCGTGGCTCGCCTTCAGACTGCGCTTGTGGGTTTCCCGCCATCTCCCAAGATGCTTTGCTGGTCCAGCTGGGCTCTGTGGCACGCATGGACCAGTGGTCTTCCCACGACTGGATATGATGGGGCACGGCAGCCCAGGCCACCTGTGCACTAGCCAAGTCACTAAGCAGTTCTGGGGCGCGTTTCCGGGTAACTGATGGGCGTGGCAAGAGAGAGTGCTGAAGGGCAGAGAGCGGTGGAAACTGCAGCCCAAGATGCCAGGCCTGTGCACTGCAGGCCTCCCCACAGCTGCCGGGTGCAGGCTCAGCATCAGCCCAAGACGGTCAGCACACCTGTGTGTCCAGCCAGAGGCCGGGGGAGGGGGAGGCCCCACATGGCCATTCTCCAGGCATCGGCCATCAGCCCAACGTAGTCTACGTGGCCTGTGATGCCGACATTTGACCCCAGCTCCTGTCAGTCTACTTTGACATACAGGCTGAATTCCACTTCCAGCAGTGCCGGGAAGAAGCCCGAGGGGGAATCCAAACTGCCCCCTTTCTCCATTTCTCTTTGGACGGTGCCCCTTGGCGGCGGTACCTGGGGAGCCCTCTCTCCAGTCCGTCATTCCAAAGCCAGTCCAGTGACCAGGGACACCAAGAGAGAGACAGCCCAGGGAACAGTGGAAGCTTGGAGGTGACTCATGTCATTTTAGAAAATGTCAGAAAATAATTTTTTTAAAAGACTCCACCAATCTTCAAAGGAGTCGGCCGCGCCAACAACTATTGCATTTGCTTTTACATCAACATTAAATTAAGTGGGAAAATCCGTGCATTTGTGTCTTCACAGTTTTATGAAAATACCTGTACGTATGTATAGCCTCTGTATTTTTTCCTTTAGGTAGAGATGATTTGATTTCAGATGCTCTTCCTTTGTTAAAATTTTCTCTTTTCCCCCCAAATCTCCCTGGAGTTTGGAAAGTGTAGAAGCTGTGTTGGCGCTCCACTCGATTCTCGACGTGTCTGGAGGGCACTCGGGGGGGTCCCACACAGCTCACGGTTTGCAGGATCGCAGCCACAGGCCTGCTGGACATCATACACCAAAGATGTATTTGGTCCTGGGCCGCCCCCTCCCAGGATCCCCTTGCCCACGTGCCAGTCCCCGTGACTGTAGCACTTTACTCTCTTCCTTCAGCCCTGTGACCCCCCAGAGCACTGGGGACAGGCGTGGGGGCTCTGCTCGCCGTGGCCCCCGCCCAGGCCCCAGGCTCTGAGGAGTAAGAGGTTCTCTGAATTGTAGAAGTGTTAAGGAGCAGGCAGTGGGCAGCAGAGCTTGGAGAGGTCCCCCGCCGTCACTGCAGGCGTCTCTGGGTCACGCTGCCTCCCTGCCCTGGGTATGCCTCTTACGTTTTAGCTTCTGTTGTTGTCGTCGTCGTTTAATTTTTGTAGGAAAAAAAAAAAGAAAAAGAGCTGGATCCCTTTTTTGAATACGTAATGCGGGTTTTGTGCCTTGACAACCTCTCCCTGTGTGAGGTTTGTAGAAAGTGTCCTGTGACTTCGCACCGAGATGCAATAAACACACACACACACACACACAGAGTAGCTTCACGAGGGATTCCACAGATGACCTTCTAGAAACAATTCGGTAAAGATGTTTTAGTTAAGGGTGGGGGGGATGGATTATGGCGAAAACATTTTAAAAATTCCTTGTGATGTGGGGAGAAAAAAATGCAATGGAATACAATTTTCTTCTGTGTTCCCTTCTTAATGTTGTATATATTTTGACTATTTATTAGATTAGGAGGTCAGATTTTACTTACCAACTGAGCCAGATGTCTGTGTGCAATTGTGTTCCTTTACCTTTCTTGTAAAATTTTGTACAGCATAAATAAGTAAAAAAAAAAATCACTGTTTTTTCTAAGCTTTTTAGAATCAAGGACTGTAAATATTGTAGATTCTTTTTCTGTGTCATGTGTCCTACTGTTTCATGATGCTGTAACGTGTAGAAATATTGTATATTTATTTTCTGCTTATTTAATGTCATAAGTTCTTGAACGTGCCGACATCCCTGCCCCCGCCCCCATGGATTGCTTCCCCCTCCAGGTGTGGGGTGGCCACCGGCCTCCAGCGTGGGTCCTGGGTTTCAGTTCTTGGACTCTGTTGCCCTTAGCTTGTGTGTAGATACCAATGAGAAAATGTCAATCCAGCTGGCTACACAATTCTGCTTCAAGAAACAGCAACTTTCTGTTTGTTCCAGAGCACCTAACTCCTGCCGACTCCAGACCGCATCGTTTTAACAACAGCAATGTGTTACCAGCATTGGGGAAAAAAACATTTTTTTTTTTCCATTGAAAATTCATCCCTGACAGCTCCGAGCAGAGGAGATACAAATGTGCCCCTCCTGGACATGCGGCCACGTGGTCCTCCAGGGTGAGGGCCAGGCTGGTGAGGAGCACCTGTGGCTCCCTGTGCTTTGCCATGCGGACTGTCTGTGTGCAGGAGCTGATCCTGCAGCCACCCACTCTCCCCCAACCGTGGGGTCATCCCTGCTTCTTCAGGTCAGAGCCCTCCCTCTGAGAACTTGGGGGTCCCACTGAGCTGGGATGGGGGGCTCAAGATGTGGAAGCTCACGGAAGCACTAGGGTGACTAGGTGACTACCTGCTGGTTTAGTCTGGTGCCTCTGTGTGTGCAGCACACACGTGTGCGGGGATGTGTCCACATGTGTTGCTAAGTCGGCGAGGCTCTGCTGCAAACAGCGTTGTGTGCCGGAAGCATTCTCAAGCCCCCAGCTCCAGTAACTTGACTACTTTTATTTGGGAATTCCAGATTTGAGAGGCTGTCTTGGCTTTTAGGTTTTCTGTCCAGATTCTGTGACCACTGGTTACTGTATCCGAACTCATCAGGTACCCATTTATAAATAGCACTGATCTGTCTGTGTACTGATCCATCACTAACTTGTTTCCTAGGACCCAGCGTATGTAGCATTTGTATTGCAATTTCCCTGGCTTCCTTGTGTTTTGCACTGATGAATTTTGACAGGGTAATTGCCACTTTACTTGTGCAATACTGCTGTAAATAACTGCACATTTTTTAAGAAACTCAATCTTTTATGTTCTTAATGAATTTTATATAAATAAAACTTTCAACTCGTGTTGGTGAGCTGTTTGGTTTTTGTTGTCACGAAATGGCAGAGAAACAGCTGAAGTTGTGTGGGAATGGAGGCCCCCACACACCTGCCCCAGGTGGATCATCACACAGATCCTTGCTGGAACACAAAGTCCGTGACAGACTTCAAGGCAAACCGCTCCGCAGTTTTAAAGTAGCTGCTGAGAAGGCTGAGGGCAGAGTGTGCTGACCCTGCAGTGGGAAATGACTCAGCACGCGGGAGGGAGGGGGAGGGGGAAGCGGGGAAGCAGGTGTCTTAGGTGATGGCCCTGCCCCCTGTTCATGCCCCATCTAAAACTCTGCCGATAAAAAGACGGGAGGTCTGGTTGGACTGCAGTGACAAGGGCTTGTCTGCAAAGCATGTTCCATCCTACAAGTGCCTGGCCCCTGGTGTGAGCTGGCCTTGGCCCTCACGCCCAGGAGGCTCTGAGTTCTGTGGGATGTGATTCAGGACTGATGGAGGACAATGAGAGCCTAGTAGGGGACACAGGTCACAAAGTCTGGCCACTTTGAGTGCTAAGGAGGTGGACGGCTGCAGCCGAGCTGTGCTATTGGTGACTTGTCCCTGCTTGTGGTTTTCCCCAGGTGAGGGAGAGGTGAGTGGGGCCTTATCAGTTTGTAACCGGTTCATTTCCAAGTGCATTTGTTTCACATCAAGTTGTTGCTGGCTGCTGCCCCCGGTGCCACCGCCTCAGCCAGGTGGGAGGGAGTTGGTGACTTCCAGAACCCTCATAGGGAGGCACGGCTGGGGAGAGCGGTGCTCAGTCTGTGCAGTGACCTTGCTGTTTCTGGAGGTGCTGTGACGGGTGGCGGTTTTGACGTGGCAGTCGGTCACCAGTCCTTCCACAGTAAACCACTTCCTCGACCGCTGCTCCAGGTGCCAGAGCACAGGTGTAGTTTGCTCACCAGGTCCCGTTGCGGTGCTGGGGCAGGCAGGGGGGACAGCCACTTCAATGACCGCCCTTGGCACGTGCACAGCACATCCCCACCAGTTGCCCTCAGGGGGGTGGGGCGGGCAGGAGAGTGGCACTGTTGATTTAAACTTAAGCTGCTGGTTGACAAGCTGGATGATCTTTCCTGGCGTTGCTGGCATTTGTCTTGATTTCTGAAGGCCTTTGCTTACTTTTGATAGAATTTTTATTTTCCTATTGATGACTCGTTCTTTGTACATTCTGGACAAAAAGCTCTTCTGCAGAGGAAATCTTGATCCTTCTGTCTGTTGCTTATCTTTTTTTTTTTTCTTTTTTTTTTGACCACAGCAGTTTTTCAGAAAAAAATTTCAAACATACCGGAAAGTCCAAATAATTTCACGCACGATATCCGTATATTCACCATCCAGCTTCCCGCTTTAATACTTTACTATATTCGCATTGTTTACATCCACCCATTAATCTGTCTCGGATTTTGGTGCAAAGTGATTTGCAGTCATCAGTAATCTCTCTAAGTACTCAGCCTGTCATTCAGAGTTCATTGAAGATAAAGCTTGCATACAATAAAACGTGCAAATTTGCATCAAGTGTGCATTTTCCAAGTCTTGACCAAGGCTACAGCTGTCACTCAATCTCCATCAAGAAAAAGACATCACTCTTGCTCCAGAACCTTCCTGTCTGCCTGTTCCCAACAAGTCCCTCCTCCAGCCCCCAGGAGTGATTTAAGGGGTTTTCAGCCAAAAATTAGTCTTGCCCTCCTCTGAGCCCCCTATGAATGGAATGGTGCAGAATGTGGTCTGCTGTGTCTGGTTCCTCTTGCTCTGTTTTGTTTTCTTTTGTTTCTGAGTTCCATGTTCAATGGCCGGTGATCTCTTCCTTTGTATCACTGAGTAGGATTCTTCTGTACCAACAAACCACAGCCTTTGTTACCACATTGGTGGACACCCAAGTGCTTCCCAGTTGGGTGATCTGATGAGTAAAGCTGCTAGGAGTATTCTTATACAAAGCATACAACTCTTTTAGGCCAACGTTGTTTTTTAACTTTATTAATCTGACAGAGAACTCTCATCAAGCTGGTTCACCCTCAGTCCCCACCCCTGTCCCCCAAGATGCAACAGCTGCTCCTGGACCAGGCATCAGGAGTTCAAGCCAAGTCCCCATGCGGGTGGCAGGAGCTCTCACCACCGTCACCTACGGGCTGTGTTAGTAGGGGTTAGTAGGTGTTGAATCCAGGAGCTCCAATATGGGACACGGGCATCTTAACCTACATCCTAACCCCTAATGTAAACACCTGCCATTATGTGCATTTTAGAATTAGTTTAAGCTCCGTGGAAAGCTCTGTGGAGGTCTCGTTGGGGATTACAATGGCTGTATATTAATTTAGGTGAGAACTGCCCCTTTTCCAGTGTTTCCCAAGGTGTGCAATCTTTTTATCCATCCAGACTTTGTTTCCTGTGACTCCTGCACGTTGCTAGTTGAGCCCTGTTCTAGGGAGAAGGGTGTCCAGCACCCAGTGCCAGCCCATGTTTTCCCGCTTCAATTTCCCTTTGTGTGTGCCTGCTTCCCTCTGCCCCTTGCCTTCCACCTTGCAAATGGCTAAGGACAGCCCCTGGCCAATCCAGTGCTTTTTGCATCACTGCCATGCCTGGGGGGCAAAGCAGGCAAGCGGGGCATCCTGGAGGCTGCAGGGCTTTGGGTATTGCATGGCCATAGTGCCCAGCTATCCGGCCACCAGCCCTGGGCCTCCAGTAAGTTTTCTGAGCTAAATTAGCCAGTTGGTTTCCATTGCTGGCAGCCGGGAGCACTGATTCATTCCTGCCTGCTACAAGGCCTGAACCGAAAAGGTTGCCTGGAGAGTCCTCTATAAACGACATGAATGCAGAGGGGTGGGGTGGGGGTCGTGGGGCCCACCGATTGCTAGAATTCCCCACAAGGCAAGACTGGAATGTGCTAGGAGGAGGTGGAAACCCCCCTGGGCAAAGGATGGCCGCTGATTTTGTGAGTGACTTCTAACACTCCAGCTCCTTTTCCTGGGGCAAGCCCAAAGCCCCCAGAAGAATTTATGACCGTGGAGGCATGTGAGACAGCCCAAGGACCTTGTTGCTGAGCCTGCTGGTACTTAATTACATGCTGAAAGGGACCCAGGAGGGCATGGTTATAATAACTACTTGGCCTCCTCTCCTAAAAGCAGATCTGGGGAGAAGCCGCTCTCGTAATAACCCCTTATCTAGTAGCTGAACAAGATGGAACTCGGGCCACCCCTCTCCAGATACGTCATCGCGCTGGCTTTTGGAACCAGGAGAGGCAACAGAGACTTTGCACAACCCCTTTGTTGTCTTCGCTAGTTCAGGTGGTCATGTTCCTTAGGAGATAATTCCGCGGTTAATGAAGGCCCTACCCCGTGCCCAGCACAGAGAACAGAAAGACGCCCGGTCCTAAGGCAGGCTAGGGTGTGTTCCCAAGGAACTTTGTAGAGGAATTCCCAGGGGTGGAGCTGCTTCAGGAGCTCCAGGAAGTGAGAGTGGAGCCTTAGGCTCTACAGCCTGTAGAACCTTTCATGTCCCAGTTGTCCCCCAGGGCTCCCATCAGGACATCCGTAATGACCCCTGGTCACTTGCTGTGTGTGAGGCATTCTGGGAAGCATTTCCAAACTCATTTACACCTCAGAACAAATGCCCCTTTTTGAAGTAACTGCCAGATAGGGAAACTGAGTCACAAGCCACCTGTGCTCATCCATCCATCAGAGCCGGGGTGTGAGCCCAGGCATTGTCCCCGCTGTACGGCTGACCCCTCCCCTGTCGCCCGGTGCCCTCTTCAGTCCCTGCAGAGCCTGTGCAGGAGCCTGTGGCCAGCCCAGTGCAGCCGGGACACCAGCGAGCCTGCTGCCACAGAACAAGTGAGAGAGCCAGCAATGGGGTGGGCGTGTCCGGGAGACTGGGCTCCCTCTAGATGCCCGGATAAGAGCAACGTAACCTGATAGAAGTGATTCTACTCAATGCCGTCGGTGAGCTGGGATTGCTGTCTGCCGTAAAGCACATGCGGGGCCGAGTGGTAAAATCGGAGTGCAACGTGCAGGTGAGGTCAGGGTGCTGCCCGGCGTTTGCTTCCCGCTCTGGATTGCTACCTGTGGTTGTGTGAGGACGCCTTCATGGTTCAGACATGCACAGAAGCATCTGGGGGTGAAGAGTGCCATGTCTGAGCTTACTTTGCAACGATCAGGAAAAAATACAGAAGGTGCTTCCCTGTGCACTCTATGCTGGGGGCAAGATGGAGGCAGGGAGGGGAAGGGCGAAGAAAATGCGGCAAGATGGTAACATTGGGGAAAGCTGCAATGATGTGAAGGTACAGAGTTAAAAGTGAAGACCCCCCAGCTGTGTTGGGAAGGCAGTAGAGGCCCACTGGGCAGTCAGGTGCCTGGGGTCCTGAGGGGGGGAGGGGGTGCTATGTGGGAAGAAGAGATGGGACTTGGCAATCTGGAAGCTGGGAGAACAGAGGAATCGAGGATTCTAGCGGGGGATTCTGGGAGGTTTCCCTATCTGTTGGCGGGGGCCCTCTCCTGCACAGAGTGGGGGTGCTGGGGTGAGTGGAGCTGCTTTGGGGAACTGGGAACTCTGTTCTGGCTTAACAGTACTTTATACTTTGTGTGTCTGTGTGGGTGCAAACTGTTCAAATCTTTACTTAGTATAGAGCTGATCTTCTGCATATAAAGATAATTAAAAATGAACCTTAATGAAGAGTGGGATGGGAGAGGGAGCAGGAAAGGGGATGGTTTGGGGGTGGGAGGGTGGGTATGGGGGGAAGAACCGCTATAATCCAAAAGTTGTACTTATGAAATTTATATTTATTAAATAAAAGCTTTCTATTAAAAAAAAAAAAACCCACAGTGTGGTCGATTCATTTGGAAGGGAAAATGTTGGGTTTGAGGGTGGAAAAGGATCCCAGCAAGTTGGAGTATAAATGGCCAGCCTGCCGTGTCCATATTCAGGCACTTACTTGACTGCTACACTCGCTTCTAGAGCACACCCTTGGGCGCTGTTGCTGGATGTGGTTTGAGGGTACCTCAGGGGTTCCTGGTGCCCCATTGGGTTCCTGTGCCAGAAACTTGCCCTCCCCTCCCCGCCCCAGTGTGGCAGTGTTCACGGCAGGGTGGGTGGGTGTTGAAGATGTGGGACGTAGTGGGGCCATTAGGGCCTTAGCCCCTGGAAGTATGCATCGTATTGCATACAGCGAGTTCCTGTGGGAACAAGTGTTCTAAAAAGTCCAAGAAGGCCCCCGCCCCACCCCCACTTCCTGTCTCACCACGTGATCTCCTCCTGCCACACTCCTGCCACTGTGATGCCGTCTTCCCTGGGGCCCATGAGAGCCCAGCGAAGCCATCACCATGCTCTTGGATATCCAGAGCCGGAAGCTACATAAGCCTCTAAGCCTTACTAAGTACTCAACCTCCAAGGACGGGTGACTCCACCAGGGCTGCAGGGTCCCCTGGCTGTCCATAGCATCCTCCTGGAGTCC
Organism: Lepus europaeus; assembly: GCF_033115175.1. Lineage (NCBI taxonomy): Eukaryota > Metazoa > Chordata > Mammalia > Lagomorpha > Leporidae > Lepus > Lepus europaeus. Next base: position 85,019,009 of record NC_084839.1, on the reverse strand, counting down.
CCAGACAGTGCCCAGGAATGGGGGGGAGCATGGGAGGCTCAACCTTGGAGCATGTCAGGGTTCCCCAGGGGGCTTCTGCAGGATACGGCAGGAGCCCACCCCTCTGAGTCTCGGGTGGGACTCCAGTACGGGATTTCTGAAAGCTCTCTAAGTGACTCCAGGTGTGGCTGGGCCTGGACACCATGGACTTGCAGCTTCCTGGGAACTCCCATAGATGATTCCAGAAACTGCAGGGCCAGCGGAGCAAAGCTGGACCCAGTGTCTCCCCCGGGAGAAGGCTCTGAAAGACAACGCTCAATAAGGTGCTTTCTGTTCGCTTAAGTTTTTGTTGTCGTTGCAAAAACGTCTGATTCCCCTGTCTGTGTCTCTCTGCCAATTCGCCCTGGCACGGGCCTTCACTCCTCCTGCCAAATTCGAGGTGAGTAGGAGGACAGAGTGGGCTGGAGGGCCCGCGGCCAAGGCCAGGGGCCAAGTGCAGGTGAGGCCAGCCCCAGGCAGTGTGCCTGGGAAGAGCCCTGGCATCACCGGGTGAGTCAGAGCTTGTTGTTGACAAACCCCGGGGCCCAGCAGGGTCAGAGGCAAGAGGAGGAGCTGCCGGGTGGGCTGGAGGAGGCGGGATCCGGGTGTGTACCAGGCGATAAATGAACAGATGCAGCACAGTGTGCGTGAGCCAGGCCTGCCACCGCACAGGGGTGGAGTGTGTGGCAGGTCCATGGAATCCGGAGGACAATGCCAGTGTCCCTGAAGAATAAGAGCCAGAGGGGGAGAGGGTGGGGAGGCATTCAGCCCAGCGGTCAGTTCTCTGGATAAGATACCTGAGTCCCACATCAGAGGACCTCGGTTCCCTACCCAGCTCCACTTGCGACTGCTGCTTCCTGTTTGGGTACATCCTGGGAGGCAGCAGTAGTGGCTCAAGAAACTGGGTTCCTGCCACCCACGCAGGAGACCAGGATTGAGTTCCCGGCCCCCAGCTGCCGTCCTAGCCCTGGCTGTCCTAGCCCCGGTTGTCCTGAGCACTCAGGGCTAGGAGCCGTGTGTATGTGTATGTGTGTGTGTGAGTGTGTGTGTATCTGTCTCTCAAATAAAGAAAATTTTTGAAGGGCCTGGAGTGCCTCCCAGCTGAGAGCCCCTAGTGGGGGGAAAGGTTACAATGTTCCTTTTTGTGACTGGGAAACAGGCCCCATTGTCCCCAGTGGGAAAAGAAGTGCTTCAAGGGAGGGGGGGGGGACTTAGGGCTGGCACTGTGGCGTAGTGGGTAAGACACCAGAATCCCATATGGGTGCTGGTTCAAGTACCGGCTGCTCCTCTTCCGATCCAGCTCTCTGCTATGGCCTGGGAAAGCAGGAGAAGATGGCCCAAGTGCTTTGGGTCCCTGCACCCACGTGGGAGACCCGGAGGAAGCTCCTGGCTCCTGGCTTCGGATCGGCTCAGCTTCAGCCATTATGGCCATTTGGGGAGTGAACCAATGGATGGAAGACTTTTTCTCTGTAATTCTACCTCTCAAATAAATAAAATCTTTAAAAAAAGGAGGGGGGGTTTAAGCTTTTTTTTTTTTTTTAAAAAAAAGATTTATTTATGTATTTGAAAGGGAGAGTTACAAAGAGAGAGTGGGGAGAGAACGAGATCTTCCATCTACTGGTTCACCCTCCAAATGGCCCCAATGGCTGAGGGTGGGCCAGGACGAAGCCAGGGGCCAGGAGCTCCATCCAGCTCTCTCATATGGGTTACAGGGCTCCAAACACCTGGGCCATCTCCCACTGTCCTCCCAGGCACATTAGCAGGCAGCTGGATCAGAAGTGGAGCAGCCAGGACCAGAACCAATGCGTATATGGAATGCTGATATCACAGGCAGAGGCTTAACCTACTGTGCCATAGCACCTGCCCCAAACTTCAGCTTCGAACTGCTCGGTGCCGTACGAGGACACTGTGTCAGCCCACCCAGAGATGGCCTCTGCGGGGCTCTTCACAGGCACACCTGGTCTGCCCCAAGCCCTTCCTAGGGTCAGCCTCCCGGGTCATTCCTGGCCTGACTCAGGATCCCAGGCACCGCATTCCAGTGCTGGCTGCTGTTGGCTCACAGGTAAGCAAACTTCCTCCAGGGGAGGGGCTCTTAATGATTATACTGGAGGTGGTGTCTCTGTGCCCTGAACCATGAGGCTCAGCCAGAGTCCCTCTGACTCAATAGAACTAGCAGTGCTGACCCCTAGCAAGTGCTCCGTGCACAGCTGTCAGACGAGTGGGTGGTGAGTCCATGACCCACCAGGTCTCTGGTGTAGCTTCAGTCCTGGTAGGCCAGCCTGTTCTTGCTTGATCTTCATGACACAATGACACACACTTTCTGCCACTTTACAAAGGGTCATGATAGCACGGGCTTATCCAAGTGACACACACACCCCCTCTCTCCACATCCCGCCAGCTAGGGCCCAAGGGCCACTCAGCTGCCCCCAGCTGCTGGAGCCATGGTGCCACCGGACCCTAATTGGTAAATCCTCCTGGAGCTGCCTGGCTGAGCCTGCCCCACTGGCAACCCTAGCAAGTGCATTTGGCACAGTTGAGCGGCTGTCTAAGGTGCTGGCTCCTACAAAGCAGAAGTCCTTACTTGTCAATGAGAAATGATACTTGGGGAAAATATATTCCAATACAGTGGGCTCTTTCCTGGAATAAGCCACTTGCCTCTCCTGAGCTCCCCCCAGCTCCTGTGCTGGCTGCACCCTCTTCCTCGGGACCGGCTTTAGCAGCGCTCAGGGCTCCTCTCAAATGTCTCCTCCCCTGAGGCAGCTCCCCTGACATTCAATCTCCCTGCAGATTCATTCTTGGGGCAGCAGGCTTGGCACACGCGCCGGGAGCCCTATCTCTGGTGTGGACTGAACTTGGAGTGCTGGACCTTGGTACGCTCAGAGGAGGATCCAGGCCCCCTCTGGTCAGTGAAGGCCTGGGGACTAGGGTCCGTGAGAACAAGGGCTGTGTGAGCCCATTCCTTGCATCCCCCGTGTCAGCATGTACTAGGTACTCAGGGAAGAGCTAGGGCAAAATAACTCTTGCTTTGGAGAGAGCATAGCTACCCTAGGACAAGTTAAAGGAGAAGGAAATTGGGTGGGAGTCAGAGGGGCTGCCCACCTCCCTCCAGACCCCTGGGTGGCTTTTCACCCCACACCCTGGGTGGCACTCAGCAGAAGTTTCTCAGAGCTTCCCTCCAGAGGAAATCAGACCTCAAGTCCTTGCCTGCCACAAGGCCTGGGCAGCCGGGGCGCTGCGTCTCCTATCTGTGCAGGTGTCTGCGAAGAGGCCTCTGGGAGCTCTTTCTCCACGCATCAAAGGCGCCAGTTCTCCCGTGGCCTTTGCCAGGGCACTGACCTGCCTAGCAGGGCCGGGAAAGTTCAGACAAGCAGACAGACAGACAGACAGACAGCCTGCCTGAGGTGGGAGGAAGTGCACTTGCTCCCTGTGACCGGAACCCCTATCTGTGTGTGGCCGGTGTGGGCCAGGGGAGGAGGGAGAGCTGGGTGCAGAGGTGATGGCCGACAGCACGGGGGCCAGCGTGGAGGAAAAGGAGCCCGGTGTGGATTAACTGAGCGCATTCCGCGGGCAAATCCCCTTGTCTGAAGCACGAACACCTGGGATGGCTGATGTGCAGTCGCAAGGACTTTGGTCCCGGTGAGTCATGGAAGTCCACTGACGTCAGTCCTGTGACACTGACTTAAAAATACTTCCCAGGGCAGGAAGAGAACCCCTGTCATTGTTCTAACTCGGGACTCAGATTACATTTTTTGCCCTGAAATCACTTCTCAGGGTCTATAAATAGACCTCGTTAGAGAGGGAGGAGGGGGAGGGAAGAGCAGCACTCAGAAGATTAAGTACAACTTTTTTGGGATTATTTATGAGGTTTTTTTCTTGGTCTGATTCTGAACCCCATAAAGTAAGCTAAATGGTTTCCTTCCAAGAAACTCCAATAAAACTCCAGTTTCAGAGAGACGGGATCCTTGAGCGACGCTCCGAGCGCCAGAACCTTGCTTTCTCATGGTTTCTGGGGCTGAGTTGTTCTCCCTCGGCTTGCTGGGATTCTCACGTGGAAAACACCCACGAAGGAAGCCAGCCTTGCCCAGTCGGAGTGTCCTGGGTGTGTGATTCTCACCCTGGGACTCCCTAGGGGAGGCAGCTCCTGCAAGTGGCCAGCCCCTGACCTGTGCTGATCAAGCCAGCAGCCGCAGCCACCTCCTCCCCTCCAGGCTCCCCGGCTCCCGCCACCCTGGGTGAGCTTAGTCAGAGAACTGAGTTCAGCTGTTGGCTGAGCCCCAGGTCAGGCCAGCCACCCTCCCTGCTCCGCTGGGTCCTGCTCTTCCCTGAAACCCACAAGGTGCTGCCCCTGCCCCAGCCACTGAGTTTCATGGAGAATTTCATGGCAACTCCCATCCTCCCTCCTGGTTTCTCGACCTTTCTAGCCCAGCCTCTGCTCCAGCGCTCCTCCTAACCCCCCCCCCCCCAGGGTGAATGCCCGCAGCAGCTTTGCCATGGCCTCCTTCCCACAACCCTTTGCTTTGGGGACGCCCCCACCATAGGGCTGGCTGCTGGTGCTGCACCCTCCCATCTCAGCCTGCATGGCGGCCCTGCACGCTGCCAGGCAACCCCACGGTGCTCTCCCAGCACCCCCTGCCCCACTCCCATGTGACAGCTGCACTTTCCTCTCTTGGCCCTCAGCATTCCAAGGGGTGCCATCACACAGCCAAAGTCTCCATTTCCCAACTCCAAACCCACGCGCCCCACTGCCCCTGCCGTCTGCTTCTCCCCGCCTGCTGCACACACGGGCATCACCTCCTCCGGCTACCAGGGAACCTCTCCAGCTTTCACTCCCTACTATCCCTGGCCCTGGACCATTCTAATCAGTTCCCTGGCTGTCCCCTCCCCAGCACCTCCCCTGAGCAGGTGACTCCTAATTCCCCTCTTTCCTTTCAAAATCCTCCAAGTAAGTCAGAGTATTCACCTCGTGTCCACTGCCTGAAGTGCCCGCCCAGCCCTGCCCCAGGGCTCTCATCTCGGTCCACTGGCTCCTCCTCCCCCAGAAGCGCTCTCCTCCTCCATTTCCGCCACAAATGGCTCTCTCTGCGCCCCCGCCTCACCAGCTCGTTCTGTGTGCGGCTCTCCCTCCTGAACGCTGGGCCCTTGGATGCTCTTTCCTCACTTCCCGGGTGATTCCATCAGCCCCCGGCGAATTTCAATACCATTCTCACCCGCTATGGTCCAAATCTGTATCCCAAGCTTGGGGTCCTGCCTGGAGCATCCTCCTTAACTTTCAGTTCTTATTTTCCACCAGCATCTGCACTCGGAGCTCTAAAGCATCCTAGTGTGTGTGTGTGTGTGTGTGTGTGTGTGTGTGTGTGTGTGTGTGAGAGAGAGAGAGAGAGAGAGAGAGAGAGAGAGAGAGAGAAACTCATCCTCTGCTTCACTCCCTTAGTGCCCACAACAGCTGGGACTAGGCCAGGTGGAAGCTGGGAACTCCATCAGGGTCTCCCACACGTGTGGCAGGGGCTCAGGCACTTGGGCCATCTTCCACTGTTCTCTTAGGTGCGTTAGCAGAGAGCTGGATCGGAAGCGGAGCAGCCAGGACATGCACTGGCTCTGTGATGTGAGATGCCTGTGTCACAAATGCGGTTTAACCTGCGGCGCTACAGCACCGACCTGGTACATCCCAGTTTTAACCGCTATCCATTCAAGGAACTTGTTGTGATTCAACCTTATCTCCAGTAGATTCCCTTTGGGTTCTTTATCTCAGCCCCTTGTCTATTTCCGTCATTCCAGCTTTGCGACTCAACGTTGTGCTCTATGTTGTGTTTTGCTTTGTTGTTGTGGACTCTCTGCTTCACTTGATTTCACGATCAGTCCACGCTCAGGAGCCAGAACCCTGCCTGGCCCGCCGCAGGTGCTGGCTGAATCGCGGGGTGACGGGAGGAAGGGGATCAGGACTGAAGCCACATCTGCGGTGTTTCAGAGCCTTGCTCCCCTCTGACTCTCACGTGATGCCTCCCTCCAAAGAGGGAGTCCTGGAGGGCTTCAGGGTAGGAGAGGCCACGGGGTGGGCTAGTGAGGGGCTTCCCGGGGGAAGGCAGCTGGACTGAGAGAGATGAGATCCAGCCGCCCCCTCCCCTGCCTGCTATTCACAGCATGTCCCAAGTCACGCAGTCCCAGTCAGGATGAATTTATTTATTTTTTAAAGATTTACCCATTTATTTGAAAGGCAAAGTTACAGAGAGGCAGAGAGAAAGAGAGTGGGGGACAGGCAGGGAGAAAGTCTTCCATCCTCTGGTTCACTCCCCAAATGGCCACAACAGCCAGGGCTGGGCCAATCTGAATCCAGAAACCGGGAGGTTCTTCTGGGTCTCCCATGCGGGTGCAGGGACCCAAGGACTTGGGCCATCTTCTACTGCTTTCCCAGGCCATAGAAGAGAGCTGGATCAGAAGAGGAGCAGCTGGGACACAAACCCGAGCCCATATGGGATGCCAGTGCTGCAGGTGGAGGCTTAGCCCACTACAGTATAGCACTGACCCCTAGGTGAGGATTTCTTGAGAGTTTTGGTTAAAGCTGTCAAGAAAGAACCCTGGCAGAGTTTCGCACAGAATGTTGAGGAGCTGATCTGTCTTTGATGTAAGCTTTTTTAGCCACAAAGCCCATTTCCTGTTGGTGTGCATCCTGTCCCCCTCTGGAGCCCCCACCGTCCAACCAGATGTCTCTGGAGCCTAGGCCATCCTAGCTTGAGCCACACCAGAGGTCCAGGTAGGGCAACACAGCCCTGCACTCCATCAGTGGTCAGGGGTTGATGCCAAGCGCTTCTCAGAGGCCAGTATTGAGTCAAGTGTTTGCCATATCACTGGATTCCTTATGTTTTAAGATGTTTAGTTATTTATTCGTTTGAAAGAGGGAGAGAAAGAGAGAGGTCTTCCATCCATTGGTTCACTTCCCAGATGGCCATAACAGCTGGGTGAGACTGAAGTCAAGAGCCAGGAGTTTCCTCTGGGTCTCCTGTGTCCGCGGCAGGGGCCCAAGCACTTGGGCCATCTTCTGCTGCTTTTCCCAGGCCATTAGCAGGGAGCTGGATCGAAAGTGGAGCAGCGGGGACTCAAACCAGCGCCCATCTGGGAAGCCCTGGGCATTTCCCCAGGCTGTCTGCCTCCTGCCCCACCTGCCTCATGACTGGGCACAGTGCCCAGGGGGAGTAGGGACAAAGGTCAGCCTTGGTGCCTGTTGCCAGCTCCCCGGGGAACTCGGTGTTCTTGTGGGGCTGAGGAGCACAGATAATGGTGGAATTTACCTCTCAAGACAGCAGGACTAAGTGTGACTTCTGTTTGATAAGCTTGGATTTTATGTCTGCAGGAGCAAACAAACCATAAAGTGGCAGCATGCTGGAACATCCCAGCTGGGCCTGCTCCCAGCTCTACACCCAGGGCCACAGGGAGAGAAGAGGGCACAGCCAGTGCAGAGGTGCTTCGCTGAGCTCCATCCGGCTGCCCAAGCTCCCTGAGCTGGGCGGGTGCCTTGTCTTCTTCCATCTTCCCTTTCCACACTGACAGGTCCGCCTCATGTCCAGCCTGCAAGTCGGGCTCCAGAGCATCGCACTTCAAGGGCTCCTTAATGACGAAAATAACAACAAGAACGACAGCTCAAGCACACAGACATCATGCACCAGACAGGACGAGAAGGTCTTTAGCTGTATTACCTGCGTGTGTGTGTGTGTGTGTGTTTTAAGAATTTATTTTAGTTGACAAAAATTACACATGGATAAAAGCTGTTTTGAAATATGTGTACAGCGAGGAATAGCTAAAGTAAACTAATTAACACAAGCATTCCTGGTGCCAGCACTGCGGCGCGGCTGGTTAAGCCACCACTTGCGATGCTGGCATCCCGTATCCGAGTCCTGGTCTGAGTCTCAGCTGTTCTGCTTCTTATCTCGCTTCCTGATAATGTACCTGGGAAGGCAGCAGAAGATAGCCCAAGCACTTGGGTTCCTGCCACCCATGGGGGAGACTTGTACGGAATTCCTGGCTCCTGGTATTGGCTGGGCCCAGACCTAGCTGTTGTAGTCATTTGGGGAGTGAACTAGTGGATGGAAGCTCTTGCTCCCTTTCTCTTTATTGCTCTACCCTTGAAGTGAAATTAATAAAATTATTCTTAAAAGATAAAATTCTTCAGTTGCTAAAAAAAGTGCATTACTTACCATAATTATCATTCCTTGTAGTGAGAATACTTAGAATCCACTCTTTCAGAAATTCTGAAGTGTACCATTTGAGGAGCCTTCAAAACATTAACCTACACATGGATTTCAAAAAAACTTTTGCATCAAAATAAACTTGTCTTTGATCTCCATTTTCCATGAACTTTTTGAAGTACCCCAGTGCCATCAAGCTGGGCAGTCAGCATGCTGCACACCAGATCTCTTGGACTTACTCTTCCTAATCCTGTGCCCAACATCTGCTCAACCTCCCTCTGCACTTTTTTATTTTTTTAAAAAATATTTATTTATTTATTTGAAAGTCAGAGTTACACAGAGAGAGGAGAGGCAGAGAGAGAGAGAGAGAGAGAGAGAGAGAGAGAGAGAGAGGTCTTCCATCCGATGGTTCACTCTCCAATTGGCTGCAAAGGCTGGAGCTGGGCCGATCTGAAGCCAGGAGCCAGGAACTTCTTCTGGGTCTCCCACGCGGGTGCAGGGGCCCAAGGACTTGGGCCATCTTCTACTGTTTTCCCAGGCCATAGCAGAGAGCTGGATTGGAAGTGGAGCAGCCAGGTCTTGAACCAGCGCTCGTATGGGATGCCGGCACTTCAAGCAGGGCGTTAACCTGCTGCGCCACAGTGCCGGACCCATGCACAGTCTTTTTGAATCATCTCATTTCCTATATGAGGACAGTGAAGCTTAGGTACATTTAGAGAAGTGCCCAAGCTCATACAGTTAGTATCAGAGCCAGCAGGACATCCTTGCTGTTAAACGTCACTGGGGAGTGTGGACAGTGATGATGGTGGGGAGGATGGTGATGATGATGGGGATGATGGTGATGATGATGGTGGGGATGATGGTGACAGTGATGATGGTGGTGGTGATGGTGTGGATGGTGGGGATGATGGTTATGGTGGTGATGATGATGATGATGGTGGTGATGGTTATGATGGTGGTGGCTGAGACCTTGGTGGTGACCTCACCCTCCGGCTGAGTCTCCTTGCTCCCCCAGGGATGCAACCAGGGCAGCTGTCAAGCTTGCTCCCCTCCTTTGCCCCCCAACAAGATGTGCCTGCCCGTCTCACAGAGGGTGAGCTCTTCAGAAAGGGTCCCAGACGCCTGGGACTGAGCCTGCCTTCCTCCCATATTGACGATCACTCTGCTTTAGGTTTTACCAAGTGACTGCCTGTTGCTTTGTCTTTCTGACATGCTTTGCATGTTAGATACACAGGTCAAATGCAAAGGGCCAGTAGAACCTCATAAAGCAAGCAGGCAAGAGGGCACTAGGATGAGAAGCCAGCATCCAGAAGCCAGGGAGATGCACCGTGTCTTGTGAGAATTCCCTCCAGTCCACGCCAGACCACCGCGAACACACCCAACCTCGTCTGATCTCAGAAGCCAACGGGGTGCGATCTGGTTAGGCCCCGGATGAGAGTTACTTCCAAAGGGGACAGAGGAAAAGTCAGGGCAAAGAGGGAAGGCAGGAGGCTAAAGCTCAGGACGGGCCACGACCGTGGAGGAGACAAGCTGTGGCCGGATCCTGCCCACGGGGACTCGGAGGAGGAAGGCCTGGCCCTGCAGAGCAGCCACCTCGTGCTTGTAAGAAGAGGTGAGATGGGCTCAGGGAAGCTGTGGGGCTGCTGAATGGGCAGCCTCGCGCTCCAGCAGGATCCCCCACCTGGGGGGCAGCAGGAGCCAGGGAGAGACCTGGAGAGCGGAGTGGAAGCCAGGGGGGCGTCTGACATTACAGACCCCACAGACAAAACATCCTGGGGCCCCATGGCAACTGCAGAGTCTCACAAGTCTGTGTGTGCTGGGAGGGTCCTTTCAAAGTGCTGGTGTTGTGGTGCAGTGCTGGCATCCCGTGTGGATGATGGCTTGTGTCCCGGCTGTTCCACTTTCCATCCAGTTCTGTGTTAATGCGCCTGGGAAAGAGGATGGCCCAAGTGCTTGGGGCTCCTGCCACCCACATGGAGACCCGGATGGAGTTCCACGCACCTGGCTTTAGCTTGGCCCAGCCCTGGTCGCTGCAGTCATTTGAAGAATGAACTAGCAGGTGGAATATCTCTCTCTCTCTCTCTCTCTCTCTCTCTCTCTCTTTCTCTCTGTAACTCTGCCTTTCAAATAAATAAATAGAGCTTTAAAAACCATTTTTACTCTTTATTTGTTCACTAAAAGTAAAGAATAAGCACACACACACAGCCCCACATAGGCATACACACACTCACACTCATGCGTGTTCACACCAGTCCGATGCCTGAGTTATCTCACCTTTATCAAAAAGAACCCAGATGTTGTCTGCAAGGAAAGTCTGCATTGAACTTGGACAAGACCAAAACAGATACTTCCTCATGAACAAACCTACCTCCTTCCTCCTTACAAAGAACTGCATTTACTTTTCTTCTAAACCCATTAAGTAGATAATTTTTAAAATTATAGTTACTGTATTTCTAGAAATGGCTACAGTACTGGAAGTGAGAAAATAGTTACCCAAGTCCAGCTATTTTGCTTTACCTGTAACCCAGTTCAGAGGGATTTTTCCTCACCTGTGTAAGAAGCTATCTCCAAACAGAGTAGCTGAAAGCGACACTGGTCAGTTTCCACTTACTCTGATGGCTCCGGGAGCTGACTGGGCTCCTCTGGGCCAACGTTTTCGGCATTGCTTGTGTAGTTGTGGTCAGGTGGTGGCTGGGCTGGAGTCATCCAAAGGCTTCCTCCCTCCCAGGACTGGCCGCTGGTGGGCTCTCAGCAGGGCCGTTGGCTGGAACGCTTCCCCGTGGCCTCTCCACGTGGCCTGGGCTTCCTCACAGCATGGCGGGTGGGCTCCAAGTGTGTATCTCATAGGATCAGGAGGGCACTGCATCACTGCCTTTTATGGCCTGCCTTTGGAAGTCACAGAATGTCCCTTCTGCCGCAGTTACAGGTGCACCCAGATTCAGAAGCACAGACCACAGACCGCCTGTCCCCCCACCCCCTCCATCCTGGAGGTGAGTGAGAAGAGTATGTGGGATGGAGATAGTGTTGCAGCCATCTTGGATAGAACATATTGTTGCCTTCTTTCTAAAGACAAATTATGATCACCATTGTGGCCATAATCATGGGTCAGGAGCTCCCCAAGCCAGCCCTCTCCTTTGCGAAACTATTCTGGCTTCTAGCTGCACTCACGTCTTCCCCTCCAACCCAGCTACCAGGGTGCTCTCTCCTGGGATCCCACGGTGCAGTACTCTGAGACTGTCCCCTTTGTCCTCACCCTTATCCTTCCACCTTGGGCAGCTCAGTGAGAATTCCCTGCAGTCTGCGGACCCGAGTGCGACTCTCAGCTCTGCAGTTACTCTTTGGCCGTCTATAAAGTGGGGATGAAAATCATGACCCCTGGGGACCACTGAGTGGGGGAAAGGAGAGACACTGGCATAACACTCGACGTATGGAGAGCACCTCACATTGACAGAGAAGCTGCCCTGGGTCCTCTCCGCTTGGCGAAGGAGTTCAGGCATTCAGCACCCGAGGAAGGCTGGGGCTTGGCAGGGCCGTCACCTGGCTTGTGTTGGGTGCTACCTGCCGGGCAGTGTGCTGGCAGCTCCATGCACTACCAAGGGCCCTCGTCCTCTGTACTCAGCAGCACCACACTCGATACAAGTGGGTTGCTTGGAAGAGCTAAGTGCTTCTGCTTCGAGGTGAAGTGGCCTGGCTGGGGAGCTCCTTGGCTCTGTGCACAGCTGCTGAAGGGCTTCTTTCCAGAACCGGCTCAACTAGAAGCTGTGGGCTTTGTTTCTCAGGCCATCACTGCTGGACCCCCCTGTGGCTGTGTCCAGAGGGAGTGAGGCTGAGCAGGACTGTGCAGAGACCATAATCTGGATTTATTTATTTATTTTTAACATTTATTTTTATTTATTTGAAAGGCAGAGGTAGAGAGAGAGAGGGAAAGAGAGAGAGAGATCTTCCATCTGCTGGTTCACTCCCCAGATGGTTGCAATGGCCAGAGCTGGGCCAGCCGAAGCCAGGAGCCAACCAACAGTTTCATCCTGAACTCCCACATGGGTGCAGAGACCCAAGCACTTGGGGCATCTGCTGCTGTTTTCCCAGGCACATTAGTAGAGAGCTGGATCGGAAGCCAACCCTGGACCAGCATCCATATGGGACACCAGCCAGAGTTGCAGGCAACAGCTTACCCCGCTGCACAATAATACCAGCCCCTATAATCTGGTTTTAGTCTTAGGGACACTGGCTGCTTTGCCACGGCCCTGCCACAGTGACTACCCCAGAGTTAAAATGCAGATTCCTAGGTCTCGCGCTCCTGACTCAGCAGAGCTGTGTACGAACACCTCCATATCAAAACCACGAGGAATGCCGGGCCAGCCAGGCTTGGGGGCCCCTGCAGCCCCCACCACCTCCCTGCATAGGAACACAGAAGTCTGGCCGAGTTTTAAGACTGCTCCCTGATACCGCACAGCCAGGGTTTATATCCTGTGTCCTGTGCTTCTAGTAACTACGGCACCTTGACTTGTGACTGAGCCATCCAGTGCCTCAGTTTTCCCACCTGTACAATGGAGATGCTGACGGCCATGAGCTCAGAATGAAGTGACAAAGATTCGATGAGTGGCTAACCCAGACCCCCAGCTCATGACCCGGCATCCTTCCAAGTAAATTGGAAGGTGGGGGTAGCTTTACTTTTCGGCTGCCTCTCGTGGGTTCCTTGGGATAACGAGGCCAGAGTTTCGTCCCCATCTATAGAGGAAGGCAAGGGCCCCTCTCAGACTCCCATCCTGCGCCCAGGTCTCTCTGCCTGGTGGAGACAACAGAAATGGAGATAATAAAAGCCAACAGACACACGGGAGGGATTTTTCTCCACAACACAAGCTGAGTGCAAAATTGGGTTTCCATGGTTACCACATACACTTTAAAAAGAAAGAAAATGAAAAAAACAGAGGTTTTTTTGTTGTTTGTTTTAAAACACAGGCTAGAGCCCAGACACCTCCTGGAGATGGCTTCCAGCAGAGTGGCAGCAGGGAGGGCGTGGACACTGGAAGCCGAGGTCGGGCAGGCTGCTCACCACAGTCCCCTCCGCGTGGCCTTGACCCACAGCCACATCCGTGGCTGAACCAGGAAGCCAGAAGCCTCATCCAGCGGTTGTCAGCCACACGTACAATGCCAAGGGCGCAACCCCTTCCAGGCCAAACCAGAGAGAGGGGTGTGATTCTCCGGCTGACTGTCGCCTGCCTGCGACCTCAGCCCAGCGACAGAGGCACGGGTGACCCTCGCTTCTGTGTGGCCCAGACCGTGGCACGTGGGCTGAAATGGAGCAGGTGTGCTTCTTCACTCTTCAGTTTCAGTGGCCGGGAATCGCTCATCCAGGGTCAGTGCTGGGACCCTGGGGGCAGCGAGAAGCTCCCAGTGAGTGGGCTTAGGGGAGCTCCAGGCTCAGTCCTTGGGGTGTCGGTCCCAGCACCAGAAGGATCTGAGAATATGTAGCTGTCCATCAAGACACGTGCAGGTTTGGGGACACAGAGGCCAGCTTCCCCGCCCCGGGCAGGTCCCCACTTTGTACGCCTTGGGTGAACCCCAGAAACTCACCCACTTCCACCTCTGTTCCCTCTGAAGAGATCTTTTTACTCCTAACCGGGTCAGGTTTTCTTCCAAGGGTGGGTCCCCATCCCTGCAAAACGTTCTTGACTTCACTCCTAAGGGGCTGGCGGATTGTGGCACCGCGGAGCTTTGGGAAGGGACACACCCCTTAAGCAGAGCTGGAGTGTTAGCAGGGTGACTGGCATCCCCAGTTTCAGACAGAGACATGGAGGCTCCGAGAGGGCAAGCACCCGGCCAAGGTTTCAGCCGCTCGTGAGGGTTAGAGTCGCACTGTGCACCCAGCCGGTCGGTCTCGGTACACCTTAGCCCCTGGAAGCCTCTTAGCCTGGTGCGCCGCTTCCTGTGTGGTGTGGACTCTTGCTGAGCTCCGTGTAGACACCGCCGCAGCTGTGGGCTCACTCTGAGCATGCTCAGTAGAGGTCTCGGCCACTGAGCCCTTAGTGCATTTCAACCCTCACCGCTCATGTGAGATAGCTGGGGAGCTTTAAACACGCTCGGTTCTCCGCACTACCCCTCAAACCCATTAAACCAGAAGCTCTGGGTGGAGGCGGAAGCTAGAGATCGGTGATTTTTAAAGTTCCCCAGGCGATGGCTGCAGAATGAAGAACCACCTCCTTCCTGTTGAATCAGCCAGAACCAGAGGCTCTCCATAGGGTGCAACCCCCTTCTCACCTTTGATGAAGCTGCCGCTGCTCCTCCCTCCTGCAGCAGGAAGGTGGGTCTTGATGCACGCCTGGCCCTGCCATCAAAAAGCTACTGTAGCGCTGTGGTCACCACAGTCACAAAGCACAACCAACACCTGCTCGGCCAAATCCCGAAGGACTGCCCTGGCGGGCATGCGCCACGCTGTGACCTGCTGTAAATCACAGAGTCCCCACAGCTGTGCTCACTTGGCGATCACAGGTGAGTGACCCCGTGGTGAAAACCCTGCCTTCAAGCAGGTGCAGTGTGTCCTGAGATGCAGCCTGGAGGCCGAGAGCATGGTGTAAGGGGGGACAGCCCTCAGCCAGACACCATGTACGTGCTTCCCGGTGTCACAGAGGTCCGTCTTACTTTGTTAACCTCTTTTAGGTAAAAAAAAAAAGATTTTGATGCCAAAAATTTGAGGGAAAAAAATCTGTAAACTCTCCATCCTTCCAGGCTTTTGCCAAAAATACCTTTTATGGTTGGAGGCATGGTGTGCTGACACTTTCACATCCTCTTTTTCTTTGCTTACTGCTTTGCAGCATTGCTACACGGGCCTCAATAACCACAAATTACTGCACCATTCGCCAGCGGTAACCACTCCGATGGCATCCGTTTCTTCATTGGCATGAATTACATTTCCGTGAACGTTTAATGCAGGTGGCATTTTCCTTTTATTTACTTATTTTTTGAAAGGAGGAGGGAGGAAGTAGGAGAGGAGGAAGAGGAGGAGAGAGAGAGAGAGAGATTGAGAGAGAGAGAGATTTCCCATATGCTAGTTTACTCCCCCAAGAGCCCACAACAGCTAGGGCTGAGCCAGGAACTCAGTCCGTGTCTCCTTGTGGGTGGCAGGGACCCAGGGACTGGTGCCATAGCCTGCTGCCTCCCAGGATGCACGTTAACAAGAAGCTGAAAACGCAAGCAGAAGCAGGACTTGAACCCAGGCAGTCCAATATGGGCTGCAGGCATCCTAAGCGGTGCCTCCATTACTGTGCCAAACACTGCCCCTGTTTTCCTTTTAATTGAATATTTGTTGAACTGGAATTAGAGCTGGAATTACTGAGTAGGAACCTTTAAATGGCTTTATTACCAAGTTGCTTTCTACAAGAGTTATATTAATATATATTGCAGTTCATAGTAGGTACCTACCAGATCCCAGAAAACAGCTCCAGGATTGTGTGTGTTTTCAGTAAGCTATGTTATGGGTGACTTGCTATGCAAAATGATGCTGCATTAGTGTTGCAGCATGACTTTCTTTAGTACCAGCAACTTCTACTCGTTCAGTCCTCCACTTATGCTTGCATTTAGGGGTGAGTTCTTTATTGGCCACCGTCAGTGCCAGGCTAGGACCTGGAAAGACAGACGAAGTTGCCCACTTTGGGGAAGTTACTTTCGCACCTGTTTTCTGTATCCAGGCAACCGCGTGGCTGAGTGCCAGTGGGGGCCTGGGCTCAGATGGCTTCCAAGCGCACCTTTGATCAGTGTGGCTCAGGGCATCAGCGGCTTCCCAACACCCCCTCCTTGCAGATGGCAACGTGAAGGCAGACACAGCCTCTGCCCAGCCCAGTGCCCCAGGCCCCCAGCCCCTGCACAGTCCTGCTCTGGCTGCCCTTCCGTGCTGGGGAAAGCCTGGGCCAGCTGCTGCCTGTTGTGCCAGGCCATGAGGGCACCACACCAATGCTGCCAGCTCCCACCCCCTGTCACTCAGCCTTTCAAATAAATTTTTTTAAAAATTTTCTTAAAGCTAGATGGTGAAGGGTGTCTTTTTGCAAGGACACCTAAAGTGTAGCCTGCCCCAGGGGCCAGGCCTGCCCTGCCTGGATGCGGGATAGGGGATCCTGAATTGCCACCTAGGTGGACTTTCTCCTCCACTGTCCAGTTCTGAAACTGCCCGTGCTATAGCTGTGCTTTCTCTCCGGAAAGTGGATTGAGAAAACACCAAGAATATTCTCAATAACTGAGATTAATCAAGAATGCCAGTGTGGGAGGGCCCCAACAAACGCTCTCACACCTGCCCTTGGGGTGGCCAGGGAAGCAAGCAGCCCTGCCCCTTGGAGCTGCGACCCTGAGAAGCTGGGTTTTCAAACCCCAGTAGTAGACACCAGCTGTTTACTCCCCTGGGGCTCTTGGCTCCCTCAGGTCTCCTGGTAGCTTTATTTTCTAATCTTATATAAATAAGAACTCACAAACCCTTTATATAAAATCTAGAAAATAAACACGGATAAAGGAAATAGACGCCCAGGGATAGCCAATGTGGATATTTAGTATATATTTTATGTGTAGTGATACATATATGTTTGGCATATAATTTTTTTTTTGACAGGCAGAGTGGACAGTGAGAGAGAGAGAGACAGAGAGAAAGGTCTTCCTTTGCCGTTGGTTCACCCTCCAATGGCCGCCGCGGCTGGCGCGCTGCGGCCGACACACCGCGCTGATCCAATGGCAGGAGCCAGATACTTCTCCTGGTCTCCCATGGGGTGCAGGGCCCAAGCACTTGGGCCATCCTCCACTGCACTCCCGGGCCATAGCAGAGAGCTGGCCTGGAAGAGGGGCAACCGGGACAGAATCCGGCGCCCCAAACGGGCCTAGAATCCGGTGTGCCGGCGCCGCAAGGTGGAGGATTAGCCTATTGAGCTGCGGCGCCGGCCGTTGTTTTGTTTTTTTAAAAAAGATTTATTTACTTATTTGAAAGTGTTACACAGAGAGAGGAGAGGCAGAGAGAGAAAGAGAGAGAGAGAGGTCTTCCATCAAATGGTTCACTCCCCAAACAGCCGAAGCTGAACTGATCTGAAGCCTGAAGCCAGGAGCCAGGAGCTTCTTCCGGGTCTCCCACATGGGTGCAGGGGCCCAAGCACTTGGGCCATCTTCTGCTTTCCCAGGCCATAGCAGAGAGCTGAATCAGAAGAGGACAGCTGGGACTAGAACCGGAACCCATATGGGATGCCAGCACTGCAGGCAGTGGCTTTACCTGCTACACCACAGTGCTGGCCTTGATGGCGTGTGTTTGGTATGTGCACATGTGTGTATCTATGAGAGTACTTACAAAAGTTCATGGAAAAATGAAATGAAAGGTAAGTTTATTCTAGTGCAAAAAGTTTTTTAAATCCATGCAGCTTTTTCATAATGCACATTTCCCTAAGCTTTAAAAAAATATTTATTAACTTATTTGAAAGGCAGAGAGAGAGAAAGAGAGAGAAAGAGAAACCCTTCCATCTGTTGGTTCATTCCCAGATAGCCACAGAAACCAGGAACTCCATCTCCCATGTGGGTGCAGGGGCCCGAGTACTTGAGCATCTTCTGCTGCCTTCCCAGGCACGTTAGAAGAGGGCTGGATCAGAAGCAGAGCAGCCTGGACTCAAACCACACTCTGTTGCAGCTTAACCTGTTGTGCCAAAGTTCTTGTTGAAGACTCGTCATGGTACAATCAGATGGATAGATAGTGCTATGGCCTGAACATACCCTCCCTGGAATGTCTATGTTGAAGTTTATTCACCCATGTGATAGTGCTAAGAGGTGGGGCCTCTCAGAACCCTCCTTGTGGTGGAATGAGAAGGCCATGCCAAGATGGCCACTGGCAAGGAAGCCTCAGTTACTCAGGAATGGCTTTGAACCCCACCTGGCAACAGAGCCTGCCTGGCAACAGGCTGTGATTGGTTAGGGCATAGACCACCCCTTGACCGGATTGGCTGCCTTGGCTATATAAGCTGCTGTACCAACTGAAATAAACGAGTCTGCAGGCTGCTTGCCTCAAGCCCGCTTTCACCCGACTCTCGGGGTCTGTGTGGTGACTCCATGCCTCTTGCCCGCACTGCGCTCCTCCTCTCAGAATGAATCCACCTCAACACCTACTGAGTGGGATTAATGACCTTGGAAAGAGGCGTGAGGGAGCTGTCGGCCCCTCCTGCTAGACGAGGCTGCAACAAGAGCCGCTCTCCATGAAGCAGAGCAAGCCTTCACCAAGCGCCAAAGCTCTGGACTTCGCAGACTCAGCAGCTGTAAGCAACGCATCTCTGTTGTTTGCACATTGCCCAGGCTAAGGCACAGGCATTTGTTACAGCAGCCCCAGTGGACTAAGATATGTTCAAGTACAATTCAAAGAGTTTGTGGGACAATGCAATTAAAAGGTAAGTTCGTTTTGGTTGGTGCTCCAAGTTTTTTTTTTTTTTTTGCTTGTCTTTACATTATTATTTTTTATTTATTTTTCCCCAAAGAAACCTTTTCTTTAAGGAATAATGTTTTTATTTTAAAGATTTATTTATTTATTTCAAAGGCAGAATTATAGAGAGGGAGAGAGAGCGTCCATCTCTCTTGTCCATCTGCTGGGTCAATCTCCAAATGCCCTCCACTGCTCTCCCAGCGCATCAGCAGGGAGCTGGATCTGAAGTGGAGCAGCTGGGACTCAAACCGGTGCTCGTATGGCTGCCCCTGATCTCTGAAAGCTGTGTATAGAATATGAATTTATCATGAGCTTTTGAAAGACCTCAGATTGTGGATTTAAAACATTTTTTTTTCACCAAATTACTTTTAAAATTTCATTTCTGGCACAATTTTTTGAAATATCATTGTAGATAGGTAGATGACAGTTGGAAGCCAGGCAGGTGATAGATGATAGATGTGCAAAATGGGACACTGCAGTGCCTACGTGTGCTTCTTTCCCCCTCAGGACTCTCTGGAATATCTTTCCATGTTCTTGACCGTCCTTTCACACAGCATGTTCGCGGAATGGAAAACCGTAGCGTATTCCACCAGGCCCCTTCTCAGTCTCACTAAGGTGAGGACACATGGCAGCTTTATCCAAAAAGATGGATGGATTCAAATCAAGAGTTCTATAAGTTCATTTGCTCCCATTTTATTGGCTTAAAAAAAAAGCAGCTGTCTAGTCCCGGTTGGGGCTCCAGATTCTATCCCAGTTGCCCCTCTTCCAGGCCAGCTCTCTGCTACGGCCCGGGAAGGCAGTGGAGGATGTCCCAAGTCCTTGAGCCCTGCACCTGCATGGGAGACGGGGAGAAGCACCTGGCTCCTGGCTTCAGATCAGTGTGATGTGCCGGCCACAGTGGCCATTGGAGGGTGAACCAACAGCAAAAAGGAAGACCTTTCTCTCTGTCTCTCTCTCTCACTATCCACTCTGCCTGTCAAAAAAAAAAAAAAAAAAAAAAAAAAAAAGCAGCTGTGAACTGGTGTTGGGTGCAGCAGCTGAGCTGCCCCCGGGACACAGGCATCCTGTATCAGAGTGGCCGCTCTGCTCCACATCCAGCTCCCTACCAATGCACCTGGGAAGGCAGCAGAGGATGGCCCAAGTGCTTGGGCTCCTGAACCCCTGGGAGATCCAGATGGAGCTCCTGGCTCCTGGCTATGGCTTGGCCCAGCCCTGGCCATTGTGGCTATTTGGGGAATGGATGGAAGATCTCTCTCTCTCTCTCTCTCTTTCTCTCTGTGCCTTTGCCTCTCCTTCTCTGTAACTTTCAAATACATAAATAAATAAATAAATCTTTAAAGATTAATATAATTAATTAATATAATTGATATATTTATATAATTAATATATAAATATTATATATATGGCTTGTGCCTTTCTCTTTTTGCATAAATCAGTGCCTTGGGTGGATGTCCTATCTCCATGAGTGACAATCTCCTTCCCTGCCCCCTGTTTTTGCCCCCTAGCAAAGAACCTGGGGCTGTAACATTGCTACAAAGTCTTAGTGCTGCCTTTCAATATTGTCCCAACACAACTACAGAAAGAACACAGGAATTTGGAGTGAGAACTTTGGAATTATTTTTAAAATACTCTAAAAATGTTTTTGAACAATAAAGATATTGATAAAAACCACACATCTTAAGTAAACAACACTCTCACCCCCCTTCCTTGTGTTTCCTGATTGGGGCCCCCCGTTTTGGCTGACTTGTGGGCATTCTGCTGGTGCCCTTCCACCTGCTGGGAGCCAGAGGCTGGCAGTTCACACAGAGCCTGGAGGCGTTGCCTGTCTCTCCCAGGTGTCCATCATCACAGCCAATTCCTACCAGGAACAGGGTCGTGAGGATTCAACACAGACCTGAGCCACTCAGCCACACCAAAAGTAGACCCGGGCTACTTACTTCTCAGGCCCACGGATCTTCCCCCGCCCCTGCCACTGTTTTTAAAGATTTATTATTTTAAATGAGCAGAGAGAGAGAATCTTCCCTCTGCTGGTTCACTCTCCAAATGCCTGCAACAGCCAAGGCTGGACCAGACCAAAGCCAGGAACCAGAAACTTCATTCAGTTCTTGACCCACATGCGTGGCAGAGACCCAAGTACTTGAGCCTCCCGGGTGCATTAGCAGGAAGCTGGATCGGAAGTGAAGCCAGGACTCAAACTAGTGCTCCACAGTATGGGATGTGGGTGCTCTAAGCAGTGGCTTAACAGCTGTGCCACCACGCCCGTCCCGTACCCCACTGATCCTTTTTTTTTTTTAATGACCGCAATGGCCTGAGCTTCGCCAATCTGAAGCCAGGAGCTAGGAGGTTCTTCTGGGTCTCCCATGAGGGTGCATGGGGCCAAGGACTTGGGCCATCTTCCACTGCTTTCCCAGACCATAGCAGAGAGCTGGATTGGAAGTGGAGCAGCCAGGACTCGAACCGGTACCCATATGGGATGCCAGGACTGCAGGCGGTAGCTTTACCTACTATGCCATAGTGCCAGCCCTGCCACTGATTCTTGGTCCTGGTTGCTCTTCGTCATCAGGCGAATTTCTTTTAAAGCTCAGGAGCCAGCTTGCCCCCAGGCACTAAGGGGTTCCCTCAAGGAGATGGGAAGCCACCCCTCCCGCCAGTGCCCCTGAGTGTGGCCTGGCCCCATGACTGCTTGGACCAGGACAGTTCCATAGAAACAAGCATGTTCTGGAACTTCCCGCCAGGTCTTCAGTGGACCAGCACGTCCGCATTCTTCCACTGCAGCTTCCACTCTACAGAGTCTGACCATGAGAGAGGCGTGTGGAAGGGAAGCCAGGACTCCGGCGATAACCCTGGCACCAGCCAGGGTCCCAGGAAGCGGGCACAGATGGCATGACTGTCAGCCGCAGGAGGGAGGGGCCCCGCTTGGAGACCAGCTGAGCCCCAGAGGACCAGAATCTCCCACTGTTGCCGGGAGAAGCAACTTGCCCAGGTGACAATGACATTGCCGCGTTTCAAGCCACTGCCTTTCAGGATGGCAGCAATTCATTAGAACAGCTCCAGGAGTGGGTGGCTGGCACTGTGTCTCACATCAGAGTACCTGTGTCCCGTACCTGGCCCTGGCTCCTGACTCCAGCTTCCTGCTGCTGACCACCTAGGGGGACAACAGTGATGGCGCCCATGACCGAGTTCCTGCCTCCCCTGGGGGAGTTCTGGATTGAGTTCCCAGTCTCTGGCTTCAGCCTTGCCCAGTCCCAGCCACTGTGGATATTTGGGGAGTGAACCACTGGATGAGATCCTTTTTCTTTTCTTTTCTTTTCTTTCCTTCCCTTCCCTTCCCTTCCCTTCCCTTCCCTTCCCTTCCCTTCCCTTCCCTTTTCTTTCTTTCTTTCTTTCTTTCTTTCTTTCTTTCTTTCTTTCTTTCTTTCTTTCTTTCTTTTTTGACAGGTAGAGTGGACAGTGAGAGACAGAGAGAAAGGTCTTCCTTTCGTTGATTCACCCCCCAATGACCGCTGCGGCCAGCACACCGCGATGATCTGAGGCCAAGAGCCAGGTGCTTCTCCTGGTCTCCCATGCAGGTGCAGGGCCCAAGCACTTGGGCCATCCTCCACTGCACTCCCGGGCCACAGCAGAGAGCTGGACTGGAAGAGGAGCAACCGGGACAGGATCAGTGCCCCGACCGGGACTAGAACCCAGGGAGCTGGCACCGAAGGCAGAGGATTAGCCTAGTGAGCCTAGTGAGCCATGGCGCCGGCCAACATCTCTCTCTCTTTCTCTCTCTCTCTCTCTCCCTCCCTCCCTCCCTCCCTCCTCTCTGCCTTTCAAAAGAGGAGGGCAAATAAATCATTTTTAAGAATTTTAAAATAATTAACAATAGTGAAACCAAATTCCTACGGCTTGCTCCAGGTTATGGCAATTGGATCAGAATTCTCCAAAGAAAGTGAACCCATACGATGGAGAGGGAGAAAGAGAGGCTGAAATCTGCAGGGCAGGCTGATGGGCTGGAGAGTCCAGCAGGAGCAGCGCTGCAGTCCAAAGGCTAGAGACTCAGAGTCGCCGTGCCATGGTCTGGACACCGGGTCCTGTATTCCTCAGGACCCCAGTCCTTTCTCTTAAGACCTTCAGCAGAATGGACAAAAGACCTGGGAACAACCCAGGTCTCACCGCATTATGGAGGGTGAGCTATTCTGTTTTACCGAGACCCTTCTGATGTAAATGTTAATGAAATCTAACCAGTGTCATCACAGCACCAATTAGACCGGTGTTTGACCAAGCATCTGCGTGCCATGGCTTTGCCAAGGTGACACGCGAACCATCACAATGAAACCTCCATGAGAAACCCTGGATTCAGGTCTGTGCGCAAGGCGGGGGTTCCTGTGATGGATGGAAGCACAGGGCACTCAGAGCCAGCGTGGGTCGGGTGTCCCCGTGACTTTACAAACCACACCCCGCCCACTCTCCAGCTCCTTCTCTGGGTGAGCTCAGCCCGGAAGACGGGAAAGGGCATTTGGCTCAGCTCTGTACCCAAAGGTCTTGGAGAGCACAGATTCTGAACTCACCACTCAAAGGGAGGCACACAAAGTCCAGGTAGGAGCTTGGCTCCGAAAGGCCGACCACAATTCTCCCGCTGAGCAGCGCGGCACGCTGCCTGTCCACAGAGAAGCCCAGTGTAGTTTGCAGTGGGATGTAGCTTTCAGGACAGCTAAGCTTTTTTTTTTTTTTTTTAAATTCCTTTTTAAAGACTTTGGTGCAGAGATTATAAAAATAGACAATTGATAAACTGTGCTCTCCTCTGGCCTGGCCTTCTGCCAGTCCCCCGGCACCTACACTTTGGCCTTTTAAAACGCCGATCCGAGCGTGCCATTCCATTGTTGAAAATCCCTTCTTGGCTCTCTGTCACTCATGGCAACTTCCCAAAACTCTGTGTGCGGCATGCCAGATGGCTTCCGGTGGCATCAGGGTGAACGTTTGTTAATAGTTATATTTGTGGCTATCTTCTATTTAGGACCAGTGGGATGGTTTTCCATTTGTGGCAGTGGCATTTCTTATTTGGATTTAGAAAAATATCAGGCTGATAACGATTCAGGTGGTGGAAACTGGTCATCATGCAGGTGGACTCAAAGGACTGAAGTGGAGCACGGGATGTGTCCTGGGGCTGTGCCAGGGCTGCCTCCTGCCCTCTCTCCATTGGAGGTCTCGCCGTTAGCCCTGACAACAGCAGAGAGCCAGCAAACCCTGGGACTTTATCGGCTGTCCCTGCTGCCTCTCCTACCACCCAGAATGTTCTCTCCCTCAGCCTTCCTCATGTCCAAATGGAAAACTCCTACTTATCTTTCAAAACCCAGCTCAGGAGCCACCACGGGTACAGCTTTCTCTGACTCCCCTTCCTTCTGTGAGCCCTGGGAGAACTCTGGTTGCCAACAGCCTGAAAAAACATCAGGCCTCAGGTGGGCAGAAAAAGACCCAGCATACTGGACAGGCAAACTGAGGCTGCCTGATGCCACGGGCACGGTACGGTAGGAAAAGAGGCAGCATGTTTGCCATAAGCTCCTGGGCCCTGGATGCTGCATGGAGGGGCTCCCTCCGCCTGATTCTTTAACCAAACAATCCAGACTTAATTAGAACAACTTTCAGACAGAGCTTTTGGAGATACGTTACAGTAGTCACGTACATTTCCAGGGAGACTAACACGGGTTCTCAGATGCAACCTCAGATCATGGAATGTAGGGAAGCGATGGTTAGCAGCACGCTTATTTCCTGTACATTACACACGGGCACAAGGCAGGTGAGGAACTTTGTGAGGGTCCACAAGAAACACAGCACAGGGCCAGCGTGGCCAAGCACGCACAGGGCCCCAGAGCCCCCTCTTCCCTGTGCTTCCTGAATGTTCTTTGCAGCCTGCTTTGTGTCTCACTCCTCGCTGGCATTCTGCTAGGGCCTTTTACAGTCCCGTAGGGGAAAGGAGAAAGTAGAGTGAAGACAAAAGCCAACTTAACCTGACGGTCTTCACCTGGTTATTTTGTCTGCGTGGATGAGCGCTATAGGGAAGCAAAGACATCCGTGGAGGAGGACCCCACAGACACGGATAAGTGCAAGCTGTACAGTCAGAGGTGGCCCCTGACTATTTTCACTGTTGGAGAAAAGCAGACATTAAACATGACCGAACATCTCAGAAGAAGTTCCAGAGGCTTCTACTTACCTGTTCTGGAAGATGTCAGCTGAAATCTCTCTCTCTCTCTCTCTCTCTCTCTCTCACACACACACACACACACACACGCACGCGCACCTTGTGGCCTAATATCTAAAACATCAGTTACCCAGAAGACAGGTGAGCAGAACCCACTGGTGGCTAAAGAGTGATGGTGAAGCAGAAGTGACCTGGTGGGCATGGGGAGGTGCATGGGGGGTTGAGGAAGCTGTGGGGTCCCTGGGCTCTGCCTGGTGAGACTCGGGAGGTAGGACCTGCCGAGTTCTCTGAGCTTTGTCTGTAACAGGGGCGATACTGTCAGGAGAAGTTTGCTGGAAGATGATCCAATAGCACGTTCTTTTTAGCCAAGACAGAAATGCAGCAGGTGTTCTCTGCCCCTTCCCCCAGAAACGCAAATTCCCCTGGTCCCCTGGTACTGACAGGGATGAGGTATAAAGGCTGATGAGGGGGCGCCACAGGTACTGTGGCATAGCAGGTAAAGCCACTGCATCCCATATGGGCACCGGTTTCAGTCCTGGCTGTTCCACTTCCAATCCAGCTCTCTGCTGTGGCCTGGGAAAGCATCAGAAGATGGCCCAAGTCCTTGGGCCCCTGCACCCACGTGGGAGACCCGGAAGAAACTTCTGGCTTCAGATCAGCTCAGCTCCGGCTATTGCAGCCATCTGGGGAGTGAACCAGCAGATGGAAGACCTCTGTCTGTCTCTCTGTCTCTGCCTCTCTGTAACTCTTTCAAATAAATAAATAAATAAATAAATAAATAAATAAATAAATAAATGTTTTTAAAAGCTGATGAGGGTCTCCCACGCCTCTTCCCCTCCCTGTGGTGTGGTTCATGTTGGAAAAGGCAGCTGCTTTGGACAGGTGTGTTCAGGCAAGGTGCCTGAGTGGCTCTACCTGGCACATTTGGGGCGCCAAGAACAGCGCGTCCGTCTGTGCCCCTTCACAGCAGCTATGGGTGGGGCGGGGGAGGTCTGCTCAGGGAAGCAGAGCCTTTGCATCGTGTTGAATCACTCTGGAGAGAACAGGGCCTCCTTCAGAGTGGAAAAAAAGAAGCATCTTAAAAAGAACTTCCAAGAATGGGAAAGAAACCTATTTTGTGCAACATTCAAAAGTGACCGAAATGAAGACCATGGGAGTTTCTTTTTTTAAACAAACAACTCAGGAGAGAGTGGTTAGTTTTGACATTGATGCAGTCGTAGGGAACTCTAGTTTGCGGTCAGCCCAGGGTACTTTCCTTGTACATGAATCACCACACGCACTTACCTCGGGCAGAACTCCATTTCCAGACCAAAGAGAAAAGCCCCGTGTCCTGCTAACCGGCAGCCACATGCTATAGACGATGTAGCTCGCAGGCCGGGCTGAGGGAGGCCGGGTGGAAACAAACAAGCTCTGGTGGTTTCTAATGCAATTAGTGTGTCTTTCTCACCGGGATTTGCATAATGTTGCTGAGGCATTGTCAGGCAGCCTCCAGTTAATTACCTTGGTTTTGTGTGCACCTGTTTGCAGGCTGCGTCCAGACCACTGACCCTCAGTTGCACTATTTATTTTTAAAGTGCATTCATTTTTATTTTATTTGAAAGGTAGAGACACTGAGAAATCTAGAAACAGAGAAAGATTTTACATCTGCTGGGTCACTCCCCAAATGCCCCCAACAGCCGGGACTGGGCCAGGCCAAAGTCAGGAACCCAGAACTCAATCTGGGTCTCCCACATGGATGGCAGGGCTCCTGGTTCTTGAGCCATCCCCTGCTGCCTCCCAGGGTGTGCAGTAGCAGGAAGCTGGAGCTGGAGCAGAGCCAAGCTGTGATTCCAGGCACCCGATAGGAGGTGAGGGCATCTTAAGTGTAGTCCACTGTGGCACCAAATGCTCATCCCACGATTGCCTGCTTTGTAAAAATATTACTAAAAATAAGTTCCCCACCCAGTATTTATTTATTTTTTTGAGGAGCTTTATTGCAGCATGTATATGTATATGTTTATGTATATGACATGAAAAACTGCACATAGTTAAAATGCACGACATCATTTTTCACATATGCATATACTGGGGAAACTGCAACAGCCAGTATCATGAACATACCCATCACTCCCCGAAAACTTTCCTCACAGCCTTTGTGACGGCCTCTCGGGTCCCGTGACCCCCTCACCACACATTTTCACTTCCTGTAGTTTTGCTTCCGTGGAATAGGCAGTAATCTACAGCATGCAGTCTTTTTTTGTTTGGTTTCTTTTACTCAGTGTAATTATTTTTAAGATTTGTCCATGCTGTGTTTGTCAATTCTTTCTTCTTTCTTTTTTCACTGACTAGTAGTCCGTTATAGTTTTTTATATTTTACCTGGAGAGCTACAATTCATTGTGGATTTTTTTCATATGATGAAAATTATAGATCCAAGTGTTTGGTTTTTTTTTTTTTTGTATATGGAATCCAGTTGTTCTAGTTCTTTGTTGAAAGGCTACTCTTCACCCATTGAGCTACAATTGAGCTACAGCTTCATCTTTGTCAATAATAAGCTGGGGGCCGGTGCTGTGGCATAGTGGGTAAAGCCGCCGCCTGCAGTGCCAGCATCCCATGTGGGCGCTGGTTCAATCCCAGCTGCTCCACTTCCAATCCAGCTCTCTGCTGTGGCCTGGGAAAGCAGTAGAAGATGGCCCAAGTCCTTGGGCCCTGCACCCGTGTGGGAGACCTGGAGGAAGCTCCTGGCTCCTGGCTTCAGATCGGTGCAGCTCCTGCTGTCGTGGCCAACTGGGGAGTGAACCAGCAGATGAAAGACCTTTCTATCTCTCTCTCTGCCTCTCCTTCTCTCGCTATGTAACTCTGACTTTCAAATAAATATATTTGTGTATACGTCAATATCTGGACCCTCTATTTGGTCCATTGATCTCCTCTTTCTTAATGCCAATATCAGATGGTTTTGATTATAGCTTTCTTTTCAAAAAATGACTGATTTTGTTTATTTGAAAGAGCAATAGAGAGAGAAAGAGATCTTCTATCTGCTATCACTCCCCAAATGGCTGCAATGGCCAGGGCTGGGCCAGGCCAAAGCCAGGAGCCAGGAGCCAGGAGCCTATTCTAATTCTGAGCCTACTCTATCCGGGTCTCCTACATGGGTGGCGGGGGCCCAAGCACTTGGGCCATCTTCTGCTGCTTTCCCAGGTGCATCAGCAGGGAGCTGGATTGGAAGCAGAGCAGCTGGGATGTGAACCTGCACCCTGAAACGGGATGCTGGCTTTGGTAGCAGTGACTTAACCTGCTGCAGTACAAAGTCAGTCCCTAATTGTAGCTTTCTAATAAATCTTGGAAATATGCAATTTTAGCCCCCCACATTTTCCCCTTTTCATTGTTTTATTGGCTCTTCTGGCCCTTTGCATTTCCATGTGAATGTTAGAATCTGCTTTCAATTTCTACATAAAGCAGTTTGGACATTTGATTTGCCCTGCATTGAGGAGAGCTGGTATTTTGATAATACTGTCTTCTCACCTATGAGAAAAGCATAGCATTCTAATTATTTAAGTCTTCTTTAATACCAATGTCATATTTATTGTATAGGTCTTGTACATATTTTGACAGATTTACCCAGAAGTATTTTATATTTTATGACATTTTATATAAATTAAAAACTTATATCTCATAGTTCATTTCTAGTATATAGACATCATTTTTATATTTTTCCTGTGTTTTGCAACTTTGCTAAACTAACTTTATTTTATTTGTACATTCCTGAGATTTGGTACATACATAATTGTACCAACTATGAATCTTTCTCATCTGTGTCATTTATTTCTCTTTATTGACTTATTATGCTTGTTATTATACAGCATTCCCAGTCCTATGCTGAATAGAGTGGTGAGATCAGTCATTCTTCCCTGGATCAGAATTCCAACTTTCTTCATGAACCATGCTATAATCTGTACATTTTTCATGGCTGCTCTTAAATAGCATGTAGAAGTGCTTTCTTATTCCTGATTTTCTAATAGTTTTTAATTAGAAATAAGGGTTGAATTTTCTTAAAAAATTTTTACATCTATTGAGATGATCACCTAGTATTTATTTATCCTTAATCTGGTGACTTATATTGATTTAGTTTTGAATATCAAACCAACCTTGCATTCCTGGAATAAACCCCACTTGGTCATGATTTCTCCTCCTTTTTTATATATAGTTGGATTTTAT
The DNA here is from genome assembly GCF_033115175.1 of Lepus europaeus. Taxonomy (NCBI): domain Eukaryota; kingdom Metazoa; phylum Chordata; class Mammalia; order Lagomorpha; family Leporidae; genus Lepus; species Lepus europaeus. The sequence continues at coordinate 84,990,018 of NC_084839.1, read as the reverse complement.
CTACTAAATTTTCTTTAGGAATACTGCATGCATGAGGATTATTGGTCTGTTTTTTTTGTCTGTCTTTGGAATCAGGGTAACAGCAGATTCATAAAATGATTTGGGGTTATTGTCTGTTCTTAAATTTTTTGACAGTTTGCAGGGATTGTTATCTCTTCTGTTAATGGTTGGTAGTATTCAGTAGTGAGGCCATCCTGACCTGGAATTTTCTTCATGGGTATTTTTAAGAATTATTACATAGATTTATTTATTTATTTGAAAGAGTTACACAGAGAGAGAAGGAGAAGGGGGAGAGAGAGAGAGGTCTTCCATCCGCTGGTTCACTCCTCAGTTGGCAGCAATGGCTGGAGCTGTGCTGATCTGAAGCCAGGAGCCAGGAGCTTTTTCTGGGTCTCCCAGGCAGGTGCAGGGGCCCAAGGACTTGGGCCATCTTCTACTGCTTTCTCAGGCCATAGCAGAGAGCTGGATCAGAAGTGGAGCTGCTGGGACTCAAACCAGCACCTACATGGGATGCAGGCACTGCAGGCGGCAGCTTTACCTGCTACATCACAGCGCCGCCTGTCCCCGCTTAACTCTTACTAACATGTGTTGCTTCTCTCCAGCTGCTTTCGAGACTTTTTCTTCGATTTTCAGAAATTTGACTATGATTGGTTCTGATGTGGGTTTCTTTGGGTTTATCTTATTGGAGATTTGTCCTGTTTTTTACCTATAGGTTGGTGCCATTCGCAAAATATGGAAAAATTTCAGCCATTATTTATTTGACTTTTTTCAACCCTACATTTTGCCGCTTCTCTTCTAGGACTCTGATGGTGTGAATGCCAAGTCTTGTTGTAATCCCACAGTTCTCTCATGCTGTTCTTTTTTCCCCCTAGTCTATATTTTCTATATTTTCAGACTGGTAATTTCTAATTATCTGTCTTCAAATTCACTGATTGATTCCTTGTTGTCTCCAAGATACTTCTCTGCCCACCTAATGATGTTTGTTTTAATTATATATATTAATTTTATACACCCCACTCCCTTAAATCTCCCCCACCTCATGCATTACAAGTTTTGTTTCACCCAGAATACATCCAGAATCACAAAGTCTCTGAACCTGAATGGTCCCCGGGTGCTGGGCCCACGCTTTGCTGTCAGCACGTACCAGGGCCCAGCAATCACCACTGACTCCTCCCCTCTAGCACGCCCCCAGCCCCTGTGCACATTCTCAGGGCTCTGACCTCGGGACCCAAGGACCAGAGGCTGTGAGGCAGCTCCCAGGGAAGAAGGCCGCTGATGGAGGACATACGCTGGTTACGATGGGTGTTTGATAATCGGTCCCTCCATCAGGGTGAAGAAAAACATCGCAGTAGGAGAGACAGTCACCACTTGTCACCAAGGTGATGGTGCCACCTGTGCTCCCGGAAGCAGTCGATGCCTGCTTCCTCAGTGGTGAGGCCTGGGACCCGTCACAGGGGCACGGCGAGTGCCAGGGATAGCAGGGTGGCGCAGGTGCACAGCCTAGGCCCACAGGAGGCCGTCGAGGGCTGGGGTGCGCATTTACCCCAGCGTGGCAACTTAGGTTTCAAACCTTTCCTGTGCATTGACTGTAGCAACAGTGGGCTGGGGTACTCCAGGGAAGGGGCTGCTGGCATAAATGCCTCCGTTGCTACCCTGTGTGCAGCCGTGTGGCCGCCAGCACCATGGCCACCATCCACCATGGTCCTTGCTCTGTTGTTAAGTTTTAGAGCCTCCAGCTTATTTGTTTGATATGTGTCATTACTTAGATTTTAAAAAATTGTTCATATATATATATATATTTTTGTTTCAAGAGTGTTTTAAATTGCCCACCGAGTAATCTTTGTGAGGCTTTTCAGAAAATCCCAATGCCTGCAGCACTTTGATGTTGGCATCCATGGATGTCTTTTCTCACTCAGGTTATGACTAGCCTGGTTCTTGGTGTGACAACTGATTTTTATTATTATTATTATTATTATTATTATTATTATGCTGTAGGCATTTTGGCTACTTTATTGGGTGACTCTGGATCCTGGTTAATCTCCTTTATCCGGTGGTCACTCTGTTTAGGTATAGGTTATAGGTTCACAGCTCATACCACTTTTTTGTCCCCGAGAGGGGACCTAAGGTCAGCATCCCTCTAGGCCCTGCTGACTTGGCGAGAAGTGAGGGAGGGTCAGGTGGAGAAGCTCAGCTTCTCCCTGGGCCACGTGAGCCCAGCACTGGGCGGAGACACCAGCCAGCCCCACTTCACACTGCCCCTGTCAGTCTTGCTGACGCCAGGTGAGGCTGCAGGCTCTGCTCCCTTCCAGCTGTGTTAGTGCAGCTGCAGCTGCAGAGGGAGTGAGCAGTAGCTCCCCACTCAGCATGACCCCATCCAGGGGGCAGGAGCAGGGGCCAGATGGGGAGTAGAAAGGAGATCATTGGGGCCAGCGCCGTGGAGCACTTGGCTAATCCTCTGCCTGCACCGGGTTCTAGTCCCGGTTGCTCCTCTTCCAGTCCAGCTCTCTGCTGTGGCCAGGGAGTGCAGTGGAGGATGGTCCAAGTGCTTGGGCCCCTGCACCTGCATGGGAGACCAGGATGAAGCACCTGGCTCCTGGCTTCGGATCGGCGTAGCTCCAGCCCTAGCAGCCATTGGGGGGTGAATCAACGGAAGGAAGACCTTTCTCTCTGTCTCTCTCTCTCACTGTCTAACTCTATCTGTCTCAAAAAAAAAAAAAAAGAGAGAGAGAGAGAGAAAAGGAAGGAAGGAAGGAAGGAAGGAAGGAAGGAAGGAAGGAAGAAAAAGAAAGGAGATCATTGTTGGGCCTCGGGCAGGCACTGTGACGCAGTGGGTTAAGCCACTTTTGATGCCAGATCCCATCCTGAGCACCAGTTTGAGTCTCAGCTGCTCCACTTCTGATCCAGCTCCCTGCTAATGCACCTGGGGAAACAGCAGAAGATGGCCCAAGTGCTTGGGCCCTTGCCACCCACATGGGAGACCTGGGTGGAGATCCACACTCCTGGTTTCAGCCTGTTCCAGCCCGAGTCCTCTGTTTGGGGGAATGAACTAGCGTATGGAAGGTCTCTTTTCTCTCTTTCCCTCTCCGTCACTCTGATTTTCAAATAAGTAAATAAATAAAAATTTAGAAAGCAGATAATGGTGAAAGCTGTGGTTGGGTCCATTGTGCTCTGCTGCTTACGTTGCATACAGTTGACATTTTTGCAACAGGAAGTGAAAACAAAGGCGTGGGCCCTGTTAGCCAGACAAGATGTGGGCCACTTTCCTCCCTGCAGGCGGAACAAGACCAAAGGAGAATGGGAGTACCTGTGGTGGGGAGCGTGGAGCTCACTTAGCCCACCAGGAGCATCCTAGTGCCTGGAAATCTGCAATATCTGGTTTTTGTGGGTTTTAATTGCTAAAGTCATAGGACCTCATAATAAAACAATTACACATGAGAGCAAAGCAAAATTTGGAAAATGAAATTCCAGGGGCTGGCGTTGTAGCACAGTGGATAAAGCCACCGCTGGCTCTGGTTCAAGTCTTGGCTTCTCCACTTCTGATCTAGCTCCCTGCTAATGCACCTGGGAAAGCAGCCAAAGCTGACCCAAGTACTTGGACCCCTGCACTCATCTGGGAGACCTAGGTGAAACTCCTGTCTCCTGGCTTCAGCCTGGCTCAACCCTGGCTGTTGTGGCCATTTGGGGAGTGAACCAGCAGGTGGAAGATCTCTCTCTCTCTCTCTCTCTCTCTCTCTCTCTCTCTCTTTCTCTCTCTCTCTAGGTTTCCCATGTTGGTGGCAGGACAGTGGCCATCCTTTGCTGCTTTCCCAAGCACATTAGCAGGGAGCTGGATTGGAGTGGAGTGGTAGAAACTGAACCTGGTGCTCATATGGGATGCTGGCATCACAGGCAGCAGCTTAACCACCTTCATCATGATGCTGACTCTGTTTGATTTTATTTTTGCTTCTTTAAGTGTGTATATGTCTGTATTAACAGATCTGAGATTATAGTCCACCTATTATTCTACAACATACTTTTTTTTTTACAAGATTTTCTTTATTTTATTTGAGAGGTAGAGTTACAGACAGTGACAGGGAAAGACAGAGAGAGAGGTCTTCCTTCCATTGGTTCACTCCCCAGATGGCTGCAACAGCCGGAGCTGTGCTGATCCGAAGCCAGGAGCCAGGAGCCAGGAGCTTCTTCTGGGTCTCTCACGTGGGTGCAGGGGCCCAAGGGCTTGGGCCATCTTCTACTGCTTTCCCAGGCTGTAGCAGAGAGCTGGATTGGAAGAGGAGCAGCCAGGCTAGAACTATTGCCCATATGGGATGCTGGCGCCGCAGGCGGAGGATTAACCTACTGCACCATGGCGCTGGCCTCCCCCCCCCCCCCTTTATTTTTGGCTTCAGTATTATACTAGAAACTGTTTACAAAACAGGATAAATAGCTTTTTAGAAGAAGATAAAACCAGACAAAAAGTAAGCCCTTTGTGTTTGGGTTCCAAGATAATGCTCATTTTATTCTGGCATGATCTTAAATATGGATTTTACTACTTAAATATAATTTCATAAAAATACTATGTTTTTTGCCTAAGGAGCAATAAATAAATAAATAAATAGCAGCAGTGCAAACAACATGGATAGCAAGATCCTGAAGTTGTGGTTGCAGTGAGCTGGCCCTCCACGCCTCTGGCGGGCAGATGGCAGCTGGGCTGTGAGTCTGGGGAGCTGCTTCGCAGGCGACTCCGCAAACACAGGACCTGGGGGCAGAGGCGAGAGGCAAGAGGCTGACCAAGATTACAGGCTGTCAGCGGGAACACTTTCTCTCAATTTTCTCTTTTAAGATAATGAAAGTGTCTTGGGTTCCTCTTTGTCCATTTGCAAATAGGCTGGTGTGTTGAAGTCACTTGCAGTGTAGCTGAGAGTGTAGCGCCTGTGTGATGAAGGGGAATGGGTTTCCCCTTGGTTTTGCATATTTTCTTGTCTGTGATGAACACTCAGAGATGTTTGCCTCCACCTGATTTCCATCCGGATTCGTTTCTCACTGCAGACAACTCTTCCGTGTTGTCCCTGCCATGTTCATGCATCCGTGTCAAATCGGATGTCCCCGACTGTGTCGTGTTCACCCTAGTAGGGATCAGACAGAGCCCAGGGAAGAGAACCTGTGTGTGGGGACAGGGGAGTAGATGGATTGTCCCTTGTAGGACAGAGTTCTTGTTCTTGTATCCTGTAAGACTTAGCTCTCCATACCACTTTTCTGGTTGTTTGATACATTTGCTCAGTAGGGCTTATTTATGAAAATGGGATACCAGTTTTAGTAACTAGTTTTTATGATTCATGGCGAGCACTGAATTATGATTGGACAATGCTAGACCCGGCTGAGACGGTGTCCCTGTACCCACATGCTTGGTATCGAGCCTCCTGCCCTCACTCATTCACTACAGGAAGTTCCAGTACAACACTCTGGGCTGTGAGTGTACCCTGTCCATCTGTGCTGGTGACTCTTTCAACTTGAGCCCCCATGCTAGGCTTCACCTCCCTCCCACTGAAGGGCGAGAGTCCTTTCTCCTATACTCCCAACTCCAGGCACTGTGGCTGCCATCGCTGGTGAGAACCTCAAAGCTGTGCCCGTTCCCTGTCCCTCCTTGCCCATGATCCTGGAGCCTCTTCGGAGCTAATGCTGTTACCTCCTCAAGTCTCCTTGGGGTCCTCAGGGACCGATGCCAGATACCTCCAGAGACTGCTCGCTTTAGAGCCCCAAGGATTCCCAAGGAGTCCTATGTGGGGTCCCCAAACTTTTCTCAAATGAGACCAGCTTGTCCCTTCCCTGGATGTCTTAGGAAGCCAAGAAGATTCTAGGCACCAATGGCCTCTCCTTGCCTCTGTGCCCAGCCTGTACGTCTGCTCTATCCAAACTAAAGCCAAGCCCAGCTCCTAGAGGGGCCAGCTCCTTCCCACCCATCTAGGGGACATTCTTTTTTGTCCTTTCTATCACTGGCTGACAGCCTTCAAGTGTCAAAAAATATTTTTTACTGTACTTTCATGTTATACTACATTTGGAAAAGAAAACCATCAGCCCACACCCACACACAACCGTAGAAGGCATTTTGGTGGATTCACTTGGGTTCCCCTTTCTGGTGAAGGCTGTTCCACTCACTTGTTACTGCTAAAGGCACCCAGTTCTCATAAGCACACCTTCATGAACAATGGCCATCCTTTCAATATACAACACGAAATTAAAAACATGTAACGTGAACTACAGCTTGGGCACCGCACAGTCTACCAAAATGACAATTAACACTCTGACGATCCTCTCCTCCATATTGTGGCTTATTTTCTTCATCGAGAGGGTCATGAACCCTTTTGCAGTTCTTGACACATCATGATAAATTGCCCTCCATGGGAGACCGTGCACATGCACACTGTCAAGAGCATGTGCACAGAGAGCAGTTTTGCCATATCCTTGCCAGCACTGGGAATTGTCATTAAAATGTTAATTTCTGCTAATGTCTTAGGTCAAAGCAGGATTCTGTATTGATATTTCAAAATTTGATTATTAATGTGGCTGCTGAGTGATTTCCAGAGACCGGTTGAGTCACTGCAGCTCTCCGCCAGCTGAGTGCTCTGCTGTCGTCCCCTTTGGTTTCTGTACCTTTGAAAGCTATTTTTGTTTTCACAGAAATTCTGCAAACATGTCGCCCTTAGCCACTGATGCCAGGCATGGCATGTTTTGAGAGCGAGCTTAATTTTTTACTTAAGAAATGGCTCTCCGCTTTCCCCAACAGGACTTGGCATGCAGTCTGTCCTGTCATGCTCAATTAGGCACCTGTCTCCCTTGTCAACAGGAGTTGGCCTGTTGGGCCAGGCTGGGACACCACATGCCACCTCCTACTTGGCTGCCCTCTTGATGACATCATCTATACCTGGAGTGCCCGACGGGTAATGGGCTTGGAAAGAACTTGGCCGGCTCAGACCATGTTTGGTTCACAGGTCATTGGCATCTGAGGAGTGACCCAGCAGGGAGGCCCTTTGAGGGTTGGTGACGTGACTCAAGAAGGCTGCGATCCACTTGTCCCCTCCAACTGCCACTCTGCCACCCTGCCTGGCCCCTCAAGAGGCAAAAGGTGGCCAGAGTCTCTCTAATTCAAGTGTGATGAGGCAGAAAGGGAGGTTTTGGCACACAAAACATGCCCCCTACCTTGAGGCAGAGCAAAAGTCATTTTGCACGCTCAATCAACACTTGCCTGTGGCACCTTGACGCTGGGCAAACACCCTTTCAGCAGGACCAACTTCCCGCACCAGAGCAGCAGCGCCTTTGAACAGAGTCCTTGCGAGACAAATGATGAAATTACATTTCTGCCAATCAGGAGGATTGATGATGATGGCTGGTGCCCTCTGATGATGGTGGCTGGTGCCCTCGGAAGTTGCTGGGCCACACTGCAGCTCCCGTAGACCTGGAAAGTTCCCCGTAGGGCTCTCTATCTCTCCCTTCCACACGTCAAGGTCGAGCCTGGGACATCACAAGGTCAGAAATCTGAGACTGTGCTGCTCTCTCTACCTGTACCTTATTGAGTGCACACCACGTGCTTCATCTTCAAGGAGACGAAGCCCACCTTCTAAGAGCTCCTGGGCCACCAAGTCCATGGTCAGTCACGTGGGCCGAGCGTTCGCTAACTACACACAGAACACCTGGGAGTGGTCAGGTCAAGGTAGGTTTCCCAGAGCCTGAGCTGAACTGGGGCTGCAAAGAGAAGGAGCTGTGACAGTGCAGAAGGCCCCGAGCACCTGGGATGTCATCTTGCGAGCTCTGCACCCTAGGAAAGATTCCAGGCAAGCTGGAGGAGGAAGGAAATGGCTGGCTTGCATGTTGAAAGATGCCCTTGGAAGCTGTGCTGGGCACATATTGGAAGACGGATGGACCACGGGCAATGGGCTTATCCCCAGAAGGAAGTGGTGAACGCTTGGGTGCAGGCAGGTGCTGTGGGAGAGAGGGCAGAGCGGCATTGAGAAGCAGCAAAGAGAAGGAGTTGCCCAACCTGAAGTGGAAGTCGGTGGGCAGTGAATTGAGGGAGCTCCTGAGTTTCCTGGTTTCAACAATGGCCATGCATTTGGAGGAAGGAGGACAAGTTCAGGACTGCACATGCTGAGCTCTGGACACCCAAGAGACATCCCAGTGTTGTCCTGCATCGTGCAGAGCCTGGGGCCAAGACCTCAGACTCGAGGCGGCCTGTGAGAGGTGGTTAAGGCCAGGAGTGGGTGAAACCACTCGGCGCCTGCCTAGGGGAGAGGTGAGTCCTGAGGCCAAAGCTGGAACTGCAGACCCCTAGCAAGGAAATGGGAGAGAAGGACGGGAGACCGAGAAGCCCCAGCTGGACAAAAATGCGGCAAGGAGATTGCGTACGAAAGAGACCAGGAAGTGTCCACTGGTTGGGACAGTATTGGGAGCTGATCCAGGAAGCCTGGATATGAAAGGAAGTCTGGATGAGAGGAGAATAAGAGATCAAAAGAGAGGTCTGCAGGTGGGTGCATGTAGATGCTTTAAGATTGCACTAATGGCGTTCACAGCAATGCAGCTGACTTTTCCTCTCAGGCAGGGGGTTGCCGCACCTTCTGGAGCCAGCCTGGCTCTGGCGTGTGTTTGCCCCATCGGCACAGAGTAATCGAGGCAGGGCAGTGGGAGGTCCCGCAGGGCAACGGGGAGGCAGAGGGCACGGAAGAGTGAGAAGAAAGGAGGAGGAACTGAGAAGGGAGAGGCCCCAGGCAGCCTGCTGCTGGGAGGAGAGGAGGAGACACTCAGCTCGGGGCGGCCAGTGGACGCCAGCGGACGAGAGTCCACTCGAACTCTCCCTGCCTGGCCAGGGAACCGCGAACCTCCGTGAAGGTCAGCCCTGCTCTATCGCATTTGTGTGACAGTGGAGTTTAGAGGTCTTGGTTCGGGGCCAGGGGTCTCGGATCAATATGAGAAGAATGATAATGTGAACAGGCGTCCCAGGTGGCTGAGGGTCCCTTGCCTCTGCCTGTGAGGAGGGGCTCAGCCCATATCACTGGCTGTAAAAGGAAGGAGGCTTGCAGGTGTGGGGGCGGCAGGTGTTTGTTGTTTGGCTGACAGAGGCAAAGGTTGAAGAAATTGGTCATCTTGCCAAATCACCAAGCTCCATTTCCCAAAGGGTGATTACTTGAAAAATAATTTGCTGGAAACCCATTTGCTAAAGGATTCATTTCCCTGATGAGCGCCTCCTGGAATCCACCCAAAGTTGTTTTTGGGTACTTTAAAGATTGTAGCGAGCTGTATGCTCCGGTTTCTACAACCTCAAGGATTTCCCCACAGGGGTGCTGTTCTATTTCATTTACATTTAAGCCTTGAAGCCTGGTCTAGCAGCGTCAGGTGTGTGTCTCGCCAGTCCGTGTCAGGTCACCTGTGTCTCCCCACTCCAGGAGCCCCCCCTTGGAGGCACAATGTTATTTCTCATGCCAGGGGATGGATTTCCTTCAACTGCGTTTACTGTCAACTCTAATTCTAAAGACATGTCTGAATCGAACTCTGGTTCCCACTTTGGGATTTTGTCATTGGGGAAGTTGTCATGGAGATGTGGAAATTAACATAAAGAAAAATCTCGTCATTGGCTGCCTGCCAACCTCCTGGAAAACGAGAGAAGATGCAAATCTGTGGAAAATTGCACGTGAAGGGCAAGACCATCTTTCCTGCAGACCCAAGGTTAAAACTGAAGAGGCCTTGTGAATTGCTCAAAGTGACTCAGGAGAGATAGTTGGCTTCTGAAATGCGATACCCACGCCTACAAATCTGTAAGAGAGCAGTGGTGGGGAAACCAAACACGAAACATCTCAGCCTGGGAAGCCCAACGGCCAGGATGTTGGAAAACTTCGTGATTGAGTCTTAAAGATTACTGCACACTGGTGAGACTTTACTAGAAATAACTTTTCTGTGATTGCGAAATCTGTCACTTGGCAAATTGATTTTAAGATTTATTTTATTTATTTGAAAGGCAAAGTAAGAGAGAGAGAAAGAGAGACACAGAGAGAGAGAGAGAGGTCTTCCATCCGCTGATTCATGCCCCAAATGGCCACAACAGCCAGGGCTGGGCCAGACTTGAAGCCAGGAGCCAGGAGCTTCATCCGGGTCTCCTACGAGGGGTCAGGCAGGGGCCCAAGGACTTGGGCCATCTGCCACTGCTTTCCCAGGCCATAGCAGAGAGCTGGATCGGAAGTGGTGCCCCTAAGGGATGCTGGTGTCACAGGCAGTGGCTTTACCTGCTTCCCCACAGTGCTGGCACCAGCAAATTGATTTTTAACACTTTTTTCTTGACACTGTGGGAACTGGTCGCTGCGAGATGTGACTTTTGGCAAACTGTTCTGCTACTGAAAAAGAGGGTGAGAGGAGGAGGCTGATGGGGAGACCATGAGGGAGCTTCACAGAGTTCGTGGGAAATGTAATCAAAAGACAAGTTTATTTTGGTGTAAAAAAAATTGTTGAGATCTGTGCCGCTTTTCAAAATATACATTTTCTGTGAACTTCTTGAAGACTGTGTGTACGCATGTATACCCTGTGTGTGCCAGAATCAACTTGTCTTTCAATTCCATTTTCCCCAAACCTTTTCAAATACCCTGGTTGCTGTTCTGAAGAGGCTAGAGTGAGAGCCCAAGTTGCAGGTCCTGCCGGGGAGAGGGGGAGAGAGGAAAGGAAGGTTTTGCACAAATATGGAGGCGTGAGAAGCAGGAGGTGCAGAGGCTGGGGGAGCCGGGTCTGGGAGGGCGCTGGTGAGGACCCATGGGCAGAAGGGACCTCCAGCCGAAAGCCTGGGCCCAGTGTGGGAGGAAGGCACATGCCTCGGTCCCAGGCTGTGATGGTCTCCAGCCCCCCTCCCCATCCTAGGACTGATCGGCCGGATGGGGCTTGTGTTGGGATTTTTCTTAGCAGGCGCTGTGGAAAGAGCATGGGGTCTTCATACACACCATGAGCCAACTGGCAGGAGGCTCCATGGATGCTGGGGGCCAGGACATTAGGCCGGGGCGGTGCTGGGGTCTGGGTGTGACCTTGAGGCCACTGGAGCCAGCACGGGGTAGGGACAGGGGTCTGAGGGAGGGACTGAGCCAAGCAGGCAGTCCCTGGAGCTGCTGGGGGTAGTGTGGCCTGAAGGAATAGTTAATGTTATCCTTAGGCCTGGCCTGCTCACTACTCCACACACACACACACACACACACACACCCTCACCCTCACCACCACTACCGCAGCTGCTACAAACTCTGCCTGCGAAAAAGAAGGGACTTTAAAAACACCCTCCCATCCCCCTCACGCCCTCCGTGTCCTTCCTCTGTGTCCCTCCTCGGATGGCAATTAACACCGTCACAACTCAGAGCCTGCTCTCTTTCTGAGCTGCCATGGCCATTCATCCATGAGGGAAGAATAAATTAATCTATTTCTGTCTCTGCGCTGCCCGCTCCGGGGGGCCCCACCCCCACCCTGCATGCACCGGCTCCTTCCCAGCTCTCAGCCTCCCCATCGCTGCCCTGCAGGCGGTGTTGGGCCTGGCAGGGCCCCTGGCCTGCAGCACCCCTCAGCCGCTGCCTGTGGCGCATCAGTGATGCTGGGGTTGCAGACTGGAAAGCCCCTATTAAAATGCTAATATGGCATCTGGAAGAGCCCAGCATTCAGCCAGCGATGCACATGCGATTCTATAACGTGCTCCTGCCTGGAGCAGTCCGGGGACTGCCACAGCCAGCGGCCGAGCATCCCATGTAGAGTTAGACTTTACTGCATGATGCTAACCCGCCCCTCCCCTGCCCTGCTCCACACTTGGGCCCTGATCTCATGCTGAAGACCCTGCACCTCCACGTGCCCACCAGGCCTGGGGGACCTGGCTCCGCTCCACCTGCACCAGCCCAGCTAGCATTTCTCATGGGTAGGGTCCACACTCAAGACACAGCACCCCATACTACAGGCAGAGAAGTCACGTGACTCCTTTCTGGTTTGCTGCCTCTGAGGGATGGGGAGGGACCATGCTAGCCCTGCTCACCACTCACATCTACCACAATAAAACTGGCTGAATGTGTGATGCCAAAAGTTCAGCACTTTGAGATGTGACTTTCAGGAAAGATAGAACAGGTGAACTGTAGTGTTCTCAGTGAGTACAACCGAAAATCCTGGGCGCCATATACAATAAACATGAGAAGACTTTGAAGACGGAGAGGAGAAGGCAGGCTGATTAGGGATCTCCACACCCCAAACCCCACCCACACAGGTGTGGTCACCAAGGCCAAGGGCAGCGTCGTGGGAGTCCCATGCCTGCCTGGCAGTAAGCCCCAGCAACTGTGCTGTCTTCCTGGAGAACATGGAAGAGGCTTGGCCTTCTATCCCCAGACGGGAAGGGGGCACCGAAAATAGATGAAGCAGAGACAGAAAGACCTAAAAAGAGAAATTATAAAAATTTATAAAAAAGACAAATTATAAAAAGCAGACAGAGAGTCATCAAGGATATAGAAGAACTCAACATTGACAACCACCAGGATCTGGTTGACATCTGTAGAACACTTCACCCCAAACCAGCAGAACACACATTTCTGTGCCCACAGACCCTAAACCAAGATAAATCAAATACAAGATCAACCTCGAGCAACTTGACTTTTAAAAATCTACCAAAAACCTGCAGTTAACATTGTTCTTAATGATGAAGAACATAATTCCTTCCTATGAGATCACAAACAGGACAAGGTTATTCAGCATGGTGCTGTAAGTTCTTACTACCCTGCAGGTGCAGTAAGGCCAAAAAAGGAACTAAAAGATATGCAGGATAGGAAAGAAGAAATCTATTGAAAAACTAAAATAAGTCAATGAGTTTGGCAAGGTCGCAGGATTAACATCACAAAAATTAATTGTATTTCTGCTTTTTGATTTATTTGTTAATTTATTTTATTTGAAAGTCTGAGAAACACTGAGAGGTTTTCTACATGCTGGTTCACTTCTCAGATACCCACAACAGTCAGAGTTGGGCCAGGCCAAAGCCAGGAGCCAGGAGCTCAGCCAGATCCCCCACATGGGTGGCAGGGACCCATTCATTACTGGCTGCCTCCCAGGGTGTGCACTAGCAGGAAGCAGACCTGGGACTCAAACCCAGATACTCCAGTATGGGACACAGGTGTCCAAACTGGTGTTTTAACCACTGCACCAAAAGCCCACTCCTGTATCTCAGCAGATGAACACTGACCATGGGGCCACAGAAATGTATACGGAAGATCAAAGGAACTAAAGAAAGATCAAAGGCGCTGAACTCACTTCAGCAACTCTGGAAAAGAATAAAGTGAGAACGATCCCTCCACTATGAGGCAACAGTAATCAAGACAGCATGGCCTTAGCAGGGGTGAGACACATGTGTCCGCAGAGCAGACCCGAGAATTTAAAGTAGGCCACAAAGTATGGCTGAATGACATCTAACAAACGTGAAGGAGGCGTTCAGCATTTTCGCAAACAGAGCTACAGTAACCGCGGACCCATGGGTCAAAATGGAAAAAAGGTGCCTTGATTTCTCCCTCACGTGTTATTTTAAAATCAAATAAACAAAAAAGCATTCCACAATGGATTATAGACTTTCAGAAAAGAAAAAAACCTTGCTACCAAAAGCATCGTCCACAAAGTGAAGATTGATAAATCGGGTTCCACTAAAACCATTTGTTGGTCAAGGGCCCTGGTAAGAGGATGCAAAGACAAAGCACACACTAGGAGACATCATTTTCAAGTGTTCTGATAACCAACATCCAATCAAGGAGTGATACCTAGGATGTATGGATGACCATCACGTCAGCCATGAAAAAGAAATCCATTAGAAACCAGACAAGAGCCACGGGAAGAACTTTGTCAAAAGGTAGCAAATAAGTACACCAAGAGATGTTGAAGCCATTCTCCACGTAGGGAAGTGGAAATCAAGACCATGATGATATGTCGCTACCTAGCAAAGGGCCGTGAAGATTAATGTATCAATGGGGACAATATCAAACCCGGGCCTAGACTCCAGGAGACTGGATCCACGTTGCTGGTGAGAATGTGAACTGGCACAGCGACTCTGAAAACAGCTGGGGGCAGGCGCTGTGGCATAGCGGGTAAAGCTGCTGCCTGCAGTGCTGGCATCCCATTTGGGCACCAGTTCGAGTCCTGGCTGCTCCACTTCTGATCCAGCTCTCTGCTATGGCCTGGGAAAGCAGTGGCAGATGGCCCAAGTCCTTGGGCCTCTGCACCCACCTGGGAGACCTGGATGAAGCTCCTGGCTCCTGGCTTCGGATCAGCCCAGCTCCATCCATTGTGGCCAATTGGTGAGTGAACCAGCGGATGGAAGACCTCTCTCTCTCTCTCTCTCTCTGCCTTTCCTTCTAATTCTGACTTTCATATAAATGAATAAATCTTTAAAAAAAAAAAAAAAAAGAAGAAGAAAGACAGAAAGAAGATAGCCGGCAGTTTCTTAGCCAAGCATCTTCGTCTATTTGGGCTTCCAGGACAACGGAGCCCTGTGAGCTGCGCAGCCTGCACTCCGGAGGTCAGGAAGTCTGCGGAGCAGGTGCTGGGCTCCTGGGACACAGGTGCACCTGCCTGCTGCGTGCGCTCCTGGGGGTGGGGCAAGGCTGCCCGTGGGGCCTCTTGCATGAAGGTGCTGATCCCGTTCACGAGGGCCCCACTGTTCATCTGCTCTTACGGTGACGTGGATGAAGCAAATATGAAGCAGCATTTTCCGTCACCCAGGGTTTTCCTTCTGAGAGATGTCTTTGCTCTGCTAGGATCTCCATCTTCTTACAGAGTCTGCTTTGTTAGTTCCCAGACTCCCTTGGAACCCCCCAACACTGACTTTCCCAAACACGGCTGGAACGTGCACAGTGGGGTTTCCTGGGGGTCCGGGCAGGTACAGTCTGGGCTTCTGGCCCTTGTAGGGTTGATTTCTTGTGGGAAAGTTGTCTCCTTCCCAGCAACACTCGGTGTTCTGAGATCCCACATCCCCCCTGCAGGAACCGTGCGCCGCCAACATCTCCAGGAGCAGCGGCTGCCGACGGGGACCAGGCCCTTCTGTGCCGTTCTCCTCCCCCGGCTCCAAACGATCCTGAACTCTACGTTTCTTCCCGTGAATCCCGCTGCCTCCTTGAGACTCTCGCTTTAAACTGCCCACCCCCTCCTTTGTGCACCTGTGGCTTCTTTTCTTTTGTTTGCAGACTCTTAGGCACCCTCCAAAACTTACAACTTAACAAGAACAAAGTCGTCATCCACACACTCCCCTTACCCCTGGTCTTTCTTTAGCTCGAAGCTATTGTTCTGAAAAACTGGGACCGGGAAAAACAATGTCTCAGTGGCCAAGTCCAAGATGCTCGCTGCACCAGTCAACCCTGTGCCTGTGCCCCGCCCCCGGCCTTCCCAACATCTTTGCCCCCCCCCCCCCAGCCTGAGCCGCCTACCCTCCACTTCCCCATTGCCTCCCTGTTCCTTTGCCTGTCTTTGGAAGGCATTTATGGAGCTGTAACGCACAGTGTACAGAGCACAGACTCAAGACGAGAGCGGGATGACCACTGCCACGCCCAGAGCTCCTCCGTGTCCCTCCCCAGTCCACTTTTCACCCTCCCCTGCACTTCACTAATCCAGACTCAGACCCCAGTCTGCATGGATTCTTCTAGAACTTTGTATACATGGACTCCTAGAGCATGAGGGTACATCCAAAAGTTCACAGAAAATAGACACAAAAGATGAATTTATTTTGGTGCAAAAAAATGTATGCCCATGAGAGGTCTTAAGTTCAGAGGAAATGGCATTGTGGTGTAGCAGGTAAGGCCACTGCCTGTGACACTAGCATCCCATGTGGGTGCTGGTTAGAATCCCGGCTGCTCCATTTCTGATCCAGTTCTCTGCTATGGCCTGGGAAAGCAGTGGAAGATGGCCCAAGTCCTTGGACCCCTGCACACACATGGGAGACCAGGAAGAATCTCCTGACTCCTAGCTTTGGATTGGTGCAACTCCAGCCATTGCAGCCACGTGGGGAGTGAGCCAGTGGATGGCAGATCTCTCTGTCTCTTCCCTCTCTCTCTCTCTCTCTCTCTGTAACACTGCCTTTCAAATAAATAAATAAATAAATAAAAGCTCTACACATGAGTTTTTTAAAAAAAAATTTCAAAGAAAATGCATCTATGATGCATGGCTGTGGGCTCCTTAGAGTCTGGTTTATTTTACACTACATGGTCTCTGGTGGATTCACACCATGTTTTTGCTTGCATCTGTAGCTCGTTTATTTTTATTGGTAGGTCATATGTTGCACAAATACGTCAGGATTTGCTTATCCATTGCCCCCTCGATGGACATTTGAATTTTCCTCCTTTGGGTTTTCCTGTAAATTCAGCACCCTTCAGTACTGTACTTCTCCCCACCTTTCCTCCTTTTTCTCCAAAATGATGCGCAGCATTTGGTCCTCTGCAGAACCTGCGTTTCCTGTGGCTGAGTGGAAGCAGCCGGCTTTCTGACATCAGGGGTTTAAGTCAAGCTATCAGGAAAGGAAGTAGAAGTCCACCCGAAGAGATCAGACAACCGCAGGCTGGGGGGGCTGTGAAGAGGAGCCTTGGGGCTGGCCCCAGAGCCACACGGGGTGGGAGGCCAGGTTCCTCCGCCAGCCAGGGCAGGCAGCAGCAGACGGCCCCGCGCCGCAGCCGTGCGAGTCTCGAGACTGGGGTTGGGCTCCCTGGCCTTCTGCCCAGTGCCATGAGGCGACCAAAATGAGAGCCCAGCAGAGCCAAGAGCCACGAGGTTGTTTTCCTATGACTCGAAGGGGATTATGTCATCCATCCAGCTCTGTGTGCTAGAGGGAAGGACCTGAGGGCTCCTCCCTGAGGACCCTCTGATAAATCTTCCGTAAGGGGAGTAGAGAAAGGAGGAAGGAGGAAAAGGTGCAGCCACGGGCTGGCTGGAGCGGCGGCTTGGCCCTTTGCCAGCAGACCGCCCGGTGACTGTGCAGGGCAAACTGAGTTGTACCCGCGAGAGATTCGGGCTGCGGAGCTGAATGCTTGTTTATGTGGGTATAATCAAAGGCAAGGGGAGAGGTTTGGAAGAGAGACACCCGAAAAAACCCTAACAAGCCACAGGACGTGGACAAGAGCTTCCCAGCTGCTAATGACCGGCTGTGCTATGGGGTTGCTGTTTATGCCACACAACGCGGGTGCTTTCCCGAGGTCTGGGGACAGTCTAGGGGACAGATATTTAGGGAGAAGGGCTGGCCCGGGGAAGAGGGTTTGAGTCAGGAGACCTGGGCTTGATTCTAGGCCATGTGGTCCACAGCTCTCCAGCTTTGGGCAGCCCTCTGTCCTCTTGCCCGCCCGTGGATCTCTGTCTGGGAGTGGCAGTGGGGTCACTGGCCTCTGTGAGCCTGCGAGGTCTGGCTCCTCTAGGCCTGGCCGGCCAAGGCTGGGTTGCACTTCCCAGGGACCTGGTCAGCCCACACTTGAGCATCTCTCTTGCTCCTGAGATCAACCCAAACCTAGGTTCAGTTTTTGTTTCTAAATTCTGATTGTTCCCAAACTCTCATTTTACAGTCGGAGCCTCATCAAGCTTCTAACAGTATGGGTCATTTCTTTTTGCGATGACTTTAAACAACTTAATTTGAATCCCAAAGTTCCACCTGGAGAGAACCATTGGCTCCAGTCCTCAAAGGATGTTACTTTTAGATGCTGATAGGGTCATGGATGGTAACGGAGGGTACCACCCAGCCTGATGATTGCAAGGGTTGGGTGTGAGGGTCCTTTTATGTATTTATTTACTTATTTGATAGGCAGAGTTAGAGAGAGAGGAACACACACACACACACACAGATCTTCCATCTGCTGGTTCACTCCCCAAATGGCCACAATGGCCAGGGCTGGCCAGGCTGAAGCCAGGAGCCAGGAGTTTCATATGGGTCTCCCATGCAGGTGCAGGGACCCAAGCACTTGGGCCATCTTCTACTGCTTTCCCAGGAGTATTGGCAGGGAGTTGGATCTGAAGTGGAGCAGCTGGGACTCAACTGGCACCAGCATAGAGGGCAGCTTATCCTGCCACGCCACGCCACCAGCCCCGTGAGTGCCCTTCTGAAAGCCGGTCTGTAAGGGGTTCTCGCTGTAAGGACAATGAATTGACACCTCGAGGGGACAGCAAACCTTGCTTGCACTCACGCACACCAGAGCCTGTGTGGATCACTCCTCCCGGCGTGCGCTCTACAGATTCAGGGTGGCTGCATCTCACCTGACTTAACTAAAGCAATGTTGGGTATCTGTGGACAAACTGGATCAAAAGCGATCTGGTGATGACCAAGGTACTGGAGCTGGGAGGAACCCGAGTGTGGGAAAACAGTAACATCTTCCACCTCGTGTGTTATTTTAACCGGCATGTGCATCAACATACTAGTGAAGTAGATACTTGACTCTTCTCTCTACACTCCTAAAATTTGGTCACAGCACCACTTAAAAACCTTCTCATGAGAAAGTCACCACACAGTTATCTTAAAAGCAGCTGTGGCACAGTAGGTTAATCCTAGGTTAAAAAAATCTGCTTTCACAATTGTTGCTGCTTGCAACCACCAACCCTGACTAAAACTTACATTTAAAAAAGATGAGGCTGTGGCATAGTGGGTAAAGCCACTGCCTGCAGTCCCGGCGTCCCATATGGGCACTGGTTCGAGTTCCGGCTGCTGCTCTTCTGATCCAGCTCTCTGCTATGGCCTGAGAAAGCAGTAGAAGATGGCCCAAGTGCTTGGGCCCTGCACCTACATGGGAGACCAGGAAGAAGCTCCTGGCTCCTGGCTTTGGATCGGTGCAGCTCCGGCCGTTGCGGCCATTTGGGGGAGTGAACCAGTGGACGGAAGACCTTTCTCTCTGTCTCTCCCTCTCACTGTCTGTAACTCTACCTCTCAAATAAATAAATAAAATCTTAAAAAGAAAAAGCAGCTTACTGCACATTCTCTAATGTAGAAATAGGAGATGCCCAGGTATCAAGTCAGTCCCAACTGGTGCAGCTCCACCTGCCGCAGCTGCTACTCTAGAAAGAGACCACGACACCCAAGGGGGCTGAGCCACCCATGCCCAGACCACAGGGCACCACACTGCCCCACCACCAGCTACCCTGAAGTGGTTGGAGAGTGTGTCCTGTGGCCCCTGTGGCAGGTGCCACACAGGCTGCCACGGAAGACATCGAGGCGACTCAGCAATAGGCTCATGGCCACGTGGGTTCAAGGTGAGCTGTGAGACAGGCACCAGACGGGCACAGTGGGCGGGGCCCAGGTGTGGGAACGGTGTGCGCGTGAGGTCGGAAGCGACGAAGGGGGGGGGGGTGGCCTGTCTGACGATGCACACTGGCAAGCCCACGTTTTGGCTCTTCCCTATTCTTTTCCTTCCTCAGTGGCTGCTGCCATCTGTGAAGTGCTCCGAGCCTCAGCATTAGGGGTGTTCCGTGGGTGCGGAAGGCCTGCGGCTGCACTGGAGGGCCAGCCCCCTCTAACGTGCACAGCAGGAGGTTTGTCTTCCAGCCTTCTCCCCCGTCATGGTCCGCTTTCCCCTGGCTCGGGGCTGCCTCTTCCTTTTCAGGGGCTGACGGGCGAGCTGGACAAGGGGCAGGACTGCAAGCAGGGCTGTTGTTGTTCTGATTTCAAAATCAAGAACTTTGGCCACACCGCTTCCCCAAACGAGGCCATCCCTCCAGGCCCGTGTTCTGGCTCAGAGGCTGCCCAGGAAGAGCAGAGCCTGTCGCCTCAGACCACACTGCATTGTTCTCCAGAAACAGAGGGGCAGCTCTTCCGGAAGGTTCCAGAAGGGAGCAGGTGGGGCGGGAGAAGTCCTCTTGGAGCACAGTCCCAGGGTCCTGCCTGACTCGTCCCTCTTCTGAGATTGGCAGTTGTTAGCCAATACCGGAAACCAGCAGCTGCCAGCCCGGCATGGCACAGGCCAGGCATGGGGCGTGCCGTGGCTGGTGTCACAGGGCAGACCGTTGCTGGGGTAGGGCACTTAGCCCGGGAGCCCAGGAAGGCATCAGTGATGGGTCTGGCAGGACCTCAGCACTCCCCCTCCAGCTGCTGCTGGCAGTGGCAGGCAGAGCTGGCTGCATTGGCCTGGGAGTTACGTCCTCAGCTTCCACAGCGTCCAGAGGAGGCTCAGCGCCCACCTCAAGTCTTGGCTCCTTGGTCCATCAGAGGTGTTGATGGGGGCTCTCTGGCCTGCATGGGGGGTGGGGGGTGGCCTGGGTCGTGTCCTCTGTCTGGGTCTATGCCTGGGCCTAGATGTCTGTCCCCCCGTGGCAGTTCACAGCAGGTCCGTGCATCCTTTCTGAGGCCAAAACTGAAACATCAACAGAAACAACACAAAAGCCCCTTTCTGAACCACAGCTCTGCCCCGCAGTGTCATTTTTGAGAACCAACTTCTCCATTCCTTGAACGGTTACCTTTTCCTTAGGGCCCTGCTATTTATGTGCTCTGAGAACCCTCCAGACACTCCTCTTCCAAGAAGTGAGGTGGCCCTTGCGGGACCATGGTTACTGAATCTCCAGGTTTACTCAGAGCTGGAGGGGACAAAACTTTGGAGGCTTCCAGAAAAATAAAGGTTTCTGATGAGCCTTGCAAGCCAGTGTGTCTTGGGGTAGCAAGTGGGACCAACTGCAAAGCCTCACATCAGACCGCAAAGCCCTGCCCAGTCTCTTACCCGCTGACATTTTTCACCTCTCTCCACCCCCCCCCCCCAACATTGCTGCTGTGGCCTGAGAATGGAGTTCCCACTTGGCCCCTGGGCCTGGAGATCAGAGGGAAGTGGATGGATTCTGTCTCCCCAGGACACCTTCCCGTGGAGACACTTTTCTCTCAGGCCACCCTTGGAGCCACCACACACGACCTCTGGCCCCTTCGCTACTTCTGAGGTTTCCAGTAAACCACGCTGTCCATCTCCATCCCTCCCCAGCACATGTGAAGAAGTGGCTTCCATCATGCAGGTGAGGCCTGAAGCCACACCCAGCCCAGGACAGGTGTTGTGGTGCAGGGGGACCAAGGGGGTCCTAGGGCCGCACACACCGACTCCTGGCTACACCTGTCGGGGGACACAGTCCGTGCATTCTCAGCGTCACGGTTTCACCAACGGGACGTTGGATTGTTACGAGGATGGAGGTCACATACGCCACACATCTCAGGCTCAATGGGTGACAGCAGCAGGGCCGGCACTGTGGCATAACCGGTAAAGCCACCACCTGCAGTGCCGGCATCCCATCTGGGCGCCAGTTTGAGTCTTGGCTGCTCCACTTCCAATCCAGCTCTCTGCTATGGCCTGGAAAAGGAGTGGATGATAGCCCAACTCCTTGGGCCCCTGAAACCCTCATGGGAGACCCGGAAGAAGCTCCTGGCTCCTGGCTTCTGTTTGGCACACCTCTGGCCATTGCAGCCATCTGGGGAGTGAACCAGCGGATGGAAGACCTCTCTCTCTTTCTCTCTGTCTCTCTGTCACTCTGATTTTCAAATAAGTAAATAAAAATAAAACATTGAAATGTTTACACATTAAAAAATAAAAATTAAAAAAAGAGGTGATTGCAGCCATTGGAGACCACGAGGTCATTGTCACCATCATGACGGGTATCACTGTCATTGCTAGTGAGCCTGCAAGATCCGTAATTTCCAAGCTAAAATCCCTGCTGGGCTCAAGCAATGACAAGTTTATATCTTTCAGGTTCTAAGATCGTGCTATCGGGGTTCACACGCTGCACCTCCATGTAAGTGAAGGTTACAGGCTTTGCGCCGTGTGTGAAATCCTCCTCTCCCCACCTGGGCTACGGAATGGGGATGGCCTATTAGTTTTGTTCCCTTTTTGAGCCTCCCATCATTCAATTAACCACCCTCTGTACAGAAGACATTTCGGAGTTTTAAACACACAGGCACGGGACACTGGAGGCACCAGACAGCAAACAAACAGGCTGATTCCGGAGTGCAGTGTACACTGGCAAAGACAGCATGGCAGACAGCCCCGATTTCGTTAGGCAGTAAGGGTTTTATAATGCTGGATCATGAAAAGGAAACATGCTCCCATTGAATGAGTGCTTAAAAATCTCATCAGGAAACTACAAGCTATAAGAGAATGCTATAAAAGTCCTAGGCTAAAAAAGTAACATCGTATCTGAAATAAAAAAAAACTTACCTCTCAGCTTAATAGCAGTTGGAATAGTCAATGAACTTGAAAATGGATCCAATGAATTGATCCACTTTAAAGAACCAAGAGAATAATGACTAAGAAAACCAAAGCTTGAGGACTGGGCAAATGCATAAAATTTTTTTTAAAAAATATTATTTATTTATTTATTTATTTGAAAGTCATAGTTACACACAGAGAGAAGAAGAGGTAGAGAGAGAGAGAGAGAGAGAGAGAGAGAGAGAGAGAGAGAAAGAGAGAGGTCTTCCATCTGCTGGTTTATTCCCCAGTTGGCCACAATAACCAGAGCTGTGCCAATCTGAAGCCAGGAGCCAGGAGCCTCTTCCGGGTCTCCCACGCAGGTGCAGGGACCAAGCACTTGGGCCATTTTCTACTGCTTTCCCAGGCTATAGCAGAGAGCTGGATTGGGTGGAGCAGCCAGGACTCGAACCGGTGCCCATATGGAATGCTGGCACTGCAGGCGGAGGCTTTACCCACTATGCCACAGCGCCGGCCCCCATAAAATGTCCAACATGGGTAATGGGAGTTCTAGAAGGAGAGAAGGGGCTGAAAAAAGTTCCCAGCTGTGCTGAAAGGTATAAAATGCCAGACTCAAGAAGCTCATGAAACCCAACAGAGAGCAAACACCCAGGAAACCCCGTGCAGGAGCAGCTTCCGCGGAACCCGAGATACGGAGAAAAACCTTGAGACCGCACAGACAGAAACAGCCCTCGACAGAGAACAGAGGAGCAAGGTGGCTGACTTCTCCCGGAGAACAGACAGTGACACAGGCCTCTGATGGGCCCCACGGGACAACCTGTCAGCCCAGAAGTCTCTACAGTGAAGACATCCGTCAAGAAGGAAGCCAGAAGGAAGATCTTTCAGTTAGCTGCAGGAGACCTGCACTGCAAAAAAACACACTACAGCAAAGCCTGCAGGCCAGAGAGAGATCAGACCACCCGGAACGGCGAATTTCTAGACAAATATAGACTTCTTCCTGTCTTCATTTATCTGCAGTACCCATGATTGTTTAAGGCAAAACTTGCAATGTTGCCTTATGGGGTTTCTAACTTAGGTAGCTGCAATGCATATGCAAATTATAGCGTGAAGAAGGATTCGGGGTAAAAGGATCTGTATGATTGTCCGATTTTTACATTTTATATGAAGTGACACGATTTCAACTCTGTTAGGCTGTGAAAAGTAAGGGAAATGCATTGTAAGCTTTATGTAATTAATACAAATGTGAAAAGTATTTGTGAAAAGTCAATAGATGGGGCTGGCGTCATGGCTCACTTGGTTAATCCTCCACCTGCGGCACTGGCATCCCATAGGGGCATCAGGTTCTAGTCTCAGTTGCTCCTCTTCTAGTCCAGCTCTCTGCTGTGGCCCAGGAGTGCAGTGGAGGATGGCCCAAGTGCTTGTTCCCCTGCACCTGCATGGGAGGCCAGGGAGGAGCACCTGGCTCCTGGCTTCGAATCAGCACAGTGCCGGCTGTGGCGGCCATTTGGGGGGTGAACCAATGGAAAAGGAAGACCTTTCTCTCCGTCTCTCTCTCACTGTCTAACTATCTGTTAAAAAAAAATTCAATAGATAAGTGAAGAAATAAACCAAATAAATTTAAATTGTTTGAAAAGAAGGCAGCAAAGGAGGAAGAGAGGAATAGAAATTAGAGAGTATAAACAGAAAACAAGTAGTAAAAGGGAAGTTCCATATCCAAAGGTATCGATAGTTACATTAAATGCTAATGGGCTAAAAACTCCAATTAAGGGGCAAATGCTGTGGCACGGCATGTTAAGCTGTCACCCATGACACAGGCATCTGATATGGTCTCCAGTTCGAATTCAAGCTGCTCCACTTCTGATCCAGCTCTTTGCTAATATATCTGGGAAAGCAGAGCAAGATGACCCAAGTGCTTGGGCCCCTGTACCCACGTGGAAGATCCAGATGGAGTTCGGGGCTCCTGGCTTCAGCTTGGTCCAGCCCTAGCTGTTGTGGGCATCTGGGGAGTAAACCAGCAGAATGAAAATCACTCTCTATCTCTCTCCCTTTCTCTATTTAGCATTCTTTCAAGTAGAAGAAAATAAAATAAACATTGAAGAACAAAAGCAGAGGCAGTAAAGATGCATAAGTAATGCAGTAAGAAATGCTCTGTAGGCAGAAAGAAACAGATATTAAGAGGGAAAAAACAGAGAAAAAGGGAAAAATAGTACGAAGACCACAGACGTAAGAATTCTGGAGTGGTCGTGTTAATATCACATGAAGTTAAAGTCAAAACAAAGTGCTATTAGACATGAGAGGGACATATATGAATGATTGACACCAATCTACCAAGAAAACATCCTAACTATAAATGTGGCCTAGTAACAGGGCTTCAAAGACATGCAGCAAAAATGACAGGATTAAAAGAAGTGGAAAATTCCACAATCACATGGATAGAAAAACTAGGCTCCCAGTCATTGGAGACTTAGATATTTTGCAGTCTTTGGGTGTAAGTGACTTATGAACATCAAACAGATCATGGTGGTATAAGATACTATAGCCAATGACTGTAAAATATTCATCTTGTTCAGGTGCACGTGGAACTTTGATCAAAACAGATATATTAATCCCTAAAATAGTTTCAATAAGTTGGAAAGGATGGAGATTCTACATTTTCTTTGGCCACAACAGAATTAAAATAGAAATGAGTAACAGCCAGATGTCTAGAGAGACTGGATGTCCAGAGTCAGATAACACACTTCTGCGTAACTCATGAGATAAAGAAGAAATCACAATGAGGATTTGAAAAAGCTCCCAACAGAAAGGTAATTAATAAAAAAGATCATATATGAACATGTACAGGCTACAGTTAGAGCAGTGTAAAGAGGGAAGTCTATAGCAAGATCTCTATGTTGAGGACCATAAAATATTGCTTAGGGATTAAAGAATTCCATAAACTAATGAAGTATGTGTATCTCATGGTCACAGGGTGGAAGATTCAATGTTGTCAGGTTGTTAGTTCTCCACAAATTGAGCAGCAGGCTCACTGCAATCCCAGTGCTAATGCCGCAGAAACCTCTTGTAGAAATTTACAAAGTGATTCTACTTTCTATACAGGGAGGGCCATCTGGCCTAGTGGCTATGGCACCTGCGTTCCCATTGGAGCGTCTGGGTTTGGTGCTTGCTCTGACCCGACTGAAGCTCCCTGTTAATGCAGACCCTGAGAGGCAGCCGTGAGGGCTCACGCGATTGGATTCCTGCCACCTATGTCGAGGGTCTGAACTGACTCCCAGCTCCTGGGTTTGGCCCAGCGCAGTCCTGGCTATTGCGGATATCTGGGGAGTGAACCAGCAGGTGGGAGTGCTCTCTCTCTCTCTCTCTCTCTCTCTCTCTCTCTCTCTCTCTCTCAAATATATACATAAAAATCTGAAAAATAAAATAAAATTTATATAAACATAGAAGGAATCTAGAGGATCTAGAACAATCTTGAATAGAAGAACAAATTGTGGATATGCAAACAGCCTGACTTCAAGACAGCATGAAACAGTAACGCAAGCCATGAGGTTAAGACAGTATGGTGCTGGCAGAAGGATTGGCAAAGAGATCAACAGAGCTGGGGAGACAGCCAGAAACGGGCCATCCTTTTGTGTGGTGATCTGGTTTTTGGCAAAGGTGCCAAAGCGACCCACAGGGAGAGGAAATTCTTTTCAAAAATTGTTGGTGTATTAACTGGATGTCCACATGGACACAAACAAATCCTCAACTGCTTTCTCACACAATGTGCCAAAGTGAATGTAAATGAATCATGAATCACAGATCAAAATATAAAGTCGGACAACTTGCAGAGAAAAAATAGCAGATTAACGTTGTAACCTGGGGACACTCAAGTATTTGCAAAGAGGTCACAGAAAGCAATAAACATAATACAAAAATCCATAATGGGTCTCTAGCAAAACTAAAAGCATCTGTTGATGAAAGACACCACTAAGAAAATAAACAAGCAAGCCATTTATTGGGAGAAAATATTTGCAGAACGTCTGAGAAAAATGATTGATATTCTGCATATATAAAGAACTTTTGAACTCCGTGATTCAAAATGGGCCAAAGAGATCAAATAAATGCTCTACAAAAAAAGAAATCCAAATAAAAGGCCATTGGCGACTTGAAAACACTCATAATTAGTCATCAA
This sequence comes from Lepus europaeus, assembly GCF_033115175.1. Classification (NCBI taxonomy): domain Eukaryota; kingdom Metazoa; phylum Chordata; class Mammalia; order Lagomorpha; family Leporidae; genus Lepus; species Lepus europaeus. Next base: position 84,963,723 of record NC_084839.1, on the reverse strand, counting down.
GGAAATGAAAATTAAGACCACAATGAGATACCACTATACACCTACCTAAAATGGTCAAGACTGACATCACAGATATTAATAGGAGGTGGCAACGTCTCATAACACTACACAAACACCTACCCCGTGACCGAGCAGTTGTGTCCTAGGGACTTTCCCGAGACATGCAAACATATGTTCACAGAGAGACCCATGGAGAACTGCTCCCAGCAGGTCTGTTTAGGAGAGTGGGGAACGTAAAAACACTTCCGGTGCCACCCAGAAGGACAGGTGAACTGTGCTAGCTTCACAGAATGGACTATTACTCGGCAGGAAAAAAGGATGGGGCTGCCGATGTGCACAACAAGGGGGCATCTCGAAACCACTGGGCAGGGCCAATGGGGCCTGACGCAAGCGAGCGTGTAGCTCACGTGTTTATACGCAGCTCGGGAACTGGCAAAACTAACCTACAGAGGGAGATGTCAGTACAGCCCTACCTGGCGAGGGAGCCCCGGCTGCAGAGACTGGGATGTGTTCTGAGGTGATGGCACACGGTTTTATCTGGATATTTCAGGAGCCGCGGGTGTGTGCCTTTGTCAGCAGTCATTGCTAGGGGCCAGCGTTGTGGCGTAGCTGATAAAACCTCAGTCTGTGATGCCTGCATCCCGTTCGGGCACCTGTTCGAGACCTGGCAGGCTGCTCCACTTCCGACCCAGCTCCCTGCTAATGGCCTGGGAAAGCAGCAGAAGATGGCCCAAGTGCCTGGGCCCCTGCACCCATGTGGGAGACCTGGAAGAAGCTCCTGGCTCCTGGCTTTAACCTGGCCCAGCTCGGGCTGCCGAGGCCCCTTGGGGGAGTGAATCACCAGATGGACGATTCGCTCTGTCTGTAACTCAGACTTTCAAAAGATAAATTAAGAAATAAATCTTTTCAAAAACAAGTCACTTCAAGCACAAATAGTGTGTTTCAGTGTGTGTCTGTGAACTCAGTATGAGAAGGCTTCACAAAGTTCTTGGAAAATGCCCATTATAAAAAAGCTCCCCATAGATTTCAAAATGCTTTGAATTTTTTTGCAACGAAATAACTTTTCCTTTTAATTCCATGAACTTTGTGAAGTCCCCTCGTATTCCGAGGGCTACACAACATGATAAGAAGCATCTAACAATAGCCACAGAGATTAACACTTAGAGGAAAACAGGGAGGCGTCAGAAGTGAGTGGTCCTCCATTGCTCCGAGTTGATTCAGAGCTGTCTTTATGGAAGAAGTGAAGTGTGGAGTGTTAGTGTGAGGGGAAAGACAGCTTCCAGCTCCCCACTTCTCTTGGCTTCGGACTCCTTTGCATCAGGCATTTATTGGTTCCCAGAAGCAATCTGTCTTAAATTAAAAAGGTCGTGGGGGCCGGCGCTGTGGCTCTCTTGGTTAATAATCCTCCACCTGCAGCGCCAGCATCCAATATGGGTGCCGGGTTCTAGTCCTGGTTGCTCCTCTTCCAGTCCAGCTCTCTGCTGTGGCCTGGGAAGGCAGTGGAAGATGGCTCAAGTGCTTGGGCCCCTGCACCCGCATGGGAGACCAGGAGGAAGCACCTGGCTCCTGGCTTCAGATCAGTGCAGCGCGCCAGCCGTAGCGGCCATTTTGGGGGGTGAACCAACGGAAGGAAGACCTTTCTCTCTGTCTCTCTCTCTCACTGTCTAACTCTGCCTGTCAAAAAAAAAAAAAAAAGAAGGTTGTGGTTCCTACACTGCAGAGGCAATTCATGCCCTGCCTAAAGAGTGAGAAACTTGAGCCCATTGGGCATTCTTCGATGGGCTTATCTGTATTTATGACGGGTGGATACGGCCCAGCGAAGCTGCAGACACACGTGACTACGTGGCTTTCCCATTTTCAGAGAACTAAAAGGCATGGGTGTCCACAGAGGAGGCTGTACGTCGCTGCCGTTATGAGAGTCTGAGCACTTGGCACAAGGACCACACAAACGGCCTCCTCTCCCGCGCTCTCTCCATCCTGTCCCTTTCTCACTCACCTGCCCAGGATGAGCCAGCTTCCACCCTCACCCTGCTCGTGGCACAGGAAAGGCAGGCACGGTGAGCCAGCTGTGCGGCCGCTGCAGCTGCAAGCTGGACCCCATGAGGAACCTTCTGAGCCTGTGTGGCACTCAGGTATGGGGAGGCAGGTATCCTAAGCAGCGGTTTAACCTTGCTGTGCCACAACGCTCAACCCTTCCCTGGCTTTCAGACACAAAGCCCTAGGTCCTGGAAACCTCTTGGCCACTGGCAACCTGGGCTGCTCAGTCACCTCTCCTGTGACTCAGAGTCGAATTGTGAATGTGGGGAGCTGAGCTGTGAGCCTTCTCCGGGTCTCAGGGCTGTGTCCTACACTGGACTAGGAGCCCCAGGGCATTGGCAGCACTGCCATGGACTCGGGCATGAGCTGCCAGGCGAGACCACGGGCTCACGTGAGCAGGGTGTGTGTGACCAGGCCCTCCTGGTCCTGGGCGCCAGTGTGTGCAGTGTGCAGGGTCTGGAACGTCACCCAGCTCCTGACGCAGGGCCCGTGGCATCGTACAGAGAGGAATTCAGAACCCCTGCCAGAATGGGGTTGAGCGACACCCTCCCTGGTTCTGGAAACATCAGTTGAGAGTTAGGCACGTTGCAAACATTACCATATAAATGTTGACTGTTCATACTAGACTCTTGTCCTGCTGTATGTGATGAGAGCCAAATCCCCCATTCTCCAATCAAGAAAGAGGCTCTGAAGAGCTGAGCTTTGAGGTGTTCCTTCTCTGGGGGGAGCCTCTCTGTGTATCCTTGGAAACAGGAAACACCCACTGGAGAACAAATGAGATTTAGCTGGGCCAATATAGCACAGTAATGCATGCAAGTACGAAGATGACAGGAATTATATATATATATATATATGTGTGTGTGTGTGTATAATTTCACTATATATATATAGTTATATATATATATATATATATATATATATATATATATATATATACTGGTTTTTTTTTGACAGGCAGAGTTAGACAGTGAGAGAGAGAGACAGAGAGAAAGGTCTTCCTTCTGTTGGTTCACCCCCCCAAAATGGCCGCCACGGCCAATGCACTGTGCCGATCCAAAGCCAGGAGCTAGGTGCTTCTTCCTGGTCTCCCATGTAGGTGCAGAGCCCAAGCACTTGGGCCATCCTCCACTGCCCTCCCGGGCCACAGCAGAGAGCTGGACTGGACTGGAAGAGGAGCAACCGGGACAGAATCCAGTGCCTCGACCAGGACTAGAACCTAGGGTGCCGGCGCCGCAGGCGGAGGATTAGCCAAGTGAGCCATGGCACTGGCCTATACTGCGCATATATATATATATATATATATATATATACATATACACTGTATATATAGTTTATATATATAGTATATATATAGTTTTACTACTGCACAGTGGGTTTAAATATATATATTTATATAATATATATATTTTACTATATATATGTACATCCCATATTAGAGTGCTGGTTCAAGTCCCAGCTGCTCTGCTTTTTTTTTTTTTTTTGACAGGCAGAGTGGACAGTGAGAGAGAGAGAGAGAGAGAGAAAGGTCTTCCTTTTGCCGTTGGTTTGCCCTCCAATGGCCGCCACGGCTGGTGCGCTGCAGCCGGCGCACCGCGCTGATCCGAAGCCAGGAGCCAGGTGCTTCTCCTGGTCTCCCATGGGGTGCAGGGCCCAAGTACTTGGACCATCCTCCACTGCACTCCCTGGCCACAGCAGAGAGCTGGCCTGGAAGAGGGGCAACTGGGACAGAATCCGGCTCCCTGACCGGGACTAGAACCCGGTGTGCCGTCGCCGCAAGGCGGAGGATTAGCCTATTGAGCTGCGGCGCCGGCCTGCTGCTCTGCTTTTGATTGAGCTTCTTGCTAATGCTTCTGGGAAGATGGTGGATCATGGCCTAAGCGTTTGGGTCCCTGCCACCCACGTGGGAGACCAGGATGGACTTCCTGGCTCCTGGCTTCTGTGTGGCCCAGACATGGCTGCTGTGACCATTTGGGGAGTGAACCAGCAGATGGATGATATCAAGATCTCTTTCTTTCTCTTTCTCTATTACTCCTCTCTCTCTGTGTGTGTTTAAAGATTTATTTATTTGAAAGGCAAATTTTCAGAGAGGCAAAGGCAGAGAGAGACAGAGAGTGAGGTCTTCCATCCGCTGGTTCACTCCCTAGATGGCTGAACTGGCCAGAAGCCAAGAACCAGGAACCAGGAGCCAGGAGCCTCCTCTGGATCTCCCATGCGGGTGCAGGGGCTCAAGCACCTGGGCCATCTTCCACTGCTTTCCCAGGCCACAGCAGAGAGCCAGATGGTAAGTGGAGCAGCTGGGACTCACTCAAACCGGTGCTCATATGGGATGCTGGCACTATAGATGAAGGATTTTTTTTTTTTACCAGCTACGCCATAGCTCCAGCCCTTTTTCTCTCTCTTTCAAATAAGTAAATACATAACTCTTAAAATAAAATGTTTATTTTGGTGCAAAAATTGGCATCATGCATAGTTTTTGGTAATACCCATTTTCATGAGTTTTTTTGAAGACTCCTTATATGCACAGATTTCACCTTTTTTGTACCAAAACAAACTTATCTTAAGTCCATTTCCCACAAACTTTCTAGAATATCCCTCATGTAGTCACTCAACTCCTTTGCTTGCTGGCCCCCCAGCCATGCTCTCAGCCCTCGACTGTGTCTCCCCACTCCTCCACCACGGAACCTCTGCCAGGCTGCACTGTGGCCGTGGTGGTTATCCGTCCCCCACGCGCCCAGCTCTTCCCTTTCCGCCAGATCCTGCATCCACGGGGTCAGCCTGGGCCTCCTCCCAGGCTCCGCTCCACACAGTTCTGGGACTTGCTTCCAGATGCCAGGAAGAGTCCATCTTCCCAGAACTGTTAGGTGGGAGTGTAGACTGCAAATGAGGAGGCCGACCGGCTCAATGCAAAGGCCAACATTTCTTGAGCAGCAACTGTTGCCAGCATGATTGGTGCTGACTGTATTGTTCCAATGAATTCTGTCCACAAAACTGAGAAGCAGGTGCTGTTAGCACCCGGAGCCCTTCCTCTTGGTTCTGCCTTTGCAGCCTGAACACCCCTCAGCATCTCTGACTCTCTCCTTCCACAGCCCCTGGCCAAGCACCAGAGGGACTCCTGGTCTGCTCGACTGGGAAGAGACACCTGCCATGCCTTCATGCTTCTGACGCCCGTGGTGCCATGGCTCAGAGGGCCCGCATCCCTGGGAGAAGTCTGGAAAGCTCCCTGAGGAAATCCCGCAGGGTACAAGTCCTACCAAGTCATAACCAGACATCGGGCCACTTGCCAACCCTGCAGGTAGAAACACCAACAGGAGAAACAGCAGCAAGGCCGCAGAGAGCAGAGGTGGAGCCGCTGACGGTCTGCCCTCAGTGTCTTGGAAGACGACGATTTCTGCCATAGACCTGAACAAGGAGCAAACCAACACTACCCCCGGGATCTCGGTTCTCAGCCCTCCCCCAGCACAGTGGAGGAAGGCACACTATTAGCAAAGGCTGCATTGCAATCTGATTCTAGTGACACCTGCAGGGAGCTCTCCCACGCGCTGCTCTAACTCAGGCTGTGAGCTCTGTGGGTGTCTGCTGGGCAGCGAGTGACAGCACACGTCTCAGGCTGTGCAAAGCTCCAGGTGTCACTGAAGATAGTCCTTGGCTGTGTCATTGGTCTTTGCTCACTATGGGCAGTGGATCCCTTTCCCTATCTAACCAAATAAACGAGCACATGTTCTTGGGTGGACATATTTTCAGTTCTCCTAGGTGCAAACACAGGAGTGGAGATTCTGGGTCATAAGGAACTCTGATGAACACGGTCAGGAATTACCAAACTCTTTTCCAAAGCAGTTGTACTCGTTTTCTATCTCCACTAGCAATGTATTGAGGGATCAAATTTCCTCCCGAGTAGATGACACCTGCTCTCATCTCTCTTTTCTTTCTTTTTTTAATTATTATTAGACAGGCAAGTTAGACAGTGAGAGAGAGAGAAAGGTCTTCCTTCCGTTGGTTCACTCCCCAAATGGCCACCACGGCCGGCGTGCTACGCCGATCCAAAGCCAGGAGCCAGGTGCTTCCTCCTGGTCTCCCATGCGGGTGCAGGGCCCAAGCACTTGGGCCATCCTCCACTGCCTTCCCGGGCCACAGCAGAGAGTTGGACTGGAAGAGGAGCAACCGGGACAGAACCGGCGCCCCAACTGGGACTAGAACCCGGGGTACCGGCGCCACAGGCAGAGGATTAGCCTAGTGAGCCACGGCGCCAGCCTGTCTAATCCTTTTTTAATTACTGCTGGATTCAGTTTGCTAGTACGTGTAGAAAATTGTTGCATCTATAGTCATAGGCATGTTGGGCAGTATATTCCTTTTCTTGCAAAATGTTTTTCTGTTTGGGTGTCAGGGTAGCTCTGGACACACAGAATTTTGGGATGTATTCCCACCTCTTCCACTTTTTGACAGAATTTCTCCAGGATTTGTGTTAATTCTTCTTTAACCACTTGGTAGAATTTTCCAGTGAAGCCTTTGTGGTCCTGGGATTTTTTTCTCATGGGGAGTTTTGTTTAATATTTTTAAGTTTTGAATACAATATTTTATTTGTTGAAAGAATTTTTCTGGAGTCAGTCTCAGTAGTTTGTGTTTCTAGAAATTGGTTCACTTCATCAAAGTTATCCAGTTTGTTGGCATGCAATTGTCCACAATATTTCTTTATTATTATTATTTCTGTAAGTTTGGTGTTAATGCTCTCTGCTCTCCTTTTTTCTAGACAGTCAATATTCCATCTCTTTTTTTAAAAAAGATTTTATTTATTTATTTGAGAAGTCGAATTAAAGACAGTGAGAGAGAGAGAGATACAGAGAGAGGTGTCTCCCATTCCCTGGTTCACTCCCCAATTGGCTACAACGGCCAGAGCTGCGCTGATCCGAAGCAAGGAGCCAGGAGCCAGGAGCAGGAGCCAGGAGCCAGGAGCTTCTTCAGGGTGTCCCATACCAGTGCAGGAGCCTAAGCATGTGGCCCATCTTCTACTGCTTTCCCAGGCCACAGTGGAGAGCTGGATAGGAAGAGGAGCAGCCAGGACTCAAACCGGCACCCATATGGGATGCTGGCACTGCAGGTGGAGGATTAACCTACTGCACCACAGCGCAGGCCCCAATATTCATTTTCTTGATCCTTTCAAAGAGCCAGCTCTCGGTTTTGTTTATTTTCTTCCCTTGTGTGTTTTTTTTTTTTTCTAGTCTCTATTTCTGCTGTAGACTGTAATGTGTCCTTCCTTTGACTTGCTTTTGGTTAGATTTTTTTTCTTTTCTTCTAATTTAAAAGAATTTTTATTTATTGAAAGCCAGAGAGAAGGAGATTCCAATGGTTCATTCCCCTAATGTCTGGGAGCCAAGAGCTCAGCCCAGGTCTCCCACGTGGGTGGAAGGAACCCCAAGTACTTGAGCCACCAGCTTCCTCCCAGCATGTACGTAAGCAGGAGGCTGGAATGTGGCGTGAAGCTAGGACTCGAACCCAGGCACTCCTATGCGGCATGCGGGCACCCCAAGTGGTGGCCTAACCAACTGCACCAAACACCCACCTCTCTAATTTTCTAAGGTGGAAAATTGGGTTATTAATTAGAGATCTTCCTTTTTTTTTTTTTTAGTGTAGATGTTTACAACCACTGATTTTCCTTTAGTCTGTTTTTGCTGTTTCTCCTCTGTTTGTGTTTTCATTCTCATTAGCCACAAAGAGTTTCTAATTTCCCTCGTGAGTTTTTCTTTGCCGTCTTGCTTATTTCGTAGTCTGTTGCCCAATGTAGCCTTTCTGTGCATTTTTCCATTTTCTTTCTGCGGTGGATTTCTTGCTTCCTCTGTCGCTGTCAGTAAAGATCTTTCACATGGCTTCACCTCCCCTAAGTGGGTGTGTCATGGACTCACCTGTGGCCTATCCTGGAGGCTGTTCCATACACACTGGAAGGAACGTGTGCTCCGCTGTTGCGGGGGAGTGGCCATAGACGTCTGTTAGGTCAGTGGGTTTATAATGCTGTCCAGGTCTTCCATGTCTGTGCTGGAATGCACCTACTTGTTCTACCCGCTGTTGAAAGTTCTTCTCTCTGCTACTGAAGTCTCTAATTATTGTTCAGCTTTCTAGTTCTCCACTTCTGACAAGCTTTGCTTCAATATTTTGGGTCTCTGATATTAAAGGCACATACGTTTACAATTTTTATAACTTCTCGATGGACTGCCCCTTTTTCATTGACGTTTGTCCTTTTGGTCTTGGTAGAATTTTTGTCTTCAAATCTGTTCTGGTATTATCATATGGGGTGGGAATTTGGTCTAGAAGTTAAAATGTCAGTTGGGATGCCCACCGCCCATAGCGGAGTGCCTGGGTTCAAGTCCCAGCTCTGCTCCTAATTCCAGCTTCCTGCTAACGCACCTGCTAGGAGCAGTGATGGCTCCAATAGCTGAATTCCTGCCACGCATGTGGAAGACATCCATTGCTTTCCGGACTCCCAGCTTCAGCCTGTCCCAGCCCTGGGAGAGTGACTCATCACAGAGCAGGGCTTGCTCTCTCCCCCCACCTCCTTCCCTCTCTCTCCTGCTCCTTCTCAAAAATAAACAAATACATAACAATTTAAGGAATACTGCATAATATTATCATTGCCACTCAGTCCTCTTGGTTACTGTTTGCGTGGTGTATCGTTTCCACCCTTTTATCTCACACCTGTTTGTGTGAAATCAAGTGTGTCTCCTGTAAACAGCATATAGTTAGATCATTTTCTTTAAAAGTTTTATTTATTTATTTACTTAAAAGGCAGAATGCCAGAGAGAAGAGGAGAGAACTCCCATCCACTGGTTCACTCCTCAAAGGCCTCAACAGTTGGGCCGGGGCCAGGCCAAAACCAGGAGCCGGGACTCCATGTGGGTCTCCCACGTGGGCGGCAGGAACGCAAGCACTTGAGCCATCCTCTGCTCCTTCCCTTGGGCACTGGAGGCAGCTGGGTCAGAAGGGAAGGTGGGACTGGGTACCAGGCACTCCGATGCAGCGGCTGAACCAGCCACACCGCAGGGCCACCCCGGGTCATGGGCTTTTTCTTCTCTATCTTACACACCCTGACATTCTCTGCCTTGTGATTGAATGCTTTTATCAGCTGGTATCTAATGTAGCTACTGATAAGGCAGAGTTTACATCGCTATTTTGCTGTTTGTTCCCTCTGTCTGTCATTTTGTTGTTGTTGTTGTTCTGTTTCTCCACGGTTGCATTCTTTTGTGCTAATAGATCTTTAGTGTACTATTTTGATCATCATTTATTTTAGTATATTTTCACATTGTTAGCGGTTTCCTTGGGATTTAGAATCCACCCCTGTGATGATCAGCTGTAGGTGTCTGGACCACCCAGATATCCGTGCAGGTGTTTCTGGAGATTAGCACCGAAGCAGTGGACTAAACGGGGAAGATCCACTCTCACTGAATGTGGGGAGGTGCCACCGGTTCTAGAGGGAACGTCTAGACCAAGATGGCAGGGGAAAGCTGGCGGCTTTTTCTCTCTTCTGAACAGAGGCCGTGTTCTGCCCGGTGTACTGCAGGCTGCCACGTTCCGAGGCCTGCAGCCTGGGGCCGAGGGTTCTCGCGCTATCAGCTTCCCGAGCGCTGAGGCCCTCAGACCCCAGATGAACCACTCCTGGTTTCTGCAACTTGTGGGTGGACTCCTGCATGACGTCAGCCTCTATAATCATGGAAGCCATAGACGTGTGCGCTTGTATACACACACACACACACACGTGTGTATACAAACCAATTTTATTGTGATCCCTGGGGCACAAACGGGATGCCTGTGTCCCAGGTGGTGGCTTTACCTGCTACGCCACAACACTGGCCCTGAGGTATGGCTATTTTTGGGTGTATCCTACTTGGAGCCCATTGAGCTTTTGAGTGTATGGTTTAATATATTTCATAAAATTTGAGAAATTTACATATTTTCTTCAAAATTTCCTATGCTCTTCTGTTTTTCTGCTCCTTCTGGGACTCCCCACTTTGCTAGTGTTCACGTTTTTTCTCGTTATTTTTTCTTTCTGTTTCTGTCTGAATAATCCCAACTTAGCTATTTCTTCACGTTTACTGATTCTTTCTTCTATCTAATCAAATCTCCCATCCAGCCTCCTAGTGAGAATTTCATTTTAGCTATTTAAATACTTTTTTTTTTCTCTGCTAGATGAGAACTCCTCATCTTTCCTTTGTTTTTCATGAGAGCCATCCTTTAGCTCTTTGAAGCAAATTAAAGCATTTCTGTAGTAAGTCCCCTGTCTGGACCTTAGGGATAGTTTCCATTGATCACTTCTTTTCCTATGCGTGGGCGGTACCTCCTTTGTTCTTTACATGTATTGTAATCTGGTGACACTGGACAATGTAAATGACACCATGCGGCAAGTCTGGCACTCGGATCATTCCTCGGCTGCTCTGGGTGTGTTGTTTGTGCCCTTTTTTTTGGTGGTGTTTTTCTGGTATTATAAAACAGACTTTTTGATATGTTTCTGTCTGTTCTCTGTCCTGTGCAGCCATTGGAGTGTGTGCTTGATTCACTTAGTGGTCACCTAATGATTGCACAGAGATTTTCTTAAGGATGCGAAACCAGCAGCTCTCCGGGTCTCTGCGTGTTCGGGCACGTCTCTCACACTCATCCCGGAGGCTGACAAGTCCACCTTCACCACAGATGTTAGTAACGCTTGCTTGGGACAAGCCTCAAGGGAGCCGGAGGTGAGCGCTTGGGTCCTTCTTGGGTCTTGGCTGAGTGTGCACACGGCTCTGGCCCTGGGTAAACCATTTCTTACTCCCACATATGGGCTTACAGATCCCCGTCGTATGTCAGAGCTCTCCAAAGTTCCTATAGACTTCCCATCCTCCAGGTCTTATTTTAAATTGTCTGTAAAAATTGTTTATTTATTTATATTTGAAAGGGAGGGAAGGGGAGAGAGAGAGAGAGAAGAGATGGAGACAGACAGAGATACCTCCCATCTACTGGTTCACTCCCCAGCAACAGCTGGGGATGCACCAGGCTGAAGCAGGGAGCCTGGAACTCAATTCAGATCTCTTACGTGGGTGGCAGAGACCCAGGTACTTAAGCCATCACCTGCTGATTCCCACTATGCACATTGCTTGGACGTGGGAGTTGGGAGCAGAGCCAGGACTCCAACCCAGGCACTGTGACATGGCATGTGGGCATCCCAAAGTGGCATCCTAGCCACAGTGCCAAACGCTGGCCTCACTTTCAGGTTTTTGCTTCTCTTGTTTGCGCCAACTATTGTCTGCCATGTCGAGTGTCCGTGAAGCCAGACACGTGCCTCTGAGTGTTTTGAGCAGACATCCTTGAAGAAGTGGCTTTTCCCACTGGATAAGCTCTGAGTCAGATTAAGTGAAGAGCGTCTGGCGGGGGGTGCTGTTCTCCAGCACTGGGGGCTCTTGGCAGAGCTGGAGAGACAGACAGTGATGGGAAGCACTTAACCACCACAATGCTCCCTGCTCGCAGTGAGGGTCCACTTCGATAAGTGATTCCTGGGTGGGTGCTAGGCTCTGGCTGTTTGCCGGAGATATGAAAACATTGATTCCGATGATGGTTGTCAATTTTTTTCCACTGCTTTCAGAGAAGAGACTTTTCAAAGTCTTTATTCCACCACTTTTCCTGCTGTCACCAGAGTGCTTTATCTTTTCCAACATTCTATAAATAAAATTATAGATTATAAAAGCACATTTCAAACAACTACATCAAGATATACCTTGCGTCTATATGAACAAGCTTCTGTGGATTTGAGGACAATCGGCCAAGTGACCTGCGTGCCTTTTGTGACAAGCACTGTTTGGCTGCACTCATGGACCCGGATGCCTCTGCACTAGTGTAACTTGTCCCCATGTCCCCCTCTGGGTGCCCACCATGTAGCACCAAGGCCTGCAGGGGCCCACACTCAGCTCTCTTATCAGACCCTCACAGGTAGTAAAATCCTTTGGGGATTACACATGAGAGTTCACCAAACCTTCCAGAAAATTCCATGGACAGGTCTTTCTACTAAGTGTTGGCAGCCTAGGAATTTTCCACCTTCTGTTGGCTGCCATGTTGATTCCGCAGGGGTGCGAGAATGAAGGATAATGATGCTCGCTCAAGGACCTGGATCCCGACAAGCGCGTCAGACCCATTCCATCGCTCCTTGTTCACATTTCATAATTGCTTCACTACTTCAATGCACATCCACTGAACCCGTCTACAAAGCTTTACTTGAGGGCAGCCCTGCGGCTCTGCCTGGTAAGGGCCCTTCCCCAGCCCCGGCCACGTGCCCTTCCTTGAGAAAATCCAGCCTTCCAAAAGACGTGCATGGATTAATTAGTAATTACTGCTGTTCTGTACCCATTTGAATCAATTCGCTTGGACTACATCACCTACACACATCCTTATTGAACTAAATAAAACCTAATGAGATTTTTGAGCAAGGTCTCCTATCAGCTCCAGAGAAAAACCCATGGCAGTAGGCTGTACCTCATTCTTAGCATGAAAGCCACATTTTCTACCGACGTCTTTTAAGGCAGTATTGCCACGTTCTCTACCGACGTCTTTTAAGGCAGTATTGCAGACACACACACAGATGGGCTCATCCTCATCTACCCCATGGTGACCAAGCTTCCAAACCACCTCGGCCTCTCTGCACACCCACAGCCCACCCCTCCCCGCATCCCCTCCAGTCCAATCTCAGTTTGTAGATAATCTTATTTGTAAAGCATGCAGGGTGTAGCCCTAGGAGATAGGAGTCCTTTCTTTTGACAGCGTTATTGAAGTAATTGCCACATAATAAACTGCATAATTGAAGCTATATTGGAGAAGCTTTGACATATTTATACACCACTGAAACTACCATCGCAATTAAGATAATGAACATATCCATCATGCCTACGAGTTTCCTTCTTCACTTTGTAGCCCCTCCCTGCTGCTGTTCAAACCCCTTCCCCCAGAGGCAACCGTTAGCCTGCTGCCTGTTGCTGTAGATTACATATTCTTTCTGGGATCACAGAGTTATGCACTTCTTTGCTTGTCTTCTTCTATTGGCACAATTGCTTCGAGGTTCAGTGGTGCCTTTTAATGTGCATCAGTAGCTCCTTGCCTTTCGCTGCTGGGCGCCATTCCACCGTGCGTGGCAACTTGTTCGTCCATTCTCCTGCTAGGGTACGACTGGGTTGTTTTCAGTTTTTGGCAGTCCCAAATAAGGCTGTTATGAACATTTGGGTACAAGTCTTTGTGTGAATAAATGCTTTCAGTTTTTTTGTGGGGTGTAAATAACCAAGTGTGGGAAGGTTGAGTCATAGGACAGATGTATTTTTAACTTTCAAAAAACTGACAAAATGCACCTCGGGTGGCCGTATCATTTTCCATTGCCAGCAGCTCTGAAGGAGGTCCCTGTTGCTCCCAGGTCCCTGCAAACCCCCGAGATGGTCAGTCTTCTAAACTGGGCCCTTCCGGCACGTGTTGAGTGGGGTCTTCTCGTGACTCGCATTTCCCTAAAGAGTGATGGCACTGAGGCTCTCTTCGTGTGCTTGCCTGGTCACCCCATCCTACACTGATTTAAAACCTTATTTTGTCATTGCTAAATAACTTCTTTATGAGTTATGGGTAGAAGTCCCCTGTCATATGTATGTTTTATCTCAGTCTGGGGCCTTTCTTTTCAATTCCCTCTATGTGTTTTGAAAAGCAAAAGTTTATCTTTTCTTTTGGTGGTTGGAGCTTTATCTGTTGAAGTTAACTAACCAGGACCAAAACCAAGGTCCCTAGCATTTTCTCCTGTTTCCTTCAAGGAGTTTTATAGTTTCAACTCTTACATTTGCGTCTGTCATCTAATTTGAGTTCATTTTTTATGTGATGTGAAGTGAAGATTGAGGTTTCTTGTCTGGTTTGGTTTGGTTTGCATATGGCTACCCAGTTTTTCCAGCACAATCTGCTGAAGATTCTACTTCTACTCTGAATCACCTTGGCAACTTCATCAAGAGGCAACTGCCCAGGCGAGGGTAGGTCTCCTCCGGCCCCTCCATTCCATCCCACTGATCTGTGTGCACGGCAGCTTTATAAAAAACTACAGGAAGTATAAAGTAGCTGGTAGGGCTTTAAAATTGGCTTTATAATAGAATGCAGGGTTTGAGAGTTCCCCAGTCTGCTCCGAAGTGCAGGCAGTGAGATTAGAGTGGGTGGGGGGCTCTTTGAGGCCCCCGACCACCTTGATACAGATCCAATGTCAGCAGGGGACTCTGATCAGGAGAAGGAGTCACACGGTGTGGCCTGGGTCACCCACCAGGACCTGTTAGCTCTGAACATTCAGGGAGAGACTGGAGAGGCCAGAGCGGCAAGAGGCATTGAAAAGTGAGGATGAGAAGCACCCAGGAGGCAGGGGTCTTCGCCACCACAAAAGAAGACTAAGAAGACAGCAAACTGCAGCTTGTGCCCAGGAAGTCGCCTGCAGGATCCCTCAAGGTTATGACTTGAAAATATCATAGCAGGTGTTGTGGCATAGTGGGTTAAGTCTCTGCTATGGTGCTGGCATCCCATGTGGGTGCCAGTTCAGGTTCCAGCTGCTCCGCTTCCGGTCCAGCTTCCTGCTATGTCCTGGGAAGGCAGGGGAAGACAGCCTTGGGCCCCTGCACCCATGTGAGAGACCTGGAAGAAGCTCCTGGCTTTGGAATGGAGCAGCTCTGGCCATTATGGCCATTTGGGGAGTGAACCAGCGGATGGAAGATCTTTCTCTCTCTGTCTCTGCCTCTCTATCTGTAAATCTGTCTCTCAAATAAATAAATCGAAAGAAAGAAAGAAAGAGAGAAAAAAGGAAAGAAGAGAATATTGTAGACCCGAATGACTCCCTTGTCATCCCGGTCTCCCTGCTGAAGGGACAGCCCCATACTATGGGTTTGGTTGGCGGAAGGAGCACATTGGATTGATACCAAGGAGAAAGCTCAAGGACTTCTCACAGGCTCAGACAAGCAGCCATGACAGGCTTGCTGGCAGGCGGGCCGTGGGGAAAGGAGGGGTCGTGGGTCTAGAGGCCCGATGATGGGCTTCCACAGCTCTCTGCAGGAGACCTGGAGCCACACAGCAGGACAAGCAGAGAGACTCCAGGAACTTGGAGAATGAGACTCACAGAGCACCTGCATCAGGCCATGGCTGGTCAGTGGACGCCAGTTTCCACCGCCTCTTGGAAAACATCTTCAGAGAGAGGGTGCCCCTGAGAAGACCCTGGAGCAATGGACAGACTGGCAGACAGGCCCTATCAGCGGGAGATTCTGCCCTGTGGTCTATTGGGTTCATAAAGCCCAGATCACCAGGGGCTCGTGACTACCTGTGTGGGACAGAGCTGAGATCAGAGAGCCCCAGTGCACCCACCCGTACGAACCTGGAGTCCCTGTAAAAACGCAGCTCAGCTTGACCAAGATGCCTAGTACAATGTTTCAGGTTGTGACTGAGCTGTCTCAGAGGTAGAGGGGATCGGGGAAACCCTGTGGCACCTGGCCACTGCAGGCCACAGGAAGGAACACATTAGGCCCAACTCCCTCATCAAAAAACAAAATTGTCACCATTTTTCAAGGAGGTAAATATGTCTCTCTCTCTCTTTCTTTCTCTCTCTCTCTCTCTCTCTCTCTCCAAATTCAGCAGACTTTCAGCCAAAGTGAGAGTCACCATGCTCCAGAATGAATCGAGAGAGAGGAGCTGCCAGCCTCCAAGGTACCTGACAAGCAGCACCTGTCTCTCGCTGGCTCCGACACTTGCAGCTACTGAACTGAAGCATCATTAAGCCAGGTTCCAAGGCGCTGCCTCCCGGGTAGAGACTGGAGCCTCCCCCTTCGCAGGCTGTGGCTTTGCCTTCCCTCGGCCTGTGAGCTTTGCTGTTTGCCAAGGGAAGGTTGCAGGAGCTGAGGTTGTTTGGTTTGGAAATGAGAACGCTCAGGGTGATGTAACTCCCGTCTCCAAGTGTGCAGAAGCATTTATCACAAGGAGGAAACAGCTGGCTGTTTACTTCTGAAACTGCAAGGAGGCTCTGCTGGACTCCTACAGGGAGACCTGCAGGCACGTGGGAGGCACAGAGACCCAGGATCGCCTGCCCGAGGGTGCACACCTAGGCCTTGGGTGGCTGAAGAAGGAGGTTCCCATATCTGTCTTAGATAGGGCTAGCAGGCTCTGACCTCACGGCTCACCTGCCTATGTCGCTGGTCAAGTGCACGGTCCGTTTCTCCATCTGTGTGTGGCAGGCCATGGGACAGAGGCCTTGTTCATGGCCAGGACCTTTTGTATGGCTGAGAGCTCTGGGGCAGAGGCTAGGGCGGAGCTGCCCAGCTCTGGAGGGGGTGGGTGCAGAAGCCTGTGGCTTGAGGAAGGATGGGAGCCCAGGAAGAAGCCAGGAGGCAGGTGCTGCTGCTGGGAGACAGGCGAGAGAGGAAAACAACAAGGAGCACAGGTGGGCCACTGAGGAATGACCTTGAACAACAGAGATCTTGACGGAGATGGCTGATAGCGTAGTGCAGCCCGCTGCCCCTACTCGACTTCCCGTTCCACATGAGCTCCCAGGGAACTGGCTCCCGTGAGTCCTCCTTAGCACTGACAGCTGCCATTGTGGCCACCTGGAGAGGGTTAATCACAATGGCATAGCCCCGGTGGCCTCTGTGCACAGCCCGGGACAGCCCAGACATCTAAGCCTGGTTAGCTAGGAGCCCCCGGTCTCCAGTGGGCTCCTTTAGGGGTTTAATATGCGTATAGTATATGTGATATTTTCTATTTATAAATAATATTTATATAATATTTTGTATTTATATATTACATAAACATATAATAAGCATACATACTTAATTAGATATTTTATTTGAAATGCAGAGAGATTTAGTATATATTAAGTAAATACTTCATCAGTTTGCACCCACACAGAACATAAAGTGTAAAATACTGTTTCAGTACTAGTTATAGAATTACTTCACATTGGACAACACATTAAGGACAGAGATCCCACGTGAGGAGTAAGTACACAGTGACTCCTGTTGTTGACTTAACAATTTGACACTCTTGTTTATGGCGTCAGTAATCTCCCTAGGCTCTAGTCATGAGTAGCCAAGGCTATGGAAACCTTTTGAGTTCGCCGACTTCGATCTTATTCAGGCAAGGTCATAGTCAAAGTGGAAGATCTCTCCTCCCTTCAGAGAAAGGTACCTCCTTCTTTGATGGCCCTGTTTTTCTACTGGGATCTCACTAGCAGAGATCTTTCATTTAGGTTGTTTTTTTTTTTTTTCCAGAGTGTCTTGGCTTTCCATGCCTAAAATACTCTCATGGGCTCTTCAGCCAGATCCAAATGCCTTAAGGGCTGATTCTGAGGCCAGAGTGCTACTTAGGACATCTGCCATTCTATGAGTCTGCTGTGTGTCTTGCTTCCTGTGTTGGATCATTCTCTCCATTTTTTATTCTATCAGTTAGTATTAGCAGACACTAGTCTTGTTTGTGTGATCCCTTTGACTCTTAGACCTATCAGTGTGATCAATTGTGAACTGAAATTGATCACTTGGACTAGTGAGATGGCATTGGTACATGCAACCTTGATGGGATTGTGTTGGAATCCCCTGGCACATTTCTAACTCCACCATTTGGGGCAAGTCCGATTGAGCATGTCCCAAACTGTATATCTCCTCCCTCTCTTATTCCCACTCTTATATCCAATGGGGCTCACTCTTCAGCTAAATCCAAACACCCAAGAATAATTGTGTGTTAACCACAGAGCTCAAGCAATAGTATTAACCAGAACAAAAAAAAAAAATACTAAAAGGGATAAAGTATTAAACGGTACATCAACAGTCAGGACAAGGACTGATCAAGTCACTGTTTCTCATAGTGTACATTTCACTTCAACAGGTTTCCTTTTTGGTGCTCGGTTAGTTGTCACCGATCAGGGAGAACATATGATATTTGTCCCTTTGGGACTGGCTTAAAAAGAGAGATCATCCATCAGTTGATTCACTCCCCAAATGTCCACAATAATCAGGGGCTGGGCCAAGCCAAAGCCCGGAGCCCGGAACTCAATCCAGGATGTGGAAGGGACCCAAGTAACCGAGCCTTCAACTTCTCCCTCCCAGCATGCGCTGGAGCAGGAAGCTGGGATTGGCGGTGGGGCCAGGACGCTAACCCAGGGCTCCGATACGGCACAGGAGCGTCCTGTGGCATCCTCATTGCTGCACGGAACGCCTGTCCCAAGGTTGGGTTTTACCCAGCCCGGGTCCCACAGATGCTGACCTTTCGTGTCTGCAGCACCTTCAAGGGTTCTTGCTTTTCTTCCTCTCAGGCCGCTCTCCCCTCTGGCAAATGCAGTGTCCCCAGGGTCTGTGGCAGATTCCAGGGTCCCCACTCCGAGTTCCTCTGACCTCCGACTGCAGTAAGAAACCCAAGCGAGGCTCTTCCTCAATGCTTTCCTCCTTCCTTCTGCGTTCTTCCAAGGGTCTCCAGCTCTAAGCACCGGCGCTGGGCCCACTGGGAGCAGGGTCTTGTCGGGAGTAGCAGGGAGATGAGGTCTCCATTCTCAAGAAATGTCAGGTCTGACGCCCTGGAGAGGGGCAGGTGGGGGACACAGAGAGTGGAAGTGGAATGGGCTGGGGTCTTGTGGGCTGCCTGCTCCCATCAGCCGCCCAAACCGTCCTCGCACCTCCCCACCAACGTGTGCATCCACAGATGAGAGCTCCGGTTCTTCAACATGAAATGACCCTAAAAGTGTCTCACAGAGGTTTGGGCTGGAGCCAGGATTGCCTGCTACAACACAGGGTGCCTGGTACAAAACTGCATGGGCTCCACAGGCCTGTTACTCATTGGTTATCTGAAATCCAAATCTGACTGGGTGTCTGCCTTATTTATTTATTCTTTTCTGAATCTGGCAACTACTTGAAGTTTACGTTATGCACAAATGCCAAGGGTTGACACAGGGCCCCGTACCTAGGAGGGGCCAATTGAGTGGCAGCCATCATGGCTCCTGGAAGTTTCTAGAAGAGTGGTCCAGAAGGTTTCAGGAGGAGGTAGAGACGCTGGTAATTTAGGTAGAAGTATTTGCCAGGCCATGGGGTGCACCAGGCACTCGACAGTGATGAGGCGGAGGACAATGAATAAAACGTGTTTTGGAGCCGGCACTGTGGTGTAGTGGGTAAAGCTGCTGCCTGCAGTGTGGGCATCCCATATGGGTGCCGGTTCAAGTCCCGGCTGCTCCACTTCTGATCCAATTCTCTGCTGTGGCCTGGGAAGGCAGTGGAAGATGGCCCCGCACTCACCTGGAAGACCCAGAAGAAGCTCCTGGCTCCTGGCTTCGGATTGGCACAGCTCTGGCCGTTGTGGCCATCTGGGGAGTGAACCAGCAGATGGAAGACTCTCTCTCTCTCTGCCTCTGTGTAACTCTTTCAAAAAAAAAAAGAACAAAAACAAACGTGTTTTCTGCTCACAAGTGACTCGCTGGAGGAGCTGTCCTGACGCACCCGAAGCCAAGGCTGCGTTGTAAGAAGTACAAACCGGGCGCTAAGGGGTCAGGGCAGGTGCTAGTTTGACCCGACGTCCAAGGCCTGAGCGCCCAGGGAGGTGGGCGGGCCTGGGGGACCTGGAACGTGAGGGGCGGGGCGTGAGCATGAGCACGTGATCCCTGCAGCCCTGGTTGGTGAGGCTGGGTGTAACTAGCGGGGCTTTTCTCCTCGGGTGTCTGTGCTGTAAACTGGACTCCTGTAGCGAGTGTGATGGCTCGGTCCAGTCCTGGGGGTGGGGTCTCTGAGCGTTCCACGCTGCTGACCCTGAGGGAGGCTGGAGATGCTCTGAGAGTCTGCTCTCCCCTAAACTGCAGGCCTCTCCTACCCCACGCTCGACCTGCCGTCTGGCGGCCGCTGTTCTGCTGGCTGTGTCCCAGGCGAGGCGCAGGGCGGCCGGGGCCAGACAGCAACCTGCCCGGGCGCCCTCACTCCCTGCAAGCCGACGCAGCCTTGGCCCATCTCGGCTCCCCGGTCTGTGTCTCCTGCCTGCTGGACGCCGGCCACGGCGTTGTTCTGCACTCTGTTATCTGCAGCTCTCGGGGCCTTTGGCTCGCCCCGTCTCCGGCTCTGCTGCTCTCTGCGTGGGCTGCATTACCAGGCGCAGCCCTGCCTGGCCCTGGAAGCCCTCCCGCGTGGAGGGGTTCAATGCCCGTGGTGCTCTGGGCTCTGGGCGGAGACGGGTGGCAGGGGAGGGTGTGCCTGCAGGACGCAGGCCAGGCACTCCCAGGGAAACCGCGAGAATTCATAAAGCATCAGTAAGTGGAAAAGGAAGCTGATAAACCAGTGAGGACCTCGGGTTAGGTATGTACGATTCGTATACATCCACAGGTACTTCCGAAAGTTTGTGGCCTACAGAATTAAAAAATGAGTTTATTTTGGTGCAAACATTTTAAAATCCGTGCATAATAGGCACAGATTTCAAAATTTTTGTACCAAAGTAAGCTTGTCTTTTAATTCTATCTCCCACAAACTTTAAGACGTGCCTTTGTATGCATTTTTTAAAAGATTTATTTATTTGAAAGAATTACAGAGTTCGGTGCCACAACTCCTGCCCCAAATCGTTGCTTTAGAGTTAGCGATCGTTTCTGATTTTTCTGAAAAGAGTATGTGTCCTAGACTAAAATCTAACTTCAAGAAGGAAAAGCTAATGCTTCTCTGTGCTATTTCATAAAGCCAGGCACGGCTCTCGGGGATGTGTTTGCCGTGTAAGTGGGAGGTGGGGAGCGTGAGAGGAAGCCGTGGCAGGGGTGGACCCCCATGTCTGCCCTGTGAAACAAGGGACTTCAGCTCGAATCCCAGGCGGTTTGTAGGCAAGGCTGAGAAAGATGCTGGTTCTCGGGAGAAGATCCGGGTTCCTGGAGGAAAACAGCTAATGCCCGAGTGGATCACGGTGTCTGCTACAGGCAGCACACGGCAAAGGGGGCCAGGACCCCGTCCCGCGCAGCAGGCCGGGCAGCCCAGGCCCTCCTTCCAGGCCTCGGTGGTTAGCGATTACCCAGCGGGAGGGCTGCTATGCTTGGTCTTTAATTGTCAGTACCACAGTCCGGTTGACATAGGCATAAATGAAGGGCGCGTGGATTACTCTGCAATGACCAATGGGAAATGCACTCGCTAAGTATAGGTGTGCAGCTTGCTAGGCCCTTGAGGTCACTGTTTGGACGTGGATTATCCCACCACTCAGAGCATGAGTGGCTGGACAGCGACCAGAGACCCCCAAAGGCTGTCCGTGTCCTCCCATGCAGGTTCAGCATGTTGAAGGGGAGCATGGTGGGGGAGACAACGCGGAGAGTGTGGCCGGCAGTCTCTGCTCTACCTTGATCACACTCCTGAGCTCTCTTATTATTGCACAGTGATCCCAGCACCACACAGGGATCCAGTCCAGGATGCGCTCCTTCCTGAGCAAGTCACCTTACTGTTGCTGGGGCGTCTGGGGCCCCTTCTGGCTCTGACACCTGCGTGACCCTGATCGGATTCTTAGGCTTTGTAGAGCTCTGATTGGAGCTGTTTTAATGAGCGATCCTTTGTACCTGGAAGTTGGAGCAAGGTTTTGGAGACCCTCACACCCTTCCCTCCCCCACCCCATCCCACACCCTTGTCTTCCACGTGCAGACTCCGCCCCCCCTCCCCTCCTCTCTTCTTTCCCTTTCCACACCTCACCTCTCGCCTCTCACACTCCCCCACGTCATCCTTGCCTGCCCTGTCCCTTTATCTACAGCTCCGATGCACCCTCCATGACAGCAGAGCCCTCCCGATTCCTGCCCCTTCCCACCCCCTGGCCTCAGACCTGGCTCCTGCCAGCCTTTCTCCCTCGGCCCCTGGGAGGGGCACCCGGACACTGTCTGGCTGAGGAAAACCAGCGCAGGCCAGCAGCGCCAGCGTCTGCACTGCTCCCCGGTGTCTGATGGATGGGACCAGGGCCATGGGCAAGGGCCAAGAGCTTCCCAGGTTCACAAGGCGTACTTGGGCAAACAAGCCAGGACTGCACAGGCCCCTGGCCCTCACGCCAGCTGACCTGGTGCTCATCAGCACAGCAAAGAGAGATTCATTCTTTCCTTTTTGAAACAGCTTTTCCAGACTTTCAAGGATGGTGGAGTAGGAATGAGCAGGCAGGGACGCCCAGTGTCCTCCAAGTGGGGCTCCTCCTGGGCAGGGCTAAGGCCCAAGCCCGCAGGGCAGAACGGGCAAGTGGCCACAGGGCTCCCATCCCCCACTTAGTCCTGAGCAGGGGTGCCCTGGGTTTTTGTAGACAGCTCCCTGATGAGCCAGGAGGCAGGGGAAAACACATGAGCCCCCACCCAATCAGGGACACAGAAGCTTCTAGAAGAGCAAAATTATGCCCCCGATGCTGGGAGGCCATGACAAAGCAAGGTCAAGTGCTACCAGCTGCCCAGACCTTCCTGAGACAGGGGGACGGCTGATCCCGTGGTCAGGGCATGGGTTTCTAAGTGGCAGGGATGGGCAGGGAGTGCTAGGCCCAAGGGGAGACCTTTTCCCAGGTGGCACTGGGAGCTCCCCCAAGGACGACGCTGCCCATCACAAGCACCCAGGGGCCCCTCCCCACAGTGCCCACAGCTCCATGCCAGCCTTGCCCCTAAACAGTGGCACACTCAGGTCTGCAAAGCTCCTGGGCTCTGCTATCCCCTCTGCCCGGGACAGGAAGCCCCAGCCAGAGCTCTTTCCCTGTGTCCCCTCACTGGGTCCTGCAGCCTGTGCCTCGGGAGCTGTGGCCGCGCTCTTGTCCCAGGGGAGAGCCTGAGACGTGTGTGAGGGGCCCAGCTCACGGCTGGTGAGTTGCAGATTGGGCTGGTACCGGGTCCTGCTGATTGCAGCCCGAGCTTAACCCCTGCACAGACAGACGCAGAGGGAGTCTCTCTCGTGGAAAACTCGGATTTTGGAGCTTCCTAGTGACGGATCCGGCAGGAATTGTCAGCTCAGAGCAGCAAGGAAGCCAGACTTAACAAAGAGGGCGTGCCGCAAAGGGACAGTGCAGATTCCCGACCGCGGACCTGGGTTTTTGTCCCGCATCTGTGTCGTCCAGCTTGCCTGTAGGGCTGGGCCGTTTGGCGTCGGTTATTTCCAAGTTGTCTCATTGTATGGCTGGGAACACGGGCCTTGGGGTCCAGCAGGCACTCCTGGGCCTCTCGGGCCAGCAGCTCTCTCAGGGCGAGCACTGAGTGAGCCAGCGTGTGTGGCGTGCCACTCAGGACAGGACAATGGCTGCTAGTGGGAATACGAGCCTCGGTGGCCCAGGGCCAATCTCTTCACTCCTGTAAGCCTCCATTTCCTCATCTGCAACACAGCGGAACAAAAATAGCTGCTCCACCCGACGGCCGTGGGAGTCGGAAAGAAAAGCCGCGTGTGCCCCCAGCGCTGCGCCCTGCAAACGCAGCCAGGGAAAGTCTTCCCCCGGCTGTCCATGCGTCCAGCACGCGCTCGCCCTGCGCCACTGGCACCCAGTTACATCTGGGCAGTCGCGTCCGATGACGCCGTCTCCTCTCTCTCCCGGATCCGCTGGGGTGACCTCCTTCTCAGGAGCTTCACGGTCCCGAGTGAGCCGTGGGGAAGGCGGAGAACGGCACCGTGAAGAGGGTTTGAGGGCAGGGCCGTCCTCCACTCCTGGAAGGAAGTCCCACACCTGGTGGGGGCGGGGCCAAGGCTCACCCCTGGGAGCTGGATTTCAACTCCCGTGCCTCCTGCGCCTGACCCGCACACGGGTTGCAAACTCAAGTACACGCTGGGGCCAGGAAGAGGGTGTCAGGGAGGTCTCCTAGGCGGCAGTAAGAAGACAGCCCATGGAGTCCAGCGGCCCCAGGTAGCATGGCTGGGCGCAGGCCCAGGCCCAGGAAGGCCACCCCTTTCTATTTATGTAGAGAAACCGAGTTCTGGAGTTCTGGTTTTAAAGCGGTCTGTGCAGTTCAGAACAACTCCATACTATGTGGGGCCACAGTCCCGTTGCTCTATGCAGAGCTCTGCCACAGTCTATGCCTACACCCTCCCCTCTTCTCCCAGGGGCCCTCAATCCCCACCCATCATTCCATGGCTCCCTCCTGACCACCAGCGTCTGGAAGCCGAGAGACCCTACCTAGCATGGCATCTGGCGTGGAAGACATTTCTCGATGAACAAACCCAGATTCCCCACCTGCTGCCTATGACCCACCTACCCTCCTGCCTGTCTTGCAGGCCTCCTGTAACCCACCGGCTCCAGCCCGGTTGATTTTATTCTCTAAGCCTGCATTGGTGTCTTTGCTTTGGCTGGGCTCACTGCCTATGGTTGTCTTCTCTCTTTCCCATCAACCCTCCAAACCTTAGCACGAGTCTTCCACTGAACTTCCGTGAACAGCCTGGCTGCTCTTCCTCTGACTCCCCGCTGTGAAGACAAGGATGTGACAGCAGGAGTTTCTTGCGCTCAGCACCAGTGAGCTCTCTGGGGACACATTTTGTCATCAGGTGATGGCCACCAGGTGCAGTGCACACAATTGCATTGTTGTTGGTCCTTTGCTCCTGCATGAAGAGACAGTTACCGAGGGCTTGACCATCAGCTAGTGCCTTCTACCATTGTTACTTCCGAATGTCCAGAGGGCCCAGGCACTCCTGGGCATTGAAAGATGTACATATGAAATATAAGGATAAAATCGTAGGGTCTTGTTGTTGTTTTTGAGTGTGCCAGGTCACGTTGAAGAGAAGACTCTTCCCGACACACTGCAGCCAACATGCCAATTCCACATGGGGAGCCCCACTTGGCTTGCACACCTGTCAGGCCAGTGGAAGCCACTGCCCTGGAGACACCTGACACAACCAGTGCTACCTTTACGGAGGGGCCCAGCAGGCAGGTGGAGCAACCCCATCATGCATTTCCATGCCCGGGGTCGTGCTTTGAAGCCCCAGAAAGAATCCCTTCTCTGGTCTTGCCTCTCATTTCTCCACCGGCCAGTTTCTCTTTCCCAAGATGGAGTTGGGGGGAGGGGTGAGTGATGAAACTGGACCCTTAGGCCCCAGCGGTTCTGTCCAAGACCGGAGTGTTGTTCAGGGACTGTTCTGCAGAAGCACCACATTTTAAGTTTTAGAAGTAACACTGGCTGTCAAAAAAAAAAAAAAAAAAAAAAAAAAGAAGTAACACTGGAATAAAAGGATGCTGTGGTCCAATAAGTTTGGAAAACATGAAAGAGAGCCGTCGGACATCTGGTTTCTATACTGCAGGACTTCTCAGAGCCTTTAACATGTCACTCCAGCAGAGTGGCAGGCCATGGCCTTTTAGGGCCGTGGAATGCGTTTGTCCTTGGAGAATCGCGAAGGCACAGAAGGCAAAGTCTCCATGTGGTTCGGAGAGGCGCAGGCAGCACCCAGCCCCGTGCTTGTTCACGGCACCGCTTCCTTGTGCTGCTGGGTGCTCTTCCCTTCCCTGCAGCCCGGCTGGCCGCACTGTAATTGTATTCCCATATGTGCCCCGTCTGGCTTCATACAACCCTGACCACTGACTTCCGGAATACTCTAAGGCCAGCAGAGGCCTGTGTGTCCTGAAATCACCTCGCTGTTGGCAGCCGTCTCTATGAATTCAAGGATTAAAAAAAGTGCGGGGCCAGTGGCAAGGCTGGCATGGCTGACTACATGTGTGCAGGGGCCGGGCCGTGTTCCTTACCCCATGCTCCTGGCACAGCCGGTGGCCTCCGGGAGTCCGGTGACTCTGGGCTCACCCCCCAGACATTCAGAGCAGAACAAAACACGATTCCCCACCGGCTCCTAGAAGTCTGACATGGGTGGGCCTTAAACTGCGACTCCATGATTTTAGCTATTTTCTTTGAGTCTAAGATGTCATCAATTGTAAGACGCACCATTGTTTTAAGAAAAGCATGTTAAGGGGGTAAAAAAAAAAAAGAAACCCCCCGTGCAGTGTACCAACTAATTGTATGACACATCCTGATTTCAGAATAATTAAAATTTGAACAATTGTGTGCCTTGGGGTTGAGGAAATAGACTATTTCTACAGGTCTGGGTCGGCTTCCTTTTTCATTACTAGTAAGGAAGCTAGCATGCAGGCTGCCAGAGAGGAGACTGGGAGGTTGGGGTGCTGGCAGGTGTTTGATCTCAAAAAAATAGTTCCTGAACTATCACGTTAAGTTGGGAGGTGCTGACCTAAAATGCCGCCTTCTCCTCTAGGGTGAGTCCCAGCGGGACGCATTGCCTCGTCCCCGGCTCCGCAGAAAGCAGGCTGGTTGCCTGTGCCTGATTTGTAGCTGTCAAAAACACAGCATTGTTTCTGCCCCAGTGTGTGTAAAACCAGCTCTGTAAACTGCGAACATTTTCTCTGCCATGGTGGTAACACTGCCACTAGTTCCATGAAGACATAACAAAGCCAAGCATTTACTAGAGCGTCTTGGAATGACTCTGAACGGGCAGTGACCCCTCACTGGCTCCATAGCCTAGGGAACTCATCTCGCCTTCATCCGAGGAATCCGATCCCTTGGCGCCTTCCCCCAAAGGCTGTGTCACCCCATGAGATGGAAGCCAGTCCTGAGTGCACCCCAGTGGCCCAGGGCAGCAAGGATCACAAGAAAAGCCACGTCCGCGTGGAGCGAGAATGACCGGGTAGAGTTGCCTGATCTAGCACTGGTGATGTGGGAGCCAGTTCTTCGCAGGGCTGTAAGGGTGGCATTTCAGTCAAAGGCAGCAGAGCGGCAGGCCAGCTGGGGAGCACAGAGAAGTTTCTCACTGGGGCTCCTGGGCTGGGAGGGTGTGGGCTGGGAGGTGAGGGCCGGGGAGGGTCGGGGGTTGTCCTATGGATCTGCATCCCCCTCTCGCCAAGTAATTTTCATACTGTAATTTCAACACATCAGCCAAAGACATTTTAAATGCTGCCATGGACATGTCTTGGGGTCCAACTTCCTGTCACTTCCTGTGACTCAAGAAAGAAATTAGAGGATGAGGCACAGGTAAAAGACACAGGAGAAATGAAATTCATTTGCATGCAAAGTGAAAACACGCACTCAAGACTGAGCTGTAGGAGTTGCATATGTTTGAAAGTTAGAGTTCTGCCAGCGCTGTGGCTCACTAGGCTAATCCTCCGCCTTGCGGCGCCAGCACACCAGGTTCTAGTCCCGGTCGGGGTGCCGATTCTGTCCCGGTTGCTCCTCTTCCAGTCCAGCTCTCTGCTGTGGCCCGGGAGTGCAGTGGAGGATGGCCCAAGTGCTTGGGCCCTGCACCCCATGGGAGACCAGGAGAAGCACCTGGCTCCTGGCTTCAGATCGGCGCAGCGCCAGCTGTAGCGTGGCCATTGGGGTGGGGGGGCAATGGAAGGAAGACCTTTCTCTCTGTCTCTCTCTCACTGTCTAACTCTGCCTGTCAAATAAAAAAGAAAGAAAGAAAGAAAGAAAGAAAGAAAGAAAGAAAGAAAGAAAGAAAGAAAGAAAGAAAGAAGGAAAGAAAGTTAAAGTTCCAAAAAGAGAGTGAGAGACAGACAGACAGCGAGAGATCTTCCATCTGTTGGTTCACTCCCCAAGTGACTCCAATAGCTGGGTCTGGGCCTGGTAGAATCCAAGAGCCAGGAGCTTCTTCCAGGTCTCCCATGTGGGTGCAGGGACCCAACGACTTGGGCCATCCTCTGCAGCTCTCCCAGGTGCATTAGCAAGGAGCTGGATCAGAAGTGCAGCAGCCGGGACACAGACTGGAGCCCATATGGGGTGTCAGCACCATAGGTCGCAGGTTAACCCCAGGGACCACAGCGCCAGCCCTGTGGGAGCTCTTGAGCTACAGACATACAGCTAAGCCTGTCCCTCCTGCTGACCCACAGAAAGTGTGAGATGTAAATGTTTGTTGCTCAAGCTGCCAAGTTTTAGGGGAAATCATTCCTTAGCAACAGTGTCTTAGCCTGGCAAGGAGGCAGAAGAGATGGGGGACACCAGAGGGTGAGGAAGCGCTGGGTGCCATGGTGGACATGGAACATCGGAGGGATCCAGCGAGGACACTCAGAGCTGTGCGGGATGAGGGCAGGGAAGCGGGAGGGCAAATGCAGCCACGTGGCTGCACCAAGCACACAGGGTGACACCAATGCTGGCGTGTCTTTGTGTGAGACAAGCACCTGGCACAGAGCACAGCAGACCTGTGCCCTCAACACCTTGAGCCCCGTTCTCTGAGTGCAGGGAGTGTCCGCCTTGTTCACCCTGACCGCGCACAGAGCGAGCGAAGTCACCACAGTTCTCCGCGTGCTCCATAGTGGAAAATGCTAACAAGCTGCTGCTGGAAGCCCTGAAACTCAATGAGCGGGCAGCTGTTTTGGCAACCCATCCCCAGGACGGTGAGCACCAGCCCTGGGTACCAACGGGGGCGTCGGCAGAAAGGGGTGAGACCTCTGGCTGGGTCTGGCTTCACATCGCTGAACAAGACCGGACTTGAAGAAACCACATCTGGTTTTAGATTTCCTGACGTCTCCTCCTCCACCTGCGGAGGGGGGAGGAGTCCTTGCCGAGTGACTCCCTGCCCAGAGCCCCCTCAACACCCTCTGACAATGACTCCAGATCTCATAGTCGCAGGGACCTGCAACTGCCACGGACAGTTCCAGTCTTTTCTCTGCTACCACCACAGCCATTTCCTCACTTCTCAACCCCATCTAAGGAACATGCTGGGGGCTGACATTGCGACCTAGTGGGTAAAGCCACGGCCTGTGACTGCCATCCCTTGT
This sequence comes from Lepus europaeus, assembly GCF_033115175.1. Classification (NCBI taxonomy): domain Eukaryota; kingdom Metazoa; phylum Chordata; class Mammalia; order Lagomorpha; family Leporidae; genus Lepus; species Lepus europaeus. The sequence continues at coordinate 84,935,010 of NC_084839.1, read as the reverse complement.
AGGTGCTGGCTCATATCCCAGCTGCTCCACTTCCAATCCAGCTCCTTGCTAATGCACCTGGGAAAGCAGAGGAAGATGGCCCAAGTGCTTGGGCTCCATGTGGGAGACCTGGATGAAGCTCCTGGCTCCTGGCTTTCGCCTGGCCCAGCCCTGACTGTTGCTGTCATCTGGGGAGTGAACCAGTGGATAGATCTCTCTGTCTCTCTGTCTTTCCTTCTCTCTCTCTCTCTCTCTCTCTCTCTCTCTGACTTTCAAACAAATATATATATGTGTGTTGGTAATATTTGACATGGTCCAGTTTTTTAAAAAAAGATTTATGTATGTATTTGAAAGAGGGAGAGAGGGAAAGAAAGAAAGAAAGAAAGAAAGAAAGAAAGGAAGGAAGGAAGGAAGGAAGGAAGGAAGGAAGAAGGAAGGAAGGAAGGAAGGAAGGAAGGAAGGAAGGAAAGAAAGAGAGAGAGAGAGAAAAAGAAAGAAAGAAAGAAAGACCCATCTGCTGGTTCACGCCCCAAATGACTGCAATGGCCGGGCTGGGCCAGGCAGAAGTCAGGAGCCAGGAACTCTATAGGTCTCTCTCCCATGTGGGTAGTCCACTGCCTACCCAGGTGCATTAGCAGGGGGCTGGATCAGAGCAGCTGGGGCTTGAACCAGCACTTTGTATGCGATGCCAGCATTACAAGCAGTGACGGAACCCACAGCACCACAGTGTTGGCCCTGGTCAGATTTGTTTTAAAGCACTTAAGATTTTTTTTTTTTTATTTGAAAGGCAAAGAGACAGAGAGAGATTTTTCATTTGCTGATCTATTTCCCAAATGTGCACAACAGCTGGGGCTGGCCAGGCTGAAGCCAGGAGCCCACAGCTCAGTCCAGGTCTCTCCCATGGACGACAGGGACCCAACTACTTGAGTCATCATCTGCTGCCTCCTAGGCGCATGTTAGCAGGAAGTTGGGTCAGAAACAGAGATGGGACTCAAACCCATGCCCTCTAATACAGGATGTAGGTGGGCACGGCAGGGGGAGACTTAACCACTACCCCAAATGCCCACACCACATAGTGGTAACTCTCATGGGCCACACATCCACAGCCATTGGACACCAGAAGTTGGGAGCTGGTTGATTGTGGGGTGCATTTAGAGGCCCTTCCACGAGGTAGAGATCCTGTAACTGGGGCTTGTAGAAGAACTGTATTAGAGGCGAATTGAGTAGCTGAGTTTGTGAGGCTTTTGTTTGTGTACTTAGGTTATTGATGACTTTTAAATTCAAGGCATATCAAAATGATACTCGTTTAACGTGAACTCAACCTATTGGAATGATTATATAAAGATATGTTTTGGGGCCAGTGCTGTGGTGCAGCTGGTCAAAACTCTGGCCTGCAGCGCCAGCATTCGTGTTCAAACCTCGGCTGCTCCACTTCTGATCCAGCTCTCTGCTGTGGCCTGGGAAAGCAGTGGAAGATGGCCCAAGTCCTTGGGCCCCTGCACCCATGTGGGAAACCCGGAAGAAGATACTGGCTCCTGGCTTCTGACTGGCTCACCTCTGGCTGTTGTAACCATTTGGGGAGTGAACCAATGGACAGAAGACCTCTCTCTCTCTCTGCCTCTCTCTGCTTCCACCTCTCTCTAACTTTGCCTTTCAAATAAATAAAATAAATCTTAAAAAAAAAAGATATATTTCTAGGTTAGCCAAGACTTCTTCAGATTTAAGTACAGAAAGAGCAGTATTTTAGAACTATCCATGCAGCGATAATGTAAGAATTAAAATCTCCACTACTTCTCCAGTGGTGTTTTATTGCATTAAAGTAGAATTTGAAAACTCAGGTTCACATTGTGCCTCACCCGCCTTTTCCTCCATAAATGCTGACTCCCAAGAGGAAAATAATGACCCACACGGCACATCCCTGGCTTCCTAAATCATGACTGCCTTACCATCACATTGCTGGGCATGACCTGAAGAAGTGGTTTTTACCAACTTCCCGGGGCTGGCGCCGTGGTGCAGTAGGTTAATCCTCCACTTGCAGTGACGGCTCTTGTCCTGGCTGCTCCTCTTCCGATCTAGCTCTCTGCTATGGCCTGGGAAAGCAGTAGAAGATGGCCCAAGTCCTTGGGCCTCTGTACCCGTGTGGGAGACCTGGAAGAAGCTCCTGGCTCCTGGCTTCGGATCGGCAAAGCTCCAGCCATTGCAACCATTTGGGGAGTGAAAAAAACAGCAGGTGGAAGACCTTTCTCTCTGCCTCTGCCTTACTGTGACTCTGCCTTTCAAATAAATAAATAAATCTTAAAAAAAAAAAAAAGCCAACTTTCTTACAGAGCTTCATGAATTTACTTTATTTTCTTTTCCCCAAATACCCTCACAGATGAGCTCATTGGAAACTGTACCACCTTTCGCTTTCAGTTTTCTTCTCCTTTTAATTGTGCTAAGTAGAACATTTAGCACAGTATTCCTTTGAAGAAAGGTCAAAATCATGGTTTTCCTGAAAAGATCCTATTTAAAAGATGGTTGTCCTTTTGGCCTGATTATGCGCTGTGATCTGGGGATGCTAAGAGTGTTCAACCGTGAGTCCATTCCAGCCGTTTGTGTGAGCTCCCTAGATAAACTTGGCTTCCTGCTTGGAAGGGCCCCCTTCTGAATTGGGAGCTTGAATGTGTTTTCAGGGCCAAATTAATACAAAGCATGAAGACATGCTACTGCTACTGTTTTTAATGTGCATTTTAATGGTGTCTATTGGAGGTGGGAGGGGCCAAAGAGGAATTCATTGATGGGTGAGATCCAAAAAAAAAAAAAAAAAAAAAAACCAGCCTTCCTTTCTTCACCACACCTCAAGCAGCCAAAGCCTAGTGAACTATTAGGTTGGAGTTAGTTCTGCAACACGATAGAACTTTTCTTACTGGGTCGAATGCACATTCGTGGGATTATTTGCTGTGATGGGCGGTGCTTGCTGTTCTGTAGGTCTGAACAAGACGAGAACCTCAGTACGTTTGCTATTGCTCTTACTTGAAAAATAAATCCTTTCAAAAAGCACAAATTCTACTAGTAGATCCACATCCGTTGACCCGGTTCATTGATTCAACAGAGAGGTACTAAGTTTCTGATACAGACAAAGAACCACTTCGTATTGGGTCACTGAGTGGTTTGTGGGAGTTTGTATGGCAGGGAAGAGAGAAAGTCCCTCCAGAAGTACTTGGGTGTCTTTTCAGAAAACACTCTCTTCGTTTTCTACTTGGCTTTGTTGTTAATCATAGCAGGAGGTACAAACTATTTTTTGAATGGACTGTCTTCCATCTGATGTACTGATGGAAACCAAATTATTCACAGTTTACAAAATAAACCCTTAAAAATAAAAGCCTATCTGATATAAAAATCACTTTTTACAAAACAAAGCAGGACTAAAGTCAGGTCCAGAGAAGGCAAAGCCGGTAACCTGACACCTCTTTGTCAGCTTGCACTTCTCCTGGAAGGCTGGCCATCTCCTCAAATATTTAGCTACCATTGCGGTTGCCTAGTTCATGGCTTGTTCGGTCTTTTGCCCATTTTTTTTTTTTTCATTAGTATGTTTATTTCCTCAATGATTTGCAGGCATTTGTGTATTCTGGCTCCTGACCATTTGACAGTTCCATAATTATATTGCAAGTATCTGTTTCTGGCTTGACCTTAAACATTTCTTATGGCTAATTAAAAAATGTAAACTTTTTAAATATAACCTTATTTTTTTTGCCAGGTACTCTATTAATTTTAATATTAAGGTTTGTCGTTTTGCATTTAGTTTAAGAAAATAATTTCTTACTCTGAGTTCATAAATACAGTCTCCTCTATTTCCTTTTAAGATATTTAAAGTTGTTGCTCTTTACATGTTTATATATATATATATATTTTAAGATTTATTTTAAGGTGAGAGTTATGCAGAGAGAGGAAGAGAGAGAGAGAGAGAGAGAGAGAGAGAGAGAGAGAGAGCGCGCGCTTCCATACACTGGTTCATTCCCCAGATGGCCACAATATCCGAGGCTGGGCCAGGCCTAGGAACTAGGAGCATCTTCCAGGTCTCCGCCGTGGGTGCAGGGACCCAAACACTTGGGCCATCTTCCACTGCTTTCCCCGCTGCCATAGCAGGGAGCTGGATCAGAAATGGAGCAGCTGGGTCTCCAATAGGCACCCATAAGGGATGATGGGATTATAGGCGGCGGCCTCACCTGCTACACTACAACGCTGGCCTCATATGTTTATATTTCTAATCAACCAAGAATTTACTTTTATATGTGTGTGGGGTAAGGGTCTAATCTGATTATTCTTATATGGATAATCTACTATTCCTAACTTATCTCATGAAAAAGACTGCTCCTTTTATTACTTATCACCAATGTCCTTCTGTGATACATAAAATCTGTGTATATGCATGGGTCAGTTTCCAAGTTCTCTCATCTTCTGTTGGCTATCTCTGAACTGATGCTCCACCGTCCTATTTATTATAACCTTATAATTAGTCTTGATGGTTCTCAGCTTGTCAGATTTCACCCAAGGAAAGTATCTTGAGATTTTGGATGGAACTGTATTGAATTTAGAGACTAATTAGGGGGTGGTTGACATCTCTGCTATGTCAAGTCTAGCTTTTTCATTCATGACCATAGTCAATCATTCTACTTGTGTTTTCTTTCATGCACTTTAGCAATCTTTGAAAGTGTTCTCCAAAAAAGTAAAAATTTCAGCTTGGGTGTTTTGTCAAATGTACTTAGAAAGATCTTCTAGCTTTAGTTGCTAATATAAATAAAATCTTTTTTCTGATATATTTTCTAGCTGTTTATAAATAATACACAAAATAGTATTGATTTCTTTTGTTTGTGGATCTTAGATCCAATACTTGCACATTTATTGGACGCTCCGTTTGAATAGAGAACCTAGCGATGGGCTTGAATTTTCTGTGTAGATTGTCACATTTGCTGCAGACAGGGGCATCTCTGCTGCTGCTTTGTCAATTTGTTTTGCTCGGTGCCTTCAGTGTGGCTTCCAGGACACTGATGAGTGCAGGTAGGTAGTGTTCATATTGGTGGGGACGCCTCCACAATCCCACCGCTAGTAATCACGCTTATTGTACATTTTGATAGATATCTTTTTATCACATTAAGGAATTTCTCCATAATGCCTATTTTGGGTACTCCGCTCATTCACCTCAAGTCTCTCGTGTTTTAATACTAAATTCATGTAAGGCTACAGCTTTCCTCTAATATACTTAATGATGAGTCAGTTTAGTACATGATCTTTTATTATTTATCTTCCAAATAAACTCCAGCTGCAATCTCCTCTTCAGCTTATGAATTATTTAGTGGTGAGTGTTTGAATTCACAAACATACAAGTTTGGAGCTTCCTATTTATTGTTGATTTTTCATTTAATTGGCTTGTGCTCAATGTGATTTGTATGACTGTGATAAAGTCTAGCTATCTGTCATCTATCTAGCTATCTAGCTATCTGTCCAATAAATATGCAAGTATTGGATCAAAGATCCACAAACAAAAGAAATCAGTATTATTTGGTGTATTATTTATAAACAGTTAGGAAATATAACAGAAAAAAAGATTTTATTTATATTAGCAACTAAAGCTAGAAGATCTATCTACATACATTTAACAAAACACCCAAGCTGAAGTTTTCATTATTTTGGAGAACACATTCAACGATTGCTAAAGGACAGATTTGTGAGTGATCGTGGTCTGTGTACCTGCTAACAACGATGACTAGAGTGGCTGCAGAATCCCGCGCAGACACAGACGGACACACACTGAGTAAGTGATGGCTCTTGCTTCTGTTTTCAGATCTTCTTCATCCTAGTGTTTTTGTTTTTTTTTTTCAACTGCTTGGTTGCTCCGTGTGTGGTAAAGTTATACCGGGTCAGACCCTTCTATCTACTTCTGCCGGTTTTCTGTACTGAGGCGACTGCAAGCGCTTCTCCATGCACTGATGTCTTGAGGACTCTGCGTCTCTTTCCGTCTATCCCAGTCCATCTTACTGCTAGCAGGTACAGAGTGAGATTTCCTGCCCCTTCATCTTCAGCCTCTCCGAGTGCTTGTATCTTAGATGGTTTCTCCGCCTTACAAGGTGTCTGAGCTGCCTCTTAAGAAACATAAGCTGGTCATTTACATGAGTTTCAGCCTATTTACATTTGTTATATTAGTGATTTATTGCAGTGTGTTATCACGTTGCTATTATGTACTTTGGGTTTTTTGTTTGTTTTTTATTATTTGAGAAGCACGGAGAAAGAGAGAGAAAACACCCATTGCCTGGATCCACTTCCAAATGCTGCGCAGCCTGGGCTGGGCCAGACCAAAGCCCAAGCTGGGTGCTCAGTGCAGGTCTCCCACGCTGGCCTCAGAGACCAAGCACTTGAGGAGGCGACTGCTGCTGCCTCTTAACATGTGCAGTCGCAGGAAACAGGAATCAGGAGTTGGGAGCAGAGCCAGGATCTGAACCTAGGAACTCCAACACGGTGTGCTGGTGTCCCAACTGACATCTCAACCATGAGGTCAAAAGCCCCGCCCATGTTTGCTTTAAAACCCTACTGTAGGGGCAGGTGTTGCGGATAACCCATTGCTGGCAATACTGGTTCGAATCCTGGCTGCTCCACTTCGGATCCAGCTCCCTGCAACTGTGCCTAGGAAAACCACAGATGATGGCCCAAGTGCTTGGGCCACTGCTGTCTAAGAGTTTCAGGTTCCTGGGTTCAGCCTGGCCAAGCCCCAATCATTTTCGCCATTTGGGGAGTGAACCAGCAGAAAGAAGATCTCTCTCTCTGTCTCTCTCTCTCTCCCTCTCCCTCTTTTAAATAAATTTTTAAATCATTTTTTAATTCTTTTCATTCTTCTTATTACTCTGTTACCAGTGAGTAGTAGAGCAGAGTTGCACAAGGAAGACTTTGTGTGGGGCCCGGCGACGCAGAGGGAACCTCGCCTGGCACATCAGAGGAGAGCACTGCCCGGGCCGATGGCCGCGCAGGTACTCCCACTTTGACACTAGTGCAAAACCCACCCTGGCACCATTTCCAAATCCATTTTTTTTTTGGACAGGCAGAGTTAGACAATGAGAGAGAGAGACAGAGAGAAAGGTCTTCCTTCCGTTGGTTCACCCCCCAAATGGCCGCTACGGCCGGCGCTGCGCTGATCTGAAGCCAGGAGCCAGGTGCCTCCTCCTGGTCTCCCATGCGGGTACAGGGCCCAAGCACTTGGGCCATCCTCCACTGCCCACCTGGGCCACAGCAGAGAGCTGGCCTGGAAGAGGGGCAACCGGGACAGAACTGGTGCCCCAACTGGGACTAGAACCCGGGGTGCTGGCGCCTCAGGCAGAGGATTAGCCTAGTGAGCCGTGACGCCGGCCTCCAAATCCATTTTGTCACTTGACATTCTGAGGACTGTCCTGCACCTGCTGCTGGGATCGCACACAGGACTGAGCCGAGGTCCCTGACCTCAGAAACCCCCATGGAGCAGAAAGGTCACCTGAGGAGACAGGTCCCTTGTCATGTGACAAGAGCTGCCATCCACAAACCCACAGGATGTTGGAAAAATGTGGCCGTGGAAAGAGTGCTTTGTGGCCCTTTGGAAACACTGGGTGTTGCTGATTAGCTGCTATCTGGGCTGGTCCACTATCCCACTGTCTTCATCCGGGCCAGGCTAGGGGGAGGCAGGTAAGGCCCAAGGAGCAAAACTTAAGGAAGTACCCACTTTCAGAGCTAGCTGTGCATTGCAGGGCCCCGAGAGTGACCCGGCTGATCTCACCCCAGTTCTGGTCCTGTTCCCCGTCGCTCCCTACTGCCTCCTGTCCAGGAGGCTAGGTGTGAGCAGTCACCCCGTGCTTGCTGTGTTGTTGTTCTACTCCTATGTTCAGAGAAGACACTTCCTGGTATGCCTTTCTCTATCAAAACTTGGTAAAAAGTATAAACCAACAGAGCCATGAGACTCACCTGCCCGCTTAACCCATTACACTCCCCAGTGTCCTGGGTTTGTGAGCTCAGATGCCAAGGACAAGCTCTCCCACAGTAAGAACTTCAGGTCCCAGGAGCAAGACAGGTCTTTTAGAGAAACAGCTCTGGGAGCCCGCATTGTGGCACAGTGGTTAAGTCGCCGCTCACAGCGCTGACATCCTATGTAAGCGCAGGTTCGAGTCCCTGCTGCTCCACTTCTGAGCCTGCTCCCTGCTAATGCACCTAGGAAACCAGCAGAGGATGGCCCAAGTGCCAGGGCCCCTGCACCCACCTGAGGGACCCATATGAAGCTCCTGACTCCCGGCTTTAGCCTGGTCCAGCCCCAGTCCTTGTGGCCATTTGGAGAGTAACTCAGCGGTTGGAAGATCTCTCTGTGTCTCCCTGTCTCTCTTTAACTCTGACTTTCAAAATGAATGCATCTTTAATAAATTTTAAAAAGAGAAACAACTGTGGCTTCTGGGGGTTGTTGGTGGTGGGTTTTGAGAAGCAGAGGCATGGAGGGGGGGTAGCAGTGGAGTGAACCATAGCGCCCCCCAGCTGGCAGTATTGGTTCTCAGTAAGAGAGTTACCCAAAGGTAAGTAAGTTACTGGTTGATTCTACCAAGGCTTCCTGGTGGGCAGTGAGGCTTAACCAGCAGGGAACAGAACAGAAAAAAGTGATGGCTTGCTTGAGCCAGGATGTCTGGGTGTTCTGGAATAACAAGGGTCAGGGCTGGGAGCACCCCCCACCCCCACCACACACACACACACACACACACACACACCCCGGCCAGCCCACAGCCAGGTTCACTTATTGTTATCAGGCTGAAAAGAGGCTGTTATTTCACAGCCCAGATAAAAGTTAAACACAAATTAGGATTGCCCAGAAAATATCGATGACTTCATTCCCCCTGGGCCCTGGCCCCGGGGGAAGTGTTCGCTCTCCTTAGCTGTGGGACCTGTTCAGCCAGTTCTCCCAGTGTCAATCCCAGGCCCAGACTTAAACAAAAGCCTGGCCCCATGAATAGAGAGCATTCACGGGCAGGGTCTGAGTCATACTGCAGACCTACTGCGCGAGCGAGCTGCCGGCTGCACCTTTGAGTGGACAAGGCCTCTGTTTAGTCTGCAAGCTGCTGGCTTTGGTGCTGGAGCCCTCCTGCCACCCCCACCCGCTCTCATTACAGCTTTTATCTGGCGGCACCATCACCCTGGGACTCTCCCAAACAGAGACCCAGACACACAACCAGTGGAGCAGAAGAGAGAAGCTCCCCCACTAGGGTCTTGGTGCCCCCAGACCCCCCAGGCCCGAAGGCTCCCCAGTACCCATTAAAGTCCACTGCATAAAAATGCACACCGTAGAGCTAACCCAGGAGCATGTGACACCCCCACCCCCACCCCCAGGAGAGTGAGACACTAAGCTTTAATGGAAGGCCCGGAAAAGGAGAGTGGCACCTGTGATAAGTAGGGATAGCATTGTGGCGCAGCCAGTGGAGCTGCCACCTGTGACCCCGGCATACCCTATGAGAGCTGGTTCGGGTCCTGGCTGCTCTGCTTCCCATCTGGCTCCTTGCTAATTGCCTGGGGAAGCAGCAGAGGATGGCCCAAGTACTTTTCCTGCCTTCAATCATCATGGCCATTTGGGGAGTGAACCAGCAGCTGGAAGATCTCTGTTTCTCCCGCTGTCTCAGTCACTCTGAAACAGAACCCCTACAATGTAAACCTGGACCCAGCCTCAGGTCTGTCTGCCTTAGTCTAAGATATCCTTGCCTGCCCTTATCAAAAGGAATTCACTGACTTGAGGGAGTGATCCAGCTGGCCCTACAAGATCCTAATCACCAGACTCCAGGAGTCATTTGCTTCTCCAATAGATAAGCACCTTGATGGCTAGCAGTTGTCCTGGGGTGATTTGTGTAGGGGAATTCCAGGTCCCAGCAGGATGTCATGGCCACCTTCATGTGACCCCCAGACCAACTGGAGCCCACCTGGCCTTCATAAATTCCCTACAGAGCACAGCATCACTGACCAATCAAAGCCAGGTCACACGCTCCACTAACCAACCAGGAACTCGGACACGAGCTGATCACGCACCTCTCCGCCCCAGTTTCAAGCTCTAAGAACCTTCACCTCCAACTCCTTGGGGAGCCCAGGAACAAAGCGACAGCTGCCAGCTCCTTGCTTTGTGATAAACACCTCGTCATCGGTGATGGGCTTTCTGGGAGTCCGGCAAGCTGACCTGGCTCGGAGGTGCTACAGCAACGCCTCCAACTAGTGTGGGCTGTTGTTCGGCACAACTCAGCCCTTCAAATAAACAAGATTATTATTTTTTTAAGAAGAAGAACAGGATGAAGACTTGTAGAGGAGCAGGTGACTGTCCGTTTTTATTTCCCAAGATCCAACAAAACAATAACCACAAGTTAAAGGGATTTCTGATCAGTGGTACCTTGGCCCCCTGGGTGAAGCCCAAATCACTCAGCTCAGCTCTGAAGGTCCCCCCCACCGGCCCCGCCCCTCCCCAAAGCCTGCAGCTCCTCCCCCTTTCTCCAGCTTTTCCTCGCCATTGCCTGGCCCAGAGCCTGCACCCAGCAGAGCTGCAAGTCCCATGTCCCAGCCTCCCTGCTCAGAACCCCCTCCCTCCATTGTCTCCATTTCTGTTTCACTCAGACCCCATTGGGTCCCTGTCCCCCTAGGACCGGGGAGTCAGAAGGATTTGGGGTGTGAATGCGGATCTGGTTTTCTGAGCGGTGGATACGCTGTCTGCTCGTGACTGCTGAAACCAGTGGCACAGGTGTCCTCGGGGCGGGTGGACACGGCTGCCGAGAGCACGCTCTGGCTTCCACGTTTGGGGAATTCTAGGACTGATTTCTGCCGCTTTTCTTTGTCCCACAGGGGCTCCTGTATAGAAGAGCTGCATGGGATAGGGCCTGCTTTATCATAACCCCCAGCGGGGAGCCGGCAAGGCAGAGTGTGTCGGGAGGCCTGGCCGCAGCCCGATGGGAGCCACAGTGAATTTACCGAGAGCAAAGCTCCCACTCCAGGGGCTGGCACTGTGGCATAGAAGGTTAAGCCTCCTCCTACAGCACCAGCATCCCATATGGGCACCTGTGAGCCAGCAGATAGAAGACCTCTCTCCGTGTCTCTCCCTCTCTCTGTTAGCCTGCCTCTCAAATAATTCTGTGTCCATTCATTTCAAAAGAGACGACATAACAAGTGGCCCTGCTCAGTCCCTCACCCTGGCCCCTGACTCTCACCTGGTTGGTGTGACCGAGCACAGAGTGGGCTCCAGCTGTCCACCGTGCACACGCGATGGCCGCCTGCATGGTCCGGCGTGGAACAGTGCGGGGATGAGGGTGTGTCCACTCCGAGTGCAAGCACATCTGAAGGTCCCCAGTGTGGTCTCAGCACAGAGCGGGAGCCCAGTACCTGTTCCAGTCCTGGCTGCTCTACTTCCAATCCAGGTCCCTTCTAATGCACCTGGGAAAGCAGTGGAAGATGGCCCAAGTGCTTGGGCCCTGGACCCCTGTGCAAGACCCAGATGAAGTTCCTGGCTTGGCTTCAGCCTGGTCCAGCCTTGGCCTTTGTGGCAATTTGGGGAGTGAACCAGCGGGCCAGCAGATGGAAGATCTTTCTCTCTCTCTCCTTCTTTCTCTATATCGCAAATAAATAAGTAAATCTTAATTTAAAAAAAGACACTGGCCTTCACGATCCCATATGGGCACCAGTTCGAGCCCTTGCTGCTCCACTTCTAATCCAGCTCCCTGCTAATGCACCTGGGAAAGCAGTGGAAGATGGCCCGAGTCCTTGGGCCCCTGCACCTATGTGGGAGACCTGGATGAGGCTACGGCTCCCAACTTCAGTCTGGCCCAGTCCTGGCCATTTTAGCCACTTAGGGAATGGATCACCAGATGGAAGATTCTTTCTCCCTCTCCTTCTCCCTCTCCCTCTCCTTCTCCCTCTCTCTGTAATTCTTTCAAATAAATAAAACAAAGAGCACGTCATGTCCCCCTTGGTGGTGAAGAGGCAGCCCCCAGTGGAGTCCATACGACATCGCGTTTCTTCCTCGTGGGGGTCTCCGGCTCCCTGCCGCCATGTGCGCCAGGAGGGACGGGAGTAGCGGAACCAAGGACTAGCACACTCTGCCCTTCTCTCTGGGCTTCAGTGTCCTCACGTGCAAGATAGACAGTGCCTCCGTCCGTTTTCTGCAGCTATAATGGGACACCACAGCTGGGTCATTCATGAAGGAAAGACGTTCCTTTCTCACAGCTCTGGAGGCTGGCAAGTCCCAGAGGGAAGGACTGTGTCCAGGACAGCTTTTGGCTGCATCAGCCCATGGCAGAAGGAGGAAGGGCAAGGGGACACGCGTGGAGAAACTCGCTTGAACAACAAAACCACTCTCGAGGTAACTGATCTCTGACAAAAAACTTTTTTTAAAATGTTTATTTACTTTACTTGAAAGTCACAGTTACACAGAGAGAGAAGGGGAGGGAGGGAGAGAGAGAGAGAGAGAATCCATCCACTGGTTCACTCCCCAGCTGGCCACAATGGCTGGAGATGTGGTGATCTGAAGCCAGGAGCCAAGAGCATCCTCCAGGTCTCCCACGTGGGTGCAGGGGCCCGAGCACTCGGACCATCTTTCACTGCTTTCCCAGGCACACCAGCAGGAAGCTGAATCTGAAGTGGAGCAACCAGGACACGAAGTGGCACCCATGTGGGATGCCGGCACTTGCCCCTGTACAACACTACCCCTTGGCAATTAAATCTCAACCTGAGTTTGGAGGGAAAGATCAAAGCTTAGCAGAGAATATTCATCTAAGTGCCATATTTAGAAAAGTACACAAGCTTTCAGGGAAAGCTCAGCACAAGAGGAGATACAGAATTGTGGGCACAAGTCCTTGTTTGAAAGCCAGGCTCTGTTGACCTCAGGGCCTTTGCCACTGCCTCACCCCCACACAGGGAAGGGCCTTCCGTCTTGATAACCTTCCTTATACGGTGTGATGTTGACAAGGTGTGCCACTTTTACTGTGCAAAATAAAAGTCAGAGGCACTGAAACAGGGCTTTTGTAAAACTTTTACACATTTTACAAGGTGGAACTCCATATTCAGATCGCTGGGATAAATAGCTCCTCAGGTTCTCCAGTTCTTAAAATTGAGTCTGGGGGATGGTTCAGCTGAGGGGTCCACAGCCAGCACTGAGGGCAAAACCAGGGAGGGGGGGTGGGCCCCCTCCTGGGGACACCCGGGCCCTCCTGGGTTCTCCCCCTCCAGACAGGCGAATGTCCTCGGAAGACCCTGCCCATTGTGCACCTGCTCCTGCCTGGCTGCTGGAGCCAGCATCCTGGAGTTGCGAAGACCAGACCTGTGATTGTGTGGAGTGAGATTTCCAGAGGCACCTGCGGGCTGATTTGAAAATCAGTCCAGGAAACGGGAAAGGAGTAATTCTTAGAACGCTCTATGGCTCCCGGGTGCACGGACGGCTTCCTGTGCCAGGAGACAGCCAAGGTTAAGAGGCGCTGATGACAGGGCAGCCTTGCCAAGGGGGAGCGGGGAAGGCCGGGAGAGGCCAGGGCTCTGCACCTGGCTGCCGTGGGGGAAGCTTCCACAGGTCTCCGGATCGTGGAGCCAATCCCTTGGGCTCAGCCAGTGTCAGCAGGTTTCAGTCCTGACGGTGCCCTGCACCCAATCCCCTCCTGCCCCAGTCCAGCTCTGCTCTCATCTTGGTGCCTGGGCAGGGGCTTCCCTCCATCTTCCATCCCAACTCTGCCTCAGTCTCTCCTGTTGCATTGGCCTCCCCCAACCCAGGCGCCCCTGAAGAAACTGTCCCAGAATGGCAGCTGCTGTCCACGGCCCAGCACGGGGGGGTGGGGGGGGTGAATTCCACTCCGCCAACCTGGGAAATGCATGCCTTAGGGTCGCCTCACCTGAGGGGTGCTGTTAACACTGCCAGCCTTGAGAGCCAGCTCTGTTCGTTGCACTTACTAAGAAGCCCAGGTTAGAAAGCTTCCTGAAGCTTCTCTCAGATGCATCCCAGGAACTGTGAATGGGAATCGGTGAGCACATCCCAGGTACCTTTGGGAGCAAGTTGAGGGGTACCTGTAGCTCCTGAAATAAAGCACTTTACCTATCCGGGAGCTCTTACCTCTGGCTGCTGGCTGGTGTCTCCGGCTCTTCTCCCTGCCTCCGGTAGCCTCCCCGCCCTACCTCGCAGCTCGCAGCTGCTCTGCGAGGAAATCGCAACACCCAGGATGGTCAGATGGCCCTTAGCAGGGCCAGGAGGCTTAGCGCTGCTCAGAGGCTGAGATGAGCTGCTGCTGCGGGTCTCGCTGCCAGCCCAGAGGCCCCGGCTGCCATTGCACAGGGCGCCTCCCCCTCTGTGGCCGGGCGCGTCCCCTGGGTTTATTTTAGAATAGTCATTTTCTTTTTCCTCGGGGAGCCGTGTTCCCAGCGTGACCACTGCATTGGAAGGATCCAATAAAGAAAGCAGTGGGTGGTCTTTCGGACTTGGGCCGTGATATAATCATGTTATCTGTAACGGGAGGCCGTGCAGTTTAGTGGCTTGGGGCTTGGGCTGCTGGGCTGCAATCTTGGCTTTGCTGTCACAAGCTCTGTGTGGGTCTGTCCTCCTTAAATGGCTGCAAGCTACAAGACCTGGGAGAGGAGCAGAGCCCTGTGTCTCTGCTGAACCCCGTCGGGCCCTCACATGGAGACCTGACACAGAGTCGGGGACAGGGAGAAGCCCCGCCCCCTTCCTCAGGAGCAAAGGGAGGGCGTGGCCCAGGAAAGGAGGGCAGGTGGGGGCAGAGACGGGGCGGGGATTTGTGGAGACACAGGTGCCTGGTCTGATGATGCCTTGGGCTGACCCCATAGGCAGATGCTCCTTGGCTCAGGATGGTGTTACACCTCGATTGGAGGTTAAACAAGTCAGAAGTGAAAAAGTGCAGTGAGTATATCTACCCCACCAAACGCCACAGCTGAGCAGCCCAGCACACGGCCGGGTGGGGGCTGCTTCCTCTCATGACCATGGGGTGGGCTGGGAGCCATGGCCGCCTCTGCCCAGCATCAGGAGAGAGAGGGGGCAGACTACACGGTGCTTGGCCAGAGAGAGAGCCCCGTGCACACGATGAAGCCCAGCCTCTCTTGAATGCACATCATGTCTGCACCATCGTAAAGTTGCAGCCCTGATGTGGTCCTGGGGATATTGTGTAAGGCTCAGATCACTTTGACCTAGGAACAAATCTTATCTGTAAAACAGAAGTAATCCCAGGAGCTCCCTACAGGGCTACCGCAGAGATTAAAGTACTGGGGACAGGGCCAGACAGGAGTTCTCAACAAAATCAACACAGGATATCATTTTTTTTAAAAAAAGATTTATTTATTTATTGGAAAGGCACAGTTATATATAGAGAGAGGCAGAGAGAGAGAGAGAGAAAGAGAGAGAGAGAGAGAGAGAGAGAGGTCTTCTATTCGCTGGTTCACTCCCCAAATGGCTGCAACGGCCAGAGCTGGGCCAGACCGAAGCCAGGAGCCTGGGGCTTCTTTCAGGTCTCCCGTGCGGGTGCAGGGACCCAAGGACTTGGGCCATCTTCTGCTTTCCCAGGCCATAGCAGAGAGCTGGATTGGAAGTGGAGCAGCCGGGTCTCGAACCAGCGCCCACATGGGATGCGGGCACTGCAAGCGACGGCTTTACCATGTACGCCACAGCACCTGCCTGAGAGTATCTCTGAAGTCACTTCAAAGTCACTCCCCTCTTTCTATCAAACAACGACCCAGGGGCCACCCGGGGCACTGAGGACAGGGTCTTCTTGTTCTGTTCGTAGCAGTGCAGCCTTGTTAGCCGCCTTTCCCTGGCGTGTTCAGGGTGGCCTCGGAAGGACGTGGGCTTGCATCGAGGGCCGGATGTCAGAGAGTCCTTGGATGCTGCACAGCAGTGGAGAGACCTCCTTCTGCCTCCTCCTGGGGGTCGCCTGAAGACTCAGAGGTGGAGGCCGCCCTTCTCCAGAGCACCCTGTCCCACCCCAAGAACTGGAGCACTCTCCGGTTTTTCTTTAAGATTTTATTTATTTATTTATTCGAGAGGTAGAGTTACAGACAGTGAGAGGGAGAGACAGAGAGAAAGGTCTTCGAACCACTGTTTCACTCCCCAGTTGGTCTCGACGCCGGAGCTGAGCTGATCTGAAGCCAGGAGCCAGGATCCTCCTCTGGATCTCCCGCACAGGTGCCATTGCAGCCACCTAGGGAGGGAACCAGCGGATGGAAGACCTCTCTCTCTCCCTCTGCCTCTCTTGTAACTCTGCCTTTCAAATAAGTAAACCTTTAAAACAACAACAACAACAACAGACTGCTGCAGACTGGGCGGCTCACACACCACCAGCACTGACCCTCTGACTTCTGGATGCCACAGGTCCGAGGCCAGCGCGCAGCTGCACACCTGGAGCCTGGTCAGGTCACGGTCACAGATGTCTCCCTGTGTCCTCACGTGGTACAAAGAGCGCCAGAGCGTCCTTTGGGGTATGTGTCACACGGGTGCCAATCCCAATCCTGAGGGCTCTGCTCTCATAACCTCATCACCTCCTGAGGGCCCCCCTCCCCCCTTCTCCAAATCCCCTCACGCTGGGGGTGAGGATTTCGGACAGGGATCTGTGGACATGAGCGGTCAGTGTGGAACAGCGACATGTGGGAGGAGACTGCAGGCCACACAGGGCCTGTGATGAGCGAGGAAGCAGGAGACCCTCTCAACAGGGCAGCTGCGCTTCTGCCAAGCACCCACCGCGGGAAGATGGCCCAGCGCAGCCGAATCAGCCCGTTCTCCGAGACAAGTTGGAAATGCAGATTTTTCTTTCAATGTAGACAGCCAGCTCCTGATTTTAAATCTTGATAAGTATTTTTAAAGCTCAAAACACACGCATGCCAAACAAAACACATCTCCAGACTGAATGAGACCGCTGAGCCTCCAGTCTGCGACCTCTGGAAAGATCGAGACTCATTTTGCTGCTTGAAGGGCTGTTGCTAAGGACAGAAATTTGTCTGAACAATGAGCACATTTGGAAATGCTGTCACCTACCATTTGCTGCAGGCTGTCTGACATTCCCCAGCCAGGGGTTCAGATTCTGTCTTTGGGCTTTGTCTCCTGGTTAAAAATCAAAGAGCCTTGTCTGTCTTCTCAGTAACTCTTCCCTTAGTATAAAGTAGTAAGTATGAAGACGAGACACTCACCTAGGGCTGGTAGGCGGGATGGAGGGAGACGGCTGCCTGGAGCGGACCGGTGAGGGCAGACAGGGAGACCGGAGGTGGGTGCGCTTGGAAGCCAGATTGCTCGACTTCATGATTTCCGGTACTGGCGCCCAGGGCTGGCTTCCGACACACAATTCCCAGCAAGAGAGGTGAGCAAGCCTCCAGGGAGAGCCCTCAGCTGGGCCATGGGAGCCTCGGCTGATCTAGAGGCCCTGGAAGCCAGCTCTCTTCAAAACATCCTGACTCTCCACTGGTAGGCATTTGGACCAAAAAGTGATCGTTCCTTCTAAGGTCCACCTGCTCAGTCTCTCATTCACTTCATGCAGGTTCCTGGGGGGGACACAGCTTTGTGCCCACTCAGAGAGAGTGGGCTTGCAAATAGGCGTGGCAGACCATCTCTAAGGACAGGACTCTCCCCCTCCATCTGCAGCAACCAGCCAAGAAGTCCAACACCAACCCCTGTAGAAATCTCCTTCCCCTCCCCACAAAGTGCTGGGATTTAATAACTAAGAACTTCTCTGGTTTTGGTCCCCACTTCCAGCTAAGGAGCAATAGAAGAAAACCAAACGTGCGCCCCTAACCAGTCACATAGGATGCCCTGCTTCGAGTTAGCACCTGCAGCTCCTCGGTGCAACGGCCTCCAATCAGGAGACACCTGCTGCCTTCTCTGCCCCTCTCCCCTGCCTCCCAGAAGGCAAGTGATGACGCGGAGCCTCTGCTGCAGCCGGCTCCAGGTAACGGCCCTGCACAAATGGCCTCTCATTACCATGGTGTTGACTCATTGCCACAACTCACACACACACACTCACACATGTACACATGCACTCACACACACAGGTACACACACGTGCTCACACACTCACACACACTCATGCTCACACACAAACACACACAATTTGTTTGGGCCCTGGGGTCACCCCAGACAGGTGGCAAAGGCTACCACAGCTGGCTGAAACACACCCCATGCACTATCTCTGCAGGATAAATGTGCAAGGCAATTCTCAAGGTGAAGGTCACAGAGGCACAGGAGATGCTTAAAGTCACCGCAATTTGTTTTGCTTTTATTTTGTATGTATTTACTTGTGAGGCAGGAAGACAGAGGTTCACTCCCCCAAAGGCCTGGCAAAGCCAGGGGCCAGGAACTCAATCCAGGCCTCCCACGATGGGTGGCAGGAATCCAACCACGTTAGCTATCACCTGCTGCCTCCCACGGTGCACGTTAAACAGGAAGCTGGATCCTGAGCGGAGCTGGGATTGGAATTCTGGCATTTTGCTACGGGACCTGAGAATCCCCGTGAGCGCCTTTAACCACCAGGCTCAGCATCTGCCCCCAGATCGTTGTGTTTTGACCAAAAACCTCTTTAGCCCCAAGACAAGGCAATTGTCCCTTGGTAGACCAAGGAAAGTGCTGGAGATTCGGATAAGCTGTGGCTGAGCCCCTGCGGTGGCCGGGAAGGTTCGTGCCTCTTTCCCAGCGGTGGGAAAGCTTTGCGCTTCCTCCAAGAAGAGCCAGCCACGCAGCCCGCAGGGCACCCTGGGCCGGGCCCACGTGGGGAAGCTGCCCCGTCCCCCCGTCAACGGAGCAAGTCACAAATGCCCTTCCCAGGCAGGAGGCACCTCATGCTCCGGACCTGTGGCCACCATTCATATGCCCACCCTCACCGAGTCACCAGGACGGCCTCAAACCCACTGAGAGAGACACGCCTGGGGAAGGGGGCGGCACGTCCTGGTGTGAGAACAAGATACAGTCATGGACAGAGAGCCTGAAATGCCTGACACCTGTCGTTCGCAGGGAGAAGCCGTTGGAGATCCACAATATGTATGAATAGGGGTGATCTGAAATGTATTCCTGACTCCGTCTTTCACCAGGTTCGTATCTTCTAAGGGCTCTAGGAGAAGAATTTGCGTCTCTCTCCAGACACAACCCTACCAAGAGCTGCCTGTGGAAGGGCTACTTGGAGCTTGCAAATACGGAAGGGAGGGTAGGGGCGCGGCTGCGCTGAGCCTCCTGGTCCTGGCACAGGCCGCGCCAGCAGGAAGACAAGGTGCTAAAGTGGCTTTTGTTCTTTTTCAAGACCGCCTGCCAATTACTCAACCCAGGGGCCCAAATCCACCCCCTTTAATTAGGCTGACATCGCAGAATTTTCTAGAAGAAAAGCCTCGGAAGGCAGCTCCCTCTGTCTCCGTGGCTTGGGTGTCATCACATGACACTGCAGTTACTATGGCGATGATCAGTCCAGACCGGATTGTCCACAAGTTGAACTTGCATCTGACAAGTCCGATTTGTCAGTTCCGGGGAAAAGTGGGTTCCTTTTTTTTTTTTTTTTTTTTTGTCTTGAAGAGATTTTCTTGCCTGCTATAAACACCCTCTCCCTTTCCAACTGGGTGGGCTTTTTTCTCATTGTTGTCTTAAAGCTGTTTCATCCTCTCTTGTCGACAGCACCAAGGTCCTCCGTCGTGAGTGGGATCACGCAAAAGCACATCCTGGGATCTAACAGTGGGGCCCAGTCACCAGCTGCGCTTCATCTGGGATGGCAGAGGTACGGCCCTAGCCAGGTCTGCTCTCCAACAAGTGTGTTTATTTCCTCTACTGACCCCCCACACTGGTAATCATGTGTGTGCCTGCGTGCACATGCATGTGCGTGTAGGTACAACACGTGTGTTTATTTGTGCTGCTGGTTTTGGTCCCTCAGCAGGGAATGGTTTTCTTTTTTTATTAATTTTTTAAGATTTTATTTATTTATTTGAAAGGAAGAGTTACAGACAGTGAGAGGGGGAGACAGAGAGAGAGGTCTTCCATCCTCTGGTTCACTCCCCAAAATGGCCACAACGGCCGGAGCTGCGCCAATCCAAAGCCAGGAGCCAAGAGCTTCTTCCAGGTCTCCCACGCAGGTGCAGGGGCTAAAGGACTTGGGCCATCTTCTACTGCTTTCCCAGGCCATAGCAGAGAGCTGGATTGGAAGAGGAGCAGACGGGACTAGAACCGGCGCCCACAGGGGATGCTGGCACCACAGGCGGAGGATTAACCTACCACACCACGGCGCCGGCTCCAGGAATGGCTTTCACACTGTTATTAGACAAAAATGAAAAAGCCATCACCGAGAGGCCATCCCATCAGGGCGACCGACTGTAGGAAGCCGGGGTGGAGCCTTGCAGGGAAGAGAGAGGCAGGCTGGCACCTGCCCTGTGCAAGGCCATCAGCGCGACTTTGATGCCAGAGTGAGCTGGGAGGTCCCTGTACCACACGTGGTCGTGCCCTGGGTCCACTGGCCGACACCTTTCCTGGCCATTCCTTTGTGTTCAGATCCCAACCTGGGCCTCAGGTTACAGGTACCCATAGTGAACTTCTCATCTACAAAGAAGGACCTTGTGTCCAAAAGACCCCTGGAGTCTGAGTGCCCCCAGGTCTGGCTCAGTGCGTGGGTGCAGCTATGAGACGCAGCTGACACCTGCTAAGGCCTTTGCTCTCACATAGCAGCCCCTGCCCATGAGTGCTTCCCACCCATCCCTGACATGAGCCCAGGCCTGAACTGGAGCCAGAGGTTGACCTCAGTGTGGGTGGAGGAGGGACAGGTCTGGATCTCAAAGTGTTCTCCCCCTCCACCACCTCCCCCGCCCCACTAACGACAGGCCAAGAGAGTCCCTTTCCATCTGTAACAGGAAAGGTTGCAACACATACAGACATTTTCTCTGGGTGGTTCAAGATCCTTGAAGATCCAACCAGGTAAACCAAAGATGGCACCTTGACTTCTAACTCCTCAGACAGACCCACCTCATGTGAGCCCACCTGACCACTCCTCACGGCCCCGCCTCCTCCCGTGCCCCGTATGAGTTTTCTTTCACTATCAACTTCAAGTTAATGCCAGGAATCTCTACTTTTTTCCCTCTCATTGAACATTTTTTTAAAACCACCCCTGGAAGTTTCTCTGGTGGAAGACAGGAGTCTTGCCTAAGACTTCGACCTGGAAAATGCTGAGGATACCGAAACAAAACAAAACAAGGAGAGCTGTGCCATGAGAAGCAACTGTCTTGGGGCTGGCACCATGGCTCACTTGGTTAATCCTCCGCCTGCAGCATCGGCATCTCATATGGGCACCAGGTTCTAGCCCCGGTTGCTCCTCTTCCAGTCCAGCTCTCTGCTGTGGCCTGGGAGGGCGGTGGAGGATGGCCCAAGTGCTTGGGCCCTGCACCCGCATGGGGGACCAGAGAGAAGCACCTGGCTCCTAGCTTTGGATGGGCACAGCTCTGGCCGTGGTGGCCATTTGGGGGTGATGGAAGGAAGACCTTTCTCTCTGTCTCTCTCACTGTCTAACTCTGTCAAATAAAAAAAGAAAGAAAGAAAGAAAGAAAGAAAGAAAGAAAGAAAGAAAGAAAGAAAGAGAAAGAAAGAGAAAGAAAGAAAGAAGCATTTGTATTTTTTCATTTTTGTGTGGTTCAAGATGGAGACCAGTGTCTTTCTGTGCCTTTAGGGGAATGGACAGCCAGCTCCTTGGTAGCCAGGAGGGTGGGCTCCTCGGGACCCCTCTGTTCAGCTCCCCCATGCCCCCCAGCTCCACCTGCACATCTTCTTCCCAGGCAGCCAGGCAGCAGCAGCGACGCCTCCGAGACAAGCGCTGCACTGGCTGTGAACCAGGAGCCCTGAGTGCAGAGCTGGCACCCCAGCTTCTCTCCCGTCTCCGCAGGAGCAGAGGAAGGTCCCCAGGGAAAAAAGGCTCTGGTACAAGCAGCCCCAGGCCCCACAAACGATTGCAATGCCGCGTCCGGGGGAGGCTCGGCATGCGCCTGTCCCCCAGTGTCGGCGGCTGGGGCTGGTGAATAGAAACACAGGCCAGGAGCCAGAACCAGAAAATAAACACAGAAAAGCAGAGAGCTCGCGTGCTGATGCGGCTACACGTTCACCGGCACTGGCCTTGTGAGTAGCAGGCTATGCACCTGCCTCTTCCACCCTCTGCCCCAGCGCAGGCCGGGAGAGGCTCGCCCCGTGCTTCCTGTGGGCGTGAGACAGGCAGGAGCGGCAAACCCTGCCCTGGGCGACCAGTCTCTTGGAGAATGGGGGTAGCACACAGGGTCCCGGGGGAGCCAAGCCCATAGTCTAGGGAGTTCTAAGTCAGGCTAGGACACACACCTTGGGCCAGACAGCTGGGGCCCGAGTCCCCGCTCCTCCAACCAAGGACAGAGAGCAGGGAAGCTCAGTTTCCTGGGCTGTTTCTCACCTGAGGGGTGAGGAATGAAGAGGAGAACAGGATCCAAGTGATGAGTTCAATCTAAGAATAAATTAGGTCAAACACACACAGATACACACACATGCACATACAACCACGTACATCACACTTACATACACATATGCTTACATACCCACATCTACACACATACTAACACCCACATATAGGCATACATACACACAGATATACACATATGCTCACACATACCCACATCTACACACAAACACACACATGGGCATATACACACAGATACACATGCATTACACATACAGATGCAGTTACACAGACATACACATATACTCACGAACATACAAACACACACAGAGGCATACATATGCACAGATATACATGCATACATGCACAGGCACACCCACATGGTCACACATGTCCACATACAAACACACACACAGGCATACATAGACAGAGATACACAGACACACGGACACACCCACATGCTCACACATGTCCACATACGAACACACACACAGGCATACATACACAGAGATACACAGACACACGGACACACCCACATGCTCACACATGTCCACATACGAACACACACAGGCATACATACACATGTTGTGCGTGCATACATGCACACACAGACGTCTGCATACACACATACAGGACACCTACATACAGGTATACACACAGACACAGACACATACAAGAGGGCTTTGGAAAGTTTGTGGTGGCAGGTGTGGCCAGGCGTTGAAACGTGGTTTACAACGCCTGCATCCCTTGTCAGCGCGTTTGAGTCTGAGGCCTGGCTCTGCTCCTGACTCCAGCGCCCTACTGATGCAGCCCGGGGAGGCAGCAGGTGACTGGGTCCCCACCACCCACAGGTGAGACCCTGATTGGGTTCCAGGCTCCTGACTTCAGCCTCGCACAGCTGCCATTGTTTCAGACATCTGGAGAGTGAACCAGTGGAGGGGAGCTCCCTGTCTCTCTCTGTGTGTCTCACCCTGGAAAATTAAAAAAAAAAAGTGTGGGAAATTTATATTATCTTTTAATTCGTTTTCTTCAGGAAACTGTGGAAGCCCCATATATATATATATATATATATATATATATATATATATATGTATGTATATGTGTGTATATGTATCTATGAAATGTTATATACGTATTATAAGTGAGAAGACATGAGTGTATAGACACGTTCATAAGAATGTGCACACAAGCACATGTATCTGATTTTTTAAAAATACTTATTTATTTATTTTGAAAGTAGAGTTACCGAGAGAGAGAGAGAGAGAGAGAGAGAGATCTCCCATCTGCTGGTTCATTCCCAAAGTGGCCACAACAGCCAGGACCGAGCCAGGCTAAAGCCAGGAGCTTCATCTGGGTCTCCCACTTGGGTGGCAGAGGCCCGAACACTTGGGCCATCTTCCGCTGCTTTTTGCAGGCACATGAGCTGGAAGCTGGATCAGAAGTGGAGCAGCCAGAAAACAACTGGTGCCCATGTGGGTTGCTGGCATGGTAGGTGGCGGCTTTCCCTGCTAGGCTACAACGCCAGCCCCTGAGTATCTGATATTCTAAGTGCATGGGCACACACACACACACACAATGCCTAAAGCCCTTTGACTAATGCCTGGCACGCAGTGAAGTCTCCAGCAAAGCTTTTCTGGATCTGCTGGAGTGATATTATTCTGCTCATGTCTACACAGGTGGCTTTGGAGTCCGGTAGCCAGGGTTCAAGACTCCTCCCCGTCCCTTCACAGCCCTGTGAGCAGAGGCAAACTTCTCCAAACTGCCCACACCTTGCTCCATGCCACTGTTAAAAATCAGAAACTGTAGGCCTTAAACACATCAGGGATTCTTTGTCTTCGTGTAGGGCTAGCGCAGGCCGAGAGGGTCCAGAACTCCTGGCTGAGTCACCTTCCTGCAGGCCATCTTCTGGAACACTCTTCTCACATCCCATTGGCCAGAGTGCCAACGCATGGCCATCCCTTGTTGAGAGGGTGGCTGGGAACAGCCGGCAGTGGGCACCCTGCAGCTCCCCACTACTGCAGGGCAGCCCGGACCCCACGGCTGGGGCAGGGCAGGGTTCCCCACAGACTTCCTTACAGTTCCCCTCCTCTCTCCCCTTGCTCTTGGGACGCCTGACCAGTGCTGGATCCGACTGTAGGCCAAAGTGACCTGTGCCATGTACAGGGCAAAGTGGCTCAGAGCTAATGGCCTCTCCCTCTCACCTGCCCTTACCTGGAGTCCTGGGCCCTGGGGCTCAGGTGTTAAGACGACAGGGAGCAGAGGGCTATGTGTCTGCCTCCACCCTCACGTGAGTGAGAAACAGACTCCCGTGGGTCAGGGCTCTGGCATTGCCAAGCCTGGTTGCTGCAGCCCACAGGGCTAACCAGCCAGCTGCCCCCTCCCACAGCAGGGACCTTAGACCCAGCCCTAAAATCCAGGACAAAGGGTAAGCAAGAAAATACTGGGAGGTGGGGGCGCTGTGGCATAGTGAGTTAGGTCACCACCTGTGACATTGGCATCCCATATGGACATTGGTTCAAGTCCCTGCTGCTCTACCTCTGATCCAGCTCTCTGCTATGGTCTAGGAAAGCAGTGGAAGATGGCCCAAGTGCTTGGGTCCCTGCACCCACATGGGAGACCCGGATGAAGCTCCTGACTCCTGGCTTCAGCCTGGCCCATTCCCAGCCATTGTGGCCATTTGGGGAGTGAACCAGCAAATGGAAGACCTCGCTCTCTCTCTCCCTCTCTCTCTCTCTGTAATTCTGATTTTCAAATAAGCAAATAAATAAACCTTAAAAAAAAACACAGTCAAGTGCGTACATGAGGCAAGTGGAGAAGTGTTTTTATGTTAATAGCTGTACTTTAGTGTCTGTTATATACATATTATCTATATTATGTGTCCAAGCTTATATGAGGAGATGGCGAACAGTCAGATTCACAGAGAAAGTGGAATGGTGGCTGCTGGGGTCTGGTGGGGGGTGGGGCGGAGAGATGGGCTTCATGGGGATGGAGTTCCCTCCGGGAAATGGAGACGTTCTGGAGACGGCTGGCGGTGACGGCTGCTCAGCAATGTGACCGTCCTGATGCCTGCCAGCTGCATGGCTGGAAGTGGTCCTGGTGGTAAACTGGGCGTTCCATGTGCGTTACCGGGCCGCAGTGTCTATCACGCATGTGCACACCATGTGTGTGTCACACAGCATCACCAGAACACAAATGAAGCACATCTGTGGGACACGGATGAGGCAGGGGGATGGAGAACAGAGTGGGTTCATACAGAGCTGGTTTGCAAAGCGCTCTCTAGGGGGTGAGAGTAGAGGAGGCGGGGGGAGCCGACCACGGCCTCCAGGCCCCCTGAGTGGCTGGCCATCCTGGTGGCGAGGCTGAGGCTGGGCCCAGGGGTTAAGTCCACACCTTGCCGGTCTCACATCTCCACCTGCCACTGGCCACTAAGCTCTCCACTTTCACAAACTCAGGAGAGAAGCAAACTCAAGGGAGAAGGAACTCGATGTCCACAGAGAGGATCCAAAGCGAGGGTAGGCCCCTGTAGTGACGGGAGCCCGTTTTAAAATGTGGTGCACCTGTCCACTCCTCAGGGTCTGTCTCTCCATCTCTGCTCGCCCGCCCCTGGGCCCCGCTGCCATCCCTCTCCGAAAGCGTCTCCCTGGGCCGCCTGTGCTCCCTCCCTCCCCCTACCCAGGGGCAGCCCCCATGGAGCTGACCCTGCCCAAGAACGAATAGTGCTGTACTGTACACTCCAAAATCTGCAGAGATCTCGCGTTAGCGTTCTTACTACAATGAAATTTTTTTTAAAAAATCTTTTTCATTTATTTATTTGCCAGAGAGAGAGAGAGAGAGAGAGCACTAGCTCTTATCTGCTGGTCTACTCGCCAAAGGCCCACAACAGCCTGGGCTGGGCTGCATCAAAGCCGAGAGCCAGGAGCACAATCCATGTCTCCGGTGTGGGAGGCAGGAGCCCAACTACCAGAGCCACACGGCTGTCTCCCAGGGTCTACACTAGCAGGAAGCTGCGCTCATGAGCAGAGCTGGGATCCGAACCAAGTATTCCAGTGTGGGACATGGCTATGTTAACCAGTGGGTAAAAGACCTGCTCCTGACATAGAAAACGTAACCTCTAGGTGAGGTTTAATAACCCCAAATGAAGGTTATTAAAATGAACAAACCTTTATCTGAGGGGGGAATATTGCCATGGAAACTTGGTACATGCCTGGCATGGCAGGTGGGGTGGGGCTGTGCTCGGTCCACAGTGGGTGTGTTTTCTGCAGGCTGAGAACGAGCCGTTCTGTGTCCCGGGTTTGCACCTGGTAAAATGTCACTATGGAAGGGTCCTGTGGGAGGGCCTTGGCCTTGTCTGCGGTTTGGGGGTAAGAGACGGGGCGGGTGCAGAGCAGCCCCACCTGAAGTCCTCCTCGCTGGGAGCTGGCTGCCCTTCCTTCTGCTTTGCCCCCACAGGCATCACCTGCCAGGTGTGGCTCAGAGACGGAGTTGCCCAGGGCTCTGAGTGGAGCGAGTCCCACCTTGGGGGTCCAAGAGAGGAAGCCTGCTTGCCCGTGGGCCCAGCCACGTTCTGCAGCACCAGCTTTACTGTGGGTGTGGATGTGTTGATCTCTGAATGCCTCGCTCTTGGGACTTCTTTCTCAGCTGGCTCAGAACCTGGGTGGGCAGCAAGGGTGTCACTGCTGGGGCCTCCGCACACCTGGCAGCGGGATTATCTGCGGTTACAAACGAGGAGCCGGATTCCAGGAGAGGAGCTCGATGTTGCTGGCGCCGTGCAGCTGGGAGTGGAGTCAGGGCTGGAGAAGCTGCTGGAGCCAGCTGGCCCTGCTCTGCAGGAGTCGGGCTGAGGGCAGGGGCCCTGTTTTGGCCCAGGACTGACACATGTCACGTCCCTGGGCGTGGGAGAGAAATCAGAGGGATTGCTGAGCAGCTGGCTTGGGCAAGGCTGTTGCCAGCACAATACCTTCCACATAGCCCAGTTCTAGAAGCTTCCCTGGAAGAACAGCTCTGTCCAAGGCACCAGGTTCCCCTGATAACTTTGTGGTGACATTCCAGAGCCTGCTGGGATGGACCCTCAGCATATGTGTCATTGCACGGTGCTCAGAAATACAGGGCGGGAGCCCCCTCTGGCCCTGGCATGAAATGTAGACCCCTGTGGGTGTCTGCTCAGCTCACCGTGTCCCCTTGTCTGGGAAACTGCTTCTCCCTTCACAGCAGTGGGGAGTCACAGTGTCTTGTGGGAACTTGTCTTGGTCAGGACAGCAGCCCTGTCCACCCCAGATCTTTGTCACAGGCACACATTTTCCCTTAAATGAACCTGTACCGAGTCTCTTAACCTGCATCAGCACCACGAGGCCAGGAAACCCAGCTCCCCCTCCAGGCCCTTCCTCCTTGCTGGGGTCCCCTTGCTTCCCTCCCATGAGCTGTTACCCACGGGTTGGGCCTTTCCCAGTGGGTTAGCCTCACACCCTCGTGGTCATCACAGTACTCAGAGTGAAAGCTGAAGGCTGGGTTTTGTGTGTGGGTGCGAGGGTGAGTTTGTTTTTACCACCACCACTCACATCGCTACCTGGGTGGTCCCTAACCCTGCAGACCTGTAGCATCTCTCCCAGCATCCTTCAGCAAGCCTGAGATAGACTCACAGACAGAGGTAGAAATCCCGCGAGCTGGCGTTTCCAGAAGTGCCAGACTCGCGGGACAGATGGCTTTTCATAACAGCCCTGCTCACCGAGCCCTCTCCTCCCACCCTTGTCTGGGAACACGGCACGCGGTTCAAGCTAAAACGTCCAGGAGGGATGATTTAAAGCGCTCTGGCTGGTGAGTGGGTCTTGGAAAACCTGCCTCGAGGCACTCGATTTTGCTTCTGGAAGAGAAGAAAGAGCGTGGGCTGGCGGCCAACGCCGTGTCAGCGTGGCTGTGTGTTTGCAAGGGACCTGGACATCAGAGGATCATTTCGTCGGTCCAGGCCCAGGTTGAAGCAAGAGGACTGATTCGTGAGAGCTGCCAGTGAGGAAGCCAGCTCCGAGATGAGCCGCTGGAACCTGCTCGCGCATCAGTGAGGACCCGACTTTCTCCAAGTCCCACAGCAGCGGGAGCGCTGGGTCTCACGTAATCAGACACGCAGCCCCAGCGCCCGAAAGATCTAAATGGAATAACAAAAGTTTCCAGCTGTAGGAGAGTAGGTTCATGACCTCCTGATGAGGAAGAAGGGATTTTGTAAGTAAGACACAGAAAGCTTAAAACAAAAGACCAAAGACAGACATCCCCAACCACACTGAACTGAAGAACTCTCCATCTTCAAGCTAAAGCAAAAGCCAGAGAGTACGATCTGGGTGTCCTGGTCCTTCCTCGCTCCTCCTAAGAGCGATGCGGAAGGGGTGGGGGTGAAGGGCACCGGGGTTTGCTTGGTGCCAGACACGCTGTGTCCTCATGTCACACAGAGCAAACTGAGGCTGCAACAGCCAGTTGCTTGTCACAGTCACTTCTGGGGTGAGGGACAGGCCGCCACCTGTCACCTGTCCCTGCACTCACCCATGGTTCCACCAGTTCCCCTTTCCTCTCGTCCCATTTGCACGAAATGTGAGTGAGACTGTGTTTCTTGGACTATTCGTCCTTTCTGGGGTGTCCTGATGGGACATGTGTTACTGTATTTTCCATTGCTATAAAAAAAAAAATAAAACAAAAAACCAGAGACCAGGTGCTTTATTAGGAAAAGAGGTTTATTTTGACCATGGTGTCAGAGACTAAAAATCCAAACGGTGTGGTTCTGGCTCTGGCAGAGGCCTCCCCACCCCCACCCCGCCCCCAGCTATGTCACATCACGGCGTTGGGTGGCATCACAGTGAGAAGGGACCCGGGGTGCTCTTTATGACAGTCTTCTCAACCTGGGTCCCAGGGGAACCGAATTCAACCCTTCCAGGGACAGTGCCCCCAGCGACTTAATTGTCTTCAACTTTGCCTCTTAAAGCTCCCACTGCCTCCCAGTGGTGCCACACTGGGGACCAGGCTTCCAATTCACCACTCATTGTGGGGTGAGTCATCCCCCAAGCCCACCCAGCATGTAGAACCCAGCCTCCTTCCCAGGCCTGTGGGGCCCTCTGTGACACCACCCCAGCTTCTCTTCCTTCCCCCACCACCTTCCCACAGCCCTGCTCCAGTCATGCAGGCCTTCCCAGGACCTTGGCACAAGCTGGGCCCATGCTGAGTCAATCTTCTTTGGCCACTAGGCCAATGCTGCTCATCCTTAAAAGCCTGGGAGAACCCTCTTCATTTGTCTCAGCACTCTACATAGCTTCATTCTATTGGTTTATATGTGGCTGATGGAAGGCTTCCGAAAGTAAAGAACCAGTGATTTCTTGTTTCTGTCCTCCTAGCTCCTAGCACGGTGCATGGCACACAGTGCCTGCGCAACAAAACTGTGTTGCCTGGATGCTGAGCGCATCCTGAAAGGCAATATTTCATGCAGCCCAGGACCTCGCAGCTTCCAGTATGTGTCTCAACTCCCATGATGCTCTGGGGTCCAGCTTCCTGCCTCCCCAAAGGGGGACTTGCCTTGACCGGGTGACCTGTCTGGCTGCCAGGGTCATGCTGGAGAATGTGTTCCAGGTTCCAGGAGGGCTGTGCCGGAGCCGGAAGGCCAAGGTCATGCAGGAGCAGGGGCAGTGGTCAGTCTGAGAAGGGTGGCCCCTCCCTGCTGCCAACAGGTCGCTCCTGCCCTACCTGCGAGGCCCTGAGCACACTCTCTTCGGGGTGTACGGTGGTCCCCCTTATCCTTAGGGGATACTTGCCAAGACCCCCAGTGGATGCCTCAAGCTATGGAGACTACAGAACCCCATACACACTATGTCTTTCCCTGTACATACCTACCTGTGATAGTTTAATTTGTAAATACAGCACAGCAAGAAATGAACAATAGCAACTGGAACAACCATAACAATACACTGTAATAAAAGTTATGAATTATTTATTTCTGGAACTTTCCATTCAGTACTTCTAGACCGCAGTTGACCAAGAGTGGCTGAAACCAGGGAAACCAAAAACACAGATAAGAGGGCGCTGCCTACTTCTGTTTGTCTGCTTCAAGCCTTTTCAGGCAAAACAAACCCTTTCTGTCCTCTCAAGGTTTGTGCAAAACCGAGATGAAGGAATTAAATCTGGCACTCTTTCTCCATGCTGCCGCGGAGGTGCACCTGCCAACAGTGTGCTGGCCATGTGCACTGGGCTCAGCGGTCAGCAGGACGAGGCCCCGGCCGGCGCTTGGCCAGGATCCCAGTGCTCCTCAGCCAGCGGGGCTCTCTTTTCTTCATACCACACCATTTTCTTTTTAACTAAGCTTCTAAGATCGACCCGGCTTCTCTTCGACTGTTCCCGTGAAGGCTTCCATGGCTTTAATGGACTTCTCAAGTGGCTTTGCAAAGTCAAGGGCTCTGGCTCCGTGGCCTCCTGGCCCCTATCTGCTGTGGTTTCAGACCTCCATCAGGGTGCTGGATAGAGTACTCCCCTGGGGAGTCTCTGCCAGACCACTGGGGCCCCTGGGTGTGGGATTGGGGCCGTGGGCATGAGGGAGACTCTGGATCATTTGTGCTGCTCTTTGAGAGGTGAAGTTACACCCCAGGAGCAAGGGCTCTGGAGGCCAAGAGGAAGGGAAGGTGGGAGGAGGTGGACAGGAGCCAGCACGCTCTGAGCATGTGTGCTGAGCCAGCGGACCCTCTGCCCCCTGTCCCGAGTAAGCCCTGTCACCCCTGCCATGCACCGTGTGAAGCAGAGATGCTCACCCTTATCCCAGGCTCTAAGAAACCAAGGCCCAGAGGATCTAATCGGTCAGCCCAAGATCACACAGTTCAAAAGTGGCAGGGGTAGGCTTTGCCCCCAGGCCCATCTGAAAAGGGGCTGTATTGTGCTATCGCCCAGGGAGGAGGGGGGCAGGGACGGCCTGGGAGAACAAGCTTGTGTGGGTAGCCCCTGCCTCTCCTGCCTGGTTGGGATCCTCAGCACAGATCTCAAGCCCTCCATCTGCCGCCGCAGGCATGATTACGTTGGTGTTGGTTTGGTTCAGTGCATCTACCTTCTAGCAAGCAGTGCTCCAGGGAAAGCTTGTGTCAGGGTCCACAGCAGCTTCGGGGCCCAAGGAGCCATGAAGCACCCTTGGCGTCCAGCCATGCAGAGGCAGAGGAGGCAGGTTGGCCCTGCATCCACCAGGATTCTTCCCTGACCTCGATCTGTTTGCGGGAAGATGCTGTGGACTCTCGTGGAAGGCGCGTGGGGGGAAAGTGAAGCCACAGAGACACAGGGCAGAGAGCCCCATGGAGAGGATGATGGGCAAAAGCTGTGGCTGGAAGGTGGTGCGAGGACGGCTTGAGGGTTAGGGCGCAAGAGCGAGGAGGGTCTTGGGCACTGGGGAAAAGGAAGCCCCGCCAGGGAAAGCA
The DNA here is from genome assembly GCF_033115175.1 of Lepus europaeus. Taxonomy (NCBI): domain Eukaryota; kingdom Metazoa; phylum Chordata; class Mammalia; order Lagomorpha; family Leporidae; genus Lepus; species Lepus europaeus. The sequence continues at coordinate 84,903,212 of NC_084839.1, read as the reverse complement.
GAGAGAGAAGAGTGCTCTGTGCGGCCCATCAAGCAGGGAGCTGAGACAGAGAGGCCACCGCGTGAGACTGTCGCATGGCACCCTGTGCACTGAAGAAAGAGACATGTGGGCGGGCAGCTGCTGAAGCCATCAGGACTCTGCTTGATGCGCCCAAGTCCCGTCTCAGGGGTGCCTGGGTTCAAGTCCCAGCTCTTCCCCCATCCCAGCCCTCTGCTAATGTGTACCCTGGGAGGCAGCAGGGTACCCTATACTCAGGGTGTGAGACACCCAGACTGTGTTCCCCACTGCTAACTCTCGCTGGGCCCAGTCCAGCTGATACAAGTGTTTGGGGAGTGAACCTGTGGATGGAATCTGTTTCTCTCTGTCTCCCTCTCTCCCTTTTAAAAATGATTTTTTTTTTTTAAGTTTTTGACAGGCAGAGTGGACAGTGAGAGAGAGACAGAGAGAAAGGTCTTCCTTTGCCGTTGGTTCACCCTCCAATGGCCGCCGCGGTTGGTGTGCTGCGGCCGGCGCACCACGCTGATCCGATGGCAGGAGCCAGGTGCTTCTCCTGGTCTCCCATGGGGTGCAGGGCCCAAGCACTTGGGCCATCCTCCACTGCCCTCCCTGGCCACAGCAGAGAGCTGGCCTGGAAGAGGGGCAACCGGGACAGGATCGGTGCCCCGACCGGGACTAGAACCCGGTGTGCCGGCGCCACAAGGCAGAGGATTAGCCTATTGAGCCACGGCGCCGGCCAAAAATGATTTATTTTATTTTATTTAAAAGGCAGAGACATAGAGAGAGAAGGGGGAGGAGAGAGAGAGAGATCTTCCATCCACAGTTTCATTCCCCAAATAGCCACAACAGCCAGGGCTGGGCCAGGCCGAAGCCAGCAGCCAGGAGCTTCTCTCAGTTCTTCCACGTAGGTGCAGGGGCCCAAGGATTTGGGCCATCTTCCACTGCTTTCTCAGGTACATTAGCAGGGAGCTAGATGGGAAGTGGAGCAGCCGGGACTCGAACTGGTGCCTGTAAGGAATGTTGGCATGGCAGGTGGAGGCTTAACCTATGCCACAGCACCAGTCTACTCTCTCCCTTTAAAGTAAGTAAAATAAATATTTTTTTAGGGGAGAAAAAGAATTGCACTATACCGAAAGCACACAGGTCCTCCTCTCCAGACTTACCGGCGCGGTAAGAACGCAGGATGGAGCTAGAGCCAAATTCTAGCACGTTCTGTTTCTCATTTCCCCGTTGGGCTGAACAGGCTGGGAGGGCAGAGGGCAGTGGAGGGCCGGCAGGTGGCCGCAGGTGAGAGGAGCTGCAGGCGCTGTGCCCTAAGGAGGGCGGGGGAGGCTGCGGCAGGGGCAGACTGGGGCCTCCCCGCAGGCGCAGGCACAGTGGGGCTGCAGGCAGGGGGACAGAGCTGGTTGGGGCAGAAGAGCATCCGGAAAGGGACCCGACTGTGAAACCGGCCTTGCGCGTGATGACATGGACTGCACGGCCGGCCGAGAGTGTGTAACGTGCACGTGAGCACCTTAAAGGACAATCACAAAAGGAACACTAGAATATCCACACTCTAGGCTACAAGCAGCACCTTACAGAAGGCTCCTGTGGTCTGTCTCCAGGGTGTCTCCCTTCCCACCTCGCCGCGACAATAACGCTCACGATCTGTATGTCAGCCGTTCTTGCTTTTCTTTATAAACTTCCTTCTTATCTATGACCTCTAAATACCATACAGGAGGACTCCAGAAAGTTTGTAGACAAAGAAGCCAAAGGATGGGGCGATTCTGCTGCAAAGACTTTTGAAATCCATGCATAGCTTTTCCATACACACAAACTTTTTGCACACCTTTCATATGCGTGTGTTGTCCAAGTTTGCTGTACAAAAAAAACAAGCTTATCTTTCAATTCCAGTTCACAGAGTCCCCCAGGACTGCTCAGGTTTGACAATGAGAGCAGCAAGCACAAACACACCTGTGCAAGGCACAGGCAGCGTGCGGTCCCAGGAGGACACGCGTTGACACAGTGTCCGCATCGGAGGCTGGCCCCGGCTCCCCTGCCCATGACCTAATTACTTGGTATCCCAGGAACAGGGCCAAGAGGTGGCCCAGAATGCCGGAACACCACGTCCTGCAGAGCAGCCTGGGTCGACCGGGCCCCAGAGAGGCAGGAGGAGGCCACTCGGATCCTGACAAACTGGCCCCCTCATTCCCTACTCACCGTTTCTCCACCCCCTCACCTCCGGGGCCAGGGGTACTGGGACGGAGGTGACCTCTCTCCCCGACCACCCTCCCACCACTGCCATAGCATTGGGGCTGTAGGAATGGACACGCGGAGGGCATCGCTCTCTGAGGGCCCTGAGCTGAGGGATTAGTGGAGACCCTCTGGGGAGTAAACTTGGCTCTCACTCCTGGTGCTGGTAGCAGGGTGGTGGTGCAGGGTGAAGCAGCAGGGGTGGGGTCCTGAGAGCAGAGGACGTCTTCATCTAACCTTCCATCCGGGGTCCTCCTCCTCTGTGTGTTCCTGGAAGACCTTCTAAGGGCCAGGCAGCTCCCTCCCCAGGCAGTGGGTCTGTTTTTATCACAAATGCCTTCCGAGGCCTCGCAGGGAGAGCCGAGGCCATCCACACCCACGGAACTCCCTCAGTGCAAGCAGAAGCTAGCTGGGAGCTTGGCTGTTGAAAGCTACAAAGCTCCATAGAAACTTACGGTGATCTCATCAAGACGTGTAAGCAGCCATTAAACTCATTAACTTGGGCTGGTGTGGAGGCGTGGCAGGTTAAGTCACTGCTTGCAATGCAGGCAACCCCATGTGGGGGCCGATTCGTGTCCTGGCTGCTCCGCTTCTGACGCAGCTCCCTGCTAATGCACCTGGAAAGGCAGTGGAAGATGGCGCCAAGCGCGTGGGCCCCTGTCACCCACATGGGAGGCCCAGATGGAGTTCTTGCCTCCTGGCTTCAGCCTAGTCTCATCTTGGCCGTTGCAGCCATTTGGGGAGGAAACCAGCAGATGGAAGATTTCTCTGTCTCTCCCTCTCTTTTATCACTCTGCCTTTCTAATACATAATTAAATAAACATATCTTTTAAAAAGATGAACTTCAAGTTTGCTCAAGTACCACAAAGACAAAACCAATCTAGAAACAAACAAACAAACAATGCCCCACATCCCACATAAACATTTCTGTCTGCTTTTTCACAAGGCTGTGAGTCCAAATGGAATGATCGCAGGGTGAGGAATTTCCACATCTCCCTTCAAACAAGCACTAACAATTGACCAGCAGATTAATGCGTGTCACACCTGATGGATATTAAATGAGCTCGGAGCAAGCTCTTGAGAGAGCATCATCGCCCCGGAGCTTCCCCGGGGAGGCGGCAGGATGGAGACATTCCTGAGGGCCAGATGTGGCTCTCTGTAGGCACTCAGACATCACCTCCAGGACAGAGACCCTTCCCAGGCATGGTGCTACTAACCGCGATGGGAATCATTGTGAATCATCTAGGAATTTACCATGAAACATTACACCACGAATTCTGTCTTCAAATTCTGATTTGGATCCCTGGAATTAAAAAAAAAAAAAAAGAAAGATGAGGCACTTGTTGTAACAGTTGGAGTTTAGCCACCACGGGAGTTAGCATTTTCTAGAGTGGAGAAAAAAAAAAATCAGGTTAAAAAAATTGCACTAGAAAGTGAAATTGGATTTCAAGAAAAAAAAAATCAATGAAGTAACCAGGCTATTAAAATGGAAAATAAGTCTGATGTCATTCTGAAAAATAAAAGAGTTGAGTCACCTGCAGAGCCACTTAATTAAACCCAGGAAGTAACAAGAGAGCTTGAGCAATTTCCCCCGTTAATGTCAGTATTTCAAAAAAAAAAAAAAAAAAAAAAATGAGCGAGGCGTTAGGCCACTCTTCTCATCAGAGAGTGAAATCGGTTCTTTTGCCCTCAGGACATCGTGAGACACTGGAAGTTGAGTGAGCAGGAATGTATTAAACATGAACGCACCGAGGGAGAGAAAAGTGAGCTTTCACTTGGACTCTCTATAATGGCAGGTGATGAGGGCCAGGGGAGGGGCCCCTGGGAGCCTCTGGGGTGAGGAGGGGGCGTGGTCAGAGGGAAAGGGAGCCAAGGGGTCCCTGGGGATTGCACTGGTTTTCATTTCTGGCCCCCAAAGCCGCTGAAAGTGGCAGCAGCCGGGTGCCTGCGGTTCTCCATCTGAGTCCGCGCTGGCTTCCCCCCCTGCCTCCACCAGTGCCAGCCAGTGGGGTGGGCCTGGGTGCTCCCTAAGCACTGGAATGTCGGGGTCTCGCCGCAAGGCATCATGGGGGCCAGCATTGAGGGAGTCTGGGTCCTCCAAACCACAACGGAGGGGGTGCCCAACCCAGAGTAGAATCTGACAACAGGGAGAACCGGAGGCAGTGCCCTGAGGACGAGTGTGTGCCCTCCCTGGGACCCTAGGACCCGTCATCCAAGGCCTGCATCCTGTTGGCTGCCAGGGTTCACAGAGGTCACACCAGGTCATATGCTTATTTTCATTACTCTGCTTGCTAGTAGTGCAAAAATTAGGAACTTTAATACCCAAATCTGGCCATCTGGTTTCTGTAAGCTTCGAGATTGGGAGAACTGAGCACTCCTTGGAGCATGACGATGAGCTGAACTGGTGGCATAGCGGGTTAAGCTGCCACCTGCTAATGCAGGCATCCTATGTGAACTCCAGTTTGAACCCTGGATGCTCTGCTCCCGATCCAGCTCCCTGCTAGTGACCTGGGAAATGTGGCAGAAGATGGCCCAAGAGCTTGGGCCCCTGAACCCACGTGGGGGACCCAAATGAAGCTCCTGGCTCCTGGCTTTGGCATGGCCCAGCAGCCCCGGGCATTGCAGTCATCTAAGGAGTGAACCAGCGGATGGAAGATCTCTCTCCGTGTGTGTCTCCCCTTCTTTCTCTGTAACTCTGCCTTTCAAATAAATAAATAAAAATTTTTTAAAATGATGAGCTAAGCACAGAATGCAGCGGACCTGGGCGCACAAGGCAGGGCCTCTCCCTGGATCTGTGGCGTTCGCACCCAGATCAGTCTCTTCTGAGTCATTTGAGTCCCAGTGGTAACCGGAGACTTAAAAATTGCAGGGTGGGTGTTTGTTCACAGTGGACGCCAGTATCTCATACTGGAGTACCTGGTTTGAGTCCAGGCTACTCGGCTTCTTATCCAGTTCCTGCTAATGCACACCATAGGAAGAGCAGATGGGAGCTCAAGCAGCTGGGTCCCTGACACCCCCCTGCTCCACTTCCGATCCAGCTCCCAGCTAATGCTCCTGGGAAAGCAGCAGAAGATGGCCCACGTCCTGAGCCCCTGAACCCACAGGGGAGACCAGGAAAAAGTTGCTGGCTCCTGACTTCAGCCTGGCCAGTACCAGCTCTTGTGATCATCTGGAAGGTGAACAAGCAGATGGAAGATTTCTCTCTCTACCTTTGCCTCTCTCTCTGTGCCTCTGCCTTCCGAATAAATAAATAAATCGTCAATGCTCCATGTGCAAGATCAACCAAGGCCAGAGCTGAGCACCCCTCCCCCGCAAGGATAGCTCTTTGTTGCTTCATCCTGACATGAACAATGTAGCCACTGGGGTTTCACTTTCTAACCTCTTTAAATGTTTCTCTTTCCCCTCCCCTACCCAAGATGCGCTGGCTGGACCAAAGCAGAGCAGGTAAACAACTTGGGGCTCCCATTGTTAACCAATCAGTCAACTGGGACCCAGGGGAGCTAATCCTCACCTTCTTTTTGAGGATTGTCGGTTTCAGGGAGGACGCTGGAGCCTCGGGGTGCGAGGGTGTGACAGGGATGTGGTGAGGTGCAGTGGAGTCTGATGGTTAAGCACAGTCCCAGTTCACTTGGTCGTTCTCACTTGGAATTCCCAAGCAGTGGGGTCAGGGATGGGCGTGCCAGGAGGCAGTAGGGTTACATCCCAGGGAACTGGAGCAGGGGCCAGGGGGTGTGGCTGCACAGGGCTCATCTCCCCGTGCTGCCACTGCTGCTGTGTGATCCTGGGCTGCTCATCCCTCCCCCCCTTAAAGGAAAAGATGTATTTATTTATTTGAGAGGCAGAGTTACAGAGGGAGAGGGAGAGACAGAGAGAGAGAGAGAGATCTTCCATCCACTGGTTTGCTCCCCAAATGGCTGCAATGGCCAGGGCTCAGCCAGGCCGAAGCCAGGAGCCTGGGACTCCATCAGGAGCTCTCACTCTGGTGGCAGGGGCTCAAGTATCAGAGCCACCTTCCACTGCTTTCCCAGGTACGGCGTCAGGGAGCTGGATCAGAAGTGGAGCAGCTGAGACTCAAACCTGTGCTCCGATATTTGATGCTGGCGTCACAAGCTTAACTTCCACCTCCTGAGCTTCGGTTCCTTTGACTGTTAAATGGGACTTACAACTGCGCCCTCACTGGGAGGTTGTGGTGAGGCTCCTGGGAAGACTCGGCCAGGGTCTCAGGCACAGGATGCATGCTGAACTCTCCCCAGGAGGTACAAAGTCAACCTTTGGGTTCTCCTCGGGTTGGTATGTTTTGGGCAGTGAGCTGAGAAGGCAAGAGAGGAAGCGTGGAAGGGAGTCTCACAGATGTGGGTACCCTCTGACTTGTTCTGGGGTCCCTGTAGCACATCGCTCAGAATCACCTCCATGGCTGCAGGATTTCAAACGGTAAGGGAAGAAGATGTCAGCAGTGCAAGAGAGAAAAGATGAACCCAGGGCGGGCTGGACACGGACCCAGGGCGGGCTGGACACGGACCCAGGGCGGGCTGGACACGAACCCAGGGCAGGCTGGACACGGACCCAGGGCGGGCTGAACACAGACCCAGGTTGGGCTGGGCACGGACCCAGGGTAGGCTGGACACGGACCCAGGGCGGGCTGGACACGGACCCAGGGTAGGCTGGACATGGACCCAGGGTGGGCTGGACACGAACCCAGGATGGACTGGACACGAACCCAGGGTGGGCTGGATGCCACAGTAAACTGCCCCGTGCAGATGGCAGTGAGTGCCTCTCCAGGGGACAAGCTCAGGGTGGCCTTGCCCTTGGGTCAAATGATAGCACGACCACCGACCACCAGCCTGCCCTCCGCAAAAAGGCAGAGCCTCAGGGCAGGGAACTGTGCTTGGGGAGATGAATGGCTGACAGCACCCAGCCTGAGGCCCCAGAGCCTTTTAAGAACCCGTCCTGAGATGCACAGATTTCCTGCCCTCGGCTGTCACTGTCCACAAGCCTTTCTCCTGCTCCTTATGCGCAGGTCATGCTGGGAACTGGCCTGGAGCTCTAGTGGTCTCTAGAGAGGTCACAGAGGTGAAGCACTGCTGATGTCAAGGGTCAAGGTCAAAGATCACTTTGAAGTGGAATCAGTCAATCACTTGGTTGCAAGGGGAGAGAGGAACTCAGGCAGCAGAGGTCTGTCTCCCCTTGGGGTGGCAACACCCAGCCCTCAATTCTGAATTCCCAGGAAGGCCTCCCCCTGGCAAAGCCAATCTCATTTTACCTTCCAGTCTGCACCCCTCCCCTCCACCTTCAGTCATAGCCTCCTCACTGGTTGTGTCTGATCCAGGGGAACTGGAGTTCAAGTCCTAGCTCAGCCAATGCCCAGGCCTTGGGGGTTGTGAGCGCTTTGGACACTTGCTCATCTGCGAAATGGGTATGGCTGAGGGCTCCGGGTTTCTGTGGGTGAGCAGCCTGGCCTGGAGTTGGCCTCTCCTTTCCCCGCCTGATTGCTGACCTGGCCCGACCCTTCTCTGCACCTCCATCCCCTCTGTCGTGTGAGTGACCTCAGCCCTTGCTGCCCTGCTGTGGGTGAACATGCCCAACCCTGTCCTACTCCCCCCACCACCCCCAGAGGCCACCTTCTCTGCCTGCCAGCTCTGCCTCCCCACTCTTGGCCTCCCGCCCTGCCTCTGACCTGGAACCAGCACACATGTGCCAATTTCTGAGACCAGGAACAGGTGTGTGTATCTGATGGGGGAAGGAGTGCATGAGTAAGAGCAAGAGCTGGAGCTAGAGAACAGGGAGGTAGAGACTGAAAGAGATGGAGAGATCACACCGCAAGGCAGGAAAGCCAGAGAGCGATTCTGGCATCGGGTTTGCTTTATTTTAACAATCCACTGTCCTGGGAACCAACTCAAGGTCCCATGAGAGCTACCTTAATCCCTCCCATGGATACCACCCCATGACCTTCCACTAGAGCCCTCCTCTTAAAGTCCCACCACCTCTTTTTTTTTTTTTTTTTTTTTTTGACAGGCAGAGTGGACAGTGAGAGAGAGAGACAGAGAGAAAGGTCTTCCTTTGCCGTTGGTTCACCCTCCAATGGCCGCCGCGGCCAGCACACCGCGCTGATCTGAAGCCAGGAGCCAGGTGCTTCTCCTGGTCTCCCATGGGGTGCAGGGCCCAAGCACTTGGGCCATCCTCCACTGCACTCCCTGGCCATAGCAGAGAGCTGGCCTGGAGGAGGGGCAACCGGGACAGAATCTGGTGCCCGACCGGGACTAGAACCCGGTGTGCCAGCGCAGCAAGGCGGAGGATTAGCCTATTGAGCTGCAGCGCCGGCAAGTCCCACCACCTCTTAACACTGTCACATGGAGGACCAAAATTCTAACACGTGAACCCTGGGGCCACACACCACATCCAGCTGCCCTCAATGTCTCCAAGCGGTGCATTTGTTTTAAGTTCTTCTTTTTGTGCCATTTTCTGGGAAATGTCGCTTCCATTCGCTATGGGGGTCATGACCCCCATGACTAAGCAGCGGAGCTGGGAAAGGCAAGTTCTCCTGGTGAGGAGCCCTGAGCTGGTGGGCTCTGGTGGGGGTGGGTGGCCGTGTGAAGGAGGCGGGCCCAGGCAGGATACAGAGCGAGTGGCTTAGAGGTCTGGGAGCAGCTCCGAGTTCCTGGGCTGCTGGCGGATGGGGCAGAGAAACTCGGAATCAGAGAAGACGACAGAGCAAACGCCACTGAAGCTGGGAGCTCTGGCGGCACCTTTCAAAGGCCAGTGCTGAGGATCCCTAGCCCTGGCCAGAGGGCCCCGAGCCCCTTCCTGGGACCCTTCCCAGCTGAGCCCTGAGGGTTCTCCGCTCCACACCTGGAGCTCCCCAGGACAGGGGTCTGGACCCCAGAATGCCCAAGTGGAATCTGAGTGTCCAGCCCTCACCCCAAAGACGGAGGACACCATCATTCTCAGACGGGGACATTCTGGGGGACACCTGGTAGCTGTCAGTGACCTGGGCCCCTCGATGGCCCCAACACGCCCATGTCTGTGTTGACAAGGTGCTCAGGACCCCACGTTCTCCTCCTGATGGTGGTCACGTGGGTGCAGGCAGTGCTTCCGGGAGTGCAGGTCTGCTGTCTTCCAGCTGCACCGAAGCCCCAGCTCCGGCTCCCAGCTCTGCAGACACCAAGTCCTCACTCCTTCACACCCGGGGCCATTTCCAAAGCAGCCCGAAGGGATCCGAGCAGTGAGTGCAGGGTTCTGGGAACAGTTCTTGGTGGACACTTCCCTTCTCTAGCACTGTTGCAAGTGACTGCTGGTGGACAAATGGTAGATGGGCAGGGGCAGGCCCAAGCAGGGTGAGCGGGGAGAAGTGGACCCAGGTGGGCACAGGTGTTGACCAGCTGCCTCTGCCTTCTGCAGCCCAGACGCCTGCCTGTTCAAAGAAACACCAGTGCCTGCAGAAGCAGCAGCAAGCCCCTGGCGTCACAAAGCGTGCGTGTTTGCTCGGGGCGGGGTGCCGAGACGCAGGGAGCTGTCCCCTCGGTGCGGTGGCATCGTTGGCCTGCTGAGTCAGTGCGGGTGAGGCAGAGCCGACCACCGTGTGCAGGCCCCTTGGCCACTCGCAGGCTGCGGTTACCCGGTGACTCAGTGGCATTGGGACATCTCCCGGAGCAGAGGCTGCAGAGGGGCTGTGGAGCTCACGAGGCGTGTGGCCAGGCATGTGAGCTCTCAATCTTTGAGACGCTCTTGCTGAATGAGCTGAGTCATGGCCACTTATGGGAAAAGGCGCCGCTGTGCACACCCACTGCAAACCCACAACCTGATGCAGGCGGGTGAAATTTTGAAATCTCTCTAAAAGGATTATTTTCAGCGGAACTAGTTAATTTTTTTCTAATAAAATTCAAAATTGTTATAAATATTGAAAAACCAAATGTAGAAAAATTAATTTCTTACTCTTTCTAAAGCAACCAATAGTGGTTTATATACAATTTTTAAAGAGTTATTTGTTTATTTGAAAGGTAGAGTTACAGAGAGAGGGAGAGAGAGAGAGAGGTCTTCCATTGGCTGGTTTACCCCCCAAAAGGCTGCAATGACCACTGGTCAAAACTAGGAGCCTGGAACTCCATCCAAGTCTCCCACATGGACGCAGGGCCCAAGGGCTTGGGCCATCTTCTGCTGCTTTCCCAGGTGCATTAGCGGGGAGCTGGAACAAAAGTGGAGCAGCCGGGACATGAAACAGCACCCACATGGGATGCGGGCATCGTAGGTGGCAGCTTAACCAGCTACACCACAACGCCAGTCCCAAAGATATTTAAAATGTTAATCAATCTAGCTCCTGCTAGAGCAAACCTGAGCTGCTTCAGCAGGCGGAGAAGATGGGGGACAGAGAGACCACAGACCTCAGAGCCAGGAGGGAGCCTCCGTGGGCCCGGGGAGGAGGCGTCTCCTGCAGCCTTGGGGCACAGCCTGGCCTCCCCTGCCTGGCTCACCAGCCGGCCAGGTCTGCAAGCCTCTCTCCAGTCCCTGGCTACGCCCTCTGCTCTGCTTCTCCTCCCCAAACTTTCATGACTCCATTACCTGTGAGGCAGCTGTCTCTGGGGGATGAGGGAAGACACGAGAATCACCCGCAGCTTCCAGCCGGCTTGCCCCTGTCCCTCCGCCCAGAAAAACTCTGCTCAGAACCCTGTAGGACACGCTCCCCTCCCCCAACCCTGCCCTGGCTTCCACTGTTTGCCCTGCTCCACCAACAGCTTTTTTTTTTTTTGTAAGATGTTATGTATTTATTTGAGAGGCAGTTATAGACAGAGAGAAAGGTCCTCCATCCATTGGTTCACTCCCCGAATGGCCACAGCAGTAGGAACCAGGCCGATCTGAAGCCAGGAGCCAGGAGCTTCTTCCGGGTCTCTCACAAACATGCAGGTGCCCAAGCACTTGGGCCATCTTCCACTGCTTTCCCAGGCCATAGCAGAGAGCTGGATCGGAAGAGGAGCAGCCGGGACACAAACTGGCACCCTTATGGGATGCCGGCACCGCAGGCGGAGGCTTGGCCCACTATGCCACAGCGGCGGCCCCTCCAGGGACATCTGACCTTTGCCCATCCCCAGACCGCCAACCAGAGTCCTGGAAGCCCGTTCCTGCAGGCCTCCTGCCTGGACGGCCTCTCTCCAGGGCCTCTCCTGGTGAGCGCTTTTCATTTTGTGAGACCTGAGTGATGACTTCAGCCCTGGCACAGAAGGAAAGGACAACTCCTGCTCGCAGCCTGGGCCTCACCGCTGGCCGTTAGCCGGGCCTCTTCTGCTTCTGCCCGCTCTTGTCTCTCCCTTTCTGGGTCTTCCCTCCCACCTCCATCCACTCCTTCCCCTCCCCGCCTCCTTCTCTCTCTCTCCCTGGCTCCCTTTCTTTACTCCTCTCCTACCCCACTTTCTCAGCAGTGCCCTGCCCTTGAGGGGCCCCGAGCCTGAGCACAAAGATCACAGCCCTTACCCATCCTGCCACAGGCCCAGGGCTGCTGTCCCACCTTGGCCAGCACACTCACCACCCGTTCTGTGACGGGCACCGCCCTCCTGCCACCCACCCTGCCAGAGAGAAGCACCAGCTCTTCTCCACTGTCCCTAAAGACCAGCTCTTTCTCTTGGAAGCAGGCCGGAACAGATGGTGAAGTGACAGGTGCAGTACCCACCCTCCCATCCGTGGGTTCGCTTCTCCCGGCTTCGAAACCACATTCCACAACTATGAAATGCAAAATTCCAGACGTGAACAATGGGAGAGTTTTAAATGGCATACCAATTCTGACCAGCCTCACGCTGCTCCACCCCACTCAGAGCCACCTGGGCCGTGACTCAGCCTGTCGTCCAGGGAGTTCACACGCATGCGAGACAAGCACTGGTCTCTGTTGTCAGGTGGACCGTCCGGGTGCCGTGGTGCTCATGTGCAGGGCTGATCCTATCTCTGTATGGGGCAACCGCTCTGTGCCTAGGGGGTACCACTGCACACAGTCCCCAGCTCCCCTTGTGGTCCCCAGGGGCCATCTCCCCAGCTCCCTCCCTCTTACTGAGCAACATCTCCTGTGCATCCAGCATTTTCCTCCCAGAGCACACTGGACCAGGGCAGCCGTCTGGCTTCCCCTCTGCTGCCCCACCAGGGTTTCCAGAGCCCTCCAAGAGGGGTAGCCTCCTTCCACACACAAAGATATTCGGGACTCTTTTGTCACATACAATTCTTACAAGAATGTATTGCCAGGGAAAAGAATTCCCCGAAGAATTGGCATGTTTTCTTTTACCAGACAACAAGAGCTGCATTCCTTTCTGGTTTCCTCTCCTTCCAGGAAGCTCGAAGCTGTGCGAGCGCTGGCTGCAGACACAGCCCCCTTCTCTGTTTGCTTCCTGCCCGGTCTGTCCGGGTTACCCGGGAGTGCGTGTCCCTGTGTGTTAACAGCCGGCCGAGTGCTGACAACTCATAGGAGGCTGTCCAGGTCTGTGGGGTGGTCTTGACGCTGTGTGCCAGCCCTTCCTCCCTGTGTCCCCCATCACACCTGCTGCAGAGTCCGCTCTACACATTGGCCTGAGGGACTTGCTGTTGGGGTGAGCCTGCCTTTGGGGTTACTGTTGCCGTCCCGAGTGATCCTTGGTCCCTCCATCCCGTGAAATGAGAACTTTCCAAAGAGAGAAATCTCTCTGGCGGTCTGGACTGGGGAGCCTGCTGCAGCCCCTGGCCAGAGGACCAAGCTTCAACTTCCCTTTCCATCAGCTCCCATCTTTCACCCCATCTGGGACACCCCCAGGAGGGAGATGAGGAAAATGGGATTTTCCCATGTTAAAAAAGGATGAAATCCCGTCATTTGCGACAACATGGATGTACCTGGAAGACATCATGTTCAGCAGAATCAGTCAGACCCCGACAGACAAATATCACGTGTTCTCTCTCATATGTGCAGCCTTCAAAAGCTGACCTCATAGAAGCTGAGTGGTTGGGGCTGGCACTGTGGCGTAGCGGGTTAAGCCACCGCCTGCAGTGCAGGCATCCCATATGGGCACTGGTTCAAGTATCAGCTGCTCCACTTCCAATCCAGCTCTCTGCTGTGGCCTGGGAAAGCAGTAAGAAATGGCCCAAGTCCTTGGGCCCCTGCACCCACATGGGAGACCTGGAAGAAGCTCCTGGCTCCTGGCTTTGGATCGGCGCAGCTCCAGCCATTGTGGCCAACTGGGGAGTGAACCAGCAGGTGGAAGACTTCTCTCTCTGTTTCTCTGCCTCTCCTTCTCTCTGTGTGTAACTCTGACTTTCAAATAAACAAATAAATCTTAAAAAAAAAAAAAAAAAAAAAAAAAAAGCTGAGTGGTCTTCAGAGGCTGGGGAGAGGCATGGGGCCAGATTGGGCACTGGTACTAAGAGTTAGATAAGAGAAATCAGTTCTGGTGGCTTCCAAAGAAATTTCAAAAAGTTCACAAAAATGCACATTATGGGGCCGGTGCCATGGCTCAATAGGTTAATCTTCCTTCTATGGAGTCGGCTTCCCATGTGGTTGCTGGTTCTAGTCCTACCTGCTCTTCTTCCAATCCAAAGCTCTGCTGTGGCCTGGGAAAGCAGTAGAAGATGGCCCAAGTCCTTGGGCCCCTGCACTCACGTGGGAGACCCGGATGAAGCTCCTGGCTCCTGGCTTCAGACTGGTCCAGCTTCGGCCATTGCAACCTTTTGGAGAGTGAACCAGCAATGTTCTGTAATTTCTCTCTCTCTTTCTCTCTCTCTCCCTTTCTGTAAGTCTGCCTTTCAAATAAATAATCTTTTAAAAAAGAAAGAAAGAAATCAGAGTTTGAATGGGATCGGCTCAACTCCAGCCATTGTGGCCATTTGGGGAGTGAACCAGTGGATAAAAGACCTTTCTCTCTGTCTCTGCCTCTTACTATCTGCAACTCTACCTTTAAAAGAAATAAATAAAAATCTTAAAAAAAAAGAAAACAAGCCGGCGCCGCGGCTCACTAGGCTAATCCTCCGCCTTGCGGCGCCGGCACACCGGGTTCTAGTCCCGGTCGGGGCACCGATCCTGTCCCGGTTGCCCCTCTTCCAGGCCAGCTCTCTGCTGTGGCCAGGGAGTGCAGTGGAGGATGGCCCAAGTCCTTGGGTCCTGCACCCCATGGGAGACCAGGAGAAGCACCTGGCTCCTGCCATCGGATCAGCGCGGTGCGCCGGCCGCAGCGCGCTACCGCGGCGGCCATTGGAGGGTGAACCAACGGCAAAAGGAAGACCTTTCTCTCTGTCTCTCTCTCACTGTCCACTCTGCCTGTCAAAAAAAAAAAAAAAAAAAAAAAAAAGAAAACACGTATTATTAAAAAAAACTAAAAAGAAAAAGGTTTTTATTTTTATTTTTTAATTCCATTTCCCATGAACATTTTTGAAGTGCCTTTTAAATTACACAGTAAGGGGATGATGGAAAATTATAACATCTTGTATATTTTAACCATGCTAAAATTTTGAATATTTTCACGACGAATAAATGATAAATCTTTAAGAGGATAGTTTTTATTTACTCTGATTTGAGCATTATACAATGTATACCTGTATTGGAACATCACAGGGCACCCCATAAATAGGTACAACCTTTATATGTCAATTAAAAGTAAACAAATTAATTTTTCTTTAAAGATAGAATTTGGGTCTGGCAGGTGGAGGACGGCCAGAAACTGTTAAACCGGAAGCTCTTGTTCCTTCCCCAGAGGAATCTGCACCCATCCACCCTGCCGGGCCCAGAACCGAGGGTGTGGAGCCATCTGGGCATCTGCGCCCTTCCATGCCTCAGGCTCCTGATCAGGCCCTCGGTCAACCAGATGCACCTGCCGTAGGCAGGGAAGCCGTTCCTCGAGGAACAACCCTGCCTTTTGCCGAGTCTCAAGGCTCCTCCTGCTCTGGTGAGACAGGCTGCTCTCGGAAGCTGGTATTGGTTCCAGCTTCATCTTGTTTTGGAGAGAGACAAAAAGAGAAAGATTTCACATTCATTAGTTCACCCCCAAATGCCCACAGTGGCTGGGGCTGAGCAGGGCTAAAACTAGGAGCTGGGAACTCAATCCAGACCTCCCAAATGGGTGGCAGAAACCCGGTTACTTAAGACCCATTCACTGCCTCCCAGGTCTGCACTGGCTAGAAGCAGGAGTCCAGGAGCTGGAGCCAGGTGTCGGCACCCAGGTGTGTTAACTTCTAGGCCCAACGTGAGCTTCAAAGCTTATCTTAAATCATCACTTGTGTCTGGACAGTAAAAGTGCCCTATCTTTTCTTGTGTATATGCTCACTCAAAGGAAAACAGAGACATAAAAGTCATTTTAAAGTCAGCTGGAAAAGAGCTTCAAGTAAAGTATGAAGTTTACAATCTGAGCCTATGACCTCGACTACCTTAACCAATGGTTACAGAATGGTCAGATACCAGGCATTTGAGGCCTCCAGACATCATGCCATCCTCACTGGTTTGCTGGGTAGGAGTCATCCGTCTCCACTTCCAGACTTGGCACTGAACCCGCTCCTGGGATTAAAGTGTCCATTGTCTGCAGCCCTGGGCTTCTGCCGCGCACCTGCCAAGGGGCCGGCTGTCGGTTGCTCGGAAGGACAGGATCGGTGTCCGGTCACCGAATGGGCTGGCATCTGCCTGGGCCTCATAAATAAAGCCAGGTGATGAGGTTCGTGCCCACACTTGCTGAGCACTGGCTCTCTCTGCCCGCGTGCCAGTGGAGCGTCCCTCGGCAGTGGGAAAGACACAAGAGGTTGGACGGCAATCCCATAACCTGGGAGTCCCCCGTATGGCAGCGCCCAGCCCAAGAGCAAACCAGGAGCGCAAGTGACAGGCTGGAAGTGGTTCATGCTCCTTCCTGGGCTTGTCTGCCTTGCCAGGAGTTCTTCTGCCCCAAACTGAGAAGAGGGTACATGGTGAGACTCAGGTCTCCGGGACCGGGTCGGCCCTCCCACTCTCACCCCTGTGAACGCCTTTCAGGTCTGTGCAGAGTCTGGGCTCTCCCTTGCTCTGGCCCTCTGCTCAAGCCAGGACCTGTTTCCCCCAAGCTGACTCATCTCCTTCCAGCTTCCCATCTCAGCCTGGAAGCCTTCTCCTGTCCCCTCCCAGACAGGTCAGGGCCTCCTCAAGCCCCCGAGGCCCCAGCCTTGCCTTCCCCCACGCCACCCCTGCATTGCGGTACTCAATTGCTTATCTTCCCATGGACGTGGACAGGGACCAAGTCAGTCTGGGTCACTCAGACACCCTGAGGGCCCCTTGCAGAGTATGGCAAACAGCAGGCTGCCAGAAACACTCCTTTGCATGAAGAATCCCCAGATGGACTGACCAAGCTGGGGAGAGTCAGCAGGGGCTTGCTTCAAGCAGCCAGCAGGCAGAGCCCGGCACCGGAGGGGTGCAGACCCTCCACATCCAGTGAGCTGGTCACTTCTAGCCTTTCCTGCTGCTGCCCAGCCCCCAGCGCAGGGCCCGACCCAGGGGAGCTACACAACAATTACTGGGGAATGAGTAAGGGGGAAAAGAATGAATTCATGGACAAAGAAATCCCATCTTTTTTTAAAAAAAGATTTATTTATGTATTTGAAAGGCAAAGTTACAGCAATGCAGAGGCAAAGAGAGAGAGAGAGAAAGGTTTTCCATCAGATGGTTCACTCCCCAGATGGTTGGGACAGCCAGAGCTGGGCCCATCCAAATCCAGGAGCAAGGAGCTTCTTCTAGGTCTCCCACACAAGTGCAGGAGCCTGAGGACTTGGGCCATCTTCTGCTTTCCTAAGCCATTAGCAGAGAGCTGGATTGGAACTGGAGCAGCCGGGACTCAAATCGGTGCCCATATGGGATGCTGGCACTGCAGGTGGTGGCTTTACCCACTATGCCACAGCCCCAGCCCCAGCCCCAGCCCCAGAGAAATCCTGTCTTAGAAAATGGATGGTGTTGGCCGGCACCGTAGCTTAACAGGCTAATCCTCCACCTTGCGGCACCGGCACACCGGGTTCTAGTCCCAGTTGGGGCGCTGGATTCTATCCCGGTTGCCCCTCTTCCAGGCCAGCTCTCTGCTGTGGCCCGGGAAGGCAGTGGAGGATGGCCCAAGTCCTTGGGCCCTGCACCCGCATGGGAGACCAGGAGAAGCACCTGGCTCCTGGCTTCGGATCAGCAAGATGCGCCGGCCGCAGCGGCCATTGGAGAGTGAACCAACGGCAAAAAGGAAGACCTTCCTCTCTGTCTCTCTCTCTCACTGTTCACTCTGCCTGTCAAAAAAAAAAAAAAAAGAAAGAAAGAAAGAAGATGGATGGTGTGGCCCCAGCTGTGTCTCCGGAGACTTCAACAATTTTCTCGGATTCTCAGCAATAACTTGGGAATGAGGGGTTGCTTCACTTACTGTCTGCTGTAGAAGCTAGCAGAGTTATTTTTTTTATTTGGATAATGTAAAAATCGTGTTTGTCACCAGTAGCATTTCAGCTATGAACAACAAGGATGGATTCATGCTTGCAAACAAGGATTCTTCTTTGAACTGAGTTCTCCCAGCTTCCTACCCCCAATCAGTCCCTCCTACACCAGGCCAGCTTTTAGGCCCTACGTCCCAAGGGACTGTGGCAGGGTCCCCTGCCCCACATGCCCCCGATCTCCCTGCCCCTTGCCTCCCGCTCGGACATCAGGGGCCTCCTGGTGACCCTGCAGACCCCCAGACCTTCTTCCCACTGGGTGATGGCAGGCAGAATGCCTGTGCATTATACGCAGGGGTCCCCCAAGGCCGACATGCATCAGAGCCACCTGAGCTGATGAAAACCAGATTTCTGGGCTCACCCCCGGAGTGTCTGTTTCTCTAGGTCCCAGGTAGAAGCTGAGATTCTGCATCTCTGCCAGTTCCTGGGTGCTGCCGGTGCTGCCAGGCCAGGTAGCACACTCTGAGGACGTTGTGGCCGTACGTCCTGACTCCGTGCTCCTTCTGCCAGGGCCTGACTGGCGCCTTCCCTGGGGTCCCAGGCCGTCCTGGCCCTTCCAGGTGCCTGCTGCCTCGGCACAACACCATCACAACAGCCGCCTCTCGCTGGTGTTCTCTTCCCTCTCGGCTTTAATCATGTTTCCCTCCATGTGGCCTGGGCCCAGCCAAGCCTTGGCCGGAAGATACCACACAGGCTCAAATCAGCATGACTGTGTGCAAAACACAGAGGGGGTGGGGGGAGAGAAAAGGGGCCGAGGGCCTTAGAAACAGAAGACAGATGGAGAAAGAAGAGCGAAGACACAGGAGAAGGGCTGGGGCAGCGAGAAGAAAGGTGTTTTCCGGTCCCACTGACGCAAGGTGACTGGGGACTGGCAGAGGCCCAGGTCCCGGAGTGCAGAGGAAGCAAGCTGAGGGACCCTAACTCCTCTCTCTGTGCACAGAGTTGCCGCCCACCAGAAAACCAACCCAAGCCGGGTGTCAGAGGACGGTGACTGGCAGGCAGCCTCCTTTCGCAGTCTCCTGGTCACTGTCAGTCCAGACACACGCGGGAGCAGGGGGAGAAAGCAGGCAGGCAGGTGCGCCCTCTCCAGGACTTGGGGCCTAGACCCATTTCTCCTTGAGTCAGGAGAAGAATCGGCCACCCGCAGGAAGTGGAAGTGGTGGCGGCGTGGGGAGAGCATCTGGGCCTGCACAGACGTCAGCGCTGGCACTGGAGGCAGGAAACCTCCGCTCTGGTCCCAGCCCTCCCGCTGCTTGGGAATCACCTGGGCTCCTCCCACTGACTCTGGTGGAAGTGGCCTGGGGTGGAGCCTGCTTGCCACAGCGGTCCCCATATGATGAGTCTCACTGACGTGGCCCCCTGGGGCTCTGTCCACCTGCCATGGACATGGGCCTGAGATGCTGACTCAGCAAGTGTGGAATTGGAGTGGGGGGGTTGTCCACAAAGGGGCACAAACAAGACCAGAACGTGAGTCAGCCGCAGAAGCATCTTGCAGAGCAACCACGCTTTACTGAGTGCTCCCCCTGTCTCGCGCTGAGCCCAGGACAAGCCAGTGCGGCCCTGGCTGGCCAAGGGCCTGTGGTGTCCTGGGCGGATGGAGCTAGAAGGCTGGGCCTCTTTTGCATCTGCAGCGCTGAGCACATGAAGCCAGACCCAACTCAGGCAGGCTGGGCAAAGAGAACCTGTTCCCCCTAGAAGCCCACTTCGCAGGGTACCCCCACGTGAGCTGACTTGGCACCTGCCGCAGGGGCCCCAGGGGTCTCTTCCATCAGCCTGACTCCCCGCTCGGAGCCACCCCTCAGCCACTGGAACTCACTGCAGCAGGATGAGGCCTTGGTTTTCTCAGCTGTATCCTAGGGAGCTTTGGTAGGGATTCGACAAGAGAGCAAGTGGCCTTGGGGCCAGCGCTGTGGCACAGCAGGTTAACGCCCTGGCCTGAAGCACCAGCATCCCATATGGGCGCTGGTTCTAGTCCCAGCTGCTCCTCTTCCTGTCCAGCTCTCTGCTATGGCCTGGGAAAGCAGTGGGAGATGGCCCAAGTCCTTGGGCTCCTGCACCTGCATGGGAGACCTGGAAGAAGCTCCTGCTTCCTGGCTTCGGATCAGCTCAGCTCCGGCTGTTGTGGCCAATTGGGGAGTGACCCAGCAGATGGAAAACCTCTCTCTCTCTCTCTTTCTCTCTCTGTGCATGTGTGTGTGTGTGTGTGTAACTCTGACTTTCAAGTAAAATAAATAAATCTTTAAAAAAAAAAAAAAAAAGAGCGAGTGTCCAGTTCTCGGGCAGGTGTCAGCTTCTTGTGGTAGATCCCCGGGTATCAGTTCCTGCCGCTATCGCTAGAAACTGGTCTTTATTTTTTTTTAAAGATTTATTTATTTATTTGAGAGGCAGAGTTACAGACAGAGAGAGGTCTTTCAACCACTGGTTCACTCCCCAAATGGCCACAACAGATGGAGCTGGGCCGATCCAAAGCCAGGAACCAGGAGCTTTTCCCGGGTCTCCCATGCAAGTGCGAGGACCCAAGGACTTGGGCCATCTTCCACTGCTTTCCCAGGCCATAGCACAGAGCTGGATCAGAAGTAGAGTGGCCGGGACTCGAACAAGCACCCATATGGGATGCTGGCACTGCAGGTGGTGGCTTAGCCTACTACGCCACAGTGCCGGACCCTAGAAACTCGTCTTCCTACCTCCAGCCTCTTAAAAAAGAACTGCACCAAACCTTAGATGCACAGGCAAGAATACAGCCCATCAAGGTCACTTAGGAGGCCAAGATGCCATTACTGTAAAAACGCTGACTCTGGTGTCTTCCCCGGGAATGACCATTTGCTGGCTCCTCGTCTGTCCAGTCCTGTGCTGGCTCCACTAGAGGCACCGAGAAGGACCCTCAGCATCCTGCCCAGGGCAGCCTAAGCTCTGCTGTAACAGTGACGCGTGGCTGCAGTCCACCCGTGGCCTCCCACACCCATGTGGACAGTGGCTGCAGAAACTGCCCCGTTCTCTCTCTCTCTCTCTGTCTCTCTCTCTCTCTGTGCTTATTCCTTCCTTCACTCTTCCATTCTGTAGCTATCTGCAAAACACCACCACATCATGGGCATGTGTTCAGGACTGGGACACTCTGACATCGCGACAGAGAAAGGAGAGGCACGCCCGTGACGAGGACAGACTACAGACAGGAGAGCAGCGGGCGCACGGGCACAGAGCCGTGTGTGCTCTCAGTCAGGGCACGGTTTCTCCACCACCTCTGGCTGGGTGCTCCAGGCAGAGGGAAAGGCAGAGGCAAGGGTCCTGCGGCAGGAGCTCCAGGTCCCAGAGGCTGACCGTGCAAGTGAGACCCGGATGCTACTGCCCCTCCCCGGCTCTTTAGTGGCTCCCTCTGCCCCCGCTATGCAAGAAGGCAAAGCAGGAGCCCAGATGGGCTTTTTGGAGGCGGGGGTGGGGCGGGGCACCTCCTGTATAGAGTGGGGAGCATCCTTACATCAGAGGAGCGGGAGGTCGCTGTGTGAGGTGTGAGGATCCTCTGAGCACAGCACAGCTGTAACTGGGGTGCTCCAGAGAACGGGGTGGGGGGCTCCTGCCATGGTCATCTCCTTCAGACTCGGGGGATTCTGCAGCCTTCTCCCCTGCCCTCTTTAAAGCCGTCTGTTTGTGTTCACAGAATTAATTAGTAATCAACAGGCTAAGTCGCTCTCATCTCCCAGAGGAAGGCCTTTTGACCGAGGACCGAAAACTAAGCCAAAGAAGTAGCTTTCTGACAGTGGGCATTCCAACCATCAACCGACAAATCCCAGGAGGGAGTGTTTTCCAGTGGGCAGATCCCCAGCTTTCAAAACACTTCCTGCTGGGGCCGGCGCTGTGGTGCAGCGGGTAAAACTGACACTTGCAGTGCCGGCATCCCCTATGGGCGCCGGTTCAAGTCCCGGCTGCTCCACTTCCCCTCCAGCTCTCTGCTAATGGCCTGGGAAAAGCAGTGAAGATGATCCAAGTGCTTGGGCCCCTGCGCCCACATGGGAGATGCAGATGGAGCTCCTGACTCCTGGCTTCGGCCTGCCCCAGTGCTGACCCTTGTGGCCATCTAGGGAGTGCAGCAGCAGATGGAAGAGCTCGCTCTTCTCTCTCTGTGTGTCTGTCCCTCTCTCTCTGTAACTCCGATTTTCAAAATAAATAAATAAATCTCTAAAAAATGAAAGACCTGCCATTCCTGCCCGAGCTGCAGAAGCACTGGCCCCAGGGCAGCTGCTGGTTAGAATCATAGCCCCGAGGCCACGAGTCAAGGAGGTTTGCCTTTGGCGCCTCTACCTGAAATCAAAGCTCCGCCAGCCTAGCAGATTCCCCTTCCATGGTCCCGGCCCCCCCATCTGGCTAGTGCTGCTCTGAGGCCAGGTATCGCTGAGGGGGGGTGCTTCTGCACGGCAGAGGCTCAGGCAACAGGCAGGCTCCGGCTGGGTGGGCAAGCACCCGAAGCCACCTCTGCCTCTTTTTCCGCAGCTAAGGAGTCGAAGAGCAGCACCTGCCTTTGGGCTCCTCATCTGCCCTCGCCACTCCCAGCCCTTCCTGCTATGCTCACAGCAGGCAGGATGCCCACTTCCCAGGTAGGGATGCTGAGGCCCCAGGACGTGGAGGCGGATTGGAACCTGCCGGGTGTGCTCTCCGCCTCTCCGCCACACCCCTGCAGTCTCAGCCTGAACTCTGCCCTTGCACACAGCTGAATCTGTGCTACAGCTCACCCCAGAGGAGGAGTGCCTGGAGCTCACGCCCCCAGCCTCCACCCCAGCCGCCACCCAGGGAGGTTTCCTGAGCCTGGCAGTGATGGCCGCAAGCAAAGAATGGAACCGAGGGGGAAAGCACAGTGGCTCATTCTAGAACAAGAAGACTTTTCTGTGTCCTCCAAGTCCCGGCGTCCTCGGGGACCTGCGATCTCACTGCTCAGCGTGCAAGCCCCATCCATGCTCCAGCCCCAGCGCCCTCCTCGGCAGACTAGAGGGTCACGCTGAGTGTTCTGGAAGCCCCCACCCCATGGTAATGCAATTTCAATTTGTGTGGTGCAGCCACACAGGGGTTCTGTGAAAATGCACAGCTCCCTCTGCCAGCGCCTCTCACCCTGGTGGTTGGTGGGAAAAAGATTAGAACGCCCTGGACGTCTCATTGAGAAGTCAACCAGAGAGCGGGCAAGACATAGAGAAAGAGATCTTCCATCTGCCGGTTCACTTCCCACATGGCCCGGCCAGGCTTAAGCCCAGAGCCAGGAGCTCCATCCTCACTTCTCATAGGGTGCAGGGGCCCAAGCACTTGGACCATCTTCTGCTGCTTTTCCAGGTGCACTAGCGGGGAGCTGGATTGGAAGTGGAGCAACCGTGACTCCAAGCAGCTCTCCAACATGGGATGTTAGTATCGCAAACAGTGGCTTAACCCGCTGTGTCCCAATGCCAGGCCCTTGGCTTTGTCTGTTCTTGAACTTGATGTAAAGAGAACCCTACATGGCCTCTTCGCGGGTGTCTGCCTGGCTGAAGCGACAGCCTCAGGCTGGGCCTCCGGGCGCCCTTTGTGGCAGGGGGAATCCCAGGCTCACAGGAGCTGAGCTCACTGCCCAGCGAGCCTGCAGCTACAGGGCAAGCCCCTCTGTAGGGAGCATCCAGCCACCCTCCTCAGAAGAGGACCAGAGTCTCTCTGCCCCTCCAGGAAGCAGGAGCCCTGAATCCACGCTGCCTTCCTTTGGGGACCAGGTTGCAATCAGGATTTGCCAGGCCCATGTCACCTCCCCCGGGGGACATGAGGGTGGGAAGACAACCCTGCCGCCATGTTGTCCTTCCAGTCTAAAACTCCTAACTTCCTCTTCCCCTTTCATTTACCCCCGGGCAGCATGCTCCTCTGATCGCCTGCTTCATTATTTCCAGAGTTCACCATTGAACTTGGCTGGAGGGAGAGAAGGGAGGATGGAGCTACACGCTCTTGTCTGGATCAGAATCTTCCCATAACTCTTGAAAATGAAAGCATTCATTGACTGAATCATCCCAAAGATAGCTTTGGATGCAATTTATTGGCCTAAATATAGCTGAGCTATAAAAAAGAAAATAAAATCTCTGGCTTTCAAAAGTAGTAGGATCTCAGATGCTGAGCAACCCTCCCCTCACACCCATCCTTACCCTTTGGGGCCATCACTTGGGGCTGTCAGAGTTACCCACCGAGTGGCTTCCTTGTTGACTCCGGGCGTGGATGTTCAAGGAAAACTCCATGGAATCTGTGGTGCAGAGCTGGGGAGAAACCGGCAGGGTTGCCTCTTTTAGTTGTTATAACTAGAAAATCTCCAGACAATGCATGAACAGTCAGCAACAAGGAATGCAGGTTGTTGACAGAAAGAATCTCACGTGGGATGGAGAGAAAGCGGGGCCAGTGAGCTTTTCAAACATATGTTAATACCTCCCACCCCAGCTAGGCAGGAACCTGCCTCCGAAACAGGAAACAGGACATACCAGCCCCGAGACTGCCCGCCTGGCCCCCGAGAGCCCAGCTGGCCCCCTGACCACGCTCCTATTTCAAGTCGGTGACGCAGGTCTTGTTTTCCTTCACTGCACCTGACACAGTGACTTCAGCACAGGCCGAGTCCCTGTGAGAAGGGAGGGAGCTGTTTCTAGACCTGGGCTCGGCCTGGCTTCTGCCTCTGCCTGGTCCTTGGAGCCTTCGAGGAAGCAGATGTCTGCTGCATGTCCCCCTCGGGGCCCCACCAGAGGGAGCCTTGTCCGCCAGCTGACTTTGGAGGCTCGGACATGGAGGCCAAGGGTGGCCCATGGCTCCCCCCACCCCACCACACTACATATTACACCCTGGGCTTCCAGGGCCAGCTCACATCCACCTTGCAGTGGAAGTGGCCCCCAGGCCGTGCTGGCCCT
This sequence comes from Lepus europaeus, assembly GCF_033115175.1. Lineage (NCBI taxonomy): Eukaryota > Metazoa > Chordata > Mammalia > Lagomorpha > Leporidae > Lepus > Lepus europaeus. The sequence continues at coordinate 84,878,700 of NC_084839.1, read as the reverse complement.
GCTCTCAGGAACGCAGGAGGACACAGACCTGGACCCCACTGTTCTGTCCTCTGCGTCTCTGGGCCAATTGCTTGGCTGGGCCTTGGTCTCCTGTCCTACACTCAGCTGTCACTCCTTACCCCTCTGGAACGCATCTCCTGAGCCCCAGGGGATGCCTGCAACTGTGGCTGGTGCCAGATCTCACACATTCTGTGACTTTTCTCTATGAATACACACCTGTGATAAAATTTAACTTATAAATTAGGCACAGTACAAGATGAATGACAATAACTAATAGTAAAATAGAACAACTACAGCAATTCTATAACAAAACAGCCAGCATCATTTCCCTAATACTTTGGGGTCATTGTGAAATAACATGGGTGCCTGTTCGAGTCCTGGCTGCTCCTTTTCCAATCCAGCTCTCTGCTATGGCCTGGGAAAGCAGTGGAAGATGGCCCAAGCTCTGGGAAAGCAGTGGAAGATGGTCCAAGCTCTTGGGTCTCTGCACCTGTGTGGGAGACTCGGGAGAAGCTTCTGGCACCTGGCTTCTGATTGGCCCAGCTCTGGCCATTGTGGCCAGCGGCTGGAAGACCTTTCTCTCTGTCTCTCTCACTGTCTGTAACTCTATCTCTCAAATAAATGAATAAATAAACCTCTTAAAAAAACCAAACAAATAACAAAGGGTCCCTTGCACACAGGCACTGTGCTACCCCAACAGCTGATCTGATCATCAAGACAGCTAAGGGAGTCACGGAGAGGTTGCCACGTAGTATGGGTACACAGGACAAAGGGAAGATTCACATCCAAGGTAGATGGAGTGGGATGGCATGAGACATCATCACACGACTCAGAACAGCTCACAGTTGAAAGCTTACGAATTATTTATTTCTGGATGTTTTCATTTAATATTTTTGGGCCACGGTTGACCTCGGGTAACTGAAACTGTAGGAAGCAAATCATGGCCAGGGAAAGACCACTGTGAATCAGAACACCCTCAGTTACGTAGATTATGTGAGAGATTGTAGGTCAAAGCTCTCCATGGTGCTGACCGTAGGATGTGCTCAATAAATTCCAGCTATTAATGTAGCTGTAACTGTAGCGGTCATTCTCAGAATGCTCAAAGCATTTCATGCATGTTGTTTGACTTGATTTCTAAAGGGCTGTATATTTAATTAATTTAATATTCTCTACAGTTATGCCATATGTAGTGCCTTCCACCTTACCATACACTTGGTGCCATAACTCATTTAGGTGTCTGGTTTCAGAGGCCACTCTCTTAACCTCCTACAGGGGGCACTGTTCTGACTGCCGTGTGAGGCTCATCTGGTGTTAGCACTTCTGAAGGGGTTGCTGTCCCTGAGCGGTACATGAAAGCAGGATGGTCAGACTCACGGAGTGAGCTGACAAGCCACAGGACCACGGAACTGCAGTGGTGGTGCCTGGGGCAGCACAGCAGACAACACGGTATCCCGGGCCCAGCAGCAACAGCACCGTGCTCACAGCAAGTACGGTCATAAGTGTTCTATACACCTGCTCTCATTTAACACGCAACTACGGACCCTGACTCCATCGTAAACCCCACTTCAGACGTGAAGACCAAAGTTCAGAGAGACCAATGACACTTCACAGGGGCACACAACTTGGGAGCGGTCCTATTGCCCGGTCTGCCATGTACAAGCTTTGTCTCTACCCCTGTGCTGCCAGCTACTGCAGTGCCCAAACAGAACCCCTAAGAACAACTTGAACCACCGACTGATTCATGCAGCCAGTGGAAAGAGACCGGTCTATTTTCCATAGATTCCTTGGGATTCTCTATGTGCACAATGACATCATCTGCAAAAAAGAAGACAGTTTTACCTCTTCTTTCCCAACCACCACAAAGTTTATTTCCTTTTCCTGCCTTATTGCAGTGGCTAGATCTCCCGTGCTACATTGAATATGTGTCATGAAAGTGGATTGTCTTACCTTGCTCCAGACCTTAGCAGGAATGTATTCAGTGTCATTAAGTGCAATGTCTGGTGTAGATTTTTGGCAGGTGTTCTTTGTGAGGTTGAGAAACTACCCTTCTATTTGTAGTCCATTCTTCTTTTTTTTAAAATCATTCACTGGTGTTGAATCTTTTTACATGATTTTTCTGCATCAGTTGATGCGTTCATAAGATTTTTCTTCTTTAGCCCATTTTTCAAATATTGATAAACTTAGTCATGGTGGACTTTCCCCTTTTATACGTTGTTGAATTTGATGAATTAAATTTGATGGGTAATTTTTCACATCTAAGTTCATAAGAGATATTGGTCTTCAGCTTTCTGTTTTGCATGCTACCTCCAGCTGGCTTTGATATAAGAGTAATTATGATCTCATAAAAATGGCATTGAGAAGTGGTCCCTCCTCTCCTATTTTCTGGAAGATATTATGCAGAATTGGTATTAATTCTTCTTGGAATGTTTGGTTAAAATTTCCAGAGGAACCATTTGGACCTGAAGATTTCTTTTTGGGGTAGTACTTTAATTACAGACTCAGTTTCTCAGGATGGGCATCAAAGCACAGTGAGCTAAGCTACCTCTTGGGACGCCCACATCCCATGTCCGAGCACCTGGTTTCGGTCCCGTCTACTCAGCTTCTGATTCAGCTTCCTGCTGACGGGCATCCTGGGCGGCAGTAGATGACGTGCAAGCACTGGTGTCCCTTTCACTCATGGAAGAAGCCCAGCTGGAGTTCCAGGCTCATGGCTCCATCCTGGCCCAGCCCTGGCTATTGTGAGCATTTGGGACGTGAACTAACAGAAGGAAGATACTGCTCTGTTTATCTTACTGTTGCTCTGTCTTTCAAATAAGTAAAAAAAAAAAACACTTAGAAATCCAATTTCTTTACTAGTCATAGAAATATGTAGATTATTCATTTTATCCTGGCTGAGTTTTAGGAGTTTGTGCTATGAGGAATTAGTCCATTTCTTCTAACTTGTTGAACTCATGAGCTAAAAGCCATTTGAAGTACTTTCTAAATTGTTCAATGGCTGCAGGATCTGTTGTGGTGTTTTCTGCTTCATCCCAGATATCGGTGATTTGTGTTTTTTCTCTTTTTACCTTTGATAATCTTGCTGGAAATTATTAATTATATTGATTTTTCAGAGCTGTCTGTTTCCAGTTTTTCTATTGCTTTCCAGTTTTCATGTTCATTGATTTCTGCTCTGTGTTATTTTTTTTCCCTCTTCTGTTTGCCTTGAGTTTATTTTGCTGAGTTTTTCTATTCTCTTGAAGAAGATCTTTCCTCTTCTCTAACATAAGCATTGAGTCCCATAAATTTCCCTCTCGGCACTGCTTGAACAACATCTCTCACATTTTAACAAGCTCGGTTTTCATGTTCAGTTTTATGGATTTTTTAGATTTCCTTTGAGATCCCCACTTGACTCATGAATTATGCAGAAGTTTGCTGTTTAGTTTCCAAGTGTTGGGAGATTCTCCTATCGACTTTCTGCTTTGATTTCTAGTTCGAGTCCATTATGGTCTGATGGCATACTCTGTGTGACTGCATTTCTTCCCAACTTGTGAACATTGTTTAAACACCTAGGACATCTTGGAGAATGTTCCATGGGCCTCTAAAAAATGTGCATTCTGCAGCTGTCGGATAGCGCGTGCTACAGACGTCAATGGGAGCCAGTGAGTTGATGGTGGGGTTGCCTTCCCCGATATTCTTGCTGATCTCCCAGAGTTCTAACAGTCTTTGAGTTTGGGGAACTCGGGGGTTGTGGGTTTCTTCTTTCAGTTGTCTGAATTTTGGCTTCACACACATGAAACTGTTGTTGCTCCACAGAACTGCTACATCTTCTGGGTGGATTAATCCTCTTTCTCAGGATTAATGCCGCTCTTCGCCTATAGTAACCTCCTTTGCTCTGAAGTCTGCCTTGCCAGATAGTAAAACAACCACTCCTGCCTCCTAACGACTGCATGGTGCATCTCCTCCCATTCTCCTGCTGTTGGCCTATGCCACTGAATTTGAGGTTTGTCTCTTGTAGGCGACACACAGTAGGGTCACTTTTCTTGATCTACTCTGCCAGTCTCTGCATTTTAATTGGTTTATTTAGAGCATTTACATTTAAGATAATTTTGATATTCTAGGATTGAATCTGACATTGTATTAATTTTTTTCCATTTCTCATTCTTGTTATTTTTTTCTTGCCTTCTTATGCATTACTTCAACATTCTTCAGAGTTCCATTTTGATTTAATGATAAACTTTTTAGTCTGCTGCTTTGTGTGGTTTTCTTAGCCATGACTGTGTCAGGAAGTTCTGCTGTTGGGCAACCTTCGTGGGTGGGGAAGAAGCCACTGGCCTGGGTCTCCTTTGCCCCACTGGACAGTGCAGGGAGACACACGGCTTCACTGCTGCCTCCACGCAGGAGAGTCAGGCACCGCGGGGGTCCCGATGCTGGACCAGGGGCCAGAACAGCTCATGGCTTTGCTGCTGTTGCTTGGGTACACTGTCTGCAAGGACATGGACTGTGACACAGGAACTCGGACTTTCTGGGTCTCCGTTGGGCTTCCTTTTCCCTGGACTGTGCTCTCAGAGAACAAGATGTTCTTGGTGGTGGTGGTGTTTCTGTGCCTGCTGGTGATCCCAGCTTGCACACCTCTGCGGAGCTCAGCCCAGGGTATATGGGAAACTGAAAGAAAACCCAGGGAACACCCCATGCTACGTTTCTCAAGCGCTTTCCTGCCAGGCCGCCATCTTTGTTTCTTCTAGCTTTCGGAGCTGTGTCTCACTGTCCATTGAGTAGCCGTATACAGAGGAGCAGGGCCTGCTACGGTGTTTACGCCACTTGTCCCAGAGCTGCACACAGCACAGCCCATTTCTAAAACTGTTTCAGATATATTTTCTTTCCAGAAAGCAGAAAAAGTACTATCAATGGTGCTTCCTATGATCAAAACTACACCCTCTACTTCCTTCAAGGGATCAACTGCATTGCTTAATGGTTGCATGTCTCTGTGCTGGCCCCATGTTTAGTCTTCAGGATAATGAATTCCCTCTGAACATCAAGACAGGTTGTCCCTTCTCCCCTGGACTAAAAGCTGGTGAGGGAAGTAGATGCTTGTCTGCGTTTCCTTCGTTCTCCTCCCGTTCTTCTCCCAGCATCCTCAGTGAGGCTTTCCTTTGGGGCTGAAAGGTTTCAACTACATTTATCCCGAAGCAGACAGCCGTGGAAGAACTTTTTGTCTTTTTCAATTTGAGAGGTGCAGAGACAGAGAGATTCAGTGAGAGAGTTTACTGCTAGTTTACTCCCCAATGCCCACAAAGGCCGGGGCTGGGCCAAAGCTGGAAGCTGGGAACATAGTCGAGTTCTCCCATGTGGGCGGCAGGTACCCACTTGTTGAGCCATCGCTGCTACCTCTCAGTGTCTGCACTGGCAGGAAACTGGAGTCAGAGGCCAGAGCCAGGGGCCAGAGCCAGGGGCCAGAGCCAGGGGCCAGAGCTGTGGCGCAGTGGGTTAAGCCACTGCCTAGAACGCTGGCAGCTCCACTTCTGATCCAACTCCCTGCTAATGCATCTGGGAAAGTAGCGAAAGATGGCTCAAATGCTTGGTCCCCTGCCACCCATGTGGGACACCTGGCTGAAGCTCCCAGCTCTTGACGTCAGCCTGGCCTAACCCCGGCTATAGGGGTTATCTGGGGAGTGAACCAGCAGATGGAAGACCTCTCTCTCTCTCTCTCTCTCTCTCTCTTTCTCACTCTCCTCTATCTCTGTAACTCTGCCTTTCAAATGAATAAATACATCTTTAGAAGAAGCAGCAGCAGCAGCCGCAGCAGCTGGAGCTAAGACTCAAAGCCAGGTATTGCTATGGGGCACACGGGCATCTCGACTGCTGGGCTAACAGCCCACTCCTGGAGCGTCCTTAATCACCAGTGGTGAACTGCACTCATAAAGCCTGCTCACGTCTGTGCGCCTCTTGCTTCTCATCCTGGATCCTTGCCCAGCACAGACAGCGTGGGCTCTCGGCCCAGTGACTCACGGGAAAGTAAGTACTATATTAAACACTTGCAGTTTGTGTTTTAAATTAACCAGCAGTGAACTCTGTGCCAACTGATAGAGCCCTGTTCCCCTTTGGAAATCTTTAGGTGAGAGAAAGGCTATAGAAACTGGTCATCTTTTTTTAAAAGTGTGGACCGCGCCCCCACCACCAACCATCCAATTCACTGAATGTCTTAAAGAGACAGTTTAGGAAAAAGGAGACTGTGTCTAACATGATTTATGACACTCTCTATTTGGGCCTTAAATTACTTCTTCCCCTGATTTTAAGATCGCCTATAGATGAATGTCTGAGCTATTACAACGTGCAGCAAAGCTTATGAGTTTACCCGATTTTAGCTTACACCATACACTGACTCATAGGATGTGAATAACAGAAATGTTAAACTCAAATATTTCTAAGATGAAACTGGGACCTTGAGAATCTAATGTATTAATGAACTCCTTAAATTAAACAAAATGATGTTGAATGTCCAAATGTGAAATGAAGATTTTCAAGCACATGGGATACACCTATTTTTTAAAAGCCCTGTGTCTCCATTAATTCTATCTTTAAAGAAACTTTCTCAAAAACATATACATCTACCGGCACTATGTGAAAAGTGTATTGTTTAAGTAAGCTGGGGCCAGCACTGTGGCACAGCGGGTTAAGCCGCTGCCTGTGACACCAGGATCTCATGTGGGCTCTGGTTCAGGTCCCTGCTGCTCTGCTTACATTCCAGCTCCATGCTAAAGGTCCGGGCAAAGCAAAAGAAGTGTTTGGGCCCCTGCTGACCATGTAGGAGACCAGGATGAAGCTCCTGGCTCCTGGCTTCAGCCAGTGCTGGCCATTGTGGTCATCTGGGGAATGAACTAGCCAATAAGAGACCTCTCTCTCTGACTCTCCTTCTCTCTGTGCCTCTGACTTTCAAAATAGATAAATAAATCTTTTTTTAAAAAAAGATTAAAAGGAAGGCTATACATCATTAATATGTTGGATTTGACATGAAAGTTGTTCATTCTACTTTTTTTTTAAGATTTATTTATTTATTTTGGAAGTTAAAGTTACAGAGAGAGAGAGAGAGAGAGAGAGAGGTCTTCCATCCATTGATTCTCTCCCCAGATGGCCACAAAGGGAAGGCTGAGCCAGGCCACAGCCAGGATCCTGCAACTCCAAGCACTTGGGTCAGCCTCCACTGCTTTCCCAGGTGCACTAGCCGGAAGGTAGACCAGAAGTGGAGCAGCTGGGACTTCAACTGTATGTGATGCCTGCGCTGCCAGAGGCAGCTTTATCTGCTACACCACAACGCTGGCCCCCACTCTACATGTTAAAAAAAATCATGCACAGACAAGCAACCAGTGTAGTATAACCCCTTTTATTTTTTAAAATTATTTTAATTATGTGTTGGAGCACATGTAATATTCTTTTGTTTTGTACAGGTGGAAGCCATTTACATGAGTTTAATCGACCACGCAAATTAAGGACTCGGGGGCATCTCTAAAAACTCAGCAGAAACTGTGATCATGGCAGACTGCACCAGAGGCCGGCGCTGTGGCATAGCAGGTAAAGCCACTGCCTGCAGTGCCTGTGGGCACTGGTTCTAGTCCCGGCTGCTCCACTTCCGATCCAGCTCTCTGTATGGCCTGGAAAAGCAGTAGAAGGTGGCTGGGATCCAGAAGAAGCTCCTGGCTCCTGGCTTTGGATCAGCCCAGCTCCGGCCGTTGGGGCCATTTGGAGAGTGAACCAGCGGATGGAAGACCTCTCTCTCTATGCCTTTGCCTCTCTGTAACTCTGCCTTTCAAATAAAATAATAAATAAATCTTAAAAAAAAAAAAAAAAGACTACACCAAGCGCCCATTCCCCAGCCAGAAGTGGAGGGGCAGAGAGGAGAACGCCCTCCACCCAGCTCTCAAACTCTTGGCTAATAGCAGGAGCAGAGGTGTGAAACCAGCGACACCTCGCCTGCCTCCAACACACCTAACGTCAAAAATGAAATCATCAAAACAAAGTGGCTGGCAGAGAAAACCGGTTTTCCCCGTGTCTTTTGGACTGAATCTCCTTTTCCTTTTTTTCAAGGCTTCCTTGAAAATGGATGAACCCGGCCGAGTTTGGAAACTCAGCAAATAAACAAAGCCGTCCATTTCCCCTCCCTCCCCGCCCCAACCCTGTTGAATAACCCCAGGCCACAGGCTGGGCCTCTCTTGCCCTCCTCAGGCCTGTCACCGTGGGGGTGGGGGAGGCCAGTGGGGTGACCGTGGGGCCACGGGGCAGGTGAGGGAAGAGGGAGGTGGGGTGGGCGTAGCTGGGAATGCACCCCGGCTGGGGGCTCCAGAATGCCACATGAGTGCCTGCACGCACAAAGCAGAGAGCTGTTTTCAGAAAAGAGAGAGAGAAAGAGAGAAAGCACGGATCCATCAGCGCTGCCGTGTGCTTCCTGCTTAGCTGCTGGCTCCCAGCACCGGCTTGGAACTGCCCCCAGCGATACTGGGCCCCTGCCCACTCAGCAGGCCGTCGGCTTTCTCTGCCAGCAGCGGGCTTTTAATAAAACAAGACTCTGTCCCATCGTGAAGGCCGGTCCTGAGGATGGATCCCAGCCCACGTGCACTCCCTCTGTATTCTTTACTTGGGAGCCCCAGTTTACTTGGAGCCAGCAGAGTGAGTACCCTCTCCCAGGGACTTGCTGAGCAAGGGTTTGTGGGCCGCAGCCCCCGCCGCCCTCCGCACTGGTCCAGTCCTCAGCCACAGCAAGCCTGCTCCTGCGGGGACCCTTCATGCTGTGTGAGCACCTCAGCTTCAAAAGCAACTCCATCCGACCTTGACGGTCGAGCAGCATGCCCGCCTCCACCGGAAGGCTGGGGCCGGTCCACGCTCAGCTCCCTGGACTCGGGCCTGACTTCTCATTGCGAGTCAGTGAGTTTTCACATCCTGGGGAGCCCTGCCTGGCTGCTTGCTTTCCCCCAACTCGGAATGCAACAGCATATTTTCCATTTGTAGCTTGACAAAAAGTCCACACAGGGCACCCTCCAGCCTCTGGTACTCTGTGGCCAGTTCAGCCCAGGGCTAACTTTCCTAGGTTCGTCACCACCCTCGTGCCCCAGGACAGCAGAACCGTGATTCTGAAAGTCCCAGGAGTGCTGCCCCCTGTCCCACAGGCACCAGTGGGTCCTCCCCAGGCCCCGCTGTGCTGTACACAGTTGGCTGGGTGCAGACGTTGACAGCACGCATTGCAAGGCACGTGTGCTGTCAGCCAGTGAGCCTCCTCGCCCTCCCAGGAGACTTAATTCAGTGTGAAAGACAAGGCATCGGCAGAGACAGGACAGCCCTGACAACCCGGATTCTGCCCAGATCCATCCTAGCTTCCTGCATGGCTTTGGACAACCCGAGGCGTGGGAGACTCGATTACTCGCTTGTAAAATGCACAACAGGTTGATGCAGGAACAGCCAACAACCAGCTCCTGCGCTGTCACCCGCCCACCCCCATGCAGACGTCCGGAGGTCGCTCACGGCACCTTTCTCCTGTGCCCAGATGCGACAGCCCAGCCCGGCTCAACCAGATAATCAGAGAAGCAGCTGGAGCAAAGCCCTGTGCTGGCTCCTAAGGCTTCTTCCAAGCCCGCTGGGCTGTGATCTATGAGGCTAAAGCCAATGTGTTTCTATTTACTTTGAAGTTCTAGGGAGGAAATGGAAGGAATTGGTGTTACAGGTGGTATTTTCATTCCTTCTTTCACTTGAAGTTCGTGACTTTGGCAAAGAAAAGAAGAGGAAGTCCACGGAAGGAACATCTGGGCATGTGGACGGTGTCGGAGTGGAGAATTCCGCCTCCTGGCCCGCAGCCCAGATCCGCCCCAGAACAGTGGGGTCCTGGCAGCAACCAGGATGGAGCAGCCAAACTCTGAGCACAGCGGGCTGCAGGAGGCTGGCCTGTGTGACCAGATAGAGTTCAAATGGCAACATCAGAAGGAGGAGAAAAAAAAAAAAAAAAAAAGCATACACAGTTAAATCTATAAAGCCAGAATGGATGGAGCACAGCACAGGGAGATCAGCAAAGGTTCAAGAAGCCAAAAGAAGCAACTTCCGCTCTCTCAAGGAAGGGCCGTGTATGGGAAACCATGGAGGGGCTCACGGGGTCAGTATGGAAGCTGGAGTCTCAGCTGGACAACCAGGTCCAGTCCGGGACAGGAACTTCACCGACAAGTGAAGGAGCTGCTGTTGCTGCTTCCCCAGCCACGTAGTTCAGCTCAACTCAGGACAGCTCGGAGTCCGGGGAGGGGACACTGTGGCTGGCGTTGTGGACACCTGTCCATTTCCACGCAGAGGCTAGAGTGCCTGGATTTGACCTTCCAGGAAGACCATGCCCTCTGCTGGAGGTGGTACTGCAGAGACTGATCGACTCAGGGAGGGAAGAGGCGGGGGGCTCCAGACTCCTGGCATACGTATAAGCGTCACACAGCCCCAGCAGGTGACCAGATGAGGCCCAAATCCCGTTTCAGAGAAGTAGCAAGCAGACGTCCGATCCAATCCTGCGGGCCAGCCAGGTACATCAAGGGGTGACTCAGAGGTCAGTTGCCAGGTGTGGAAAACCCATCTGGGACGTAAGGTGGGGTCAGAGAGTAAAGACGAGGTCAGTGTGTTGTCAGCTTTGTGGGTCGAGCTGAGTGGAGACAGGAAGGGGCCCTGGGGATGTCAGGGACAAGAATCAAGACCAGGAATGTGCAGACAGGGGTGAACGAAGGAGTGAGGAGCAAGCACCTATGCCTATGGCTCGGGGTCACCCGGCTCCAGTCCAGTGCCGTCTGTCTTCCCGGAAAAGAGCTACATTGAAAGGTCTAGCTGCCCCTTAGCTACAGGGTGGAAGAGGAGCCCAGTTAGCATCAGCAAAATCATTCATAATCCGGAGCGCTCCTGTGCTCGCCACCTCCTAGAGAAAGCACAGTTGCCCAAATTCAGAGCTTCGTGTGGCTCTAGTTCACTGGGATAGGAGCCAAGGCCAAGCCCTGGGGTCCTGCTCCTCACCACAGCTCTCCCAAGCAGGGGGCAGGTGCTCCACTGCCGCTTTGCTGTCACATGAAGCAACCGTGGAGCCGGAAGGGATATACTTGAGTGAGTACTGGGGACAACAGCAGAGCTCTGAACCCAGCTGTGCCTAAAGCCAGGTTGATCTGTGGAACTTGCTTGATGGGGACCTCTCGGGGAAGATTCTTTGAGCAATAGCGTCTTTGCATGTAAGCTGGCTCTCATTGGGTTTCTACCACTTGTAACTGCAAAGGTTTTCAATAATAGGTAGACAGTCTAATGCTAATCACAGCCAAGCACTGCGTCCTTCAGTCCTCACGGCTCCAGGAAGTGAATTCTATTATCACACTCAATTTTGAAATGTATACAAAGGGTCCATTGCTTAGTGGCAATCTCTGGGGGAAATAGTCTAGAATCATCAACCATGTCGATTGAAAATATCTCAAAAAGAAGATGAGGTACGACATGGATTCAGTACCCCAAAACTAGCAGAGTAGGGAGATTCAACAGGTGACTATGGTAAGCATTGTATACCCAAAATAATCTCAGCAAAGCAGTTGACAAAAAGTCTTTCAGTAGATTCTTGCGTTTGAAATGGAGGCATATAGACCAATGAAATGAGGTAAGGGGGATTCCTAGGCCATTGAAAAATAATACCCGCTGGCTTGATGAACACTTTGAAGACTTGTGAAGGGAGATTCCTATCTCTGCACCAGGGGCCATGTCCTTCCACCAGTCCAGCCTTAATGGTGTCCTTGGACGTAGACTTGAAGGTGGCCTTTGATGACACTGATGGGGCAGGAACCAGTCATTGGTGGTGTTGTCCACACTGAGTGACCCAGGGTGTGTGATGCACACAGCACAGTGTTGGGCTTCAGTTACTGCCACTGTCATCATTAGGCTGGTGACTGACACCGGTCATCTCTGTGCTGCCCAGTGTCCTGACTGCGGAGCCACAAGGCCCAGCATTGTGGTGTAGCAGGTAAAGCTGCTGCCTGATTCCCAGCTGTTCCACTTCTGATCCAGCTCCCTGCTAATGTAGCTGGGGAAGCAGTGGAAGGTGGCCCAAATCCTTGGGCCCCTGCACCCATGTGGGAGACCCGGAAGAAGCTCCTGGCTCCTGGCTTCAGCCTGGCCCAGCTCCAGCTATTATGGCCATTTGGGGAGTGAACTAGTAGATGGAACATCTCTCTCTCTCTCTTTCTCTCTCTCTCTCTCTCTCTCCTTGCCATGTCTATCACTCTACCTTTCAAAGTAAATAAATATAGTTTTTAAAAAGCCAAATAATAAATAGTATTTACTTAATAGATTCTATTATGTAGAAGTATTAGATGCAAATTTAGAGCACTTGGCGTGTCTTACGGAGGGATGGATTCTCTACAAGTTTTTTTTTTTTTTTTTTTTTGACAGGCGGAGTGGATAGTGAGAGAGAGACAAAGGTCTTCCTTTGCCGTTGGTTCACCCTCCAATGGCCTCTGCAGCCGGCGCATCTCGCTGATCCGAAGGCAGGAGCCAGGTGCTTCTCCTAGTCTCCCATGAGGGTGCAAGGCCCAAGGTCTTGGGCCATCCTCCACTGCACTCCTGGGCCACAGCAGAGAGCTGGAATGGAAGAGGGGCAACTGGGACAGAATCCGGCACCCCAACTGGGACTAGAACCTGGTGTGCCGGCGCCGCAGGCAGAGGATTAGCCTAGTGAGCCGCGGCGCCAGCCGGATTCTCTACAAGTTTTACCCTCACTCCCAGAAAAAAAGAAAATCTGGCGATTTTGGTTGTCAGTCAACAATGGGATGTGAGTGCTGCAAGCCTATGTGGCTTTAGTTTGTGTCTGTAGAAGTATAATGTCTCAGCCTGAGTGCTCCCTGCCTGGGGACTCATCCAGGTCCCAGCTACAACCTGCTGGATACCTGGGCACTGAAATAGAAGCTCATCCAGGTAACAGGTGTGACAGAGCAGGTAATGGGTGTGGCCACCCGCACACGCTCGTTCCAGTGCTCCTGGACTGACCTTCTGAGGAAGAAACTAACAACTAGCTCTAAGACAGATGAAGGGATTAAATGTAAAAAATGAACCCATTGCATAAGTAAAAGAAAGCAAGAATAAACATTTCCCAAGCAGAAATATCATGGGAGTCGTCGCAGGGGACAATATTGGTAGACACACACACACACACACACACGATCTAAAACTTCTCAATCCTAAATCGCCACAACCGAACTACAAGGCAAGGAAAAACGGGGGAATCCACATCCCACTCATTTGTAAGTGTGCATCCACAGGATGAGACCAGCAGAAAAGTGGGCAAAAAGACAAACAGCTTTTTTTTAGCGAAATAAATGCAAATGGTCTATAAGAAATGAAAAGATGCTCAAACCCCCATGCAACCAAAACACACACACACACACACACAAAACAGTGAGCTAACACTCCTCTTCCAGGATGGCTGTTCAGTCCATTTTGTGTTGCTATGCGGGTGAGCACTTTGCAAACAAGAGAAGTTTCTTTAGCTCACAGTTCTGGGGGGACGGGGGCATGGTGCCAGCGTGGCCTTGGCTCTGGGAGGGCCTCTCGGAGCACAGTGCTGCAGGGGTCCGGGCACAGGTGACTGGGAAGTGGTGGAGGCAGAAGAGGGATTCGGGAGGGACCAGGCTCACTCAGAGCAGCCCATTCTGATGGAAGCCAACCCTGTCCCATGAGGCCCGACCCCAGCCCAGGACACAGCACTGGGCCGTTCTTGGTGGGACAGCCCCCCAAGACCTCACTGCCTTCCACCTCCAGTAGGATCTCAGCTCTTGAAGGCTTCTTTCAAGTCAACACCACCACCCTGGGAATGAGCCATGGCACAGCAGTGGCTGGGCACGTGATCTAAGCAAGGGTCCAGGGGCAGAGGCACCAGCGCAGGTGGGAATGCTAATCGGACACCCTGGGCCTGCTGGTCTCACCAGCTTGGTCTTCAAGTACAGCCGTTTAACTGAGCCCTCTACACCCTCAGCTGAAGAAAACCCTAACTCCTGGTTCACTGCGCTGTCAGTGGTGACTTTAAGGGATTTTTTGTCTAATCAGAAAAAAGCAATCAATGAATGGTCAAATAAATGATGATCTATGTATTAGATAACACACAGACGCCAGAGTGCTCTAGATGCTATCATCCTGATTTTGTAAGGGGACCCACACATACATTTTTACATGCAGAAAAATGTGGCACACATGTTGCTTTCTTTCTTTCTAGGGGTCGGGGGCTTACAAGTGATCTTTTGTTGTTTAAACAGAAAGCAAAAAATGTAGGGGCAGGAGACCCTGGAAAATGATTTTTGATACGAGACAAAGCCAAAGACCCCTGCAGGGTGCCCTGACAGTGGCAATGGGCAAGCTTAGACTGCTGGGACTCTCACAGTAGACACAGCAGGTGGAGGAAACAGCACGGTGCAGCCGGGACATGATACGGTCTTCCGGGTGCTCTGACATCTGTGTGCACATAGTCGATGGATGTCACGTCAGGGAGCGTCTTGATTTTTCCTCTGAAGCAGCAAGAACACCGCCTGCCTCTGGATGACCAGATCTGCAGGGAAGAGGACGAAGGCATCCTTAGAAACACTCCCCAGCCCTGGAGGACCCTCTCCCGGCCCCCAGGAGAGCAGGCCAGGGGCTGCCTCTTCCCAGAATCCCACAGACAGGTCACCTGCTCTGTATGCAGCCAGGCTTGAAGACCCTCTCCTTCTCCCTCCCTCCCTCCCTTTTCTCTCGCTCCCCCCAGCCCGTTTTAATGTTGAACCTAAATGGAAGATTGAGGGTTTTTTTAAAATATATTTAGTTATTTATTTTGTCTGAATGGCAGAGCAACAGAGAGAAAATCTTCTATCCACTGATTTGCTCCCCAAATGCCTGCCACAGCCAGGGTTGGGGCCAGGAGCCAGAAACTCCATCCCAGTCTCCCACAGGGGCCCAAGTCCTTGACCCATCATCTGCTGTCTCCCAGGGTGCACGTGAGGAGGAAGCTGGACCGAAAATGGAGGCAGGACACCGTCTCAGGGCGCTCTCACATGGGATGCTTAACCCACCGCGTCACCACGTCCACCCCACCCATCTCTGTGAAATGAGGAATTACGGGACGAAGAGGAGGAGCAGTCTAGCATCAGCAGGCTCAGGGGTGTGGAGGGGATTTAACACTGTCCTCAGGGGTGTTCTACTCACGGAGAAAAAGGAGGATTTGGTCTGCTTCTGAGACCTGCCGCCCTGGAGCAGTCAGAAAATTAGCACAGAAGTTGCTTTATCGCAAGGTTGACAGCAGTAAGAGTGAGATGGTTCCCGGGACACTGGCCCTGTGGACAGCTGTCCCCGGGCATCAGCCTCGTGGGAACGGGATCTGGCTCCCTGCTTGCTCTTCCTGGCTGCCTCTCGCTGGCCAGTTTTCCTGGGCCGGTTCCAGTCTGGAGCTGCAGGGGAAAGGAGAGAAGGGGCTTCCTGTCCGGGGACACGGGGATCAGAATCTTTGCCCCGACTTGAACAAACAAGCCAGGAGGGAGTTGCTGTACCCCAGCACCGGCCATATGAGGTGTCTTACTTTACTCCATCCTGCAGCAGCCCTGTAAGGAAGGGTCTTTATAGAACCTCATTTGAGGGGCTGCCCTGAGGCTCAGTAGATTAGCCCTCACCTGTGGCACCAGCATCCCAAATGAGCACCAGTTCAAGTCCCGACTGCTCCACTTCCCATCCAGCTCTCTGCTATGGCCTGGAAAAGCAGTGGAAGGTGGCCCAAGTACTTGGGCCCCTGCACCCATGTGAGACCCGGAAGAAGCTCCTGGCTCCTGGCTTTGGATCGACGCAGCTCTGGCAATTGCAGCCATTTGGGGAGTGAACCAGCAGATGGAAGACCTCTCTCTCTCACTCTATCTCTCCCTCTGTCTGTACTTTATATCTCAAATAAATAAATAAAATCCGTTTTAAAGAAAGAAGTCACACTAGGACTGAGTGGTGAGGTCAGCAAGGGTGGCGCTGCAGCTTGCCCATCAGGAAGAGAAGCAGGCGTGGAGGGTGGGGGCAGAGCAGTGTTGGCCCCCAGGGATTGAAGGATGGGGACACCTGCCATGTGAGTCACCCCCGGGCCCAGTCCCCTCTCTTCTTACACCAGAACTCCCTCATGCCCGACCCACACAGGTTAGGTAGGCCCATCTGACCAAATTACCCCAAACCACCATGCCCAGCCCAACAATGAGCAGCTGGCCCCACCACTGCCAGTCCTAGGGCGTCTGTCACCGTGGCTGCTGAAGGGACAGGCTGGCAGCTGAGCTGTCTACTAGGGTTCCCCAGAGACGGAGCCAGCACCCGGGGAAGGCAGCAGAGAGATGGGGTGACCCAGGCCCTGTTCTCTTCCTCTGAGCCCAGCCAGCCCTGGCCATTCAGGTGTTACACCAACACATAGCTTCCCTAAGCCACCCTGAGTTCAGTCCCAATGTCTGGAGCTTTTTATCCAAGACAAGCGGCGCACCTGCTTAGCAGGGAAGGCTGGGGTGGGGTGGCGGAAGGTTGAAAACGTGCTAGGAAACAACCTTAAGCAAACAGCAAGGCCTTTTCTTTTTTTTAGGTTAGAAGCACGCTGCTCTGTGTTTGGGACCAGGTGAGAAGGCGGGTCACGTGAGCAGGCTGTGCGTTGGTGTCTCTCAGCGCAGAGCTGCCCTGCTGCTCAGGGTGGACGCAAGGACTCTGAGGGCATGAAAGGGGCGTTTCCAATCGGCACGGACAGTGAGCGGCCATCTGAAGCTGGGACGTCAAGTCTGTTCTTCGCTTTAAAAATCCACGTAAAGTCTGAACAGATCCAGTACGTACAGGTGGAAAAGGAAAGCATAAAAGTACTAGAAGAAAAGAATTATGTTTATTTCATTTCAGGGGAAAGAATGCATCTATAAGCACAAACATAGCATCAAAAAGGCAGGAAAAAAATTGAAAATGACGTTAAACAAAACCTAACTTGGCCTGGCCAAACCTATCCTAAGCAAACACAAAAGGCAAAAGCCAAACTGGGAACATTATTCTTAACCAACATCCTAGACAAGGTATGAATGGTATGAGTATCCCTAACATATAAAGATTTCTATGAAGCAATTAAAAAATAAAACAACTCCATGGAAAAGTGGGCTGAGACACTGAACCGAGGAGAATGGCTGGAAATAACAGAAGACCCTAAGTATCTGAAGATGCTCAGGTGACCAAGCGCAAGAGAAACGTAATTGAAATCTACACCCAGCCGCCATGCAGGCGGTCCCCTGGGCTCACATGCAGGATCCCGAAAGTGTTTGGAAACAGGCATTCTCCTGCCCCTTAAACAGCGGGATGCGACAGACAGAAATCTGGAAATATCTATGGAAGCGACAGACGCACGTCCCTTTACCTGGGAGCGCCGCGCCACAGCTTCAGCTACAGAGATTCTCGCACAGGTGTGAACTCCACGTAGCTAGGAGGGTATTTAGGCAGCATCGCTGCTAGTCGCCGAAGACTAAACACAACCTGAAGTGTCTGACATTCCGCGACTGGTTAAATAAACAGTGGCACAGCGTGCTACCTCGCCTGTAGCAAAATAAAGCTTGTGCATGCGCAGAACGGCCCCCAACGGACCCGGCAGGGTGCACCGCCCTGCCTGCACGCCGACTTGGCTCTGTTACGTTTTGTACTCTGCCCAGGAGCGATCTGCTCCAGGTCTTTCCAAAACTTGCAAACGTAGAGCACCTGTGTCCTTCTTCCTCTTCCCAGGGACACCGGGTGAGAGCCCGGACGGGCCCCGCCCACTCTGTCTTCCGGCCAATTCCACCTCTCAGCCGGTGTCCAAGGGAGGCATGAGGCATGCAGACCACAGGGTGGAGCGGACGGCGGGGGTGGGGGTGGGGGGGCGTGGGGGGAGGTGGGGGACACGACACGGACCCTCCCGGCTGGTGCAGCAGTGCACAGCCGTAATGAGATGGCGCTGTCTCTCCAGACCCCCCTTAGGGTCAGGCAGTTTTCAAAGACTCAAAGGTGGGGGTGGCTGGATGGTGTTAACCGATGGCCAGCGTGTTTACAACCATGGCCCTTTTCATAGTTCCAGGTCACCTCATGCTGCTTCTCCCCCGTGTAGTTTAAAATAAAACGCCACCATTTCCCCCTCCTTGTCCCACCTCAATTAAAAGCAAACACCCACGGGAACCGGACCCTGACGGCTCTGCCAGCGACGCAGGATACTGTGGCTTCACACGCTGTCACAGCATCACCGCGCTCCAGCTCCTGGCCTCAAAGTCTGTCTCTTGGATGGGTGAGCCCTTGTAGGTGCCAGGTCCCCGAGTGGATGTGGCTTGGCATCTCCGACAGAGGCCCAGCGTGGAGGACAGATTCCTGTCTGGCTGCACAGAGGCGCTGGCTGAGCAAGTGCCCAGCTGTCCCTCGGTGAAGGTGGCAGCATCTTAGCTGTCAGGAACCTGGCCAGCCAGCCACAGACACTACCAGTGAGTTCCAAGGACGCAGGCCTGGCAGGAGGCGTGCATCTCCCCTCTCTGCCCTGGCTCAGGCTCTTAACATGCGGCAGGCAGTCAAGAAGGTTCTAGCAGAGTGCTGGCCCTGCCCTGCGGGGACCTGAGCCACGACATAGGCAGTGTCATTTCCTCTTGCACCCAGCCAGGCAGGTGTTTTCCTAGATGAGCTAAATAACACATGTTCAGTGCGAGCCTTGGAGCAGTGCCTGCAGGTGAACCTGGGTGTGCATGTGTGTGTGCACGCCTGGGACTGTGCATGTGTGCACATGTGTGTACATCACGTCCTCATGAAGTCCAGATGTGGGCAGCGTCCCCCTGTAGCTGCCCACATGCACCCCAGGTCTGCTTGGAATTCTGTTCTGGAATGGGCTCGCTCTCTTCTGACTCTTTGGACAAGGAGAGGGCAGGCCAGAGTGGCTGGTGGCCACTGAACGCAGGACCAAACATCTGGGTGCCCAGAGTCGCAGGCAGGCTGCTTCCTGGGGTGGAGACACCGTCTGGTAGATGTGTGGCCAGTCCCATAGCAGCCACGGTGACAGGGGCACCTCTGCACCTGTGATGCTGTGACCACGAGGAGCTCAGCCTGGGCCCCCATGCGGCCCCCTCTTCCCTGGCTCAGGAGGAAAGGCTTCTGATGGCCAATGCTGGCCACAAAGTGCAGCTTCTGGCATTTCTGGTTAAGCACAAGAAGGTAAACGAGGACTTTATGAAAGGGAGAAGGGAAGAAAGAGAGTGCTGGGGTGAAAGGGACGGGGAAAGACCCAAGTAACATATGGAAAATCAAAGCACAGAACCTTCTGCTCAAGCAATTGTTTTTCTCCCGGAGGCTAAACTTCACGGGCAGGTAGCCAGCAGTCACATTAGGTTGAGAAATGTAATCTGTTTATAATAAGTTTGCAAAACGCCTCTCATTGCGGCAGTGAGGGTGCAGGAACCCAGACCCGCCCAGACGCCGACCCAGGCCTGCCGTGCACAGCCAGCGCACAGAGCTAGCAGGTCGCAGTGTGCAAAGCTCAGTCGTCTCCCTCACCTCCTTTCTCAATCAGCTGCTTCCCACCAGGCTGGATAAACACGTTCCCAAAGTCAACAGCTGGAGTGGCCCCGAGCCAGCGGAAGCCGCTCTCCCTCCCTTGCTGGAACCCTGGCTGCTACAGTAGCAGAGACTTGCAGTGACCTCTCCAGGTTGGAAGGCACCCCAGAGGTCGCTCGGTCTCACAGAGGCAGGAAGCGGGGTTCCCGCAAACACTCTCCTAGGATGTCCTGGGCTCTGCTGAGTTTCCCCCTACGCCATTCTGAGCCAGGCCGCTCTGGGCTACTGCTGCCCTATAAGGCATTGTTGTCCACTTTCTGGTGCCTCCTGCTTTGCAGAACAATAGTGAGTAAAAAAACAGCAGCCAGCATTCATTCGGCATTTACTGTAAGTTTGATATTGTCTACACACTCTGGGGGCCTTATCTCACTGTAGCCCTCAGTGACCTCCCGAGGGATGTCATTACTGCTCTGTTTTACAGATGTGCAGGTCCCTAGGGGGTTCCAACAGCCTGCTCACACTCCCCCCATGCGTGGAAGTGGTGGAAGCACCTGGATTTGAGCCCAGGTTTCCCCAGTTCCAGAACCTGAGCTCCTTCCAGGACGCCCCACCTTTCTCCTCCTTCCACGTGGAGGTCCCCGGAAGACGTGTCTCAGCTAAACATTCCAGATCTGGCGTAGATCCATCCCCACCCCCACGCCTCTCCTGGAGGCTCAAGAACAGCTTGGTTCTCCAGCCTTCCTCGCTGCTTCTGCAAAACTCTGGTCGCCCGCCACAGGACACGCTTCCCTTCTACTGGGAACTAAGCAAACCTTCAGGCGCGGTGGCTAAGGCAAGAATCAGACAGGCCTGGCTTAGCACTCTATTGGCCTCCTGCCGACCTGGACAAGTTCCTCCTCAGCCTCTCGAAGTCTCCCGATCCCCATCTGTAGAAGCAGAGGGCACTGTGCCACCTGCCCCCAGCCCCCCAGCAGGCTTGTTGAAGAATTGAAGGACAGGGAACATAAAGAACTCCCAGGCTGTGCTTGCACGGACGAGGCAGCTCTGCCTAGCGCAGTGACAAAGTCTCCGAGCTGAGTGGCCCTCGATGGTGGAGGTGCTGCCCCCAGGACTGCACTGCTGGCCTGACTTCAACTGTAAGATCCTCCAGTATCAGGAGAGACCTGCCCAGAGATACCAGGAAGACCTAGGACTCCAGAGTGTGGATGTGACTGTCTAACGAGGAGCTGCCATTTTTTGTAGGAAAACTGAACCTGCAGATGGAAGATATCTCTGCTGTTGTCCCTCTCTGCCTTTCAAGTAGATGAAAAATAATTTTTTTAAAAACCCAGATTAGAATAAGATCCAGATTTTCTTAACACAATACTGCAAATGCCAAAGTTTCAATAGAAAATTGCTTATTGTGTATGAAGAACCAGGAAGATCTCGAACTGAATGCAAACATAAACAATACATAGATTCTAATATTGAGATGACAGAGGTGTTGGAATTACCTGGCAAACGTTTTAAAGCAACCCCATAAAAATGCTTCAAAGAGCAGCGACAACACTCTGGAAACAAAGGAAAAAAATAGGAAATAATGATAAAACATGAGGAAGCGGTAAAGGAAAGTTTAGGATGGAAAAACACAGTAAGGTAAATATTTGAAAACGCTGTGGAGGTGCTCAACGGCAGTGAAGTGGACACAGGACAACAGAAACATCTGATCTGAACAAAAGAGGCGAGAAGATGGGCCGTAACAGAAGATCTACCTTCTATGGCATTGGAAGAAGAGGGAGAGAGGCCAGAACTGAAAAGATGCTTACAGAAACAATGGTTCAGAGTTTGCTCAATTTGACAAAGGACATTAATGAGTAGATTGAAGAAGCTAAGCCAACACCGAGCATGATAAACCCGAAGAAACTCACAGGAAGACTTATTGTAGTTCAACTTTTGAAATCCCAAGACCAAAAGACGAAAGCAGAAATCACACCTTTCCTATGGGAGGGGGAAATAGCAAATTTGCATTGGAAACCATGCATGCTGGTAGACTGTCAAGTGCCAGGAAGAAAAAGAACTCCCATTCTAGGACCCTATCTCTAACCGGAAGCCCCTTCCCAAAAGATCCCTCAGGGATGAAACGGGAATGAAGCTGTCCTCATCGGAAGGGGCGCTCAGAGGATTTGTCACCTCCACACTGGAAACCAGTGGCTCAAAGAAGCTTCCCAAACCACAAGAGGACAGTAAGAGAGGCAGACTGGAGCATCACCAGGGAAGAAATAACAGACGAGGCAAAAACCAGTGTAAACACAGTAGACTCTGCTTCCCCTCCAGAGTTTCCTAAATGACGAGGAGTAGAACAACAATGGTGACCATGCCGAAGGTGATCCCAGCGGTTTGGAGAGGAAGCAGGTGCACAGTTCTCAACAGGGCTGGCAACGGGACGTCGAGATGGAGACGAGCACGCTGCACTTCACCCGCATGTGTAAAAGGATGGCATTGGGAGATGCAAAAACATAATTCGATAAAATCGAACACACATCTCAGCAAAAACAAGACTGAGGGGACATTTGCTCAACCCAGTGAGGGTCCTCGATGAAGAAGTCTGAGTGTTTTCCTCCTAAGATCATCAGCTCTCACAGTTCTACTCAGCACCATACTGAAGGTAATATCCGGTGCAACGCAGCAAGCAACAGAAATGTCAGAGCCCCAGACCCTGTCTTCACTGGCAGATGATATGAGGGCTGATGTAGAAAATCCTGTAGAACCAAAAAGCTACTGGACCCCAAAAAGTGATTTTAGCAAAGATACCAGATATAAGACCAATATATAAAATCCAGTGATGCTCCTCTATACTTGCAATGAACAAGAAATTCAAATTTTAAAATAACACTTTCTATACTGTCCAACTGATTATATGGAAATGCGAAGGATCTAGAATAATCAAGGCGACTTTGCAAAAAAACAAAAGTGGAGAACCGGCACTGTTAATTTCTAGACTCAGTAGAAAGTCACAGCAAGCAGGATGGCAGAGCCTGCGCTGCTGGCACAGGTCGTCTCACACAGGCAGCCAGCAGCTCCTTCCCCCTCTCTAACGATGCTCCATCACGCAAGGGGTGCAAGCCACTGCCCTCCTCTTTGAATGTGGTCTGGACAAAGTGACTTGTCCCCAGAGTCCTCAAAGAATACAGCAAAAGTGTCTTGCAGGTTGTCTAGGGCTATGCTAGAAGCAGCATGGCAGCTTCTGCCTGGGTCTCTGGGGAAAACTTATTCTAGAGTAAGCCACCACTGAAAACTCCGACTTCCTGGGGAGGGAAGGAGTCCAAACTAGACATCTGGAGAGGCTGCCCAGACAGCGTCCTCACCAAGCCCTCCTCCGGCTGATCCATCAAGCCAGCCGAGGTGCTGGGTTTGGAAATGGAAGACATTTGCGTGGGTCTCCAGCCTAGCTGAGGGGGTTGTGTGACTGCAAATGCACGCGAGACCCCAGGTAAGAACTGCCCAGGCAAGCCATTCTCCAATAGTGCAAGAGATGATAATAAATTGTTGCTGCAAGTATGCGCACGCGCACGCACACACACACACACACCTCCAGGACAACAGAGTAAAGATAAATGCAAACATCCATGAGACCACAGAATCAAGAGTCCCCCAGAACGGGGGATTTGTGACAAAGGTGCAAAGCAGTGCCGCAGACAAGTGACTGCCTGCTCAACAAATGCTAGAGGATTTACACACGCAAGGAAAAGGAGCAGCAGTTTGATCTGCACCTCACTCCATGGATAAAAATTAATTCAAAATGCATCATCATAGACTGAAATATGTACAGTTACTCCGATGGCTGTGACTTCGGTTTAGGCAAAAATTTCCTACACCAAGCGCATAGTCTATAAGAAAAAGCACTGGCTGCTTAACCTTCAAAATTGAAAACAAAAGACATCGTTAGGAAAATAAAAAGAACAAGTTATTATAGACTAACAGAAAATATTAGCAAATCATATGTCTAATTAGGGTCTGTACCCAGAATAAATAAAGAAGTTCCAAAACTCTGTAACTCAAAACAACCCAGTTGAAAAATGGGCAAAATATTAAAGGAGACATTTCACCAAAGGAGATTTGTAAGTGACAAACAAGGGTATGAAAAGCTGCCCATGGCTAATCACCGGTTAACATAACAGTGAGATGCCATTGTGCGCCCATTGGGATGACTACAATAAGCGTGGTCCTGGGGCAGGCGATGTGGCTCAGGATAAGCCACTGCTTGTGATGCCAATTTGAGTCCCAGCTACCCAGCTTCCAGTCCAGCTCCCACGGCTGCCTCCAACAGTGGGGTGTGAGGCCCAGCAAGCAATCTGGAGAGTTCTGATTCAGAAATAATCTGGGGTTTTCTCTGAGGCATCAGACTATGATGTGCTGGACTTTCTGGCCAGCCCCGTTTGGATTTGCTTGCTCGCTCCTGTGAGGGGTGTTGAAGAGCAAACAGCAATGCCAGGGCGTCCACCCCTGCCTTTCTGTCTCCTCCAGCCAGAGGAAGGGGCTGATGGGGGTCGGGGGAGGGTTTTGCATTAGCTGGCAGAGTCAAAGCCAGCACCAGGACCCCTGAGGTTTTCGGTTTGGTCCTGGGAGGGGCACACACTGTCTTGCCGAGGTATCCCTCCTCCCTTGCCCTGGGGGAGCCCAGGCTGGGAGCCCCAGGGCACCTGCTCACAAGTGATCCATGCCAGGAGAACTGGACACCAAGTTGTCTCCTAAACATTTTCACTGTCAAGTTCCATGCTGCACCCCAAGGGCTTCTGGGCCTCCAAGGGTGGGTGGAGGGCAGCAGCCTCCGGTGGGTGGCTGGTGAGTCCCAGCGTGGTGCCGCTCCACTCAGGGCAGCCCCAGCATCCAGCAGCCTCCAGGGTGGACTTGGCCACAGGGCCCCAGGCAAGCCGCTGGCTTAGCTTTGTTTTGGAACCAGAAAGACTGCCTTTTACTTTTCCTAAAACAATCCCGGTGAGCAGTTGTGGGCTGGGGGGTCCCTCTGAGCTGACCACCGAAATCCCGCGGGAGCCAAAATCAATCAGGGCAGAATGGACACGCGGATTGAAAAACAAAAATAGCACAATAGTTGGTTCCTGAGCGATGCTGTCAGCCTGGAAGCCCCCTGGGCCCGAGTGCGCCTCTGCAGAGCTGGGTATTTTTAGAACTGCTCTCTGAGATTCCAGCTGGCCGCAGCGCTCTGCTGGCTCGTGGCTTTGCGGGTATGATGCAACCCCCAGGTGGGCTTGGCTAATCTGAGACACCTAGCTGGAGCCCAAGAAGCTCCATGCAAAAGCCAGCTCTCACCCCTCTTCAACTTTCACTTAAAAAAAAAAAGAAAACCCTCAAAGATTCAGATGCCATGGGGGTGGGGGATGTATCTAAAAATCAAACAATCGCCTAATCAAAATAAAGACTATCAGATCAGTCTCACAGGGTGGCAAATGCATGGCAGCATATTTTGTTTTCTTTTGCAAGGATCCATGAGTCATGATTGGTTCGTGGATTCAACTGCTCCCTGCGAGGTACTTCTCTATGTGTGGGATGTCTCCAGAGGCATTCCCTGGCTCGCCTGGCTGGGGTTGGGAATCCTTTCTCCTTGCTGCTCCTCTCAAGAGGTTGCTTTGGGCTGCCTGGAGCTCAGCTCCCCTAACAGGGGACACAGAGCCTGGTAGCCATCCCTGGTGGGCTGGGAGCCTCTCCCGGGTCTTACCAGCCTGCTCCTCCCCTCCTGTGCATCTGGATCATGCAGAACGGGAAAGACGCTGGAGGCTGCTCTCTTCCTCTTCCTCCTCCTCCTCACTTGGCTGTCATCTGCAGCATGAAGGAAAGGGGACAGCTTTATCAGGGATGGCCCCGTTATTTAAGTTTTTGACAGAGAGGAACCATCCTAAAATATGGACCTTTGTTACTTCTGAACTGTGAATACCCAGGAGTGTGCTCCTGGGTTCTCTGTATATTGCCAAGGACCGGGCCCCAGTGAGAGGGAAGAAGAGGAGAGGAGGGACTGCTCTGGGACTTTCTCTGAGCCCAGGTGCAGGAAACCGCTCAGGAGGCTGCAGGAATGCGAGGTGTTGCTCTGATCCCTCAGGTTTCCTTCCTGTCTATTGTTCTAGAAAGTTACTAAAACCCGGTGGTACACCTCACCCCCAAGGCAGGCACCCTCTTTGTCTAAGGCTCCTGTTTGCTTTGCTGGTGGAGAAGCATTGGTTCTCCAGCTAAAGGCAGGTGAGTCCGGGCTGATGTCATGTCCAAGGTTTTGATCCGATCTCCCCCCTATCCCGCCACCCGCTGGCAATCCCAGCCTGCACCACACAGAAACACACACCTGTCCGAAGAGACACCGCCCCCTGTCATCGCGACTTCCTTTGTCTAAGAAAATCCCGAATGTCCTGGGACCTCAGCAAGCACCCCCTGCTAGAGAAAATTCACCTTGACATTTGCACCCCTCTGAAGTTAAAAACAGCCAAACTAAATTAAGTAACAACAACAACAAAATCTTGTTTCCCACACAGTTTGCCCGGCTCTTACCACCAGTTTTCAGCCTGAAACAATTTTCATGCTTGAGTTATTAACTTATGAAAATAGGCACAGGGGAGGAAAATGTGAACAGATCCTCGGCTGCGTTATTAGTCATTGCCACAGCTGAATGCATTCCGGCACAAAGGCCGGCCGGCCTGCCTGCCCGTATCTCAGTTTTGAACAAAACGTAGCTCACTAATGGGTTCTGCCTCATATACCTTTCTGTAATCATTACGTTGCCATTCTCTGTAATTTATCCGGCTTTTCATGGGGAGTGGGTGCATCAGGTATGTACACACACACACACCCACCCCCACCCCCCCCACACACACACCCACACCCACCCACCCATTCCCCCACACACACACACACACATCTTCTGAGTCCCTTTTCATCTGTGCTGAAAAGAAAGGTCACAAAGCTGCCAGTCATTTGGGGGAATCACCGATCTACTGATAATAACACAAGGGTACTTTTAAAAAGTTCGTGGGAAGTGGAATTAAAAGATAAGTTTATTCGGGTGTAAGAATGCTTGAAGTCTATGCATACAAAGGGCGTTCAAAAAGTTCTTGAGAAATGTGTGTTAGGAAAAACTGCATGGACTTCGTCTTTGTAACTTCTAAAATGTATTTATATAAAGGGAACAGATTTCATGAATTTCATATATACGGTTTTAAGAGCATAATGACTTCCCTCTCTCTTTCCTCCTTCCTTTCTTATTTTTCTTTTCATTTTTGCAATGACATACTTCTAACTTACTTTGTAATCACAAAGCCTAATCCTCCACTAAATGAAGAATCCAAATGTTGATGCATCAGGATTCAATTTATCTTTCCCTTCCATTGCTCCGTGAACTTTCCGAAGTTCAGAGGCATGGTGGGATGAATGGGAACAGAGATTGGACACCTGGTGGACTGAGCAAGCCAGAGCGGCCCCGGAAGCGGAAGAGAGGGAGACAGCAGGAACGCGGGGCCCACCGCGCCCTGCTGGCCTGCTGGCTTGTGAGGGGAGGTGCTGGGCCAGTCAGGGACACCTTGGTCCCTCACTGTTGCAGGCTAGACTCCGGGTTGGAAGGCAGTGGCCCCCTTTTGGACAACTTCTGACTTTGGCCTGTGACGTGTCGCCCCACACCAGTCTGAGCCAAGTGAATGAAGGCAGTGAATGGCTTTGGAGCCAGTGGACGCTGGCTTCTGCGAATTCCAGAAGCGATTGTAGACGTCAGGGCCTGGGAGTGTTTACTTTGGAAAAACAAAACAGCAAAAACTGCAGGCAGGAACAAAGAGGCGCAAAAGAAATTGAGAAAAGACATGAAAATCTTGGAGAGACCAAAGTGTTCACACACACACACACACACGCGCGTGCGTGTGCATGCTCGCGTGAGGCACTAGGATGGGCTCCTAAGCAGAACCAAGACGACGTGGGGCTGGGGCTGGGGAGCAGGAAGACACCCAGCAGTCTCTGCCAGGAAGGGGAACCCTCGCAGGCTTCTCCCGGGCTTGGGATGATGGGATTCTCCAACAGACACCTGCCATGGAGGAGTATGTTGGGGGTGGGAGTGGGCGGTGAAAGACTGGCACCTGTCATTCTGGGCAAAATGTGTTCCCTATTCTCTCTGCAGTACTGACAATCGCTTTGACTTTGTTCTCCTCCACTTTGCCCTGGGAAGCTGATCTCACTGCCAAGGCATCAGGAAAGTTTGCTGCTTAGCTGAGGGCAAGCCCTCTGAGAAGTGCTCTCTTGTCTGGGGGCAGAAATGCCCACCTCCACCTGGGGCTTGGGGCCTCCCCCACTCTGGGAGGCCAGGGCGTGTCACCACAGGCCCCCGCGTTCAGCTGCAACTCTCACCCTGAGATTTCCTGTTAGACACTTAGAAACCTGTATGCGTTACCCAGCTGTTGTCTCCCAGGGAGGACCCCCGGCTTGTCAGATGGAACCCCCAAAAGATCTGGAATCGCTGAGACGGTGCAGGCTGCTCTCTCCCTTACTGAGGACAGCTGGAGCAAAGTGGTTCACCCGGCAGGACAGACTGGAGCGGCGTGGCCTTGCACCGCTGCGGCCATGTGCCTTCCTTTCCCAGACTCCTAGGCCTCACTTGCCCTCCTCTTGACACCAGGGCAAAGCCAGCGGGCTGCAACCTGCAGACTGGAGGGAGCCCGAGCCCTGTGGCTGCCTTGGATGCTCTCAAGGTGGGGCAGAACCCTGCACTCCAGAGTCACAGAGATGCCCATGATGGCCAATGAGGACACGCCTAGAGATGGCCCTGGATGTAACAGAGGCCAGCTGACCCCATCAACTGAGACGGGAGAGCCGAGAGAGGAGTGTCCCAGGAGCAGAACCAGAACCCATCTTGTCTCCTTGTGTCTTGGTGACAGTCTCCAGGGGCGGCAGAGCCCACGCCAGGCTGAGCGTGTACACACCCCTGAACCCCTCGCTGTGTGGTTGCTATCATGACCAGACCCTCGCCCCTATTTTCAATTGTTTAACCACCTCCATCGTTGTGGGGATGGTGACACCAGCACGTGTGTGTGTTTTGTAACCGTCATGCCCATTCGTCTCTAGAACCCTTCACCTTGTAAAACTGAAATTCTATAATGATTAAACACTGACTCCTCATTCCCCCAGGTCTCCACCCATGGCAGCCCCCATGCTACTTCCTGTCTGCCTGAATCTGATGAGTGCAATCACACAGTGGTTGCCCTTTCGGGGCTGGCCTGCTTCACTCAGCCAAGTGCCTTCCAGGGCCACCCGGGCCATAGCAGGCATCGGAGTTCCTGCGCTTTCCAAGGGTAATACTCCAGCGCACACAGACATCACACTGTTTATCCATGCATCTGTCGGTGGACACTTGAGTTGTTTCTTTCTTTTGAGTACCGTGAACAATGCTACGTAAACACCCGTACACAAAATCTCTCTTCCAGATCCTGCTTTCTGCCCTTTTGGGTATACACCCAACAGTGAGTGGGCTGGACCCCACGGCGATTCTATTCTTCACTGTTAGAGGAGCCACCATTTGTCTTCCACAGTGGCTGCACATTGCACGCTCTCACCAACAGTGCACAAGGATGCCAGTCTCGTGGCATCTTCTCCAGCACCTTCCTTCCCTCCCTCCTTCTCTCCCCTCTCTTCCTCCCTCCCTCCCTCCTTCTCTCCTCCCTCCCTCCCTCCCTCCCTCCCTCCCTCCCTTCCTTCTTCCTTCCTCCCTCCTTCTTTCCTCCCTCCCTCCCTCCCTCTCTCCCTCCCTCCCTTCCTTCCTTCCTTCTTCCTCCCTTCCTCCCTCCCTCCCTCCCTCCCTTCGTTCCTCCCTCCCTCCCTCCCTCCTTCTTTCCTCCCTCCCTCCCTCCCTCCCTCCCTCCCTCCCTTCGTTCCTCCCTCCCTCCCTCCCTTCGTTCCTCCCTCCCTCCCTCCCTCCTTCTTTCCTCCCTCCCTCCCTCTCTCCCTCCCTCCCTCCCTCCCTTCGTTCCTCCCTCCCTCCCTCCCTCCTTCTTTCCTCCCTCCCTCCCTCTCTCCCTCCCTCCCTCCCTCCCTCCCTTCCTTCTTCCTTCCTCCCTCCCACCTCTCCTCCCTCCCTCCCTCCCTCCTTCTTTCCTCCCTCCCTCCCTCCCTCCTTCTTTCCTCCCTCCCTCCCTCCCTCTCTCCCTCCCTCCCTCCCTTCCTTCCTTCCTTCTTCCTCCCTTCCTCCCTCCCTCCCTCCCTCCCTTCGTTCCTCCCTCCCTCCCTCCCTCCTTCTCTCCTCCCTCCCTCCCTCCCTCCCTCCCTCCCTCCCTTCCTTCCTTCTTCCTTCCTCCCTCCCACCTCTCCTCCCTCCCTCCCTCCTTCTTTCCTCCCTCCCTCTCTCCCTTCCTCCCTCCCTCCCTCCCTCCCTTCGTTCCTCCCTCCCTCCCTCCCTCCTTCTTTCCTCCCTCCCTCCCTCCCTCCCTCCCTCCCTTCCTTCCTTCTTCCTTTCTCCCTCCCTTCCTCCCTCCCTCCCTCCCTCCCTCCTTCCCTCCTTCCTCCCTCCCTCCCTCCTTCTCTCCTCCCTCCCTCCCTCCCTTCCTTCCTTCTTCCTTCCTCCCTCCCACCTCTCCTCCCTCCCTCCCTCCTTCTTTCCTCCCTCCCTCTCTCCCTTCCTCCCTCCCTCCCTCCCTCCCTTCGTTCCTCCCTCCCTCCCTCCCTCCTTCCTTCCTCCCTCCCTCCCTCCCTCCTCCTCTCCTCCCTCCCTCCCTCCCTCCCTTCCTTCCTTCTTCCTCCCTCCCTCCCTCCTTCTCTCCCTCCCTCCCTCCCTTCCTCCCTTCCTTCTTCCTTTCTCCCTCCCTTTCTCTCTTCTTTGTCTTAGCTGTCCTGTTGACTACGAGGTAACCTCTCCCTGTGGTTTCACTTGCATTTCCCTAATCACTCCTGACCTTGCCAACTTCTCCCATGCTTCTTGGCCATATATGTGATCATCTTTGGAGAAAATTTCCAGTCCAGTCCTTTTCCCAGTTCCTAATCAAGTTGTGTTTGTTTGCTTATTTGACAGGCAGGGAGACACACAGCCAGAGACAGCGCCCAGCCCTGATTCACTCCCCCCAGCCCCCACCGATGTCCATCACGGCTGGGCCTGGGCCAGGCCAAAGCTGGGAGCAGGGAACTCAATCCGGGCCTCCGACAGGGGTGGAGGAAGCCAGTGACTTGAGCTAGCACCTGTTGTCCCTCAGGGTCTGCCCCGGCAGCAAGCCGGCGTCATGAACAGGAGCCAGGACTAGAACCGGGGCTCCACGGTGGGACTCAGGCACCTTGACTGAAGTCTTATCTTCTGGACCAACCGCTCACATCCAAGCTGTTTGGCTTCTGTTGTCCTTGAGCAGTGGGAGTTGCTGATCGCTCTTCTCTCTCCCCGGCCCCTCCCCCATCCACCCCACCCCACTTTTTTGGCAGGTGGAAAAGACAAGGGATAGAAAAGATAACTTGCTCCAGACTTTGGTCTGGGGGTGCTTGATCCCCCAGCAGCAGAGAGCGGGCAGTCCTGGCGCACGCGGCAGCTGAGCGAGCTCCGAGCCCACCCTCCTGGCCCCCCTCTCAGGGCAGACGCCTGTTTTCCCTGTTTTCGACACATCCTCGTGTCTGCAGCCCCACAGGCGAAGCTGCAGAGAGCCGAGAGGCGGGTGGCACCCCCTTCCACGACGGTTCCCCTTTCCTGCTTTTTCTCCTTCAAGGAAAAGGAAAAGCTGTTCATGGAAAAACACATTTAAAGGGATCCGTGCCGGGAACCATTCGCACATCTGTTCTTAACAGGTTTCAGCTGAAACGACTGAAAATATACACAGATCTGTTTATGTGGAACCGGTTAAATAGGATAAGATTACAGCTTGCAGGCTAACTGTGGATTTGGTGATAGAAAAAAATAAAAAGGCCTTCCCCGCCTTGGTCTCTGCACGTGCTCCGACCATCGGATCTGCTTCGAGTGTAGAAGATCTGATTTATCTGGGATTCGTTGCAGACCCCAGCAGCCCTTCCTGCAACACACACTCCTGCTCCGCTCCCCTCTGGGCCCTCAGTGCTCAGAGGGGAGCCGGAGGCCCGGAAATCCCTTGTTCCGGAGGGAAGACAGCAGCATGCAGGCAGCTCAGTGCAGAGTGCATGAGACAGGCAGGCAGAGAAGGGGCCGGGCTCTCGGGACCTCTTCACGCAGGCCCATGCCTTTTCAGGGGTCTTCCCTTTCGTAGTACCAAGAAGCACTTTAGGAGGCCCCGTGTGTACCCCCATCATCGAGATGGACAAACTGAGGCTCCAGGCCCTGGGAGGGTTGCCCACGACCCCAGCCATAGCGAGCTGCTCTAAAGGAAGCAGGACTTCGCCTCCCATCTAAGTACCCCACGGAGGCGGGGGGGCAAAGCCCTCCCGGACTCAGACTCCCCCGGGCCCAGCAGGAGCCAAGGGGTGAAGGGTCAGGGCGGCTAATAAAGCAGCCTTAGCAGATCGACTTGGAGAGGGGGTGGGGGGAACGCAGACCTCGTGGGCCTAGATCATCTGATTTTTGTCAAGAGCGATGGAAATCATTGACTTTCTTTGTGATGGTTCAGGGATCGAAAACAAGCAAGCACAGATGCCGCTGTGGTTTGTAACCCACACTGTGGGTCCTGTGGGACCCCCAGAGGTGGGGACTGGGGATCTGACGGTCAGGATTCCTGCCTCGGGGTGCCTCAGCTCAGCATCCCTCCCTCCATCTGCCCCCAAAGCCTCCCAAGACTCCCTGCCCGGACTCTGGCACACAGGGACACGTGCACTCATCTATAAACATTCAGCTAATGCGTTATCTCTAGAAAGTGACACCAGTCTATAAAATGCACCACAGGACACAGGAGCAGCAGTCACAGGACCTCAAAAACAATCAGCCGAAAACTGACATGTGACAACACCCCCACGGAACCCCTGGGGGCTGGGCTGTGATCGGTGAGGTTTTAATTCCTGGTAGATCCCATGCTGTGTAAAATGCACCTATTTCTGCTCATCGAAAATCATTTTTGTTAATGAGCAGCCCAGTGAAAAACAATTGTGAATGGCAGCTTCATTATATTTGGGGGTCTAGAAGGATGGGACTATTGCCCACACTCTGCGGCCTGCTGGATAATACTGAATTTTAATTAAAAAATGTTTAACATGTTAAACTGATTCCAAGGGAGGTACAACACGAGGGCTACAAGAGGAGACAGGAAGACTGTCCCAGCTGCCTGTTCAGTGGTCCTCCATGTTCATCCTCTTTTGTTTTCTGCTGGAAACTTTCAGCTTTGAGCTAGGAGGGCCACAGTCCAGGCTGTCCAGGTCTAGGTGGAAGGACTTGGTGGAATTGGAGGACAGCGTGAGGAAGAGGAGATCCACCTGCCCTCCGGGGGCCTTGGGTGCCAGCCTGGAGCAAGGGCCAGGTGTGGCCTTAAAAGCCACTCTCTGCTCCCTCTGCCCATCCCCATGGCTACTGTCCCAGGCCACCCAAGAAAGGTCCTTGAAAGGACATTTTATTAGGCAAGAAACTTGACGCTGCTTCCCAGGTGAATGGTTTAAGAAGGGCGTCCTAGCAGGCCTGAGAAGCAGGGCAGACTGAGTGGCGTATGGGCAGGTCATGACCTGTGAGAGGACTTTCTTCTGAGATGATGCAATAGTAGGCAAACCCAGGCGATAAGAGCATGTGTGTTGGTGTTAAAGTCCACAGCGGGGGGATGGTGCTGTGGTGTAGTGGACTAAGCCTCCACCTGCAGTGCCTGCATCCCATATGGGTGCCAGTTCGAATCCCAGCTGATCCACTTCCAATCCAGCTCTCTGCTGTGGCCTGGGAGAGCAGTAGAAGATGACCCAAGACCTTGGGTCCCTGCACCTGCCTGGGAGACCTGGAAGACGCTCCTAACAGAAGGGCCAGGGTCTGTCTCAGGTCCCTCTAACCCCAGGCCCAGTGCCTAAGTGGGGGACACTGGGGAGGCACTCACAGCACGTGGCAGTAGTCACTGTTGGGTTCCGAGCCTTTCCCAGACATCCCGCTGGCTGCTGTCTAAGAGTAGGATCACCTGGTAGGAGGCTGGGCTGGGAGGCCAGAGGGGTGGACGGGCAGGGGGGAAGGGGGTGCATTTCACAGGAAGAGCCGGCAGGGCCTGGGAGGAGCTGGGTGGGGAGCAGCAGATGGGCTCTGTAGACAAGACATCTAACGGCCCAGCTTCCTCACCGGGAGAACTCCGTGCGTGACTCGTGCCCGGCACGCTGCGTGGGGATTAGGATGAGAAGTGGTGCAGACCGTGTCTGGGCGCGCACCCAGGCGTCAGGGTCTGACCGCGTTTGCATCCCCTCCTTCTGTGCTCACGGGCACAGACAAGGGGCATCTGGCTCTAGCCGCACCGCTTCTGAGCCCGGCCCCAGCCAAGTGGGAGGCAGGGCCTGGATGGAGACGGGATGGGGCAGGAAGTATCCATCTTTCTCAGTAACTGTGCACAGCCTCCCCGCCCCCAGCCCCCCACACAATACAGCTGAACATTGGACTTCCAGGTCCTTGGAAACATTTTGATGGGCAGGTAAAGAAAGCAAGCAGAATGCTCACGCGAACCAGGCAGGCAGAGCAGCTGTGGCTGTGGTGACAATACCCAGGGAGAGTGACAGGTGAGCTGAACTGAGGGCCCTTCCAACCCCTGCTTGTGTCCCTGCCAACATTCACCCCAGGCCAGGCAGGGAGGCAACAGAGTTTGTGGCTGGAGGCCCTGTGCACGGGCCCTTCTGAGCTGGAGCCAGAGGAATGGAACAGGGGAAACTGGGGCCCTTCTGCTGGCTGGGCAGGCTGCCTGGAGGAGGAGGGCTGTGTGAGAATGGGCGGGAAGGTCTTTGTGGCACTGCTGGGAGAAGGGCACATGACCAGTTCCTCTGAGTCAGCACCTTTTCCACTCTAAATATAACTCAAGACGACCCAAGTCACCCTCCCCCTACAAGGGAGACCCGTGGTTCTGTATTTTCCAGTGTTTCTGTGATTTCTGAAAAAAGAAAAAAAAAAAAAAAAACAAGCAGTGAACACTGACTTCCTTCATCCCCACCTCCTGGATGGCCCACAGCCCTCGGATGTGAGGAGAGGGTAGAAGCGAGCTTGGCCAGGGCGAGGCGCTCTCTGGGGCACCTTTTGGTGGATACCCGGATGTGCGGCCATCCTGCCCTGTCCCTCTGCCCTCCCCAGGCCAGCGGTGAGCAGCTCTGCCCAGGAGCAGTGGGTAGCATGAGCTTGGCTGGCAGTTCTAGAAAACACAGGGTGTGAGCCTTTTAGGGGTGGGGGTGGGGGGCGCGCCTGCTGCAGACCCCCAGCTCCTGTTGGCGGCCAGGGGATATTATTCTCCTGTCTGAAGGAGGCCCTGCTAATTGCT
The DNA here is from genome assembly GCF_033115175.1 of Lepus europaeus. Lineage (NCBI taxonomy): Eukaryota > Metazoa > Chordata > Mammalia > Lagomorpha > Leporidae > Lepus > Lepus europaeus. The sequence continues at coordinate 84,843,820 of NC_084839.1, read as the reverse complement.
GCACAGGCACTGCTGGGAAGTTCAGTTTCCAGAGGCTGCTGTTAACTCCGCCAGCGCCAGCGCGTCCCAGACAATGCACTGGAGGCCTGCCTGGAGCCCCATGCGGGAGGCCCCAGCTCACCACCTATCTCTAAAGGGTTAACAACCAACCGAAACTGCCTAGAAGGACAGTGCAGCTAAGCTATACATAACAAACAGTGAGCAAAAAAAAGGAAGATAGAAAAAAAAAAAAAAAGAATGCTGCTTGGGGTTTGGGTACACTCCCCTCCCCCACCTCCTTGGGGCCGCCCCTCCCCCACCATCCTGCCACAACGCTATGTATACAGACCACAGATCAGGGACCCAGTTAAATTTGGCACAGGGAGACTATAGCAGAGAAAGAAAACAGATCGAGTTACACAGAGTCCTATTCAGATCTGTGCCTGGGCCCCACGTGCACAAAGCCCCGCTGAGCACAACAAGGCCTGCCGTGTGCTGTCCAAACGCACACCCAGCCCCTGAGCTTGGCTTTCCTTCCAGTCAGCCACTGGACCCGTCCCTGGGCAGCAGGTTCATTCCCCGCTCTGCAGGTGGAGACAGATAAAACAACCCGGAACCGTGTAATGGGGCGCAGGAAGCCCCTCGTTCAGGACTTGAGCCACCTCCAGAAAGGAAACACACGAGGGCTTTGTTCTGGACAGTAATCTGTTTTCTTAGGGCACAGGGAGAGGCCTGGCAGCCAGGGTAAATAAGGCAACCGGTGGTGATGGGGCCTCTGGCAGACAGAGCTATGAGGGACGTTCCAGAAGACCACTTCCTATACCCCGCTCCCAACCAACAGGGAGCTGTCAATCTCCCAGGATGGGGGCACTCTGGCAATCACCGCAGGAGGCAGGGCGGCTGCCAGGGAGAAACTTGAGCCACAGGTGCACGCACACCCGGAGCCCCTCCCCCTCCTCCTCCTGCAGGCTGGCGCACCTGGCCAGAACCCAGCCTGGAAGGCTGCTCACCAAGCCGGGGAGCGGGCTACGGCTCCTGGCACCCATGCAGGGTGGGTTTCAGCTTCTGCTTTGAGAAACTGTGCGGGCCCGCAGCAGGCTGGCTGCCAAGGAGGACGGGCGGAGGTTCGGCGGCATGGGCAAGGCCAGGTATGTGTCTGTCACTTGCCCAGACATGGGCACCCTGGACTGGCAGAAGAGATGAGATGGTTGGCCAGCACTCCTCAAAGTGACCCAGAGCCTCTCTCATCCCCTTGGTGTGGGGGGCTTTTCGAAGTCCCTCCCCAATGACTCCAGCGGGGCAGAGCAGGGCATCACCCCTCTTTACACAGGGGGAGGTTGAGGCACGACAAGGCCCCATTCTGTCTGGCTGCCTTCAGAGGGTCAGCCATTGCCTAGCCCTTGGGACAGGCTCACCTCGGTGAGCCTCCCAGCTGGGGGTGTGCCAGGGTCACAGGGGCCATCCTGGGTCTGCTTGGCAGCCCCAGCCCCCAGAAGCTGATCTGAGCTCCTTCCCGCTGGGCTTTGCCACGGCTGTGAGCTCAGCCTGTATCTGCAGCGTGGGAACAATGGCTCTGACTGCTTCTGGGGCTACCTTTGGCCGCGAGGGACGTTTCCCTGCGTGGGACCCAGTGGGCCCTCCAGCTGGGCTCCCTGTGCCAAGAGGACTCCGTTATGGATTGGATTATGCTCCCCCTCCCAACACACATACCACCAAATGCATACCCGTGTGCTAAGCCCTAGAATGTCACAATGTGACCAGATCTGGAAACAGGGCCACTGCAGAGGCAATTGATGTAGGTGAGCTCATCAGAGTGGGTCCTAATCCGGCGACTGGTGACCTCATGCGAAGAGGGTGAGTGGACCCAGATGCGTCCAGGGCGGGGCCGTGTGAAGATGGAGGTGGAGTGGAGGGGGTGCTTCTGTGAGCCCAGCAAAGTCGGAGATGGCTGGCAAAGAGTGGGACCGGGCGGGAGGAGTACAGGGGGCCCCCTCACGGCCTTGGAGGCACCACACCCTGCTCGCACTGAGCCTGGACTCCCAGCCTCCGCTTTTAAAAATAATTAGCTATTTTGTTTTATTTTATTTTATTTTTTGACAGGCAGAGTGGACAGTGAGAGAGAGAGACAGAGAGAAAGGTCTTCCTTTGCCGTTGGTTCACCCTCCAATGGCCGCCGCGGCCGGTGTGCTGCGCTGATCCGATGGCAGGAGCCAGGTGCTTCTCCTGGTCTCCCATGGGGTGCAGGGCCCAAGCACTTGGGCCATCCTCCACTGCACTCCCAGGTCACAGCAGAGAGTTGGCCTGGAAGAGGTGCAACCGGGACAGAATCCGGCGCCCCGACTGGAACTAGAACCCAGTGTGCCGGCGCCACAGGTGGAGGATTAGCCTAGTGAGCCGCGGTGCCGGCCAATAATTAGCTATTTTGAAAGGCAGAGTGAGAGAGAGAGAGAGAGAGAGAGAGAGAGAGAAGGAGACACAGATCTTCCATCCACTGGTTCACTCCCAAATGGCTGCAACAGCCAGACATGGGCCAGGCACCAGGAGCTTCTTCTGGGTCTCCCACATGGGTGCAGGGACCCAAGGACTTGGGCCATCTTATACTGCTTTCCCAGGCCATAGCAGAGAGCTGGATCAGAAGAAGAGCAGCCAGGACTCGAACTGGTGCCCCTATGGGATGCCAGTGCCCCAGGTGGAGGCTTAGCCTACTACGCCACAGCACCGGTGCCCAAATTTCTGTTGTTTACCCCGAGTTTGTGCTCCTTTGTTATGGCAGGCCCAGCAGAAGGCTCAGTCGAGGCAGATGGGTGCCTACAGCCCCTGCCTTCAGCAGCCAGTCCGACACTCCTTCTAGCGTGAACGTAGACGTTGACTCTGTCTTCCTGTTCCACAGAGACTGCCAGTGTGTGCTGTTAACACAGTCTGAGTTCCCCGCTCCAGACCTTGCCTCGGCAGAGAGAAGGAAAGCTCGCTTCTTCTCTAAACCCCAACTCCTGTTTTGTTCTCAACAGAAACCATCAGCTAATTCTCCTAAAAGGTCTCATAACCATAAGAATCCCCCGCCTCCGCCCTTGGAGGGAGACCTGTCTCTGCAAATGAGAGTGTTGGAGAGTCCCTCCTTCCCAACGAAGAGCCCCCGCCCAGGCTCGCTTCTCCCAGACTCACCGTTTGCAAGACCTAAAGCTCATTGACACGAGTGAAGCCGAATGCCTGCCACAGCTTCAAGTGTCAGCTCTCCCGGCCAGCAGTGAGGTACTGAGAGCAGGAGGAGCAGACCGTAAGGGCCTGTTGCACAGGCCCTGTCCTCACTGGGGCAGTGTGGAAGTCCGTTCCCGTCTGTCCAGTGTCCCTGCAGCCCAAAGACACCAACCTTGTCTCACATTAGGGACTTCCTCCTAGAGCATGCTGCCATCCCCTGGCAGCCCCGGCCCTGGCCGCTGCAGTACGTAGAGCTAACTCCTGCAGCCCTCAGCCAGGCGGCTCCATGCCTGAAATCCACCTGTTGCTCCCAGCTGTCTTCCAGAGGCCCTCTCGTGTAGCCTTACAGTTCCCTGCTGTGTATGCGAGTCCCGGATTATCGGTGTCCCACCAAGCACTACGTAATGCATTGGTGAGAACGTAAGCTCCTGAGAGAGAGAGAGAGAGAGAGAGAGAGAGAGAATCATGCATTTCTCGCTTCCCTCCCGGAGTGAGCTGGTGGCTTGCATGCAGAAGTCGCTAAAGCTTTGCTGAACCCTGGCTCAGTCTGGATTTCCTGGCTTCCTTTACTCTGTTACCTGTTCTGGCCCCCAGAGGCTCCCCAGTACAGGCGTCTGGCCAGCCCTTGGACAGATGTTAGCATCTCCTAATGCAAATAGAGAGGATTATTAAAAGTGCTAATTTTTAAATTAATTCAGTGACAAAGGAACTCAGACTTCCAGAGCTGGAAGATTCTTTGGTAAGTATTCAGTCCATTTCTTGGCCAAGAAGCCTTAAGACAGGTCTGGAGTTGTGGTGCGACAGTTTCAACTGCTGCTTGTGACACTGGCATCCCATATCGGAGCACCAGTTCAAGTCCTGGCTGTCCCACTTCCAATCCAGCTCCCTGCTAATGCATCCTAGGAAAGCAGAGAAAGATGGCCCAAGTGCTCGGGCCCTTGCCCCTGACATGGGAGACTTGGAGGCAGTTCCAGGATCCTGGCTTCTCCGGCTATTGCAGCCATATGGGGAGTGAACCAGTGGATAGAGATTCTCTTTCTCTCTCTGTCTCTCCCTTTCTCTGTCACTCTGCCTTTCAAATAAATAAATAAATCTTTTTTTTTCCAAAAAGAGAGGGGGCTAACATTGTGGCAGAATGGGTAAAGCTGTTGGCTGCAATGCCAGCACCCCATATGGGCACCTGTTTAGGTCCTAGCTGCTTCACATCAAATCCAGCTCTCTGCTATGGCCTGGGAAAGCAGCAGAAGATGGCCCTAGTCCTTGAGCCCCTGCACCTATGTGGGAGACCTGAATGAAGCTCCTGGCTCCTGGCTTCGGATTGGCCCAGCTCCAACAGTTGCAGCCGTTTGGGGAGTGAATCAATGGATGGAAGACCTCTCTCTCTCTCTCTTTCTCTCTCTGTCCCCCCACCCCCACCCCTGCAACTCTTTCAAAATAAATCTTTAAAGAGAGAAAGTCATGTTATTCAGCCAGGGTCATGCAACTGGTGATGGGAGCCTGGAAGCCAGATGTTGTGGTTTGAAGCGAGGCTGTTCATCACAGAGCTGAAGCTGTCATCTATATGGCCCATGTGGGGAGTGCAGGGGTATCAAGTCATACACTTGTTCTGGAAGATTCTATTGCTCCTGAACAGTTCAGTGTAACCTTATCATGCTGCCAAGTAAAACGAGGCACCGTCCTGCCATCCCTGCGGGTGTCCCCCATGGGCAGCTGGATGCAGGCCTCCCCAGGCTGCAAGGCTCCGATGCAATGCCCCATGGTAGAGAGCCATCTCCCACGCTGTCTCTCGGAGCCAGGGAGACGACTGGCAGGCGCGACTTCCATGCAGCACGTGCAGATCTCGGAGAGAGAGATCTGTTTTCACCCACTGAGGAAACTTCAAGCAAAACAGCCTTCCTGGCGTGGAAATGAGCCTTACTGTTTTCAGTCGGAACACATGTCTCACATCAAGAGCAGGGCTGCGGTTGGGGCACGGAGGCTGAAGGGAGACTCAAAGGTTCGTCAGCTCCCACAGATCTCAACCTCTTCAAAGTTGCAGCCTCCACAGCCCCTCAGATGCTTCACGCCACCCGCACATGTGCCTCTGCCCACACGCGTGGGTGCGTGCATGTGTGAGTCCCAGCTGTGGCCCCAAAGCACAGGCAAGGGATGTGGGGAGGCCACCTTGCTGCAAGGGTCTTTGCCTGGAGGGTGCAGTTTCTCCTGTGGGACTTGATAAGTTTCCCTGAGGCACATTCGTGTGCACAGAGCAGGTGATGGCTGTTTGTTGGAAGACCACACATCAAGCCACGTGTGACAGATAGGTGTCAAGGAGCTCCCGTTTGGTTGAATGGGTGACTTCCGCCTGGGACCTTGGGCAGCGTGGTGCCCGTCAGGGCCGGAGTCAGGGCAAATAGGAAATGGGAACGCTTGCCTATCTACAAATCAGAGTTTGACACATGCGATATAACACTATGGCTAGGGGCCTGTGCTGTGGCTCACTTGGTTAATCCTCCGCCTGCGGAGCCGGCATCCCATATGGGCACCGGGTTCTGGTCCCGGCTGCTCCTCTTCCAGTCCAGCTCTCTGCTGTGGCCTGGGAAAGTCGTAGAAGATGGCCCTAGTGTTTGGCCCCCTGCACCCTCGTGGGAGACCAGAAGGAAGTACCTGGCTCCTGGCTTTGGATCGGATCAGCACCAGCGTGGTGGCCATTTGGGGAGTGAACCAACAGAAGGAAGACCTTTCTCTCTGTCTCTCTCACTGTCTATAACTCTACCTGTCAAATTAAAAAAAAAAAAAACTTAAAAAAAACCACTATGCTTAGGCACCTGTAGAGTGCAGGGCTGGAAATGACAAGGTGTGGGCTCCATGAGCAATGTTACTGTTACTTCTGAGGGAAGGGCGGTGGGGAGGGAAGGAGAGAAAGGGTTCAAGGAGAAAGAGGAAGGGAAGAGAAACTGCCTTTATTTCCCTAGTAAACTTTGTGTTTCAGAATAATTCTAAATTTCCAGAAAAGTTCAGAAGATAGTGCAGAGTGTCCATATGCGTCATTGTTACTATGTCACCTTAATAAGGTACACTTGTCACAATTGAAGACCACCATTGATACGTCATTATGATCCATAATTCGGATTTCCTTTGTTTCTACCTAACTGTCTCCTCTCCGCAGGCTCCTCTGGGCTGTGACAGCGTCTCAGACTTTCCTGGATTCTGGTGACCTGACAATTAGGAGACGTGCTCGCTAGTCAGGTGTTCTGCAGGTACCTGTATGATGTCTGTCTTGTGATGGGGTCAGGGCTAAGACCCACAGCAAGGGCGCACAGCATCAGTGCGTCTCCCCACCACTGAGGCTGGGCTGGCTGAGGTCGGGTTTGTGGGGCTTGCCCAGGCGGCAGCCTGCCCCTCCCTCCTTTCCATACTGCGTTCTCCGAGCAGAAGTCACCACGACCAGGGCACGGGGCAGGCAGCCACGCCCTACACGAGTGCTTGAGATTCTGCCACACTCCGGAGAGTCGCCTAGTCTCCGCTCAGGTATTCATGTCCTTATCCCTATAGCTGATTAAATAAATATAAATATATACTAATGTGCAGCCACGCATATTTATTTTATACCTGGGTTACTTATAGCCCAAAACTACTTTCTTGCTGAAATTGTTCCAGCTGTGGCTATTGAAAGCTCTGTTGGATGCTGTGTCTCCTTGTTGTGTATGTGTGTGTGTATGTATGTGTGTGTATATGTATATATGTGTGTGCGTGTGTGTATGTGTGTGTATGTGTGTGTATGTGTGCATATGTGTGTGCGTGTGTGTGTGCGCGTGTTTTTCTAAGCACTTTGGTCCCTTCCAGGATTTTCAGATACCCCGGATTCATCCAGCTGTTCCCTGCCCATCCAAGAAAGGCCTGGTCTCCTTTGTTATACAGCATTTAAAATACCGTTCAAAACTAAGACCTGGGCGGGAGGTGTGTTCTTGCTACTGGGTGACATTTACTTTAGGCCCTCTCAGCTGGCAGGATAAGGAGCCATTTGTGTTCAGATCAACTCCCGTCTGTCAACATTCAGCGCAGACCCCCCGGTATCTATATATTAAGCTAATGCGGCTTCCACACTCGCGCCTCCAACACTCACCCGTTACCCGTTACCAAGAACACCACCATGCCGACCAGCCCCTGGCTTGTCTGTAGCCCCTGAATGCAACAGTGAGACACCTGGCTCCCGCCACCCTCCACCCAATCAGAATCTCTGCCTAGTGGCTTCAGCCGCATATTCCCATGGAAAACAGCTTGACTGCCCAGAACAGGGCGCTCTGAACAATCCCCTCAGCTTTTGGGCTTGCAGTCTCCACTCATTCTCAGCCCATTCTCTCCCCGCCCCTACAGTGAAGTTTTTTTTTTTTCATAGATTTGTAAGAAAGTCACATTCTTTTGTCAGATCCAGCATACCACCCTGGATTCCCCCGATCCACTAAATGAGTCTTAAGAATTTCTTTGTATTAAGGGTCACACTTTCTGGGGCTGGCACTGTGGCATAGCCAGTAAAGCTGCTGTCGGCAGTGCCGGCATCCCATAAGGGCACCGGTTCAAGTCCCAGCTGCTCCACTTCCAATCTTGTTCCCTGCTAATGCACCTGGGAAAGCAGTAGAAGATGGTCCAAGTGCTTGGTCCCCTGCACCCACATGGGAGACCTGGAAGAAGCTCCTGGCTTCAGATGGGCTCAGCTCCAGCTAATGCAGCCAACTAGGGAATGAACCAGAAGATGGAAGACCTCTCTTTAACTGCCTCTCCTTCTCTCTCTGTGTAACTCTGACTTTCAAATAAATAAATAAATCTTTTTTTTAAAATGGTCACACTTTATAATGTAAAGTTCCATGGGTTTTAACAAGTGTATCCATTGTGACAACATCATACACAATTATTTTATCATCTTAAAAATAACCTCAGGTACCTCACCTTGTCAGTCATCGCTCCTTCCTCAAGCCCCTTTAAACCATTGATCTGTTATTGTCTCTTTGCCTTTTCTAGAATGTCATATAAACAGATGGAGTTTTTCAGTGAGCTAGCTGTGTTTTTACAGGGCTGGATAGATCATTTCCGGTTATCTTTGAATAATATTCCGTTGTGTGCGTGAGTTTGTTTATCCATTTACCTACTGAAGGACATCCTGGTTCCTTACGGTTTGTGGCAATTATGAAAAAGTTGCTCCACACATTCGCATGCAGGCATCTGTGGCTCTAAGTCGGCAATCATTTGGGTAAACATCTAGGTGTGCGATTGTTGGATCATGTAGTAAGACTATGCTAAGCTTTGGAAGAAATGGCCAAAGCATCTTGGAAAATAGCTGTATTATTTTGCATTCCCTCCAGCAACAAATGAGTGTTCTTACTATTCTACATCCCCACCAGTAATCTTAGCCATTCTCAATAAGTGTATAGTCATAGCTCATGGGGGTGTGAATTTGCATTTCCTATATGCCATTTGTAGGTCTTCCTTGGTGAGCTGTCTGCTCTGATCTTCTATTTTTTAATTATTTTCTTATTGTTGAGTTTTCAGACTTCTTACTGTATTATGAAGACAAGTCCTTCGTCAGTTTCATGTCTTGCAAAGATTTATTCTCAGTGTACAGCTTTGTCTTTTCATCATCTTGATAGTATCTTTTGTAGTGCGTAAGTTATTATTTGTAATAACTTAAGTATTACTTCACAATATTAAAATAACTTACCAATTTTTTCTTTTACAGATCATGCTTTTGGTGTGTATCTAAAAAATCATCACCAACTCTACATCCCACAGACTTTCCCTAATTTTTTTCTTCTAGAAATTTTAGAGACTTTCAATTTACGCTTACATTTGTATTTTGTGTAAATTACTGTGTAAGGTGCAAGTTCTGTGTCTGGGTTGATTGACTGATTTTGCACCTGGCGATCTAATTGTTCCAGCACCAATAGTTGAAAAGACTTTACCTTGTCCATTGAATGCCTTTGCATCTTCATCAAAAGTCATTTCACCGTGCTCATGCAGGCCTAATTCTGGCATCTCCACTTGCCGCTTTTTGTGTTCAATAGCTCCAGTATTAAACTGTCTTGATTACTGTAGCTTTATCTTAATTCTTGAAATGCAAGATGGTAACTCTTGACTTCGATCTGCTGAAGTGTTGTGTTAGCTATTCTAGATCCCTGCCTTTCTATATTAATGTTAGGATCAGTTTATGGATGCCTAACAAACCATCTGATGGAATTGTGAGTTGGGCTGCACTGATCAACTTTGATATAATTAACAGTTTAAGGATATCAAGTCTTGCAATCCATGAATTTGGAATATTCCTTTATTTACCTCAATTTTTTTCTGGTTTTCCACATACAAATCTTACTCATTAAATTTATGCCCACGTACTGATTTTTGGAGAGTGTTATTGCAAATGACAGTGATTTTTTAAAAAAATTCCAATTGTTAATTGCATAAATGAAAGCGTTGACTTTGGTACAATGACTTTGTGTCCCATGTGCTTGCTGTATTCAGAGCTCTGTGAATTGTTTGTTTTTGGTAGATTATGTGGCACGTTCTACATGGACAATTGTGTATCTACTAACAAGGAGAGTTTTTGTTTCTTTCTTTCTGATCTGTATATCTTCCTTTTACTAAGTGTTTTGCTTTTAATCTTGTTAGTGTGTTGAACGCTGCTGAAAAGGTGTGGTGAGAGATGGCGTCCTTGCCTTGTTCCTGATTCTAGGAGGGACGAGTCCAGACTCTCACCATAAAGCATGATGCTCCGTATAGGTTATTTTTCTAAATGTTCATTACCAAAAGTGGAGGAAGTTTTCCAATATTCCTAGCTACTGAGAGGTTTTATCAGAGATGGAAGCTGATAGCCTTGTCTGCATCCATTGATGTGATCATATGACTTTTCTTCTTTAGCCTGTTGCTACATGGATTACATTAATTGAGTTTTGAAAGTTGAACCAGGCTTGCATACCTGGAATAAATCCAACTTGGCCATGGTGTATAATTTGTATTTTGTTTACTATGATTCACTGCTATTTTTTATAATTTGTTTTCATTTTATTTGAAAGACAGAGAGCCAGAGACAGACAGGAAGGGGAGTTCTGTATACCAGTTCACACCCCCAAGTGCTTAAATCAGCCGGGGCTGGCCCAGGCAAAACCCAAGAGCTCAGAACTCAGTCTGGACCTCTTTTGTGGGTGGCAGAGACCTAAGTGCTTAAGCCAGGATCTGCTGCCTCCCAGGGTGCACATCACCAGGGAACTGGAGTCAGAAGCAGAGCCAGGACTTGAATCCAGGGGCTCCAGCGTGGGATGCAGGCGTCCTCCGAGGCATCTCAACCACTGCACCAAACTCCCTCCCCAGCTCCGAGACTGTCAAGAGTCTCATCTTCTATGTCCATGAGAGGTGCTGGTCTGTAGCTTGGCTTCCCTGAGATGTCTCTGGTGCTATGGTCTGAATGTCGGTGACTCTCTAAAATTCCTGTTGAATTCAAACTCCCAAGGCAGTGTTATTAGGAGGAGGTGGACTTTGAGAGGTGATTTGGTCATTAGTGTGCAGCCCTCATGAAGGGGATCAGTGCCCCTTAAAAAGGTCCATGAGAGTCCCCTACCCCTTCCATCACGAGAACACAGCCCAAAGGCCCAGGAAGCATACCTCACCTGACAGAATCTTCTAGGGCCTTGGTCACGAATTCCCCAGCTTCCGGAACTGCAAGAAATAAATTCCTATGCCGTGTAGTCACCCAGTCTATGGTGCTGTGTAATAGAGGCCCAGATTAAGACAGCTGGCTTCACACTCAAGACGGAGTTGGCAAGCATTCCCTCTGCCTCTACTTTTTGGAGTGCATTGTGGAGAATCTATCATTTCCTCCTTAAATGTACCAGTGAAACTATCTGGGCCTTGGGGGAAACATTAAAGAAAAAAAAAACATATATTTTGGGGGCTGGCGCTGTGGTGTAGAAGGTAAAGCCTCCACCTGCAGTGTCAGCATCCCATATGGGCATCAGTTCAAGCCCCAACTGCTCCACTTCCAATCCAGCTCCCTGCTGATGTGCCTGGGAGAAGCAACAGAGGATGGTCCAGGTCCTTGGGCTCTACACCCACATGGGAAACCCAGAAGAAGTTCCTGGCTCCTGGCTTTGGCCTGGCCCAGTCCTGGCCATTGCAGCCATTTGGGGAGTGAACCAGTGGATGGAAGACCTCTCTCCCTCTCCTTCTCTCTCGTAGCTGTGTATTTCAAATAAATAAATAAATAAATAAATATTTTTAAAAACATACATTTTTATTTATTTATTTGTTTGTAAGGCAGAGTTACAAGGAGAGAGAGGGAGAGACAGAGAGGGAGAGAGAGAGGGAGAGACACAGAGAGAGAGAGAGATGTTCCATCCGCTGGTTCACTCCCCAGATGGCCACGACGGCTGGGGCTGGTCCAGGCTGAAACTTGGCTTCCAGAATGCCACGTTGTTCTCCCACTTGAATGACAGGGGCCATCACCAGCTGCTTTCCCAGGGACATTCATAGAGAGCTAGAAGGGAAGCAGAGTTCCCAGGACTTGAACCAGCGTTCTAATATGGGACATGGGCATCCATCACAAGCAGTGGCTTAACCTGCTGTGCCACAACCCCAGCCACTGGAAGCTTTTTAATTATTGATTCGATGTCTTTGAACATAAGCCCATGCTGTTCGTATGAGCTTTGGCAGTTTGTGCCTTCTGACGAACTGATTCCTTTCTCCTTAGTTACCTCTGGGTATGCAGTTGGTTCGCAGTATAAGTCATCATTTTACAGTCCCAGGATTGGTGATGGTGGCCCCTGGTCATTCTGGTATTTGTCATTTGTGTCTTTTTTTTTTTTTTTCCTGATTGGCCTGACTGGATACTTAACAATTTTGCTGAGCTTTTTGGAGGACCAGCTTTTTTTTTTTTTTTTTTTTTTATCAGATTTATTTATTTTTTTGAAAGGCAGAGGCAGAAAGAGAGATCTCCCATCCTATGGTTCACTTCCCAGTTGGCCGCAGCAGCTGGAGCTGAGCCAATCTGAAGCCAGGAGCCAGGATCTTCTTCCAGGTCTCCCATGCGGGTGCAGGGCCACAAGCACTTGGGCCATCTCCTACTGCTTTCCCAGGCCACAGCAGAGGGCTGGATCAGAAGTGGAGCAGCCTGGATGTGAACCAGTGCCCATATGGGATGCCAGCACTGCAGGCAGCAGCTTTACCCACTACACCATAGCGTCAGCGAGGATTTTTCTCTATTGCTTTCCTGTTTACAATTTCATTGACTTCTGCTCTAATTTGTGTTATTTCTTTTCTTCTCCTCCCTTTATGCTTCCATTGCTCTTCCTCTAGTTTCCTAACGTAGAAACTTGAAGGATTGATCTTAGACATTTCTTTCCTAATAGAAACACACAACATCATAAATCCTCATCCTTCTGCTTCTTAGCACTGTCGACTGGTTTGCATTTTCAAAAATCTATGTAAATAGAACAATACCATCTGTATCTTCTTTCCTCTGGTTCCTTGCACTCAGCATAATCATTCTCACATTTGTCTATGGTTTTGCATATCAGTAGTTCCTGCCTTCTTATTGCTCAGCAATATTTCATTACAAGGACGTGGCAGTCTGTTTACATGTTTACCTATTGTGAGAGCTTTGGATCATTCCCAGCTTGCTGTTAACATTCTTTGGATGGACCTGCGCTTGCATTCCCCTGGGTAAATGCTTAGGAGCGGGATGGCTGACTCACGCAGTAAATGTCACGTTTAACTCTTAAGAAGCCACCCATATATGTTTTCCACAGTGGAGGAAGCCCGCCGCTCTCCCATGGGGCCTGTGTAAGTGCACCAGTTCCTCTACATCCTCACCAACACTTGATGTAGGCTGGGGATTTAATTTTAGACCCTCTAATGGGTGTGTAACGGTGTCTCCTTATTTATATTTGCATTTCCCTAATTGCTAGCGACGTTGTGCTAATTTTCTAGCCGTGTATCTTCTTTGCTATAATGTATGCTTGGTTCTTTGTCCTGTTTATAAAATCGGGCTGTTCACTCTTAATAATTCTCAAAGTCTTTTTTTGTATTGTGGATTCAAGTATGCTGTCAGATATGTGACTTGCAAAATGTTCTGGTCTGACTTATCTTTTCATCTTCTTACCAGTGTCTCTCATAGAGCAGAAACTCTTTAGTTTTATCAAGCCAAATTTATCAATTTGAAAAAAAAAAAAAAGTGTAGCCTGCTTTTTGTTCTCAGAGCTAAAAAGTCTTTGCTCAACCTAAAATCTCCAGGATTTCCTCCTAGTTTGTCTTGAAGAAGTTATGTAGTTACAGGTTCTAAAATCAGGTCTATGCTTCACTGGATTTAGTTTTCATATAGGGTACAAGGTATTCATTAAAATTCAGTCTTTCGTGCATGTAGATATTCAATCATTCCTGGGTGATTTGTTGAAAGAGTATCCTTTTTCTATCTATCTTTGCACATTTACTTGAAAATCCATCATTTCTATATGTAGGTCTATTTTTGGAAATATATCTATATATTGTTCTATTGATCTATTTGTCCATGTGTTTACCAAAACCACATTCTTTTATTCCTGTAATTGTATAATAAGATTGAAATCAGGCAATGTCAACCCTCTAGTTTTGTTTCTGTCTTTGAAAGGCAATTTAGCTCTGCCCAATCTGTTGTGTTTTGCTTGGAATTTTAGAACCAGTTTGTCAATTTCTATCAAAATAAACGGTTTAGGAGATTTTAAACTTAAATTGTGTTGATTCTCTATGTCAATTTGGAGATACCTACTATCTTAACACTATAGAACAATATAGTCTTCTGATCCAAAAACATGGTATGTACTTATTGAGGATTTATTTAATTCCTTTCTGTAATATATCATAATTTCCAGTACACAGGACTCTCGTGTCCTTTGTCAGGTTTTTCCTATGTATATCATATTTCTAAGATTTCATATTTCTATTAATTTCTTTAATTTGTGTTTCTCATTATTACTCTTTAGTCATAGAAATGCAACTGATTTTTTAGAGTGGTCTTTTATTCTGCACCCTTCCTAAACTCACTGATTATTTCTAGTAGCGTTTTGGTTCGTTCATATACATTGGCCATTTTTTGTTTGTTTCCTGTGAGAGGACACATTTGGTCCTTGTTCCGCCATTTGGACTTAATTGGCCGTTTGGGGGATTTGCTGTGTTTTGAAGTGTGTTTTCCAAGGTCAGTTAGGGCATGGGCAGGCTGGCTGTTTGAAGTTCGGTCACAATGGCGGTGACAGCCAGCACGCAACGGAAATGATAAGTGTGGTTGGCTCCGGCTGGGGCCCATAAATGGAGAGGCTGATTCTTAGAACCCGTTGCCCCAGCAAATGAGAGCAAGACAGAGAAGACTGGCTTGCAAGTTCCCTCTGCAGATGCGGGTGTTAAGCCCGGTGATGACTTAGTGTCCGTCATGAAGGGACACTTGCCAAAGTATGAGACATCCGTGAAATGGAATACCCTGCAGCCATCAGAACAGATGTTGCAAAGGTCATGGGCATGGAAAATGTCTGTGGTTTATCACTGTATTAGTTTTCTAATATTGCGTGACAATTTATCACACACTTAACAGCTTAAAAAAACATCCTGGGGCCGGCGTTGTGGAGTAGTGGCTAGAGCTGCTGCTTGCGAGGCGGGCATCCCATATGGGCGCTGGTTCAAGTCCTGGCTGCTCCATTTCTGATCCAGCTCCCTGCTAATGGCCTAGGAAAAGCAGCGGAAGATGGCCCAAGTACGTGGTTTCCCGCCGCCCACGTGGAAGACCCAGATGATGCTCCTGGCTTTGGCCTGGCCTAGCCCTGGCCATTGTAGCCATCTGGGGAGTGAACCAGCAGGTGGGAGATTTCTCTGTCTCTTCCTCTTTCTGTAATTCTACCCTTCAAATAAATAAAACTTTATTTTTTGGAAAGCACCCATGAATTATCTTGTTATCTCCTAGGTCAGGGGTCATGTGGGCTCAGCTGGGTGCTTCACTTGGGGTGGCACCAAGTGAGAACCCAAGCTCTCACAAGAGCAGAATCGGCTTAGAGATTTGTTAATGTCGGCAGAATTCAGTTTCATGGTATAATGGGACCGAGGGCTCTATCTCCTTGCTGGCTAGAGACTCCCACCTTTCCTTGGCTTGTGGCTCATCTATCTTCAAGGACCGCAGCTGGACACCCAACGCCATTGCGTCTCTCATCCTTTAGACTCCTCCCTCTGCCTTCAAGGGTGCATGAGTTTACCATGGGCCCCAGCCAGACCACCCATGATAACCACCTTAACAGGCCCACTCATTCGTAAATTAATTAAGTCTTAATTGATCTAAATTACTCATCATGGTTTTAAAACTTTCTTCTGATATCTTGGAGCCAATTTTTTTTTTGTTCACCTGTGGCGTGTGAGTTTGCAAGGACCTCTGATGGGCCTTGTGCCCATGGATTGGTGGGAAGATCCCTGGTGTCATGAGGTGCTTCTAACGTGTTCAGTCTCATCCAGACACGGCCCTGGTGTCCCTAAGGAAACATGATGGTTCTGTTAGAGGGAACCCCTGACCGCCCTCAACTCATGGCCAAGTCCATGGTGGTGAGCATCTCACTCATCCACACTCTTCATTATTGCCTGTTTCCTCCTGTAGGAGCATTGGCCCCATGGAAGAACCCACCATGACTGAGGAATCCCACTGCCCAGGTCTGGACTGCTGCGTTCAGTGCATGTGGGTGCCAATGCCCGTTTGTAAATGGATGACGGCCTCTCCCCGCCCTGGCACAGATACAGACATCCCGCAGAAGCCATCCATGGAGCCAGCATTGTGGCACAGTGGGTTAAGCCACCACTTGCAACGCTGGCATCTCATATGATTGCTGGTTCACATCTTGGCTGCTCCATATCTGATCCAGCTCCGTGTTGACAGCGTGGGAAAGCAGTACTGGCAGTAGATGAGATGGCCCAAATGCTTGGGTCCCTGCCATCCAGGCCACAGATCTAGATGGAGTTCCAGGCTTCTGGCTTCTGCAGCCATTTGGGGAGTGAACCAGCAAATGGAATTTTTCTCTCTCTCTCTCTTTCTCTTCTCTTTCTGTAATTCCACCTTTCAAATAAATAAATAATTTTTAAAGATTTATTTATTTATTTGAGAGGCAAATTTGCAGACAGAGAGCGAGACGGAAGTCTTCCATCTGCTGGTTCACTCCCCAAATGGTTGCAATAGCCGAGCTGGGCCGATCTGAAGCCAGGAGCCAGGAGACTCTTCCAGGTCTCCCATGTGGGTACAGGAGCCCAAGCACTTGGATCATCCTCTGCTGCTTTCCCAGGCACCTTAGCAGGAAACTGGATTGGAGGTGAAGCAGCTGGGACTCGAACCGGCGCCCATATGGGGTGCGGGCGCCACAGGCGGAGGCTTAGCCTACTATCCCACAGCACCAGCCCCAATTTAAAAAAAAAGCAGTCCTGGCCTCTGAGCCCCTGCCGCCCCAAACCAGCAGCCATCTGTGGATCAGAGCCATCCTCCGACCACACTCCGTGCAGCTGGCACAAGGGAAGGCAGGCTGGAGGGGCTGGGTAAGGGGGAAGAGCATGTGTTCCCCACACGTGTGAGGCCACATGGCCGGCTGCTGGGTATTAGGAGAGGTGCTGATTCAGCTGACACCGAGGAGAAAGGACCGACCCCAGGAATGATTTACTTCCCGTCCTCCGTATCTCCTGTGGCCCCGTGCCCCGCTGAGCAGCTCTCCGCTCTGCGGTGCTGCCAAACCAGCTCAGCTGCCTGCCTGCCACTCAGCCCGCTGAGCCCCAGCCAACGCAGGAGGGGCTGGCCTCTCCCCACCAGGTCCACACACACACACACACACACACACACACACTCGCCCCAGGGAGCTCCGTCAGGAGGCTCCGGTCCAGAAATGACGACTCCATAAAGATCTCATTTTTGTTGGAGTCCATCCACTTCTCTGTATTGTCATAAAAATTCAGTAGGAAACTTCCATAAAGTGAGGAGGCATAATTAAAAAGAAATACGGACCGCTCCAGCAGAGGTCGAAGATTAAAGACCAAGAGGCCCAGCACAGACGGGGACATTTTATGAGCTTCCAGAGAAAGAAAAACACAGCACACAGGAACGTGCCCTGCAGAGCGGCTCCTGGCGGCCCAGGCTGAGACCAGCCAGGCACCCAGGGCCCCGGTCTCTGACAAAGTGGGCACCCAAGGCCCCGTCACACAGCCACAGCCCAGGGATGGCGTGAGCACCAGCTAGACAGGGCCCCATAGCCTCAGAAAACACACAAGTGACCAGCAGGACACTGACCAGGTCCCCCAACAAGAGAGCCCTGGCCATGCTGCCTCGACAGAGAGTGGCCGCCCGGCACTCCCACCCTGGGGGCTGGCTTGTGACTCCAGCAGTTGTGGGAAGGAAGGAAGAGTTTTTACACCACACTGGGCGGCTGGATCCTTAGCCAACATTCAACCAACATATCCAACATCAAGGTCCCAGCTTGCTTTTATTGGACTGTTTTTCTTATCACAAATACAATAGAGACGCTCACTGAAGCGCTGTTGGAAATACAGACAAGCGAAAGCGATTACAACTGACTATCGTCATCCTTCCACCAAGCTAGGCTCATCTGTCATCCTGACATTTTTACTTTTCGATCTTTGGAAAAATCCACATTGTGGAAAGGAAAACAAGAGAAAGGGCTCGGGCACTGGGAATCGGGGCAGGGGTGACAAGGGTCCTGCCCACCACAGCGGGGCAGGAACACACAATAGCTGAGCAGATCAAAAGCAGTCTTCCCATCAGAATAATGGGGAGCTCAGAGGAGAAGCCAAGGTTCAAAAAATAGGGCTGGGGAAGGAAGAGACAGAGGGGCGCTTCAGGCTTTTGCACCCAGCCGGAAGGACCTGCCCCTGTATGCACAGCCGTGAGTGTGGGGACACCTTTGTCTTTTCCGAGTTGGACACGCTTGATGGCGGTGTCTGCTTCTGGAGTCAGCCTGCTCTTGGCTGCCCTTGGCTGTCACCTGGGGTTTGGACCCGTATTTCTGCAATCAGGGACACTGAATGGAAGCATTCACGCTTTACCTGCAGAATTGCGGGCTGGGAGGCACAGGCCCCAGGGGCCACTCCTCGAATGACCAACAAGCCCCAGGTAAGCTGTACAAAGTAGTCTCACAACTGGGAGGAAGCATCTCTTGTAGCTGCTACTATTTTGTTATATCATAATCGTCGACTTCCTCATCCTCAACCTCTTCATGCTGAAGATGGCAAAGAGAGGAAGTCAGCCTTGCCTTATGCCAGGGCTGAGCGCCTCCCCTCCCCCGACCTGTGCATTAAAGATTCCTTAGAAAACCAGCTTTCGGGGCAGTGCTGTGGCAAAGTGGGTAAGGCCACCGCCTACCACCCCAGCATCCCATATGGGTGCCAGTTCGAGTCTCAGCTGCTCCTCTTCTGATCCAGCTCTCTGCTATGGGCTGGGAAAGCAGTGGACGATGGCCCAAGTCCTTGGGTCCCTGCACCCACATGGGAGACCCAGAAGAAGCTCCTGGCTTTGGATAGGTGCAGCTCCGGCTGTTGTGGCCAACTGGGGAGTGGACCATCGAATGGAAGACCGCTCTCTCTCTCTCTCTCTCTCTCTCTCTCTCTGCCTCTGCCTCTTTGTAACTCTGCCTTTCAAATAAATAAATAAATCGTAAAAGAAAAAAACCCCAGCATTCTTTCAATCAAAGTGAAAATAGCCATACTGAGTCCTAAGGGGGAAGATCTACCTTATTTTATGACTTAACAAGTTCCTAGTTGGGGGATAGGGGGTCATCCACAGGGAATCTGGTGGGTTTTTAAACTTATCTGTTAGCGGCTGGCTGAGAGGTGGTCTCAGGCGACCTTCTTGCTTCAAGGGCATTCAAGAAATTTGTGGAAAATGGAACTGGAAGATGAGTTTGGCCTAGCAGTTAAGGTGCTGCTTGGGATGCCTACATCCTGTATGTACCAAACTGCCTGGGTTCAAGGCCCAGCTCTGCTTCCAATTCCAGATTCTCGCTAATGCCTCTGTGTCATCAGGCTCAGGTGGTGCCACAGCGTCAGTCAGCCATGGGGCTCCTGGGGCCTTTGCTACGAGATGTCAAGGAAGCACCACCAGGTGTGACTCAGGCGAGGCCTTTCCCAAAGCTACAGCGCAGCCCCTCCTGCTGCACACAGCTCAGCTCCATGACGCACGGCAGGCTCTTGCTTACCCATCCCCCAGTGTAGCCTGGCTGTGAAGTCACCGTCGCACACTTCTACCTGCAAAAATTATTAGAAGCCTGTTGAGCTCAATGCACTCAGGTAAGAGAAGAAGTCCGAGTTCTCTTCTGATCCAGGTGAGCCCCCTCCTTGCTGGCTCTTCAAAGGTGGAGACCAAGGCCACGGCAGCTGGGGAAGCCCAAGGCCACAGGCAGCCCAGGGTTCGCACTGCCTCGCAGTTCAAATGGACGGGGCCCACGGAGGATGTAGGGGACTCTGTATGTTTTCTTTCTCCATAGAAAGCATGAAATTGCAGGGAAGAGGGGAAAAACCCCCTCCAGATTTATAAGAAAGGAAATTGCAGGGAAAGTGGCTCTGCTCTGGGACGTTCTGCCAGGGATTTTCCCGGATCCAAGAGCGGGGACTCCGCCACGGACTTCCGCAGGTTACGCGCCAGCCCCCATTCGCTACGTGGAAAGATACAAGTCCAGCCGTTTGAAGATCTTTATGGACTCCACTCTTCTGCGCTTCTAGAATCAGGTGACACCTCATCCCAGAAGAACAGAGTCGGCGCTGCAATAGGCTTGGGCACAGGAGGTTGGTTTTATAGACAGAGAGAAAGGCTGCAAACAGCAGAAGCAAAGAACAAAAAAGGAGACTGGTCATCTCAGAGGGACAGAGACATAGAAAATAACTGCAGGAGGCTCCCTTTCTGGAGAATCCGGGCAGAAGGAGCTTCCTTACCATGCTGACGGGAACTGGCCCGCTGGGGAAACTGAGCTGTTGTCTCTCCTGGTGTCTTGGAAGGTCAAATGCCAACTTGGATTCGATTTGGTGACTTTCACACAGGTGACTCTGTTTGGGACCGTGGTCTGGTCTGTTGGGGAGGGATGCAGGAAGGTCCACAGCCTGTGCTCAGCAGTTGGGTGGGCCCTGATGAGGCTGCTTCCATCCCAGGTCCCAGCAGGAGCTGCCTCCATCAGCTCAGGTACAGCTCCCGGCAGAGTGCCGGTTATGGCTCAATTGATGCTAAACACTGATACTATCCATTGCCACCGTCGTTTTCTCCCAGGGCTGTGCTGGACTTTGAGAACACTCGGGAGCAATCCAAGCCAGCCCAGGCACTGCACACGGATTGGTTTCGAGCCTTGTGTGAAGATTGGAACTTGAGGCCTGCTGGGCAGTGGAAGCCTGACCTCACGGAGAAACAAATTGGTCTTTGGATAAAGGTAGGAGGGGTCCCATTCGAAATTATTTATATTGTGCATATGTTAATTTTCAATGTCATTGTTATGATGTCATTGTTAGTGATGAATAAAAATAATTACTCAGACACTTTGTAAGGTGAAAGACAATACAGGGGCCAGTGCTGTGGTGTAGTTGGCCAAGCCTCTACCTGCAGAGCTGGCATCCCATATGGGCATCGGTCCCAGCTGCTCCTCTTCCGATCCACTCTCTGCTATGGCCTGGGAAAGCAGTAGGAAATGGCCCAAGTCCTTCAGCCCCTGCACCCACGTGGGAGACCCAGAAGAGGCTCCTGGCTCCTGGCTTTGGATTGGCCCAGCTCCGGCCGTTGTGGCCAATTGGGGGAGTGAACCAGAGGATGGAAGATTTCTCTTTCTCTCTCTGCCTCCGCCTCTCTGTAACTCTGCCTTTTAAATAGAAAGAAAGAAAGAAAGAAAGAAAGAAAGAAAGAAAGAAAGAAGGAAGGAAAGAAAGAAGGAAGAAAAGGTGTAAAATAATAGTTATGAAAGCAATGATGACCCTCACATACAGAGTACTCTCCAGGTGCCAAGAACATTTTAAGAATTTGATCTACATCCAATAATACAATTCTAATGAAACCACTGTGAGAAAGTGACTGTCTGTGTTCTTTACAAGGGGGAGAGTGCTGAGGTCCAGAGAGGCTGATGGCCAACACCACGTGGCTAGTACGTGTTGTCGCTGGGATTGGACCAGCCAGTCCAGCTTCAGAGTCCATACATGCTTTTTTTGTTTCTGTTTTTGTTTTTTTGACAGGCAGAGTGGACAGTGAGAGAGAGAGACAGAGAGAAAGGTCTTCCTTTGCCGTTGGTTCACCCTCCAATGGCTGCTGCGGCCGGTGCACCGCACTGATCCGATGGCAGGAGCCAGGTGCTTATCCTGGCCTCCCATGGGGTGCAGGGCCCAAGCACTTGGGCCATCCTCCACTGCACTCCTGGGCCACAGCAGAGAGCTGCCTGGAAGAGGGGCAACCAGGACAGAATCCGGTGCCCCGACCAGGATTAGAACCCGGTGTGCCGGCGCCGCAAGGCGGAGGATTACCTTATTGAGCTGCGGCCTATACATGTTTTTATACCTGTATCATACATGTCCAAGCATCCAGAATCCCAAGTAAAAGTAGAGAAAATAGAATCCCTGCCCACAGACCCAAAAGGACACCTTCTTACATCTAAGGGATCTGACAGTCCTCTTGTCACCACTTAAAATTCCATCAATTGTCCCAAAGGTGACGATGACAAAACAGAGGCTTTGTCCTTTTGTCAGGAGGGGAGAGGAGGGGCAAGAAGGAGGAGCAGAAGGAGCCAGGGGGTGGGGAGCCGTCACCAGACGCCTCCCTCTCTGCTCAACGTGCTGCAGGACCTGGGTCCAGGAACCTTCCCCTTCCCTGTCTCATCGGCAAGAACAATGAGCTATTTACTCCAGCCCAGCCTGCTCTAGGTATTAGCACTGCACAGCTGGAGACATCTGTCCCCTGCCTTGTTGTCCCCATGGAAGAATCCCCACAGAGGGGAAAGATTTGACGGGGCCCCCTGGATTCGTGGTGCACAGGAGGCTGCCTCCCAGGTCCCCGGCTGCTGGTGTGCAGGACCTTTCCCCGAAGGTGGCTGGACTTCACTGCTCACACGTACCCTCTCTCACTGTCTCTCTTACACACTCACACACACATAACCCCACACGCTCATAGACACGAAATCCCCCACACGCTCAACTGTGTACATGGAATTTCACACTCACACGCGTGCAAAGTGCCTCCTGATGCGGGAAAGGAAAAGGTTGCTGAATGTTCTCTCCAAATGCCAACACTTTGGTGAAACTCTCCAGGCTGTCAGAACAGCTGCTTCACATGGGGACCTTGACTTGTCAGGAATAACACGGTGTGGGAGCAGCCTAAGTTTTGTTGCAGTAAAGAGTCACAAAGGAATACACAGCATCTGCCCAGATGTTGGAGAGGCTGTTGGGGGAAGCCATCTGCGTGTTTGCCACACTCCATCCGCCCATTCCCTCCCTGCACCGTGACAAGGAGGGCCGGCGTTTGTCTTTGGACGTCTAGTCGATGGGACTGAAGTGAATCCACACACGTGAACACTGTCACGAGTCAAAGGAAACCTGTCAAATAGTCTGGGGCTGTACTCAACGAAACCCACCCACCCGAATTCCAACTGGTTCCTTCCTGCCTGGCCAAGTTAATGGAAGGGGAGTCACGGGCACTCCGAAAGACCATGGCTAGCCATCCAATCATTATCGTGCTCCCTGGGCACCTCTCTACCAAAACACTCTTCTCTTTTAGATTTGTCTCTGAACCGAGGTAGGTATCAGAACGGCTCCTTTGCCATTGCAACGTGCAACTGTGCTCAGAGCCAAGTCCCAGGTAGGTTTCCACCACCTCGGCACCCACGGTGGGAGAGAAGTCTCTGCAGCTCCATGCAAGCTCTTTCGTCTCTTCGGACCTCAGGAAATAGAAGAGCTGAAGCTATGCTGATCCACACAAAGATGGGTGCAATGATGAGGTCTGATTTCATCAACCAGAAACACTTGCCGCCGCTCAGGGTCCAAGGCCACCAAGAATTCCTCTGATTAACTTTCTTTTTTTTTTTTTAAGATTTATTTCATTCATTTGAAAGTCAGAGTTACACAGAGAGAGGAGAGGCAAAGAGAGAGAGAGAGAGGTCTTCCATACGATGGTTCACTCCCCAATTGGCCACAACGGCCGGAACTGTGCCAATCCGAAGCCAGGAACCAGGAGCTTCTTCTGGGTCTCCCATGTGGGTGCAGGGGCCCAAGGACTTGGCCCATCTTCTACTGCTTTCCCAGGCCACTGCTGAGAGTTGGATCTGAAGAGGAGCAGCCGGGACTAGAACCGGAGCCCATATGGGATGCCTGTGCTTCAGGCCAGGGCTTTAACCCACTGCACCATAGCACCGGCCCCCATCTTCTGAGGAACTTTCTTCCCAAAGTTCCTAAGTCCTGAGACCCACAATTCACTTATCAATAACAATGCATTGTGCTGGTTTGGGTTGACCAAAAACATACTAATTATCTAGCGGTGCTCCTGATGAGCAAGAGAAAACCGTGTCTCCCTGAAACAATAGGATGTCATTCCAACCAAAAGCAACAGCATTTAGGGCTTGAGTTAGGGGTAACTGTACATTTCATATTTGGAGAGAGTGTTTACAGCTTGCAGAAACTGCCTCTCAGGCCTGTAACTGCCTTCATAAATCCTTTAGGGACCCAGAGACCTTGAACTGGGGTTCTCTGCAGCTCTGGCACTCTATGATATTTAGCCTAAGAAACTGTGACTGCCAAGTGGCGAGCACATCAAGGACTCTCACTGCCTGCCAGTGAGAAAGTCATTTGTTTGATACCATGTGTGTGCAATATATTTTCAAAACCTTAAAATGAGCACAGAAGAAGTTCCCGTTCTGACCACGGTGCAGTGGCTCCCTACTCGTCCATCCCTCCTGCTGATAACATTTAGAAACTCCAAACAAAATATTTAAAAGCAAAAACCTACTTGAAAGCATTGGAGAGTAGCTAGAAAGAGAAACTGGAATGTGAGCTCTGAAAAATGGAACTCCCTGGGCAAGAACTATGCTCCTACTGTTTCCCTCTGGGTGCTCTCCAGGCAGAGTTGTAATCTGAGCAGAGAGTTCAGGGCCACCTCACGGTTGGAGACTGAGGTGGCGCATCCTGGAAGGAGCTGGAAGTTTTAACAGATGAGCAGAGATTTCAGCTCTTGCCCACTGGTGGGGACACCTAGTTCCAAGTTTGAATCCCGCCAATTATCCAAGACAGCCTTGTGGTATCATGGGGTCGGAAGGTCACACCCAGGAGCAAGGACTGTCCCCAGGACTCACAAGTCGCTCTCAGACAAAGGAAAAATCTAAATAAACCTAGCCTACATAGACTATAACAAAGCTTCTAGAATCCCAAGCTGCCTGATGCTGTCAAAGGAAAATGATAGAATCCAGAGTTTCACCCTTCAGAAACTGTGTGCGATACAAGACCACAGACATCAAGGAAACAAAATTGTGACTCCAGGGGGGAAAACCATGTAATTGGAGCAAATTCCAGGGCACTCCCGATGTTGCCACTAGCAAACAAGAACTCTTAAGTAGCTGTTATAAATAAGTTCAAGGACACAAAGAAAAATATTGCCATACTGAATGAAAAGACGAGACGACGCTGTGGCTCACTAGGCTAATCCTCCGCCTGTGGTGCCGGCACACCGGGTTCTAGTCCCGGTTGGGGCGCCGGATTCTGTCCCGGTTGCTCCTCTTCCAGTCCAGCTCTCTGCTGTGGCCCGGGAGTGCAGTGGAGGATGCCCCAAGTGCTTGGGCCCTGCACCCGCATGGGAGACCAGGAGGAAGCACCTGGCTCCTGGCTTCGGATTGGCGCAGTGCCGGCCATGGCGGCCACTTAGGGGGTGAACCAACAGAAAAGGAAGACCTTTATCTCTGTCTCTCTCTCTCTCTCTCTCACTGTCTAACTCGGCCTGTTTAAAAAAAAAGAAAAGAAAAGAAAGAAAAGCCAGGGAACTGCAGGGGATCCATAGGGATGGCATCAAGGCCCAGCAGGTTAAGCCGCTGCACGGGACATCCACACCCCACGTTAGAGCAGCAGGGACCCAGACCTGGCTCCAGTCTTCTGCTAATGCACCCGGGGCTCAATGTCCACAGCTGATGGGTCATCTGCCTGAGTCCCTGCCACCCACCTGGACGACCTGGATGGATGGAGTTCCTGATTTCTTTCTTCAGCCTGGCCCAACTCTGGCTGCTGCAGACATTTGGGGCATAAATCAGCAGATAAAAGATCTCTTTCTCTCTCTCTCTCTCTCTCTCTCTCTTAATAGAAATCAATAAATAAACATTTAAAAAATAGCCAAATAGAAGCTTACAGCTGCTAGGATTCAGAAATGAATATTTCAGGGGCAAAGCTTAATATTAGATTAGAGACAGAAAAAAACAGAATCAGTAAACTGGAAGATAGGCCAGTCTAATTGATTCAACGTTCAGAACAAAGAAAGAAGTTGTTGTTTTGTTTTTGCTTTTTTTTTTTTTTTAATGAAAGAGTATCAGTAACAATTGATACAGTGTTAGCTGTTAGCTTAGTACGTATGTCATCGGAATTTCAGAAAAGAAAGAGAGAAAGAAAATGGGCAGAAAAACTATTTCATTCAGAGTACTTTAAAATGACTTACATTTTAGGGGCTGGCGCTGTGGCACAGCGGGTTAAAGCCCTGGCCTGAAGCATTGACATTCCATATGGCGCCTGTTCTAGTCCCAGCTACTCCTCTTCCAATCCAGCTCTCTGAGAAAGCAATAGAAGATGGCCCATAGTCCTTCAGCCCCTGCAGCCACATGGGAGACTTGGAGGAGGCTCCTGGCTCCTGGCTTCAGATTGGCGAAGCTCTGGCTATTGCGGCCATCAGGGGAGTGAACCAGTGGATGGAAGACCTCTCTCTCTCTCTGTCTCTACCTCTCTCTGTAACTGTCTTTCAAATAAATAAAATAAATCTTTTTTAAAAATAAAAATAAAATGCCTTACATTCGATAAAAAGCACTAACTTAACATTCAAGGATTTCAATAAACTCCAAGGAAGATAAACACACTTACCAACATGCACACACAACACAGCACATCATAACCAAACTGTTGAAAAATAGAAAAAGATCTTCTGCAGTTAGAGGGGAAAAAAATAAACATTACATTTATATGACCAATGATATGAGTCACACCTGCCCGTTTATTTGAAGGAAGGAGGCCGGGACGACGGAATGATGACATACTAGGACAAACGCTGAGATTCTGCACTCAGTAACGTGTAACCTTCAAAAATGAAGACGCATAACGTTCTCAAGTAAATGAAGCCGAGAGAATTCATCGCCAGGAAACAGGAAAGGAGATGATACAGATTGAGGAGAAATGATGTCAGATGGAAACTTGGGTGTTCAGTGTAGAAGGAAGCGATCAGAAATGTAAATGTGCAGGTGACTGGAGAAGGTTCGTCTCCATCTGCAGTCATTTCTGTAACGGCGCCTTTTCCTGTTGCCTGCGTGACATCACACGAAGCGTGTTCTCTGATCGCATGAGCATCAAAAATCAATATCAATAAAATATCTAGAAAATCTTCCAATAAAAAGAAGCAACATACATTAAGGCTTATGAGTGTAGACTCAAAGCAGCAACCTTCCGCCTTGTGGAAGAAAACACAGAAGACCTTTACAATCTTGCTGTGGGCAAAGGGTTCTTAAGTAGAACGTGAAAACCACTAACTACAAAAGTTGTTAAATAACAGATTGATCTTCATCAAATTCTTCTCTTTGAAAGAAAGAATGTGAAAACAAAAAGCAGTCAAGCCACACAAAACAAGAAAATGTTCCCAATATATTCAGCTGGTAAAGGACTTACATCAGGCTATAGAAAGAACAGCTATACATCCGTAATAGAAGTGCCACAACTCAGCAGGAACATAGGCAGAGGACTGGGACAGACACTTTCGAAATGGTCCATAAGCACTAGCAAAGGGACCAAACACAATGGGTAATTAGGAAAATACAATCACAGCCACGAGGCGATACTGTTTCCTAGGCACGACAATGACCCAAATTGTAAAGCTCAACCACCCCAAATCAGGGTGAAAACGGGGTGGGGGGAGCAACTGGCAGTCCTATGCTTGTCCTTGGGAACTTGTACTCACTGTGGAAATCTGTGTAACAGTTCCCTATAAATTAAACACACACAGTATGACCCGGCAGTAGACCTCCTGGATATTTTCTTAAGAGGATATAAAAACACTACTCCATAAAATCGCTCATGTTCTTAATAGTTTTAGTCACGATCCTTCCAGACTGTAGCTGACCACCAACAGGAGCCTGGCCTAGCAGTTGTGGGTATATGCAGATAACGAATTACTCTCAGCCGATGATGTTTGGATACGCACTGATCACAGCCAACCACGTGCCGTGCCTGTGGTGAGAGCAGACCCCCCGGTGACTCCAGTCACTCGGGCAGGGGACCTGGGGAAATCAGAGGTCAACACCAGAAGCCCAGGACACAGGAGCTCTTCCTGCCTGGGAGATGGGACATTTGCCATGAGGCACACGTGCCCCCTTCTCCTAGTACTTGGCCACCAAATGGGTCCCCAGAGGACAGGCCTCCCTTGGCCAAGGTGGGCAACAGGGCTTTCAACTGCCTCGGGAATGAGGGTGTGTGACTTAAACAAGGAGCTAAGGCCAGCCCTCACCCAGTTCCCAGCAAGTGCACTGCTGGAGCCACTGAGCTCCCTGTCCCTGAGGCCCGGGAAGCCAGGGAGAAAAGACCATGGACCGTGAGCACTCTGGGGGCAGGGAAGCTGGGTGTTCACTCTCCTACATAGCTCCCTCCCCCTGCCCACTGTCCTGTCTTTGAAACCCCCATCAGGCAAGTCCATGGCCATGGACAGGCATGGGTGGATTGGATCAGGGCTAATATCAAGGGTAGCCTCAGTCTCTTGCCCCATTGGTGCTGCCGCCTTAATAGGTACCCCCGAGGCTGTCTTCTGTTCACCTGTACCCCTGGTGTTCCCGCAGCTGCTGCCCATGCAGGAGAGGCTCTGGGGAGCTGAGGGTTCATGTGAGCACAGTGGACATGACCATGACTGTTCCCCAGCCAGCCAGTACAGGTGGAGGAGCATCCCACAGGGAGGTAGAGGGGCCCCTCTCTGAACTTCCTCCTCCACGCTCAGACCATTTCCCTGACCACCAGCCATGCCACAGCAGGGTTTAAAGAGCTCACGCACTTCCTTCCTGTCCAGTCAATACCAGGTGTTTGGTTGGTGGATACTGGTGGCTCTTCTACTGCCTTAAGAACCCACAAGGCCCTCTGAGTGCCGGGTTCTAGACAGCAGTGGTCATGAAGCAAGGCTCTGGAGTGCACCTGCCAGGTTAAAATCCAAGCTCCAGGTCTCCCCCCGTGTACCCTGGCGTTTGCTACACTCTGGGTGCCGGTTTCCCCAGCCTTAAATGCTGAGGGGGTTAGCGCTTTCCTGTAGTGCTGCTTGCAAGCATGAAATGGTACAAGCTTGTCAAGGGCTTAACGCTGGGCCTGACACACAGGAGGACCAGTTACCGACGAGGCTCAGAGGCTCAGAGAGGCTGGGCATGTGGCCTAACGGATGGAGCTGACTTGAAACCCATAAGGTCTGGATGGCAGGGGCTAGGCAGGGAGTCAATGAACAAAGGAGCTGACAGGTTTCCAACAGACTCCTGTGTCTCGGAGCCCTAACTCCACCCCTTTACTCGCCAGTTCAACATGCCCATCTTCCCATGATGCACCAGTCCCATCCTCTATAGCGCACCAGACACCATGATGAACACTTGTGCACGGAGTTCCACGTGGAGTCACCATGGAAACTCTCCCAGGGAACATTGTGCACACTGAACCCCACCTAAGCTCCACCCCATTTGTATATTCAAATAGGAAGCCACCCCTCCCCAGTAAAGGGGCCCAGGAGCTGGGACACACATGGTGCCCTTCAGGGCGCGTGTCTCCGCTCATGGGGCTGCCTGCGTTCACAGCTGAGTGAGACATCTCGTGTGGGGACAAGAACTTGGAATGAATACAGCTGGGGACCCTTCTCCCCACAGCAAGGCCATCTGTCCACCGGCTGGCGTGGGCCAGTCTTCAGCGGGCCACGTGCGTGTGGGTCTTGCTCTCAGCCCTGCAGATGCATGGCCTGCGGTCAGGCGGACAAGTCCCCTGGGAAGCTCAGGACCATGTCCATCACGCAGTGATCCCAAGCAGGGAGCAGGGGGACGAGGGGGTGGCAGGAGACCAGTTCAGTTTTGCGAAGCACTTCCTGAACTGCACATTCGGTTACCACAGAATGAGTCAAGGTCTCTTTCAAGTGGCTTGTCGAGCCTCCCTCTGATCTGGCACGGTCTCTCCAGGATGGACCAGCAGCAGCCCTTCCTGGTGGGGCGTCAGCAGCCACTTCCCTGGGCACCGGCCCTACCCAAATCATCCAGGGGCCTTCCCAGCAACACCCCCGGGGGCAGGGGCTGGTCTTGTTCCCATTTTGCAAATGGGGACACTGAGGCTCCCAGTGGTTGGGTGAGCGGCCTTGGACCACACAGTGCGGCAGGGTCAGGGGTGTCTTGTCTGTCGGCCTATTCCCCACTGCTTGGTCTTCTGCTTGGCTCGTCGTGGGGAGGAGAGGCCACGGTCCCTTTTATCTGCTCGCATCCAGCAGAGGCCTGGAGTCTCAGTGAGCTTGTTTATAAGTTGGGGTTGGGGAGGCGAGGCTGTGAGACGAAGCAATAGAACCAATTCCCCACATCCCAGGAGGAATCAGGGGGCAGAGCTCTCTAGGCAGAAAACACAAGGACCCCACTGATGGGATGGTGGCCCCTGTGGACTGGTTCCCCATCAGGGATGGGACATCCAGCCCGCAGGCTGTGTAAGGCCCATGAAGTCATTTGGTCTAGCCTTCCCAAGGTGACATCTGGGACTCAAAATTCCACACATCTCTAGCAGGCCGAGTTTCCTGCTGACGGGTTTGTATGGCCTATGAGTGATGCTACAAATCTCCATATGGCCCTGGGCAGAAAAATGCTTCCCCACCCCTGCCAGGAAAGGGCTGCTCTGCCCACAAAGAGGTTCATCCCAAGGACCCAGAGGGCCCTGCATGAGGGAGGCAACCACAAAAGGCTTCCACTAAAACCCGGCTTCAGGGCG
Source organism: Lepus europaeus (assembly GCF_033115175.1). Taxonomy (NCBI): domain Eukaryota; kingdom Metazoa; phylum Chordata; class Mammalia; order Lagomorpha; family Leporidae; genus Lepus; species Lepus europaeus. Next base: position 84,813,469 of record NC_084839.1, on the reverse strand, counting down.
GCGCACCTGGCCTGGATGGAAGAAAACCTTGCTGGGAAGGCTCCTTCGTCCTGGGGGGATGAGGAGTGGGGGTGAGAAGGGATAGGGTGTGTGATCTCCCAAAAATGTGCTGCCCCCAGGCCCATGTGGGCCCAGCCCAGCGTCTCCTGCTAGTCTTGGGGCAAGAAGGAGAGACGCTCCGTGGTACCAAGAAGGAAGAAAGAGAAAAGGCAACAGGTGCACCTCCAAGCACAGCACAGTCCGCAGCCAGCTGCAGCCCTGGTGGGGCGAGTGCGAGGGAGCGGGCGGTAGTCGGATCTTGTGTTTGTTTCTGTCTTTGTCATTGTTGTGATTCAGTTGAGGGGTTTTCTTAGCAATCACTACCAGGAAACTGACAGAGAGCTACGCTCGCACGCAGCACACACACACACACACACACGCAACCACCCCGGGTGGTAACCACGGCTCAGCAGCTGACAATATTTTCAGCATCTTTGCCTGTCAGGATGGGAACAGATCTGGCTCTAGAGTCCTTGCATTCTTGTTTTTGATTCTCTTCGTCTTCTTAAAAAGTACCTTTCAACTTGAGGCCTAGTCCACAATCTCCCTTTAAAATATTACAACATCACCTAGAAGGCTCCAGAACCCCTCGCTAGCTGCCCAGATCACCTCCCTAGGCTGACTGCTGCCCTCTGCTCGCTGAGGGTCTTTGTGGACTGGAAAGATATGGTCTAGGCTTTTCACGATTTACTACCTACTTTTGAGACCAGGCTCTGGGCTGGTGACTAAACCACAGAGCAGACCCCCTTATCTGAGGTTTTGCTTTTTGTGGTTTCTGCTACCGGTGGTCAGCGATGGTCTGGAAATGCTAAATGGAAAATTCCAGAAATACACAGCCCCTAAGTGAGATGGGGTGCCATTCTGAGTTGCAAGATGAAATCCCATGCCATCGCACGCGGTCCCTCCTGGGACACAAATACCCCTTTGTTCAGTGTTACCACTTGGGACTCGCTCCCTGCCCCTTGGTCACTGAGGGCCCAACTCAGGACCCTGCCACCCTCATGGTATCTCAACGCACAGGCAAGGAACATCATTGCTTCATAATGGTCCCAAAGTGTGAGAGCAGTTTTGACATAACATGGTTTTAACTGTCCTGTTTTATTATTAGTTGCTATCATTAATCTTTTACTGTGCTCTATTTATAAATTAACTTTTATCATGGAAGAAAAGGCATAACATATAACATTTGGTACCAGCCACAGTTGCAGGCATCCCCTGGGGCTCAGGAGACGCGTTCCAGAGGGGTAAGGAGCGACGGCTGAGTGTAGAGCAGGAGACCAAGGCCCAGCCAAGCAATTGGCCCAGAGACGCAGAGGACAGAACAGTGGGGTCCAGGTCTGTGTCCTCCTGCGTTCTCGAGATAGCAGGGCCAGCATGGCCTGGGGGCCACTTCCACTGCAAGGTGGGTGTGAGCTGGCCCCGGAAGCCCAGGGTGTGCTATGTGGTGCAGTGTGGGGGGAGCCATGGGCCGCCCTTGGCCTCCATGTCCGAGCCTCCAAAGTCAGCTGGCGGACAAGGCTCCCTCTGGTGGGGCCCGAGGGGGACAAGCAGCAGACACCTGCTTCCTCGAAAGCTCCAAGGACCAGGCAGAGGCAGAAGCCAGGCCGAGCCCAGGTCTAGAAACAGCTCCCTCCCTTCTCACAGGGACTCGGCCTGTGCTGAAGTCACTATGTCAGGTGCAGCGAAGGAAAACAAGACCTGCGTCACTGACTTGAAATAGGAGCGTGGTCAGGGGGCCAGCTGGGCTCTCGGGGGCCAGGCGGGCAGTCTCGGGGCTGGTATGTCCTGTTTCCTGTTTTGGCGGACAGGTTCCTGCAGGGATATTGTGTGAATTTTAGCAACTCTGGGCGGTGCCCTCAAGTGGGAACAGGTGGGAGAGGTAGGCCAGGAAGACAGCTTGCAAAATGTTGGGGCTCGAAATGGAGCGGTCGTGCTGGGGAACATCACACAGGCACTCCCTGCACAGAGGGCTCCCGGGTCAGGCCTGGGATTCCTCGGGAGGCCTGGGATTCCCTTCCTAAATTCTCACCAGCATGTGAAGAGCCTGGGGAATCCTGCAGTAATGAGAACACCAGATTTCCTCAACAGCCTGGTCCAGGGTCCTCTTTTCTAGCCAAATGCCTACTGCTGTCTCCCAGCAGGACACATGCTGAGACAGCCTGGCCCATTGGCTGTCAGGAGTAGTGTTGGTCCCAGAGCTTCCTAAGCATAGAGACCTTCCACTGCCTAGCTCAAGGGTCCTGCCCCAATCTTCCCATGATGTTTTCTATCCAATGCTTCAAACCCTAGGCTGTTGATAACACTTTTGTTTTTGTTTGTTTTAAGATTTTATTTATTTGGTTGAGAGGGAGAGACAGACAGAAAGGTCTTCCATCTGCTGGTTCATTCCCCAAATGGCCACAAAGGCTGGGGCTGAGCTGATCAGAAGCCAGGAGCCAGGAGCTTCTTCTGGGTCTCCCATGTGGGTGCAGGGGCTCAAGAGCTTGGGCCATCTTCTACTGCTTTCCCAGGACATAGCAGAGAGCTGGATCGGAAGAGGAGCAGCCGGGAGTCGAACCAGCGCCTATATGGGATGCTGGTGGCAGGCTGGGGCTTTAACCTGCTGCACCATAGTGCCGGCCCCGATAACACTTTTAATGATAGCTTAGCTGAAAATTGTAGGGTTAGGGCCAGTGCTGTGGCATAGCAGGTAAAGCCCGGCTGCTCCACTTCCAATCCAGCTCTCTGCTATGTCCTAGAAAAGCAGTAGAAGATGGCCCAAGCTCTTGGGCCCCTGCTCCCACAAGGGAGACCTGGAGGAAGCTCCTGCTCCTGGCTCCTGGCTTCGGATCGGTGCAGCTCCAGCCATTGCAGCCATCTGAGGAGTGAACCATAGGATGGAAGACCTCTCTCTCTTTACCTCTGCCTCTCTAATAAATAAAGAAATATTTCAAGAAAGAAAAGAAAATCACAGAGTCTCAAATTGTATCCCTATGTCAAATTGCCTCAGTGCCTATTTTTTTTAAAGTTTTATTGGAGCACAGCTCTTCTCCTTCCCTTACACTTTGCCTATGAGTGTTTTTGTGCTATGGAGAGTGTTGAGTAGCTGCAACAGAGACCACAAGGGCCTACAAAACTGAAATATTTACTCTCAGGCTGGTAGGGAGACAGCTTGAGGAATCCTGGTTTGAAAAGAAATCAAAGCTCATCTGAAAGATTGATGCTTAAAACCTGCATGGCGTGGAATATTTCAATTCTAAATTCCTGGAATTCGGCCCAATACAGGTTCTGCTGTGGCTTTTGTTACTGATTGAACTGGCCCACAAAACAGTTCAAGTGCAGATAAGGGTGTGTGTGTGTGTGTGAGAGAGAGAGAGAGAGAGAGAGAGAATGGAGAGACTGGGTGTAGGGACAGAACGCAGAGGAAGGAGACTCAGAGCCGGAGCCCAGCGGGTTCCAGCTGCGCCGCCAGGTAAGTTACGTCACCCCCCCTCACCCTGAGCTTGACCAAACGGGAAACATGGCGATCATGTCCCCCAGCTGCGCAGGTTCATTGTGATCAGCAGACAAGATGGGGTACATGGAGCACCCGTGCCGCCTCACAGCCAATTCAGCCAGGGCTGGGGATCCAGCCACTCTCCTTGTGGGGACCGTCCCGCGTGCATTAAGTGCTGACCAGGGATTGCCCCAGAGCCTCACAGCCATGTTTGCAAGGCAGACAGTCTCTGGATGAGACACAGCTCCCCTTTCTCCAGGGTTAGGGGCTCCCCCTGAGTACGACCTTCAGCCACACTCAAACACGCAGGCATCGGTCACGTCACACGCAAGTAGGACTCGGCACGTGTGGCCACTCCCTGTATGAACCACGTGCCTGCCTGGGACGTGGCCAGACCTGTGAGTGTCATGGATAGACCCGAGACGACCCAAGGGGCAAACGGCAAGGTGTGGCCGACTTCTGTGCTGAAATTAAGGATGGAACATTCTGGATTCCTTGGGGTAAACCTGAGCAGACCTGCTCTCTGTGTCAGCAGGCGAGCTCCGCCTGGAAAGACGCTGGTGTTTATCTGCCACATCCTTTACATTTTATTACACTCAGTCGCCTTGTATACTTAATGGGGAAATTTGCTGAAGTGGTTACTAAGCCACAGGGAAAAAAAACCCGAAGGGGGTGGGGAACCGCTCTCCGACCCTGAAGTTGGCAAAGTAGCCTCATTAATCAGACCTGCGCTGGAATACAACATTATTCATGTTTAGGGCATTAAAACGTGAGGCTAAAATTGTAGCGGGAGGTAATCTGAGTACAGGCTGCCTGTCTCTCTGCCGTAGATTGATGATGTTTACTCAACAATGGATGAGAACTTACAGGGAAAGAATGCCCCCCTCCACCCCCACCCCACCAACCCCTTTTCAAAACACATTGTCAGCCCACAGCGATCAAGTTCCCAATTTCTGTGTGCGCGCACAGAGCCTTTAAAAGAGCAGCCCTCGGGGTGGCTAGCGCATACTGAACCATCGTCCCCATGCTGAGCTCAGCTGCAGGAGCAGGTGTTGCCTGCGAAGCCACTGGCTACCGCAGCCCCCTCTGGCTGCATGGCTTTGCCCAAGATGTGCCCAAGAAGCACAGGGCACGATGCTGAATGGCCATGTCTGGCCCCTGTGCCACTCGGGGGACTCAGCGATTCCCCAGTAAAACCTCCACATCCTCTGTTGAGTTTTGCTTTCCAGGGCTACATGGCTACACTTCTAAGGGCTGACTGCTGGTGACTTCAGAACACTGAGGGTTCCCATTTTCCAAGTTTCCCTACCTTCTTTCTGTGTGTGTGTGTTTTTTTAAGATTTACTTATTTATTTGAAAGGCAGAGTTACAGAGAGGCAGAAAGAGAGTTTTTTTTCCACCCACTGGTTCATACCCCCAAATGGCCACAATGACCAGGGCTGGGCCAGGCTGAAGCCAGGAACCAGGAGCTTCTTCTGGGTCTCCGATGCAGGTGCAGGGGCCCAAGCATTTGGACCATCTTCTGCTGCTTTTCCCAGGCCATAGCAGGGAGCTGGATTGGAAGTGTAGCTGCTTGGGACTGGAACCAGTGCCCAGATGGGATGCCAGTGCTGTAGGCGGCAGCTTTACCCACTTCTTTCTGTTTCACGAGAGAAGAGAGCCACACCCACTCACAGCAGTCCAGGCAGATGTTTTTTCAAGCCTCACAGGGTGAAGGAAGGGGCATGGGCCCATCTCTGGGTCTTGCCACTTGGATGAGAGGTCCTCAGTCAAAGCAGCACACAGGGAGCGTGCACACTGCATCTAGACAGGGAGGCACCGAGGGCGGGAGCCTGCACCTGCGTCCCAGCCTGGCACAAGTGGGCTGCATGGCTTCCCACTCTGGCTGCGCTGGTCTTCAGGGACAGGATTTGCCTTGGGCTTTGTGTATCGGTGATAAATAGGAGATAATAATACCGACCACACAGGGTTGTTTCACAAACTAAGTCGGCATTTTAAAGAGTTTGGCTAAATAGACCTATTCTGAGTATGGGCTTTGCTACTTTTTTTTTAAAGGATGAATTTATTTATTTGAGAGAGAGAGAGAGAGAGATTTTCTAATTGCTGGTTCACTCCCCAAATGGCCACAATAGCTGGGAATGGGCCAAGAACTCAGGAACCCAGAACTCCCAAGCAGTTGTACCATCTTCCACTGCTTTCCCAGGTGTGTTAGCAGAGCACTGGATTGGAAGTAGAGCAGCCAGGACTTGAACTGGTGCACATGTGGGATGCTGGCATTGCAAGCAGTGGCTTAACTTGCTGTGCCCCAATGCCAGCTTCTGCTTTGTCAATTTTTAATGACCTCGTTTGGGACAAGTTGCTTGCCCACTCTTTTTTTTTTATTTTTGACAGGCAGAGTGGACAGTGAGAGAGAGAGAGAGAGAGAGAGAGAAAGGTCTTCCTTTACCATTGGTTCACCCTCCAACGGCCGCTGTGGCCAGGGCACTGCGGCTAGTGCACTGTGGCCAGCGCACCGCGCTGATCCGAAGCCAGGAGCTAGGTGCTACTCCTGGTCTCCCATGGGGTGCAGGGCCCAAGGACTTGGGCCATCCTCCATTGCACTCCTGGGTCACAGCAGAGAGCTGGCCTGGAAGAGGGGCAACCGGGACAGAATCTGGCGCCCCGACCGGGACTAGAACCCGGAGTGCCGGCGCCACAGGCGGAGGATTAGCCTATTGAGCCACGGCGCCAACCGCTTGCCCACTCTTAGTTTTTGTTTCTCCACCTTCAAAAAATATTATTTATGGGGCTGGCTCCGTGGTGCAGTAGGTTGATCCTCTGCCTGCAGTGCCAGCATCCCATGTGGGCGCCGGTTCAAGTCCCAGCTGCTCCTCTTCCAGTCCAGCTCTCTGCTGTGGCCCGGGAAGGCAGTGGAGGATGGCCCAAGTGCTTGGGCCCCTGCGCCCGCATGGGAGACCAGGAAGAGACTCCTGCCTTTGGATCGGCGCAGCTCCGGCCATTGCAGCCATTTGGAGGGTGTACCAATGGAAGGAAGACCTTTCTCTCTGTCCCTCTTTTTCTCTCTCACTGTCTGTAACTCTACCTCTCAAATAAATAAATCAAATCTTTAAAACAAAATAAAAATAATAAAAATATTATTTATTTGAGGGGGTGGTGGGAGAAACTGTCTCCACCCACTGTTTCAAGCCTCAAATGCCCACAATGGCCAAGATCAAGGTCAGGATTTGGGACCTCAGTCTACATCTCCCATGTGGGTGGTGGGAACCCAACTACTTGAGCTACCACCAAAGCCTTCCAGGATCTGCATTAACAGGAAACTGGAGTTGGGAGATGGGCACTGAACCCAGGAGCTCTAGTGTGGGACACAGGCATTCCAACTGGTGTCTTAACTGCTTGGCCGAAAGCCCACCCTCATGACTGTACCTTGAAGAGGGATGAAGTCTGCCTGTCCCACTGCGCCGTCTCTGGCTGTGACAAGTGTTTTGCAGGATGACATCTGCTCATAGATGTTTCAGTCAGTGTTAGCTTCCCATGCGAACTTGCTGGAAAGGTGCATTGCTTCTCGTAGTTAGAAGGATTCAGGGCAGACTAATTTTTTTAAAAGACTTATTTATTTATTTGAAAGAGTTATACTCAGAGAGAAGGAGAGGAAGAGAGAAAGAGAGAGAGAGACAGAGACAGAGGTCTTCCACCCGCTGGTTCACTCTCCAATTGGCCGCAAAGGTCGGAGCTGCACCGATCCGAAGCCAGGAGCCAGGAGCTTTTTCCGGGTCTCCAGGGGAGACTATTTTATACCACAGCCACAAACACCCAAACACCGACAAAAATTAAATTAGAAAACCTTCCTATTTATACAGGCACTAAGAGGATCTGAGTATCACTCCAACGCGTTACCCTTAGATGGAGGAGCCGGAAGTGGACACTGTGCTTTCGTAACCTTTTCGGCAAGATAATCCCTGACTTTGCAGTCTCTTTGTCACTTAAGCTGTTGTGGTGCAATAGATTTAAGGTAGGTGATTACCTCCCTCTCCAGCCCCTTTCCTAGAAAACATGAAAGTTTCCCAGTTGAAACAACATGCAAGAAACATGAATTTAGACTAAAGAGCGAGCCCCCAATGTGTGACAACCAGAGCAGCAAACAGGGAGCCCTCTCCCCTACAGAGCGAGGGGGAGGGGAGAACGTAGGGAGTTTCCAAGGCAACAGCTGCTGCAATGATTCCTTATTAGGGAAGCTCTATCTACCAATGGAAGAAAGTCTTTACAGTCTTTCTCATAATGAGACATGTTCATGCACAATTTATGTATGAGGGCACCCCTTACAGTTCATGGTCAATGGAATTAAAAGATAAACTTATCTTGATGCAAGAAAGAATCCACGCATATGACAAAAAGAGTTTACAGAATTTTCCAAAGAACTTTTTCAAGTAGAAATACACACACATACACACACATGGGAGCTCTGTTCTGCAAACATTATCTAGAAAGTCTTGGATTGGGGCCGGCGCCATGGCTCACTTGGCTAATTCTCCCACCGGCATCCCATATGGGTGCCGGGTTCTAGTCCCGGTTACTCCTCTTCAGTCCAGCTCTCTGCTGTGGCCCGGGAAGGCAGTGGAGAATGGTCCAAGTGCTTGGGCCCTGCACCCGCATGGGAGACCAGGAGGAATCACCTGGCTCCTGGCTTTGGATCGGCGCAGCGCCAGCCGTAGCAGTCATTTGGGGGGTGAACCAACAAAAGGAAGACCTTTCTCTCTGTCTCTGTCTCTGTCTCTCTCTCTCTCTCTCTCTCACTGTCTGTAACTCTACCCGTCAAATAAAAAAAAGTCTTGGACTTAAAATTTCCCATTTCACTCCCTGCCTGGAGAACGTTTGGCCTAGTTGTTACCCTCATGGCCCCAAGAAGACCTGCTAGAACCAAGAGCCAGCCAACGAACAGGAGCAAGGATGACAGGCAGCATCACACTAAAATGAGATTTTTAAGATTACAAACACATCTTAAAATAGCACTCAGTTGGGGCTGGTGCCATGGCCCAGTTGGTTAACCTTCCGCCTAAGGTGCTAGCGTCACATATGGGTGCTGGCTCAAGCAAGTCCCAGCTGCTCCACTTCCAATCCAGCTCTCTGCTGTGGCCTGGGAAAGCAGCAGAAGATGGCCCAAATGCTTGGGCTCCTGCACCCACGTGGGAGACCTGGAGGAAGCTCCTGGCTTTGGATCGGCACAGCTCTGGCCGTTGCAGCCATCTGGGGAGTGAATCAGCAGCTGGAAGACCTCCCTCTCTGTCTCTCCCTCACCTCTCTCTAACTCTGCCTCTCAAATAGATAAATAAATCTTTAAAAAAATAGCACACAGTTTTTCAATTTGAATAGTTTGAAATCCATCAAGGAATAAGACAGACAGTATTAACCACAGGAAACTAAATTATTTATTTACTAAATATTTATTTACTTACTAAATATTTATTATTTATTTATTTATTTGAAAGGTAGAGTTACAGAGAGGCAGAGAGAGGTCTTCCATCCACTGGTTCACTCCCCAGATGGCCACAATGGCCAGAGCTGTGCCGATCCAAAGCCAGGAGCCAGGTGCTTATTCCAGGTTTCCCACCCGGGTGCAGGGGCCCAAGGACTTGGACCATCTTCCACTGCTTTCCCAGGCCATAGCAGAGAGCTAGATCAGAAGTACTTGAACCAGTGCCCATATGAGATGCCGGCACTGAAGGTGGCAACTCTACCTGCCACGCCACAGCGCCAGCCCTTCAACAGTACTTTATTAACAAAGCCCTAGAAACAAATCATCAAGTGTATCAATCTCAACCAATTTGGCCTTGACTTCCAACCTCTGCCAATTGGAAAGGACACAGGCAGGGAAATGAATGAACTTTGATTCACGGTGATGCTCACCTGATGTCTTGTTTACCCACGGGGCCATCGGAAGGTGTGGAGGAGTTTTCTGGTGACACCAGCCGAGACCTTCCAGATAAGACTTCCAAGTGAGTTGCAGAGGACCAGAGGCCTTGCACTTGTTTTTTTTTTTTTGCAGCATGGACTCGTGTGTGTGTGTGTGTGTGTGTGTAAAACATTCAAACAAGCAATGAACCCAGAAAACAGAGAGGAGGGTGCTAATAAATTACAAGCAAAGATAAGATAGGATTGGGAGTACAGGTCAATCAGATAAAGATACCACACACACAGCTTGGATTTCAGCCAACTCTTTAGTTTATTCTGCAAGGAAAAGGAGACAAGCAGGATGGGGACACAGAGTGTTAGGAACTAACTTCCCACAAACTGCCTCTCTTTTTAAAAACTTGAGTCATTTATTTGGAAGGGTGGGGGAGAGAGAGAGATCTTCCCTCTGCTGGTTCAGCTAAGAGCCAGGAGCTCCATCCGGGTCTCCCACATGGATGGCTAGAACCCAGGCACTTGAGCCATGACCTGCTGCTTTCTCAGGCACATTAGTAGAGAGCTGGATCAGAAGCAGAGCGGGTGAGACATGAACTGGCTGTCCTATGGACGCCAGCATTGCAGGCTGTGGCTTTACCCATTATACCATAAGAGCAGCCCCAAGTTTGCCTCTCTTAACATACTGTGTAGGTTATTGCAATTCCATCATTAAAAAAAAGTGCAGGGGCTGGCCTTGTGGTGCAGCAGGTTAAGCTACTAATGCAACACTGGCATCCTATACGAGCACCGGTTCAAGTCCTGGCTGCTCTACTTCCCATCCAACTCCCTGCTAATGTGGCTGGGAAAGCAGTGGAAGATGGCCCAAATGTTTGGGTCCCTGCACCCAGTTGGGAAACCCAGATGGAGTTCCAGGCTCCTGCCTTCAGCCTGACCTGGCCCTGGTCATTGTGGGCATTTGGGGAGTGAACCAGTGGATGGAAGATTCTCCCCCTTGCCCCCATCTTTTCCTCTCTCTCTCCCACTCTGTAACTTTGCTTTTCAAATAAGTAAATCTTAAAAAGTAATCTTTCAGGCAGGCGCCGCGGCTCAATAGGCTAATCCTCCGCCTTGTGGCACCGGCACACCGGGTTCTAGTCCTGGTTGCCCCTCTTCCAGGCCAGCTCTCTGCTGCGGCCCGGGAGTGCAGCGGAGGATGGCCCAAGTGCTTGGGCCCTGCACCCCATGGGAGACCAGGATAAGCACCTGGCTTCTGCCATCGGATCAGCGCTGCCTGTCAAAAAAATAAATGATAAAAAAAAAGACGTCTCTCTCCCTACCTCTCCTCTAAAAAAAAAAAAGTAATCTGTTTCATCTTTCCTGCTTCCTTCTGCTTCTTCCAAGATGACAGGAGAAACTTTCTTAGAGATCCCATCAACACTGCCATTCGCTTTAGGATATTTGCAATATTTGTTCTCTACATCCTCAGTTTACTTTCCAGTGGGAGCATTATTGGAAAGGTTGGCTCGACAACACCCAACTGAACAGACGCCGGCGCTGTTGGTATAAATATGAGCAGGAAGACAGTGGACCTGAGGTCAAGGTTGCCGTCAGCTCTGATTAGCCCCCAAGGGCTCGCCATTGCCTGCTACTGTGCTGAAGATACCCCATCACCACTCGGTTCACTTGAGAGGGAGAGACTGTCTTCTTTCCTCCAACAAGTGCAAAGCACTTTGCAAATCTCCTGTGTGTGTGTGTGTGTGTGTGTGAAAGGCAGAGTGACAAAGGGAGAGGAAGAGACACGCACAGAGAGAGAGAGCACCCTAGCTTCCATCTGCTGGTTCAAAACCAGGGCTGGGGCAGGTCAAAGCCAGGAGCCAGGAACTCCACCCTCATCTCCCACATGGGTGCAAGGGCCCAAGCACTCGGGCCATCCTCCACCGCTTTCCCAGGCGCCGGATAGGAAGCGGAGCAGCCGGGACTTTAACGGGCACTCCTGGGGGATGCCGGCGTCGCCAGCGGCAGTCCCAGATCTCACGAGGCTTGGCAGCCATGCAGCAACACATTCAGTGACCAGCTAAGGATTTCGCAGCTCTCGGTCATCACGAAATCGTCTTGCACAATGGACTGAGTGGACAGCGTTTGCAAACAAGGATGCCTCTGTCTGGAGGAAAAGAGGCAATGGTGTCTGGCTACATCTCAGAGCTGTAAGGGATCAACGCAGAGCGCGGCTAGAGGCACCAGGGAAGCGAAGTGACAATCGCTGGCGTCTGCCTTGGGGGCTTTTCTTGTCTCAGAGCCTTCTTCCACAGGATGCCTTCTCCCCCCTTTCGTCTTTCTGAGTTCGGCTTTCTTTAATCGCTCCATTTCTACCTCCGGTTGGTTTTTCCTGCCATCAAGTAGAGTAGCGCTGTGTTCTGCTGGTCAGTGGCTTCCTGGAGCAGAATTCAGAAGCAGAATAGTAAGGTTTCCAATCACGCACAAGACTGACGATTACCTCATGGCAATCCTCCTCTTTTCCCTATTTCCTCAAAAGCCCGTCCTCAGAAAAACAATTCATTAACTGTACGTAGCTGTTCCACCGGCAAGGTTAAAAGTTCAGGAAAAGAAAGACATCAAAATATTTACATTACAGCAGATCACTGTGCCTATAGCACATCTGGTTCTGCAGCTCCAGGAGCCTGGCCTGGCCCTGTCTGTCACAGGTGGAGGAGGCGGGGCCTGGCCCTGTCTGTCGCAGGTGGAGGAGGCGGGGCCTGGCCCTGTCTGTCACAGGTGGAGGAGGCGGGGCCTGGCCCCTTGACCTGACTTGTTCTGTTCTCTCATTCTCTGCTGCTCTATCCAGTTACTTGAGTTATCCTCAACGCCTCCCAGGGTCTGCATCCCCAGATGCTAGAGTCGGGAGCCAGAGCTGCAGGTTCAGTCCCAGCACTTGGAAATGGGATGTGGTGTCTTAACTTGGTGCCTTAAATAGTAGGCCAGACATCCACCCCACTTGTTCTTTTGATATCTTCTATTTCATAGCCATGGGCATTAGGATCCCATCAGAGTGGTTTAACTGATGGCATGTTTCTATTACTTTTGATATATTTTTTAAAAACTCCATTTTTATGAATTAAAATAATACTGATGATAGTCACTATTTATTGACTGTGTACTTTCTGCCAGGCATTTTAAAAATATTTATCTATTTATTTTTAAAGAATTTTTAATTTATTTATTTGAGAGGTAGAATTACAGACAGTGAGAGAGAGACAGAGAGAAAAGTGTTCTATCCATTGGCTCACTCCCCAATGGCCACAACGGCTGGAGCTGTGCCCATCCAAAGCCAGGAGCCAGGTGCTTCTTCTGGGTCTCCCACATGGGTACAGGGGTCCAAGGACTTGGGCCATCTTCTACTGCTTTCCCAGGCCACAGCAGAGAGCTGGACTGGAAGAGGAGCAACCGGGTCTAGAACCTGGCGCCCATATGGGATGCCGGTGCTGCAGGTGAAGGATTAACCTACTGTGCCATGGTGCCGGCCCTTAAAATATTTATTTATTTACTTCAAAGATGGAATGACAGGAAAGAGAGAGTCTTCAACCCCCTGGGTCATGCTCCAAATGGCTGCATGGCTAGGGCTGGGTCAGATTGAAGCCAGGAGCCTGTAACTCCATCTGGGTCTCACCCATAGGTTGCAGGGTCCCAGTCACCTGGGCCACCCTCCACTGCCTTCTCAGAAACATTAGCAGGGAGCTGGATTCAAAGCAGAGCAACTGGGATTCAGGCCATTGCTCTGCTGGGCGATGCCGGCATTGCAGGGGGCAGCCTGGCCCACTGAGCCACAGCACCAGCCCCTGCACCAGGTATTATGTGCTGTGCTTTTGTCACTTTATTGTTCTTGGTCTGTGGATTCGGAAACCAAGGCTCAGAAACATCAAACAACTGGGCTGGTGGGGGCCATGCCTGTCCCCATTTCCTCAACCCCAAAGAGCAGCGCCAGCTCTGACAATGTCTTCAAAATGCTTTCCAGGGTCATTCCTGCCGTGGGGAGAGGCAAGAATCTTGTGGATCCTCCGTGATATGAGCAATGCTCTTGTAGAGGGGACAGCAGGCGAGGGCCAGGGTCGCCGTGGTAGGGACACAAGGCAGGAGGCCCCCGCTCCAGGGCCCAGGTGGGGACCCTACGCCCGTCAGGATCTGCAGCTCGGGCTTAGCCTCCTCTGCTGTGTCTGCAGGAGGAAGCACCCTGGGCTTGCCCGCAGCCCAGAAGGCTGGAGGAGGCAGCTCCTGCCTCTTCCATCCCGGGCATGAGAGGGAGAACTTGGAGCCAGAAGAATCGGCACGTGGCCCTGAGTCACCAAGCAGGGCAGGAGGAGGCGACTTCGACTTGGAGATTTTGCCCCAGGCACAACCTTCCTGGCGACCCACAGTTCTCCAGGGACCAGCTGAGCAGGACAACCCAGCCAGGGCCTGCCTCGACAGCTCCCACACCGGCTGCTGCCCCATGAAGCTGTGTCACTGTGCTGGGGTGCCCCAGGGCTGTGGCAGCAACCGTGTGGCTCATGGGTGGGCAGTGGGGAGGCCTCCTGGCTTCCCTTACAAGAGGTGCCACATGGAATCCTGCAGTGAGTCTGTGAACAGCCCCAGAGGGCACGCACCAGCACAGATGCACACAGCTGCCACTCCCTCCACAGCTGCCAGACACCTGCCAGCCACTCACCCACCACGCAGGCATATTCTACACGCTCCCACACAGCCATACCCAGCCACACACAGCATACATGTGTCACACCACTTCCGTCCCCCACACATACACACCCCATGCACCCCAGGCACACACACATCAGACATTCACTCCATCTTCTCGTACGCATGACACACCTGTATCACACGTGCATGGCACAACACCCACATGACCATGCCCCCCATACACACAGTCAGACGCTTAGCCGCACACACTCACTCTCACCCCGCCACTGCTGACTCTGTGCTAAGGTAGCCTGGCAGCAACACAGGTGAATGGCCACACACGTCTGCTGCTCACACAGATGACTGGGCTGTTAGGTGTAAAGCAACTTCTTGGGGGAATGAAAAAGCAGACAGAAGGGAACCTCAAGACAGGGTGTTCTAGCCAGGTAGGAGTTGTCCAAACCAGTTCATGACTGAGAGTGGAAGGCAGTGCTGAGAGCAAGTGAGCAGCATCAAACTGATTCCTAACAGGTGTAAACAGGACAGTCCCTAGCACCCTGGGGAACACAGTCACCTTGTCTAAAAGGACCAGGGGTGCTAGTAACAGACTTCTGCTCTGCTGCCTCACAATGGAGTAGGGACTGGTGGTGGGAGCAGCAGGTGCAACAGTCATTGCTTTGAGGGTCTCTTACTTTCTGGCTTCATGTGGCACCTACACACCCTCCCGTGGTAGGTGGAGCTCTTCCACGGCTTCTCAGTCCATCCCTCCTCCACGGCAATGATAGAGGCCCACCCAGGGCCCCCAGGGTCTTCCACTCCTCTGACTCCTGGAGCCTCAGAAGAATGAGGGTCAAGGTCTCGTGGCCGGCTTTTCCTCAGCACCTGTGCGAGGTGCTCAAGCACAGAGCTGGTGGTCCCACGGGTTGTCACGGAGCTCCAGATACTGCTGCCAGGGGGACCAGGGTGGAGCCTCTGCCTTTTTGACCCAGTGACCCCTTCACTTGGTAGCAGGAAGTTTTCAGAGAATGTCTGCCTGCCCTCAGCTTGCCCTTGCGGATCCTCGCACAGCCCTGGCGGGAGGCAGCGCCAACAGACAGCAGAGCGGCTGGGGTGCAGGAGGTGCTGGGGTAGGCAGGGAAGCCAAGGACTCGGCACCAGGCACTGACGTCTGGACCTCCCGTCTTCAACCATGTCTTGCTGTCTCCCTTCCCAACTGTTGCTCAGCACTCAGTGTTCTCTTTAAGGAAACACGGCATTTGCAAACATAAATGTGTTTATGAACTACCAAGAGGCAGCATAAGAGAGAAGGGATGGGGTCAGACGGCTCAGGATGGAGCAGAGTTAGCAGACGCATCACCATAGGACCACATGTTTTTTTAAAGATTATTTTTATTTGAACGAGTGCCAGGGTTGGGGGTGGGAGACACATATCTACATCCACTGGTTCACTCCCTAAATGGCCACAATAGCCAGGTCTGGGCCAGACTGAAGCCAGGAGCCAGGAAGTCCTTCCAGGTCTCCCGCATGGGTGGCAGGGGCCCAAGCGCTTGGGTCCTCCCCTGCTGCTTTCCCAGGCACATTAGCGCAATGCTGATTCGGAAGCAGAGCAGCCAGGACTCAAACCAGCGCTCCCAATATGGAATGCTGGTGCTGCAAACAATGGCTTAACCCAGTGTTCCACAATGCTGGCCCTATTAGCAGGTTTTTGGTATGGAGAAGACTGATTACTCCCACTCAAACTCTGGTTTCTTTTTTAAAAAGATTATTTATTTGAAAGGCAGAGTTACAGAGAGGCAGAGGCAGAGAGATAGAAAGATCTTCCATCCACTGGTTCACTCCCCAAAAGGCCACAACGGCCAAAACTGGGCTGATCCAAAAGCAGGAGCTAGGAGAATCTTCCAGGTCCTCCACACGGGTGTAGGGGCCCAAGTATCTGGGCTATCTTAGACTGCTTTCCCAGGCCATAGCAGGGAACTGGATCAGAAGTGGAGCAGCTGGGTCTTGAACTGGTGCCCATAAGGGATGCCGGCACCGCAGGCGGCAGCTCTACCTGCTACAGCACCAGCCCTATTTTCTTAACCAAACCAAAGAGAACAATCCCACTTCTGGGGCCTGTTACAAGGACTAGAAATCCCATTGTAAATCCCATAATTGCGTTCAGGGCCCACCAGGGCTTCAGAGGACAGCTGGCATTATTATACAGGTGCACATTTATGTATCCACTCACTTAGCCAGTCAGCACTGAACACGCAATGCCTCCAGACCTGGGCAGAGCAAGGTGAGTCTACCCGGGACTGAAGGGAACAGTGCCAGAATCGTATCCACCTCAACCATGGGAATTCAAGAGAACTCCTGAGGTCCTGCCAAGTCACATGACTGCTCTGTGCATTCAAACACGCAGGCATAATTGCGTGGGCAGGCAGACCTGCGACATGAAATCCACGTCTAGAACTTGGGGACCACAGTCCTCCCGAGGCACCTGCTCGCCAAGGCCAGCCGTTCTCTGCCGTGGACTCTCTTCTACAGCGTACAAGCAAATGAGACTCGGAAGGTGCTTTAGTGTTAGTAAGACAGGCACTGAAATCTGGAAACTTCAAGCAGAGCCATTGGCCAGAAAGCCTCAGCCAAGAGAGCATGATGCGGCGTGTCTAGTGAAACCCTCGCTGCTTTTGAAAACGAGTCAGAAAACCCGACACGGGGATTCGCGTCAACGAAGCCCGGCGCACACTGTGTTTCAGTCACCGTGTGCTTCTGAGCCAGATGGGCACACGGCGGAGCAGGGGAGGAGAGGGGATTGCTCCTGCTGAATTTCCGTCTCCACTGGATTAATTTTCTCCATCTGGCATCTCTGATAGACCAAGGACACGTGAGCAGGAGCCAGAGGGAGCTCATGCAGGTGACCCCTGCAACTCTGGGCATTTGCACAGGCGCTCTCGGCTCAAGTTATGTTTTTTGCTGTGTTTGTTGAGCTCTTTGCAGATCTATCTTCAGACCAACTTAGTGAGAGTGACTTGAAAGGGAGAGGGTCTGGAAGGCTGGGAGCCAGCGACATCCCCTCCATGTCCTAAAGAGGAACGGGTTCTAGAAACTACAGCGGGGCAGATTCTGGCCAGCTTCCTGGAACACCCAGAGAAGGCGTGAAAGCAGGCTCACAAGCGTTTGGGAAGAAAGTGGTGGTCTCTACAGGCAGCACCAGTTCTCTAGAGAAAGTCATTCCATGCTAACCTCATTTCCTGTTTTGACGAGCCTCACCAGCACAGCCGATTAGGGGAATGCCCCAGAAAGTGCATCTTGCTTTCAGCAAAGCACTTGCAAACCTCTCATCAGATCCTATGTATGTAAGAGACAAACAGGGGCCAGGTGATGGCATGACCAGGAGGGCTCGTGACTGATAGCACAACCAGCCCTGGAGGTCAGCTCGGCAGTGCTGCCCACCCCCACGCCCACTGCTGCCGCTGCCGACCGACCTCCCAGGAGACCTCGGGGCAGTGCTCTCCTCCCACTGGCAAGGCTGCTGCAGCATGCCTCTCTTCACGTCGACACAAGAGAAAGCTGAGGGTCTTCAAGGGACAGTGCCCACCTGTGGCTGGTTCTGCACCAGGATGTCCTTCGGAAGCCAGCGGGGATGTCTCCCGTGGAGAGCCGCAGGCCTCTGTCCTGCTTTCTGTCCCGTTTGCCACCTCAAAGATACCCTGCGGGAGTGGGTGTGGGCACTGGTGGCTGAGATGCCCCCGGCCCGTATTAGATGGCCTGGGTTTCCCTCCAGCTCCTGACTTCGTGCCCCTCCCACGGCAGAGCCTGAGAGGCAGCAGCAATGGCTCAAGCAGTTGGGTTCCTGTGGGTCACGTGGGAGACCACGATTGAGTTCTCAACACCTGGCCCAACCCTGGGGATTGCAAAGATTTAGGGAATAAACAAGCAGGTGAGAGCTGGTTCTCTTTGCCTCTCTGTGTCTCAACAAAACAAAAATAACTTGCAAGACGATAATCAAGCAACCAACAAAGTTCTGAAGAAGAAATAGGGTTAGAAAGCAGGGATGAAACAGGAAAGAACAAATGTGAAGTCCTTCTGTTAAAAACACAGCTCACTCAGGGTGGGTGGGCACTTGGCCTAGCTGTTAAGACGCTGGTTGGGCTGCCTACATCCTGTTTTGGAGTGCCTGGCTCCGCTCCTGATTCTACCCTCCTGCTGATGCCCACTCTGGAAGACAGCAGGTGATAGAGCTCAAGTGATCGGGTCTCTGCCCCACACATTAGGGACCTGGACTGGGCCCCAAGCTCCCAGCTTTAGCCTTGTCCAGGTCTGGCTGTTCTAGATATTTGGGACATGTACCAGTGGATGGAAGATCAATTGACCTATCATCTATCTATTTATCGATCATCTCTATCTCTTTTCCTCTCCAGTACATAAATAAGTAAACATTTTTAAGTAAGAAAAGAACAAACACAGCCCACTCCAGGAGGACACAAGCTGTGTCCGTTTGATGCGAGTTACACCACCAAGTAATGAGTTATGCCAGGGAAGCAAAAACAAGACCTTTACTTTTAAGCTCTTGCTGTACTATTGAGCTCTTTCCTTGGGTGCTAGATAGGTGCTAAAAATCCCTCCCTTGGGGCCTTGTTGTGAGGACAAAATAAGTCAGAGATGATAACGTGCCCTGAAAAAGGGAAAGCTCTGAAATTCAAAATAGTCTTCATATTTGTCGGAAGGTGCTTTCCCTCCGACAAAAAAAGAAAATCTGACAGCCTCTGAGTGATAAGCAGAAAATGATTCAGCTTTGGCTTCTATTTCTCCATCTCTCACCCCAAGCCCGGGGGAGGCTGCTGAGCCTCGTCTCTGAGCCCGCCTCTCAGTCCCCAGCTGCCCCCAGGGCTGGCACTCCTGGGGTCCTGCTTTTCCCAGAGTTCTTTCCCACCCTCTTAAGCTGTTGGATGACAGTAAGTCAGTGGTGATTCAGAAGGATCATGAACACCCGAGGAGACCACCAGCGTGGACACTGGAGGACAGAGGTGCAGAACTCCGACTTCTGCAGACACTGTTGACCTTTTCCCATCTCCCAGTGCAATGCTTGGCAAGCCTGTCACTCTAGCTCAGAACACAGGTGACAAGGACCTCGCAGGCCAGACCAGGGGGCAAGCCTTCATCAGGGGCACAGACAGAATCACCGCAGACTCCCCCAGACCATGTGTTCAGTAGAACTCCCTGTGATAATCCATCTGCTCGGTACTAACCGATATGGCAACCACCATCACACGTGGATATCTACATTTACACTAAATAGAATGCAAAGAATTAAACCCCCATGCCTCAGCTGCAGAGGCCACATTTTAAGTGTTCAATAGACATGAGTGGCTAATGGCTACCATATTGGACAGTGCAGTCTTAAACCAAAGTTTCTCAACTTTGTCTACGCATTGGAACTACCTGGGGAGTTTTTAAATACTCGTGTCTGCCCCACTCCCACCCCCACACACTCCAATTCTGATGTGATTAACCCAGGTAGGCCCTGGGTGTCTGGATTTTTTAATTCCTGAGTAATTTGAGGAACTATTGTCCTAACCATCGGCGAGTGTGTGGTTGGTGCCCCTTGGCTCTTTCACTCATCATCTTGGTGGTTGTCCTGAAAACACCACGTGGGCTCTTTCTTATTGGCCCTGAGCCTAAGACATCCATCTGTTTGAGGCCACAAGTAATGCTAGCAGGTAGGAAGGGGACATGGGCAGAAGACACAGTTTCATTCGCTCCAGAACCCAAGGGAGCAGTGACTACTTTAGGGGAGATTGCTCCCTACTGGGAGTCCCTTGTGCCAGGGCGGGGGTGGCTGCTTAGGCCTGCGTGAGCCACCCCCGGGCACATCTGCACCCCATGATTGGGCCGGGGCTCCTTGGTACTCTCCAGGGCTTTGTCCTTGCCACCCCCGCGGCCCTCCTGCACTGGCTCCCTCTCAGGTAGAACCGGGCTAGGGCCAGCAGAGAGAGGGGAAGAAAGCGGCTCAGGGCATCAGGGTGGGACGGGCTCTTTGCACTCAGCCCACTGGGTCTTGTCAGAGCCGTGTTTGAGAAAGCAGCAGCCAGATATGGCCCGCTGAGCACACATCCAGGAATGGAGCAAAGGGACTTGAACTTGAGGCCAGCTACCAGCAAGATAAGCTGGGGTTCTGATAAGACGCTGCATCTGCAGAGAACAGACAGCTCACCAGCAGCCTTCCCTGCGGGGCTGTGACTCAGGGGACAGCCTGCGTCCTCCCTGGCTGCTCCACTTCCCGGCCACAGAGCCGGAGTCACAGCCTCGTCATCCACCAGCGGTGCTCAGACCCCAGGCTGCTGAGGAGCAGCGGGATGATGGAGCGCTCCACACAGCTGAACCCAGAGTCAGATGCTGCAGGCAGACTGGGGGATAAGACAGAGCACATCTAGGTGCCGGCACTGTGGCATGATGGGTAAAGCTGCTGCCTGTGACGCTGGCATCCCATATGGGCACCAGTTTGAGTCCTGGCTGCTCCTCTTCCAGTCCAGCTCCCTGATATGGCCTGGGAAAGCAGTAGAAGATGGCCCAAGTGCTTGGGCCCCTGCACCGCGTGGGAGACCTGGAAGAAGCTCCAGGCTCCTGGCTTCGGATTGGAGCAGCTCTGGCCGTTGCGACCATTTGGATGAAAGACCTCTCTCTCTCTCTCTCTCTCTCTCTCTCTCTCTCTCTGCCTCTGCCTCTCTGCCTCTGCCTCTCTGTAACTCTGCCTTTCAAATAAATAAATAAATCTTTTTTAAAAAAATGTTCAGAAGCCAATTCCAAGGTTGCAGATGTGAAGGGTGGATTTAGGAAATTAAAAAGAAATGAGATGGTTCTGTTCATCCATGGTGAGCAACACAGCATTCTCTGATTCACATTCCCCCTTCCTCCCTCCCTCCCTCCCTCCCTCCCTCTCTTTCTCTCTCTCTCTCTCTCTCTCTCTCTCTCTCAGGCAGAGAAAAAAAGAACTCTCCCATTCATGGCTTCATTCCTCAAATGCTGACAACAACAAAGCCCGCACCAGCTCATAGTCAGGAAACTGGAACTCGATCCAGGTCTCCCAGATGGACGGCAGCAGCCCACTTACTTGAGCCACTCGCTGCTTCCTCGGAGGGCGAGCATTCGCAGGAAGCGGGAATGAGAAGCAGAGCTGGGCTGCAAACCCAGGCCCTGTGATACGGGATCTGAGCGTCTCAAGCGGCATCCTAGTCACTGCACCAAACACCTGCTCCCCTGGAGCTTCTGAAGCACAGCCCGCTCACACGGGGGCGGGAGGTGCTGGGGAGGCATGGGCGGGCTCACCCTCTGCTTCGTCTCTAGCACCCGGCACGCAGCGGACTCCTTCGTGGAATGAATAAGACGGGCGGGTGCAGGGAGGGAGGCAGCAGGGAAGGCAGAGGTCTTCCATGGAAAGGTCAAGTTCGCTGGCGATCTTGGGGTCACAGTCTGTGGACCATGATCTGGGTGGGCGTGGAAAGAGACCTTCGGGTGACTCCCAGTGCTGTTCTTGAACATCAGTTTGCCAGCCCAGACTCCCGAGAGGAGATCTAGGGAGGCCTAAGAAGAAACCAGGCAAGCAGGGCTGAGCAATGAGATTTAAGTTCAACCCACTTTCAAATGCTGTGCTGATTTGTGTGACTGTAATAGGGTTTACTTGCGGCCTGATAGAAATGAATCTCAAACGCTATCTGGAACCTTGCAATTAGTGTTTTTAGATGGCTAATACACAAATGACTCTGTTTGGCTTAGTTTTGCTTTTGATAGAGAAGGAATCAAGACACACAGAGCCTGGCCAAATAAACAGAAAACCAAGCAGAACAGCCTGTGAGGGGCTGGCGCTGCAGCATAGCAGGTAAGGCTGCCGTCTGCAGTGCCAACATTCCACATGGGCGCCGGTTCAAGTCCCGGCTACTCCACTTCTGATCCAGCTCTCTGCTATGGCCTGGGAAAGCAGTGGAGGATGTCCCAAGTCCTTGGGCTCCTGCATCCATGTGGGAGATTCAGAGGAAGCTCCTGGCTCCTGGCTTTGGATGGATCGCAGCTCCGACCATTGCAGCCATCTGGGGAGTGAATCATTGAATGGAAGACCTCTCTCTCTCTCTCTCTCTTTGTGTCTCTCTGTCTCTCTGTAACTCTGCCTTTCAAATAAATAAATAAATCTTTTTAAAAAAATAGAACAGCCCATGAGCAAAGCATTGCAGACACATCCTCAGCGAATGCAGAGGCCCTGGAGTCCAAGGTAGTTAGAATCCCGCCCAGGAAAACCCTCAGCTACATACACTCTGGCCGTCATGAGCAGGCAGCAGGTGGAGGTACTGGAGGGGGCTGAGTCCTGATTTTCCTGTGTCTGTCATTTTCGATCAAGTGTGTCATAGGGCTTCCTGTTTCATCTCCCAGTTATTCTGAAACAAAAACATGCATGAAAAACACAGGTCACTGCCAACCGCACTGAGCGACAGTCACTGCAGTACGTGGAAACCGAAAAGGGAAAGACAGATCGTAAATGCCACTGCAAGCAGGGGGATCAAATTGATCAGCATCTACACAAGCAGGGATCACCCATGAAGCCTGCAGGCGGTGACAGTGGTGCGGGGGATCCATTTAAAAATTATTCAGAAGAGACAGGAAAGGCCAATGTCCTCGCTGCTTCATTTGGGGTCACCCTGCACGCTTATTGAAAAGTTGAAGTCTGCTCTGCCTTCTTGGTTCCTCTGTGGAGATTCTGTTGGCATTAGGGTCACACAAGCACTTCCTGGAGGACCAAAGTGATGCCCTCACCTCCTTTCCCCAAGGGCCCAAGGTCGTCTGATGAGAGGTGACCGTGCAATTGCAGCCCTAGGAGGTCCCGAGCCTCCCGCCTCCCAGCTCAGGAGACAAGAGCTCCCCAGGAGAGGAGCCTCTCTCAGCTACATCAAGCAATGAGAAGAAGAGATTGTCGGAGCAGCCTCAGTGAGGCCAAGGGAAAGGGAGGAAGTGGGTCTCTGGTCAAGCCCAGGGCTGACCCCAGCCTCGAGTAGACTGTGATTCTAATAACTGCTTTGCTGGCGAGCCCGGTGTGTTCTGTCTTCCAAGCAGCATCCTGTTTGCAGAAGGTAGTTTTCAGCTCCCCAAACAAATGAACGCATCCTCCCAAAGACAGACAGAGCTGGGGAGCCTCAGGAACACAGAGGGCGGCAGCTCCCCGGGTGCATCCTGGGGAGCCCCACAAAGCCAGCAGGTGTCCAGGAGAGAGGGCTGCAAACAACGCTCCCAGGGGAGGGAAGCCAAATCCGGCCATATTCTCGGACCAGGGTCTGTTGAGAGCTGAGAAAGGTTGGGCTCCACCTGGGTCCACTCTGAGCTTCCTTGGTATGTTCCCGTCCCTTCTGGGGCAACCCTGGGTGCCCCGTGAAAACCAGCAGAGCCTGCCCCTCCTGTTGTCATTTGTTCGTGGCCCAGCATTGTCTGTGAAACGAGCAGGAGGCAGGATGTGCGATTTGGGAAAAGTTCCATCCTTTCCCTCCAGACTGCTCGCAGCGCACAGCAGCACCCAAAGGTGAGAAGCGAGGGGGCAGAGAGGGCTGCATGACTTCGTGTGTGTTGGGTGCTTCCCCAGCCTATCTGGGGCAGAACCGCTTGTGCTCTTCGAGCTGGGCCAGCCGGGTTCTGCGGAGCAGCGTTAGGAAAGCCTGCTGAGGGCAGCCCGCCCAGTCCATGGAGAGCAGAGCTCCTCGTGGGCTCACGGCCCTCAAGGTCATGGCTGTGGCGATGCCCACATTCTTTGTTGAAACCCCGCCCAGTATCTCTCCCCCACGTCTTGAATGCATGCATTGGCAGAGGGGACAAATTCCTGCAGCCTTTATTATTATTTTTTTTTCCTAAAGGTCTTATGTGCTAGGGGCAATGAGAAGCCAGGTTCCCTGGGAGCCTACAAACCCAGCTCTGTGACATCCCCCGAGTCCAGGAGAAACACTGCTCTGATGGGTCTGTCGGGAAAACCAGCTTCCCTCGTGGCGTCCTGTGAGCTAGCATTTTCTAACATGGCTTCCCCTCCGGCACCTGGGCCAAGGATTTCATACACAGTGCCTTCCTGGGTGGGCCAAGAGAAACAGGAACTAAGTCACACACCAGTGGCCGACATGGGTGCAAGGGAAGCCGGGCGCCTTCAGTGTCAGCGCTGAGGGAGAGAGGCAGCTTCCTAGCCACGCTTCTTACCAGCACACCCCACTCTGAGTGGGAGGCAACCACGCTGTAACAGTCCAGGCACGCCTGGACCACCCACCAGTGTGCACTTGGCCGGGCATCGCAGAGAGAGGTGGCGGGACCTCCACGATCATCTGATCAACCCCGTGTTTGACAGGAGGAGAAAGCAAGGAACACAGAAGGAGGAAGTGAGCAACCTGCTCGAGGTCACACCGGAAGGGACACAGCTGGGACGTGGACGTGGGCCTCTCCCGCTCGGTCCCTGGAGGCCAGCGGCCAAAGCTCAGGAGATGTGATTTCCTGCTCCACACTGCAAGGCCTGAGCTAGGCAGTCCAGGAGCTTCTGCATGGTCAGTTAACCTCCTGGGTCTCTGTGTTAGCCTGGACACCTGGTTATCTCTGGACAAACCCCAGATAGCCCATCCAGGAGCTATAAACCACTTGCCCCTGTTTCTGAGCCCCCCACCCACGTGGCTTTCCACATGGTATTTCTGAAAATGCAAAACAAGAATTAAAAGCTATGTCTATTTTGATGTCCAAAAATTTGAAATCCATGCAGTTTTTTCGTAATAGACATTTTTCATGAACTTTTTGAAGATTCCACTTACACCTAGATTTCCATTTTTTCTTAGCAGCAGGGAACCAAAATGCAGCATTTTCTGATTTCATTTTTCATGAACCTTTGGAAGTACCCACATCTGCTGGGAGTGGAGCCAGAGCCCCCGTGTTTTTTAAAGGGGCTTTTGGTCACCCGGAGGGCCACCCTTACCCAGCGTGGCTGAACCGCCCCACAGACCCAGGGGCCCTGTGGCTACAACACACCCTCCCCAGGTCACACTGAACACAGGCCCTCAGTAGAGGCCTGAAATGCAGCCTGGCCCGTCTTCCGCATGCCAGGGACTCGCTCCCGCATCACGCTCCTTGTCTGATGACAGTCACAGAGAAGCTGCCCGCACAGCCCCTGCGCAGGGGAGTGGTCAGACGCCCCCGACCCGTCCCCAGCAATCCGGGCTCGGCAGGCAGGCTGCTCTGCTCCTCCAGGCGATCCATCCAAACCACCACTTACTGGGCAGGAAGTACCCAAGAAGACAAATGTGACATCCAGGCCCTGTGAGAGGCCAGAGGAGGACCCGTATCCCCCAGGTGCTACACCACACGGGAGCTCGTCCCGCCACCCTGGCAGCACGGAGGGCTGTGCCAACACAGGAAGGCGCTGGCTGAGAGGGGGCCTCGCTGCCCATCGGATTCCCACGGCTTTGGAAGTCGACTTCTTACGATCACCAAATAGTTGCCAAGGAGATGGGGTCCACTCAGATACACCAAGGAGTCCTGCTCTCGGGGCCATGGGTTCTATTCCTCTTACTACATCACTACTCAACACAGACTCATTCTGGCCACACGTGAGCTGGCTTCATCGTGTAGATCCTGGCCTTTGTGTTGCTGGAGATGCCGGGGCAGGGGAGTGAGACGTGGACACCTGAGACCACCGCCCCCGCCGGCCCCTGCCATCTCTTGTCTCTGACGGAGGCTCCCATCTGCAGAGCCGTGGCCTCATGTCTGAGCAGATTCAGGAGCCGCTCAGGGGGCCTCCCCTAAGAAGCAGTTTCTGCAAATTGTTCCGTGCATTAACACAGACCAACGCGCGGTTCTCAAAGACTGTGTCTGTGTGTCAGGCCTCTCATTGCCCCATCCCCAGAGTGTGAGTCCATGCCAGGGCTGCACTGGACAAACCCGGATCCTCTGGGCACGCCCTGCCTGCCACACAGGGCCCCGGCTGTGTGCTTTCAGCCAAGCATTGCCCTAGCCTTGTCAGGTCGCTGCCACTGGGATCCTCTCACGCAGCCACGCAGGACCCGAGCTGACCGAGACCTCAACAAGGAGCAGGTGAATGGTGGCACCCAGGTTCCAACCCAGCATCCCCAGCTTCCAGATGACCAGGAGCCCATAGATGATTCAAACACCAAATTCCCCCAACGATCTTGCAGAGTTTTCCCACCTTTTGGTTCAGAGAGGCACCCATAAGCACTCCCTCGGTTTACACGAAAGGCTAAATAGACCAGCGTCAGCCACACGAGGGCTGGCCCCTGCTAGATGTCTTTTTGGCCCATCAGCCACACCCTTACCTCAGCCACTACCGGGAGTTGGAAGCTCTGGGGCTGGGGCTCGGGGGTGTTTTCACAGCCCCCATGTGATGTGGATGCCTGGAGGACCCCCCACTGCTCCTCGTGACACTCTTAGACAGAGGCCCCAGCCTCCGTCCCTCCCTACCCGTCATGGCGACCATGGTTGACTGGCCACTGCTGTCCACAGTGTTGGCAACTCTGTCCATGCTTCTTCCATACGGCAGCCTCCAAGGCCCCACGGTGGGAGGAAAGAGCCAGCCGCTCGGGAGCCCTTCGGATCTTAAAGCAATTCTTGGAAAGACCAGGGGAGGGAGAAACGTCGGCCCCACTCATTTCTCAACCTCCTTGTCCAGGCCCTGCTCGTCTGCCCCACAGGGCTGAGCCCTGCAGGATATAGCACCTGTGCCATGACCTCTCCCTAGTCACCAGAGTCCCTGCTGGCCAGCTCCCCCCACCATGCTTGCCTGCCTCCCCTTGGCTCACTGGGACTGAACACTCGGCCGGCTGAGGTGCCTTGAGCCATGACTTCTGCTGGCCTTTCTCTCGAATAAGGGAATAGACATGTTTTCATCAGGGACAGGCATTTGTTGCAGCCGATGAAGACAACACATGAGAGGCCCACATCCCATCCCAGAGGACCTGCCTTGGAGTCCTGGCTCTGCTTCTGATTCTAGCTGCCTGCCAGTGCGCGTCCTGCAAGGTAACCGGCGGCGGCACAAGTACTTGGGTCCCTGTCGCCCAGGTGGGGGACCTGGGCTGAGTTCCAGGTTGCTGGCTAAGGCTTGGCCCAGCCTTGTCTGTTGCAGGCATTTGAGAGGAGAACCAGTAAGTGGAAGATCCCTCTCTCTCTCTCTCTCTCTCCCCATCTCTGTGTGTGTAGGTCTACCTTTCAAATAAATGAAAATAAGTAAATACATGAATTTTTAGAAGAACTGTTTTCACCAGTTCCATTTCTCTCATTGCTACCCTGGGGTGGAGAGGTGGGTACCAAGACCACCCACCCCAGAGCTCTGCTCACCCTGCCATCAGTACACAGGTGCACAGCTCCAGCAACACGCTCACAACAGGACAGGTAAGAGGCAAAGACAACCAGGCCAAAAAAAGGTGAAAAAAAAAAAAGTTTGTTTATCATTTTAAAAAACCAACCTCATACAGGAAGTATGAGAAGAAGAAGAAAAAGAAAAAAAAAAAAAACTGCTCAGGCTGTGGCCCTGGAAGTGCACACGTCTGTTGCCCAGAAGGCGTGTTTTCCTCAGTGTCCACGCTCATCGGTGCAGGCCAGGGGTAACCAGGGAGACAGGGCGCAGGCTGGTGATGGGAGCGGCTGAGCAAGGACACCGGCCGTGAGAACTCGAGGCAGGGCTTGCCACACCCAGGGTGGGTGCACATCCCGCTCCCGGGGCATTCCGTGCAGGTGCAGAAGATACCTCCAACAGAAACTGCCATCCTCCGGGATCCACCCCGCCCCGGCCTCTCCAGCCCCAGGTCCTTCCCTCTTGTGTGTTTCAGGTGATGTAGCAATAGCTATAAGGTCACGGCCGCCTCCCCCCCAGCCCCCCATAGGCCTGCCTGCGGCACAGCCGTCAGCGCTGCTACCGGCATCCCAGGCCTCCCTCCCAAGTCTGAGCCGTGCAGCTCTTTGGGGGGTGGGGGGCGAGCCCCAGCAGGCCCTCCTTGCTTGGGTCTGAGGGACACTGACATGAGGCCACCCGAGGCAGCTGGGAGTCAAGCTTAACGAATGCCTGACACAGAGCTGTCTGCCGGTGGCAAATTCGGCTCGACTGGATTTTTATAAATGGGGGTGGAGAGCTCACTACCTCCACAGGAGAAAAGTTCCCGAGACTGGAGAACATTTCCTGCTGCACGGCCCCCATCAGCAGAAGAGCAAATAGGACTCCGTGTCCCCCGAAGAAAATATAAACACGAACCCTGGGGAATGTGCACCCATGGAAGTGACACCAGTTACAGCACTGCTGTCCTGGCGATGGCTGTCAAAGAAAGCGACGGGGAAGAAAGAAGAAGGAGAGAAAAGAAAAGAAAACCCTGTACACCCAAATCTCAAAATAGAACCAAAACCTGCAAATCATACTGAGGAGTCCATGGTGAACCCATGTTTTAGCATGCTGCTGAAAAGGTTAATAATTTTCCTACCGAAACTGAATGTGGGTTGTGAAAGAACATTAAAATGAAGAAAATTTCCCCGTGGCTGCTAATTTATTATCACCAAAGCCATCGAGTTTCAGTTTGAGTTATTTGTATTTATTTGTGAAAACAAAGATTAGATAAGTAGAAACATCACCCCCATCCTAATTATTGTCCTGGAGTGTGTGACTTTTAAGACAAGAAAAAAAGAAAATAAGACCACCACACACACCCACACACACAGCACGAGAAGTCAAAACAGAATTGAGGATGAAGATGCTGTTCTCGGATGTTCCACCATTTGAAACAGATATTGTCTCATGTAAAACACGAATGTTTAGTCTTAGAGACAACACGTGTGCTTTTAGTTCTTGAAATTTTTGTTAACCATATGCTCAGGTCCAAACGTGGTTTTTTTTCTTTGTTTTTGTTTTTAATTTCTGAAACTGCAAACTACACTTCTTGAGTTAGCCTTGCCAAAGTGTAAGAACACTGGTAGAATTCAGTGTGGAAGACCCGAGGAGGGGAATGGAATTTAAATGCTTCCTTAAAAGACTCGAGGTGAGCTCTGAGGTGCGTGTGAGCCCGGGCAGCCAGGGTGGGACGTGAGACTCAGGTGCACAGCTGGCTTTTCACTCAAATGTCTCTCAGGTGCCCAGGGAGCAGCTTGTTCTATGAAGTTTTAAAAGAAGTCCAAAGATGAAATGGTTAATCAAGAACACGGGGTGAGCTGATCTTCTCTTCATGTATTTCCATCACAACATAAACATCAGAATGAAAAAAATAACATGCAAAAGAGAACTTCAGTGGTCTCACATCACCGAACAAACTGTTTTTCTACCTATTTGGTGTTGCTGGCTTCTGTTATCAGCCCGATCGGCAAATTGTGGCCAATTTTGTCATGGTTTAGGCAGACATTTTGTTCCCGAACTGCTTTCAACATTTTAGCTACCAAATACAGCTTATGAAAAAATCAATAAGCCACAATACAAACAGAAAAGTTACTTCTTTGTACCCAATTAACTCCTTTTTAGGATAAAATGCAAAAAAAAAAAAAACAAAGGAATCGAAAAACCAGAATTCTAGTAAATTCAAATTATGAAACAGCCTAATCAGACTTTGCTGGAAAAAGAAAAATTAATGATTGACTGACTTTTGGATCTTGAAGTCCAGTGCATGGCGTCCTCTGTCTCTGACCTCCCTGTTACTAGGAAACTGGCAGTGCACGACCCAGCCTGGAATTGTACTTTTACTGCAACACACGGCCAGTATTGTTTGAAGATGCTGCCCAAGACTCCAAAGCAGTCTATTGGATTATTCTAAGATAAAATAATCGGTTAAACAGTTATTTGCTACTGAAAATAAATGACACCCACGTAGTTCGTGTCATATATTAATACTGAAACCAAATGGCAGTCTTACACCGCAAATCATTTCACAAAAAAATAATGAAACTGGTTACGACAAAAACACAGGGTTTTATTTTACAAACCATTCAATCATAGGCTCAAAATGACGGAGAGCTGACCTGGCTTGCTAAAATTGGTTTTTGCTTCATGATAACAACAAATTAAAAGTGAAAAAAAAAATAAGAAATCCTCTCTTAAAAATTCAAGAATTACTCCTCGGGAGAAAAGCAGTATTTCAGAGGGAGAACCCAGAAGGTTCTTCTCCGTGGGTAATCTTCCCTCCGAGTTGAAGGTACAGCAATAGGTACAACATTTTTAGCCTTTTAAAATACCAGCATGCCCACACACTGTCTCAGATTAAACCAAGGAGAAAATGACACATTCTGAAACCATTTTCTAAAGCTCCTTTTCCTGATAACACTGAGGAGCTTACAATCAAATTAATGTTTCTAAAAAGCCCAAACAGTTCTCCATCAAGGGGACAATTGTTCAGAACACTCTGCGGACAGTTCTGGACACTTGCAGGCAACACTTGGAGTATTCCTCCTTGCTATTTGCAGTTAGAAAAATTGAGCTGCCTTTGACAACTCCCTCAGAAAGAAACTGATGAAACTGAAGAACGCTTGGGAAGAAAAACACCTCCTGAGTCAGGACAGCATTTCCTTGATTTCAAACCATTTACAAATCGCTTAGCTTTCCCCCCACGATGTTCTTTGCACAAATGTGTATTCTTAGAACCTAGTCACAATTGGAAATTCTCAAAGTAGTACAGAAAGGAAACACCGTCAGAGAGAAAGAAGGCAGTTCTTCATAAAGCCCCAGCCAACACAGGAGTAGTTAAAAAAGGAGCAAGAATGAACAACAGAACCTTCCAGAAAATTCCACAGGCAGCATTTTAAGTCACTGACGCAGAAAGACACACTTGTGGTCGGTGTGAAAGATCTCACGGGCAGGTGGGCACTGCTGCTGGCAGACAGCAAGGGAGCTGAATATTAATGTACTAACATCTTCTCTTCAAGACACCCTGACCTGGTGTTCCCCACCCTACCTGCAATGGGGGATTCAGAATTTACACTTCACTGTCGAATGTTCCAGTGCGTTCGAGCCTGTGGGGCTGCTCTGATATTCTTGAAAGCAAGCAGCCTGAGTTATGTAAGACAACAGCTTTGGGAAGCAAACACACAAAGAAAGAGCACCACCATCAAAAATGACAGAGACTCCAGGACTCACTTTAATGTGTGACATTTGTTTTTTGGTTCTGGTTTTTTTTTTTTTTTTTTTTTTGGGGGGGGGGGTGGGGAGCAGAATTTCACTGCTGCATCCCTGCCCCCGGCTGCACCCAGCACCACCTCGGGTTCACAATCAGAAAAAAGGCTGCCCTGAACTAATTCTTGCCTCTCTTTTTTAAACCACACATAGTCCCTTGCCCCGATGTACGACCTGGGACGTGATGGTGACCTTACTCATCTGGAAAGAGTGAAGCATGCCACGGTCCCCAGGCACTTTCTTCAGAATCGTTGTCATTTGAACCCTGTTCACCACAACAGAAAAGGCCGTGCTCAGGGGACAAACTCAAGTTCAGCCTCAAGCGTCTCTGTGATAACCCGGGAATTTCTCAGTAGCTCAGTGGTGCGGCGCGGAAGCCCTCAGTGAACCAACAGTGGAAGCATTAACAACAGCAACAAGAGCAGCAGACTTTTTTATTTTCAATCACATGAATCAAAATGTGAACTCTCCGGTACCAGAAAGGAATGCTTTCGGCACAGCTACTTCACAGGCAGCCTAGCTAATTGATTCTTCCTGTTTTTCACAACATACATTTGTGAACACCAAGATTTTAAAAAATCGTTGTTGCAGTTAGAGACATTCCTAGACCAAACTGACTTTACTCCCATTTTACCTTCCTCCTGGAAGCCAGGCTGTTGTGTGCAACAGGGTTACCACATTACAACGATTTTGTGAAAGCAGCCTAGCTTCAGGGGTTAGGGCTGGCTCAAGTGTAAAATTTTAAAAATCAAGTTTCTCTTTTTGAAAGCAAGGAATAATTTTCCATAAGCTAGAAATAACTGCAACTGAAAAGAGAGAGAGAGAGAAAAGCCAAACAGACAAGGGTAAGAAAAACTCAGAAACTCAAAATTCTTGCCCTGGAAGCTAGGGTCTCTCACATTTCGTTTTCTGTCTGCCACAGGAAAAAAGAAATAAATAAAATAAAATCAGTTTCCAGCTATACCGTTAGCTATGTGACACATACACTGGATAATGTTGAGTGCTCATTTCTCCAAGTGAGGTGCATTTCTTGCGCTATGAATCCAACCCGCAGTGGTGCTGGAGGGAATGGCAAAGACACATCACTGTCCCTCGGAGAGCAGGGATGGCTTTGCTCACAAACTCACGTTAGGGCTCAACATTTGTGCTCAGACAGGGTGTCCTAGCATGGCGGGACGGTACTGTGGACACCCGGGAACATGACGAGTGGATTCAAATTCTGAGAATCCCCTAAAAACCATTGATGTAGGCTTGAAAGCTATTTAATTAGCTGGAGGAAGCTACCCCATCTCTTTATCAAAGCCAGCTGAAAACAAAACTGAGAGAAACAGCTTGTGGTTTCAGAAAAATGTATTTACATGCAGTGTATTTTAAAGGGAGTTGGATCATTAGGTCCCATGTCATCTGTGCTCTGGGGTGGCTTTGACATTTAGGGACGGCGGGGTTGTCAGCTGTAGCGGCAGCCTACACCCTCGATGGACGCGTTCAGCGCTCTCGCGGGCAGAGCTTGGTGTGCTAATCTCTAGCCACCAAATCTGCCAAGATTGAACTTGTATTCACTGCATGCCAGCCCCCTCCATGTCCTCTCACTCCCTTACCTGTGAGTTGTTCAGAAGAAAGTGGGGCCACGGGTGACGGCAGGCAGAGAAGCCCACTTTCCCACATCCTCACCAGGAGGGTGACAGCTGTGAGCCGAGGGCATGGGGCAGTTATGGATCCCGGGGTAGTTGCTGAAATAGAGAAGTGTCCCCACGCCTCCGGCCCTGGACTGCACGGTGACTTATCTTGAAAAGAGCCTTCTGACAACACGGGCTTTCCTCCAGTGAACACTTAAAAATTGGTTGCCACCGAGGGAAGCCCAGAGCGACACCAAACACTGTGCCTCGCATCAAGCTGTCCCCGCAGAAGTTTTACCAAAGGAACAGCAAAAGATCCCGGATAAACACCTGCTTTCAGGGGTCTCTGGCCAGGAGCACAGCCCACACGGTTTTCTCCATCTGTTTAGCAACCGAGGAGTGGTTCACCAGCTAAAGGTGTTACCAGGAGGTGGATTGGTGAATCTCATGCCCCAAGCATGAGGCTGGGTGACTGTGTTTCTCACTGTTTAACACTTTTCCAAATGTCACCTTCCAGCTGGCTCAGTTTGTTGGGAATGAAAACGAAACCCTACCATAAATTTAGAACAAGGCGGAACAGACCTGTGCAACGTGACCACGGGGCAGCCGCCAGCACCCCCGAGCCACAGAACCCCATGCATGGGAGCACAGAGACCTAGCACCCAGCAAGGGACAAGGTCTTGAACATGGTGACAGCACCATGTGCACTCAGGTAGGAACTCTGGTCCTTGGAGCCTCTGCCCTGACTCACCCCGCTCCCAGGATGCTCACGCAGGGTCTGTGTGCAGTCTGCTGTGTCGGTGTCACGACAGTTTCATAAAAGAACAGGACTCCTGAGTTATTTCCCATAGTTTCTTTAGCGAGGGCCTTCTCCCCAAACACGGCTCTTATGTTTTCACTCATCTTCTGTTTTTTGTTTTTTGTTTTTTTCTTCTTAAGAAAGTGCCCTAAAACCCTAGCTCAACGAGTTCCCATTGACTCCCAGGAGAGCCAGGCCAGGGGAAGTTCCAATCCAGTCAGAATAGCCAGAAAAGCAAACACGACTGGGGGCCAGGGGGCCAGAATGACTTGGAGCTATTACCTATTACCTGCCCTGCACCTGTCTTTCTAGTGGGAAATAGTCACTTGCATTAATGTTGTAAACTCAAAAGCACCCATACTTCCTTTATTCAGAACAGCTCTCTTCCACGTGCCTGCACTGTGGCATTCGTCTGAAAAGTTGCAAAAACCAGTGTGTGAATACCAGGAAAGCCGCTCCTCAGGGCGGGGGTGGGGAATGAAGAGATGTTGTTCTCCCTAAAGCCCTGGGGAGCTCCGATTCCAGGCTCTGCCTGCTGAGCAGCCCTGTTCTGCCAGCTCCCTCGAACACGAAGCTGAGGGTTGGAGAAGTCCCAGGGACGGCTGATGAGCCGGTTTGCCTCCTGGACTGGTGCTGAGAGGGACACATCCAAGGTGACTCCAAAGCACTTCGGATGGCACTCGTCCAGAACGTCCACGCCAGCCTGCACAACCGAATGTGCCGTCTTCTACGTCGGCCGATCCCAGGGACTTCCCACGTCGTCGGGGGTCTCCTCCCCACCTGCCTCGGGCCACAGGCACGGACAGACAAGAGGGCAGGGAGGCGATGCACTCTGCCCGGGTCCTCCCTCTGCTGCTGCCTTGGCCCTGGCCCCGGCCAGCCCTGCCTCTGCCCCTGCCCCTGCACGTGTGGTGCCTCCCAGCGCTCTCTGCGGCTGCCTGTTGCTAGGGGATGCGCCACGATCGCTGGGGGAAAGCAGTAGCACCAGCAGTCGCAGCAGCCTCCCTCGGCAGTGAGCAAGCACAGTTGTCTCCAATGGGTACAAAGTACAAGCCGTCGTGGAAAAAAAAAAATCCTCATTTACATGTTCCCACAGAAGGAAGGCAACAAACGCCCCATCACAAAATCTGTTTTCTTCACCGTGAATGCGTGGTAGGGTGCCTTTGGACTGCATCTGATTTCCGTATCGAATTTCTGTCCCTCGTCACCAACCTGGGTGCCCTGGGTGACGGTGGGCTTGGAGAACAGCTTGGCTGCAGATCTCACTCCATAGCCAGCTTTTATTTACTTTTTCTTTTCAAAAAAAAAAAAAAAAAAAAAAAAAAAAAAAAAAAACATTGTCAAAGCATTTAAAAACACAAACCAAAGGAAACTGGTGTCCAAGCTTCGAGCAGATGTTATTTACCCACAGTTTATTTCCAGGCCGTCACTGGGAAACCATTGTTGCATTAGTGTTCGTTTAGGAAGCATGGAGTTGCAGTCACACTGGTGACCTGCATTTGCTTCTTGCCAGTGATGAGGGAGGAGCCACAGGGATGTGGCTGCCCCCTCCCTCGCGTGTGCCTTCCGAGGGTGGTCACGGCCACCAGGAGGCAGGTGGACATGCAGCCTACAGTGTCCCTGCTAGGCGCTACTGCCCCACACCCAGTAAAAGCCCTAGCACCACGTGGTTGTTTGAAAGCCCCTCCTCTCCCTCTCCCTGGGCGGCCAGGCCAGGCCCCATGCTGCAGGCTTTGCTCCGGGAAGGGGCCCCAGGTATGGAGATTGGCTCTGTGAGGCTCTCAGAGTTCAGGCCTTTGGGCTGTACCCAGAGGGATGCTTGTTCAGAGTTGGCACCGAGTGAGCTGTACCGCTATGTGGATTCCCTAGACCAGTGGCCCAGCTTGAGACCCAGATGGACGCCTGGGTCCGAGCATTGCCGACAGGCAGCTCCTGTGCCAGCACATTGCCCGACGTCTCGACTGTGAGCTCTGGTGTCGCACTGGTGAGAAGGAAGCGGCAGGTGTAGGATGGCAGGTGTCTGCCAGCCCAGCCCTCACCCTTGCTCCTTCCCTGCCATTCAGCTCCCCGCCCCCCTCCTCTGCCACAGCTCACGGAGCCCCTCCCCCGGCGCTGGGATCCTCTCCATGTCCCCACGTTCCCGGTGACGGGGTGACTTGTCCGGGACAGACGCCGTGTCTGGCTCGGCTCCCCCTGTCTCCCTCAGCACTGAGCAGCCTGCCTGGGGTGCTGTGGCCTCTGTGTCCCTGGGACTCTCAGTTCTGATGGGCGTCTCTTGCCCACAAGACAGTCTAGCGCATAGCGGGAAGTGTCTCTAGGACGGGATGTCCGGGCCGCCGCAGAGAGTCAGAAATGAGCAGACTGGAGAAGGCCCCTCACGTTCACCGCAGCCATCCCCAGGGCGCAGCTTCTCAGAATCGTCCTGAAGATTAGTATAGAAAGTTCTTCTTTCACTCACCCATTCTATTATCTGTCCCAGTGACTAGCGCTTGTGCACGCCCCAATGAATCCTGTCCCACAGACTCAAATACAGTCTGTTTTAAAATATTTATTTATATTTGAGAAAAACGAAAGAGAGAGAGAGAGAAAGAGAGACAGAGAGAGAGAGAGAATTCCCATCAGCTGGTTCACTCCCCAGATGCCCACAATGGCTGGGGCTGAACTGGCCGAAGCCAAGCCAAGAATTCGATCCGGGTCTCCCATGTGGACGGCCTGAACCCAGCTCATTGAGCCATAACTGCTACCTCCCTGGTTTGACTCACCAGGAAGCTGAAATCAGGAGCTGAAGCAGGGACTCGAACCTAGGCTCTGTTAAATACCAGTGCCCCCGAGAACAATCTTTTCAAAAATAGCCCTGTTGGCCATGTGGGCAGTACCTTAACAGGAAACAGGAAAGCAACACTGTTCAGAGGTTGTTTATCCAATGAGATAACATTTATCCTCGAGAAGTGCAGGTGTACAATCTCACCATCAATGCTAGAACCTAATCCGCTGACAGCTCCCAAGAGCCGAGATCAAGAGAGGTGAAGGTGCCCATGCGAAAGGCGGCTCTGGCGATGAGAAGGAACCACGCCCTCTGCCATGCGGCATCAGGGTGCCTCGGGGAGTAGGTTGGGGCTGACGGAAGCATCACCTTTCCTCCAAGGTGCTTTCCGCGGAAATGAGAAGCTTACTAGATTGTTTATTCCAATACCATTATCACTCTCCTTTGGGTTGGCAAAGTATCTGCCGGTATGGAGAGTTTTACAAGACAGGGTTTCATCCGGACCTCAGAGCTGACCAGCGAAGCGGAGTGGGATGGGGAGGCAGTGGGGCACAAACGGGCTCGGGCCCATTCATTCATTCATTTAACCCAGGGAGGATTTTTACAGAGAGAAAGCCCCTGGTAAGCGGCTCCTTAGACCAATGAGTCACAATGAGAAGACCCCCAGCTGGGCCTCTGGATTCCCATACTCACCTCCTGAGGTCGTGCCAGTGGGGTGACCTTGCCTGGGAATTACACAGAGACCTTGGGGCACAGGGGGAAGTGGACACCACAAGAAGATCAAGGCCCGGGCGCTTGGCATTGGGTCTTGAAGCTGAGCCGGGAGGCATTGCTTGCTCGGTGCTAAAGTGTCAATCCCAGCACAGGGTTGGCACAGGACAGGACGGCGCTCGCCAGATGTGGAACATGTGGGGGGGGGGGGGCCGCAGATGGTGCATCCCTGGGGACGCAAAGTCATGCCAATCACCACAATGGTGTGCAAGCGATTTGCAAGAGAATCCACACAAACACAAATGACACGTGATTGAAGATGTACAGACACACCCACTGCAATCCCAGTGCCCAGGGGCCAGGGCCCCGGGCCCCTGTCACAGTTCTCACTCTGTACCAGCTGGGTCACCTGGAGCTGAAGGCAGAGGACCACGTGTAGCAGCAGGAGAAGGAAAGGAAGGAGGCAAAGGGTGTGGTGGGCTCTCGGGCCCTTCCCTGGACTAAGTCTGCACTGGACGCTTGCGTCCCTCCAGCTACCCCAGGGCCATGGGCACCCCCCGTGCCCCCGCCCTCCACCTCCATGCCTGCTCCAGCTCCTGGTACAGCCCAGAGTCTCCTATCTCTCTTGCCACCCCGCTGCCTTCCCCTCCTCCCCACACCCTGGAAAGACTAGGGAGGCAGGCACTGGGCACTGCTGCCCAGAGCAGGGCTCACCAGGAGTCCCAGGGGAGGCGTGTGTGTTTGTGAAACTCTACTTGTGGGAGTTCAAGCCTCACTCCGTTCAGGCCAAATGGCAGGGGCCGGGGGAGGTGACATTTGGGGACAGGCCCGTCTCACAGTGGGTGGCTCACAAGGTTTCTCCCAGGGGACTGCTTCTCCTCACCAGGCGTCTTGTTCTGCTTGGCCCCGAGTCCCACTTGGGGGTAGCCAGCGGCCGTGGCCATGGGGAAGGAACAGGGGGCCCCACGTGCCTCTTTCCTCAGACTGCCAGGGGCACTGCCATTTTTTCTCTTGTTTTACGCCGTTAGTGTCCTGAGCAGGCATCCACAGTAGTGAACAGGGTGCTGACACCCACCCGGTGAGAATGGGCACCTCTCTGAGTCATACCCCAGGCGGAAAAAGAAGAGCTGTGCCCGTGTGATGCCTCTGACTCTGTCCTTCTATTTCAGAAGCTCTGCAGGGTGGCTTCACAGGGTGGCTGCCCATCTCTTGTTTTTAGGAAAAAATAACCTTTTCTTTACTCTTTTTTTTTTTTTTACAAAAAAACCCCATTCATGTACATTGCAATAATAATAATACAGAGAGAAGAGTGTAGATGAGGACCAGAAGGAAGAGAAAAAGGAAAGGAAAAATGGAAAGGAAATTAAAACAGAAACCACGGCCTTCAAAGGCCCTGAGGTCCCATGTGACTCACGCTCAATCCACGGAGCACTTGAGAAACGCGAGGGCACGGGCTCAGCCATCTAGCTCTTCCTCTTCTAAAGACCACCACCCCCTCCTGTAGGGCAAAGTCGCTCTTGCCCAGCGCCCCGGAGCCCTGCTCTCAAGCAGGTCGGTCGGCAGAGTGAGCGAGCGAGCGAGTGAGCCGTGTCTCAAGACTACAACCCCGGGGGAAGAATGAACCCGAAGGCATGACTCGGGGCGACATCAGCAGCTTCCTTCCAGGCCCTTCCATACACTATCGCCTCGCTGCCAAGTAGTCCCATCCTGGTGATAATGCTTCAACTCATTTGGAAAGTCCAAAGATACGGTTTTCTTTTAAAAGATGCTCCCATTATATTTTCTATGTGACTCCCCGTAGTAGTCCATCAACAGCACCTCAGAGCAATGAAGAGGCTTTGGTAGACACAAGGGTGGCCTCGCCTGGGCAAGTTAAACAAAGCCCAAACTCGGGGACAGAGAGGCAGAGGGGCTGCCCCGGCACCCCAATCCGTGGCAGGGCTGTCCTTGTCCACCTCAGAGTCCCAGACGCTTTGGAGAGCTAGCCTTCGCTGTCCCCGGGCTGAGCAAACACTGGCCGCGCATATCTAACCACCGTCCCACCTGTCGCACCTGTCTCTCTCTTCCTCCCATTTGCCAGCTTTTTTCCTTCTCGGCAATGTCAACGGTACGGGCCCGCGGGGGGTTTTCTGGTAGGTCCATTTCACACTCTGCTGAACGTGCCCCATTCGCACGTGTATTTCTAAGACTCCGATCCAGGATGCCCTCCCTCGGTTTCGCCCCATTACTCTGCTCGCCCATTTTTCACGGCACGCTAAATGCCGTTTTTACCTCCTGGGTACAAATCCCCTTCCCATGCAGGCAACTTCTGCTCTGTGTCCTGTGCAAGCTCTCGCTGATTCATTCCTGCCAGCCTTCCCACCCCTGAGCTGTGCTCGGTGATGTGGCTTCTCCGTCTCTCTCTTTCCTCCAGCTTGGTATTCCCAATGGAATGTGTGTGGTCCATTTCAGAAAGACCTTAGATTCAGGAACACACGTATCAGATGTAAAGAGACAGACTTTCCCCCAAAATGCCCAGCTAGTTGAATTACAAAACACTGTGACAATCACCCCCAGCAACACTGACATTGAACGTGATGTATCAGGCTTCCGGTTGGGACAGTTGCAAACTCCAGGTATCCACGCGCCAGGAGTGGCGTCACGCGTGCGGTGTTTGTCTGAACGGCACGGGCATCCCCAGCAGGATGTCCATGTTCTAGAAAGTGAAAGGTGAGCTGGCTTCTGCGTTGTGGTCCTGCCTCATTTGGAAAGAAAAAGTACTTTGTGCTTTTGTTTCACACATGAAAGTATCTGAGATCCCACGCCCGGCGATTTCTTCATTTTGCCGCCACCTCCACACAGAATCGTCGCTGCTGAGTTCGGGCCCGCGCGTGTTACAGTGAGGGCGGAGTAATGGTTGCTAGAGGCAAATTTTCTACAACTGGGCTGATGGCTGGTGTGGAATTAAACATAATTCATGTTCATTCCACTGAGGTACAGTGGTTTAAAAAAAATCGAAACTCTGAACTTGTTGGATGATAGGGGTTGAATATCGGGATCAAAAGCAAAGGTTTACCAGGAGCAGGTGTAACCCCTGCCTCCTTTGAAGATGCCCACATCCTACACCAGAGGATCTGGGCTGGAATCGGGCAACCCAGCCTCCTGCCAATGCAGATGCTGGCAAGTGGTGGTGACGGCTGAAGTAGCTGGGTTCCTGTCACCCGTGTGGGAGAGTTGGATTGGATTTCTGGTTCCCAGTGTTGACTGAGGCAGGCATTTGGGGAGTGAACAAGTGAATGGGGGGGCATGCCCCCTCTCTCCCAGATTATTTGCCTTTCAAATAAAAAAATGAATTTAAAAAAATCATTAAAATGCTTATCATGTAAAAGGCCTGGGAAATGATACTCTGAGGTCATAGAATAGGTATTGATATTCGTTTTTTGAGATTTTTAGCTCTCGAGATTTGTGCTCATGAATTTCAAAATGTATTTGCGCCAGGCCAACGTTGTGGTATAGCTAGTAAAACTGCCGCCTGAGATGCCTCCCAGCATCCCATATGGGCAAGTTCAAGTCCCACTGCTCCACTTCCGATCCAGCTCCATGCTAATGTGCCTAACAAAGCAGAAGAAGATGGCCCGAGTATTTGGGCCTCTGCCACCCATGTGGGAGACCCAGATGAAGCTCCTTGCTCCTGGCTTCAGCCTGATGCAACCCACGCTCTTGTGGTCATCTGGGGAGTGAACCAGCAGCCAGAAGATCTCTCTTCCTCTCTCTGGCTATGCCTTTTTATCTTTAACTCTGATTTTCAAATAAGTAAGTAAATCTTTTAAAAAAATTTTTTTTAAATTTGCACCAAAATAAATTTACCTTTTTAAAAAAATTTTTCATCTATTTGAAAGACAGAGTAACAGAGAGAGAGAGAGAGAGAGAGAGAGAGAGCTCTTCTAGCTGCTGATTTATTCCCCCAAATGCCTACAACAACAAGGGCTGAGCCGGGCTGGAGCCAGGAGCCTAGAATTCCATCTGGGTCTCCCCTCTGAGTGGCAGGGGCCCAACCACTTGGGCCATCATTTGTGGCTTCTCAAGATGCAGCAGCAAGAAATTGGTGGGAAGTGGAGGAACCAGGACTCAAAGCAGCACGGTGATATAGGATGTGGGCTTCCCAAGCAGTGGCTTACCCGGCTGCACCACACACCCACGCCTAGATTTATCTGCTACCTCCATTTTCTACTGTTTGAAGCATTCTCATAAACCACTTAGAAAAAGCATATGAATAATTCTCACAAATTGACTTTCCTTAGTAAAATGGTGCACTTCAGAACAGTAGATACAAAAGAAATCAGAATTAAGATTGGAAAAGGGTAGGTTAGGCCCTTCCAAGTTCAAAGTCCACTCACACCCATGGTGTCTACCTGCTGTGAGAAGCCTGTCTTGTCCACTTGAAGATCCAAGGGGTTGCAAATTACGAGGGACCTCATTTGTTGCCAACACAATTTTCTCTTGAACTAAAAGCCTCCAGGGGCCTGCGTGGTGGCTTAGTGGGTGAAGCCACCACCTGCAATGCCAGCATCCCATGTGAGTCCCAGCTGTTCCATTTCCAGTCCAGCTCCCTGCTAATGGCCGGGAAAGCAGCAGAGGATGGCCCAAGTCCTTGGGCCCCTGCACTCACATGGGAGACCCGGAAGAAGCTCCTGGCTCTGGGCTACATGTCAGTGACACTAACCCAGAGCAGCCCTGTCTGGGGACAGTGGGCACGGGCATCGCTCCCACAGATTCGAGAAATGAAAGTTGAGGCTGAGAAGCTAATGTCTGTCGCACATAGGTGCAGGGGCGGCATTCAGCGAGAAGCAGAGGGGCCGTGCTACTTTGGTTTAGTAAAAGACACACTTTTTAAAAACCGCTCTGTTAAAAGTCATTTCAAAAGTCAAATAAACCAGGCTGTGATCTCGTAGCCGCTGCGGGGGCTCTGTGCATGGTCTCTTTCTCTCTCACCACTGAGAAAATTTATTCAAAATAACATTAGCCCCCGTGACCGTAAGCAGGAAAGAGGGTGAGCTGTCTTCCTGAAGATGGGACGACTGAAAGGAATTATTTACTCAGTGTTTACAAAAGAGCATCAGTGTCTTGAAATATCACCCTGCCCTCCAGAAACGTAGACGATTATTTGTCAGGAAGCAATGAATAAGATCCTCATGCAATGAGAAAATACATAAAATTACTAAAAATAAATAATCAACGGACATGGGGAAAAGAAGAAAAGTTGTCCTTGTGAACAGAAAAGGCAAGTTTTATTTTGTAAAACTTATCTGTAAAATATTTTTTTTAAAAAAACCTTATGCAGTAGCATGTGTCACTCGTTTGGTACCATATGGGATCACAGGCACCTTGCTAATTTTCTCCCCTCTGCGCTGTGACATGGACTTGTCCTATCACAGGGAGGAAGTAGGAAATGTGAATTTCATAGCTGAATTTACATGGGACAGCAACTTCTCAGTAAAGCAAATAGGAAATGCCGACGCGCTGCGACATGGGTGCACACTGGGATGAGCCTCGGCGGCCTAACAGGAGCCCAGGCAGGGCCTGTGACAGCTGTCACACGGAACAGAACTAGAAACCATATTTACCCGAGACCTGAAAGGGGCCTGCTGTTGGCACAGCGACTGCCAGTGACGGAGAAAACAACCTGAAGGCAGCATGCTGCCCTTGAACTCAGAGCCCGGCCAGTGCCCACTGGGTTGCCTTTTGGCACACTCCCCTGCTGCGGTCACTCCGCGGGGGGTGCTGGAGAGCCCCAAGGTCGATCAGGTGACCCCAGGGCTCTGCAATGGCTTAGATTGATGGCACAAAATACAGGAAGGCACACGAGCACAAAGAATGGCAATGGGGAGGGGAAACCAGGAAAGCAGATGCGTGGCCTGGCACAGCGACTTGCAGATTCTCTCAGTTAAGCACTTATGTCTATTTCTAGAAGACAAGGGACCTCTCGTGCTGACGATCCCGGAGCTCTGAAACCACCCCGTCTACGGTATTTCTCCCACCGCCTTCTCTGTGACGGGAGCACCCCGTGGAGGGGCAGAGCCAGCCACCAGCCGCACCAGACCACAGGCCCCACTGGCCGAAGCCTGCCTGAAACCAGAGAGTCACCCAGGTCCGCACCAGGCAAGCAGCGATCGCTTCCCAGAGAGGCCCTCACTCCATCCGTGTCAAAGGAAAGCAGCACCAGTGTGGGCAAACCCACTGGTAAAACGACCTCAAGAGGAGTTTCACTCTGAGACAGACCAAGCGCGCTCTCAGCCATACAGAGATCTGTCCTTTTCTAAAATCCAAAACACATAAAAAGACACTGCCAAGGCGTGGTGCGCTCAGGTTTTAAAGTGGCCAGGAGAGCGTCGGCCACAGGCAAGCCTGCAACTCCTAGCGGCATTTGGTCTTTCCAGTCCTGATGGCAGGGCCCACGGGGCTGTGACCTGCAGAGCACTCTTGGGGGGAAGGGAGGGGAGGGAGGGGAGGTATCGTAACTGGGTAGGGGGCGGGCATGTTCCAAAAATACCACTCACAGATGACGGCCACTCAACTCACATTTGACTGCGAAAGCCGCAGGCGGGGAAGCTGTGGACAAGAGAGGGCAGGGTGGCTGGGCTCGCGAGCGCCTGGCACCTGTGGGCCAGCACAGTAAGACTGAAATCAGTGAAAATGCTTGGCCTTGGAGAGAACCCCCACTCGCTGGCCCTCTGTCGTCTAAGAAAGGCCCTCCTAATTCATGAAAACTGGGCGCAAGCACCAGCGCCCGGGGAGCCGCCCATTGATCCTGGAAGACTAGCTCAACCTGCCTCGACTGTCGGAGTTGAATCCAGCATCTTAAAGTCCCATGTCATTGCTGGAACGTTCCATATGGTGATGAGGGCCGGCTGGGGTGGGCGAGGTTCTTGACCATGAACAGAAAATACCATGTTAAAAATAGTCACGAGCGCGCTGTGTATCGACGTGGTCACGCCCAGGACGTGTGAGGTACTCTTGACACACGTGGCTCCAAGACCAACGACCGCTGTGCCAGACTCTGCTCAAGGAAGTGAGTGGATCCTGTGAAATTCAACTTTTCAGCTGCGGCATAAAAGGCCCTTTAAACACGTCCCGAAAGGGACTGAACCAAGAAAAGTCTTCCTGGAAATGGCAAGAGCCTGCTATACCCAAGGGGTTTGCTTGCCTCCAGGTGCGAAACAACAGCACGAGAGAGGTCTGTTGACTCTCCTGTTTTGACATCAACAACAACAACTTTTTTTTACCGGCATTCATCAGATCACCAGAACAGCATCCCCATCCTTGGCCTTGGAACCCCTTTTGTCCTGGCCAGGCTCACCCTCCTGTGACAGCACCGTGTCTTATTTTTCCCCCCTCTAGTTTTTAACCCTGGGCTTCACGTGGCAATCAACACAAAAACAGGCAATGGTCTGGGTTGGTGCAGGCTCAGGCCACAGGCAGGGCCCCACTGAAACAGAGTCACTGTGCGTTCAAAGCCTGGGCTGCGGCTGCCACCTCTTTCTCTGTGCCTCTGGGAGAGCAGAGACCTATGTTTGGCTCCTATCTTGCCATCTAGGACCCTAGATAACTCTGCAGACAGCCCCTGGCCCAGCTCCCTCCCT
Organism: Lepus europaeus; assembly: GCF_033115175.1. NCBI lineage: Eukaryota > Metazoa > Chordata > Mammalia > Lagomorpha > Leporidae > Lepus > Lepus europaeus. The sequence continues at coordinate 84,768,770 of NC_084839.1, read as the reverse complement.
GGGATACAAATAATAATACTTACTAAAAATTAATACGAATTATTATTTTCTCTGCTTTCCCTTCCTGGAAACTGCACTCCTGTTTCCCACCAGGCAACCTCTGCTGTGCAAAACCCACGAAGGAGATACTGGAGCTGAGAAGCAAAATGCAAAGGCCTGTGGGCCCCAAACTCCAGCCCTCACACCGGTGGGAGGCTACACGCCAGACAGAGGCCTGGGGCAGGGTTTTGAAGGACAGCTGGGTGCCCCTTCCTGGCTCCCCTTTCTGTCTTCCAGCTGCTCCTGCAAGCCAGACCTTCACACAGCCAGGGCTGGGCCAGGACAGAGGACCTGGGCAGGCCAGAGATTCTTTCAGGAGTTATCTGTTCTCACCCATTTTCTCTTGAGTAGGTGTTGTTTTGGTTATGAAAGTCATTCTTTTGAAAGAAAAAAAAAAAATCACATTTTAGATTTTCTTAACAGCTTGTTCAAAGGGCAGCCGTCATGGGTGAGGGTCTAATTAGGTGTCCCAAAGATAAACAAAGAATTGCGCATTCCCATGAAATTCTTTTGCTCCTGGTTTTTGCATGTTTGCACACACACATACACAAAGAACATTTTGGGAAAAGAAAATATTCTTATGCACTTAGCACAAGGAGTAAAGAAGAAAGATATATATATATATTTTTTTTTCCATAGGAAGGGCCTTACTTTTCACCTCTTTAAAAGTCCAATTTGGTTCAGGACAAATAAAAAGGAAACTGCTGGGATCCCTGAGCAGACCCGGGGGCAGGCAGCAGAGGCCCCGGCGGGAGGAAGCAGGGCCGAGGCTGGGCCGCCTCATTTCTTTATTAACACCACCACCTACAGGGGCTGCTCTGAATAGGACGGTGCAGTGCGGCCCACGGAGCCTTGCAAGAAAAACAACATTCAGAACAATTGCACCACATTTTTTTCAACTTCCTGTTTATTAGTATTTTATCTAAGAGCAGAACAAAAGTCTGTATAAATGGGGGAAAAGAAAAAAAAAAAAAGAATGTGCTGTACGGTCTTGTCCACAAAGCATAGGCACAACGTCTTTCAGGCTTTCAGATGGCCCTGATGCCAGGTGAAGATGGAGGTACGAGGGGTGCGCTACCTTAGGAGAATGACATACTATTTAAACGTGGGTTTGTTTTGTTTTTTTTCAAGAACAACTGGACTTGTTTTCTGTACCTCGGTATGACAATATTCACTTCCACACTGGAAAAGCCCACATTGTATCAGTAAGAATTTGTATTGTGCTGGAAATACAATGGAAATCCAATCCCCACCCCCCACCCCCCAGGTTTACCGGAGAGCTCTATTGTACAGGGGAAGGATGGGGTTGAGAGGTCAAGGTGAGGAGAGGTCACGAGGTGGACCAGGTGCCAGAGACACCTCCCTCCTCCCAGGAGCCCCGCCTCCTGTGGGGTCCCACCAGCCAAGGCCTGAAGTCGGATCAGAACGGTGGTGGGTTCTGCCTTCCCCGCTTCTGGTGCGTTTCTTTGGGCTTCATCCCAGCTCACTCTGCACAAAGTTCAGCACCACTGAGATTAAGGGAACAAAGGAACAAATGGCCGTAGGACTGAAACTGCTGGCTGCCACGGCCACAGATTGTCTTGAATAGGGCCTGGAATGTACGGTCCATCTTTGTGGACACACGTTCATCAAAGGCCAGGGCCCTGGCACCATTCCAGCAGGCACTTCCTCTTCGCGGCTCTTGTTCTAAACGCCAGTGAGTCTCATTTCTTTTGAACAGCTCTACCCTCATATTTTCCCTGCTCAAGAACCACAACCAGGGGCCCGCGCTGTGGTGTAGCAGGTAAGGCCACCACCTGCAGTGCCAGCATCCCATGTGGATGCCGGTTCTTGTCCCGGCTGCTCCACTTCCGATCCAGCTCCCTGCTATGGCCTGGGAAAGCAGTAGAAGTCTCTCCATGTCAGAGACCTGGAAGAAGCTCCTGGCTGCTGGCTTTGGGTGGGCGCAGCTCTAGCCATTGTGGCCAACTGGGGAGTGAACCAGAGGATGGAAAACCTCTCCCTCTCTCTCTCTCTCTGCCTCTCCTTCTTTCTCTGTGTAACTGACTTTCAAATAAATAAATCTTAAAAAAAAAAAAAAAAAGAAGAAGAAGAAGAAGCACAACCAGAAGCTGACGATTATCAGCTGAGGGAATTGCCAAAGATCCTCTTCCACATCCCAGTAATGGGGGCTTCGTCATTACTTACTCTCTGTCTCTCTGTCTCTTTCGACATTGCCAAGTGTGACCGTGCCTAGGAATTTCTGACACCAGTGACCTCTTCCCCATGAGCAGAAGGAATAAATAAGAGAGGCTCCTTCTGTAGGGGCTTACAAGAACCATGTCTGCAGACGGGGAAGGCATCCATCAAAGCTGAAATGTGAACTTAGCACTGGTCAAGACCAATTTAACTAATCAGAAACACACAGCGAATGCTGGGGCAGAACAAGTGGTGTCTTTCTAAAGGGCTCCAAGTGCCGTGAGGGACTAAAAGGGAACAGGACGACCACAATAAACAAGGCGGCGATTGCTAACTGACAAACACGTTGTGATCGGCACATCCCAAAGCACTCACTTGGGGAGCACCTAACTTAGAGAGTGTAGAGTCCGTCAGAAAGACAGAGCTCCGGGGTCTCCTTCCCAGAAAGGAAATGGAAATGCCCGGATGAGGACGTTCTCCTCAAACACGGAAGACACAGAATCTCCGTGCCAAGTAGGAAGGAGGTAAACTCTGGGCACCAGGAACTGGGGCTGCCGGGAGAGTGGGGTGAGACGCGCAAGGAGGGCAGGTGGTCTGTGGGCAGCAGCTGGGCTGTCACCACCTCACGGGGGCCTTAGGATTAATGAAAGTGGTGCTCGGGCTGTAAGAGGCCTTGCGAGCAAGCTACCGAGGTCCCTTTGCCAGCCGGTCTACAAAGGGACAGCGAGTGTGGCACATAAGCAAGTGGCGGCTACTTGCAAATCAAGGGAGGGCTCCCTGCACACCAGGAAGCTTAAATCTAGTGGATAACCCGTGTCACTGGGTACAACCTAGCGGCCTCCTTGGCTTGCCTCCCTGGTGTCTCAACCTGCATAACCCTACCCCCGGGAAAGGAGTGAAGATACGGGGGCGGGTACACCAATCAGCACAACTACAATTGGCTCAAGCAGAGGCACATGACCTCAGCTGGTCCAATCAGAGTGATTCTCAGCACTTCTCCAGGAATGCTGTAAGGCAAGTTCTTTCCACTCCACTTGGACCCATAAAGACAAATGGCAGCCACGCCGAGACCTGGAGAGTTGAGTTTCTAGGAAAAAGGGGCCAAGGCATCAGAGATGGAACCAGACGTGGAAAAGAGAGAGAAGCTGAGACATCCTGACTTCATCTGAGAGGCATCGTTGCCAACCCTCTTCCCAGCCTGTTCGCTTAGATGAGATGCTAAGTTCTGGATTTTGCTTGAAGCCCTTTGAGTTGGGTTGTCTGACACTTCTAACCAAAGAGTGTTAACCAACTCAGAATGCCTCTGCCAGTATCGTCTTTACCCCTCTGAAGAAGTTCTACCAGTGGGGACTCCTCTCCTTCAGTAAGCACTGTTACTCAACGGTGCTTTTCACTAAAGACTCGGAAATGCATACTAGGGGGCAGTGTTGTGGCATCGTAGGCTAAGCCTCTGCCTGCATCCCATATGGGCGTTGGTTTGAGACCCGGCTGCTCCACTTCCCATCCAGCTCTCTGCTAGGGCCTGGGAAAGCAATGGAGGATGGCCCAAATCCTTGGGCCCCTGAACCCACATGCAAGACCTGGAAGAAGCTCCTGACTGCTAGCTTCAGATCAGTTCAGCTCCAGCTGTTGTGGCTATTCAGGGAGTAAACCAGTGGATGGAAGATTCTCTGTCTCTCCCTCTCTCTGTCACTCTGCCCCTCAAATAAATAAATTAATCTAAAAAAAAGAAAAGAAATGCATACCAAAAAAATAAAAAATAAAAAAATCCAGTAAACTCAGATGAGACCAGTTCTCTTAGTGGTTCTGTTCCTTAGCATGGTGAGAAGTTCCACTCTCAAAGATGGTATCCAGACTGCCATCTCTAATCTCCCTTTACAGCTGAACAGCAATTGATATAGGCAGGAAGAACGGAAGTGGGCAACCCCATCTGCACCCTCGAACCCTTCCCTTTTGCATGCCAGGGAAGACAGAGGCTTCTGCTAAAACACTGCTCAGAACAGCACAGGTCGAGAGTAACCAACAGGGCTGCTGGCTCCATCCCTCCAATCACCTTTAGCTAATTATAGGGTCACTATAATAAAATTACCATGGCTGACACTTCTACTCCCATCATGCACCTGATGCCATGACTCTTCTGAGCTGTCCACAGTGGTAATGAAATAGGTGATACTCAGTCCTGCCACAAATTGTCCTCCATGAATATCCAATTAGTCCAGCCCCAGACACCACCCTCTATGCCTCCAGATCAGACAAAGGAATGGCCCTGAGCCTCCATCAGTACAGCTCACTCTCGCGTCCATCTCGCTCTCTCTCGAATGTGTACTTTGCTTGCAGGCAGATAAATCTTGCTTCTCAGCTAACCTCATACTTACATCTCATCCTTGGGTTCTTTCTTGTGTCAGAGACAAAAACCTGGACCCAACCACCCCCCAAAACACATTATAAAATAACCTCAAATGGAAGTTAAAACATCCAGAAAAAATATAAAGCTGGATTAAACAGTTTGTTCAAACACAGTAGACTAAGCAATGACAAGAGGCTACATGATAGAATTGTTAGGCTTCCTTCCCTTGTGAACATTATTTCTCACTCACTCATTTTTTAAGACACCAATTCCCTCTACTCCACGAATCTTATTTTCTTTTGGTTTCAGGATTCTTTTCTGTGGAGTTTGACCAAGCAGGATACGGCTTGATGAGTTTAACATGTAAAGGCTCTTGACATTCACTTCATAACAAAGAGTAGGTTTCTCAGCATTCGTGCAACAGTTCCACTTTGAAAAGGTGTTCACACAGACAACACTTGCTCAGAGAGATGAAGAAATAGGAGTCCAGCTTTGATCGAATTCACCTTTAGGAAATAGTTTTGAGACTGCAAGTTATGATTTGCTTCACAGAAACAGCCCTACCTGTGTGGGAACCCCCTGAGGTTTGGCATCACACCTGCCCTGATTCTCATTCATCCATCATTGCGAAGCAATGAGTACGAATCAAAAAGAAAGCGTCACTGAGCTTAGTGGCATGGTCATTTAGAACAAGCACTTAGGGGACCAACTGTCCACTTTCAAATCCAGGCCCTGTCACCTACCCTCTCTGTGGCCTGGGACCAGTTATTCATCTCTCTGGGCCTCATTTTCTCTGTGTGCAAAAGAGAGATCATAAAGGTACGACTCCGGTGTGAGGATGAGATCATTCACACAATGACCCTGAACCACAATCATCACCTAGGTAGTGCCTGTGCAAATAACTTTAAAACTAACTTTCCCCCTTACTGTAAAATGTAACAAGAACACACAGATTCCTTTAAAAATATAACACTACTAAATAAAGCCCCTGCTCCTATCCTTTGGCCCCAGCCCGAAGTTTTCAGTGTGAACAACCCACAAATGCCTCATAGAACTGCACTTGTGTAAATGATCTGCTTTTCAGTGTTCCCATAAAAAGCAAAACTTTCAACGATGACGCCAGGGGCCAAAAGCTGTACTCCTCCTGGGAGAGTGAAAAGCAGTACTGTGATGTTCACCCTGGAGCTCAGAACAAACAGGGTCCCAAATTTACAACCGAAAATTCCTGAGGAACACCTTTCCGGGCAGTGCACTGCCACTTCCTTACAGCCCTCCTGGCCTGTACCAACACTGGCCTAGGGCTGCAACGCTCAGCTCGGGGCCTGCAGCCATCACCACACCACCCACCCATACGCACACCATGATGGGAGTTACATTTTTATTGACTGGTGATTAAAGAACAATATTCATGTGAATTTAATTAAGCACGTAAAAGGATTTATATTATTTGCATCCAAAGAGCCCCTCTGGGGCCAGCCTTCTGGCACGGAGAGCTAAGCTGCCACTTGCAATGCCTGCAGCCCATATTGGAGCACCAGTTCCAGTCCTGGTTGCTCTTCTTTAGATCCAGCTCCTTGCTATAGGAGCCTGGGAAAGCAGCAGAAGATGGCTCAAGTGCTTGGGCCACCTATGTGGGATTCTGGATAGAGCTCCAGGGTCCCGGCTTCAGCCTGGATCAACCCCAGCTGTTGCAGCCATTTGGTGAATGAACCAGTAAACGGAAGCGCACGTGCTCTCGCTCTCTCTCTCTCTCACTCTACCTGTCAAATAAATAAATGTTTAAAGAAACAAAACGAGCCCCTCCCTCACAGAATACACAAATGCTCCAGATGATCATTATTTCATGAGTTATGACGGCTGAGAGCAGGTGCGCTTCTGCGTCCCTGAGAACATCCCAGCTCCAAGGCCTCCAGGCCAGGGAGGCGGCGGCTCTCCAGGAGAACAGTTCCACCTGCAGTAAGGACGCCCGTCCATGGCTGCGGAAGACACAGCAGAAAGGCTTCTACGCCTAAAATGCTCGCAGGAAGTCAGGTCCTTAGAGAAAATCAGTCCAGGATCTGAAGCATTCTGTATTATCAACAGACAAACTCACTTTGCTACTAAGAGCCATTCGCTGGCCAAACGCGACAGAAGATACCACCCTCTACAAAGTACTGTTGTTACAGGAAAGGGAAACAGCAGTGGAGAACATATAACTACCTCGGCTCTCTGTCTCACATGGAAGAAGAATTTCCAAGCGGACAGCAGAGAGATTTAAAAGCGAGATTTTATTAGAGCCAGAGACCTCCAGCCAGAGGAGCACAGAGCAAGGGTCCAAGAGAGGAAAAAACCCCAAAGACCCTGTAGCACTGGGGTGTTTAAGTATAATTTTGGGGGCAAAACTGTCAATAAGGTGGGGACAAACTCAACAAAAGACCTGGCAGGGGCACTGCAAAACAAAAAAGCCATCAGTAAGGGTGGGATAGCTAACGTGTTTTCACAGTAAACTGGGCGCTCAGTAGGGAATCGCCACTGGCCACTGGCTTGCTGTTCTTATGGTAAATTTGGAAGCTCCCCAGGAGTGGGCAGAGGGCAGGCAGGCACTTCTGACCCTGCTGAGGATAACTTTTGGGGGAAGCAAGCACTCCATACTCCAAATTTCCACCGCTACCACCCTGACCGCCTATTAACCTCACACTACCAAACAGAAATGCACACCCGGGGTAGGCGAGAGGGGAGAGGGTGCAGAGGGTGCCACCACCTTCCAAGACACCCCAAGACCTGAGCATCTCCAGTGGACCTGGCCCACGTGGAACCCTAACCCTTCGGTGTCCAGTCCCCCACCACTCTAGCTGTATGGGAAGATGGGGAGCGAGCCACGAAAGCCGCAGCTTCTTAGAAACCATTCACTGCCAGTTCTTGAAACCACATTGATGGATTCAAACACGCATCAAGGACCCCAGGGCACCGTGTGTTTGTTCACACTGCCGGAGCATGGGGCCGCAGCCAGCCCAGGCTCCCAGTGTTCACACTGGTCTCACACTCAGTGCCTCCCGCCCCCTGGCCTTGCCCCACGTCGGCTGGAGTGGGCCGCCGGAGGGTGCAGGCGTGAGGGCACGGGCAGCGGCGCAGGCGGGAGGGAACAGGCCCCACCCACAGCCCGGGTTTCACCCCGCAGCCAGGGCTCCCCTGTGAGTTATCCTCCTGGCCTACCCCACCCAGAGCCTTGCATGTTCATTACGTATTCATTCTCCTTCCCGAGTGAAGGCGCACCGGAGGCCAGCCCAGCGTTTGCATCGGATTGACTTTCAAATGCGCAGGTGCAATTTGGAAACAAGCTTCTTCGCTGAGAAGGGCAATGGCGAATACAAAGTAGAGGATTAGGAGCAGTGTAAGAGCAAAGCCCGGAGGCTAACACCGAACTTCTAACGCACGCGGAGCGGAGAAGCACGCGCGCCGGGAATTAGCCAGACGGGAGGAGGGCGGCACGGAGGGTGCGTTCCCGCTTGTGGCGCGCTGGTCCGCGGGGAGAGGCCTCCAGGATCCTTGGGCCTCCGTGGGGCTTAGGAAGACAAATGTCCACTTCCCGTTCGAGTCGCTGTCACTGCCTCTGCATTGTGTGTGACCCCTGTGTGGTTCACCTGGAGTGACTTGAAGTGACATTGGCTCAGACAGAAACTGCTCAGCTCCGGATCGGTGTCAGTAAAACGGGTGGATGCTCCTGCCTTTACTGACCCGTGAGATAAATTACTTATGGATTTTTTAAAATATGAATTTTAGACCGAAATAATTCTATTAAGCTGTAATCCTTATCACTTTGTGAAGTTCAGATAATCTTGGTGAATAATTTTGCATTATTTTTCTTAAACGATGTCTAGAGTTTCTAGCAGTGGGCATACAGGAGGAGTGATTTTCTGGGGAATAATTTCTTCTTTTTATTTGAGAGAGAGAGAGAGAATCTACTGGTTCACTCCCCCCAGATACCTGCAACAGCAGGGCTGGGCCAGGCTAATACCAGGAGCCCAATTACTTGAGCCATCACCTGCTGCCTCCCGGGGTCCACACCAGCAGGAAGCTGGAGTCAAGAGCAGATAGGATTCAGACTCAGGTGCTGCACCGGAGTACCCAGCGCACCCCGTGACAGCATTGCAAGCTGTGTCTTCAACCACTGTTCCAAGGAGATAATTTCTTTGTCCCTTGCTCCTTTCTTGTACCCAATTTCATTCCCAAGGTGGATGTGCAGGGTCTTAGAAAGCTCACAGCTGCACTGCAGTTACCAGCCACTCCGTAAATGACAACGAGTGCAAAGAAAATCTGGTTCCTTTATGAAAAGCCCCTAAAGTAGCTACAGGCTAAACTGCAGGTGAGAAACCTCTATAGGCAACACTGCCAAGGTGACACCAGTGCAGCAGGGTAGCGGGTTAGGCTGCAGCTTGCAGCACAGCATCCCATATGGGAGCCGGTTGAGTCCTGGCTACTCCACTTCCAATCCCACTCCACGTTAATGCACTCGGGAAGGCAGCAGATGATGGCCCAAGGATTTGGGTTCCTGCCACCCACATGGGAGGCCCGGATGGAGATCCAGGTTCTGGCTTTGGCCTGGCAGCAAACCAAAGATCTTTCAATGTCTCTCTTTCTCTCTCCCTTTCAAATAAATTAAAAAAAAAATTTTTTTTTTTTAAAAAAAGGAATGGCTTGCCTTTTCCTGCTATGCCCAGGCCCTCCCAAACATGTGAATACATCTGGTTAGTTCTAGGGTGAGGGTTTAGGGATCTCATGGTTCCAAAATACCAAAGCCATATTCTCCAACACTTCTGGTAATAGCAGGAGGATAACACACATCTCTCCTGACTCGGGCTCTGTCGAGTGGCCAGGCCTGCAGAGGACCCGTGGTCCCCCCCAACCTCTGGACAGAAACCCAAGGACGCCGCCTCCTGTCCGCTGGGCCGGCCTCGCGCCCTTTCCTTCCCCTTTCTGGTTTCCTGAGGAGCTTTGAGGTCACCCTTCTCTAGCTGGGGGCTGGGGTGGGGAAGGGAGAAGTCCCCGCATCCCCCGTGGGAACATCCGTGGGTCTCACAAGTGCTACGTGCTGCTACTGAAATCGTGCCGGGGCTGTCGATCCCACCTGCCTGCTATGTCCACGCCCACAGCTCATCCCCAGACCCCACCAACAGCCATCAGAACATTAGGGAATAATGGCAAGCACATACATGCTCAGTACAGACACCAATGGTTAAAAAATATTTCCCATCCCTGGTTAGGTGGGTGCAGGACCCAGAAATGCAGGGTGCTATCATTTGTATTTCCAGACATGATGGAACGGCTTAGGCTACCCAAAATGAAGTGGATTTTTATAAATTCCCTTCCACGTCCCTCCCAAGAGAGGTGGGGCATGATGACGGCCAGGTGATGGTTAGTGGGTCTTACTGGTGAGGAAGACAAGAAAGATAGAGAGGAGGTGGGGAGTGCTGCAGAGAGGTGGGAGGAGACAGGGCCCTGATGCCTCTGCATCGCGCCAGCACGGCGCCCTCAGCGTGCTCTTGCTTCCTGGCGGGACCCAGCGCTGGGGCCAGTGCCGTCCCAGGCCACTTCGCACTGCTAGACCTGAACACAACAGGCCGGGAAACATAAAGGGCGGAGTTCTGTTTTGTGGCTGGGAAGGGCTGGAGCACGGCTTTGGCGCGTGCTAAGGGCTTCTTGCTGCGTCACCGCCATGGCGGGACAGAGCCTTCCTCTTCCTATAAGGCCGCCTCCGCCCTCATGACCTGAGACGCCCCAACCCAAACACCGCGTGACTGTCAGGACTCACTTTCGTGGGACACGCTGCGACCATCGCAGGTACACAGCCCTTTGGCGAAGCCCACTCCGCAATCACAGCCATTATGAGTAAATCAGACAATTTCACCTCTACCCCAATTCCAAAATATTTAATAGGAACTTAAACTGCAGCACTTTTTAAAAAAAAGTGTCCCCAACTGAATCTCAAGGAATTTAAATGCATGCATGCATAGCAGGAAATGTTATGTCTATAAATTAATGAGCTATAACCCTGTGCGATGTCAAAAATAATGCTTTAGGAGACCTTACAAAGGGAAGTTGGGAGTCCCAGGAGCCAGCTGGGTCAGCGCACACGTCCCATCCAGCTCAGGTCATTTTCCTGTGGCAGGCTGTCAGGTAACCAAGGAAACGCAGCCAGCAGCCACCCGAGGCTTCAGCAGTCTCCAGCCCCGGAAATCCTGGAAGCTGAGGTGGAGAACCAGGCTCTGGAGCAAGGTGCTGATTTCACAGTTGCTTGACAGGCCCAAGAAATCTGACTGGCGCCACCTAGAGGACTATCTCGGCCCAGGCTCCAGACCTCAGGCCTAAGGCCCAGTTCTGCTCACCACATAAACCCTGATGTTGTGGGACCGACGCTGTGGCGATACCGGCAAGATCGGTATCCCATAGGGTTCTGGTCCCAGCTGTGCAACTTCCGATGCAGCTTGGAGATCCGGGTGAAGCTCTGGTTCCTGGCTTTGACCTGACCCTGCCTCAGCTAGGGAACCGGCAGGTGGAAGATCTCTCTCTGCATCTCCCTCTCTCTAACCCTGCCTTCAAATAAATAGAATAAATCTTAAAAAAAAATTTTAAAAAAACCTTGTGTGGTGATGTACATGTAAAATACTTATTACCTAGAAACAATGCAGATGGTGTATCTGTCAGAGCCCTTGATGACGGAGCCCTTGAAGGGATAATGAATACCAGAAGATTCTGATGGGATGGATAATGACTTAAATATTCCAAAAACAGAGTTACATACAGGGAATATTAGATTATGCACTTTTGTATGAGAAAACACACAAGTCCATAAATTCAGAATATGGAGATCTGTCTTTTGTAGCAGAAATTAAGGGGGCAAAAGTCTTATGGGAGTCCTTGAGTCACAAGAAGGGTGCCATAACCAACAGCTAAGCAAAGAGGTCCCACACGCACAAGCAGGGCCAGCAAGGTGGGCGGTGGCGACCCTTCCCGCTCCGGGCCGGCAAACCTCACTGAAGTATCCCGTTGCATTCTAAGACCCAGTTTTAAGAGGATGGAGACAGCTTAGATACTTAGCAAAGGGAACTGTTAGGTGGGATGCAGTCAAAGGAACTTTGGGATTGGGAATATCCCAGTGGGGCAAAGGGAGGCAGGCCAATTGAGCCACTGTGGACCCAAGAGCAGACTACGGATCAGAAGTTGGCTAATTTCCAAAGCGCCGGTCAGCTCAATGAAAATGAGGAAGTTTTTCAGCCATCAGAAAGTGAACTGGGCTGGCCACTGGAAGGGACATCGCAGAGTGGTGTCGAAGGGCAGGAGGAGCTGTGCAAGGTGGCCATGGGGGTCCTCCCTACCCAGCAGGTGGAGAAGGCTAAAAATAACAACCACGGTTACATTTTCTGCACACCTCCTCCATGTCTTAACTCAGAATCCCAAGTAATGCTCCCTCTAGCAAAGACCACTGGACCCAACAGAGGCAGCCCCAGCCCCAGGTGCTCCGGGGACACTCAGCCCACCTGACCTCAGCCCGAGGGGGAGGTCTGCCTTCACAACAGCTGGGTGTTCTCCCAATGATGACTGAATAGTCAGGAAACAGCAGAGAGCCGAGGGTTCAGCGTCCACAACGCAGGAGCACGCAGATACATAGCAGAGGGAGCCAGGAGTGATTTGGGGGGGCGGGAGGAAGGAGTAAAAGAATCCATACCAAGCACCTGACAAGCCCATGATGGTAGCCTAAAATAACACTCCGCCCCAAATACCACTTTGGAGTCCTGTCCACGCTGTAGTATGCAGCGAAGAAAGGATATTCCAAATAGAACTGACCCTATAGAGCAAGGGAGCTTTCTAAGTAGAACTGACCCTATAGAGCAAGGGAGCTTTCTAAGTAGAACTGACCCTATAGAGCAAGGGAGCTTTCTAAGTAGAACTGACCCTATAGAGCAAGGGAGCTTTCTAAGTAGAACTGACCCTATAGAGCAAGGGAGCTTTCTAAGTAGAACTGACCCTATAGAGCAAGGGAGCTTTCCTCCTATTTGGAACCAGCAAGGTGCACCACTAACTGAGCTGCGTCAGGATCCCAGCAGTTTGCACGTTGAAATTGTCACTGAAGAACGAAGGTGACCATCCCCAGTCCCTGTTATGTGGAAGTCACAGCTTCTGCTGCTTCGGGTTTGATCTTCAAGTTCTTCTTTTGGGCCCATTGTGCACCCCAACAGGTGCTTTGCAGAGTGACGAGTTCCACGCAAGCCATTTTACAAACTATTTGGTGGGGGGAGTGAACCAGGTGGGGGCCTCACTGGGTCGAAGCCAAAACACTGAGTGTTTTTTTTCACGGTGGCCTCTAAAGAAGCCCACGGCGCAACTGCTAGCCCAAAAAGAAATCTCAGCTGTGTCTGGAGCAGCGGCAAAGTCGGCTGATGGGACAGCAGGTCCTCCGGAGGGCGCTGTGGTGAACACCCACCCGCATTTGAACACCTATGTCAGATCTGACCCAAACAAACTAGTCTCTCCTCCTGAGTGGGCACCTGTAGCTTTAGGCTCTCTTGGGTCAGCCCAGTGACACACAGGACGCCTCTGGCGCATGTAGCCTTGACATGACCTCTTGAACACTTTCGCACCTGCTGGCCCTTCCCCCGACCTGGACCACTTCTGCACATCCAAATTCTCCTGCCTCTCCCGGCCTCACCCAGAGGCTTCACCAGGCCATGGGCCCAGGCGGAGTCTCCATCCCTCCTTGAAGCTCAGGCCCCATCACCCAAGCCCCCTGCAGCATTCATGCTTCCTCCTTGGGTGGTACCCTCCCAAGGCCACAGTCACTTCCCTGGGGAGTCCTTCCTGATCCACCTGTGTCTCCTCATCGGTACCCACTCTGCAGTGCTCAGTTCTATTCCTGTGATCTGTTTTCATCCAATTTGAATCTCGCTGCTTCCCAATCCCAACTATCGCCGCGGTATATTCCAAAGTGAATCAGCTTTCGGTGTTTTTCATCCTGTCTGCTAACTATCACATCTGCCTTCTAACTTCTAAAAACCTTCCACCCTGTGTCCTTGAGGAAGGGCGGCGTTCATACTCCATGTGCAGGGCAGGTGTTGTGGCGCAGCGACGTAAGCCACCGCCTGGGATGTCTTCGTCCCATACCGGAGTGCGTGGGATTGAGTCTCGCCTCTGGTTCTGATCCGGCTTCCTGTTCAGGTGGTTCAGGTGGTGGCAGGTGATGGCTCAAGTACCTGGGCTCCTGCCAAACCATGTGGGAGACCCAGATGGAGTACCTGGCTACTGGCTGCAGCCTGGCCTGTTGTGGGCATTTAGGGAGTGCACCAGTGGATGGAACACTCTCTCTCTCCCTGCCGTTCTGCCTGTCAAATATAAATAAACTTTTAAAAGTTTCATGTGCAAAATGCCTGTACACAGGGCGCCAGTGAACACACATGGATGGGTGCGTGGTATGAGGCAGCAGCATGGGGACAGAGTAGGGACAGAGGCAGAGCGGACCCAGCAGGTGGTCTGGAGGGGCCGCACTGGCTCTGCACACAAAGTGCTGTCTGTGATGCTCCTCGGATGATCTGTGTCTCATGCATAAACAAGCCCGAGACGTCCCAACTCCAGGCCTCCTTTGAGTCAGCCATTTATCGTGTTCTTAAAAATTTCACTGTGCAAACTGGTGAGATTCCAGGGCATGAAATTCAGTGAGCAGGGGATATCGCTATTAAAAATAGCAGAACTTTTCCTCATTTTAAAAAAGCCAGATATTCCATTGAGCTAACACTGCCTGGGATGGGAGCTAATGGCCAGCCACAGTAAGCCTGCCTATGCCTCCCACTTCTCCACGGCCCCTGTCACTCCCACGATCTCCGTGTGGATGGCTGGCCTCACTGCAGCCACCATGCGCCCCTGGCACATGGATGCCTCTCTTGGATGCTGGTGGCTGCTCAGCCAGTACGCACTTAGGGGAGCTGGGGGAGTCCCCTAGACGGACTTACTTCACCTATTCTGCAACAATAATTCCGGGTGATACTCTTACTGCCTGGGCAAGAGAAATGACAACTCAGGTCCACCCCTCACACATGCCATGTTCTCCTGGTGCACCTGCCAGACAGGGCCCAGGTGTGGCCGTCTGCTCAGAGTTCTCTAAATGTCACTGTGACTTGGGAGGCTGAGATCTAACAGTTCAGGCCCTTCTCCACCCCAGCACTTATGTTTGGACTGTGGCTCACAGAGGCCATTCCATCACCGCACGTGATCCAGGCCAATCCTTGCCTGCCACACTGAGCTTCCAGGCTGGGAGCAACTTCTAGAAGGACTGTGAGTCTCTAGCATGTCTGTATTTCAGTGCTACCCAGAACTACGCTGTTCTAAAGCTGTGCTTCACTGTTGCATCCTCTGATCAAAAATCTTTAAGGACCCCCCCCCCATACACGCGTGCATGCTCCCGCACGCACACTCACACACACACACACTCACACACACACAAGCACGCTATACCTGCAGGTGAAACACACAGCGCCGGGGCCCAGCCTTAGAGCCCAATGGGTTAAGTTGCCATCTGCAATGCAGGTGATGATTTGAGTTCCAGAGGCTGCTCTGCTCCTTGCTAATGCACCTGGGAAGGCAGCAGAAGACGGCCCAAGTGCATGGGCCCCTGAACCCACATGGGAGACCCAGATGGAGCACCTGGGGTCAGCATGGCCCAGCCCTGGCTATTGAGGCCATTTGGGGAGTGAGCCTATGGCTAGAAACATCTCCAACTCTCTTTCTGTCTTTGTAACCTGCTTTTCAAATAAATAAATAAATCTTAAGAAAAAAAAAAAAAAACACCCACCACTGGGATCCGGCAGCAGAGGCGCACAGCTGGCCCCAACCTCCTCCTGCACCCCAGCCTGCCTGAGCAGTGCTCCCTGCATGTGCCTGCCCTGGGCCACCGCACCCTGCCCTGACCGTACTCCTGCTCCCATCTGGATTCTCCTCTCATTTCTTTTACTTCAATTCAAATGCCGCTTATCTTTCAGTCCCTAGTAAGTCATTCTTTCTAATCTTCTAGAACATGTTTTGTTCCCTTGTTTTGAATGCTCTTTTGCTTTGATGTTGCGTTAGCTACTATCACTTCTGTAGTATGTTGCTATTCTCACATAACATATGTTTTGCTCTAAAATCCATTTTTTGGAACTCTTATTCTAGGAAATGCTCCAAGATAAAAAGAAAAAAGAAAACCAGTGGCAAATTCCACCATCATACGTTTAGCATACGATGCATATCTTATGCCATTTTGGATGCTTTCAAAGTGCACATTTGGACATTTATAATGCATGGCCAAAGCCTCAGAAGTCCTGTAGGTTTAATATTTCTGTTGGATCAACACTCTACATCTGACTGAACAACCTTGGAGACATAGTGTCTACTATCTACACGACTATCGGCAGTATCCTCTGCCACCACCTGTGGTGCCGCCTTTTTTTTTAAGATTTATTTTTCTGAAAGTCAGAATTACTAAGAGACAGGAAGAGACACACACACATATATATGGAGAGAGAGAGAGAGATCTTGCCTCTGCTGGTTCACTCCCCAAATGGCCCCAATGGCCAGGGCTGGGCCAAGCCAAAGCCAGGAGCCAGGAGCTTCCTCTGAGTCTCCCACATGGGTGGCAGGTGCCCAAGCACTTGGACCATCCTCCACTGCTTTCCCCAGGCTCATTAGCAGGGAGCTGGATTGGAAATGGAGCAGCCGGGACACGAACCGGCCCATATGGGAGGCCAGTGCTGCAGGCGGCGGTGTTCCCTGCTACGCTGCCGCACCGGCCCCGTTTTGGTGCTACCTTACAGGCATCTTTCCCAACAACTGACCTGCAGGTGTCCCGGACAGAAAAGCAGTTTTACTGAAGTCTCTGCTTCCTATGGGCAACAGCAGTCAGCTGAGCTGATTGTTCCATCTCGTGTCACCTGTTGGCTGAGCTACCAGGCTTGGCGAGCTTACCATGGCTGATGGCCAGTGCGTGCGACTCAGGAGAACCCCAGGACAGCTTGGGTGGAACGTGGGTTGTCAGCGGGGCTCCCTCCCTGGGATGCTCCTGGGCATGCTTGGCCTGAGCCTCCTTTCTCTGTAGTCATAGAAAGACACCTGCCACTGGGGCTCTCTCATCCCCAAATGTCGATGCCCCTGGAGAGAGAGGACCCTAAGGTGGCAGGGCTTGGTAGGGAGAGAAGAATCCCGAGCAGAGAACTGGGCTCTTGAACGCCAAAGGGTCCCTGAGATGTGTGGGTCAACTGCAAAGTTGCTCAAGAGCTCCCCCTCATGGAGCAGGTCTTAGGAAGGGCCAGAGAGATCCCCTATAATCCTGTGTCCGGACCCCTGAGTCTCAGTAATTCCGTTCCTGGTTTGCAGCGTTGTCAGTTCCGTGGAGCACTCGGGCCTCCTGCTGGCAGCCTTTTTTCCCTGTGGACGCTTCCAGAACACAGCTCAAGTATACAGAATGTCACGGGGCGGGAAGCTCTTAACAGGGTCCGAATCTCACCGCAAATTCTACACCCAACCCTTCGTTTCCATAGGCTGCCTTTAAGCCACATTGCGCATGCCTGTGTCTGCCGTACATCCAGCGGTGGTGGAGAGCCCAGGTCAAAAAGGCAGCTCTGCTTCCCCCAGCAGCAGCAGCTCCCTGGAGCAGGGAGGAAGGTCCTTTGTGACTGATGTCCGGGCCCGGCTACCTAACTCGTGATGCCCACAGTGCATGAACACGTGTTCAAATGTCACTAAGAATTTCAACATGGCAACCGCAGGACATTAAGCCAAGCCAGGCCCTTCCAAGCACAGAGCCCCAGAGCACCTGCCAGTGAAGCCGGCCCTGCCGACACCTGCCGCAGACCCCCCGAGAACAGGGGGTAACAGAATGGGCTGGGGGTCCCAAAGCTGGCAAGATGGAGTGCAGCACCCTGGAAAGACTTCTGTGCACGGGGCCCGGACTCCCAGCTGCTCGGAGCCCTTGGCGAAGGGGACGGCCTCACATCACCAGGCTCAGCTCACCCTCCGCACTCGGGCGCGACTCGTCACCTCGTGTGTGTCCATTCCCACTCTTGAGGTTAATTTTTGTGGATCTGTTTGTTTCTCCCCCCCACCTGCCCCCAGAGAACTCAGATCCATTTTCTGCTCGGTGACTTGTCTGCTGTTCACCCTTGACATCAAACTGCCCCAGTACCCAGATACCTAAATGTGATTCTCCCAGCTTGCCTGGGGGCCCTGCCCGGCCCGGCCTGTGTCTGGCACTGGGCATCCACTGTGCCCTGAGCTGACCACCTAGGCCCTGTTCTCCCAGGCTTGCCTCTGAAACCTCTCTGCTTTGGCTCCAATGTCCCTCCATCATGCTCATTACCGCAGGCCCCCGGCCAGTGCGTCCTCTCTCCTGCTTCTTTCTCAATATTCGCTGAGAGCTCTGAGTGGCCCGGACATCACAAGGCAGCCTGGACGCCAGAGCCCTCACGGCCAAGCTCTGCTCAGTCCCAGCTGAACACTGCCTATTTCGCCCCCACACCCCCAAAATCCTCCGACTTAAAATACTATCAGTTCAGTGGGAAAAGCTAGGCTCCTTAATAAATCACCTGGGAAAATTCATTACCCATCTTAGCAGAATGTAGACCCCCTTCCTTCCAGTTGTAGACAAGAATAACTTCTGACAGATTTGCTATTAAGCTTCCAAAATAAAATTATAAAGGATCAGAAGAAAATGTGACAATACTTTTTGCCAACTGGGGGGTAGGAGCACACTTTCCAAGCAAGACAAAATCTGGGTATTCAAAAGAAAAAATTAAGTTAAAAATTAAAGATGTCTCTAAGATAAAAGACATGGTAAAAAAAAAAAAAAAAAAAAGACGACCAAGCTGAGGGAAAGCATTTGCAATGAAAGCATTTGCAACAGGTGCATTGAAGGTTTAAAATCCAGGCTGTCAGAGGAACTTCTGCAGAACAACCAGAAAACAAGGGAGGGAGGAGGAAGTGGGCAGACAAGGAGCAGGCAATTTATAAAAGATCAACTAATAGGGCTTAGGTTTTCTCCTTTTAAACCAGCCCAACCCCCTCCGACCCTGGGGTGGCCGGCTGGCACTGAGGGACAATGAGTTAAGCCACCACCTGTCATCCTGTATAAGCACTGGTTCAAACAGAAGCTGCTCCACTCCTGGCTTTGGCCTGGGCCATCTCCAGCCACTGGGGCCATTTAGGGGGTGAACCAGCAGACGGAAGATCTCTCTCTCTGTCTCTCTCTCTGTAACCCTGCCTTTCGAATACATAAAATAAATTTTGGGGGAAAAAAAAGAAAAGAAAAAGAAAACCAGCTCTCCCCAGAAACAGTCTGCTCCAAGCAGGTTTGCTTTTACCATGCCTATTTCCGGGGCAGGTGTTTGGCCTCCTGGATAGGATGCCCACGTTCAGCCACGCCACAGCTTCAGTTCCTGGCTCTGCACCAATCCTGGCTTCCTGTTAGTACAGACCAATGCTTAAATAATTGGGTTCCTGCCACCCACGTAGGAGACGTACATTGAGTTCCTGGCTCCTGGCTTCAACCTCAGCCCAGCCCTGGCCATTCTGGGCATTTGGGTTGTAACAAGTGGATGTAACCAGTGGGCATAGGCTCGCCCTCTCACTCTCTAGCTCTCTCAAACAAATTAATTAAAATAAGATAATGTCGGTATTTCTGGAGGCCGAGTTTAATCCTTCCTGTATTTCTCGGTGCACAGCTACAAGTTCATCGGGTTCAAGCCCTAATACACTTCAGCAGGGAGGGCACACCCTAAACACAGCCCTAAAGGCCGAGCCCTCCCACAGAGAGGCCACCGTGCTTGCCCGCAAGTCGGGGTTTGGCACAAGGAGGCACAAGATGCACCATCAGCCGTCCTCTTCTCAATATCCCAGGAGACCAAGTATGTGAGACATCACTTAGGCAATCAGCAAACACACAGAGGGAAAGGACTAGAAGGAAATATGCCCCCATAGTCCCTGCAGACAGCGTTCGGGTAGGAACACAGGTGAGGAATATTTGCTTCCTGCTGTCTTGTTGGCCAAAATCTCACCCCTGGCGTCCTGGCCCCAGCAGGCACTGCCCCAGGGGAGCAAGCAGAAACCTGTGCCCTCAGGGCATGTTTTTGGCTGGCACTTTCAGATATGACCTGAGGTTCCTGTCATGACTCAGCAGGTTAAGTCACCACCTGCTATGCCAGCAGTCCCATATGAGCACTGGTTCGAGTCCTGGCTGCTTCTCCTTCTGATCCTGCTCCCCGCTAAGGCACCTGGGAAAGCAGCAGAAATGGCCCAAGGGCTTGGGCCTTCATCGCCCGCCCGTGTGGGAGACCCGGATGGAGTTCTTGGCTCCTGGCTTTGGTCTGACCCAACCCTGGGTGTTTTGGCCACTGGGGAGTAAACCAGGGGATGAAAGACCTCTCCCTCTCTCTCTGTAACTCTTTCAAATAAATAATCTTAAAAAAAAAAAAAAAAAAAGACATGACCTGAAAACCTTTTACATCTTACACAGTAATTACATAGTTTATGCTTAGCTTCAAATCGGGTCCTCAATTGTACAATAATCACTTGCAATCACATGTTGCAAACAGCCGGGCCCTGGGTGAACCAGGATGCCCGCCCTGCCCTGCCACAGGGCTGTCCCTGCTGCCCAGGGGCGGGGCTGGACGCTCCCAGCAGTCTGGCCAGGTTTCTGAAGTGGGCAGGGGTCTGCGGGAGGCAGGGGGCCCAGGTGCAGGTCCTACCGCCGCCTCGGGCTGTGCACTCCCCAACCCCCGAGTTTGAAGCCAGGACTTCAGCCTCTCGATGATCACACGCCGCTTCGGGCCACCCTGGCCACCAAAATAGCTTTCCATGAAATGCTCATAAAGCAGCACCTTGCCTGTAAACGGCGCGGTCTTATAAGAAACGTCTGTGCTTGTGTGTGGTCGCGTCTCGTGTAACCGACGCCGCCAGCCCGGCAAGGTGGAAATGGCTCGGTTTCTGTCATTTCCAAAGCCTGACATTCTTTCACTATAATGTGGCAACTTCTCAGTTCTTGAAACTATTTTTTTTTCCCTCTAAGTTCTCATGAACTGGTGGTTCCTGTTTTTCTGAACTCTCTGTCGATCCCCTGTCTCTGGCAGCCTCATGGTCACCTTTGCTCAGTAACGAGGAAACTGGACTAAAAGTCCCCACGTAAAATGTGACTCTGCTGCCACCTGGGAGCCCGGCCCTCCCTCCGTCCCCCTCTCTCTCTGCAGGTCACTTGTCCTTTGCAGTGGTGCGGTGAACGTTACAAGAAGCAGAAGCAAGCCCAGGACAATGTGGGGGAAAGTTCCCGTTCTCTGCGATCCACTCCTGCTCGTGGGGACCAGGGCTCGGCCACCAGCCCCGGGGCAGGGTGACAGTCTCCTGTGGACTCAGCACAGAGACACCAGGGTCACATCACGTGGAAACATGGCACAAGTCTTTCCAGTCCTGTAGCAAAAGTAAACACCACATGCCATGTGGGACCCTCCGATCTGCCCGGAGCAGGAAAAGTTCAAACAGACCCAGAGCATTGGATTCCCTTCAGGGAGAAGTCATTTCCTGCTCACAGGCTGATGGTTCCTCCTTGGTCGGTCCATCGGCCGGCTGGCCTGCAGATGTCTCTCATCCACAGTGAGCTGGCCCCGGGGCTCCGCAGGAGTCTCGCCCAACATCTGTGAGGATGGCGCTGGTGATGCTCCACGCATAGCTAGCACCCAGGCATCCCCCGGGGGGGCGTGAGCCCTGCGCAGGTGCGGGACAAGAATGGGCCACCCGACTCTGATCTTCACCTGGTGCGTGGGCGCACGTGTCTCCAAATTTCCCCACGGTGCATTCAAGCCCGTCCTCCTCCACAGTGACCTCAGCAACATAAGGGATGGCACCTGCCATCGCCACGTTTCCTGGTCAGGGTCACACCCTGAGCTGCAGGGGTGGGGGTGGCTAGGACTTCAACCCAAGACTGGGGAGACAGGCGTTAGCCCGCCCACACTCTCAGCCCCCCGAGCCGCGGTGCACACACGGGGCTGGACGCCACCCACTTTGCCAGCACTTCCTCTCCCGCTGCGCTGCCCCCACATCCCCTACTCCCGCAAACAAGCAGGCTTACCCTGTCTTTCCCATCACTTGCCTTTCCGTAGGGTTCCTATCTGTGCCAAGGAGCTCAAATCATGCTGCTGGCGTGGTGCTCCCCGCCCACCCCACCCTACCCCCCGAGCCTCAGCGGTCGTCCAGCCGCCCCAGCCGTGGGCCTTCTGATTATGACCCCATAGGTGTTCTGAAGGTTAAGTGCAGGAGGTCCCAGAGGCTGCACAGACTGCTCTGAGCACAGCTGTCCCCAGGCGGGTGCTGCTGAGATGGGAACCCTGGCTCCCCGACCTGGGTGGCCTCAGGCTCTGCTCCCTCTCCCAGCATTGGGGTGATCATAACGCACCAAGTGGGGGCTGGGCCCAGAGTCACCACTGGTGCCTCTGCCAGCCCCGAGAGCACTTGCTTTCACTGCAGGAGGTTTGTTGTGAAACCTTCCCAGGCTGGCGGAGCGGGCACTGTGGCAGCCACTGAGGGTGCCTGGTTTGAGCCCCAGCTGCTCCACTTCAGGCTCAGCTCCCTGCTGATGCACCTGGGAAGGCAGCGGAGGATGGGATGATGGCCCAAGTGCTTGGGCCCCTGCCCTACTTTGGGAAGATCCAGATGAGGTTCCCGGTTCCTGGCTTTGGCCTGGCCTAGTCCTGGCTGTTGCAAGCATTTGGGAAAGTGAGCCAGCAGGTGCAAGATCTCTTTCTCTCTCTTTCTCACTCTGTGTCACTCTACCTTTCAAACAAATAAATAAATAAAACTAAAAAATCCTTCAGGGAGGCGAACACCGGTCAGCCGAGAGCCAGGTAAGACACCTGTGTCCCGCATTAGAACCCCTGGGTTTGAGTCCTGAGCCCATTCCCAGCCCCAGCTGGACCCTGGAGGCAGCAGCAATGGCTCAAGCAGTTGGGCCCCTGTCTCTCACCTGGGAGACCCAGACTGGGTTTCCAGCTCCCAGCCTTGGCCATTGCCAGCACTCGGTGAGTGCCCCAGTGGATGAGCGCCCACCCCCACCCCGTCCCTCTCTGGAACTCTGCCTTTCAAATTAATAAATAAATCTTAAAAAAAAAAAAAAAAAAAAAAAAAAAAACTACGAAACTCTGGGAGTGGGGGAGGGGGTCACGGCTGGGATGGGCGGGAGACGGGGTGGGGGTGGGGGGACTCTTCCCTGGGTGCCCCTACGGACAGCTTTGTTCTGAATCTGGCTCAGAAACACCCCCAGAGCTGGACGTGCTCTCCCCTGACTCAGCACCTCTGCACCCTGAGGGCCAGCTGTGTACTCATCTCCAGAGATGTGGGGCGCCTGGGGGGGGCAGCCCCCCCACCGACACAGCCCCAGTGCAGGTGCCAGCTGTGGCTGGAGGGCCTTCCTCTGACTCACCACAGAGCTTCTGGTGCCACCCATGAGCTGCTCGGAGGAGGTTACAAAGTAAACGTCCTGGAAGACTTCCATCTGCACGTGACATTGAACTGGGGGGAGGGGGAGTTCTTGGCTGAGGTGGGGAATTCCAGGTCTGCCTTGAGCTGTGCTCCCTCAAGCTCTCAAAGCCTCTGTTTACTCATCTGCGACATGGGTTAATAGTGTGTTAAGGGGTCGGCGCTGTGGCGTAGTGGGCAAAGCTGTTGTCTACAACACTGGTATCCCACATAGGTGTCGGTTCAAGTCCCGACTGCTCCACTTCTGATCCAGGTCCCTACTAATGTGCCTGGGAAAGCAACAGAAGATGGCCCAAGTGTTTGGGTCCCTGCACCCACATAGGAGACCCAGAGGAAGCTCCTGAATCTTGGCTTGAACCCAGCCCGGCCCTGGCTGTGTGGCTATTTGGGGAGTGAATCAGCAGATGGAAGACCTCTCTCTGTCTTTTCCTCTCTCTCTCTCTCTCTCTCAACCTCTCTCTCTCTCTCTCTCTCGTAACTCTGCCTTTCAAATAAATACAATAAATCTATTATATATATATATATGTATACATATACACACACATATATGTATATATATAGTGTGTTAAACCACTATGTGTGACACTGGTATCCCCTACCTTGGAGCTCCAGTTTGAGTTCCAGCTGCTCCACTTCTGATCCAGCTCCCTGCTAATGCACCTGGGAAGGCAGCAGAGGATGGCCCAAGTGCTTGCCACCCACATGGGGGACCTGGCTGGAATCCCTGGCTCCTGGCTTTGACCTTGTCCAGCCTTGGCTATTGCATCCATTTGGGGAGTGAACTAGAAGAGGGGAGATCTCTCTCTCTCCCTCTCTCGCTATTACTCTGTCTTTCAAATACATAAATCTTTTAAAAAGTTAGTGCCCAACTTTTATAGAGCAGACATGGGGGGCTACACAGGTTCCCAGACACATACCCCCCGGCCCCTGGAGGTCCATCACAGTGCCGACTCCTCTATCCCCTACCGCTGCTGAGCTGCCCACTACACACCGCGTAAGCATCATGGTTGACCTCTCCTGAGCCTGCATGCCGTGTGGACAGAACCCGCAGAGCTGAGACCTGGCGCTCCGCTTCCCACCAGAGGAGGCTGAGTCATGGTGAGGAGCCCCTGAATGGCTTCGCTCAGACTGCCCTGGGACTCCCCAGTTTCTGAAATAAGAACAATTTCTATTTCCAAAGACGCCCAACACCTGCCACCAGCTTTTCATTTTCAGAGTTGAGGAGATCACTGTTGGAAGATTCTAGTCATTCTGGTAACTGGGGAGCAGTGGATGGAGGTGAGGGTGAGTGTATGGCTGAGAAGGGTGACACTACCTTAGAGGCCATGGAAGGGCTGGGGGAGGCAGCCCACCCCTCTTGAGTGACACTTCCAGCTTTGCCCCCAGTTCTGCCCCAGCGCCTCCTCTGATGAGCTTAGCCGCTGAACACAGAGCAGCTGCCACTTGGGACAGGTGACACAGACAGAGCCGAGCGGTCTGCAGTCACAGCTCACGCTGCTGGGTGGCAGTCTGCACTCGCTCTGCGTCTCACCTCGCCTCCTGGAGCAGGGCTCTCAAGAGGCGCCCCAGGGGACTTCAAAGGGACCGCTGTGTGGAGATGGCTCTGCAGTGCCAGCCTCAGAGGCAAACCTGCATGAAATCAAACGCTGGCCAGCCTCACCTTCAGAGCGGGCTGCTGTGCCTACAACCACAGCATCAACAGCCACGTGTTCCGGTGCTGAGGATGACTCGGCACCAGGATGAACTCACAGCTGCTCTCGAGGTAACTCCCCATGCTTGAGGACAGGGAGACAAGGAACAGCGGAGAAGGACGGGGACCCTGCAGGAGAAGTGGCTGCCTGAGGTTCTCCATGACTCCGGGGCCTGCAAGATCCCTGGCACATACTGGACCACGTGATCTCAAAAGTGGTTCCCCCTTATCTGCGGGGGAAGTGTTCCAAGCCCTCCAGTGGCTGCCTGGAGCCATGGGTGGTGCTGAACCCAGTGATACTGGGACGCGGGGAAGACAGAGTTAAACAGAGATTCGCCACAAACGTGCACAAATGACAAAATAGAGTGCTGACCGCAGCACAATGCAACAACTCCCAGCCCTTGCTCTAGCTCCTTAGGGACGTTAGGAAGCACAACAGGGGCTGCCTGAACACGGGCACCAGCCTTGGCCACAGGCACCTGAGAAGCCAGGCGGCTTCAGGCACTGGAGGGGGAGGCGGTATCCAGAGCTCAGATCTGGGGCGCAGACGGCTGGATGGAGCCGGACAGCCTGCGCTTCCATCACGCTCCTGTGAGTTGGTGATTTCTGGAATGTCCCATTCAATGTCTCTGGACCATGGCTGACGGTGGCTGATGACACAGAAAGCAAAACAGAGCTCAGGGCACTGCAGGAAGGATGTCCGTGCCCATCCGGGTAGCTCATGAGCAAATGCCACCAGCTGGGACTGCCCAGCTGTGTGTCCCCTTTACCCCAGACCCTGGCCCCAAGGGGATCTTGGCACCACCAGCAGGAATGCTGGGGTGGGGTGGGGTGTCTACTGCCACAGGTCCCACCCCCTGCCACACCGAGCCCTGAGCACCTGCTGGAGGGTTTGTGCCCCAGGGACGGGGACTTTGAGGCTCCCACTAGTGGCCACTCGTGGTACAGGCCGGGGCTACCCACCTGACCACAGCTCCTGGCCCCCAGCTTGCAGGGTCATCAGCTCGGGCAAGACCTGCTGACAGCCACAGCCTGCTCTGTGGAACACCACAGGACCCAGGGGGACCCTTCACCTCACTGGGGTGACAGCCTGTCTTACAAAGCCACCCAGACCAGGAACGCGTAGTCTGTGTCTGTGCCGCCCAGCCTGGTAGCTGTGAGCCGCAGGTGCCTGCGCAGGCGCACACCGACATCCAGTGAAATGAAATTAAAAACTCCCCATGCCCCTCCCAGTCACCCAGGCCTGTGGTCACTGCCCGTGGCAGCACAGACCGAGGACACGCCCATGGCTGCAGGAGGCTCTGTGGGACCGCGCGGCTCTGGAGGACGCCATGAGCAGCTTCTGCTTCGGTCTCCCCTGCTCTCTTTGCTGCTTTCAGGCTCAGGCTGGGAGAAGTCCAGCAAGGGGCTGAAGCCCACAGAGTCTCCCTTCCCACGCTGCTGAGGGCGACCACAGAGGCTGTAAGCTCACGCCGACAGCGTTGACATGCGCCCAGCAGCACAGCCCGTGGCCAGGGTGCAGGGGCCGCCCTGCTAGAGCAGGCTATGAGCTGGAGCCCCCTCCTCTGTCGCTCCGCCCCACGCTGAGTCTCCAGGCAAGGGCTGAGGTGGCCCTGGGGGCAGCCGCCTCAGACGGGGCCCACTGCCCTGGTTTTGGGCCACCACATAAGCCCAAGATGCTTTGATGACATTCAGAGCATGGGGACCAGCAAGGATCCCCGGAAGTGACAGGATCTGGATTCCCCAGTGGCTGGCGGGAGGGAGGGAGGGAGGGAGGGGAGGGGAGGGGTTTCACAGAATTCAGAGATATTTGATACCTGTACACTGGAGATTAAGTTGAGTGTGCATAGCAATGTATTACGGAGGGAGGAGGGGTGACGGGAGTCAAACGGGGACATGGCACGCAAGTCCACACTGCACATGCTGACTGCGGTTTCCGAAGCTGAGGTGTGCATCTACCTTGCCAAGGCTCACCTACAGCCCAGGGCAGCCGGGCCTGGCTCTGCCCTCAGTGGACAGATGTGCATCCACAGTTCCCAGCATGCCACAGGCTGCCAACCCTGGCTCCGCCCTCAAGAGAGCACATGTGTGCCCACACTTCCCAGCATGCCACAGGCTACCAACCCTGGCTCCGCCCTCAGAGGACAGATGTGCGTCCACACTTCCCAGCATGCCATGGTGGAAGAGCTTTCTAGAATCAACCTCTTTGCTGTTCCCGACAACGGCGCAATTGTTAGCAACCCAGGAAGCAGAAGGGAATGGATCCAGGGGAGGGAAACCGGAAGTCTCTACTGAAGACAAGTAGACTGACACTTTGTAGCATTTTCTGTCCTGAGTGGAAGTGGGACAAGCCCCTGAACTCTTCTGTGAACAGACCAGCGCCAGGGCCATGGGGCCGGGGGACTGACCCCCGAGGTCTCCTGTGTCTGACTTCTGTCTGGCGAAGCAGACACGGGCTCAGGCGTGTCAGGCATCACAGGTGCCCCCAGGCGCCCGGCGTGGGGACACAGGGGTGCCCGTGCCTCCTCCTCCCCGGCGCGGCAGCTTTGTGGCCTCAGGCTCCAGCTGGGCATCCATTCCCGACCAGGGACCTCAGCCGTGTCTGGGCTCATGACTCACCCCTTCCCCTCCAGCCAGCTCTTCCTGAGTCAGGACCGTGCCCTGGGAGCCCCAGGGGTGTCGCGAGGAAACCACCCAGACGTGGCTCCGGACAAGAAGTCTGGCCCCAAGGACAGGAGTCTGTCCACGTAACTCAACCTGAAGTATCCGCCAGGGATGCTGAAACCGCTGCCTCCCCGTTTGGCAGGACCGAAAGGGGTCTTGTGGAAAGGGCGCTTGCCACTACTGCAGCCCGGACCTGAGTCTCCCACTGCTCTCCCTCGCTCTGCCCCATCTCAGGGCCATGCCTCTCTCCTCCCTCCTGCTCGCCCTCCCCCCTCCCACCTCCTCTGCCAGTGAGAGGCAAGCTGGGAGGGCTGGCCCATGTCTTAGGAAGGCTCTGCACAGGAGCCTCATTTCTAGGAGGCTTAGACTTGTGCCCCTCCCTTCCCTCTTTCTTTCTGTCTAGAACGCAGAGGTGCTGGCTGGAGCTCCAGCAGCCTTCTCTAAACCACAGGACAACAGTAGGAAGGAAGCCAGCGCTAGGAGTAGCAGAGCAGGCAGCTGAACGAATGGCTTGCTGGTAGATCCTTGCCCCGGAGAACCTGCTTTCTGAGAGCAGGACAGACCGCAGAGCAGGTGCAGCCCTCTATAAACGGTGTATCCAGTGGGAACAGCTAAAAATTCATACATTTCCTGCCAGCACAAGAAGCCCGATGTGTGATTTTCAGTGCAGTGAGTTGCTAACAGAGCGGGAGCAGAGGGAAGGGCTACAGTCTCTGTCAGGGTAGCCCTCCCTTGCAGGGCAAAAGAGAAGCAGGAAAACCAAGAAGGGTAAGATCGTCGTGGCCTTGAGCTTTCTGATCACACAAAAGGCAGTAGCATCTTTTTTTCTGTCTCAAGCAGAAGAAATCTTTCGAGGCCAGCAGGCATCCCGGCCGCTCCTCCTCCCAGCGGGCCCCAAGCCCAAGTCTTTCTGATCCCTTCTTGGGTTTTGCTTGCTTGAGCTCTGTCGTCCAAGCAGAGCCTTCAAGAACCTGTAGGGAACCCAGTCCCTGCCCCTGGGCCCCGGGCCAAGCACGGCCCTGACGTTGCCCTTGGCACTGTGGGTGGGAGTGGGGGGACTCTTGATTCTAGCGCATGTGCAGGCATCAGTCAGTTACAGGGAAAGCCCCACCAGTCAACACCATGGTGCAAACAGCTCTCAGCATTCAGACTGGGCTCTCACAACGCAGACACCCAGGGCGTTCCCTGCTGCACACTGACAAGCCAGGGTCAAGGCCAGCGTGCTCCCAAGGACACTGGGCTGCTTCCTTTGGACCCTTGGCAGGACAGGTGCACGGTCTGGAATTATCTTCATAATCACAAGGCCCCGGCCATGCAGGTTGGCCCTGGATGGCGTCTTCAGTGTATCCCCTTGAATATTTTCACTATGACTCATCTCCACGCACTGCGATGATTTTCAACAACCAACGTCCAGATGACGACGAGGCGACTGCGGCTGCTGCTTCCACTGGGAAGCTCTGGCCCGTGGCCGAAGTCTGCACGGGTCCCACACAGAAGCCCGCCTGGTCTCCTGCCCCTCTCCTGCCTGCGTGCCTGGGTGGGGCGTCCCCAGCGCAGAGCACTCCCTGGAGCAGCTGCCTGCCTATGCCTGATACCCGCTGGGGGGTCCTGGACCTCAAGTGAGTCCTCTTTCTGTCTTCCAGGGTGGGTGTGGTGGGGAGGGAGGGGGGAGAGAAATCCTGGGAGGTTCCAGCTGCGTGCTTGGGGCTGAAAAAGGTGGGAGCTGCTTTTCTCTTGGGGGTCCCCCTTGTCCCTGGGTACGGAGCACAGATCTCGCCAAGAACTCATGGCCCGGTGCTGCCCTCCCCCTCATTTCCCAGTCAGGAAGGCCGGGCACCAAGACGTCAAGAAACCTGCCCGATATGCACCACGTGGCAGCTTGTGACAGGGACCAGGTCGGCGCAGCAGACGCCCCACGCGTTCCTCTCCTCGGCCACACCTCCATGTAAGATCAGCTCCTTCTAGGGGCTGGGAAAGCCACCAGGCTGCAGACCTTGTTAATACACACTCCACTAGCCTCACTTCCTTGCCCTTTTAAATGACTTTTTTCCAGCTTGCAAAGGGATAACTTTGGGTCACCCTGGGCTCGTCCCTGGCAGTAAAAGGTGACTCGACCTCCAGCACCCACATGTCTGCCCAGATTCCACACTTCCGGAAGAGCACAATCGATACTGCCAAGGATACCAGCCACCTGGACGCCAGTTCCCCACGGCAGGTGCACCTAAAGACAGGCCTGGGGCTGAGCCCCCGTCCGGGATGGCACGTCCTTGGACACTGGGAGAGAGCGGATCCACAGCACGGGGAACCCTGGGGCACGCTGCCTGTTGCAGGCTCTGGTCTCCATCAAGGCGGAGCTTCTCTGAGCACTTAAAACAGTCGCTCTCCGAGAGACAAACAGGGCTGGTCTCCCACCTTGGAAACACCTGGCGTCTATTTTGCCAAGGGCTCTGATTGACGCTGGGGGTCTCAGAACAATGGTTGCCTATGTTGGAATCACAGGATCTTTCTCGAGAGTCTGCACCACAGCCCGAATGCCTTCAGAGGCCAGACACATAAGAGACCCTTGGAGGGTTCGGGCTGATGGAGTCCCTTCTCCTTCCAGGCCCTGTCCTGGGCACTTGACAGGTGCCTGTGGCAGCCCTGCGAGGCGAGATTTGGGACCCATCATCAGCCTGGCCCCTGCGCGCCCCTGTCACCACACTATCTGAGCTTTGTGGCATCAGGGTGTGGCAGGACTTGTGATGTGGAGAGCTTAGACCCCACCCACGGTTACCTAAACTCACACACACACACACACACACACACGATCCTGAGCAGGCCGCACAGAACCTGCCATGGGGGAGGAGGGTGCACACGGAGCCGCCTTTGCCACCCGGCTACTGATCTGCAGCTTCAGCGCTTTCGTTTTTGAAATGTTGTTCAACACCCCTCCCATTGTATCTCCAAGGAGAGTGAGGTGCTCAGGACGCTTTGGTCCGCACAACCTTGCTTTCCAATCCGAAGCCCACCAAACCTGCGTGCGCTCCACAGCACGTGCACAGTGCCAGCTCAGAAGTCCCTGCCCCCCCCGACTCTCCCACCCAGGGCCTGGCTGAGGGTGACACACAGTAGCAGGTCACCACAGGTCACTAGCGGTGCCTGTAGCCCTACACCGCTTCCGCCCTCCATAAACTCCCGGATTCTCCTTCCGCTAAAGGCAGAATCTCAAAGTCATTAACAACAGCCCAGGGAGGCCTGGGTTACTGACACATCACAGACCCCTGGGCTGCAGCACAGAGGGGCCAGACCCAAGGTAGGAAACGCAAAAAAAAAAAAAAAGAGGGGAGGTGATTTTTTAATCAAAGACCAAACAGCCAGGTCTCCCTGGGTCCAGGCTGCACTCAAGGGCAGATCAGACCCGATCGGAGCTGCACCAATTTTAGCCAGCGGGCGCTGACTCATTATTAGCTCAGCAAGCCCACACACTCAAATGACTGCACTGAAAAAGCTCCGGGTCACGCCCTGCCCACTGCTTTTTAAGCAAATTCAAAAAATGTTTATCATAAGGTATTTATGACATCTTAACCGTTTCATTTACAGTAACCAGAATGACATTAAAAAAATTGTTTCCTGTATTTTACTTGACAGTAAAGCTCATCAGAATAGTAACAGCTCGAGCAGCACGGCTCAAGGTCAAGTTGGGCCTCCATGAACCCACCACCCCCCCATCCTCCACCTCCGAGCGACCTCAGCCCCCAGCCCCAGTCCCCCAATATTTCTTTTCTTTCTGATTTTAACAAGGTTTGCGACTTTCAGCATGAAAGGAAAGGACATAAAATAATGCCCTGGGGTCATTCAGACCCATCAAGAGAAGGAAGCCACAATGCTGCCTTCCTACGGCTTTTTTCGCCCTGGAATTGGGCAGCTGGGACCACGCGCCAGAAGCTTGCTCACGGGCTGTCTTTCCTGCAGCTCTGAGAAGCGGAAGCTAGCCCGACCTCAGCACCCCTGACTTAGCACACAGTCACCCACCTCCCTCCCTGAACCTCGCTCCGGGCTTCTACGGAGGACTCTCTGGGTGGGTGTTTTCCCTCCAACACTGCTGTCTCTCTCAAGACAACTCAGAGAGACCCCTCCCACAGTCAGGGTGCAGCAGAAGGAGCCCCTTTGCTTAAAATGACATCTTTCCCAATTCTGAACAAAATGCAACATCCACTCCAGCAAGCCCAGAGCTGGAGCACAGCTCAGGCTCAGGCCAACAGTGGAGATGATGACCAAAATAATAATAGTAATAATAATAATAATAAAATGACAGAAACATACCAGGGAGAAGCTGGGGGCTCCACCTTGCCAGGAACGGTGCTGGTGCTGTGGAGATCCGAAGACATGCACCAGCTCCGGCAATCTATGTCAGCAATGTCCCTTGGAAACTTAAAAAGCAGCAGCCATCCAGTCACTTAGTTCCCTCCATTTCCAACGATGTCCACACAATCAAGACCAAAAAAAAAAAAAAAAAAAAAAGGCGCACACCTCATTGGAACGAGATGATTCATGCTGACTCACAGCCACCACTTCCTCTCCCGACATTCTCTGCATTCTTGTGAGCTGGGCTGGTCCGGTTCCCAGGGTCTCTGCAGCCCTTCCGGGAAGAGCAGCCTGCCTGTCTCTGGCACAGAGACCCAAACGCTGACCCCTGGTGCACGCCTGTAACCCCAGGATCACCTGCCCCTGGGGGGAAACGCTCCATCTAGGAGTCTTGAGAGCCACTGGAAAATAAAATGCATGCTTCTCACGGGCGTTCCGATTGCAAATCCGCACTGCCCATCTATGAAGCCTGGCGAGGCTCCTGTGTGAAACTCCGGTGCTTTTCCAAGTCGTCCAAGGAAGGAGGAAGAGAGCCTGCATCGTTAAGGCGTCGGCGTTTGCTTGGCCCTGAGGATACCGATTCAGTGCGTGTTTCCTTCTGCGTGTGTTCCTCTGACCCGGCTACTGGCAGGTTCTAAAATCATCATCGCTTCGAAGCTGCTCCGTGGACGCGTGCCCTGGTATTTTTTAGGCTGACGTGATTTACGACTTTTCTCTACATCCCCCAGCCTTCAGGATGTGCTAGTTTGCAACCGTAAAGTTGCGAGGAGTTAAACGGAGGTATAGTAACCTAACTTTCAAATATGGTCGGTGAATGTTTCCGGCCGAGAACTGTGAGCGGCTTCTGCCTCCCGGTTTTCTTTTTGAATGATGCAGAGGGCGGGGCTGTCTTCCACGGCCTCGGCCTCTGCGTCTTTTAAATATGGGAAGCGCCCAGGGACAGCAGAATCCAGGAGGTGCCCAGCAGCCACAGGACAAACTACAAAGGGCCACCTGGGATTGCTTTCTGGGGGGCGAAGGCGGGGGGCTGACACACATCAGGTCATGCATGAACCCCAAAAGCCTTTAACATATTTTTAAAATTTTATTTGAGAGACAGAGAGAGGTTCCCTCTTTAGATGACCACAGCAGCCAGGACTGGGCTAGACTGCAGCCGGGAGGCAGGAGCTAACTCAAACCAGGTCTTGCACATCCATGCCACTGAAGCCCTCACCTGCTGCTCCCCGGGGTCTGCATTAACAGGAAGCTGCAGCCAGGAGCCAGAGCTGGGAACTGAGCTCAGGTACTCCTGGGTGGTGCACCGCAGGCTGGAGACCCAGCCCGGAAAGCTGTTTTTGACCTGGGACCTGGTGCACAGTGGGCCAGCTTCCGATACCCTACAGCCCATAGAGCGTAGGAAGAAGTCACATTTTGGAGGAAGACAGAAGCCCCAGGTGAACCGGATGGATGCAGAGCCCTGTGGGGCTGACCTTGACCTGGAGGGGTCAAGCTCCAGTTACCGCTGGGTTGCAATTACAGACAAAAACACTCATTTGTTCTTCTCCACCCCTGACCTTTGAGCCAGAAGTCACAGGGCGTTTCCCATCTGATGATATCAAGGGCTTCCAGCAACCCCTGGATGTAGCAGTTCAGCTAATTGGTCCGATCTTACTCCCTGCGGGTTTGTTTCTTTCCAGTATGGTGCCAAGCCGGCAGTCTCTGCCTTCAGGGGCAGCTGCAGTGCCACTCACCGAAGTGTGTACTTTTTAAGGCTAGAGGGGGCAGGATTGCAGCCCCAGGGGCTGACTTTAGCACGCCTCCTTCCCGCCATCCACAAGGGGATGGGCCACAGCTACACGGTGAGAAAAGTGCACGGACCAGGGGTTGTGCAGGGACAATTGGAGCAGAGCTCAGGGGTGGTTATACCTGTCCATTTTTGTGAAGAGCCAGCCTTTGCCTAGCTTTTGACTTTTGAAGACTTTTTTTTTTTTTTTGACAGAGTTAGACAGTGAGAAAGAGAGAGACAGAGAGAAAGGTCTTCCTTCCATTGGTTCACTCCCCAAATGGCCGTCACAGCAGAGGATTAACCAAGTGAGCCATAGTGCCGTCCCCTAGAAGAATACTTTAAAAAAAGAAAAAGATTTATTTTATTTACTTGAAAGAGAGTTACTCAGAGAGGTAGAGACAGAGAAAGAGGTCTTCCATCCAATGGTTCACTCCCCACATGGTTGCAACAGCTGGAGCTGCGCTGATCCAAAGCCAGGAGCTTCTTCTGGGTTTCCCATGTGGGTGCAGGGGCCCAAGGACTTGGGCCATCTTCCACTGCTTTCCCAGGCCACAGCAGGGAGCTGGATTGGAAGTGGAGCAGCTGGAACTTGAACTGGTGCTCATATGGGATGCCAGTGCAGGGCTCCTACCCGCTGTGCCACAGCGCTGGCCCCGAATTTTTTTGTTTTTTTTTTTTTTAAGATTTATTTATGTATTCGACAAGGCAGAGGGCAGAGAGAGAGAGAGAGAGAGCGCAAGAGATCATCCAACAGCTGGTTCACTCCCCAAATGGCTACAATGTCCAGGGCTAGGCCAGGCCAGTCAGAAGCCAGGAGCTTCCTCCAGGCTCCCACATGGGTGCAGGAGCCCAAGCACTTGGGCCATCCTCTGCTGTTCTCCCAGGCACACCAGCAGAGAGCTGGATCGGAAGTGGAGCAGACAGGCCTCGAACCATGTGCCCACACAGGATGCTGGTACCACAGGCAGTGGCTCCACCCACTAAGCCAAAGCAAGACTTTTATTGTCAACTCACTAATCCCTGGGAGAACTGAAAAAAAAAAGAAGAAGAAGAAGAAGAAAGAAAAAGAAAAAAGTTAAAGAGGAGGGAGGGAACAGGGATGAATGAAAGAAACTTGAAATGGTTTAGAAACAGGGGCTCCAAGTGGTGACCGAGTCCTCTTGTCGCTTTGGCTGTGGTTTCTTACACTTATGAGGAACCTTCCGGAACATTCTGGAAGCCAGGCCTTCTCCGAAAGCAGTGATTTGAGCTGCCACCCTGGAGGGTCAGGAACTGTGGCCTTCCGTGCACTGCTTCATTGGATCAGGCCACCAATGTGAGTCGTGATTCCTGAATGAACTTCCACCCCCCATCTCTTCTTGCCTGGGCTGGAAGGTAGGGAGAGGGTATTAGCGTGGGGAGGGTGAAAGCCAGAGTACAGTGTGAAGACAGGGTGTTCCAGAGAGTTCCCACCAACGTAGCCGGCTCACAGTAACGGAGCCGGAAGTGTGCCCCTCGCGCTCCTGAACACACAGGGGTGAGCCCGCTGTGTCGAGACCTAGCTGGAAGGCTGTGCCGTGGGCCTGTGAGCCTTCCTCTTTATTCCACAGAGATAGAGAGTCAAGCAGAGGTGTGAATGCAGTGCACAAGTGAGAGCATGAGCACCCACACAGAGCGACTCCCCTAGTGAGTGGGCGGCGGTGGCCAGCGAGGAGTCCGTTAGCCAGGCCCCTCCCATGTTACCAGCCTCTTGTATAAGATGGAGGCATTGCCCTAACTGAAATGCAAACAGGGCGGGGTTCGGCTTGCACGCACATCATCTGTGTGGATTACATGTGGTCTAAGTAGCATTGCATAGGACATTCTTATTCGTGTGGCTTGTCTTGGTCTCACTCATGCTGATGACAAAAGGGTCTGAACAGGTGACCAGGCTCTGTGGGCAGCATAATCCTAGAATGGTGCCGACTGGTGGGAAACAGTGAGGCATCCTACGGTCTGATTCATCTTTGTCATTTTTTATATTTTAATTTAATATTGAATTAAATGTTTTCGATTTTAATATTGAATCTGTTCAAAATGATTTATACAAGTCTAAGAACATAATGATATTCCCTCCCTTCCTCCCTTCCACCCTCCCTCCCTTCTCCATTTTTTTTTTAGTTTTTGAAATATCATATTTTAAATTTACATCACAGTAAAAAGGCTTAATCACCAAATAAGTTTAACAAAAGCAAAAAAAGACTCTAGTGGGAAGATAGACAACAGCTATAAAAAATAATTGAATGTATATATGACCATTTTACCCATACACATTTTTTGTGAATTAGTCATTCATAACTTCTTTCAATGAAATAGCACCAATGACAATGTGACACCTAAATATTTCCTAGGTGGTTACAAGATAATAATTACGTTCATTTAGACTTTAAGGCATTTCCTCGCAACAGTTTAGGAAAAGGAATAATTTTATGCAGATATGCAGATTGCAATGCAAAAAATTATACACTTTTTTGGTACTCTATTAGTTACCACAGATCAGGGAAAATATGGTATTTGTCTTTTTGGCTGAAGTATCTGATCCATTTTTTTAAAAAATATTTATTTTATTTATTTAAAAGGCAGAGTGACAGAGGCTGTGGGCAGGGGGGAGAGAGAGAAAGAGAGAGAGAGAGAGAGATTCCATCCACAGATTCAGGGCTAGGCCAAGCTGAAGCCAGGACCCAGAAGCCGAGAGCCTGGATCTCACACGGGTGGCAGGGACCAAAGCACTGGGCCGCTTTCCCAAGTGCCTTAGCAGGGAGCTGGATCGGAAGCAGAGCAGTGGGACGTGAACAACCACTCCTGGGTGGGACGCAGGCGTCACAGATGACAGCCTAACCCGCCGTGCCTCAGCGCCCGCTCCCTCTGGGCTGATCCACGTGCAATCTGTCTCGTTCACCTTCAGTTCTGTCCGGGGGCAGGGGGAGTGGGTGGGTGAAGCACTTGGGCAGTCACAATCCTTGTAGCAAGATAGCCATGCACCTCACCTGCTCGGTCCAGCAGGACTTCCCTAGGCACGCTGGATCCGCCTAGCGTGTCACTCATCAGGGATGCTGGGGGCCGGAATGCTTTGGTTCCGGTCCAGCCTCCTCTGTGAGCTTGGGCAAATCACACAACTTCCCAGAACCTCAGTGTGCTGGGCAGAATTCTAAACACGCTCCTCCCTGATTCCTGCCCCTGCTGATTCAATCAGACGCCAATCCGGGCACTGCTCTCGGGGTATCTCTACAGAAGGAGTTAAAGCTCAAGTCCACTGACCGCCAGGTTAGGAAGATAGATGGGCGGGCCTCATGCGATCAGGTGAGCTCTTTGAAAGCGGCGAGTCTTCTCTGGATGGAAGAAAATTCCAGGTTGTGTGTGTCGGGGGGGGGGGGGGGGGGGTGTCACGTGATCTGGAAGACAGGGGATCTGTGAGCAGAGAGAAACACCTAGCAGCCAGCAACCTTGGGTGCAAAGGCACAAGGAAGCAGATCCTGACAATGCCTGAACGAGCTTGCAAGTCGACTTCCCCCAAAGCCTCCGGACCCGAGCCCAGCCTGTCTGAGCTCTTGATTTTGCCCTGAGAAACCCTGAGCTGACATCTGACAGCAAAGCTGAACCACTCAGAGCGTGGGTACTCGTGACACACCAATTCATACGCGCAGCCCAGTTGCAAAATGGAGACCACAAGGGCTCCCTACTCACGGGGCAAAGTGAGGTTAAAAGTTAATATCCATGAAGTGCCTCGAACATTCGTAAATACCGCCTCTACACCTCGGCGAGGGCTCTGGCTGGTAAAAGCCAGATTTGTGCCGTTAGTTATTTGAAAGTTGCCCACCCATAAAGGACTTGGGCCGCAGAGTACACTCCACAGTCTAGTATTTTGAATACTACGTGTCATCTTTTAAAAATTGAGCGCCTTGGCATCAACTGCAAGGTCTTAGAAACGTTACTCAACATAGCAGCCAGTAATAAAGAAGATGCCAGAATATTTGAAGCAAACGACAGGAAGCTTGTTACTCAATCATGCACCAAGTATTTAACAAATGCCTTCCAGACGCCAAGCTCTGACGCAGGTCCTGGGGGAGACCACAGCAGAGAGAGACAGACAGACAGTTCCTGTTCTCATGCAGCTTTTATTCTGGGAGAATGAGACAGAAAATAAGCACAGGAGAAAAATGCAAGCCAGGGATAGGGACGGTGTGAAAAGCTAGCATCAGTTCAGAGGGAAGCAGGTTGGCCCAGGGAGGGCACGCGGGAGGGGCGCCTTCAGCTGGGATCTGAGTGGCAGGCGGGAGCCAGAGAAGACCCCCGGGGCACAACGGAGCCTGAAAGAGGCCAGCCTGGCCTCTGCGTGGGACCCAGCAGGGACAGATGATTGGGGTGGGGAGCTGGCATTTTGTGCCTTCAGGGTACAGTGGAAGAAATTCATAAACAGGAAATGGACAGGGTCCGATTTGAATTCTCCAAGGATAACTCTCACCGTTAAGGGTGGAGCCGTTGTGTGGCATCCAGTAGAAGCAAGGGACTCCAGCTGGTCCCCTGGCTGGGGGGGGGGGGGGGGGTCTGATGGGTATAGC
Source organism: Lepus europaeus (assembly GCF_033115175.1). Lineage (NCBI taxonomy): Eukaryota > Metazoa > Chordata > Mammalia > Lagomorpha > Leporidae > Lepus > Lepus europaeus. The sequence goes on along the minus strand of NC_084839.1, from coordinate 84,730,653 downwards.
CGATACAGACCAATTGGAGTGGCTCCATGCAGTAGGAGAGTGGTGGAATGGATTAGGTCTGGGCCAGTGATAGGGAGGGGCTCACTGAGCATAACCCTTTGATTTCTGGTTTGTGCAACTGAGAGATGCCCCGTGAAGGCCATGGGCAGGGAAGAAACTGCTGGTTCTGCTTTGGCAGTGTCAGACCGCCACCGACATGTTCAGGAGCCTGGAATTCTGGAGGAAGGCAACGTCGGGGGGCACTGGGGAGTTCTTGAAGTCCTGCCTGGATGAGAAAGAGAACACAGACAGGAAGACCACCAGCGGGCTCGGTGCTCCCCTACCGGGAGGCAGAGAAAGCTGCGTAGAGAAGCCGACAAGGGAGGGTTTCGAGAAGGCAGGAGAGGCCTACGTGCCACAGCTACTGCCAGGTTGAGTCGGAAGGGAACAGAGCGGGGTGTGCCTGGACCCTGGAAGCTGGTGGCGGCCTGGGAGATGAACCCCGGGCAGCCTCTGGGAGCGGTTCCCGGGAGCAGCACTGGCAGACACCTCTCTTGTGAAAAGAAGCAAGGAAATGGGGTATTGGGCACTTTGAGAGCCTCACCAAAGACAGTGACGTCAATTAAATGATAGAGAGCTGGGCTCCCCTGGCCGAGGGGGAGGGTGGGGACAGCAGGGAGTGAGCGGCACTGGGCTGATTCAGCACCGGCAAACACAGGGATGATATTCCCAGGTTGTCGTGTGTATCAGCTGCTCCAGCCTGCGAAAGGCAGACTGTGCTTCTAAAACTTAACATCAAGCAAAGCATTAAGCATCAAAGTATGGACGCCCTCTGTTTTTGGCTAATGGGAATGAAGGTATGACTGGTGTCTTCCCATGGTGCGCAGGGGCCAATGACAGCTCTCATCATTCCGCATCAATTGGTGTAGTTGGGAGGTTTCGGAGGCTTGATGGCTTCCAAACAGTCGGACAAAAACCTTTCAGGGTGGAACCATCCCTGGTCTGATGCTTGTTGCCGCGTGATTGCACGAAGCCTGTTCTCTGGTGTACCGTCTGGCTAGGGGATTTTTTTTTTTTTTAACAAATGTTTCATTTTTATCTACTTCAAAGGCAGAGAGAGAGAGAGAGAGAAATGCTAAATTTGCTGGTTCACTCCACAAACACGTGCAGCCACAGGGGCTGGGCCAGGCTGAAGCCAGCATCCTGGAACTCCATCCAGACCTCTTGTGTGGTGGCAGGGCCTCAGTATTTGAGCCATCGCCTGCTGCCTCTCCCAGTGTGCAGTACAGGGAGCTGGATCAGGAGCGGGGTGGCCAGCACTCGAACCAGGCACTGTGACACGGGACGCAGGCCTCCCAAGGGCCAGCTCCACCCTCCGTGACACAGCACCCACCCAGCCAACTGATTTTTTTTCTTACTAGCACCGCCAGCTTGTTAATTTTCACCGCGTTACTCTGTGCCCCTAATTGTTCTCGCAAACGACTCCAACTAAGGGCACAAATACCCCAAGCAATTTGGGTTTGTTTCTTGAAAAGCTCATGATTGAAGACTTCAATTGTATTGAACACAAGTCGGCACAGTTCCTGATGGCCACTGCCAAGTTCATCAGACATGGACTTGAGCAAGTGCATCCCTTTACTGTGGCTCCTTAAGAGAAGCGTGAAGCCCAATGAGAGTCCTCGCTCTTGTATGACCGAGGGCCGGAGGTGTCCCCAGCTGAGCACACTGGCCCCACGTTGTGCACCCCTGCACTTCTCCCAGGCACCACTTGCACCTGCCCAGTCCCAGGCACTGCAGGGCCTGGCTGGTCCTCCTGCCTCTCGTCCACCAGGCTCCACCAGCTTCTCTGACCTGTTTACTTTCACTTTTATGGTGACACAAAGCCACAGATGTAATGGGGTCACCGTCCAGCGTTCCCTTCTGCCCAGCTCCTCCAGGTTCCCATGACGCTTAGGGACTGGTCCCCAAGTCACACAGATCCAGGCTGCAGACCGACTCTCAACTCCATGGCCTGAGAAAGGGCCCGCCCTGTGCCTCCCTCTGCTTTGTAAGCTGAGAAGAGCCAGGGTCCCAAGAGAGCCCTCGTGGCCGCACTTGGGTGTGGATTAAGTGAGGGGATCTAAGCGGGGTGGTTAGCTCAGGGCCGGGGCCTCAGCTCCCAGGTGACAGCAGCTCCTTGTGGGGTTGTCACCATGTACGACAGCACCCTTCCCTGGGGGACTTCCCCCACCCCTGCCTCCCGGTGGTCTGGTGGTCCGTCATCCTCACACACCTCCCATCCTCATGTCCTCTCCTGGGAAGAAGAAGTGACAAAGGCTTTTAAGTCAGGATCTCATTTCTCTCGCCTATAAAAACAACTGGGCCTAGGCATCATGGGCGGATGGTACAGCCCCAGAGACTTTCTAGTTCCTTGAGCTCTTGTCTTTTTGAACTACCACCTGGAGCATGGCTTTTGTCTTCAAGGTGACTTCACAGCCCAAGATGGCTGCTGGAACTCCAGCCAGCATGCCCATGCTCTCCCATACAGGCAGTAAGAGAAAATGAAGGAGCACAAAATAGTTTGTAATACCACCCTCACCTCCACCATCTTGGAGCTTTCCCGAATTCTGTGTGTAGAATTAAGTCACAGGGCCTCTCCAGCTGGGTAGTCTTTTCTACGGCACACATGGCACCGGAAATAGCATGAGTTTCTCCATAAAGCAAGAAGAAAAGATATTGACTGGCAGCTAGCAGTGCCATGACGCGGACCCTAGGCTGGACCCTCAGTGCCCCTCCGTGGGGTCTGGTCTCTGGCTCTGGATGGAAAGGAGACGATGCACGCTCCCTACAGGCACAGGCTGGAGGACACAGTCCCAGCACGCGGAGGAACGGGAGCCAGGGAAGGGAGGGGGCACGCGCCAGGAGTGAGGCTGCCTGGGGGCTGTGGGCAGGGGAGAACCCAGCACCAGGGCCTGAATGAGTTTGAGCAGGGTCGTGACGAGTGCTGTCCCTTACGGTGCATGGGTTATTCTACACCAGCTTGTTAACCTTGCTCCACTCGGGTGACATCAGGGGCTCCTCCGGCCACACCCACTTCCCCCAGCGTTCCCGGCAGCCCTCTCACCCCCTTTGCTCTCTGCAGGGTCTCAGACTGAAAGCACCTGTCTTCTCCCCATGCTTCCACCTCTGCTCCGCCGGCACACCCCAACACGGCCACTTCTCCCTCCCCTCGCTCCAAGCAAATTCCTGCTTAGTCTGGAAGGTCTGATTCCAGTGCAGCCTCCTGTGTGGAGCTTGCCTTAGCTCTTCTCTGCTCACTGTGGTCCCTGAGCGTTTGAAGGACCCCTTTCGTATCTTCCTGAGATCCTTACCCCTACCCCCAGCTCTTGGGGGAAATCTCCGGGTCCTTCCCGCACACACATCCCGCAGGGGGCCCTCCGTGTCTGTCAGTGAACGCCTGAGTGAGCAGCAAGAGGGCTGAGGTTTGACAGATGCAAACTGTATCCAACCAGGAGTCCCCTGAGCCAAAGCTGCTGGGTGTGGCCCCCCTCCCCCGCCCGCCCCCCCTCCCCCCGCCCTGATCTGCCAGCTTGGTGAAAGAGAGAAAAATAACCACACCTCTCTCAAGGGACCCTTCACAATGCCTGACACAGAGTAAGAGCTCAATGAACGCTGGTCAATGCGCATTAGCGTTGCTTTGTTGCATGCCACAGGCTCCGATGTGCAGGCTTCTTCGTATCCTAACGGCACTCACACTGTTACTCAGGTAACTGAGTCTCTGCCACCCACATGGATGGAGTTCCCAGCTCCCAGCTTCAGCCCAGCCCAGTGCCGGCCATGGTGGGCATTTGGGGAGAGAACCAGTGAATGCCAGCTGTCAAGTAAGCAAATAAATGTTTGTTTGTTTGTTTGTTTTAAATGCAGGGCCTTGCAGAGTCTGCAAAGTCACCTGCCTATAAGTTCCAAGCAGTCGGAGATGACACCAGGCTGGCCTCTCAGTGGCTCTGACAGAGATGAGGGATAGGGCCTGGTCTCCCACACTGCTCCGGGCAGAACCAAGGTAGCCACGGGTCAGTCGAAACAGAGCCAGGTAAAGAGCGAGATAGGGAGGAAGCAAAGCTCTTGGCAAGAACTTGCACGATTGCAGCTGTGTGGAACCAACTAGAAGTAAACAGATCAAAAGCTAACTCTTTGTATGGAATCCGAATTCTCAAAGAAATCGCGAGCGGCCAAGAAAAGCATTGGGACCATGTAACAGCATGTTTGACCATAAAAAGGCATGAAGTATTGACATAGGCTGTGACCTGGGAGAATCTTGAAAACACGCTAAGGGAAAAAAGCCAGCCACAAACCACATGATTCCATTTGTATGAAATATCTGGATAGGAAGTTTACACAGATGGGAAGAAGTTCAGGGCCTGCCAGGTGCTGAGGAAGGCGGGGCTAGGCAGTGCTTCTCCATGGATATGGGGCTTCCTTTTGGGGTGAAGACATGGTTTGGAACTGCATAGAAGTGGTGCATGTACAATGTTATAGTCGTACTAAAAGGCAGAGTTACAGAGACAGGAGAGGCAGAGAAAGAGAGATCTTCCATCTGCTGGTTCACTCTCCAAATGGCTGCAATGGCCAGGACTGGACCAGACCAAAGCCAGGAGCCAGGAGCTTCATCCAGGTCTCCCATGTGGGTGCAGGGGTCCAGGCTCTTTCCCAGGCACAATAGCAGAGAGCTGGATCAGAAGTGGAGCAATGAGGACTCAAACCAGTGCCTATGTGGGATGTTGGCTTTTCAGGCAGCAGCTTAATCTGCTGAGCTACAACACTGACCCCTGGGGTGTTCATTTTTAAGTACTTAACATTGTTATGTGAATTTCACCTCATTTTTTAAAAACTTTTTAAAAAGATTATTTATTTACTTACTTATTTGAAAAGCAGAGTTACAGAGAGACAGAGAGAGAAAGATCTTCCACCTGCTGATTCACTCTCCAGATGACCACAACAGCCAGAGATAGGCTGATCCGAAACCAGGAGCCAGGAGCGTCTTCCAGGTCTCCCATGTGGGTGCAGGGCCCCAAGTCTTGGGCCATCTTCTACTGCTTTCCCAGGCCACAGCAGAGAGCTGGATCAGAAGTGGAGCAGCCGGGACTCGAACCAGTGGCCAAATGGGATGCCTGCACTGCAAGCGGTGGCTTTACCCGCTATACCCCAGCTCTGGCCCCTGTTTATGCCTTTTATGGCAGGTTTCTGTTGTGTGCAAACCTGGTCGTTGGTGCAGTGGCTCCATGCTCATCAACACTGTGGCACTGTATGAAGCCACAGAGCAGCCTTAGCCCCAGACCACGTCACGCTTGGTGAACTTCCTCATTCCCTTAGCTCGCGGTCAGGATGCTGATGGTTCCCAGCAGAAGCGCCCATTCCATATGAGGAAATGTAACAAGGAACTTGCTAAGTGAGGCACGAGTTGTCTCCGAGCCAGGAGGCCACGTCCCCAGCCACTAGGGGTTCTAGACAGGCTACCAAGTCCTCAAGGGAGACAGCACTGCCCACTGTGTCCTCCAGAGAGTGTGGGCTTGAGCACCCTTTGTGAACTACCCGACTTTTATCTGGGGTATTTCTTAGCAGGAGGAAACACAGTTCCTTTTCCAAAAAATTTCAAATTTATTTGAAAGGGAGAGAGGGGGAGGGAGGAAGGGAGGGAAGAGAGAGAGAGAGAGAGATATTTCCTATCCACCGGCTCACTCTCTACAAGACTGCAAGAGCTGGGTCTGGGCCAGGCCCGGGGCAGGAGCCAGGAATGCAATCTGGATCTCCCACGTGGGTGGCAGGGATGCAGGTACTTGGGCCATCTCGTGCTGCCGCCCAGGGTGGCATCAGCAGGAGCTGGACATGGAGGAAAGCCGGGACCCAAACCCAGGCACTCCACTGAGGGATGCTAGCATCCCAAGCAGCACCTTAGCCTGAGGAAATTCATTTCTTCTTCTTATTTCTAAAGATTATTTATTTATTGGAAAGACAGAGTGGCAGAGAGAGAATGAGAGACAGAGAGAGAGAGAGAGAGAGAGGTATCTTCCAACCACTGGTTCATTCCCCAAATGGCCACAACAGACTGGGCTGGTCCAGGCCGAAGCCAGGAGCCAGGAACTCCACCTGGGATTCCACGTGGGTGGCAGGGGCCCAGGTACTTGGGTCATCTCCCACAGCAGGAAATTCTTTCCTGATTAAGTATCCCTAATCTGGAAATCTGAAATCCAGAATGTTCCAAAACCAGAAACTCCTTGAACACCAACATGATAACACTAACAGAAAGTTCCAGATCATGAAACTTTGTTTCATGCATGAAATTATTAAAAGTATTGTCTAAAATTGCCTGCAGGTTAAATGTTTCAGGTGTATATGAAATATAAGTGAATTTCCCACTTAGACTTGGGTCTCATCCTCAAGATAGTCATATTACAAATACAAAAAAAATCTAAAATCTAAAACACTTTTTGGGCATTTCACATAAAGAATACTCACCCCGTAGTTGGTGGAGTTTTTGTTTGCTTTCGTATTTTGTTCTGTTTTTATTTTGGGCAGAAGTTCAGCTTCTGTCCCACCCTGACCTGGCTAATAGTGAGAGAACCCTGCACACGCCAATCAGAACAGTGGCTGCCAGTTCCAGTGCCAAGACTCTCTTATCCAATGTTGTGAAAGCTGCATCAGGAGTATTAAGACCTGCACACCATGCAGATCTTCATAAAAAGTCTACTTTTATGATGATAAAAGTTATCCATCTTGCTTGAGAATAATCTAGAAAAGTGGGAAGAGTAGAGAGTGCCAGTCCCACCCCCACCCCACCCCCAAAGCCAAGCACTATTAATAGTCTGGTGCATTTCCTCTGCTCTGTGTTTACATAGCTGTGCTTCCACTGTATACACAACTCTGCACCCTGATTTATTTCACTTAACATTACAACCCTAAGCATTTTCCCACGTTAGTAAAACCCCTTCACACCCGGAGTTGAGGTCTGTTTCTCACGGAGAAGCTCAGATGGTCCTCATGCGGACCTCACACCCGGTGTGCATTACACAGACACGCTGTAAGGACGCTCGGGTGTTCCCGCCCAAGTGGGCTGGCTGCTCCTTGTCTACTGAACAGGAACCAGAACTCCGATCGTCGAGCAGGGGCCTGGACGGGAGTGCTGAGACTCGCTGCCTGCCTGCTGTCAGGAGCCAGCCCATAGCTTGCGGAGCATCCCCACTGATACACACACACACACACACACTGGCGGGGAACCAAGCAGGCAGGTCTACTTCTGCAGTAGCCCTAGGGCTGTGGGGGAGCCAGACATAAAAAGGAAAAGTGAGGCCGGCGCCGCAGCTCACTAGGCTAATCCTCCGCCTTGCGGCGCCGGCACCCTGGGTTCTAGTCCCGGTCGGGGCACAGATCCTGTCCCGGTTGCCCCTCTTCCAGGCCAGCTCTCTGCTGTGGCCAGGGAGTGCAGTGGAGGATGGCCCAAGTGCTTGGGCCCTGCACCCCATGGGAGACCAGGAGAAGCACCTGGCTCCTGCCATCGGATCAGCGCAGTGCACCGGCCGCAGCACGCCTACCGCGGCGGCCATTGGAGGGTGAACCATCGGCAAAAGGAAGACCTTTCTCTCTGTCTCTCTCTCTCACTGTCCACTCTGCCTGTCAAAAATAAAAAAATAAATAAATAAATAAATAAATAAAAAGGAAAAGTGAGTTAGGCCCGAGACCCTGCAGCGAGAGTGGGACAGCTCAGCTCAATCGTCAGAAGGAAGAAGGGCCATTCTACTGGACCCTGCGAAGGCGGCCCAGCACCCCTCAGCGCTGCTTTGTCACTTTGCACACAGCCATGGATGGGGGTCAGACAGCCTGCAGCCACGGGCCAGGGAGAGGCAGGCCCTGGGAGTGGAGCAGCCCCAGCCCCAGGAGAGCACTCAAGCCCAGGCTCCTGGGGCATGATTAGGCACCACGGATGCAAAGCTTCGCCTCTGCACAAGTGCAGAGACATGTCAGCGGGGGCTCTGCGTTGAGAACGTGTCTGGCCCATATTCCACTCCTGGGAATAATGACTTGCTTTCTTTATTTGAAAGGCAGAGTTACAGAGGCAGAGAGAGAGAGAGAGAGATATCTTCCATCTGCTGGTTCACTCCCCAAAAATGGTTGCAACATCCAGACCTAGGCCAATCTGAAGCCAGGAGCCAAGAGATTCTTCCGGGTCTCCCATGCTGATGCAGGGGCCCAAGCACGTGGGCCATCTTCTACTGCTTTCCCAGGCCATAGCAGAGAGCTTGATGGGAAGTGGAGCAGCCGGGACTCAAACCGGCGCCCATATGGGATGCCGGCACTGCAGGCGGCGGCTCTACCTGCTATGCAGCAGGGCCGGCCCCAGCGATGGCGTTCTTTACAGAGTCCCTTGAATGTTGACAGCCGGGACTCAATTGGAGTTCACAGGTGTTTTCTCAGGAAAGAGTAAATGCCTCCCCGACTGGTGATGGTCCTGAGGAGCCCATGAGAGTTGAGAACGTCGCTAAGTGGAAAAGGCACTGAGTCCCCACTGCGCAGGGCATCCTAACTGAGCAGCACGGCACACTGCAGTCTCAGCTGTCCCCCGCATGCCTGCAGAGGTGCTGGCTGCTGGCCCCAGCATCTCCAGAGAGGACTGGACCATGGGCCACCACCTGGGGCAAAGACCCACATTCAACTCGACAAATGCGGAACTGGCTTTTCTACTGTTTTACAGAAGAACAATCTTAAGTTGAACCATTGCAAGTTCAGGGGCATCAGTGTTGGTGCCTTTTTTTTTTTTGACAGGCAGAGTTAGACAGTAAGAGAGACAGAGAGAAAGGTCTTCCTTCCGTTGGTTCATCCCCTAAATGGCTGCTACGGCTGGCGCACTGCGGCCGGCCAAGCACTTGGGCCATCCTCCACTGCTTTCCCTGGCCACAGCAGAGAGGTGGACTGGAAGAGGAGCAACCGGGACAGAATCTGTGCCCCAACCGGGACTAGAACCCGGGGTGCCGGCACCACAGGCGGAGGATTAGCCTAGTGAGCTGCGGCGCCGGTTGGCACTGGTGCTCTAGCCATCATCCTTCCCAGTCAGCAGTCGCTGCTGTCCCTGCCCTGCCCTGTTCCCCAGGGGAAGCAGGCATGGCTGCCACAAAAGAAAGGCACCCTTTCTGTGTTTAAGCCACTTAGAGCAGGTCTGTTACTAACAGCTGAACCAGATTCTTAACTGATATACACTATGAGTGGCAGCCTACGCGTGACCCCCAAGTTTCTTGCCCCTCTGGGACACACACCTTACAGTACCCTCACGGAGTACTAAGTAAGAGACTTTCGGACTCGCTCCTAACAAAGAGTGTAGTGGAAGTATGGAATTGTCATCTCGGAGATGACATCACAGAAAGATGGTAGCTTCTGCCTCAAGTACTTTCATGCCATTTTGCTCCCCCCAGGGTAGGGGACCCAAACCTGCCAGTACCACCTGGGTGTGCCTAGAGGCACATACCACCCCCACCCCCTCCCCAAGCGGAGCCTTCCGATGAGGCTGCAGCCCCGTGACATAGCTTGCACCAGATTCTTGTTTTAAAGATTTATTTATTCAAAAGTCAGAGTTACAGAGAGAGAGAGAGAGATCTTCCATCTGTTGTTTCACTCCCCAGATGGCCACAACGGTCAGGGCTGGGCCAGGCTGAAGCCAGGAGCTTCATCCAGTGGTAGGGATCCAAACATTTGGGCCATCTTCCACTGCTTTCCCAGGCACATCAGCAGGGAGCTGGTTCAGAAGTGGAGCAGCAGGATCTCAAACTGGTGCCCACATGGGATGCCGGCACTGCAGGCAGCAGCTTTACCTGCTATGCCACAGCACTGCCCTCCCCACTTCCCCACCCCATCCAAATTCTGGGCTCACAGAAGCCATGATAGGTGCTTGTGGGATTTTTTTTTTTTCTGAGCCTATTTCAGATAACTAACATGTCCTCCATGCAACAATCTGGGTTAAAATTCAAGTTCATGCCAGTCTTCTACGCCCCACCTTGCGTGTCCCACTCACACCGCACTCCCTAAAACCTTGGCTCCTGCACAGAATGCTCATCACAGAGCCCGGAACATAGCAGCTGCCGGCGCAGGAATGAGGGCAGGACAGAGCCGGGGTCCAGCCCAGCTCCGCTGTGCCACCTGCTGCCTCCTCCAGTGCCGGGCAAAGCACACAGAAGTTCACAACGCGCTCCGCTCAGTCCACGAGGACCAGGACAACCATGATCCCACGTAGGCTGGTGCTCCGAGCCCCGCTTCTGTGATGTATGCAAGGCAAGTTCCTCTTCGCCGTTTTAAGTGGGAAGAGTATTTCATAGCACCCAGCAATTCTCTGGTTGCAGGCATGAACAAAGATTTGATTTATTACTCGGTTCAACTGACAACACATTGATATGATGTGTTAAAGTGAGAAGCTACAAGTTCAATGCGTGGACTAAATTAAAAGGGAAAAACGCACCAATTTCTCTGACAAATTATGGACTCCCCGAAGTCCATCAGGACAGGTCCTCCTCGGCCAGAGAACAGGGCTCTCTCCCATTCTTTGCACAGAAACATCAAGCTTTTTTGTTTGTTTGTTTTCAGACAATTGTATCCTAAGTTGCAACATCCTGGAAACATAACCGGATTCCACTATCAGCCTCAAAGCAGGAGCGCAGTTCACAAAATTACTCAAGGAATCAGTTAACCCAGAGATACAATCTCTCCAAAGGTCCTTCTCACAGAAAGCAAAACTGCCCTGGGACACCAGGCACCTCCACCACGACCTCACCGGCCCGAGCTGCCAGTGCCATTCTTCCGTCCCGCGGCGGCTCAGCTGCAGACACTAAGTCTTAGCATGATGCATTTCCCTCCTGCAGCGCCGCTCATCAGCCAAGGGGGCCCGCTGGCCAGAGGGACCGTCCCTCTCCTTGGAGCTCCCGGTGCGTCTGCGTGGCAGTCTCCTCCCCGAGCCGGTGGGAGAAAACTTCTCACGCCCCCCACACACCAGGCTCCTTCCATGGCAGAAGGCACTGGTGAGTTCTCACGGCTCTCCCAGGCCAAGGTGAAGCGTCCGGGCGCACAGCCAGTCCCCACAGGCAAGAAGGGGCCATGGAAATCCCGCGTGAGAAGCAGCCAGGAAAAAAAATGTGGTTGTTTAAAAAAAAAAAAAAACAGGTCACATCCTCAGCGTAGGAGAATATCAGACCCCTAGCAGCGCCACAGCTGGCCCCAAACCAAAGCTCACTGCATTCGCCCGAGCTCCTGTGGTGGGTGAGTGATGGCCACCCCGCAGGTCCTGGTGCCTGTTGGAGGACGGTCTTCCGGATCTCGTACACGTCGATGTCAGAACATCCTCCAGCCACATCCTTCTGGAACACTGGAGATCAAAGGGACTTTTTTTTTTTAAGATTTATTTATTTTATTTGAAAGGAAGGATTACAGAGAGGCTGAGGCAGAGAGATCACCCAACAGCTGGTTCACTCCCCAGATGGAGCAATGGCTGGAGCTGTGCCAATCCGAAGCCAGGGGCTTCTTCTGGGTCTCCCATGCGGGCCCAGGGGCCCAAGACCTTGGACCATCTTCTACTGCTTTCCCAGGCTAAGCAGAGAGCTGGATGGGAAGTGGAGCAGCCGGGACTCAAACCAGCACCCATATGGGATGGTGGCACTGCAGGTGGCAGCTTTACCAGCTACGCCACAGTGCTGGCCCCTAAAGGGACTTCTGACATCTGTTGGTCTAGAAGTACAAATACAGAGCAGGGCAAACATTACAAAAAAGTCTGTCTTTTGGAAGCTTTGGCTGCTTCTCCATTTATGTTGGAGCTGCATCCCAATTAACTTGTATAAAGTGGAAAATGCACGTAACACCCCTGATCCACAGTGCACCCTAGCCCCTTGCACGGTGCACAGAAGAGCCTAGCCCTTCCCCTCGTGACCATGGGGCTGCCTGGGAGTCCCCAACCCCAGCATCAGGAGAGAGGCTGTGACCACACAGCGTTGGCCTGGAGAAAGAGCCGCGTTCCAGACTCCAGGTGTGTTTTTTGCTGAGCAAGGATAACTTTCGCGCCACCATAAAGTCAAAAACGCATAAGTTATCGTAAGCTGGGGACCATCTGTACTTAGACACATGGCAATCAACAGCTTAGGACGTTTCCATCCCATCATCAACTTGGAAGAGTCAAACCCCAACCCTGCTCCAACACTCCTGAGCGTGGACACTGGAAAAGACAGCAGTACCCTTAGGCAGGGGCTGGGTGTCCGAGGGTCCGGGAGCCTCCTCCTCACAGACACGCCCCTTCCGGTCCTTCCCGGTGTCTGCCCATGCCCTTTCATGAACGTTTCTCCAAGGTCAGTTCCACTAGCGTTCATGGCACGGATACCACGGCCGCAAATCTACAAAACGACGCGTGCACCCCTGTCCGCTGTCCGCATCCGCTTGGCTCCCGCAGGTCTGCCTGCACCCCTGACGCCAGGGCTCCTTCCCAGAACCCATTTTCCCAGGCTCTTCCTGATTCTACTTGTATATTTTCCCATAAATTCTCTCTCCTCTCTCTCTCCCTCCCTCTCTCTCTCTCTCTCTCTCTCTCACACACACACACACACACACACGTAGAACCTCAATTTTCTCATTTTCCCCTTCTTGCTGCCAATGCACGTGAATGCACATCCAAGCCCCACCCCCTCCCCCCCTTTTCAGCCTCAACGACCTGGCACACCAGGTCACAGCGTGTGGTGCAAGTTTTACAACCTCACGGAATGAATGAAGAAGTGAAAATCCCCCCCCCCCCCCGACTGCCATAAATGATCATCGTTAACCCCAGGAACCAGCGTTAGGGTGACATCTTAAGATCTCAGAGCCGCTCCCGCTGGGGGAGTATGAATCAGCATATTGAGAATAGGGGGGCGAGAGCAAGCCCATTTCTTTGATGTTAGCAGCTCAAGTACAAGTGGAAAGCCCATCCAAGGGGGTGTCGGCGGGAGGAGGGGCACGGACTCCTCTTCTGCCCTCAACACCCTGTATGGTCTTGAGCTAATCTTCCCTCCCATCTGGGCTCTCCCAGGCTGAATGCACGCGGTAGGACCTCAGTGCGCTATTGCTTGCATAGAACAAGCTGGAGATCATGGCGGGGCGGGGCGGGGGGGGGGGGGGCGGGCGGAGGGAGTGCAGAGCACAGAGGGCCCTCTGCAGTGTCCCAGGCATGTGAGCAGTGGCCGACAATGCCAGGCCCTGTGTACCAGAACAAGCACAAACCCAGAGCCCACAAGAAATGCAGGATGCTGTCCATGGCTTGTTGCTATCACTCAGACTTTGAGCCTTATCTGACAAGAAACACGCAGAGGACACAGAATTCCTTCCACTGAACCCAGCCAGGATGGTAAAAGAGGCTGCGACAATTGCTAGGAGGAGGTGACGCTCTGATGAGGAGGCCGAGGGAGGCTCCCTAAAGTCTGGAGGAGTAGGGAGGAGAGAGAGAACCAGAAGTGCAAACCCAGGCAGCAGCTGATTCAAAGGGAGCCAGAGCTGGGTGTTAAGCGCCTTGGCTCCAAGGGCTGCACTCAGAGGGACCCGTGTTAGGAAGGTGGCATCTGGGCTACGGTGAAATTAACATGGCCGTGCAAACTGGAGCCCCGAGCTGCAGCCCCAGCTCCCTGCACTGAGTTCTTGCCTTGGAACTTCCAACTTTCTCGCTCCTGGCATGACTGGTGGGGGAGCGTCTCGACACAGGAGGTCAGAATTAAGCCGAGGAAGGAGGAAGTAGCACAGTGACCATGCTGATGTCAGTGGTCAGTCGGCGAGGGTCCCATCTTTGAACGCTTCCCAGTATCTGACATTTTGGCAAATCCAACAGGTTAGCCTGATGACGCCACAGTAAAGGTATAATCAGGTGTTCAGTTTTAGAATCTAGATAGAGGGTGAGGGGATAGATCAAACCTGTGTTATCAGTTTAACCTACCAGATTATCAAGGACATTTTAAATGCTTAGAAGGGTTTTGTTTATTACAGGCTTTGGAAAGACTTAAGAAGACAATCACTGAGCTCGGCGCTTGAGACGTGGCTGGAGACTCCCGCATCCCGCAGCGAAGTGCCTGCGTTTGAGCCTCAGCTCTGCCTCCAATGCCAGCTTCCTGCTGAAGTGCACCCTGGGAAGGAGCAGTGATGGCTCGAGCCCTTGGGTCCCTGCCATCTGCTGGGGAGACATGGATGCTTTCCCAGCCCAGCCCCAGTTGTTACAGACATTTGGTGGGGGGTGAACCAGGGGATGGAAGATCTCTGTCTTTCTCTTTTTCTGTCTTTGCTCTCTGTCTCTCTGCCATTCAAATAAAAATAAATAAATAAATAAATGCACTTTCAAAATGACAAATATTTCACATGTGTAAACGCAGTTTAAAAGATTTAGGAAGGCATAATTAAAGGTTGTAAAATTCAATTAGTAAGCAGAATAATAAACTGTATGATTTCAACTATAAAGCTTAAAGAAAGCTGGATTTTGAATGTTCAATATTTCTAACATTTATTTTTAAGCCCCAAGCAATTTTTTCTGGTCTTTTTTTGTTTAAGATGTATTTATTTATTTCAAAGGGCAGAGTGACAGAGAGGCGGAGGCAGAGAGAGAGAGAGAGAGAAAGAGAGAGGGAGAGAGAGAGAGATCTTCCATCTGCTGGTTCACTTCCTAAATGGCTGCAATGGCCCGAGCTGTGCCAATCCAAAGCCAGGAGCTAGGAGCTTCTTCTGGGTCTCCCACGCAGGCGCAGGGGCCCAAGGACTTGGGCCATCTTCTACTGCTTTCCCAGGCCATAGCAGAGAGCTGGATGGGAAGTGGAACAGCCGGGACTCGAACCAGAGCCTATATGGGATGCTGGCACTGTAGGCAGTGGCTTTACCTGCTACACCACCACACTGGCCCTTTCTGGTCTTCTTAATGTTTATTTGTTTTCGTCTACTTAAAAGGCAGAATGAGAGAGAGAGAGAGAGAGATCGAGAGAGAGATCTTTCATCTGCTTGTTCACTCCCCACATGCCTGCAACATTCAGGACTGGGCCAGGGTGAAGCCAGTAGGCCAGGACTCCCTCTGGGCTGCCCAGGTAGGTGACAGGGGCCCAGATACTTCAGCCAACAACTGCTGCCTCCCAGAATGCACTAGCAGGAAGCTGGATCGGAAGTGGAGCAGCCAGGACTTGAACCAGCACTCAGATACAGAATGCAGGTGTCCCAAGTAAGAGAGAGATTTTGTGACTAAGAGTCAGGCAGTGGGAGGTGGGGGGATGGGGTTGGTGGGTGGGGCTAAAAAACTAAAGAACAGGGAATCCAGAATGATATCCAGGCAGGGGAAGAGCACGAGTGGGAGATGAATCCAGAGAGCAGAGTGGAGACGAGAGAGCAGGATCGTCTTCATGAAGGCTGCCTCGTGTTTAGTTCAATAGTTCTGAGCTGGCACGAGTCCAGCTGGAGAGAAATCTGACCTATGGGAGCAGTAACACGGGGCGGGTGGCACTGCAGGGCCTCGGCCACCGGGGTCTGGATTTATTTCAGACTTGAGACTTCTACCGCCGCCTGCCCTGGGCAAGTCTCTTCCTGGACAGGAGGAGGCGGTCTGTGCAGGCTGCCACGGGAAATAGCTGGCCTTGGTGTTGGAGGGGGCTGGAGGCCCAGGCTGCTGGAGGAGGAGCAGGGAGCGGCAGGGGAGCAGAATGGAGATCAACGGCCAGGCCGAGGATGCCACCCAGGCACCTAAGACATTGTGACAGGCCGTACAGGAACAGGGGAGGCCTGCATCTCCCCGGGGTGGGGGGGTGGGGAACAAGGAGACCCTTAGCTGGTGTGTCTGTCCCTAGGCCCCTGGAGGGAAGCCGCCCCACAGGGACTGTTTCCACGCAGTTCATTTCTCCTTTGCTTCCTTGCTTTATTGTTATTATTTTTATTATTATCAAAATCAGTGCCACAGTCATGTAAAGCCGACATTGCAAAGCGCAGGAAGTCACTGGCATCTTTATTTCTCTTCCAAAATGCAAATAAATGTCCCTACAGCCTCAGTTCACTCTCTGAAAGTAAAGACGCCACCAGTTCTTCAGACTTCCGCGCAGGAACCTGGATATCCCGGAGGCAATCTGCTCGGGTCTCAGCACGTCCATCGGATGTGGTGGAGGTGGCCTTTGTCGGGCAAAACGTGCTGCTTCGTCTTCACGCTGTGGAGCTGTGGCTGCACCCAGGGTTTGCCGCGGGAGGGGAGGGAGGTGATGTGGCTGTCATCCCAGCCAAGGCTGTAAACAAGCAGGGGGGTTCTCCTTGCTCCCCTGTCTGCTACAGAGACCCCCAGGACCCCGGGAACAGAGCCGCGAAAGAACCAGGGGCTCCAGCCAGGAGCAACCTTGCTGGCTTGTCCCCTGGCTGGTAGCCTGGGACTTGCCTGCGGAGCAGCTGGCGCTACTCTCTCTGATGTGTCTGTGCATCTGGAAAGGTGTGTGTGTGTGTGTGTGTGCTCGTGCATGCATACCACTGTTTTAAGAAACTCTAAGAGTCACATGTGGGGTTTTAATCAGTGGACTACATTTGCATTGCAGGAGGGTTCCTCATCAGCAAAGGATTCGCTGCAGGATTCCTTTACGAGAGAGCCCTCGCCGCACGCAATAAGAATGTTGTTCTGCTTACAAAACGATCATTTCCATGCAGCTGCAGAAGGGACTTCTCCAGGGATGTGCTCTGAGCCATGTGGGAGATGTGCATTGGGGTGGTGGTGGTGGGGTGGCCCGGCTCACCTGGGATCCCCAAAGGCCTCTCTTTGTCCTCTGCAAAGCTGAGCAGGGTTCCTCCTCTGGGACCCCCAGTGCACAATCTAATCTGCAATCTAGCTGGATCCCTGCAAGGCTGTTTCTTTCTTTCTTTCTTTTTTTTTTTTTTTTAGATTTAAAGATTTATTTTATTTATTTATTTATTTTTTGACAGGCAGAGTGGACAGTGAGAGAGAGAGACAGAGAGAAAGGGCTTCCTTTTGCCGTTGGTTCACCCTCCAATGGCTGCCGCAGTAGGCGCGCTGCGGCCAGCGCACCGCACTGATCCGATGGCAGGAGCCAGGTGCTTCTGGTCTCCCATGGGGTGCAGGGCCCAAGCACTTGGGCCATCCTCCACTGCACTCCCGGGCCACAGCAGAGAGCTGGCCTGGAAGAGGGGCAACCGGGACAGGATCGGTGCCCCGACCGGGTGTGCCGGCGCCGCAAGGCGAAGGATTAGCCTGTTGAGCCGCGGCGCCGGCCATAAAGATTTATTTTATTTACTTGAAAGGCAGAGAGAGAGAGTCTTCTAGCTGCTGGTTCACTCCCCACATGGCTATTGCATTCGGAGCTTGGCCGATCCAAAGCCAGGAGCCAGGAGCTTCTTCCAGGTCTCCCACGCGGGTGCAGGGGTCCAAGGACTTGGGCCATCTTCTACTGCTTTCCCAGGCTATAGCAGAGAACTTTATCAGAAGTGGAGCAGCCGGGACTAGAACCGGCGCCCATATGGGATGCTGGTGCTGCAGGCCAGGGCTTTAACCCGCTGTGCCACAGCGCCAGCCCCTCGAGGCTATTTCTTACCAGGCTTCACCCAGCATGGCCTTTCCACGAGCAAATCCTCAGAACAGCAAAATGTGGATTTGAGCTGTCGTGGGTTCATGGTGGAGTTGAGGTTCCTGGGTTTTTTCTTCTAGAGCATGAGACAGAGGGTCCGGGGAAGAGCAACGTGGGCAGAGAGTGGCTGTGGGCACAGGGGTGGGGGGGTCTGCATGAGCAGAGGGGCTGGTTGGCTGCAGGAAGAGTCCTGGGAGGGAGAACCAAGGGCCCAAGAATGATCTGGTCCATGGGGCCACGCTACACTGAGCAGCAGCCAGTTAGAACACTCAAGGGAATCCAGTTGGGACCAGTGGGATAAACCCCAGAAAGGAGATGGGTCCCGAAAACCACCAGCCTTCAAGTTAGTCAGGTCAGTGTCATGACATGATTTAAAAATACTTGTTATTTCAAAATATAGGGGTTTCATTTGGTTGTTTTATCAAGGGGAAAAAAAGGTGTTTACAAGCATAGGCAGGGTTGTGGCTCAGGTGCAAATACTTGGCTAACACCCCCTGCTAGGCCTGAGCAAAGGCTGGGTTTCCCAGAGAAAACCCCTTGGATGGCCGTGGACTCCACCCATACGGGACCAGACCCGGTGAGCTGCCCCTGCTTCCTGGACGACTGAAACGCACCTGCCCATAATTCTCCTTCTCTCCTGAGAGCCCAGAATGGCCTGAGCCACCCAAGGCACCCCACACCTTAGAAATGACGCCAAACACACATAAGAAAGCCAACAGAGCTTAAAAGACTCAGCCCCCAGCCACGGCGAATCACGAAGCCAGCAAAGCGAGATCTGTAACATCACGGAACTGTGCTTTATAAGAGAGCGGAAGACAGGCTCATCCTTGGGCGTGGTCCAGAGCGGCCATGTTCAGTTTCTCAGGTGCCCCCGGCCATTCACACACTCAAGACCTCAGCAGGATGGCACATTCGAATCTTGGGATTCTGTATTCACAACAAGCCGCCGGGGCACAACTCTGCCTCTGGTTCTGGGAACACATCTCGGGCAAAGGTTGCAAGTTACATAGTTTTAGGGACTAAAGGAGCTGTGGAGCCACAGGTACAGCTTCTGATCTGAGGCTTGGACCTGCTCAGAAATTGTGGCATCAGGAAATCTCTGCTCACATCCTTGTGGTGGTCACGGTTGGAACATCCACACCCTCCCTCACCCGCAGGTGCTCCCGCACACAGAAGCAGCTGTACAAGACCTGTGCTGGCGAGAAAGATATCACATGTTTCGTCTGTATGTAGGAGCTACAAAGGTGACCCCAAAGGGCAGAGAAAAGAATAATGGTTATTAAAAGCTAGGAAGGGAAAGGAGAGAGAGACATGGAGAGAAGATGGTTAATGGGTACACGGGTGCAGTGGAGTAGGAGAAATAACTTCCAATGTATGATAATCCACTAAGGTAATTACCGTTGACAAAAATTTTGTATTTCAGCCAGTGCCGTGGCTCAACAGGCTAATCCTCCGCCTAGTGGCGCCGGCACACTGGGTTCTAGTCCTGGTCGGGGCGCTGGATTCTGTCCCAGTTGCCACTCTTCCAGGCCAGCTCTCTGCTATGGCCAGGGAGTGCAGTGGAGGATGGCCCAAGTGGTTGGGTCCCGCACCCCATGGGAGACCAGGATAAGCACCTGGCTCCTGGCTTCAGGATAGCGCGGTGCGCCGGCCGCAGCGCGCCAGCCGCGGCGGCCATTGGAGGGTGAACCAATGGCAAAAGGAAGACCTTTCTCTCTGTCTCTCTCTCTCTCACTGTCTACTCTGCCTGTCAAAAAGTAAAAAAAAAAAAAAAAAAATTGTGTATTTCAAAGCAGCTAGTAGAGAGGATTTTTGAATGTTCCCAACACAAAGAAATGATAAATTTTGGAGGTGATGAACCTACCAGTGATGCTGATCTTATATGTTGTGCACATGTATCAAAATGCCACACTGTATCCCGTAAATAGGTGCAATCATTGTGCCAATCAAAAAAAAATTGTGCTACAATTTTTCTCCATACCCTACAGCATGTGGGCAATACATTCAGTCTGGAACTTTGAACATTCATTGTGGAAGTTTCTTTCTGAGCCTCTGTCACAGGGATAGCTTTTTAAAGCAAATGTCTACAATGCATTCTGATATCCAGACTTTCACACCTGACTCTTTAACACCTCCAGCCTCAGCAGCTGTGTGTTGGAGTTTTTAATTGATACTAACACGCGCTAGTGCTCCGAGCCTGAGACCTCAAACTGAGTGTGATTATCTTGTTCTTCATAAATCAAACAGCAACATGAAGGGTCCCAGGTACTGTGCAGGGGAGGGAGATTTGAGGCCATGAGGTTGGGACCAGGCTCCCAAATACCTTTCTCCATCACTCAGCAGTTAGCTGAAGCCTTGAGATCCCTTGACACTTGTGGACGGGAGCTCCCCTTACTGTTCTCCATGCTCCCATTGTATCATAACACCTTTAAACCAAAAGGACTTCCACAGGGAACGTGGTTTACAAGCCAGGAGGCTGAAGGCAGTTTCTTGCATACCTACTTTGTTTAGAATTTAGATTAGGTCTGGATTCTTCTATCAAACAGTCGATCCACGTTCTGAATCAAACAAAGCAGAATATGTGGACAAACAGGAGGCCTGGCCCAGAGAAGACAAGGAAGGAGCCAGCGTAAACTCTTGCTAAGCTTGCGAATGGCTGGGTGGCCTGAATCCAGGGAGTACAGAGCAGGTGCACGGTCAGACCGTCCTGGGCTCTCCTGCCACTGTTGGGCGAGTCTGCAGACCTCAGCCTTGGCTTCCTCAGCATCACTCTGTCCACGGTGTGGGTCACACCCCGGGCAGGATGAGAAGTGGGAAAGAGAACTGCACGCACATTGCAGCCCCTCCCTAAGCGACAGTGGGTGAGGACAGCGCTGCTGCCGCTGTTTTCCGCAAGTTGCTGGTCTGCCTGCAGGTGACACTGCTCTCGGAGGCCTGTCCTCCCGGGACGAGAAAGACCTGCCCCGTACCCGTTTCCATCCAGATGGGGAAATTACTGTCTGTACCCAGCACTGCTTCAGAGACTGACTTTATCCCTGGCTTTCTTGGATGGTGCCTTTTGCATCCTGATTAAGAAAGATTTGCCTGAAGTCATTCTCCTGTATTTTCTTCTAAAAGTTTAATGATTTCACCTTTCCTCGTGTAAGTCTGCCATCCGTTTGGAATTGAGTTTTAGCAATGTTATTTTTATTACGACTGTGGCATTAAAATATAATTTATTTATTTTTTAAAGGTTTATTTATTTATCTGATTCAGAGTTACACAGAGAGAGAAGGAGAGTCAAGAAGAGAGAGAGAGAGAGAGAGAGAGAGAGGTCTTCCATCCACTGGTTCACTCTCCATTTGGCTGCGATGGCCTGAGCTGGGCCATTCCGAAGCCAGGAGCCAAGAGCTTCTTCTGGGTCTCCCATGTGGGTGCAGGGGCCCAAGGACCTGGGCCATCTTCTACTGCTTTCCCAGGCCACAGCAGAGAGCTGGATTGGAAGTGGAACAGCTGGGACTCAAACTGGTGCCCATGTGGGATGCCGGCACCATGGGCCAGAGCTTTAACCCTCTATGACACAGTGCCTGTCCCTAAAATATTATTTAAATATTAGTTTGGTATCTTGATCTTAACTTTTATCTTTTTAAGGTAGGCAACAAGGAATTTATAAAGAATTAATTTTGGGGGTAGAAAAAGAATCATATGCCCTAAAATTATAATATTGTTCAATTTTATCTTTAGGGAAGTTAAAGTATCAGAAAGCAACTTTCCATTTCATAAGGCTAAACAGAAATGAGTTTGCCTTCAGTACTAATTACACACATAGAGAATGCTGTGTGAAGTGAACAAATGATGGTGTTGCTTAAAACACTTAGACTGGCTTAAAAAAGAATTTATTGATTCATTCAACAACATTTTATTGATATTTATATTATAAATATATTCACAACAAATACACTTATATAATCATATTTATTATATTCATTATATTGATTTGCATGTGTCTCTATATTTATTGATAGTTATATTAAATACATTGCTATCACTGTACCTGTGAGCGTATGTGATTTACTTGGGTGCAACTGGAGATTTTACAAATCGTTCAGCATCTCGGCCACATGAAGACACTGACACCCCTGGTATGCAATAGGAAGCTTGATTAGTTGTCTCTGAGCATGGCCATTATTTCAGGGAGGTGTCTTTGAGGTCACAGATGTAGGTCTGTGTGTGCAGAAAAGCCATTCATCTTATGGCATAGAAGACCTTGGCATGGAGGGAGCAACCATGAGGGAGCCCCGAGTCACAACCGGAGCCCAAGAGACGGATTTAGACACACTGTTCCCAGAAAAGCACAACTTCTCTGCTGGGAATTGACCTCAGGTGGCCAATCCTCCCAGCGGGCAAAGCAGTTTATTCTTTTTTTTTTTTTTTTTTTTAGTATGAAGATAAATGAAATTGTAAAGTGACTTAAGAGCTTTAGATCAAGAACAAAGTTATACACAGCCCTACGTAGCACCACAAGTCACTATGGCATGCTGTGAATGTTGTCAGCCCTGGGGGTGTTGGAAGGCTCACATCCAAGCCAAAGCCCCCAGCCCAGGGAATCAGGCTGTCCATACGATAAAGGCCGGAGCAGGGCCAGGAGGCCACACACCCAGGAACCCTAGCTCTGCTTCCTGCTGTCTCACCTCCAGCAGACAGGTTGTCCTGAACATGTTGAAAGATGGTGTTTATACTCCCCAAGACCAAAGCCTGATTTCCTTCTACATCCACGTGCTCTCTGCATGTCCTCCAAAGTCACTTTAACCCCAGCTCCTTGCTGAGACTCGTGACCCAGAATGCTGCTCCATGAGCAGGATCCTGTGGATTTAGAAAGCCTCTCCCAAAGCCAGGATCCTCACCCAACCGTGTCAGGTGCACAGGGCCATCAGATGGAGCACGCAGGCCATGCCACTCAGGGGAGCATTGTGCCCTTGTGTGGCTACAAAGCACTATTTAGCGCCACTGCCTGTGCCCATGTTGAAGACGTCTACTAAGCACCCAACTCTTGCTTCATCCTAATGCATGCAAAGCTACTCTGCCTCATATATATTATATGTATGGTTTGCTGTTTTAGCCCCAAGTTAGGATGCATAAACGTGAAACCAAGGCCTGAGGAAAGATGCTCGCCTTCCATGCGCTGGCTGCTGCAAGTCACCAGGCACAAGCTGAGAAGGCGATGGAATCCATCTACGCCCCCTTCTACCCAGTGCTTCCTGTTCCCACACCGCCCTTCTTGGCTGATTTGTAGCAGGCATCGTCTGCAGCCCACCACATCAGCAGCAGAAAGCTCTGACAGCACAGAGCAGCTCCCGGAGCAGCCTCCCACTATGGCTGGAATATGGTTTATCCCCTCCGAAACTCGTGTTCAGGTGCACCTCCTTAATGTGGCAATGGTGGGAGGTGTTTGGGCCATGGGGCCAGAGCCCCTAGGCATGGGTTCTTGCCTTTCTCACGGGCGGGGGTTAACTGCTATGGGAGTTGCCCTCCCCTCCTCAGGCACCTGCTGGCCCATCCACCTGAAGCAGCCGGAGGCCCTCACCAGCAGCAGCTGCCCCGTGTCGGCCTTTCCAGCCTCTAGAACAGTGAGTCAAAACAAACTCCTTTTCTTTATAAATCACCCAGCCTCAGACACTCTGTTTTAGCAACAGAAAACAGACGATGACACCACCCTGGTTTCTTGATGAAACGAAACGGAGGAGACAGGGCACTCTGCAAACCCACTTGCTCTTTGCACAGGGGAAACCAATCCAGTTCTGCCCTGCGGGCATGTTAGCACCCATCAGGATCCTGCTGCTCATGGAAGACAATATTCATATCTGTTCTCTTCGGTGATAGGCCCCATAAATAAGCAGAAAACGTTCTCATTACAATTCAAAGGCTGTCTCAGTTGAAACCTGCATTAGTGACTTCTACATACAAGTTCCTTTCTGTTCAGCTGGAGAAGAGAGGTGGTTAATTTTCAGCGTGATTTCGTGAACTGCCTAAATTTTGATAATATAAAAAATAGCCAGAGAAGACAGAAACTGCCATCATGACCGATTACTGTAGCCAAGACCCTTCTAAGCAGTATAGAACGTTAGCTTTGCTTTCTCTGGATGGTGGAAGGAGCAGCAATGCTCGGGAAATGAGATCAAAGAGTTGGAGCAATATTCCTAACTAGTAGTCCAGTTGCCTCTGCTCTGCAAAATGCCATAAACGCAGGTCACCACCCTTGTGGCTGCACCAAGAGTGCAAGTTCTTGGCTATGGACAGCAAGGGTAGGGTCACACATGAAGGAGAGGGGGGTCCCCACTGCTCACCCACTTTGCTTTTCCATGGCCAGGCTATGTGGAAGCTGAGCGACCAGCTGGCTGCGTGGTCCATCTCTTCGGCCCTTTGCTAAATCACAACCTACTTCAACCAGGAAAACAAAGACTCTCCCAAATGCTAATCATCTGCTTTAATTGTGGTTGTTCTGCTTCTGTTGTTCTTGGCAAAATCTCATCCTCCCAGCAGTGCGGCTGAAAAACCAGGGCGTATGCATTGCCATAGAAAACACAACCCCTTACGACTCACACACAAAAGAAGCAAAAATTGCTGACATTCTATTTTGCAAGGACAAACGCATTCGCCCTGGCGATGGCATGTTCGCCACCGATCTCATTAAAAGTACCATGAGATTATCAGGAGAAATTAATACAAGCTGTTGCTTATCAGCTACATCATTTGGGCTCACAAAGGCAAGCCGTGCTTGTCAGTTTGCTGCTGGGGGCAAGGACAGGCGTTAACGAAGAAAGTCACATTCAATTAGAAACCATCACCGGGGCTGGCATTTGTGGTTACCCTGCCGGGATCCACTTGAAGAACAATTGCACAGCTTCTTTTGGGTCTGAGATTAAAAGCAAGGGTTCTTTTCCACAGTGAGGGTAATCAAGTCCTTTCTCAAATGTGCCTACGGGGAGACTGAGCAGTCTGCCGGAAAAGTTGGGGAACTAAGGCTCCAGGGACTGAGCAGGCTTAAGAGACGCAGAGTTGGATGCTCGCTTAAAAAGTGCCTTGGAGGGGCCGGCGCCGTGGCTCACTTGGTTAATCCTCCGCCTGCGGCGCCAGCATCCCATTTGGGCACCGGGTTCTGGTCCTGGTTGCTCCTCTTCCAGTCCAGCTCTCTGCTGTGGCCCAGGAGGGCAGTGGAGGATGGCCCAAGTGCTTGGGCCCCTGCACCCACATGGGAGACCAGGAAGAAGCACCTGGCTCCTGGCTTCGGATTGGCGTAGCTCCGGCTGTAGCGGCCATTTGAGGGGTGAACCAATGGAAGGAAGACCTTTCTCTCTCTGTCTCTCTCTCTCTCTCTCACTGTCTAGAACTCTATCTGTCAAATAAAAAAAAAGTTTATTAAAAAAAAATAAAATAAATAAATAAATAAAATAAAATAACAAGTGCCTTGGAAACATCCACTTACCAGAGACAGGGTTGGTTGCACCTGCAGGGTGTTGGTGACGCCTTGCTCCTGCCCTGGCACTCAGGTTCCCTCCGAACCTCTCCCCAGGTGACTGCCCCACCAGCTCTGTGCGAGGCCGCAGACGCTGCAGCCCTGTGCTGGCTCTAATCTAATACCTAAGACTCTCACCGACAGCCACCATGTTGACAGCCCTGTGTTGCTTGCCAAACAGCCACTTATCAGTCTGTTACTGAGCGATGCCTCTGAGCCCCACGTGGTTAGAAGGCCTGGGAATACAGGAATGAGCAAGAGCATCAAGGAAATAGAAATTCTGTTTAGAAGTGCTTAATGGCTAAACAGATCTGTTTGGGCTTCCAACTTTCGCATTTCAGCGATCTGAGTTGTGGGTCCCTTCTGCGTTGAATTCTTCCCCCAGTTTCCAGGAACGGCCTGTTCTCCAGCTCTTCTGCACAGCAGGTGTTGTATGTGCTCCCCTTAGCCTGTTCATAAAATTATAAACGTGAGCCTTATTTTAAGCACCTGCACATTCAAGGACAGCTTAGCCACAGTTAAGGGAAGTTCAAGGGTAGTTCCTGTCTAAAGTATACACACAACACGCATATGAACGTCCGGAACTGTCCGCATGTCTACACCTGACTTAGAGCTGGCCTCTCTGTCTGCCAGACCACCGTATCCTGGGGGGCATGAATGGCCCCTAGAGTCCCCACAGCACCCTGCCTGCGGCTTCATTTTAGTTGCTGTCCCAAACAGCAGCAGCAACAAAGCAGAGTGCTGCTGCGATGAGATGACCGTGGGATCTGCTCTGGGCTCTGAATTCCGAGGTCGGTGACCAGCAGTTGTAACCCTGAGTCCTGTAGCATTTCCTTGAGAGGCAGTGGGAGGGGCTCAGACCTGGGTTGCAGGTGCAAGAACAAATTGCCTAACTGGCAGCAAGTGTGTGTCTGAAAATCCTTCCAGGTGCCCAAGGGGGCTCCAGATGCCTGCAGCCTCCACCAGCTGTTGGTCCTCCCCCCACCAGCCCTGGAGCCCGGCCTGCCCCTGCTGCTCTGCTGGGTTTGGGTTGTGGCCTCCTCTTGGTGCTGACTCACACATCCAACCAAAGGCCCAACCAGAGGATCCCAGGCCCTTGCCTCTGGAAATGTGCCTGTGAGTGGCCCAGTGACAGCTGGGCTCTGAGACACATCACTGCTCTGGTGAGGGGGCTCCAGAACAACTCTCTTGGGCTGAAAAGACTTGGAGGCAGTCCAGGAACACAAGCTTCCGACCCTGCCTCCGGGCTTGGGCTCAGGAGACTGAGCCTCCCATCGGAGGACAGAGCTGCCAAAAACAATTCTGTGGATGCTGTTCCAGAAGACGCCTCTGCGAACCAGAAGTTTCCAGAAGCTCTTGGCAGCCCTTGTGTGGGTATGCACTGGGCTGAGTTTGCCAAAGCCCTGCTTGCAGAGGTAGAGTCAGCCCTGTCGAGACCCCCGACCCCAAAGGCACACATGTTGGAAAGGCAGGGGATGGAGGATGTGTGCCCTCCTAGGATTGGGATGGAGTAGAGTGGTAGAACGGTGATTTTCCCCAAGTGTCCTTGAAAAGCAAGCTCGGAAGCAATTGTGACGGCTGTGGACAGACATCTACCCCTTCCCCATGTCTGTGGAGGCTGACAAAGAGGTGGTGTCACACCACAGCATACGAGGCCCATAGGGCTTCATTTGGGGGGCTGCTAAGGGACGCCCTAGACAATCCTTACAACAATTAGGTGGAGCGAGAGACACAGCTACGTTTGGTTGAAGGACGCACTACTAGGTAGCATGGGGGACAGCATCTTTTCCTGTTTGCTTCTCATGGGACAGGGGAGCAGGCTGGGCCCACGCTGCCCTTAGTTGCACACAAGTGAATGGGATTTAAACCGCCGTGGGGTTGGATCTCAAAAGCTCTCCAGCCGTGACTCATACAGCAGCTCCTTACCTGCTGGCTCCAACTGCCAAGCTCTCTCAGCCCCACTGTGGTTTCAAATCTGAGAAAGCCAAGACGGCGAGCCTCCCTCTGGTGAACATTCTTCAGGCCTCCAATCCCCCTTCTCTCCCAAGGCTCTGCCCCAGGGAGAGGAGGAAGCTTGAGTGAGGCTGTGGGCCAGAGAGCCGTGCACTGTCGCCTTCACAACTCCATAGGTGTGCTGTGGTTTTGCTCAGCACACCCATTTTAGGCTCGTGTGGTAGAAAAACCCTCCTGCCAGTAAGTAGAAAAGGCAATTTTTGTAAAAACTGAGAAACAACTCGCAGGCGAGAGCAGAAATTTCAGAAATGAGTCAGAATCATGTTTTGCTAGAAGAATGCTAATGAAAGAGTGCATATTCATGAAACTGATAACACGCCCTCAGAAAGACAAGGGCTCTTCTTAGACATCCGAGCTGGAGCAAAGCACTCTGTGTCATTGACTCCAATACAATGGACTGGCTCGTTCTCCAGCGGCAAAATGTAGCTTGCAGGAGAGCAGACCGTGCACCTCACTGACCGCCTGAAGGAGTTCATTCCCCTCTGCACCTGACTTGAGCCTCGGGGAGGGGCGACTCAGAAAGCTGCCAGGCTTCACCCCAGTGCATCACCTCCCACATCCACAACCCCACAGCCGGGGCCCACAGAAAGGTGACTTTGACCTTGCAGCAGCCAGAGGATGGGGCGTGTCCTAGATCCACCGGCTCTTCAGCTTGTTGGCTGACCTACACTAAGCTACCTAATTTCTGACTGCTACAGATCGCTCGAGTGGCAGCGTATCTGTGATATGATGAGCTCCCTAGGAAGATTCTGTGCTCTCTGGCCGTCACACGCATCGCGAGCCACGGTGCAGGCTCTTCGTTCTCTGTTTGGGAGATTGTGTTGACACACACTGGCCTTTGATGCTGCTCTCCTTGATGGGGGCTCTGCTTTCAGTCCTGCCTTCACTGCTCTGGAGGATCTCCTGCAGCCATGAATGGGAGGGGTGCACACACAGGAGAGACAGATGGGCAAAAGTCTAGAGAGAAGGCAGGTGCGTTCACAAAGCCATGCCCAGACTAGATCAGAGGGTGGCCTCCAATCCTTCCAGGCTCCAGAAAAGCAGAAGTGGTTCAGCCTCACTCAGACACACCTCCGACTTCTGCGGGCACAGATTCTGGAAGGATCAGAGTTGGACTGCAAAAAGCAGGTCGTTGGGGGCTGGCACTGTCGCATATCAGGTTAGGCCACCACTCGGAAGCCTGCACCCCTATAGGCACTAATTACCACCCCTGCTTCTCCACTTCAGATCCAGCTTCCTGCTAATGGCCTAGGAAAAGCAGTGGAAGATGGCCCAAGTGCTTGGGTACCTGCCACCCATGCAGGAGACACAAATGAAGCTCTTGACTCCTGGTTTTGGCCTGGCCCAGCCTTGGTCATTGCAGTCATCTGAGAAGTGAACTAGCAGATGAAGATCTCTCTCTCTCTCTCTCTCTCTCTCTCTCTCTCTCTCTCTCTCTAACTCTTACTTTCCAATAAATAAATCTTAAAAAAAAACACCTCAGGGGAAAAAAAGGGGGTGGGCACTGTGGCACAGCAGGTTAATCCGTCACTTGGGTGCCCACATCTCATATCAGAATGCTGGGTTCAAGTCCTGGCTGCTGTGTTTCTGATTCAACTCCCTGAAGTGCACCTATGAGGCAGCAGGTGATAGCTCAAGTATTTGAGTCTCTGCCACCCATGTGGGAGGCCTGGGTAGAGTTCCTGGCTGCTGGCTTCATCCTGGTCAAGCCCTGGCTATTGCAGGCATGTGGAAAGTAAGGCAGCAGATCGAAGATGTCTCTTTCTCTCAGTCTCTCTGTCTCTTTGTCACTCTGCCCTTCAAATACATAAGTCAGTAAATCTTTTTTTTTTTAAATAAGCAACAGAAAGAGTTATCAGACTTACACCTAATAGCAGAGCTAGAAACGTGCCAGGGGATTCCAAATCAATCCTATCAAGGTGGCATGTACCAATGCTATCTTACTAGTCAAAGTGATCAGTTTGCATTCATAACTGATCATAAAGATAGGATTAAAGTTTCAAAGGGATCACATAAACAAGATCAGTGTCTGCTAATAATAACTGATAGAATTAAAAAGGAGAGAATGACCCAACATGGAAAATGGGATACACAGCAGACTCATAGAATGGCAGATGCCCTAAACAGCACTCTGGCCTCAGAATCAGCCTTTAAGGCATTTGGATCCAGCCAAAAAGCCCATGAAAGTTTCTCAGGCATGGAAAGCCAAGACACTGTGGAAAAAAAAAAAAGACCTAAATAAAAGATCTCTGTGAGTGAGATCCCGGTCGGAAGAACAGGCCATCAAAGAAGGAGGTACCTTTCTCTGAAGAGAGGTGAGAACTTCCACTTTGACTATGGCCTTGTCTAAATAAGATCAGAGTTGGTGAACTGAAGAGGCTTCCATAGCCTTGGCAGCTCATGACAAGAGCCTCGGGTGATTACTGACATCATAAATAAGAGTGTCAATTGTTAAATCAACAACAGGAGTCACTGTACACTTACTCCCCATGTAGGATCTGTCCTTAATGTGTTGAACTATGCGAATTAATGGTAAAACTAGTACTCAAACAGTACTTTATACTTTGTATATCTGTGTGGGTGCAAACTGTTGAATCTTTACTTAGTATAGAGTAGATCTTCTGTATATAAAGGTAATTGAAAATGAATTTTAATGAAGAATGGGATGGGAGAGGGAGTGGGAGATGGGATGGTCACAAGTGGGAGGGAGGTTATGGAGGAAAAACCACTATAATCCAAAAGTTGTACTTTTGAAATTTATATTTATTAAATAAAGGTTAAAAAAAGAGTTATAAAGCTGAGGGTAGTGAGAAAGGGCCTAGGTATTGGGAGATTTTTAAATCACATGAATTGGAATTTTCCTTAAAATCGTGATCATGATCATGTCTCAAAGAAAACTAGGCTTCTCAGGTTTTAAGGACATACACTAAAATATTTATAGATGAATGATATGATATTTAGGTTTTGCTTTTAAAAAAAATCCAGAGAGTATCCAGGTGGGTGTATAAGCTGATCATTGTTGAAGCAATGGGATGCGTGGGAGTTCTTCGTAATATTCTGTGTTTATATGTTTGTGATTTTCTATGAGACAAAGTGAAAGAATAACTACTACAAGACATATGGGTGTCTTTCTTGGGGACAATTATCTAATATGAAACTCAGTTTCCTTGAACTCTTAAAGATGGGTTTGCATATATCGGAATCACACGGGTTTTGTCCTGCAAAAAAGAAACCACAGCCCTACCAACTTGCTTTCTCTTCTCCCCACCACGCCCCTTCTAACTCCCCACCCTTTTCCCCCTCCCCACGCCCCTTCTCTCCCGCCCCCATCCCTCTCCCAGTGCGCAGGCGCATGGCACACCGCCTCCCACCGTGCGGACACACGCGGGCGCCAATGCTGTTGCCACGAAGCCGCTCCTCACTGAGCCCTGGATGCTTCCGCCCCGTGAAGCCGCTAGGCCTCCACCTTGGAGAGCGCTCTTTGCCGCAGTAGTTACAAAGCTGGACGGTTGGCACACCTGCAAAAATATTTTCAGAATAGAAAACACAAATGAGAATACAGAAAAGACAAGACCCACACGGGACACCCCGGTATCTACCACCTCCCCTCCCAGGCCGACCTTCCTTCCTGGAGGGCGACACCGACAGGGGCAGAGGAGGGCAGCTGCCCTGAGCGCGAGCTGAACTCAGGTGAACGCCAGCCAGTTGCATAGAGCCGGGTGGGCGCGCTCAGCGAGGGTCTCTCCTAGGCCCACTGCCCCCTTCCCAGAGGCAAAGGCAGGGCCCTAAAACAAACAGGACAGCGGAAAGGAATTTGTTCGCTGAATGAAGAAAACACTTAAACCTATCAACTGAGTTCAAGATCAAACAGCAGAAAAGAACTGCCTGGGACGCGGTCTGCTCCCCCATGACAGCTCGCAGGTGCACAGGACAGGAGGCACCTCAGCTGGCCGTGAGAGGAGGGAGGAGTGGCCGGTGCAGCCGGAAGGGAGGGAGGGCCAAGACGAGTCCACCTGAAAGCCTATTTGGCTGGGGGTCATGCAGGAAAAGTCTTCCAGGACACCCCCCACCCACAACGCCCTCTCCCCAGGGAGCGCTGATTGCCTGTAGAGTTACCTTGGAGGACCCCCCGTGTGAGCGCAGGCAAGCGACTTGGCTTCTCCATGCTTCAGCTTCCCCACCAACAACCCAGGAGATAATAGTGCCTGCTTGGGGGTTGCCATGGGGGTGGGATGATTAACTGTTTGAAAGACTGATGGCTGCGACACAGTTATCTTCCCCTAGGGCCACGGCTGCCTGCTCTCCAGTGCAGTGACCCACAGCATCCACCAGGGATGCTAGGCTGTCCGGCCCTGGCTCCAGGAGCTCTCTGAACCTGGAGCCTCCACATGGGCTCCTCTTAGAAGTCCCTGGATGAGTGTTTGGAGCGTGCCCCAGGTCAAATGCTAACCCAGCAGGGTGGGTATTCCGTACATAATGAATCAGACCTATATTGGCCACCTTCTGGGAATACTGTGCCAGTCCAGAGCGGGGATTCAATCACCACTCTCAGATGTAGAACAGTACTTCGTTCAACACAACAACAGGTATTTCCCTAAGATCCTCCCATGCAATTTCCAGAAAGTTTTGGAAGCTAAGTGTCTCTCTCCCGACTTCAGAGTGGTCGACAAGTGCCATGCCCTAGACTTGGTCACTGCTGATTGGCTGCTGACGCGGCCCAGGCCACGCTGGTCCCTAGGGCATCTTTGGACCCAGTGGGCTGTAGCACCTCTTCTTCTGGGAAGAGACAGGCCCACACTAGAACGCGCTGGCAGTGAGCTGTGAGGCCTGGTGGTGTCTTGTGTGCTCAGCAACTGTGGGATTCTGACACTGACAAAGGGGAGCGCTGGTGAGAGGAAGAGCAGCATGAACACTGGCGTCGTCATTGAAAAGGCAATCCAGTGAGCAAATTCTATCCTTAGACCTTAAATGGGCCGGTGCTGTGCATTCAGTGTTTGGCTGCACCTTGTCTAATGGGGATTGGAACAAATGGGTCCTGAGCTGGGTGGCTCCCTCGTGGGGGTCTCTGTTCCCAGGCACTGCAAGCACAGAGCCTGGAGCCCACATCCCAGACTCAGGAACATACAGGGAGCCCCCCAGGAGGTGGCATGGGACTGTCCCTTGAAACGTAGCTCAGTGCAGTCACCAAACTTTGGAGGTTGGGTGTAGAGCAGAAGACTCACTGATAAACTTGAACTTCTCTTCTTGAAGTGTAATAAGTATTCTCTGTGTTAGATATTTTTCCCATCTTTAATAAATCATATTTTATTATATAGTTCTATGAACAGGATTATACAATATGCTTACCTGTACATGTGAACTTACTTTTCAAGCTACAGACATTTAATATAGTTCATACAGACTTCAATTCTACAATTCATAACTATGTATAACCTTATTGCATTCAGGGAAAATTCTGCATAGGGAGATTCATGGGCAGGCCACATTAGGCATCATGAGTATATTCAAAACCTAGACCTCCCCTATGGAGCTGTCTGCCCTGATTGGGTAGATTTGGATTTCTTTACAGCTTTAGTTCATTTGCTATTTTGGATGCAATGTTCTCAAGGCAATAGATGTTCCTGATGTTAGCTTGCAGAAGACCTGTTAAGTGACAGCCGTGGCAACTTGCAGACTTACATCTCCCACTGCATGAGGCTTCCCACTAGAAGTTTGTGCACACGATCAGGCACCCCTGTCCCTGGAACAGCACAGAATATCGTATCCCACAGACAGAGCTGGCCGCTCTTCCTGGACGTGGAGCAGCTGGGAGGTCTGTTCTGGTTTCCACATCGTGGGAGCCCCTGCACAGCCCACGGCTCTGCCAACATCCCTCCCAACCAGGAATTCACGCCAGGCACTGGAGGAGACAGATTAGAAGTGCAAACCTTCCTCCCCTCTACCCCGCCACCCCGACACGGCCCAAATTAAAGGGTTTGAAAAGCTGGGAAAACACAAAAGTACAATCAAGAGTCCCAGAAGCATAAAAGGTGAGAAAGTCTTGTCTTCCCTGACCTCATGTGGCCTGCCTAAGTGCCATGACCCTCATGGGGTCACCCAGGGAGTGGGCTGGCCAAGGGGAGCTGTGGGTGTGCACCCCTCCCCCTGAAACCTGAGCTAGCCTGGGGGAACCCCCTGCATGCAGCCTCCCGCCCCACCCTTCCAGCTCTGGGGAGGGAATGAGAGAATTTTTCTCCTGCTCTAGTCTTAGTGGACTCCAGGAAGAGTGGACACACAGAGGTAGGATGAGAAGTGTGAGCAGTGAGCTTTTAGACCAGTGGTTAAGATGCCCACATCCGTATCAGAGTACTTGGGTCTGATTCCTACTTCTGGCTTCCTGCCAATTCAGACCCTGGAAGGCAGCAACAGTGGTTCAAGGAGCTGTGTCCCTGACGCCCATATAAGAGACCTGGACTGAGTTCCTGGTTCCCAGATTCAGCGCTGGCCCAGCCCTAGTCATTGCAGGCTTTGGGGAGTGAAGCAGCAAATAGGAGATATCTCTATCTCTTTCTCCATCTCTCTGCCTCTCAAATAAATAATAAATAAATAAACAACTATGACATCAAATCAATTCACCTCTATAAAAGTGGTTTCCGAAAAGGGGAGGTTAGGAACCAAGCCTGGAGCCGCACATGTTGGGTGGGGGAGTCCCAGCCCAGCCACTTAAACACTGTGCAACCCTGGGTGGGCTGTTCTGCGTGACTCCCTGCCTCCATTTCTTTATCTGCAAAATGGGAGTACGATTCGAACAACACGGACCACAGAAGTATGAAGAAGGCAGTGAATTTACATACAGACTGGGTATTCCTTATCTGACCTTAGGACCAGAAATCTTCCAGGTTTTGGATTTTTTTTTTTTTCTGATGTGGGAACAATTGCATATACATAATAAAATATCTTGGGGTTGGGACCCAAGTCTAAATGAGAATTCATTTATATTCCAAATGTACCTGATGCAATACAATATTTTTAGTAATTTTGCACATAAACAAAGTTTCATGGCTTGGGAACTTTCCATTTGTGGCATCATATTCAAAACGTTTTAGGCTTTGGATTTTCAGATTAGTGATATCCAACCTGCATCGTGCTTAGAACAACAAAAGACAGGCAGTAAGCGATCAAAACCTTGAGCTATTCTTAGCAGATCAAAGGACTTGCCAGGGCCTCTTGTTTATTTTTGTCAGAAGACAAAGCAGATCTTTTCTGTCTATTCCTACGTGGTATCAAAAGCCCTTGGTTTCTTGGGGTTTACAGTAATAAACTTACAACCCCAGTAGTTTCTTCTGATGTCATCATTTCTGCTCACGGTTCCTGCCGAGCACCGTCTCCAGTGTCTAGACAGACACCTGCCAGGGCTCTGGCCTCATTAGAGCCACCCTCTGGCCTCATTAGAGGCCAAATCAATGGAGCCAGCTTGAACGTGGACTGTGAACCTCCAAATCCGTGAGCTAAGTAGGCCTTTTCTCTTTATAAAGTTAGTGCCCCAGGTTTTTCCTTGCAGTAACAAAAAGCTAATACAACATTTTATGGAGAAGGAACATCAGAAGGAACGTTCTTTCCTTTGCCTTTAAGATTCTGAACTGTACTTAAAAAGCATTCATGGTGGGGCCGGTGCCGTGGCTCACTTGGTTAGTTCTCCACCTGCGGCACCAGCATCCCATATGGGCATCAGGTTCTAGTCCCAGCTGCTCCTCTTCCAGTCCAGCTCTCTGCTGTGGCCTGGGAGGACAGTGGAGGTTCGCCCAAGTCCTTGGGCCCCTGCACCCACATGGGAGACCAGGAAGAAGCACCTGGCTCCTGGCTTCAGACCGGCGCAGCTCCGGCCGTGGTGGCCTTTTGGGGATTGAACCAGTGGAAGAAAGACCTTTCTCTCTGTCTCTCTCACTGTCTATAACTCTACCTGTCAAATTAAAAAAAAAAAAAAAAGAATTCATGGCAAAGATAAGAGAGTAGGAAGCTGTCATTTCTAATGACACAGCCCAGCAAAAAGATTGATGATAAAAATGTTTAAAAAGCAAATACACCTGTGTGCACACTGAAATGCTAAGACTTGTTTGAGAATTTGAAAGGCAACATTACAGAGAGTCAGAAGCAACATTACGGGGAGGGGGGGGTGGTCCTTCCATCTGCTTGTTCACTCTCCAGATGGCTGCAACAGCCAGAGCTGTGCTGATCCAAAGCCATGAGCTTCTTCTGGGTCTCCTACGTGGGTGCAGGGGCCCAAGGAGTTGGGCTGCCTTCTACTGCTTTCCCAGGCCATAGCAGAGAGCTGGATTGGAAGAGGAGCAGCCAAGACTCAAACCGGCGCCCATATGGGATGCCAGCACTGTAGGTGGCAGCTTTACCCACTATGCCACAGTGCTGGCCCCAGTGCCACCCTTTCTTTGGTCATCCGCAGATGAGCACATCAGAATGGGGAGAAATAGGTTTTGAGAAATATCTAACACACATTTTAAATTTATTTATTGTATTATTTATTTATTTGAAAGTCAATGAGAGAGAAAGAGAGTGAGCGAGCACTCCCATCCTTTGGTTCACTTCCCAAATGCTCATGACTGGGACCGAGTCAGGCAGAAGTTGGGAGCACGGAACTCACTCTGGGTTTCCCATGTAACGCACTTCAGAACCAAGGAGAAACTGGGCTACGAGCAAGAGAAGCAGTAGCAGCAAGAAACACACAGCTGTGTCTCGAGGGTGACGTGGCACTCCCACCCGTTAGGGCACATGTGGAAAATACAAGGAGACTTCCAAAGGGTCCTGGAAAAATGGAACCAAAAGTTAAGTTTATTTTGATGCAACAACATTTGGAAATCCATGCATAGTCCTCTCATAATCTACTTTTCCCATCAGCTTTTGTCTGTAAGAGATCAACTGTGCACACGCAGGCCTTGCAGGCCTCAGGAAAGCAGGGAGAGTCCTGCTTCTGACTCCTGCCTTGGTCTTCCTGAGTGGACAAGCACCCTGTCTGCTTCTCTCCATCACCCATCTCCGCATGAACAAAAGCCACGCCAGTCTGCTCTCAGCAGCCTTTCACTGCTTGGCCGCCACACAGGACGCCGTAGCTCAACACGGCCTCCGACAGGGGCCTCCGACAGAGGGCCTTGCACCCTGCAAATCTGTCTGTCCACTTTGCCTCCATTTGACCTTCCATGAGGACTTACTGTGGGCACAGCTCTGTGCCTGGCTCTGTGCGAATCCCGACGGAGTAAGACAGAACGGCCATCTTCCATGTACATGCACATAAAGACTGGACAGCAGCTATATTAGAAATATTAGCAAAACCCAGTATAGCCAGGGAGAATGGGTGCAGGGAATTAAGGGTCTGGCCTTCTTGACTCCCACATATTTACCCTTAACAAAGTCCATCTGGCTTTGGGCACAGGAAAATCTGAGATTTTGCCTCTGTGTAGGCCCCTGCTCCACTCCTGGGTGCCTGCGTGTTAAAACTCTGGCCACGTGACGGCTATAGCACACATGGGCTGCGGTTCCTATTCCACTGTCTCAGGTGCATTTGGGAAAGCAGGTGCTGGGATGACACTGCTCAAGTCACCAGGAGGGACAGGCCCACGTTCCACTGCCGACCAAAGTGAAATCAATCCGAGGAGGCCCCGTGGGCACTCCCTGCCAGGTTGATGAATTGTGGAACAGGAGGTGGGGGCTGCCTCTCGGCGGAGGCTAACAAAGCACCATTGCGTTTTCTTTGGCCTTGGGGAGCATTTGCCCAGCCCAATAGGAGATTTCAGTGGACGGCATCGAGAGAAAGGACACTGGGCTGTGCGGCCAGAGGACCTCGGCTTCTCAGGCTGGTCCTGGTGCTCAGCAGCCAGCGGATCCCAGAGATCCCAGCGGATCTCTGCCTCTGTTTCTTTAACACGAGGGTTGAGACAGTTCCTAAAACTCTTCCACTACCTGATAACAACAGTCATGTTAGTAACGGTAAGCACTTATTTAGCACTTGCTGGCTGCCAACCCCTGTGTTACTTGCTTTGCTTGCATAACCCCAATTCATCCTTAAAGTAATCTTGCAAAAGAAGCAAAACTGTTATCATCTGCGTGAGATGTGATTACTTACATAGAAAATCCCCCAAATCCATAAAACATTGTTGGATATAGTACAGTTTAGTAAAGATGGGTATGTGTCAAACAACTTGGAAGTTTAAAGACACAACACTGCTGACAACAGCATGAGAACATATCCAGTCCATAGATCACAATAATGTATAATATTCTGAACAAGAAGTTGGAGGAGAGGAGCTGGCTGGCTCCAAACACAAAG
The DNA here is from genome assembly GCF_033115175.1 of Lepus europaeus. NCBI lineage: Eukaryota > Metazoa > Chordata > Mammalia > Lagomorpha > Leporidae > Lepus > Lepus europaeus. Next base: position 84,693,257 of record NC_084839.1, on the reverse strand, counting down.
GAAAGATAAGAAAATGGCAAGGCTGGTTGTCTGATTTGTGCACGCTGTGTGTGTGTGTGTTGAAATACTGCACTTTCTCCAAAAACTACAAAAGTATGCATCAAAAGCTATTTAACTTTTATTTAATATGTATTTTCATTTTTACTTGAAAAGCAGAGAGACGAGAGACGCAGAAGCAGAGGGAGAGTGTCCGTCTGCTGGTTCACTCCCCAGATGCTGAGGCTGAGTCAAGTTGAGTCCCAGGAACCTGGGACTCAATCCAAGGTCCCCATAGGGTCATTATCTACTGTCTCCCAAGGTGTACATTAGCAGGAAGGTGCTATCAGAAGCAGAGCCAGGTCTTGAACCCAGGCATTCCAATATGGAATGGAGCATCCCAAGTAGCACCTTAACCCATGTGCCACACACCCAGCCCCCAAAATGTTTTTTAAAATAAAAAAATAACAGAATATATCAAGTCTCTAAGAATAAATGTGCGAAACCCCTAAAAGGAATGGTACCAAACTTTATTAAGAAATACTAAAGAAGATGTCAAGAGAGAGAGATATCAAGTTCCTGGATAACACAACTTAGTATTGCAATTTGATCTATATATCTAGTGAAATTCCTATCAAATTCCCAGTAAATTTTTAATAGAACCTGAAAAGATGATTCTAAACTTATTTGAAATGTTTCTGAAAAAGAAGTGAGCAGGAACTTACCATCAGATATCTGTACTTTTATGAATTGACTAAAACTTTGCAGTATTGGTGAATGAACAGAAAATCAGATTATGAAATACAAATGAGATCCCAGAAAATGACCCATAGGTTAATGAATTTTGATATATGACAGAGGATAACAGAAGCAGGTGAGGAGAGGAAATGATATATGAATAAATAGATGTGGAAAAATAATTATGCATATTAGAAAAAATGAACTGCATGCGTAAGGGCTGGAGTTGTGGCACAGCTGGTTAAGCCACCACTTGCAACACCAGCATCCGGTATTGGAGTGCCAGCTGGAGTCCCAGCTGCTCCACTTCCAATCCAAATTTCCGCTAATGCACCTGGGAAGGCAGCAGAAGATGGTCCAAGTCCTTGGACCCCTGCCACCCATATGGGAGACCAGGAGGAAGTTCCTGGCTCCTGGCCTCTGTCTGGCCAGGACCTGGCTGTCATGACCAGCCATAAAATAAACCAGCCATTGGAATCTCTCTCTCTTTCTCTCTGTCTCTCTCTCTCTCTCCCTTTACCTCTCCCCTCCCTCATCACTCAGCCTTTCAAATAAAATGAATAAATCTTTTAAAAGAAACGATGTGAAAATCCCAACTAGACTGAAGACTTAAAAGTCAGAAACAAACTTTAAAATTTATAGTAAATAATACAGATGATACATTTTGTGTCTTGTCCCCAAAGTTCATTTTTTAACCAACAGATAATTTTTTACTATAAAATTTAGAATTTCAACTATATTAAAATCAAGAGCTTTTACTCACCAAGAGATGCCTCTAAAAAGTGAAAAGGCAAGATAGAAACTGGAACGAGACATTCATAATATCAACCACAAAGGTTTAGTACCAAGAGTACGTATAGAATTTCTACAAATCAATTTTGTGAAAAGACATTCAAATGACCCAATATAAGAATGGGGAAACAACTCACTGTTTAGTCTCATGTTTTCTGCTCTAACAGGAGAATGAGTAACTCACGATGAACATAAATTTGTTTGCTTCACACTTGTAGAGGTCAAGAAGTCCAGGCCATGCTATCAATGTCTGGGCCATCCCACAGTGGAAGGCAGAGAGGCAGGGCAGGGCAAGCAGGAGAGAGTAGACTCACAGCCCAGACCCTTTGATAATTAGCATTCAGCCATTCAGGAGGGTGGAGCACACAAGAGCCACACGGCCCCCTAAGTCCACCTCCCAGCACTGCTGCTTTGGAAATTAGATTTCCAATTCATGCTTTCTGGGGGACACATAGCAAACTCCAGGGATTCATGAAGAAACATGTAAATCAAGTCATATTGAAATAACCCTTACTTGAGGCCAGCACTGTGGCGTAGAAGGCTAAGCTTCCGCCTGTGACAAAGGCATCCCATGTAGGCACCAGTTCAAGTCCTGGCTGCTCTGCTTCCAATCCAGCTCCCTGCTAATGCACCTGGGAAGGCATTGGAGGATGGTTTAAATGCTTGGGCCCCTGAACCCATGTGGGAGACCTGGATGCTGGCCTAGCACCAGCTGTTATGGCCATTTGGGGAGTGAACCAGCAGATGGAAGATCTCTCTCTGTCTCCATCTCTCTCTCTCTTACCTTCTCTCTCTGCCTTTCAAATAAATAAATAAATCTTAGAAAGAAAGAAAGAACCTTTTGTCAGCAAAATGTAAAAACCCCAACACGACTACAGAGGACGAAGCTCTTGGCATCGTAGTTTAACACCCAGTTTTTAGGAAATGGTTTGGTATTGTCCTCTAAAGTTGAACTTCCACACCTTCTCTGCCAGCATTCCCTTTCAAGACCCATACCCGAGAGAAACCCTTAAACTTGTATAAGGGCCGATGTGCACAGTTAGGGTTGTAGCCCCAAGGAGGCGTCTGGGCCAGGCCCCTTCCCACGTCCCCCTTGAGGAAAGAAGGGTGACTACAGCATGGCGTGCTCACGCACTATTGTGCCGGAGTCAGAACAAGTGAGCTACAGGACACAGCACTACGGACGCATCTTAGCCGTACAGCAGTCAGCGAAAATAGAAAAAGTCCCCAAAACACACACGTAGCTCTGGCATATTTATAAAGTGAAAAGCGATTAAGACACAAAGGCACAGACTTTCTAGAAACACATACAGAAGCATACAACCTAATAAAAATGGAACCAATGGCATTAGGAAAATAGGGCTGAATGTGGCGGGGTGCTCAGGAGCGGGGCGAGGGAGTGAATGAGATCTTGGGGACCAGAGGGTAAGAGGTAGGCTGCCATTCTAGATCTGGCCTACATTTTGGGCAGGGATTCATGGCTGAAAAGAACTAATTGCATAATTAAATAAATGACAGAGTCACACCCAGACCAGTGGCAGAGACTGTGATGATTCATCTAATTTTTTTTTTTTTTTTTTGAAAGTCAGAGTTACACAGAGAAGATAGGCAGAAAGAGAGGTCTTCCATCCGATGGTTCACTCCCCAACTGGCCGCAACGGCCTGAGCTGTGCCGATCTGGAAGCCAGGAGCCAGGAGCTTCTTCTGGGTCTCCCATGTGGGTGCAAGGGCCCAAGGACTTGGGACATCTTGTACTGCTCTCCAGGGCCACAGCAGAGAGCTGGATCAGAAGAGGAGCAGCCGGGACCAGAACCGGTGCCCACATGGGATGCCGACGCTTCAGGCTAGGGCGTTAACCCAATGCGCCACAGCGCCGGCCCCTCATCTAATTCTTGAGCTCTGAGGAACTGGGGAGAGGAGGACCATTGTTATTCTGTGTAACAGGCAAAGGGAACTGAGTTGAAGGCTGGTTGAGCAATTTGCCCCCGGGCCACACAGCTGTACACAGTGGAGCTGGGACCCAAAGCCGGGGCCTCGATTACACCCACAGAATCAGGAGGCAGCCATGAGGTCATGGGTTTGCAGGTGGCCTCCGGACTGGAAAATTCTGTGGGCTCCACCATGGGGATGTCCCGTTTGAATCCTGAATCATTTATTCCCACGGCAGTTCTTGAGGTTGCTTCTTTGCCATCATGATCTGGAGGGCCTGCAACACTCCCATGAGCTGAGCCCTCCCACACTGTCTCTCTCTCTCTCTCTCAAAGTATTTTCTGGCAGCTTTTCAAATCATTTTCATAATCTTTTTGGGCAGTTTCATTTTCTAGACCTGTTACTTCAGAACTCATTCATAGGGAACCTATGAAAGAAATTCTGCTCAACATTGACTAAGCAGATGAGTAAGTCTTTATTTTAATAGCACCATGTAGGAGGTTACTTTATAAATGAGTGGGGAGGGGAGGAAGGCAGGCTTGCCAGCTGCCCACAGACGGCAGCTAAGTGTGTAAAAGCATGGTAGCAAGGAGCTACTCTTTTAAGTCTCAGGGTAGCCTCTGGCTTGTAGTGTCTTGTGCAAAACCTAAAAGTCAAAGAATAATTTTTTTTTTTACAGGCAGAGTGGACAGTGAGAGAGAGAGACAGAGAGAAAGGTCTTCCTTTACCGTTGGTTCACCCTCCAATGGCTGCTGCGGCCAGCGCACCACGCTGATCCAAAGCCAGGAGCCAGGTGCTTCTCCTGGTCTCCCATGCGGGTGCAGGGCCCAAGGACTTGGGCCATCCTCCACTGCCTTCCCGGGGCATAGCAGAGAGCTGGCCTGGAAGAGGGGCAACCAGGACAGGATCCGGCGTCCCGACCGGCACTAGAACCTGGGGTGCCGGCGCCACTAGGCGGAGGATTAGCCTGTTGAACAACGGCGCCAGCCCAAAGAATAAGTTTTTCCCTCTCACTTGCTATCCATGACTGGTGACTGATGGGTTGGAAACGTCTGGACCACCCATTCAGAGATGCTGAGCCCTTCTACCAGGAACTGCAGATCTGTGTCTCCCACAGGCTCCATGTGGAAGCCCAAGCCTCTGTGTGGTGACCTCTGGAGGTTAATTAGGCTTGCATCACAGTCATCAGGGTGGGGGCCTCTTGATGGGAGTAGTGCCTCATGGGAAGAGACCAGAGCTCTCCTGTCTCCACCAAGTGGGGACACAGAGAGAAGGTAGCCATGTGCACACCAGGCAGAGAACCCTCTTCAGAGCCCTCAGCACCCTGACCTTGGACTTGCAGCCTCCAGAGTTGCGGGAACTCAGTGCTGGCTGACGGTGTTTTGTTAGAGCAGTCCCAGGGGACTAAGATGGCCCATGTCCCATGGCTCCTGAAAGAGGCTGTGAGCTCGGGCACTCGGGGCGGACAGGCACTCACCACCATCTACCCAGAGCCCATCACTGTGAAACCCGCAAGGACAGCTGGGGTGGACCGCTCAGATGGGGACTGTCCAGTGACCGTGCTTGCTTTAAAAATAATCTATTTATTTTATTTATTTGAAAGGCAGAGAGAGAGAAATCTTCCATCCTCTGATTCACTCCCCAGATGGCTTAAACGGCCAGGACTGGGCTAGGAGCTTGAGCCATCTTCCTGTTTTCCCAGGCCATTAGCAGGGAGCTGAGTTGGAAGTGGAGCAGCCTGGTTTTGAACCGGTGCGCCTATTGGATGCCGGCGTCACAGGCAGTGGCTTAACCCCCTACGCCACGATGCCGGTCCCCAAAATAATCCTTTAGTACCATCTTCCACTAACTTCTTGGCACGCCCTCCTAATTCCACCATGCAGACACACGGTAAACAACCTGAAGAGCACAGGGAATAGCAGCACCCAGGAATGTTTAGGTGTATTTTTGGTCTGGCTTTGTTTGTTGTTTGCATTTTATTTATTTCTATTTGAGCGGCGGAAAGAGCCCCCATCTGCTAGTTCCCTCCCCCAAATGCCCTCAAAGGCCAGGGCTGAGCCAGCAGAATCTGGGAGCAGAGGATGCAATCCAGGTCTCCCAGGCGGATAGCAGGGCACCCAGGCACCTGAGCCGTCAACACCGCCTCCCAGGGTGTGCATTAGCAGGATGTAGGCCTGGAGCCAGGAATGAAACCAGATTCTCCAACGTGGCACATGTCTGTCTTAACCACTAGGCTAAACACTTACTCTAGAGATTACCTCTTGAGTATCCACTCTCTTTGTTTACTTGGAGGCTCGGATAATCCTTACTAAGGGCTGTGTTCACAACCAGCTTGCAGGCTTCCTAGAGACCTGACCGTCCGCTCTGCTGAGCCAGTGCTGGCCGCTCCAACCCCACTGCAGCCCCTCTGCTGAGGAGCGTAGGGGTGTGACCACGCCCAGCAGAGGCGGCCACACCCAGCATTTCGGGCACGTGGGCTCCACGTGGCGCAGACCTCAGGGCCTCCAAGAGGAAGCAGGCTCTGAGCGTGTCTGGGAAATGCTGTGTGCCCTTGATCCCAGCAGACTTCCCGTTCCCACGTACGCCTGAGAAAGGAAGCACACTGGCCAGCCAGGGGTCCCTGGGGGACCTTGAGGGATGTCCCTACAAAGGCCATGAGAGAATCTGGCTCTGGGAACGAACACACTGGGAGGGCAGCAGCTAGAGCACATGACCCAGGGCTGGGGGAGCTACATCGCCGCCCAGAAAGGCCCAGGAGGAGGCAGTACCTCTCAGAGAGCTGCCTGCTGGATTCCCAGCCCTGAGCAAGGGGCTCCTCCGGCATTTCTAAAGGCTGGAAATGTTAGGTTGTGAGTGGGGAGAGGTGGGAAGCCAGAAGTGAGGAATACGCTGTCAGCCCTGGAGGCCCGCATCCCATCCTCACGGCTCGGAACTTTCCCGAAGAGGACTCCCCAACTTTATGGCCCAGGAAGGCCCAGGCTCCTCTCCTGTGTAGCAGGCTGCTTCGCACATGCCTCCCGGCAAGCACAGGCATAGGCCACTCACAACCTAAAGAGAACCCACGGGACTGGCGCTGTGTGCTGCGGGTAAAGCCACCACCTGAGGCGGAGCCATCCCAATGGGCACCCACTCAAGTCCCAGCTGCTCCACTCCCAATCCAGCTCCCTGCTAATACACCTGGGAAAAGCAGTAAAAGATGGCCCAAGTGCTTGAGCCCCTGCACCCATGTGCAACACCTGGATGAAGCTTCTGGCTCCTGGCTTTGGCCTGGCTCAGTGCTGGCCGTTGTGGCCACCTGGGGAGTGAACGAGTGGGTGGCATATCAAGGCTGAGAGAGGTGCTGAGATCTGGGAAAGATCTCTCAAGCAGGGCAGAAGTTGAACTGTGGCCTGCTCTTGCCCATGGGTTGCTGGGAAATTTACAGGAATAGGAGGGGTCTGGGCGAGGATGTCTCGGAGAATGTAGGTGCCTCACACCCTCACGCAGCCACCAGCAGCAAAGAGAGTCTGGGACAAGCAACACATGTCCCTGGGAAACAGGAGGGGCACTGGGGACAGCACCAGGCACCCAGTTAAGGTTGATTCCAGATAAACAAAAAATCATGCTTAGTGTAACCATGTCCCAAATATTCCACGTGACATATTTATATTACAGTATTATTCATTGTTTGCCTGGTATTCAAATCTAACGGAAGACTCTGTTTTCATTTGTTTGTTGCTAAATCTGATAACCCTCAAAACAGGCCTATTTTATCCCCTTTTCGTGTGTGTTGGAATCAGAGCCACACTCTTCCCTCAAAGGCTAGCCAAAGCTTTCCCCATGGCGTAGCAGGTAAAGCTGCCGCCTATGACACTGGCATCCCATATGGGCGCCAGTTCGAGTCCCGGCTGCTCACCTTCAGATCCACCTCCCTGCAAATGCACCTGGGAAAGCAGTAGAAGATGGCCAGGTGCTTGGGCCCTTGCACCCATGTGGGAGACCCAGAAAAATCTCCTGGCTCCTGGATTCGGCCTGGCCCAGCCCTGGTGGTTGTTGGCCATTTGGGGAGTGAACCAGCAGATGGAAGATCTCTCTCCCTGAATCTTCTTCCTCTTTCTCTCTGTAGCTCTCTCTGCCTTTCAAAATAAACAAGGTAAATCTTTAAGGAAAAAAGACAGCTTTCACAGTGCAGTTCGCCTTGTGGAGTTTGTGCCACCTCTCGCGTCCCTAGGTACAGAGTTCAGGTCACAGCTCAGGACAGGCCCCAGGAAAGCCAGCTTCAGTGCCAGGTGCCTTCCTCCGAGTGTCCCCAGGCCCATGAGTTTGGGATTATTGTCAAGACAAGAGAACTGTACTCTTGGCTGGCACATGACCCTTCCTCCACACACTGCCTGGCATTGCCATCCACAGACCTCACTGGACACCAAGCCAATGAGGCTGCTCAATCTTGGACTTGAATGTCCAAAACAAAATTGTGAGCTAAAGACAACTTTTCTCCCTCTTTTTAAAAGATTTTATTTATTTATTTATTTGAAAGTCAGAGTTACATAGAGAGAGGAGAGGCAGAGAGAGAGAGTTCTTCCATCTGCTAGTTCACTACCCAGATAGCCACAACAGCTGGAGCTACCCTGATCTGAAGCCAGGAGCCAGGAGCTTCTTCCGGGTCTCCCACGTGGGTGCAGGGACCCAAGCACTTGGGCCATCTTCTACTGCTTTCCCAGCCATAGCAGAGAGCTGGATGGGAAGTGAAACAGCCAGAACTCGAACCAGCATCCATATGGGATGCTGGCACTGGAGGCGGTGGCTTTACCTGCTATGCCACAGCGCCAGCCCCACCTTTTCTCTTTATAGAGGTAGCTGCTTCAGGAACTTTGTGGTAGTTAAAAAAACAAAACAAAACAAAACACTGACTAGTTCAGTAGTTCAGGGTCTATCTGCTTGAATTTTGTGTTCAAGTTGGCTTCTGTGACTTCTTTGGGCTGTTAGACCAGAGCCACAGGCGAGTGCAGGATAAAGCCCGTTTTCCTTGAGCTCATTTTCTGGAGAAAGTAGCCCTCAGGGCTTCTCGCCTTTGCAGTTGGTCCTTCCCTGGCCTCTCCTGCTCTCTCCTAGCAGGTGGCTCTGGCCCACTCACGGCAGGTGTCCCTCCCTGGCCTCCCTAGTCACGTGAACATGCATTCCCTCTCTCACTTTCCATAACTCCTGCTCTCCCTGGCGCTCCTCACTTACGCCTCTGTTTTGAAGGCTCGTCTCTCTGGGGGCAAGCACTTGGAACACAAATTGAGATGCATCGGCCCACAAGAATCCTTTGAGTGTGGCGCTGTCCTGATACAGCTGCCCAGAGCAGAAGAGCAACTTGAGGTCACCCTTTCCCTGGAAGCAACACCTACCACTTCCTTGTGTTCTTCTTCAACCGGACTGGACTTGGGCTTCTGCCACCTTTATCACATTTGGTTGAATTCTTGGTTGAAGCTGAGTTTGCTTTGGATGCACGATAGCTTATCCGCTTGGGAAAAAGCGCAAGACAGGACGTTATCCAAAGCACTCGCCCAGCAGAAGCATTGAGGCCTCCTAAACTGGCCGCACCTTCCTCCTTTACAAAAGGCAGCCTGAGTTCACCGCTTGTGTCAATTCTCTTCCCCGCAGCTCTTCCGAGAGCATCTGACCTCAGCAGTCAATACAGCTCTCTGTGGCGGCTGCTGCAGCTGCTGATCCAGGCAGTGTCTAACCTGTGGTCCTTGATGACTCCTGCCAATGCAATCCCCCGTTGGTGCACATGTGAAGCCGCAGGTGAGTGCCCAGTGGGTCTGAGTGAGGTCCAGGGGTTCAGCAGTGCTTGCTGACCCTGAACTTGGTGCAAGAGAAATTCCACCCCGGGTCTGTGCCAGCTTTGCCTCCTTTGTATTTGAAACAAGACCATTGTATCTTATCTGGGGAGTGTCTGAGCTCTCCCTTCCAGATGTTTGATGTCCTCTTGGGGTTTTCCAGATGTTGCGACAGACAGCAAGGAAGGGCACCGCCTTTCCCATGGAGTGCTTGGTTTTAAAGTTTTCCGCCGTGTTCGCCATGTTCACGTGTGTTGGAGGTGGAGTCCTTCTTGGCTGCAGTGGTTTTGCTTGGACTCCACCGTGGAATTGGCCTTTGCGTGGCGCCAGGACTCACGGCAGCAGTCAGCACCCACATGCTGGGTCCCTTTGTGAAATGACTGGGGACTGTGGTGCCCCATGCACGGAGCTGCCTGTGCGCATCTTCCCCGCGTCTTCCCTTGGCTCATCGGTCTCCCTTCTGCCCTGGAATACAATGATTCTGTCGTCACCCCAGGGCCTTTGCACTTGTCAGTCCTCTACAAGAAAGCTCTTCTCAGGATCCCCACAGTGTAGTGGTGCCTCATCACTCAGGCCTCATCCTCCCCAGCACCACACATACACACACACACACACACACACTCAAGGCCCAGTGATCCACCTTGACTCTTTTGTAGTGGTGATGGGTGCTTTGGTAGCTCCCATCAAAATGAAAGTTCCTCTCCCCTTGCATGTAGTGTTGAGAGCTCAGCATCTCTCTCCCTGGTAGGATTTTAGCTCTATTCAGGCAGGAATCTTGACTATGCCTTGCAGTCACGTGCCCATTACAATGCACAGCACATACAAGCACTGTGTAAATATTTGCTTAAATGAATTGTGTTGAATTCAAGTAAAGGATTTCAAAGGAAATCAGTAAAGCTATTAAAGGTTGACTATATGTTTGGTTTGAGGGGCCACACAACAGGAACGAAGCTATTAAAATAAATGCCTTGAAATGAATGCCTCTGGACTTGGGGTGGAAAGGAACATCCTACTAAAGCCACACTCAACAAAGGAAGGATGGAGGGGCCAGCGCTGTGGCAGAGTAGGCTAAGCCACCATCCGCAGTGCTGGCATCCTATATGGGCACCAGTTCAAGTCCTGGCTGCTCCTCTTCCAATCCAGCTCTCTGCTATGGCCTGGGAAAGCAGTAGAAGATGACTCGAGTCCTTGGGCCCCTGCACCCACATGGGAGACCCGGAGGAGGCTCCTGGCTCCTGGCTTCAGATCAGCGCAGCTCCAGCTATTGTGGCCATCTGGGGAGTGAACCAGTGGATGGAAGACCTCTCACTCTCATTCTCTCTGTCTTTCCTTCTCTCTGTATGTAACTCTGCCTTTCAAATAAATAAATAAATCTTTAAAAAACTGACCATTGTTATTTTTAAAAAGTCTATGAAATCATTAGCAGCAGAGGGAACATGATAGATCTGGCGGTGCTGGTTGGGATGACCAGATGCGCCCCTGACCAAAGAGATAAACGTGGAGGCACACACAGACACAGACAGAGATAAACGGGCAGTCCACTTGGAGAGCTGAAGGGAGGTGCAGAGGATTAGAATTTGGGTGACAAAACTGCACCACTGAGACCTCTGAGAGGCACCCCAGGTGTGTACGCAGCACATGCTAGAGGAAGAAATTAATTAGCACATGTGGTTGAAGAAACATGTATTGGTAGGGAAAACACTGGGCTGGAAGTGTTGATACATCGTCATTAAAGACCTAGTGCTCACAGGGCGTGGAAATGCTGAATCTACAGACAAATAAAAGGAAGCATTGCAGCGCGACCCAACGATGATAGTGCATCAGGAATCAGGGGACACAGCTACCGCCGTTCCATGAACCTCAGGTCTGATTTGCAAAATAAAATGATTGGCAGAATATATCAGAAAAGATTCATTGCATTTATTTGAAAGGCAGAGTTAGAGAGAGGGACAGAGAGACAGTGAGATCATCCATCTGCTGGTTCCTGCCCCAAATGGCAGCAATGGCCAGCGCTGGGCCAGGCAGAAGCCAGGAGCAAACAACTCCATCCTGGTCTCCCATGTGAGTGGTGGGGCCGTCTTCCACTGCTTTCCCAGGTGCATTAGCAGGGAGCTGGATCGGAAGCAGAGCAGCCAGGACTCAAAACAGTGCTCCGATATGGGATGCCGGTGTCCCAGGTGGCAGTGTACCCCGCTACACCATAGCAGCAGCCCCCAGGACACATCCGTTTTCTTTTTTTTTTTTTTAAGATTTATTTATTTATTACAGAGAGAGAGAAGGAGAGACAAAGATCTTCCATCTGCTGGTTCACTCCCCAAATAACCAAAATGGCCCACTGAGCCAAGCCAAAACCAGGAGCCAGAAGCCAGGGGCTTCTTCTGTGTCTCCCACTTAGGTGCAGAGGCTCAAGGACTTGGGCCATCTTGTACTGCTTTCCCAAGCCAGAGCAGAGAGCTGGATCAGAAGAGGAGCAGCCGGGACTCGAACCAGCGCCCATATGGGATGCAGGCACTGAAGGTCACGGCTTTTACCCATTGTACCACAGCTCTAGTGCCAGGATACATCCTTTAGAAGACAGCAGAAGTCAACCCCACGGGCAGAATGCTGATGAGAGACTCTCCTGTACTTCCCTAAGTCTACTGGGATGAGCTGTGTTGTGTACTCACAGGGAGGGCGGGAAGAAGATCCTGATAATGTGAGAGGTTAGTAACCTGGCAAGCTGGGGGGGAGGGGGGACACTCTTCCCACAACTCTCCAGTGTGTGTTATGTAGATTTAAAACTCTTCTGAAACGAAAAGCTTTTTTTTTTTTTTTTTTTTTAACTAAGAAAGCAAGTATTTTAAACTAAGAGCAAACCTCCCAGTTCCTCGTTCAGGCCCTGGACTTCTCATTCCGGTTCTTATCAGCCCCCGAATTATATCAGCCCCGAGACATCAGGCTTCCGCTGGGGCGGAAGCACGTTTCCTAGGCCGAGCCCGGCTCTCCTGAGGACGCTGGGCAGCTCCAGCACAAAGCCGGACCTCGCACAGGCGCCTGGCAGCGTCTCCGGCCTCGGATCGCCGCCGCGCGTGCCAGCGCGTCTGATGCTCGGTGTGTTTTTCCAAGTCAAGGCGCCTGCTCGGCAGTGGGCTCGCTGCCACGCTGACTGGGGAGAAGCGTCCGGCCCCCACCATCCGCGCAGACACGGGCCCCCAGCCAGTGTCCGTCCAGCAGCCCGGCTGGGCAGGAAGCGGCCGCTCAGGCTGCGGAAGTTTGGAGCACGCAGGCTGGCTCCGAGGCCGTGTACTCGGCCGGCATTTACAACAAAAGACACAATGCTTTCCTGGAGAAAACTCATTACAGGAGCAAAAGTGAAAAACAAACTCCCGCTCCCTCCTTCCCTGCAGGGCCGGGGGGAAGGTCAGTGCCGTCTCAAACACTTGGGGCAGGCTGGGAGCAGGGATGGCCGGGAGGAGGGGCCAGCGCTCTGGCCTTGCAGTCCTTAGGGTTCAGGGCATCGCCTACACGGGAGGACGTAGCTTCCTGTCTGTGTCTGCAAACCGTGGGGCCAGAACACCTCAGAGAACTCCGAGCCAAGGGACACAGAGCAGGTGGTCATTACAGACCTACAGGCCGGGCCCTTGGCCTTGAACTAGTCTTGCCGCCTCTTGGTGTCTCAGTTCCCATCTCTATAACGTGGCGGAGATGATGCTAACATCAAACAGGAATGGATGAGGACTGAACACACAGCACCATCAGTGGTATGCAGGGTGCTCTCAGGATCTGCGGGCTGGGGTATTTATCACCTGCTGCTCCAGGGGCCAATGTTGGCTGACAGCCCGGTAGAACCTGGCCTCCACACAGGTGTTGGCACGGAGGTTCAGGGTCTTTCATGGCTGCCCATAAGGAGCAGCCTGGAAAGAAAGCAGCACCATTGAGGTTCATGCCTGTCCTGGGACAGTAGCCCGAGCACCAGACGGGAAGCTGGGAAAGCCATGTCATCCAAAGGTTCTTCTTAGGACTTGCTGTGTGCCTGATACATTTCAAGAGGCCAGAGCAATGGGGAGCTTGGAGCAAGTCACTTATCTGTGAGGTCCAGTTTCCTCATTTCTAAAGTTAGGGTCAGGGCTGGCATTGTGACATAGCAAGCTAAGCTACCACTTGCACCGCCAGCATCCCCTATCAGGGTGTCAGTTGAAGTCTTGGTTGAGTCCTGGCTACTCTGCTTCTGGTTTAGCTCCCTGCTAATGCACCTGGGAAGGCAATGATGATGGTCCAAGTACCTGAGTTCCTGTTACCCATGTGGGAGACCAGATGGAGTTCCTGGCTTCTGGATTCTTCAGCCTGGCCTGGAAAAAAAATCCGCCCCCCCCCTTTCTCCGTTGCTATACCTATATCAAAATAAATAAATGAATCTTTTAAAAAAACGGAGGAAAAGAAAAAGAGAGACACAGGGGCCGGCACTGTGGCAGAGCAGGTAAAGCCATTACATGCGACACTGGAATCTCATACAGGTGCTGGTTCGAGACCTGGCTGCTCCTCTTCCCATCCAGCTCCCTGCTAATGTGCCTGGGAGAGCAGCAGGGGATGGCCTGAGTGCTTGGGCCTCTCCCACCCTCCCTCCCAGGAGATCCAGAAGGGACTCCTGGCTCCTGGCCTCGGCCTAGCCCAGCCCTGGCTGTTGCAGCCATTTGGGGAGTGAACCAGCAGATGGAAGCTCCCTCTTCCAATCTGTGTGTGTGTGTGTGTGTTCCTCTCTCTGTGTAACTCTGAATTTCAGCCAAATAAATCTTTAAAAAATAAATAAAAATTTAAAAAGAGAGAGAAGCAGGGAGGGAGGGAAAAAGGGTAGGGAGGAAGAGGGAGAGGAAGGAAGGAAGGAGATGCTGGGAACGGAATTCCACGGCAGACAGGTGCTGTCTGGCGTGCTGTGTTGGCCGGCACACAGGACTGTGTTCTGAGAGCACACTTGAAGACCACACGGACAGCTTCTCCAGCCCCCTGGGATAGGTGTGGCTGCTGGCTGACCTTAAACAGACGAAGCATCTGAAACCCACCCCCCACACACATACACACCAGGTCCGTACTTGTGTAGTCAGGGGTGCAAGGGCTGCGGGAACACCAATGCGCACCTCCTGGGAGCTGTGGGCCCCATAGTCAGGTGACAACACACACAGCCAGCACTTGCTCATGGGGAGTCGCACGCAGGAAAACATTCCCCACGGAGGAAACAGCCCTGTGCAGAGGGAAGTGGGAGCATGCCCTGCTGCCCAGCGGTGATGGAGGGCTTGGGAAACAGTTCCTGTACACCCCTGCTCGGTGCACTTCCTCCTAGCTGAGCCCTGCCAGGCCCATCTTCAACACGTCCTGTGTCTCTGTGATATCACCAAGGGCTGGGGTTTAAAATACCACCTGACTCAGAACAAAAAGGCAGCATGCAATGCAGCCGACTCCAGGGGCAACGGGAATTGCATCGATTGCTTACCTGAGATAGAAACCGGCTTACACCTCGGAGCCTTGGTTAGGACTAGAAAAACATCTAACTAGATAACCCTTTGTTTCTAATTATTATCTGACACTCAGAAGCTCTGTGAGATGAAACAGTGTATCTACATTTAAAAACACCAATACCAACAGCTTTACGGCAAAAAAACGATAAAAATCAAATGACATTAAGATCTTTACAAGCAGCATAATGCATCAGGAATTCTCTCTGTCTCTCCCTCTCTCTGTGTAACTCTGACTTTCAAGTAAATAAATAAATCCTTTTAAAAAAATGTCTTAGGAATTCCTAGAAATTGGTAAGAGAATAAGATCCAACAGATGAACATGCTGTGAAATGTGACTGCTTGTGCTGCTGCCATTACACGGAGGCTGGGAAAAAGCCAGAGACAGTGGCCAATGTTGACACCTACCCTGAGCCAGACACTGCCCCCTGCAGCAGTTCACCTGGAGTGGCCAGCCCAGTGAGGCGGGCTCCACTACCTTCCCATTTATCGACGAGGAGACGGAAGTACCAGAGCTGAATACCCTTCCCAGCATCACATAGCTTTCACCAAGCCAAGTCTGGGGTCCCTGCTTCAAATCTCCACCCCCTGCCAATCAAAGCAGCTGATGGTTCCCACTTGGAACCAGCACAGAGGCAGAAAGAGGGGCCCACCCTGGAGGACACCGTGCTAAGTAAAATCAGCTGGACACAGGCAGAATATACCATGTGATCTCACGCATGTGTGCAATCCCAAGAAGTCACACTCACAGAAGCAGGGTAGGATGGTGGGTACAGGAGCTGGAGCTAGGATTCAAGAACTGTTGATCAAAGGAAATAAAATCTCAGATAGACAAGAGGAAACAGTTCAAGACATCTGTTGTACAGCATGATCACGATGATAGTGAACAGCCAAGTGTGGTATTTTGAAAATCCCTAAAGGAGTAGATTTTAAGTGTTCTCACTGTAAAAGAAGGGTATATGATGTTAATTAGCTCAATTTGGGTTTGGTGCAGTGGGTTGTGGTGCAGTGGGTTAATTAACTCGATTTGGGGCTGGTGTGTGGCACCGTGGATTAAACCATCGCCTGTGTTGCTGGCATACCATATGAGCACTGGTTCAAGTCCAGGCAGCTCCACTTCCCATCCAGTTCCCTGCTTACCCGCCTGGGAAAGCAGTGGAAGATGCCACCCTGGATGGAGTTCCTGGCTCCTGATTCTGGCCTGGCCCAGCCCTGGTTGTTGTGGCCATTTGAGGAGTGAACCAGTGGATGAAGATTTCTCTCTCTATGTCTCTCCCTTTCTCTCTCTCACTCTGCATTTCAAATAAATAAATCAATCTTTTTAAAAATAAGCTTAATCCAATCATTTTTCAATCATATTTCAAAATAACGTATTGCCTACCACTAGTACATGCAGTTTTTGTCAATTTAAGCAGAGTTCAACATCTGTGCCCTTCAAAACTAATTTGCATCTGGGTTCAAAGAACAAGAAAATGTCATAATCAAAAAGGTTTAGAAACCCAGTATGGCATACTCACTGCTTTTAGGGATTCACCTGGCACATTAGCCTATTAAAAGCACTAAATAAAACATGTTGAACTTTGCTTAAGCCCTTCCATAAGCAAAACCTATTAATAGTCTGAGCAGTCCATTTTGGAAAATATCTCTTGAATTTCTAAAAGTTTGAGAGCTTGTTTTTATAACCTTTTCATCCCTTTCCCTATGGCCTGGTGTCATTTGGGTAAATAGTGGTTCTTCAACAAATGCTAAATGAGAGGCGATGGGTGAGAGAAAAGGGGGTAGGACCAGGACATCTAATGATTGACAGTGAGGGAGGAGACGCTCCAGGAAGCCGGGGCTGCATCCAGTGTCACTGCCTGGGCAGCAGGCGGGCCTGGGTGGCCCAGGGCACCCACGAGGAAGCTCAGGTTCAGAGAGAAGGTGCTCCCTGGTGACCCTCTGTGGAATACTCTGCCAGGACCAGGCTCCCAGCAGGAACGGATTCAACTGCAGGAGACAGACCCTGAGTGGGACAGCACTGTCACCTGGTGGTGGCGTATTCTACTCTTAGAAGAGGGAGTGGGAGAGGGGGCAAAGGTGCACAGCCCTGGGTGCAGGTCCTGCCAAGCGATCAGGTCCATGGTCAGAGCAATGAACTTGGAGGTCAGCCCAGAGAGCCAAAGCATGACCTCTAACAGGTCCCTGCTGCTATGCTGAGACCCGGACCCGGCTGTACAGTGATGGGAGGCTGACGGCCTGTTTCCAGTCACTCAGTGAGTTCCTTGTGGAACCGAGGGGTTGATGTAAGAACGTCCCCCCTCACCCACATGTCTCCCCCTGCTGTCACCTTGGGTGACTCACTTCAGCATCAGCGCAGACGCGGGTAGCTGCGACACTCATCTGTATGAGTTCAGGATCTACCAGCAGTCCCCACAGTGGAGAAACAAGCTATAAATAGCACTTTGATCTTGAACTGTAACAAAGAGTCCTTTCTTTCTTCTTTCTTTTTTTAATTTAAAGGCATATGACTTCCTGATAATAAATTGTCTTTTCTGAAGCCGTGAGAGCTTCAGACCAGGCAGGCACCACCAAGATATGAAAGGTGTTAACCGTGGGGGTGGCTGACAGTCAGGATGAGCTACGTAATTCGCAGCCTCGGTGCAAATAGAAACTCGGGGCCCCTTGTTTGCCACTGTTGAGAGAAGCAAGACATCAAGAGCAGAGCATTGAACAAGCGAGGGTCCTTCCGCCTGCAGAGCCTGTACACCTGCGCTGGCTACCCCTCAAGGGGTGGGCCCATCTCCAAGGGTGGGACAGGGGTTTGCCTGTGCCGAGTGCCTTCTCTCCACTGGACGAGTCGTGTCTCTGAGTACTGCACACTCAGCACCACAGATGGCTGCTCATGGGACCACCCCCACCCCCACCAGCCGGACTGCTTCATGAGCCTGAGGATGACCTGAGCACCAGGCAGAAGGGAGATGGACAGACAGACACCACTAAGGCACCCATCCCTCCTCCTCCTGGTCTCTGGGAGACCCATGCATTTGCCTGATGTCCAATCTCACATCTTTGCTTTTTCTTATAAGTATCAGAACTCTAAATTCACCGACATAGCACAGGTTGTGCCATCACAGCCCAACGTACGATAGCCTCAAACGATGCCAAGCATTGATTAGAACAAGCTCGGAAAGTTCTCCCCCTGCTACCGCTGCCCCTCTTTGATTTTATGTGTGCACTGTAATGAAATACAGTCTCTTCGATGTGTGATTCACTTTTCCTCTACTAGTCAAAATATTTACAAAGCGCTTGATTCATAAGAAAGCTCTTACTACTGATGGAACTGTGAAGTTCATTTTCCAGTTCTGATTCAAGTGCAGCATAGAGCAAGCCGTGGGCAGAGCTCACTGTTTCACAGTCTGCTACCCACCGTCGGGGAGGGCTGGCTCCTCTCGCTCCAGTGGGGCAAGCATACTCCACTGTGGCAATCACGCTTTACCAAAATGCATCTCAAGCCAGATTTCCCATCAGCATCCAACATATGAGAGGTTAAGTGCTCGTTCCCATGAAGCTGCCATTGCTTACAATAACTTTTGAAAATTTATTTGTTTTGAAAGTCAGAGTTAGAGAGAGAGAGAGAGACATCTGCCATCCAGTGGCTCACTCACCAGATGGCCCCAATGGCTAGCACTGGGCCAGGCCAAAGTCAGGAGCCAGGAGTTTCTTCTGGGTCTCCCATGTGGGTGGCAGGGCCCAAGCACTTGGGTCATCTTCTGCTGCTTTTCCCTGGCCATTCTTAGGGAGCTGGATCAGAAGAGGAGTGGCCAGGACAGGAACAGGTGCCCATATGGGATGCTGGCGCTGCAGGAGGTGGCTTTGCTGCCTACGCCACGACACCAGCCCCTTAAAACAACTTCTGAATTCGCTGAGTGACTTACTCACGAGCATCCTAAAACGCGGAACTTTGTTTTCTGAGGACAGACTGGCTTCTGGAACTAGCCTGAAGTGAAGTGGAGACCAAAAAGGGAACCAGAAGTAAGCTGTGTCTTTGCCCTCAGCCAGCTGGGGCTCTGGTGGCTATGGAGGGAGGGCCCGGAGCTCCAGGGAGTCAGCAGGGCCCTGGGTATCCAGTCTGGGCTGAGCCATGGGGCCGTGGTTAGAATCCATCCACACTTCCCAGGGCGCTGCTCTGAACAAAACAGCATCTATTGGAGTGTATGCGTTTAGGTATGTTGGTCAATCACGGGTTTAATCTCCTGGCTTTATAATGGCATCGCACATGCATCAAGTTGTAAAGAAACGTCAGCCTTGGCTTGCAGGCTGCTATCTTTTGAGAAACCTGACATTGGCGTGGGCATTTGTCACACAGTGACAGTTGCCACTTGGGAGGCCCGCATCCCGTATCAGGGTGCCCTGGTTTGAATCCTGGCTCTGCCTCCCAGCCCAGCTTCCCGCTCCTGTGCACCCGGGGAGGCAGCTCAAGTAACTGAGTTCCCGTCCCCCACCTGAGGGGGGAGGCCTGAGTGGAGCTCCAGCTCCTGGCTTCAGCCTGACTCAGCCCTGGCTGTCGTGGGGATCTGGGGAGTGAACCAGTGGATGGGAGCACTCCCTGTGTCGCTGCTTCTCAAATAAATAAATAAATAATTTTTAAAAAAAACCTGCACATAAAAAAAAACTGTAAGCTTTCAAATCAACTACCCACAAGATAAGACTGGATGAGTGAGGACCTGAATAAAGCCACTTTTTAGGGCCGGGTCTAGCCAGCAGCCACAGACAGACATCCTCAGAGTGAGCAGCTCGTCACACATCAAGACAAATGGTGCAGCTGCAAAGGGACTTGGGTCATTTTCTCATAGTCTTCGTTTGCAGAACAAGTTAAAGTTGCTTAAAAAATACATACATGCATGTAACAAAGAACGAACGAACCCAAAACTTAAACTATGGTGGATTAGGCATCTGTACTTTTTTTCTAGAGCAAATGACTTTCTTTCTTTCTTTTTGAAGAATTATTTTATTTATTTGAAAAACAGAGTTACAGAGAGAGGTAGAGACAGAGAGAGAAGTCTTCCATTCTGCTGATTCACTCCCCCAAATGACTGCAACAGCCAGAGATGGGCTGATCCAAAGTCAGGAGCCAGGAGCCTCCTCCAGGTCTCCCACACTAGTGCAGTGGCCCAAGGACTTGGGCCAACTTCTACTGCTTTCCCAGGCCATAGCAGAAAGCTGGATCGGAAGTGGAGCAGCCAGGACTTGAACTGGCGCCCATATGGGATGCCGGTGCTGCAGGCTGGGGCTTTAACCCACTGTGCCACAGCGCCGATCCCCAAATGACTTTCTCACAACAACTTTGGTCATCTCAGAAGTCCCACAGGTCCCTTTGATGCCAGAGCCTATCTCTGTGGGCTGATGTTGACCATATCATGGAGTCCAGAGCCACTCTGGGGCTGAGGGCACTTCCCTCTGTTCCCTGTCATCTGCTGTGGGTGAGCAGACAGGGCTGTGGGGAAATCACTGGGGAAAGAAGTTTCACACTCAAGCCCACGCTGGAAACTGGGGCCAATGATTGTCTGGGTTTTCCCTTTCTGTTGCCGAGATTGTATTTTATGTTAGCAATAGCTTCCGGCACCCCCGTGGATCCACCTGATTCACACAAAGCAACAGGGGTAATGGGGGGAGCTCAGGACCCTGCAGACAGCTCTGGGGGCACATCGGGGGGACATCCCTGAACACGCAGCCTGTCTCGCTGTAGCCTGAGCCTGCCAGTGGCCCTGCTGGGTGGTCCAGAGTGTGAGTCACAGACAGGGCTTTTGTCAATTTTCTGGTCCGAATATTTGGGACAGAAGCAAGCTGCTCAGATGATAAGGAATTAGTAGTTAGAAACTGACTATAACCCATCCTGTGCCCCATCTCAGGTGCCAGGGCCAAAGCTGGGAGTTGGGAAAACGTTCCAGGTCCCGACACAGGTGGCAAGAAACCCAATGACTCGAGTCTTCATCACTGCCTCCAGAGTTTGCATCGGCAGAGAGCTGGAGTCAGGAGTCGGGAGTCAGAGGCAGCAATCAACTCTGACTCCGGGATGTAGACGTCTTACCTGCTAGGCTGAATGCCCTCCCCCACACTCAGCTGTTTTCCTGCCAGACAGCAGGGAGGTATTTTAGGAGAGGGACGCTCTTTCCTAATTGGCCCAATGGCCCCCGTGGCTAACAGCAATTGTGACTTTGGCCAGTGCTCACATGGGATGCCTGTGGCGGCAGAGAGGAGACCCCTCCTGGGAGCAGGTGGGACGCCGAGAAAGGGGGACGCAGATGGACCTACTTGGCTCCTGCTTTTGTCTCTGATATGAAGAGTTTGAAGATATTTTCATTAGACGTTCATGGATTTCACTCAGTCATCTACTTTCAGCCTGCAGGGAGAGGGATCACACGCACGAAGGCAACTTGGGGAAGGGACACTTACTCTCTCACAGGGAAGACAGAAAATGGGTGGTGCGGGTCCAACAGGGCAATTCTGCAAGGTCATCAGGGCCCAAAGTCCTCCAGGGCCTCTGCTCTCCCACCTCCAGCCTGCGAGGACCTTGTCCAAGGCCACATTCCAAGAAGGGGGGAGAGGTGAAAGGCGAAAGGGGAATTCTACCACCAGCTGCACCTGCCCTCCTCAAGCTCCCAGAATCCTCACACGGAGCCTCCACTTGTAACTCCTGAGCTGCACAGACAGCTGGGCCAAGGATTCTTTGGACTGGTGCAAGGCCAACACCTGGGGCTGCCTTGCGGCCCTGCTGCCAGCCCTCGTGGGCACGTTTCTCCCTCCGGCCTAGTGCCCCACTGGCCTTGGGGCAGACGACGGGCACCAGATCCAGTATGCAAAGCGCAGCTTGGAGGAGTGGGGGAGGGAATCCCCCTTTTTGTTTTCCCGTTAGCCAGGCAAACGTTTAACCCGGGTAGTTAGATAAGGTAGAGACCAAAAGAAGTCAGAAGAGATGTCATTGACGTGAGTACTCCACATGTGTCATTCCTTCAACTCCTCAGCACAGCTCTGAGATAGAAGCAATTAGAGCCGTTTTGCACACGAAATATCAGCGGCTTTTAGAGGGGCTCCGGCCTGCCCCGGGGGCATGCTGGCGGGCTGAGCGTGAAACCCAAGGGTCCTCTTGACTCCCAAATCTATGCTGCAAGGGAAAGTTGAAGCAAAAATTCTATTACGATAACTAATTACAATTTATTATTTCACCTAAGTTGATAAAACCGCGGATTTTAAAGCCATGGAAGGGGCGCTCAGCTAGCATCATGACAACTCCCAGGTGTGTCCCCTCCTGAGCCAGTTAAGAACATTAGACTCAGCATCTAAGCATCTTTTTTTTTTTTTTCCTGCAAATTCAGTGGCTTAAACATGAAGGAAAGGTTTACATTAAGTCACCAACATACAGAAATAAACGCTCTTTAATTCCAAGATTAAGGAAATCAGATCCCTCGACTGTTTGCTCAAAAAAAAAAACAAAAAAAAACAAAAAAAAAAACAACTGATGCAAGCATTTTCATCTTGTAGCACTAACTCGCGTTTTCAGATTTTGGCTGACCCCTTCCTTTCTGATGGCCTTCTGGGTCTCCTTGTTGAACAAGCAGCAGAGAACCGGGAGGGAGGCTTTGAGCAGTCACACGCCCTTCTCTCCTCTCCACAGTCAGCCCAGCCCTGTTCTCTGGGCTCCGGGCTCCCATCCTTCCCCACCCCCGCGCCCCACGGTAAAACTAAGGCGGCCCCGGCAGCTGTAGCAGTCAGCAGTCAGGGACAGCCTCACTGGGAGGTCTGAGCCCCGGCCAATCACCGGTGTAGTTGTGGCCCGCATCCGCACATCCTCCGCGGATGGGCTCCCCAGGAACTCAGACAGAGCACACCATGGCCATGAGAGCGTGTCCTACCCAAGGTCCTGCGTCCCCTGGCCAGCCCTCACCTCCTTGACATGCTGGAATGTTCCACGCACCCATGCTCTCCTTCCTTCTCTACAAACCTGTATCCTTTGCCCAGGGGCTCCTCCCTCTATAGTCACCTCCTGTCCTGTCCAGGAGCCTGTCAGGGCTGGCTCAGGCCACGCCCTTCAAACATCTCATCCCGGACACACTCCCTAGGTGAACCCAGCTTCCTGGAGCCATCTTGTGTTTCGTTTCTTCGGCAGCAAGGTGAGCACGGAGAGCACCCGTGTCTAACCAGGGCTTCCAGAAGAAGAGAGCGTGTGTACAGAATGCTGAGGTCAGCAGTCACACCCCTGTTCCCAGCTGGCCTGGGCAGGTGGGGTCAGAGACATCCTTCAGACTGCCCTCGGAAGGAACGAGAGGGGACAGGATTTCCCTAGAAGAGAGGTCAAGGCTATACACCCCCTGGAAGGAAGGCAGTCAAGGAGGACGGCCAGCCCTGTGCCTGGGTGCTTCACACACTGTACTGGGGTTCCCCTGAGAAACCACCCTGATAGGAGATACATACAGAGACGTGAATTTCGAGGCTTGCCGTCGTGGGAATTGGCACAGCTCCTTCAGAGGCTGCGAAGACCCACGATCTGCTGAGCTAGTGATGTGGTTCAGTTCAAGGCCAGAGGCGTAGGCTGCAGGGGAGCGGATGTGTGAGCCCTGGTACTGGTCTGCAGGCCTGAGAACCGGGAGCCCCAGGGCCCAGGGCAGGGAAGACGGACGGCTCAGCTCGAGCAGAGAGCACGCTGGCTCTTCCTGGGTCCTTTTGCTCTACGGGGGCTCTGCAGGGACAGACGATACCTGAGCACATCTCCTTACTCAGTCTGCCAACTTAAGTGCTCATTTCTTCCGCAAACACCCTCCCGTACACACCCAGGAAGGATGCTGGGCCAGCTCTCTGAGCATCCCTTAGCCCAGTCCAGCCGCCACACACAATGAACCCTCAGACACTCTGTCTCTGTCGCCTTCTTCCTCCTCTCTCAGCAAACGGCACCACTGTGAACCCCACTGCTCACCCTGAAACCTGGGAGTCACCTTTGGGTGCTCCTTGTCCTTCATCGCCGCATTTTCCCCATCAGCAGACTCCACCCACTTTTCTGGATCACAGCCAGCACCCGAGCCCTAGCCACTGTCGCCCAATCCATTCCACACACACCTTCTTGAGCCTGGCCCAGAGTACGGCTGCCCATCGGACACAGTACAAACCGTGAGCTCCCCACTGCAGCTGCTGTTCAAGGCCCTGCACCGCCTGCCCCACCCATCTCTGTCCCCACCCCCGCAGCTCCCCGACCCGTGGGGCCCTCAGTGGTGCCTCCGACAGCCCTCCCCAGCCCCGGCTCCCACACCTGCTCATCCTCGTCCATCAGGTTCCAGCGTACCCTTTGCCCTCTTCCCAGTGGGCCTCCCTCGGGGCCCCTTAGAAAGTCGATCTGCTCTCTTCCTTTTACGGCCCAGATGTTTGGGCTCCCATCCCCCAGGTTCTTAAGTTGAAGCCCAAACTTCAGTGTGATATCTGAAAATGGAGCTTTGGCCGGTGCTGCAGCTCACTAGGCTAATCCTCTGCCTGTGGCGCCGGCACCCCAGGTTCTAGTCCCGGTTGGGGCGCCGGATTCTGTCCCGGTTGCTCCTCTTCCAGTCCAGCTCTCTGCTGTGGCCCGGGAAGGCAGTGAGGATGGCCCAGGTCCTTGGGCCCTGCACCTGCATGGGAGACCAGGAGGAAGCACCTGACTCCTGGCTTCAGATCGGCACAGCACGCCAGCCGTAGCGGCCATTTGGGGGGTGAACCAACGGAAGGAAGACCTTTCTCTCTATCTCTCTCTCTCACTGTCTAACTCTGCCTGTCAAAAAAAAAAAAAAAGAAAGAAAGAAAGAAAGAAAATGGAGCTTTTGTGGAGGACATGGAAGTTAAATGAGGCTGTTAGGGTGAGGTTCTGATCCGCATGGATTAATGTACTTGTGCAAAGAAACTCCAGAGAGGTCCTCCTCCCTCTCCCTCCCTCTCCCTCCCTCATCCCCGCCTCTCCATCATCTCCATCTAGTTGCAAGCACAAATAAGAGGTCATGTAAGCACACAGCAGCTTCTGGGGCCAACTTGTCAAACACTGGCACCCCACACCAGAGAGCTGATTTGGGTCCCTGCTGCTCTGCTTTCAACCCAGCTCCCTGCTAGTGCACCTGGGAAGGCAGCAGATGATGGCCCCTCCCCATGCTAGGGACCCTGCCACCGATGTGGAAGACCAGGATAGAGTTCCTGGCTTTAGCCTGCGGCCATTTGAAAAATGAAACAGTGGCTGAAAGATCTCTCTCTGTCTCCCCCTCCCTCTGTGTGTAATGCTGCCTTTCAGATAAATAAATAAACAAATCTTTAAAGAAAAAAAAATGATAGTGGCTTCCTACAAGCCAACGGATGAGGCCTCAGGTAAAATCTACCTTGACTTTAGGTAAAGTCCACTTGCTAACATCTTCATCCCACCCTCACAGGCTCCAGAACTGGGAGAAATACAAGCTGCCCCCAGCCCATGGCACGTTGTCATGGCAGCCTGAGCTGCCCAAGATGCTCCTCATCCTTGTTGTCTGCCAGCTGCTCACTTCTTCCAAGGCAGTGGAATAAGTGGAAGGTACCCTGCGCTCACTACCACCCTCCCTAGGCACAGAGGAGGTGTCCGTGGAATGAAGCAGGAACTCAACAGATCCATCAATCAGAGACTTCAAACCTCCAGCCAGGAAGAGCAGGAATTGGGTCCCTCCGTCACCCCGGATCAGCATCCCCAGACTGGAGTCTGCCTTCCCAGGGGGCCCTTTATAAGCGCTACCCTCTAAATTGCCACTATTTGCCTATTTCTCATCCCAAAGTGAATGCAAGTCACTTGGGAAAATACAAATGATACAACGCAATGGTGAGACAAAGCAGACCAAGCTACATGGGTGGCAGCATGCACAGGGCAGACCCCTACTGGGCCAGCCACCCTCGGGTGCCCCAGCAGCTGTGACAGAGACCGTGGCCCTGGCAGCTTTACGACTCAGAGCATCCAGAAACACAAAGAAGGAGCCCTGGCGGGGCCGGAGCAGCTCAGCTATGACACACAGAGGAGCCCCCAGTGGGCCTCCCATACAGATGAGCCCCGAGACCGAGAGAGGGCTTCAGGCAGCCCCTCCTTCCAGCTGCTGCAAGGTGAGCACGCAGCATTGCCTCCAGCCTGAGGCAACACAAGCACAACACATGTGCTCTCCACATGGCCATGCAATGAGGTCAGTGAGTACTTTGCGCACCTGGAATTCTCTGTGTCTCTCCTGGACCCTGCTAGAGCAAACAAGCCTGTACTAGACTCAGGCGACCTGGGCCCAGTGCTGTAAGGACACACTGCTGGAGGGCCAGGGCAGGGAAGGTGCGGCAGCTCAAAGCCTGGGTTGGCCACCAGAGCCCCTGTTGGCTGTGTCCTGTTGACAAGTGGCTCTTCTCTCAACCTGGGAATGAATCCTCTCCTTCCCTCTGTCCCTGTCACCAACGAGATGGATGGCCGCCTACCCTCTCCCCACCATCAGGAAGTAGTCACGAAGCCAACCGTTGCTGCCAGTAAGGGCCGGGAAAGCGAGCCCCCGGCAGGAGCGGCTCTGTCCACAGGTACAGATGCACAGCAGCTGTTACAGCAGCTGAGACCGTCCAGGGCTCAGGCGACCACCGGAGCCAGTGGAGTCTGCAGCCCAGACCAGCTCCACTCCCTGCTCTGTCTCGCCCAGGGGCCATCCTGCCCTATAGATGAGCTCCTCCCCAAGCACACACTTCCCAGGCTGTGGTGACAGTTTACATTTTCCAGGTCCTCTGAAGTGTTTCAAGAAGTGACTAGCTGGTGGGGCCAGCGCTGTGGCTCACTTGGCTAATCCTCCGCCTGCAGCGCCAGCATCCCATATGGGCACCGGGTTCTAGTCCCGGCTGCTCCTCTTCCAGTCCAGCTCTCTACTGTGGCCTGGGAAGGCAGTGGAAGATGGCCCAAGTGCTTGGGCCCTTGCACCTGCATGGGAGACCAGGAAGAAGCATCTGGCTCCTGGCTTCGGATCTGCGCAGCGCACCGGCCATAGCAGCCATTTGGGGAGGGAACCAACGGAAGGAAGACCTTTCTCTCTGTCTCTCTCTCTCTCACTTTCTGTAACTCTACCTGTCAAATAATAAAAAAAAAGTGACTAGCTGGGGCCAGTATGGCGCAGTGGGTTAACGCCCTGGCATGAAGCACTGGCATCCCATATGGGCACCGGTTTAAGAACCGGTTGCTCCACGTCCAATCTAGCTCTCTGCTATTGCCTGGGAAAGCAGTAGAAGATGGCCCAAGTCCTTGGGCCCCTGCACCTGCATGGGAGACCTGGAAGAAGCTTCTGGCCCCTGGCTTCAGATCAGCATAGCTCCAGCCATTGCAGCCATCTGGGGAGTGAATCGGATGGAAGACCTCTCTCTCTCTCTCTCTCTCTCTCTCTCTCTCTCTCTCTCTCTCTCTTTCTCTCTCTGCCTCTCCTCTCTCTGTGTAACTCTGACTTTCAAATAAATAAATAAATCTTAAAAAAAAAAAAAGATATGACCACCTTTGAACAGGCCGGATCAAAGGCAGAGAGACTCCGACTGTGAGCAGGTGGCTGGCTGTCCCTCCTTCACTTGTGCCGTGGTTTCCATCCTGTCCTCCTAGGCCATGGCTCTGCTGAAGCCGCCTTACTTAATTCCATCCTGGGCATTGCCCCTGAATTCTGTATTTATTTGAAAGTCAGGATTGCAGGCAGAGAGAAAGAGAGAAAGGGAGAAAGAGAGAGAGAGAGAGAGAGAGAGAGACTGTCCACTTGGGCCATCTCTCACTGCTTTCCCGGGCCATAGCAGAGAGCTGGATCGGAAGCGGATTAGCTGGTACTCAAACTGGCGCCCGTGTAGAATGCCCGCACTGCAGGCCAGGGCTTAATCCGCTGCATGACAGCCGCCCCAGGCCACTTTTTATTTCAGGATGTCCCTGACTCCACAAGATCCATCCCTTGTATTCTTCTTTTATAGATTTTATCCCAAACTCATTAAATCATGCTTCGAACCTGGAATTTGGAAAGGCCATTCTCCCATTCTCTGGGACTCCAGCCTTGCACACACCTTCTCCCGTCACGCCCCGACTCACTTTACTCATGCTGATACATCTGTTTCCCCTAGCTTTGTTAGCACAGGGCCTACCTAACCTCTGTTCACTCCCCTCCTAAGAAACACTGCTCAAGCCAGATGGCAGAACATGACGAGAGCAGACGTCCCCGAGCCTAGAAGCTGGAGTCTGCTCCTCTGGTTCTGCCACCTGGGCTCTGTGCAACCTGGACGTATTACCTAACCTCTCTGTGCCTCAGTATCGACAGTGCAAAACAAGCTGACAAGAGGACCAGAATCATAGAGTCGAACGAGGGTTAAACATGTTAACATCGGGAAGGCTCGATAGGCTGGCTCTAGGGCTGCAAGGCTGAGCCAGGCCATGCCCCTGGCCTCAAGGGAGAGAGCTGCCAAGGAAAGAAACGACTTCCTACAAGTCAGGAAGAAGCTGTACACTGTGGGAACGCCGAGGTTGGGGTGCTCAGTCCGCCCTGAGCACGTGCACTATGCCACGTCACGTGGCATAAAGACGTGGGTGGCCCTCTGATGGGCCCTGGGCATATTTGTTTTTCACTGCTGTGTAACAAATCACCCCACGGCTCAGAGACACCAACTACGATAAATGTTCACTGCGTAGAGTTACGCTCTCTGCTGGATGTTTCTGGCCCAGGGTCCCCCTTGAGACCATGGCAGGCAGCAGCAGGGGACCCCACTTCCTATTGCTGGATGGGGTGTGTGCACTCCATGCCCAGGAGGGGCAGGATGCCGGCCCGCAGCAAGCGGCTGTTGGCCGTCACAGTGCCTCCCTCCCCCTGGACTGCTGGGGTGCAATACCGGGGAAAGCTGACAGGCTAGGCAGATTAGCCATTCCCCCTCCAGGAGGTGAGTCCCCACGCATCCCTCGCTCTCTGCCGTTCTCCCAGCACCTGGCTCCTGGCGCGGGGTGCAGGAGGAGCGGATGCACGCTTGCTGAGTGAAGGCTGCGGAAGTCTCCTCCCATCCTGCCCCAGCACGGCAGCTTCCAGGTCCACCCTGCTCCTGGGAGGAAGAATGTTCCATGGGAGGGACAGAGCAATCAGGATGAGAGCACATTGGCAGCCCCCACAATACACACACACACACACACACAGCACGAGCCCAGCATCTGTAGCTCCTAAGAGCCAGGAGGGCGGCACACCTGAGGACCTGGGTCTGAGCACTACCCCTTGGCCCTGTTCAGCGGGGCAGTGACTCCTGATGGAAAACCTCCACTGCTCTCCCTGGCCTCTCCAAACCCTGCATCAGGCCAGGGCTTCGTGCATGGCTCAAGCTTGGGCACGGAAGGAGCTCGGGTGTCAGTGACAGCCCATGTCACAGTACCCCCACGTTCAGGAAAGAAACCCACCGGCCCCCTGCTCTGCCTGCCCACACAGCAGCTCCGAGTGTCCCTGGCCTGTGGATGGACTCCTGGCCCCAAGCTCAGCTCCAGGACCCATTAGCCACAGGCACACAGTAGGGGCACCCACCGGGAGCCAGGTCTTGCGACTCCTGAGAGAGGGGCAGCGTGCCCAGTCGTAACTGCACACGGCGTGAGCATCTTTCTCCCTATAAAACCATCAGAGTACCTGAGTTATGCATCTTATCAGGGACCATGTGCTGGGCAACTTTAAAATATCACACACACACCCCAAAATACCGATGTACCATGCCAAGAAAGCGTCGGCAGTGAACTACTTCCTGCTCCAAGAGCCCGGACGCGGCTCCTGTCATAGCGCAAGTCGTCCACAAGAAATCCAAAATGGCCCATACTTTATCCTGAAATCTCACACAATTTATTGACATCTATAGCCACGCAAGGGAAGGAGAAATATATTTTAAGTTCTTGTCTTTTATGACTGGCCCGAGTCATGAGAAACGCCTCGGATTTATCATCACGTCCACTTGCCCGCGTTTATGGCAACATTTAAACCTGTCATTGGACCCTGGACGTGTCGTGGCTTGGGCCGCTCTGGGAGTTTCTGAAGAGCTCTGATTTCAGGACCAGAACAAATAGTTTAAGTACTTTTGCAGCTCATTGGAAAGCAAATTTGAAATTCGCTTAAGGACATTGCTAACCAGGCAGCATGGGAACCTAGGGAAGCAGCAAGCTCTCCCTAAATTTATGTCTCTTTCCACCGGGGAATAAAAGGAGGAGTCCTTTGCCAAAGAGAGGTACAACGCTCCCCGAGTGTGTCCCTGTGCTCCAGCACGGAGGTTTATGAAACTCCTCTTCAGGGGACAGCGCCGTGGCTCACTTGGTTAATCCTCCACCTGCAGTGCCGGCATCCCATATGGGCGCCGGGTTCTAGTCCCGGTTGCTCCTCTTCCAGTCCAGCTCTCTGCTGTGGCCCGGGAAGGCAGTGAGGATGCCCAGGTCCTTGGGCCCTGCACCCGCATGGGAGACCAGGAGGAAGCACCTGACTCCTGGCTTCGGATCGGTGCAGCGCGCCGGCTGTATCGGCCATTTGGGGAGTGAACCAACGGAAGGAAGACCTTTCTGTCTCTCTCTCTCTCACTGTCTAACTCTGCCTGTCAAATAAATTAAAAAAAAAAAGAAAGAAAGAAACTCCTGTTCAATCGTTCCCTGTTTGCTAAAGGAAACCTTATTGCTGATAAGTAAAAAAAAAAAGGAGTTTTTTAAAATGTCCCTTAAGCCTGTTTACCATTAAACAAATACAAGGATACTTTTTTTTAAAAAAAATATTTATCTATTTGTTTGAAAGTCAGAGTTACAGAGAGATGGGGAGAGACAGAGAGGTCCTCCGTGTGCTGGTTCATCCCCAAATGCCCACAATGGCCTGGGCTGGACCAGGCTGAAGCCAGGAGACAGGAGCCTCCTCCAGGTCCCCCACATGAATGCAGGGGCCCTAGCACTTGGACCACCTTCTGCTGCTTTCCCAGGTGCCTTAACAGGGAGCCAGATGGGGAGTGGAACAGCAAGGACTTGAACCAGTGCCCATATAGGATGGGCACTTAATCTGTTACATTTGTTACAATGCTGGCCCCACGGGGATACTTTTGTGTTTTTTTGAGTTAGACCGTGAGAGAGAGAGAGAGAGAGAGAGAGAGAGAGAGAGAGAGAGAGAGAAAGGCCTTTCTTCTGTTGGTTCACCCCCCAAATGGCTGCTATGGCTGGCGCACTGCACCGATCCGAAGCCAGGAGATAGGTGCTTCCTCCTGGTCCCCGATGCGGGTGCAGGGCCCAAGGACCTGGGCCATCCTCCACTGCCTTCCCACGGGGGATACTTTTTAAAGTTCATGGAAAAATATAATTAAATAATACGTTTATTTGGGCGCAAAAAATTCTGCAATCTATGTAGTTTTTCCATAATATGCACTTTTCTCTTCATGTTTTCAAGACTTCTCATGGGCATGGACTTCAAACAGTTTTTGCAGCAAAAATAAACTTACCTTTTAATTCCATTGTCCATGACCTCGTTAAAGCACCCGTGTCAAAATAAACAAAACCGACAAAAGCAGGCCTTTGTGTGCCTGGAATGCAGGCTCTGTTCATTGGAAGCCCAAGAATCGGCTTTTAAATGCTATCGTCATAGCTAAGAGCAGGTGCCCGCAGTCCTCAACCTCAGCGGGGCCAGTGCACTTCACGGCAGGTGTGGGCAAGCATGCAGGAGGCTGGGAGGGCCTCCCTCCACCCCTTCCCTTCTTGAGGGAGCCTCCTTTCTCTGTCTGACCCCCTGGTGCAGGGTTCCCTATCACCCCATCAATCTTCCTTAAAGGTGGCTCCAGGACGTCACCTCCAGGCTGGAACACCTGGAAGGCTTCCCAGTGCCTGGGCCCAGGAGACGAACTGGGATGTGCTGGTCTACGCCGAGGCTGTCCAGGTGTATCTCAATCTCCCCTTCCCCAGCATGAGACCCCTGCTCTAAGCAGCCCACCTGCCTCCAGACCTCGCTTACAACCGCCAATGTGGCCCCAACCCTTTCTGTGTCCCTACCTGTTAAGATTTGCAAGACCCCTGAGCCCTGCGCTCCACGGCCCATGGGTAGGCGCATGGCTCTGGAGCTGAGTTGCCATCCTTTGGCCCCCACCTCTCTCTCCCTCCTGCACCCTCTACAACCTGTGTGAGCCTCACGTTGAACTGAGCTGCGGAGGGGACGCCTGAGGGCAGCTACCGCCTCTCCCCGGAAATGATCCTGCCCGCGACCCAGTCCAATTCCTACCAAGAGCAAGCCCTCAAAGACAGGCTTTGAGCTCCGTGGCTCCCGCACGCTGTGGATACTTAATAAATGGTTGTCGAATGCATTTTTTATAGGATAGGCTTTGAAAGGCACCACTGAGTTTATCTGTAAAAATAGAATACTTGGGCTGTGAGCTAGGAAAGCTCACACAAACTCACTGACTGTAGAATTCCGTGAAGTTTGCACCGACAGGTTCATTTTCTTACAGTCACGTTGGTGCAGAACAGTGTTCACCTTCCCTACAGGGAGGGGTGGAGCTGGTAAAGAGAGGAAGCCTGGGGACACGAGTGTTGAGGTCCCTGAGGGGCCGCTAAGCTGTCCCCTGCCTGCTTCGCTTCTGCAGTCTTCGTGGTGTGAAATAAAATCTGTAGAGGCCACTGGTATGCACTGGGTTCCTGCACTGGGCCCAGCAAACCAAACCCTAGAGAGCTGAATCGCAGTAACAGAGCTTTAGTTAGCTGTGGGAGGCTCGGCGCACCAATGAGCCAATTAGGCTGCAACCTGGCTGCCTCACTCCTGCTCCCTACAGAGCAGTCAGGACACACTGCTCCCAGGAGGTCTCTGAGCCTGAATGGGCTCTGAGGGCCCCGAAGCATGGATCCTTTTTTGGGTTTTGCTTTGCTTTGTTTTCAGTCGCTCAAATATGTAAACTGTGGCGCAGTAGGCTAAGCCGGCACCCCATGTGGGCACTGGTTTGTGCCCTGGCTGCTCCACTTCCGATCCAGCTCTCTGCTATGGCCTGGGAAAGCAGCAGAAGATGGTCCAAGTTCTTGGGCCCCTGCACCAACATGCGAGACCCAGAAGAAGCTCCTGGATCCTGGCTTCGGATGGGTCTAGCTCCAGCCATTGCAGCCATGTGGGGAGTGAACCAGTGGATGGAAGACCTTTCTCTCTGTCTCTCTGTCTGTAACTCTACCTCTCAAATGTATTTTAAAAAAAAAAAAAACACTTTGTTATATTTAATTCTTCTAGGGGATTTTCCTTGAGAAATAATAAATATGAGGGAACTTCAAAAAGCATTTATGGAAAATGGAATTATAAGTTTATTTTGGTGCAAAAGTTTTTGAAATCCAGGCAACATTTTTTTTCATCAGATGCATTTTCCCTGAATTTTTGGAAGACACCAGTGTACCTGTGAGATGGCAAAGCCTTCGTGCACCTAGTGTGAGCTCGGGCTTTCTGTAATAGTCACAGGCTACCAGAAGCTGGCAGAGGCCTGAGGGCCAAGGAGCGCACATCTAGCTGGGCTTCTAAAACCATCCAATGGGGCTGGAGAGCAGCCTGTTTGCTTTAGGCCCAGGGCCTGGGTCCTCCTCAGATTCAGGGACTCGTAGCAGCCAGAGGCAAAACCCAGCATCCACTTCCTTCGGGGCCAGCCCTTGTGGAGTGGAGAAGATGTCCTTGGACCCGTGCTTCCCTGCACCGGCCCCAGGCCCTTGTGGCCTCACAGGCTGAAACTAGAGCCAGGAGGACGTGGCCACTTTTATTTTTAAACCGATGAAGAGGAGGCGGCCTTGTGGTGCAGCAGGCTAAGCTGCCCCCGTGACACTGGCACCCCCTGGCTTGAGCCCCCGCTGCTCTGCTTTCTGTCCCTGCTAATGTACCTGGGAAGGCCGTGGAGGATGGCGCAGGTGCTTGGGCCCCTGCCACCCGTATGCAGTTTTTGGCTCCAGGATTTGGTCTGGCCTAACCTGGGCTGTTGTGGCCATTTGGGGAGTGAGCCAGCGGATGAAAGAGCTCTCTCTCTCTCTCTTTCTCTCTCTCTCTGAGTCTCCCCCTCTCTGTCACTCTGCCTGTTGAGTGAATAAATAAATAAATCTTTTTTAAAAACAACACAGAAGAACATGAGACTTGAGACAAGTCCAAGTCCAGGTGCCCAGAACCTATAGAATGCAGCAATGCCCCTCGGGTGAAGTTCTCCAGGGCCCCTGACACTGAGGAAGTCCCTAGGGATGGAGAAGCCATAGCCAGCGGCAATCTGCCTCGGATACAGACCTCCCAGGTTGTAATCCGGGTCGCAGCCATTCTCAGCCCGTCCTGCTGCTCCCCTGTCTTGTGCTCAATAACTCTAATTCTGCTCAATCTCTCGGACTACGCTGCCGGATTCTTTTACCACCGGCAACAAGGATCTCAACTGATCGCTTCCCGCCACACCTGGGATCACATCTTTCACACCAGGTAAGCAACTAAGGTTGGGGGAAGGGTTTCAGATGCGCCGGGTTGGAAATGTAGGCAGTAAGGTCCGAGGCACAGAGGAAAGAGGTACTCAGTGAGCAGTGGAGTGAGTGGCCTTCACACACACAGGGTGGAACACACAGGTGAGGGGACACTTGTCCTGCTCTGGGTTCAGGGACCAGGCATGGGACAGATGGGGGCCACAGGGAGAGGGTGCTCGGTGGAACAGCAGGTCCGGGGCGTGTTTCTGAGAACCTGGGTTCTGTGTGTTGCTTCAGACAGCTTCTTGTCACCAAGCTGGCGTATGTGGGAAGTGAAAGTGTAAAATACAGTGGTTTCAGAAATAAGGTGTTTATGCATCTCCGACGTTTTGAAAACTATTATGCTAGCAGCCAGTTCTAAAAGTTACAAAAATTAAGTGAAATGATGTAAGTTTCTTAACTTCTGATCATTTTGAAGAAATCCCAAGAGCATGGAAAGGCATATTTATTTTTATTAACACATTTCGGAGTGTTCTGTCACATAGAGGATTCAAATTTAAAAAACAAACAAACAAAAAAGAAATTAAATTGTACTCTGTGTTACAAGACGAGGGGAGAACCGTCTCCAGCCTCCCCTCTCTCTTTCCCCTTGAGCAGACACATGGGGGGGAGTCCAGACAGTCTTGCTTGTCTCCCCCCAAGACAATCTCACCAGGCCCTGTAACAAGGCTGGTCCCCACCCCTGCTTTAGCCAAACAGGACTTCGCAGAGAGCACATGAAATGGACAGCTTCACCTTTACCTTGGGTGCAAAGCATGGGACCTGGGGCAAGCCAGGGTCCCGGAGGAATACGTGGCCTTTCAAAGCAAGCCCTGGCCCTCAGCTGCACAGAGGTCTCCGGAACAGAGGTGTGCAGATGGCTGCAGGGTCCTGGGGAAGACCAGTGTCCTCTCCCACTTCATACAGTTTGGGGGCTCAGTGGGCAGAGGATGCCCTCAGAGCCCAAGGTGAAGGTCAAGGTGGAGATGGATAGAGTGAGCTTTTTCTTCCTACAGATCACTCTGTGGGCCAGGGACACCAAAGGCTGTGTGTCTATATCATGGCCTGGATTCCTCAATTCTGGACTTTTCATCTGTAACTCATCCAAAACCCACCTACATGGGGACTTGGCATGGATCTCTCGCTCCCTTTGAGGCTGAGCACGGTCATTCTGGGAATCCCGGGACAGAACCGATGCTGCAAAGGATAAGTTAGTGAGGAGCAGACATTTAAGTCCAGGCGCCAACACTGTGGAGCAGCAGGTTACACTGCTGCTTGCCACACCAGCGTCCTACGCTGCAGCATTGGTTGCAGTCCCGGCTCTCCACTTCCAATCCAGCTCCCTGCTAACGCACCTGGGGAAGCAGCAGAAGATGGCCCAAGGACTTGGGCCCCTGCCACCTACATGGGAGATTTGGATGGAGTTCCAGGCTCCTGGCTTCAGCTTGGCCCAGTCTTGGCCTCGTAGCTATTTGGGGAGTGAATCAGCAGATAGAAGATGTGTGTGTGTGTGTGTGTTTTCCTTGGTCTCTGTCACCTTCAAAGAAATAAAATTAATCTTTTGAAAACAAAAAAGGAAAGAAAAACAAGCGCCAGGGTAGGTGCTTGGCCCAGCAATGAAGACGCCACTTAAGGTGACCACATCCCACAGCTTACCTGGGTTTGATACCGTGCGCCAGCTCCTGACTCCGGTTGCCTGCTCAGATAGATCTTGAGAGGCAGTGGTCACGGCTCAGGTGAGTGGATTCTTGCCACCCATGTGGGAAACCTGGATGGAGTTCCCGTCCCAGCT
Source organism: Lepus europaeus (assembly GCF_033115175.1). Lineage (NCBI taxonomy): Eukaryota > Metazoa > Chordata > Mammalia > Lagomorpha > Leporidae > Lepus > Lepus europaeus. The sequence goes on along the minus strand of NC_084839.1, from coordinate 84,657,299 downwards.
TCAGCCGCAGCCAGGGGCTGCTGTAGACTTGCAGAGAATGAGCCATTGGAGGGCAGCTCGTTCGCTCGCTCGCTCTCTCTCTCTTTCTCTCTCTGATGAAATTTTTTTTTTTTGACAGGCAGAGTGGACAGTGAGAGAGAGAGACAGAGAAAGGTCTTCCTTTTTGCCATTGGTTCACCCTCCAATGGCCGCTGCAGCCAGCGCGCTGCGGCCAGCTCACAGTGCTGATCCGAAGCCAGGAGCCAGGTGCTTCTCCTGGTCTCCCATGGGGTGCAGGGCCCAAGCATGTGGGCCATCCTCCACTGCCTTCCTGGGCCACAGCAGAGAGCTGGCCTGGAAGAGGAGCAACTGGGTCAGAATCTGGCGCCCCAACCGGGACTAGAACCCGGTGTGCCGGCGCCGCAGGCAGAGGATTAGCCTATTGAGCCGCGGCGCCGGCCTGATGAATCTTAAAAACAGCACGTTCCTCAAGCAGCAGGACAAAAGACACGTGTTCACAAGCCAGCGAATGGGTGTGCCGGCCCCCAGCATCACAGCAGAGGCAGCCTGGCCTATGATTACTCCCGAAGGGGTCCTCATCGCAGACCTTAAAGGCCGTGAGCAGTCTGCCTGCAGCTGCTAAGCTTTTCATTGGTGGAACTTTGAGAATGTACAGACAAGCAAACCACTTGGTAGGTCTTTAAACAGAACTTAGGCTGGGCTCGGGATCAGTGCAGAGCTGGATCTGATTTCTCTTTCTCCCGGTCAATAACAGATTCTTGTCGGACAACAGGGACACCCCCAAATTCACATCTCCCCAGGACACTGAGAGAAGGGAGCGTGGGGTCCTGGGTGCCATCACCCAGGCTGACCAGGGACGGCTTTTGGGCTGCTGTGAACGACGCCTTAGACTGCACAATTCGTGCATAATAGAAGTGTACGTCTCACGGCTCTGGAGGCTGGGAAGCGCACAGTGAACGTGCTAGCAGGTTGCTCGCTCCTCACCTTCCGGCAGAAGAGGCAGGACAACTTCCTTTTATAAGGCCACCAATCCCATTCCCGAGGGAATCGCTTCCCCAAAGGTCCCTCCTCTTAACGCTATTGCTTTGGGGATTAAGCTTCCGCATGTGAACTAGGGGCAGGGTAAGAAGGGCACCAACAGTCAGACCACCCTTGGATTTCCACAGCTCCCATCTTCCTGCAAATGGCGCCCAGAAGTCTTGGGCATCACTGCCTTTGCAGGTTCACCCATCACAGGGTTCAGGTTTGTACCCCACTCCCTCACACAGACCACCACGGCTCTGGGGCCAGCCTCCCACTGCCCCCAAGGGATCTGTAAGGCAGCCTTGCTTTGGGGCCTCTGCAGGGTCCTTCCATTACATGGTGTGAGACCACCACCTCTTCAGGGTCACCACCCCCGCCCCCATGGGCCTACTTCTTCAAAATCCTCAGATCTCAGCAGGAAAACTTCATCCAGAACACCTGTCACTGGCCCCTTACCCACTGCGACTTCCCCCATCAAACTACACCACATTGCACTCACACTGTGTGCAATTGCACAGAATGGGTACCTGTTATTGCTGCTCTGACAGCTACCACACACTTTGTGACTTAAAATGATGCTAAGTTACTCTGCTATAATTCTGGAGGCCTGAGGTCCCAAAAGGGTCTTATGGGAAATAAGGTGCCAGCAGGGCTGGTTCCTTGTGGAATATCCATGGGGTAAAGAATGGTTTCACTCCCAGAACTCATTGCCTAGACAAGGAACAAGCCTTCACAAAGAGCGGCACAAATACGTTTCCAACTGTAGTTGTGACCACGTCTTGGGAGGAGAGGCTGGTGCTGGAGGGACTGATATTGGACATCCAACTGAGACACTGGGCCAGGCAAGGCACCCCTGAGAAGAACCACCTGGACTTAGAGGCTACTCAAGCTTCCACCAGGAAGCACCCTTTGTCCACAGCGTGTCCACACTGTATTCTCTCCCCACCTGTTAGTCATCTGGGAGACTTCTCAGTCACCAGGTCCAGTGTCACAGCGTCACAGTGCTTACGTTCAAGTCACTCTCATAATGGCCCCAAAGCACAAGGCGTGGTGCTGGCAACAAGGATACAACAAAGACAAGGTGCAAAGTGCTGCCTTCAGTGAAAAGATGAAAGTTCACGACCCACTTAGGAGAGAAAAAAAACTGAAGGCTGAAGCTGTTAAAATCTACAGTACAATAAGATATTCTGAGAAACGCCATGTTCCCATAATTCCTGTTGTAGCATGCTATTGTAATTATTCTATTTTACTATTAGTTATTGTTGTTGAGTCTTACTGTGCCTGACTTATAGGTTAAACTTGACCACAAGTGTGTATGTATAGGACAACACATAGTGCATGTAGGGATCAGCACATATGGGACAATGCATAGTGCATGTAGGGATCAGCACATATGGGACAATGCATAGTGTGTGTAGGGATCAGTATGTAGAGGACCACGCATAGTGTGTGTAGGGATCAGTATGTAGAGGACAATGCATAGCACGTGTAGGGATCAGTATATGTAGGACAACACATAGTGCATGTAGGGATCCGGACTATCCATGGTTTCAGGCATCCATTAGGCCTCTTGGAATTTCTGCCCTGCGGGTGAGGGGAGCCCTCCAAAGCACCTCCAAGGTTTTGAGGCACAAAGCATGTGTTGGGTGGAGACTGCAGGCCAGAACACAGAGCAGGGCTCCTCCACGGCCACCAACCTGCTCAGGTCAACACCTGGCACCACCGATCCCAATCACCATGGTCCCAAATCACCAACGTAATGTGAGTTGTGCAGTGCAGAACTTGAAGGTGACCAGGTGAGATCCACTGCTCCCTGCCCCTGGCTGCTCGTCATCCCCCTTTATATGATGACCCTGCTTTTCCTCCCCACCCCTGCAAGCTCGCCCTGGCCAGCCATGCTTGAGAGTGCAGCCTCCTCTTTCCTCGGGCTGCCTGCAGGCACAGCCTGGAGACCGGGTCAGCGCGACTCTGGTGCCTGCGAGGCACCTGCATGAAAGTGCACAAGTCGGGGTGGGAGGTTAGGGAGTGGCCAGGAGCCTCACCAACGACAGAAAGGTCGGGACTGGACTTCAGGTTCCACGTGGAACAGAAGGAGTTCCATGCTTTCCAACTTCAAAGTTAATCAACAATTCTCATCTACATCAACATGTCTATTATCTAAGAGCTGGGTTCAAAGTCCGCTTAGGAATGAGTGCCCCGTGCCCTCCCACTGTTATTAGAAGAAGAGTTTGACCAGAAAATGAAAACCTGCCCTATTCACACCATCCCAGGCAATATTCTTTGCCATTTTCCTTTTTCTTCTCTTTCTGCCATGTTTCCTTACATGTTCTGTGCCTCTGCCTATACATGAGGGACAGATTAGGAAGCCAGCAACGATAATGCTAATGATGCTTTTTCTTTATTAGAAAATGAGTCTTCAGTCCTTCCTTCCCCCAACCCACATGCATCCACACACTGGGCATCTTGCTGGTGCAAACCTAAGATCCAGACAGCAAGGCCCGACCTTGGCTCAGAAAGGAAACCTGACTACAAGGAAAAGACTCGGAGTGAGAGGTGGGGTGGGGTGGGGTGTAGAAGTTACCAGAGCTCTGGTTGACAGCAATTTGGGAACAGGTTGTTGTATTTGAACGCTGAGTCGCTTTCCTGCCCGCTGGCCAAGATCGAGTGCATTTAGAACCTGAACTTGTTCTTGCCCTGTGACTTTGTCATTTGGCTTTCAGCTATGCCTCACAAGGAGCAGGGATGTAGGCAAGTCTTGGGATCGCGATGTCTGGCCTTGTTCGGGAGAGCCAACAGCAGGAAGCAATCTTGATGTCTAACTGAGAAGGACGCCGCATCACGAACAGAAGGCCCACCTGTGCACATGGGCCTGCACCTTCCCTGGGCAGGCAGGGTTTCCTCTGCACCCCGCACCTCACGCTAGGGGACACACAGGGAGTCCAGAGGTCCAGATGGACTCCCAGCGGGGAGGCGACAGCAGGGGGTGGCTTTGTGGCCAGAGCAGCACAGCTTCATAGCCCAGCTTGGTCTGGCCTTGGCCTTGGCGGTGCTTCCACTTCTGCCCCTGGAGAAGGGCATTACTGTTCAGAACCTACAGGGCTCTGGGGGCAACTGCCACTGCCCATCGGTAGCAGCTAGGCCTTGCCCAGGGTCATTGTGCTGGCATAAAGCAAAGCCAGGATTCCACAGGAGGTGCAGCCAGCTCCGGTCAGACTTCTCTGTTCTTAGCCCGAGCTGCCCCTCCTAGGTCATCCTCCCCAAAGCCGAGGCAGGAGCCACAGGCGGACAGCCAAGAAGAAGCAGGGGCTCCGGCTGGCGATCTGAACCTGGTCTCTGTACTTGGGACACAAGGAGCCCTTCCAAAGGGTGAGAAAAATCAGCAGCTTTCACTGGGAGGCCCTGAGTCCTGGAACTGGGGTGCTGAGGGGGAGCCAAAGAACAGTGGTGGCATTGGAAGGAGAGGCCCCGGACCGACCCACACTCGGGGAGGTGCACTCAGTTCCGCTGTGCCGCCATCAGCATGATTCACCCACGGAGGAGGATGGAGGCAGTGCTTGGGGTGACCTCTGGAGTAGGTTAGGGACACGGCCCTGGAAGCTCCATGTCGGCAGCTGCCCTGCCCTGCTGAGGTTCCCAGCTTCTGCTGCCCCAGACCGGGCACCGCTTCCCCCCACCGGCAACGCGTCCCTTCCCCTCCACTGGCAATGTTCACTTCCCCTCCACTGGCAATGCGTCCCTTCCCCTTTCCCTGGGAAGCGGGTCCTCCTCCTGTCTCTGGACAGCCTTCCTCCAGGTCTCCTTTCCAGAGGGCATCTCTCTAGAAGATGCCGACTAGTGATGATCTATTTAGAAGCAGGAAGGAGGCCCTGGGACAAACTGAACATCGTTCTCGCGTGTGAGCAGATCTCCTGGCCCCACAGCAGGAGGCCAAGGCAAGCAATCTGTCAACAGAACTCTCCTTCCAAGCCAGGCCCAGGGAGACCAAACTGATGAACCCGCCTCTCTACCTTCCCTTCCATTCTCTCCCTCCTCCCCTCCCCTGCCCTCTCCTCCCCTTCCTTCCTTCCTTCTTGCCTCCTTTCTCCCCTTTCTTCCCCTCCTCTTTAAAGAGACCAAATGAAAATAAAGCTAAGGCACCCTGAAGATGCTCAGGGCATCAGAGCAAAACATCCCAAAGATCTGTGCAGGGACATAGACCTCAGCATTTCTAAACAACCTGACCCAAGATGCAGTCACCTTCCCTGTGATAGAAAAAAAATGACAGACAGATAGAACAAAGGGATGGTGGGCACCTGTTGAAGCATCCATGGGGTGCCAAGGGCACTCATGAGCCTGTGAGACAGGTCTGGCACTTCCTGTCTGCTGGAGTTGAGAGAGAGATGGGTAGGGACATGGTTGGACCACAAGGTTCTGACTCCACAGCTCAAGCCTCTGATACCACCACTCACGTGCTACAGAAACTCAAGCCCCCAAAGAGGTTGTTTCAAAACCTTTTGACTTTGCCAAAAGACCACAACACAAGTAAAAGCAACCCACATATGTTCACACATGGGAACTAAACCACAATGAGAATGAATGATGCAGGCCAGCGCTGGGGCATAGCAGGTAAAGCCTCTGCCTGCAATGCAGGCATCCCATAAGGATGCAGGTTCCAGTCCCAGCTGCTCCACTTCCAATCCAGCTCCCAGCTGATGGCCTGGGAAAGCAGGGAAGGTGGCCCAAGTCCTTGGGCCCCTGTACCCACATGGGAGACCTGGAAGGAGCTCCTGGCTCCTGGTTTTGGCCTGGCCTAGGGCTGGCCTTTGCAACTATCTGGGGAGTGAACCAATGGATGGAAGATCTCTCTGTCTCTTCCTCTATCTAACTCTGTCTTTCAAACAAATCTTTAAGGAGAAAAAAAGAAATAGCTTCAGCTAAATATCAATTTCATCACTCACAAGTTCAACCTTCCACAAAACACAAGAAAGAAAACAAAAGTCAGCCAAGTTCTTTATCAAACAAATAAATAAATAAATAAAAATTAGAAAAAAATATGAATGATATACAATGACGCAGCACGTGAATAAACCCTGTGACCCAAGTGGGAATGCGGGCTCATGCTAGCTCTTGAGAGCTGAGGGTGGAATATTCTGGAACATTGAAAGCTCATTGTCAAATCATCAGTAGCTCAAATCAGCCATGGCAGAAGTACTAACACCACTGACATTGGTCAACACAAAATGGGGGCCTTACATTGCTTCCTGTTGCTTGGTTGGTTTTGCTGATTTATTCTGAAAGCCAACCAACCAGCACAGCCCTGGAGGGGTCCTACAGATGCTGAGTGGGAATAGCCAGACACAAAGAGGACGCTCTATAAGGAGTTCAGGAGCAGGCAAACTCATCACAGCAGCGGTCATGGGGAGGCCTGGCACACCACTGGAGCTGGTCACGCTCTATATCTTGATCATGATGGTGGGTGCATGTCCAGTGTGTGAAACTGCATTGAGCTGCGGCTGGGACTGTGGCATAGCAGGCTAAGCCTCCGGCTGTGACCCTGGTATCCCATATAGGCACCAGTTTGAGTCCTGGCTGCTCCACTTCTGATCCAGCTCCCTGCTAATAGACTGGGAAAAGCATCAGAAGATGGCCCAAGTGCTTGGGCCCCTGCACCCACGTGGGAGACCCAGAAGAATCTCCTGGCTCCTGGCTTCAGCCTGGCTCAGCCACCATTGCAACCATTTGGAGAGTGAACCAGAGGATGGAAGATCTCTATCTCTATCTCCCCCTCTTTCTCTCTCTGTAACCCTGTGCCTTTCAAATAAATAAATAAATATTTTTATAAAAGCAAATGTATTGAGCTCCACATCTACAGTGATGTATTTGTCACAGATACAGCTTAAGGGGAGAGGGCGAGAGACCGTCCACTCCCTTTTGTGAAAACAAAGAGATATCACCCATTAAACCTCTAAAAATGATCAAATGAGGCTCTTCAAAGAGCACATGCTGGGCCCTTCATGCCATCAGTGCCCCACAGTCTCAGCTCAGATGTCGACCTTGCCTTTCCCGGGGCCCTTCGTACTCCCCAGCCGATTAACTCCCCCCCTCCAGACCCCTGCCCAGGTCTTTCTTCCCTCTAACCCACTGTGACCATTCTTTGCATCTCTCTGTCTCACTAGATGGTGAATTCTTGGGTCAAGGGCCACTTCTTCCTCTTCATCTCCCAGCACTGTTCCTTCTCACCCCATCACACCCATCGTTTTCACAGAGAGATTTTATCCCTCCGACAACCCAAGTCTGCCAAGTGTGTGTTTGCTTTGAATTAGCTGGCTGAGTTCCTTTAAGAACCGTCAAGAATAGATTTCCTGATAGAAATCAGAGTTTGTGTAGCAATAGTAGCCGTGTTAAGGCAGCATGTTCAGATGCTAATCTCACTTAAGCCCAGAACAGCAGAGCGTTTCCCAAGACGGGCGTCTAAGAAGCCAGCGGCCGTGGGGCTTCAGCAGCAAGACTGGAAGCCGAGCGCACCCCTGGAGATCACTGTACTTGGTACATATGCCCTCCGGTGATGCTTTTTCCTGTCTTTGGATCGTGATCATTTTTGCAAAATTAATAATCCACCAAACTGGAATCTGCCACAAGCTAGTTAAAACCAGTCCACCTCTGGGGCTGACACTGAGGTGCAGCAGGTTAAGCTGCCCCCCTGCCATGCCGGCTTCCCTTATGGGAGTGCTGCTTTGAGTCTCCTGGCTGCTCCACTTCAGATCCAGCTCCCTGCTGATGTGCCTGGGAGGGTAGCAGAAAGTGGCCCAAGAGCTTGTGCCTTCGCCACCCATGGTGGAGGCCTGCATGCAGTTCCAGGCTCCTGGCTTCAGCCTGGCCCAGCTCTGGCCATTGTGGCCACTTGGGGAGTGAACCAGAAGGTGGAAGATCTCTTTCTCTGCCTCTCCCTCTCTCTGTGTGACTCTGCCTTTTCAATAAATAAAGTAGATCTTAAAAAACAAAAACAAGTAAGTTTCTTATCATTAAAAATGGGATGTTATAAGTTGAGTTAGTGAGAAGGTGAAAGAGGTGGGTTTCTCACCTTCCTCCCACTAAGAACAGCCAGAGACTCCGGACAGACGGTCTTTGTAAAATAAATGCATAGATAAGACGGTTCTAGGAGGCGGCGAGAACCTCAGGATCCAAGGAACAAAGCAACAAGGAGTTCTGTTAGTTACCTGTTGGTCTCGTACTCACAGATCCCAGACTTGGAGCTACAGAGGACATCCAACTGGAAACACCAATGAGCCCAGAGACAGTCCCACAAGAGCCTGCTCTGTGTAGACGACGGGCCAGGAACAGACAGCCTAGCAGGTAAATGTTCAGGCGATCACCACCCTTCTCCAGCCGGACACCGCACCAGCCACACGAGCAAAGCTGAGAGGGGAGCGGAGACTCGTCCAAGCCCAGGCTCCCCAGGTGGCGTCGGGCACTGGGACTTCTATTCACAGCAAGCCGTAAGAAGCAGTGCCTGTCCCCGCGTGATGCCGTTGGAGACCACCTGGGAAGCCTGGCTTTCCATTCAACTCAGAGTAACTGGCCTCCCGCCCTGCAGGGTCGTCTCCAAGGAGCGTGGGGAGTCAGGGCTCTCATCACAGCACAGCAGTGATGAGACCGACGCCCCACCCCCAACCAGCGTGTCAGTTGAGGCCACAGGGGGAGCAGTAATGAGTCACTTCTGTCCCCTCCCAGCCAGGAAGGTATCAATAGATACCATAACTGATGGAACAGAAATGTTAGAATTATCTGACTACGATTTTTAAACAGCTCTCCTAAAAATGCTTCAATGAGCAATTACCAGGAGAAGTCAATGGAAAGAAAGGAAGGAAGAAAAACAAAGAAACTCAGCCAATACATTTAAAATCTCAGTAAAGAAAAGACCTGCATTTACATTACTAAAGGGGTTTATTTGAGGCACAGGTGCTTGGCACAGCACATCCATACTCAGAACAAACAGAAAGAAATAGTAAAATATGAGAACAGAGATCAATGAAATTAAAACAGAAAAGAAATAGAGAAAATCAATGAAAGAAAGAGCCGGTTCTTTAAGAAACTTCTAGCAATTCTGACAATGAAAAAAAAGAGAGAAAATACATATTACAAATATCCAGAATGAAATAAAACTCATCACTACAGACTGTACAGACATCAAAAAGCTAATAAGGTTAAACAACAGATACAGTGTAAATTTAGCAACTTAGATAAAATGTGACAATTCATCAAAATATCCAAACTACCACAACCTACACAAAATGCAATACATAATTGGAATAACCCTACAACTATTAAGGAAATGGAATCAATAATTTTAAAATTAAAAAAAAAAAAGTCCCCAGACCTGTAAGGGTTTATGGGAGAGAAAAACTCTTTAAGGAAGTTTTTAGTAATGATTTTCCATAAATTCCTGCTGAAAGTAGGAAAAACACTCCTCAATTCATTTTATGATCCTATTACCAAAATCAAGTAAACAAAGTATTTTAAAAATACAACTGCAAATCACTATCACCTATGCATATAGATGCAAAAATTCTGAACAAAATGCTTGCAAAGAGAATACAGACAAGGGATTATGCACCACAACTAAGTGGAGTCTCCTCCAGGATTCACAGCGTGCTCAGTATCTGAAAATTAAGCAATATAATCTACTGTATCAACCGTGGGAAATCACATGACCATCCCAACACATGCAGAAACAGCATTCAGTGAAATTGAACACCAGTGGTGAAGAAAACTCTGGAAACTAGAGATAGTGTGACTTCCTCAACCTAACGAAGAGCGTCTACAAAATGCCTAAAGCTAACATCCCAGAACCCAACCAATGAGCACACAACTACACCTGCAGCTAACTTTAGACTTCATGTGAAAGACCGAGTGCTTTCAGATGTTAACACCAGGAACAAGAAGCTCCCTGTGCTTTTACTCAACACGCAACTGAAAGTTGTAGCCAGTAAAACACTGAAAGAAAATGAAGTAAACTGCATATACACTGTAAAGTAAGAAATGCTTTCCGACTACTTCAGATGACATGATTTCTGCATAGAAAATCGCAAGGAGCCTATCATTTTGTTATTTGTTTACTATTTGCTCTCTCCAATTCTTCTTCCTCTTTTTTTTTCCTTGACTTCCTGTGGACTATTCTAACATCTGGGAGTGTTCAATTTTTATTTCATTATATATTTTTAATAATGTTGCTTTATGCAGTTAGTAGTTGCCCTAAGTATTGTCATGCACATATTCAAGAGTACTTCAAAAAGTGTTTTGTGGAAAATAAAATTAAAAGAAATTTATTATGCTGCAAAAAAAAATTTTTATAACCCATGCAAATTTCTTCCATGACATGAATTTTCCATGACCTTTTGGAAAGTCCCTTGTAGGTATGGATTTCAAAAATATTTTGCACAAAAGTAAATTTATTTTTTAGTTCCACTTTTCCACAAACTTTCTGAAGTACCCTCATATAACAAGTGTTGATGCTTTACTACTTCAAGTGAAGTTCCAACATCTCACTTTCATTTAGATCCATTTATCATCTGGCTTATTAAATGTAATCATCTTAGAAGTATTCCCTCTACATACATTGAGGACTACATGAAACAGTTTTATAACTTTCTGTTCAGCCATAAAATATAACAAGAAGTGCACAGGGTGATGGATAGTCTCTTATTTCTAGCTATCCATTTGTCTTTTCCTTTCTGAAGTTTCTAGACTTTTGCTATTAACACTTTCTTTCTGTTTGGAGAGGTTTCTTTATCATCCTTTGGGGATGACTGTACTACAAACAAATGATCTTAGCTTTCCTTTTTCTGTGAATGTTTTTATTTCTGTCAACCTTGAAGGTTATTTCACTGGATTTATGATTCTTTGTTTCCAGCTCTTGAAAAATATGCCACTTCCTTCTGACCTCCATGGTTTCAGATGAGAAGTCTGCCGTTGCTCAACTTGGTTTTCTTCTACAGGAAAGGCATCATTTCTCTCTATTTGAAAGGCTTGTTCTTTGCCCTGAGTTTCCACAATTCTTGTTTGAATTCCATTGAGTTTCTCCTATTCAGGGTTTTCTCAGCTTTATGAATCTAAAGAGTTGTACCTTTTGTAAAATCTGGGGAAGTTTTCAGCCGCTCTTTCTAATCTTTTTTCAATCCCACAGGGACACAGGACGTTGTTGCTACTCCCACTATAAGCAAATGGCACCACCCACTGACCTTGACTTGTGAATTAAGCCTGGAATACAATGGGGCTCCATCTCTCCTGCTGTAAACAGGTTAGATCACCTGCAGGTGCTCTGGGAATAGAGCTGTGGATGGGGTTCCCACCAGGATTTTGATGGACTTCTTGGGTTTCTTAATCTATATCTTAATCTATAATTGATATATTCCGTGTTGAATCTTAATCTTAATCTATATATTCCGTGTTGAACACCTCCCTTGCCCCTAGTCTGAGAAATAAGATGAACAGCCAAAGAACTCACTACATTGCTGCTCTTCAGGTCCTGAGGTCCTTATCCAGTCCTCCTTCTTTGCAGTCTTCTATAATGAGATTCTTTTACGTTCCTTTGTTGGGTAATTTCCAACAGTAGAACTGGGTATCTGGTTCTCCTGAGAGAGAGGAGACTGAGTCTATGGTGTCTTATCAGAACTGCAACAGCCAGTGCTGGTTTTTGACGTGTGGTCTACGCAAGGTGCTGCACTCAGCTCACGGACTTTGACGACTGCCAGGTGCTGCCTCTGCCCTGCAGCGATTAGCTCCTCAGTGGTAGCCTTTGAGAAAGAAAACGTCTCACACAAGTGAATCTTCCTCTAACGCAAAGCTGTAAAGTCATTTTATCTTTCAATTTCATAAGATGGAAAGATATCCTAAGGTATTGCACAGTCCTTAGTTGATGGACCAAAATCTAAATTCCTCTTGGTGTGCTCTGCCCTGTGCTGTACTTCTCTGCCTGTTTTTGGTACCCTTCCCCTGTCCAGCCTGCCAGCAGTCCCTCTGACATCACGGTGCCTACTTCTGGAAAGCTCTCTGTTTCAATCCTTACCTCTAATTTGCTGAAAGTCCAAGAAATCATACAAGCAAGATTGCTTTATTGTGTCTAAATTAAAAGTAAATTGACTATGAAGAATACCTAAGAGACGTGTGTGTTGTGAGCCAGAGCTTGGGTGCTTAGAGTTTTGATAATATTTTGGCAGCTAAGTGGTTGTTTTGACTACGTTCTTGCTTTTGGTGGGCTTCCAGATAATTGAGACTGCTAGAAAAAGGGGTTTCCAGAAAGTGAAGCTTTTGCATTTTCTTTATAAACACCTTCTTTGTCCCACCTTCCAGACAACACCCAACAATTTCAAGCCCATGACAGACTTGAGTCCTTCTGCGATAGAATAGACTTTAAAAGTGAAGATATTATTTTCTACTTTTCTATGACAATAAAATAACTGCAAGGATTTACTACACTTTCCAAAAGAAATCATATCGGTGCCAAAATCAAGTATGAGACATTTCAATCCAAAATGAAATTTGACAATGCTATGGGTAACTTAATTACAGTTCTGCTACATGAAAATAGTATGGAGGCAAAAGGGAGAGATTCAGTTGAGCTTTGCTGGAAATGAAGTCCAAGTGTAATTAGCATTCACTGTGTACTAGATCGTGCCATTTCCAAAATACAGACCACTCCTATGCTACACTCAGATTTTATTTACAAGGGACCTGCCATCACTGAGGCGGAAACCTGGAAGGCCACAGCACAGGCCTTGGAGGCGGACCTGGCTGGTCAATGGCCGTGTGTGACTTACCGGGACAAAAAGAACAGATGACCAAGTATTTCTACACTCACTCTTTTGGAGTCAAGAGAGTTCCCTAAAATAACCACATACCTTAATTTCCTAATGGCCTTTTGCCAAGGTTGCTGAGTCCCTACTAATGGTGTGCGTGTAAGAACTGGACAAACCATCCTTTCTTCTCTTGCTTCTGTCTCCCTCTGATGCATGATGACAAGAGTTTATTTGCACCATACAGCATCCCCTCCAAACACAACCATGAACTGTCAGATGATCACATGACTGTGCTAGAGCTTCCCTTTCCTACCTGGACACTGGTGATGTGGGAAATTACACCATGTCCCTTCTCAGCACTCTCTCCCCGTGGCTCAGAGAGGAGGAGCTCTTTAAGGACCTCGGCTCTCAGGGGCTGTTCTCCATCCTTGCACAACATATGTGGCCTGGCACCACCCTGAGCATTGAATCTGGGCCAGCAGCTTCCACCTCTGGTCGTGTGTGACTGTGTGACCTCCTCACAGCTACCACGTAGGTTTTCCTGAAGCCTTAAATCCAAAGGAGTCCCATCTCGCCTGTTTAGAACCTTCTGGGAGCTCATTACCTTACTGCCTGGAAGAGGAGTCAGGACCCACCAGCTATGCAAAACTTCACTTTGACCTCAACCTCTCTCCTCCCCATAGCACAGAAAACGCCCACTCACCTTTCAAGACTCAATTAAGATTCAGGTCTTCTATGAAACCTCTCCCAACGAGTCTGCACACCTTCCCGCCTTAGCAAGCAGAAGCAACAGCACATCGTCTATTCTGTAGGCACCATAACCTCATAAAGGTCTCCCTCTGTTGGATAAAGAAGCCACTGCAAAGCAGGAACTCTACACAGGATCTTTGTGTGTCCAGCTTTCTCTCAAAACACCTAGCACTTAAGAGCACTCAGCAAATGTTTGACAAGACAATGAGCACATCTTTCAGCTAGCAAAGAATTCCCAACACTTTCTGGAATGGAAGTTTTGAAAAGGGCTCCTGTGCTGTGGTATAGTGGGCTAAGCCTCCTCCGGGAGCACCCACATCCCATATTTGCACCGGTTTGTGTCCCAGCTGCTCCTCTTCCCATCCAGCTCTCTGCTGTGGCCTGGGAAAGCAGTGATAGGTGGCCCAAGTCCTTGAGTCTATGCACCTGCATGGAGATCAGGAAGAAGCTCCAGGCACCTGGCTTCAGACCAGCCTGGCCCAGCTCCAGCCTTTGTAACCATTTGGGAAGTGAACCAGCAGATAGAAGAACTCTCTCTTTCTCTCCCTCTACCTCTCTCTAACTCTGTCTTATTTTATAAATAAAATAAATCTTTTAAAAAAGAGTTAACAGACAGACAGAGAGAGAGAGAGAGAAAGAATCTTCCATCCACTGCTTCACTCCCCAGATGGCTGCTATAGCCAGTGCTGGGCCAGGCTGAAGTCAAGAGCCGGGAGCTTCATCCAGGTCTCCCAGGTGGGTGGCAGGGGCCCAAACACTTGGGCCATCTTCTGCTGCTTTTCCCAAGCCAGTAGTAGGGAGCTGGATTGGAAGTGGTACAGCTGGGACACAAACCAGTGCCCATAAGCGATGCTGGCATCACAGGCAGTGGCTTTACCTGATGTGCTACAGTGCCAGTGCCTGGGATGTTTTTTAAATTAAGAGAGTAACAAGTTGCATTTTAGAATGAAAATATAAAACAACATGGCAGGAAAAATTCAGATTAGTAATCTAAAAATTCAAGGTTAAATTTCTCCATAAAGGCAGAAATCCTGAAAATAGAGGGCACTCCTGAAATAAAATAATCCAAAAACATTAAAAATAAAAGGTACTAAAAAGGCATAGCAGGCAACTCCTGATAGATATCGGAATGGTAAGATTACTTTTAGAAAATAACATTCAAGGGTAAATGCATCAGAGTGAATAAAGAAATTTTTTTAATTTATAAAAAGTAGAATTTATATACTAATCATCAATTTGTACACTTCATATTATGCACCTAACATAACTCCAAAATACTGGAGAAATTGACTAACTCATCAAACAACAGGTGCTTTTACTCACCTCCTTGAAAAATCAACAGTTTGGATGGGCTCCAGAAAATTGAGGATCTAAAAGGTTTTACTAATATAATGAATAGAAATGATTTAATAGAGAACTTTCCACTCAGTAAGCAGATAATATACATTCATTTGAAATACACAAAACTCTCAAAAAAATTGGCTTCTCAAGCTTCAAAGAAAACCTCAACAGGTCTCCCTCTCAAAGCAGAAATCTCATAGGACACCTTCACTGAACACAATTCCATAAAATATAAATTAATAGCAAAAAGAGAGCCCAAAGTCGAATTCACTGGAGACGTATAAAAAAACAACTTCAAAAAACAGAAAAGCTCTAACAGTCTTGTGAACTATTTTAAAACAAACACATGGCACTGCATATCAAAATATAAATTGTAGTCAGAGATGTATTCTGGAAAAGATTTTTTTAAGTGAGAATTGATGCATTAATTGTCAACTCAGGAAAACAAAACAGGAAAAAAAGAAGTGCAGAATTAATGAATGCGAGAGCATAAAATTGAGATTATAAAATATAGAGTTGTTTGATATTACCAAAAACACTTGTCATGAGAGCTAGATCAAAAACTAGATAAGGGACTAAAAAATAGTCAAGAATTTAGAACTGAGATAAGTGTATGCATGTACATGCGTGTTGTCAATTATGAAAATAATGGTACCTCAAAGTGAATATGAAAATTAAATGAGTTTTATCAGGATAGTCAACTATCCACCTATGGCAGAATAAAGGGTAGATCCCTACCTCTCACTATAGACACAAAACAAATCCTAAATGCATTAAAGAATAAACATAAAGCACACACTATAAAGGCATACAAAAAGTAAATCATTTTTTAAGGTAGACTAGGAATAAAAACGCACAGGCAATAAGGAAAAAGGATTCCATACATCTTTCAATGTTGTACAAGAACAAAAACAGTTTGAAAATATATTGGAAAATACTTGCACTGCACATCTTGAATGATGAATTAGCATCCAGAATCTCTAAGCCATTTAATAAGAAAAAGTCACAGCCTCTTTTTTCAAATAAGAGGACGCATACAGGCCATTGTCACAGAGGGACTTACAAAGAGACACCAAGTCTACAAATGCATGCCCAGCCTGGCTAGTGTCAGTTCTGATGCTTGCCACCTGCACCTGGCTGTGGGGAGCAGATAACGGGAAGGAAACCACAACGCCTTGCACGTGAACCCCTTTAGGAGACATACAAAATAGCAATGGGAGGAAACATGAAAGCTTCCATGTTCTCTAGGGAGGCACAATCCAAAGAGATCTCCCACCAACATCAGAATCTTGACTTAAAGGCCCTCTTTGACCTACCACAAGTTGCATCTCAAAATTGCTCAGAACTTGGAGAGGAGCACAAATTCTTCTGTGTTTCCACCTGCATCATAAACAAGATGGCGCTTGTTTTCCTTTTTGGACTGCACATTCTGCCGTGAGTCATGCAAAATTTCTCCTAAAAACTCACTCAAGTGTCTATCAAGTGCAATGATTTTTTTTTTTTTCATGCAGGAAGCACCCAGGTCATCTTCCCAGGCTTGCAACACAAAACCAAGTCAACGTCTTGGCAACCACAGACCCAGGCTTGCCCACAAAAAATCACCACCCCAGAGGCCCATGCCAGCTGAGCCCTGGTGGAGAGCGCTCAAACTAAGACCTAAGCATAAGAGGCAGAATTGCTAGCTGACAATAAGAGAACATCAGGGGACATGAACCAGGATGAAGGAAGACATACTAGTTACATCAGTACTTGCAACACATCACAAGTGATTTGATATTTACATGTGATTTGATATTTACCATCTTAATCATTTTTAAGTGCAGAGGACAGTGGCATTAAATACGTTCACATTTCTGGCCATCCCCATTGCCATTCACCCACAGAATTCCTTGTTAGTCTAACTGAAACTCCATACTCACTCCCACTGTCACCTCTAGCCTGTAGCAGCCATAACTCTACTCACTAGCTGTATGAATTCGACCACACTAGTACTTCAGGTAAGTGGAATCCTATAGTACTTGTCCTTCAATGACCGGCTTGTTTCACTTAGCATGATGTTCCTAAGGTTCAGCCATGTTGTAGCATGTATCAGAATGTCTTTCCTTCTTAAGTTGAATAATATTCCATGTATATGTTTATGTATATTATGTAGCGAAATATTGTTCCACCATTCACCCATCTAAGAGCACTTGGGTTGCTCCCACATTTGTCTTGAGAAATAATCCTATTTCTTTTTTTTTATCTTTTATTTAATGAATATAAATTTCCAAAGTACAGATTATGGATTACAATGGCTTCCCCCCCCCCCATAAAGGCGTCCAGAAGATCCCACAGGCCCCCAGTAACTCAATGCAAAACCTTGCAGCGAGCTTTATTGTCTTCAAAAAACTCTCGGGTCTAGCCTCATTTCTTTGTGCTGCACCTTGAGGTCATCTCTTCCTGTGTTCAATAAAAGCTCTGCGTAAGCTCCACCACGTACAGGCCGTAGAGCCCTGAACAATACATTCCCACCTTTCCACACCTCCGTTATCTCGTTGGTAAAGGGGGAAATCCTCGCAGAGCTGAGTCACTTGAGTGCGTGGTGATTTGTTAACGCTGATGGTGACCGCATTCGCATTGCATCAGCCCTGGTGCCGTACCTGCCCCATCATGTCTGATCTTCACAATGGGTCTTGTTGGGTGACTGCCATTGTCATCAGAGAATGGAGTACATCAGTGGCCCAGGACTGCTGGAGCAAAGGGCCACAGACCTTGTCTCCAAATGCAGTTACGTTCTCAGATATAGGGGCGGTGAGGACTTCAACATGTGGACTTGGGGAGCTATGATTCAGCCCACCACAGAGAAGCAATGTCATAGAGAAGCTGTGTCCCTTTCCCAAGGTCGTGTAGTCACTGCATGGGGAGTTGGGATTGGATTCCAAATTGGGTGGATTCCAGAAACCTCTAAGCCACTAAGAAATTAGCTGGGAAACAACTGTGCTTCTCCACGACCCAAGTCCCAGCACAGAACCACTAAAATAACTGTTGTCCCCCAAAACGTGCACACACAAGCACGCACACACACACACATTGTTGTTCTGGCTGACCTCAGTACATTTTTACAGTGATACCTGCTTTTGTAGCTTCAATATGAAATCACTCAGGATTTTCTAGTTTTTTAGGTTCTGGTAACACTTGACATAAACTATCAAAGAGGGAATCTTAGCTCAGCAGCCACTCCAACAGGAAAAAACACCACATGCAGGGTTGGTGTGCTGCCTAAGAAATGGTTAGAAAAATGCTCACGTGTGTCAGTCTTGCTGCTAACACCACGCTAATACCATGCTAATACCATGCTTTACCAAGGAAACTGATAGGAAATATCACTACGTACTGCTGCAGTTTAATAGTTTTGTGACTATTTTTAAATTTACTTTATATGAGTGAAGTTGAAGATCTTTTTCTTTTGATGATTATTTGTTGAACTCTTTACTTAGTGGAGCCATTAAACCTTTGACTACATGTAAATTAAAATGCTACCTAGGGGCTGGTGCTGTGGCACAGTGGGTTAAAGCTCTGGCCTGCAGTGTCCGCATCCCAAATGGGCACAAGTTCAAATCCCGTCTGCTCCACTTCCCATCCAGCTCTCTGCTAATGTGCCTGGGAAAGGAGAGGATGGCTTAAGTCTTTGGGCCCCTGCACTCAGATGGGAGACCCGGAAGATGCTTCTGGCTCCTGGCTTCAGATGGGCTCAGCTCTGGCCGCTTCAGCCATTTGGAGAGTGAATCAGTGGATGGAAGACCTCTCTCTCTCTCTCTCTCTCTCTCTCTCTCTCTGCCTCTACCTCTCTCTGTAACTCTTTCAAAAAAATAAATTAAAAAATTTTTAAATATGCTATCTAAAAAACCAATAAATAAAACATTAAATTGAAAAAAAGAGAACGAATTAGAAACAAAATCCACACCCCCTGGTCCTCCTTACCATAGGAGATCAAACCCACTGACCCCGATAACACCAACCATCATAAGAACCTTTTTGAGAAAAATAAAGAGAGCATATGTAAATCTAGAATAAAAATCCTTTTTCATGGAAGTGGGAGGACAGAATTTTCAAAGGATGGTGTGGTTTATTTTGCCACCCGACGAAGGTCAAGTCGACAAACATCACAAAAATAGAGATTTGACCAACAAGAGGCACGGTCTTTGACACTGCTTTATCACTAATCCTCAGGATGTTAAAATGGACTAAGAACCACCAAGGTGGGGGGGCATTGGCACCGCAGCTAAGTGGCCACTGGGGGCACCCTCGTCCCACATTAGAGTGCTTAGGGTTTGAGTCCCGGCTACCCTGCTCCCTCTCCAGCCTACAGATAATGCACACCTAGGAGGCAGCAGGTGATGGCGCAAGTTTTCGGGTTCCTGCCACCCACACGGGAGACCTGGAAGATGGAGTTCCGGGCTTCTGATTTCAACCTGGCCCAACCAGAGCTGTGGTAGGACTGTGGACAGTGAATCAGCAACTGGAAGATCTCACTCTCTCCTTCCCCCCTCTCTTCCTCCCACCTCTCCCTCTCCCTCTCCCTCCCCTCTCTGTCTCTCGGCCTTTCAAACAAAATGAAAATAAATTAGTTTTTAAAGAGACGTGGTTTTGAAGACTGTGAAAAGGGGCGTCACGGCGTCCGTCCCTCCGTGACTCTTTGTTCGTGTTTGGTGCTACTTCTTCCTTTGGCGAGGGCCAGTCTTGCTACAGCAACCACGCTGCGGGCAGGGGACCCCTACGTCAGCCCCACAGGCATCTGTGTCCCCACGGGGCTTTGCTGGGGTCTGCTAAGAGACTGCTCTTCTTACAGAAAACTCTAGGAAATTGAGGCAGTCCCCGTGTAGCCAACAACAATGGGGACAGAGCAGCTGGGAGGCTGTAACCGTGTTTCCCGTGAATTGGGACAGAGCAGCTGGGGGGCTGTAACTGTGTTTCCCATGAGTCGCCTGCCAGCGGACAGCCGTGAGGGCACCAGCAGAGACGACTTCTCACGTCACATCCTTGTGATGCCCAGAGTCAACGGAAAAGTCAGAATATGACTTGTTTCTCCAAAACCTCCAAGCCAAGAAGAAAGGAAGAAGTGGATCTTGGCTATGTACCGGGTCTCAGAGACTGTAGAAGCGACAGCCACCTAACTTGGATTGAGCTGGAAACTCTGCTGCGGCCCTTATGTGAACCATCTCATAGAGGATTCCTCACAGCAAGGGCGTACGTCCCCAGTATCTATTTACTTTGTGTGTATACACACCCGCATCCGGGGACCTCAGCAAATATACACAGACATTTATGTATATTTTATATGTAAATAAAATAACACACACAAGTAGATTTGGGTTAGTTTTTGTTGCTCTCCCAGGTGGATATGTTTGTAATCCCTTTTCTTTGTATCTGGAAAGACAACTGCATAATGCAATAACTCTAGATATTTTTTTTATTTGACAGAGTTTACAGACAGTGAGAGAGAGAGACAGAGAGAAAGTCTTCCTTCCGTTGGTTCACTCTCCAATTGGCTGCAACGGCCAGAGCTGCACTGATCCGAAGCCAGGAGTTTCTTCCCAGTCTCCCATGGGGGTACAGGGGCCCATGCACTTAGGCCATCCTCCACTGCTATCCCAGGCCACAGCAGAGAGCTGGACTGGAAGAGGAGTAGCCGGGACTAGAACCCTGTTGCCCATACAGGATGCCGGCACCGCAGGCGGAGGGTTAACTCAGTGCACCACGGAGCCAGCCCCAATAATGCAATAACTCTAAATCTAAGCTGATGGATATAAATTATAAAGATGTGATTTATGACAATAAGAGCATAAAGAAGAGGGAATGGAAATATATAGGAGCAAATTTTTTTGTACTACTGAAATTGAGTCAGTATTAATCCAAACTAGATTGCTATCTTGCCACCAAAAAAATTCAAATATATGTGTTATTTTACTTATATATAAAATATTTATGTTTGAGACCCCCTTTATGCATTTTAGACATATATATACATTTGTGTATAAGTATTTAAAAATGACAAATAAATTGGTACTAGAAGGCATCTATTTAGCAAAAAGAGAATGCAGGCACAGAGGACAAAGAGACATAAGCCATATAAAAGACCATAAGGCATTTAAAAAAAACATAATATGGCAAACATACATACTACATTATCAATAATTAAGTCAAATGTAAATGGATTAATCTCTCCTATTAAAAGGTTGAGGTTGGAAAAACAAATTTTTTTAATCATTCAAATATATGTTGTTATAAGATATTGTACACATTTTATATCCAAAGTTGCAAATAGGTTGAAAATAAAAGACTAAATATATATACTATGCAAACAGTAACCAAAAGAGAACTGATTGGCTATATTAATATTTTAAAAGGCTTTTAGAAAAAATTGTTGCTAGAGACAAGGACATTTAAAGAGACAAAAAAATTTAATCCATCAAGGCGATATAACAACTAGAAACATATATGCACCTCATAATAGTGCCCCCAAAGTAAATGAATCAAAAATTGACTGAATTGAAGGGAGAAATAGACAAATCAACAGTAGATGAGAATATTCAGTATGACACTTTCAATAATGAATAGACTAATCAGACAGAAGATCAGTAAGGAAACACTATAAACCACCTTCTGTCGTATAATATATATATATATATATACATACATATATACATATATACACAGAGAGAGAGAGGGAGGGGGAGAGAAGGCACACTCTACATATTCAGCAGGTAAAGAGTAGTCTTTTAACCAAATGATGTGGGAATAGCAAGATATCCACATGAAAAAGAACTAAATTGGGCCCTTACCTCACAATATACACAAAAAATAATTCATAATTGATAACAAGGGCCAGTGCTGTGGCACAGCAGTTTAAGCTGCTGCTTGAAGGGCCAGCATCGCATATCAGAGTGCCAGTTTGAATCCTGCCTGTTCCACTTCCAATCCAGTCCCCCACTAATGTACCTGGGAAGACAGTGGAAGATGGTCATCCACATGGGAGACCCAGATGGAGTTCCTGGCCCCTCGCTTTGGCCTAGTCCAGCACTGGCTGTTGCAGCCATTTGGGATTAAAGAACTCCCTCTCCCTCTCTGTATCCTTCTGTAACTCTGTCTTTCAAATAAATAAATAAGTAAATCTTTCATTTTAAAAAATTGATGAACAATCTAAAAATGAGGGCTGGGGTAGATGTTTGGCACAGAGGTTAAGACCTCATTTAGGACAGTTGCATCCCATATCAGAGCACCTGGGCTCGAGCCCCACTTCCACTTCCCATTCCAACTTCCTGCTAATGCACACCCTGGGAGGTGGCAGATGATGGCTCCAGTACTTGGGTCTTTGGCACTCATGTGGCAGACTCAGATTGCGATCTGGGCCCCTGGCTTTGGCCTGGTCCAGCCCAGGCTACTGCAGGCATTTGGGGAGTGAGCCTGCAGAAAAAATAAGCTCTCTCTCGCTTTCTCGCTCTCTCTCTCTCTCTCTCTCTCTTTCTGTGTCTCTGTTTCTCAGTTCCTGTGCCTTTTTTTTTTTTTTTGACAGGCAGAGTGGACAGTGAGAGAGAGAGAGCCAGAGAGAAAGGTCTTCCTTTTCCATTGGTTCACCCCCCAATGGCCACTGTGGCCGGCACGCTGCAGCCGGCGCACCGCGCTGATCCGAAGGCAGGAGCCAGGTGCTTTTCCTGGTCTCCCATGCAGGTGCAGGGCCCAAGCACTTGGGCCATCTTCCACTGCCTTCCCGGGCCACAGCAGAGAGCTGACCTGGAAGAGGGGCAACCGGAACAGAATCTGGCGCCCCGACCAGGACTAGAACCCGGTGTGCCGGTGCCGCAGGCAGAGGATTAGCCTATTGAGCCGCGGCACCGGCCAAGTCCCTGTGCCTTTCAAATAAAATGAAAAATCAAGGGACTGGTGCTGTGGCAAAGCAGGTAAAGCCACTGCCTGTAGCACCAGCATCCCATATGGGCCCCAGTTCAAGTGCTGGCTGCTCCACGTCCTATCCAGCTCTGTGCTGTGGCCTGGGGAAACACAAGAAGATGGCCCAAGTCTTTGGGTCCCTGCACCCATGTAGGAGTCCCAGAAGAGTCTCCTGGATCCTGTCTTCAAATTGGACCAGATTCAGCTGTTGAGGCCATCTGGAGCGTGAACCAGCAGATGGAAGACCTCTCTCTCTCTCTCTCTCTCTCTCTCTCTATCTGCCTCTGCCTCTCTGTAACTCTGCTTTCAAATAAATAAATAAATCTTTTGTTTAAAAAGAGAAAATCAATGAATAAGTAAAATTGTTTTAAAACAGAATAAAACTATAAAATAGATAAAAGCATAGATATAAATCTTCAAGACCTTGGATTTATTAATGTTTCCTGAATATGACACTGAAATCACTAGCAAAAAAAAAAATAGATTAACTGGATTTCATTAAAATTAAAAAGATTTGTGTGTTAAAGGATGCTATCAAGAAAGTGAAAAAAGCAACCCACAGAATGAGAAAAATATTTTCAACTTACCAGTCTGGTAAGGGTGCACTGGAGTTGTGGGCGGGGAATCTAGGGGAGGCATGCACAGGAAGTGGACCTGGTGCGTGGCAGCTGTGCTCATGCAGTGAGGCGCTGGTGTGGGATGAGGACTCGTGTTCTCCCTCATCTTCTGTAAGGGAAGAACGTGATCATTAGCCTTTGGTTGTGGCGTGAGGCTGGACGTGGTTTATTCCTGCCGCCAGTGTGACGTCCAGGCCCTGTGTCCCTTCTACAAGGGAAGGGTGTCACAGGGGAGACCAGTGGCTCAAACACCTTAAGACATCCCAGCGCGGAGAGGGTAGAGAAATTATATTTATCCCTCAAGAATCTCGAAGTGCTGTGGAATCAACTGATATATTCTGCACCAGTGTCAGCCATGGTGCTTGAAACTCCAGCTCACTGACCGTGCACTTGAAACCAAGTCTGCTGTTGTCTGTATTTCTCTCTGGAAAGTGTAGGGAGGTGGTCTTCAAAGACATAAGCTAAGCAAATTAAGGGAGCAAAGTCTGTTATGCAGACTATACAAAGAACATTTGCAAGGCAGCAAAAAAAAGGCAAATAACCCAATTTCAAAATGACAAAAGAATTTGAGTAGAATTTCCTCCAAAGACAATGCACAAATGAAAAAACGCTCAGCATCATTAGGAACACGCAAGTCAAAACTCACCAAGAGATAGCATTGCACGACTTTTACGATGGTTTTTTATTATTCTTTTTAAAAAGACAATAACACGTATTGGTAAGCATGTGGAAAACTGGAACGCTCATACACTGCTGGCTGGGAGGCAAAATGCTGTAACTACTACTGAACCAGCTTGGCAGTTTCTCAAAAAAGCTAAATATTGAGTTAGCACATGATCCAGCCATTTACTCCTATGCGTCAACCCAGGGGAATTGAAAACAGGGAACTTGAACAGATATTTGTAAGTCAGTGCTCCCTGTCTCATTGTGCACAACAACCAAAAGCTGGAAACAATGTAACTGTCAATCAACAGACATGTGGATAAACAACATGGGGCACATACATACCCACAGTGGGATATTATTTAGCCATAGAAGGAATGAAATAAACAACATGGGGCACATACATACCCACAGTGGGATATTATTTAGCCATAGAAGGAAAGAAGTTTCAATACATGCTACAATATGGCTAAACCTTGAAGACATTTTGCTAAGTGAAATAGACCAGACACAAAGGGACAGATACTATGTGCTTCCACGTATGTGAGGTATTTGGATAGGCAAAATCCTACCGACAGAGATAGATTAGCAGTTACCAATGGGGCTGAGGGAGGGAGAACGGGGAGTTATTTCTTAGTGATTACAGAGTTTTTGTTACGGATGATGAAAAAGTTTTGGAGCTCAAAGTGCTGATGGTTGTGCAACATAATATGTAGTCAGTGCTTTTAAATGGTTAAAGTGGCAACCTATGTGTTTTATATGTACACACACATATATCCAACATTTTTAAAAACTAATAATTGAGGGGTCGGTGCTGTGGTGTAGCTGGTAAAGCCACCACCTGCGAGGCTGGCACCCCATATGGGCGCCAGTTCAAGTCCCAGCTGCTCAAGTTCTAACCCAGCTCCCTGCTAATGCATCCAGGAAAGCAGCAGAAGATGGCCCAAGTACTTGGGCCCCTGCACCTACGTGGCAGAAGCTCCTGGCTGCTGGCTTTGGCCTGGAGCAGCCCTGGCCACTGAGGCCATTTGGGGAGTGAACCAGTGGATAGAAGATCTCTCTCTTTCTCTCTCTCTCTCTCTCTCTGTGACTGTGACTTCCAAATAAATAAATCTTTTTTAAAAAAACTAATAACTGAATATACAAAAAAAACACTGAGTCATGCATTTTAAACAAGTGAACTGCAGGATATGTCAGTTATATCTCAATAAAAATGTTAAATTCTCTAAGTAATAAAAGCACAAATCTTTATACAAAAAGTCATAAAGCATAACCGAGAAAAATTGAATGAGGCATGAATCAATAAAAGGATTAGCATGCCATGGTTCAGAAGTTCCATATTGTAGAATTTTCTGTTCTCCCCAACCATCCACAGATGCAATGAAATTCTAATCAAAATCCCAGCATGGTTGTGTGTGTGTGTGTGTGATGTAATAAGCTGATTCCAAAATATATAGAAATACAAAACTCCAAGAATGGCCAAGACAATCTGGAAGGAGACCAAAGCTGGGGCACTTACACTGCATGTACACCTCAGTGGGTCGGACAGTATGGTTTGTCATGAACAAACAGAGGAATGGACAAACGGCACAGAGCAGAGAATGGGAACAGATTGTCACACGGATGTTCACTGGCTCTACAGCAACCATTCCATGGCAGTACACTGGGGAAGGACAACAGAGCACGATTTTTTCAGTAAATGTTTGTGGGCTAATTTGACGTCCCTCTGGGAAGAAGTAATCTTGATGCCTACCTGACACCGTATAGGAAAGTCAATCCCAGGACTGTGGTGTCGTAAACCTAAACATGAACGGTAAAGCAGTGACCTTGAACAAGACAAAGATTTCTTAAAGAGGACACAACATCACTAGCAAGTAAATGAAAAAAAGACAGAATTCAACTTCGTTAAATTGAGAATATCTGTTCTGAAAAAAAGACACCATTCAGAAAGTGAAAAAGCAGACCGAATACTAGGAGAAAGCAACTGTAGGATATCTAACAAGGAATTCACGTCCAGGACATGTAAAGACCATCTCCAAATCAGATACAGGCTGACAACCCAATTTGAAAATTAAGCAAATAATGGGGTCAGCATTGTGGCACAGCAGGATAAGCCTGTGCCTGTGACTCCAGCATCCCATTTGAGCACCAGTTTGAGTTCCAGCTGCTCCTCTTCCAATCCGGCTTCCTGCTAGTGTGCCTGGGAAAGCAGCAGAAGATGGTCTGAGTACTTGGACCCCTGCTATCCACATGAGAGACCCAGATGGAGTTCCAGGTTCCTGACATCAGCCTGGCCCAGCCCCAGCCATTGCAGCCATTTGGGGAGTGAACCAGCAGATGAGATCGATCTCTCTCTCTCTCTCTCTCTCTCTCTCACTCTCTCTCTGCCTTTCAAATAAATGAATAAGTCTTTTTTTAAAAAAACAAATTGAACAAATAATGTAAGCAGAACCTTCATATAAGGAGATATTCAAATAAGCAAAAGCATCTGAAAAGATAATACAATATTATTAATCCACAGAGAACACACAAATTGAAACCTCCATGAGATCCAATGACAAACACTCCAGAAAATAGCTATCCTACCAAGTGTTGGTGAGGACGACAGCACAAGGGACACTCACACACTGCGAATGGGGAGATAAATTGGTTCAGCCACTTTGAACCACTGTTGGGTAGTATTTCCTGAAGCTGGACAGCTGCACAGCTTACGACTCATGGGTTCCACTCCTAGGCACATGCTCTACAGAAATGCCTACATATATTATCCAAAACACATGTGCACAGAAGCATTATTCGTGACAGTCAGAGAGGAAAGCAACCCAAACATCCATCAAAGGAGACTGGGTGAGTGAATTGAAGGCAAGGATAGGATTTATACAAAGAGCTCCATACAGCAATGGCAAAGAGCCACCACTCTCAACACATGGAGCGATCTCATTGAATATTAAGCAAAGGAAGGCAAAGCTGAAAAAGAGTGTGTACTGTGTGTTCAAGTGATACGCAGCTTAAAACAGCCAAAGTGCACCTGCTGTGAGGAAGGTCTGACCTGCAGCTACCTCTGGAGGAGGCTTGGGGAGGAGCTGTGAGAGAACAGACTGAGCACCGCTGAAGTTCAATGCCCTGTATTTGGGGTGGTATCCATGGAGTGCTGGCTCTGCAATCATTCATCGCAGTGTGATGCGTTGTCCCCTGTGTGTGTTCAAATGTCTACCCTCTCCCCTGGGGGAAAAAAAGCATTTGAAAAGAAAAAGGTCATCCAAAAGCTTTCAGAAGGAGTGTTGTAAAAAGTCCTGCAGGTGCGGGAGAAGCTGTGCAGAACCTTCAAGCAAGACCGGATTCTTCCCTTATCAAATTTGCCAGGAGCAATCAAGGGCTTGCTCTTGCTGAAATGGAGCAGCTGCTACTTGAGTATCAGAGAGACATTTCGAAGAGCTGACTTGGGCCACATGGAAAACTTTATCTCATTTGCCTCCTCCCCCTAGTATTGAACCACCTCCAATTCCTGGCTGATAGTACAAAAGGAAGACATGTACATACACAGAAATGACAAAAAAGAGAAGTGTCTCTGAAGATGACCAGGGAAAAGTATTAAGTAGCTTTTGGAAGGCAAGTATGCAACAGACGCTCAGCACACGGTTCTGCACCTTGGCACTGTCACTGCTCACCGGCACAGTGGAGCGTGCGCCACATGGTCAGGCGATGTTCCGCACACTGGAAATGCGTTCACTTGGTTAATCTCACCCTCGTCATCCTCAATGAACGGTTGAGGATACTGAGGTACAACAATGTAGGTGTCCGAGAGGCCCCCACCAGCAGCTGGAAGCGGGATTTATCGGGACTTGTGGACAGCAGCTTTCGGAAGTGGTAAAGAAGCGAACGCACCATTTGGAACTGAGCCCTGGCCTGTACACTTGTGCTGCACAACCCCCTGCTAACACGAGTCCAGACGGCCTCTGCGGACGACGCGTGGCGACTCTGCAAGCCTCTGCTCTCTCCTGGAGAAAAAGTCGTGGGGAATTCAAGTGCAGTGCACGTAACCCACGCACACCGAAGGTCCAATGTCCATTCCTGCAAAAAGCACTTCGGTCTGTTTGATTCCCCCTCGGGGACATCACGTGGCTAATAAAAAGACTTACGGCCGCGTTCGTGTGGAAATGACCGCAAACACAGAACTTCGCCGACGATAAATGATGTTCTGCTCGAGAGGCTCACGTATACGCTTTGGAAAGTTTGACTCAGTCCCAGCCTCACGTGCTGCTCTTTGTTCTGGGAGACGGAATGACTGCCAGCCGTCCAGACTTCTCTTCTACTGAGGACGCTGGGAGAGCAGACTCGGCGGTGCAGAAACTGGTCCGTGTCGGTGTTGCTGATAACCACGGCAGACGGTTCCCCCAGGGAGGGTGGCTACGAGGTGGGGCCCCGAGCCGGGAAGTGGCTGTGCACGGGCACACAGCAGCAGCGCATCAGCACCGCCGGACTGTGCCAAGAGCTGGCAGTGCTGACGCTGCCCCCTCCCCTCCCTCCTACCTGGGGTGTTCCAGAAGCAGGCTGAAGGGGGAGTGGGGGGAGCACGTGAGCAGTCTTTGCCTCTTCTCAGGGCTGGGATGTGAGAGCACAGATGAAAACTGGCCCGAAGATCCCAGCCTAACTCACGGGACCCTGGGCTGTCTCACACCGGGAAAGCCAGTCTTGGGCTATATTTAGCTGCTTTGTTGAGACCACGTCTGTATCATGCGGGTTTTATAAATATCAGCTTTCAAAAACGTTAAGGAAGAAAAATAAGTGCAGAATTTGGAAGGCACTGTGGATCAGTTGGGCTGTGGTTCGTAAGCCCGTTATTTTCTGGTGTACAGCTAATCAGCTACCACTCAAGTCCCGCCCCCCATCTACAACAGATGGAGTCAGCTCCTTCAACTATGTGACCAAGGGGCAGGGGCAGTGTTTGCCCTAGAGCCTGAGGTTTCAGTTAAAACACCTGCATGAAGTACCTGAGCTCAAGTCCCACCTGTGGCTCCTGACTCCAGTCTCCTGCTAGTGCGGGTTCTGGGAGGCAGCAGTGACGGCTCAGGTAATGAGGCTCATGTCGCCCATGGGGGAGACCTAGGTTACACTCTCAGCTCCCGGCTTCCCAGACTGTTGTGGACATTTGAGGAGTGAACCAGCAAATAGAAGTGTGCTCTCTCTCTCTAATAATTAATTAATTAATTATTTAAAACCATGACCACAAGGGAATCATCTTTTTTTATGCTAAGGTTGGAAATACTCAATTCCACTGGGACAGAAGGAAATAAAAAGGAGTAGCATGAGGGCAGCATTGGATGCAGCAGATTAAACCACAGCTTGGAAAGCCCACATCCTGCCTGCTCTGTGCTTCCCATCCAGATTCCTGCTAGTGGGCCGGGGCGGGGCGGGCAGCAGATGATGGGCCAAGCGCTTAGCTTCCTGCCGTCCATGTGAGAGACCAGGGTGTAGCTCCTGACTCCTGGCTTTGGCTTTGGCCAGCCCCAGCTGCTGCAGGCATTTGCAGAGTGAATCAGTGGATAAAACATCTCTCTCTCTCTCTCTCTCTCTCTCTCTGCCTTTCAAATAAATAAATAAAAGCAATTTGTTTAAAAAAAAAAGTGCAAAGGAATAACATGACCAGTAAAAGTGTGGTGCTGGTGTTGCTGTGCCGGAGTGGAAAAGTCTCAGGTGCCTCAAAGATCACCTTCCCAAGGAAGGAGATGTGAGTTATGGTGCACGCCCTTACTCCTTTCCAGAACATTCTATAAAACTTCATTCTCTCAACCACTGCAATACAAAGCTTTATATAAATGGAAAATGTCAAAGCATACAAAACATAAAAAAAAGTTGTTCCAATTCCTTAGAGTTTCAGTAATCATATTTCATTCTGAGGCACACACTCCTGCAAAGGTTCCATGAGCATAATCTAGTTAGAGCTGACAGCCTGCCTCCCACGCTGGACAGACTCCAGGCACCCTGAAGCCTGAGGCAGGAAGAGGAAGACAAATCATTTCCTCATCTTTCTACTCCACCTGCCCTGCTCTGGTGTTGGTGACCCAGGCATGCTCCAAGTCCTCAGGTCAACCTCTGCACCACTGGCTGCAGGTCAGCCAGCACCAGGGAATGTAGAGAGCACCTGAGGTTCATTCCAGCTCCACTGCTCATCAGATGGGAGAACCCCAAAGACACTGCTCAGCCTTTCTGAGCCCATCTTCATCAACCTGTAACCTCAGGCTAGTTAGATCTTTTTACTGGGTTGTGGTGAGATTTGAATAAATTAGCACAGCAAGCCGGGCTCAGAGACTAGCACAGGGCACCAGTGTCACATTTTAGCCAGATGTGGCAGGGTGGTGGCACCAGGTGGCACTAAGAGAGAACTGGCCAGGGGGCACTTCTGTCTACTAACAACCCTGCCCCAACTCATCCCCCACACCCCACCCACCACGCCCAGCCTCTCCCTAAAAGGAAACCAAAGAGCTGGCATTTAGCTTGGTGGTAAAGATACCTCATTCTTAGGGACAGATGCTGTGGCACAGCAAGTTAAGTCATCACTTGGGATTCCTGCATCCCATATTGGAGTTCTGGTTCAAGTCCTGGCCACTCCGCTTCCAATCCAGCTCCCTGTAAATGTGTCTGGGAAAGCAGCAGATGATGGCCCAAGTACTTGGGTCCCTGCCCCATGTGGGAGACCAGGATGGAGTTTCTGGCTCCTGATTTCAGCCTGACTCCGATCCAGCTACTGTGGACATATGGGGAGTGAATACTCAGATGGAATCAATCTCTCTCTCTCTCTCTCTCTCTCCTGTGTGTGTGTGTGTGTGTCACTGCCTTTCAAATAAATAAATAAACTTTTATTTAAAAAAAAGAAGACACCTGAGTTACATCAGAGCACCTGGTTTCATTCCCAGCTCCTGCTCCTGACACCAGCCTCCTCTCTGTGCAGATCTTGGGAGGCAGAAATAATGGCTCAAGTAATTGGATTCCTGCCACTCATGTGAGAGACCCGGATTGAGTTTCCAGCTCCCAGCTTTCACCCCAGCCCAGCCCCAACTATTTCAGGCATTTGGAAGTAAACCAGCAGATGGAAGCACTATCTCTCTCAAGTGAATTTTTTTAAAAAAAATTTATTTACTTGAGCAACCTCCACTGCTTCCCCAGGCACATCAGTAGGGAGCTGGGTTGGAAGTGGAGCAGCCGGGACCTGAACCCGCGCCCATATGTGATGCCAGCATCGTAGGCAGCCTAACCTGCTATGCCACAATGCCAGCCCTGTCTCAAGGGAATTTTCAAATAGAATTTTAAAAAGGAAACCAAAACTCTGGTACTGATTTTGGCTCACCTACACTGTTTTAGTGGTTCTTTGTCAATAAAGGCAGAGCTAATTCTCCAGCCTCGCAAAAAGAAAGCTATGCCCAGGACACACGTAGGGTTGTGCTCTCTGCTAATCCAGCAGCCCCAGATCCCCTGCCTGACGCCCAGAGCAGCCCAAGGCCATGGAGGATCCTCCTGTGTGGATGGGCAGTATCTGCTCTGGTGTGTCCTCGGCAGACACTGGCTGTTGGGTGGGAACCTTTTATCTGTCATGGGGTCTGTCTCTGAACACCACCATTCCCTCTGAACACCACCATTCCCTCTGAACACCACCATTCTCTCTAAACACCATCATTCTCTCTAAACACCATCATTCTCTCTGAACACCACCAGTCTCTCTGAAATACCACCACTCTCCTTTCGTTTTACCCTCATGTTTGGTATCCACAAGACTTCGCTATTTAGAAAAGGAAGATAAGTCCGTCAACCCGAGGGAATGGTTTGGAGGTTTTTTGACCCAAATCTGATGGATAGATTAGACAAAACACAAAGACGACCAAGGAGAGAACCAAGAACTAGAAGAGAATCAAGAAGCGCGAAGACACACTGACGAGGCTCTTACCAGAGATTTTCCAGGCCCTCCCTCCTCAAGAATCTTCAATGGGCGGAGAAGTTTACACATTTTACTGAAGACCAAATTTCTTTCACAAAAAGAAAGAAAGCTACCTGAGCCTTCCCCTCCTTTGCCAATGTTTATTGGCAATGCTAAGGAAAAAGCAAACCGCTCTCCCAAGAGTTTGGCTCTGGGACCTAATCATTTGCAATTTTTGCTTTTTAAGCTACTGCCAACTGCCACGGCGTGTGCTACACAGGAGTGACCAGTGTGCTAGTCATAGCTTGGTGGGCTCAGACCCACCACAGCACAGAGACCCACAGGCCTGCCTCCTCCAAGAAGGCACTCAGATTTCTGCATGACATAGACCAGCTCTGACTGGAACCGGCACACAGATCCCGAAAGTTCCTGCCTGGGTGTGTGGGCAGTGGGGAGGCAGGGTGAGGTGGGGGCACGCGACAGAAAAGGCGTTCTCTCTGGGGGACACACTAGTGTACCCCTCAGAGAAGCAAAATGAAGAAGGGCGACTTCTCACTTCCACAGCCACCTTTGCACCAGGTCCACCTTCCAGCTGCGGTCAGGCTGTGTCATCCCTTACTAAAAATGCGAGGAACTGCGGCTGTCCCTGCCAGGGGGTTCCCGGAGGCACCCTGGGCATGGGGGGGGGAGGGGACCGTCCTCTGTTCCCTTTCGACAACCAAGGACAACCGACGTGGGTTTGCTCCTTGTTTTCCCAACGAGGGTTAATCAAGCGATGACTGAAAACATCTTTGCCAAATCTGAACAACACAACCACAGCCGCGAGACCAAATGGTTTCCATCCCCCGTTCGCTCTCCTCCCTCTCGCCTTCAAGATAACTCCAAGCAGCCCGCGCAGGTTAGTGGAGCTTTGCTCCCCGATCCTCCCCCGGCCCCACAGACAAGCTGATCTGTCTCCTGTTCTGTGTCACCCTGTTGGAAAGAGTTTTACTTTTACTCCCGCCACGAGGCGAGGGTCACTGTCAGAGTGACATCACCCATCACAGCTCCTGGGTTCCCGCAGCTTACCCCTCAGCAGAAAGTGACCAAGACACCCACGACCAGCCCTGCACCAGGGCAGAGGATGGTGCCCTGGCCCTCACCCAAGGGACTGGTCTTGCTCCCTCCCTCTCTCTGCCTCCCACTCTGCTGCAGCCACCTCAGTAGGGGTGCCTCTACACCAGCCTGCAGTTGTTAATGAAGCCAACGCCCTTTAACTCTTTCTTTGCTGGTCCTTTTTAATGCAATAGACCTAAGCACAACAGGTTTCCAAACTGGTTCCCAAACGACAAGCTGAGACCTTAGGAAAAGTTCACCAACCTCTGAGCCCCAACTTCCTCACCTGCCAATCAAGGGTGATGAAGATCCTATTTCCTAGCATGGAGAAATGAAACAGGGGTTGTAGAGTGTTTGCCCTGCCCCTGGCATATATTAAGTGCTCAATAACCAGTACTGTTGGTGGTCCACTTCATAGACAGAGTTGGAGAAAAAAGTTGAATGTCGCCTGATTGAAGTCCTCCATTTTACAGCAAGGCTCAGAAATTGGAAATTAGGTATTCAAGGGTGTGCACGCACAGACAGGCACAGCTGGGATTAGAAGTCGTGTCTCCTGGGGCCAGCGCTGTGGCATAGCAGGTAACTGCAGCCTGCAGTGCCAGCATCCCATGTGGGCGCTGGTTTGGGTTCCGGCTGCTCCATTTCCGGCCCAGCTCCCTGTTAATGTGCCTGGAAAAGTAGTGGAAGATGGTCCAAGTGCTTGGGCCCCTGTACCCACGTGGGAGACCCAGATAAAGCTCCTGGCTCCTGGTTTCAGCCTGGCCCAGCCCTGGCCCTTGCAGCCCTTTGAGGGGGGACGACAATGAACCAGCAGATGGAAGATCTCTCTCTGTCTCTCTGTCTATCTGTCTCTCCCTTTCTCTAACTCTGCCTTTGAAATGCATGATATAAAACTGTCATATCTCTTTCTACCCAATGCTCTCTCTGATGGCCAAACAGCCTAAGGCCTAGGGCTCTGCATCCCCGTGACAGCCCTAGAGGGGCTCTGCCATGGTGGAGCTGTCTGGTGGGGGATGAAGTAGGAGAACGCCTGCTCAACTTGAGCCGCACTTTGTAACCCAGAGGCACCCTGGCCGCAAGTCCCCACTCCAGCTCGTGAGCCTGCACGGGGATGTGTGTGCTGACCTCCTTCCTCCCACGGGCAACAATGAACAAAAAAGGGACAACCTTAAGCACTGAGGAGAGGTCACGGTCAAGGCCATGGGCTGCTCCCACTAGGAAGTGATCTTCGTAGTCCTGCATACCAGGTGTTTGGAGAAGAAGCAGACCGTTCCCCTCAAAACCAAAACGTTAAGGACGTGACCACTGAAATGCCTTTGTCTTCTGATAGCAAAGTAGAGTTCAGTCTTGGGGCAAGCGACCATCCGCGTCTCTCCAGACCACCTAGATCTTTCAGTCAAGACTCTCAGAAGACAGCAAACTCCAAACGGTGGCCATGTTGTCAGTCCTGGCCTTTGTAGAGCTGTGGATGCTGGGATGCTGTGCCAACAGCGTGACGTTTGTGTTGTCCGTGTCCCTCTCCCTCACCCCCACTGCTGCCCCCAAGCCTGCGAGTTCCGGGTCTCCGGCAGAGCCAGGCACACACCGAGCCTGGACGAGCCCTCTCCATGGAATTGGGACCACGACTCTCAAAGGCACATCCTGTCACTGTCCTCACTTATCAACAAAGGATAGCAGGTTCTGGGAAGACAGAGCGCTGCCCAGCAAGGAGGAACCAGGAGCTAAACCCAACAGCCTGAGAGGGGCACAGCTGTGCCATGGCAACAGAAAAATACGTGTCGGTCTTTGCCCCAGCTTCCTGTCACAGAGTTCAGCCCCCTTGAAACGTGCTGAGTGGCAGCAGTGCCCTTTGTGACTCATAGAGAGATCTTTGTATAACTCAGCTCTGGGGCTGTGCTAATGAAATGACCCTTGGATAGCTTCAGGGTGGCAGAGACTGGTCGCACTGGAAAGACCAAGGTAAGATTGGAGAGTTGGAACTTCCAGCCCCATACCCAGTATCCAAGGAGCAAGTTCAACCACATGGCTTGTGATGTTATCCAGCGTGCTTCTGTAACCAAACTCTAGACAACAACTTCAACAACGAGGCTTGGCGGACTTCCTAATTGGTGAACACATGTGGGTACTTTCAAAAGAATGGAATTGGGAGCCTGCGCTGTGGCATAGTAGGTTAAGCCTCTGCCTGCGGTCCAGTATCCCATATGGGCACCTGTTCTAGCCCTGGCTGCTCCTCTTCCAATCCAGCTCTCTGCTATGGCCTGAGAGAGCAGAAGATGTCCCAAGTCCTTGGGGCCCTGCACCCACATATGAGACCTGGAAGAAGCTCCTGGCTCCTAGCTTCAGATCAGCCCAGCTCCGGCCATTGTGGCCAGTTGGGAGTGAACCAGCAGATGGAAGACTTCTCTCCCTGTCTTTCCCTCTCACTGTCTGTAAGTCTACCTCTCAAATAAATAAATAAAATCTTTTAAAACAAAACAAAAAGAATGGAATTAAAGGATACATTTATGCAGGTGTAAAAAATTTTGCAATCCATGTATATAAGGAAGACTTTAAAGTTCATGGAAAACACATATTATGAAAAGGCTGCAAGGATTTTAAAATTCTTGGCCTCTAAAATGAAGTCCCCACATATTGACAAAGTGGGAGGATCACACACTGACTTCATCAGGACAGAAGCTCCCGCACCTGTCACCCCACCCTCCCCCTAACCCCCGCTTCCACCCCAGAACTTGCCAGCCTCTCTCCATCTCCATGTGGCATTTGGCATTGGCATTCTTTATAATAAAACCACGATCGCTAAGTGTAGCACTTTCCTGAGCTCTGTGAGTCATTCTAGAAAATCATCAAACCCAGAGTGGGGGTCATGGGAATCCCTGCATTCGTAGCCAAGTAGGACAGAAGTGAGAGTAGCCCGGGGACCCTGGGCTGCGGATGGTGTCTGCAGGAGGGGCAGGCTGTGGCCCTGAGTCCCCTAACCCCTGGGGTCTGAGCTAACTCTGGGTAGGAAATATCAGAATCGACTGGACTTGGAGGACACCCAGGTGGCGTCAGAGAACTGGCCTTAGAACAAACAAGACTTTGCATCCTCACACATGTGTGCTGGCCTCGTTTTCCCTCCAGGTTCTCCCTGATCACATGCCTGTCTTCCGACATCGCGACAACGACCGCACTCAAGTGCTCTCTGTGTTCCACATGGGGCCAGGTGGTTACGAGACACCAAGAGTGTCACTAACCCGGAAATGTCATCACCAAGGGGCAGATGACCTGATCTATCGCAGGTTGGAAGACACTAAGAGAAACGAAAAAACTGGTGATCTCCCCATCCCCAAATAAAAAGTGTTCTCACTGCCGGCACTAAGCATCAAGCTCAAAGGGCAGCATTCTGAACCGAAGACCCTTCGTCAAGGATGCGCTGGGAATCTCCGTTCAGCAGCCTGTCCGGCTATCGGTGCTGGTTCAGCGGATTCACAAATGCCCCGGGATGACCTGCTAAACTGGCCTATGTTAGTGACCGGACAGGGGCCAGGAGGCTGCCCCGCAAGTTGAAAGTCTCGTTTGCCCAGAATGATTCCCCCCACCCCCACCCCCACCCCGGTGCTCACTGCTGTTCCCCACGCAGTGTTGATCCGCTCGGCTGGGCCTTTAAATCAACTTTCCCTTGAACTTGAGGCCAAATGTGGTGCGGGTGGCGGTGGGGAGAGTTTACGTTCTTTCCACAAATTTGTTGGGAAGCCCGGCTTTATTTAAACCCATTTTTTTCTTTTGAAACCCAGCAGGCAATTCTCTACCTTGTTCTCCTAACTCAACACATAAAAGCCGCAGGTTCCTGGGGTTCCCTGCACCTCCCCAACAAAGAGGCTCTGACGGCTCTTCCAACGACAACATACATTGCGCTCACAGACCCAAACTACTTTCACACACATCGCCCTGGTGCATTGTCTTCACAGAGCAGCAAAGCTATGGCCACCTTCCTTTCTAAACCTGAGAAGGCCAGCGCTTCAAAGAGAATGGCAAATGTTACTCACATCTGCTCTCCAGGGGCCCGAGTCTCACACAGTTCCATGTTTGGTCCTTTCAACCAGAGGACCTATGATACCTGAGACCCATTCAGCCCGGCAGGCCCCTGACCACCCGAACCTCTGAGCCTCAGTTGCTTCACCTGCCAAATAAGGTTGATAAAGATCTCACTTCCTGGGAGGAGGAAATGAGACAGAGAATGGAAAGTGCTAGCTCAGGGCCTGGCACGTAGTAATTGACCAATAAAGAGTACCACTGAGGATGGCGGTGGTGGGTGCATTACTCAATTCACGGATAGCAAGAGCTAAAAGAGAAAAGAAAAGAGCCGCTTGGTTGAGCCCCCTCATTTTATGATGGGGACATCAAGGATCAAAAATTAGAAGTCGGCCAGTGCCACGGCTCACTAGGCTAATCCTCTGCCTGCGGCGCCGGCACCCCAGGTTCTAGTCCCGGTTGGGGCACCGGATTCTGTCCCCATTGCTCCTCTTCCACAGCTCTCTGCTGTGGCCAGGGAAGGCAGTGGAGGATGGCCCAAGTGCTTGGGCCCTGCACCCGCATGGGAGACCAGGAGGAAGCACCTGGCTCCTGGCTTCGGATCAGCACAGTGCGCCAGCCGTGGCGGCCATTTGGGGGGTGAACCAACAGAAGGAAGACCTTTCTCTCTGTCTCTCTCTCTCACTGTCCACTCTGCCTGTCAAAAAAAAAAAAAAAAAAAAAAACAAGCCACCTGGTTGAGCCCTCTCATTTTATGATGGGGACATCAAGGATCAGAAATTAGAAGTTAGTCTCCAGCGATTCTCAGACGTGTGTAGGCGCAGGTGGGGTCAGAAGTCCTATCTCCTTACACATGGTGCTCTCTCCGGTGACCACGCTAACACCTGCCGCTCTGCTCCACATCGTCAGCCCTGGTGTCTTCGGCAGAAGGGGGCGCCCAGATCTCTGCCGTGGCTCCAGGATC
Source organism: Lepus europaeus (assembly GCF_033115175.1). Classification (NCBI taxonomy): domain Eukaryota; kingdom Metazoa; phylum Chordata; class Mammalia; order Lagomorpha; family Leporidae; genus Lepus; species Lepus europaeus. The sequence continues at coordinate 84,619,226 of NC_084839.1, read as the reverse complement.
GTTCCCTTTTTCCTGGCTCTTTGCCCTTGAACCATTCTTCCCCAGCCTCCTGCTTGGGGCCCCCTGTTCTCTGAACTCCGGTCCGTTCTCCAACCCTCAACACTCAAAGCTAAGCCGCTGTCTTCCTCAACCACTGCCTCTGTGTGGAGACTGCAGGTAGCCAGGGGGCAGGCGAAGGCCTTTGAGTTGTCCTGTGTGGCCTAATTACTGGGTGCAGAGTACGGGCCCAATAAATATTTGTTTACTTGAGTCATAAACCCATAAAGAGGAGTAACTCATGATGTGGTGAATAAGGCATTGGAACCACTAATAACAGCAGAATAAGAATGGTCGTTAGTCCAGACAAGGACTGAACATGCTGTACCTCGTTTAATCCTCACCCGGAGCTACAGTAGATAACATTATTACTATTCCCATTTTGCAGAGAGAACTGAGCTACCAAGAGATCAGGTGACTTCCCCAAGATGACGTAACCAGTAAACAGTAGGGCCATGACTCGGGTCGGGGCTCCCACTACAACCCCATGGCTGGTCAGCCCTGATAACCAGACCTGGGGCCTTGGCCATGGCCTCCACCCTGCCAGGCCTCGAGGTGTCTTCTATAAATTAAGGACCTGAGGGAGGTGATGGCCCAAGCCCCTCCCGCCTTGGGAACGCTGTGGTGCTCTCCAGAGTTCTCCCGCCTGTGACGTGTGTTCTGGGCGAAAGGGCACAGGAGAGAGGGTCTGGTGTTGCCGATACAGGATCCACACGCTACTTCCTGCCGGTGCATGGTGACCTGGGCAAAGCCCTGCACCGAAATGCTGCTGAGGGTGGCTCAGCAAGGGCGGAAGAAGGAGGAGCAGGAGCATCTCTCCCGGACAGTGCTTCTAAGCCTCGCTCCGTCTCATTTGTGAAAACCCCTGTGTGTGTGTGCGTGTGTGTGTGTGTGTTGTCCAGAGAACAGCTGCTGTTTAAACTGGCACCAGTTTAGCATCGTAGACCCCAGCTACTGGAGGGCCCTGGCAGTGCCCACCATGGCCCCACCTCCAAAGCTGAGCTGAGGCCTTGAGCCCCCCAGCCCTGCTGCCCTCTGCCTTCCTTTCTGGGGCTCCTGTACCATGAAAGTCTGCTTTTGCCCCGTCTAGAGCATCTTCCTTTCTCTTCCCCCAGCAGCCGCCTCCATGGGCCCCAGGCCCTCTCACCACCAACACAAACTGGCACCCGGAAAGTGTGATGCCCACATGGCCACCTCCTGCAGCTCCAAGAAGTGACCGGTTCCAGGGAGCCAGAGGAGGCAAAGGGTGGCCTCGGTTTGCATTTCTCTCTGAAGAACGGAGCCTGGGCTATCGGGCCACTGGCAGTGCTCACAGCCCTGACACTCAGCTTCTGGGTCAACCAGAGTCTTCCAGAGAAAGTGAAACAGAGAGAACAGCGCAGGGACCTCTAGGAAACCCAGTTAGGGGCAGAGCAACCCACAGATGCTCCCGGAACCGGCAGCGAGGACAAAGTGGCTGTTAGCAAAATGGCACCGTCTTATCAGTGGCGCCATCTAAGCCTCAGACATCATTTTAGGCTCTGGCCCCGTCGCCACCTTATACAATAAGCTTCAATCCTAAACCCAGCCTGGCTTACTAGAAATCAGGTGATCAAATGGCCCAACCACAAGCGTCAGCTCCACCCCCACCCTAGCGGGATTTGCAGCTCCCACTTCCTTACCTCTGCAAAGCTGTATAAGATCTGTCCTACCACAGGCTGCTGTCTGTCGGGTTTCCCCGACCCAACAATAAACCTTTCCCTTACTCCGGTGTTTGGTGTGTTTTATGGTGGGATTTCCTTTTAGTGGCCCCAGAGCACTCCGTGCTGGCAGCCCCCCCCCCCCTTTCAAGGTCATGGTCTGTCTCTGCCTTCAGCCCCTGCCGAGAGAGGGTTCTGCAGGCAGTGCTCAGAGCCTTCCAGAGCGCTGCCTGTCCCCTGACATGAGTGGGGATTCGCTCCCCCTCTTTGCTCTCCTTCAATTCTTCACAAACAGCAGCGTTTGTGGCGATGCTGACAACGCTGAAGCAGGATCTCCGAACGCTGTCTTGGAGCCAGTGTGTACCCAGCAGCTAAGACACAGACCCCAAATCAGAGTGCCTCGGTTCAAGTCCCAGCTCTGGTTCCTGACCCCAGCTTCCTGCTAATGCACACGCCGGGAGGCAGCAGGTGATGGCTCAAACACTTGAATCCTTGCCACCCACATGGGCGACCTGGGTTGACTTCCTGGCTCCTGACTTTGGCCTGGCTCAGCACCAGCCGTTGCAGGCATTTTGTGCAGTGACCAGTCAATGGGAAATCTCTCTTTTTTTTTGTCTATGTCCCTCTAATCAGTACATACATTTTTTTTTGAATTTTTTAAAATGCTGACTCCCTCTTCCAGTTCTTCCCATCTACCTAGAGTCCAGTGTGGACACTTCACACCACTGTTCACGGCTGCTCCTTCTATGAAGGCCAAAGGCACAACAGGAGGAAGCAAACAGGGCAAAGCCAGTACTGCCCAGGACCCAGGGTGCCCACAGGACACAGCCCACGTCACTTTCCCACCTGTGTCTCTGAACTTGTGACCTTCCACAAACGAGCAATGGCCAAGCAGTACCTGAGCTCAGGCCTCCTTCCAGAGTCTCCAGTTTCTAAAGATTCCTTTAGGGTCTATTTTGTCTCTTGATAGGAGTGGGAGCCCCAGTTCTCCAGAAAATATGCTTTCCTTTTTGGAGCCTGGTGTGCCTTGAGGTCTGGATTTTCCATTGTGTTTTCTAAGTGAGACTCTGCTCTGGCCAAGTCTGCCTCTCAGCAGGTCTCTGCCCAAATCTGCATCCCCCAAAGCTTGGCTTTTAGAGGACGATGAGGTTTAGAGGGCGGAGTCTGGAAAAGACAGGCCCGGAGCTGGCAAACTGCTCCAGGGCCTGGGAGGAGGAGGTAGGAGGCCACAGAGCCTCCCACGGCCCCACCAGCGTGCACAGACCCCTCATTCATGTGGCTCATTCACTGGGCTTTTGCTGAGTTTTGAGTAAGAGCATCACACACACACACACATGCACACACACACTCTGAAATCCCCACACCCAGTCTGCTCTCTCATTCCACAGGTAACCAACAGGTGATTGGGACATGGGTGGTTAGCACTGGTGACAGTTAAAAATGTTGTTAAAACACAAGCCCCTCTCCCCATCACCAATGGCCTGAGCACAGACCTGGCCTGGAAAAGGGGCTTCACACACCCTGGGCCGCCGGGACCCTCTCAGGTCAGGCTCCTCCCCAGCACATCCTCACACATTGGCCATGGGGGGAAATGATCCTGACCAACGGGGCCTCTCCAGACACTGAAGCTCTGACATCCTGTCTCCACCATCACTGGAGCCCAGCTCCTTCCCTGTGAGATCGGACAAGGGAAGCGGATGTCCGGAAGTCACACACTGCTCCCACATGTGTTATAATTTGTAAAAAGTAGTAAGTCTCCAGCATTTTACAACCAGACATTTTTTTAAATAAACATGTTTTAATTCCATTTCCTATGAACTTTTCTTTTAAGATTGATTGACTGATTGATTTGAAAGGCAGAGAGAGAAAAGTTGCAGAGGGGAAGAGGGGACAGAAAATCTGCCATCCGCTGGTTCACTCCCTAAATGGCCACAACGGCCAGAGCTGGACCAATCCGAAACCAGGATCCAGAAGCTTCTTCTGGGTCTCCCACATGGATGTAGGGGCCCATCCTCTACTGCTTTCCCAGGTGCATTAGCAGGAAGCTGGATGGGAAGTGGAGCAGCCGGGACTCGAACCAGTGCTTATATGGGATGTCAGCATTGCAAGTGGTGGCTTTACCCACATGCTACAGCACCAGTCTCACAATCAGGTATTTTTTAAACATTTTTTTTAAATTAAAAAAAAAATGTTCAGGAAAGCAGGCATTTAGCCTAGTAATTAGGATGCCCACACACCACATAGCAGTACCTGAGTTTGATTCCTGGCTCTGGCTCCTGACTTCAGCTAATGCAGACCCTGGAAGGCTGTGGCGGTGGCTCAAATACTTGGGTTCCTGGCACCCACCCGGGAGGCCTGGATTAAGCTCTCTGCTCCCAGTTTCAGGACCCCAGCTACTGCAAGCATTTGTTGAGTGAACCAGTGGGTGGGCTCTCTTTCAGATAGATAGATACATAGATTGATATCTGCCTCTCAAATCAATAAAAATAATATTTGAAAATTCGGATTCTAGCTTCTCTTGCAAACAAAAAATCAGAAAATGTGGCAACAATATGCCCTCACTTTCTCATGGCAAAAATTGGCTGGAGCTAAGTTCCATGGAGACGGGGCACGAGCTCCACATTCCTGCAGAGCCCCATTCCCCCCTGTTCTGTGCCTGCTGTCACCTGCCCACCTGTAGGTATGTCATCTTGCACCCCAGAGAAGACCTGGGAGCCTGGTTCTCCCATGACACATCCTTCTCCTGCCTCAACCTCCCCACTCCCACCCCTGCACCTACCTAGCTGCTCCTCAGAGCAGAAAAAGCAGGCCGGTTCTGAGCCTGATTTTCACAAAGTACGATGTCCTATCTCTGTAGTCAGAGTGCGTGCATTTCCTTGAGAGATGAAAAGGGACAAAATCATCCAATAAGGCTTTCCGTGATGGTTAAGTTTAGAAGTGCCCTCAACTGGATGAGGAGTTGCATAGGGAGCTGACAAAGGATTCCTGCTGGATTCACCGGTGCAGGTGTTTTGCGGGAGGCGCGCGGGGGAGCCGGTGCACTGACCATAGGAAATTTGCCCCTCAGGGAGGCCTGTGTCCTATTCAGGCCCTAATGGACTGGAGACATCCATCGCCCTGGGGAAGGCCATCTGCATCACTGGATCCTCCAACTCCAACACTGACCTCATCCTGCAGCGCCCTCACCATCACTGTGACAAGGTTTGGCCTGGGGTTCCTGTGACACCCTCACCGTGGCACGCAGAGTTGATGCTCTCTATGACAGGGAGCCAGACTTCCAGGAATGGAGCAGCCAAGCCCATGGCCAGGCCACACTGGTGAGATCACCTGTACCTGCCCATGGTGTGGTGAGTTTCTCTCCTGCTCCAAATTGTACACCTGATTGGGAGGCACAGCCATAAACAAAAGATGGAATTATTGGGGTCAGCATAGTAGGGTAGCAGGTGAAACCATTGCCTATCACACCAGCATCCTAGATCAGACACAGGTTAGAGTCCTGGCTGCTCCATTTCCAACTCAGCTCCCTGCTAATGCATCTGGGAAAGCTGCAGAAGATGGCCCAACCGCTTGGGCCCCTACAACCCACATGGGGGACCTGGATGGAGTTCCTAGTTCCTAGTTTCAGCCTAGCCCAGCCCCAACTATTGGAATTATTTGGGGAGTGAACCAGTGGATGAAGAACTTATTCTGTCTCTCTCTCAATCACTCTACCAGATAGATAGATACATAGATACATAGACAGATTCTTCCCCTAACCACCAAGTTGTATAGCAGGTGTGATCCAGCCAGGTACCCTCACCAGTGTCGAGCCAGCTCCAGGAACACAGCCTCAGAAGGGCAGACCTGCAACCGTAGGGCACAAACGGTAGTGACAACAGTGCTGTCACCGCAGGCCAGGCACCGTGCGGGGAACTAGGGAGTTTCCAAAGGAATCAGATTGAACAGGAGCAAAGGTGGCCAGCTGACCTGTGGGCAGCTCCTCTAATGCACCTGTTCATGTCCTGGAAGGTATACATCTACCTATTAGTGCTGCTTTACCTAGCAGCTAACCGGGGCAGGACCACAGGAGGCCAAGCCCTCTCTCTCAGTCACTCTATCTTCCAGAGTGAGAGAGAGAGAGAGAACCTTGGGTTAGCCAGGCACCAGGCTCTCCCCCACCTCCATCAACTGGCTCCTTTGCCTGGAGGAGTGACGTCATCGCTGCTGGGAAGGCTCAACAGCAGACTTGAAACCTGGATGTCCTCCCTCTCCCCTCTCGGAGACCTGTCCTTTTGGGGAGGCTTTTGTGGAGTAGCCTTTGTGGAAAAGGCATTTGTTAGAAACATGAAACGACCCATAGATGCACTTGCAATGAACCCTACATGATGAAACATCTCACAGTTCTATTTCATTCGGCAGTGGTACAAAAACTGCAAGATAAAAAATAGAGATCAAGACAAAAATAAAAGCCTACTGTTTCTATGTCTAAGAAAGTTAAGCTGCTCTACCCCGAGCTCCGCCGACATTTTAGGTCTGTTCCCAGGAGGGGTCACAAGCTCTCCTGCACACAAGGACCAGCAGTTACAGAGGCAAACGTGGAGACCCTGCAGCCACGGACCCCCTCCCATCCCAGGTACAAAAACAGATGCCACTCAGCTCCTCCTCGCTTACAAATTTCTGAAAGGCAAGAATTCCAGATTTTAAAGTTTGTTTCTGGAAGAGTTAACTAATTTTTTTCAACACAGCAAGCCACACAGAGCAACCTGTTAAAGGCAGAGCTGTGCAGCCAGCCCCCTGTTTGCAGTCTGGGTGCTAAACCGCCACCCGGGTTCTGTTGCAGTCAAGGGCTGTGTTCTCCTACTGAGATCAGGGCTGTGAGAGGCAGGCTCAGTGCTGGTGCACAGCTCAGCAGCACCCACGTGCACAGGAGGTTTTTGGAGAACACATTGGCAGCATTTATCACAGTCTCAAATCTCTTTTCACCCTGCCAGCCCACTCCCTGGACTCTGCACACGGATACACGTGGGCTTGTTAGAAAACACGACAGGAATGCCCCTTACTTAAAGGACACGTCACTGAGTCACGCTGTCCTGAAGCACTCGTGGAAGGGCTGTGCCCACATCCCACATCAGAGGGCCTGGCTTTGAGTCCCAGCTCTGGGTCCTGACTGCAGCTTCCGGCCAGTGCAGACCCTGGGAGGCAGCTGACGGCTCCAGCAGCTGGGTCCCCGCCACCCAGTGGGACACCTGGAATGAGTTCCTGGCTCCTGGTTCTAGCAGTGGCCCAGCCCGCTGTTGTGGGCATTTGGGAAGTGATTCATCTCTTTCTCCCAACCCCCCTCAAATAAACAAATAATTTAAAAAAAAGAAAGAAGTGACTTAAGACTGAACACATTGACATGGAAAGATGGACACGAAACTTTTTTTTAAAAAAACAAGTCACAGAAAAATATGCATATTAGGCTCCACCCTTGTTGGGTGAAGTGGAATATTCACAGGTTCACATCTGCATGTTTACATATATGAAAAACATCTGGAAGGACCATCAACAAATTACCGATCGTGGCTGTGGCAAGAGTGGGTTTCAGGGTGATTTGGACTTTATAGATGAAGCTACTGACTGGTTGTTTTTGTTACTGGTGTATTTTATTTGAAAGTGAAATTTTAAAAGTAGCAGAGGTTTGAAAACCAAAAGATAAGCTGAAGCCAGTTTAACTGCAGGCCTGAACTCTACAAATATTGAGGTCTGGAGCCCTGCCTTAGTGCCCACCAACGACACCCCCCACCACCACCACCTCCATCCTCACCCCACCCCCTGGTGTCTGCAGATGGGGTGATCCCAGGCTCTGCTAGGATCGGGATGAATTCACTCTGTCCCAGCGCTGAGACCCTGGGGGCCCCATCCCTCTGCAGGCATGTCCTCTGGAGTCTCTTCCCTGCCCCTAGTTGGCCCAGATGCCCTTTTCAAACAAGTCTGCTTTCCCTGGAGTTCCACCCTGCCTTGTTCCAAAGCCCACATCTTAGGGAAAGCGCAGGGCTCCCGGCCCTCCCAGAGATGCGGAAAGCGTCTCCCAGCCCATCCAGAGAAGACAGGGGCGACTTGCAGAGACCCAGGGAGAGGGCAGGAAATGACGAATGGACTGGGGGAGCCCAGATCCACCTGCTCAGAGTCTGGCCGTGAGTGAGGGTATTAGGAGAGATTTTTGCCTCCTTCTAGGGACCTTGCTGATTTTCCTTTCTTGAAAAGTAGACAGGGGCCGGCGCTGTGGCATAGCGGGTAAAGCTGCCACCTGCAGTGCCGGCATCCCATATGCACAGTGGTTCGAATCCTGGATGCTTCACTTCCCATCCAGCTCCCTGCTGTGGCCTGGGAGAGCAGTAGAAAATGGTCCAAGTCCTTGGGCCCCTTCACCTGCATGGGAGACCCAGAAGAAGCTCCTGGCTCCTGGCTTCAGATCAGCTCAGCTCCAGCCATTGCAGCCATTTGGAGAGTGAACCAGCAGATGGAAGACCTCTCTCTCTGTCTCTCCGTCTCTATCTGTAACTTTCCCTCTTGAATATATACATAAAATCTTTTTTTAAAAAAAAAGGAAAAATAGACATACATGATTTTTATCTTCAGACAACATAAGCTCCGAAAAACAGCAAAAGTCTACCCATTCCAAGTGAGCGAAATAACTGCGTGTGACATACTTTTGTCTATTTCCATTCACGGCAGTTTGGCACAGACTAGGGATGGGAGCCCCGCTTAACCACGTACGAACAGGTATCTGCAGACCTGGGCGAGGGAGCCAGCATCATCCACGGCAGATGCTATGTCAGTTCAAGCTTGCAGGAAGCCCTCCCATACTGGGGGCATACAGCCATGGTGCCCCAGCCACATGGGAAGAAATGTTTTGAGCCGTGTGGCAATCCCAGCTCTCCTAGGATCCTGATTGCTCTACATATCGCTTTGCAAGCAGCAAATGCAAACATGACAATGCCAGCCTGTCCATGCCACAGCCCTGCCCAAGTAAGAGTGGACCTCAAAAAACAATTGCATAGCCCTGGTTATAATCTGAAATGGAAACAAACAGAAGCCTGGCCTTGTGGGAGGGGGCTCAACTGCCAGACCGGCACTGCCCCCACCCCCAAATCCAATCCTTTCCTTCTCTTTCCTGAGGAGCCCTGGCTCCTCTTCGGGCGCCCTGAAGCTTGAGGCTGTGGCTGATCCAATGGTGCTGAGCCAGGGGCCTGAGTAGGCGAGGAACAGGAAGGAGTGGCACCTGGGGTAGAAGGACCAGGACTCTGCTGCTTCGGGAAACAGAGCGACTTTCTAGGCAACTGAAGTCCAAAACACAATGGGCCCAGTGTGCACTACATTTGCTGATGTGTAAAACGCAAAGCAGCGCTTCGCTAGGCATGCCAAGTAAGCTGTTGGCCACCTGGGTCTTGGTGATCAGTCACCTGGCTGTGTGGATGCCCTGAGTCCTCCAAGGAGCTCAGGCAGGCAGGAGGCAGCAGCCCCAGCACAGGACAGAGGGACAGCGTGGGACAGAGGGCTGACTCCAGCCCACATCCGCCAGGCTCCAAGGCTATCACCTTCCCACGGCTCCAACCACAGCTGCAGAAGGTGAACGCGTAGAGGGGAGATGGGGTAAATGTAATGACAAAACAAGAAAGCAAGCTTTGGGTTCCGAGTTGCGTCAGTCCACGACAGTAGTCAACTTTGCCCACTTCGTTCAACACTGAACTCCAGGCCCCTAAGAGTTCCTGGGACGCAATAGCAGCTCAATAAACAATCGCTGAACAAATGAACCCGCGAGTGAAATCTCGGGGACAACCAGTGCTTGTAAATGCATGACAGCGTCACTCAGTCCCAAGGGAACATGGGACTTGCAAGGACACTAAGATCAAAAACCGCAGGTGCGCAGGTGAGAACAATGCGTTCTCTGCAGTGCGTGCGCCTTCACACAAGAGCATGCGTCGTGCTAGGTCACGTTAGGGAGAACAGTGATGTGAGGTCCTCTCCGAGAGCAAGTGTGGCTGTCTGGAAACTCCAGAGGAAAACGGGGCTCCCCGTGTGGGGGGCAATGCGGAGCCCCCACTAGGCTTGTCCGGCTGCAAGATTCTCCTCCGTCCCCAGGGAAGCGCCATGTTCACCTAAGTTCCACCTCCATCAGAGCAATCCTAAGTTGTCAACCATCCCCACCAACCTCCAAGGGGAGAGCCCTGCTCCTGGGTGGCGGTGACTTCCGCTGAGCTCTGGGGCGGGGCTGGGAGGGGGAGCTGGGGCAGAACTGAACCACTGCTGATAATCCAGATGAGTGCTTTGTAGATGGGGGGAGGGAAGGCGGAGCATTGAGTGACAGGGGAACAGCAGTGCTAGGATTGAGACCCGCCAAGCTCTAAGCTAGAACCCAAGTCAAGTCCCATCATACCCGGCTTAGGCTGTCTGCCCCCACCTCCTCAGCTACTCCCGAGTCTTCTGCCGATGGGATGGGGTATGGCCCCTTGGCAGACAAGCAAGACATGCGCTTCCTGCATTTGCCCTCAAATTCCCCCAAAGTTGGATCCCGACGTTACCCCTTCTGATAGGCAGGAGAGCTGAGAGTAAGAAACGAATAAGTCACGACCAATTTGCAGGTGACAAGGACGGGCTGAACGCTTCCCCCAGACTAAGCCAGTTGTGTTAAAACCTTACACTAGAGACAGAAGACTGAGATGGGGCTCTCCCAGAAATCAGATCCCAACCCCTCCTGCCACGGAACACTCAAGTCATCCTTGTCATCATGAGATCGTCATTGTAACAAATGATGTTGATGTCGGGGCCATTCGGCAATGACATTGAGCCTGTTGGGGTTTTCAAGATCCTCCTTGAAAAGTGCCAGGCCAGTGCCGCGGCTCACTAGGCTAATCCTCCACCTGCGGCACCGGCATATCAGGTTCTAGTCCCAGTTGGGGCGCCGGATTCTGTCCTGGTTGCTCCTCTCCAGTCCAGCTCTCTGCTGTGGCCCGGGAAGGCAGTGGAGGATGGCCCAAGTGCTTGGGCCCTGCACCCGCATGGGAGACCAGGAGGAATCACCTGGCTCCTGGCTTTGGATCGGCGCAGCACGCCGGCTGTGGCGGCCATTTGGGGGGTGAACCAACGGAAGGAAGACCTTTCTCTCTGTCTCTCTCTCTCACTGTCTAACTCTGCCTGTCAAAAAAAAAAAGGAAAAAAGAAAAGTGCAATCATCCAGACTGGAGTCGGGGAGCACAGAGGAGGGAGCTGTGGCTCTGGGGAGTCTGTGCGCGGAGCTCGTAGGCGAAAGGCTACCCCCTATATACTGGGCAATAAAATGCAACATTGGCAACCTCTGAGCCAGGCGACAGAGCTCGCCCCTGGACACCCACGTAACAGGGACCAGAGAGAAGCCAACGTTCTGACGTGGCTTCAGCACCCCTCCTCCAGCCCTCACCCCCGTCGCCCTCGGCCAGCATAAATGTCCAGCCACGTATATCCAAACCAGATAGTTCCTACAGAACTGACCAGAAAAACAGAATCATCACACACTTAAAGTACTGCCGCTGTCCTTATGCGGCTCTCTGCTTGAAGGTTGCAATGGCTCTTCCCCTACTGCATGGTCTTCAGGGTTTGGTTTTTCCCTATAAGGAAAGGAGAACTCGAATTATATGCGCTTTTGGCCGGCACCGTGGCTTAACAGGCTAATCCTCCACCTTGTGGCGCCGGCACACCGGGTTCTAGTCCCGGTCGGGGCGCCGGATTCTATCCCAGTTGCCCCTCTTCCAGGCCAGCTCTCTGCTATGGCCCGGGAGTACAGTGGAGGATGGCCCAAGTGCTTGGGCCCTGCACCTGCGTGGGAGACCAGGAGAAGCACCTGGCTCTTGGCTTCGGATCAGCACGATGCGCCGGCCGCAGCAGCCATTGGAGGGTGAACCAACGGCAAAAAGGAAGACCCTTCTCTCTGTTTCTCTCTCTCACTATCCACTCTGCCTGTCAAAAAAAAAAAAAAAAAGAATTATATGCGCAAAACGAGCATCAAGATAGAAAAGCCAAGCCTCTTAGATCCTGAGCACTCAGTGTGTGACCTTCCTGGCCCATAAGGTTCCTACAACAGACGAACACGGCCGCCCCTCCACGGGCGTTCCTAAGGTGGTGAGGTCCCCCTCTTGTGGCCACCCCAGTTGTATACAGCTCCAACTTCATTTGTAACATTCAATTGTTACTTACAGTTCAGTGGGCCACGAGCTGGATACGGGGTGCCTGGATTCCCCATAAAGGGTCTTACAAGACTGAAATCAAAGGGTTGGCAACCAGGGTTCTTGTCCAGAGACTCAAGGGGAGACTCTGCCAAGTTCATTCAGGCTGTGGGACAAACGAGTTGCCAGAGTTTCCTTGATGGCTATCACGTGTGCTCCCCGCCACTTGGCCGTACCACGGAGATCCTCTCCCCCACCAGGGTCCTCTCACATCCTGTCACCAGAGGAGCCCAACCCTTCTGAGAGCCCACCTGCTCAGGTCAGGCTCACCCAAGATAATCAATCCCCTTTACCCAAAGCCAGTTTATTTGGGCCCTCAACTATGTCTGCAAAATCTCTCCCAGCGGCACCATGGTTTGTGCATGACAGAAAAGCGGAGAGAAGGGGCGTGCGTACCCCAGGGCAGGATTCCCAGGAGCCATCGCAGTGGCTTGGCCTCGCTTCACGTGCCCCACTGTCTTCTTCACTCAGAGAGAGCAGGAAAAGTTTCCCTAACTGCTAACTATTTCAATATGCTAGAAAATGAAACTTATTTTGGAGCTAATCATCTATTCTGTGGCCAAACTGGCGAAGTTTCAGAGAGCAAATGAAGTCCAAGCTTTCCTGAAACCTGTTTGCACAGAGCCTCGTATTAAAGAACAGAGGGGCCCCTCAGGCACTGCAGGCCACTGGATGGCGCTCCCAGGGCAGTCGGGGCCTGCACAGGTGGGCGTGACGGGGGCTCAACAGCACTCACTGTCCAGTGGAGCTCTGGGTCATCATTCACATCCCCGTCCAGGCTGAACCTTGAAGATGGCTCAGGCATGCACTACATCTGGCGTTAGGGTTTCAATGTATGTGTCTCTCCAAAATGGAACCTTCTAGGCGATGGTAAGAGGTGCAGCCTCCTGTGTCCACCTCTTTCAGGATGTGAGAACACCAAGATGACACCATCTATGAGGAGCAGGTTCTCGCCGGACACAGAACCTGCCAGTGCCTTGACCTTGAACTCCCCAGCCTCCGGAACTGAGAGAAAGAAATTTCTATTTTTCATAAATTGCTCAATCTAGAGTATTTTTATTATAGCAGGTCTGGATGAAGACACCCAGCCAGGCAACAACTTGAGCAATGATGTGTCCCTAGAATGGCTCCCACTTCCTGCAGGTGCCTCAGGGGCAGGTGAATGCTAAGCTGAACAAGTTGGTGGGCCGATGAGGTTCCCCACGTGACCACCTTCACAGGGAGGAAGGCGGAGGAGTTGGCCCAGAATCACTGCCCACAAAGCGCAGAGAAAAAGAGGAGAAGACAACAAGGCTGGCCTGCTCACAACCCAACCGCAAACACCCGAGTCCTCCGAGGCTCCGCGTCCACGCTGTCACCGCTGGTGTCGGGGCCACCGTGTGTGTGAAGTGCAGGGCCCGCGGCCCGCCCCAGGCACTCACACCTGCCTCTCAGAGGTGAGGGTCCAAGGCGCAGCGCCACACTAACGGGGGCTCCCGGAGAACCACTGCTCACTGCAGGATTTTCCTCTTGCGAGGAACCAGCCTCCACTTGCTCCTGCTCTCCACGGCCCCCATCACCAGCCCCGCACAGAAGCGGCAGCTCTGAACTTTGAGCACATGAAACATTTCCTGATGGAGCACTGGGTCCCCTCTAGGGGCCACTGGGACTCCTGCTCAGGGCCCCTTCCACAAATGGAGCAGAGCTGGGGACGCTGCCTGCTGAACGCCTCTGGGGACACCATGTGGACCTCGCAGCCTGGCGGGGGCCGGGGTCCCTGGCTCCCACAACACAGAACTCTCTCCTGGGGAGCCAAGGGCCTCACACTTCTCAGAGCACTTTCTCATGCTGCGGCTCTTGCCCCTGGCAAGTTCAGGAGTGGAGGCAGAGCCTGCGCCCAGGGAGCCTGTGGACAACAGAGCGCCCAGGACAGAATGTGTCTCTTATGCACGTGGTGATTGGGCTCCTTACAAAGGGTATGTCAGTTCACGTGCCCCTATTCAGAAATTGGTGGCATTTCTACAATCAAGGCTACCAGGGCTGTGCTGGGGTATAAAGAAGCATCATTTTTGGGGGGGAGGGTTTTTTTATGACACTTTTTAGGGGGTGAGGAATATGACTGTCATTCTCTCAGTTCAAGCTGTAGAAGAAGAAAACATCACCCAGGGCTGATCTCGGACGAGACTCAGAAGTTTCAAGAGCTCTGGAACGGTCCGGTGGCCTCAGGATGAAACACAGAAGCACTCCTGAACCCAACAGAAACAGTGGGAAACACAGCCTGCCTTCTGGGGATTTGTCAGAGCAGGGGACGGGAGGCAGCGCCCCCTTGAGGACACTTAGAAAAATTGGAGGGGACTGTTCAGTTGTCACCAGGATGGCGCAGGGACACTGATGGCACTTGGCAGGTACAAGTAAGAACCCCAGGCCATTCCCTCACAACAAAGGATGGCCCACGTCCCAGCTGATCGTCAAACATCCTCATGGACATCCACGAAGGTAAAAGTCCATGCACAAGGATTGAGCCTGGAGCCTAATCGCATATTGCATGCAAACACTGCATTTTTGTCACATGCCTTGAAACACACTGCACTTCCCAGGAATGCCCCCTCTGCACACACCAAGAGGAAACTGTGCTTTGAGCTTTTCCCAAGAGCCCTTCTGCCATCTGGACAATCAGGGGACCAACAGTTGTTTTCCAGGTATTTCCGACATCAGCACCCCGCCCTCGCTCCCATCTTCACCACATTGGTGGTGGTTCAATGTTTAGAAGCAAGCCAGCAAGATGTCATTCATAAAATCAGCTCACCAGCAGGGCGCAAGGTCAAGGGGTTCTTGGGGTGTCAGTTGGAGGAAGAGGAGAGGAAAAGAAGGCTGAGACAGCTGTCTGTGCTCCCCCAACATCTCGATGCACCTCACTGACCCACATCATAATTTTGTCCAAGACACAAAAATGTCTGTGTATGAAAGTTCCCTCTGGGGAGGGGATGAGATCACTGTAATCCAAAAATAGGTCATATTATTGCCCCCAGATCCCTTGCAAGGTTCTGTCTCCTGCACCAAGAAGAACCTGGGGTTGCCAAGAGACATCCTTGGGCCGTGCTGTTCTCAACAATTTCCCTTCATGGTTAGGTCAAACACCGCATCCCCAGCTTGAAGACATGCCTGGAACTGATAGCCACAGGCACGGCCCTGGTTCTGCCCCCGACATATCACCTAGGACAGGGTCAGTGGGCCCAGATTCAGGTCTCAGCTCTCTGGTTTCTGGCCAGGGTCACTCTCAGCCTCCAGTTTCCGAGAGAGAGCAGGAGTATCCATCCCATAGGGTTATGCTGTGGGGTCCTTGGACAAGGTTTAGAGGAAGGGTGCTCTCCCTTTAGCAATGATGATGGCCCCATGGTTGTGTTGTCCAAACTACTGTCCTAGAGTGGGCTTGGTATAGCTTTGGGCTTGGGGGAAGGGTGAATCCTTTCCTTCATGTTCCGTCCTCAGTGACATCTCAGCTTGGGGGTCCCCGATCCAACGTAAGGGCGTCCTTAACACTCCACTGGGGTGACGCTGGGAGCATTGGCAAACGGGGTGCCCTCAGTCATGCGGGGATGCCGCTCTTCCCTGGGCTCCTGCAGTACCCTGCCCGTCCCCAAGGCTTTGCTTAGAACTCCCTCCATGACACTAAGATCTGCAAAGATAGGTGATGAGCCTCAATACCTTCTGTCGCCTAGAGCCATGCACAACTGGGCACTTAATAAGTGCTGGGGGTCAGCACTGTGGGGTAGTGGGTAAAGCTGCCACCTGCAGTGCCGGCATCCCATAGGGGTGCTGGTTCAAGTCCTGGCTGCTCCACTTCCCATCCAGCTCTCTGCTATGGCCTGGGAAAGTAGCAGAAGATGGCCTAACTCCTTGGGCCCCTGCACCTGTGTGGGAGCCTAGGAAGAAGCTCCTGGCTCCTGGCTTCAGATGGGCACAGCTCCAGCCGTTGCAGCCAATTGGGGAGTGAACCAGTAGATGGAAGATCTCTCTCTCTCTCTCTGCCTCTTCTTCTCTCTCTGTGTAACTCTGACTTTCAAATAAATAAATCTTTAAAAAAAAATTAAGTGCTGGGTGGATAATTGGATAGATAGATTGATGGATTGATGGATGGACAGATGGATGGATGGATGGATGGATGTCTAGATGGACATGCTGACAGGTGGCAGCAACCTCAGCCCAAGTGGGAATCCCCATGCAAGTGACCACAGCATCAAAGGCAATGTCTCCATTCCCCAGGAAGCAAGCTGCTCCCCTCTCCTGCCCACAGCCCTTCTCCCAGGTTCCCCGAAGCAGCTGAGACAGGAGAAGTTGGTAGTAGTTTGGGTTCATCACAATCTCTCAAATCATTTTTCAAACTCTTGGCCTAGTACCTCAGACCCTCTGCCAAGCACTAGTCCATTGGTTTTCAAACCCTGGGGAAACGTTATCTGAATGTTTCCAATTCATTTATGCTCAGCTCATCAAAATGCCATTTTATAAGAGCTTTTTAAACTCCGAAAGGTCTGGGAAACTTTCCTCTCATATATTTATATGTGGAAAGCAGCAGCCTGGCGTCTCCTGTTACATGAGGGCCCTGCTGTGCCACCAGGCCCCTAGCTCCCCTGGCCATCCCCACCGGCCCCAGGAAAACCTTCGCAGACTTGGGGACAGACGCAGCCCCAGCTCTGTCAGGATGGCAGTGTCCAGGCCACCTCACCTCCAGGACCAAGAAAGAATCCTCAGGCCCTTGTGGGACGTGGAAGTCCCAATGCAAGCATTTCTAGAAAGACCCCTAAGTACAGGTAAAAAGTCTTCAGAATGGCGCTGGTGAGAGAGGGGACACATTCCCCACCAGAAACAGCATCTGCTTCCTCATCTCTCCCCTCCTGACAAACAGTAAATGAGTTAAAACTGGACAGTGCCCCCCAACCCCGGGCACCCAGATCCTTGCTGGATCCAGCGCCCCCTTAAAGAGAGGCCAGGAAGCACCTGGAAGGAGCCACCCTCCCCACCAGCCCCAGCTCATTTTCACGCAGCCTGGACTCAGAGAGCAAACCCATGATACCTGCTCCAGTGCCCCTGCTCACTCGGGCCGCCCTCTGCCGCCTCCATCCATCAGTGACTTCCTAAATCTAAGGGTGGAGTTAGGCTCCTCACCCAACACTTCTCTACCTTCACCTCCTAATGCAAGCCTCTGCTGGGGAGGTGCAGGGTGGAGGGTACCAGGAATCGGACAAAAAGCAGAAAAACACAAAATTGAAAAATCAAGAAAATCAATGAAATGCTAGTTCTAGGAATGGGGCAGGCGCGGGGGCTCAGTGGGTTGGGCTGCTCCTTCGTACGCTCACATCACGTGTCGGAACGCCAGTTCCAGTCCTGGTTACTGAGCTTCCACTCCAACTTCCTGCTACAGCATCCGGGGAGGCAGCAATCATGGTGCCAGTGCTTGGGCCACGTGGGAGCCCCAGGTGGACTCCAGGCTCCCAACTTCAGTCTGAACCAGCCCTGGCATGGTGGTCGTTTGGGGAGTGGAGAAGAGGATAAAGATTCTTCTCTCTCTCTCTCTCTCTCTCTCTCTCTCTCTCTCTCATAAATTGAAATAAATAAATAGGCATTTAAAAATGCATGACAGGCCTATACAATTTGATCACTGAGAATAAAAACTGTTGATAAGTTTGAACACCTTTTATTTTTTTAAAGTTAAACCTCTAGCAAGATTGGAAAGGGGATGTGGGGGCTGGCGTTGTGGCATAGCTGGTAAAGCTCCACCTGCAACCTACATCCTGTAAGGGCACCAGTTTGAGTCCTGGCTGCTCCACTTCTGATCCAGCTCCTCGACAATACACCTGGGAAAGCAGCAGAAGATGGCCCAAGTGCTTGGGCCCCTGCACCAACGTGGGAGACACAGATGAAGCTCCTGGCTCCTGGCTTTGGTCTGGCCCAGCCCTGGGCACTGCAGCCATTTGGGGAGTGAATCAGCAGATGGAAGATCTGTGTGTATGTGTATGTATGTGTGTGTGTGCACGTGCCCTTCTCTCTGTGTAACTCTGACTTCCAAATAAATAAGTAAATCTTTAAAATAAATAAATAAGGGGCCAGAGCTGTGGAGTAGCAGGTAAAGCCGCAGCCTACAGTGCCGGCATCCCATATGGGTGTCGGTTGAAATCCCAGTTGCTCCACTTCTGATCCAGCTCTCTGCTGTGGCCTGGGAAAGCAGTAGAAGATGGCCCAAGACCTTGGGCCCTTGCACCCACGCGGGAGACCCGGAAGAAGCTCCTGGCTTTGGATCGGCGCAGTTGCGGCCAACTGGGGAGTGAACCAGCGGATGGAAGACCTCTCTCTCTCTCTCTCTCTCTCTCTCTCTGCCTCTGCTCTCTCTGTGTAACTCTGACTTTCAAGTAAAATAAATATTTAAAAATAAATAAATGATAAAAATTTATTCCAAAATTTATACATAAAAACAACAGAACCAGAATAGCCAAAATAATTTTGCAAAAGTAAGGAGTCACTCTACCCACTTCTAAGGTTGATTTTCTACCTACAGTCATGGAGATTGTGTGAGTCGAGAAACTGACACACAACCAATGGGACAGAGGCAGAGCCAACACGCAGCCCCACATCAGAAAGGTACAAAAGCGATTCGACGGAGGAAGAAGAGATTTCTCGGCAAATGGTGCTGGGGTAACTGGGGAGCCAAAGTCAAAGACGGAAGCAAGGAAGAAGCTGGTCCTGCACCTCATGATGCATGCAAAAATTAACTCAAAAAGGGACCGGATACTTACATAACAGATGTAGACCATGAACTGAAAAGCATGGGGGAAAACCTTCAGAAGCTGGAGCATGGAAGAGTCCTTACGCTTGGACCCCAAAAGCACCATCCATAAAAGAGCATCCTTCCTAAATCAGACTGCACCAAAATGAATCTGTGAAAGACCCAGCTGGGGGGCGGGGGGGCTACCACCTGGGCTTCAGCTCCCTACCGTCTCCACAGCCGATCACCACACACGTGGCAGCTTGGGACAGCACCCACTGGCTATCTGCCGGTTCTTGGGGCGGGCTCAGCTGGGTTCCCTGCCCCTAATCCGGCCTGCCCTAAGGACTCACAGGATTCATCTGTGTCCAGACGCTCTCTGATTGTTGGCAGAGTTCAGGCCCCTGTGGTCAGAGGCCGGAGGTCCTCATTTCCTCACTGGCTCGCAGCCTGGATCCCAGATCCTGGATCGTGCTTACCTAGACACTTCCTGCATTCCTTGGCTCATGTCCCCTTCCTCCGTCTTGGAGTAACACAAGGTACTGAGCCCTGCTCACACTTGAAGTCACCCTAACCTCCTCTTCTGTCCACTCCTCTCACTCCTGCTTCCTCTTTCATTTTTAAGGGCTCCTAAAATTATTTTGGACCCATCCAGATGATCACCCTATTTTAAGGTGAACAACTGGGATGGCATGTGGTGCTGTGGTTAAGTCACTGCTTGGGGCCGGCGCCGTGGCTTACCAGGCTAATCCTCCGCCTTGCAGCACCTGCACACCGGGTTCTAGTCCTGGTTGGGACACCGGATTCTATCCCGGTTGCCCCTCTTCCAGGCCAGCTCTCTGCTATGGCCCGGGAAGGCAGTGGAGGATGGCCCAAGTGCTTGGGCCCTGCACCCCGTGGGAGACCAGGAGAAGCACCTGGCTCCTGGCTTCAGATCAGCGTGATGCGCTGGCCGCAGTGGCCATTGGAGGGTGAACCAACGGCAAAAAGGAAGACCTTTCTCTCTGTCTCTCTCTCTCTCTCACTATCCACTCTGGAAAAAAAAGTCACTGCTCGGGACATCCACATGCCATATCAGAAAGCCTGCTTGCAAGTCCCAGCTCTGCTCCCCACTGTAGTTCCTCTAATGGGCACCCTGGGAGGCAGAAGGTGATGGCTCAAGTACTTGGACCCCTGCCCCTCACGTGTCAGCCTGGCCAAGTCCTAGCTATTGCAGGCATCTGGGGCTTGAACCAGCAGATAGGAGCCCCCACACTCCCCCTCTCTTGCATAAGTAAAATAAAGTTTTAAATCATGAAAGCCAACTGCTTAGTAACATAACCTGCATCTGAAAATCCCCTAAGCAGTACTTAGGCTCATGTTTGATTTTATAGTGAGGGGATAGGAATCTTGGGTGGCATCTTTAAAATGTTGCCTATCACAAACTTGGGGAGAGCATTTGCAACCCACATAGATGACAAAGACTATCTACACTCTATATAGAGTATGCATGTGTGTGTATTTAATTCAAAACTCAACAGAAAAAGGTGAGAAGATATTCCAATGAAGACGATGTACACACGCTCTATAAGCGCGTGGAAGCTTGGTCAACATCACACGCTATTAGGGGATGGAAAGTAAGACTACGATGAGCCAGCACTACCCACCTGTCAGAACTGCTCAGACCAAAATAACACCACCACCAAATGCTGGGGAGGGTGTGAAGAAACTGGATCTCCTACGCACGGCTCCTTGGATTGTAAGAAGATGCAATGGTTCTGTGGAATCGCTGGCAGCTTCTTAAAGGCTAAACACATGCCTACCTTTCAACCCGGCAATTGCAATCCTGGGTTGTTTTTTTTTATCCCACAGAAATGAAAACCTAGGTCCACCCACAATCCTGGACACACGTATTTGTTGTTGCTTTATGTTGAAAGACAAAAACGAGAATGAGCCAAGAAGTCCTTCCACAGGTGAACAGTTAAACAATGATACATCCATACTGTAGATGTGTTAATCAGTGTTCTCCAGCAAGACAGAACAAATAGGGGGTGTGTGTGTGTGTATGTGTGTATGTGTGTGTATGTGTGTGTGTGTATGTGGGTGTGTATGTGTGTGTATGTGTGGGTGTGTGGGTGTGTGGGTGTGTGGGTGTGTGTGTGTATGTGTGTATGTGTGTATGTGGGTGTGTGTATGTGTGTGTATGTGTGGGGGTGTGTGTATGTGTGTGTATGTGTGTGTGTGGGTGTGTGTAGAGACAGAGAGAGGAGAGAGAGATTTTAAGGAATTTGGCTCGTGTGATTGTGAAGGCTGAATGGCCCCCAAATCTGCAGGGTGACAGACTGCAAAGAGCTGGCAGCTCCAGGTAGAATCCCCTCTTCTTTATTCCACTAAGGCCTCATTAGATTGAAGCACGTTGTGGAGAGTCATCTCCTCTACTCACAGCCTGCCCATTTACATGTTAACCTCATCCAAAAAAATACTTTCACAGAAGCATCTAGAATCATGTTTGACCAAATATCTAGGTACTAGCCAGCATCCAAGTGTAGCCATCACCACGGGGTCCCTTAGTCATAAAGAGGGCCGGGCCGTGGGTACACGCAGCAACCTGGCTGCGTCCCAGGGAAGAACACCCAGTGTCAGAAGGTCTCACACTGCGTGATTCCATTGATATAACATGTTCAAAATAACAAAAATACAGACATGGAAAACAGATGAGTGGTTGCTGGGGGTTGGGGGAGGTGGGGGAGGGGAAGCAGGAGGGAGCCCTTTGTGGTGATGGAGCCGTTCTGGTCTTGATTACATCGGTGGCTGAAGGCATCCACACATGTAACACAATACCATGAAACCATACACACATGTAACACAATACCATGAAACTATATACACATGTAACACAATACCATGAATCCATACGCACATGTAACATAATACCATGAAACCATCCACACATGTAACGCAATACCATGAAACCATACACACATGCAGCTCCGATGCCAGGTCCTGGTTTGAGCCTTGTGCTATAATTACACAAGATGTAACCGATGAGCCAGCCTGAGTGGGAGGTACCCACAACCTCTCTGTCCTATCTCTGTAACTTCATCGGAATCCAGAATTATGTCAGAATCAAGGTTTTTAAAAAGAAAATCAGATGATTTTCTAGCAAGCAGTCCATATGCGAGTTGTCAACAATAAACATCTATACCTCCTGAAATACTACAAGAAATACTACAAGTTATTTTCCCCTGTTTTCCTTTTTTTTTTAAACCAACAATGTGCAAAACATTTCCCTCTGAAGGAATTTAGCCAAGCACCAACTGACAACTATTAATAACCTGTGCAGGAAGTGGGAAAGGCCCCTTAGACGCCACAGGCAGGACGTCCCTGCCAGAACGCCAAGCGGCTCTGCCGTGGCCGAGGTCCTGAGTGGCCCCTGGGGGAAGGGCTGACCCCTCCCTCCCTCCATCTCCGCATTGGTGGTCCTGTGAGTGCAGGGGTGGCAGCAGCAGGCACGAGGGCACATGGGAAATGGTTGCAAAAGTCATTATTTTCCATTATCTTACCTTCATTTGTTAAGATTTATTTATTTATTTGAAAGTCAGAGTTACACAGAGAGGAGAGGCAGAGAGAGAGAGAGAGAGAGAGAGAGAGAGAGAGAGGTCTTGAGTCACTGGTTCACTCCCCAATTGACCACAATGACCAGAACTGTGCCGATCTGAGGCCAGGGGCAAGGAGCTTCTTCCAGGTTTCCCACGTGGGTGCAGGGGCCCAAGCACTTGGGCCATCTTCCACTGCTTTCCCAGCCCACAGAAGAGAGCTGGATCGGAAGTGGAGCAGCCGGGTCTCGAACTGGCGCCCATATGGGATGCTGGCACTGTAGGCAGCAGCTTTACCCACTACACCACAGTGCCGGCCCCTATCTTACCTTTTAAGACAAACCAATTTCCCTTCTTTTCTTTTCTCTCCAAACCAACAGCTATAAGTGAAGAGGCACCACCCCTGGCAAGGGCCACACGAATCCGTATTAACAGATCCCATTCACAGGAAAGTGGCAAACCCACAGGGAAGAACAAGTGATTCAGAATTGTCTTCTGCAAGCTGGGTAACTGATAAACAGCACACCTTTATTGGCACACAGTTCTGCAGGCTAGGACGCCCACAATGGAGGGGGTGACCCATGGGGAGAGCCTTGGCGCTGCGTAGTACATAACATGGCACAAGGACAAGTGAGCTCACGAGGCAGGAGGCGGGTAAGAGGGGCTGAGCTTACAACAAGCCCACCTTTGAGAAAACCAACCCACTGTAATCCAGTGCCACCGGAGAGCTCTCTGGGCCTAGGCACCCCTTGATAACATTGCAATGGCAGTTAAACTCCAGCTTGAGTTTTGCAGCAGGCATTAGAACCACAGCAGTACCTATTCGTGCTAGCAACTGAAACACGCATGCGCGAGTTGGCTTTGAGGCTGCATGGACTGGTCTCAGTTGACCCTGTAGGGTGAGAGTAGACAGCATTCAAACTGCCTTTCAAACAGCGCTCCACAGCGTGAACCATGTGGACACGGCTTCAGGGGAATTCAGTGGACTCAAAGGTGGAGGGCAGGTTTGGGTTGTCATGACCAGCGCTGGCTCCTGGGAAATCAGCCCACAGGGTTTTTCCCATGGTGCTGCTTGCTCAGTTCTCTGCCCAGGAACCTCACCTCCTTCTTGCCTCTCGCAGTGCCCTGGCCCTCGACCACATCAGTCAGGTGTTAACTGGCCCCCGGGCTCGGCACCTTCCGTTCCCTCTCCCCCGCCCCACGGGCATGAGTCAGGAGCTTTGGCTGCCTCTCCTTCCTGCCCGTGGCTGCTCTAGTGAGTCACCAGACCATCCTAGGCACAGTGTGGAGGACTGAAGCAACTCACTCCGCATGAGCTCATATTTCTCTCTGTCATTAAATATTCTTGGAAAACATGATTTTTAACGGCTGCAAATATGGCCAGGCCCATCTGGTGCTTGATGTTGCCATTGGGGTTGGCAGAGGCTCCGTGCCCTGGTCCCCTGACCCTTCATCCGGGGAGGAACACGTGCCCATGTGTGACCATTCCCAGGCATCCTCTCGCTCACCAGGGCCTCAGCAAACTGTGCCTGCTTCGCATGCAGGCACCTAAACCTCAAAACCTGATAGACACACACACACACATGCATACACACACACTCGCGTGCACACACACACACAAGGCCATCTGGCCAAAGAGGAATCAATGAATTTTCTTTCGGGCGTGAACACTGCTAGACACCCAGCACACAGGCTCAGGAAGACAACATGAAAGAATCCTTGGCTGGGAGGTATTTTTAAATAATTACACTCACCACATGTAAGACTCCTTTAATAAGCACTAGGTGCCCCAAACCCTTAATTAGAAAGTACGAAAAGTCTAAATTACTTCAAATAAGCCTTGAACGATACTGTAACATTAAAATTATTATCGCAACACTCCTCACCTCTTAGGAATTCAAGAGGGTGAGGGGGAGAGCCAACTTTCTTTTTTTATTTTTTAAAGATTTATTTAGTTATTTGAAAGGCAGAGTTACACAGAGAGAGAAGAGGCAGAGAGAGAAAGAGGGGTCTTCCATCCTCTGATTCACTCCCCATTTGGCCGCAATGGCCGGAGCTGCGCCAATCCAAAGCCAGGAGCCAGGAGCTTCTTTTGGGTCTCCCATGCAGGTGCAGGGGCCCAAGGACTTAGGCCATTTTCTACTGCTTTCGCAGGCCACAGCAGAGAGCTGGATCAGAAGTGGAGCAGCCGGGTCTTGAACCGGCGCCCATATTGGGATGCTGGCACTACCGGCCAAGGTGTTAACCCGCTGCACCACAGCGCTGGCCCCAGAGAGCCAACTTTCTGAAATCCATGGGGCAGCGGCCAGGTCAAATCTTCACACTTGTCTTCTGCAAGGCTAAAGAAAAAAGCGAGGGGTGGGCATAGGGCCTAGCAGCTAAGACACAGCAGTTGAGGTGCCCACATCCCACACCGTATCAGAGACCACCTGAGTTCAAGATCCATCTTTGCTCTCAAGTCCAGCTTCCTGCTGGTGCAGACCATAGAAAACAGCAGACAGTCACTGAAATGCCTGGGTCCCTGCATCCACGTGGGAGACCTACCTGGGCAGAGCTCCCAACTCCTGGCGTTGGCCTGGTCCAGCCCTGGTCATTGCAGATATTTAGGGAACAAACCAGTAGACAAGAGTCAGCTCTTTGTCTCTCTCTCTCCCTCTCAACAGAGGAAGGACACATTCCTCCTCCTCTGTGTAGAGCACTCAGTGAAAGTCATGAGAAACCAGACAAGGGTAGTAACAGGCTGGCTTACTGGGCACATATTGGGCCCCAGGCACTGCACGAAGCTCTTTTACATGAATTATCATCACCCCTCATTGCAATATTTTTGGTTCACAATGGCAAGGGGAAGGACACTTCACCACAGAATCCAAGAGCTCAGATGCAAGAGTCAGGACAGCAAGTGTGGTCAGCAAATTATGTTCCGAGGCCGGGGCCCTGAGCCCCTGCCCTCCACATGGGTGCTCCTGGTCCCAGCTATGACAGCCATCATTCTTTCCACCCCTGGCTATTGCTGGGTTGCTTCTCTGCTGGCCTTTAATCTTCTCAAGCTTGTGCTTACCCATCCAACTGGACAGACAAAATAGGAAGCAGTACCATTCCCTTCTCCCTGCTTGCCTGGGGCAGAAGTAGACCTCCCACCCCAATGCTCTCCTTCTATTCCTCCACCAAGACACAGGATCTCATTCCCTACTGCATGGCTCTTGCTTGCAACCAAAAGAAATGCAGACCTTCCAAGGCTGGGAGGTAGATGGAAGTCCACCTTGGTGGCTGGAGAATTGAACCCCCAAGGACAAATCTGACAGTAGTACCATCTTGAGGCCATGACATTGAGAGAAAGCTCCAGCCACATGTAGGTGTATGACATCTCAGCTGATAGCCAGCATCAACCACCAACAACACAGCGACCTTCTGATACCTCCAGGTCTCCAGCTGTGTGTCCCAATGACTGAGACCTAGACAGGCAGAGCAGAGATTGGCCAAGGAGGGCCGGGCAACCCGTGAAATGTTACTACAACAAGGACATCCACAACAGGTGTTAACAAGAGTTATCAGCTCTCAGAGTACTTGTGGATACTCCAGAAAACTCACATTTCCCTGAAATCTTACAGCTCACACCAAAAGACACTTGATAAATAAGCATTGAATGTCCCCAAGCTTTCAAAGTTCATAGCCCCATGGAAAAGCTGAATTAGGGAACCAGGCGATGTCAGGGGCCCAGCTGGAGGCTCCTAACCTGGCCTCTGCAAGCCAAGGTCTGGAATTGCTAGAGGGGAGAGGAGAGCTGGGTCTGCCGAGTCCTATTTGGTAGGTTGTGCCTCTACCCAAAGGCCCAGCAGACAGACTGTAGGCAACCAGTGGGCTGTCAAAGAGCGGATCTCAGAGGCTGGGATGGAGAGATGGAGAGGATGGGTAACAGGTGCAGGGGGGCAGGTGGAGAGGAGGAATAACTTCCTGTGCTCCATGGCACAGAAGGGTGACTTTGGTTGACAACAACCAACCGTATGTGTCAATATAGCTATCAGGGAGGGTTTTGAATGCTCCCAACACAAGATGAGAAAGGCCTGAGATGATGGGGAGGTCAATGACCCTGAACTGATACACTACATACCCAGATTGAAATGTCACACTGTGCCCCAATACAAATGGACAATTACTATTTATCAGTCATATATATGAGAAAGAGAGAGCCAGGATGGGTCCATCCTGCACTTCCCCACTCCAGAGAGAAAACTGAGAGACCCCTGACTCTTCCCAGTGGTAGGTCTTGTGGAGCAAGTGGTTGAGGAGTGGAGTTGAAAACAGTATGTGGGGGGGCCGGCGCTGTGCACAGCAGGTTAAAGCCCCGGCCTGCAGCACCGGCATCCCATATGGGCGCCAGTTCAAGCGCTCCACTTCTGATCCAGCTCCCTGGGAAAGCAGCAGAGGATGGCCCAAAACCTTGGGCCCTGCACCCATGTGGGAGACCCAGAGGAAGCTTCTGGCTCCTGGCTTTGTATTGGCTCAACTCTGGCCTATGGCCATTTGGGGAGTAAATCAGTGGATGGAGGATCTCTCTCTCTCTCTCTCTCTCTCTCTCTCTCTCTCCCTCTCTCTCTCTCTCTTTGCCTCAGCCTCTCTGTAACTCTGCCTTTCAAGTAATAAATAAATAAAATTTTAAAAAAGAAGAAAACAATATGGCAGCCACAGTCCCCCACCCTTGTGGAGCCGTGAGTGTGTGGCTCTCACCAGTCTCCCATTCAGACAGGGCCTGGCTCCTCCCCAGGAAAGGTTAGTGAATTGGGTAGAGGCAAAGCCCTCACCCCCACACCCCAGCTCTGAGGGAGGAGAGAGGAAGTCTCCACCCCTGCACGTGAACTGGAGGACACTGACACCAAGACAGGGTGGCAGCTTCTCTCCCAGGCGCTCGTGTCAAAGCGGTGTTCACAGCTCACCCTCCGCTCCGAGAGTGGGCTCACCAATTCTAGGAACCAGAGGCAGAATAAGGAAGGCGGCCTCCCACATGGCCCCCACGTGGGACTCTCAGGGGCGGTGCTCAGCCTGGCCTCGTGCCCCCCCGCACCAAGTGCGAACTCACTCTGGTCAGGTGCTGCTTACACAGGAAGAAGGTTCCCGGCCAGTCGTATGCGGAGAGAAGACACCAGCCCACCACCACAAGGAGGGGACGACGGGGCCACGCAGCACAAGCATCAGACACATGCGACTTCCTTGGAAGCCAGGGACCGAGGAGCAGGGCGCCGGGCTCCTTGTGGGTCTCCCCTGCTCCACGTTTTGGGTCCAGGTCTGATAGACGGGAAGACCGGGCTGGGCAGGTAAGCGGCAGGTGACTGGGGGCACTGTCCTCCTGCAGCTCCTGTCAGGTGGGAAAACAAAAACCAGGGGCTGGATTTAAAATTTAAAAAAAAAAGTTTCTCTTCTGGGGGCCTCTGCCCCCCCCAATTATCCTAAGAATACCTGTAAGCTTCAGAGAGCATGAAGGCAGCTTCCATCGGATGGCTCACCTCGTGTGCTACCAGCTACAGATCCCCGTATGCAGTAGGTGCTCAATGAATGTCCATCTAATCAAGGGAAAACTTGGGAGTGGCTCCTGTGGATCCTAGGACCTGTGTCCACCTCTAACTGCGAGCTCTAGGTCCGGACTGCTCACAATCTCTGCCAGTTTAGCAGGTGTCTGGGAGGCTGGGCAGAGCCAAACCGCCCCCCGCCCCTACCCCATTCATGAGTGGGGCCAGCAGGCACTGTCCCCGCACAGGCCTTATCCATGGCCTCGGAAGCCTCAGGGCTCCCAGCACCTCCCCATGCCTTGAGCCCCTGGGCACTTGGCTCGGCAGCTCCTGGCATCGCCCCATATAGCCCAGTGACGAGCCACCTCACCCTCCTCCCCACAGGCCTCCTGGAACAGAGCCAGCCCCTGAGTGCGGGATTGGAGGGCCTGCCGGAATCCCTCACAGGCAGCTTCCGACAAGGGCTGGGCCTCATCCCCATGGAATTCCAGTCTGCTGTCCAGGATGGGCTGGAACCAACATGATCTCATCAACAGGCCATCTTGCATGGGCGCTTGTAAGGGCTGTCTTCGACCACAAGGCTCCGGGCTCGCCTGCAGCCACAGTTCAGGAGCTCACGAGCCCTTTCTGCAACTCCCCCTTCACCCAGGCCATCCACTCCCCGGCAGGGCCAAGCACAGGCCGCCAGCCCTCCACCGGTCACTCACCCACAGAAGCCCCAGTATCTGCTTGTCCTCTTGCTTGCACTGTGCTGTGGCCTATAGATAACCACACAAGGGAAGGGGACAGTGAAGGATGGCCCTTGGTGGCACGCGTCGGGCACAGCAGTTGAGTTGCCACATGGGATATGCCACATCCCCTATCAGAGTGCCCGGGTTCGAGCCCTTGCTCCCTCCTGATTGCAGCTTCCTGCTAACGAACACCCTGGGAGGCAGCAGACGATGGCTCAAGGACTTGGGTCCTTGCCACCCACCTGGGAGACCCGGATGGAGTTCCAGCCCGGCCCAGCCTTGGCTGCTGTGTGCATTTGGAAGCAGAGTGTGTGTGCACGCGCGCGCGTGTGTGTGTGTGTGTGTTTCTCTTTCAAATAAACAAATAAGTAAACCATTTAACAACAACAAAAAGGTGGCCCTTAAAGCAACCAATGATGCACCATCAGACGTCTCACCCTCAGCTCCTCTTTAAAAAGTGTCACTTCACTTGCTTAAGATGAAACACAGCGGATTCATGTGACACCTGAGCTGTCTTCGGCGAGGCGGGCACGTTCAGGGCAGTGGGGTACAGTGGGCAGAGCCACGGCGGCCAGCAGCCTCTGCCCCTCCCAGACAGCTGCTGGCTGCCCTGTGCGGCTGGCCTTCTCCCTCCGAGCCTTCTGATAGCCCCAGGTGTCTGACTCACGCAGCCACACTGCCTCTTCTCTGCCAGCTGCGAGGGCCTGGGGAGGCAGCAAACCTTAAGAGCTCCCCGTGTAAGCAGAGAGACTCCAAGCACTGCACGATTCCCAGGCATCTCCGAAGCCTCTGGCCCTGGCTTGGTGGCAGGGGCCCAGGATAGCTGTGCTGTGCACTGAGCAATATGTACCTGTTCCACATCCCAACCCCCTGTGCTCCCAGCTGCAGACTGAGGCCCTGAGCCTGCCCAGCTCTGCACCACCGACCTAAGCCATGGTGCGGGAACAACCAAGGTGGGGCAGGAGGGGGACATCTAGGTCACCTTGGACTTCAGGTTTGAAAAGGGAACGTTCCTCCTCTCTGCTTTTCTGGCAGGTCCCAGCCGCTTCAGGCTCAGGGCCCAGGGCCCGAGCTGGTGCCTCCCTTCCCTGCGCAGAGAGGAGTAGACTTGTTCCTAGCCCCGCAGTCTCCTGTCTGAAGGTCTCTGCGGGAGAGCCCCAGCTGCATCCTTGCCAGCATGAGGCCCCAGGGTGGGCAGGCGGCACCTGCCACTGGGGAGGCAGGCGGTCTTGTCCGCACACTGGTGCTGGTAGCCAGGAGTACAAGCCCCGACATCCATCAGCATGGGGCTGCCCGGCCAGGTGGAGCGGGAGCTCAAAGCAGTGTCTGGACAAACGCGCTGCTTTTGTTTTCATCCTGAGCTCAAGGTGAAGAGCTGTGGGCTCACGGGAGCCAACGCCAAGGTCTGAGCGCCAGGTGGGGAGCTCCCCTCCAGAGCACTGGCCTAGTGATCGGGCCATTCAAATGAAGGAATGCATTGCTGGGTCCCAAGCTCACTTTTAAAGCCATGAAAACCAGGCTTAGGATTTGCGCCCAGACGCTGCCTCCCTCTCTCTCCCAGGACTCACTTCCGGCTTCCTAAGGAGTTTGCCAGCTGCTGCTCAGTCCCAGTTGTGCAGTGGGGCAGCCTCCGCTCCTGCCTACAGGGAGCTGCAGAGAGCCAGGCAGCACCCCTTCAAACAGACACCCAAACACCTGTTTTTCTTGTTAAGTAAAAACAAGTTCAGAGTCACAGCAAAACCATGAAAGCAAACCACAAGTGACCTAAGGATTTCTGACTCACCCCCTCGCCTGGGTACTTGGTGACATTCCACCCAAAGCCATCAGCCACCTGCAGAGGCTCTGAGAACTGCAGATCAGCAGTCCCTTTGTCTGTCTCCCCCGGGGTAATTACCCGTGTGTGCCCTGCCCCCAGATGGCTCATGCCTACAGAAAAAAGAAAAAAGGAAAAAAAAAAAAAAAAAAAAAAAAAACCACCTTCCCCCTAAGCCCAAATGACTAAGAAAAGCTGGCAGGGACCCTCCCTGACCATAATTGTGGGAAACCTCTTGCAAAACAGTTTTCTCTGCAAGATAAACTGTGTCTGTTCCCAGCAGCCGAGTGCCACGCCCTGGAGAGCCGGTGAGAGATTTCCTTTAGAAAGCTCCAGAAAACATCGGTTGCCCCTCTATGCCGGGAATAACAATCAGGAGTTACTTACACCTTGGAGAGATGATTTTTTTTTCAAGTGTCACCTGCAGCACAGACACAACATGCACACGGTTCCAGGACAGACACAACACATGCACGGTTCTAGAAACCAGAGTCATAAACTCCCCGGACTTGGCAGCCGCAGTCTGGCTGAGGTTCAGCCACACGCCAGGTACAAGTCAAGGCCCTTCCCTTGCAGGATTGCTAATCCCCGCTGTCCAAGCGAGCACAGGGGATGGCGGCCCCATGGCCTTCCTGGAAGAGGTGGTCGGCATGGGAACAGCCATGCTCGGTTCTCGTGCTCACACCTGGCGGGAACCGGGACCGAGTTGCAAGCTCATAGGTTGCATGGACCACACTTGGCCCCAGTGGGTTATGGGTGGCCTGTTCCCGAACACTGCCTACCATGGGTGCTGCCCGCCATGGGGGACTGGGCCCCTCTGACCCACCAGAGTCTCCCTCACTGCAGGGACAGGAACAGGGACAAGCCTCTGGCACCTCCCTCGCTTGCAGTGCAGTGGCTCCCTAAATGCTCACCAATGGACACAGGGTCAAGGCCTCACTGTGGGGAGCCAGTAGGAGGCCAGAGAATACACAGATGAGGGATGTGGGGCACTGAGCTCATCACTGTGTCTAGTAGATGGTCTTGCAATAAATGATCACAACCGCTTAAGTGGACCATGCTATAGCCCATCCTATAGATGGAGAACACGAAGCTGAGTGACATGAACACATGATGGCAGCAACAGGTGGGGCGTCTGTTGCTCTGTGGCGCCACCCGCTGGCATGCGGCAGAACAGGCTGTCTCTCACTGTTCAGCCACAGCCCTGAGAAAGGCATCTGGGAGGGTCTAAGGCTTGACCCTCCCCCCAGGGTGGCCCTGGGCACTGGGGCATCTCAGGAGAAGGTGGTGGTGCGCTCCAGAGGGGCTTCTCTGGGTGCCTCCCCGGGCACTGTCGTCAATTGGATTCAGCAGCGCAGCATCGGCTGGGTGCACAGCAGGCAGCAAGGAACACGTTTTTAGCTAGACATCGTTGCACGTCTTTTTCATGGCTTTTTAAAGGAAGTAACCGCTAAGTTCCAGAAAGAAATTCGTGTGCTGTATAGTCCCTGTTCTCTGAGAATCACCGGGGGCTCTGAACGCGGCAGTGAGCAGGAACAAAGAAAGGCTGAACCTGAAGAAAAGGTTAAAACCACCCCGGAAGCCACAGCCCCTGGTCCAGACGCCCAGGGCGGCCCTCCTCGGACTCTGGGAATCTCCACTGTGCGAAGCCACAGTGTCCACGTCCGTGGGGGTGGCGGGGTGAGAGGACGTCCAGCCTTGGCGGACACTGTTGGTCAGGGACAGAGAACTGCTGGATGCCCATTTATCACAACTTGGGTGATTTACGTGGATTTAACCTAATCCACGGAGTCTTTAACAATAGGGATGCCCCAGAGATGCAAATAAGAACAACTTTCATAGAGACATGAAGAAGGTGTGCAGAACATTCTAGAAAGAGCTCAGGGCCAGCGCCATGGCTCACTTGGCTAATCCTCTGCCTGCAGCGCTGGCATTCCATATGGACGCCAGGTTCTAGTCCCAGTTGCTCCTCTTCCAGTCCAGCTCTCTGCTGTGGCCCGGGAGGGCAGTGGAGGATGGCCCAGGTGCTTGGGCCCTGCACCCGCATCAGAGACCAGGAGGAAGTACCTGGCTCCTGGCTCCGGATCGGCATAGCTCTGGCCATGGCGGCCATTGTGGGGGTGAACCAACGGAAGGAAGACCTTTCTCTCTGTCTCTCCCTCTCACTGTCTAACTCTGCTTGTCAAATAAATTTTTTTAAAAAGCGCTCCTTCCCAGGCCTCTGTATTATCATTGGGATTTCTACCAGGTCTCACACCAGGTAAGTTCTCGGCATTTTCTCGCTTCCTTCCCCCTGTGGCCTGGAGCTCTTGAGGTCACACATCCGAGCTTGACCCGGCCCTGTACCTGAGGAATCATGGGAAGAATGGGGCCTCCTGGACAGGGGCCGTCACCTGCACAGCCCCCCACTGAGGCTGCTGGCACTGCCACAGCTGGCTGGTACAGCTTTGGAGGAGCTGTTCTGGAAAGCAACTTGGCAATCTGGGCTTAGAGCCTTTAAAAAAAAATGAGTTTATGTCCTGGCAATAACCCTTCTGGCAAACCATGGAGAGGAACAAATCAGCCACTTGGACTCATTCGCAAAGATGTCCACTGAAGCCTTATATATAGCTGTGAAAAACTGGCAGCAGTAAATCTGCCCCACCATATGGGATTGGTTAAATCATTATGGTGCATCCACTGCATCAAATAGACTGAGACACTTCAAGATGGAGCTTTCAGACTATTTCATGATGCAGAAACATGGGCCTGATGCAATGTTAAGTGGGAAGGTACAGGTCTAAATGGTATGAATACAATGAATCACAAAACACAGTCCAGTGATACCTACAGGTGCATCTACCTGGACCCACAAAGAAACAACAAAAAGTCAAAAGGAACATCTCTGGACAGTGAAATTGTGGCTCATGTTTATTGTATCTTTTTTTAAAAAATCTATTTATTGGGGCTGGCGCTGTGATGTAACAGGCAAAGCTGCCGCCTGCAGCGCCAGCATCTCATATGGGTGCCAGTTCGAGTGCTGGATGCTCACTTCTGATCCAGCTCTCTGCTATGGCCTGGGAGAGCAGAAGATGGCCCAAGTCCTTGGGCCCTTTCACCCACATGAGAGACCTGGAGGAAGCTCCTGGCTCCTGGCTTTGGATCAGCACAGCTGCAGCCATTGCAGCCAATTGAGGAATGAACTAGAGAATGGAAGACCTCTCTCTCTCTCTCTCTCTCTCTCTCTCTCTATCTCTCTCTGCCTCACCTTCTCTCTGTGTAACCCAGACTTTGATCTATTTATTTATTTAAAAGACAGAGTTATAGAGAGAGAGGGAGAGACAGGGAGAAGTCTTTTATCCACTGGTTCACTCCCCAAACGGCCGTAATACCCAGGGCTGAACCAGGAGCTTCTTCTGAGTCTCCCATGTGGGTGCCGGGGCCCAAGTACTTGGGCCGTCTTCTGCTGCTTTCCCAGGAGCATCAGTGGGGAGCTGGATTTGAAGTGGAGCAGCCAGGACTCAAACCAGCACCCATAGGGGCTGGCAGCACTGCAGACAGCAACTTAACCTATATGTACCATAACGCTGACTCCCTATGGTCTCCTTTTTAAAAAGATTTATTTATTTGTAAGGCAGAGTTACAGAGAGAGAAAGAGAGAGAGAGAGAGAGAGAGAGAGAGAGAGATCTTCCATCTGCTGGTTCACCCCAAATGGACCCAATGGCCAGGGCTGATCTAAGCTGAAGCCAGGAGCCTGGAGCTCCATCTGGGTCCCCAAATGGGTGGCAGAGTCTGAGTACTTGGGTCATCGTTTGCTGCCTTCCCAGGCGCATCAGTGGGGAGCTGGATCAGAAGCGGAGCAGCCAGGACTCCAATATGCGATGTCAGCATCACAGGCAGCAGCTTAGGTCACGGCACTGCAATGCCAGCCCTTTGTTGTCTCCTTTGTTCCTTTTTTTTTTATTTTTATATGGTGCTTTTGCAATTCCTTTAAAAGCCACTGAAAACAAAATTTCAGCAAACATTACAAGAAAAGTATGTCCCATAGTGAAGCATGCAGGTTGGGGGTGAATGGAAAATGCTCTGTGTGGAATTTCACTAAACACTGCTGTGGGAATCCAGAGCTCCTGCCCTGGTCTGGCTTTGTGCTGGCAGAGCCAAACATGATGCATAATAGCAGCCTCTTACCTCGTCAGCAGTAGCAGAACAGGGCAAGGGCTAGGGCTGAGCAGCAAATAATAACATAAGAAGGCCTGAAACTCAGCCGGCGCCGCGGCTCACTAGGCTAATCCTCCGCCTGCGGCGCCGGCACACTGGGTTCTAGTCCTGGTCGGAGCGCCGGTTCTGTCCCGGTTGCTCCTCTTCCAGGCCAGCTCTCTGCTGTGGCCCAGGAAGGCAGTGGAGGATGGCCCAAATGCTTGGGCCCCTGCACCCGCATGGGAGACCAGGAGGAAGTGCCTGGCTCCTGGCTTCGGATCGGTGCAGCGCGCCAGCCGTAGTGGCCATTTGGGGGGTGAACCAATGGAAGGAAGACCTTTCTCTCTGTCTCTCCCTCTCAATGTCTAACTCTGCCTGTCAAAAAAGAAGAAGAAGAAGTCCTGAAACTCAAGGCCAAGTGTCTCTGCACACCTGCCTTACAACACCCAGCTGTTTCAGGATTTTTAAGATACCGTGGTATAGGCGGCAGGAGACTTACGTGGAGACGTAAGGGGCTGAAGATGCTCACCCCTCCCCCGACCTCACCCAGTGTCGGCATGAGAGGGCCTCAGCCTCCACCTCCACAACACCCTGGCCATAGCAGCAAGGAGGGCAGGCCTGGTGCACAGGGCCCTGATGGAGGCCCCCAGGACTCCGGCAGAGCCGTCCCTGACCCAGCTGTGCTCAGCTCCACGGAGTCGTCCCTGGACCTAAAGCTCCCCTACCTGGCGCCTTCCACTTCCCCTAAGGTTTTGACAACAACTTGGCTTCTCCAAGACAAGCCAGAGAAGCTGGCCTCGGCCCCAGGCCTGCCCTAAACGTGCTGACAAAGCAGTGCAAGGAAGCCCTTGCTCCTGACGCAGAAGCACCTGCACCTGTGGGCAGCGGGGGACGTGGCATTTGTAGGACCAGCCTTGGGGGGAGCCTAAGGCCATGGTGCTGTGCCCACAGGAAGGAGCAGCTTCGCAGCCGGCCTGCAGCAGCACCAGACGCTCCAAAGGAAGAGCCTACCGAGCTCCTGCTGTTGCCAGGACAACGTGAGGACTCTCTCAGCCTCCCCGGCTCCCATCACTGCCTCCCCTCCCTTGAGGCCCTCAGACAATTCAACAAAAGCAGGAGTGAAGACTTGGAAGGGTGAAAAAGCCATAGCAATGCAAGTTATTTCGATCTGTGGAAAAGCTTTTGTCAAACCACAGAAATAAGCCTCAGGATGTAGTCCCTCATGAATTCAGGGAGAACTGGATGCTTCCTGCTGGCAGCTGAAGAATCAGGACCAGAGTGGAAGGAAATACAGAGCGACTCTGCCCCCTGCCCACTGGCTGCGTCCCTAACGGCACAACCAGGGCAGGGATGGGAGAGCAGAGGAAAGC
The DNA here is from genome assembly GCF_033115175.1 of Lepus europaeus. Lineage (NCBI taxonomy): Eukaryota > Metazoa > Chordata > Mammalia > Lagomorpha > Leporidae > Lepus > Lepus europaeus. The sequence continues at coordinate 84,583,388 of NC_084839.1, read as the reverse complement.
AAGAGGCAGAGCATCAGCCTGGCCCACAGTGACCCAGCAGGGAGGGTAGGGAAAGGCTGGGGCCCTGGCAGCTGCCAGGGAATAAAAGGCTTGGTGGAGCGGAGACTGTAGAGGCTTTGCCATGTGCTCCACGCCCATGAGGACCCTGTAATCTTTACAGTGATCTCTTGAGGCTGGACCCTCTCTGGATGATGGGGGTGGGGCTGAGCCGTGTGATGACGTCAGCGGCTTTCCCTTCTAAGGCAGGCCAAGGGCTCCCACGTGCCCTTTGTGGGCGGCAATGTTCAGATCACAGGGCGTCGGAGCAGGAAAGACCTGTAGGCTGGTATTTCCCAAAAGGGCTTTTTGTGGTCACAGCGCAAGGGAAACGCTGGCTGAGCCCAGGGTTTGCAGAGCCTGCCATACACAGATGCACTTGTCACCGAGAAGGCCGACAGCCTCCAGATGCACCTGGCCGTGCAACCCTGCTGGTGAGACACCCACTAGCACCTGGAACCCAGTTACTGTTGCCAGTTTCCAAAGGGGCAGCTGAGGGGGCCAGGGTTTGCCCAAGGTCAGAAACAGCTCCAGCCCTCTCTCTATTCCCTCAGACTCACCTGTGCCCAGGTGAGTCCCACGGCGCCCAGCTGATTCCACATCACCTCAGACACCACGCTGTGAGGGTGAATGTTGTAACTGAACTTGGCAGGCACCCTGACGCTCTGTGTGTGGGTGTCTAGCATGTACGGGGTGGGACTAGTCACACCCCAGCTCCCTGCAGCACAGGCTTATGGGACAGTTCAGTCGGGTAGGGGGCTGATGGGACAGGGGAATCTAACCAAGGCTGTGGACTTGGAAGGAGCTACTGCAGAATCCCGCTCACTCCCCCCCACCAAACCCTCACCCCCTCCTGGCTCAGGGTAAGGCCCCCTCCTGTGCGAGCACCCTTCACTGTGGTCCGTGCTGGGAGAGAGTGCTTTGTGCAGCCCTCCTAAGGATGGCTGGTTGGTGTTTTTTTGGAGAGCTTTCGTCTGGGTACATGTATTAGGAGTTTTCTGTTGCCGCAGGCTGGGTGAGTGATAAGGAAAACAGGGTTTATCTTAGCGTGGAGTTCTGGAGGCCCAGGGTCACGGAGCTGTGCCTGGCGATGGCTTCTTGCTTACAGCAGACAGGGACAAATCCACCGGGATTCAGTCACGGGGACTCCACCCTAATGACCTTATCTAATCCTAGTCACCTGCCTGCCCAAGGCCCCCCCTCTAAACACCGGGCTCTGAGCAGGCTTGGGATGGCTGCACGCCCTGTGGGAGTGCCTGAGGGTCAGTCCCAGCTCTGCTCCCAATTCCGGCTTCCTGGGAGGCAGCAGCTGACGACTCCAGGCACAGCGTCCCTGCCACCCACTTGGGAGAGCTGGACAGAGTTCCCAGCTCTGCCTCCTGTCTGACCGCACCCTGGCCATTGTGGGCATTCGGGCAGTGACCTAATGGATGAGATCTTTACCTCTCTTTCGCTTTCTCCATCCCCCCTTTGAACTTAAAAAATATTTAATGAAAAGGAAACGACATGGGGTCGATCCCGTGGTGGAGCGGGTTGAGGTGCCACTCACAAAGCCAGCATCCCACGTGGGCGCCAGCTTGAGTCCTGGCTGCTCCACTTCCGATCCAGCTCCCTGCTGATACACTGGGGAAGGCAACAGGAGATGGCCCGAGTGCTTGGGCCCCTGCACCCATGTGGGAGACCCGGATGAACCTCTTGGTTCCCGGCTTCCCCCTGGCCCAGCCCAGGTTGCTGTGGCCATCAGAGAAGTGACCAAGTAGATGGGCGATCTCTCTCTGTAACTCTGCCTTTCAAATAAAATAAATCTTAATCCATTAGTATGAACAGCACAGGAGGAGGGGGAAGCCGCCCACAGGACGGCTGGGCTGAAGGCAGGAAGAAGAGAGTTCACAGCCCAAGGGTCTTGGGCAGGACGCTCGCCATCAGAGGCCCCACGGGGGGCTGCGCAGGGCGAGACAAGGATACGGGAGGAAGCCAGCGCCCAGGTGTCCCCCTTCAGCTGTGAGTGGCCGGTCCCACCAGCGTCCCCGCTGCACACGATGCAAGGTTCTGGCCTCTGTGGGCCAGCAGGTGAGGAGGAGGATGCTCCCCACCCCTCCAGGGCCAGCTGAGTGTCCTTGCTCAATGCCAGCACAGGCAGGTGTCCTGAGCCTCCTGTCGCGCTGTTATCTGTGTGGGTTGCACGAGAGAAAGCGCTGTAGCCTTTCCTCGCCATAGTCCCATGGCTTCTCACGGCAGCAGCGGTCAACAGGACTCTCATCCAGAGCTGTTGCAGGCCAGGCGCTGTTGAAAGCACAATCGATGATGTGCAACATGGCGGTTGTGGTTAAAACCAACGTACTGCATTTTGAAAATTGCAAAGGGAGTACATCACACACGCCAAAATAAGTACAAGGGGGTAGAGGGTCTTCAAAAATTGCCATGGGACATGGAATTTAAAGATAAGCTTATTCGGGTGCATAAAAATTTAAAATATATACACACTTGCAAGTGAGCTAACACACAGGTTAACAAGCTTAACATATTTATATTCCAAACCATCAAGTAGTACACAAGAAATATACAGTTAGTACCAATGTAAACATTTTTAAGTTTTTTATTTAAGATTTATTTTATTTATTTGAAAGACAGAGTTACAGAGAGAGGTAGAGACAGAGAGAGGGGTCCTCCATCCTCTGGTTCACTCCCCAGATGGCGGCAATGGCCGGAGCTGCTCCAATCCAAAGCCAGGAGCCAGGAGCTTCTTCCCGGTCTCCCACGTGGGTGCAGGGGCCCAATGACTTGGGCCATCTTCTACTGCTTTCCCAGGCCACAGCAGAGAGCTGGATCAGAAGAGGAGAAGCCGGGACTGGAATCAGCGCCCATATGGGATGCTGGCATTTCAGGCCAGGGCTTTAACCCACTGTGCCACAGCGCTGGCCCCAATATTTTTAATTTTTAAAATTGCCCACAGTCAAGTAAAGTCACGTATGGGGGCGCATTCTGAAAATGTGGCATTAGGTGACTTCATCATTGTGCAAACATCAGAGTGTTATTTATACACGTCCAGCCGGTATAGTCTACTATATAGCTAGGTTTTATGCTCTATAATGTCATATATGCAGTCCATTGCTGATGGAAAGTTGTCATGTTAGCACCCCACTGCACCTGCAGTAGTGTGGCACTACTATAATCTCCATTTTTTTCAATCTTTATTTATTTATTTCAAAGTGAGAGTTACAGAGAGAGAGAGGGAGAGACAGAGAAAGGGGTGGGGGGAGAGAATGTGAGATCTTCCATCAGCTGGTTCACTTCCTAGATGGCCATAACAGCCAGGGCTAAGCCAGGAGGAAACCAGGAGCCAGGAGCTTCATCCAGGTCTCCTATGTGGGTTGCAGGGGCCCAAGCACTTGGGCCATCTTCCACTGCTTTCCCAGGCACATTAGCAGGGAATTGGATTGGAAGTGGAGTAGCCAGGACTTGAACCAGTACCCGTATGGGATGCCGGCATTGCAGGCGGTGGGTTAACCTGTCGAGCCACAATGCCGGCCCCTGAGCCTGTGTTCTTAGCCATTGGCCACTCTGTCTTGGGGAACGTGTGCTGAGCAACCAGTCAAGGTTGGTTAGAGAAGCTGCTGCTTACGTAGATTGCTGGGGAAGAAACGATGCTACAGTGGATGCTGGTCAGCTCCCAGTGTAACGCTAAGTCAATTTACGTAACCACGGATGCAAATACAGCACGGGTGCACACACAGGTGCTGAGAGCACTAACCGGAGGGGAGCCACAGGGAGCACAGGCAGTAGCTGTCCTGGGAGGGGTGAGGGAGTGCCGGATTTCAACTGATAGTGACTTGCTCCCTTGCGTTTTTCTGGGTCTGGATTATTTTTACTTACAGAGCACATGATCTGCTCTTACAAAGACCCTTTGAAAAGGTCAGGATCAAATCCCTCCTGTCTGGAGTTCACTGTTAAGTTGGAGCAATGTGTCAATAAAAAGGAGAAGGTACAAAACCCACCCTGACCAATGTCAAGGGGAGGCAGAATGGGGTCGGAGGGAGCTCAGGGGCGGGGCACCTGCAGCAGGTGCGGCCTGATCCGGAACAGAGAGTGAGCAGGTTTGCTCGGGCAGGGGCTGGAGGCGGGGCAGCCCCAGCTGAGTTCAGCAGGTTTCCCAGTGTTTGTAAGAGGTGAGTTAAGTGCAAAGTTGGTTTCTGTGTGTCCTTGCATTTGCTGAGCGAAAAATGTGCAAAATGATGCAAGACAGCACGTCACTCCGTCTCTCTTTTCTCACCAGCGAGAAAATCGCACACTGCACACTGCACGCCCCGAATGTTTGCTTGGAAGCTCCGGGCACGGTAAAGGGGGCCAGGGCAGGCCCGGCTCAGTCGTGGGAGAAGCCAGACACACACACGACTCTCCCAGAACCAAAACACAGCAGAGGAGCTTCTGGGAAGTAAAACCACAGGTGAGTCAGCAGCAGGCGAAAACATATGGACAAAAGCTGTGGCCCACTCATGCCACTGCAGCAGCAGCCCTTTCCCGCGGATGGCAGTGGGCCCAGGTCACACGAGCCCCCAGTGAGTGCTCCCACAGCCCTCAGAGTGGCCTCCGCCCACCCAGCCCCAGGCTGGCCAGGGTCAAGCCAACCCCTCCCTGGAAGGAGCAGAGCCTCACTGCCTGGCTGGATCAGGACTCTGCAGGACCGGATCGCTGGTACAGCGCGGGCAGGATGAAGACCCAGGCGGCAGTGAGCAGATGCCCGCCAAGGCGCTGCCCGAGGGAGGAAGGAGCCCCGTGACCCATCTCTGGTCACGGCTTCCACAAGGAAGCTGTGGAGCTTGTCAGTTCACTGGGACTCGGTTCCCTGATGGACAAAACATACCTCTGAGTGTGAAAGGAAATCTGTGCGCACGGTGCTGCAGGGGAAGAGACAACTTAACTCAGAGAGACAGACAGGTGCCGGCACTAGGGCACGGTGATTCAGAACTGCCGTCTGCATTGACAACATCCCATATGAATGATGGTTCAAGTCCTGGCTGCTCCGCTTCTGATCCAGCTCCCTGCTAATACGCCTAGAAAAGCAGCAGAAGATGGTCCAAGTACTCGGGTCCCTGCTACTCATGTGGGAGACCAGGATGGAGCTCCAGACTCCTGGCTTCAGCCTGGCCCAACCCTGGCTCTTGCAGCCATTTGGATAATGAACCAGCAGATGGAAGACCTCTCTTTCTCTCTTCTCTTTCCTTTTCCTCTCCCCCCACCCTCTTTTTGCTCTGCCTTTCAAATAAATAAATAATTTTTTTTAAAAACCAGAGAGTGTGGCCGGCGCCGCGGCTTAACAGGCTAATCCTCCGCCTTGCGGTGCCGGCACACCGGGTTCTAGTCCCAGTTGGGGGGCTGGATTCTATCCCGGTTGCCCCTCTTCCAGGCCAGCTCTCTGCTATGGCCCGGGAAGGCAGTGGAGGATGGCCCAAGTGCTTGGGCCCTGCACCTGCATGGGAGACCAGGAGAAGCACCTGGCTCCTGGCTTCGGATCAGCGCGGTGTGCCGGCTGCGGCAGCCATTGGAGGGTGAACCAACGGCAAAAAGGAAGACCTTTCTCTCTCTCTCTCACTATCCACTCTGCCTGTAAAAAAAAAAAAAAAAAAAAAAAAAACCAGAGAGTGAGAACTCAGCCCTCTCCCGCCAGTGCTGGGCATGAAATAGACCCCTGAGCACTGCTGACGTGCCTGGCTGGAGTGAACCCAGTGAGAATGACTCATGCTGTCCTCAGAGACCTCATATTGTGGCTTCTACTATTATCTCCATTTACAACGCTGAACCTGAGTGCCAGAGAGGTTAAGAAACTCGCCATGGTCACACAGCAGGTGAATGGCAGAGCCAGCATTGTGTTTTCATTTGTAATTATTTATGTGAGAGGCAGAAAGAGAGAGTGTGTGTGTTCCCATCTACCAGACCAGGTCAGGCTGAGGCCAGGAGCTGGGAACTCAATCCTGGCCTCCCCCTCCGGTGGCAGGAACCCATTTACTGGAGCCATCGCTCCTGCCTCCCAGGGTCTGTGTTAGCAGGAAGCTGGATCAGGAGCCGGAACCACATACTGAACCAAGGCACTCCAATATGGCATGCAAACATCTTTTTTAAAAATTATTTTATGTGAAAGGCAGAGTTACAGAAAAGGGAGAGACAGAGAGAGAGCTGGATCTTTCATCTGCTGGTTCACTCCTCAGATGACTACCATGGCCAGTGCTGGGTCAGGCTAAAGCCAGGAGCCAGGAGATTCATTTAGGTCTCCCTTTCCCAGGCCATTAGAAGGGAGCTGGATCTTAAGTGGAGCAACTGGGATGTGAACCGGTGCCCATACTGGATGCCGGAGTCACAGGTGGCGGCTTTACCCGCTTCGCCACAATGCTGGCCCTGGACACAAACACCTTCACCAGCATCTTAACTAGGCCACATGCCCGCTGCAGGGCTAAGAGCTGAGCCCAGGCGGGCCAACTCCCAGTCGTAGGCTCTCACCACCTCCTGGTCCTGAAGTGTCTCAGTGACTGCCACCCTCCAAGTCATGTGCGCAGAGAACAGACAGCGCCCAGTCTCCGCGCAGAGCGCACGTCCAGCGGGAGCAGCCGCTCACCCAAGGGCGTCTTCGCTGCAAAATGCAGCAGCGTGGTGGAAACAGGTGAATTCTAGGCCCTGCTTGCCAGAAGGCAACAGAGCCCCTCATAGACTTGGCTAAGCGCAAAGCCAGCAGTGTCCACAACAAGACCCGACAGAGAAGGGAACAGAGGGATTGGGGGCCGGGATGGGGCAGATATCGTCCCCCAGCGGGGCCGCAGCTGTGATCTGCCCAGCGCAGGCTGACCCGGTGCCGTCTGCGGGTCTGGAAGGTTTCGCAGAAGTGACCAGTGTATGCTAGGGGAAGCCTGGGTGAGTAGGGCCCCCGGCTGTGCTCTTGTCCCATCACGACCAAACAGTCTCCGAGGGTCCTGCCAGCAGCAGCCGCCTGCCGCCCCCATCGCAGGGACTCGGGTCTGCCCCCACTTTCACTCTGAGCACCACCAGTCCTGTTCTCTCCTGCTGGGGTTCACATCTCCAAGTTCATGGGCAAAGGAAGGCAGAGGGCTGGCCTTGTCGCTGGAGGAGCAGGTGCTCCTCCGAGGTGCAGCTCCTAACCCAGCCCCATGGTCCTAGGCCGTCCCGTGAAGCACACAGCACCAGCACCGCTGGGAGCACTGGCAGCAGACCCAACGCTCTCCCTGCATTCTTAGCGCACTCAGGCACGGCCTGGTGGATGAGTCTGGAGGGAGAAGGCGAGAGGCACAAAGATCAGGCTCCTCTGGCTCCTCCGTGAGATCCGGGACAGCACCTGCAGTCCCAGCGAAAAACGCACTTCAGATGGTCAGCGAGTGCGAGCCAGCGTTCCCAGCAGGAGGGCAGGGAGACTGGCTGGCTGCGTCCATTCTGCAGTGTTGCAGTGTCACAGCAAAATATCAAATGCTGGGCAGTATGTGAAGAGAGCAGGTTGGAACCGACATTTGGTAGTGGCTAAGATACCGCCTGGGACGCCCGCATCCCGTGTTGAAGTGCCTGGGTGTGTGCCTGGCTCCAACCCTGGTTCCAGCTTCTTTCCACCCTGGGAGGCAACAGGTGATGGCTCCAGTGTTTGGGTTCCTGCCACCCATGGCCCAGCCCCCACTACCACAGGTATTTGGAGGGTGAACCAGTAAACAGGAGTGTTCTCTCCCTTTTGCTTTCTCATATAAAGTGAATTTAGAAGAATTTTTGAAGGAGTAGAATTAACCCCTCTTAAAGGCCTCACGTGTTGACACCATTACCTTGGCAGCCAAATTTCCAGCACACAGGCCTTTGGGGGACAAAGCCCCCCTGAACCACAGCAGTGTCCCCATCCCCCAACAAGCTGCCAGGAGCCAGGTATGAAAGCGTGCTCCACCCAGGGGCACCCAGCAGCGCTGGCCTGCTACCTGTTCCCTGTCTTGTACTCCTGTTTTCTTGTAATAAGTTTATCGGGCATTCAAGTAACAGCCAAGTCTTTACTCACACAAACCCCTCAAAGTCTGCAGAGCGGTGCCAGGGTGCAGGGTGTGTGCAGGCACACAATCGCGTGTGCTGTTACTTCCATCTTTCTGGGGCAGACAGGAAGAAGCCTGGCAGTGCTGCCGCCTCTCCACCTCCATCACCCACTCATCACCGTCTTAGGAATTAATTACCCACTTGCTCCAGGCAGAATTCAGGAGTTTGAAGAAGGCCGCGGGCGATGTGCGGAAGCCTGCAGAGCCAGGCAAGCAGCGTTTGATGCCAGAGAGCAGACGCATCCTCCAAGGGTGGATTGTGCTATTTGAACATTTACTCTGCAGCCCTGCCTGCCTCTGAAGCTACTAGTCCTCCCATAGAAGAACGGGGGGTGATGAGTTTATCAACAGAGAACAGCCGAGGGATGAAACGACTTCAAGAGAACTCCCGCATGCAGACGGGCTGCTGCCAAGCGAGTAGCTTGATTTGTTTGAAATCAAAGTATACGAGAATAAGGCAATGCGCGGTAGCAAACAAGCCGAGCTCATCAGAAAGGACAGGGGGAAAGGGGACGCATCCGAAGACCTTTGTTTTGTTCCAGAAGCCGCTTCTCCGGGAAAGTATGCGAAACGTCTCCCAGTGCTGCCGCGTTAGAACGCAGAGGAAGGTTTTCTAAAATCGAGGCTTAATTAAAAAGTAGCAATAATACAATCTCAGAGAAGTAGACAGTACAATAGCAGTTACGGAGCCCAGGGAGAGGAGAAGTGGGCGGGGGTGGGCGGAAGGATGGTAATTGGTACAGGGTGAAGTTGGACAAGAAGAATAACTTCTGTTTATTTTCTTTTTTATTTATTTTATTTTATTTTATTTGAGAGAAAGAGAGCAAGAGAAATCTCCCATCTGCTTGTTCACTCCCCACTAGGAACTGGGCCAAGCCAACACCAGCAGCTGGAAATTCAATCTGGGTGTTCCTCAAGGTGGCAGTGACCTGGCTGCCTCCAAGGGTGTGCATTAACAGGAAGCTAGAATCAGGAGTGGAGCCGGGACTTGAACCCAGGCACTCGGACATGGGATGTGGGTGTCCCAAGCGGTGTCTTCACCACTCTTGCCCCGGAGGAATAATTTGTAACGCCCCACAGCATGGTAGAACATCTGTGATTGACAACAAACAATTAATTGTACACTTCAAGACAGCTAATGAGTGGCCCATCACAAAGAATGGATCAACATCGGAGGTGATAGGTATGCCAACGACCCTGATCTGATCCTTACACATCCTATTCACGGGTTGAAAACATCACATTGTATCCCACAATAACAACGACCATGCACCCCTTTTGAAAATGTACAAATAAAAGCTCATTAAAAATGAATTGGCAATGATAAAGCCCAGAGTGATGAAAGCAATTCACGAACAGAGAACAGCGTAGGTAGGAATAAGCAGTCATGGCTGAGTGATTAGGACTGGAAGGCCAGGGAGAGAACTTGACATTTTGAGAAGCTGTGCTCTGTTCATGTCAGGTTGAGTGGAAGCTTTTAGTGTAGGATTGGGGCATTTCAAATAGCAAGGGAAGTGTGCATTGCCAGCGTTCTGTGATGAATCATGTTCTCAGGAATATGAGAGGCCTGGGGGAGCAGCCTCCAGAGAGACATCAAAGCTCTCTTCACCTCTCCATCTTTGTCAGGGGTCTGACGTGCAACCTTCCAGAACTTTCTATGTTTGCATGCACTGCTGGTAAAATGTGCCACATCCATCATTCCACCACTTGCATTCTTTACTTAACAATTTGTCATGAAGATCTTTTGATAAAGAGCTTTTTTCATAGCACACAATAAATTGAGCAGTGACAATAGCTTCTCTTAAACGCTGGCCCCTCCCGTGTGTCATCCAGAACCCCGGGAGGGAATCACACTTTGCAGGCGACTGGGGTGCGGGGCGAAATGGTCCAGGTCAGATGAGGTGCCCTTGGATTGCCCAGCGGCCCCTGTCCAGCCAGATTCTTTCTGACTCCCTTCTGGGCTGCATTACAGGCAGAAGCTGCAGGCTCTCAGTTACAACCCTGTTCCCCAGGGAGACCTCAGCTTTGCAGAGTCCCCTCGAATGGCAGGGGACAGGGCGCCTCACCCACAGTGCTGTGAGAGCACGAAGCCCCTGGCTGTGCCTCTCCTCCCCCGGCTCTGAACACTGCATGAGGCTTTGTAGCACATCCACCTCGGAAGTGTCTGGGTAGAAGACAGTGACCTTGTCACTCACAAAATCCAGAATTTGTGGAGGAAAGAGAGAGGCAGAGCTGGCACTGTAAGGCCACCACGGAAACCCAGGGGTCAAATCCCACCCAAAACCACTTCATCCCCTGGTTTTCAACTCCCACCTCCTTGTCTGGGAGCCACGTCTCCCACCTCCCCCTTATTTTATTCCTACCAAGCCTACCTCTTGCATCTCCCCGCAGGACACATCCTTGGGATGTAGCTGTTACTCAGCCTCTGGTCAACTTGGGGAGAAGGAGGCCGGGGTGTCCGAGCCCCGCCACCTTCCTAATTGGCCAGCTCGGAGCTCGCTGCCTCTCCCTTGTCGAAGCCAAGGCTGGAAACGTCCTTCTCTCTCCAGGCTCCCTCCAGTTCTTCCTCTGGGGGCCAGAGCACTGCTCATATCCCCCAGCAGCTGTAAGAACAGCTACCAGGTACAAGAACTCCCTTCTATGGGCCAGACATGGGGCTGAGTGTTCTCCTCATAATCTTTTTTTTTTTTTTTTTATTTGACAGATAGAGTTAGACAGTGAGAGAGAGAGACAGAGAGAAAGGTCTTCCTTCCATTGGTTCACCCCCCCAAATGGCTGCTACAGCCGGCGCCGCGCCGATCAGAAGCCAGGAGCCAGGTGCTTCTCCTGGTCTCCCATGAGGGTGCAGGGCCCAAGCACTTGGGCCATCCTCCACTGCCCTCCCGGGCCACAGCAGAGAGCTGGCCTGGAAGAGGGGCAACCGGGACTCGAACCCAGCGCCCTTATGGGATGCCGGCGCCACAGGTGGAGGATTAACCAAGTCAGCCACGGCGCTGGCTCTCCTCACAATCTTACACCAGCCCTGCGGGACAGACAGAGCCACTCTGTTTCCCAGATGGAGAAACTGGCTACCATTCCAGCCCAAGCCTGTCTGACATCCGTGATGTTTCGATGCCTCCCTATACCTGTTCCCTCTCTGAAGAGCAGCCATTAGCTTAGCAGTGAGATGCCCGCACCCTGTATCGCGGTGCCTGGGTCCATGCCCAGCCCCAGCCCCTGACTCCAGCCTCCTGCTAATGCAGACCTGGGGAGGCAGCACTGGGGGCTCACGTAGTTGGGTTCCTGCTATCCACGTGGGAGATGTGGACTGGGTTTCTGACTCCCAGCTTTAGAACCAATCACTGCAAGCATTTGAGGGATTGAACCAGCAGATGGGAACTTGCTCTCTCTGCCTCTCGATAAATTTAAAAATATGTTTAATCTATCCCTTCAACCATAAAACCTAAGTCCAGACAGCTATAATCATGTTACAAGCCACTGTACTCCTTCCTAATGCCCAGAGAGAAACATTATCAAAACGCAGGGTCCAGCTTAGTCTCTGATCCACAGCTTCCAGGACAGGATCTCGTGGGACTCACACACAAACATGGAACTCAGTGAACTGCTGGCTGGATGAGCCGATGGAGAGAGACAGCTTTCTGGGCAGGGAAGGAGACTGCTACAATGAAGTCAAAGAAACATTCCCCCGTTCACAAAGCTGTGTGCACGGGTGTGTCACCCAGTGCTCTGCCTTCAGCAGTGGCCAGCCCCCGAGGGATCAGGCAGGTTAGGGGTCCCCAGGGACACGCCGGCTTGTACTTTACCCCAGGTGAGACCACACATCCCAGCCCTACAGAGCCCACAAGGCCGCAGTTAGTCACCACTCCCGACCCCAGGATCAGCCAGCCCCGCTCTGTGGTCGTCCTCTCACACGGGGAGGGGAAAGCTATTCTTTTGTTCCCTGTGCCCCCTCCTCCACTTTAATGTGGTTTGGGGAGGGAGGGAGGCCCTCACTGTGGTGTGGCTTCAGGGCAGAGTAACCACAAAGCAATCATAACGGCCACAACTAGATTCAAAATTCAACTCACCGTGGCAGCGTTCCTCGGTGTGCTAGTGCCCAAAGGACCTCTTTGTCGCACTGAGCTGAACTGAGTCATCCTCCGTGTGTGTGTGTGTGTTACAGACACCTACATAGGCCTACAGATCCAAGGACAGGGTGACAAAGAGGAGAGAACCCAGTTCCATTGTGTTTATCCCCCTATGTGTAAACTTTCAAAACCTGCTTGAGGTTAATGCAAGCAGCTGCCTCCTACCTGCGAGGGGAACACGTGTGGTCATCTGGGAAAGCAGTCCTGGCAGGATAACCTTTTCCACTCTGCTGATTCGAGAATGTCAACAAGCCCAGGAGCCCACGAGGCACACAGCACTGTGGCTTAGAAGCACAGAATCTGTGGGTACTGCTCCTAGGGAGGGTGCTTCTAGGCTAACTGCCCCCTCCAAAGGAACATTTTAAATATAAGAGCTGGGAGGCAAATACCACTCCAGGCTGCAAACCTAAGAAAGAGAAAGGCATCCACACAAAGCAGCGTGTTCTGTGATTCCAGTTATGTCAGGACGGACTTGTTCTCGGATCAGAGTCTGTAGCTCACGGAGTATACTGACCCACCTTGCTGGTCCCGCTCTGCCTGAGCTCGGCCCCACGGCTTCCCCAGCAGATGAAGCGGCTCTTTGTTGGCCTTCCCTGGGGACACCAGCTCCGCCACCGTCCCCGTGCGGCTTCAGAGCCACACTCCTTCAGAGCCGTGGAGACGAAAAGCCACTGACCTAGCGCATGACCCCAAGCTCCCACAGTTCGATTTTTCTTACACATTGTTTTTAAATGTTTGGTCAATGGTTTTATGAAAACAAGACCCATTTTTAAAGACTCGTGAACAGAAAGCTGTTTCAACTTTGGACTTGAGGAAGTGCGAGATGAGGCGATTTCTAGAATGCTGTTCCCCGTCCTCCCGCCTTCTCACGTCTCAAAGCAAAAGGGTGCTCCTGGCGACGCAGACCCCACGTCTGAAGCACCTGTGGGTTTCTCCCACCCAGAATGATTGACGGAGCCACGCAAAGCCACTCCTCCCAGGGTGCCACTGAGACGACACAGAGTCAGTCTTGGTCGGCATTCCTAACTTTTGGTAACATTTTCCATGTTTCCTTTCTCCCCTTTGTCTCCATGTTTGTAGAGATCAGTTTTCCATGTTGGCCCTAAGGGGAAAAGTGAGCCCCACAGGGATTTGTAGTAATGCGCAATCTCAGAGTAACACAGTGGATGCTGGGAAATGCAGGTGGTACCACCACCCGTCAGTGCTGCTTCTGTCCCAATCTCTGATAAAGTTGAATTTATAAATCAGGCACAGTAAGAGATGAGCAGCCACTAATCATAACACAGAACAACAACAATCTACAGTAATGAAAGTTGTTCAAAAACTATCATTGATCATTTCTTGAATTTTCCATTTAATATTTTCAGTGCACAGCTGACCACAGGTAAACTGTGGAAAGCAAAGCCACAGACTAAGGGGGATACAGCCCAAAGCTCGGGCTGAGTGGGACCAAGGTGACTCCAGGGCCGCGAGTCCCAAAGCAGACAGTGCATACGGAACACCAGGTACGCTGCCTCGCTCGCACACCACAGCAGCTTTGCCAAGACCACAACCCGCCTCTCCTGCCTCCCATCCGGCGCTGCCACCCCACAGACAAACCACGAGCTCTGGCTGGAGCCCCATGGACAAGGCAGAGGACGAGACCTCGCGGAGCGTACCCCCAGTCTTAATTAGAGACGTGACAGCCACCAGGGCTGGCTGCAGGGTCCCGTTGGTGAGGTTCCTCCTCGAGGCTGTTCACCCACTTTAAAGAGGAGACAGGAAGCCAATGGCCAGAGAGAAATGGCTGCTCTAACGAGGGTGACAGTGCTATTTCCACCCCGCCTTTTGCACGGTCCTCCATGAGAAGTATCTGTGACATCTGGCGTTTTGTAGGTTTGGCTTTACACAAGCTCGTGTGGAGAGCTGTCACCTCCATCAAAGCATCATTTCCAAAGTTAGAAGCTCGGCTCTCGGGATCAGGCTTCTAGCCCAGTGGTTACGATACCTGCACCCTACGTTGCTCTGCCTGGGTTCGATTCCTTGCTCCGTGTCACACTCCAGCTTCTACTACTACAGACATTGGGAGGAAGCAGTGATGGCTTAGGTAATTGGGTTCCTAAACCCAATTATGTGGGAGACCTGGAGGGCATTCCTGGCCCCCCAGCTTGACCTCAGCCCAGCCCTGGCCATTGCAGGGAGTGAGCCAGTGAATGGAAGTACTCTCTGACTCTGTCTGCTCGCCAATGAAATTTTTAAAAAAAATTTTAATTAAAAAAACCTTGACAGTCACCCTCTTCTACATATACTAAGCACACTTATGTAAGTCATAAATGGGAGCACTAGCAGGATGGCAGAGCTGGGCTCAGAGCAGTTGAGAACAGATGCGTAGTCTGTTGTGGGAGGAATGCCGAAATGAGCCTGCTCGTTACCCACAAACCTGGTTAATGTTCATGAAGCAAGGAAGGTGTAGCATCTGGCTAACCCTTCCAACCGGACAGAAACCATCGGCATCTTTACTGGACAAAAATTGTATCTAACTTATCTTCCACCCGTTAACAGAGTTTCCTATGGGCCTCAGTCCAAATTAGCCGTAGTTACTGCCGCGGTCCAGGTGGTGTGTGATGGTGGCTTTATGAGTGTTGGGATAGGGGCAGGGGCTGGCTTCTGGACATGTTTCAAAGGGCGGGCGCACGGGCTCTCTGAGGGGCTAGGTGCCAGGCGGGACAGAGAAGAGACAGTGTAGATGATCTGAAGTTATCGCTCTGAGTGCAAGTGTCTCACTAAAGTAGCTTTTGGTGAGACAGGGGAGAGTGGGAGGTGGAGGAAGAGCAGGCCAGGAAGGGGGTGCAGATGAGGAATTCAGCTGGGGATGCCTCACAGAGAAGCAGGAGCAGCTAGGGAGGGTGCAGCTGGCATTGCACAGCTGGAGCTCGGGGGTCCTGGACTGGCCCCTGCCAGAGAACACACTCAGGCACCTGGCACGTTCAGCTACACACGCTACAGGTCATGGAGTAAGCTTCGGAGTTTCAGATTGCAGACAGATCCTTGTTAGCAGATACAGGGAAGCTCACAGAAGGAACCTAAAGCCAGGTGCAAACCAGGCCCTTAGAGAGTCCATGGAGAAACAGGAGAAAGTCCCGGGAATGAGCCTGGAGCCCCGACCGTGCGTGTCTAGAACAAGGCTTTCCTTATGAAGGCATGTGGAAAACGAAATCAAAAATTAACTTATTACTGTGGTGCACAAAGTTTGTGAAACCTGTACTTTATTTTATATAATACACATTTTTTCATGAACTTTTTTTGTTTGTTTGTTTTTAAAGATTTATTTATTTATTTGAAAGTCAGAGTTACACAGAAAGAGGAGAGGCAGAGAGAGAGAGAGAGAGAGAGAGAGAGAGGTCTTCCGTCCGCTGGTTCATTCCCCAATTGGCAGCAACGGCCGGAGCTGTGCCAATCTGAAGCCGGGAGCCAGGAGCTTCTTCTGGGTCTCCCACGTGGGTGCAGGGGCCCAAGTGCTTAGGCTATCTTCTAGTGCTTTCGTAAGCCATAGCAGAGAGCTGGATCAGAAGTGGAGCAGCCGGGACTAGAACCGGTGCCCATATGTGATGCTGGCACTTCAGGCCAGGGAGTTAACCTGCTGTGCCACAGCGCTTCCCCTCATGAACTTTTTGAAGATAATTTATACGCATGGATTTCAAATCTTTGTTGCACTAAAATTATCTTCTGATTCCAATTTCCATGAACTTTCTTTTTTTAAAAAGATTTATTTATTTATTTATTTATTTATTTATTTATTTGACAGGTAGAGTTACAGACAGAGAGAGAGGTCTTCCCTCTGCTGGCTCACCCTTCAAATGGCCACTACGGCCAGCGCTGCACCGACCCAAAGCCAGGAGCCAGGTGCTTCCTCCTGGTCTCCCATGTGGGTGCAGGGCCCAAGCACTTGGGCCATCCTCCACTGCACTCCCGGGACACAGCAGAGAGCTGGCCTGGAAGAGGGGCAACTGGGATAGAATCGGGCGCCCATATGGGATGCCGGCGCCACAGGCAGAGGATTAGCCAAGTGAGCCACGGCGCCAGACCCCATGAACTTTCTTTTAAATTTACTCATTTATTTGAAAGTCAGAGTTACAGAGGAGAGGCTGAGGCAGAGAGAGCGATCCATCCACAGGCTCACTTCCCAATTAACTGCAACAGCTGAGGCTGGACCAGGCCAAAGCCAGAAGCCCAGAGCTTCATCCACGTCTCCCACATAGGTACAGGGATCCAAGCTCTTGGGCTATCTTCCGCTGCTCTCCCAAACATACTAGCAGGGAGCTGGATCAGAAGTAGAGCAGCCAGGACTCAAACCAGTGCTCATATGAGATGCTGGCACTGCAAGTGGCAGCCTTACCCACTACACCACAGTGCTGGCCCCTCCATGAACTTTTTTAAAAAATGATTTATTTATTTATTTGAAAGGCAGAGTTGCAGAGAGAGAGAGAGAGAGGAAGGTCTTCCATCTGCTGGTTCACTCTCCCAAACAGCCACAACAGCTGGGGCTGGCCCAAGCCAAATACGAGAGCCTAAAACTCCATCTGGGTCTCCCACATGGGTGGCTAGAAGGGACCCAAGCACTTGGGGCATAGTCTGATGCTTTCCCAGGCACATTACCAGGGAGTTGTATCGGAAGTGGAGCAGCCAGGACTCAAACAGGTGCCTATACGGAGTGCCAGCATTGTCCCAGGTGGTGGTTTAACCTGCTGCACAATGCTGGCCTCTCCAAGAACCATCCACAAGTCCCTATGTCCAAACACAATGGACTGCTGCTCTCTGGGGGGCACTGAGTCTGGTCATTCCTCTGCCTTCCAAGTCCACTGGCCACGGCCCACCTCATGGGAGCCTTCGCTGGAGCCAATCCAACCCTCACAACCCTCCCATCTCCCTGTGAGTGTCTGGGTCCCCCCCCCCCTCACTGTCCACTGGAGGAGAATCCACCCAGCTCCTCCCTTCCACCACCCAAGACCATCTGGGTTCCATCCACCCCAAGAGCACTGCACCTGCTGCCTGGGGTCCCTAACAGGCTCCTTCTCTCCGCTGCTGGAGAGAGGACTGCGTCTCTGTGTCTGGGCTTCCCTCCTGCTTGGCCTGGTATCCAACACACAACACGCACGGGTGCTTCAAAAAGTTCATGGACACGTCCGAATTAGATCAGCTTAGGGGCCGGTGTTTTGATGCAGCGGGTTAAGCTGCCACTGAGACACCCACATCCCATATCAGTGTCAGTTTGCGTTCCAGCTGCTCTGTTTCCAATCCAGCTCCCTGCTCATGAGCCTGGCAAGCCAGCAGAAGATGGCCCAAGCGCTTGGGGCCCTGCCACCCATGTAAGAGACACAAATGGAGTTCCAGTCTCCTGGCTTCAGCCTGACCCAGTTCTGACAATTGTAGGTGTTAACAAGGCTTATGTCAGTTGCATGGACAAAGAGAAGGCCATGCGTCATGGTGCCCGGGTGACCAAAGCCCTGTGTGACCCTTGGTCTGCCACCTGCTGCGTGCGAGTCTGCAGTGGTCTGAGTTTTCCCCTCCCAACGATCTGTGTTGAGCCAGCACCTTCCTGATGCTTCTCGTGACACAAACAAGCGTAGCCTCTCTCCTCCTATGTTCTGACTTCTCATCCCGTGTGGCCACAGGGCACTGGGAAGAGAAAAAGGTGACACTCACCTGGGGCCCGGCCCCCCCCAGCCCCATGACCCCCTCTCCAGCCATGACTAGGGCCCCTCCCAGAAGAAAGCCTCTTCCTCTAACTGTAGATCATTTCCAAATTGTGTATCCTGTTCAATGTGTTTCAAAATTGAAAGAAAATACTTCTCCCACAATTATAGTCATTTTGAAACTAAACCCCGCAGTTTCCCAGCTCCTTCCAAACCTACTCATTTTAAAGCAGAAAAATACTCCCGTTTCCCAATATGTTCTTTATTGAGTAACCCAGGGTGTGTGCAGTGGACCGCCCTGCTCTCCGGGGTTGCGCTAGGACCACTGGCCTGCAGACAAATTAGGTAATGTCGAACGCTGCACTCCCTGGGCCAGCAGGAAGGGGGAGGCACTGCAGAGCGCACCCCACACGGGGTGGGGGTGGGGAGGCTGAGACCAGCAGTGGAGAGGCTGGCCCCAGGGGAGGCGTGGCATCCTGAGGTCTAGCGAGTGTGCTGGGTAGGGCTTCCCAGTGCGGTCCCATGGGATGGGGGCCTCAAGGGGTCCCCAGCTCTAGGACAGAATCCCCAGGCCTCTCCCAAGACAGAACCATCCCCTACAGCTCTGTGATGTGACAATGTCTGTGGCTAACCATTTCTCTGAATGAGAAGAATCTAGATGACTCTCCCTAAACCAGGCTTCAATGAAATGAACCCCACCTAAACTCGACTCTGGGCCCAAGAGATCAGAAAGCGAAGCTGTTGGAGCCGGCACTGTGGTGCAGCGGGCTAAGCTGCCACCTGTGACTCCAGCATCCCACATGAGCACCAGCTGAGTCCCAGCTATTGCGCCTCGAATCCAACTCCCTGCTAACACACCTGGAAAGGCAGCTGACGACGGCCCAAGTGCTTGGGCCCCTGGCTCGTGGGAGACCCAGACGGAGTTCCAGGCTTCTGGTTTTGGCCCAGTCCAGACCTGGCCACTGTGGCCACTTGGGGCGTAAGCTAGCGGATAGAGGTGGGGCACACAGGCCTGGAGACACACCTGCTGTGAAATGTACAAGGTCAAGCCGACAAAAGTGACTCAAGGAGGTAGGAGTTGAAGGGCTCCAAGAGAAGCAAGAGTTACAGAAACGTGGGGGTACACTTGACTTCCCAGGTGAAACATGGTGGCTCATAGCCTGCCCCGAACCAGGATGCCTCCAACATCTGGAGAGGGTGTCTGTGCTAAGAATCTTGCAGGATGCAAGGCCAAGGTAACAAATGTTTCATCCACATCGCTTTTGTTTTTTTTTAATGGGAGTCGGTTTTCACCAGGTGTGAGACACAGAACCGTTGACCCCAAGCCCCACATGTAGGCAGAAGCCTTCCTCAACCCCAGATGCTTGTCATTTTGGATTTAACTTTGACCCTGCCTGGCCCTGCTGCACGTGGGATAAAGATCAGGAAGCCGAGCAGCCCAGTATGCCATCAACATCTCCATGATTAATCACTTCCCACCCAATGTGACAGTACAGATATTTTTCCCTCTCGTCTTCAGGCATTATCTCAACACAGGATAAACTTGAAACTGCCCTTAGAGGCGCACATGTAAGACTGACACGTGAGGAGCCTGCAGGCACTCGAGAGACCCAGCTCGCACATGCACTGTGAGGGCTGGGGTCTGCTTTCCTTGGGACGAGGACAAAGCAGACCTTTGTACGGAGCCGCGGGGTTCACAGCAAGGGTCGCCTTACCCACAGACATGCTATCATCGTTTGCCTAAAGGTCAAGGAACTTGATTGCATGTGGGACCCAACACACTCTCCCTAAGACAAGACACAAATGGATAGCCATGGGTTTCAGCAAGGCCAGTGTCTTGGATCGAAAGCACTCATTTTTGGTTTTGTTTTTTTAACCCAAAAATGGCACTGCTACCTTGGACAAGAGTCTTGGGGAACCGTATAAAGTTTAAACATTCCTCCACCCTGGGAACCTGCAAAGCCACTCCTAGATATTTACACACAAGAAACGACAATGGAAGTCTACACAGAGACCTGCATGTGAAAGTGTACGCCATGGCCGGCGCCGTGGCTTAAAGGCTAATCCTCCACCTAGTGGCGCCGGCACACCGGGTTCTAGTCCCAGTTGGGGCACCGGATTCTATCCCGGTTGCCCCTCTTCCAGGCCAGCTCTCTGCTATGGCCCGGGAAGGCAGTGGAGGATGGCCCAGGTCCTTGGGCCCTGCACCCGCATGGGAGACCAGGAGAAGCACCTGGCTCCTGGCTTCGGATCAGCGAGATGCACTGGCCGCAGCGGCCATTGGAAGGTGAACCAATGGCAAAAAGGAAGACCTTTCTCTCTCTCTCTCTCTCTCACTGTCCACTCTGCCTGTCAAAATAAAATAAAATAAAAATAAAAATAAAGAATAGAAAGTGTACGGCAGCCATGTCCATCATCACCAAAATCAGGAAATGACTCAGTGTCTTCCTACAGGTGAATGCAGAGCCAAACTGCTCCATCCATCTGATGCAGCGCCACCCAGCAACAGAAAGGGACCCACTGGAGACACACACGGTGACACAAACACGCCTCAAAATGACCACTCTCGGTGAAGAAGCCAGACGCCAAAGCATATATACCTTGGGTTCTGTTTCTATGAAATTCCAGAAAAGGAAATCTACAGTGATGGAAAGCAGGTCACTGGTTTCTGGGGCTCAGCGGGAGGAGAGTGGCCTCAAAGAAAAGACTCAAGAGAGCTTTCTGGTGGGTGATGGCGTGTTCAGTGTCTCGGTTATCTCGGTGGTTACACAGCTACACATGATCGCAGACGTTCATTAAGCAAGCACTTTCAATAAGTAGATTTTAAATCTTGCAAGTTGTATCTCAACACTTGCAAAGGCTCCACCTCCTTATTCAATAGTCTTGCTGCAGACCCTGACCTTCCTCACCGTGCTTGCACAACGCATCTCTGTTCCGGAAGGTCATGGTTGTGTGAACAGGAGGCTGGGAGGGCATGCCCGGTGTCCCATCCCTTCCAGGACAGGGGGCTCTACGAGTGGACAATGGTATGCCTATAGAAAGACAGCTTGGGCCTGGCCTGGCCACTCACGGACCCCAAGGGAAGCAAACAGACCTCCAGCCTCCCACTCCAAAGAGGATGCCCTCTATTACCCACACAAGAGAAGTCCCAAGGACAATGGGGTGAGCATCTGCCTCTGGGAGTGAGTCAAGGGAGGAAGGCAGCTCCACGAAGGCCAGAGAGACAGGGATGCAGTCGGCCCTCCGTGGCTGCAGGTTCCACATTTGCAGATTCAGACGGAAAAAAAAAATTCTAAATGCCGATCCAATAATTAAAATAATGCAAATCTTAAAAACACAATATAATCACCATTTGCGTAACATTTGCATGGTGTATGCACTAGCGCTAACCTAGAGATGAGGTGAAGTGCACAGGAGGACAGGGTAGGTTCTATGCAAGGACTACACTATTTTATATAAGGGACTTGAGCAGTCGCAGGGTTAGGTACCTGCAGGGGTCCTGGGACCGCCGCACAGCAAATGTCAGTGCTGAGACCCAGCATCCCCCTAGCAGGGGTGGGGAACGGCCAGCCCAGAGGCTGTAGAAGGTCCTCAGAATCATTTGGTCTGGCCCTGCCAGGGCAACCATGCACCTCTGTTCCAGAAGTCGTGGGCAGACAGACCTTGACATTCAGTACATCTCCAGCAGGCTAATTTTTCCATTGATCATTTGGTATGGCCCACGGATGATGCTATAAATCTCCACGTGGCCCTTGGCAGAAAAGAGGCTCCTCACCCCCGCAGGTCTTGCCAGAGTCTACAGAACCAAAATTCTCTTGTTCTTCCTCGCTAGACAACACACCACAAAACTTCTTCCTCTTTAGGGGACAGACGCTGAAGGTCAACTTGGTTGTTTTTGCAAATTTACACATGCACAGAGCCTGGGAAAATGCTTAAGCAAGAGCGAGAGATGCCAACGGCTGGCGCCTGCAGCTTTGCAAGCTGACCACACTCCCTTCCCGCCACCTCGCCCGCCCGGGAAGGTGTTGGGCAGACCCGGGAGGGCCAGCGCCGCCACATTCCATGCCGACCCACGGTACCCGCTTCTGCAGAATAACAAAGTAATCATCACAGCGACTCTGATGGCCAAACCCTGGATGACACCAACAATACCACAGCGGCCCCCAAATGAAAGGTTGCCTCTGCCAGGCATGGAGGGGCCGCAGGGGCACCTCCAGCCACCGCCCTCAGCCTCTGCTCAGTGCTGCCCACGTGCACCATCTTAAAAGTCACAGGAAAGTACCAGGCTTTGCCACCAAGCACCCGTGAACTCGTGAGGAAACACAGAGGGTGGCTGACGCCCTGACTCAGCAAAGAAAACACAACTTTTGCATTTCCCAGGCATTACCGAATACCCCGCCCCCTCTCTCCTCCCCTCCCCCCCATCTGTCTCCTTCACCTTCTCCACATCCCTCAGCCCCTCCGTGAGGCTCAGTGGACAGTCCCGTCCTGCTCCGTGTGCATTTGCACAGAGCTGTGATCCAGGGAAAGCTTCAAACCATGCAGTAAAGCCTTGCACGGCTCCTGAGCAGCAGAGCCCCGTCTGCCTTCACCTTGCCCTCTCTGCTGTAGCCCCTAGGGGGCGGCTTACATCTCCCCTGCATCCCACACCCAGAGAGACGCAGGGGGCGTCCTCTCCCCTCTGCCCTAAAGATACTCAGCATCCAGCTCGCCAGGATCAGGGACAGGCAGCCTGGGCGGCCATGATTACGGCGCAATCCCTCTGCTCCCCTCCAGCGTCCCCCCTCCCCAGCCTTCCTGGGCCGTTGGCCTCAGTCTCCACGTCCCCAGCCGGAAAGGGGGAGGGCGCTGCTCCCACACGGGCACGTTGTAAAGAATGAATGTTGTGAAAGCCACGCTACAAACCGTGGACTGAGATCACTACCAGACAATCTTGCCAAAGTTTGAAAAAGCCGTGGCCTACAAATAACCCAGTTTTCCATTATCAACCCACAAATATCTCAAAGCTTACTGTACTCAATGAGTTATGTGATTTTTTGAAAAAAAAATAATAAAACTGGAATTCGCCCGCACTTGAAGCCCTGCGCCTGCTTCAGAGGTCCCACAGAGCCTTCCTTCGCAAAGCTGTCTTCCAAGGTCTGACCCCCCAGGTTTTAAAAACCTTGTTAGTTTTTTGAAAGGCAGAGAGGAAGAGACAGGCAGAGATCTTCTAACCACCGACTTACTACCAAAATGCTTGCAACAGCTGGGGCCAGGGCAGGCTAAAGCCAGGAGCCAGAACTCAACTGGGGTCTCCCGTGTGGGTGCCAGAGACCCAACTATTTGAGCCGCCCCTGCTGCCTCCCAGTGATAGCAGGAAGCTGGAATCAGAAGCAGAGCGGGGACTCAAGCCCAGGTGCTCCAATACAGGGTGTGGGCATCGTAAGGGGCATCTTAACTATGACACCAAACGCCTGCTGCTGAACCCCCATTTTAACCAGGAAGTAGAGCGCCTGTGTGAGAACTTATATCCAGCCATAGCGGGCAAGGGGTCCCAAAGCCGGGAGCTGACAGCTGGGCCCCTCCGTCTAGCCATGGCAGGGAACACGTCCACCTGCCGCTGTGGGCTGTTGGCTGGACGCAGCTGCTCCCTCTCCCTGCCGCTCTCCACTGTGCCGACACTCAGGCTCAGAGCAGAGAGCACCTGTGCTGTCCCAGATGCATCCCCAGGCACCATGAGCTCATTGCAACCTCCTGACAACCCTGGCGCAGCTGTCATTACTCCCATTTAGCAGGCGAAGAAGCTGCAATCCAGAAAGGGGAGGAACCTGTGCGCATCCAATGTGGGACTCAGATGCGGGTGAGCCTGGGCTCAGCACCGCAGCCGTCTCCCCAGAGACGCCAGCACGTAACTGCCCTCCCCCCGCGCCCCCCCCCCGAGACGTCTCTGATTCTCAGCTCTCTGCGGGCAGACGGCCTCGTGCCTGACTCGCTGTGGCTGCAGACCAGCTCTGTCCAGAGATGCTTAAGGGGGATTTGTGCAATGAACAGAGCTGGGGAGGACAGGTCCGCACGCAACCGTGTATGGCAGTTGGCCCAGCCCCAGAGAGTGATGGGAGGAAAGGCGGGGCCCACACCTCTGCAGACCACTGAACTGTTGGATCTGCAAGAAAGCGCCATGTCTCTGGTGATGTAAGACGGTAGTCAAAGGCCTCAGAGCCCAGTAGCCCCCACTCCAGGGGAGTGGAGCCCCCTGGCAAGGCCCACATGACTCAGCCTTGCTCCTCCAGGCTATCTGGGAATTCTACTTCCAGCTATCTGCCCACAAAAACTGAAAACAGGGGTTCGCACCGGGAGTGCAGTGGGTAAAACTGTCTTGTTTGACACTAGCATCTCATATCGGAGAGCTGGTTCCTGGCTGCTCCACTTCCCATCCAATTCCCTGTTAGTGAGCTGGGAAGGCAGTGGAAGATGGCCCAAGGACTGGGTCTCTCCCCATAACGTGGGAGACCCGGAGGGAGTTCTGAGCTCCTGACTTTGGGCCTGGCCCAGTTCCAGCCATTGTGGCCATTTGGTGGGGCAAAGTGAACCAACAGGTTGAAGATATATCTCTCTCTCCACTCCCTCTCTCCTCTCTAGCCATCACGCTGCCCTTCAAATAAATAAACATTTTTTAAAAGAAAAAAACTGAAAGCACTGTGTTGAAGCAATACCTTACACTCATGTTCATAGCAGCACTGTTCTTGACAGCCAAAAGGCAGAGAGTCAAGTGTGCACCGAGAAGCAAATGGAGAAATACAATGAGGTGTGCACCTGCTGTGCACAGGAGCAGCACCAGTAGGAATGGGCTCCTCCTGTTACGGAGGCCAAAAAGTCCCACCACAGGTCTCAGAGAGAAAGTTGGGTCTGAGCCCAAAGGCCTGGGAATCAGAGGGGACAGGGGTGTCATCACCAACTCAGCTGAAATCCTCAGAACCTGGGGGAGGGGGTCCTGGCGTCTGAAGGCCCAAAAACCCGGAGCTCCAAGAACAGGAGCAGATTGTTGCCCTCACTCAACGAGAGAGAGAGAGGAGAGAGAGAGGAGAGAGAGTTTGCCTCCCTCTACCTGTGTTCTATCCCAGCAAGTAGGATGATGCTCACCCAATCTGGTGCGTGTGAGTGGATCCACTCCACTCAGCCTCCTGAGGCAAGTGCTGGTCTCTTCTAGAAACACCCAGAAATACCAGGGTACCAGCTGTCTGGGCACCCCTAGCCCAGTGAGGTTGACACATAGAATGAACCATCGCATACGTAATGCAATATGATTCAGCTCGAAGAACAAAGAAATCCTGGCGCACACTGCAGCGTGGATAAACCTTGCGAACATTGTGCTCAGGGAAACATTCCAGGCACAAAAAGACAAGCGCTGCTGGATTCCATGTATATAGGGTAGGAGTGCAGTGGAGGATGGCCCAAGTGCTTGGGCCCTGCACCCCATGGGAGACCAGGAGAAGCACCTGGCTCCTGGCTTCAGATCAGCGCGGTGCGCAGGTCGCAGCGTGCCGGCCGCGGCAGCCATTGGAGGGTGAACCAACGGCAAAGGAAGACCTTTCTCTCTGTCTGTCTCTCTCTCACTGTCCACTCTGCCTGTCAAAAAAAAAAAAAAAGAACACGGCCACTCGTATTAAAACCTCACTGCCCCGCCGTTGGGAAGCTTCCACCCTCTGTTTTGCTGTGATGCCTCGCCTCTGCCTTCACACTCAGCTGTTGCCAACTTTATTAATGGTAGAACGAGGCTCAAATAAACTCCCCTCCGGGGAACGGGTAAACCCGAGAAGCAGGCAGCTTTCCAGGAGGAAGGAATAAGAAAATAAGCAAACGCCACTGCAGAAGGTGCTCCTTCAAGCAGCAAGGGTGGGAGAGGGCGTGGGAGGGAACAATCACCGTATTCCTAGAGTTGTACTTATGAGATGCATGAAGTTTGTATTCCTTAAATAAAAGGTTTCTTTGAAAAAAAATTAAAAATAAAAAATAAAAAGAAAGCAGAGACTCTGGACATCCTGAGAGTCACCTTCCAGAGATGTGACTTGGGGCAAGTTGACCAGCCTCTCGGTGCGTCAGTGTCCCTTGGAGGGCAAATGGGTGGCTGAACTACACAAATCCTGGGGCCGGCACCGTGGCTCACTTGGTTAATCCTCCACCTGCGGTGCCCGCATCCCATATGAGCGCCAGGTTCTATCCCGGTTGCCCCTCTTCCAGGCCAGCTCTCTGCTATGGCCCGGGAGTGCAGTGGAGGATGGCCCGAGTGCTTGGGCCCTGCACCCGCATGGGAGACCAGGAAGAAGCACCTGGCTTCTGGCTTCGGATCGGTGCAGCGCACCAGCCATAGCGGCCATTTGGGGGGTGAACCAACGGACGGAAGACCTTTCTCTGTCTCTCCCTCTCACTGTCTATAACTCTACCTGTCAAATAAATTTTTTAAAAAAAGAAAAAAAAATACACAAATCCTTCAGAAACGTTACTGATACCTGGTCTGTTAAATAAAACAAATCTTATAATAATAATTTTTTTAAAAAGAAGGTGCTCTTTGGGTGAGCAGCCTGACCCTGCAGGGGGCTGGGGAGGTGGGCGAGCTTGCCCTGCGCAAGGTGACCTTGTCTCTCCTGAAATGGACATTTGGGGGCAGGGGTGGGGACAGGGTGGGCCTTGGACCTGCTCCAAGCCACAAACTGCATTATCATTGTCCTTCCGGGTTCTAAATGTTTCTGAGTCACAAAGGTTAGCCGGCTCTTCTATTTACAAACCCGCAGGGATTTCCTTATATAGCATGTCCTCAGGAGACCTCTCGGAGTGCTCCCTCCAACCTCAACCCCTCACTGGCAGCTGCTTCTTAGCATGCGTGTTTACAGAAACACCAGTAGTTAGCGCATGCTCCTGGCCATGTGATCAAGCTCTGGCTGGATTAGAAATACATCTTTCCCTTCTGAGAAGGCTGGGGGGGAAACAAAGCCATCAGTGGTGTGCAACTTGTGCCACCTACTGGTCACTTACGGGATCGCATGTCCAAGACCAAAGACAGGCAAGGGCTCCAATCACCCGAGTTGTCATTTGAGCAAACAGCCCCCTGAATCTTCTGATTCATAAAGAGCCCAGAAGAAGGGCCATTCAGGAGATGGGATCGTAGTTATATTGTTTGCATGGTTTTCAGAACTGGGGACAGGTGGAGCCCACCTCACTGGGATTTGCAAGTCTGGTACAATAGAAGTACCTGTAACTGTAAATGCCATGTATATTCCCTCCTTTGCTGCTCACCGATGGTTGAATGGCGTGGGTTCTCTTATTCTCATTTTAGAGGCAAGGAAATCCAGGCACAGAAAGGCCCATTGCTGGGTAAGCGTCCTTCTCACGCACAATGGGAAATGAAGTGTCGTTGAGGCCCTTGGTGGCAAGTGGCTCTCTAACATACTGGTCACCTATT
This sequence comes from Lepus europaeus, assembly GCF_033115175.1. Classification (NCBI taxonomy): domain Eukaryota; kingdom Metazoa; phylum Chordata; class Mammalia; order Lagomorpha; family Leporidae; genus Lepus; species Lepus europaeus. The sequence goes on along the minus strand of NC_084839.1, from coordinate 84,556,054 downwards.
ATCTACTTCTCAAAGCCAGCATGCTCTCACAGAGATATGCAAGTGTTCTCTTAACAGCCCGGACGATCCTGTTTGAAAATTCCACAAGGAAGGGAGCGTCCCCAGCGTCATAACTCGCGCTTCACTTCCTGGTTCATTTAACAAATATGGACTGACTGTCTTCCGGGTGCCAGGCAGAAGAGCGGGTGGGGATGTCACCACTTTATGGGGCACTTGTGACAACAGCAAACATTTGGCAATTTCTCAGATACAAACTAATCTTAAGCAGCTGGTGGTGGCTCAAGTGATCCGTCCCTGCCATGCCCAGGAGAGACCTGAGTGGAATTCTTGGCTCCTGGCTCCATCCAGGCTCCTCAGATGACTACAAACAATGGCCAGTGCTGGGCCAGGCTGAGGCCAGGGGCCAGGAGTCGGTTCACGTCCCGGCTGCTCCACTTCTGATCCAGCTCCCTGCTAATGGCCTGGGAAAAGCAGCAGAGGATGGCTGGAGTGTTTGGGCTCCTGCCACCCACCTGGGAGACCAAAGAAGCTCCTGGCTCCTGGCTTCAGTCTGGCCCAGCTCTTGCCATTGCAGGCATTTGGGGGAGTGAACCAATGAACTGGGTGCTCTGCCTCTCATCTATCTGTCTTCTATCTCTCATCTATTTTCTCTTTCTCTATCTTTCAACATTTTTTTTTTTTTTGCAAATAACCTTAAATTATGACAATCACCCCGAGGACATTTCTGTTCCAAAGCCCACTCACCATTCACAGAACATTGGGCATCAAGGGAGCGAGCGTGATCAATGTGCAAAGGTGACCACCACCACCCCCCCACACACACACACACGCACACACACGCACACAAGATCACCACACCCAGGGTCACACCCCTGAGAGACCGATTCTAAAAACTCAGTTGGGAGCCACATTTGAAGTTCAGGAGAAGAACTGGTCGGCATGACAACCTCGGCAGCGACACGCCCACTTCCTTGCCCCAAAGAAGGCAGCAGCTGGTACAGTGTGAGTGACAGCGGCCCTGACCGCTGCTCCCTTCATCTGCGCCCCTGAGGCCAGGATGGCAGCAGAGGGAGGCCCAGAGGCGCACTGCCCGCTTCTGGGCTTGTTGGACCTCTCAGTTGTAGAGATGCCCACTTGCTCGAGAGGACGCCCAAAAATCCAGACTCCAGACCAGTTGATGCAAAAGGCATGAGGTATTTATTGTACGTTTGTGCAAACGGGCCCCCACCTAAGGCGGTGAGGAGCCTTGAGTGGCAGTTTCACACAGGTTATATAGTCAACAAATTAGCATATGGGATTGGCTGGTTCGGAGGGGCAATTAGCATACCGGAGAGTACTGAGGAGAGTGCTCAGGGAACCAGCTGAAGAGAATGCTGAGGAGAGTGCTGAGGGAACCAGGTGAAGAGAATGCTGAGGAGAATGCTGAGGGAACCAGCTGAGGAGAATGCTGAGGAGAGTACTGAGACTCTCCGAAGGGGAGTGGCAGCTCTGCTCTGGGCACGCCCAGAGGCTCTCCAAAGGGGATAGACTTTTCCTTCCCAGAGAACGTGCCCGCTGGACCCTGGGGAACATCCAACCCCCCAAGAAGCCCCTGGTATCTGCCCAGGTCTAGCCTCCTGTCCCTCTCCCCCACAAGGGTCCTTCAGGCTCCTTATACCCAGACCGTGCCTAGAGACCACTCCTGTCTATGGCGTAGACTCACAGGTAACACCCGCACTTGGGATCCATCTGAGCTCCCTGGGGGCCCCATTCTCCTTCTGGGTCTCCAGGGCCAACCCCCGAAGGCTGTGGGGCAGGTATTGCTCCTCTCCTCACCCCTCCAGCACTCAAGGGAGCAAGGCCCAGGTTCCAGGCAGAATCAGGATGGAAACTCCAGCTCCAAGCTCCATGCTCAAAAGAGAGACAGAAACTCAAGCCCACAGGAAACTGGAAGATGGGACTAAGGAGAAAATTCTCATACATCATCTGCCTCCAGACACATTGCATTTCTGCCTCTCTCTTTGACTTTTAAAAAATCTGGAACAAGGTGGGGGAGTGTCTCCCGGGGGAGCGGAGCATGGCTGTGTGCTGGGGGGAGCGACAAGAGCCGAGAGCCAAGCCTGCATCATCAGCACCCCCAGCTGGAGGGGCCAGGCTGCAGGTGATGCTCCTGGTCCTGGGACAGGTCTGGAAAGGTACGGTTGGACATGGTTGTCAGTGGACTCCACGCCAGTCCCCCCTCCTGTTCTCATAAAGAGACAAAGCCCAGAGAGGTTCAGGTGTTTTCCCAAAGGCACCCCAGCTTTGTAAAGCCTGGGACAGCCCCTAGCCCTGAGAACCATGGGAAATCTGCAGGCACCACGCGGTAGGGACAGGATGAGAACTTCTACCTCCTCGGTGCCTTTCCCCTCCTGTGCTTCTGCCAACACGGACGGATGACTTCTTTCTGACACCCAGGGAAAAATCAGCCACTTATTGGTGCCATGGAGACAAAGGGAAGAGGAGGACCAGCGATCAATTCCCATGAGAGAAAAACATTACCAGCAGGAGAGGGTAAGTGGCAGGTGTCCCTGGTCCCCATTGCCGGCTGCCCCTCCAGCCTTGCATGGAGAACGGTTTGCAGTGAGTCTGAGGGAATGAGGGCAGAGCAGTGCACACTGTCCTCCAGGTACCCAGTGAAAGGTGGGCGGGGGGCTTGGGCCGGTGGGGCCCGGGGCAGCTAGAAGTGTTCAGGTGCCAGGGAATTTTAGGAGTTAGGATGGATCACCTGTGAAGGGACATGACGGGGAACTGTCAGGACACCCCCCAGGAAGGTGGGGGAGCTCCGTCCTGAGACAGGGCACGCACCAGAAAGAGCAGGTGTGAGTGCAGCCCAGGACGCACGGGGGCTGGAAGGTGTGGGCCCCTGAGGAGCCAGCCAGAGGCAGAACCGGGCATTCTCAGCGTGTGGATGAGCACGGTGAAGAGAGGCTGCGGAGGAAGGCGATGGCAGAAAGAGAACACAGCTGGGCAAGCAAGCAGAGCCTCCCACGGTGTTCAGGGTCTGGGTCGGGGGTGGGGAGGCACCAGGAAGGGGCGGCGACTTAGCCTGTTTTCTGTAACAAATCAACACATCGCTTGAGGCTGGCACTTCCTGAAGAAGGCGTCCGTTCAGCTCCCAGCGGGTTTGGGAAGCCGAAAGGCCCCATCTGATCGTCCAGTGAGGGCATCGCAGTGGTGGGAACGCGTGCACAAGTGATCTACTGGTGAGACAGGAGGCCAGGGGGACTCTGGCGCCAGGCATGCTGTTGAGTAATAATTTGGTCTCATCCAGTGTCCACTAATAATAATTGATAGAATTAAAAAGGAGAGAACGACCCAACATGGGAAGTGGGGTACACAGCAGACTCATAGAATGGCAAATGCCCTAAACAGCACTCCGGCCTCAGAATCAGCCCTTAAGGCATTCGGATCTGGCTAAACAGCCCATGAGAGTTTCTCAGGCATGGAAAGCTAAAACACTGTGGCAAAAATGACCTGCATGAAAGATCTCTGTGAGTGAGATCTCGGTGGAAAGAAGGGGCCATCAAAGAAGGAGGTACCTTTCTCTGAAGGGAGGAAGGAACCCCCACTATGATATGGCCTTGACTAAATAAGTTCAGAGTTGGTGAACTCAAGAGGCTTCCATAGCCTTGGCAGCTCATGACAAGAGCCTCGGGTGATTACTGACGTCATAAATAAGAGTGTCAGTTGTTAAATCAACAACAGGAGTCACTGTGCACTTGCTCCCCACGTAGGATCTCTGTCCTTAATGGGTTGTACTATATAAATTAATGGTAAAACTAGTACTCAAACAGTACTTTATACTTTGTGTGTCTGTGTGGGTGCAAACTGTTGAAATCTTTACTTAGTATAGAGTTGATCTTCTGTATATAAAGATAATTAAAAATGAATCTTAATGAAGAATGGGGTGGGAGAGGGAGTAGGAGATGGGATGGTTTGCAGGTGGGAGGGTGGTTATGGGGGGAAAATCACTATAATCCAAAAGTTGTACTTTAGAAATTTGTATTTATTAAATAAAAGTTTTCTTAAAAATAATAATTCAGTCTCCTGGGAAGCACACTGATGCCTTCTGGGGGCAGCGCCCTCGTGACCTAACCAGCTTCTAGTGGCCGCCACCTAGAGGACCAAGCTTCCAACCCAAGAAGCTTTGAGGGCACACTCAACCAAAGCCGAAGCATGGCAGGCGGCCAGGGAGGCGGAAGGGCCATCACAGCCTGGGCTGCCCCACGTCGAGGGCACCAGCCCCGGGGTGGGGGCAGGAACAACAAAGACTGAGAAGCATCCAGGGAGATCTCACAGGTGGCTTCCGAGGCCCCTCCCCCACCATTCCACTTCCGTCCGCAAGGGCTGTCAACACTGGAGACTCAAAGCAGTGACCTGCACCTGTGACTCGTGCAGCTCCCAGTGTGCAGGTGTTATGTCAGTGAACACACACACTCACACTCATGCTGGCTCCCCACCCCAGGCCTTGCGGTGTGGGGTGGCTTGGCGTGCGTGCATAGCTGGTTTTGCTTCCTGACAACCCAAAGCCAATGCGTCGGTCAGGGTTTCCAGTTGTGAATGCTACAAGCCTCCTCGTGCTAGTTCTAGGAGTAAACCGAGTATTATAGGAGAAAGACACACTGGTCACAGAGTATGCGAAAGAGTTGGTCGTGCCACACCACAGCCCTGACCCACAAGGAGCCACTGCTCCCAGCACCCCCTGAAGCTGCCGAATCCAGAAACCACTATCAGATCCATGTGCCCTTGCCCGGCCCTCTGCACCTCAACCCACACCAGCAGGGCGTACAACCTCGGCTGGGTGCTGGGATTACCGGGCCTGAACACACGCCGGCACTCTTCAAGGCAAGAGGAGCTGTGACGTCACCTTGTGAGATTCCGCTTGGGAGGGCGGGATTTACGCTGGGGGGAGGGATCCAACAGCGAAGTGGGCAGAGGAAGCTGCAGGGGACCAGGGGCACACACACGGCAGGTGCACGGACCCCTCCAGCACACTGAGAGCCCAGAGGGGCGGGGCGGGTCTGCAACCCGAGCTGAGCCACAGGAGGAAGGCGGCACTTCCATTGGAACCATGGCAGAAGCAATGATGGAGACTGGAAAACCAAAACGAATGGTCCACCACAGCCGCGGGCCACGGCCTGGAAAACCCGGGCGGCACCGCTGGGAGGGTGGCACGGCCATCTCATTGGCTGCCCATCTCAGGAGCCACTGTTGGCCCCCTGATGTCCACCACCTTGAAAAGTGTGTGGCTTGGTATTTTTTCCATCTCCAAAAAAGAAAAGACAACAGAAACCCCTGGGTAGCTTTTTCATAATAACACATCATCCATGGACTCTGTGAAGACTCCTCATAGCCACAGATTGCACCAAAACAAACTGAGCTTTTTATCCCATTTTTCATTAGCTTTTAAAATTGTGTGAACTTACTTTGTGTATCTGAGAGGCAGGGAGACAGACAGAGAGCCCTGAAGCTGGCAGTACGGAATGTAATGAAATCTGCCGCGTAGGCGGCGCGGACCCACCTGCCGCCTCCCAGGGCGGACATTCGCAGGAGGCTGGAATCTGAAGTGAAGCTGGGACTGGAACCCCCGCACCCACAGGATTCAGGTGTGCCAGTCTGCACCTGCACCTCTACCCCAGAGCCCACCCGGCCCCGAGTTCTTTGAGGCACCCGTTGTCCTGAGTTAAGGATTTCAGGAAGGAGAATAAACCCCGTCCGTGTTGCCTCGTGTCCTCTGGAAGCAAACGCGGTGCAATGACAGAGTCTGAGAATGGGGCGGGAGCGGCAGACCCTCTCCCTGTGCACCCCAGCAGAGTGCTCCGCCCTCACACCTGTGTTTATTATGTGCAGCAGAGTGCCCCAGGCCTCGGTCCTTCAAGCCCCTGCCTCGTCCCTCACCCATCCATGTCCTGTCCCGGCCTCATGGTGGGAGGGGTGTCAGACGTGACCATAGGACTTGCCAACTGAACAAAGCCCTTCCTAGCTGGCACTACACTGCACAGGCCCTGGGAGCAGCTCTCGGGCCTCTGTAGAAAGCTTCCCCTCCTCTGGCTGGTGCTGTGGTATGGAGGGTAAAGCCACCGCCCGCAGTGCTAGCATTCCATAGGGGCACCAGTTTATATCCTGGCTGCTCCACTTCCGATCCAGCTCTCTGCTGTGGCCTGGGAAAGCAGTGGAAGATGGTCCAAGTCCTTGGGCCCCTGTACCTGCATGGGAGACCAGGAGGAAGCTCCTGGCTCCTGGCTTCGGATCGGTGCAGCTCTGGCCATTGTGGCCAGTTGGGAGTGAACCAGCAGATGGAAGACCTCTCTCTCTTTCTCTCTCTGTATAACTCTGACTTTCAAATAAATAAATAAATCTCTTTTTTTTTTTTTTTTTGACAGGCAGAGTGGACAGTGAGAGAGACAGAGAGAGAGAAAGAGAGAAAGAGAGAGAGAGGTCTTCCTTTTCCGTTGGTTCACCCCCACAATGGCCACTGCAGCCGGCGCACCATGCTGATCCGAAGGCAGGAGCCAGGTGCTTCTCCTGGTCTCCCATGTGGGTGCAGGGTCCAAGCACTTGGGCCATCCTCCACTGCCCTCCCGGGCCACAGCAGAGAGCTGGACTGGAAGAGGGGCAACCGGGACAGAATCCGGCGCCCCGACCGGGACTAGAACCTGGGGTGCCAGCGCCGCAGGTGGAGGATTAGCCTATTGAGCTGTGGCGCCAGCCATAAATAAATCTTAAAAAAAATAAAATAAAATAAAGAAAAGAAAGAAAGCAAGTTTCCCCTCCCACCCTGAGAGCTGACTCCTGCAAAAAGCAGAAAGTATTTTTGGGCAGGAGTCTGAGCTGGGAGCCCAGGCCAGCGCCAGTCGGCACTTGCTGGAGTCCAGATCCTGAGTGTGTTCTCCCAGGACACATAAAACCATTCACCGTAATGACGTACTGGCCTGAGAGCTGTGACCAGAGACGCACTGCAGCTCCTAGTGTGATGCAACTCCTCTCCCCACACAAAGGGAGCAGGTGAGGCAAAATAACAAGCCCCACCCCCAGCCCCCCAAGATGAACCAACAGCCTTAGGAGAAGAGACCTCAGAAGGAGCAGGTGACCACTGGGAGGTGGTAAGGGGCCAGGAGCCCGGGGCAGAAGGGGCCTCGTGGCGGGGCTGGAGGTGGGAAGCACAGGGAGATGGAGCCAAGATCATGGGCGGGGAGTGGCACCTTCTCCCTGTCCGGCTAATGGCATGAAATCCAACAGCACCCTCAGGACTCCTCGCCTCCCAGTGCAGGGCCCAGCTTCTGCCCACCCAGCCACCAGTCCTCATGGAGGCTGCACAGACCCTGCCTGGGTTCTCACACCCACGGAGGGGAGGGGAGCATGAAGGGCGGATGGGGGCACTAGCACGTCCCCCTCCCCCTCTGCACCCACTTTCCCACCTTCTCGGGGGGCTGTGTGTGAGGGCTCTCGTGTTGCTGGTTGGCCCTGAGGTCAGGTGCGGAAAGATGAGCCCAACCCGGCCTCCCCTCACTCTGCATGGAGCCCCCCAGCTCCTGGCCCTGCTGCTCCCAAGGAGAAGGGTCTCCCTCCTCTGCTCCTCTTGGGGCCTCCCCCACCCAGCCCTCCCACCCACCTCCCACATCCCCTCCACTCCTGCTGCCCACTGAACTCCACTGCCCTTTCAAATAAATACTTTAAAATCAAATAATTCAGCATGTAGGAACCGAAATATTTGGGGCACATAAACCCAAAAGCTCACCTAAATTATTGTGATGAATAACAGAACAAAAAAAAAAATACAAAGGTAGAAACTGGTGTCAACTCCTTGCCCAAGTGGCTTTTTTATTTAAATAAACCGAGGAGATTCAAGTCTTCCTGCCACGTCACCGACCCGTGGCAGCCAAGAAGACGACTCCATGGCCACTGAGCCCTGCCTGTGTTTGGCCATGGCCCTCCCAGCCCCCGCCAGCGCTTCCAGCAGCACCTGTCTCTGGCCCCACCCACGGGCCTGTAACCTGCAGGTGCACCTGGGCACGGCTTCACCCTTGGAGAACACCCGGCTGTTGGTCCAGTAAATGGGATCCAGCACTGGCAGCCTCATGGACACAGCCCTCCCTCCCCGCGACCACCACCTCTGGGGGAACCTCACCACAGACCTGGTCTCTGCTGCCAGGAACGGCAAGCACTTGCCAAACACCCCCAGACTACACAAATCCCAGCCTGCCCTGAGCCACCTAAGGAAGTGTCCTTATTAGAGCAGCAAGAATTCCTCACACTCGGGAACCGTCTACACTTTCAAAACACTTGCCTGCATCTTCTGGCGAGAGTCCCTCCACAACCACACAGAGGGGTGGGCGCTGTGGCACGGTGGGTTAAGCCACCACCTGCAGTTGCCAGCATCCTGGATGAGCACCGGTTCGAGTCCCAGCTGCTCCACTTCTGATTCAGTTCCCCACTAATGCTCCTGGGGAGACAGTGGAAGATGGCCCAGGTGCGTGGATCCCTGTGACCGACGTGGGAGACCCGGATGGAATTCCTGGCTCCTGGCTTCTGTCTGGCCCAGACCCATCCTTTGCAGCTGTTTGTGGGGTGAACCAGCAAAGGAAAAAGCACTTCCTCTGTCACTCTGCCTTTCAAATAAATAAATAAATCTTTAAAAACCACGGGAAATAGCTCAGCATCTGGCTTATTTTACTATAGATTTCTGCATCCTAACAACTTAAGATGGTGGCATTTTCACAATGATCCGAAACTACAAATCCTCTATGCATGCATAGTTGCCCCTCGGTCCCTGGACCCCGTGGACACTGAAGTCCCAAATGCGCAAGTCCTTTATGCAAAACGTGTAGTGTCTATGGGACCTACACACAGCCTCCTGTATGCTTTAAATAACCTCTAGATGACCTACAAAGCCGAATACAATGCCAAACCGATTGTTGTATCGCCTAGAGAATCATGACAAGGAAAACTCTGTACATGTTCACTGCTCAGGCAAGCATCGTGAGCCCAACTACCTTTTGTGCCCACGGCTCCAGAAGCCGGCCTTCGCTGGTGGGCTGTAGTCTACGCGGCCCCGGGTTCTGCCCTCGCAGCTGCTCTTTGGGCCTTTGCTGCAAAGGAGGCGCTCCGGGCCAACAGGAGCCCACACCCCGTGCCCCCAGCGGCCTGACGGACCTCACAGCCAGCCTTGCCCAGGGCCACTCAATGGGACCCAGGGGCAGGGCCGGCTTCTCCCTCATTATGGAGAAGGGCCTGGCCCTCAGCTGTGTTGGCGCAGGAGCCAGGCATACGTGAAGTCGTGAGCAGCACAGCCCAGGACTGCCCGGGTCAGGCACCACGTTCTCCCCGGGTGCTGTCTGGGATACCTCAAATGCCACGTGACCCCCAATGAGCCCCGCCTCCTATGCCAATAAGCCACGCCCCCAATGCCAGTGGACCCCACCTCCTGTGCCAATGAACCAGGCCTTTCATCCTGACTCCCGAATAGGGCTAAACTATACCTTACTCTGTTGAAATCCAAACAATAGCTCACTGAGGAAAAAACCAGCTAGCCTTTATACAACCAAGAAAAAATGGGGAGGGTGGGGAGGCGGCGCTGTGGTGCAGGTTAATCCTCCACCTGCAGTGCCAGCATCTCATTTGGGCGCCAGTTCCAGTCCCAGCTGCTCCACTTCTGATCCAGCTCTCTGCTGTGGCCTGGGAAAGCAGTAGAAGATGGCCCAAGTCCTTGGGCCCCTGCACCCGCATGGGAGACCCTGAAGAAGCTCCTGGCTCCTGACTTTGGATCTGCCCAGCTCGGGCTGTTGCAGCCATTTGGGGAGTGAACCAGAGGATGGAAGACCTCTCTCTCTCTCTCTCTCTCTCTCTCTCCCTCTCCCTCTCCCTCTCCCTCTCCCTCTACCTCTCAAATAAATTTAAAAACAAAAAGAAGTTGAAATGGATTCTGTGTGCACACAAGAGACAGTGCAGCAGAAACCAAAGCGGCTGAGCATTTCATCTTTGTTGGCATCAGGGGAGGGGTAGGGAGTCTTTCCTCCTTAAAAAGCACAGACTGGCACACAGTGATAAGAAATGACACAGAGACCCCTTCCTGTCCTTCACCCGGCTGTAGAGTAATCCCATCATCCGGACAGGGTAACAGATGGAAGTCTCTGGGTGGTGTCTGCCTCAGCTATTCAGTAATCCACCCAGCTTCATGTGCGCTGTGTGTGCGCACGTGTGTGTAGTGCCGTGAGGTTTTAGTGTGTGTAGGTTTCACGTGCACTTGGCTGTGTGTGTGCGCACGTGTGTGTAGTGCCGTGAGGTTTTAGTGTGTGTAGGTTTCACGTGCACTTGGCTGTGTGTGCGCACGTGGGTGTAGTGCCGTGCGGTTTTAGTGTGTGTAGGTTTCACGTGCACTTGGCTGTGTGTGCGCACGTGTGTGTAGTGCCGTGAGGTTTTAGTGTGTGTAGGTTTCACGTGCACTTGGCTGTGTGTGTGCGCACGTGGGTGTAGTGCCGTGAGGTTTTAGTGTGTGTAGGTTTCACGTGCACTTGGCTGTGTGTGCGCACGTGTGTGTAGTGCTGTGAGGTTTTAGTGAGTGTGGTTTGTGTGGCCACCACACACGGCTGTTCCCCGACAAGCAGTCCTCACACCGTCCACAGCTACCTCCCGCCCTCCTGCGCCCCCACATCGGAACCACTAGTCTGTTCCCTATCTCCATATCACTGCAGTGGCTCTATAGATGAGAGTGGGCGCTTCCTACACGGAATAAAAAGACAGGTTTATTTCGGTATAAAAATGCTTGAAATTCGTGCATGGTATTTTTCTGAACTTTCTGAAGACTGTCATAAACAGAATCCTACAGATTCTACGGGAGATCAACTCGTCTGCTCAGCACAATTTGCTTGAGATGCACCCAAGCTGCTGCTTTTCAATGGCGATCAGAATTCCACACTTTCTGAAAACACAACAATACAAGAAAATCCAGAGGCCTCACGTGCTCCAGCTGCAGGGGTGCACAGGGTGCCCCTGAGGTCTGTCTCCGTCGAAGCTGTCAGGTGGAACAGCGAGCCAAGGACAGGGAAGAGGGGTGCGCGAAGTCATCACACACGCCCGGCTCTCATTTCTTCCCGCTGGGCAGGCACTTTGCTTGTCTCGCTTTTTTATTTTTCATGAATGCCGCCTTCTTCATAGCAACCACGTCCTCTGTTGGATGAATCTCGTAAAACAATGGCTTTACGGAAAAAACTCAAATTTTGACAACAAAAGAGCTTCTCTCCTGGACTTCTGGTTATGGGCAAGAGAGAGCAGACAAGCCTCTGTCCTCCACCTTCTGAGAACCACGGAAACACTGGTATAAATCATGGAAGACTCGCAATGTGCAGAGACTGATCTAGAACGACCCCAGGACGTGCGGGATGACAGGCAGGTTCTGCGAGTTTTCTTTTTGGCGTCTTAAGTCTCAGACTGAGTGCTGGGGAGGTCACACACCCAGAAACACCAACAAGCACAAAGCTCCAAGAAAAGCCCTGTCTGACCAGCCAAAGGATCAGGAAAAGGCCACTCTAACTTTTTTTCTAATGATCCACCCGTTCCAGCTAAACATGATAGGGGAAAAACGTGACCCCAGCCTCACACTCATCAGCCAAGACTGAGTAGAAAATCCAGACTTCCACCTTCTTCTGGTTGTAAGAGGCACCCTGCCACTGCCCCTCCCCAGCCCCCGCCAAACCGTCACCACCAGGGTGACATCAGACAAGGCCAAGTGAGAACCAGGATTCCATCCGCGCCTGACAGGAAGGAAACCTGTCCCTTCCCCGCTGCGGGGGTCAGCGCAAGGCACGTGGAGATCCTGGGCGCTCAGCCCCACACAGCAGTAGCTAGGCCTTCCGAGCCAGCTCAAGGGTCAACAGGGTAGAGTGGTGGCACCTGCACTTCCCTCTCAGCTGTCACTGGCAACACAACACTCTGCCACCCCTGCCAGCCTTCCTAAACAGAGCACCTTCAGTGAGCAATTGTGGACATGCTTGAAATAATGAAAGAGTAAAAAGCATCCTCTAGAACCAGAAGAAATTAGTATCAGACATAGAGACAAGAATAAAAGAGTTAATGAGAGATATTCATAGCGTGGCTTCTCGTAATAGAGAAATCTCCGAATATCCGCTTCTGAAGGATGGATAAAGGAACTGTAACACGGTCACACAATGGAATACTTCGCAGCAGTAAAGATGAATGACTGTAGTAAACTGCAACCGCGGGGTTGGACCTGCAGAACAAAATAACTGGGGAAAGACAGCAGCTCCCAGAAGATTCTATATTCACACTCTACAAAAGAGCTCCAGTTCAAAAATCTATGCCCAAGATACTGTAGAACCATGCACAGGAATGCGAAACATAAAATACAAGACACGGCTGAACACCAGGTGCGGGGGTGCAATGGGCAGGCTAGGGGAGAGGGACACAGGTGCGTGTGAGTGATTCTAACAGCTCAGTTCTTGTATTAATCAGTAAGTTCACAGACATTTTAAGAATATGTTCATGTGTTTTTAGAGATATATGAATGCATACAGATAATGTTCAAAAGAGAAGACCTTATTTATATAGAGATGCATGCTCACAGAAAAGATTAAGATTTGTAAAGATTGGGGCCGGTGCTGTGGCACAGTGGTTTAAAGCCCTGGCCTGAAGCGCCGGCATCCCCATATGGGCGCCAGTTCTAGTCCCAGCTGCTCCTCTTCCCATCCAGCTCTCTGCTATGGCCTGGGGAAACAGTAGAAGATGGCCCAAGTGCTTGGGCCCTGCACCCGCATGGGAGACCAGGAAGAAGCTCCTGGCTCCTGGCTTCGGATTGGTGCAGCTCCGACCATTGCGGCCATCTGGGGAGTGAACCAGCGGATGGAAGACCTCTCTCTGTCTCTACCTCTCTCTGTAACTCTTTCAAATAAATAAAATAAATCTTTTTAAAAATATTTGTAAAGATTAATATTTTTGTGCTAAAATTAAAATTATGTTTCCATGGATACTATTTTTTAAACTCAACACGCCCATATGGGATGCTGGCACCTCAGGCGGTAGCTTTACCTGCTATGCCACAGCGCTTATAAGAAGTAAAAATGTTTGATTGTAATATGATGGTAGCTGGACACAAATGAGAAAAAAAGGAAAAAATAAGCTATATTCATTTTTATTTACAGATGTGTCATTTCATTTAGGATCATGAAGTGGATTTGATTAAACACAAGGCTCAAGGCGGGAGGTCTCGGGGGCAGGCGTTGTGGTGCCGTGGGATAAGCTGCCACTTGGGACGTCCACCTCCCATATCCGAGTGCCTGGACCGGGTCCTGCTGATGTGCACTCTGGAGGCAGCAGATCATGGCTCAAGTACTTGAGTCCCTGCCATCCACAAGGGACACACAAATGGAGTTCAGTTCCTGGCTCCTGGATTGAACCTGGCCCAGCCCTGGCTGTTGTGGCCATCTGGGGAGTGAACCAGTAGATGAAAACTCTCTCTCTCCCCCTCTCTCCCTTCCTCCCTTTGAAATAACTTAAAAATGAATAAACTGCTTTTAAAAGTGGAGGTCACGGCCAGCGCCGCAGCTCAATAGGCTAAATCCTCCGCCTGTAGCGCCGGCACCCCGGGTTCTAGTCCCGGTTGCTCCTCTTCCAGGCCAGCTCTCTGCTATGGCCCGGGAAGGCAGTGGAGGATGGCCCAAGTGCTTGGGCCCTGCACCCGCATGGGAGACCAGGAGAAGCACCTGGCTCTTGGCTTCAGATCAGCATAGCACACCGGCTGTAGCAGCCACTTGGGGGGTGAACCAACGCAAACAGGAAGACCTTTCTGTCTCTCTCTCTCTCTCTCACTATCTAACTCTGCCTGTCCCCAAAAAAAAAAAAAAAAAAAAGTGGAGGTCACACTGGGGTAAGAAAGGTGACTTGGTGCTGAAGCCTCTTCCCCTTGGGCTCACGGCCTTTCCCTTGAGTGCCTGGTGGAATGGGGTGACGTCATCAGTGAATCACGGCAGAGGCTCCGGAATCCTGGGAGCCATTTGACCCGACACTTGGATACGGTCAGCGCTGTTCTCACTCGGCCGCAGGGCTGTGCTCTGGGTAAGTATGAACCCAGCCTTGAGGGCCTGCATCTCGAGAGAGCCCTCTGGGTACTCACTCGGACTGGACGTGACTCGGCTCTGCAGTGGGCTCTCTTGGATCTGACCAAGGTGTCTGGGGTTGTGGGAGGGTTCACGTGGGCGTGCCCTCTTGAACTTGTAGGGGAGACAGAACAGGAGAGACGCAGGTAAAGGGCAGAATGACATACAAATGCGAACGTGGACCAGACAGCAGCCTCGAGAACTCGGGAGCCCTGGGGAGAGTGGGAAGCAGAGAGAACCGAGCTCTGCCAGTCACGAGGGAGACATCATGGGGGGATAAAGTGGCTCTGCCTTCCTGTGGGGGGACCAGCACTGCCTCAGCCAGCTTCCTGGGCCATTTCAGACAAGAATGGGCCACTCAGGGTGTATTTTGGAGCCAGGCTTGATTGCCCATGAACTTAACAGTGGTTCCTAAGGATATTTAGGTGGAGCTGATGAAAAAATAATAATAATAAAGTATGTGAGGCCAGCCAGTTGACCCTACTGGAAACATGACTGAGGCCCAATATCACTGCCACCAGCCACTCTTCCCTTGAGCACTTGTCACACACGGATACTAATCCCGCATCCAAAGTGCAGCAGCCATGGTCAAGGGACACACTCTTCTCACCTTTAAGTCGGGGGTGTTATAAACCTTACCTCTCAGATGATAAGGATGAAATGTGGTAAGTCTCAGTGCACAGGCCAACAAAGTTTAATAAGCAATCAGTCACTCTTAGCCGCCATTATTGCAATTCTCATAATTAATATTTTTCGTAAGCAGCAGGTAATTTAAGGTCTTCATCTTTATATATATATATATTCAGAGAAGACGGGATCTCTGTGAGATCCATATCAGCTGCCTTGGAGATTGCTCAAAGCCAGCAGAGCCCAGCAAAGAAGGGTCAGGTAAAAGGGTGTGCCTGGGCGGGAGGGCAGGTGCGTGGCGGCGGCGGGCCCCTTGCTTGCTGCATGAGTGAAGATGAAGGCACGTCACAGCCCAGCACCGTCTCACCTTCTTGCCTCTGCTCTCCTGAGTTGAGTTCTGCGGGGGAGCACAAAGGCGTGGCCGGTGAGTCAGGAGGTCCCTCTCTCTCGTTCACTTGTGTAGCCATGGAAGACACCAGACCTGTGTCCACAGGAGTGTCCTCCAGGGAACATGATGCACTACGAGAGGCACCGGAGGGCAGCCTTTGCCCAGGGAGCAGAGGTAAATCCTGGGCCCTGTAGACAGGTGCACAGGGAATGTGGTCACCTCCCTCGAAGACGTGGCCCCAGATGGCAAGGGCCGCCCTCAGGGCGAGGGAGAGGCGAGGAGTCCAGCACAGCCCGGCCGAGGCCCTGCTGTGTCGGGCGGGGTCCTCTCTCCCTGCAGATCCACAGGACAGCAGCCCGCTGGCCTCCAGTTCTGCCTCTTCGGTCGCTGAGCCTGAGCAAGAATCCAGGGAGAAGAGGGACCGGAAGACGAGGAAATCGGCGGGTGCCCAGCCAGGTGCATGTCCTCGGTCATACCCAGGCTTCCTTGTCCGCACACGAAGGGGCGGCGATGGCCCAGTGACCACACTTCACCATCACAAAGCAAGGCCTGGTCTCAGCACGAGTTGTCAGAGAAAGGCCCGGGACCTCCCGGCTGGGTCTGCTTCGTACTCACGGGGGCCCTGTGTTCCCTCTGACTCAGCCGCCTTAGACGCTGTCTCGGAGCTGAAGTCGTGGAGGAAGAGGGGGCAGAGGAAGAACATCTGGACTGTCAATCATGTCGAAGGCACAAAACTCAGAATGAACAAGAGGAGAAGACCCAGTTACCGCCCGGAGGACCAAGAGGCCTTCTACCGGCTTCTAGGTGTGCCCTGTGAGCGGGCAGCGTGCCCGGGGGCCCTTCTGAACTGAGAACTGTGTGGGTGGAGGGCAGTGGCTCAGCCCACTCTCCGACTACCAGGAAGTTTCAGAGCGACCCCTGGTTCTGTTGTGGCATGGTGGCTGCTTCCCGGCTGAGCCACCCAGACCCACTCCTGGATTCCCACCGCTCAGCATCCTAGAGAGCAGAGTTGTCCCAGTCCATTTGCTGTCGCTGGAACTGGGTCATTTACCAAGAACAAATGCTCCTTTAGTTCAAGTTTGGGAGGCTGGGAAACCCAAGAGCATGGTGATGGCACCTGGTGGGGCCTCCACAACCCCAGGGGGCAGCACACAGAGGAGCAGGCATGCTGGCTGGGGTCCTTCTTCCTATAAAGCCACCCAAACCGTGGGGAGGGCCTCACCCCATTAACTCCCCCAGTCCTAACGGCCTCCCAAAGATGGCCACCTCCAAACACCATTGACAATGAATCTGGGGAGGAAGCTCCCCACACCTGAACTTGGTGGGGGAGGGACACGTTCAGATCTCTGCAGTGCTGGAAGGACAAGTGAGATCTTGCCCTCAAAGAGGGAGGAGGCAGAAACCAAACAGTAGGTGCAGAAGTAGGCTGCCAGCCAGCGATGAGGGCCCCGAAAGAGCTTCTTTAAGAGGTCCTGACAGCCAGAGGTAGCTGTGGGTGACATCGGGAGACTTCATGAAGCAGGAGGTACAGCAGAGGTACAGCAGGCCCAGAGGAGGCGGGACTGAGAGCGGCAGGTTTGGGGACAACACTGAGGTCATGCTTGTCCCTCGCAACATCCACTAGCCACATGTAGCTTTTTAAGTTAAATTGAGTGAACTAAATGTCTAAAACTCAGTGTCGCTGGCCACACTGCAAGCGTTCAGGAGGCACATGTGGCTGGTGGCCACCGTACTGGACAGGGCCAGGACAGAACATTTTCATCACCACGGAAAGTTCTGCTTCTGAGCTCTTCTGAGGCCAAGGCTGAGTGGAGACGAGTCAGGGAAAGGAGCCACGACCCTTCCATCCTGCCTGCTGGACAAATGCCCTTGTCCCAGGTCAGAGGAGAGGGACCCCCGGGAGCTGGCACTCTCAGGGCATCACTGGAAAATGGCCCCTCTGGGGACAACTGGAACCACAGAGACACCTGCTGGGGGGAGGGGAGAGAGGAGACCCAGGAAAGGGAGCGCTGATGCCCCATAGCTCTGCCCAGGTGCTCACTACCCACACTCGCAGGGAAGCTTCCCACAGCTACAGCACGATGGTGACGTCACCACGAGGCCAGAGTCCCATCTAAGCTCCTGAGTGGAGGCAGACTGGTGAACTCTGGAGAACGGGGTCGCGTTGTGCAGTGAACAAATGTATCACATCCCAAGGTGACCAAGTGTGAGATTCAGGAACAAAATTCACGTCCCACCATGGAAACTCGAGGTGCACAAGGATGTGGCCCAGGAAGGAGCAGTGGCTGTGGGTGGGGTTCAGGCTCATCTCTGTCCTGGAGGGAAGGAAACTGCTTCTCTCCCAGGGCACAGAGGAACTTGAGGTGGTCCAGGTCGCCTCCTGCCCCCAGCACCTCCCGCAGTGCCAGGCTCAGCCCCCCCCCCCCCCACCCAGGGCTGCTCCACGGCGTCCACGGTCCCTCCTTCCCTTGCAGAGGATCCCGTCATCCAGAGCTTCCTGGAAGCTGACATTTTCCTCAAAGTGTCTGACAAGGTACCTGCTGCCCGGAAGTGAGGAGGCTCCGCCCCCTGCCCTGGGCTGGGGGAGGTCAGGCCGAGCCTGAGAGGCCCTGCGGAGGGCTGCGGCGGGTGCCCCCTGCCCCTCTGCCCAGCCCAGCCCCTCACCGCCCTGTCTCCGCAGTACCTGCTGGCCATGGTGGTGGAGTACTTCGGCCGCGTGGGGCTGCCCGGGCACCTCTACAACAGAATCCACTTCTTCCTGGCTCTGTGAGCGCCCCCTTGGGGACCAGCTCTCAGATCTGCCACAAATCCCCACATCCCCACGCTTCCATCACCCCACCAGGGGGCCTCAGCTGAGGCCCATGTGCCCAAAGCCCCAGACCATCATCCCAGGCATCACGTGGCCGTTTGGGGAAGGAAACGGTCCTGAGATAATGAACGAGGTGGGAAACACCCTTTCTGCCCAGGGGACTGAGCTCCCCGAGAGATGACAGCCCTGGGGACCGATGGGCCCCACAGGCTCAGCGTCAAGGCCCCCTTCTAAGGGGGTCCCCGGCAGAGAAGCCGTCCCCAGACTGTCCTCCTGGACACACTCCCCCCGGGCGCGGGATCCCTCCGGCGGGGCCTCTTTCTCCTGCACCGCCCGAGGCTGCCTCTCCTCGTCTCCTGTGGCAGCTACATAGCCTCCGACATGGAGGAGGACAACCCCACATCCAAGCGGAGCATCTTCCAGTTCCTGCTGGGCAAGGAGCACTGGCCAGACCTCTACAAGGAGTTCCTGAAGCTGAAGGTGGAGTTCTTCCACGCCATGGACCACCGCGCCTGGGTCACCCCAGAGCTGTGCGAGGAGGTCTGTGGGGGCACCCGGGGAAGATGAGGGGGACTGGACTGGGCCCCTCCCTCCAGGGCTCACCCACTCTGTGTTTTGTTTTCAGATCCAGGCCCAGAATCCACATCACTGGGTCTGGAGCCGGGAGCGCCAGTGCGCCCCCTAGGTTCCCAGGCCTGGGAACGCCGCCGTGGGTGGTGCCGTGGGGGCTGCTGATGTCCAGGTGAGTGTGGGGCCAGCCAGCCCCCTCCCTTGTGTCCCTCAAGTGAGTGGGCATGAGGAGGTGGGTCTGCGGTGTCCCGGTCACAGTGTCTTCATGTCTGCCAGAGAGGGCGCTGAGCATTCCTGAGATAAAGTGTGGTTTTTTGGGGTTTTTTTTTTTTTTGGTTTTTTTTTTTTTTTTTGACAGGCAGAGTGGATAGTGAGAGAGAGAGACAGAGAGAAAGGTCTTCCTTTTCTGTTGGTTCACCCTCCAATGGCTGCCGCAGCCGGCGCATCTCGCTGATCCGAAGGCAGGAGCCAGGTGCTTCTCCTGGTCTCCCATGCGGGTGCAGGGCCCAAGCACTTGGGCCATCCTCCACTGCCTTCCTGGGCCATAGCAGAGAGCTGGCCTGGAAGAGGGGCAACCAGGATAGAATCCGGTGCCCCAACCGGGACTAGAACCCGGTGTGCCGGTGCCGCAAGGCGGAGGATTAGCCTGTTAAGCCACGGCGCTGGCCTAGATAAAGTGTTTTATATCCAAGTTCTCCCAATGAACTTGATGACAGAATCACGTACCCCTACATGGTCTCCACTTGCACATCCAACTTTCTGGGAAACCCTCTTGGAAACGCTACTCTAGATAACAACTTCTATAGAGTTCTGGTCTGAGTTGAAAATTGTAAACATAAATCCATGAAAAACACTGAGGTCTTCCCTCCCAGACTCGGGGCCGCTGCCACCGTGGCTCTTGGGAGGAAAGAGGCAGATAAATTCCAACACGCCCTCCCATGTCTCGTGCTGTGCAAAGCTGTGCCGGCTGGGCCCTCGGGGGACATGCTCAGGGTCTCGTCTCGTCAGGGGTAGAAGCAGCTCCCAGGGCCCTCTGGCCTCTGGAGAAGTAAGATTGCTGGAAGCCAAAGGAAAGACATTGACAGAACTGTGCGGAAGGAAATAATAAGCGACACATTCATAGAAAACACTCACCTGTCTAGCGTCACACTCTTCAGAATGCACTTTCTCGGGTTCAGATTTCATTTTGTATTTGGATGTCCCGAAGTGCGGGGAGGCCTTTACCTGGACAGACAGTTGTATGAGAATAATCCCGTGAGCATCCTGGCCACGCTGCAGGTGTGACCGAGCCTATTCCGATCCTAGCGAGGAAAGGAAACGGGAGAGAGCAAAGCAGCTCACGTGTGCCCTGGATAAACCTAGTTTGGTGTAAACTTTAATTCATCTGCAGGCTCTGTATGTGAGAACCACCACGTATGTCAGGAATCTCAAAATTCCAAAGACAAAGAGCAGTCCGTGAGGTCCCTCTTGGGCCTTGTTATCACGAGCAGTGAGGGGTGACAGCTGCTCTTCTAGCTCCTTCGCAATACACGGGGTGATCTGATGCTCAGGGGTTGCCTGCCTTCCACTCTGCCCTGATCTCACTCCTCTTTTTTTGTAGCTCCTGCCCACCCTGCCATCCCCTCCCCCCACGAAGAAGTGACTGCCTTTTCCCCAGCTCCAGGCACTGGCAGAGGGGCAGCACCTGGCCCCCAGCTTTCCTCTAGCCCTGCCAGACAGAGTCCAGGGAGAGCCTGGGCCACAGCAGCCTGTCCCTGGGGTGTCAGACCAGCTGAACGTACGCTGCCCACCCCCAGGCCTCACATGGATGTCGGCCAGCAAAGACCCCTGGCTCCTGGCTGTCCTGGGAGGGGTCCAGCAGTAACTTGGAGGGGTATGAGGGGAAACCAAGACTTCCAGAAACCACAAGAGACAGGAAGACGGAGAAGGGATTCGAAGTCCAGCAAGAAGCCGGGGCCCCACAGCGGAAGAGGAACTTGGGGGAAGAAACTAAAGCAACAACAGGAAGAGGCAAGGAGAGGAGAGGAAACAGGAAGGGGAGAGACAAACAGCGAGCAGGGAGAAGAGCCCCTTCCAGACCCAGGGCCTCAGGGGAAGCTGTGCTCAGAGCTCGTCCTAAGCCAAGGGCTGGACTGTCCAGGGAGGCCTTGTCTGGTGGAGATGGCTGGGCAACTTCAGCCACAGCACTGATGGGGGCAGGAGGGAGACTGTTGGCGTGCAGACCTGAGGCTGAAACGCAAGTGGGAGTGAGAGGGGCGAGACCGTATGCTATCATACACTCTGACAATACGGACACAACCAGCTTCTGTAGTGAGAAGAGGAAAGGAGGAGAAGAGACGAGAAGCGGTCAGGGCCCAGGGCGTGAGCAAAGCTGGCAACAAGCAGAAGCCGAGGTAGGAAAAGAGAGCTCAAGGTGTCCTGTGAAGATTGGCTCAAAGCAAACGGGAGCTGTCCTAAATGCTGAAAGCCATGAGCCGACGCAGTTCACAAGAGCAAAGAAAACAGACCAAGACGCACACACACATTTAATAAATATTAAAAATGGGACATGACTGGGTTCTGTCACACGACTTGTATTAATAAATTTGAACTCTACTAAACAAAAAAGAGCTTCAGACTGACTCCGAAAGCGACACCTGGCTCTACACTGTAAGTGATGAGACTCAAATGCCAGTGAGGTGCCCAGAATAAGTCGGGGGGAAGGAGAGGGTGGGGAAGGCAGGTGTTCCAAGGGAACTGTCAGAAGGAGAGTGGGAATTGTGAGCCTGACACTAAGAGAAGGGAGGTGCAAGCTCAAAACCCTCCTAAGAGCCCAGGAAACACATGTTGGAGGGGAGGTGCTGGGAGGGTCTGTGCAGCCAAGCCCAGGGAAGGCTATTCACCGTGACTCAGGGGCCCGGGCAGGTCTCTGAAGCTTGATTTACCCTGCTCAGGTTTTCAGCTCTCTATGTACATCACTTTTAGGTAGGAAATTGTAGTAACTGAGCTTCCTACAGGAAAAATAACTGTAGTGGTCAGACAGAAACTTCTTCCTTCCCATGGGTAGAATTGATTTTGCCACATCTCCTAATAGCTGCAAGATTCCCAGGGACGTCACAGTCAACAACACAGCTGCCGTGCCACCCTCTGTATCCCACCAGCATCTGGCATTTTCTTTCTGAATCATCTGGAACCTTCTAGCAGCAAACAATGACAGTTTCATGATCTGTGAGGTCCACGCGAGGTTGCCCTCGGAAGTTGGGGCTGGGAACAGTCTGGTCCGGGGTGGTTTGTCCTCAGGTGGTGAATCCAGAACCAACGAGACAGAGCACACAGGCTCTCATTCCCACACCAAGGACTCAGGCCCTGGGAGGTTTGACACCAGTCATGCCTCGGCTAACAGAGCCCCCCGGTCTGAACAGGAGCACATGCATCTTATAGTCAGTTCTCCCTTGGATCCATGTGAGGGAGAAGCCCCAGGCAGCTCGGAGTTTACCCTCCTTCCCGGTCTGCCACAACCCAAAGCCAGGACTCCAGGAAGCCCCAGGTGGCTCCTTCTGAGCAGCCCTGCTCAGAAGTCAGCCCTGGTCCGGCTCTCCTTTCTTGGACTCCACAGTCAGCGGGATGGAAGAGCCACACACACACACATCCATGCTCTCACTTCCAGGGCCAGAATGCAGAAGAAGCCAAGAAAGCTAAGCCTCCAGTGTCACGGCAGTCAGCGGCAGCACTGGGCCCATCGGCGAGGACATGGGTGTTAGGGTCAATGGGAGCATTGCTTACAAAGCGACGTTAGGGGTCTAAGTTTTCCTTGTTTGGGACCTGGTCTCAGGACAGCAGAGCCTGCGCAGAGGTGTGGAAGGCAGCTCTGTTGGCTGCCGTGTCTCTCTCCCTGCTCCCATTCTCCCTCCCTCCTGCTCCCTAGTACCTCCTCCACCTGTGCCTCCCCCTTCAGTCACTTACAGACCACAGCCCTGCCCTGAGCAAGGTTTGACAGACACTCTTCTGGTTTGTTCCCGCCGCATCTCAGCATCTCCTGTATTAGAAACGCAGCCTTGCTTTACGGAGAGTTCGGCTTTGCTTTCATAGACGCCTTGGCCCTAGTCCAAGCTAGGTGTGGTTTTCTGCCCTTGCACTTCCCCAAGTCTGAGTCTGGTCTAAGGGTCTGTGGACTCCCTGCGTCCCAGGCTAGACTGGGGGA
Organism: Lepus europaeus; assembly: GCF_033115175.1. NCBI lineage: Eukaryota > Metazoa > Chordata > Mammalia > Lagomorpha > Leporidae > Lepus > Lepus europaeus. The sequence goes on along the minus strand of NC_084839.1, from coordinate 84,533,351 downwards.
GCCTGGGACAAGGACAGCGCTGTCCCCAGGTGCTGTCTGCTCTTCATCCACTCTCCCTAGCCCCAGGACTGCCCCTCAGGGAACCTCTCTTCCCCCACTGGTGGTCAACGTGGCTCAGATGGGTTGATTCCACTCATCTATTTACTCATTCACGTGAGCAGCTGATCAGACCTAGTTCCAGGCATGGAGGATAAAGCAGGGAACGACGCCAGTCAATTTCCGGCTCCTGTGTAGCTGACATCGCAGTAGTAGAAGTAATGAACCAAACACCCTAAGTGCTGAGTGTTGCAGAAAAGAATAAAAGGAGACCCTCTGGCTACTGCACTCCTTGAACTGACCCAGGGTGAACTTGGACATCACCTTGGCCTTGGGCTCCATGCTTAGACTTGGACCCTAATGCCAAGGGTTTGCCTGCACCTGAGCTACAAACAGCCATTCCCCAAGAGAACGAGCCTGAGAGTAAACCAGTCCACAGGAAAGCAGCACTGAACCACTCAGTGGAGAGTGGCCCCGTCCAGCAAACATTTAAACCCCTGGATCCAGCTGAGCCCCAGGCCCCAAGCCTTGGCCTTTTCCAGTTACCTGAGCTGATCCAAATGCCCTTTTTCTACTTGGGCTTTTAAAGCTGAGTTACCGCCATTTATAAGCCAAGATCCCTGATGGAGACCGAAGCAGATGTCTATCAGCCCCCCTTAAATGTCAGGGTCTCACGAGGTTAAGACTCCACTGAGTTCTGGTTTGGAAAGATCATCCCTCCTGGGTAAGGTTTGGTGTCCAAGTCTAGCACCTGTCTTCCTAACACACTGGGCTGGATCACTTTAAGAGAAACTTTGAACTACAGCTCTGCTCCTGCTGACCACCTTCCCCATCCTCACTGCTGGCCCCAGCCACCCACCCCCATTGCTGTTCCCTCATCCAATTGGGGCTCCTTTGGCCCAAGACCCCTTCCCCCATCTCTGCGGGCCAATCCTCTCTCCCTACCCTAGTTCAGCTCATGTCCATCCGGTCCCCCAGACAAAAGTCAGGGAAGGCTCCCGCCCACCACAGACAGGCAGCAGCTGCTTCCCTCGGACCCAGAGGCCCGGTGTGCCCTTCTCCCGGCTGCTGTTAGAGGCTCCAGGTGCCCAGGAGTCTTCCAGGATCTGTTGAGTCCTTTCTGCTGTGGGACAAGCAGGAAAGGAGGGGAACGGACACATGTGAGCTCCCGGGGGCCTCTCTTGGTCCTTAGATACAGCAAAGTAAAGCAGGTGTAGAATGTCCTGCCCAGAACCCCTGACGTGCTGCACCCCGGCTGGGAATGCAGGCGGCTGCTCTCTACGGCAGCGACCTGAACTGTCCAGGCAACCACGGGCCGTTCTCTGTGTACCGATAGGAATTCAAACAGCGAGGTTTCTGACAGTCCTTCATTTTAGAAAACAAGCTCTGTAAGAAAGCCACATGAGCTGGGCCCTTTGTAGCCACACACATGGTTTCCTGTCCACGTGGCACGTGGCTTTGTCGTACCTGTTGAGGCAGCACTGAAACACAGGGAGACCAGCCCTGCGGCTGTGAGGCCACCCCGGCTGGAGGGCGCAGGGTGCTAGGACTGCGGAGATGCTGGGGTCCCAGGGGAGCAGCTGAGGGTTGGGGGTAGAAAAGGAAAGTGAGCAGCACCCCAAGTGCGGGGAGGCCAGTGGCGCGGGCGAAAGTTCTACAAGCAAAGCCTGGGTCCTGAGAAGCGGACGGTGGAGGGGGTCAGGGGGGGCAGAGTTTACATCTGGGTCACGGCATCCCACAAGGCATCCCAGGGCTGGCTCAGGAATCACGCAGAAAGCATGTTGATCCAGGAGGCAGGTGGAGCACGCAGAGGACGCAAAAGCCTCCGCAAACCCGCCAGCGGCTCAGGGGCGGGGACACGTGTTGCCACTGGTAGTACCTTCCCGCAGTCGGGAATACCATCTACCCTGTATCTGCTGGGGCCAGCACAGGAGAGCCGTAATGGTTCAGCCTCCTCCAGGTTCCAGACTCACTCAGCATCTCCCGCTAGCAGATGCTTACCTGGCTGGCACCGCAGGGGAATCGCAGTTCAAGGCCAAGGAGAAAGCTGAGGAGGCGGCAAGGATGTCCATGCACAGTGAGTAGCGAGATGATCCACAAACCAACTAGTGCAGAGGACAGGGGAGTTGGGAATGAGGCGACACTGCAGACGGCACCCTCACCTTGCCTGGGGATCTGCTACATGGACCACCCACACATATACTGGAGTAAAAGCAGGGGAGATACAGATTCGGCACCTCCTTGTAGACTTCACAAAATTTAGAATAAAGTTCTCATCTTAAAATTCTAATTTCATGTTATAATGTACCACACAAGCCAGAAGGAAGTATTTTTAGTTGAGAAAAAGAAAAAAACATTTTTTTTTATTTAGTGAATATAAATTTCCAAAGTACAGCTTATGGATTACAAAGGCTTCCCCCCCCCCACAACCCACCCCCCGCAACCCTCCCCCTTCCCACTCACTCTCCCCCTCCAGTCCCATCAAGATTCATTTTCAATTCTCTTTATATATAGAAAATCAGTTTAGTATATATATATAGATTCCAACAGTTTGCCCTCCCATAGCAACACAAAGTGAAAAAAATACTGTTGGAGTAGTAGTTATAGCATTAAATAACAGTTTACATCACATTAATGACCGAGATTCTGCAAAATAATTTAAAAAAAAAAAAGATTATTTTTCTATGTAATTTCCAATTTAAAAAACCAAGGTTTTGTTGTTTTTTTTTTCATTTTCAATTATCTTTATATACAGGAGATCGCTTCAGTATATACTAAGTAAAGATTTCATTAGTTTGCACCCACACATAACCACAAAGTGTAAGAATATTGTTTCAGTACTAGCTATATCATTACTTCACCTTGGACAACCTAATAAGGAGAGATCCCACATGGGACGTAAGTACACAGTGACTCCTGATGTTGTTTTAACAATTTAACACTCTTGTTAATGGCGTCAGTAGTAAAAGAAAATTTTAAGAGGGTTATGTGACTAAGAAAGCATCACAGGGACTAGGTCAATGATTCTAAGGCCAAGAAATTATCCAAAGGCCTTTGTTTTTCCAAAGATGCGCAGAGGAAGAAGAGTTCATTTGTCAGCTTTTCAAATGTGTTCATGAATCAACCAGGTCCCTTTCACTTGCATCCGGGCACTGCCTCCTTCTAAAAAGGCAGGCAGGAATGATGGGGCTCAGGGGTGGTGGAGGCAGTGGTTGGGAAGCCCAGCCTGGTGACGGTTGATAGGGGAGTGATGCAGCTTTGGGACAGCCACCTCCCCGAGCCTCAAGGGGTCTCCACTGTAGGATGAGGAGCAGGACCAGATGCCATCTAAGGGGTCTTCCGGGCTGACGGTTGTCGCAGGTGCCTGATCAACGGGTTCCCCTTGCCTGGGAGTCCGGCCCCTCCTCGGCAGCCTCTACTCCTCATCCTGGCCTCTTTCATCCATGCACTCAAGAGGACTGTGGCCAGGCCGGTCCACGCAAACCCCAAGGATCATTTTTGGGATTTTTCATTTGAAAGCATTTTTCTGTAGCTTGTGATCGTAATAGGGGGCTCCTGGGCGGCCCTTGTAGGCAGCAAGAGACTGAGCACGGTGCCTGTGTGTGGAGGCCTCTGGCCCAGTGTACTCATCAGGGCAGCCGCTGCTCCAGCCTCCCCTCCACTGCCTTCCACTGCTACTTACTTGAAAACAGCACGTACTAGAGACACAGACGTGATCAGATTCTGCCCCTTCCCCCAGTTTGGGGAGCTCTCCACAGTCATACAGTTCCCACAAAATTGGTATCAGAATGGGGCAACTCTGAGGGGCGGGACCGCCCCGGACTTCCCTCAGAATCAACACCCACCCACTCTTCTGCAGTTCCTGCCCCAGCTCCCATGTGCCCTGGCTTCTATTCCAAATCCTGGCTCCCACGCTCACCTGTGCACTCAGCCCAAATGCTGGCCTCCCACCGAGCGGTCTGCGTTGTGATCTCCAGACTGAGATGAGAAACCTCCACTTCTTGCATCCTCGGGGATGTCAGGAGACCCTGTGAGCTGGGTCAGGCCTCCCACTGTAAGCCATGCAGTGCCCTGGATTCCAGACCAAGGGTGGCACGGTGGCCTAGTTTACAATCAGGCACAAAGGGCCCGTTCTGCGGGGTTTAAGCCAACAGTCTCCTGCTAAGGCCTGGTGTGTATGCCTTGGCGTGGCTACTGAGCTCCCAACTCCACCTCTGTGTGAGAGCTTCAAAGGGCAGGCACAGATGCCAGTGACCACCGGAGAAGAAAGGGTGATCTCTGAGGGTATGTGTGCTTGTATTGCAGAGGTCATTTCATTCTGGCTATGGAAGCAATGACACGTATTTCTGTCTTTGCAACAGAAAAGACAAGACAGGGGACTGCTAGTAACATAGCAGAGGTTACTGACCTCTCCAGCATCAGCCTTCCCTCCCCACGGTGGACAGGAGGCGGAGCAGTGTGATGACTTCTGGCCTGCGGACTGTAACTGGAAGTGACCGGCGCCGCTTCTGGGCTAGCACCTCCCAGCCTGCGCGGTTCTCCAGCTCTTCGTGCCTGAGGCTCTGAGGAGGCTGGCAAGAGTACACGCTCGTGATCTGAGGGCCTGTGCCTGGACTTGGTTTCTCCGATGATCCTAGCATGCCTGCCCCAGGGCAGACTGCCCAGAAAGTGCTCTTTGCAACCTGCCGGCTAATCCCGACACCAACAAATGCGATTTCCAGATGTCCGCAGTCTTTCTGTATGCCCCTTTTTATTTTTTATTTTATTTTTTTGACAGGCAGAGTGGATAGTGAAAGAGAGAGACAGAGAGAAAGGTGTTCCTTTGCCGTTGGTTCACCCTCCAATGGCCGCCGCGGCCAGCACGCTGCGGCCGGCGCACCGTGCTGATCCGAAGCCAGGAGCCAGGTGCTTCTCCAGGTCTCCCATGGGCCATCCTCCACTGCACTCCCTGGCCACAGCAGAGAGCTGGACTGGAAGAGGGGCAACCGGGACAGGATCGGTGCCCCGACTGGGACTAGAACCCGGTGTGCCGGCGCCGCAAGGCGGAGGATCAGCCTAGTGAGCCGCGGCGCCGGCCTGTATGCCCCTTTTTAAAGCCTGGCCTGCTTTTGTTGACAGTGTGCTACTGACAGTTCTCCCCAGCGTGTGAGTTAGTATATGTGTAAATATCTGTCCCTCGAGTCGTCGCTTATTCAGGGGACAGCACACAACCGACCATAAATAACTGAGACTGGCACAGCAGCAGCTGTCCGGACACTGAGTTCTTTAAGTCTTGATTCAAAGGCATTTTCAGAATCTATCAGTTAATTTTTCTCTTTTATTTTTGGTTAGAAGAAAACCTATGTAAGTGTGAAAGCAAGCACCTCTGTTGGCCTCTCAGTCAGCCACAGTGGGAGCAAGCCTGGGGGCAGGCACGACAGTGAAACACCGAGCGTCTGGAAGGAGCGACTCTGCCCAAGGTGCACGCCTCCTGAGCGAAGGCTCTCCTGCAGAGGCCGCCCCGCGTGGGCCACTGCCAGAGCTGCGAGGGAAACACTTTTCCGCTTCAGCTTGTACGCAAAGACTCAAACAGCACAATTGCAGATGTGGAGAAAATAGGAAGTCGATGGATGAAGCTCGTGCAGCTTCTGGTCCCGCTGCGATCAGAAGCCCAGGGCGCCAGTCAGAATCTGGACAGCCGGGAGCCGCCTTCCTCCTGCACTAGGGACTTGAGCTGGAGACGCCCTTCTGTGAGTGTCTTTCATCAACATCTCATCTGGAAACTGATGGACGTTCTCTAAATCCTGGCTAGAAACGGGCTATCCTTTGTTTTAAACCACAATCTCTGAAGACCCTCCAGTGAGAACTTCACATTTTATCTATTCACAACAGACTTCACATATGAGTTTGCTTGGGCTACCATAACAAAACACTACCTGCTGGGGAGGCCTTAAAGAACACAAATGTGCTTCTCACAGTGGGGGCTGCAGGTCAGGGCGGAGGAGGTGCCGGCTGACAGGGTTCCTGGAGAGGCACTCCTGGCTTCTCGTGGTGCCCTCCCATGGCACAGACCCACAGAGACAAGAATCCGGCTCTCTCCTCTTCTTATAAAGCCACCAATTCTCCTGCATTAGGGCTCCATCCTTAGGGCTTCATTTAACCTTAGTTTCTCCTGCAAGCCTGTCTCCAAACAGTTGTGCTGGAGTTTGGGACTTCAACATACAATTCTGGTGGGACACAATTCAGTCCATACAACTTCATGCTGGACAATTTTGCACTGGGGTGTCACTCTCCTTTCTCCTGTTTGAGGTTCTCACACCTCAGAATGCCTGGCACTGTCACAGGAGGGACAAACGATCTGACAGGACAATTGTGACATGTTAGGAAACATGCAAGTTCTGCAGCTCCTGCTGCCACAAGTGAGACGTCATGGCGCAGCTTCCTTCAAAACTCTGCCCTGTGTGGCGGCCACCTCGCCAACACCACCGCCCGTCAGGGGCTCTACACACCCACACCCGCCCCAGCACGCACCGTCTGTTCCCTCAAGTCCAAAACTAAAGCAACCATCCAGAGTTCTGAAAACAAACCCAAAAAATTTATTTACAAAAAGTAATTTTAACTCAATTTTATATGCCATACAATGTTAAATGACAGCGACAGAGTCTCTGGAATATTTAAAACACATAGATTTTAAAATACACTGAGGCTTGTGCAGCTCATCTCCCTCTAGTTATATTATACAACTTATAAATGCTTCATCAGCTGTGATGTTTGGTCATATTTCTGTGCTGAAGCCTCATTTAAAGGTGAGTTGCCCACCAGAAATGTCACATCACCATCGGCTGTGGATTTCCAAGCAGCAAAGGAGCCAGTCGTAGCAAAGCTCGCACAGGCATTTTCAGCTGCTTAAATTTGAAGAGCAGCTCAGCAAAGCTTGTGCTTCCTAAAGAAACAGAAATGAAGGAAAAGGTCACATCACTGAATAAATTATACAACCCCTCTCAAGGAAACGGCAGAAACACAGTTTTAAAGCAGACATTCTTCCCTTTGAGAACAATCAGCCAAAGACAATATTTAAATGATGAAATTTTCCTCATGCAATGATAAGAATCTAAACATATCGGGGCAGGCACTGTGGCACACTAGGTTAATCCTCTGCCTGCGGCACCGGCATCCCATATGGGTGCTGGGTTCTAGTTCTGGTGGCTCCTCTTCCAGTCCAGCTCTCTGCTGTGGCCTGGGAGTGCAGTGGAGGATGGCCCAAGTGCTTGGGCCCTGCACCCGCATGGGAGACCAGGAAGAAGATCAGCGCGGTGCTGGCTGTGGTGGCCTTTTGGGGGGTGAACCAGTGGAAGGAAGACTTTTCTCTCTCACTGTCTAGAACTCTACCTGTCAAATAAATAAAAAGTTTAAAAAAAAATCTAAACATATCTATCCTGTTACTTCAGAAAGTAAGACAGTTATATGTGAAATCTTTATAATACTGTTTAATTATAGAAGGTAAAACTAGTACCTTCTATTACTACTTAAGTGACTTCTGATTGGTTCTTATATTTTAATTCCTAATTCATGCACTCAATTTTTTTACCTAAAACAAAGAATACGGGCTGCAGATGAGCAACAGAGAAGTTGCTCCAGCTTCTCACTCCAGGAAGCACTGATTCTCAGCCCTAGAACTGATGACGAGTGCAGCCTGGGCAACCTGGAGTTTGAAAGCTGCCCAAGGAGAGGGCACTGTGCCTCAGTGCATCAGGCTGTCCCTTGTGATGCCGGGACCCCACAGCCAGAGTGCTGGTGTGAGTCCCAGGTGCTCCACTTCCGATCCAGCTCCCTGCTGGCAGGCCTGGGAAAGCAGCAGGTAAAGGCCCAAGTCCTTGGGTCCCTGCCATCCATGCTGGAGACACAGAGGGAGTTCCTGGCTTCTGGCTTTGGACTGGCCCAGCCCTGACTGTTGCAGCCATTTGGGGAGTAAACCAATGGATGTAAGATATCTTACTCTCTCTCTGCCTTTCAAATAAATAAAATATTTAAAAGAGAAAGATAGTGAAAGAGATACAAATAAAGATGCTCATAACTCATCATTTTATTATTCAGTTTACTGGACAAACTGTTGCTGTATTCTAAAGAACAGGTAAGTGCTAACATTATTATTTTTTTTTTGACAGGCAGAGTTAAACAGTGAAAGAGACAGAAAAGTCTTCCTTTTCCGTTGGTTCACCCCCCAAATGGCCGCTATGGCCGGCACGCTGCACCAATCCAAAGCCAGGAGCCAGGTGCTTCCTCCTGGTCTCCCATGCGGGTACAGGGCCCAAGCACTTGGGCCATCCTCCACTGCCTTCCTGGGCCACAGCAGAGAGCTGGCCTGGAAGAGGGGCAACCGGGATAGAACCCGGTGCCCCAACTGGGAATAGAACCTGGGGTGCCAGCGCCACAGGCGGAGGATTAGCCAAGTGAGCTGCGGCACCGGCCAACATTATTTTTAAATCCTCTTATGAAAAAAGTCAAACACATACAAAATTAAGCACTTGTTCATTTAAAGCTTTACAATTTTAGGATTTAAGATTTTACACACACATACACACAAATAGATGTATATGGTAAAACCAGGATGGGCTTTGGCTAGCAGCTAAGATGCCACTTGTGACATTCACATCCCAGATCAGAGTGACTGGATTCAATTCCTGGCTCTGATTCCTGACTTCCGCTTCCCACGAATGCAGACCTGGGATACAGCAGTAATGGCTCAAGTTGATTGGGTTCCTGCCACCCACATGGGGGACCTGGATTGAGTTCTAGGCTCCTGGCTTTACTGAGGGCATTTGAGGAGTAAACCAGCACATAGGAGTGCTTTCTGTCTGTCTCTATCTTGCAAATAAAATAAAGACAGGATCTTACAAGAAAAAAAAATTGAAAACTGTAGTTTAAAAACGAATAGGTGCCAGCCCTGTGGCACAGTGGTTACACCGCTCCTGTGAGGTGATGCTGGTACCCCATATGAGCATGGGCTTGAGTCCTGTTATTCTACTCCCGATCCAGCTCCATGCTCATGTGCCTAGGATACACGAACGGAGTTCCAGGCTCCTGGGTACTGCAGCTATCTGAGGGAGTGAGTCACCAGATGGAAGATCTCTCTCTCTCCCCATCCCTCTGTAACTCTGCCTTTCAAATAAATCCATAAATCTTTTAAAAAATGGATTGACAGAGAAGAATAATATGAACATCTAGTCTAATGGCGCAGACCAGTGTTTGGGGTTCTATGAAGAATCCATCCTTGGGTGACTATAAATGAAAGTTTACACATGTGTAAAGTTGACAGGTTCTTTTTTTTTTTTTTTTTTTTTTTTTTTTTCAGAAAAAACTCTCAGCAATGCCAATGAATCATTAATGAAGAACCAGAGAACATAACTCAATAGAAATTTTTCCTACCAAGAAAGTAAAAACCTAAGGCTATTGGTAATGGAGGTCCTGAAAAGAAGCTTTCATTATGCAAGTACCTTCTAGTGCCACAGACGGCAGGTGGCGTGGAGCAGGCACCGAGTGGTAGACGAGGAAGCAGGCCAGCATGCTCAGCTGAGATTCCTCGAAGGGCTGCCCACTGAGGTAGGCGTGCACACACATGTCACCCCCGGCTGTGGAAGAAAAACAAATGCAATGGAAGCAACTGACAGCGGAACAAGAGGCCCAGGGATACCTGAATGTAATTACTCTGCCATCAAGAGTTTCTGCGCACTTGTCATTTATCAACCAGGTACTATGCTGTGCACTGAGGCTACTGCAGCAAACTAGACTAAGCACCTGTTACTGCAGAGTTTGGCCTGTTCTGGAGTGAGAAAGATGACATAAATAAGGACACAAACAAATGTGTAACTACAAGTGCTAAGTGTCATAAAGGCGTAGCAGTCACTGTGGTGATCTCCCAGACAACTTGTTACCACCCTTCCCTCCACTGTGTGACATTTGAGGGGCTGACCTCAGCTCCAAGACTAGATCTCAAACTTCACTGTCCATCAGAGTCACTGAGAGGACTTAGTAACACACAGGCAGGCCCCAACCCCAGAATTTCTGACTCACTAGCTCTGGGGTGGGACTAGAAACACTGCATTTCTAAAGTAAGTCCCCCTGTGATGTTGCTGCCGAACCAGGAACCACTGAGAACCACTGCCATAGGTAATCAAGGCAATCTCATTTCCCTGACACAGTGATTAGCTGAGGGAAACCTCAACACGGTAGATGGAGTGAGCTGTAAAGTCCGCTGAACACAACAGTTAGGAAGTTAGTCTCCTGGGAGGTGAAAACACTTGGTGGGCGGGCACTGTGGGGATAGCAGGTAAAGCCACCACCTGTAGTGCTGGTATCCCATATGGCCATGGTTTGAGCCCTGGCTGCTCCACTTCCAATCCAGTTCTCTGCTATGGCCTGAGAAAGCAGCAGAGGATGGTTCAAGTCCATGAGCCCCTCCCTGCACTCATGTGGGAGACCTGGAAGAAGCTCCTGGCTCCTGGCTTTGGATCAGCCCAGCCCTGGCTGTTGCAGTCATTTGGGGAGTGAACTAGCAGATGAAAGATCTCTCTGTGTGTAGCTGATTTTCAAATAAGTAAATCTTAAAAAAAAAAAAGGGGGGGGGGGGGAGAAAAAGAAGAAAGAAAAAAAAGAAAAAGAAACACTTGGGATTTGGGGAGCAGTAGAGAAAGAGAAATTAAAGGAGACGAGAAGAGATCCTTCAACAGCCTATTAAGAAGGGAAGCAAGGCCGGCGCCGCGGCTCAATAGGCTAATCCTCTGCCTTGCGGCGCAGGCACACCGGGTTCTAGTCCTGGTCGGGGCGCTGGATTCTGTCCCGGTTGCCCCTCTTCCAGTCCAGCTCTCTGCTGTGGCCCAGGAGTGCAGTGGAGGATGGCCCAAGTGCTTGGGCCCTGCACCCCATGGGAGACCAGGAGAAGCACCTGGCTCCTGCCATCGGATCAGCGTGGTGCACCGGCCGCAGCACGCCAGCCGCAGTGGCCATTGGAGGGTGAACCAACGGCAAAAGGAAGACCTTTCTCTCTGTCTCTCTCTCTCACTATCCACTCTGCCTGTCAAAAAATAAAATAAAATAGGCCGGCGCCGTGGCTCAACAGGCTAATCCTCCGCCTTGCGGCGCCAGCACACTGGGTTCTAGTCCCGGTCGGGGCACCGATCCTGTCCTGGTTGCCCCTCTTCCAGGCCAGCTCTCTGCTGTGGCCAGGGAGTGCAGTGGAGGATGGCCCAAGTGTTTGGGCTCTGCACCCCATGGGAGACCAGGATAAGCACCTGGCTCCTGCCATCGGAACAGCGCGGTGCGCCGGCCGCAGCGCGCTACCGCGGCGGCCATTGGAGGGTGAACCAACGGCAAAAGGAAGACCTTTCTCTCTGTCTCTCTCTCACTGTCCACTCTGCCTGTCAAAATAAATAAATAAATAAATAAATAAAAAAAGAAGGACAAGCACAGTGGTTCCCAGCTCCCCTCTAATGGCTTTCCCTCGCCTGCCAGGTTTTCGTTTCACTGACTTGGCCCTAGTGTTTTTCAGTTTCACTAACTCTGCTCCTACTTGCTTACTTTGGGTTTACTTTCCTTTTCTTTTTCTAGCTTCTTGAAGTAAAAACTTAAGATTATTGATTTGAGACCTCTCTTCTTTTATATTTTAAACATTTAACACTATAAATTTGGCTTTAGCCAGGAAGACACTACACTAGTTTCAAAGCTGATTATAAACCTACAGCAATGGAGGTGGGCACCCAGCACAGCGGCGGAGACATGACTTGGGAAGCATCCTGTGTTAGAGGGCCTGGCTTCGAGTCCCAGCTCCACTGGCAACTGCAGCTTCCTGCTAACGTGCACCCTGGGAGGCACAGGTGACGACTCAAGTACTTGGTCCCTGCCACGCATGTGGGAGCCCCAGACAGCTCAGCCCCTGGCTTCAGCCTGGCTGTTTCAGACATTTAGGGAGTGTACCAGTGGATGGAAGATCTCTGTGTTTCTCTCTCTTTCTCTTCCCCCACCTTCCCCCATTCCCGCCTTTAAAATAAAAAATAAAAATTAAATAATAATAAAAACAAAACCACCACAAACCTACAGTAATGAAGACAATGTGGCACTGGCACAAGGAGAGACAGATCAACAGTACAGACTGACTCCAGACACAAACTCACACTTTGTAGTCGACCAATTTTCAGCAAAGGCACTACAGCAATTCAATGAGAAAGAAATGCCTTTTCCACAAATGGTCCTAAAAATAACTGTGTATCTATTTTTTTTAAAAAATGACCCTCAACTGCTACCTCACACCACATAAAAAGTTCATTTGAGATGAATCATATACATAATTATAAAAGCTGAAATTGTAAAGCTTTTAATAGAAAATATAACAAAAAGTTGTCATTAGCTGGAGTGGGAAAGACTTCTTTGAACTCAGAAAAAATAACCATAAAACAAACTGAGAAACTAGGTTTCATCATCAGGAATGCCAGTTCATCAGAAAATGTTTTCAAGAAAATGAACAGACAAGAAGAAAACATTTATGTTTAAGAAAAAACTTGTAGGGACCGGCGCTGTGGCATAGCAGATAAAGCCGCTGACTGCAGTGCCGTCATCCCATATGGGTGACTGCCAAGAGTTGGATCACTGGAAATGGACCTGCCCTGGAGTCGAAGGATGCCCAGGTCAGAGCCACAGATCTTATTGGCTCTAAGCTGAAAAGCCCTTCACTCAGCCCAACTTCCAAAGTGACCACTGCAGCTGAGGGGATGGTCAAGTAGGGTCAGCAACATTGCAGGCAGAACTGTAAATTTCTTGTTAGAGATGCCACCTGCCTTTACCTGGCCAGCTCTCCTCCCAGGCCAGCCAAGTAATGAAAGTCAACAGAGTGCCTTCCCCTAGGAGGTTCACACCTCCCTTAGGATGTACCCCATGTGAAGAGATAGATAGGTCTGGGCCTCTTAACTTACAAGGCCTAAAGCCCACCAGATTATTATCAAGCCCCTTCTATCAGGTTCTATTTGCCTCTCAATCAGAAAAATTACTTGTAGCTTAGACAGCACCTTTCTTAGCTCCTCTAATAATGACTCTGTCCTTTGTTCTAGACCCTGTCTAGTGCACTTGGGCCTCATTCCTTTGTAATCATAACCTCTACTCTACCACCAATGGCTCTACTCCCAACCTGTGTGTACTGATGGCCCACTTCCCCACTTAATGCTGTATAATTGTTCAAACCTGGTAAATGCCACTCTTAGGATCATTGGTTACTATCCTCACTCTGTCTTTTATGACCTTGTCTAAATATGAGCAGAGTCGGCAAACTTGGAAGGCTTCCATAGCCTTGGCAACTCATGACGAGAGCCTAGGGTGGTTACTGGCACCATAAACTAGAGTGTCAATTTGTTGGGTCAACAACAGGAGCCACTGTGCACTTGCTCCTCATGTGGGATCTCTGTCCTTAATGTACTGTACATTTTGATTTAATGCTATAATTAGTACACAAACAGTATGTTTCACTTTGTGTTTCTATATGGGTGAAAACTGTTGAAATCTTTATACTAAATTGATCTTCTGTATATAAAGAGAATTGAAAATGAATCTTGATGTGAATGGAAGGGGAGTGGGAGCGGGAGAGGGGAGGGTTGCGGGTGGGAGGGAAGTTATGGGAGGGGGAAGCCATTGTAATCCATAAGCTGTACACTGGAAATTTATATTCATTAAATAAAAGTTTAAAAAAAAAAAAAAAGAAAAAACTTGTAGGGACTGGCGCTGTGGCATAGCAGATAAAGCCGCTGACTGCAGTGCCGTCATCCCATATGGGTGCTGGTTCGTATCCTGGCTGCTACACTTCAGATCTAGCTCTCTGCTATAGCCTGGGAAAGCAGTAGAAGATGGCTCAAGACCGTGAACCCCTGCACCTGCGTGGGAAGACCCAGAAGAAGCTCCTGGCTCCGGATCGGTGCAGCTCCGGCCACTGTGGCAAATTGGGGAGTGAACCAGGGGATGGAAGACCTCTCCCTCTATCTCTTCCTCTCCTCTCTCTAACTCTGACTTTCAAATAAATAAGTAAATCTTTAAAGAAGAAAAAAAGAAAGAACTTGTAACTAGAATATTAAAAAGTCCTACAACTCAATAATCAAGACAACCAATTTTAAAAATGTATAAAAAGTTGAAAGACACCTTACAAAGTATATTAATAGCCAGTAAGCACAATAAATGTGCATTGGTTATTAAGGAAATGTACCTTACAATGATAATGAGATATGCATAATCATTATAATTAAAACCAATGATAGTGTCAAAAACTGCATGGCATTCCACTGCCAATGGGAAAGTAAAATGGCACAATTTGGAAAAAAAAATTAGGGTCATAATGGGTGAAGGTACAGCTGATACAAGAATGGCAGAATGTTCATTCGTTCTGAAACTCATGATAGGATTGATTACACCACTCTTTAATTTGCTTATATTTTACATTTTCTACAATAAAATATTAGATAGTTAACAAAACTTTAAGTTATGAAACCCAAAACTCATTTTCCCAAAGATTACAATTAAAGTAGCAATACACACAAAACAAAGAACATAGTAAGTATACTGAATTTTCAGATTCAGTGAATGTAGTTTGGGTTATGAATGACTGATCCTAGAAGTCCACAAATGCATCTGTGTTTTCTACTGAGACACAATTATGAATGACATTCCCCAATGCAGATACACGGGCTCTATAACTTCAATTAATTTGTTTCCCCCAAACCAACTGCTAGCACCTGTGAGATAGGACACCAACTATTTAACAGTCTTTACAAAGTCATAGTTCTTCACTGAAAAAAGTCAGTCAGAATGGAAGTAAAATCTGATGGAGGCCCAAGCACTGCTGAAAATCACCCCGTGCACCCGGGAAGAAGACGACTGGAACACTGAGAGAACGCCCAGTCACTACCAAAGTTTCATTTCACTGCATGAAATGGGCAGGTCAGAGAAGCTGCCAACATTTAAGGACAAATTTCTTATCTATAACAAAGATCTTATAGCAGAGGATCTATTTCTAATCTATAGTAAAGGGGGTCAAACGCTAAAATGAATTAAAATAATAAAATCTACTAATAACATATTTTTCCCAAAAAATGAGAATAAATATGACTGTTTTTAAGAGTTTTGACATTATACCATCTTTTGAATCCCAAGAGGAAAAGACAGATAGTAGGCAGCTATTGAATACAGACAATTCAAAACTGCTACTTTCTATGTGTATCCCTCACCATCTGGTTTATAATTTTCTCCAAAAACTAATTTTCTAGAATCACAGGTGGATAGTTTTGATCTAACTGAACTACATTCAAACTCTTTGGTTCTTCTGACTACTAATATCTTTAAAGAATCAAGCAAGAAGTGCTATTACTGATATTACTAGGTTAGCAGTTACCCAAACCAGGTTGACAACAGGTATGTATTGGAAACATCTAAACGATCTGAAAAGATCCTAGAGTTGACTACTGAAAATCAATTTCAAGCACATACAACACTTAAGATAGCTTTCTATAAATCAAAAGGCCCCACCTTTTGCTTCCTATGAGTGAAAATCACTTTTACACTATTACAAATAAATTTGCCATTTCTCAAAATTGTAAACCAGTGCGTCTGCTGGCAAAAAGTCACTGTTCCATGCTGCCCCAGGGCTCACTGAGCTGAGAGAACAATACACACACATCAAGTCCTGAGTGTACAGAGGGTAGAGGGACAAAAAGAGGAAGAAAACGACTCAGGCCTCAGGTAGGTGACAGGCCACACCCCTAAGAAACAGACAACAAGAGGTTCTAGAAAGAAAACCTGAACAGACACTAGGGAAAAAAAACAAGGTCCCAAGAGTGAAGCGATATTTAAAAAGCTATTACACATTCTCTGCACATGGTTTAAAAAGTGGAGTAAAATGTTATTTTTTAAAGAAGTAGAAGTAGATAATCAGAGTCCAATTCATCTAGCTAGAAACCATTGTGGTTTATAATGGGACGTATCTTGCCAACCAATGAAACAATATGAGTCCAGCATATGTTAAAAGCACAAGGGCCCAATGCTCTCATTACCTTGGAGCCACTGGTCCAGGGTGTTATCAATAGTGCACTTCACAACAGGCAGGAACTCAGAGTTCATAAAGAGCCCGCGCTTAGGGTGGTTTTGCAGCCGTTCCTGATGGCTTCGTGAGCTGAAAAACTCTAACACTAACTTGATCTGCCAAAGTTCAGATGTCTCAGACATTTCTCTTCTTCCAAGTCGTCTGATAGCCTTGAGGAAGAAAGAACAGTAATCCACTTAATGAGCGCAGCGCTCTAATCTTCTCTTTCTCAGAGCTGGATTCTGTAAATGTAGCCCTAAGAGAAATAAATGGCAGTGGGAGGATGCATTCTGTGTCTGGTCAGTCTGCCCCCACAGGGCCCTTCTCTGGGAGCAGGGACAAGGCTCCCCTTCTTCAACTGGAGCCCACCTAAGCAGCTCTCAGGTAGCAGCAGCAACAGCAAACAAGCTCGTTCTTGGCTCAAGCCTCTGAATAATTAAGACACCAAAGGCCTTCAGCCAGTCACCTGTGAGTAAGTCCTGCCCTGAGCCCTGCCACGCCACTGCACCCTCCTGAACTCCTCACAGGTGACTTACTCACCTGCTGCTCATTCAGTCCTTCAGGAAGTGGCTTCACCAACAGGGAGGCAAGAGACCACCTAAGGACACTAAAGAAAGGAGGCAGGAAATGTTCGCCTCCTCTCCTAGTGTGGGGGAAAGACAGAAGGGGAAAAGATGACTCCCTCCCCAACCAAGGGTACTTCTGTCTTCTAAACTCTAAACTTTTGGAAGAGATACAGAGCTTTCAACTTTGATAGGGCTTCATTTCTAAAATTGCTAAAAGCAAACAAGAACGTGAAAGGAAGACACACAGGGAACCTTGCCATACTGTTTGGCAGGATCCTGGGAACACGGGTTCTTGAGATCATACCTGGTCCATTGCTATGTAGGCAGGGAGCATCTCTGGAGTCTCCTGAGTCACACACTCATAGAGTACTGAAGAAAAGAGATCCAGAATTTCCTGTTTCTGTGGAAAATCAGAAGCTTTTTGTAGCACATGAAAGTATAGTCCAAAATCAATTCAAGAAACAACTGTACCACAGTTGTTAAAAATCTTTTTAAAGATTTTTATTTATAAGAAAAAAACAAAGAATAAAAAAATGGAAAAAAAAAAAGATTTTTATTTATTTAAAAGTCAGAGTTACAGAAAGAAAGGGAGAGTCAGAGAGAGGTCTTCCATCTACTGGTTCATTCCCCAGATGGTCTCAGTGGCCAGGGTGGGATCATGCCAAAGGCAGGAGCCAAGAGCATCTTCTGGGTCTCCCACATGGGTGGCAGGTGCCCAGGTACTTAGGTCGTCTTCCACTGCTTATCACAGGCCATTAGCTGGGAGTTGGATCAAAAGTGGAGCAGCAGACATGAACTGGCACCCATATGAGATGCCAGCATCCCAGGTAGCAATTTCACCGGCTAAGCTACTATGCCAGAAAAATGTGAGGAAATTTAAGTTATTTCTTCTATCAAGGTAGGGAGTTACTACAGAAAAATCTACACTCATCAAGCAAAAAGTAACCAGTGTGCCTGAGCCTGTCATCAACCTCAATATAAATACAGATAGTGCAGAGGTTTTCAGTGGTTAACAGGCAGGATAACAAATTGTAGTGCTAGAGCTCAGAAACCATAGAGAATGCATACCTGACCCATATTCACAGTTGGCTTGCAGAAGTATTCAGCAAATGACAGAAGAGCTGGATCAGAAGTGAATGCTGAAATTGTTTCTGGCTAAAAAAAAAACAAAGAATAATATACGTGAGACAATAAAGGATTATTTTCCTTACTTCTCACACTGTAATGCACATAGCTGTAAGCCGCTGCCTCCTCCTCCTCACACAATGCTCCCACCCAGTTAAGATGATGCAAACTCACTGAGTTCCATCACTCTGCTAAGAAGTTAGAATTTATCAAAGTCCATTAATACATTCATTCTCACAAAACTCAACCCCAAAACACTTTCCCTCCTTCACTAACTAAAAGCCTACTAGGAAGCGTAACTGCTACCAAGGAGGTAATGAAGAAGGAGCATCACTCAAATCAGTCAGTCACAGACAACAAATACTGTATCCTACACAGATGAGGAACTTCGTGTAATGAGTCACAGAGACAGAAAGTAGAGTGGGGGTTGCAGGGGCAGGAGGGCGAATGAGGAGTGTGTGTTTAATGGGTCCAGTTTCAGGTCCTCAAGAGTCCTAGAGCTGGACGGTGGTGATGGCTGTACAACAATGTGAACGTGCTTTACATCACTGAACTTCTGTACTTAACAACTGTTATGAGAGGAAATTTTGTTACACATATTTTACCACCACAACAAAAACTGGTAAAACAAAGAAACAGAATATCACACTAAGTTGAAGGCTGAAAACGGAATATGAAAATATTACTATTTTCCACTGAGACCCATAATTTATTTCTGGACTAACAGGCAGGAAATTGAGATGTCCTGAATTGTATATACTTTCCCTATTCAAACTCAAGTCTGAACTTACCTGTTTTCTCTACAAATTGGATTTGGGTCTTTGACATAGGCTCTAGTTTTTAGAAGAAACAATTGTACTAATTTAATTTCGTCCAAAAATCCTCTACAGTAGTTGATAGACAACCTACTGAATACTGCTAAGCAAAATTCACTAATACTAACCCTGGGAATTCTAACAAAGGCTCAGTCATAAGCAGCTACCCTAAAATGAAATCTAACAATAAGTAATAAAATGCAAGTTGAATTAAAATCAGCTGCTGTCTCCTTCCCTGGGAAATGCTAACTCAGCTGTCTGGCTGCCCCTGGGCTAGCTCAGCTGTCTGCTTCAGGCTCCTAATGACTTCGGAGAATATATTTTCAGCAGGAAGATACTCACTCATGGAATTCCTAAAAATGGGTTAAACTCAAAAATTTTAATGCTAGATTATGGAATATATTTCTGGTGTTGAAAACCTATTTGAGTTCTAGAATGTAGATCAAAATAGGTACTGACTCTGCCCCAATAGGTATGAAATTCTTCACACTCTCTTTTAACTGTTTCCTTATTTCAAACACCATTGCATTGGCAGTCAAGTACCGTGCAAATAATAAAGCAAATTGATAAAAGAAGACTAAATCTGTTATTTTATCCTCTCCAAGATTTAAAAAACAAATGGTAGTTCAGAAAATTCGAATGTTAGCTTGCAAAAGTCTTCTTCAACTTTTTTCTATTAAGTAAATTTTAATTATTGGAATATTAATAATAATTACATTTTTACAGTGTTAAGATATACTCAGATGCTCCTAGCCACTCAATGTAAATCTTACAGTATTTTAAACCTAGGACAGCAAACAGTCTGACCCAATCAGCCTTTTCAATCAACAGCGACAAGAGAGGAAGCCAGTGGGATCTGGGGGTATTTCCTCTCATCTTCCAGATTTTACCAACGTATCCTACCTTGAAAGCCCGAGCTTCAGAGTTCCTATTGGCAACAGTCTGGGCCAACAAACTTTGCCACCCCATTGGATCTTCTTTGTAGGAGAGCTGACCCGCCCTGAGCTTAACATATAAAACCCCATCCTTGGAAAGGATGGACCTGAAATAAAAAAAGATTGAATTTAATATGAGGTATTATTGATAGTTCCTAACTGGAAAGGTGCTTCCAACACCAAGTTCACAAGATGTAAAGTCTTTACCATTTCCCACTAAAGAATATGACTACAGGTTGGCATCATGGCACAGCAGGCTAAGATGCCACTTGCGACATCAGCATCCCATATAGGTACCGGTTCAAGTCCTGGCTGCACTATTTCTCATCCAGCTCCCTGCTAATCCATGAAAAAGCAGAAGACGGCCCATGTATTTGGCTCCCTGCCATCCACATAGGAGACCTGGAAGAAACTCCTGGCTCCCAACTTAAGCTCTGGCCAGCCCTAGCCTTTTCAGCCATTTGGGGAGTGAACCAGCAGAGGGAAGATCTCTGTCTCTCCCTCTCTCTCTAAACCTACCTTGCAATTAAATAAATAAATCCTTAAAATATTATTTATATACATGTGTATATTTTGCCTAAATCAATCCACTACGAGAGAATCTAAAATAAAGTTTTGCCTGTCTGTGGCATCTAGAATCATGGCACTTATTAAAAGGGAAGGCATTCTGACTCTACTCAAAAATGAGCTTCTATGATAGTATTGTACCTTACACAATTTGGTATTCTTTAACGCCCTCTTTGCACTATGCATGGGATACTAGAGTTACTAAGTATCTATTTACTGGTTTACAGCAGAAATATAAAGTAATGCCTCAAATCTAAAGATAAGACAATATAAAAAAACAGCTATTCTATGAACCATTTGGGAAAATATATTTTGAGAGCAAACCATAAAAACTTACATTCTTGTTAAACTTTCTGGAAACTTATAAAGACTTAATTTGCAATTACCTAAGGTATAAAATTATTAACATCCAAAGTAATTACTCAAATATGGCTATTTCCACCCCAAGTAATCTATTACAATCTTAAATGTAAGAGAACCTTCTAACAAGGGCATGATAAAGAGATACAAAAGAAGATGCGTGTGACAAATGTCAGTTATTACAATAGAATCCTCTTTCCTTAAACCAAATCTTATATTCTTTATCAAGAGATAATTCAATGACTGCTCCAAATTAAGTCAGTTCAAATTTCTTAAGAAATAAAAATATTTAGGTTTGATTTCTAACTTCAAACTTTCATTTTCTAATGCAAACCCTTTTTCAAGGATACAGACCACTTTAACACAATATATACCATCTTATATGAGATGAAAGAGTGCCAAGTAACATGCTAGATAATAAGCTATACCCTCCCATATACTTCTATACACTTCCTATACTCTTCCTAAAAGGTATAATATAAAGAAATCCAATATACTTACTTCAAGTGTTGTGTTCCCTTGCTCAAATCTATAAGCAGTTCCCAGTATCTTGGGCCTTTAACTTTAATCTGTGGAGATGAACATGAACATAGTCAGCCCCAACCTGAAAAGTGCTAGTTTGACAAACTGAAGCTCATGCTTCTCAGGGGAAATAGCAACTTAGCTGGAAAGACACATCTGGAGGTTAACAAGCTCCATTTCCTGACAAAAAGTATGCAAGCCTCAGCGCTTTGAGCCCATCTAATCTATTAGTAAAGCTCGCCAAGACCTCTTCTGTTCTCCAGGATTAGTCCTCCTACTGTTGTTTTCTACAAAACATGGTGAAAGCAGGATTTAATTTAGCTATCTTTAAGGCTATGCTGTTCAGTTGTAATTTATCCCTTGGACAAGCATCCTTAAGTCATGCCCAACTTACCTGTTTTAAAAGGTGGAGTTCTGGAAGAAGGGTAGGAGCCATCAATTCTTCTTTGGTTTGTTCATACCACTGAGTGCCCTTTACAAATGTAAAAGTATAGTCACAGTTCACAAGGTAGTCAGCAGAAACTACAAAAAGAAACAAGCACTACTCTACACCTAACCCTTGCCCAGTTTGTCCAGAAACTAACAGGCATGAGATACTCTCCGATACTCAAGTCTTAAGGGACCACAGCCTAAATTCCTTGAGGGCACTCATCAGCTCTCATCACTTCAAGCCTGCCCATCACAGGCCAGCAATACTGAAGGGTTGCACTTCAAGGCCTCTGGGTTTTTGCACATGTCTTCTCAGCTAGAAACAAGCCCCTCTGAGCTGGTCACTGTCCACCTGACAGCCACCCTAACCACCATAGCTGGCCAAAGGCACTTCTCTCCATTCCACCCATATCCTCAATTACCATTACAACCATGCTCAATGAAGTGAAATATGACAATATCATCTCGTGTTTTCACTCCTATACCTACCACAGTTTTGAAACATAAAATACAATTAATAATTTGTGAAATGAAAGAAAGATACTGGACTTGTAATCTATGTCTGAATTTAAATGAAAGGTCTCTTTCCAAATATACAATTTTGGACCTTCTAGTATTTAGCTACAAATCTAAAAATAGCTAAACTCAATTAGTGCTTTTACAACTTACTACTATCAGCCATGTAAAATTAATGGGGATGTTTTCAAATTATAAGCTCTAAGGACAAAAGAGCAACTGATAACCCCTAAAAAAAAAATCACAGCCATAGACTCTAAATGAGCCTGACTTGATAAGATGTACAAGAACCTTGGAAGTTTCCATTTTAATGAGAAGCCAACTCATTACTGCCACCTTTTACTGAACAACACTTCTGAAAGATTTTGACCTGCCAAGACAGAAGACTGGTTATAGGATTACAAAAAGTAACAGGGAAAAAGAGTTACCTTGTAGGTAACCTCCAAGAGGGCATAGCAGGGAGTGTTGGTATCCACATCCACTGGCACCAGAAGCCTCGGTTCTGCAGCCAGCACATAGAGATGCCGGAGAGCCTGGAGATGATACCTGTTCAGACGATACAGAGAGCAGGCAATAAACAAGTGATGACAGAATGAGCTCCACAGGTTGCTGTTGCCATGATCAAAGACAGCCAGAGTAGGAGAAACAGTTTCAAATCAGTTAACACTCTTAAACGAAGATGACAAAATTCAAGGACAATGCAATGCAGGGGTGGGTGTAGGTCTAGCAGTTAGTCCGACAGCTGGGACACCTGCAACTCACATCGTAGTGCCTGGATTTAGGTCTTGACTCTGCTCCCAATTCCAGCTTCCTGCTCATGTACTCCCTGGGAGGCAGCAGCTCATGGCTCAAGCTTGGTTCTTTTTTTTTTTTTTTTTTTTAAGATTTATTTATTTATTTCAAAGTCAGAGTTACACAGAGAGGGAGAGGCTGAGAGAGAGAGAGAGGTCTTCCATCCACTGGTTCACTCCCCAGTTGGCCCCAACAGCCAGAGCTGTGCTGATCCGAAGGCAGGAGCCAGGAGCTTCTTCCAGGTCTCCCACGCGGGTGCAGGGGCCCAAGCACAAGCTTGGGCCATCTTCCACTCCATTCCCAGGCCATAGCAGAAAGCTGGATTGGAAATGGAGCAGCTGAACTTGAACCAACGCCCATATGGGATGCCAGCATTGCAGGCAGCAGGCTTTACTTCTATGCCACAGGGCCAGCCCCTCAAGCTTGGTTCTTGCCAACCAGGTGGGACACCTGGATTGAGTTCCCAGCTCCCAGCTTTGGCCTGGCCAAGTCCCAGCTGCTGTGGGCATTTGAGGAGTGAACAGTGAACAGAACTCCATCTCTTTCTATGTTTCTCAAATAAATAAATTTTTTAATTAGGAAGAAAAGTAATGAAAAAGTTCTCTTTTAAAAAAATATATAAATGATCCTTGATTCAAGAGTTCCTTACCTGAGTTTTCACAGTTAAGAGTTTTTATAGGGAAGTAAAAATTGTCTTAGTAAGAAAACATGTACTAATGAAATGACCACTCAGTCCACAGGAAAGGGTCTCTTAGTATAGGCACCTCCACTACCTCAGGGACTCCCTCTAGTTCTCCCACTGCATCCCACCACGAAGGGCTGATTGTGAAGCAGAAGAAAGGATGCCAGTTTTCTACTTACAAATAAACCACATCTCCTTGAAATATAGTACATCAAAAATGTATGGCTGAGATCACAATAATATTTTTCTTCGTGTGTATGTATGTGCTTTTTATTTTCCAAAAAAATTTTTTTTTACCTTTGAAATTTGTATTTTAGACTGTAAACACTCAAAGTGTTTATCGTTTAATATCCCATAAGGACAAAATTTCAATTTTCAAAAAAACTATGGATAAAAGCCTCCTTCAGCCAGCCCCATGGCTCACTAGGCTAATCCTCTGCCTGCGGCATCGGCACCCCAGATTCTAGTCCCAGTCGGGGCACCGGATTCTGTCCCAGTTGCTCCTCTTCCAGGCCAGCTCTCTGCTGTGGCCCAGGAGGGCAGTGGAGGATGGCCCAGGTGCTTGGGCCCTGCACCCGCATGGGAGACCAGGAGGAAGCGCCTGGCTCCTGGCTTCAGATCGGCGCACCACCGGCCGTAGTGGCCATTTGGGAGGTGAACCAACGGAAGGAAGACCTTTCTCTCTAATTCTGCCTGTCAAAAAAAAAAAAAAAAAAAAGCCTCCTTCTTCCCACTGAAATCTACCATTCCCACAAATCTATTAAAAGTAAAAGATATAAAGGTCAGAGAAAAGCTGATTATTTATCTTCTACATAAAGATTCTTGATGCTTATCACCAAATTGCTTTGTTTAAATAGCTAAGTCAACTAACACTACAATCAGGAATATATGAATGTGGCTCATTATTGTCCATGAACCAACAACTCACTCTAACAACTCCAAAAGCTTTCCTAAGTGAGAAGTGTGAGACCACACGTCAGAGATGTGCTAATTTAACAAAGATTCTTAACCCCACCACGCCATCATGAGAGTTTGGATTCCAGATCAAGGTCACTTTTGTACAACAGCTTTCTTTCTTCTGCCACTGGTTATACATTATTACACTGTGCTTTAAAACGATGGCTTCAGTTACTAGAGAGAGTGCTTGTGACCCTCCTCTGAACAGACAACAGGAGGTGCCATCAGCTGAGCACAGTGGTCACCTCAGCTGTCACTGGGATACAGGGAGCTATTTTCTTCTCTTTTCTCATAAGCAAGAGAGATCTGCTGTATCAGAAACTTCTACAGAAACTGAAGTGTGGTGGTTCTTTCGTGCTAAAAACACACAGCTTTTGGGCTGATTACTTATACATGGCTTGGGGTTCCACTCCTATCACTTCTAAATTGTGATTTTATGTTGCATTTTGCTTTTTTTGGCCCTTGAGTGTCATTTGTACAAAACACTTCTGCATTTATGTAAAAGAGAGAAATAAGGAAGAACTCATAAACACTGGCACTAAATCAGAGGAATTTTTCTCCTGGAATTAGACAATTACAATACAAAAGGTATTATCTTGAACTTCCCTTGGCTACTATCCTTTGCTTGGTGAGTTTTCCCCTGACGGTAACTTGGTTTGGGCCACTTCTGAGTTTAGAGCAATTCTATAGATTTGAGAAGAGTAGAACACTAGTCAGTCTTCAGATGTCCAAAGTTCCCTTCTGCTCTACTATTTTGTAAAAGACACTTCTTAAGAGATTGAGCCAGGAACACAACTAAGTTCAAGAATATAACAATGTTAATTTGGAAATAAGTCCATGAGACCAAAATACAACCAAATTATACTCTTGGAGAACTTAAGAATAGCAGCACACTGAAGACAGAATCATTAGACTCACCGGTTGTCAGTGCTGTGGGCTGGGAAGTGCGGGTAAAGGGCACAGAGGAGAGCAGCAATGGAAGAGTTCGATGTGCTCAAGGAGTACCTGCAGGGCAAATTTGGAAGATGTTATTAATTACAATGCACACACTTCCAGGCATGCTTGAGAATAAGGAAATCAGGGTACTGACTCCAGATAAAGTGAAGAGATGCCTTCATTTAAACAAGTCTGTCAGTGGTGTGAATATTTTACTTTTCAGTTAGTATTCAAACCATTTCAAGATTATCCACCCTGTACTGAAAGAAGTAACACCCCACAATTGGTAAATTGCAATCCTTGAATTAAATAAGCAAAGTTTTAACCTAATAAAATAGGATAGTAGTAAGGACCATGAATTCAATCCTAAATATTAAGAGAGTCATGCAGGGCCAGTGTTGCGAGCCAGCATCTCATACAGGTGCTGGTTTGTGAACCAGCTGCTCCATTTCCAATCCAGCTCCCTTCCAATGGCCTGGGAAAAGCAACAGAAGATGGCCCAAGTGCTTGGGCCATGATAAACACATGGGAGACCCAGATGAAGCTGCTAGCTCCTAGCTGAAGCCTGGCCCAGTCCCTGATGTTGTAGCCATTAAGGGAGTGAACCAATACACGGAAGAACTTTCTGTCTCTCCTTCTCTCTAACTTTGACTTTCAAATAAATGAATAAATATTTTTTTTAAAAAGAGTCATGAATAAAGTTTATGATCTCCTTCTCCAGTTTCATACTGCCTATTTATAGAATTATGAACCTGACCTTTAAAATATGGATTTATTAAACATTTTTCCTACTTCTGTAAAATATGAGTATTGTTTTGTAATGATGGACTAAATGAAAAGGGCAAAAGTTAACTTTAATTAAAAAGTACATGAATATAAAAGCAATTCACCTAAATTGCTTTTTCTTATTAATACAATAATTTTTTAAAAAAATAAGGGCACATTTTCTCAGCAAAGGACCTCATAAAGTTTTCCTTATTTTATCATTGCTCCAATTTAGTATAGCAGGCAGGCAAATCAGATTAAAATTCTCGAGTTTTCCTTACAAACATTTTGAAACATAGTACAGGGCATCACATAAAATGACTTTTTAGAAGATTATTTATGTGAAAGGCAGAGCAACAGAGAGACACAGACTTCCATCTGCTGGTTCACTCCCCAAATGTACACAAAAGCCAAGGCTGGACCAGGAGCTCCATTCTGGTCTCTCATGTGGGCAGCAGGAACCCTAGTACTTGAGCATCATTTGCTGCCTCCCTGGGTACACATCAGCAAGAAGTTGGACAGGAAGCTGAGGTGGGACTTAATTCCAGGAACTCCAATATGATATGTGAGTATTCAAGCAGCAACTTAATCCACTGTACCACAATACTCATTTCTAAAACCACTTTTATAGCTTTCCAATGTAAATACGTATTATAACTATACACACAACACACACACAAAAACCAAATCTCCATGTATCTGTTTTCATAATTATAGTATCAAATAAGAACTTGGCATTCATCATATATACTCCCAAATTTAAGGAATTAGGAAGAAGAGATACCAAAATTTAAACAAGGGAAGACATCTATTTTGGCATGTGCATAAAATAGGCCATTTTCTCCAAACCATTTTGGTAAAAGAAAATTCAAAAATAAATATTAAGTGTTATAAATTTGGGAATTCAATGTGTTGATATAACTATGCTATGTTTAAATGCTGATACAAAGGACACATAACCATTTACAAGACAAAAGCCCCTTGACAAGCAGAGAAAGAAAACATCTGTTCATCTTGAAAGAGTAAGTGGGGTCATACAATGTGGACTGATGAAAGATAGAAGAACATACCATAAATGCAGGGCTTATTTTTGGAAAAAGTCTTTTCAAAAATCATAGAGAATTAAGAATATTCATATTGGGGCCGGCAGAGTGGCATAACACGTAAAGCCACTGCCTGCTGTGCCAGCATCCCATGTGGTGCCAGTCTGAATCCCAGTTGCTCCAACCCCACTGCAGCTCTCTGCTAAGGTGCCTGGGAAAGCAGCGGAAGATGGCTCAAATAAATTTTTTTTAAAAGAATATTGATAGTGATACTTCTTCAACCATTCTTAATTCTAAATAATTGGCCGGCACCGCAGCTCACTTGGCTAATCCTCTGCCTGTGGCGTCGGTACCCCAGATTCTAGTCCCAGTCGGGGCACCGGATTCTGTCCCGGTCACTCCTCTTCCAGTCCAGCTCTCTGCTGTGGCCCGGGAGGGCAGTGGAGGATGGCCCAAGTGCTTGGGCCCTGCACCCGCATGGGAGACCAGGAGGAAGCACCTGGCTCCTGGCTTAGGATCGGCACAGCGCACTGGCCATAGCGGCCATTTCGGGGGTGAACCACCAGAGGGAAGACCTTTCTCTCAGTCTCTCTCTCTCACTGTCTAACTCTGCCTGTAAAAAAAAATTCCAAATAATTAAAGAAAGACAATTCCATAAGGCACATTAACACATTTATCTTCTCTGATGATGTTTACTTTCCATATTTCTGGAGAGTTCCAATAATTAGCTCAATCTTAAAGATGGGGAGGAAGAATGCCCAGAAATTTTAGCAGTGGGCCAAGATAAGATACACTAGAGCTAAATAAATGAAGAGATATACCATATTTACAGACTGGAAAACAACACTGCTAAGAGATTCAATTCCTCTATAACAAATATATAGAATCTATGCAATTCTGACCAATATTTTATCAGTTTATTTAATGCAGAAAATGACAAATAGCAGTATTTAAAGGAAAATATAAGGAAGCAAGAACAGAAAAACACATATTTGAAGGAAAAAAACCCAGGATGAAGAATTTACTTTCCTGGATATCAAGACTTTAAAAACCACAATTAGGGGGCCAGTGTCATGATGCAGGGGTCAAGCTGCCACCTGCGACACCAACATCACATACTGAAGCACTGGTGTGAACCCCAGCAGCTTCAGTTCCAATCCAGCTCCCTGCGAATGAACTGGGAAGGTAGCAAAAGATGGTCAAATGCTTGGACCCCTGCCACCCAGGTGGGAGACCTGGATGGAGTTCTGGAATTCCTTGCTTCTGCCTGGCACAGCTTCAGCCATTGCAGTCATTTGGGAAGTGAGCCAATGGATGGAAGATCTATTTCTCTCTCTCTCCCTCTTTCTCCATCACTCTGGCTTTCAATTAAATGAAATAAATTTTTTAAAAAAATAAACAAAAAAACCCTACAACAATTACAGGGTGGTACTAGTTCAAGTACAGAAAAGCATACTATGAAAGCATAACCACCCAGAAATAAACACATATGGACACTTCATATAACAAAGGTGGTACTGCAGAAAAGTGGAGAAAGTATACATTTTTCAATAGTTAGAAAAAACGATATAGAAAAGTAAAAAGAAAACATAGAAAAACCAGTTCCAGGTACATTTTAGTCCAAATGTAAACACAGGAAGCTAAAAATTCCTAGAAGATAAAGTAAGGGTGAAGTAATATCCTTAGGGGGCCGGCGCTGTTGCATAGCAGGTAAAGCCAACGCCTGCAGTGCCGGCATCCCATATGGGTGCTGGTTCGAGTCCCAGCTGCTCCACATCCATCCAGCTCTCTGCTATGGCAGTAGAGGCTGGCCCAAGTCCTTGGGTCCCTGCACGGTGTAGTGAACCCAGAGGAAGATCCTGGCTCGTGGCTTCAGATCAGT
The DNA here is from genome assembly GCF_033115175.1 of Lepus europaeus. Classification (NCBI taxonomy): domain Eukaryota; kingdom Metazoa; phylum Chordata; class Mammalia; order Lagomorpha; family Leporidae; genus Lepus; species Lepus europaeus. The sequence continues at coordinate 84,504,339 of NC_084839.1, read as the reverse complement.
GCAGATCCAGCCATTGCAGCCAATTGAGGAATGAACCAGGGGATGGAAGACCTTTCTCTCTCGGCCTCTCCTTCTCTGTATAAAAGACTTTCAAATAAAAAATCTTATAAAAAAAAAATATTCTTAAAGGCAAAGAAATTATCTCGTGGGCAACTCATTAAGGAAAACTATCAATAATTCTATCATCAGGGAGCTGTTGTGGTATAGCAGGGTAAGCTGCTGCTTGTGATGCTGGCATCTCATATCAGAGCATCAATTCAAGTCCTGGCTATTCTGTATCTGATCCAGCTCCCTGCTAATGTACATGGGAAGGCAGTGGGACATAGCCTAAGGACCTGGGCCCCTGCCACCCATAGGGTAGACCAGGATTGAGTTTTAGGTTCCCAGCTTTAGCCTGGCCCAGCCCCCAACTGCCATGGTCACTTGGGGGTGAACCAGGGAATAGAAGATCTTTTTCCCTCTGTCTCCCCCTCTCTCTGTCATTCTGTCTTTCAAATAAATAAATCTTAAAAAAGAAAATCAAAAGACTTCCTCAAGAGGGAAAAAGTAAAGCAGAGAGAAGGAGATAGCTGCAATGTACAAATCTGATCACAGGCTAAGGATACAATTTTTTTTTTTTTTTTTTTTTTTTTTGACAGGCAGAGTTAGAGAGAGAGAGAGAGAGAGAAAGGTCTTCCTTCCATTGGTTCAATCCCCAAAATGGCTGTTATGGTCGGCACGCTGCGCCAATCCGAAGCCAGGAGCCAGGCACTTCTCTTGGTCTCCCATGCGGGTGCAGGGCCCAAACACTTGGACCATCCTCCACTGCACTCCCGGGCGATAGCAGAGAGTTGGCCTGGAAGAGGGGCAACCGGGACAGAATCCAGCGCCCCAACCAGGACTAGAACCCGGGGTGTGGACGCCACAGGCAGAGGATTAGCCAAGTGAGCCACAGTGCCGGCCATCAGGATACAATTTAAAGAATTCCTACAAATCACCTTAGGATTAAACCAATGTCAACCGGTGGGCCATGGTAGCACAGCAGGTCAAGCCATCACTTGGGATGCCCACATCCCATAAGAGTGCTGATTCAAGTCCCAGCTACTCTTCTTCCCATCCAGCTTCCTGCTCATGCACCTTAAGAAGCAGCAGGCGATGGCCTACGTGCTTTGGTTCCTATCATCCACATGGGAATACCAGATGGAGTTCTGCGCTTCTGGCTGGGACCTGGCTGTTATGGGGCATTTGAGGAGTGAAACAGCAAATGGAATATCTGTTGATCTCACTCTCTTTGTCTCTCTCGCTTGGCCTTTCAAGTGGATGAAAATAAGCATTTTATGGTGGCTGGCATTGTGGCATAGAGGCTAAAGCTGCTGCCTACAATGGCAGTATCCCATATGGATGCCAGTTCCTGTCCCAGCTGCTCCACTTCTGATCCAGCTCTCTGCTAATGGCCCACCCCAGGTATCTGAAACCCTGCCACCCACATGGAAGACCCAGAAGAAGCTCCTGGCTCCTGGCTTTTGGCCTGCCTGGCACTGGCCACTGAGGCCATCTGGGGAATGAGCAAGCAGATGGAAAATCTTTCACTCTCTTGTTTCTCCCTTTCTCTGCAACTCTCTCCAAATAAATAAATAAATCTTAAAAAACAAAAACACACACACAAAAATGTGGGGTAGTCAAATTCACAGAAACACATTGTAGATAATGAATGCCAGGGTGAAGGGACAGTGAAACAGGGAGTTGTTTAATTGGTACAGAATGTAAGTTTCCAAAAGAAAAAATTCTGGAGACTGGTTATACAACACTGAAAAAACTGAACACTACTGAGCTGTTCAACTAGAGAAAGATGATAAATTTTATGCTGTGTATTTGTCCACACATTTTAAAAGTATGAAAAATGGACAGCAAAAGACCTGCACATCACAAAAGGAGATGTGCAGTTGGTTACTAAAAATATAAAATGGTGTCCAATATAATCTAGAGAAGTGGAAATTAAAACCACAATGAGACTCTGCCACATACTCACCAGATGGTTAAAATTAAAAAGACTATAAGAATTAACAAGAGGTAATGAGGAAATGGGACAACTGGAATATCACACATTGCTGATGGTTGTGTACAATGGTACAACTATTTTGGAGCAATGATGGTAGCTATTATCTGGTGATGTTGAGCATTATATCTATATATATCATAATAGCCCCAAATTAGAAGCCACAAATATATCCATCAATAGCAGAGGAAATCAATATTCTACAGTATAGCCATACAACAGAGTACAACACTGAGACTTAAATAAACTCTTGCTATATGCGACACAAATGAATCTCACAAACATGATATCGAGCAAAAGAGTAGGTGTAAAAGAATATGACATATATGATTTCACATCAAGACCAGGGTGGGGCAGGCTTGTGGCAGAGCAGGACACCCACATCCCATACAGGAGCACAGGTCTGAGCCCTGGCTGCTCTGTTTCCAATCCAGTTTCCTACTAATGCACTGGGGAACCCCAGTACTTGGGGCCCTGCTGTTTCCATGGGAGATCTAGATAGACTTCCTGGCTTCTGGCTTAAGCCTGGCCTAGCCTAAGCTTTTCTGAGAATTTAAGAAATGAACTAGCAGACAGAAGATCTCTCTGTCTCTCCCTCTCTGTTACTCTTTCAAATGAATAAATAAACGACTCTTAAAAAAAAAAAAAAACACGCAGGCCAATGCCGCGGCTCAGTAGGCTAATCCTCCGCCTTGCGGCGCCGGCACACCGGGTTCTAGTCCCAGTCGGGGCACCGATCCTGTCCCAGTTGCCCCTCTTCCAGGCCAGCTCTCTGCTGTGGCCAGGGAGTGCAGTGGAGGATGGCCCAAGTTCTTGGGCCCTGCACTCCATGGGAGACCAGGATAAGCACCTGACTCCTGCCATCGGAATAGCGCGGTGCGCCTGGCCGAAGCGCACCTACCGCGGCGGCCATTGGAGGGTGGCCTACCGCGGCGGCCATTGGAGGGTGAACCAACAGCAAAAAGGAAGACCTTTCTCTCTGTCTCCCTCTACTGTCCACTCTGCCTGTCAAAAAAAACAAACAAACAAAAAAAACAGGCAACATCAATCCAAGGTGGATTCTCTCTGGGGAGAAGTAATGGAATGGTGATTGGCATGAGCATAGCAGAAGTAGAGACAGGTGTTCTGAACTGCAAGTACTGTTCTGCATCCTGATCTACGTGGTAACGGATTTTTATACAGTAGATAGTTCACAGCCCTGTGCTCCTATGACTTGTGTATTTTTATTCAACATAGATAATTAAAAACGAGGGTAGTCTTACAAAGCATAAGCATGTCAAGAATGAGAGATGCTGGAAAGAAAGCAAGAAGGTTGACAACTAAGAACATTTCATGTCATTGTGGTGACCAATGCTGTTAATGATCTTTATGAGAAAGCAGTTTCACAGAAGGATGAAATCTTTAAATAGCTATGAACAACAGGGGATGCCTGGAAGTACAAATGTCATCTGCACAGCTCTCACTCATGAAATTTTTGCATTGAGAAAAAAAAAAAAAACATACTCATTTACCTTCCTCCTCCCAAAAACAGAAGCCCCAGGGCCATGTGGTGGGCTAGGTGAAAGCCATAGTTCATTTCACCACCTGTTTTCATGTGCAAGTAGCGGCAAAGCTGCAACACCTTCAGGTTCCCCGAGCCAGCCATTACCATGGCAAGAGACAGCAGTACCACACTCAGGCAAGTTTCCAAGTTGTAAGGGCCTGTCTGAAACGTGAAAAGGTGATATCACTGTAATTGTTGTCTTATATATCTTTATTACCAGAACTGAATTAGCCACCACCGGAAGATTACAAATGTTTGTAACTTAAAGAAAAAGAAATCCGTAAATGAGTATCTTCTCTGATTATGAAATATAAGTACAATGCAGAAAAATTTTTTTAAAAAGTATCAAGAAGGAAATAACAACTACTTGGAATCCTCCCTCCAAGTAAGAAACAGTGTTCATATCTTGGCTTTCTTTTTCTTTGAATCTTTTCCTGTCACTGTATATTTTTTTTCAAGTGAAATTGAGACATCACTATATCCATATTTTTAACCTTTCTAATAACCATTATAAGCAATGTTTGCTCAAAAAAAATTCTTGTAAAACATGATTTTTGATAGCTCCACTGTATACTAATGGATATGCAATAAGCAAAGTACTAATTGTTTTTAAAAGGAAATTTCCCATATTTGGTACTGAGACAGAACTACTGCTATGTAAGACAATGTACAGATATATAGCCTTTCTTATTTATTCTGTTGTCACAAGAACTAAACATCTGAGCATACTGCTTTACCTAACCTATACAAGAGACAAACAAGGACTAACGTTCCAAATCCTCCGTTCTAAAGGTAAACAGTAGACATCTGACAATACACAAGGAGCTGGATCACAGTGAGCTTTCTGCTCATTTAAATTTATCCCCCGTGAGAACTGTGGAAAGACTTACTACAGAAGCGTTAGGTGCAGACAGATAGGTCATGAAATCTTTTGCGAATTTATGCTGGAAAAAGAAAATAGAAATTAAAAGTTAAAAGAAGCATCGCAAGGCTTTGTTAAAAAAGAAAACAGAATGGAATAAACTGTTCTTACCAGGCAGTTAAACGCTGATAAATTTTCTGAGCCGGCAAACCGAAAACCCAGAGACAAGCAGGCTCCTGCAATTATGTAGACATGTGCTTGCCTGGAGACAGACACAAGAAATTTCACACCTGCATTATTTTCCTTTAAAATTCCTTATTATCTATTACCATGGAATAAAAATAATCAACGTCCCTGTTCTCTACACTAGTCTGTATCCTCCTGGGAATGCTCAGGTTTGCCTCTCCCCAGCAGCTTCTGTCGGGTGCTTGGTTTCAGCAGAAGCACCATGTGATCTTCCTGGTGAGTCTGCCTCTCCCGTACACTGTCACAAGCACTGCTGTAAGCATCACTTAAATGCTGCGACATTTTCCATGGAAGACAGAGGCAAGCATGCACAAGCCACAGCTCTACCACTGCTTCCCGAGGGAAACAGTTACGTTTCAAAAAGCCTGAAAGAGGGGGGGAAGGTGGGGATGACGGGAAGAATCACTATAATCCTAAAGCTGTACTTATGAAATTTGTACTCATTAAATAAACAGTTTCTTTGTGGGGGGAAAAAAGCTTTAAAGAAAAAGATAACCTTGTGAAGAACTGGCAATGGTGAGAAACACAGAGGATTCAGAATTATTCAAATAAATGACAGTGTGAGTCCCACATTGTATGTATCAATTTACTTATCTGATAGATACTAATACAGCTAATTTGTATTAAATGTTACATTACTTACGATAAAGTTTCTAAATTCAAGTCCTCTGAGCAAGGCAATTCAATTTCACTGAGAGAGATACTATTTTCTCTTATAATCTGTCAAGACAGAAAGCAAGAATACCTGGACATCAACGTTTGCTACAAACATTTAGTAACTTAAAGAGTAACTTATTGCTTATAACGGGCACATTTATATAAAATGAGCTTTACCAAATCATTTCTGTTAAAGGCCTATCCACATTTTACTCACACTGAATGCAATTTCTTCTTTTTAAGATTTATTTGTTTGAAAGGCAGGGTTAGAGACAGACAGACAGCGACAGGGACAAAGGGAGGGCGAGAGAGGGCTTCCATCCACTGGTTCACACCCCATATGACAGAACTGGCTGAGGTGGGGCCAGGCTGAAGCCAGGAGCCTCATCCAGGTCTCCCACAAGAGTGCAGGGGCCCAAGGACTTGGACCATCTTCTACTGATGGCCCAGGTGCATTAGCAGGGAGCTTGTTGGAAGTGGAACAGCCGGGACTCAAATCAGCACCCATATAGGATGCCAGCACTGCAGGCAGTGGTTTAACCTGCTGTACCGTAGCGCTGGCCCCCTTGAAATTACATTTTTTTAAAAGATTTTATTTATTTTATTTGAGAGGTAGAGTTAACAGACAGTGAGAGGGAGAGACAGAGAGAAAGGTTTTCCTTCCATTGGTTCACTCTCCAAATGGCCAGAACTGCACCGATCTGAAGCCAGGAGCCAGGTACTTCTTCCCAGTCTCCCACACAGGTGCAGGGGTCCAAGGACTTGGTCCATCTTCTACTACTCTCCCAGGCAATAGCAGAGAACTGGATTGGAAGTGAAGCAGCCAGGACTAGAACCGGCACCCATATGGGATGCCGGTGCCACAGGCGGAGGATTAACCTACTGCACCACAGCACCGGCCCCACAATTACATTTTAAATCTAAGAACTGAACTGGACTGAGTGAATATAAAATAGAAGACTTAAGTATATTCTTTTTTTAAAAGATCTATTTATTTCAAAGGCAGAGTTATACAGAGGGAGACACAGAAATCTTCCATCTACTGGTTCACTCCTTAGAAGGCTGCAATGGCCAGGGCTGGCAGCAGCTGGGACTCAAACCAGTGCTCATATGGGATGCTAATTTCACAGGATGTGACTCAACTCGATACACCACACCACCAGCTTTTTTAAGTGACTCTGAATAAGTAACATATTAATATTGCACACCAAATGAAATGCAAAGCTGATGAACTGGACAAGGGGCAGGGGAAAAGGAAAAAAGAACTGGAGAAAACTAATCAGAGTCATCTGCTTCTTCAGAGATGTTTGTGCCTTAAGCCTACCAGAGGTGAAGTTACTTGCTGGGCTAATAACCTACAAACCTGCTAAGCTAATAATATGCTTATCTATAACTACTATTTAGAAAGATATTCCTTTCATTTTAAAATAGGTAGTGAACAACAATTTATCAAAAACAAAACTAAAACCAGATTTGATATTTTTATTATAAAAAGCACAAATAAAAATAAACTATGTATTTTCTAAACATGCGAATGCAAATATATAGCACAGAAGTGAAACACTAAAGATTCATTTTTTAAATCCTTTCTGGAAGACTCGAAGAACACTTCAGGATGTTTTAAAAAGGCTCACTTACGATAGTCTTATGTACTAAACGTAATAAAATCAAAAACTTTAAATACCTTTTTTAACAATCTCAATGAAGCAAGCTGTTATACTGGCTGATTAATTTAGGCAGATAACAACTCCCATCTTTCTTCCTTCTTTTCCAGAATACTCTTATTTTAAAATATACTTAAAAATTGAGATTTATTTATTTCTTTGAAAGGCAGAGTTACAGAGAGGCAGAGGTAGAGGCAGAGAGAGAGAATTCTTCCATTCGCTATTTCACTCCCCAAACGGTCGCAATGGCCAGAGCTGCACCAATCTGAAGTCAGGAGCCAGGAGCTTCTTCTGAGTCTCCCAGGTGGGTGCAGGGCCCCAAGCACTTGGGCCATCTTCTACTGCTTTCCCAGGCCATCGCAGAGAGCTGGATGGGAAGTGGAGCAGCTGAATCTCGAACCGGCACCCATATGGTTTGCCAGCACTGCAGGTGGCGGCTTTACCCACTCTGCCACAGCGCCCCCAGAATACTCTTAATATTGAATGTGACCACAGCCAGATTTCTTGACTGCTCTGTGCCTTACCTGTAAATTGAGCAGTTCTCACCTTCTAGGTTTCTATGAGAATAAGATGACAATCTACTGCAAGCTCTAATTAATGCCTGTCACACAATAAGTCCTCTGTGTCTAAGTGGGAGTTATTGTTACCAATTTGTACCATCCTTACTCACAATTATCACTCGTGAACATAACCTAAAAAGCTCATCAAAAACTTGGGTTAACTGTGGCAGGGAAATAAATCCTCTTGCATCTGATCTTTGCTATCTTTCTATGGTCTCCTAAACTTAAAAAAAAAAAAAAAAGAAAAAATCCAACTATAAGGAGTAATCAAAGAGAGAAATGTAATCACTTAAGAGCAGGCTGAGGCACACAGGAAACAAACAAGAAAAGACCACAAATCTGCTCTGTCTTGTCCAACATATAAATCTCAAGAGCTGATGGTCCCAAGGGCTGGGCTTGTTATTAGCTGGGTGACTTTGGACAAGTCCATTCTCCTTCCACGCAACAGTGATGTACTGGGCTCCAGCCATTGTGTACTAAGTGTTGAAAGTTTTCAGTTTGATTCATAATTACCAAAACCGGGAAGCTACCCAGGTGTCCAACAAAAGAAAATAGAAAAAGAAATTGTGGTACATTCATACAATGAAATATTACCTGAAAATAACAAGGATGACCTATTAATATACACAATATTGCAAAATCATGCCAAAAGAAGTCCTACACAAAAGGGTACACATACTGTACATGATGCCATTAATGTAAATACAAAATAAATATATTTTGGGGGAAAAAACAATATTGGCTGTAGTAGGGGTGGGGGTGCACAGACTGTGAGAAGGGTCATGGAGGATAGAGGACTATTTCTACAGGGGCATGCATTAGTTAAGTCTCAAATAGAATACTTAAGATTTGTGCATTTCATGAAATACAAATTTTATCTTAAAAGGAAAAAATGTAAATAAATAATAAATTCTAATTAATTATACACATGCTTAAGTATTAAGGAGTATATAACTATTAGCAACCTTGAAACTCACCAAAAATGATAGATTAGCTATAAGAATAGCTTAAGTAGACCATAGTCAAAGTGGAAGTTCTTTCCTCCCTTCAGAGGAAGGTACCTCCTTCTTTGATGACCTGTTCTTTCTACTGGGATCTCACTCACAGAGATCTTCCATTTAGGTCCTCTTTTTTTTGCCAGAGTGTCTTGGCTTTCCATGCCTAAAACACTCTCATGGGCTATGGGCTCTTCAGCCAGATCCAAATGCCTTAAGGGCTGATTCTGAGGCCAGAGTGCTGTTTAGGACATCTGCCATTCTATGAGTCTGCTGTGTATCCTGCCTCCCATGTTGGATCGTTCTCTCCCTTTTTTATTCTATCAGTTAGTATTAGCAGACACTAGTCTTGTTTGTGTGATCCCCTTAACTCTTAGACCTATCAGTATGATCAATTGTGAACTGAAATTGATCACTTGGACTAGTGAGATGGCATTGGTACATGCAACCTTGATGGGATTGTATTGGAATCCCCTGGCACATTTCTAACTCCACCATTTGGGGCAAGTTCAATTGAGCATGTCCCAAATTGTACATCTCCTCCTTCTCTTATTCCTACTCTTATATTTAACAGGGATCACTTTTCAGTTAAATTTAAACACCTAAGAATAATTGTGTATTAATTACAGAGTAATTAAGTAGATACATAATTAAGCAAGTTCATACAACAAAATATTAATTGTATAATCTGTTGGCCATACAGGTGTTCATATAAAGTTTCTGGACCTCTCTTTGAGATTTTTCCTATGAAAATATTGCAAGAAACAAAGTATCCAATATTCTCAAGAGTAAATAGATTTTACAAATAAAAAGGAACCAAGAGCACTAGACAAACAGGTGAATAAGGAGCTAATGCTGTGGCACAGTGGGTTAAAGCCCCAGCCTGCACCGGTCACCTGCCTGGTCACCCGTTCAAGTCCCAGCTGCTCCAGCTCTCTGCTAATCTGATCCAGGTCCTTGCTAATGCAATTCAGAAAGCAGCAAAGAATGGCCCAAGTGCCTGGGCTCCTGTACCCATGTGGGAGACCCAGAAGAAGCTCCTGGATCCTGGCTTTGGCCTGGCCTAGCCCCGGTCACTCTGGCCATTTGGGAAGTGAACCAGCAGATGAAGACCTCTCTCTGTGTGTCTCTATCTCTAACTCTGCCTTTCAAATAAATTAAAATAAATCTTTAAAAAAAGACAGGTGAATAAAGGCAAGGGTTACTTACATACCTGATTTTTATTTTTTACAAAACTGCCTATTTAGTTTTAACTATTTGGTTTACTGAATAAATATATTATACAATAATTAAAATATATTAATATTATATAGAAGACCTATGGGATGCCAGCGCTTCAACCTGCTGTGCCACAGTGCCAGCCCCAAAAATATAATCTTTCAGGGACTGGTGTTGGGGCACAGTGGGTTACACTGCTGCCTGAGATGCCAGCATCTGATATGAGTGCCAGTTCACGTCCCAGCTGCTCCACTTGTGATCCAGCTCCCTGCTAATGAGCCTGGGGAAGCAGCAGCAAATGGCTCAAATGCTTGGGCCCCTGCCACCCACATGGGAGACCTGGATGGAGTTCCAAGCTCCTGCCTTAGGCTCCCTGGCCAGCCCCAGCCAATGCAGCCATTTGGGGGTGGGGGGTGGGGTTGAACCAGTCAACGGAAGATCTCTCTATCTCTCCTTCTCTCCCTCTGTAATTTTGCCTTTCAAATAAATAAATCTTAAAACAAACAAAAAAGTAGGATTTCGAGAGATGAAAGAATAGACTGTGCTTGAGTATACAATCTTCAAATAAAAGTTTCTTTATCTTCAAAAGATACTTTAATAAAAAAAATCACCTTCTGAGAAAAAATATTTTATAGGACTTTGTGAAATCCTAGTAGAAATCTGAATTGTATCCTATGAAGGATATGTAACTTTTATTCTGTATTTACCTGAGGAACATTGCTGTCAACCCACTTGGAATTTGGTAAAATATCGTCCCACAAAATCAGGCATCGAGCAAGTGTCTGAAAAAAACAAAACAAACAGAAATTAATTGGAGCACAATTCAGATTCTGTAATACTGCTAATATTAATAGATCAATTTACTAATCAGTTCCTAAGGAATGACAATATTAAAAACTAAGTAAATAATATTAACCTAAACTACTCACTAAAACTGAGTTGATCATCATTTAGAGGGGTTGGGGAGACTTCTGAAAACTTGCTCTATAAAAGAAAAATCAAAAAGGAGAGAACCATAGGACTGTCTACATCATAATTTAAAGGCTCTATATGCTAAGTTTAGACATTACAAAAAGGAGGGAAAATTTTAGGCAATTAGTTCAAACTGTTATTGTCATTAAACATAATCCTACCAGTTTTATTATATACTTTGTAGTAATAAAAAATGTAAAATAAAGCAGTTAATACAGTTCTAGTCATTTGTTGCTTTTTAGCAAGGTTTAAATAACGTAAGGACAGGCCAGCTCTATGGCATAGTGGGTTAAGCCACCGCCAACAGTGCCAGCATCCCATATGCGTGCTGGTTAGAGACCCAGCTGATCCAATTCCATTCCAGCTCTCTGCTATGGACTGGGAAAGCAGTGGAAGATGGCCCAAGTCCTTGGGGCCCTGCACCCGCGCGGGAGATCTGGAGGAATCTCCTGGCCCTTGGCTTCGGATTGGCACAGCTCCAGTAGTTGAGGCCATTTGGGGAGTGAATCAACAGATGGAAGACCTCTCTCTTTCTCTCTGCCTCTCCTCTCTCTGTGTAACTCTCTCAAATAAATAAATAAATCTTAGGCCGGCACCGTGGCTTAACAGGCTAATTCTCCGCCTTGCGGTGCCGGCACACCGGGTTCTAGTCCCAGTTGGGGCGCCGGATTCTATTCCGGTTGCCCCTCTTCCAGGCCAGCTCTCTGCTATGGCCCGGGAAGGCAGTGGAGGATGGCCCAAGCCCTTGGGCCCTGCACCCGCATGGGAGACCAGGAGAAGCACCTGGCTCCTGGCTTCGGATCAGCGAGATGCGCTGGCCGCAGCGGCCATTGGAGGGTGAACCAATGGCAAAAAGGAAGACCTTTCTCTCTGTCTGTCTCTCACTATCCACTCTGCCTGTCAAAAAATAAATAAATAAATAAATAAATCTTAAAAAAAAAAAAAAGGCATCAAGTATAAGTGATTTAACTGTAAGAATATAGTTAAAAAAATAATGTAAGCACTGGAAATGTCATCCCATATATCAATGAAGTTACCTTTCCTGAGATTCCTAAAGTTATTTTCAGAAAATTTAAAAAGAACACTGTCAATCAGACATACATGAAGGATTAAAAGTAAAGGATTCTGCTACAAAGATACATATATTTCCAAGGTAAATGTCAGAAACACAGGCAAACTTCTCTTGTTAACAGAAATGAAAATGTCAAAACACCATACCCTAAGCAACAGAAACTCTGGTTTCACAAAGTCCAGCAAATACATGGTATCAGGAGCCCGAAGCCAATCTGCAATGGATCTGTGGGTGGAAGATGTCATTGAGGGTCAGTGCCACACAGGGGGCAAGACAAATCAAGAATCTCAAGACACATTTCAAAAAAATTTTCCCCACCCCAATCCACATTTCCAAGCCAATCCACTGATCCACATTTTTAGGGGGATATTTCACACCCTCTAACATGATATTTATTATGAATGTATTATGTCTTATAACATGAAATCCACGAAGACAGATATTTTGAGTTTTGTTTACAGAAATATCACCAGGCCAAGAAAGCAATGACATATACATTCATTTAAATAACAGTTGAAAAACATCTATTTTAACTAAGGGAAGAATTTAGAACACAGAAGTTTCTTGATTCTTAAAATATTTCTTAAATTAAAAGACTCAAAATATGGTATAATCTCTCCAACCCAACTCAATCTTCTATGCAAAGTACAAAATAAATGCCAAAGATCTATCTTCTAGTGACAGCACAACTAGAAAGGGTCAGGAAGGTAAAAGAATGTTTTTAGGTTTTAAAATGAAGCAGAAACAACTTTTTTAATGGTAAACAATAGAACAACATTAAGCATTTCTGGTTTAACCAGTCTTTACAAGGATATGCAAAATTAATGAAAAGAAATGTGGGCTGTTGGGAAGTCAGTGCCAACAATTACTAAACAGGAAAGAACAGATACCAGCAAGCATAGTCAGTGCTTCACATCTGAGTGTTCTAGATCCAACTGAAAATATTCAGAAAGAAAACTTGCATGTGTACGAAACACGTACAGACCTCTCCCTCCGGCATTATTCACTAGGCAGCACAGCATAATAACTTTACACAGCACCCACATTGTACTGGGTACTGGAAGTCATCTGGGGGTGATTAAAGTGTTCAGGGAGATGCAGTTTCTATGCAAACAATGCACCATTTTATCTAAGAGACTTGTGCATCTGCAGATTTTTGTATCCTGGAGGGTCCTGGAACCAATCCCCCACAGATACTGAGGAATGGCTACATACTGCCAAACAGCTTTTAGAAAAAAATCTGTAAAACTTACAATATTTGAGAGAAGGAAAATCAGGTTGGTCTAGCACAGGAAGAATTAACACATAATATAATTTCATTATTGAGGTCAGAAATGATGTCACGCTATCATGGTGAGAAACAGAGAAGAAGGTATAAATAAATACCTGTTATTAGTTTTTAAATAGATCATAGCCAAAGCTAGAGTGGCACCTGGACAAGTCACATCCACATTTATGGTATCTCCTTCCTGTTGAAAGAGAAGATTATTCATGTGAAAGAATTCTGAACTATTACAAATTCTTCTGAATATCAGCCTAGGCTAAAACTACCATATGAAAGTACTTCATGGGGCTGGTGCTGTGGTGTAGTGGGTGAAGTTTCTGCCTGCAATGCCGGCATCTCATATGAGTGCCAGTTCAAGACCCGACTGCTTCACTTCCAATTCAGCTCTCTGCTAGGGTCTGGGAAAGTAGTGAAGGATGGTCCAAGTCCTTGGGCCCCTGCACCCACGTGGGAGACCTGGAGGAGGCTCACGGCTCCTGGCTTTGGCTCAGCCCAGCTCCGGCCACTGCGGCCATTTGGGCAGTGAACCAGCAGATGGAACACCTCTCTCTCTCTAACCCTGCCCTTCAAACAAATAAATCTTCAAAAAAATTTTTTAAAAAAAAGTACTTCAGGAAGTTCATGGAAAATGGAATTAAAAGATAAGCTTTTGTGCAAAAAAACTTTTGAAAGTCATGCACAGTTTTGTCATAATATGTATTTTCCACGAACTTTTTGAAGATCCCTTGTATTGACAATGTTGATATAATACTATTCTAACTCCCAGGATTTTCATCTGTTACATCCATTGGACTTACCTTGATTTGGTAACTTGGAGATTTATGTTTCTCCCTGTGCATCCCTGCTTGAAAGCGCCTGTGACCTCCAACCATGTACTGATAAAGCTGCTCAGGCACATTGAGGTCAGACATCCCTATCAGGTTACTGCCGTGCTGGAAAATAAATGATAGACACATGAAATAAAAAGATAGGTGACACATACTCAGGATAAACAAAGGAATGAACTAACTTCAAAGTAGGGTGTCTGGGTCTCAGGGTTTGTTATTTTCCTACCAAAATGACTCAAACTATTAATAATTCTCACAAAAATTATAATACATATATGTTCAAGTTTAAGTACTTTCATTTTATAAAATATATGAAGACTTCAAAATCGAATTAATTATACTAATAGTAAAGGAAATTTATCAGCTATGTACAAGGAACCTGAACTTTCTGGATATCTTAGTTAAAATAACAAAAAACTAGCTTACACACATACTGAACAGCTACTATTAAGAACCCCATTTTATAAATGAGGAAAGTGAGGCACAGAGGGATAAGCCCCCAGGTTACATAGCTAGTAACAATATGATATGAGATGTTCAACTAGGTAGTTTTACTCAACAGTTCATAGTACTGCTTAATCAATCATCAAGAATTAGGAAAATGGACTGGGTCACTAATCATAACCAGAATCTATATCCCATTTCCCAGCATAATAATTTCCCACGGAGCCATACAATTGCTCTTTAGCTCACGCATCAAATGCAAAGTCCAAACCCCAACATATGGGCATCCTCAGCAGAATGCATGTAAGAAAAACTCACTACACTGTAACTTTCTTTGTATCATTGAGCTTGATCACAATACTGCATTGGCGATCCTTCAGGAGAACCAGATTCCAAATGAATTTAATGAAATGTTTTGGTAATTCTGTACATATTTCTTGCAGAGAATTAAAGACTGGTTGACTTAATATTGCATTTTGTTATAAGAAAATGCTACTGAGCAACATTCTGGAGTGATTAGTAACAATAGGATGACAAAAAAGTGTTAAGGCTTATTTCTAGCAACTACCACAGACCCATACTACTTCCCATCATACACTTTTCAGTATGTTCTGATTTTTATCAAAGTGGGCTGTCACTTTCTTATCTTGAATTCTTCTCAAGAAATTTCATTCTCCTAGTTCACTCATGAACATATACCTATTCTATGGGGAAAGAAATCTTAAAACCCCAACTTTCCAGCGCTATTTCCCTATATTGGGCAAATCTGGAACTCTGGAAAATACCCATAAAGAAAGAGCTCAGAATTAGGTTACGTCAGTGTAGGCAGAATGGAATTCTGAGTTAAGTATCAAGATTATTGGTCTCAACACACTGATGTGGTAACTGCAATACAGGAAGGCACAGCCTCTCCTTACCCCCAAGCAAACCATGCCCAGGGCCAGGCCAGCAGCTAAAGAGTATGACTCTCTGTCGGTACAGTACTCCATTTCAGGGCCAGGGGGGCGTCCTAAAGAAAAGAGAGCAACACAGTTCAAGCCGGCTTCTGACAGCATTAAGCCTAAGAATGTTAACTACCTAGTAGGTTGACAAACTTTGAACAACAGTGGACCTGGCCTGGTGATCTGCTTTGGCCTGAGATCTTAGCAGACATACTGTAAGAAAAGGCCTGGAATGTACTTCCATCCTCTAGTTCTCTCTTCCACAACTGTCATTACGTAAGAGAAATTCACCTCCAGCCTAGGTCCCAGAATAAGGCAGATTTACAGGCTGAAGCAGAGCTGCCTGGGTCAGTTTTTGGTCATCTATTTCATAGCTTTACTGTGGCAAGGATCAGCAGATAAAATCATAGTAAAAAATAACATATTTTAACAATACATTCTGAAATGATGTAGCAAAGATCCTGACTAGGTCAGACCAGGATATGTTAGGTATATATCCACAAGGCTGAGCATATCAACAATACCAACAGCATTTCCATTCGTCAAAAAAACACATAACAGATTTCCAAAAAAGTTTAGTTAATGGAAACAGAGAAAATGCTAACTGAGTGTGTATGTCTTACCATTTCTAGCTTCACCACCAGTAAACCGACCAGCACATAAAGGAGGGAAGTAGAGCCAATCACTTCCATTCTGTTGGAAGTATTACTGTCTAACATAATGAACACTGTGATATTAGGGACTAAAGCAAACAATCAACTTTTCGAGTTTCAAGTGCAGGCCATTGCCAGACACTGCCAGGTAAAGACAGAGCAGAATAAACAGCATGCTTATTTGTGTATGATTCAGACCATAGGTGCTTCACTAAACATCAAGCTCAGTAATGGGTTGACCAAATAAATACCCAGACTAATAACCTGTATAGTAACCTTAGCCTGGGAAAATGTTACATGCAGCTTTTTTTATTAGTACTAAACCATTCTGTGCTCACAGAAGCTACTACTGTTTTTCAATAATTTTTATAATTTTCCTATCATTTTTACTTAGGTTCATATAGAATGAGAAATGTATGCCTATGAAAATTTAGCATTATTAATCTCATACCTATTTCAGCCAATAAGACTTCTGCTGTATGTCGATGAGCTGTCCCTTGATATACAAGGCCAATGCCAACCACTGCAGCCACTTGAACATTGTGAGGAACATCAAGTTCCGTGGACGTTGGGGGTAAGAGAGCAGGAATGTGAATGCTGAGAAGCCGAGTAATTGACATATCCATGGTGCCTAGTTTTGCAGCAGAAACACCAAGCAGAAGTCCAATGCTTGTCATTTCATGGCCCTAAGACAGAAAACAGAATGAAACTCAAGATTCCCTACCAAAACAAGTGTGTAGTTTTAAATAAAACACCATCTGCCACTTTCAATAAGTACTTTTATGCGACAGGCACAGTAACAAGTAATACAGTAGCAAACTAAACAGATATGCTCCTTGTTCTCACGGAGTTAGTGCCCTAAAGGGGAAAACATATACATATACAAATTAAGTAAATACACCATTAAAAAGTAGTATGATAAAAATTAAATCATAGCAAGTATTATGAAGGAGTATTTTTATTAATTTTTAAATATGTATCTCAAATTAAATTTGAAAAATTTGGGAGACAGAGGGGAAGACAGAAAGCTTCCATTCACTAGTTCATTCCCCAAATGCCTGAAACAGTTGGGAAGTCAAAGCCAGGAACCAGGAATTCAATTCAGGTCTTTCACACGGTGGCAGGAACCCAACTACTTGAGTCATCACCATGGTCTCCCAGGTTCTGCATCAGCAGGAACCTGGAGTCAGGAGCCAAAGCCAGCATCTAAACCCAGGAGTTCTGACATGGGATATGGGCATCCCAATTACCATTTTAACTGCTAGACCCCTGCACCCACGTGGGAGAGAGACCCAGAAGAAGGTCCTGGCTCCTGACTTCAGCCTGGCCCAGCCCCTGCCATGCGGCTATGTGGGGTGTGAACCAGCGGACAGAAGATCTCTATCTCTCTAGTTCTTCCTTTCTAATTCTGCCTTTCAAATAAATGAAGTAATTTTTTTTAAATTTATAAATGGTCCTAAAGAATGAGTACAAATCTGAGCGGACAAATGGCAGGAGGGGGCACTCAAGCTGTGAAAGAATGCTTGCAGTGGTGACAGAAAAACAAAGACATGGCCCTACAGCGATTTGAACAAAAACCCTCACAGTGACAGGCGAGGTGCCCAGAACGGTCCCAAGTAAAAGAACAATTTTCTCAAAAAATGGTGCTGAGACAGCAAGGAAGCCACATGTAAAAGAACGAAGTTGAATCCATTCCATACATCACACACAGAAATTAATTCTAAGTGGATCGTGGTCCTAAATGCAAGAGCTAGAGTTATATGAAACATGAGTGTCAACTTGGTGGGTTTGGGTTAGGAAATGACTTCTTAGAAAAAACAACAAAAGCACAGTAAGCAACCAAAGGAAAAAAACAGACTGGACTTTATCAAAATTAAAACTTCCAGGCTTCAAAGGACACTATGCAAAAGTTAAGGGACAACCAGAAAATGGGAGAAAAGCTTTGCAAATCACATATCTGTTAAAGGACTAATATCCAGTATATTTAAACAACTGTAACGACAATAAGAAGAAAAATAAACAGATTTTCAATAAACATTCCTCTAAAAAAGTTATACAAATGGCCTAACATTAAAAAAGGGGGTGAGGGAAGGGTATATCGGTGTAGCATAGTGGGTGGGGCTGCCGCCTGCAGTGCTGGCATCCATATGAGCACGGGCATCCCATATGAGCGCCGGTTTGAGTCCTGGGTGCTCCACTTCTGATCCAGCTCTCTGCTGTGGCCTGGGAAAGCAGTAGAAGAAGGCCCAAATAAATGGGTCCCTGTATCTGTGTGGGAGACCCAGAAGAAGCTCCTGGCTCCTGGCTTCAGATCAGCATAGCTCCAGCCATTGTGGCCATTTGGGGAGTGAATAAGTGGGTGGAAGACCTCTCTCTCTCTCTCTCTTTTTTTTTTTTTTTTGACAGGCAGAGTGGACAGTGAGTGAGAGAGAGAGAGAGAGAGAGAGAGAAAGGTCTTCCTTTTTGCCGTTGGTTCACCCTCCAATGGCCACCGCAGCTGATCCGAAGCCAGGAGCCAGGTGCTTCCCTTGGTCTCCCATGCGGGTGCAGGGCCCAAACACTTGGGCCATCCTCCACTGCACTCCCGGGCCACAGCAGAGAGCTGGCCTGGAAAAGGAGCAACCGGGACAGAATCCAGCGCCCCAACCGGGACTAGAATAGGCGGAGGAATTACCTATTGAGCCGCAGTGCCGGCCACCTCTCTTTCTCTCTCTGCCTCTGCCTCTCTGTAACCCTGACTTTTAAGAAAATAAATAAATCTTTTTAAAAAAAGAAAGATTCTTTACATTACCAGTCATTAGGAAAAGGTAAATCAAAACCACAATGTGATACTATTTCACACCAACCAGTAAGTACCGACAGTATAACAATTGTTAGCAAGAATTCAGAAAAATCAGAACCCTTGTGTATTGCTGATAAGAGTTAAACTGATGCCACCACTCTGGAAAACAGTTTGGTAGTTTCTCAAAAAAAATGAGACACAGGGTTCTCACATGATATAGCAATTCTATTCCTAAGTATTTACCTTCCAAAAATGAAAACCAATCACATGAAAACATATACACAAATGTTTACAGCATTGTTCATAATAGCCAAAAAGCAGAAACAACACAAATGCCCATCAATTGATATATACATAAAGTACAAGTATGATGTTATATACAGAATATTTATTCAACAATAAAAAAGAAAGAAATGCTGACACATGGTACAAACACACATGAAGCTTGAAAACAGGCTAAATGAAAGAAGCCAGTCAAGAAAGACCAATATAATCATCTACATGAAAGGTTCAGAATAAGCAAACTTATGAAGACAGAAAGTAGATGTGTGGCTGCCCAGGATGGGGTGGAAATGTGGGGAGTGACTGCTAAAAGTACAAGGTCCTTTGTAGAGCAAAGATCATGTGTTAAAATGAACAGGAGTGATGCACGCATAACTGTTAATATACCAAAATCTGAACTATACACTTTAAATAAGTGAATTATAAAAGAGTTTTACATCATACATACACACAGCTTTAAAAAAAAAAACAAGGCTCTGAAGGGTAAGAATGATGGTGAGGAAGAATGTTTGCAGAGGTGATGAACAGCATGCACTGGCCCTGAGGTGATACAGAAAAAATCTGTCAGGAAGCTAAAACAGCCAAAACAATGGTTGGTGTGTAGGAAGCAAAAGAGTGGTACAAAGTAAGGCTGCAGAAGTGAGTGGACCCCATGGGCTCCCAGAACGTACAGGAAGAGCGATGCAAGAGCCCTGCCTGTGAGCAGGGGAAGGACACACGCTGATTTACACTTAGATCGCTCAACCTGCGAGGAGAGGAACAAACTTAGGCATACAACAATAAAGGAAGAGTAAACAGAGCAATTAGGCGCTACAGCAATAGGCAGATGAGACCCCACCACGCCAGGTGCTGGGAGCCCAAGTTCTCACCTTGGTCAAGTAGTCATGGATATTCAAAGTAGCCAGCTTGGTAAGGTGCCCATTCAGACCCAGGGCCATGAGAAAGCCTGCATACTCATTGGCTAACTCTGCATGCTTGGGCTTATTGTAAACAATCCAAGCTGAGTCGATCTGGGAGGCAGGGGCTATCTTCAGGCCAGCAGCCACACCATTATGAAAGCTGGCCCAGCTTGTCATGTTGGGAGGCACATCGATGTTTCCACTATTAAGGTCCACTGTTGTATTCCGAGGAGGGGCACGCCCTATCCAGCCAAGTGAAGTTTAACATTGAGAGAAAAAAATTGACAAAACCAAAACTGTCAAATTTACATCTTTGAGAACAATAGTACCATCTATACATTCAAAACCCTTAACCCCATAATATCTGGAATGATATTAAGTTTTTGTGAGCACTTAAACTTTCATACATGTGAGTCAAACTTAATCCAAGATGGAAAAATCTTAACTGCTTAAAATATCTCACTGCTCTTTTTGCTAAAATGCAAGGGGCTGTATGATAACTGAAACAAATTTAATTTTATAAGCAGTTTTGATTAGGATACTACTTAGAAATTTTTCAAACAGCCGAAAGCTTAATTAGAAACCAACATGAAAATTACTGTTACTGTTTAACTATATAAATCTTGGATTCTAGCAAGTGATTGATGATAATGATGTTAACTTTAAATATTCTATCCCGTACTTTTCTCTGGACAGTAAGAGAAAATGGTATTTTAAAAAGAGACAAGGACCTTCATAAATCTGCTATATCTCTCATCTATACATGTCTACTTCTCCATATACTGATATTTAATTATATGTTATTGTTAAAAAGGCCAAATTGCATTTAGAGATAGCTACATAAAAAAATACCCTTTTATGGGGCCAGCGTTGTGATGCAGTGGGTTAATGCCCTGGCCTGAAGTGCCAGCATCCCATATGGGCGCTGGATAGAGACCCAGCTGCTCCACTTCTGATCCAGCTCTAGAAGATGGCCCAAGTCCTTGGGCACCTGCACCCACACAGGAGACCTGGAAGAAGCTCCTGGCTCCTGGCTTCGGACTGGCACAGCTCCAGCCACTGTGGCCAATTGGGGAGTGAACCAGTGGATGGAAGACCTCTCTCTCTCTCTCTCTCTCTGCCTCTCCTCTCTCTGTGTAACTCTGACTTTCAAATAAATAAATCTTTTTTAAAAATATCCTTTTATAGACTTGAGTTACCCAATAAAGTACAAAAGAGAATAAACTTAACTTTATAGTCAATGGATATAAGAACAATGTTAATAAAATATGATACAATGTGCTCCTTAAATTTTTTTCTTGATTCCTTTGGATTTGATCTACACTTTATGTAGGCAAATATTGAATTATTTTTAAATTGTGAATATGGTATATCAGCTCAAGTCACAGATGAATACTTAAAATATATTTTGTTACATAAAGTTATCCAGTGCACTAGAGCTTTGAAACTAGTTTTAAAAGAATTCTAGAAAGTTTTATAAAATAGATTTCAAACAGATCTATAGTGTCTTATTTGTAGTATACACATATATACACAAAGCACAAGCACAAGGCAAAACATATTTGTCTTTAGCTTTTTGTACCTAAAAGCAAACTCAACTGCTAGTATTAAATAATACCACAATGGTAACAAGTTCATGAGCTATACTTAATATTTTATCAAAAAAGGCAGAGATCAATATTGAAAAAGGAAGTAATCTTTCTGAAACATCCCCTCATCATATGCATGAGACATAACATTCACAAATAGAAGAAAATGAAAGGTAAAACAGATCTTCTTCAATAAGAGTAACAACACACAAAAATGTAACAGGTCACACCAATGTAGGTCAAGGAACTATTTTAAGGGAGTGTTTTTCCATAAATTAATGCACTATCAAGATAAGATAACCTTATTTTCCCCTTTATTGTCACACCTACTAGAATGATTAAAAGAATAAAACATTATATCACTGTAATGAAACATTTTAAGTTCCATTAAACACATGCAAATTCAATTAAACATATTCAAAAAAACACAATGATTCCTGCATTTTTTTAAATGCCAACTCATGCATCACTTGGGTATGAAGTCACATGGATTTAATATATTTTAACATTTGGCAATTGTCCATCAGATTCTATTCTTCTTAAACCCCAATTTTTTTTTTTTAACTTATTTGAAAGAAGGAGAGCATGTGATTGCTGGTTCACTCCCCAAATGCCTGCAGTGGCTAGAGTGGGTGTGCCTGAAGCTAAGAGCCAGGATTACAACCCAGGTATTCACATGGGTGGCAGGAACCCAATTACTTGGCCCATAAATGCTGCCTCTCAGGGTGTACATGATCAAGAAGCTTGAATTAGCATCCAGAGACAGGAATCAAACCCAAGTTACTCTCACATGGCAGGCAGACATCTTAACCATTAGGCTAAATGCCCATTCTCCTAACACAGCTTTCATATGAAAATGTTCACACAAACAATTAAAGACTACTAAAATGAACATCAAGACCAAATAATTGTTCAGATTCAGACACAGTTACTTTATCTCTCAGAGAACAATTTAAATATTGAAAGTATCCCCATTAGGGGCCGGCGCTGTGGCACAGTAGGTTAAACCTCCATCTGCAGTGCCAGCAACCCATATGGGCGCCAATTCAAGTCCTGGCTGCTCTACTTCCAATCCAGCTCTCTGCTATGGCCTGGGAAAGCAGTGGAAGAGGCCCAAGTGCTTTGATCCTTGCATCCAAGTGGGAGACCCAGAAGAAGCTCCTGGCTCCTGGCTTCAGATTGGCCCAGCTCTGACTGTTGCAGGCAAATGGGGAGTGAACCAGCAGATGGAAGGCCTCACTCTGCATCTGCAACTCCATCTTTCAAATAAATAAATTTTTTTTAAAAAATTGAAAATTTGTAATGGGCTATATTCTGCTTCCTTCAATGTTTAGCTTGACTTACTATTTAATGAGCTTTGATATCCACTACTGGCAACTATTCACAATATCTTAAATCACCAGGGATGGAGGGAGTATATCTTTGATGTTAAACCAAAAAATTCAAAAGCACTCCATTTATGCAGGTACTTGATCATTTTCCTTTCTCATTAAGCCCAGACCTTAACATACCGGTGAGATTCAATTTAGGAATAGGGAGGGGTTCTGTTGGAACAGGATGGTATGAAAACAAGGTAAACATTCCTCGTCCTACTGGAAGGGCCATGGTTCGCTGACACAATTGGAGCAATCTACAATTAAAATAAAAGTATGTGAAACATTAAAAGAAAGCATAACAGAATGGGATCTATAAATATTCTGAATGAAGTCACAGAAATATGAGTGAACCACCCAAACACAATTATTCTCATTTTAATATTCTTGCTCCTATAAGAAATTCCAATGGGGAGACACATTTCCTTTGTTTTCACTGAAAACCAACTGGTCTGTACAACAATATAATTCTCCCAGGGTGTTCAAGTAAAAGAGAAATGTAACACTCTACTCTGATTGGTGCTAACCTTGCCAAAGGAAAACACGGTACTTTTGACATTTCATCACTGTGTTATTTTCAGCCTGACTGCCTTCAGTACATGCGAGTCCTCCTCTCACCATTTGCCAATACAGCCTCACAAGGGCCACTTCTGTGGTCTATACACAAGGAAAGAACTGAGGTGTCTCTACTGGAGGTGAATGGATTTCATGGTGTCTCCACAGGATACTTAGAATTAGTTTCACTTACATCATGGCTAGATTTAGTTACAGGACTAAAATCATTGTATTAGTTAAGTTCAAGTTTAAAATGGCATCTATGAGCTATAATACAAAATTAATACAGCAATCCCGAACTCATTTCTATGTTAAATTACATTCTAGATAGTCCCTTAAAGCAAGACAGAAACTAACAGAAATGTTGGAATGGGGGCATTTGTAAGTAGTAAATACTTAGAAAAGTTTGATCTGAAGACAGAGAAGTATGCCTTCATAGGCTAACAGTTTCTCTGCAGACAAAGCTATCATAAGCTGGCTCTTTCCCTAACTGTAGAACGGCTTTTCTAGCTCACAGAGCAACTCTATGAAGTACAAATGCTACAATCATGCTCATTCTTATACTTGAAGCAACTGAGATGGCAGAGGTCAAGTAATTTCCACAACTCCAACACACAGTAGTAAGTAGCAAGCTCTACACACAACCTCTGTGTCACTCCATCTCCTCATTTACAAGTGACCAGTGTTGGGTACCGAGGGAGAGGAAACAGTGACAGGAAAACTAGGACTAACTCAGATTTTCATTAGCCTGTGGTTAAGTGTGAATATATCTTCCCCTTGAAGCAGTACTATAAGAAGTTAGAAGAACTAGAAAACAATAGCAGGAAGATGACAACTGGCAGAGACAAGGCAGATAAAAGGACAGGAAAGAATTTAATAATTTATATTGTAGTGTCCCAGGACAATAGCTCTAAAATGTCACAGGCATGTGATGCTGGTTCCTACTGAGACTCACAATTTATCCAGGGATGGATATATCATGTGTTAGTGGCAGGATACAACAAACAACAACAAAAAACCCCACTCTTAACAAATCTAAACTACACTAAAAACAAAACTCAAAAACTATTCCTAGTCAAGACACTGAAGAATGAGTCCAGTGTTTTCCTTTGTTTGTAAATTCTTAAGATAACTACCAACAAAATGGTTTTAGAGTTGCCTTTTCTAAACAGTACACTGTTGAATTAAACAAGATAATTATGTCCTCAAAGGCCAAATTCTGAAAATGCTTATGGTTTATTAAAGTTGTATGCAAACTTAAGACACATGGTACATTTCAACTTTAAACCATTCTAGGGTTTTAAATGCTAAAAACTCAAAGGAAAAACAAGTATCAACAGGTCCCAAATGTGATAAAAAAGAATTCAACAAGGGCTAACAAGTAGTGTTTTCTTTTACCTGTTTTCTTTTTCTTCAATGAACTCATGGTCACTGAGTTCTGGGTACTGCACTACATTGACACGAACAGGATGTGCGCTTTGAAGAAGCCTTCGTACATCCTGCACCCTTAAATCTTCACTCCAAATTAATGACATAACCTCATGATTCATGTCATTCATGCCATCATCTTCTTCCTCAGCTTCTGTTCCTGAAGGAACATCTGATGAGAGTACCTAAGTGACAGACTTTATTGTTATAATAATTTAAAAAGCAGTCAACAGTCACCTACTAAATATGAGGCTGATACACCACAACTACACCAACACAAACAAAACAAGTACTCCAAAGCAAAGCTGGGTTGGGTTCTCAACCTATACTGTATTTGTATACAATGCATACAAACTTTTCTAAAAAGTAATATGCTGCCTACTTGGAAACACTCTATTTAACTGAGAGGAAAAGGTTAAATTTGGGAGTTCAGGAGGCTAAATCACTGAGGGAAACTTCCAAGGAAATTGTAAAATATCTGCTTGTATCTTAACTGCTTTGGGGCAGGCACTGTCATGTAGCAGGTAAAGATGCTGCCTGCAGTACCAGCATCCCAGATGCGCGCCGGTTAAAGTCCTGGTTGCTCCACTTCTGATCCAGCTTCTCTGTGTGGCCTGGGAAGGCAATGGAAGATGGCCCAAGTCTTTGGGCCCCTGCACCTGCATGTGACACCCAGAGGAAGCTCCTGGCTTCAGAAAGGCCCAGCTCCATTGCAGCAATTTGGGGACTGAACCAACAGATGTAAGACCCCTCCTTCCCTCCCTTCCTCTATCTCTCTCTGCTTCTGCCTCTCTGTAACTCTTTCAAATAAATAAATCTTAAAAAATAATAATAATAATTAATGGCTTTAAAAAGGAATTGAGTGGCCAGCACTGTGGCATTGTAGGTTAAAGCCCTAGCCTGCAGCACCAGCATCCCTACGGGTGCTGGTTTGAGCCCCAGCTGTTCCACTTCCAATCCAGCTCTCTGCTATGACCTGGGAAACAGCAGAAGATGGCCCAAGTCCTTGGGCCCCTGCACCTGCATGTGACACCCAGAGGAAGCTCCTGGCTTCAGAAAGGCCCAGCTCCATTGCAGCAATTTGGGGACTGAACCAACAGATGTAAGACCCCTCCTCCCCTCCCTTCCTCCCTCTCTCTCTGCTTCTGCCTCTCTAACTCTTTCAAATAAATAAATCTTAAAAAAATAATAATAATAATTAATGGCTTTAAAAAGGAATTGAGTGGCCAGCACTGTGGCATTGTAGGTTAAAGCCCTAGCCTGCAGCGCCAGCATCCCTTATGGGTGCTGGTTTGAGCCCCAGCTATTCCACTTCCAATCCAGCTCTCTGCTATGACCTGGGAAATAGTAGAAGATGGCCCAAGTCCTTGGGCCCATGCACCCACGTGGGAGACCCAGAAGAAGCTCCTGGCTCCCGGCTTCGGACCAGCTCTGGCCGTTGCAGTCATCTGGGGAATGAACCAGCGGATGGAAGACCTCTCTCTCTGGCTCTACCTCTCTCTGTAACTGTCTTTCAAATAAATAAAATAAATCTTTAAAAATAAAAAAAGGAATTGAATTAGTCCAAGTGGAATATGAACCTCACTCTTACTAAAGAACATATACTAAGTTAAATATTGTCTATGGATTAATGAAACAAAAGGCAAGAAATCTGGAAGGATATATACCAATGACTGGCGGAACTCAGGCAATACTTTATTTTAGTACTTTCAATCACAGTTGGCTTCAATTTTTTTTTATAAATCTATTTCAAATAAAAATGTCTTAGAAGGAAAGGGACTGAACAGTAACAGAACAATTGAGAAGTTAACTCCTTTAGTGTCATCCTATTCTCTTAAATTCAACAAGTGTTTTAATATGGGGAATCTAGATTCAGATAATTCAATCTGACTCTAACACAGATGTGAATCACAAGGAATCTCTTCATTTTCTCTCAAAAATCATTTTATGCTCCTTTAACAACTGTTTTATGTTCCTTTAGCATAAGATTAATTCCCATTGAGTTTTTGCCAACACTAGGAAAAAACTGGTTTTCTGTTTAAAACAAGACAAACACCAATTCAAGTAAGATCTGCTATTTAGCTGCAAATTCAAAGAGATGTCAGGACCCTGCTGGAGAGAGGGTCCCCATGGACACTGATTCTGACACAGGTTCATGTTAGGCAACTCTGGGGTTATAAGTAAATTTTAACACAGACTCTGAAAAAGCATTAGTAACCTAAGACATATTGTGGCTTATTAATAGTTACATGTAACAAATCAAAAGCCAAATCCCACTGTTTTTTTAGGGACATGAGGTAAACAGAAGTGTCATCAAGAGTGGAATAATCACTCCATAGTCCTGCTTGATGAGGTGCTGCTATTTACTTTTAAAAGTTACCTAGGTGGCCGGCGCCGTGGCGCAAAAGGCTAATCCTCCACCTTGCAGCACCAGCACACCAGGTTCTAATCCCGGTTGGGGCACCAGATTCTGTCCCGGTTGCCCCTCTTCCAGGCCAGCTCTCTGCTATGGACCCAGGAGTGCAGTGGAGGATGGCCCAAGTCCTTGGGTCCTGCACCCGCAAGGGAGACCAGGAGAAGCACCTGGCTCCTGGCTCCTGGCTTCGGATCAGCGCTATGAGCAGGCCGCAGCGCGCCAGCCATGGCGGCCATTGGAGGGTGAACCAATGGCAAAAGGAAGACCTTTCTCTCTGTCTCTCTGACTATCCACTCTGCCTGTCAAAAAAAAAAAAAAAGTTACCTAGGGCCAGCGCCGCAGCTCACTAGGCTAATCCTCTGCCTGCGATGCCCGCATCCCGGGTTCTAGTCCTGGGTGGGGTGCAGCATTCTATCCCGGTTGCCCCTCTTCCAGGCCAGTTCTCTGCTATGGCCCAGGAAGGCAGTGGAGGATGGCCCAAGTGCTTGGGCCATGTACCCACATGGGAGACCAAGAGGAGGCACCTGGCTCCTGGCTTCGGATTGCCACAGCACGCCAGCCATAGCAGCCATTTGGGGGGTGAACCAACAGAAAAGGAAGACCTTTCTCTCTGTCTCTGTCTAACTCTGCCTGTCAAAAAAAAAAAAAAAAAAAAGTTACCTAGTCCTAGGGGCCAGTGCTGTGGTATACTAGGCTAAGCCTCCGCCTGCAGCACTACATCCCCTATGAACACTGGTTTGAGTCCAGGCTGCTCCTCTTCTGATCCAGCTCCTTGCTAACGGCCTGGGAAAGCAGTGGAAGATGGCCCAAGCGCTTGGGCTCCTGCACCTGTGTGGGAGACTGGGAAGAAGCTCCTGGCTCCCAGCTTTGGATTGGCTCAAGCTCCAGCCACTGAGGCCATTTGGGGAACGAACCAGTAGATAGAAGACCTTTCTCTGTCTCTCCCTCCGTCTGTAACTCTGCTTCTCAAATAAATATATTTTTTAAAAGATTTATTTTATTTATTTGAAAAATAGAGTTACAGAGAGAGGTAGAGACAGAGAGAGAGGTCTTCCATCTGCTGGTTCACTCCCCAGATGGCCGCAATGGTCGGAGCTGCACCAATCCGAAGCCAGGAACCTGGAGCTTCCTCCGGCTCTCTTATGTGGGTACAGGGGCCCAAGGACTTGGGCCATCTTCTACTGTTTCCCAGGCCATAGCAGAGAGCTGGATTGGAAGAGGAGCAGCCGGGACTAGAACCGGCACCCACATGGGATGCCGACGCTTCAGGCCAGGGCTTTAACTCACTGTACCACAGACCAGCCCCATAAGAAAAATTAAAAAAAGGTTGGCGCCGCAGCTCACTAGGCTAATCCTCCACATGCGGCACCAGCACCCCAGGTTCTAGTCCCAGTTGGGGCGCCAGATTCTGTCCCAGTTGCTCCTCTTCCAGTCTAGCTCTCTGCTGTGGTCTGGGAGGGCAGTGGAGGATGGCCCAAGTGCTTGGGCCCTGCACCCACATGGGAGACCAGGAGGAAGCACCTGGCTCCTGGCTTCGGATCTGCGCAGCTCGCCGGCCGTAGCGGCCATTTGGGGGGTGAACCAACAGAGGGAAGATCTTTGTCTCTCTCTCTTACTGTCTAAAACTCTCTCTCTCTGTCTAACTTTGCCTGGCAAAAAAAAAAAAAAAAAAAAGAAAAGAAAAGAAAAAAAGAAAAGGTTGCCTAGTTCTAGAAGAAGCTTTAAAAGTTTCACTTTTAAGTTTTTGTTGTTGTTAAAGATTTATGTATTAATTTGAAAGACAGAATTGAGAGAGAGAGGGAGGCAGGCAGAGAGGGAGGGAAGGTGGGAGGGAGGGGAGAGGGAGAGGAAGAGACAAGAGAGAAGGAAAGGCACACAGAGAGATCTTCCACCCACGAGTTCACTCCCCAAATGCCTATGACAGATGGGGCTGGGCCAGACTGAAGCCAGTAGCCAGGGCCCCAAGGACTTGGGTCATCTTTCTCTGCTTTCCCAGGCACATCAGCAGGGAACTGGATCAGAAGTGGAATACCTGGGACTCAAACCAGCACCCACATGGGATACTGGCACTGCACACAGCAGCTTTACACATTGCATGACAACACCAGCCCTCGTTTTTAAGTTTCAAGAGAGGTTGATTTAAAAACAGAAATAACTGGAGAATAATTAAATTCTTCACTATTTGCAAACTTTGCAGATATCATTCTTAAGACAACAGAATTAAGGACTGATAAAGACAGTATTTCAGGAGGGATAAATTGGTATCTTCCAAACTCCAGTGGGGGAAAAAAAAAAGACCTCGTTCTTGGAGCTTGTTTTATGTAATTAAACAAATATACATATTTAAAAGGTTAAATTGAAAAAATTCAACATCAAAATATATAAAAAAGAAAAGTCATACATTAGCTATCCAAATTCAGGATATACTGCTCTCCCTTTTGCTATGTAATAATTAAAAAGCAGCTAATAACTAACAAAGGTGAAATGTAGGGAGACAGTCACTGCTGTTGACTGACAGTGCCTGTCCTGACTCAGGGCAAAGAAAGCACTCACAAAATCTACCATCCTCATGTTCAATTTCAAGTTAATAAGATGTCATCAATTATAAATTCCATCTGGCACACAATATAAAAGACAAACTAATACATACACTTGCAAAAAGACTTAAATAAAGAACATTTTTACTTTAAATGACTGCGGGCTAACACTGAACTTTGAACTTTCTGTTGATACTCACAGATTTCCCTCTAGGTAAGTTTCCTTCACAAGCTTGCTTAGAAAGATCTTGACGTCCAATTAAGAGGCAGACAGGTTCTGGCCAATCTGAAGCAGGCTGCTCACGACAGTGATAAATTGCATCTCTGATAGGAAGGGCAATTCCAAAGGGAAGTGTTTCCAAATCTCTTAAAGTGAATCCTTATGGTAAAAGGAAGGGAGAAAAATTTTAATTTAGGCTTGCCACTATCCCAATTATACTCTGACTCAAGTTAGTGAACATCTATTGTGACAAATAACAAATTAATTCATTTGGTCGGTGTCATGGCATAGCAGATAAAGCCGCTGCTTGTGACAACAGCATCCCACATCGACACTAGTTCACATCCCGGCTGCTCTACTTCCCATCCAGTTCCCTGCTAATGGCCTGGGAAAAGAAACGGAAGATGGCCCAAGTACTTGGGCTCCTGTCACCCACGAAGGGGACCAAGAAACTGGCTCCTGGCTTCAGCCTAGTCCAGCCCCAGCTGTATTAGTCATGTGGAGAGTGAACTACTGGATAGAGGACTTCTCTCTCCCTCTCTCTCTAACTATGCCTTTCGAATAAATAAATAAACCTTAAAAAAGAAAAAAAGTATTACCTTTTAACATATCATTCTATATGACATCCTTTTTTATCATTCCTATCTGTAATTGTTATTGATTTTTTTAGTTCTTTATTTTTGAGAAAAAATTTACTTAGTATTTTACTTAATTTTAAACTCTGGAGCACAGGTTTGGGGAACAGCGAATATAAAAATCTTTTTTCCCTAGGGGCTGGCACGTGGCACAATAGGTTAATTCTCCGCCTTGCAGCGCTGGCATCCCATATGGGCGCCGGAGTCTAGTCCGGTTGCTCCTCTTCCAGTCCAGCTCTCTGCTGTGGCCCAGGAGGGCAGCGGAGGATGGCCCAGGTACTTGGGCCTTACACTCGCATGGGAGACCAGGAGGAAGCTCCTGGCTTCAGCTCGGTGCAGCGCACCAGCCATAGCAGCCATTTGGGGGGTGAACCAACAGAAGGAAGACCTTTTTCTCTGTCTCTCTATCTAACTCTGCCTGTCAAAATAAAAAAAAATAAAAATCTCTTTTCCCTTTCCCTCTGCCCAGCTGAATCTTCACCTTGGTACCAAAAATCCCTGACCTTTATCCTTCAAAAATGTCCCAAAATATTTATAAAATTATTTTCAGATGTTGTCAGAAATAGCATTTCTGATATCTGAGTGTTACAATGGCTTCAAGTTTGAGTGTGTAGTAGAGCTCTCCATTCTGAGACCAGTTTCCATATCCACAACCTAGACTGGTCCCATGGCAAACAAAGACCTCATGCATAAAGAGATAAAAAGCTGGTATCTCAGGAAAAGCAAAGTATGACTTAGTGAATCATACCTCGATCTTGTGAGACTTTAAAAAAAAAAAAAGAAAAGGCAGGACCCCTAGCCTCCTCATGCCTTGCAGTTCTAGCTAGCACGGAGGAAACAGGTCTAGCCACAAGCAACAGAGAAGCTCTTACCTACATTTGTCATCCAGACAACTAATTTTTCTGCTAGGCTAGAAACTGATGTAGAATGCCTGAAAGTAAACCTATGAGAGAATAAAACATAAAGTTGTTAAACAACAAAGTAAACTGTAACATTGTTTTTAATTTTTAACATGAAAAGCACAAACTGATCAGAAGTTACCTGTTTTCCTCTTGTTCTGCTTGTGGTTTCTGGGGGGCTAAAAGGTAACAAAATAAAATGTTATTTTCACAGTCATCAATACATGATATTTATAAGACATTTTGAAATGAGAATTCATGGGCCAATAACTCCGAAAAAAATTCATAAAATAAGCAATACTGTGTCAGGTTGGAAAGTATAATTTCCTTGCGGATAAAATAGTCCTTTCAACAGAAAACATATGATTTGTTAGATTTTAAATGATCCTGGTATCTGAAAAGCAGTTGTAGACTATAGATAAGAAGAGTACTACAAAAGCAATGGTCTCTAAAGCAAACACAAATATTTTAATTTTCTTACTTGAAGTCTGATACTGGCATTTATAAACATTTGCTCTGAGAGACCTAATATTATACCAACTTACCTACAGTTATTCTGGATAAATATTGTGAGGCGTCATTAGAAACCGAGCTCTCATCACCAAGTATGTAGAGTGCAATACTCTGAATATGGAAAAACATAACGTTTCTTAAATCATTGAGGTATAACTAGGAAATAATGCTGACACAGAGATTCATCCACGTTGGGCATACAACTCTATCAGTCTGACAAACTATTACACAATCACATAACTACTACCACATTCACAACACGGCACACTTTTCAAAAGTTCCCTTGTTCCCTTTGTACTCAGCCCCTAGTCCCACACCCAGCACGGGAAACAACTCATCCGTTTTGTCAGTCCTACAATGCCATGTAAAGAGAAACACACACCATGCAGTCCCTGTGTCCTACTTCTTTAACAGCATAACACCTTTGGGATTCATCCACTTTTACGCATGCATCAATAGTGTGTTCCTTTTTACTGCTGAGTAGTATTCCATCATACAGATGTACCAAGTTTCTTTCACTTTCAAGGAAACGGCCAGTTTTCCAACAAGTTATGCCATTTTTGCAGTTACATCAGCAATGTACGAGTTTTAGTTGCTCCATTTCCTCACAAAACTTTTTTTTTTTTTTTAAGATTTTATTTATTTATTTGAGAGGTAGAGTTACATTCAGAGAGAGGGAGAGACAGAGAGAAAGGTCTTCCATCCACTGGTTCACTCCCCAAATGGCAGCAAAGGCCGGAGATGAGCCAATCCAAAGCCAAGAGCCAGGAGCTTCTTCTGGGTCTCCCAAGCAGGTGTAGTGGCCCAAACACTTGGGCCATCTTCCACTGTTTCCTAGGCCAGTAGCAAAGAGCTAGATTGGAAGAGGAGCAGCCAGGACTAGAACCAGTACCCATATGGGATGCTGGCACCACAGGCAGAGACTTAGCCTACTACATCACAGCGCCCACCCCCTCAAAAACTTTTATATCATCCTAGCAATTATCAAGTGTAGTATCGTAGTATATAACAGGTATCTAGGAATATTTCATTGTGGCTTTGATTTGTTTTATAGTTCATTTTTATAGTTCATGTATATGTTCATTTACAAGTAATGCCCAAAACATCTGCAAAACATTTATATGGGTTAAGGTCATGCACTAAGGGAAGGTAATTATTTAAAACAGAAGACCCCTGCTCACCAAGAAAACTCCAAAGGCTTTTACTATAATGCCAAGACATCAGAAGACCAAACATCTATTTTTAAAATATTAATCGCCTCAAGTCCATTTTGGAAATAGATGGGATTAACTATTAGGTAGAACATTTCCCCATAAACTCCAAAGAGCTGTATTGGCCTTTGCTTTGATGAGAAGAAGAAAAACATAGCTAGAGCGCTCTTAAAAGAGTCCGAAACATTTAGTACATAATGCAAATACAAAAGTACATTTTTTAAAAAGATTCATTTATTTATTTACTTGAAAGGCAGAGTTTCAGAGGGGCAGAGGCAGACAGAGACACAATGGTCAGAGCTGCCCAACCCAAAGCCAGGAGCCAGCAGTTTCTTCCAGGTCTCCCAAGCACTTGCGCCATCTTCTACTGCTTTCCCAGGCTATAGCAGAGAGCTGGATGGGAAGTGGAGCAGCTGGGCCTTGAACCAGTACCCCTACGGGATGCCGACACTGCAGGCAGTGGCTTTACCCACAATGCACAATGCCAGCCCTCAGAAGTACATTTTTAATCTCAATTTTTTAGCTGTAAATCACATTATTCAAAGGAATAACTAGAGACAGATTAGGTCTCTCTCTCTCTCTCTCTACTAAGAAAATACACATAAAGTTTTTAGATACTAGCTGTCCAACAAATGCTACTTTCCCTTCTTTCATTTTAGCAAATGGTAAACAAATAATACAATCTCCACTTACATAAGAAACTCAACAGTAAAAAGCCACATAAGGAGGATCTGGTACAGGTTGCTGCAAATATCGCATCAGCTACATATCACATTAAAAAAATAAACCAACAGAACAGACCTTGTGGCTCAGTAGATGGGACCACCACATATCACGCTGGCATCCCATATCAGAGTCACAACTGGAGTCCTGGCTGCTCTGCTTCTGATCCAGCTCCTTGCTAATGTGCTTGGGTAAGCTATGGAAGATAGAAAGCCTGAGCCCGGACACCTACATAGGAGACCCAGATGGAGTTCTAGGCTCCTGGCTTCAGCTTGGCACAGATCCTGCTGTTGCAGACATTTGAGGAGTGAACCAGTAGATGGAAGAGATAGCTCTCTTTCAGATAATAAATAAATCCTTACAAAATCTAATAAAATACATAATGCAAAACCAAAAACCTATCAACAAAGGTAGATTGTTTAAATATTTTTATAAATTATCTGGGTGGCTGGAAAGTTATAAAGGAATACCAAAAGAATAAAAACTAAGTGAAAAGAGATGGACATTGTGGCATGGCCAGTTAAACAGCCAGTCACTCTGGATGCCCATATCCAATATCAGAGTTCAAGTCCCAGCTCCTCCAGTTTTGATCTAGCTTCTTGCTAATGTGCCTGGGAAGGCAGTGGATGATGGCTCAAGTTTGGATCCTGCAACCCACGTGGGAAACCCAGATATAAAAAATTAACTAAGTGGATAAGATCTAAATTTAATCACAATAATACAAACCATTCATAAGGAAACATGGGAGAAAACTTAATAACCTGAAGCTAAACAAAGAATTACCAGAGGCTGGTACTGTAGCATCATCCGCACCACAGCATCCCATACAAGCACCAGTTCAAGTCCTCGCCTGTTTCCAATCCAGCTTCCTGCTAATGTGCCTGGAAAGGCAACAAATGATGGCCCAAGTACTTGAGTACAGGTCACCCAAGTGGCAGACCAAGATGGAGCTCCTGGCTCCCGACTTTGGCCTGGCCAAGACTGGCCATTACAGTCATTTGGAGAGTGAACTACTGGATGTAAAATCTTAGTCTCTCCCTGTCACTCTTTTTAATTAATTAAAAAGAAAAAAGAATTCTTACAAAACACTAAAAATAATACTCATAAAAGAATAAAACTGATAAATGGGTTTCATCAAAATTAAATTCTTTTGTTCTGTGAAACATTAAAAAAAATGGTAAAACAGGACAAACTACAAACCATGAGAAAGTATCAGCAAACCATATATTTGACCAAACATCATATGTAGAATGCTCCTAACATCCAGCAAGTAGGGAAATGAAAACTAAAAGCACCAGGAGATATAACAATACAGCCATCAGAATGACAAAAATAAAAAAGTGGCAGTAGGAGCCAATGCTATGGCACAGTAGGCTAAGATTCCGTCTGTGGTACTGGCATCCCACATGGGCGCCAGTTTGTGTTCCGGCTGCTATTCCAATCCAAGTCTGTTTATGGCCTGGAAAAGCAGTGCAGATGGCCAAGTGCCCAAATGGACGATGACATTTAAGAAGCTCCTGGTTCCTGGCACTGGATCAGCTCAGCTCTGGCTGTTGCAGCCATTCAGGGAGTGAACCATCAGATGGAAGACCTCTCTCTCTCTAACTCTACCTCTCAAATAAATACATAAATCTTTAAAAATCTTTTTAAAAATCTTTAAAAACACACAGACAAGAATGCAGGGAAATATCTCTGCAATACTGCCAGTGGGAATTTAAGATGGAACAGACACTCTGGAAAATGGTTAACCCTTTAACAACTAAATATACAAATACACTGACTGCACAACACATCAATCTGACCCCTAGGTCATTTCATTCCCCTAGGGAATGAAAACGCAAGTTCACAAAAAAGCCTATACATTCTGTATGAGTACTTACAACAGCTAAAAACTAGAACCCAACTATCCTGAACCGATGAACTAACTGTGGTACATCCATCAGATGGACTACTAATCAGCAACAGAATGCAAAGAACTGTTGATACAAGCAACAACTGGAAGAATCTCAAACACATGCGGAAATTTTGGGGGAAACAATGCAAATGTATCATATCCTAATTATAATGGTGATTACATGAAGTCTATACATGTGCTGAAATTCACAGAACTGTATCAAGAATGGAAAAAGGTTAACGTTACTATATAATTTTTAAATTAAATTTTAAAAGAAAAAAATTTAAGAAGGCAACACTCAAAACACGTACCAAGACCACCAGTCTGCTTCTTTCACAGATTCCAGGGAGGTAAGGATAGGGTGGCATTCCTTCACCCTTCAGACAAGAACTCACCCACTGATAAATACTCGGTGGCTCAGATGTAAAAAATGACGGATGATGCATAAATCCTGTTTGACCTTTAAAATTAGTGTTCATAAAGATAAAAGAATACATTAAGATAACACTATTTTATTCTAAAGGGACGGTGATCAACAATACCTATAATTTTGAAACAAGAATAACATTGTTCTATATTCCCCAAAATGCTTCATGTTTTCTGCCATAGCAAATAACTGGCTATACCTACTATAATTTGTAGAATTTAAATGACTTCTGTTTTATCCCATCCTAGATAGAAATTTAGCAAATTCTTATGCCCAAGGCAAACAGAGAATCTAAGCAAAATCTCTGGCCTAATCCTAAGGTGAGAAAACAGAAGACACATTGAGTTCTAACAACTGAGCCCTGATTCTGAGCTCCTTTAGCTCAGGGTCCAGGACAGTGCAGCAGCAATGGAATTGTTTTCTATCTGCACAGCTCAATATGGCAACTACCAAATGCCGGTGCCTACTGGGCAGCTGAAAGGTGGCTAGCACACTACATTTTTAAATCTATTTGAATAAACTACATTTTTTATTTTATTTAAACCTAATAAGACATGGCTAGGGCTGCTAAATGGACAGCGAAAGTCTAGATTGAAGTCTTAACTTAGAGGCTAAGGGTAAGAAATATATCCTCTGCTATTCACTGAAAAAGACACAAATGTCACTACACTGTTCAGAAATCTCTAATGGCATGCACATTTACCTGGATCAATTTCGAACACTTGTCCAGTAGTTCTGACGAGCGTTGGATAGTCTCTATAGTAATGATCTACGTAAGGTCCCAATTTTAAGTCTCTAAAGCAATAGGAGCATAAAAAAAAAAGTTACAGTATTTATTCTCCCATCCCTCGCCAGAGTTCAAGGATTTGTCATCTGAACTTTTCTGTTCAAAAATCTTACTTATAAGAAATAAAATTACCAAATCTAGAGTCTCTTTCTTCTATTTCTGGACTATAAAGTGTCCAAGGTGACAACTGCAATCTCTTTTTGATAAATTTTGTGCAGAAAAAAACTATAGAAAATTTTGGTCTAACTCCTCCTCTGTTTTTTTACTAGATAGCTGTGCGATCCTCAGCAAGGCATCTCCCTTGAACCTCAGTATTTTTTTTTTTAAGATTTATTTACTTGAAAGACAGTGTTACAGAGAGAAGGAGAGACAAAGAGAGAGATCTCCATCTGCTGGTCCACTCCCCAAATGGCAGCATCAGCAAGGGCTGGGCCAAGCCAAAGCCAGGATCTTGCAGCTCCATCCAGGTCTCCCACATGGATGCTGGGGCCCCAACATTTGGGCCATCTTTCACTGCTTTCCCAGGTGCATCAGCAGGAGCTGATCAGAGTGGAGCAGCCCAGACTTGAACCAGGAGGACTTAAACCAGTGCCCATCCAGGATGCCAGTGCTGCAGGCACCAGATTAACCTGCTTTGCCATAGCACCAGCCCCCTTCATTATTTTCTTCTAGCTAACTCACTCTGGTCTTAAAGATCAAATAATCTATGTGAAAAAATATCTTATAAAATTGATTAGAATTTGGGAATAATTTAAGTACAATGGAATTTTCATGACAGTGATGACTTGTCATAATTGAAATGAACAATCAGTCAAATCCATCATGATTCAGTGGCTGGTGTTGTGGTACAATGGGTTAAGCCACTGCCTGTGATGCCTGAATCTATTCCAAGCGTCAGCTGGAGTCCCAGCTGCTTCATTTTCAATCCAGCTCCTTGTTCATGGACCTAAGCAAGCAGCAGAAGATGGCCCAAATGCCTGGGGTCCTGTACCCACAAGGAGAGTCTCAGATCAGGTTCCTGGCTTCAGCCTGGCCCAGCCCAGGGCCTCTGTGGCCATCTGGGAGAAAACCAACAAATGCAAGACATGTGTGTGTGTGTGTCTCCCCCCTCTCTCTAACTCTGCTTTTCAAATAAGGAAATGAATCTTTAAAAAAACCAAAAACAAATTGCCATGTTTCAGAAAAGAATTTCAGTATCTCAATGAAGATTACAGAAATTCAAACATGCTATAACCGTAACTCAGAAGTTAACATTTCAAATTCAACTTCATTATCACAAAAGGTCACAAAGACTCAAATAACATCTATGTATGACCCTTAGAATTCAGGGCCAAAGGCCAGCATTCTGGTGTGGCAGGTTAAGTGACCTCCTGCAACAATCCCGTATCACAGTGCCAGTTTGAGCCCCAGCTGCTCCACTTCTGATCCAGCTCCCTGCTAATGTGCCAGAGAAGGCAGCGAAAGATGGCCCAAGTGCTTGGAGCCCTGCCACCCATGTGTGAAACCTGGACTGACTTATTGGCTCCTGGCTTTGTCCTGGCGGTTGTAACCATTTAGAGAATGAACCAGCAGATGAAAGATCTCTATTTCTCGTTCTCTAACACTGCCTTTCAAATAAATAATTTTTTTTTAAAAGGAATTCAGGACCAAACAAAAGGTGCTAAAAAGGCTGTTGAAACATACTAGAATTATCTTACTGTGGATCTACTAGGAGTGCTTGAAAGACAGGGACAGTCACAGAATACAACAAGGAAAGCAGAATAAAAATAACCCACAACCAGCAACCAATACTCATGGTCTTCAAAGAGATTTGAACAAGTTTCTTCATTATTAAAATAGGGATAATACGTATTTTGTATATAAACTATGATTAAGGTAACTATAAAGCACTATTTGAATATAAGCATTATCATGAAATAGCAGACTGATTACAGAACTCACACTAGTCTAGCCAGTTGTCTTTGCAAAAAGCAAAGCTGAGCAGATCATCCCCATTTTTTCATGACTTTCCATTAATCTTAGGTAAAAGACTAAAAATTCCAGGATGGGAGCCGGCACTGTGGCACAGAAGGTTAAGCCTGTGCCTGCAGTGCCAGCATCCCATATGGGCACTGGTTCAAGTCCCAGCTGCTCCACTTTCAATCCAGCTAACTGCTAATGTGCCTGAGAAGGCAGCAGAAGATGGTCCAAGCCCTAAGGCCCCCACACCCAGCAGGTGGAAAAGCAATCTCTCTTCTCTCTCCCTCCCTCCCTCTTTCTCTCTATGTATCTCTAACTTTCAAATAAATAAATCTTTAAATAAGTAAACAAATAAATAAATAAAAGTTCCAGGATGGTCTGCAGGCCCTTATATAACAGTATTGTTAAATAATTCTGTGGCTGATAGAAAATGCCTTGGCTTCTTGATAAGGTAGAGTTCAGAAACTCATCAGAAAGGTTCCTAGATGAGATCATGGAAAAGACGGTTACCTATGGACCTTGTGGCAGTTACTGATCCACAGATTATATTTACCTGGCCAACTGAACAAGGAGGTCAACAAGCGAGCAAATTCCTTCTCCCATCAGAGTATTCAACTTAAGCTCCTCATAGACAAGGTGAAGAACAAAAAAAATTGCAGGTATGTGACTAAAGAGAAGTGTAGAAGAATCCAGACTGAGGTTCTGTGAAAAATCCTCATCCTTCACCTGTGAAACCTCCAAAGGACCCAAACACAGAGATCTGCTCAAAAGATGAGACTCGACATTCTGGTGGTAGTCAGAATTTAGTAAATATTCCCAGTCCTGAGAAGAGTAAAAAGGATATTAATCATTTAACCAACGCCTTCTTATGTCATCATTTAAAAAGGTAAACAAATTCACTTAAAATGATTCAAGTTCCATGTTCACATTGTCAGTCTAAGAATATGAAAAAATCCTAACAGAAAAACAACTACAAAATAACCAAGCAATCTTCAGATGCCAGCAATAAACATTAAGGCACCTTTAAAAGTCATTTGAAAAAAAAATCTAGTCATACATTTTTAAGGAAAAAACTTTAGGAGAAGAAATCCTACTAGTTAGGGAGGAACTGAGAAATAAATTTTAAGATTATCCTGAGCTATGTTTTATAAAGCCAAGAGCACAGAATGAGAGGTGGGAGTATAGGCAGGCAGGCAGGCAGTGAAGGTCTACTTGTACTCAGATGGTATATTTATCTTTCTATGTTTGCAAGATACTGGAGCTGATAACATTATAATCAACTGAATTTTATATTCAGACTGATTATAGTACATTTTCCAAGTATTTGGTCTACTTTGGTTTCTATCTGTGATTTATCACATTGTGCTCACAGAATATGGTATGCTATTTACAGATCTTGGAATTTACTGGTGTTTTTATAAGGCTTAATACAGTGTTATGATAACTTAAAAAATCTTTTGGTGCAGACACAAAAAGAACAGCAAAGAAAAAACCTGATAAACTGGACACTCAAAATTTAAAACTCTGTCCATAAAAAGACACTGTTAAGCCACATAACAAGAGAAAACATTCTCAACACAAACATACAGCAAAGAATTCACGTCAAGAATTCATAGGGTTGGTATATGACCTAGCAATTAAGACGCCAGTTTAAATGCCTGCATCCCATATCAGAGTGC
Organism: Lepus europaeus; assembly: GCF_033115175.1. Taxonomy (NCBI): domain Eukaryota; kingdom Metazoa; phylum Chordata; class Mammalia; order Lagomorpha; family Leporidae; genus Lepus; species Lepus europaeus. The sequence continues at coordinate 84,463,557 of NC_084839.1, read as the reverse complement.
CTGGGCTGGATTCCGGATACCACCTCCTAAATCCAGCTTCCTGCCAACATAGATCCTAATATAGCTGGATCCCTGCTACCCATCTGAGACCTGGACTGAGTTCCCAATTCCCAGCTTCAGTCCAGCCCCTTACTGATGATTGCAGGCATTTGGGAGTGAACCACCAAAAAGAAGCTCACTCTATCTGTCTCTATTTGTCTCACAAAAAACCTTTTAAACTAAATACATACACACACACACACACACATATATACACACATATAACACACACACACGTGGGGGGACCGTCTGTAGCATAAATGGGTAAAGCCGCCAACTGTGATGTCGGCATCCTCTATGAGCACTGGTTCGAGACCCAGCTGCTCCACTTCCAAACCAGCTCCCTGCTAATGGCCAGGCAAAAGTAGCAGAAGACGGCCCAAGTGTCTGGGCCCCTGCCACCCACATGTGAGACTCAAATGAAGCTCCAAGCTCCTGGCTCCTGACTTCAGCCCAGCTCAGTGCTAGCTGTTGCAGCCATCTGGAGTGAACCAGTGGATGGAAGATCGCTCTCTCTCTCTGACTCTCCTTCTCTCTGTAACTCTGACTTTCAAATAAAACAAATAAATCTTTGGAAAAAAAAAAAACAATGTTGGGACCACTTAAGAATATGAATTTGATAATCTGATACATCTGAAAACTTAAATTAGAAAAACACTGCATATAAAGGTAAATGCTGTCATAGTGATCATTTGGCAATAAAATGTTTATAAACCCAACTAAAATCAGGAGGAAATACATGTTTGAAGTAATTTTTAAGTGATTATTAAGGACAAAAATAATAAATGACCATAGAAAACACAACAGACCTACCCTTCAAATTAATTGCTGTTATTAAAATAAACAAAGCAACAGATGTTGGAAATACAAATTTACAGGAATACTACAGCAGTGGGAGACCAGTATAAATAACTAAAATTAATTTAGATTAACAAGATAATAATGCTTACATCATCAGATCCAGTATCCGAAGGCCTTGCTTTTTTGGGCGCAATGACTGGAGAAAGAGACCCTTCAAAATCAAACTGAAAAATAACCCCAAGAGAGAAGTCAAAATCATTAATGTATTACTGTCAACTTATCAACCGAATGAATTCAAAAGTCACCAATACTAAAGGCACAACCCTGACATTGCTGTAAATCACCCACTAGCATCTGTGAGGAAGCTTCTGGGGATGAGGCGAAGAACACAACTCCACACAATTAACAGAGAAGATACTTGGGGAAAAGCACTTTAAATCCCTGTCATATGAAGCCTTCCTCATCACACACCAAACAACAGATGTGTAAAAGGACAGTCTCGTCACCAGAAAACAAGGTTAGGGGCAAGCATTTTAAAACAGAAGGTTAAGCTGCCCCCTGCAACACTGGCATCCCACATGAGCACTGGCTCATGTTGACTGCTCCTCTTCTAAAACAGCTTCCTGCTGATGTGTCTGGGAAAGCAGTAGATGGCCCAAGTGCCATGGTCGTTGATGAGGCTCTTGCCACCCACATGGGAGACGTGGCCAGGCTCCTAGCTTCAGCCTGGCCCAGCCCTAGTGGTTGTGGCCATTTGGAGAGTGAACCAGCAGATGAAAGATCTCTCTCTCTCTCTCTCTCTGCTCTCTTTTTCTCTGTCACCCTTTCAAATAAATAAATCTTTTAAAAAAAATGGTTAAGCCATGAGTCAGAAGACACATTCTAGTCCCAATTTTGAGCAAATCAGACTGAACCTCTTTGTGATTCAACTTCTTTATAATAAAATTAAAACTATTAATAATCTTAGCAAAACTTGGAGTCATTTTGCAAAAATTAGAAGAGTCAAGTATACATTATAAAACTCAAATATAGTAACTACTAAAATATTATTAAATCTTAAGTGATAGGGGCTGGTACTGTGGTTTAGCAGGTAAAGCTGCTGCCTGCAGTGCTGGTATCCCATATGGGTGCCGGTTCAAGTCCTGGCTCCTCCACTTCTGATCCAGCTCTCTGCTATGGCTTAGGAAAACAGTAAAAGATGGCCCAAGTCCTTGGGCCCCTGCATCTGCATGGGAGAACCAGAAGAAGCTCCAGGCTCCCGGCTTCGGATTGACGCAGCTTCACTGCAGCCATTTGGGGAGTGAACCAATAGATGGAAAATTTCTCTCTCTCTCTCTCTCTCTCTCTCTCTCTGCGAAGTGAACCAGTAAATGGCAACACTCTCTTTTTTTCAGTAGATGGAAGTATGCTCTTTCTTTCTCGTTGTCTCTTCTCTGTCACTCTGCTTTCCAAATAAATAAATTTTTTTTTAAATAAGCTTGGGGTGAGTATTTGGCAAAGAAGTTAAGCTGTTGCTTGAGGGTCCAGCTCTGTGGCCCAGCAGGTTAAGCCTCCACCTGTGGCATCCATATGGGCAGGGGTTCAAGTCCTGGCTGCTCCACTTCTGATCCAGCTCCCTGCTAATGGCCTAGAAAAGCAATGGAAAATGGCCCAAGTGGTTGGGTTCTTGTACCCACATGGGAGACACAGAAGAAGCTCTTGGCTTCAGATCAGCCCAGCTACAGCTGTTGAAGCCATCTGGGAAGTGAACCAGCAGATGGAAGACACCCTCTCTTGCAGTCTCTACTTCTGCCTCTCAAGTAAGTAAATTAAATCTTTAAAAAAAAAAACAAGCAAGATGCTGCTTGGGACATCTGCACCCCATATGGGAGTGCCTCAGTTAAGTGCACCAGCTCTGCTTCCAGTTCCAGCTTTCTGCCAATGCAAGTGCTTGAATTTCTACCACCCATGTGGGAGACCCAGATTAAGATCCAGGATTCCAGCTTTAGCCTGAACCAGTCCCAGCTGATATGGGTGGGTATCTGGGGAATCAATCAGCAGACAGAAGATCTCTGTCTCTCAGCCTTTCAAATGAAATGAAAATAAATAAAAATTTCAAAAAAAATTTTTAAAAAAGCAAAAAAGCCAAGTAAGTCAATTAATGATCTTTTTAAAAAAGAAAAGATGCTTGTTTGGGTGCAAAACAATTTTGAAATCCATGTATTTTTTAAGTATACATTTTCCATGAACTTTTTAAAAGACCCCTCATCTAGGTACATTAAATCATAGTATTACTCCATTAGTTTGAATAAAGTATGCCTGTTAATACTCTGGATGTTATATCACCAATTATGCAAATATTACATTAGTAACAGAAAAACTCTTGAATAAAACAGCAGTATTTACTTACATTTCGAGTCCAAGCTAAGCGGTCTGTATTATAACCCATCAAGTTCATGAGACAAGTTACAAACAAATTCCACTCTGAGTGATAACTGGGTCCTCCTGGAGCACTGTGGACATTGTACCACTTAACGAGCATCTGAACCGCTATTTCTTTTGGCAGGATAAACTTAATTGCTTGCAGACAAGTTTGTACTATTAAAAGCAAGGATTAATTTTAGTATGCTTCCTTTGCATGCATTTCTTTTCCTATTTCAGTAAGAAAGATTTTAAACTAGCACCACGTAAAGGACAACCACTATGAAATAAAGAACTGCCATTAAAGAGCCAACGGGTGCAAATGTCACCTAATTATCTGAAACCTAAACCAACTACTGAATCCATCAGCACCTGCAAGGAGAGGTCTGAGAGCAGCTTTTAGACCATCAATTTGGTATTAGCAATCAAGTGACCAAATAACTCAGCTTATCAAAAACAGACCTGATTTACATCCTCTGCCCCAGCAATGAATAATTGCTGCCCCTTTCACTCACAAAAATGTACTCATTTGAATAATTATATAAAGGTGACTCTATAGAAAAGTTTCTACAAGAATATATTTGTATGAAATACTGCTTAATCTTTTAGTAAAAATATTTAATATATGTTACCATAAATAGTGATGAACAGCTAGCATTACAAGATGTTCTAAATGAGTGAACATTCCTATTAACCAAAGCATTACAACTTTTAATTATTTCCAACAGCACGGTTTCTAAAATGTCTTGCATGCTCTGTGTCTTAAACACATTAAATTCCACATAATTTATACCATTCTCAATGATTCGGAGGCATCAGTATGAATATCAGCAATAGCACTACACTATCATACGTGGCCCTTGCCACAAAGAGGCCTGGATCTGTTTTTTGTACTAAATGACCCCAGACGGCAATGTTTGTGCATTCTCATATCCTCTCTCCACAGGGTTCTTTTTTCCCATTCTCACTGTCACTGGGGCCATCACTGATTACTATATATACACACACAGTAAAGCTTGGAAGCAAAGGGCAATAAATGTTAGAAAACCAAATAAACAAGTATGTCACAGTGGATCCAAAATAAGTATAAACCAGATGCTGCTTGAGGTTCTGAGGAACTCTTTATAAGGGAACTACATAACTCACATGCATGAACAATGTAACTTCTATTAGGGTATGAAGGGGTAAGATTTCCTTTTGTTTTTATTTTCTTCATTATTGTTTTTATATGTTATTGAGGCTATAAAACTTCTTGGGTTCTTGGCCTTGTGATCACTGCTAAATACCTTTTAGAAAAGCAAAGAATGGGGGCTGGCACTGGGCGCAGTGGGTTAACGCCCTGGCCTGAAGTGCTGGCATCCGTATGGGTGCCGGTTCAAGATCCAGCTGCTCCACTTCTGATCCAGCTCTCTGCTATGGCCTGGGAGAGCAGTAGAAGATGGCCCAATTCCTTGGGCCCCCTGCACCCGCGTGGGAGACCCGAAGAAGCTCCTGGCTCCTGGCTTTGGATCGGCACAGCTCTGGCCATTGTGGCCAACTGGGGAGTGAGCCATCAGATGGAAGACCTCTCTCTCTGCCTCTCCTCTCTCTGTGTAACTTGTTCAAATAAATAAATCTTAAAAAAAAAAAAAAAAAGAATGTCTATACCAACATAGAATATCATTTACCACACTTATAGAAGAAAATTCCTAAAATGGAAAAGTTATTTTAGTCTATTATCTGCCAATGCCTTACTTTGACAGGTAGATTTTGAAACTAACAGATAGCATGAGCTTTTCTGGATCATACAAGCACTGGCTTCTTATATTTGTTAGGAAATTCTATTCTAACATTTTATTTACCATTTTCTGCTCAGAAATCTTCTTCCTTAGGGTCTTCCAAGTTACATTTCAGTATTAAATCAATCAGATTCTAGTATGTATTAGAATATTTCTGACTCAATTATGACCATAATACTAAGTCCTATTCAATTAAGGCAATTATGCTAATGGCACATTTTACTCAAAGTTGAGAAATTTATTTTAGGATTAAAAAAGGTCATAAAATCTGCCGAGAAAGATTTCAGTTACTTAGGCTCCCTGTTTCTCAGACCTCTTGCATGGGCATGTCTCCGCATATTTTCATCTCACTACCTGGTATTCCTCAACATCTGGTCACAGAACAACAGAACGGGCCCCTCCTTCAACTATTCTCCAGCCTTATGGCACGTGTACATGGACGTGGAAAAGAACCCTCCAGCTCATTATGACTTCTCTGCAAGGGAAAAAGTTGACCCCCTGGCTTCAAAAACAGCTAAATAAATTTAAAACTCCAATTATTAAGGTTATCAGCAATTACTCCAAATTTTATGAAACAAATCAAGAGTGCACAGAAGTGAGATCTGACTCTTAATCATACCTAATTCAGATGTGGCAATTTCAGGAATAGTGATCCTAACCATGGAGCCATTACTTAGTTCCTAGTGAAAGAGCAGAAACAAAGAGGAAGTAAGTAGAATTTGAGCATTCCAAGTCTCTGAATATCTTAATCAAAATTCTTACTTTAATAAAAAAGTCTGATTTTTATAGACATCAAGAGTTATCAGCAAAAGAAGGTGACTGCCAATGAAAGACAAAAATCATGTCAATTTAAGCTTTTGTTTTCAATAAATTTTTAAAATATAAAACTTCAGAAAATTAAAGAATTACATTATAGGAAAAATTACGAAAAAAAAGGATACATCACAGATTTTTAAATCAAGTGAAATGTTTCCTTGCATTTTTAAGACAACATTTTGCATCCTAGCAAATGTCAGTCATATTTCTTGGAAAGCTATCTCATCTTTTAAAATCATACTTACTAAAGTCACTCTGTTATGGACAGGGTCTCTGACAGAATGCACGTAAGTGCCAAGCTGCTGGAAAGTACAATCCTCGTTATAGAGAGAATCGTGGAGTTTTGAGGAATCCCTCAGTTCTGGAACCGGAGACAACAGAACCACCTGTAAAAGTCATCAACAAAACAGATGAAGTATTTGTGCATAAATGAAAGAACAGGACTATTCCACTTCAGCTACAACGCTGTACCCTGCGTGGCAGACCAGGATCCTCACAGAAAACAACTAGAAAAGGAGGACAGAACAGTGAAGCAGCCGACTGAGGGTGCTGGAAAACTGTAGAAGCAACCTCAACTATAAAACTAAGACCTACAAGGGAAGGGAACTGCAGAGTGGGGCATATTTATCCTGCTTTTCCTGCTCTGGACATAATGCAATTTTTGGTGGAAAGGAACACATGTGATGGGCTGACAATGCGCAAGGAAGGCTACAGCTAAGAGTCAGAGAAGGCAGCAGCACTCTTGGCCATCTTACAGTGTAACTGGAGGGAGCCAAGGCAGACACAAACTGAGGAAATAAGACCCCAGGGGAAAGAAAGCAAAGAAATGACACCAGTACTTAGTGGTATATCCCTTATAGGCAAATGTTTGAAAATATGAGAATGTCATTTATTTGCATAACTATAAATGTGTAAATAAAACATTTAAATGATCTTAGTTATTACCTTCAGGCATTTCCTTCCAATTTTACACCTCCCATCATGTCTACTGACTCTGAATTCCTATAATTCCACATATAGGAGATCTCCAGGCGAATATTGGTCAACACTGACAGCCAATCAAGCCTAAGATGTATCTCATATGGTCCTGCTTCTACCCCAACAGTTATCAAGAACAATTCAGCTCCAGTGGTCCTGGCCCTCTGTCTAACAATACAGTCTACCAAAGAAGCAGGAAAGCTGTCAGCCAACATAGTGGACCATGGTATCCCTATGACCTGGAAAACATTTTTCATTATAAAATCTTCCAAATCATGCTCTGATGGTTCTCAAATTCCCCTCAACATTGCATGTGTTTAAAAAATAAAATGAAGTCTAGATACTATTCAATACTTGTCAGCAATACTCCTCCCTTTGAAGTGCTCCTAAACACGTACACTCATATGTCTCTAAAATGCAGCCCACTCTCCTCTGGGCTTCCAAACCTGGGAAGCAGGGTTACCCACCCAGGGTGCTGGGGATATTCTGGGCCTTGTTCCTCAGCACCTCCCCCCAGCCCAGCAGCACAAAGCCAACTGGCTGGCAACTCTGTCGTTTCCACCTCTCCCGGCTCTCACATCACTTCCCCCCTTCCTCACATATGGCCCTAGCCCAGGCCCTCTTTACACTTCTTCCACTGATACAGTCAACCTCACTTAGAGGCTAACTGGCTTCTGATCTTTAATCCTGAGATAAAACCTGTCAAAAACAGATTCTGACACTCATAAGTCCTCCCTCAGAAACAAGTAATGCCCTGACAGTCTCATTCAGAACAAAACCATCTTTTTCACCTTACAGAGTATAAATCCCAGTTCTACCACCTAATGGCTTTATGAGCTCAGACAAGTAACTGGTATATACTTCTGTGGGCCCATTTGTAAAGCAGGATCACAGATAGCTTGATCTTCTGAATAATGCTGTTTTTAGGGATTAAACAAGTTAACACCAATATAACACTTGCAAAAGTACCTACCACACAAAATATGCTCAAAGATTATGATTATTATCATGCCCTTGGCCCTGCACACCCAAGAGACTATTTATACTTCTTTAAGTAATCAATCCACAGATTTACTGAGTAGCTGTATGTTTGCAGATGGAGACATAAACATACTTTAAAAATAAATGATCTGTACTCTCCTAACTTCATGCCCATCCTGTGTGATTTCACCCTGCCCCACAGGCCCCTTTCTACCTACAGATGCCCTTTGTATCTTCACAGTCTAAGCCTAGTTGGACATGCCTCTCAGAACTGAAGCCTCCGTGCTATCCCATCATCTCATCAGAATGTATCTGCCCAAAGAACCTACCATGGCACTTTCTGATCTCATTCGTAAGTCTTCACTTATAGAAATTTAAGAAATAAGAAATCATAATTTATTACACAAACAGTGCATCCATTTCACCCAAATAAAATGTGAGATCCCTCAGTAAAAAAGAATGCATCATTTTGATCTTGCTAGCATCTTCAAAAACTACCATACTATCACAGGAAAGGTCAATTTATATAAACTAGACCAGTGATGTCTAAAAACATTTATTCTTATAGGTATTAGCTAAAATTAAATTAACCATGGAAAGAACTAGGATTTGACAAACTTCATTAAAATAATATTGATTTCTGACAATTCCTACCACTTCTTACCTCATCCATCGATCCAAGCAGTTTACTAAGAGGTTTAGGAGTACTAACACCATCAAGAGGAGTACTGGGCCGAGGCATCGTGTTGGACATTGTCAGGGAAGGAGCTGGCAGTCCAGGAATGAAAACCTTTCCCACCTTGGAGCAATAAAAACATGTGGCAAAGATACTGGCTGTAAAGATCTTACCCTTGAATAAAATGCTAAGGCAAATAAGCACATAACTCTTTTAGTACTTCAAAGTTTATATTCACCAAACACAATTATAATAAAAACAATTAAACTTTAACCAAATGATCAAATCCAGCATTTAACTTCAAACAGCTTACTATGATTTCTCTTGGTCCAATTTGTCTTCAATACTGAGGACTTTCTTTGTAGAATGGGGAATGCTAATATAATCCACACATTGTGTAAAATTCCACATACTTATTGGTGGTAAAGACATCAGGACAGTATGCTTTCAGAGGATATATGGAGCAACCTTGTTAACTAACTCATTCTCAATGCAAAGAGAAACAATATCAATTATTCCAATGAGCTAAATAAAAAAATGAGCCTGATGGGGCCAGCACTGTGGTATAGCAGGTAAAGCTGCTTGCTGCCTGTGGTACCAGCATCCCATATGGGAGCCAGTTCAAGACCCAGATGCTCCTCTTCCAATTCAGCTCTCTGCTAATGTACCTAGGAAAGCAGTGGAAGATGGCCCAATTCCTTGGGACTCTGCACCCACACGGGAGATGTGGAAGAAGCTCCTGGCTCCTAGCTTCAGATCAGCATAGCTCAGACATTGTGACCATTTGGAAAGTGAACCAACAGATGGAAGACCTCTGTCTCTCTACCCTCCCTCTCTCTCTGTAACTCTGTGCCTTTCAAATAAATAAATAAATAAATATTTCTTTAAAAATGAGCCTGAGTGATGCTCAAGAAATTAAATCCAACCCAATTTTTAAAAAGGTTCATTTATTTATTTGAAAGGTAAGATTACAAAAAAAAGGGGGGGGGGGGGGAGAACAGATGGAGGGAGAAGAAGGGAAGCAGAGAGAGCAAGAGGGAGGTAAAGATAGATATGTTGCAAGGGCCATCCTCTGCTGCTTCCCAGGATGCATGAGCAGAAAGCTGGATCAGAAGCAGAGGAGTGGGGACTAGAACTGGCACTCTGATATGGGTTAACAACCATCCCAAGCTATGGCTTAACCTGTTGTGCCACAACACCCAGGCTTATCCTAACTTAGACTGTATTCTCCATTTCACCATATGTCTCCCACCTTGAACTCTTGAAAATATCTTCCTCAAAACACCTTTACATAAGGTGGAATAAATTCTTCACTGATCTTAAAAGAATGAGTTGAGGGGCCAATGCTGTGGCATAGCCACTACTTGCAGCACCAGCATCCAATATGGGCACAGGTTTGTGTCCCAACTACTCCACTTCCAATCCAGCTCCCTGCTAATGTGCCTGGGAAAGCAGTGGAAGATGGCCCAAGTGCTTGGATCCCTGCACCCACGTGGTAGACCTGGAAGAAGCTCCTGGTTTTGGACCAGCCCAGCTCTGGCCATTTCTGCCATTTGGGGAGTGAACCAGCAGATGGAACATCTCTCTCTCTCACTCTCTCATTTTGCCTTTCAATAAATAAATAAATAAATAAATCTTTAAAAAAATTGATTGAGTTGATAATCCAAAGGGCTGCCCTTATTTATCAGCTATCCTTAAGGTTCTTAGGAAAAACAAAACAGAAATTCACATCCAGTCTGAAAACTTGATAAGACTAAAAGATGTGCAAAACTAAAGTGAAAATTTAACAATAAGCATCTCTATTAATATATTAATCAAAAGCTAATAAAGGGACCAACGCTGTGGTCCCAGCTCCAGCCATTGCTGCCAGCAGATGGAAGACCTCTCTTTCTGTGTGTGTCTCTCTCTTTGTAACTCTTTCAAATAAATAAAAAATAAATCTTAAAAAAAAAAAAAAGCTAATAAAATAAGTTGCCCAAATAAAATCCTTATGCTTAAGAAACAAATGAAGGTTAGGCATTTGGCATAGCCATTAATATCCTACTTGGAACATGTGCATCTCACATTGGAGAGCACAGGTTCAAGTTCTAGTTCTGTGTCCAATCCAGGCTTCCTGATGATGTGCACCCTGGGAGGCAGCAGGTGATAGCTCAAGTAGTTGGGTCCCTACCACAAGTGGGAAACCCAGACTGAGTTCTGGGCTCTTGAATTCAGTCTGGGCCATCCCCAGCTGTTTCAGGCACTGGGGAAGCAAACAAGTGGATGAATGTCTCTGTGCTTTAAAAAAAAAAAAAAGATAACGAGAGCTAGCATAAAGTCTTAAAAAAGCTAACAGAAACTGCCAGTTGAGGGTCAGCACTGTGGTTCAAGTCGAAGGCTTCCAATCCAGCTTCCTGTTAATGCATCTGGGACGGCAGCGGAAGACGACACAAGTACTTGGCCTCTGCTATCTACGTGGGAGACCCAAATGGAGATCCTGGCTGTTGCAGTTATTTCAAGAGTAAACCAGCAGACAGAAGATCAATCTCTCTGTCATTCTGTCTCTCCTTCTCTCTCTCTCTGCCTTTCAACTAAAGAATAAGAAACCCCTAGTTCATAAAAAGGTGAAGTAAGCACATTCCATGCTACTCCTCCCACAAATTACCAAAGGAAAACAAAAACACTGCACAAAATTTATGATGCAAACAACAGAGAACTATGAAAGGTAAGAAATGCAGGCTGGCTAGGAACACTGATACCCAGGAGTGACCCAAAGATGAATTCTCTAGGTTTTGTTTTTTACTTTTTCATCTTCTTACAAATCTGGCCTGAGATTCTCAGGGGGCCTACAATCCAGACATGCCCACAGACAGGCAAGAGAGACCATAAGAAAACGTGCTTTTTCTAGCCGAAGTGTTGGGAAAAGAGTGACCAAGCTGGACACCATACTTGCACACTTGAAGCAAACACTGAAAAAAAGTTAAGAGCCCTCTGCTCCTCCTTCCCAGGAGCTGTGACCTGGAGATTGAGTGGCACCCTCGCCCCTCCCCAGGAGATGGGGACCAGCCAACCCACATTCCTGCCTCCTCAGCAGGCACTGCAGCTGCAGAGCTCCACGCAGGTGGAAGCCTGTCTATCACTGCAGGGGGCAGTACCGCTCCTCCTCCCACCTGAGCAGCTGCTGCGACTAGGGGAGGAGCCTCAGCTTTCATCCTCATCCTACAACAACAAGGAAGCATACAAGAAAGAACAGAGATTGACAAATACATAAACACAGCCTCAGGGACCTGTGTGTGGAACATCAGCAAAATAGCTAATATTCATTACTATTCATTAGACAACCAGAAGAGGAAAAAAAGTATGGAGTTGAAAAATATTTGTTAAAAAATGTCTAAGCATCATCCAAACTGAGTGACCTGTAGCTTCAACAAGCTGTATGATACTTAACAGGATTAAATCCAAAGATACCCACACCAGACATATCATAATAAAATTTCTGAAAACAAAGAAAAACTTATAGAAGTAGGCACAAAAAAAAGAAGACTTACTGCCAGGGACAGCAAGACCAAAAACAGTAAGTCTTGCATCAGAAACCACAGAACCAGAAAGAAATAGCAGTTTTCAAATGCCCAAAGGAAAAAACCTGTCAACCTCGAATTCTATGTCCCAGTAAAAGATCTTCAGGAAATGAAAGCAAAACAAAGACATTCTCAGATGAAAGAGAACTGTAAGAAATTAGGGCCAGCAGATCTGCAATAAAAGAATGACAAGAGAATGATTCAAAAGGAAAAGGAAATGACAGAAGGGATACCTGGAACATAAGAATAATTTTCACATATTTTTAAAAGTATTTAATATTTTATACTTGAAATGAAAAACTGTAACTTTGTCGAATGTGGTTTTCTATGTGTAGACAAGTAATAATTAAGACAGCTTAATCACAGGGTAGCAGCCAGCAATGTAGCTCACTGGGTTAAGATGGAAGCTCTACGCTGGCATTCCATATGAGCACAGGTTCAAGTTCTGGCTACTCTACTTCCAATCTAGTTTTCAGCTATTGCTCCTGGGAAAGTAGTGGAAGATGGCCTGAGTGCTTGGGGCCCTGCCACCAACATGGGAGATCCAGTTGTAGCATGGCCCAGCCCTGGCGGATGAGGCCATTTGAGGAGTGAACCAACAACGAGCAAATGGAAAAATTCTCTCTAACTCTGCCTTTCCATTACAAAATAAATAAGTAAATCATAGAGTAAAGTGATCTATAAGGGGTCATGCAAATAAGAACAGGCAGTGGTAAGTCACAGACATATACATACATATACACTGTAAACTCTGGAATAATAACAAAATGTTTAGGGAATCCACAGAAAAGGGAACCAGAGGATGAAAAGAACAGGGGCAAGAGAAAACAAGTTCTAAGTGGTAGATTTAATTTCAGCAAGACACCAACTGTATTAAATGTATATGGCTTAACACAACAATTAAATAGAGATTGGCAAAAAGGATTAAAAAAAATACAACTCAATTACATGCTGACTACAGAAATTCATATCAAATATAAAGACGCAGATAGGTTAAAAGTAAAAGTATGGGAAAAAAGATGCATCATGTGAACACTAATGAAAAGAAAGCTGGAATGGCTATTGAGTGGACTTCCAAAGACAATGACCAGGGACAGAGAGAGACTTCAGTTAAACACAAAGGGCCAAACTACCAAGAAATCATATAAATACTAAATGTGTAAAAACCAAACAACAGAATTGTAAAGTAAGCAACTGAAGGCCTCTACCAAAATGCTACTAGAATTTAAAGTTGGTTTATGAAAGTTGCAGAATAAAACTGAATACAAAAAAATCAATTATATTTCTATATATCAGCAAGAACACTTGGGGGGCCAGCACTGTAGCACAGTGGGTTAAGCCACCACCTGCAGCACTGGCATCCTATATGGGTGTCAGTTTGAGTCCAGGTTGCTCCACTTCCAATCCAGCTCCCTGCTAATGGCCTGGGAAAAGCAGCAGAAGATGGCCCCAGTTACTGGATTCCTGCCACCCACATTAGAGACCCAGAAGCAGCCCCTGGCTGAGGCTTCAGCCCGGCATAGCCCTGGCCACTGAGGCCATTTGGGGTGTGAACCAGCGGATGGAAGATCTGTTTTTCTCTCTTTCTCCTTCTCTCTCTGTAACACTTTCAAATAATTTTTTTTAAAGTGCATTTGGAAATTAAAATTTTTAAATAGCATGAAAAACTGTGAAATATTTAGGGATAAAACTGATAAAAGATATATTAGACCTAGCAGAAATATTGATGGATTTATCCTATTTATGGATCAAAAAACTAAATATTATAAAGATGACAATCATCCTCCCAATTTATCTACAGATTTAACCCAATCCCTATCAAAATCCTAACAGCCATGACAAGATGGAATAGAAAGATATCACACTTTTCCAAACCACAGCCAAAGGTCCTAGCTATTCTATATAAAATAATCATACGATTCTGCAGGACACAGAGAACACAGACCACCTATACCTCGGGATCCAAAAAGTGGCATGATAATGAATTCCCTGGGCTTTTATGACCTGGTACAAGAGAAACTGACAACCCAGAGACACCATAGCAGCAGACGAAAAGAAAACAAAGGCCCAAGAAATCCTGCTTCCTGAAAAACTAGGAAAAGAATAACCTATCAATACAAAACTTTTATACAACATCAGCTGACTCCAAACACCATGTAAAAAACTGCCCCGCAGGCCGGCGCCGCGGCTCAACAGGCTAATCCTCCGCCTTGCGGCGCCGGCACACCGGGTTCTAGTCCCGGTCGGGGCACCGATCCTGTCCCGGTTGCCCCTCTTCCAGGCCAGCTCTCTGCTGTGGCCAGGGAGTGCAGTGGAGGATGGCCCAAGTGTTTGGGCTCTGCACCCCATGGGAGACCAGGATAAGCACCTGGCTCCTGCCATCGGAACAGCGCGGTGCGCCGGCCGCAGCGCGCTACCGCGGCGGCCATTGGAGGGTGAACCAACGGCAAAGGAAGTCCTTTCTCTCTGTCTCTCTCTCTCTCTCACTGTCCACTCTGCCTGTCAAAAATAAAAAAAAAAAAAAAAAAAAAAAAAAAAAACTGCCCCGCATTTCCTAGCCCCTTAGTAGAGGCCAAGGGGGGAGCCCAGGTGTTCACCCTCAGCAAGGCATCAATTTGAGGGTGTGGAAGACAAACAGTACTACAGATCTGCAAGAATGTAAAGAATTCAGAACTCTCACACACTGCTGGAGGCAAACAGTAGGGGGAGAAGCTGTAAATTAATACAACTTACCCTCTGAAAAACAACCTGGTGCTGCAGGCCAACTTAAATATGCATATTCTCTGGCCGGGCTGTGGCTCACTTGGCTAATCCTCAACCTGCAGTGCAGCACCCCAGGGTTCTAGTCCCCGTTGGGGTGCCAGGTACTAGTCCCGGTTGCTCCTCTTCCAGTCCAGCTCTCTGCTGTGGCTTGGGAGGGCAGTGGAGGATGGCCCAAGTGCTTGGTTCCCTGCACCCGCATAGGAGACCAGGAGGAAGTACCTGGCTACTGGCTTCGGATCAGCACAGCGCCGGCCATAGCAGCCATTAGGGGAGTGAACCAATGGAAGGAAGACCTTTCTCTCTGTCTCTCTCTCACGGTCTATAACTTTCTCTCTCTGTCTCTCTCTCTCTCTCACTGTCTAACTCTGGCAAAAAAATTTAAAAATATGCATATTCTCTAAAACCAGGAGACATATATAAAGATTTGTTTAAGGGAGTATTTAACAGAGGAATCAAACAACACAAACAATCCTAGTGATTATAAAATAAAAATTTTGGTGTAACAAAACAATACTGCATACCAGTGAGTAAACAGCAGCTATACATCAACAGGCAAATCTAAAGAAATTTATGCAAGTATAATATTAAAAAAATAAGAAGTTGGGAAAGAGCACGTGGTATGATTTCCTTTATATAAAGATTCATGAGCAAGAAAAATAAAACAACTCATTCTTCAGTGACATGTATTTGCAAAAACTAATAATGAAAATAAGTTAGTGATTTATTGCAAAAGTCAGGATGAGGGGTGCAGCAGGAATAGGGATGCAGCCAGCCAAAGACACTACTAACATTTTACTTCTTTTATTTATTTACTTACTTACTTACTTACTTATTTTTAAGGTTTATTTTGAAAGAGTTAGAAAGAGGGAGAGACAGCCAGCGCTGGCTAGGCTGAGGCCAGGAGCTACATCTGGGTCTCCCACGTGGGTAGCAGGGACCCAAACACTTGGGCCGACTTCTGCTGCTTTTCCCAGGCCATTAGCAGGGAGCTGATAGGACATGAAGCAGCCAGGACACAATCCTATAGGGGATGTCAACACCATAGACACTGGCTTTACTCTCAAGGCTACAATGCTGGCTCTAACATTCTACCTTTTTTTTTTTTTTTTTTTCCAAAGATTTATTTATTCAGTTAGTTGAGAGGTAGAGTTACAGACAGAGAGGGAGAGACAGAGAGAAAGGTCCTCCATCTGCTGGTTCACTCCCCAAATGGCCGCAATGGCCAGAGATGTGCTGATCGGAAGCCAGGAGGCAGGAGCTTCTTCCAGGTCTCCCATGCGGGTGTAGGGGCCCAAGGAGTTGGGCCATCTTCCACTGCTTTCCCAGGCCATAGCAGAGAGCTGGATCAGAAGACTCAATTGCATAAAAACAGTCTACTTTTACTCATTAATGGATTCTCATCTGTGCAAGCTAGTGCCAAGGCATTTAACGGCAATGAGTGCTAACACTCCAAATTAGGACCAGTCTAAACTGAGAACTTCATCTCCAACTCTTAACAAAACTCTTCTGGCAAACTGTATAGACAGGAGGTAACAAATTTTAACATCACATTAAAGTAACATTAAAAAATCATAACGGGGGCAGTGCTACTAAAGGCATAACTACTTATTCCTTACCCGAACCACTCCTGTATACAGCACCAAGTTTCCACTGCCTTCCAAGACCAGCATGGTGTCTATCTTCTAAAAAAAGAAATAACTTTTATCTTTTAATCTGAAAAAATTAACAGACTTTTCAGCAGAAAAATCTGCTGATGAACAATTTTCTAGTTTTCAGACATGTGCCTGTATTTACCTCCACTGGTGCTGCATCTTTTGCATGTATATTGGTGACAGAGCCAAAGATGAGCTGGGTTTTATCATTACTCTCTTGGAACTTCACACAGCTAAATAATAAAATAAAAATAAATAAACTACTGATATATGCAACAATCTGTATGGTCCTAGGAGTATTATGCTTAATGGAGAAAGATAATCTCAAAAGGCTAAGTACTTTTTTATTACATTTACATACATTCTCAAATGGAAAACTCAGAATAGATTAGTGCTGTTAGGGTGAGAGATGCAGGGGGCTATGGTGTGTGTGACTATAAAGGGGCAGAATAAAGGATATCTTTAAGGAGTTATTTTGGATCTTGTGGTGTTTACACAAATCTACACATGAAAAAAAGTCACATAAAACCATATACACAAGTGGGTACATGTAAAATGGATGGAAACTGACAAAAGGTACAGGGGTCACAGTGATGTCAATTTTCTGGTTTTAATAATGTATTGTAGTTACATAAGATGGTACCTCTTGGTGAAAAAGGTCCAGGATACACAGGACATCTCTATTATTTTGAAATTTCCTGTTATCTACATAATTATTTCAAGTAAAAAAGGTACATATAGGGACAAAATATCTAAAGACATTTCACCTGAGAAGACAAATGAATCATTACAAGGGAAGACAGCCAATATCAGAAGGTATTATGGATATGCAAATCAAACCCACAAGAATGACAATACCTAGTATTCTAGGATAAAGAGCAATGAACATATGCTATTTGTGGGAACCTAAAATGGCGCAGCTTATTAAAGAAGTATTATTTTAAAAAAAAAAGTTTAACAGATGTATTCATACATGTTACAGCATGGGGGATCCTAACAAACATCAGGCTAAAAGAAAAGAGCTGAACACACAAAAAACTATATAATGTCAGTTGATAGGTACTCAGTGTCCAGAAAATATTTATGTATAAAGGCAGAAAGTCTACAGAATGGTTGCTTGAGGCTGGAAATCGCAAATGGGCACAAGAGAATCTTTTTATGAAGACAGAAATGGTTTAAAACTGGATTGCAGGGATGGCTGAATAACTATAAATTTACTAAAGATTATTTGGCTGTACACTTATAACATGTCAACTTGATGAAATGTACACTACTACTCAATAAAGCTCTTAATCAAAGAAAAAAAGAAAAAAAGAGAAAGAGAAAAACAACCTAAATTATTTACAACAGAAATAATGGGAAATATATGTACTTACCGTAACTGGAGCTGAGACTCTACTAAAAAGCACAAGAACTTTTGTCCACACAGATCAGTTGTAATAAACACTTTTGAGGCTTGTGAACTTTTCTCCCTGTGCAAGACATATTAATAAAGTAATTGTCAGTATTGGTCCAAAACTACCATGATCGTTAAGTCTGACATCTTCTGCAAGAAATCTAAAAACTACTTGGATCAAACAATGGCTTTGAAGACACAAAAACACAAGACTTAAACTTCATGATCTCTAAGATATCTTTTAGTTTGATTCTGAGCCCATTACACACAGTTTTTGGGAAAACTCACAATAAATGTAATCATCACTAGTGGACTTTTTAATTCCATACTATGCAAGTCACCTACCTACAAAGTAACACAGACTTGAAATTCAGGGTCAGATTTTTTTATAGCATGCCCTATCCTTTCTGCCCTCTCTCCTGCTCAGGATCAGTCCCCACTTCACATCTCTTTCCTAGCCAGATCTCTAATTCCCATACCTTTCTTTCTTTAAAGTAGTACGGAAGATTACAATCCTTTGAGATACAGATCCGTAATACATTCAACCTACTAATGAGGCATTCAAAGAAGGATGATTATTAAATGGAGGAAATTTGGGGTCAGTGTTGTGGCAAAGCAGATAAAAGTCACCACCTGCGATGCCCAGCACCCTGGAAGGGTGCCAGTTCACATCCCTTTTCTACTTCCGATCCAGCTGCCTGCTAGTGGCCTGGAAAAGCAGTGAAAGATGGTCCAAGTGTTTAGGTCCCCACCACCCACAGATGAAACTCCTGGCTCCTGGCTTTGGCCTGGTCTAGCCTAGGCCATTGTAGCCATTTAGGGAATGAAACTGTGGATGGAAGATCTCTCTCACTCTGTCTCTCCCTCTCTGTAACTCTGACTTTCAAATAAATAAATCTTTAAAACAAAAAAAAAAGGTGGGAAAATTCTATTTTATATATGAGGAGGAAAAAAACAGAGAACTTACTCAACACTATTCACATATTTACTTCCCTGAGCCTTCCTAAGCCCCTCCAGCACCTGCTAAGATGATGCATTTGCCTTTTATTGCACGGAGAAAACAAGGCTGCAAGGTATGAATGCAAACTCCTACCCTATGTATTTGATCAACCATCACTTCTCTCTCCCCAAGGCTAATCTCTCCCCTCGGGCTCCTTTCTGGTTCCTTGTTCCACCAATCATTTCCTCTTCCCTGTAATTTAAATGCTTTCCCTGCTAAGTCCCTGTTACCTACTCTCTCATTAATGAAGGTACTGACATATGAAGTTGGACTAAGGTGATATAAAGTACTCACTAATGTGGCTGGATATAAAAAAATGATACTGTTGTTAGATAAGTAAATATTCTTTTTATTTATTTATTGACAGGCAGAGTGGACAGTGAGAGACAGAGACAGAGAGAGAAAGGTCTTCCTTTTGCTGTTGGTTCACCCTCCAATGGTCGCCATGGCTAGCACGCTGCGGCCGGCGCACCACACTGATCTGAAGCCAGGAGCCAGGTGCTTCTCCTGGTCTCCCCTGCAGGTGCAGGGCCCAAGTACTTGGGCCATCCTCCACTGCCTTCCCGGGTCACAGCAGAGAGCTGGCCTGGAAGAGGGGCAACCTGGACAGAATCTGGCGCCCTGACCGGGACTAGAACCCAGGGTGCCGGTGCCGCAGGCAGAGGATTAGCCTATTGAGCCACGGCGCTGGCCTATTTATTTATTTTTATCTATTTGAGACACAGAAAGAGATAAAGACAGGCAAGGAGCTCTCATCCACTGGTTCACTCCTCAAATGACTGCAGTGACCCAGGCCAGGCCAGGCCAGACAAAAGCTGGGAGCTGAGAACTCAACCCAGGCCTCCCACCTGGGAGACAGGAATACCTGAACTACTTGAACCAAGTGTGCGCTAGCAGAAAGCTGGACTACGGGGCAGACAGGACTCAAATCAGACACTCCAATATGGAATGCAGGGGTCCCAGACAGCACCTTTATCACTTATGCCAAATGCCTGTGCCTGTTCTTACTTTTTAGATACACATACAAGGTACTTAGGGGTAAAATATCATAAAGATTAATTATTAGTGATATATTACAGCAAAAACAAACTCTTTTTGACCCAGAGACGCCCTCTCAGCTGGTTTTATATCCTCATCCCCATTTAAAGGCAGACTCCTTTCAACAGTCCATGCGAGAGGGGGTCCCAAGATGGCGGTACATCACCAGGACAATCCAGGTCACATGAGGCAAAACAGATAGTTAAAAAGGAGAAAAGATACACACAGGAGATAGAGCTGTAGGAAATTCACGACGGGAAGCCCAGAAAATCAACAGAGATTGAGCAGGTCGATGCTGAAAGATCAAATAAGAAAGGGAAGTGGCAGAGGCATGGACTGGGAAGGCCAGCACCAGGCGCCAGTCCCCAGTAGACCAGATAAGATGGGAAATTGCGGGGCCACAGAACAGCAGTGGAAGGGAGAGCTCAGCGAATTGCTTTTGAAGTTCCACACGGGAAAAAGAGAAGGTTTAGAGGAACAGAGAGCTCAGGCACCCCCCTTCTCATCTCCCTCCCCCACCTCTCCCCACCTGGACCTGCAGCCAACTGGGAGAAGCTATCTTGTTTGTTTACATTTTCTAACGTAAGCAGGGGACTGCTGCCTGTGCTTCCCATGCACATGTCCATCAATTTCGGGGGCCACGTCACCACACCCCCCACTCAGGAACAAGGACAACATTATTTCAGAAAAATTTCTTCCCCACCACATAAGCCATACAACAAGGAGAAGTCCTGAATATCCACCACTGAGTAGGAAGTCAGGCCCCAGTAGGTGGGGCTCCACAATGTACCAGAGCTCATACCTGCCTCCACCATGACTGAGAAGTGAGCTGGGCTCCAGCAGGGCGGGCTCTGTGCTTCTACTTGCAATGCACAGACACACAGCAGCTCATAACAGAGGACACCTCACAAGAAAATCTCTACAGATTAGGGATGCAGTTTGTTAAGCAAGGCGATGTAATCCTAACACACCACAGACTAACACCGGGGGTGTCCCACAACTGTGAGGACATGGGCAGGTTACATAACAGAAGTGAACAACCTCCTCTAACCGAAGAACCAGAGGAAAGATACAAAGCCCTGTGGGGGCCTTACATTGGCTACCTCCTCCACTCTGGAATACTGAACAGAGCACCCAGGCCACATTCAGCACACACCTCTTGGAACTCACTAAAAGTACAGACATTCCACTAAATCACAAGGACACAAAGAGAAAAGCAACCAGACCAAAAAAAAAAAAAAAACACAAATGCTGAAAAACAAAGGAAACACAAAGACTGAAATTGAAAGGATGAAAAAGATAATCCATGCTAACAGAAACCAAAAAAGAGCTGGTGTAGCCATCCTAATAACAGACAAAATAGAATTTAACACAAAAACTACTAAAATAGACAAAGAAGGACAATATATAATGATTAAGGATCAATTCAACACGAAGATGTGACTATCAAGCCGGCACCGCGGCTCAATAGGCTAATCCTCCGCCTGTGGCACCGGCACCCTGGGTTCTAGTCCCAGTCGGGGCGCCAGATTCTATCCCGGTTGCCCCTCTTCCAGTCCAGCTCTCTGCTCTGGTCCGGGAGTGCAGTGAAGGATGGCCCAAGTGCTTGGGCCCTGCACCCCATGGGAGACCAGGAGAAGCACCTGGTTCCTGCCTTCGGATCAGCGCGGTGCACCGGCCGCAGCGTGCCAGCCACGGCGGCCATTGGAGGGTGAACCAACGGCAAAAGGAAGACCTTTCTCCCTGTCTCTCTCTCACTGTCCACTCTGCCTGACCAAAAAAAAAAAAAAAAAATGTGACTATCATAAATGTATAGGCATCTAATTACAGGGCATCTGGCTATCTAAAAGAAATGTCAATGGATTTAAAGGGAGATATAGACTCAAATACAATAGTAATGGAGGACTTCAATACCCCACTTTCAGCAATGGAAAGATCAACCATACAGAAAATCAACAAGGAAGCAACAGAGTTAATCGACACTACAGACCTAGCAGATATCTACAGAGCCTTCTACCCTACAGGCACAAAGTACACATTTTTCTCACCAGTGCATGGAACTTTCTCTAGGATTGGTCACATGCTAGCCCATAAAGCAAATCTCACCAAATTCAAAAAAACAGAAATCATACCATGCATCTTTTCATGTCCTACATGAAGGATCTCTGTGAGACCCCAGTGGAAAGAAGGGGCCATCAAAGAAGGATGTACTTTTCTCTGAAGGAAGGAGAGAACTTCCAATTTGCTTAAGGTCTTATCTAAATATGGACAGAGTTTGTGGACTCAAAAGGCTTCCCATAGCCTTAGCAGCTCAAGTCAAGAGCCTCAGGTGATCACTGATGTCATACATAAGAGTGTTAATTGTTAAATTAACAACAGCAGTCACTGCGCACTTATTCCCCACACAGGACCTCTGTCCTCAATGAGTTGTACTATGAGAATTAACTGTAAAACTTGTCCTCAAACAGTTTTTTATAGTTTATGTGTGTATGTGTGTGTGTTGAAATCATTGAAATCTTTACTTAGTATAGGGTTGGTCTTCTGTGTATAAAGTTAATTGAAAACAAATCTTAATGGAGAACGGGATTGGGGATGGGAGAGGGAAGAGGAGGTGGAGTGGGAGTGGGGGTGGGGGTGGGAGGGTGGGTATAGTAGGAAGAATCACTATTTTCCTAAAGTTGTACTTACAATATTTGTGCTCACTAAATAAAAGGGGTTTTTTTGGGGGGAGGGGGAGTGGTAAACAGTCCATTTGCCTCCTATACTCACTTCTTAATCTTTATCTCCTTGTTCTAGCCTGCTTCACCACCACCACCAAGAAGTAACTAACAAAGAGACCCAAAGTCACCAGCCCACCCCTATCACCACACCTCCTCCACACAAACCTCCCACTCTCCAACCTCCACCTTACACTGCAAAACCAAGGCCCAGAACCAGCACAGGCTGAAAATATCCAACATGGCTGCTGACTATGTCCCCATATCAACCCACAGCTAATTATAACAACATTATAATAAAATTACCATTGCTGACATTCCTACTCCCAAGAAATATTATGATACTTCTGGGACTTTGTTAAAAAGGGGAAAAAATGGAAGGTGTTGGAGTTGGCATTGTGGCATAGCAAGGTAAGCTGTCACCTACAATGCCAGAATCCCTTATCAGAGCTTGGAACTTCTGGCTTTGGCCTGGACCAGCTCCAGCCCCAGCCCCAGCCCCAGCCCCAGCCAGTGAGGCCAGTGAACCAGCAGTTGGAAGATCTCTCTTTCTCTACCCCCTCTTCAAATAAATGAGAGAGAAAAAAATAAATAAATAAAAGGTGGTACTCAAACCCCACTCCAAACATCATCTTCTATAAATTTTCAATTCTTTTGCCCTCTCAAGATCACAGAAAAGGGGTAATCCCAACACCTGCTGGGTTCCCTCTTGATTGTGTATTCTCACTTTGCAAATATATCCTATACTTTCACTGTATTGTATTCTGCTGCACCTTGCCTGTGCCTTGTCCTTAAATTTCTTCCTGCACTGGAGACATGGACTCAGCCATCCTACAGCAAATTCACTGCACCACGGTACCTCTTCTCTGAGATAAACTCTGTTTAAACTCCTCTCTGAACACTTGACCAGCACCAGGCAATCCTGGCACCTCCTTCTTCTTGGAATGCTCTCTCTTGTTTGCTCTACAATTATCTGACCTCTCTTGCTTTGCCTCACTGCAGAAACTCTGACTCTTTTTACCTCCAAAATTTTAAAAATGCTATAAAACCCTAAATTTCCTAATCTTCCAAAAATTAGTTGTTTATCCTCTAAACATCAAACACCTCAAATCTGATAGCTTATTATTACTAAATAAGGAAGAAACATCAAGTGGCAAAACAGTATTTCTATGATCACTTTAATATCATTAACATCCTTACTGAAACTGAGGTGGCCTTAATACATATCTCTATATATTCTGAGGGGTATTAACACATATTATATTATAATAAAGCTTTCAGCAAAACACCAAATATTTCCTCCTAGCACATTTTTCTTTGAATATAAAAATATGTACTCCAAACCTTATATTAGTGATCGTTTCTGTCCACAAATGGTCAATGCACAGCTCAGGAACAATTGGCTCTGTTTCTGGTGCAAGAAAGGAGCCATTGGAATTACTGGTTGGAGAATGAGAAATACTGTGTCTCTTTGGAGACTGATTATGGCTTGAAACATTGAACCTTTGCACTCCTGAAAAAGAATGCACTCCTAAGGCAGGAGAATGGGCACGACTGCAAAACAAACAGAGGAGAACAGAGTGTGTGACACTCAGCAATGCCGCCGTAGGTCACATACCTTCCGAAAATTCTACACACAGAACATTCATGGCACAATCCCAGTCAGAAAATCCCAAAACGTTTTTAAAGGAAGAACTATTTAAACGGTTCATATTGGCATACTTTACAGTATTCTATACATTTAGAATGCTTCTTAAAAGAAGAATTAAATTAAAACTGAGAATTAGTTCACTTTCTTCCTCAAAAAATTACTTTTATTGCTTAAAAAGGTTTAATCTGTGTTCCTGTATAATGATATA
Source organism: Lepus europaeus (assembly GCF_033115175.1). Lineage (NCBI taxonomy): Eukaryota > Metazoa > Chordata > Mammalia > Lagomorpha > Leporidae > Lepus > Lepus europaeus. The sequence continues at coordinate 84,439,106 of NC_084839.1, read as the reverse complement.
CCCACCAAAAAATTATGTCCCTGTCACAATTACCACTCGATATATATACAAATATATTACCAGAGATACATAGATACAGTTAACAAAAACAAAAGAAAAACTAATATAAATTAAGAAAAGAATATCTAAATATTTTTAGAATTAATATTCATCAATAGGAATGAAGCAACCCATCTTAGCACAAGCATAAGCAACTTCTAAATAGGACTCAGCAAAGAAAAGTGACACAGCCAATTTGGAAGCCTTCGCAAAAGTAACACAAATAGGATAATGGCTGTGTTCCCTAAAAAACCACCCAGGAGCAGTCTAACTTCTAAATTCTAAATCCTTCAAGACATAAGACAAAGCTTGCAAAGGTTATCTTTTCCTTGGGCTGTCTTATTTAAAACAAGGAAACACTTCCACCTGAGAGCTGCCATGTTGGAAATCGAAGGTGAGCGGGAGTGCAGGCTGGGTGATGAGGTTGAACGGCTCTGGCTGTGAATGGAGGAGTAATTCTGGAAAGGGGAACCCACGGGAGAATCTCCTTTGGAGAGGCTTCTGAGGTGTGCCGTGAGGGAGCTGCTGGTGGCCGCGTTCTGTGGGGTTCCCCCCTGTTCAGAGAACTTTAAAACAGCATTCTCTTCCTTAAGTCAAATGAAGAGAAGAAAACACAAAGATAATCATTAGAACAAAAGGGCAATTTCCTTGTGAGAATGCAAGGTAGATGCGATATCTCTTTTTCCTAAAAAGGTCAATCTATTTCACAAATGATTCTTCCAAAAACACGGGAAGGTGTTCAGGATTCACTGCCCGTTGTGTGCCTTTGTCCTTACCTCTGGCTTGACTCTCCGGAGAGTCCACACAGAATGCACATTCTGAACAGAGTCATAGGTCATTACGATGGAGGGGTCAATGTTAAGGAAAACAATTTTCACTGCTGGATCTACAACATAATGCACCCGTGTCGAACCAAAAAGACCTTAAAAATAAAACAGAAACAATCAGATACACAACAATGAGCTTCACAAGACCCATCTTTATGAACCAAGTTCTTAAAATTCCACAAGATAAAAAGAAACCAAGCCAAACAAAGCACAAAGGACATCATTATCTCACGTAATTAACTGATTTTTTAAAAATTTACTTTGTATATCTTCCTTAAAATATATTAAAGATGAGAGCATTACAAGCTTCGTTTTCAAATACATGCAAGTACACTTTAAAGATTTCCTCTGACGCCTCATCAAATTCAGCAGCCACAGGTAAGCGGTCCACGACTCTTTCAACAACCAACCTATTTATAAATTGTACCCAACTATCTGCCAAGTTTAACTTCCTTACTGGTCCTTTTCTTCTGTATGAAATCTGTCCTCTATAACAACTATTCAAACAGTAATGAACAGTACACTACTGTTTCTGCTTTACCATCAACATGTGCAAAGTGTTTTCATACTGAGTTCAGCTTTTACTTCTACTGTTTGATGGATTAGTTTCCATTGCCTTACTTGACAGTTTCCTAAATGTTCCCCTCCCTGTTAAAATATTGAAAACTCGTTTCAAGTGGTCACTTTATAAAAAATTGCTTTATTACTTTACAAAGAAATAAATTAAAATCACTCATAATGCCACCATCTTAAAATACCTACTATTAATGTTTTTCTTTCTGCTTTTATCATTTTGTTTTTGTATACACATATACATATTCTGTAACCTTTTACAAAGTCAGAATCGTACCATGTTTCAGTTTTGGGCCTTATCTGACATTATGAAAGAGGAATTCCTGGGGTCACTAAGCACTTTCAGAAACATGACCAGTGTTGGTTGTATGCCATTTAATCACAGGCTCTAACATGTTTACTTAGATTGTTTGCAAACATTAGCAGTATAATATAAAATTGTCAACAAGCTTTTTCATAAAAGGCCAAACAGTAAATAGTTTAGGCTTTATGTCCAATAAAGTCCCAGTACATTATGTTATTACAAGCAAGGATAGTAAAACATTAAAATTTACACAGTATAAATGGTTCCTACTTTTCATTAAAAACAAACAACAAAAAAAATTCTTCAGTTCATCAAGTATTACTTGTTTACTTAATAATTATTAAGAAACAGAATCATCTAGAGATTGGGAATTCTGCCATTTATTAACCTATTTATTTGCATGCCTTATTTTTACTAAAGTAACTGTTGGTTAATACCATGGTATACAGAATGTCTTGCTTTAATATGAATTACTTTCATAATAAAAGTTATAAAATATTTAAATTACATTATTTTTCTAAGACAAGTCAGTTTTCATAAAAGCTTTTTCAGTTCCCCTCCCGCCTCCCAAGTCAAAAAAGTTTATGTAAAAGAAAATAAAAATGTACTTACCTCCAGATTTACAAACAAGTGGGGTTATTTCATCTAGTGGGTGCAGCATGCTGAACATGGTGGGTAAAGGTTCTCTAGAACAAACAAACAATCACCAACACAAGACTATGGGTTTGCATGAATTTTGCACCTTCCTTGCAAAGGAGTATCTTCTCCAGATTACACAACCAACTAAAAGCCTACCATTCCAAAAAGCAACTGTCTAAACTTTATACATACTGTTTTGAGTATTTCATTCCTAGAAATCTCTCCTCTCGTTTAAATAATCCCATACCCACTCAGGGGGGAACCAATATAGCCCCGAGAACATCTGAAAACAGCTGTCATCACAGTATAGAACCACCAGAGCAACAGTCTTCACTTCTGGACCTCAGTATCTATGCCAGCTAAGAAATTTAGCTTCTTACACACATTCATAAAAAGTGCACTTAACCAAAAAAAGGAAAAACTTCAAACAAAAGCCTGCATTTTTAAGTGATTTTTTAAAAAGAAAAAAAGCTTTCTTTTAAAACAGAAAGATTAAAAACCTATGTCATTTTTAAAAAATTTAGCAAGTATGTACCTCCTGTACCACACTATAACAGGAACTACATGTTTCTGCCTTTCAATGAGATCACAATCTATAGGCAGATAAGGTAAGCATATTATCAATAAGCATCTACCATTTACTGTGAACCTAGTATGTACCAGGCCGCATGTCAAAGCTTATATACACTTAACTTGTTTAATTTCTGCATAAATCTTACCAGGTAACAGATCAATGACAGTATGTATCTTTTAACAGAGGAGCTAAAGCTAAGAAAGCTCTAATGAGGGGCGGGCATTGTGGCGCAGCGGGTTAACGCCCTGGCCTGTAGCACCAGCATCCCATATGGGCGCTGGTTCTAGTCCCAACTGCTCCTCTTCCAATCCAGCTCTCTGCTGTGGCCCGGGAGGGCAGTCGAGGATGGCCCAAGTCCTTGGGCCCCTGCACCCAAGTGGGAGACCTGGAAGAAGCTCCTGGCTCCTGGCTTCGGATCAGCGCAGCTCCGGCCGGTGCGGCCATCTGGGGAGTGAACCATCGGATGGAAGGTCTCTCTCTCTCTCTCTCTCTCTCTCTCTCTCTCCTCTCTCCCCCTCTCTCCTCTCTCCCTCCCTCCCTCTCCTCTTTCTGTGTAACTCTTTCAAATAAATAAATAAATCTTTAAAAAAAAGTTCTAATGAGCCCAAAGTAATACAACGAAACGGCAGAGTTAAGAAATGAATCTTATCATTAATCTATCTGCCTGTTCAATTTTTTTTTTATTTGACAGGTAGAGTTATAGACAGTGAGAGAAAGAGACAGAGAGAAAGGTCTTCATTCTGTTGGTTCACTTCCCAAATGGCCACAACGGCCAAAGCTGTGCCAATCCGAAGCCAGGAGCCAGATGCTTCTTCCCAGTCTCCCATGTGGGTGCAGGGTCCCAAGGACTTGGGCCATCTTCTACTGCTTTCCCAGGCCATAGCAGAGAGCTGGACTGGAAGAGGAGCAGCCGAGACTAGAACCGGTGTCCCTGTGGGATGCCAGCGCTGCATGCAGAGGATTAACCTACTACACCACGGCGCTGGCCCCCTGCCTGTTCAATTTTAATCCTGGTGGACAGGGAGCTGTGGATAATTAAGTGGCACGTGGGTAGAGTTCACAATGTACAATGAGGAAAAAAAAAAATTAGCACAGATCTCTGCTGTTAGCATGAGAATTAAGAGTAAATAATTTATCTCAGAACCAACACACAAAAGCTCAATTAATACTCTTAACTGGGTCAGCATTGTAGTACAGTGGGTTAAGCCACTGCCTGTGACACTGGCATCCCATATGTGGACAAGTGTGAGTCTCAGCTGCTTGGCTTCCAATCCAGCTCCCTGCTAATACACCTGGGAAAACAGCGGAAGATGCTTGGGCCCCTGCCACTCGTGAGGGAGACCCAGATGAAGCTCCTGGCTTTGGCCTGGCCCAGCCCTGGATGCTGCAACCATTTAATAGGTAAACCAGCAGATGGAAGAGATTCTCTCTCTCTGTCTCTCTCTCTCCACTCCCCGCCCCCAACTATATTTAAAATAAATAAAACTTAAAAAAAAAACTGCTAACAGAATAAGGCCAATACCTGGGTGGACCTGGAGGCACCTCATGTGAAGAACTGCTTCGTTCAAACAACAATCCATATTTAGTGGGCCAAACATTTGCAACCTATCATGTAAAGAGGAAAAGATAGAGAACCTATCCACTATAAAATGCTTTTAGGCAACATTACAAAACATTACATTTTCCCCCAATTTACTAAGAGTTTATAAAATAGCAAGATTACTATTTTTTTTAAATAATTTTAACAAGGAATTCTAAAAGAAAACCAAATCTAAGAAAGAGGAGTCCAATGTGAAATCCCTGTCAGTAGCCAGTATCAGTACCAAAATGACAACATGATAAAATTTAAACATTAGTACTAGGTTTAAGTGATAATGAGCAACAGGAAAATCACTATTATTCATATGCCTTATTTATAATATCAACAAAATTATTTCTTATATAAACTGACCAAAACCTCTCAGAAAACTTCCTTAAATAACTGAAGTTTTTAATGCAAAGGACAGAAAAATGCCAGTTACTAAAGCAGCCAAAATTCAGTTGTCATATTTGAGTAAAAAGTCTTGATTTCTGTAAAACATGAGACATAAGGCCTACCTCTAAAACCAGTTAATTAAAAATGTTCCCCAACAAAACACACAAAACAATCTGAAACACTCAAGTTTACCTGAAATGGTAAGGAAGCTATGTAATCCTTTCCTTCTATGCTGTGCATGTTAATACATGAGCTTTGCAATATACATATGCATTTTTCTACTTCGTAGCTACCTGAAAAGAAAAAGTATAACATTTATGGATTTTTCTTCCTAAAGAGTTCAATCCTAACAGAAGTTCTTTAATACACAATATAAAAATGCTTAGGCTTAACTAACCACTGTTTTGAGTGGCTACTTATTTTGAATTAAAAAAAAAAAAAAATCAAGAATCACCATTACCAGAAGTAAAAATTTCGAAAAGAAACTTACTGTAGGTCTTTTCAGACTTATCCTGTGATATAATGAAGTCACACCACAATGCCTAAAATCAAAACAAAATTGATCTAAATAATAATCTATTAATAGCATCTACATAATAACTTTGTTTCCTCCTCAGCGCAATATGTATACCATGGGAACAAAAAAAAAAAATTAGACTAATTAATGATAAATACTGTAAGGAAGGCTAAACCATGTACGTAATTGAGCTTTAGAAGAAAAGACAATCAAAAAACCTACCAGAAAGAAGCCTGTGGCACCACCTGTCTTAAACCCTGCATCCCTCACAAAGCTAAAGATTATCTGAAGAGTCCAAGTTGGCATTTATTGGCTCCAGGCTTACCAGTTGGTGTTACTCTTGACAGTCCCTAGACTCATTTTAGAAAAATATCTCCAAAGCCAGGAGCTTCTCCTGGTCTCCCATGCGGGTACAGGACCCAAGCACTTGGGCCATCCTCCACTGCCTTCCTGGGCCACAGCAGAGAGCTGGACTGGAAGAGGAGCAACCGGGACAGAATCCAGCACCCCAACAGGGACTAGAACCCGGGGTGCTGGCGCCGCAGGCGGAGGATTAGCCTATTGAGCCATGGCACCGGCCTAGTTCAATATTTTTTAATTGTACTGATGGTATGAAATACATTCACAATATTGTACAACCTTGCCACTATTCATTTCCAAAACTTTTTCTTCATCCAAAACAAAAACCGCACCTCTTACACAGTAACTACCATTTCATCCTCACCCCAGCCCTGGTTGACCTGTATTCTACTTTCCCTACGAATGTGCCTATGCCAGATACCTCATATAAGTGAATTACACATTAGTTGTCCCTTTGGGTCTTGCTTGTTTCCCTTAATATAATGTCTTCAAGGTTCATCCATGCTGTAGCACACATCAAGAATTCCATTCCTTTTTCTACAGTTGAATTTTTCCAGTTTGCATATATATGTTTTGCTTATCAGCTCTTGATGAATGTGTAGTCTGTTTCTACCTTTTATCATGAATAATACTGCTACAAACATTAGTGCCCAAATAACCTGTATGAGTGCCTGCTTCCACTTCTTCACCATATATCCTTAGAAACGCAATGGCTGGATCATGAGGTAATCCTAACGGAACATTCCACAGCAGTTAACATTCTCACCATCAATGCACAGGGTTCCAATTTCTGAACATTCTCATGAACACTTGATATTTTTCTGGTTTTTGGAAAATAGCCAACCTACAGTGATATTTCATTGTGGCTTTAATTTGTATTTGCCTAGTAATTAGCAATGCTGAGCACCTTTCCATGTGCTTATTCCATCTGAATATCTTCTTTAGAAAATGTTTGTCTTTTTGCTCATTTTTTAATTGGATTTTCTTTTTGCTGAGTTGTAGTTTTAATGGCACATTAACAGATGAAAATTCAGGAAGAGAAATATCCATGAGAAATGTGCTTCAATCTGAAGTATCTAAAACCTATACTGCACCTATTACATCTCAACTCCTTTTATGAAATCCCATCCTCAGGGGCTGGCATGGTGGTGCAGCAGGTTAAAGCCCCAGCCTGAACCGCCAGCATTCCATATGGGTGCAGGTCCGAGTCCCGGCTGCTACACTTCTGATCTAGCTCCCTGCTAACGTGCCCGGGAAAGCAGCAGAGAAAAGCCCAAGTCCTTGGGCCCCTACACCCACGAGGAGACCTGGAAGCAGCTCCTGGCTCCTGACTTCAGATCAGCTCAGCTCCAGCCGTTGAAGCCATTTGAGGAGTGAACCAGTGGATGGAAGACCTCCCTCTCCCTCTCTCTGTCTCTATCTCTCCCTCCCTCCCTCCCTATCTGTCTTTACTTCTCTATATAACTGTCTTTAAATAAATAAATTCTTTAAAAAAAATCCCTTTCTCTTGGTCCCTGAAATAAATATGCTAAGATCTCTTTTATCCCTGATATCTAAGAAATCACTAGCCCCCTTCACTTCTCCCTCAGTTTTGATTCACACTTGTGTCAACACTTTCTCCAAGACACCCATCTCTGATCTGAACTACCACAAACGAGTGTCCCTGACAAGTCTCCCTACGCTCCAGTCAACCCTACATGTTCTTTCATGTTTAGCAAGTAATCCACAGGGTGATAGCTTAGTGCCATGGTAACATTCTTTCACCCTACTGTATTAGTATTCATTTACAATTCTGGCCTGAATCAATTACACTGGAGTTTATAAAATGGTGTTCTTCTAATTCCATTGTTCCTTCTGTATGCATTAGCTGGCTTTCCTGTATAAGTGTTCCTCCGACTAATAAAGATGGATCACACATCTTCCTGAGAAGACACAGCAGATGCTTATTTCTTCCCTTTAATTACCAATTTTCAGAACACAGGTGTGACAGCCAACTACACTGGTTACAAGCCAGATTTCTTTTTTCTTTCTATCATTATGAGCTCAATTTTTATTTATCCAACATTTTTCAGTAAATTATAATAATCACATGTTAAAAATATTTTATAGCTTTGGTGTCTTATAAACTTTGGTTGATAACAACAAATAGAATACCCAAGAGCAAAGTGTTTAGAGTTTCATCGACAAAAGGTGTAAAAAAGTATAAAGAAGTTCTCTCTGTCTCTCTCTCTCTCACTATCCACTCTGCCTGTCAAAAAAAAAAAAAAAAAAAAAGAAGTGATGATATAGAAAATAAAATGAAATTATCAAATTTCCTGCCATTGTCTTCACTGTATGTTAGAATGCGCTATACCAACTGCTGGGATCATGATACTATTTTTATCATTTCTGCTCAATTTCATAACAAAAATTTATTTTTAAAAGAGTAACTCGTGAATCACACACTAAAATTCCAGTCAACTCACCTGCTGCACAGGACTGTCAACTGTGAACGCTTTATAAACTGCCAGAGCCTGGCTCTTACTTCCTTTGCTCCAGATCACCATATTTCCAGCCACATAGAGCTCCTCATCATAGTCCGCTTCTTCTCCAATTTCACTGACACCTTTCCTTAGCTGCCAGCTTTCCTTTAAAACCAACACACGAAGACATGTTCATGCACTCGTTTTTCCTTTTTCAGTGGTCTGCAGCAAGATTCATTTGCCTGTGGGGTAAAACTCAGTGCAACCCCAACTCTTAGAAGGTTTAATGCACTGACTAACAGCATATGTAGCTATGTATACTGTATATACACATACATACATACACACACACACAGGATTTCATGAACAAGAATTTACTCAAGCATTACCTATATTAAATGCTTCATGATTCTGTTACTATGCCAAAAATATAAACTAATGAAAATTACACTTTATCTACAGATCAACATGTGAAACCACACACTGAAAAGACTGTACAGGTTAGAGAGGGGACCATGAGGTGTACCAGGAATCCCTGAGGGAGTTTACATACAATGCAGACTTCCCTGCTTCACAGCTGCATATATACATTCACTTTCTTTCCTGGGTTCACCCATAAAATGAATGGAAAAGAAAGAGGTTTCAATTTCTAAGCACACAGACTTTCCATCCCTGAGATATTTTATCTCATAGGGAAATGAAAATTGAATGAAGCAGGAAGGACTGATCTCCCAACACACATGATCTCGTTCTCCTATTTTAAGAACTATTATGCTACCTTCTTCTGTGGCATTTCTTCTCTTCTCTTGAAACATCTAAGTTTCCTGCAGCAGGGACCACTTCTAATCTCTACCATTTAATCATCAAACAGCACAAAATCTGGTCCCCACATATGTAATGAAACAGATTTAAAATGAATCGTAATGATCGTATTAACCCTGACTCTATAAAATCACATGTCACACAGCATGTGTAAATAAGGTTATGATACCATAATACAAGAGTCTATTTTAGCACTGACTAAAACTGCCAAATCTTAACCTCTACCCTCTAGAAGTAGTGTCCTATTCTGTTCTCAGCTGCATCTTGATAACCTTAAATTACAAGTTGATTATATCACTCTCAATTTCAAAACTATGCTGGGGAACTTCATAGAACCTTTTGTTTCTCGTGGATTGTAACCTCCTGAAGGGATCCCACCAAGCCAGCGGCACCATCAGACGACCATAATTCAGAGGCTGGCTGCAGCTGGCGAAGCTGAAGGTTCAAAGCATTAGGGTGGTGCTTGCAGTGGTCTCGACCGAAAGGAACAAATTCCTGCAAATCCCCGGCTGCAATCATTGTTGCCTTTTCTTCATAGAAGTTCGACATGGGTTCCCAATATCAACATTATTTCTGTATGAATTCAAACACATTCTAATCAGTTTCTAGAGTTTATAATCAGTTTATTGCTACAAAGATGTCGATTCAACTGTGGTGGATACACAGAACTCCACTTGCTATAAACATCTCTACATTCAGTGAGTGACAGCTGGTAAAACTGACACTGTACAGTGCCTGTTCCGTCTGACACACACCTACAGAGCAGCATCGCAGCATCCCATTTAAAGCGGCAATCCTCCCAGACAGAAATTAAAACAAATATTTAACATCAGCACTATACACAGGTTGTAAAGTGTTTGAAACAAGACTCAAGATTAAAGCGGTTTAATTACATTTGACCTTGATTTCTCACCTCTTTCTGGCTACACAAACACCTCAAGGCCTCTGCAGTTCTATGCAGCTCCTGAGGAGCCCAAAAGTTATTTTACTATTTTATTAAGTGTTACCCCGGAGAAAATACATCACAAAATAGGATACACTTTTTTTTTTCTTCTTGCTAGAAATTAATCAGTGCTGAGAACACCTGGAACTAACAACATGCCTTCTAACTTACAACAAGACTTAAAAACAGATTCGGCCAACCTTCCCACGTTCTAACCGACAGCATAACCGACATAAAAAAATTTGTAACTTTATGCGACTTTAACTGTGCGATGCTGTGACATTATAACTTCGAGAGGACACCACAGAGTTACTAATTATCGAACGACTTCCCCAGCACACTATCTTTCTGTGTGGATTAAGGCAACGTATTTTATACTTCCTAAACTTCTATAAAGGTGGGGTTCGTGGCAGGGGCAACATACAGCGCTACACACGAAAAGTGCCATATTAAAACGAGAGGCTATAAATCAAAATATCGGCATTGCTTACCGGGTACAAAAGCTACCCTGTCAAAAGGAAGAGATCCAAATGCATACGAATGGGATTTTGAGTTGACACTCCACAAAAGGTCCCCAGCATCTCTGCGGGGCGGGGAAATTAACAGGCTAAGAATCTGAGTCTCAGAAAACCTGCCAGATTGGGGCAAGGGACCAGACTAGAGGCGGAGACCGCTCCGGGGACGCCGGCTTCAGCCCCACGAACCGCCAAGTGCACCCCGGAAATCCCAGCCCCTAGGCCGGGCGCCCCCTCAGGGACCTCCCCAGGCCCTCGGCCTCCTGCGTCACCGAGCGGGTGGGCCTCGGGGCGCGTGCCAGGGTCACGGCGCACGCGGCAGACTCCCCGGCGCTGCGTGCTGCGGGCCGCACCTGTGTTAACTCCGGACGCGTCAGGCGCGGCGAGCCCCGGCTGCTCCCGGGAGGCACGGGGGCCAGGGAGGCCCGAGGGCAGCGGCGGGGTCCGGCACGGTGACTCCTCGGCTGCCACAGCTTCGCACTCCGTGTCGCCTCCGTTGTCCGGAGGAAGGGGCAGCAGCAGCGGACACGACTGCCAACCGCAGACAGGCGTGCGGGGCGTTCAAACGGACGCGTCCATCTTGCTTTCCCGCCCTGCCTCGCGCCGGGGCGGGGCCGCGCGGAGCCGGCGCGTGCGCAGTGGCGGACAGACGGAACGGGGCGTGCGTTCGCTCTCCAGGCTGTGCCCCGAGGAGCCTGAACTCTTCCTGACTCTTTGAGTTTGGAGGTTTCGGGCTTGCGTGGCTTCCGCCTCGGGATCCCCGGTGGAGCTGCGCTCCTCCACGCCGGCGGGTAGAGGGCGAACGAAGTTGCTGCTTTTCTCGGTGTGCCCGCTTGCTGCCACCCCTCCGGAGTCCGGGCCCTTTGCAAAGTGGACGAAAGGTGCGAAGGCCCTGGCTGCGGAGGCGTGCGGTTTCCGAGGTTCGCAGACGCTTGAGTCCTCCAATCTGTGGACGCGGACTGAGAACCCCAGCTGGGCCCTTCCCTGCCTGTGGGTTCAGCTGTGCAAACTCGAGCTTGCGGGCGCCAGAACGCTTCCCTGCACCCTGAAACGCCACGGCGTGCGTGTGAATGCTGCAGCAGCTGACAGGTCGCCAGTTGCCGGAGGAGTAGAGCCCCAGTTCTCCACCCAGGGGTATGCAGTCGGCTGAAATGTTGGTCTGCAATGACATTGCCTACTGGGGTTCCCCAAGCACACCTTGCCCCTGGTGACCCCGAGGTCTTGGTGGGTGCACATCCCTTTATGCGGAACGTCATCCTTCAGGGTCTGTCCTAGAGCCACTTCTCAGGAAGGTTCGCCCCCAACAGGAAGGAGACTCTCAGATCTCCGGAAGACCTGCATTTCGCTAGAGGCATTGACCCGGAGTAGGTCAAACTGCCAGTCATACCCCACAGGCTTTGCTCTTTTCCTGCCTCTCTTTTTAAAATTTATTTGACACACAGAGAGAGAGGGAGATTCCACCCTCTGGGTTCCTCCCCAGGTGGCGGCCAGGGCCGGGGCTGGGCCAGGATGGGGCTCCCATAGGGGATATCTGCTTTGCAGCAGTTGATGAGCTTGCTGGGACACAGCGCCAGCCCCTAGCCTTCCTCTGTTCCTTCCCCCAGGGTCCCAGCATCCTACATAACTCTCTTCTGACCTCACCAAGGACATTCTGGGGAGACTTCAGCACTAAACACCTCGTTTGCCTCTCCATCGCTGAGAGGCGCCATTCTGCACGGCCCCTCAGCTCTCCTTGTGGCCTGCCCACTGCGGGGGGGCCTGTGTTCCCGCGACCCTGTCAGCCCCTCCACCAGAAGGCTATCCTCTCTTCCAGCTTTTCTGTGCAGCCAGGCCATTGTCCCACTCCTGGGACTGGGACCCTCTTGCCATTGCAAAACATGGATGGCATGGGAGCTGACTTCTGACGGGGCCACAAACATCAAGTGTAGGGAGCAAACATTGATTGGTAGGAACAAGGATGGGAAGGAGGCAGACTTATTATATTATACGATTATGCTTCTTATACCATTATACTAAGAGCTGCAGGATTCTACTGACAGCCCATTGCCTACCATAGGAGCCTCTCCAACATTATCAAAGCGTGCAAACCAAAAAGGCAGCACAGTCCACTAACAAGACATGCCACAACCTTACATCATCTAATCCCAAATCCTGTCACCTTTGAGAGAAGCAGTTCACACTCAAGCAGTGGGGTTAACACTGGAAGCAGGGGTCATCGGGGGCCAGATCAGAAGCAGCCTACTACAGTCTCTGGTATCTCTCTTTAAAAAAAAAAAATATATATATATATATATGTGTGTGTGTGTGTGTGTGTATGTATGTATTTGAAAGGCAGAACTATACAGAGATCTATCCGCTAGTCCTCTCCGCAGATGGCTGCAACTACCAGAGCTGGGCAGGTGGAAGCCAGGAGCTGGGAACTCCATCATGGTCTCCCACGTGGGTGGCAGGGGCCTTAGAACTTGAGCCATCATCTGCTGCTTTCCCAGACTCGTTAGCAGTGAGCTGGATTGGAAATGGAGAACCAGCTCTCATGTGGCATGCTGGCGTCGCTCCCTGCCACAACATCGGCCCCTCTGAATATTTCTGATAAGTAACGTTAAGGCCTTAAGTAACCCATTCTGGTCGAGAGTCCCATGTATACGAGACCCTTCCTCCCTCCTGCACCTTCGCACCAACCTCCCTTCCGTCCTTCCTCACCAGCCCGCACAGCGCCCTAGAGCGACCCCATCTCGCCCTGTAATCAGAAGTCACCCCTAAGGACTTTTGGTAAAGCAGTCTTTGGGTTTGTTTAGATACTGCAGAGGAGAAACAGGCAAAACAGGCTTCTTGAAACCATACTTCCCGGGTTCTAGTCCCGGTCGGGGCGCCGGATTCTGTCCCGGTTGCCCCTCTTCCAGGCTAGCTCTCTGCTGTGGCCCGGGAGTGCAGTGGAGGATGGCCCAAGTGCTTGGGCCCTGCACCCGCATGGGAGACCAGGAGAAGCACCTGGCTCCTGGCTTCGGATCAGCGCGGTGCGCTGGCAGCAGCGCGCCAGCCACAGCGGCCATTGGAGGGTGAACCAACGGCAAAGGAAGACCTTTCTCTCTGTCTCTCTCTCTCACTGTCCACTCTGCCTGTCAAAAATTAAAAAAGAAAAAAGAAACCATACTTGGTCATTATAGAATCATAGAAAAACGACCAAAATTTCAGCAGGCAAAGGAAACTGAAAAAATAAATAAATAAGGAGTTCATGACCAGTTCATTTACACATAAGTGGTTAGCAAGAGTACAGTGCATGAACTCTAACATAATCATGCTTTATACATGTATTCAACTTTCCAATACATGATTCACACATGTGAAATCCACTCATACATGGGAATTAGGGTTTGTATTGAGTGACCATCCCACTGTTCCTCAGAATTGAGTTTTCCAGGACACAGGACTTTCAGGTTTAACAAGAGAGAGCCCAGGAAACTGGGGCCATTGGTCACTCTACACTGAGTTCAAAGGTTTGGGGTGGGCATTTGGTGCGGTGATTAAGATGCCACTGAGGACTTCCACATCCCATATCAGCATGCTCGAGTTCCAGGCCCAGCTTCCTGTTAATGCACCCTGGGAGGCAGCAGGTGACTGCTACAGTGCCTGGGTCCCTGCCACCCACGTGGGAGACTCGGATGGAGTTCTGGGCTCCAAGCTTTGGCCTGGCCCAGCCCTTGTTGTGGGTGTTTGGGGAGTGAATCAGCAGTTGGAAGATCTCTCTTTATCCTGCCTTTCAAATAGAATAAAAATTTTATAAAAAGTTTTATATACGTCTGAGCAAACCCTTACTGCTGGGTTACTGGGAATTAGGAAAACTAAGGGAAATAAACAGTCTGTTTAAGGGAAAACAATCCAAACACCAGTGTATAAAAAATTAGGAATGTATTCTTTGGGAAGATGAAATTGACAATATTCTTGAAAGATGTTTTTTTCTTGAATGATTTAATATAATGAAGAGTTGAGGATGGAATTTAAAAAGTCTGAGTGAACACACAAATCCTAACAGTTACTCCAAAAACAGAAAAGAATGCAGGAAAAATATAGTAACAAACTTAAGGGCCTCATACCAAGGATTCCAAGAGGTACTATTAAGCTCCAGTAATCAGGATTGTGGGTTATAAGAGAAAGAATTAAACCCAAGCCGGCGCCGTGGCTCAACAGGCTAATCCTCCGCCTTGCGGCGCCGGCACACCAGGTTCTAGTCCCAGTCAGGGCGCCAGATTCTGTCCCGGCTACCCCTCTTCCAGGCCAGCTCTCTGCTGTGGCCTGGGAGTGCAGTGGAGGATGGCCCAAAGCAGTGGAGGATGGCCCAAGTGCTTGGGCCCTGCACCCCGTGGGAGACCAGGAGAAGCACCTGGCTCCTGCCTTCGGATTAGCGCGGTGCATCGGCCGCAGCGCACCAGCTGCAGCGGCCATTGGAGGGTGAACCAACGGCAAAGGAAGACCTTTCTCTCTGTCTCTCTCTCTCACTGTCCACTCTGCCTGTCAAAAAAAAAAAAAAATTTAAAAAAAGAATAAACCCACAGATTCATGAAAAGGTTGGGTTTGAAAAGATACACATATAGCGAATTAAAATTCTAAAGATAAACTTTATTTTAAAAGATTGCTCTAAATTTACAGAAAAATTGCAAAGAGAGTTGAATTAGTTCCTATGTACCACACATCCAGTTTCCTTATTATTAACATTTTATTTTTTTTTAAGTTTACTTTTTTTAAGATTTATTTATTTGAAAGATTTACAGAGAGAGAGGGAGAAGCAGAGAGAGAGGTCTTCCATCTTCTAGTTCACTCCTCAATTGGCCACAGTGGTCGGAGCTGTGTCGATCCAAAGGCAGGAGCCAGGAGCTTCTTCCAGGTCTCACATGTGGGTGCAGGGGCCCAAGAAGTTAGGCCATCTTCTACTGCTTTGCCAGGCTGTAGCAGAGAGCTGGATCAGAAGTGGAGCAGCCGGGTCTTGAACCGGCACCCAAATGGGATGCCGACATTATTGGCGGCGGCTTTACCCGCTATATCATAGCGCAGGCCCCAATTATCATTAACATTTTAAATTTGTGTGGGACAGTTGTTAAAATTAGTAAACCATTATCATCAATACATTATTATTAAAATCTATATTCCGTTTTCATTAGCTTTTTTTAAAAAGATTTATTTATTTGAAAGGCAGAACTACAGAGAGGCAGAGGCAGAGAGAGAGAGAGAGAGAGAGAGAGAGAGAGAGGTCTTCCTCCACTGGTTCATTCCCCAGATGGCCACAATGGCCGGAGCTGGGTCAATCCAAAGCCAGGAGCCAGGAGCTTCTTCTGGGTCTCCCAAACACGTGCAGAAGCCCAAGAACATAAGCCATCTTCCACTGCTTTCCCAGGCCATCGCAGAGAGCTAGATTGGAAGTAGAGCAGCCGGGACTCACACTGGCCCCCCTGTGGGATTGCTGGCACTGCAGGCAGCAGCTTTACCTGCTACCCCACAGCACAGGCCCCTGAAAACATACTTTCACACAATCTCTTTTGCAGGAGTGTTCATAGCAGCATTACTCAAAATAGCCAAGGAATAAAAACAACTGAAGGCCTACAATGGATGAATGGATAAAAATAATGTGATATATGCATATAACAAGATATTATTCAGTTATAAAAGGGAATGAAGAGAAGACTGACAGCGTTGTGGCATATCGGGTAACACCTCTGCCTGTGATGCCAGCATCCCATGTGTGCACCAGTTCAAGTCCTGGCTACTCCACTTCCAACCCAGCTCCCTGCTAATGCACCTGGGAAATCAGTAGAAGATGGCCCAAGTGCTTGGGCCCCTGTACCCACATGGGAGGCCTGGAAGAAGCTCCTTGCTCCTAGCTTAGTCCTGGCCCAGCCCAAACCATTGTGGCCATTTGGAGAGTGAACCAAGAGATGAAAAATCTCTCTCTGTCTCTGCCTCTTCTCTTCTCTCTGTAACTCTGAATTTTAATAAACAAATCTTTTTTTTTTTATTTGACAGAGTTAGAGAGACAGAGAGAAAGGTCTTCCTTCCATTGGTTCACCCCCTAAATGGCCGCCACGGCCGGCACTACGCCGATCTGAAGCCAGGAGCCAGGTGCTTCCTCCTGGTCTCCCATGCAGGTGCAGGGGCCCAAGCACCTGGGCCATCCTCCACTGCCTTCCTGGGCCACAGCAGAGAGCTGGACTGGAAGAGGATCAACCAAGACTAGAACCTGGCGCCCATATGGGATGCCGTTGCTGCAAGCGGAGGATTAACCAAGTGAGCCACGGCACCGGCCCCAAAATAAACAAATCTTTAAAAAGAAGAGAGGGGGATGAAGAGTCCATTTCCAGATGTGGGGAGCATAGGTGAACCTCTTGGTCGCTTTTCTGTGCAGGGAACGTGGAAGTGTGGGAACTGAGATTTTGCAGGACCAAGATGGACATGTGCCCAGGCAGGGTCGGTTGGCACATGATACTGTTTAAACGGTGTTTCATTCAAGTTTGAACTAGTGAAACAGCTAAGTTGATGAGTAGAGATACAGAGGGGAAAAGCTTTTTAATGTCCTCATTAAAATGGAATATTATCCATAATTAAATTACAGGCAAGTCGCTGTGGCTCCTGGGTTACACAGTGTGCTGTCATAAATTCGTCCACTTCTGAACTAAACAGTCTGATGTCCTGCTCAGCCCTTGGGTGCAGCCTGGAGGGCAACTCTTCAGATGTTTCTCCCAGAAGACTGATGACGCCTGGGTGAGCTAGGCCCCTGATGAGGAGTCCACAGCCGGCATCTCCCTATTCAGTCATGTCTGCTGTGGTATTTGTCCAGGGAGAGCACGGCTCCAGTTAGGGGCACAGCTTTAAAGATGACTTGGGTTTCTTTCTTTTCTTTATGTTTTATTTTATTTGAAAGGCAGAGAGCACACTGCCATCCACTCGCCCCGCCCAGATGCCTACAACAAGGCAGGTGGAAGCCAGGACATGGGAGAGCAGTGCCGGTCTCCCCGGAGGTGGCAGCACCCCAGTGCCTTGAGCCATCACTGCTGTCTCCAGGGTGCGCCCTGGCAGGAAGCTGGCGTCAGGAAGGGAGCCCAGCACCCTGATGTGGAACGTGGTGTCTTCCCTGCTGGGCAGGACGGCTGCTCCGGGCTCTAAGGCTTAGTAACATTTTTCTGTTGCCACATTGAGCTCTCCCCACACACGGAGAGTGTGAACGTCTTTGGCCACTCCATTGTTTCTTTCAGGAGAAAATCAATCTAAAGAAATGGTCTCTGAAGAGGCCTAAAAGCTGAATTTAGCAGACAATTATTACAATATAAAGAGGTCCTACTGGGACTGGGACTGTGGCACAGCAGGTTAAGCTGCTGCCTGTCACTCAGGCATTTCATATGGAGGCTGGTTTGAGTCCTTGCTGTTCCACTTCTGACCCAGCTCCCAGGTAATATGCCTGGGAAAGCAGCAGAAAGTGGCCCAAGATAATTTTTTTAAAGATTTATTTATTTATCAGAAAGGCAGGGTTCGAGAGAGAATCTTCTATCCTCTGGTTCACTCCCCAAATGGCCAAAACAGCCAGAATGCTTCCTCCAGGTCTCCCAGGGGCCTGAGCACTTGGGCCATCCTCCACTGCTTTCCCAGGTGCATTAGCAGGGAGCTGGATCAGAAGTGGAGCTGCCAGGACTTGAACTGGTGCCCATATGGGATGCTGGCATCACAAGTGGCAATTTTTACCCACTTCACCACAAAGCCAGTCCTTCTTGGGTTCATGTTTTAAAACTTTTCCAACATCTGATGGCTTTACAAGGACTGAAGATAAAAGTATTCATATCTTAAAAAAGGGGAATGAGGTACTGATATATGCTACAACATGGATGAACGTCACAAACGTGCTACATGACAAAATGAGGTCACAAAAAACACATTTTATGATGCCTGTTGTATGAATAATGCAGAATGGGCGAGTCCTTGGAGTCAGAGCGGATACGAGTGGCTGGCAGGGGTGGAGGAACTGGGAATGATTGCTCACACTTCAGGATTTCTCTGGGAAAGGATGAAAATCTCCAAAAGACACTGACAGTGGCCTGCACAGATCTGTGAATGTACTGAAAATACTTCACTTGTACACTTAAGTTAAAAGGGAGAATTTTATGGTATGGGATGATGTCCAAATGAAGCTTTTTTTTTTTTTAAGTTCTTAGATAAGACTAAAATCACAATCCATAGCACAGTAAAATGAATGATGACTTGGGGACCGATGTTGTGGTACAGCAGTTTAAACTGCAGCTTTCAACACCAATGTCCCAGATCAAAGCGCGGTTGAGTCCTGGCTACTTCACTTCCTATCCAGTTTCTTGCTAACGTGCCTGGGAAGGTATCGAAAGATGGCCCAAGTACTTGAGTCCCTGACACTCATGTGGGAGACTAGGATAGGGTCTCTGGCTCCTGGCTTTGGCCTCGTCCAGACCTGGCTGCTTCTACTTCTCGTTTTGATGCTCTGCCCTTCAAATAAGTAAATACGTCTTTAAAAAATAAAAAAGAAGACAAGAAGGAGGCTACAAACTGGCAGAAAATATTTGCAAACAAAACTGACAAACGACTTTTATACAGAATATATAAAGAATTATTAAAACTTGAGAAAAGAAAACAAACAGCCTGTTCCTTAATAAAGCTCTCATCGTATTTCAGTGATTTGTCATGGTCATGGTCTACTCAGTTGTAATCTGGTAGAAGGAAGGAGAGATTCTTACTGAAGTTATGCAAAAAAACAACCTTTATGGTTATGAAAAATGAATAGAACTGGGTAAAGACATTCTGTTAGCCAATTTTACCATTATTCTGAATGGTTTTGCAGACAAGGCTAATCACTGTATGTCATTAATTGTGTCATAATCATAAGATGTTTTTCTTTATTAGCTTGCGAGCTACAGTACATTCTCTCAGGATTTTATTTTTCTGAATTCCAAGGGGTCGGTTGGCACATGATGCTATTTAAATGATGTTTCATTCAAGTTTGAACTAGTGGAACAGCTAAGTTGATGAGTAGAGATACAGAGGGGAAAAGCTTTTTAATGTCCTCATTAAAATGGAATATTATCCATAATTAAATTACAGGCAAGTCGCTGTGGCTCCTGGGTTACACAGTGTGCTGTTATAAATTCGTCCGCTTCTGGCCTAAACAGTCTGATGTCCTTCTCAGCCCTTTGGTGCAGCCTGGAGGGCAACTCTTCAGATATTTCTCCCAGAAGACTGATGACTCCTGGGTGAGCCAGGCCCCTAATGAGGAGTCCACAGCCAGCATCTCCCTATTCAGTCATGTCTGCTGTGGTATTTGTCCAGGGAGAGCACGGCTCCAGTTAGGGGCACAGCTTTAAAGATGACTTGGGTTTCTTTCTTTCTTTCTTTCTTTTCTTTATGTTTTATTTTATTTGAAAGGTAGAGAGCAGGGTCGGCACTGTGGCATAGCAAGTAAAGCTGCCGCCTGCAGTGCTGGCATCCCATATGGGTGCCAGTTCCAGTCCCAGCTGCTCCACTTCCTATCCAGCTCTCTGCTATGGCCTGGGAAAGCAGTAGAAGATGGCCCAAGTCCTTGGACCCCTGCACCCACGTGGGAGACCCGGAAGAAACTCCTGGCTCCTGGCTTCAGAACGGCGCAGCTCCGGCCGTTGCAGCTAATTGGGGAGTGAACCAGCGGATGTAAGACACTTCTCTCTCTCTCTCTCTCTCTGTCTCTCTGCCTCTCCCCTCTCTCTGTGCAACTCTGACTTTCAAGTAAAATAAATAAATCTTAAAAAAGAAAGAAAGAAAGAAAGAAAGAAAGAAAGAAAGAAAGAAAGAAAGAAAGAAAGAAAGAAAGAAAGAAAGGCAGAGAGCACACTGCCATCCACTCGCCCCGCCCAGATGCCTACAACAAGGCAGGTGGAAGCCAGGACATGGGAGAGCAGTGCCGGTCTCCCCGGAGGTGGCAGCACCCCAGTGCCTTGAGCCATCACTGCTGTCTCCAGGGTGCACCCTGGCAGGAAGCTGGAGTCAGGAAGGGAGCCCAGCACCCTGATGTGGACCGTGGTGTCTTCCCTGCTGGGCAGAACAGCTGCTCCCGGCTCTAGGGTTTAGTCACATTTTTCTGTTGCCACATTGAGCTCTCCCCACACCTGGAGCAGACACCTGTGAATGTCTTGGGATACTCCATCATTTCTTTTAGGTGAAAGGAGAGAGAAATCCGTGTTCTTAGAACTCTTTAGATTTCTCAGAAGGACCTGAGACTTGGAAGAAGCCCAGAAACCATCATTCCTTACTTCTTCATCTGGTTGTTACCCGATCCAAGCAAAACTCTCCTCAAAGTGTCTCCTATTTTCTCTCCACCAAACAGAAAACTGGCAAAAAATAATCCCTTTGATCTTTGTGCACATTTGTCCCCCCCATCAAAAAGATCTGTGTGTCTACGCTGGAAGCCCTTAGACAGCCCCTGTGATGATACCGCTCCGCCCTGTCTGCCCTCCCACAGACACGTGAGGGTCACAGAGGGATGCAGAAAGAGCTTTAGACAAACCAGCCACTGGGAAAGATCAGCACACCTTATTTTTCTGAAGACAGGAAATGGCTTTTTTTTTTTTACAGGCAGAGTTAGACAGTGAGAGAGAGAGAGAGAGAGAGAGAGAGAGAGAGAGAGAGAGAGAGAGAGAGAAAGGTCTTCCTTCTGTTGGTTCACCCCCAAAATGGCCGCTGTGGCCGGCACTGCGCCGATCCGAAGCCAGGAGCCAGGTGCTTATCCTGGTCTCCCATGCGGGTGCAGGGCCCAAGCACTTGGGCCATCCTCCACTGCCTTCCTGGGCCACAGAAGAGAGCTGGCCTGGAAGAGGAGCAACCGGGACAGAATCCAGCGCCCCAACCGGGACTAGAACCCGGGGTGCCAGCGCTGCAGGCAGAGGATTAGCCTGTTGAGCCACGGCACCGGCCAGGAAATGGCTCATTTTTTCCCTCTCAGAATGTTCACACATAGAGAAAGGACTGCCAGCTTCGGGCTTACGACTTCAACCAGAAGTCAAGGGGGAATACAGAACTGAAAACCTCACCTGTCCAACCAGAGCTCCAGCGCACTTTTTTCTTCATGACCTAATTGGGCTCCTAGTAGCAAACAAACAAGACAAATAGAGAATTCCCGGAGATAATAGAGTGCCCAGGACATGATATGGCTTATCCCCAAAGATTCACCTGCTGGAGGCTTGACCCCTCATTGAGAAGTTGAGTGCTAAAATTGGGCCAGCATTGTGGAATGGTGGGTTAAGCCACCAACTGCAATGCCAGCATCTCATACAGGTGCTAGTTCAAGTCTTGGATGTTCCACTTCTGATCCAGCTCCCTGCTAATGGCCTGTGAAAGCAGTAGAGAATGGGGGCCCCTGCACCCACATGGGAGACCCAGAGGAAGTTCCTAGTTCCTGGCTTCAGCCTGGTCCAACCCTGGCCATTGCAGACATTTAGGGAGTGAATCAGCAGATGAAATCTCTCTCTCTCTCTCTCTCTCTCTCTCTCTTTCTCTTTCTCTCTTTCTCCCTCTGTCTCTCTCTCTCTGTAACTGTGATTTTCAAATAAATAAATCTTAAAAGCAGGGTGGAGGGAGAGCAGTGAGCCATATGTCCTGTGTGCTTAGCTTCTTAAAAAAAAAGTGCTGATCCAGCTCTCTGCTGTGGCCTGGGAGGGCAGTGAAGGATGGCCCCAAGTCCTTGGGCCCTGCAGCCGCATGGGAGACCAGGAAGAAGCACCTGGCTCCTGGCTTTGGATCGGTGCAGCACCGGTCGTGGTGGCCATTTGGGGGGTGAACCAACGGGAGGAAGACCTTTCTGTCTGTCTCTCTTTCTCACTAACTCTGCCTGTCAAAAAAAAAATTTAAAAAGTACTGAAATCTTTAATTAATTAATTAAATTTCATGTGAAAGAGAGGCAGAGATATTTCAACCACTGATTCACTCCCCAAATGCCTCAACAGCTAGGGTTGGGAGCCAGGAAGCCAGAATGCAATCCAGCTCTTCCATGATGGGGGGACAGGGACCCAAATATTTGAGCCGTCACCCGCTGCTTCCTGGAGTGTGCATCAGCAGGAAGCTGGGTTGGAAGCAGAGTAGCCAGGAATTGAAACAGGCACTCTGGTATGAGATGTGGGTATCCCAGGCAGCATCTTACCCGCTAAGCCGAATCCTCACCTTGAAGAGGTGCAGCCTAGTGAGAAGCAGTTAGGTCACTGGGGCACTGCCCTCAGTGGGGTTAATGCCGACTTAACAAAGTGAATTGGTTCTCAGAGAGCAGTGTGTTATAAATCAAGGCCACCCCAGACTCTTACCCTCTTCTGCATGCGGGTGTTCTCTTTTCTCATTCTCCACCATGTACACCACGTTGTGACCAGGGCTGCCTGATCCTGAACTCTCAGCCCCCAAGACTGTGAGCTAAATAAACCCCCTTTCCTTATAAAGTACTCAGTCTCGGGTGTTTTGTTATAGCAACAGGAAGTGGACTAATACAACAATCAGAAATTATCATCAATTTGCTGTTTCCTGCTCCCTGGCAGACCACCAGATGGCCACCCATTCCTGACAAATAGCAAGAGCCAGCCCTCTACGTTCAGTATGTTCTGTAACTGGAATCTCTTATTTGAGCCATAGCCAGTCCCCCCAACCCAAACCGTAACAATAAGAGTTATTTCCAAGATGATTTTGGCAAGTAGAATGCACTGTCTCAAAGACCCTAGAACCACACAGGCAAAATACTTAGACTGTCAATACAAGGGTGTCATCCAGGAAGTAAATGGAGTTGCTAACAAGCATCAAGCAGTTTCCCAATAACTTAGAAGTTCAATTTCCTAATAAGCTGTAAAACATGCTACTCTGTACTTCTGGTGTTAGTAAAATGGTGCGATCTTATCTGTGGTGCCATCTAAGCCCCAGATGCCATCTTGGGCTCTGGCCTCCATTGCCATCCTGGACAGTAAGCTTCGGTCCTCGGCCCAGTCTGGCTCACTACATGTCAGGTGACCAAACAGCCCAACCACAGGCGTCAGCTCCACCGCCACGCTAATGGGATTCATTGCTCCCACTTGCCTACCCCATGCAAGGGTGTAACAAGACCTGCTTCCCACACATATTCATCCTTTCTCTCTCTCTCTCTCTCTCTCTCTCTCTCTCGACCCCTCTCCCCCCTTTTGCCGTCTTCTTCGCCCTCTCCCTCTGCTCTGTTGGATTCCCCTGTCAGTAAACCCTTTCCTCTAACTCTGGCGTTTGGTGTGTTTTGTGGTGGCCTTACATCTGGTATACTTTTCTAAAAAGATTTATTTACTTAAAAGGCAGAGTTACAGAGAGACAGATTGGGAACGACAGAGAATCTTCCATCTGCTGGTTTACTTCCCAAAGGACTGCAATGGTGGGGGCTGGGTCAGGCTGAAACCAAGAACCAGGCACTTCCTCCAGGTCTCCCACATGGGTGGCAGGGACCCAAGCACTTGGGCCATCCTCTGCTGCTTTCCCAGACACATTAGCAGGGAGCTGGATTGGAAGTGGAGTAGCTGAGACTTGAACCGATGCCCATATGGGATGCCACAGCGCTGGCCCCTCTGGTACACTTTTTAGCACACAGATTGTGTGCTATCTACCATCTCTCTTTTTTTTAAAGATTTATTTTATTTTTTTGAAAGACGAAGTTACAGAGAGAGGTAGAGGCAGAGAGAGAGAGATCTTCTATCCACTGGTTCACTCCCCAGATGGCCGAAACAGCCAGAGCTGTGCCGATCTGAAGACAGGAGCCAGGAGCTTTCTCCAAGTCTCCCACACGGGTGCAGGGGCCCAAGAACTTGGGCCATCTTCCACTGCTCTCCCAGGCCATAGCAGGGAGCTGGAATGGAAGTGGAGCAGCTGGGTCTCGAACCAGCACCCATATGGGTTGCCGGTGCACCAGGCCAGGGTGCTAACCCACTGTGCCACAGTGCCGGCCCCCCCATCCATCATCTCAATTTCCCCTACCCTTCAAGTGCTGGACTTGCAGTTCCAGGACAATTTTATGCTGGCTCAAGACTCTTCTAACCACCATCACATTGTCCCAGTGAAGACTGGTGTCCAGATATTTGCACATTCCAGATGTTGTTCAGGTGAAAAAAAAATCTTACATGCACTCTCCCAAGTGCCCAAAGGCTGCAAAAGCTAGACACTGGTTCTCCCAGCTTGTCATTCAACCCCTCAAATGCAGTCTCTTGCATGTTCCCACATAAATATTAATGCTTCCCATATGTGATTGATGGTGATGAGCTGAGTCTCTTGTCTCTTAGATACACAACTGATTTTGCCTTCCCTCCCCCCACCACACACACATAAATTACATGAGTGAGATACTAGGGCTTCCATTCTGTTTTTCAGTATGGAACGAGGTATCTTACCTGCTCCTTCATCATACACCAACAAGAACTGGGTACATGGCCTTCTAGTATGTGGCCTGCTGACCCACGTATCATACCAAAACTCTTCTTCAGCTCCATAACTGATAATAAGCACCGGACAAAGAGCTTCCTTTGTGTTTTTCAACATGGTAAAAACATTGGCTGTCTCATTTTCCTAACAAACTAATACTTAGATACTTGCATTTATCATATTTTTTTCCAGCGTACTGAATGGATTTTCTTATAAGCACAGTATCACTTCACCAAATAAAAAAACCAAAGGTCAACAATTGTCTTCCATATATTGTTCAGGACACTGAGGGGACTGTGGCTGTAATGAAACACCTGAGGTGGAACACTTTATTTATTTATTTATTGACAGGCAGAGTTAGACAGTGAGAGAGAGAGAGAGACAGAAAGAAAGGTCTATCCTTTTCCATTGGTTCACCCTCCAATGGCCGCTGTGGCCAGCAGACTGCACTGATTCGAAGCCAGGAACCAGGTGCTTCTCCTGGTCTCCCATGTGGGTGCAGGGCCCAAGGACTTGGCCATCCTCCACTGCCTTCCCAGGCCACAGCAGAGAGCTGGACTGGAAGAAGAGCAACCGGGACAGAATCCAGCACCCCGACCAGGACTAGAACCTGGAGTGCCGGCGCCGCAGGCAGAGGATTAGCATAGTGAGCCACAGTGCCGGCTGCGGCACATTTTAAGAAAAGAGGCTTGTTTGCCCCACAGTTTGGGAGGCTGAGACTTCAGCTCAGCTGGCCCTGTGGATTCAGTCTCTGGTGGGTGAGAGCCCTCTTGGCTCCGTCACAACATAGCAGATGATGTCAGGGCAGGAATGAGGGATCACGTGGAGAGACAGGCTGCAAGAGAGAAACTCACGGTGTAGGCTTCCATTTTTTTTTTTTGGTAGCAACTTGCTCTTGGGGGAACTAACCAGGGTCCCATGTGAACGACTGAATTTCTTGTGGAAGTAGCGCCTCTGAGAACTCATTACCTTCCATAAAGGCCCCGTCTCGCAAAGATCCAAGATCTGTAGTTTCATCCACATCGCAAGACCTCACAACGTCACCAGTCTGGGGACCACGCTTCGAGCACATGAAATTGTGCATGATAAACCCTATCGAAACCCTAGCACCCTTGTATTTCCAATGGGTTACGAACTAGATCATTTTCCTCTCATTACTGTTTTCAACTTATTGGGTGGATTATCTTGAAAGAGAGTCCAAAAGGAAAAGTAATTTGCAAGAGGAAGGACACTATCATGTTTATGAGTGCTGAATGGAGTCTTTTACTTTTACCATTTCATTTTGCAACAACTACAAAAGCTATTGTGCTATGGGAGATAATTCTAACCAGCCTGGAATTAGGCTGAGCTGTTTTGCTAAAGTTCCTCCTGCCTAGCACTGACCTTGGACCAAGGGCATGAGGCATACTGATTAAAAATGTTGCATTTTAATTGAGGGCCCAAGGGGGTTCAGGGAGAATTTTCCCAGCTTGTCGTCATTTACTGAACATAGTGAGATGGATGATTTGCACCTGGTCCCTGTGAGACCACCCCCCCCACCCCCAAGAAGATTACTGCTGGGGCTGGTTATGCCTGAGGAGTATGCCTAGGTGAGCAGCAAAACATAAAAATCCTCCATTTTGAGCTCCCTGGTCCTGAGGTGTTCTGTGAACACAATGATCATTCCTGATCCACGAAAGAAAGTACATCTGGTGACATTTTTTATATTTACTTTATTTACTTAAAAGACAGAGTGAGATCGGAGAGAAAGAGATTTTTCATCTGTCAATTTACTCCTGAAATGACTGTTATGGTCAGGGCTGTGCCAGATCAAAGCCAGAAGCCAGGAACTCCATCTGGGTCTCCGATGCAGGTAGCAGGGGACCAAGCACTTGGGCCATCTTCTATTGCTTTCCCAGGCGCATTAACAGGGAGCTGGACCAGAAGCAGAACAGCTGAGACTCCAACCTGCACTCAAATGGCATGCTGGTAACAACCGTCACAGGTGAGGGCTTAACCCACTGCACCACAACGCTGGCCCTGTGGTTGCGTTCTATATGGAAAGGAGGAAAAAGGACTCTTTTGGTTGTAATGTACATTCTTTTAAAAATTAGTTTATTTCTTTGAAAGGCAGAGAGACAAGGGAAAGAGAGAGATTGATTTCCTACCTAATGGTTCTCTCCCCAAATATTTAGAGCAGGCTGGTACCGCAGCTCATTAGGCTAATCCTCCGCCTGCAGCGCTGGCACACTGGGTTCTAGTCCCGGTTGGGGGGCCGGATTCTGTACCGGTTGCTCCTTTTCCAGTCCAGCTCTCTGCTGTGGCCCGGGAAGGCAGTGGAGGATGGCCCAAGTGTTTGGGCCCTGCACCCGCATGGGAGACCAGGAGGAAGCACCTGGCTCCTGGCTTCGGGTCAGTACAGCGCACCGGCTGTGGCGGCCATTTGGGGGGTGAACCAACAGAAGTAAGACTTTTCTCTCTCTCTCTCTCTCTCTCTCTCTCTCTCTCTCACTGTCTAACTCTGCCTGTCAAAAAAAAATTTTTTTTCAGCAGCCGAAGCTGGGCCAGACTGAAGCCAGGAGCAGGGAGCCCAACCCATGTCCCCCATGAGGGTAGCAGGGCTCCACCACCTGCTGCCTTCCATGTCTGTATAAGCTGGAGTCTGGAGCAGAACCAAGACTTGAACCCAGGCACTCTGGTATGGGATGCTGGTGTCCTGGGTGGCACCTTAGCTGCTATTGCAAACCCCTACCCCATGATGCACCTTCCTATTTTGCTGCTACTTGCTATGTTGTATCCTTTTCTGTAACAAACTATAAATTTTAGTAAATTTAGTCTCTTTTAGTAATGCAGCCCTGTTTAGCAGCCTGATAACAGTTATACAACCACAGATGTACACTTGTGTTCAACTCAGTATTCCAAATGGATTATAGAACCCACAACATGGTCTACCGAGAGCTATCCACTTATACTCCTGATATGTTCTGTGCATTGGATGGAGTGTCTTCCATGAACCGTTGACATTATCCAAAAACCTGTAAGATGCTTCTAATTCTCTTAGGACTTTCAGCATTCTGAGATGTCTGTCTTATTGGTATCATCCCAGTTCTTCAGCAAACTTCAAGAACCTGGCACTTAGATTCCCAACATGTTGCTCGGCACACTGACTGGAGGACAAGAAGTCAAAGGCATAGAATCTGTGGTGGTGGCACATCATCTGTATGTATGGAAACCACCACGAACCATAGCTTGGATGGTACAAAGGCAGTGTCATGGTTCAGTGAATAAGCCGCTGCCTGAGATGCCAGCATCCCGTATCAGTACCAGTTTGAGTCCCAGCTGCTCCACTTCCAATCCTGCTCCCTACTAATGTGCTTGGGAAAGCAATAGAGAATTGCCCAAGTGCTTGGGCCCCTGTCACCCACCTGGGAGACCTGGATGGAGTTCCAGGCTCTTGGCTTTGACATGGCCCCGCACTGGCTGTTGCCCTCATTCAGGAAGTAAGCTAGCTGATAGGTGATCTCTCTTTCTTCCTCCCTCTCTCTCTCTCTCTCTGCCTGCCTTTCACATAAATAATAAATCTTTTTTATTTACTTATCTTTAATTTTTTTAATTATTTATTTGAGAGGTGGAGTTACAGAAAGTGAGAGGGAGAGACAGAAAGAAAGGTCTTCCATCCATTGGTTCAATCCCCAAATGGCCACAACAGCCAGAGCTAGGCCAATCCTAAGCCAGGAGCCAGGGGTTTCTTCTGGGTCTCCCATGCAAGTGCAGGGGCTTGAGCCATTTTCCACTGCTCTCCTAGGCCACAGCAGAGAGCTGGATCAGAAGAGGAGGAGCAGCTGGGATGCAAACCGGCGCCCATATGGGATGCCGGCGCTGCAGACAGAGGATTGACCTGCTGTGCCGAAGTGCTGGCCCCAGCAAATCTTTTCTTAAATGAAGGGAATGACCATGATGCAGTTTGTGGAATCTTCGGGGAATAAGAGCAGTGGACCCATCTGGCTGCCACACGCAAGGCTGACACAGTCTGATGACCTAAGATTCAAAGCCAGAGACCTTAGAGAAGAGAAACACACTGTCCCCTCCAGGCACAGGGACAGGCAGGAATTGTGTGTGGGAGGCATGGTGCACCAAAGGAAAACCAGGCTCATGAGGACTGTGAGGAGGATGGCTGGAGGTGACAGCCAGAGTGGCCCAGACCTTGACTGGCGCTAGGGTCTGTGAGATAGAGGCTCCCTCAGTATTGCTCTATACCTGGAGTGGAGCAGGTGCTTTAGTCCATCTCTGCACAACGGTAAATGAACGAATGGCTCTCTGGCACTGGAACTAGGATGAGGACATTTCTTATCACACAGTCACTCACAGAGTGTCGTAGGCCAACCCCATGTCTGAATGTAGAGGTTCTGCAATGAGTCAAATGTCCTCACCAAAACTTGTGTTGGGATTTCAGCCCCATTGTGAGGTATGAAGAGGGAGGAAAGCTAACCAGACGATGGGATTTGAAGCTGGGAACACTGGGAGGTAACTGAGGTCAAATGAGGCCATACAGGTGGTGCCCAGATGCAACGGGACTGTGGCTTTGTACAAAAAAGCAAGAGAGATGGTGCCCTGCGCTGCTTTGGTTCTATGCAGAATCCCCACCAGCAAGGACTTTCCTCATTGGAGCTGCCTGACCTTGACCTCCAGGCCTTTAGACCCATGAGCTGCACACTTCTTTTATTCCTTATAAATTAATCTGTGGTATTCAGTGAAAGCAACAGGAAACAGACTGAGACAGGCTTTAACTTGTAGCACACAAAGTCTAAGCTGATCCAGGAAGCAGGGAGGGCCCTACAATGTGGGTTCCAGGTGAGTGTTGTCCTGGTGAAGTTGCACAAACGTCGTCTTTGGGCAGAGGTCCTCGAGGCACAGGAATCATAGTGTAATATAGGGTCTGGTGTTTTTAGCCTCGCGTTTCCCATCACATGTTTTGATCATCTGAATAATTAGAACAATTGCAATGTCCTCTGGGTACAGGGCTTGCACAAAATGCATAGTATAGCTGGCGCCGTGGCTCAACAGGCTAATCCTCCGCCTTGCGGCGCTGGCACACCGGGTTCTAGTCCCGGTCGGGGCACCGATCCTGTCCCGGTTGCCCCTCTTCCAGGCCAGCTCTCTGCTGTGGCCAGGGAGTGCAGTGGAGGATGGCCCAAGTGCTTGGGCCCTGCACCCCATGGGAGACCAGGATAAGCACCTGGCTCCTGCCATCGGATCAGCGCGGTGCGCCGGCCGCAGCGCGCTACCGCGGCGGCCATTGGAGGGTGAACCAACGGCAAAAGGAAGACCTTTCTCTCTGTCTCTCTCTCACTGTCCACTCTGCCTGTCAAAAAAAAAAAAATGCATAGTATAGACCCACATTATAGCTAGGTTTTGGCACTAGTAGACGTTTTAAAACATGGCTACAAATTCTTTACACTTCTATCATCAAAAGATTGGGGTATAGGGTTCTCCTTCCTGAGGGTAGGGTCGTGATGGCTTCCATCAAGAGAGTAGGGTTAGGGGCTGGCATTGTGACACATCTGGTGAAGCCACTGCCTTCAACCCTGGCATCCCATATCAGTGCAGCCATTTGGGGAGTGAACCGGTGGCTTCCTCTGTCTCTCTCTCCTCTGTCATTCAGCCTTTCAAATAAAGGAAATCTTTAAGAGAGGGAGACAGGGAGAAGGGTGAGGTGGATCTACGCAACCTATGGGCCATGTCATCTTGCTCACTGGAATGCTAACTCCTGGAGCCCTGAGCTGCCACGCGTGACTTCCATGAAGCCGAGGCTGCCATGGAGAAGTCTTGTTTAGACGTTCTGGTCTGCAGCCCCAGTCCCCAAGTCCCCTCCTTGTGGGCGGCACCCATGTGAGTGCTTGAGCCTTTAGATCAGAAGTTGGCCAAGGTGTCTGTGTCACAACTTCTCAGTGCTACTGTTACAGCACAAAGTAGTCATAGACAATGCAAACCTGAACAGCTGTGTTCCGCTAATATTTCCATGCAAAGCCAGGCAGTAGGCTCATAGCTTGTAGTTTGTTGGCCCTTGCTTTCAAGAATTCTAGGCCACAGCTACTTGAGCCTAAAAACACAGAGAGACAACTGATCTACCCTGTGCTCCACCCAAATCTCTGATCACAGCATCCGGGAATCTAACAGAATGGCTGGTGTTTTGCTCCCACACAGCAACAGGTAACTAAAAGCGTATTGCATAAGGCAGGCCTTTGAGCCAGCACGATTTGAGCAGAGACTTGAAGAAGGAAAACTAACCAGGAAGGTGTATGTCTGGGGAAAGAGCATTCATGCAGAAGGAGCAGTCAATGTAAGGCCCAGTGTGAAAGGGTGCTGGAGGTGTGTGTGCACAAAGCAAGGGAAGCATTGAACGGCTCTGCTGAAAAGCCCCAGCAGGCTTCCTCATCTGTACACAGGCTGTGCAGGCAAGGCCTGACCATCGTCTGACCCAAATCTTAGCTGTTGCCTTGTGATTCCTCCTGGAGCAGCGGTATGGGAACCTGGTGAGGAGCCACTGGGAGGCAGTCCCATACTCCTGCTGTAGGGTAGACTGCCACAGCCCCTCCCTCCCCTATCACGAAGCACGGCACTTTTTATTTTTGATATTTTTTATTTGAAAGAGTTATACAGAGAGAGATTCACACACACACACACAGAGAGAGAGAGAGAGAGAGAGAGAGAGAGAGATCTTCCATCCACTGGTTCACGCCCCAGATGGCCACAACAGCTGGGGCTAGGCCAGGCCAAAGTCAAGAGCCAGGAGCTGCATCCAGGTCTCCCACGTGGATGGCAGGGACCCAAGCACTTGGGCCATCTTCTCTGGTTTCCCAGGTGCATTGGCAGGGAGCTGGATCCGAAGTGGAGCAGCGGAACTGGAACTGGTGCTCCTATGGTATGCCGGGCAGATACCTAACCTGCTTGCTGCCCCTAAACACAGGACTGCCCCCTCCTTTCCTCCATCTCGCCCTGCACTCCCTCCCCTTCCTCCTCCTAAGGACACAGCTTCAGGCTCCGGAGAAGTCTCTCAAACTGGCTGGCTGTAGTTTCAAGTGCGCTGCTGGGCAGCAGAGGGCCTCGCTGCTCCTGGAATCTGTGCATCTGGCCCCTGTGGGCTGGTGCCATCCTGTGGGACTAGGGAGGCAAGGCGCTGACACCACGCTGACTTTGCTTCTGCTCTCGGTGTAATGTATAACCCTAGTCCATCCCGACCCACCTGGAGGTCAGGGGACTGCCTGACAAGGGAGCAGGGCAGATGGAGACCAGGTCACGTGGGACCCTGGAGGCCACCGGCAGGGCTCTGGCCCTTGGCAGAGAAAGCCGGAGCCCCACGCGTCTGGAGAGTCTACAGCAGAGGAGTGACAGGAGCTGGCTCATGTGGTCCAAGGAACGAAGTCAAACGCATCCGTTCTAACAAGAGTTCCATTAAGAAAGCAGGAGTGGAAGTTGTCCCATTGGTAAACGTGGCTCACATTTCCCTTGGGATTCGCTGTCTCTGCCGCTGCTCCCTGCGCCCCTCCACCCTCTGGCGGGCCCCCAGCAGAGCCTGCTCCGCATCTGCTCCTTGCGTGAGGTCCCCTCGCTACCTCTCACCCTTCCCCAGGAGACCCTCGACGCCAGGGCCGGCGCACCCTCTGCCGCTCCCGGGAGGCGCTCCGCGGGAGAGCAGTGCAACCGGTACGCAGCCCGCAGCGTTGCTGCCTGGGTTTTGCGCGCCCTCACAGCAGGGATTGCGGGGGTGCCGCGGCCCCTAAATCGCCGGACAGTCAAGGGATTCTGGGGGCCGCCTCCAGTCCCGTCCACTGTCTCTGCTCCCCTCACTCCACCACAAGCCTCCCTCCCCTTTACCTCTCTCCCGCTCCCTCTCCTCTCGACTCTCTCTCCCCTCCCCTGCTCCCTGCACCGCCCCCCACCCCCGGTAGGACCGTCAGGCAGTCGGCCCCTCCCCTGCTCTCCAGCGCCCCCCACTACCGCCTTCCCCGCGGCGCCCGCACTCCCAGCGCGCAACCTCCAGTAACCTTCGCTTAACCCGGGCTCGGCCCCCGGCCCGCCCCGGCCCGCCCCACTCCAGCTCCAGCCGTTTCCTTCCCCTCCCTCCGTGTCCGCCTCCCCGCCCCCTCCCCGCCCCAACCTGCTCGGGTCCGCCCGGCCCCTGCCCCTGGCCCGCCCCTTCCAGCCCCCCCCCCCGGCGCCTCCAGCCGGCGGCTTGGCGCGGCCACTCCGGCGCCTGCTTACCCGGGCCGTTGGGCTGGCGCGTTGGGCCGGCTACCGGGCAGGTTCGGGACGTCAGTCTGTCCGTCGATCTGGACGGAGTTTCCAGATCGCGGCGCCAGGATGGGGCTGGCGCCGCTGCCGCTATTCCTGGGGCTCTTTCTCCGCGCGCTCTGGAGAGAAGGTGAGCTCGCAGACCCGGGGCCGGGGGCCGGGGGCTCGCGGCTGGGAGCTCGTGGAGCGCACCGAGCTGCTGGGCGACTTTGCAAACATCCCCGCCCCGCAACGGTGCGAGGGAGTGAGGCGCTGGGGAGCCCACGCCATCGCTGCCCGCGGCCCCTCCGGCGAGTGTCGCGAGGGCACCCAGGCTGGATCTTGGGCGCGCGTTCCGGCGGGCGCCGTAGGGCTCCCCTTCTCCTCGGTGGAGAAATCGAGCTCGGCCTGGCGCGCCCACGTCCAGCACTTTTCGGCTGTGGAGAGCCGAGGAGGTGGCGGGGTCTGGTCCGCAATCAGAACTTTGCCCGAGACCGCGCAGTGCAGTTGCGCCTGGAGTTTGGGGCGCTCTACGCGGGTCTCCGGTGTGTGTGTGTTGGGGGCGGGGGGCTGGAGCTGCGGGTCCGCCAGGGCTGGCCGCGCAGGACAGCGGTGGCCCCCTCTGCAGAGGCACGCTGGGAGTGTGGGGGCCCGGAAAAGGGGCGCATTCTTCTCGCCCCTGTCGCGGCGGAGCAGAACCTAATGTGCTTGGGCAGCGTCTAGGTGCACCGCGAGCCGCCGCGGGTCGTCACAGGCGCTTCAGTCTGAGATCCGGACTGACCAGCGGCGGCGGCGAAGGCGGGGACCTTTCGCACCCACAGCTTGTTGGCAGCGTGGGTGATCCGCAGAGTTCAAGTCGGAGCGCTTCTTGGGGAAGCTGGGGGGAACTTGCTGGAAACTTTCCCCCACAGGAAAAGCAATGGGAAGAAGGAATGGTAAAGAAACACATCCCAAGTGCTCCTGACAGGTTTCTGTTGGCACCCAGAATGGGGCTTTTGTCTCTTTTGCCCACGAATGTGGTTAAGTAGCTTCCACCTATTGCATTCATAGATGTTTTGTAAGAATACCTGGAAAATTCAGTTGGTACTAATGCAATTTAGATTTTTTTTACCCTTTGAATTTTTTTTCCTTTGTAAACTCATTTGTTCAAATGAAAAAGTTCTAAACAATACAAGGTCTTTTGCACATTAAATTACATAATAAGTCACGTAAATTACATAAACAGTTTGTAATTGGGGGCAACATAACAATTTGCAACAAGCATCAGGAGCCAAAACCAAGCAAAGAACTAAAGCGGCTCTGTTCTCCCCCTCCCTCCCTCCCTCCCTCCCTCCCTCCAAACCCTCAGAAATTCCTCAGCATTCCTGCCAGGTCCATTTTTTATAAATCTGCTGCAAAGCTGTTAGTTTTCGCTGCCACTCATGTGCTGAAAAATTAGCGGACAAGGAATGAGAACAATCGTGTCGGTGAAGGATGTTTAAAAATTGCACGTCTTCATTCTCTAGTTTGTTTTTTTTTTTTTAAAGCTGCAGTAAAGAACTTTTGTAGATGACAACCAGCCGTAGTCCTGTGATCATGAAAAACCTTATGAGGTCCACTCAGCAGGAAGAAGGAAAAGTTTCCCCAATTTTCCTTCTTCCTTTCGCTTTTTTATCATGAAGTTTACCTGTGAGCTGTCCGCCAGTGAGTGTTCCCTCTTGCCTTGTAAAAAGCTGAAAGAATGGCATTCTCATTGGCAGCATTAGAAGTGAGAGTCCTGGAGGAAGTGGCTAAAAATGACCCTAAGTAGTTAGAGTCTAAAATAACTCTAAAAAGTTAGAGTCTTCATTGAGTTGTAAGGTTTTCATCATGTATGTCGTGGGTCTAAGTGCAGGGCTGGCCAGAGAGGGGGCACAGACAGCGTGTGACTGTGTGTAGAGCCTAGGCTGTAGAGGAATGGTTAAATAACAACAGTGCTGGCATTGCTGTAACCGGGGAACACGCCCCTAACCCCTGCACACTGGCACTAAGCTGGGAGGCAGTGAACTGCCGCGGCTGGAATTTCAAGGCTTTCTGCTCTGTCTCTGATGGGGGCGCCATTGAGCAGCAAAAAGGAGGTGGAGGAGGGACATCTGGATGTTAAGTGAAGGCCTTAAGAGTGAGTAGCTCATGACCAACCCGTGTGTGCAGCTAAACTCAACCCACTGAGCCAACCAGACCCGGCTTTTAAAATGTTTTAATGTTAACATTTCTCTCCCAAACCGATACAGTTAATGTGTGTTCCAACATAGTGTAAGCATTTCCCCAGGGAGAACTTTTAGGTTGTCCTTTTTCTTGTGGACTTTATAACAATGGCCTCAAATGATTTTTGGAAGTCAGTAGGGCATATTTTAGCAAATAATGAAGTTGTTTTAAAATATTTATTTATTTATTTGAAAGTCAGAGTTACAGAGAGGAGAGGCAAAGAGAGAGACAGAGAGAGGTATTCCATCCACTGGTTCACTCCCCAGTTGGTTGCAACGGCTGGAGCTGCATTGTTCCAAAGCCAGGAGCCAGGAACTTCTTCCGGGTCTCCCATGTGGGTGCAGCAGCCGAAGAACTTGGGCCCTCTTCTACTGCTTTCCCAGGCCATAGCAGAGAGCTGGATCGGAAGTGGAGCAGCCAGGACTCAAACCCGTGCCCATATGGGATGCCAGCACTGCAGACGGTGGCTTTACCCGCTACGCCACAGTGCTGGCCCCATAACGAAGTTTTAGAGTTATTTTAAGGAGTTATTTTAAAGAGTTAAGCTGAGGGGAACACTTTTTTTTTTTTTTTTTTTTTTTTTTAGCAAACTGAAGCAGTTTGTAGCTGACCCTGGACAAAGGGCCTCTGAGTGACCAGTCAGTGCTGGCAATAAAGCTGTTGACTCTTTCGATACCCATGAATTGGGTCCATTCTGCCAGGTGGACGGGCTGAGTGGGGACCTTCAGCACACGGGTGCCCCAGGCCACTTCCCACACAGCAGCCCAAAGCAGATTGTGACGGGTCTGATTGCGTTGTCCTCTGAAAACCCTCCCAAGGCTTCCCACTCCTTACCAGAGTTTTCCAAGACTCCCAGGCCCCTCCCCTCCCTCTTTGACTCATTTCCAGTCCATCCCACTTGTTCTCTGTGCTCAGTCACCTGCGCCTTCTTCCTAGCAGTCGAATGGCCTGTGCAATCACTGTTTCCTGGCCGGCTCCTTCTCATCCTTGAGTTTCAGCTCAGATGTTTCCTTTGAGGGGCTTTTACCCATGGCACCCCTAACCAGAGTTCCACATCCTTCCTCCAGGGGCCTGGTCTTGTTCTTGGCTAGCAAGGTGCACAGCCCACGGAGGCACTCCGTGGATACCCGTGTTTGATCTGGTGCTTCTCCCCCTTCTTTCTTCCTCCTGGCTTTTCCAGAAACAGCAGTGTGGGACTTAGCTGATAGAAAACAATCTTTACCTTCTCAGTGGTCCCAAAGTGATCTCATTTATGGAGAAGTTAGGAAATTAAAAGAAAGAAGATTAAGTTTTCAGACTGTCTGAACCCCAAACATATTTTATACTCTAACTACTTCAGCTTGGGAAAAAAAAATATCCAAAGCCAGTTTTCATGTCAGAAACACAGTTTTCACAGCTCCTGTCTGGAAGCAGGTTGCCTTGAATGCCTTGACTTTGGTGCATGGTCACTTTCATCTTAACTCAGAACCCATGCCTCTGGGTTGGTATGCAGCTCAGCAGAGGGTTAATCATGGTGAAAACTGAAGAAGAAGGTTCACCCGGTGAGCCTCTTGGGATAGTTAGCAGTGTCTGGGGCCTGCAAGAGGCTGGACTAACTCTCAGGATCTCTCGCCTCTTTGGGTGCAGTGGGATTCCACGATATTAGTCACATTTCGAGGTCATTGTGGTAATTGTTTCTCCTGGACAAAAGGTGCTGGGGGAAGGGCCCTTGTCTCACTGAAGTGTGTCCTGAATTACTCCCTGAAATAAGAGGACAGAACTGTGGTCCACCCTCCATTGTTCATTGTGCTTTGGGGAAGGGGAGGCAGGGTACCCCTCCCACCCCCCCTTCCAGTGCTAAAGTCCTTGCTGCAATTCTTTGAGATTTTATTTTCTAGAAATTATGTACCAAAACCTACCATGGGGCAAGCCACTGCCGGGGGGAGGGGGGGGCGTCTCTCCCCTCCTACCTCGCACCCCCAACCGTGCACGTTGAGTTCAGGCTTGACACAGCTCAGGAATAACTTCCTGTCCTGTTCCCCTCAGGAAGGCATAAAAACGAAGGCCAGTTCCTGCCCGGCTCTCCCACAAAACTCCACTCCAAAGTGGGTGTGGTGTTTGTTTTGCTCTGTTTTTTTTTTTTTTTTTTTTTTTTGGTGTTGGTTTTTTAGGTCCATTTGCCTCTTGACCACCTCAAACCGAGTTTTCCAGCAGTGGGCTTTTCGGAGACCGCATGAAGCCAGGATTCTTAGAGCAAAGTGCAGGTGTGAATGTGTGTGTTGTGCACGTGTGTGTGTGCAGGATGGTTCTGTAGGAAGTGGAACCGGCAAGGAGTCCGAGGGCACTTCTGGCATCCAGGCTTTTAGCTGGTGCAGGCCATGCCCTCAGGTGCCCCAGGGGCACTGCTGACCCTCTCTCTCTCTCTCTCTCTCTCTGGGTATTTGTTAATCCCTGACCAGAGGCAAACCTGTTCTTTCTCTTCCTCCTTCCTTGTTCCTATCCTGCTGCCTCCAGCTAACAAACTGAAAGCTCTCATAGGAGGATTCCAATAGGCTCAGCCCCCATCCCCACTTCAGGAGTAAGAACACTGAGCATTTGTGGACTCAAGCACTTTTTCCTCCCTGTTTTAGTTTTCTCTGTGTGAGCCGGGTCTGCTTAATGGGGAGGAGTGGGGGTTCTCAGCCACGGCAAGGGCCCGGGGCTTCCCAAATTTTGTGACACCCCGACAGCACCTTCTCTCCTGAAGCAGCATTATTGCAACCTTGGGCCTCTGTAGGCAGCAGGGTCCCGGGACCAGGGCTCAGGAGAAGCCCTGAGCTGTTGTATCCGTGTCCCTGTTATGCCCAGTTCAGTCGTCCCCGAAGACCACCAAGGAGCCGATACCGCTGTAAAGC
Source organism: Lepus europaeus (assembly GCF_033115175.1). Classification (NCBI taxonomy): domain Eukaryota; kingdom Metazoa; phylum Chordata; class Mammalia; order Lagomorpha; family Leporidae; genus Lepus; species Lepus europaeus. The sequence continues at coordinate 84,400,777 of NC_084839.1, read as the reverse complement.
ACATGGGAGTTTTATTACAGGTCCGGCCTGGTCTCTCAATCAACACCGACACAGTGGGTCTGAATTGAGAGCCCCAACCCTTCAGTTAACAGGGTTTTTATAGGGTTTTCAGAGACATTCTATACATCATGGTACCATTTAGCAAATTATCTCATCCCGCGGGAAATTCAAAGGACATCTCCTAGAATTGATTAGTGCATCCAGTGGCGGGAACGGACCTACTAAAGGTGGTGGGATGGCTTTGGGGTTGATGCCTTTTGAATTGATTGGCCGAAGCATAGGGTCCGAGCTGCTGGGGTGTACGTGCCGAACTGCAGGGTCTCGGGTAGCTATCAATCACCTTATCTGCCTTGAGAAGACACCAGGGACTCTAGATATTTCTCTGTTATCTGCTAATCGGCTGTTGCTAGGAGAGTTTATTGCAAGGGGAGTTTATTTATTTACTTTTTAGGAACTTTTGGCTTAGGGTTCAGGGCCTGGTCAGGCCCAAGTTACAAGATGGAGGCCTAATTAAAAATAGTTATACCTCGGCCGGCGCCGCGGCTCACTAGGCTAATCCTCCGCCTTGCGGCGCCGGCACACCGGGTTCTAGTCCCGGTCGGGGCACCGATCCTGTCCCGGTTGCCCCTCTTCCAGGCCAGCTCTCTGCTGTGGCCAGGGAGTGCAGTGGAGGATGGCCCAAGTGCTTGGGCCCTGCACCCCATGGGAGACCAGGATACGCAACTGGCTCCTGCCATCGGATCAGCGCGGTGCGCCGGCCGCAGCGCACTACTACAGCGGCCATTGGAGGGTGAACCAACGGCAAAAGGAAGACCTTTCTCTCTGTCTCTCTCTTACTGTCCACTCTGCCTGTCAAAAAAAAAAAAAAATAGTTACACCTTGATCCAGGCTCAGGTCTCACATCCCATGTCACGTGTTCGGGTCCCAGTGTTTGAAAGCTTACACTAGGAAAGGGTGATGATGTCGGAACACTCGCAAAGGATTTTATTTTACCCTTCTCGCTCATTGCATCTACAGCCTTGCTTCTTGCTCTTCGTGATAAAATAGATTTCATCTGAATCTTGGGAATAGTAGGGTGGGAAACGGGGGCAGAGGGAGAGAAAAGGAGCGAGCGGACAGATCCTGGCTTTGTTTGCACCAAGATCATCCATGAGCAGTTGTACACTGAAAGCTAATTGTAGTTGACAGACTTGTGCTTGGAGAGAGCCCATTTCATATCGTGCGGCAGTGCCTTGTATGCGTGTAGGTGCCCTTCCTTGTACACAGTCAGTGTCTTCTAGATATTGCCCAGTTGGTCTCCGAGGTGCTGGCGTAGCAGCTGCAGAGTCAGCCATGGCTCCAGCAAGAGCTGATCAACCAGCGTTATTGCTCTGCCTAGCCCACTAGGGCAGGGGGTTCCCCCCTCAGAATTTAGATCTCAGGTTGCTCTCTGCCGGATCTCTTTTGGTGTAGCCTGCCTCTCCTTGGGGACTGCAGTTCCTCAGCGATCAGGAACACTAGACTTCTTGGGCTTGCCTTCGCTGCAGCCTTGCCTCTCATTAAATACACAAAGGAAAGCCTTGTTTGTTTTGGAAAAGGGATTGTTTTGCTATTTTAAGCCTTAGGGGCTTCTTGCGGGAGCTACCGATAGGAGACAAGCTTCGTTATGGTTTTGAAAATGATCATTTTCACAAGTAAGGACAGGCCGTGTTAGTAGAGAATCTGAGCACGGAGATGCAGGCTTGCTGGAAGTGTTTTCTCTGACTGTGGGCCTTGCTGAATTGGCAGCGTGGTGATAAATATTCATGGACTTGGTGTGCTGCCTGGGTCTGGAGGCAGATTTTCCACTGCTACAGTGAATGGCATGCTGCCTCCTCCCCACGGGAAGTGAAACCGCCTCTCAGCCTTTTTACAACTGGGGCCTGTGATTGGAAGATTTGTTGATGGAAACAATGTTCTTTGAAAGTTTTGGAGCAAAGAGAAAAAAGGAGCTGGTTAAAGTTAGTGTTTCTTAACAAAACAGCCATGTTGAGAGTCCAAAAATGTTAAGTTCTCATCCCAGTTTTGATGTGAACTTGCGGGGACTCTTGGGGAGTTGTGCCTTCTCTTCCCAGAACTTCCCATCCCCGTGTGTCAAGTAGGAGAGAAATAGATGATGCTGGGGCCCCCTCTGGGCAGAGAATGGATTGCACCTGCAGGGGAGAGGTGAGGTGGGAAACTTTCGCTTGAGGAGACTCTGGACACAGCCCCAGCCCTTTTGCCTGACAGTGGTAGGTCTAGAGGACCCTGGGATCAGCCCAGAAATGGAGTGCAGGTTTCTTTATTTTTACTCTAATTTTTTTTTTTTTTTTTGCTTTATTTGAAAGGCGGACACACACACACACACAGAGAAAGAGAGAGAGAGAGAGAGAGAGAGAGAGAGAGAGAGAGAGATGTATCTTTTATCCATTGGTTCACTCTCCAAATGCCTATAATATATATTCAGGGCTGGGCTAGGCTGAAGCCAAGAGGCAGGAACTCAATCTGGTTCTCCAGTGTGACTGGCAGAGACCCAAGTACTTAGGTCATCACCTGCTGCCTCCCAGCAGGTGCATTAGCAGGAAGCTGAGATTGGAAGCAAAACCAGGGCTTGAACCAAAGCTCTCCGATATGGGAGGCAGGTGTCCCAGACAGCATCTTAACTGTTGTCCAAACGCCTGCTCTGCAGAGTGTATCTTAAAAAACGTGTCTTCGTTGCTGGCACCTGCCTCCTGGACTGTCTAGGCTCCTGTCAGCACCCTCTTCAGCTCTACCTGCAGCAGTAGAATGGTCTGGAAATGCAGAGACGTGTTTCTGAGAATACTGGATCTCCCCAGATACAGCCTGACCTCTCCCTATGAAGTCTGCTGGGAGCAGGGACTGTTGGGTTCTGGGAGGTAGGAGGATGGACTAAATCTTTTTGGAGCAGATGGAGCAGGGCTTGTCTCCCTAGGAAGAATGGCAGAGTCTTCAGGGTCCGGAGGGGCAGATAATGGCATTTTTAGGTTTATTCACTCGGTATTCTGAAGCGATTTTGTATTTGGAAATTTAGGAGAGATTTTGTAATGTAAATCGCAGCGTGTAAAGCAGATAACTGGAAGGATAGTGAGTGACTCATGGTGTTTTAGTGCCATACAGGAAGCGTGTTTGAAATCCAGAAGCCCAGGCCCCACACAGGAGCTACAGACTGAATTTTTAAGGGTGCAGCTCCTCCCTATGTGCATCTCTGGGCCCTTCTGTGCCACATCTCTCATCAGGAACGGTGCAGAGCCCTTCCTCACACCCTCCAGGAGGGCGTGTACTTGAACCTGACATTGAGGGTAGGAGTAAGGAATGTTTATCCCAGGCGGATGGCAAGTCTTGGATTCAGGTGAGAACTCTCAGGGCCAAATGGACGTGCAGGTGAAGGAGGGTGCAACTTCTGATCTGAGCACTTCAGAGAGAGAGAGAGAGAGAGATCTTTCATCTGTTGGTTCATTCCCCAAATGGTCACAACAGCCAAGGGCTGATAAGGCGAATCCAAGGAGCTTGGAACTCCATCTGAGTCTTCCACGTGGGTGGACCGTCCACTGCTGCTTTCTCAGGTGCATTAACAGGGACCTGGATGGGAAGGGAAGCCCCTAGGACTCAGGTGTTCTGATATTGGATGCCAGCACTGCAGGCAGCAGCTTAGCTCCGTGCACCGTAACGCTGGCCCTACCTTTCTTTTTGAACATTACATTTTTTCCTTCTTACCTGCTCTTTATGTCTTATACTCAACTCTTGTTACAAAATGTTAGGATAGACAAAAGAATATAACAGATAATAAAATAAACCCATGTGTACTCACAGAGGGAGAGAAAGAGAGATCTTCCATTCATTGGTTCACTCCCCAAATGCCCACAACAGCCAGTGCTGGGCCAGGCTGAAGCCAGGAACCAGGAACTCCACATGGGTTTCCTATGTGGGTGACAGGAACCCAGTTGGACCCATAATCCGCTGCTTGCTAGGCATGTTAGCAGGAAACTGGATTGGCAGTGGAGGCAGGACTCAATCCCAGGTACTTCCATATGTAATATGAGCTTCCTACGTGGTGGCTTAACCCACTGCACCACACGGCCTTCTCCAGGGGATGGGTATTGAGCAAGACTACCAGCACTTTGTCCTGTGTATGTTATCAATGCTGTATACATAGTATGCTCTCTTCTTCAGTTTGCCTCTTCCCTCTAGGTTTAAGTTTGCTAGATCCATCTGGATTGAATCTTCATAGGCAAATAGATGAAAATATTATAGTTTTATTCATCCATTCTCCTCTTAATGGCATTTAGGTTTTTCAAAGATTTTCTTTTATGAGCAAAATTATGAAAACTCTTCTGCTTCTTCTTTATAAGATGTATTTATTTTATTTGAAAGGCAGAGCTGGGGGGGGGGGGTCTTCCACCCACTGGTTCACTCCCCAGATGGCCACAGTGGCCAGAGCTGGGTCAGACCGAAGCACCCAGCTTCCCATCCTGCTCTTGGCACTTTTCTCCTGATTAGCCTCAGAATGAACTGCAGTCAACAGCTCAGTAGCTCAGGCCTGAGTGTAGCCTGGAAGGTGAGGGTGGATGCGGATGTGAGAAGCTCTTTCATCCCGTCTTAGCCATGCAGACCTAGGCCTGTTGCGTTTCATGAGTGCTGGCTTCTTCAGCTCCAAGTATGGGACATATAAGGCAAAAAGAAAACCCCACTGTTCTTGGCTCCTGAGGTCCTAGCCAGTCTGCCTTCTTTCCACCCTTCAGAGTTGTTTGCTTTTTTAACTGTAGTAACATGCTATGTGTAATTTGTCTTCCTAGCCATTTTTAAGTGTTAATTCAGTGGTGGCAGCAACATTCATCACATTGTGCAACCATCAATCTTCAGAACTCTTTTCGACTGAAACCCTACACCCATTAAACAGTGACTTCCGGTCCCTGCACACCACTTTCCTCTCTGGTCTCTAAGAATTTTTTAAAAATTTTTTTTCTTTTTTCTGTTTGAAAAGCAGAGAGACAGGGAAAGAAAGGGAGAGAGACAGGGAGAGAAGAGAGAGATCTTCTATCTGCTGATTCACTTCCCAAGTGGCCGCAACAGCCAAGGGCTGTCGACGTGGGTGGCAGGGACCAATACTTGAACAGTCATCTGCTATCTTCTAGGATGCATTAGCGGGGAGCTGGTTTGGAAGTGCAGGAGCCAGGATTCAAGCCAGCACTCAGATGAGCCCACATCCCCAGCAGAGGCTCAACCCTCTGCACCCCAATGCTTGCCGTGGTCTTTATGATTTTTGCTACACTAACTCTTTTAGGGTTTTTAAAGCTTTGTATAATATCCAGGATTTTTAGACCTGCTTCATGGGAAGAATAGGGAAAGATATACCTATTTTGTTTAGGAGGGAATTCTCTGCTCTTTGTCTCTTAGAAAAGATTCTTGCTAAGGGCTTTGGTCCTCCAGAGATAGTCACATTTTAAAAGGAAATCCTTTTTTTCCTTAAAAAAAAAAAACACATTTTTTTTCGTGAAAGGCATTGAGGTGTTGGTAGGCAAGAGAATGTGTTCTGGGGGCAACATGATGAGGGAGTTAAACCTGGGGACCCTGCAGGACTTGAAAAAGCCCCACTGGGCCTTGGAGAGAATCAACCCAGGCCTAGGGGGATGGGGAGAGAGCTGCTTCACAACCCTAGGCAGAGCCTTTGTGTGACACTTGGTGAGCTGTGGAGGGGGTGAGAGAAGAAAGCCCTTGGTTAAGTCAACATCTATGCATATTTCACTGCAAGGGGCTGAATGGTCTAAGTCAGCATAATTGGTTCCATATGTTTGGCACTGATTTTCCAGGCATGACTAGTTGCACCTTTGAAACAAGACAGTCCAGACGTTTCATGTTATGGAAATAAGAATTGTCATTTATTGCATGTCTATGCATGCCAGGTACTGGGCACAGTAGTTATTTAAAATTGTTTTTTTTATTGACTTGAGAGGCAGAGAGAAAGTCAGAAAGCTCCTATCTACTGGTTCACTCCTCAGATACCTGTAACAGCTGGGGCTGAGCCAGGCCAAAGCCAGGAGCTGGGAACTCAGTCCAGTGAGTTCCCATGTGAGGCAGAGACCCAACCACTTGAGCCATCACCACTGCCTCCCAGGATGTGCGTTAGCAGGAAGCTGGAACCTGAACCCAGGCACTCTGATATGGGGTGTGGTTGTCCCAAGCAGCATCCTTTTTTTTTTTTTTTTAGCATTTATTTTATTTATTTGAAAGAGTTACAGAGAGGGGGTAGACACACACACACACACACACAAGGAGAGAGGGAGAGAGAGAGAGAGAGAGAGAGAGAGAGAGAGAGAGATCTTCCATCCATTGGTTTACTTTCCAAATGGCCATAACAGCCAGAGATGTGCTGATCCAAAGCTAGGAGCCAGGAGCTTCTTCAAGGTCTCCTACGTGGGTGTAGGGCCCCAAGCACTTGGGCCATCCTCCACTGCTTTCCCAGGCCATAGCAGAGAGCTGGATCAGAAGTGGAGCAGCTGGGACACAAATCAATGCCCATATGGAATGCCGGTACTGCAGACCAGGGTTTTAACTCATTGCACCACAGCGCTGGGTCCCCCCCTCCCCAAGCAGCATCTTAGCCACAAGGCCAAGCACCTGCCCCTGTGCATGGTGTTTCATGTGCAGTATCCTGCTATTACTTCGGAGAAGTAGGGGTTCTCTGTCTCACTTTATAGATGAGGAGACTGAGTCTTGGATAGACCAGTGGCTTGTCCAAGGTCATCTGGTCTCTGGCTTTGCTGGAGTTAAACCTGTCTCCTGGAATTCCTGAATTCCTCCTGCACCTCCCCATCTCCTGGGTCATCTGTATACAAACCTGGGACATCTGTATACAAACCTGGAACATCCACACGTGGATGCTCAAGCTCTAGCCAGGATGCTCAGGATCTGCTCCCGCCTCGGGGTGACTTGTGCACCAGATCCGTTCCCTAGAGCAAGGGTCTGACCATGGCTGCCCATGAGAATCACCAGAGGAGATTTTTTTTTTTTTTGACAGGCAGAGTGGACAGTGAGAGAGAGAGAGACAGAGAGAAAGGTCTTCCTTTTACCATTGGTTCACCCCCCAATGGCACTGCGGCCGGCGCATCTCGCTGATCTGAAGCCAGGAGCCAGGTGCTTCTCCTGGTCTCCCATGCGGGTGCAGGGTCCAACGACCTAGGCCATCCTCCACTGCACTCCCAGGCCACAGCAGAGAGCTGGACTAGAAGAGGAGCAACTGGGACAGTATCCGGCGCCCCGACCGGGACTAGAAGCCAGGGTGCCGGTGCCGCAGGCAGAGGATTAGCCTATTGAGCCGTGGCGCTGGCCAGATTTTTTTTTTTAAGATTTATTTATTTATTTAAAAGGCAGAGTTACATAGGCAAGGTAAGAGAAAGAAAGTCTTCCATTCGCTGGTTAACTCCCTAAATGGCCAAAACAGCCAGAGCTGAGCCAGGAACCTGGAGCTTCCTCCAGGTCTCCCAGTGGGTGCAGGGGCCCAAGGACTTGGGCCATCCTCCACTGCTTTTCCAGGCCACAGCAGAGAGCTGGATCAGAAGAGGAGCAACCAGGACCCGAACCAGCATCCACATGGGAAGCCGGCACTGCAGGTGGCAGTTTTACCCGCTACACCACAGCGCCAGCCCCCAGAGGAGATTTTTAAAAATCCTGATATCTAACCTGAACCCCAGGCTGACACATTCAAACTCTGGGTGGCAGCTGAGCATCAAAAGCTTAAAAACCATTCCTGGGAGATTCTGGTGTTCTGCTGGGGTTGACAGCATGGCGGGAGAGCTGGAAGGGGCTGGTGAAGAGTCACAGTCAGCTTCAGGAATGCTCTTCTCTAGATGCCTCCCGTCCCCTTGCAAAGCACACATGTTGCTTGGGAAGCCTCTTTACAAATGAAAGAAGGCAAATGCCCATGTCACAAAGTAAGGGACAAACTGCAGGGGATCTTGAGGGGCTGTCTAAAACCCTTGGGGTCTTTGGGGATTCCACTGCTGAAGTTGCTGCGGAAGGCTAAGGGAGAAGCACATTTGCTCTTTTTTGGGGGGTCACCTTGATCAGCTCCTTGTGTTTTAGCTCGGAGGTCTGAGCCCCTTCGCTCCCTGTGAGCCCGGGCTCCCTGGGTTGGACAGCTGGCCTGGTGCGCCGGCGTCTGTGTTTGCCTGTCCATCTCAGATCCATTCTTCATCCTGCTGTAAGGGAGCAGAGCCGTAGCGGGGGCAACAGTGAAGCCCAGGGGGAGCTCTGGCTCCAGCTGGTTTTCCGTCTTGCCTAGTTGTAGTTTGTTTGAAATTCAGGTGCAAAAGGGTGTCCCCCACTTTTTTGTTGTTTGATTGGTGACTGTATGGTGCTATGGCCCATGTACACAGTCTGATGCAGCCAGCGCAGTGATACGTGTTCCACTATACGGCCTTGGACTGTGCAGCACCTCCCTTTGCTCCTCCTGTTGCATGCAGCTGTGACCTCCAGGGGCATTTGGGGCCTCACCTCCCCTTCCCTTCCCTCGGGCCCCAGGCCTCTTCTCCCTGAGGGCTGACTCAAGGGCAGTAGGTTCTGCTCTTTTTTTCCTCTACTTTTCTCCAAGAGGTCCAAAGGCATTTCCCCCAAGCAGAGTTAATGATTACCATGTACAGTTTGGGAGCCATCAATCAGGCTGAGTGACTTCTGGTTAAAGGTTATATTTTTCCACTCATTGAGTGTTGCTATCATTCCATCAGTCAGGACTCTTTTGTGTTTGCCTCAAAGCATAAGGGTCGGAAATTTCTGTTTGTTTGGGGTTTGGCCTAGTTGTGGGGGCTGGGGTGAAGTGACCCAGGACACAGTTCAAATATCGACCTGGGCGGGGGTGAGGGGTGCACAAGGAATGCGGCTGGCACCATCTGGACCTTTCTGCTGGGCAGGGTGAGGGGGATGGGGTTCAGGCAACAACTGGATTCCAGATGCGAAAGCCTTTCTTTTCCTTTTTTTAAGATTTATTTATTTATTTGAAAGTCGGAGTTATACAGAGAAAAGGAGAGGCGCACACACACACACACACAGAGAGAGAGGTCTTCCATCTGCTGGTTCACTCCGCAATTGGCCCCAACGACCAGAGCTGCGCCGATCCGAAGCCAGGAGCCAGGAGCTTCCTCCAGGTCTCCCATGTGGGAGCAGGGGCCCAAGCACTTGGGCCATCTTCTACTGCTTTCCTAGGCTACAGCAGAGAGCTGGATTGGAACTGGAGCAGCCAGGACTCAAACCGGTGCCCATATGGGATGCCGGTGCTGCAGGCGGCGGCTTTACCCGGTACGTCACAGAGCCGGCCCCGCAAAAAGCCTTTCTGTTAAGAGCACATTCACCCCCAGAAGAAGGCTTTCTCCTCCATGTCTGAAGGGGGTTGCTGGACAGCAAATCTGCCCATAGGCAGAGAGGCCAGAGAGGAAACCTCAGCACGTGGCGTGGAGGTAAAGTACACGGAGGTAAAGTCAGGTTGCCCACGTATACCCCGAAGCACTCCATACAATGGGAAGCAAAGAACTCCAAGGAGTCCAGGATAAATTTGCACTCTCGCAGCCTCCTCTGGGCCTCCTGATTTTTGAGGCTGAACTTAGAGAACTCTCCCGAGAACACTGGAAAGAGCAGAACAGGGATGGAGGAGCTCCAGGCTGGTGATTCAGGCCTGCTGGACTCCACCACCCCGGCCAGGGGCTGTCCCTCACTTCCTGGGTAGCTGGGGTGGAGAGCAGGCAGACAGTGCATAACCCCAAGGGTACCGTCTACTGAGCAGTGTTCACCTACCAGCTCCCACCACTCTGCAGAGCTTGGAGGGACTCTAGGGCTGCCCGCTGCCACCCACCAGCCTGGAACCTGCAGTTGTCATCATTGCTGCTTCCTTCTACCTTGGACTGTGGTCACCAGGCTTCAAGGAAATCAGAAGGTGCTTAGGCTAGTTGGGAAAGGCTGGGAGGCCAGCCCTAGATTCCTTCGGGCAGAGTGTCCTTTCTCATCACAAGCCAGAAGTCTGTTTTCCCTCCTCACACATGGCTGGCGAGACATTGCACTAGTATGCCGTCCTCAGGCATTGCCCCAGTAGACGTTACTAATTAGCCTCACCCTCATTCCCCCCAGGCCCAAACCTGGCCTCAGAAAGTCCAGCTCCAGGTGGCCAGCAGGCCAAAGTTCAAACGCCGGCTGATAGCCATGGCACCAGTCAGCCAGGGGCCCAGTGGACTCATTCCCATCACCTGCTACCACCAAGCTCCTGCTATCTTCGCTAGGGTTCAGAGAGCATAAAGAGCTTTGCTGAGGCCGGCGCCGTGGCTTAACAGGCTAATCCTCCGCCTGCAGCGCCGGCACACCGAGTTCTAGTCCCAGTTGGGGAGCCGGATTCTATCCTGGTTGCCCCTCTTCCAGGCCAGCTCTCTGCTGTGGCCCGGGAAGGCAGTGGAGGATGGCTCAAGTGCTTGGGCCCTGCACCCACATGGGAGACCAGGAGAAGCACCTGGCTCCTGGCTTCGGATCAGCGAGATGCGCTAGCCGCGGCGGCCATTGGAGGGTGAACCAACGGCAAAAAGGAAGACCTTTCTCTCTGTCTCTCTCTCTCACTGTCTACTCTGCCTGTCAAAAAAAAAAAAAAAAAGAGCTTTGCTGAAGTCATGCCTTAGGCAGTGGGGGACTGGGTGCACATTGCTGGCTAACCACTGGGCAGCACTACCCGCCAAGCCCCTGCCGTCACATCCGGTGTCCGGAAACACTCAACAATCGTTCATGGATTTAAGGGTCTGATGTACTAGTCGGTTACACAGAAAATAGGTTCTTCACTAGCATTCCCTAGTTGACCAGTCCTCAGTTTAGGAGACTGTTTACAGAGTTCCTAAATGTCTGAGCCACGACAGCTATGCGTGGTCCGGGAGGTGTCCTGGCCTGGACCAGCTCTCTGCCCTGCTCAACCTCAGAGGCCTGAGAGCGTCACACCCAAGTATTCTGTAGACGGCCACTACAGGTCACCTCCATGCTGTGGGTCAGGCAGGGTTCAGAGGATGCCACCTCCAGCCTTCCAGGAAGCTACAGATTCGTCCCCCAAAAAGGCAGGGGTGGGTATTTGGCGTAGAGATTAACCCCAGGTTTGCACACCTGCATCCATACCGGATTGCCTGGGTTCAGGTTCTGGCTTTGTCCCAATTGCAGCTTCCTGCTAATGTGTACCCTGGCAGGCAACAGGGGTGACTCAAGCAGGGAGACCTGGATGGAGTTCCTGTCTCCGGGTTTGTCCTGGGCCAGGCCCAGACATTTGGAAAATGAACCAGCCAATGGGATATTCTCTCTCTCTCTCTCTCTCTCTCTCTCTCTCTCTCTCTCCGTCTCCTCCGTCCTTCCTTGTCTCTTACTCTCAAATAGATGAAATAAAATTTTTTTAAAAAGAAAAAATATTTGGCCAACGCTGTGGCTCACTAGGCTAATCCTCTGCCTGTGGCGCTGGCACCCTGGGTTCTGGTCCCAGTTGGAGCACCGGTTCTGTCCCGGTTGCTCCTCTTCCAGCCCAGCTCTCTGCTGTAGCCCAGGAAGGCAGTGGAGGATGGCCCAAGTGCTTGGGCCCTGCACCCACATGGGAGATCAGGAGGAAGCAGCTGGCTCCTGGCTTTGGATCAGCGCAGCTTGCCGGCCACAGCGCGCCGCCACTTGGGGGGGTGAACCAACAGAGGGAAGACCTTTCTCTCTCTCTCTCTCTCTCTCTCTCTCACTGTCTAACTCTGCCTGTCAAAAAAAAAAAAAAAAAAAAAAAACAACGCAAGCCTACATGGAACAATGCCAGTAAACCCAACCAACTTACTGATCAGATGAATAAGCTGTTCCTGTCCCATGAGCCTGTCCCTGGCAGGAGATGATGGAGACAAAATCCCGCTGACTTTAAGAAACTGAATTTGGGGCCAGCATTCTGGCATAGCAGGTTAAGCTTCTGCCTTTGACACTGGCATCCCAGATGGGCTGCTCCACTTCCAGTCCAGGTCCCTGCTAATGTGCCTGGGAAAGCAGAGGAACATGGCCCAAATGCTTGGGCCCCTGCACCCGTGTAGGAGACCTGGATGGAGCTTCTGACTCCTGGCTTCAGACTGGCCCCAGCCCTTGCCTTTTCGGCCATTTGGTTAGTGAACCAGTAGATAGAAGACTCTCTCTCTCTCTCTCTCTCTCTCTCTCTCTAGCTCTGCCTCTGCCTCTCTGTAGCTCTGCCTTTCAAATAAATAAATAAATCTTTTTTTAAAAAGTTATTGGGACAAAACCCCTGGCTTCTCAGTCCTCGGAGCTCTGTGTATGTAGAACGACAGGTGAGTTTGCCCATGTAAGAGGCAAAGGTAGATGTGAAGGCTTCAAAGGCGATGAGAGGAAGTCGAGCCCCTTGAGGGAGTTCTGAGGCGTGAGAAGAACAGCCAGAGAATCATTGTTGCAGAGAACCCCTCAATTGTTGCACCTACCCCCAAACCAGAGGAAGGGGATAGCTGAGTGGGACCCAGAGTCCCCTCTACCCCTCCAAAGAGTAGAGGACCACACTTGGGAATGAGGCTGGCCTGACATGCCTGGGGTGACAGGTGAGGAAGGGACCCCTCTGGGGAGACCCGTGACCTCCACTCGCTGGAATAAGTGAGTGCTCCCATCACAGCACACTCATCTCCCCAGAGGATGGGGCTCAAGGCCAGCCCACACCATGGCTGACTCAGATAGCCATCTCCAAAACACACAGAGGACCCTGCTCGCCCACGCCCATGGAGAACTCAGGCTAAGGAAGAGCAAGGAGCCCGTCTTGGATTCTTACAGTGAAATCTCTTGTCCTCCACCTGGTGTTCATCCTGTTCCCCAGGGAGGCACAACCTAAACACAACAAGTGCCAGGGCAGCCGCCCGCAGAGTTAGACTTCCAGCACTCCCAACAGAAAGAGGGCTTGGACAGAGCAGCTCTGGAAAGGGGAGAGCACTGTGTGGGGAGGGCTCCCCCTGAGCCAGGCCTCGGTGGAGAGATAGGTACAGTCCAGGGTCACTTATCAGGGAAGACACCAGAGGAAAAAGTCCCAGGTTCCCACCTTCCGTCCTCAAACCTCGTTGTACCTCTGATTTGCCAATTAAGGACGTGGCTGAATGCTCTTACTAAAAATGGTTGGTTGTCTGAAATTCAAGTTTAACTTGGCATCCTGGGTTATTTGCTAAATTTAGCACAGTCCTACACAGAGACCCTGCTGCTGCCTGCACACACACACACACAAACACACGAGTCCAGGAAGGTGTGCCATCCTGAGCAGGGATAGGGCTCCTCTGTATACCCCAAGTTACTATCCCACAATGTAAAATGTGGGGCCTACGTCTCTCTTACCCGCCTGCCTTCTCCATTGAAGCCAATTTGCTTGACTTGATAACTAGCCAAGCATGCATGCTCCCGAATGCCATCAGACATGTTGGAAGTACCACTATCGTGAGCCAATAGGTTTAGAAAGGCTTGTACGCCCGATGAACAAAAACACGTCCCGGGTCATTCCTGCAGGCAGACATTGGCTGGAAGCTCTGAGTCACTCTGTCACATGCTTTGGTTGTTGGACAAAAAAATGGGAAAGTGGTCTCTTGGGACCAGTAGCAGCCTTTTCAAGATCATTGACCAAATTGGCAGCACAGTGTGTGACTTAGCACTGTGGGAAAATGATTGAACCCTACTGTTAGAGTTGGGTATAAAGATCTTGGAATGAGTCATCTTTGGGGAAAAATTATTTTTGATGAAGGAGATTTCTATTTTTTTTTAAAAAGGTTTATTTATTTATTTATTTAAGAGGCAGACTTGAATTTGGGATGCCGGTGCCACAGGCGGAGGTTTAACCTACTATACCACAGCACCAGCCCCTAGATTTAGGCACTTTTTATAAAGACACAGGTGAGGAGCTGACACAGTGTAGTGGGTTAAGCTGCCGCCTGCAGCGCTGACATCCCATATGTGTGCTGACTAAATAAACTAAAATAAAAAAAAATCTTAAAAAAAAAAGAGACAAGTAAACAAGTGACTGAACTTGGAATTGAGACTGGTGCCTGAAGTCTGTGTCAGCTCCTCTTTTTTTTTTTTTTTTTTTTTTTTTTAAGATTTATTTATTTATTTATTTATGTGAAAATCAGAGTTACAGCGAGAGGGGGAGGAGAGAGGTCTTCCATCTGCTGGTTCACTCCCCAGATGGCTACTACAATGATCAGGGCTGGGCCAGGCTGAAGCTAGGAGCCAAGAACTCCCTCTGGGTCTTCCACATGGGTGCAGGGGCCCAAGCAATCGGGCCATCCTTGGCTGCTTTCCCAGGTGCATTATCAGCGAGCTGGATCGGAAGTGGAACAGCTGGGACTTGAACTGGTGCCCACGTGGGATGCCAGCACAGCAGACAGTGGCTTAACCTGCTGTGCCACAGCGTTGGCCCTTCTGCTCCTCTTCTCTGAGGACACTGAGGGTCATCGGTTCTCACTCATTGTGCGGCCAAGGAAGTCGAGAACCTACTGGGAAAACTCTTCTCCCTTATCCAAGTAGCTAAACATCGGCTGTTCTGTCCCGCAGCTGTTGCCGAGGCAAGAGAAGAAGCCGACCCCTACCTGCAGCTGTCAGGAGCCGCTCCGGGAGGCCAGCAAGCTGACCACGCCCCACCGTCTTTCGCTCACACCAGTGGCTACCAGCCTGTGTTGATGTTTTCACCTGCCCAGCCTGGACGACCCCACCCAGGAGACACAGCCCTTCCCCAGGTGACCCCTGCCGGGTCCAAGCTACCACCTCTTGCTTTCAATCACACGATCGGACACATAATACTTTCCGAACATAAAGACGTGAAATTTAATTGCTCGATCAGTATACCTAACGTCTACCAAGACGTCGCCGTTATTTCTTGGTGGAAAGATGGGAAGGAACTGCTTGGGGCACATCACGCGATTACACAGTTTTACCCAGATGATGAAGTCACGGCGGTGATCGCTTCCTTCAGGTATGTGTGTGCTTCCTGCTTTTCTTTTTAATGTCGCTGTGCCGATGCTGCCTCAGAAGCCTCCAAAAAATAAATAAATAAAACAGCCTTTACTTTTCTTTTTAAGCAACCTGCCGGTCCCTTTTGAGCCGGAGTAGGGGATCGTTTTTCTACCAAGGATCATGTGCATATTTATTATTATTATTTTTTAAAGATGTATTTATTTATTTGAGAGGCAGAGTTGCAGACAGAGGGAGAGACAGAGAGAAAGGTCTTCCATCTGCTGGTGCACTCCCCAGATGGCCACAATAGCCGGATCTGGGCCAATCTAAAGCCAGGAGCCAGGAGCTTCTTCTGGGTCTCCCACACGGGTGCAGGGGCCCAAACACTTGGACCATCGTCTGCTTCCCCAGGCCATTAGCAGGGAGCTGGATCAGAAGAGGAGCAGCTGGGATGCGAGCTGGCGCCCATGTGGAATGCTGGCGGCTCAGTTGGAGGCTTCACCTACTATGCCACAGTGCCGGTCCCCATGTGCATATTTATAATACCATTTGTGGGCCACACAAAATTATCAACTTAGAACTTAGCCTGCTTTGGATGCATTACATTTCGAATCCTGCCTGTGGATGCCGTGGGAGGGCCAGACCTGATGATACTGCAGGTCTTACATGGCCCGGGAGCCAGGCGCTCCTCATCTCTGCTTTAGAGGGTAGATGAATAGCTGACAGTCTGAATTGTTGAACTCTTTTTTTTTTTTCCTTTAATTTTATTATTTATTTATTTATTTGGAAAGACGGAGACAGACAGTGAGATCTGCCATCCTCTCTGGTTCACTCCCCAAATGCGCAGAACAGCCGGTGCTAGGCCAGGCCAAAGCCATGAACTGCGAACTCCATCTCTGGGTCTCCCACTTGAGTGGCACTGCTTGGGCCATCACCTGCTGCCTCCCAGAGTGCACAGCAGCAGGAAGCTGGGATCAGAAGCGGAGCCGGACTGGAATCCAGGCACTCCACTTTGGTGTGCTAATGGTGTCTTAACTTGCACCAAATGCCCACCCCAAGACAGTGAATTCTAAAACCATACACTAAACGTGGCAGGCATTTGGCCTTCAGACTAAGATACTTGTATCCTATATTGAAGTGTCTGGGTTCAAGTTCTGACTCCACTCCCAATTCTAGCTTCCTTCTCATGCACCTGGGAGGCAGCAGATGATCCATTTCTCAAGTACTTGGGTCCCCATACCCATAAGGGAGACCCATTTGGAATCCCTGGCTCCTGGCTTTGGCCTGACCCATCCCTAGTTGTTGCTGGCATATGAGAAGTGAACCAGCAGATGTGAGATCTGTCTGTCTTTCTGCCTGCCTTTCAAGTAAATAAAATAAAATAAGTAAATAAATTAAAAAACTAAGTTGAGGTTGGCTCCACTGGAACTGTTGGCTAACAGATATCTGGGGCTGGGAGCTATACCCTACATGAGCCATTTGTCACATCAAGTACAGCTGGACCCAGAATTTCTACCAGTGAGTAGCAGCAGTGTCTCTGAAGGGTTGTGAGGAGACATCAAAGCCACTTGGTGGGTGTGTGGCTTTTAAAACAGTGCAGCCCCTATGGAGTGGATCAAAATTATGTTTTTGCAAAAATTAAAATAAAAAAAAAGAAAGAAGGAAAGAGGGGGGTTGAGGGAAGAAGAGAGGGAGGGAGAGAAGCATGGTTATCTTTTTAGACTTGTACCTGTGAGATATATGGAATCTGTTCTCTTTATGTTAATAATAATTTTTAAACATTTGCATCAAGGTTGGAAAAAAAAAAAAGCAGTGCAACCCCCATCCCTCTCATTTGCTTCACTGGCCTGCACTCGATGCATCCTGACATAGGCCTCATGCATGTTGGGGTGGGGACAGGTGGGAAATTGCAAGAGCAAACTGTATGAGTTAGGGAGTGACAGGGACCAGCCAAGCCGGGACCTGTGTCTGGGGTACTCTGAGCTCCCAGGGCGAAGCCCTCCTGTCTCTGGTGCTGCTTCTCCCCTTATAGCCCTCTGTATTCTCTACTCTATCCTCTGAGCTAGGACAGTTGCTGTGTTGTTTCTGGTGTCAAGACTTGTTTGCCTGCACAGTTTGAGGACTGGGTTAGCCTGTGGTCATTCGAAGCTCAAAATGAGGTCAGAGCCTTGAGAGTCGAAGCGAGAACCTTTCTCTCTCTGGTTCCTCTGCTCCGGAGGGAGTCCTCTTTGATCTGTCCTGTTTTCACTTTCTCTGACCTGACACTTGGCATAGTCCCATACTGGGTCATGTCCTTTGGTGAATCATTTTATGTTTCCTTTTCAAAAACCACCGTGCAGTGAGCACCTGCCTAACAACTCTGGGCAAAGTTTAGCATGTCCACATTTCCACAAGATGGACTGTTTTGCATTTTTTTCCCCCAAGTTGTGGGCTTGATCAGTGGATAACCATCTTAGTTTATTTTTTTTAACTAAATGTAATGATATATCAAAGGCAAGCTAAATTATATAAAGAGAAGTGGCATATTTCGCTCAGAGTTTTGGAGGTTCAAAACTTGGCACTGACATGGGCTCAGCTCTGGCGATGCATTATCTCATGCTGGGAAGAGATCATGCTCCAAACAGGAAGCCAGAGAGAGGCTGGGGCCCAGCTGTCCCTTCCAAGGGCACAGCACCAGGGAGGCCCCTAAGGACGTCCCACCAGGCCCCATTTGCTAGAGGTTCCACAACCCAACATGGCAAATTGGACTGCTGGTTTGAGTCCTGGCTGCTCCACTTATCATCCAGCTCCCGGCTAATGCGCTTGGAAGGCAGCAGATGATGGCCCAAGTACTTGGGTCCCTGCCACCCATGTGGAAGACCCAGAAAGAGTTCTTGGTTTCTGGCTTTGGCCTGGCCCAGCCCCAACTGTTGCAGGTATTTGAGGAGCGAACCACTGTATGGAAGATTCTCTCTCTCTCTGTCATTCTGCCTTTCAAATAAATAAATGTGAAGAACTAAAATATGTTTATAAAATATGTAAATAAAATACAATAAAACAAGAGCTGGTCATGCATCTGTTCTGTGGGCCCAGTTGCAGGCGTGGTTGAGGACATGTGCATGTTTCGTGCACCAGAGTCCTTCCATTGCCTCTAACGACCTCTTTCTCTGTGGCCCTGTGCAGTCCTGTTGCTCTATCCCTTTCAAAGGAAGAAAGGAATTGTAAAGTAATTTACAGTAAGGAGAGCTTTAACGTTCATGGGTGACATCATTCTATACAGGAACAGGGATTGTTTTTTAAATCACAGCACGTAGACACTTATATACTGGTGAAGAAAACGGCGAGCCTTGCTCAGGAAAGTTGCTGGATGCCCAGGTGGAATGACTGGGTGCTGCCCCTGACCTGGTCCCTGTGCTCGTGCCTGTGGTTGTGGACAGAATGCAGGGGAAGGGCAGAATCCAAGGTCAAGTGCAGAAGTGATAAGGTGGTGTCAGTGTGTTGAGGCGGCATGTCCTTCAGCTTTGAGATTTGGCCATGAAGTGTCAATTTAGGGGAGGAGTTCCTGGCACCAGGACTAGGGGAAGTACATTGCTGCCACTCTGGAATGACTGCATTTTGCAGCCAAACAGTTAATTGGCCCTGGAGGTGAGAGGAGGGGATAAGAAAATGGAAATGATAGGAGCTCCCAGGCGCTTCCCACTGAGAAGATTAACGATTTGGTTTCATGCATGAGGATGTTTCTGAAAGATTTTTTTTTTAAAGATAATCAGTTTATTTATTTGAAAGAGTGGCAGAGAAAGAAGGAGAGACAGACAGAGATCTTCATCCACTGGTTCACTCCCCAAATGGCCACAACAACCAGGGCTGGGCTGAAGCCAGGAGGCAGGAGCTTCATCTAGGTCTTCCACATGGGTAGCAGAGGCCCAAGCACTTGGGTCATCCCCCACTACTTTCCCAGGTGCATTAACAGGGAACTGGATCAGAAGTGGAGCAGCCAGGACTTGAACCAGGGCCCATGTGGGATGCCTGCCTCGCAGGCAGCAGCCTAACTTTTTGTGCCACAACTCTGCCCCTGCTGAAAGATTTTAGAAACTACTTTGTCTTAACTCCTGTGTGCACTTAAAATTTTTATTAGTCAAATATATATATATATATTTTTTCAAAGCTTGGAAAATACCAAACAAGTACAAAGAAGAAAACAATGGACTTGGGCCCGGCACTGTGGCCTAGTGGGCTAAGTCTCCACCTGCAGTGCTAGCATCCCATATAGGCGCCGGTTCAAGTCCTGGCCTAGGAAAGCAGTGGAGGATGGCCCAAGTGCCCAGGCCCCTGCACCTGCATGGGAGACCCAGAAGAAGCCCCTGGCTCCTGACTTCTGATTGACCAAGCTCTGGCCTTTGCGGCCATTTGGGGAGTGAACCAGAGGATGGAAGACCTTTCTCTCTGTCTGTAACTCTGTCTCTCAAATAGATAAATAAAATTTGTTTAAAAAAAAAAAGACTATAATCCCATAACCCCAAGTAAACTTTTCTAAGCATATATAAATTTACTATTCTTGGAATAAAATTGATCTTATTTTATTAATTTATTTATTTTTAATTTGAGAAGCAGAGAGAGACAAATAGAAAGAGAGAGCTCCCATCTACTGGTTCACTCCCCAGTGCCTGCAGGAGTCTTGGGTGGGCCCAGCTAAAGTCAGGGACCAGGAACACAAGCCAGATCTCTCACATGGGTGACAGGGACCCAAGTATTTGACGCATCCCCAGGTGCTTCCCAGGGAGTGCATTAGCAGGAAACTAGAATTAGGAGTGGAGCTGGGCCTCAAACCTAGGCACTTCGACATGGGACACAAGTGTTCCAAGCAGTACCTTAACCACGGCACCAAATACCTGCCGTGTGGCTTGATGATTTATGCAGAAAGTTTGCACCACTCTCTGCCCTTCTGGCCTAGTTCTGGTTGGTGAGGACTCAGCCCGCACCCCTCAAGAGCATTTACCGACCTCGGTGAGACTTGAGTCACTGCGCTGAGCCTCCGCTGGTGCTCCGACTACATCCAGTGTCCGGCTGTGCCTCCGGTACGTCCGTTTGTCCAGGCCCTAGGACACTGCTTGGCCAAGACCTTTCCCTTGCGTCTCTAGAGGAGGCTGTAACTGGAATAGAATTAAAGCTCAAGTGTCTGGGATAGCATGTAGAAAGCCTTCCCGCTTAGGGGGAAATGCTTGCTGCTCAGGTAGAGCATTCCAGAAAGAAGGTAGCCATGGACTAGGAGGCCAGGGAGGCCGACTCAAGCGAGAACAAAGCTGGGTGCCCCTGTGAGCTGGCGCATTTCCTTACTGGGAGGGTTGTGGTAAAGGAAAGGAGTTGTTGTGTGTTTTCTGTTTAGCCTCAGGACTCCCAGTGCTCCTAAGCTTCTGGCGTCACTCCCAGTGGAGAACACTGGAAGGATTTGACCTCTTCAGCACTTTTCCTTGGTGAAGCTGTTCAGTGGGCAGTTTGGGCCCCCTAAAATCCTGCACCCATCAGGGCCCCCTGTCTCCACGCACCATGAATTTTTGAGGCTGCTGCTGGTTCTCCGTGCTGAACTCCTTACCCACACTCTGCCTCCCGTGGGTCTGACCAAGGCCTGCGGGCGGTTCCTTATCCTGCTGGAAAAGTAGAATCCTCCGTGAGCCATCCGCAGAACACCCAGGAAATAAGAACTTCATTTCTTTAGCTAACCCATCAACTGGAAAACTTATTATTAACCACAGATGCCCGACGTTCACAGAGCTGCTTTGTCTTTGCGAGATTTCCTCTCGCCTCCGACTGCCTCGCGCTGAGTTATCCATTACGTCCTCTCAACACCATTTAATCTGTGGTTGGTGAGACAGGAAACCATCCATGGGTCTTTGAATTTCTTTTAAATTCTTTAAAAAAAATTTTTTTTATTGTAAAAGGTGCAAGACATAAAATTCACCGTTTTAACCCTTTTTGCTCGTCTGGTTCAGTGGCTTTAAGCACATTCATCCCTGCTGTCCACACTTCTCCATCTTCTCGCTTTGGAGCTTTGTGCTCCCAAACACTAACTCCCCTTTCCTCCCTCTCCCAGCGCCCTGCAATTTACCGCTTTGTTGCATTTCTTTTTGGGAAGACACTAGGGTGAGACTGCAGGCCAGCCCTGTTGTGGCAGGGTGGAGGGGCAGAGAGTCGCTGAGTCTTTGTGGAAGGAGCGTTCTTAGGCCAGCACAGCCCAGGCTGCCCTGGTGTGATGGGCTCTTGCAGCTGCCGGCCGCCCTGCCGCCGTGGCCAGGTGGTTCCTGTCTAGACACCGTGTCTGAGTCTCTCGTTTCTTTCATTCTCCCTGCTTCAGATGTTTGTGTCTGACCAAAGTCTGATGAGTTTTAGACCGTTTTTCAAAAAAAAAAAGGTAGTGCATACACGTGGTCAATATTTCAGCTGTTTAAAGATTTCTCTCCTCCACTCCAGCTCTAGCCCTCTCCCTTCCGGGGAACTGAGGTTGCCCCTCTCTTCTGTATTGTTCTGTCCACGTACAGCCCTATGAATGTCGGTGCGTGTGTGCCAGTCCCCGGCATGTGTGTCAATGCAGCAGGGCGTGTGTTACTCACTGCTGCGGTCACTTCAGTACCCCGGGTTCGCATTTTTTGTGGCAGTAGAAATTCTGTTTTCAGCTGAATCATGTACCATACTGTAATTATATTTTACTTTTTGAGGCCCCTGAATGTAATACTTTCCTTGGTTGTTAGTTTGCAGAGTTTTCCTATATATATATATATATATATATATATATATATAACTCTGCCTGTCCAAAAAAATATTAACATTTTTTTTTTGACAGGCAGAGTTACACAATGAGAGAGAGAGACAGAGAGAAAGGTCTTCCTTCCGTTGGTTCACCCCCCAAATGGCCGCTATGGCTGGCGCTGCGCCGATCCGAAGCCAGGAGCCAGGTGCTTCCTCCTGGTCTCCCATGCAGGTGCAGGGGCCCAAGCACCTGGGCCATCCTCCACTGCCTTCCCGGGCCACAACAGAGAGCTGGACTGGAAGAGGAGCAACCGGGACTAGAACCAGCACCCAGGCGGAGGATTAACCTAGTGCGCCATGACGCCGGCCCCAAAATCATCACATTTTTTTCCCTCTGAGACATGCCTGTCCCAAATCCCTCTCTTCTGGGGCTTCCGGTCTGGAGCCTGGCTAAGTCTTGGCTTCTGTTTCCCAGAGCCCAGGCCTCCCTTATACTGGCATGAAGCTGATTCTCCACCAACCTCCCGGGCTGTGAATGTCTGAAAATGCACCCCCTGGCCGGAGGTAGTTTGGCTGGATGGAGAATTCGGAGAGGAGGAGTTTCTTGGAGTGAGTGAAGCCACTGACAGTTCTCTCTGAGCTCCTGGGGAGGGTGATGCTGACCTGATTCCCGGTAAAGGGTCTGCTTTTTTGCTCACCAGAAGCCATTGGAATCCCCGCCTTACCTCAAAGTCTAAACATTTTCAGGGAAGCCCCAGATTCTCCCCCTCTGCTCCCCACCGGGCATCTGGCTCAGTTTGGGACGTCTTCTTGAATTATCCCACAGCTCCCTTCCATGTTCTTTCTGGATCTCTTCTTAATCAGTGGGTGGGATGCTGGATGGCTATTTGGGGCTCGTGGCCTTTCCCGCTGAGCTTCCCAGGGGACTGAGCCTTCTGTATCTCCTGGGACAACCACTCCTCCTGTCTCCAGCCAGGCCCTAAAGAAAATATTCATGGAAAATCTTTATGGAAACACAGGAGAAATGGGGCTGGGAGTTATTCTATCACAGGCAGTAAGAGCTGCAAAATGGTATTGCATAAGTGGTATTAGATAGATCTTCTTTAAAAAAAAAAAAATGGTTCTCGGGCCCCTGCACCTGTGTAGACCTGGAGGAAACTCCTGGCTCCTGGCTTTGGATCAGCTCAGCTCCAGCCATTGTGGCCATTTGGGCAGTGAACCAGCAGATGGAAGGCCTCTCTCTCTGTTTCTCCCTCTCTCCGTAACTCTGCCTCTCAAATAATAAACATTTTTTTAAAAGATGGTTTGTAATAGAATCATGTGGGTTTCATCATGTAAATGCCAGGCATGATCACGTGAAGTGGGGCACTGTGGTGTTGTCCCAAGCACATGGCCGACCCAGGCAGCTGCAAGTGCGGCGGTGCTGCCAGTGGCCAGCTTTCAGAAATGGTGACTGGAACCCAGGCAAAGGGATACCAGCCCTCCCCTTCCCAGTCCTGGGAAATTGGGTTCACATTATAAACCATGCAAAATTTTCCAATGTGTATGGGAAGTGAATTAGGTTCTGGTCTCAGAAGACCATTTGGGATATGCAGCAGTTGCCCCTCACCCCTAAAACCATAGTAATTCCTAATCATTGTGACCCCCAAAACAGCACTGCACATTTCCCAGATACCCTGAGGGCTCAGTCCCCTGGTAGCCACTGGTGCAGAGTCTGCCATAGAAAACAAGACCACGGGCAGGCGTTGTGGTGTCGCGGGTTAAGCTGCTGCTGCAGGCGCCACTTCCTGTGTCAGAGCGCCTGGCTTGAGTTCCAGTTCCTCCACTCCCAGTCCAGCTTTCTGTTGATGCATCCTGGGAAGCAGCACACAATGGCTCAAGCACTTGGACCCATGCTACCCACATGGGAGACCCAGATCGAGTTCTGGTCTGTGTATGTGTGTGTGTGTGTGAGTACATTGTAAGGAAGTGACACACACTACAGTGGGGACCGGAGACTCGGGGAGAGTGGCCCTTGCGCTCTGAAGTCCTCAGGCTTTCGGGAGTCAGAATCCCATTTGTTCAGGAGCCCCCATCCTTTCTGATACAGCCTCCACCTGACTGGGTGCAGGCCAGGTGCACACTGTGAAGGGTGATCTTTACCCACAGCTGCTGACTTACATGTTAATGACATCTTGGTGGCCTTTGGTGCTGTGGCTAAGATGCTGCTTGGGCGCCTGCATCCCATCTCATTTTGCCTGGTTTGAATCCTGGAGTCCTGGCATCCTGGGAGTCAGCAGATGATGGCTCAGGTACCCTGTCACCCATGTGAAGAACAGGATGGAGTTCTGGGCTCCTGGCTTCCACCTGGCCCAGCCCTGGCTCTTGCAGGCGTTTGGGGAGCAAACCAATGAGAGGAAGATCTGTGTGTGTGTGTGTGTGTTTCTGTCTCTCTACATTTCAAATAAATGAAAGTAAATACGTTTTTTAAAAAGTTAGTAACATCTGGGGCCGGTGCTGTGGCATAGTGAGCTAAGCCTCCACCTGCAGCGCCAGCATCCATAAGGGTGCCGGCTTGTGTCTTGGCTGTACTTCTTCTGATCCAGCTCTCTGATTATGGCCTGGGAAAGCAGTGGAAGATGACCCAAGCACTTGGGGCTCTGCACCCACATGAGACACCTGGAAGAAGCCCCTGGCTCCTGGCTTCAGATGGGCCCAGCTGCTTCCACTGCAGCCATTTGGGGAGTGAACCAGTGGATGGAAGACCTTTCTCTCTGTCTCCCCCTCTCTCTGTAACTCTACCTCTTAAATAAATAAATAAAAAATATCTTTAAAAAGAAGAAGTTAATGACATCTGCAAAATACCCTTCACAGTGTTGGGGAGGCCGAGGGTTCCAGGTTCTTGTCTCCAATGCATGAAAGAATTGAAGACAAGATGTAAATAGATAAAGATGAGCAAACGAACAAGACTTTCGGGTAAAGCAAAAGCACACACTCAGGAGGGGTTCAGGGCGTCCATCTGGAGGCCCAGAGGGTGCTGCTTTGCATGGAGTTGTCCAGGAAAGGGTGGAGATTCCCAAGAATTGGTGATTGCCTGTTTTATGGCCTTTTGGGAAGTTTCAGAAGTATCATGGAATCGGTGCATGATGGGAATAGGAGTGTCAGCCATGGTAGTTTTATGGGAAAGGTATTATAATCGGCTGTAGGTGAGCTCAGGGACCTTGTCGGCAGCCATGTTTGGCGGGTTCAGGTCCTGAGCCCCAGCTTTGCTGTAATAGTGATTTCAGGTTTAGAGAGCCTGGGGTGGGAGGGGGCAGGGTGACATAGTGCCTCGGGCTGTTTCCCTGATCCCTGACTGTCTTCTTACCTCTAACAACAGCAGCTTCTAGACTGGCATTTGACTGACCTGCTGTGTATCAAGGCCTCACCACATGGACACAGAGAATTAACCATCACAGCATACGGCAAAGAAGTTGAAACGTTTGCTATTCCTGTGGTAGGGGCTCAAATGACAGTCACTATCAATACCTCTGTGTGTTTTTCTTTGAAGCATAACCGGTGTGCAGCGTTCAGACAATGGATCCTACGTCTGTAAGATGAAAATAAACGATGACGAGATTGTGTCCGACCCCATCGACATCGAGGTACAAGGTAAGGCCATGAGAGCTGCTTGTTCCCAAGCCTGTATTGCATGCTGTTGTATACTCCAGAGTTAGGCCTGCCTGTTTGTAGCTGTGTGCACAAACCTCGAAACTGTTAGCTCTGAGATTTTGCAAGACAATTCTCTGTTTAGACTTTGGGTAATGATGAAACGAACTCAATTCTTTTGTGTGTGTGTTAAAAAGGAAGTCTTTTCATCCCATCAAATTACATTTATCAAATATATTTATTTATTTTTTAAAGATTGATTTGTTTATTTGAAAGGCAGAGTTACAGAGAGACAGACAGAGACAGAGAGAGAGGTCTTCCATCTGCTGGTTCACTCCCCAAATAGCTACAATGGCCTGAGCTGCGCCAATCCGAAGTCAGGAACCAGGAGCTTCTTTTGGGTCTCCCACGAGGGTGCAGGGGCCCAAGGACCTGGGCCATCTTCCACTGCTTTTCCAGGTCATCAGCAGGGAGAGCTGGATCAGAAGTGGAGCAGCCAGGACTTGAAGTGGCACCCATGTGGGATGCCAGCGCTGCAGGCAGCAGCATTACCCACTAGTCACAGGGCCAGCCCCATGAACTCAGTTCTTGAAGTTTAAGCTCTATTCTAGTCAGTAAAAGGTGGGATACAAAAGGATTATGAGTTTCTTTGTCTGCATGTTATTCACAGTTTTAAAAAAATGAAGACTTCTTTATAGGAAGCAACATTTTGCATTTTATTGCCTCGTTCTCAGTGCCGGCAGCAGAGGCACTCAGTCACGTGGCTGCCTGCTTGTTATTCGGCATCCTTTTCTGTCTTGCACATGTGGATGGTGGAACAGGGGAGGGAGGGTGATTTTCCTGGCCGGGGTCAACAACCCACCCTGGGACTCCTTGTGGGTCATACGATCTGTCAGGTGCACGGTTCAGAGAAACTCCGTGACATCACATGGAGGTCAGTGTGGGAGACATCAGGGTGACATGTCAGGTAAGGGACAAAGGTGGTCTCTGCCCCCTAGGAACATGAACTGCAGGGGGCGTGTCGGCTGCTGCACAGGTGATCCATGGTCTGGGGGTTTGCATGCCTGGTTCTGCAGTGGCAGGGCCCATCAAGAAAGCCTGCAGTGGGATGCACCTTTGTCTTCACCCCAGTGGCTGCTCCTCACTTCCCCCAGGGCTGCCCTCCAGGGCCCTGCCCCCCTGTCCTCTGGCGCCCTGGGAGCAGAGCCTCCCCATCACTCTTTTTTCTACTTTCTTTTGACTTTGCTCCTTCCAGACTTTCAAGCAGGTGATTAGCTTTTCACCCAGAAGCCTCTCCCGCTGAAAGGCCCATCTGCCGCCCGTTTATTCGTGAACCTGCTCTTAGGACCCATGGAATAGGCGGCAGGCCTGAGGGATGAGGAGGGGAGGGCGAGGGGGCAGTGAGTGCAGGAGTCAGAGAAGGGGAGCGACAGGGAGGGTGCCCTTGCCAAGAAGTCTCTTCCAGACTCTTGCTCTAAGCCCATCCCAGGCAGGACCGTTGGTGCCCCAGGATCCGCTAGGGGTGGGCTTCCTGCATTTGCTGCTCATCTGGGGAAAATGTCCAGAGGACATTTTATTTGTGAAATTGAAGGGTAAACAATGCCCAGGGCAAGAACACATGAAATCCGAGCAGAGTTTTGAAAAACCTTGAAACAAAAAAAGAATTTCATTTGACAACCCCCCTCCCAGCCCTCTTCCCCCTCCCCCCCTCCCACCCCGCCGTGCCTGCTGGAACCAGATCTGTGAGCCCCCAGAGCACAGTGGAGATGCCTGGAGACACTTAACTTGACCCATTCAACACCTGGCACATGCCCAGATTGCTCTGAGAGAACCCTACGCTTCCTTGTGGACCTGATTCTGGATGGCGTAGAGGATCTTGGGATTGTACGTGTGGCACGGTGCCTGCACTGTTTGCATAAGAACACGCTTTGACAAGTGTGCAGCCCCCTACACACGGGATTATCACTCATGTGAAAATCACACACCACAGGTTCTTCTCAAAGCGTGTGCAGTCCTACTGCATAGCTTTGTCTTTACTCTGTTTATTTTGGGAAGAAATACTGAAAACCTGCCAGCCAGGCCCAGGAGTTGGAGCAGGACTGGGTTTCAGAGCTGTCTGTGGCCTGCGTCCTGGTAAAACCAGTTCTGAATCATCGTTTACAGCTCCTCTGGGAAAGTGTCCTAGAAAGCCAGCTGGAGGCCGAGTTAACCACTGTACTCTTTCTTACTCAACCTTTGGTATTTTTTCAGTTTTATTTATTTACTTGAGAGCCAGAGAGAGCTTTCCCCTCCACTGACTCATTCCCCAAATGCCCACAACAACTAGTACGGGGCCAGGCCCAAGCTGAGAGCTGGGAGCTCAGTCCAGGTCTCCCATTTGGTTGGAAGGGACCCAACTACTTGAGCCATCACCTGCTGCCTCCCAGGGTGTGCATTAGCAGGAAGCTGGAACTGGGAGTGGAGCTGGGACTTGAACCCAGGTACTCTGATTTGGGATAAGGGCATCTTAACCAGCATCCTGACTGCTAGATCAGCCGCTCACCCATCTGGCCCAGCTACAAGGAGGTGAGAACTGGCCATTTCTAAAGTGCTGGATGGGGAAATCTGCTGCCCAGTGCCAGCCCAGTTTCCATTCCCCTGTGAGCTCCACGTCTTCTATGGGATGTGAAGCATGCTTTCACGTCACTCTTTCTCTGCAGGGCTTCCTCACTTCACGAAGCAGCCCGAGGACATGAACGTCACCCGAAACACTGCTTTCAACCTCACTTGTCAGGCCGTGGGCCCGCCTGAGCCGGTCAGCATCTTCTGGGTTCAGAACAGCAGCCGCGTTAATGAGCAGCCTGTAAAGTCCCCCTCCGTTCTGACTGTTCCTGGTAAGCCCAAGCATCGTGCTCCCGCAGGAAGTCCCTTGCCTAACAGCAGAAGGAGTCAGAAGTTCGGTGGCCACTGCTGTGTCATCTTCAGTAGGGCAGAGAAGAAGGCAAAAAGGCAGGGTGGCATTTGAGGATAGGAAACTGGGCAGGTGGAGAAGGCAGCTAGGAATGGCAGGTGTGAGCATTCATAAGCCAGAGTTTGAAGGTGGGGGCAGTGGCCTCCCTGGTTAAGCTGGTGATGTAACTGGAATCCCTGAGCCCAGGCAGCAGAACCTTGGCTCACCTGTCCGTGGCAGCTTGCCAGCCTGGCGGGTCTTGCTCTTTACTGGGTTAAAGGCTTCTGTGGTCGGAGAGCGGGAAAGTGGCGTGGTCACGGTGAGCTGTCGCAGGGAGCTTGCGAGTCACTGTGGGATTGTGGCTGAGCTGACATTCCAGGATCATCTTGATTTCTCTCCAAATGAGAGGTCCCTAGCCTCATCCTTGTACCGCCCCCCCTCCAAGAAGCTGCTAGCTGGTGCACATGGTGTCTGTGTGCTGCAGTAGCCAGTGGGATCCTCTGTGGCTCCTCTTCCAGTAAAATCTGCAAGGCCACCTCCCGTCTTCCTTTCTTCACTCACAGCAAATTCTTTCGGAAAAACCGCTGTATTCCTGCAGCTGTCCTACGCCCTGATAACAAGTGGTGACCTTTGGGAAGCACTGTCCTGGCTTTCTCCCCACTTCACTGCTTCTCCTGTGTCTTTAGAGGAGACCTGAATGTCGGGGTGCCCCAGCTCATTCCTGCACCTGCAGCTTTTCGCTCTGAGACTCTCGCTCGTGGACACGATGTGGTAATGACCTCACTTTACATCCCCAGCTCAGACTCTCTTGAACTTCAGGCTCATGTACCCAGCCACTTCCTTAGCTCCTGTGCTGCTGAATTCATAGACATCATAAAATGAAACTTTTTTTTTTAAGATTTCTTTATTTATTTGAAAGTCAGAGTTACAAAGAGAGAGGAGAGGCAGAGAGAGCGAGAGAGAGAGAGAGACAGAGGCCTTTCATCCGCTCTGGTTCACTCCCCAATTGGCCGCAATGGACAGAGCTGCACTGATCCAAAGCCAGGAGCCAGGAGCTTCTTCTAGGTCTCCCACGTGGGTGCAGGGCCCAAGCACTTGGGCCATCTTCTACTGCTTTCCCAGGCCACAGCAGAGAGCTGAATCAGAAGAGGAGCAGCCGGGTCTCTAACCAGCACCCATATGGGATGCTGGCACTTCGGGCCAGGGCGTTAACCCACTGCGCCACAGCGCCAGTCCCAGAATGAAACTCTTGACTCCCTCCCCAGACTTGTCCCACCTCAGATTCCCCATCTTGGTCAATAACATCACCATAGTCCACCCTGCCTTTCCTTAGCAATGTCGTCGGTTCCACTTCTGCTGTCTTTTGCCAGCTCTGTTGCTGGCACGCTGGTTCCCGTCACCACCATCTGTCACCCGTGTGCCACCGCAGTAGCTTCCTCGCTGATCTCCCAGCCTTGTCCCCACTGCGTCCCCACTGCCTGTCTCCCATCTGCTGAAAACCCCTCCGAAGCTTCCTGTTTGCTTAGACTCTCAGCCAGGCTCTGTCCTGCCCTGGCCTTTGACCCCGCCCAGCTGTCCAGTGCAGCCGCACCCCGCCGTCTCCCGTCTGCCCATTAGGCTGCAGTCACGCTCATGGTCTGATACCTTCAGACACATCGCGTTGCTTCCTGCTTCTGGACCTTTCGCCCTGTCTCTGCCGTCTGCCTGCAATGCTCTTCCCTCTGCCCTTTGTCCCGGGACACGACCCAGAGACGATGTCTTCAGACTATTTTAGGTCCTCCCCACCCCTTTATTGCTGCTTGGGTAACTCGTTCACTGCACTTGTCCTAGTCTGTAATCACCCTTACAGGATGTATACTCAGTGGGTCCAAGGACTTTGTCACTCCCGCTCACCACTGCACTCCGGTACCAAAAGCTGACTCACAGTAATATTCAGTAAACACCCGTGGCAACAATGGGTCCGCGAGTGCCAGCCCCTAGGTACTGTCTCTGAGTCACTCTTCTTACAAAGAAAAGATTTATTTATTTTCTTTTTTTTTTTAATTTTAAAGGCAGAGACATAAAAGGGAGAGATCTTCCATCTGCTGGTTTATTCCCCAAATGACTACAACAGCTGGGGCTGGCCTAGGCTGAAGCCAGGAGCCCAGAACTTCTCCCTGGGCAGCGTGGACCTATGTTACTTGTGCCGTCATCTGCCGCCTCCCAGGGTGGGTGCACATTAGAAGGAAGCCGGATTGGAAGCAGAGTAGTCAGGACTGGAACCAGGCCCTCTCGTAATGGGTGTGGACGCCCCACACCGTGTCCTAGTAGATACACCGGTTGCCCACCCTCTGAGTCACATTTCCAATCTTTGATTTCAGGAGGAATGTTATGGTTTTCTCTGCCTTCATCCGGATTTTGTGTTTTTTCAAGGAATTCATAATTACGTAATTTCTTTTTTGAAAATCAATGAAGATAAATACAGTTCAGCTTCTCTAGGATGATAAATTGCTCTAGGGTCCCATCAAGACTTTTTTTCATTGAGAACATATTGACCCACAATTAAATGAATGGAACTTAATCTACACAATGCAGTAAGTTCTCCCGTGTAACCCCCATGTCCATCCATGTACAGAACATTGCCATCAGTTCAGTTCAGATAGTTCCTTCATGGGGGCCGGCACTGTGGTGTGATACACTAAGCCACCGCCTGCAGTGCCGGCATCCCATATGGGCACCAGTTCATGTCCCAGCTGCTGCACTTCCAATCCATCTCCTTGCTTATGGCCTGGGAAGGCAGTGGAAGATGGCCAAGTGCTTGGGCCCCCACTCCCATGTGGGAGACCCAGAAGAAGCCACTGGCTCCTGGCTTCAGATCGGCCCAGCTCGAGCTGTCGCAGCCATTTGGGGAATGAAACAATGAGTGGAAAATCTCTGTCTCTCTCTCTGTATGTAACATTGCTTGTCAAATAAATAAATAAATCTTTAAAAAAAAAAAAAAAGAAAGAATTTCCGTCATGATCCTGTCCAGTTGGTCACTACCTCCCTTGGGCAGCACTGTTTTTGATGTCTATCATCATAGGTTAGTTTTACCTCTTCTTGAATTTCAAATAAATAGAATATAAAGTATGTACTGTTTTGGCATTGAGCTTCCTTTTGCTCAGTATGATGTTTTTGAGATTCACATATCAGTAGTGCATTATTTTCCATTGCTGAAATGCTCTGGCTTATGAAGGTCTAATGTTTGTTTAGCCATTTGTTTAGTGAACATTTGGGATGCTTATGGCTGTTGGCTGTTACAACTAAAGCAGCTATGAATATTTATATGCCAATATTTTGGAGGGGAAGGTATTTTTATTTTGGCTTGAGCAAATAGGTAGAGAGGAATTGCTGTGTCATATGGTGTATATAGGTTTAATTTTTTTTTTAAGATTTATTTATTTAAAGGCAGTTAAAGAGAGATTTTACATCCGCTGGTTCACTCCCCAAATGGCCACAATGGAGGGGACTGGGCCGATCCAAAGCCAGGAGCTTCTTCCAGGTCTCTCATGTGGGTGCAGGGACCCAAGCACTTGGCCCATCTTCTGCTGCTTTCCCAGGCTCATTAGCAGGGAGCTGGATGGGAAGTGGAGTATCCGGGAATTGAACTGGCGTCCATGTGGGATGCTGGTGCTGCAGATGGTGGCTTTACCAGCTACGTCACAGCTACAGCCCCTCGGTTTAACTTCTTAAAGAAACCACCACACTGCTTGCCAAAGTGGTTATACTAGGTTACAGTCCCAGCAACAGTGGATAAGAGTCCCAGTTCCTTTATCCACATCCTTGTCAACATTTGATATGATCAGAACTTTCTAAATTTGATATTCTAATTCATGTCAAATGCAGGTCATTGTGGTTTTAATTTGTGTTTCATTTCCCTGAAGTCTACTTTTAGATTAGATTTTGGCATCTTTTCATGTGCGTGTTAACCTATCATATATCTTTCTTTGGTAAAGGCTCACTTCACATCCTTTGCCCATTTCCATGTAAATCTTAGAATGAACTTGACAGTTTTAACAGGAAGTCTGCTGTGATTTTGTTTGCTACTGTACTGAATTTGTAAGATGAGTTTTAGGGGGAAATAACCTCTTGATATTGAGACTTCTGATCTATAAGTATATTACACCTTTTTGTTTAAGTCTTTAATTTCTTAGCAATTTTTGTAGTTTTGATATAGAACTCTTATGTCATTTATTAAATTTAAATTTTTTAACTTAAATTTTATATATTTAGGGCATACATTGTGATATTCTGATATACATAGACATATTATATTTTACTTATTTTTTTTTAATTTGTTTATTTGAAAGAGTTACAGAAAGAGAGAGAGAGATTTCCATCTACTGATTCACTCCCCTCAAATGCCTTCAGCAGCCAAGGTTAGGCCAGGCTGAAGACAGGAGTGCATATCCAATCCAGGTCTGCCATGTGGGTGGCAGGGGCCCAAGCACTGAGGCCATGATCTGCTTCCTCTTAGGCACATTAGCAGGAAGTTGGATTGGAAGTGGCAGCGGGACTCAATCCCAGGCACTGTGTTATGGGTTATGGGTATCTCAAGCATCGGCTTAACCTGCTGTGCCACAGCACCTGCCCCCACTTTTATCAATTTAAAGGTTTTTTTTTTCCTTTATAAGTAAAATAGTAATTGAGCAATTTATAGCCTAATAGCATCCTTTTAAAATAACCTTTATTGTAGTAGTGGTTATAAAAGCTGCACGTGTCCAACTTACGTGCAGCTGCACACACATAAGTGAGTAGGTGCACAGCTGGTGGAATCTGAGTAAGCTCTGGCTGGCACCATGCTGATTTCCTGGTTTTGATAGCGTACTATTGTATGTAAGATGTTAACACTGGGGGAGGTGGAGGGAAGGATGCTGGGGCTCTCCCTGTGTATTTCTTTGTGACTTTCTGTGCATCTATAATTATTTAAAAAAAAAAAACTTTAAAATTCATGATTTTACCTAATTATTAGATGATTTGATTTTTTTTTTTTTTTGACAGGCAGAGTGGACAGTGAGAGAGAGAGACAGAGAGAAAGGTCTTCCTTTTTGCCGTTGGTTCACCCTCCAATGGCTGCCACGGTTGGTGCGCTGTGGCCGGCGCACCGCGCTGATCCGATGGCAGGAGCCAGGTGCTTCTCCTGGTCTCCCATGCTGGTGCAGGGCCCAAGGACTTGGGCCATCCCACTGCACTCCCTGGCCACAGCAGAGAGCTGGCCTGGAAGAGGAGCAACCGGGACAGAATCCGGCGCCCCGACCGGGACTAGAACCCGGTGTGCCGGCGCCGCAAGGTGGAGGATTAGCCTAGTAAGCCGCGGCGCCGGCCGAATTATTAGATGATTTGATTTTTAAAATGTGGAAAATGCAAAAGACATTTTTACCTGTAATGACAATGACAACACTGATGGATTTCCTCCCAAACTTTCCTATTTTCCTCCCAAGTAGAATATATGTGCAGACTTTTTATCAT
This sequence comes from Lepus europaeus, assembly GCF_033115175.1. Classification (NCBI taxonomy): domain Eukaryota; kingdom Metazoa; phylum Chordata; class Mammalia; order Lagomorpha; family Leporidae; genus Lepus; species Lepus europaeus. The sequence goes on along the minus strand of NC_084839.1, from coordinate 84,367,047 downwards.
GCAATATGTTGGTGCATATCCATTCTAGAACATTCAGACCACAGTGACACGCCAGAGCAAAACGTGGCTGAGCCTTTGTTCTTCACACTTGCACTTCCCTGTACAGAGGAAGCCAGTGTCGGCCACCGATTCATTCCCTTCCGGGCCCTCTGTGGTCCTGTGAGTACACATGTGCACACGTATGCAGGTCACCAGGACATGTGGGTCTTCTCGTGTGGGTGGCTGTGGGTTTGCCTCACTGTTATCATGCTTTACTGGGTGGACAGCCCATAATCTCTCCAATCACACCCCTGTTGATGGACATTTAGTTTTACTTTTCTTTCCTGTGATAAATAATGTTTATACACAATCTTGGTACCCATTTGTGTTTATTTTATTCTCCTTGTTCAAAACTTCTTTTTAAGCTGACAAAAATCATGTATGTTTATCAGATACAGCATAATGTTTTGAAATGTGTATACATCATGGAATGGCTCAATCAAGCTCAATCAAGCTAATTCACATGCATTGCTTCATAGAGTTATCATTTTTTGTGGTCAGCCATCTGTATTTCTTTAGGAGAGATTTCTAAACAGGGAGTCCATGGGAAAAGTGGGCGTATTTTAAATTTTGCTGCATTCTAATCTTCCAAAAAGACCTTGCCAATGTGCAATCTCCGTAGTGGAATCAGACAATCTGGCCCGCATGCAGCAGTAACAATCTTTGCTCTTTGCCACTGACAGCAAATCCTCTCAAGTGTCAGAATATCTGGTTTAGGCTGCAGGTGCTTCCATGAGAACAGGAAGCGTCACGAGGGCAAGCTGCCCCTCTTTAGCGTCTGGTTCGTGGCAGGTGTAGGAAGCCCGCACTGTCACCTTTACAGAAGGTGCTTCTGGATGTGGGTGCACCTGATGAGTTCCCTTCCCGTCAGGAGCCGCCGGGGTGTCTCCTTGGAGTCACCAACTTCTCCGGAATTTTCGGAGTGACAACACATGTCTCTGTAAATGAGGAACTATTCTTTAAACTGCTGAGTTAACATGCTGTACCTAGTTTCTAAATGAGTGTACAGTATGCTGCATTGCTCAATTAACTTTCTTGTTTGTGAAATGTTTGAGAGGCAGGGCTGCTGACTTTCTTATTAACGTATGTATTCCATGCCTTTTTGGTGGCAGAGATGGTATAGCTGGTGCTGTGCAGAGATGTGAGGCCTGGAGATGTAGTCATAAATTCATGCCAGAACCTGAAACTTATCCCGACTCTTCTCTCTTCCCCTTCCAACAATCTGTCACCAAGATCCATATGTTGCTTGCGAATGTCAGTTTTGCTCATTTCTTCCTCTGCATTGCCACAGCCTTAATTCGGGCTTTCTTGGTTCATTCCCAGGACTGTTGCTGTCAACTTCCAATCTTGGTCCTGGAGCTATTGTCCTCTCACTCCCCGCCGCGCCCCCGGCCAGCACACACACAGACACCTGCACAGTCAGCCCTGCTCCAGTGTGTTCGTGAAGAGGTTCTGCTGCACTGTCACTGTCACTCCCAGTGTGACTTGTCAGTACAGGCAGGTTGAAATCTGCCATTTGACCCTGATATCCAGGGCCCACCGGGGCTCCGGCTGACCTTTCCAGGGTCTCCTCCTGCCCTCCCTGCAAAGGCACCTGCTGTGAGCTCTAATGAATGCACTGCTTCCTTGTCCTTTTTTGTTGTTGTTGTTATATTTAGATTTATTGTTTATTTGAAAGACAGAGTCACAAACACACACATACAGGTCTTCTATCCTCCGAGTCACTCCCCAAATGGCAGCAGAGCCAGGACTGGGCCAAGCCAAAGCCAGGAGCCTGGAACTCCATCTGGGTCATCCACATGGATGACAGGGCCCAAGTACTTGGGCCATCTTCCACTTCTTTCCCAGGCGCATTGGCAGGGAACTGAATGGGAAGTGGAGCAACCGGGACTTGAACTGACGCCGTAGTACGGGGTGTGGCCTTGAAAGCAGCACCTTAACCCCCTGTGCCACAACACCAGCCCCTGCAGCGTGTGTTGTTGCCAGGCCTTTGCACATGCCGCCCTTCCTGTCCAGGCCACCTTCCTGTCCATCTGGTAACCCCCTGGTCACCTCCAGCCACTCAGCTCACGGCTCTTCTCTGAAAAACTTCTGGTCACCCCTCCTTGTCTGTGTCCTCACATCACCTCCTCCCTAACTCCTGTGCCTTCCCGTCACATGGAAGCCTACAGGGTTTTCAATCAATGCTATTACTCTGTGAGTTATGGATTAGTTCAGCCCCATCACCCAGCACAGTGCCTGGCACACAGAACTGTGCGAGTGCGTGAACGAGCTAACAAAGAGATGAATGAATTAGGTCCTTTCCCGAGGACAGAGGGGCACGGAGAGAAGTAAGGAACTTGTATTTGTAAGGTTGTTTTTGCATTTAAACTCTTTCTCATCTCTTTTATAACTCTAGCCGGTCCTGTGATATTAAAGAGCAAGAGTTGGCCGGTGCCACGGCGGCTCACTAGGCTAATCCTCCGCCTGCGGCGCCGGCACACCGGGTTCTAGTCCCGGTTGGGGCGCTGGATTCTATCCCGGTTGCTCCTCTTCCAGTCCAGCTCTCTGCTGTGGCCTGGGAGGGCAGTGGAGGATGGCCCAGGTGCTTGGGCTCTGTACCCGCATGGGAGACAAGGAGGAAAACACGTAGCTCCTGGCTTCGGATCTGTGCGGTGCGCCGGCTGTTGCGGCCATTTGGGAGGTGAACCAATGGAAGGAAGACCTTTCTCTGTCTCTCTCTCACTGTCTAACTCTACCTGTCCAAAAAAAAAAAAAAAAAAAAAAAAAAAAAAAAAGCAAGATTTTTGCCCATCTGTGTTAGACCACAGACCCAAATGGCTTAAACAAGCCCAGGGAGAAGGGTGTAGAGCCCAGGATGCTGACTGGAGGGCTCGTGTGGGCACTGCTCTCAAGTCAGTGCTTGCTGACTGTTCTCAAGTATCTGAATTTTGTTCTGCAAAAGAGCCACATAAAAACGCATTTAAATCTGTCCTTTAAAAGATTCTTTTTATTTGGAAAGCAGGGAGATAAAGAGAGAGACAGACAGATAGAGTTGTTCTCTCCCCAAATGTCTGCAATAGCTGGGGCCGGGCCAACCGGGAGCCACCCACGTGAATGGCAGACACCCAGCTGCTTGAGCCATCGCAGCAAGCTGGAATCAGGAGGCGGAGCCAGGAATCGAACTCAGATGTGGGATGGGCTTCATCACTAGCCCAACCCCCCACCCTGAAATCTATTTTGATCTTGGGTTTTTGAAACGTCGGCCTGAGCCAGGAGCCACTCCTAGTCGTTCACACTGGGCAACGAGGTGCCGAGGCCACTCCATCCTGAGCCACCTCTGGGGGCGGGGTGGGGGGTCTTTGCGCCTGCAGCAGCCCCTCCCCTGCTGACTTAAAGTGGTAGATTTTCTCGAGGGGCCGGGTAGGGGAGTTTTCCATCCTATCCTGAAATTAACCTTGAAGGAAACTGTTCTGATTCCTTGTACTGAGGGAATGCCAAGAAGGGAAGTAGTTTAAATAGCCCTGATGTTTGGATGGTGTTGAGCAACTGAAAGGTCATGTGTATTTCCCCTTTGATGGAAGTTTGGTTTTTCTCTGTGATGTGAGCTATTTTGAAGGGGCAGGAGCAAAGAAGTACTTTTTCTGAAAGACATCATTCTGGGAGAACCAAGGCAGCCTCAAAGGGTACACAGCTTATGGTTCTGTTTCAATGCCATTCTCAAAATGACAAAATTGTAGCCATCGTGGAGGGATCAGTTCTTCCCAGAGGTTAGGTTCAGGGATAGGATGATGTTCCTAGAAGCAAGGTGGAGAACACTTTTTTTCTGCCAAGGGCTATCTGGAGAATTATAACACCATTTTTAGGCCAAACAAAATGATCAGCTTAAAAGTGAGCTTCCTGGGGCAGGCACTGTGGTGCAGTGGGTTAAGCCACAGCCTGCAGCATCAGCATCCCATATGGGTGCTGGTTCAAGTCCTGGCTGCTCCACTTCTGATCCAGCTCCCTGCTAATGCACCTGGGAAAGCAGCAGAGGATGGCCCAAGTAACTGGGTCCCTGCACCCACATGGGGAACCTGGAAGAAGCTCCTGGCTCCTGGTTTTGAATCGGCCCAGCTCCTGCTGTTGTGGCAATTTGGGGAGTGAACCAGCAGATGGAAGATTCTCTCTCTGTCTCTTCTCTAACTTTGTCTTTCAAATAAATAAATCTTTTTTTTTTAAGTGAGTCTGTTTTAGATTTATTAAATTTGAAGTTCTGCCCGCGGTTGCCTTGGCAAGGCCAGACCAAATTATTTTGTGGTCTTTGTACCACCTGTGAGCCAAACCTGTCCCCCACCCCCACACCCACTGTAAGGTGTAGCAGTGAGAGAGCTCCTTTGTCACGATGGAACAGCCACAAATTTGTACCTGCAGAAACATTTCACAGAGCCATACACTCCTCCCCCTTCCTCAGAACACACTGATGACAGCTGAACAATATCTGTTTGACTGAGCAGTACTGTACTGAAGTCACTCGCCTGGTTTCCATCGTGAGGCTGTGACTATGTAAGGTCTGTGCCCGGGGAAAGCTGGGGGAAGGGTACACAGCAGCTCCAAGCTATTTTTGCAGCTTCTTGGGAATCTCAAACTGTTGATGACTGCCAAAACAATTTTTTTTTTTTTAAAAAGAAGTACTTTGTCACCGGCAAAACCCAGTCCCCCAAAATAAAGAGCAGAACTGCAGTGGGTTCTCGCTGCCTAGTGTGCGTGGGGGAATGCGGTATAGACTGGTGGCTCACATCTGTAGCTGTGGCATGAAGAGCGATGCCACTTAGCTCTGCCATGTCCCTGGGCAGGTGCGTGCCCCACAACACACATGGAAGAGCCAGTGGAACAATGAGGGAAAGCCCTTCGCGCGTTAGCAGCCTCCGGCGATGGTTGCAGTGCTAACTGTTGTGAATTCTGTTATTTTGACAAGCAGTAGTTGCTATCTCATTGTCAATTTCAAGCTGCCCTTCCATTCTTGGCAGTGGATTTAGGCTCATCTTTTTTTTTTTTTTTTTATACTTAAATATATACAATCTTTATTATCTTCCAATAAAGCTGAAAAGAATTGGAAAAAATATATATGGGACTTCTATATACAAATTAACAATATGTAGGTTGATCAGTAAAAAACTAGATTACTTTCATAAAAATCTTGCAGAGAATTCAATTGTTTACCAATAACTTCACTAAGGACCATGATGCAAAAGCAACCAGAAAGTAAACTATCTGAAAATGCTTTAATAAATAAACATATAATCTCCTTTATATTACTCTCCTTACAACAATTTCTGGAAGTCAAATTTTAGACATCAACTAATATTTTAACATAAAACACGTTGATGGTAGTTTTACAACAATTTCATGCTGATATGTACGCTGATACAATATTAGTAACCATAAAATGCAACAAGTATTATGGTCAAGATTAAAGATTCTAAATTACTAGAAATCTCTAGAATATGAAATAGTTTAGGTATTATCACTGAATTTTTAAAAATGGGAAAATTTGTAAACTTTTAAAATTATCGGCTTATTTTAAAAAATATATTAAGTTCTAAAAATACGTATCAGGATGGGAGGCTGAAGGGGAGGCCGTGTCTGAGACGAGGTCGATGAGCAGCTGCCAGACCCCAGTGTAAGCAGGGTCACAACTAGGCTTAGTCATGGAAAGACGTCCTCCACGGACGCTTTCCCTCTCATTTATACTGCTGCTTGTCTTCCCTAAAGCCCTTGCTTTGGCTCTAGCTCCCAGGAACCCTTCATCCTAAATACACACTTTTTTAGCTTTTTCTCTCTTTTTTTGCCCCACACTTATAAAACACTGAGCTTTGGTGAGCTATCAATCTGTGGAGGAGAAAAATCACAGAGAAATCAATGGTGAAACTTTACCCAAGTATGAGAGCGCTAAAAAAATGTAACTGATTAATCATTGTTTGCCCAAAAGCATTCTTTGTTTCTCTTCCAAGTTGAAGATGACTCTTCATACATTTCCTTTTTCCATATGGGCACCTTGGCCTTTAAATTATCAACGGCATAGCTCACAGCTTCAAGGGATGCAGCCCTGTGTGCTGAGGACACAGCAATGATTATGCTTGCTTCTGACACCGGAACTAAGCCAAGTCGATGGAACACTGCTATGTGTGTGACTGGCCACTTCTGCCTGATGTCACTACAGATTTTCCTGACCTCGTTTTCTGCCATTGGTAGATAAGCTTCATATTCTAAGCTAATGACTTTCTTCCCTTCAAAGTTATTTCTCGTAGTCCCTACAAACAGGGACACTGCACCACAGGGTGGAGAAATCACCAACTGCGAGACCTCATCCACGGAAAGTTTCTCAGCAGTGAATTTTATTATATCCTTAGGTTTCTCTTCAACATCATCCATATCTTTCCTACATGGCTTAAATGCACTAGCCTCCACTAATGGGGAGGATAACAGCAATTTCGTCTCCGGGCTGAAGCCGGAGGAGCTGATCTCCAAGCTCGACATATTCTTGACGAACAGCAAATATCACCTGATTTCTAACATCAGCCAACCCAGGATGTCGAGCTTCTATCTCTTTCCACAGCTGCGATGCTTTTATTTCTTGGGGCACAGAAATGGTCTCGGAACGAACTCCTGCTATTTCAGCACTCTTTGCAAAATACAATACTTCAACCTGGCACCGCTGCACCATCGCTCCGAGGACCCCGGGACTGACTGACAGGCGCAGAGGCCGATGGGCAGGCCCCGCGCCGGCGCAGAGCGCAGGCGCAGCACTTTTTTTTTTTTTTTTTTTTAATACTCATATTGAAATTCACTTCTAGGAAACAACTAAGCTGGTGTAAGTTTTAATTAATTAGGTATAGTTATTTTGATTTTAGTTATTGGCACATTTATTTACTCCTATTCTTATAATACCAGTAATAATAACTAGGATTTATCTTTTTAAATAATCAGTTTCTAATTCTCCAAGTGCTCCCTCTACAGATTAGCCTTGAACCTCACAGCAAGGTGTGATACAGGTAGACATTTTTAACACCCATGTTACACATCAGGAAAGAAATCAGAGCTGTGAAGAGACCTGCTTGTTCTCCACTTGGTGGCCGGAACCAGCCTGATAAAACACAAGTCAGATGGTGTCATTCCCCAGCTGAAATCTCTGGGTTCCCACTGCACTCAGCGCAAAGGCATAGGCCCTCAGCACCTGTTCCCTCTGCCTGGAACTTCCCCAGGGCACCCACATCAGCTTGGCCCATTCCCTCATTCCAAGTCTGTCCTCAGAGGCCGTTTCTCTCTGGAGCTCTCTTCTCTGCCCATGAAAAACTATAGCCTATTTCCCACCCCCCCTGACCCTCTGGTCCTGCCTGTTTGTCCATGGTCTTTATCATCTTCTATAATACTATTTATCGTAGATTCCTCTCTGTGAAGATGTGAGTTCTATAGGGACAAGGGTCTTTGTTTTATTCATGGACATATCCATGTCTACCACATAGTAAGTGCTCAGTCCATATTTGCTGTGTGAGTGAATGAGAGCAGATATAGAGTTCCAGGTTAACAAGCTACTTAATGTATGCAGTGTGTTCTCTTTGTTGTCTGTAGCAAGATGGACAGGAGGGGAAAAAAAATGAGGGGCAAAGGTTTAGCACAGCAGAGCAGTTAAGCAGCGTTGGATGCCATCATCCCCTGTCAGAGTGCCAGGCTCCACTCCCTGTTCCAGCTTCCTGCTAACGCCCACCCCAGGAGCCGGCAGGTGGCGGCTCAAGTGGCTGGGTCTGTGCCACCCACAGGGGAGACCTGGATGGAGTTCTTGGCTCTCAGGAATTTGGGGAGTGCATCAGTAGATGAGAGCTTGCTCTCTTTCTCTCTCTCCCCCTGCTCCTCAAATTACCAACAAAAAATCACAAAGATATTTTAAAATATCCTTTTTATAAAATAAAAGGAAAGGGTTGTTTAGTTAATCTGCAAGATTGCTTAATCTAGAACTCAAAGAATTGGCCTAACTGTGCTCTCAGAAGTTGCTTTCTCAGCGCTTCCAATTGTGCTTTCCCCAAGGGAACATCCTGTTTCTTAAAAACATCTTTTGGACCTAAGTCACAGGTTGTCTTTTTTCCAAACCAGTAGAGGACCCAGCAAGAGGGGCGTGAACCTTCATAACGGAGTCAGATAAAAAGGGGAACAACTCGCTGTCAGAGGTGCCACCCACCACCCACAAGCAGACGACTCACTCAGCTTGGGACCAAGTGGGTGGGGGGCGGGGACAGGGTTTGGGCTATAAAGCGCTTGGGTCTATTCCAGTCTGGTGGTTGTCCTTCATCTCAGGGGGAAGGGAGAGGGAGCTGGGTTTGCCTGGTGTCCATCCCAGCTTGCCAGTGAGTCTCTCAGTGGGAAGCCAGTGCCAACCAGGCAGAAAAAAATTCAACTGCAAAAATGAAGCAAAGAACAGTGGCCTCGAATGCCCAGCCAGTTTTGGGGAAAGTTTTCCAGCATGGCTTTCTCCTCCCCCTCCCTCAAGAATGTCTCCCTTATGGCATACACGTGAGCTTGAAAGTCTTTGATTAATCACCCTGCGATACTTCTTGGCAAGAAAACCACACGCGTACATTGAAATTGGGGGAAATTTTTCTTTTGGACTGCTTATGCCTGTGAGCAGTTGGAGCCTGTTCTGGCCTTGGTGGAGGCCCCGGGGGCTTTACCACCTGCCTGTGCGGAGACATACTGTGATAGGTTTGTCGCCGGCAGGTGACTCTGAGTTGGTGTGGGTGCCTCGTGCCAGGATATTTGCTGCAGATCGTTTTCCTGACCTTGTGTGCACTTTGAAAAGAAACACAGAGAGGAAGAGTAACTTCCTGCCTGATCTAAAACCAGGCCCCACCATGGCCAGTTTCACTTTCAGCACTAATACCTCTGACACTGACGGCCTCCTGTTGGATTTTTTACGTATGTTTATTTGTTTATTTTTCATTGGAAAGCCAGAGACAGAGAGAGACATCTTTCATCCCCTGCTCCACTCCCAAAGTGTCCGTTACAGCTGCGTTTAGGCCAGGCTGAAGCCAGGAGCCAGCAACTCTATCCTTGTTCTCCCTATGGGTGGTGGAGACCCAAATACTAGAGCCATCACCTGCTGCCTCCCAAAGTCCACATCAGCAGGAAGCTGGAGTCAGGACTCGAACCCAAGCACTCGGACATGGGATGTAGATGTAACTGGTGACTCAGCCACTAGGCCAGGAGTGGGGAACATCCAGCCCACAGCCATTTAATAAGGCCGACGAAGTCATTTGATCTGACCCTGCCAAGGCACCTGCAGGCGGGACTCAAAATTCAATACATCCATGGCAGGCTAATTTTCGAGTTGATAATTTCGTATGGCATATGAATGATGTCATAAATCTCCAAATAGCCCTTGGCAGAAAAAAGGTTCCCCATTCCTGTAAAATGCCTGCCTTCCTCTTTTAGGATTTTTTTAGGGGATCATGGGTCTTAATGAAATAAGCCTTCTGTTTTGCTGTGTGCCTGCTCTGCCCTCATGACCGGTTTAGAATATTGTTTTGTAACTGTACTCACGTGTTTCCCAAGTTTTGATAAGAGTGACTGATCAAATGACAGATGATAAGCTGTAAATGTCTTCCCCAGTATATAAAAGATTCTACTGTAATAAGTAACTCCCCATGTCTTCTGATTGAGCCAAAGCCAATTTTTCGACAGAAAAGCCAGATTTTGCAGGTGCATGGAGCCTGCTGAAGTGTGCATGCCCTTTGGGAGCTGAGGACTGGGAAGGGTGAGAACCCAGGTGCCCAGAGCCTGACCGAGACCCAGTGCTCCGCAGGGCGGAGGCTGGCGGGGCTCGGTTCTTTTTTCCTAAAACCAATACCTGACAAGTGCCAAAGGCCAGTTCTTGTTCCATCTGCTGTCACCCCCTCTTTACAGAAGAAGAAAGGCTCCTTTCCCCTGTCTGGAATCACTCCAGGGCAGCAGCTCGCAGAGGTTTGGGGCTCAGGGTCCCTGTAAGTCTTCAGAATTGCTGAGTCCCAGAGAACTTTTGCTAATGTGGGTTACAGCTCTCCATTGTTTCTGAATGAAATGCTAGCAGTTGTGCATTGGGCGGACTGTAATGTTCACGTATGGTACATTTCTCTATTTAAAAACCAAGAAGATTGGATTTGGGCTGTTTCCACTATAAAAAAATGCTTGAAGAGATAAATATATTTTCCCTGCTTGGACAGTGCACAATGTGTACATGTAACAGCATAACATAGCAACCTATAACTATGTACAATTTTTCTATTTTAAAATTAACTAAAAACAAGAAAGAAATTAAAACAGGCAACCCTTTTTTTTTTTTTTTTTGACAGGCAGAGTGGACAGTGAGAGAGAGACAGAGAGAAAGGTCTTCCTTTACCATTGGTTTGCCCTCCAATGGCCGCCACAGCCAGTGCGCTGCGGCCAGCGCACCGCACTGATGCGAAGGCAGAAGCCAGGTGCTTCTCCTGGTCTCCCATGCGGGTGCAGGGCCCAAGCACTTGGGCCATCCTCCACTGCCCTCCCGGGCCATAGCAGAGAGCTGGCCTGGAAGAGGGGCAACCGGGACAGAATCCGGCGCCCCGACCAGGACTAGAACCCGGTGTGCCGGTGCCGCTAGGCGGAGGATTAGCCTGTTGAGCCACGGCGCCGGCCAACAGGCAACTTTTAAAACATGAGAGTGCCAAAGCACATGCTCTATTGATTAATAAAGCCATCATCACATGACATAGAGCCTCTGGAAAATTCTTCTGGAAGACTCCATCATATTTCATGTGACAATGCAATGAAAAAGATAAATAATAATTTTTAAGAAAACCCTCTTCACTCTGAAGACCCCTAACAGGGTTTCTGAGATCCCAGGTGCCTCTGGACCACACTTTGACAAAGGTTGCTGTGATGCATTTTCTTGGGGTTCAGAAATTTCATAGAAGATTACAGATTTGTTCCCAGCAAAAAGAGTGAAACTACGGTTTATGTTTAGGAATTGCTTAAATGGAGCTGGGCATTGTGGTTCACTGAGTCCAGCCACTGCTGGGGACACCCACATCCTGTACGGAAGTGCCTGGGACCAAGCCCGGCTACTCCGCTTCCAGTGCAGCTTCCTGCTGGTGCAGCCTGGAAGGCTTGGGCCCATGCCACCCACACGGCAGACCTGGATGGAGTTCTGGGCTCCTGGCTTCGGCCTGATCTAGTCCTGGCTCTTGTGGGCATTTAGGGGGTGAACCAGCAGATGGAAGATCTCTCTCTCTCTCTCTCTCTCTCTCTCTCTCTCATTCTGCCTCTCAAGTGTATGAAAATAAACAAACGTTTTAGAAAAAGAACTACTTAAATGTTTTCAGTTGCATCCTAACAATAAGTATAATCAATCCAGAGGAAGTATTTTTCCAGTCTCGATGTGTCTATGTGTTTTTGTGGCCAAGAAGCGTCATAAGGCGAATAATCACAGACTTTGAGACCCATGCATGCATGCGTGATGGAAAACGGGCTGCTGGGAAGGGCTTGCTTCAGTGGGCGATGTCCCTAACAGGATATTCACAGACCATCAAATTACACCCTCTGCAGCTGTTTAAGTTACAAAAACGTTGAGAATGCAAACCTCAAAATCTCTGAGAGGCTACACATATTTTTAAAAATTATTTACTTATGAGACAGAGAGAAAGAGAGCTCCCTCATTGATTCACTACTCCAAATGCCTGCAATAGCCAGGGCTGGGCTGAAGCCCTTGGAGCTTGGAATTCAATCCAGTCTTCCACGTGGGTGGCAAGGACTGACCCTCTTGAGCCATCAGCTGCTGCCTCCCAGGGTGCGCACTAGCAGGAAGCTGGAGTCCGGAGCAGAGCCGGACTAGAACCCAGTCACTGTGATACGTGTGGAATGCAGACATCCCAGTCTGCATCTCAGCCGCTGCACTAAACGCCTGTCCCCACATATATTTTTGAAACTTCATTAGAAGACATAAAGTCCCTGGAGGCCGAATTTTCAAAGAAGTTATTTTTTAGATGTGTATAATGATTTTGAAATAAATATTCTTCTTTATAAGTATTTTCTATATTTTAATTTTATTTATTTATTTTTAAAGTTTTTTTTTTTTAATTTGAGATGCAGAGTCACAAAGAGAGAGAGAGAAAGACAGAGAGAGGTCTTCCATCCGCTGGTTCACTCCCTGAGTAGCCACAAACAGCCAGAGCTGGGCCAGGCCAAAGCGGGGAGCCAGGAGCTTCTTCTGGGTCTCCCATATGGGTGCAGGGGCCCAAGCTCTTGTGCCATCTTCCACTGCTTTTCCCAGGCCATTAGCAGGGAGCTGGTTAGAAGTGGAACAGTCGGGACTCGAACTGGTGCCCATATGGGACGCTGGCACCAGAGGCACAGCGCCAGCCCCCATTAATAAGTGTTTTCTAAACCACCACACAAATAAGTAGGGAGCTCTCTTTCTCTCTGTCTCATAAATAAATAATTTTTAAAAATATGTGTAGCCTCTCAGAGATTTTGAGGTTTGCATTCTCAACGTTTTTGTGATTTAAACAGCTGCAGAGGATGTAATTTGATGGTCTGTGAATATCCTGTTAGGGACATCGCCCACACAGAGGTCAACAAACTACAAAAAGAGATGGCTCCCGTCTGGGATTTCAGGTTCTTGAGCCCTTTAAATTGTCGACAGTTTAATTAAGCAATCCAGTGAATTTAGGGTTTCCCTCCAGCCTAAGGGAAGCACTCCTCATCTTGGGAAAGTAAGATCCTGTGAGGTGCCCATCACCTTCTCAGTGAGACATCTGAAAGCTAAAAGGTCACCGCCAATTCGCAGAACAGAACAAACTTTGTTTTTCCCAATCAGGAGATCACAGACACCTGGGGCAACCTGGGTTTAAATAAATAAATAAATAAATAAATAAATAACAAAAATCCACCCATGCTGAATTTTCTATGTACATTCAACCACTCAGCAGAAGTACTGGTGTCAAAGAGATCCAGCTTTAATAGGGGTAACTTTCTCTTTTTTGTAAATATGTTTTTTTAAAGATTTGTTTATTTATTTGAAAGGGAGAATGACAGAGAGAGGAAGAGAAAGAGAGAGAAAGATCTTCCCTCCACTGGTTCACTCACAACTGGCTAAATCCAAGAGATGGAACTCTATTCTGGATCTCCCACGTGGGTGCAGGGACCCAAGCACTTAGGCCACCTTCTGCTGCTTTCCTAGGCACATTAGCAGGGGACTGGGGTAGAAGCAGAGCAGCCGGGACTTGAACCCGCACCCACATGGGATGCTGGCATCACAGGTCGGTAATTCACCCAGCGAGCCACAGCCCAGGCCTGGGGATGATTCTCTTAGGACACAGCCCTCCCCGCTGCAGCCGCCGCTTGGCCCCAGCCCCACACAGCCTGGGTCATGCAAGCATCGGACGTGGCACAGCCTTTCAGGGCTGCTGCCTGCAGAGCTTCCCTCAACACCTTCGTTGCCTTCTGAGTTTCAGTTATGTGAACCCTCCGTTAGTGACAGGTTTGAATTTTAAATTGTCAGATGGAAAAGTTCCCACCCACATAGATGGGTAGAAGGAAACATAGCAAGTTTTTCAGGTAAGAAGCGAATACTGGTGGATTTTCTAGAATTTTGCCTTTTTCCAGTTCTTGAAAGTCATGTGCCACATGATGCTTTTGCATGCCAGAGAAAAAAAAGTTTCCAGTCTCCACGAAGTAGTACTCGCATTGCCTCTTACGGGCTGGTGTTGTGGCACAGTGGGTTAAGCCACCACTTTTGATGCCAGCATCCCATATCAGCGTTAAATTAGTTCAAGTCCCGATTGCTCCATTTCTGACCCAGCTCCTTGCTAATGCACCAGGGAAGGCAGTGGAAGGTGGTCTGAGGGCTTAGGTCCCTGCCACCCACTTGGGGAACCCAGATAGAATAACAGACTCCTGGCTTCAACCTGGCCCAGCCTCTGACATTGTGGCCATTGAGGGGAGTGAACCAGTGGATTGAAGATGTAATTCTGCCTTTCACATAAATAAATAAATAAATCTTTCTTAAAATAACCTTTAAGGAGTCATGGCATTGTGGTGCAACAGATTAAGCCACCACCTGCAATGCTGGCATCCCATATAGGCACCAGTTTGAGACTCTGCTACTCTGCTTCCAATCCAGCTCCCTGCTATTGCACCTGGAAAAGCAGTGGAAGGTGATCCAAGTGTTTGGGCCCCTGCCCCCAACATGGGAGACCAGGATGGAGTTCCAGGTTCCCAGCTTCAGCCTGGTCCAGCCCTGGCCATTGTGGCCCTTAGGGGAGTGAACCAGTGGATGCAAGATTCTGTCTGTCTGTCTCTCCCCCACCCCCATAACTCTGCTTTTCCAGAGTTTTTTTAAGATTTATTTATTTATTTGAAAGGCAGAGTTACAGAGAGGCAGAGGCAGAGGCAGAGAGAGAGAGAGAGAAAGAGAGAGGGAGAGAGAGAAAGAGAGGTCTTCCATCTGCTGGTTCACTCCCCAAATGGCCGCAATGGCTGGAGCTGCGCCAATCTGAAGCCAGGAGTCAGGAGCTTCCTCCTGGTCTCCCACGTGGGTGCAGGGGCCCAAGGACTTAGGCCAGCCTCTTCTGCCTTCCCAGGTCATCAGCAGGGAGCTGGATCAGAAGTGGAGCAGCTGGGACGTGAACCGGCACCCATATGGGATGCCAGCATTGTAGACGGCAGCTTTACCCGCTACACCACAGCACCGGCTCCGTAACTTTCATCCTATCATCTTAAGGGTCCAGCCCGTCAACAAGATGCAATCTTGTTGGCATGAACCTTGATCATCCAGTTCAATTCATCATTATTAGTTTCTCCATTCTGGAGTGTTTCCTCCCCTCAATCCACTCTCCAAAATATCGCCTTTGGAAGAAGTTGCCATGCACAGCCACACAGAATGAGTGGAGATTTGTGCTCCATTTCTTTGAGCATCCACATAAAGTCTTTGCAGTTCTTCTGCACAAGAAATATATATATATTCACCCCTATTTATTTATCACTTCTTTATGTCAATATAGACTCAAGGATATTTATTTTGTACTTTGGGTTATGATCCAATGCTACTTTATTGATTTTTCTTGCTCCATTTTGTTCTAGCTTTGGCCACTGAGACCTCTTTGCATTGGAATCTTGTCTCTCTGACATACCCCATCCTTGTTTGTATGCGTGTGTGCATGCATGTGTTCAGGTAAGCATGTGTAGGCGTGTGTGTGTGTGTTATAGTTCACCACAGACTTCTAATCAGCCATTTCTCTGAGGAAGCCTGATTCCACGTCTTGGAGAATGGTGTTAGAAGCCAAGATATAGGGGTCAGCCCTGTGGTGTAGTGGGTTAAAGCCCTGGCCTGCAGTGCTGGCATCTCATATGGGCACTAGTTCGAGTCCTGGCTGCTCCACTTCCAGTCCAGCTCCCTACTAATGTACCTGGGAAAGCAGTGGAGGATGGCCCAAGTGCTTGGGCTCCTGTATTCACATGGGAGACCCAGAAGGAGCTCCTGGGCTACTGGCTTTGGATCGACTCAGCTCCGGCCATTGGGGCCATTTGGGGAGTGAATTAGCATATGGAAGATCTCTCCGTAACTTTCAAATAAATAAAATAAATCTTAAAAAAAAAGAAACCAAGATCTGGGTAACCTTCCTTTCTATTTAAAGTGAGCGAATCAGTCATTATTATTTTTATTTCAAGGATGTCTTGAAACCTCTGAAATGATAGACTTTTCTTCATTTAACATGAGTGTCTTCTCTTCAAGTAGTCTTAATGCCTTGCATTTGTATAATCATTCCTTGGGAACTTATCAGCTTTTACTCAGTGCAGCAAATCATTGGACATTTTTTAAATTGTGGGTTTCGTTATTGGTTCTGGTATTCTGAAGTGTACATGGCATAGTGACATAGTAGTATGACCTGGGGTATGTATACCCCATAGTAGTATGACCTGGGGTATGTATGCCCCATAGTAGTATGACCTGGGGTATGTATACCCCGTAGTAGTATGACCTGGGGTATGTATACCCCATAGTTGTATGAACTCGGAGTCCACTTTTTAAAAAAGATTTATTTATTTATTTAAAAGCTGGAGCAATGGAGAGAGAGAGAGGGGGAAACACACACACACACACACACACAGGTCTTCTATCCACTGGTTCAATCCCCAAATGGCCACACAATAGCCAGGGCTGGCCCCAACCAAAGCCAGGAGCCTGGGACTCTATCCAGGTCTCCCACATGAGTGCAAGGGGCCCAAGCACTGGCACCATTTTCTGCTGCTTTCCCAGGTGTATTATCGGGGAGCTGGATCAGAAGGGGAGCAGCCAGGACTCAAACCAGGCCTCTGCTGTAGAATGCCGGTGTTGCAAAGCAGCTGCTAACCCTGCTTCACCACGACGCTGGCTCCAGAATCCATATTTTTTTCTCATGTTGTGTCCTGTGATTCTCGTATCCTCTTACAGTCATGGAGAAGTTTCACTGATAGTGCTTCATTACATAATGTCTCACCATTAAGGATCGGGGTGCATGAGAACAGCTGTGTTGGGGACCTGCACTGCCTTGGTCTTGCCAGGGTTTAGCCCCAGGATTGTTTCTCTACGGCCAGCACATTTATGACTGGACGCAGTGGACCAAGAAGTGAAAGCGCCCCTCACCACAGGATTCTGACGGGCAGGAGGCTGTTTCTCTGCACCTGCTCTCACGGGTCTGCTTCCACTCCAGGTCTGACCGAGGCGGCCATCTTCAGCTGCGAGGCCCACAACGACAAAGGGCTGACTGTGTCCAGGGGTGTGCAGATCAACATCAAAGGTGAGTAGCAAGGCCAGATGGGAGGTGGCGGGGGGCCCCAGTGGGAGCACCGCAGCCAGCTCCCTGGGTTTGGGTCCCAGCTTTCCCTCTGACGGTGCTTGTGACCTTGTCAGACAAGTCACCTCGGCTATTTGGTTTCAGAGTTCCCTTCTGAAAGGTGGAGCCTACCTGTTGCTCAGACTTAAAAATTGAATGCAAGGAAAAGCACTTGCAGCAGTGTCTGGCCTGTTCAGTCTTAGGGTTAGCTCTGCTTAGAGAAGAATACAAGATACAATGTTTACCCTTTTCACTCCTGAACTTGTCATTATTAACCCTTAAAGAGCCCTAGCCAGGGCAACCTGGGGACATTATCCAGGGGATGCCCTGACACAAGCCTCTGTCAGCTGCTAACTTGGGGTGGGGGAGAGAGGAGAAGGGAGCAGAGAGCAGTCAGCCTCCTCTGCAGGCACCTGCTGCTTCCACCCCCCTCTCTCCTAATCCCCCTCTCCCTCGAGCTTCCTCTGACCTGGGATTTTCTACCCTTAAAGGCACAGGTTTGAAAGGCCCTCAGGCTGAGGTGATCCGGTCCATCTACCTTGTTCTCCCTCCTGTGTGATCTAAAATGTTTAAATCTGAAACTTGAAAGAAATATTGTGTTTTTTTTTTTTTCTGTTTTCAAATCATCCTGCTTACTGTCATAGAAATTCACGCCAATGTGATGGCGTACTGATTCGTCTGAACTTGATCTTGAACGGTCCTTGTTGGGTTGTGGGCCTTTCACCTTCTCCTCAGGGAAGCAGTGCGAGAAACAGCAGAAGGAGTTTCACTAGGAGTTAAAGGTTGGGTGCCTACGCAGGGGCCTCGGAGTTACACAGGAAATACTCAAAATAAAATCTAACAGATGAACACTATGAAGGGCGTTTTCCAAAAGTCCATTGGAATAAAAAAACGCACAAGGAGGAAGTGTATAACTTCCTTCCTTCATTACAAATCCCATCATTACAGTTTTCAAAGATATGTTGGGAATTTCAGAAATGCACAAGTGGGTGTAAATTTGTAATGATGTTCTCAGAAAGTATCGACGTTTTAACATTTAAAATGCATGAAATGAACAGCACTTCTTTAACTTCATGCTTTACACAGGATCTCTACTGAGACTTTTTTTTAAAAAAAATATTAAATCCTGTTTCTGAAACTTCTATTTTTGGCTTTCATTTATTTTAAAATTTATGTCAAAGCAACCAAGACTCCCTTCTTGGACTCTGTAATTATTTCAGTGTTTGTGGTCCAATTCTGATGTGGAAATGTGGATACTTGAGGGCAGGTCTACAAATAATCTGTGTAGGGACGTGAGTCCTGCAGTAGGCTGACTGCTCTCCCTTGCCAAGCTGCGTGTCTTTTAGTAAAACTGAAGTTCCTGAGCAGGGGGCCCGGCGCACACTTACATGGTCCCAGATCGCCTTCCACTCACCTCCTGTCTACGCCATCGTCCCGTCCGTCCACCACCGCCCCTGCCCGGGCCTCATCTGCGTGTGGCCTCATTCACTGCCCCTGCCGCCCCAGGCGCAGTACTAGTCCCATCGCCACCTGGAAAAGAGCAGGAAAGAGCAGGGATGTAACCAACCCCAGGGCCATGTGGCTGGGTAAGTGGTAGACCAGCCTCCCCAGTCCCCGCTGGTGCTCACGCCAGGGTGCTGGCTGCCCCCTCATGGGACACAGCCTCTGGTGTCCTGTCGGGTAGCGGGACAGACCTCAGTTCTGGTCCTGTTCTGCTAATGACCTCCCAGGGACCTTTGCCAAGTTGTCATTTCTCCGGTCCTCATTTTGCTCATCCGTGCATGGAATTGGAAGATTCTAGCGATGACTGAGGGACGAGAAGCTCAGACAGTGTCTTAGTTAAGCACCCAAGGATGATAGCTGTCGTTTTTACTGGAAGTGTCATTATGATTAAGAATTAAATTTAGGTCGGTGCCGCAGCTCAATAGGCTAATCCTCCGCCTGTGGCGCCGGCACACCGGGTTCTAGTCCCGGTCGGGGTGCTGGATTCTGTCCCAGTTGCCCCTCTTCCAGGCCAGCTCTCTGCTATGGCCCGGGAGTGCAGTGGAGGATGGCCCAAGTGCTTGGGCCCTGCACCCCATGGGAGACCAGGAGAAGCACCTGGCTCCTGGCTTCGGATCAGCGCAGCGTGCTGGCTGCAACGGCCATTGGGGGTGAACCAACAGAAAAGGAAGACCTTTCTCTCTGTCTCTCTCTCTCACTGTACACTCTGCCTGTCAAAAAAAAAAAAAAGAATTAAATTAGTAAAAGGAATTAAGAGTCCTCAAACCGCAGATCCTTCTTAGCTCCTAACTGCAAAAGCTGCTCTTGACCCCAGTCATCTGATGTCACTACACACATGATGTGCACACAACCTCGCCAGCAAATGCAGTTGGCTACACACACACACACAGACATGGTACCTCCCTCCTCTGTGGACGGCATGCTCTGATCCTTGGTTGACATGGGTCTCCCCATCTGGGCAGTGCACTCCACGTTCCACGTGACAGGGCTCTGACCACTTGCCCCCTACCTAGCATACTGGAGCCCAGCCAAGTGGCAACCCGGAGTAAGGCTGAGAACACATGCTTGGTGAAGGAGCCGAACGTCTCCTCACTTCACCAGTGAGCAGGAGAGTGGGCCAGTGGACTGCTTCTCAGGCCCAGGCAGAGCTGTCTTTTCCCTGAAAGGTTTATCTGCAGGTGCATGGGATAACTTCATTCCCCTGCTCACTGAAAGCTGGTTCCCTTTTGCTCATCTCATGCAAACAAGGTTGGTGGGTATGCACCTGCCTGGCTGTGTAGCCTCCTGTGTTTTGCAAGTGTGTCTGCATGTGTGTCTCTGTTTTTACCTAGCAATTCCCTCCCCGCCTACCGAAGTCAGCGTCCACAACAGGACTGCGCACAGCATTCTGGTCTCCTGGGTCCCGGGTTTTGATGGCTACTCCCCGTTCCGGAACTGCAGTGTTCAGGTAACTCTCCGGAAGAAGAGGGAAGTTGTTGTCTGCTGTTCTGGGGGGCCACCTCATTTTCCTGCTTCCTGAAGATGGCACTGAGGGCGTTTCCGCAGCTGTGCTGAGCCCTGTGACCTGCCCCCTGCACCGTGTGCGCCGTGCACACCAGATGTCATGGTGCTCTGTGTGAAGTCATTTCCTTCCCCTGCACGGTCCATGACCCAACCAGGAGAGCAACCTGTGTCCGAGGGAGAATGAGCCCCAGGAGGATCTTAAAGGTACAGAAGCGCATCCGTAGATGAGGGCTGTCTTGTGACCAGGCGTGCAGGCTGCCGGGTGCTCCTCACGTGACTCCCCCAGCGCTAGTGCCATGAGGGACAGATGGGCCAGCACGTGAGGGGCCATCTGCACTATTGAATGTATGGGGAGCACCCTAGTCAGCGTCTCCTGGGGAAAGCTGGGGATTACGGGCCTCGCAGAGTCTTCAGCCACTTGTAACCACTACGTGATATTGGTATGAAACTGTGCTGTAAGAAGTCTAGGTCAGCCATCCCAAAAAATACCTTGCCATGATGGAAGCTCTGCTCCTGAGTGTTCACTTCCTAAAAATGGAAACAGTGGTGATAACCCTGTTGCTTACCAAGTGCCCACAGTGGCCCAGGAGCTTTTGTAGAAATCGTCTTGCTTAGAGCACACCCCCACTGCGGGCTCAGAGCACTCACACCGGCTATGAGTGGCAGACCTGGAGTTCAAGGCCAGGAAGCTCTGGATCCACAAGCAGAGCTCAGAACCACCTGCCACCCTGTGCGGGACACTGTGCGTGGGAACAGGTCCTCAAACACCTCAAGACCTGCTGAAATATATGAATTCGTTCTGCTTTGTACTTCATCACACAGCACAGTCAGGAGTGGTTCTTAGGTTCCTAAATGTCTGATCTTATCCATTAAAAACGTGTTAGCCTGAGAAGGCAGTCATGCCAACCCAACTTAGAGAGAGTGACTTCCAAAGAATTTTGTGTTGACAACCAGATGTTTTTAATGCCAAATGGAATTAATTTCTCTGTTATTAATGCCTCCCACTCTTATCTAACAGCTGCTCCTTCTCTGAAGAATAAAAAGCATATTATCCTCAAAATAGCCTCCTCCCTCATCCCAAACTTACTTAATTCTTACCCAAAGTTATTTGTAAGCCTCCCAGATCCTGGTAAGTGGTAAACATTCTTACTGTGTCCACAATTCCCCACCAAAGAGATCTCTTTTTAAGAAATATTTCGTTTGGAGGTCTAATTCACATACCATAATTGTCACCAATTTAAACTACACAAGCCAATGACTTTCAGTATGTTCATATGTGCATCGTCTGTATTCAGAAGAGATAGTGGCCTGTTGTCTGTTTATGATAGCTTTTTCTGGTTTGGATATCAATGTAGTAATGGCTTCATAGAATGAGTTGAGAAATATTCCCTTATTTTCTATTTCTTGGAAGAGTTTGTAGAAGATTGGTTAATTCTTAAATATTTTGTAGAATTCACCAACAGAGCCCTCTGGTCCTGGGATTTTTCTTGGTGAGAAGTCTTTTGAATGTTAGCTCAATCTTCCTTGGAATGGGTCTATTCAGATTTTCTATTTCTTCATGAGTCAATTTTGGTAATTTGTGTGTTTCTAGGAAGTTGACCATTTCAACTAAGTTATTTAATTTCTTGTTATGCAATTGTTCATAGTAGCCCACTGTAATCCTTTTTATTTCTTTAAAAAAAAAGATTTATTTATTTATTTGAAAAGTAGTTACAGAGAGGCAGAGGCAGGAGCCAGGAGCTTCTTCCAGGTCTCCCACGTGGGTGTAGGGACCCAAGCACATGGTTCATCTTCTTCTTTTAATATTCTTTTAAATATTTAAATATTTCTAAAGATTTACTTATTTGTTTGAAAGAATTACACAGAAAGAAGAGAGGCAGAGAGAGAGAGAGAGGTCTTCCATCTGCTGGTTCACTCCCCAACCAGCCGCAACAGTCGGAGCTGTGCCGATCCGAAGGCAGGAGCCAGGAGCTTCTTCCAGGTCTCCCACCTGGGTGCAGGGGCCCAAGGACTTGGGCCATCTTCCACTGCTTTCCCAGGCCATAACAGAGAGCTGGATCAGAAGTGGAGCAGCTGGGACTCAAACCGGCACCCATATGGGATGCCGGCACTGCAGGCGGCGGCTTTACCCACTATGCCACAGCGCCAGCCCAAGCCATCTTCTACTGCTATCTCAAGCCACATTAGAGTGCTGGATTGAAAGTGGAGCAGCCAAGACTTGAACTGGCACCTATAAGGGATGCCCACACTGCAGGTGGCAGCTTTACCTGCTATACCACAGTGCCAGCAGCTCCAATCCTTTTTATTTCTTTGAGTTAAGTAATAGTGTTCTTTCTTTCATTCTTGATTTTAATCATTTGTCTTCTTATTATTACTATTTGGTATAGTTAAAGGCTTATTTCCTTTCATGATTTTTAAAAATTCATCCGTTACCGGTGTCAGACCCGTGTACTCTGATATGGAGCTCAGGTGCCTGAACCAAAGGCCACCCCAGTGATCTTTTTGAACAACTACTTTTTTGCTTTGTGAATTTTTGTTATTGTTTCCTTTTCTCTATTTTCTTTATTTATGCTTTAGTCTTAATTTCCTTTTGTCTGTTAGCTTTGGCTTAATTTGCTCTTTCTGTAGTTTCTTAAGGTAAAAGGTTTGGCTTTGATTTGAGATCTCTTTTTAAATATAGGCATTTACACTGTACATTTCCCTCTATGTACTACTGCTTTAGCTGCATCTCATAAGATTTCGTTTTTTTGTTATTTTTTCTTGTACTTTTGTTTTTTTGTCATTTTTTTTCTAGTAATTTCTTCTTCTTGGTTATTTAAGAGTGTGCTATTTAATTTCCACATGTTGTAAATTTCTCGAATTTTCTTTCTTTGTTGTTCCTAATGTTAGTCCTTTATGTTTGGATAATATACTTATTATTATCTCAATCCTTTTAAATTTATTGAGCTTCTTTTTATGGCCTAGCATATGTTCTGTCCTGGCGAATGTTTCACGTATACTTGAGAAGAATGTGTATCAGGCTGTTGCTGGGAAGAATGTCTCCTATATCTATGAGTCACACGTAGTTGGTTTTATTTTCATTTAATAGAAAATGAAAGTAAGAGATAAGTTTATTTTGGTGTAAAAAAAATACTTACACTTTCCATAAGCTCCCTGAAATAGCTTCGTCACCTACTTGGACTTCTGTTCCCTTGCTGATCTTTGCCCACTGGTTCTATTATTTTAAGTTGAGAATTGAGTTCTTGATTTTTGTTTTTGAATCGTTTATTTCTCCCTTCACGCCTCAGTTTTCGCTTCACGTATGTTGGGGCCCTGTTGTTAGGAACAACCAGAGCCCTGTTCCCTGGAAGTGGACGTCCACAGGTGTGGACGTAACCGAAGCACACGCCAGCCCTTGCTGAAGCTGCTCCCAAGCTGCTAAGCTTTCAGGAGAGCCCGAGAATGCATGGGAACTGTTAGTGTCAGGCAGGCTCTGAGCAAGCGTGGCCCCCCACCTTGGGAGAGTGCGTCTCCGTAGACCTGAAGGGGGCGCTCGGATGCCTGAGAGGTCAGCCCTGGAGGTGTAGAGGGGCCACACCCATCTCCAGCTGCTCTGTCTCTTTGACCCGATGTTGGGTTGTCATGGCATGCTTGAAAGGTCATCCTGGAGCAGCCAGATTACAGACCTTCTTGCCCACCCTGGCTGCTGCGGTGCAGACTTGGGTGTTCTGCCCATGCCTTGCCAGCTGGCTGCGCCTCCCGTCCTCCATTCTGCTTCCCACCTCAGGTAGGGCTGCCAGATCTAGCAAACTGGAATACAGGTCGCCAGGGCAGGCGTTGGGTGCAGCAGGTGAGGCACCACTTGAGACACCCAAATCCCATGTCAGGGGCCTGGGTTCAAGTCCTGACTCCAGCTTCCTGCTAATGCAGACCCTGGGAGGCAGCAGGTGATGGTTCAAGTAGGTGGGTCCCTGCCACCCAGGTGCAAGACCCAGGTGGAGTTTCTGGCCCTTGACTTGAGCCTGGCACAGACACAGCTATTATGGGCATTTGGAGAAAAGAGTGCTGTGTGTGTGTGTCTGTCTGTCTGCCTGTCTTTTCTGTCTCTCTGCCTTTCAAATAAATAAAATGAGAAAGCATGATACATAGTTATATTACAGGTGTAAGCTTGTAATATGCATATACTAAGAAACTACTTGTAGGGCAGGCGTTATGATGCAGTGGGCTGAACCTCCACTCGGGATGCCCGTATCACCTATCAGAGTGCCTGGTTCGAGACCCGGATACTTTGTGCTTCCAGTCCACCTAATGCACCTGGGAGGCCGTGGATGACGACCCAGAGTACTTGGGTTCCTGCCACCTGCGTGGGAAACCCAGGGGGAGTTCCTGCACCTGGCTTCAGTGTGGTCCAGCCCTAGTTGTTGTGAGCATCTGGGGTGTGACCGAGCAAATGGAAGGTCTCTCCCCGCCCCCACCTCTTCCCCTCTCCTTCTCTCCCTCCCTCTTTCTGTCGTTCTGGCTTTCAAATAAATAAACTCTTGGCTAATGATCTGAAACACAGATGTCCCTCAGTATGCTGAAGTTTTCCCTGGCAGTGCACGTGGGGACGGCCAGCACGAGCTCTCCCAGTTCTTTCAGTCTGCTGATCAACAGTGCGTTCCCGTTCCTGAGGGCACCCAGTCCAGGGTCACCGTTCACGCCTAGTTTAAACTCTGACCCGGTAACAAATGCAAGTTCTGGACGAAATTCAATTCCATGCACTGGCAGGACACACCCTCTCACTTCCTTCAGTCGTGACGTGGGTTCCTTTCTTCACCCGTTTTTGGGTCCCAGGCTCCGTTTCTATTTTTAGCTCTCCCACGTTGTCCTCTGTTCCCCCAGGCCCACTGAGATGGACTTTTCCAGAAAGCCTGTCTTCCTGGAGGAGTGGGCTCTCCCAGCCGGTCCCGGTGCCTGGGAACTTCCCCTGTGGCTCTGCAAATGGGGCGGGGGGGGGGGGGGGGGCGGGGAGCTAAAGGCTTTCCTCCTCCTCGGGAGGGGGCTGCTCACCAGGAAGCCGCTCTATACGCTGAAATGAAAACACAGACCGTCGTGTCGGCCAACAGCCACCACAAGGCCAGCACGCGGCTCTGTGTCTCCTCTGCGGGCTCCTGGGGCCAACCTGCACCTTCCTGCCCCGCTGGGGTCTGAGTCAGGGGCGGACCGGCCCCCGCACCACCCTCCTGGTGTCTACCGGGGGAGTTGAATTCTGAAATGTTTACTTCCTGTCCCTTGGCTTACATTTCAGACGCATGCACTCTGAAATCACAGCGTTGCGTGTCCACACCCATAACTGCCCACCCGTGAGGAAGCAGAATATATTCTGTGGATTGAAGATTTTCTTCCGCCCGTTGCTTCTGGTTGCTTCTGTCTGATCCAATACTATTTTTTCTCTTTGCTGACTTCACAAGTTGTTGGGGGAGGGGGCAACTGACCCTAATTCCTATTCCCGGGCAGGGAGGCGCTTATGGAAAGGAGTGGAAGTGTGGGCTAGGACTAGCCTTCCACTGGAATCCGCCTCTCTTGCCTGTACATCCAGAGATTTGGAGAGGGATGTGGAGAGTCTGCTGGAGTTCATGGAGGGAAAGAAGAGGAAATATGTTCCCAGGAAATTTGGAGAAAGTGCCTGGTTGAGATGCGATCGACCTTTTCCTATGTCGTCTTCCCCCCACCAAAAAAAAAAACAAAAAACAGCCATCGTAAAATCTCTACCTGTGTGTGCTTTGGGAGTTGAATTTCTTTTGGGGTGGAGCAGGGTAAGAATCAGGCACACACTAAGTAGCCTCAAAGCAAAGCAGGCATGGTGGTAGCACCATGAGGCGAACACAATCCATCTTTTCTTTTTAATTTTTATTAGTTTATTTGAGAGGCAGAAAGAGATCTCCCACCCACTGGTGTACCCCTGAACGCCTTCAGCAGTCAGAACTGGGCAGGATCCCAAGCTAGTAGCCGGGAACTCAGTCCAGATCTCCTACATGGGTGGCCCGGACCCAACTACCTGAGCCAGCTGCTGCCGTCCAGGGTCTGTGTTGGCAGGAAGCTGGGGTCAGGAGCCAGAGCTGGGAATCGAACGTAGGTACTGTAACGTGGCACATGGACATGTAATGTGCTGGCCCCAATCCCATCGTTAACTATGTTTTGTTTTGTTTTGTTTTTTAAGATTTATTTTGTTTATTTGAAAGAGTTACAGAGAGAGGTAGAGACAGAGAGAAAGGTCTTCCTTCCACTGGTTCACTCCCCAGATGCCTGCAACTGGCTGATCCCAAGCCAGAAGCCAGGAGCTTCTCTGGGTCTCCCAAGGACTTGTGCCATCTTCTACTGCTTTCCCAGGCCACCGCAGAGAGCTGGATCAGAAGAGGAACAGCCAGGACTAGAACCGGTGCCCATATGGGACGCCGGCACTTTAGGCCAGAGTGTTAACCCGCTGTGCCACAGCGCCAGCGCCTGTAACTATGTTTTTAATGTTATTTGAGAGGGAGCCCTTGCTGCAGCCAGGAGCCAGGAACTCAGTCCAAAAATCTCTCTTTCAAAGCAGGATCTGGGAAGCTTCGTCTTCAGAGGACCAGAGGCTTTTGGGCTGTGCCAGTCGCATGCAGCGCCTGTTGCCTCTGGTGCCTATTTTGTGAAAGAAACCATGAACTTGGACGGTCACGAGAGAGGAAGGGCTGCTGTATGTTATTTTATGGAGTAAATGAGTTACAGTCCTTCCAATACAAGCATTTGCTCTGTTCGCTGCCACAGTGAGAATCCTTATTTTCGGCATTTCCCCCAGGTCCTCAATTTGGGTCACGGAGCGTGAGTAACCGTGTTGCGGGTGGAAACACTTGCGTGTGCCCAGACAGGAAGCAGGCCCTTCCCCTGGTGCAGAGGAAAGGCCACGTGTACCGACTGCGTCCGTGCCCAGGATCGGACATTCCCGCCACCTTACTAACGCCAGTCCACGTCTTCACCCCTCATGCAGGTCAGGGACGTCGATCCGCTGAGTAATGGCTCAGTCATGATCTTTAACACCTCTGCTTCGCCACATCTGTACCAAATCAAGCAGCTGCAAGCCCTGGCTAATTATAGCATCGGCGTGTCCTGCATGAATGAAATTGGCTGGTCCGCCGTGAGCTCCTGGATTCTGGCCAGCACGACGGAAGGAGGTAATTCTGGGGATTCACAATGAGTCTTCCCCCTGGTGGTGTGTGATTAAACAAAGCCTTCCCAGTGGTCTCTGGAAAGTAGCTCCTGAAAACGGGCAACAAGGTCATTCCTTCTCTACTTTAAAAGCACTTGGTGTGCCGGCGCTGTGGCTCAATAGACTAATCCTCCACCTTGCGGCGCCGGCACACCGGGTTCTAGTCCCGGTCGGGGTGCTGGATTCTGTCCCGGTTGCCCCTCTTCCAGGCCAGCTCTCTGCTGTGTCCCGGGAGTGCAGTGGAGGATGGCCCAAGTCCTTGGGCCCTGCACCCGCATGGGAGACCAGGAGAAGCACCTGGCTCCTGGCTTCGGATCAGCACGGTGTGCCGGCCGCAGCGGCCATTGGAGGGTGAACCAACGGCAAAGGAAGACCTTTCTCTCTGTCTCTGTCTCTCTCTCTCTCACTGTCCACTCTGCCTGTCAAAAAAAAAAAAAAAAAAAAGGCACTTGGTGGCAGAACAGGCTGAGCATCCCTAAGCCAAAAATCCAAAATATGAAAAGCCCTGAAATCCAACAGGAGGCTCAAAAAATGTGAGATTTGGTGGCATTTCTGATTTCAGATGAGGGATGTTCATTTGAAAATACACTAAATGTGCAAATTTCCCAAAACCTGAAAAGTCCCAAAATCTGAAATACTACTGAAATACTACTGGTTCCAAGCATTTCAGATAAGGGATACTCAACCTGTCCTTACTATGTATAGATAATATTTTCTTTTAAATAGGAAAATAGCAGCAGCATAGTTAAAAATGTATTATTTTTATTTAAAGTCTAATGCACAAAAGCCTTTTACTCATAGTAATAAACTCAGGAAAACTAATGATGTGAAGGTGGCTGAGATTCACCAGCACCTACTAACACACCACACACTACAGGTGCTTTATTTGCATTATTTAGTTGGATATGGTAACCATGTAATAAGTACTACTATCTTTATATTATCTTGTTCAAAGTGACTTTTGTTTATGTCTTTGCATTTTCTTTTTTTTTTTTTAAGATTTATTTATTTATTTGAAAGTCTGAGTTACACAGAGAGAGGAGAGGCAGAGAGAGATAGAAAGGTCTTCCTTCTGTTTGTTCAGCCCCCAAATGGCCGCTACAGTCGGAGGTACGCCGATCCGAAGCCAGGAGCCAGGTGCTTCCTCCTGGTCTCCCATGCAAGTGCAGGCGCCCAAGGACTTGGGCCATTCTCCACTGCCCTCCCGGGCCATAGCAGAGAGCTGGACTGAAAGAGAGCAACCGGGACTAGAACCCGGCACCCATATGGGATGCCGGCGCCGAAGGTGGAGGATTAGCCAAGTGAGCCACAGTGCCGGCTCCCAAGAAGTGACTCTTTAATGAAGCCTTCAGTCACTCTGCTCAGTGCCAGTCTCCCTTTCAGTAGCTGGGCCCATGGGTTCTGAGCTTTTGGTTGTGGTTTGGGGAGAATCCCCTTGCAGAGCTAATTACGCTTCTTTCATCTCTTCTTCAGCTTTCAAATATGTGTCGAAATTCCTCTTCTGCTGTTGAATTCTTTTGCCTTGTGAGTTCATATGTTTTAAAATTCCTTACTGTTGAGGCCAGCGTTGTGGTGTAGCGGGTTAAGCTGCTGCCTGGGATGCCTGCATCCAACCATGGATCAAAACTTCAAAAGCATAATTACACCTGTACTAAACATGTTCGGACTTTTTTCCTGTTTTTAATTAAAAAAAATTTTTTTTTTTCATTTTATTTGAAAGGCAGAGAAAACCTACAATAGACAGGGCTGGGTCAAGCCAAAGCCAGGAGCCCTGAACTCCATCCAAGTCTTCCATGTGGGTGGCAGGAACCCAAGTACTTGGGCCAGCATCTGCTGCCTGTCACGCACATTAGTAGGAAACTGGATCAGAAGCAGAGCATGCCGGGACTCTAACTGGCGCTCAGATAGGGGTACAGGACTCCAAGCGGCAGCCTAACTCGCTGTGCCACAGCTCCTGCCCTCCATGTTTTAATTTGCTGACCGATCCTCCCTTTGCAGACCCCAAGCCAGCTGCCACTGGACTTTACCATGGCAGTTTCATTCTTGGCTCGGCCACATTCCCCACCTGTGCCTGTGTGCCCACAGAGGCAACCTGCACTCAGCCCTGCTGACCGCGCCCTGGGGTTCTCTTGCCAGCCCTGTTCCAGCTGTGTCTGCTGTGCTTCCTTGGGCTCCACGAGCACCCTGGCTTCCCCCGTCCTCCTCCCTCCTCTTCCTATTTAACCTTGGGTGCTCAAGGGAACTCTTCAACTTCCGAAATGAGTCTTGAGGCTTCGGTAACCTAAAACGCCTTGTTTGCCAATGCTTGTGCTATTTCTGCCGGTCTTGGTCTCCTTGGAGAGCTTTTTGTGGACACTGGAACACCAGCACGCGGTGGAAGCCGGGAAGGGAACGAATCCACACACGGGCCTTGTTTTGTGCTCCTCACCCTCCTCTCCTTTCTCTTTCTAGCCCCGTCTGTGGCACCGTCAAACGTCACTGCGTTTCTCAACGAATCTACTAATAACGTGGACGTGAGATGGACGAAGCCTCCGATTAAGCGGCGGGATGGGGAACTGGTGGGCTACCGGATCTCTCACATGTGGCAGAGCGCAGGAACTTCTGTAAGTCGGCCCCTAAACATATGCTCATTATCTCCTTTGGGCTTGCTGCCTTAATTGCTTTAGAAGCTCTCATTTTGTCGCGGAAGGATCTGGTGCAATTGAATTCAGCAAGACAGTTTTCAGCGTGACATAAACACTGTCATCCAAATCAGAGGTGCCTGAATAATTGGTTCTTTTTTTTTTTTTTAAAGATTTATTTGTTTGTTTGAAAGGCAGAGTGACAGAGAGAGAGAGAGAGAGAAAGCCATCCTCTGGTTCACTCTTCAAATGGCCACAACAGTCAGGATTCAACCAGGTCAAAGTCAAGACCTGGGGACTCCATCCAGGTCTCCCTTGTTGGTGGCAGGGGCCCAAGTACTTGGGCCATCTTCTTTTGCTTTCCCAGGCGCATTAGCAGGGACTGGGTTGGAAGTGGAGCAGCCAGGACTTGAACTTGAAATGGTGCTTATATGGGATGCCGGCATTGCAGGCTGTGGCCTAACCCACTGCACCGCAATGCCGGCCCCCAGTTACACAATTCTCAGGAGTCTGTTGGGGCTCTGCTCACTCACCATCCATCCGCTCATTTATCAATTCCATCAATAGGAATAGAGCTCATCACCTGTTTTCACCCAGTTCTTGCCCTCAGAGAGTTTCGGCTTTGATGGAAAGACAGCGTGGTGACCCAGATAACCATAGCTGGAGGTCAGGGAGCTGCAGTGCCTGGCATGGCAGCACTCACACCTTTCCTTCTGGAAGTCTCAGAGGATGCCTTCCTGAAGCTGGCGGGGGACGGAGGACGATGAGGAGTAAGCAGACTCCCACAGGAGAGAAGCAGACGTGCAGGCGTTTATCAAAACTGCTGTTTCCCAAAAGCGCAATTGGGATTTATCCTTTTCTGGCCGTGGTTTACCTCTGAGGAAGCAGGCTGATGGAAGCAGAGGTGAAAGAAGAGGGCTTAGCAGTCAGTCCCTGCTGTTCTGTGTCCATAAATGTTCCCTGTACAGCAGTAACCCTGTTGTAAGTCACAGCTGGGCTGTGTTCTGATGCAGCGGGTGAAGCTGAGCACCAGTTCAAGTCCCACTTCCAATCCAGCTCCCTGCTAGTGTGCCTGGGAAAGCAGCAAAGGATGCCCCAAGTACTTGGACCCCTGCATCCACCTGGGGGACCAGATGGGCTCCTGGCTTCAGCCTGGCCCAAGTCTGACCATCACAGCCATGTGGGGACTGAGGCAACGGATGGAAGATCTCTCTCTCTCTCTGTCCCTCTGTCACTCTGCCTTTCACATAAGTAAAGTCAATCTTTAAATAAATAAGTAAATAAATAAATAAAAGGTCGCAGCTAAGACAGAGGCTGTGACTCCTTTCCCAGGCTCCTGCCCCAAGGCATTTCATTCCAGGGGCCTCTGGAGTCACTGTGTGTCCCCGTTGGCTGAGCTGGGTGAACCAGATGTCTGTCTGAGAAAAAGGCTGCTCTGCCTGCAATCCTGAATACTGAGTGTAGATACGTAAAGATTTGGTAATCATGTTCAGATCAGTTGGAATTTTTCTGGTTGGCACAAAGTAGGGACTGCCAGCAGACATTGGAACAGTCTGAAAACAAACCATTGTGTTGAAAGAGCTACCGGCCGTTCTTCCAGCTTCTTCTGGTGTGGGGGAAGCTACTTTTCTGGAAGGCTCTCTGGAGCTGAGGCCGGCCGGAGGCAGCAGTGACGAAAACTGTATGAGTGACCCGGAGCTGGAGCGCCCCGTGCACTCCACGCCCTGAGCGCTGAGTTGCGCTGTGCTTGTGCGCTGTCCCTTGTTCCCAGCAGCCCCCTCGGTAACTGGGCACAGCATGGCCCCAGCGAGGGCTCTGACCTTTCCAGCCAGCTCATCCCAGGCAAAGGTCGTCTGCATTGTACTCCGGCTGCATTTTGTGCATCATGATGGTCTTGTGACAACAAAAGTGGCACACATGATTCTGAATGACATTTTCTGATGCTGCTAAGCCTTTCTGGAGACAAATGACAGCAAGGAGCGGCCAGCCCTCCCCGGGGGAGGGGGGCGGGTGCCTGAGCCTCAGGCCCAGGGTGCAGTTTGAGATGATGCTGGCATCCTTCCCTACGGTTTCCTGAGCGTCTTTCGTCTCTGAAGGGCAACACGAAGACACAGCTTCATCTCACAGTTCTTTCCAGCTTCCAAAACCTGTTACTAAAGCAACTTCTTCCTTATGCCAGACAAGGAAGACAGATGTTTTTGACACTTCTCACTTTCGATCGTATTAAGGGTGGGGATTTGTGGGTGTGTGTAATTTCTGAACCTTGGTGGAAGTGCTCAGAGGGTGGAGTGTTGCAGGCCCACTGAAGACAGTACCTCTGTTATCCCACGGCTGGCAGGTCACCTGCAGACTAAGCCTTGCGATCTTGACTGTATGGTGTTTTTATAGCTCAGTGAAGATGTCTAGTTTTATTGGTCCTATTTCTTGTATTTTTATTTTCATTTACTTGAAAGAAAGGAAGAGGCGGCCAGCACCATGGCTCACTAGGCTAATCCTCCGCCTGTGGCGCCGGTACTCCAGGTTCTAGTCCTGGTTGGGGCACCAGGTCTGTCCCAGTTGCTCCTCTTCCAGTCCAGCTCTCTGCTTGGCCCGGGGAGGGCAGTGGAGAATGGCCCAAGTGCTTGGGCCCTGCACCCGCATGGGAGACCAGGAGGAAGCATCTGGCTCCTGGTTTCAGATCTGTGCAGCGCGCCGGCTGTTGCGGCCATTTGGGGAGTGAACCAACGGAGGGAAGACCTTTCTCTCTGTCTCTCTTTCTCACTGTCTAACGCTGCCTGTCAAAAATAAATAAATAAATAAATAAATAGAAAGAGAGGAAGAGGCAAGAGACAAGAGAAAGAGACCTTCCCTCCACTGGTTCACTCCCCAACTGCCTGCAACATTTGTGGTTGGACTAGGCCGAACTCAGGATCCAGAAACCCAATCCAGGTCTCCCACTGGGTTGGCAGGGGCCAAGCACTTGAGCCGTCTTCTGCTGCCAGGGTGCAGTAGCAGGAAGCTGGATCAGAAGCAGAGTAGCGAGGATTCCAGCCAGCACTCAAATATGGGATGTAGGTGCCACTAGTGGAGGCTTAACTCACTGTTCCATGACACCCATCCCATGTCCTGTTTTTCTTCTCTCCAAATCAGAGCTCCAAATCCAATGGGAAGGAGCAAGTCCAAATCTGTTCAGCTTGAAGTTGGAACCATGTCTTGCTCATCTTTGTAAAGGATCACAGGGCCTTGAATTTGCTCTGTAGGCATGTGCTAGTATGGCACTGTGGGTTAGATGTGAACCTGGCTATATCATCCAAACCAGCTGGGGACTCTCTCTCTGTCAATGGGACAGCCTTGATAAGTTGGACTAGTGTTCCTCACTCCATCCCCATTCCCATAAAGTGTTAGTGGATTCTTCGTGCAAAAAAAGAGTTTGGTGAACAAATAAAGTTGTAAAATACTGCATATTTATACCCCCTTCTTGATGACCCATAGTGTATCCTGCCCGGAAAATTCGAGGCTCTTTGATGTCCTACAGTAAATAAATCTGTTCAACTTTCATCCCAACTTTTCATCACAAGCGCCCAGTCATTAGACAGAGATCCGTTTTGATGTGTGTGGTTTTTATGCAGCCCATTGTTTGGGAATTATGCTGCTAGCACTGGTTTAATCTGTGTTCCGAAAGTGTAGAGAGATTACAGGGAAGTCTCATAGCAGAGATTCTTGTGGCCCTAGACAATCTGACGTGTAGAACCAGCCTCCTCAAAGACCCAGGGGGGCTGCAATTCACTGAAGCAGTCCTTGGATCCAGACTTCTCCCTTCCCATGAGCTTGCCAGTGGCTGCCAAGGCGGTAGAGATGCACCTGCGTGCTGGCCTAGCTCTCTCTCTCTCTCTCTCTCTCTTGCTCGCTCGCTCGCTCGCTCGCTGTCAGAGGAGGGTAGGGCGGTTGAGCTGGTGCTAGGGTATGAAGAATAGGCAAGGTTCTCATGAGACAGGCCAGCCAGGGTCGGAACCACTTCTGAAACTCAGGATGAAGGATGAACACTTGCCCTGCAGGAGAAACCCCCAGTGGGGGTAATCTCCATGAATGGGTCGTCAGCATCTTTAAAAAAAAAAAAAAAGATTGATTTATTTATTTGAAAATCAGAGTTACACAGAGAGAGGAGAGGCAGAAGGAGAGAGGTCTTCCATCCGATGGTTCACTCCCGAATTGGCTGCAACGGCCGGAACCACGCTGGTCCGAAGCCAGGATCCAGGATCTTTCTCCAGGCACAGTGGCAGGGAGCTGGATCAGAAGTGAAGCAGCTGGGACTGGAACAAGCACTCTAGGTTGGGATGCAGGCATCACAGATGGCGGCTGGACACCGGCCCCCAGTACCTGTGGATTTGAAGCCCTTTTGAACAAGTCAGCTTGGACCTAGCCCTCTGCCTTCTCACAAGCTTTGTTGTCACCGGACAGAAGCTCTCATTGACAGTTCTTTCCTCATCTAGTGTTGCACTCTTTGAGAATTAAAGGAGCCATATCCTTAAATATAGTTGTAAGTTAGAAGGCTGTTAATTCAGGGCCGGTGCTGTGGCATAAGCCCTGCCTGTGGTTCCGGCATCCCATATGGGTGCCAGTTTGAGTCCCGACTGTTCTGCTTCCGATCCATTCTGCTAATGGCCTGGGAAAGCAGTAGAAGATGACCCAAGTGCTTGGGCCCCTGCACACATGTGGGAGACCCGAAAGAAACTCCTAGCTCCTGGCTTCAGATTGACCCAGCTCTAGCCATTGTGGCCATTTGGGGAGTGAATCAGCGGATGGAAGACCTCTCTCTCTGTAATTTTGCCTCTCAGATAAATAAATAAATCTTTTTTAAAAAAAGGAAACTGTTAATTCTTACAGAGTAATTGGGGATATTACAGTCTTGGTAGCTGGAAACAAATAGCACTGCAGGTCCCCCAGCTAACCCCAATGCCCCACATCCAAGAAGAAAGAAATGAGCTCTCCAAAAATGTGCTATTAGTTTCTGAGCTGCAGTGCCCAGTATGTCTTGTTTGCTATATAAATGAAGCCACAATCAAAAGCCGTGTTATAAATCTGATTTCATTACCTGGAAATGTTCTTACATTTTTAAGCCCTTGAGAATATGGACCTCGTATTGGTGAAAAATACAAGCTCCAGAAATGAAAAAATAAACAGTTGGCCCATAACACGCATCATCTGGCCAGACCACCCTATTGTCAGGGAAGTGGTCCCACCTGTGCAAGCTGCACTGTCACTACCAGAGATCAAATGCAGGGGGTGGGGTAGCTTCCTCGTGCATGTGAGTTTAAATGGATTTATCTGACGGCTTTCAAATACAGATTAAGTATTTGGGGGTGTAAATATGAACACACGGTATAAATCTGGAATCAAAACACTATGCACAATTTATATCCATTTTTAAACTATATTACCATTTAAAGATATTCTTAGAGAAAATTGTTAAACCTCCACTCAAATATGTATCATGTACCTTTCTAATTACTACATCGACATGTTTTATAATCCCACTCCTAAAGTGAGATAATCCTTGACATATTTCCACAGTGTGTCACCAGGAAGTAAGCACAGGCCAGCCCAGAGTGATGACAACCTTGACAATGGCCGTTACAGCACTTGGGTGGCGTTTTCCTAGGCCAGGCACTGGACCACGTGCTTTTCACAGGGTTAACTCCCTACATTTGTGAGGTCACGTAAGGACTACAAGGTGGAAATGAAAAGGAACTTCTCTATATATATGCTATAAACTCCTTTAATTTTTATTTCCAAAGGAATAGTTTTGGTTTTGTTAGGATTTCTGTTATTCCAGGCATTCCATTTCTGCCCAGTTATGCATTTTTCTCTTGTTCTGAGACAGCCTGGAGGCCTGAGGTCCAGTGTCAGACGTGATGTGCTGTTCTTTGGGAAGCTCTCGGGCTCTTGGTTGTGAAATACACGTGTGGTTTGTCTCAGCTGCAGGACTCCATGGTTCCTCTACCTGCTGACTGTCTGCTAAATGCCAACTAACGTGTTACCAAAACTGGGCTTGGTAAATGAAATGCTCTGTTTCTAGAGATACCGCCAATACCCCCAAAATTGTTCATTGTCGTTTACTTACCAAAAAAAAAAATCTGTGGCAAATCTCACAGATTCAGGATCTGGTGGGGCAGAAGCCCATCATTTTGCAGGTCTTACTTTTCCATCTCACCCCTCATCTGGGGGCATTTTGGGGTCCTGATGGTCACTGCTTGTTTAGATCTAGAAAGAATCTCTGGGTTATCAACCCAGGTGCCCCCCTTAGTCACAAGTGACAGGACTGCCTTCTCCTTAAGTGCCGTGCCGGTTCCCCCTGCACTAACACAAGAGACTGCCTTGAGACCAGGGTCTGCAGTTACCATTGCAAAACACACGAGACTTAGAAATCTGTTGAGAAAAGCAGCTTACATGGGTCACGGTTCTGGGCCATCCTGAGGAGGGGCCTCCGGCTGCATCACAGCATGGCAGAGAGCATCATGGGGGCAATGCGGGGGAGAGGGAGAGGGCACGTGGCAGGACAGGAGGCGGGAGCCGGCGTGGTGGTGCAGCAGGTTAAGCTGCCACTTGCAGCCTCAGCATGCCATATCGGAGTGCCAGTTTGAGTCCTGGCTGCTCCGCTTCCAATCCAGTATCCTGCTAATGCACCCGGGAGAGCAGCAGATGAAGATTGTAGTATTGTAGTGTTTGGGTCCCTGCCACCTATGTGAGAGACCCAGATGGAGTTTCCTGGCTCCTGGCTTTGGCCTGAACCAGCCCAGGCCATTGCAGCCATTAGGGGAGTGAACTAGCGTATGAGATAGATTCTCTGTTTCTCTCTCTCTTTCTCTCTCTCTCTCTGTGTGTGTGTGTGTGTGTCTCCCTCTCTGTAACTTTGCCTTTCAAATAGATAAAAGGGATTCAGGAAGCCAGGCTGCTTTCTTTATAACAATACACCATCTTGGGAACCAACCAGAGTCCCATGGGGACTACATTAGTTCCTTCCAAGGATGGCACCCCCAGTGACTCAACTACTTTGCACCGCCTCCCAGCATCACCCCGCTGAGGACCACCCTTCTAATACACGACCCTTTGGGGGACACAGTCAAAGCATGTTCAGACCACAACACCAGGGAACAGTTGTGCCTTTGCTGTTAAACCTGTGCCTCACATGACCTGGTAGCTGTCTCTTCCTCTCTCTGAAATCTGATTTTCAAAATTCCTAGGGATTTCACAGTTCTTACAATTTCCATTTGAGAAACCAGCCCCAAACCCCAGACACCATTATAATTATGGAGGCTTGGAAGCAAAGGGGAAAGGGTTTTTGTTTTTTTTTGTCAAGCAGAGTTAGACAGTGAGGAGAGAGACAGAGAGAGTTATAGACAGTGAGAGAGAGACAGAGAGAAAGATCTTCCTTCCATTGGTTCACTCCCCTAATGGCTGCTATGGCCGGTGCTGCGCCAATCCGAAGCCAGGAGCCAGGTAGTTCCTCCCGGTTTCCCATGGGGGTGCCGGGCCCAAGCACTTGGGCCATCCTCCACTGCACTCCCAGGTCACAGCAGAGAGCTGGACTGGAAGGGGAGCAGCCGGGACAGAATCCGGCACCCCAACCGGGACTAGAACCCGGGGTGCCGGCGCCGCAGGCAGAGGATTAGCCAAGTGAGCCGTGGCGCCGGCCAGCAAAGGGGAAAGTTTTGGTTATTTTTTTCCCTATATTTTAATGGCTCACTTTTTCATGGCAGTGGCTTTAAAATAACATGAATAAAAGTCAAACTAGAGTTTTGAAAACAGGAAGCTGTGTATCTGTCATACTGCAAAAAAAAAAAAAAACAAAAAACAAACAAACAAACAAAAAAAAAGTGTCAGTGCCCTCCTCCCTGTAGATTTTAAAATTCCTGTGATTCTTATAATTTCAAAAACAGGAGCCCACGTGTGCTAGGCCAAGGGCAGCCCGCAGGTGGGCAGCGTCAAGGGGTCAAGGGCCAGTGTGACTCTGGGACTTTGGCTGTGAGCCAGGAGTTGGACTTGATCTTGCCATCTCGGTACATCTGGTGCACACTCCCGCCCTTCCAGAAGCTTCTTTACTGATCACTCTGAGGGCCAGGCCCTCATGGCCCTGGCTTCCCAGGGCTGCCAGCCCTTCCTGCCTACCCTTTGGTTCCATTGACCTTGATCTCTGTGGGAGCACCATGGACGCACAGGCACTGCGCCCCAGAGGGAACTGTAGATGTGTGTTCAGACCTTAGTAACGCCTGTCCCTGTTTCCTCTGTGTTCCAGAAAGAGCTCTCTGAAGAAGTCAGCCAGAACAGCAGCCGGGCCCAGCTCTCTGTTCACCTCCACAATGCCACGTGCACAGTGAGAATTGCAGCTGTCACAAAAGGGGGAGTTGGACCCTTCAGTGACCCAGTGAAAATATTTATCCCAGCGCACGGTGAGAGCGGGGCCCTTACCAGATGATGGATGTGGCAGTCCAGGCGGTGCCCATGTCACCAAATAGTCACCTGTGGGAGGGACAACTGATAGAAGAATGAAAAATTAGGGTAAAAAAGAATTTTTGCAGTGATTGTTGATAAGATAACAAGCTTCCCTGAACTGCGGGCACCCATGGGTCCTCCTACTACCAGAGCTCCAAATGGTCTTACCTTACTAGGAAGATCCTTCCTAGCACCAAAGTTGACTCCACTAATTGAGTTTAGTTTCAATGATGTGTGTGGCCCCAGTATGCATGGCTGGTCCTGAGCTCTCTGTTTGCTTATTTGCTGGTGTTTGTTTTGCTGTGTTGTTTGCCATGATTTCACCCATTCAAGCCATGGGGAACGTGCTTTGTGATCTGGCCCGCACAGAATGCCTACGACGGCCCTGAGCTGATTGAGCTAAATGCCCAGCCATGTGTGCTGGCTTTTATGTGCTGCTGGAATGCTCTTTGGCACAGTGCCACTGTGCTGCCCCAGTGGTCCCAAGTGCTGTGCTTGCTTCCATAGGCCAGTGGAGCCACCTTTGTTCTAACCCGGACCTGCCCAGGGTTGTTTGTTGTTAGACCACTGTGGTAAAGTTCACACACCGGCCCTGTATCTGTGTGACGTGTACATTTACAAGACCTTGCTGAGCGTGGCCTTTGGACTCAGTAGGAGATGAGACTTGTAAGGAATGATTAAGGTCCTCTCTCTGTTCCCGGCATCCCTCAAACATACTGTGCCTTTGAGTGCTGAATGAGAGCCATATTATGCACCTACAGGCCACAGGCGCGGTGCCTGAAACATTAGTGACTGGTGAGGAGGGGATAAAGTGTGTCTACCTGGTAGAAATTCTGTATCAGAGTGCCTGGGTTTGAGTCGCAGCTCTGTTCCCAACTCCAGCTTCCTGTTAACATGCGCCTCACCAGGCGGAAGGTCAGGGCTCAAGTAGCTGAGTCCCTGCCACCTATGTGGGAGACCCCAGAGCAAGTTCTTGTCTCCAGGCTTCTGCCTGGCCTGGCCCAGCCCAGGCTGTTACAGGCATTTGGGGAGTGAACCAGTGAATGGAAGATCTCTCTCTCTCTCTCTCCCTTTCAAACAAACAAAAGACAATGAGACTCTAATTCTAAAGTCTCAAAAAAGTCAGAATTTAAGACAATAGAGCTTTCATCTTCATGCATAATAAGCTCCCTAAAATTCTAAAAGCTTTGTCGTACAGGAAGTCTTGGTTTTGCACAGCTCCAGTGTGCGTGTCTATTACCATGGTTAAATACCACCAGCTCCCCAACAAAGAGTTCAGATATTCATGACCACTGCATATTAACTGACTGCATAAAGCAAACTTGGCCATGAATCACCGTATACATAGCAGATGCATGTCATGACCATGACCAATGATATTACTTCTTTCAAAGTCGGCCTGGGATTGGCCACTGTGCTTCTGTCATTTTAGTTTGTGCACATCTGGGAGAGGCACGTGGCTGTGTTGCTTTCTTTTCTCCCAGGGACAATCTCATGTGACATTTTACCAAAAAAAAATGAATAATTCAAAGAGGGAACTGGTAAACAAAAATGACAGCACAGCAAAGAAGCAGCAGGCGATCGCATTGGAAGTAAAATCTGGATTGAACTGAAGTGCTCCGTGGAAGGCTGGGCCTGCTGCCATCTGAGAGACGCCTAGCTGTGCCACTAAGGAGTTCAGTGGAGGTGAACTTGTGGACATAAGTGAAGTGGTTGTGACAAACCGAATGAGAGTGTTGCGGAGAAAGTGACACCAGCACAAAACTTCACGTTAAAGGAATCCTCAGGAAGTTTTTACAGCATTGAAAGCATAAAAGATAAAATGCTGGAAGTTGATCCAATCTTACAAAAAAAGTTTGACAATTCTCTAAGACACACAAAACATTTTCTCCATACGATAAGTCTAGAAAAAGCAAACGCTATCCATACTATTCTTGATGTGTTTTTTATAAGTAACATGTTAATTCTTAATATTTGTTTCTGAATTTATTTTATTTACTTGAAAGGCCAAGTAACACAGAGAGAGGGAGAGACAGAGAGAGAGAGAGAGAGAGAAGTCTTTCATCTGCTGTTTCACTCCGCAAATGGCCACAACCGCCAGAGCTGGGCCAAACGGAAGCCAGGAGCCAGGAGCTTCTTCCTGGTCTCCCATGTGGGTTTAGGGGCCCAAGGAGTTGGGCCATCCTCTACTGCTTTCCTAGTCACATGAGCAGGGAAGCTGGATTGGAAGTGGAGCAGCCAGAACTCGAACTGGAGCCCATAGGAGATGCCAGTGCCACAGGCAGTGGCTTTACCCGCTATGCCACAACACGGACCCCAATTCTTAATATTTCTAACGTTTTAAGGTACATTGCACTAAGTCAATATTAGGTTTTTTTTTTTTTTTCATTTTCCTGTTTCCATTGATTATATTTGTTACTGTTTTCTAATTGGCAACTGAAAAGCCACATTTACAGAGAACAATGTGAAGTGTCGATAGAAGTGGAATGATTAAATCAAGTTAGTTTCCCATTGAGTTGATGTTCGGCGTTGATTGGTATTGG
Source organism: Lepus europaeus (assembly GCF_033115175.1). Lineage (NCBI taxonomy): Eukaryota > Metazoa > Chordata > Mammalia > Lagomorpha > Leporidae > Lepus > Lepus europaeus. Next base: position 84,326,333 of record NC_084839.1, on the reverse strand, counting down.
TATTTTACCAGGTGGGATTGGTTATGCCCCCTCATCGACCCCTGCACCTGGCAGCACAGAGCCTGTGGTCATCATCCTTGGCTGCTTTTGCGGATTCATTTTCATTGGGCTGGTTTTCTATATCTCTCTGGCCATCAGAAAAAGACTCCAGGAGACGAAGTTTGGGTAAGTTTCCCAGTTAAGACACGTTCGACCAGTAGTACCAGGAAGACAGATGAGGCAGTCATGCCAAGTGATGCTGCCTCTCCTGCCGGCTCCACCCCCACTCTGCACTCAGATGGGTGCCCTGCCTCATGCATGCCCCGGAGCCGGCCAACGTCTCACTTAATCCACTGCCTACCAAGGCAGCCGGTAGCCAGAGCCCACCCTGCAAAGGGTCTTTTCCAGTAGGCCCTTGCCACTCAGCCTGGGTTGCTGATGTGTGAGGACTTCTATCAGAAGCCATAGAAATGATCCCAATTATTATTAACGTATATGCAGACAAAAATACAGACAAGAACATGAGCTACCTTGGCCTGGTCTCCTTGTCGGTAAAATCTGTTTTCTCTTTTTGCTGGGTTCTGCGCATTTTCTATCATGGTCAGTTATTTTTCTAATAGAGAAAACCACTGTTTAACATTCCAACTAGAAAGGCAAAAGCTCCTTTTCTTCTTTTCTATTCATCTTTTTGAACAAAACTAGTCCGATAACAGATGAGAAGGTATGTCAGAGCAGCCTATGGAGAGAAGGCGGGGTGTCAGTGTTCTTTGTGGAACCCCGTTTTCCACCATGGAGCTCTGAAGCACAACATGCAGTGTGTCAGTCGCATCCCAGGAGGAAGCATTCTGTCAGAGGCAGCTTGGAATGGGGTGGAGCTGGGGGGAGGTGGGTGGCCGTGTTTTCTCTCCTTGCTCCAGCTCCAGCATGCTCTCAGAACATTCTACTCCCTCTGAGACGGCCATGGGCCTGGGAAGGGACTTAGGAGGGGAGGCCAGACTGGCTGTTATTTATGTCCATCTATCCTTTTTTTTTAGATTTTTATTTACTTATTTGACAGGTAGAGTTACAGACAGTGAGAGAGAGAGACAGAGAGAAAGGTCTTCCTTTTGCCATTGGTTCACTCCCCAAATGGCTGCATGGCTGGAGCTATGCTGATCCGAAGCCAGGACCAGGTGCTTCCTCCTGGTCTCCCATGCGGGTGCAGGGCCCAAGCACTTGGGCCATCCTCCACTGCCTTCCCAGGCCACAGCAGAGAGCTGGACTGGAAGAGGAGCAACCAGGACTAGAACCTGGTGCCCATATGGGATGCCGGCGCCGCAGGTGGAGGATTAACCAAGTGAGCCATGGTGCCGGGCCCCCCATTCTACCCTTTTAATTCTTCCATCTTAGTAAGTGAATTCTAAGAAGGACTATTTTAGAGAAGCAGACAAAAGTTGGCCCCAACCTTGAGTGTAGAGTTGACCACAGAGGGAGAGCATGGGGCTGGAAACAGAGCCTGGGACCCCTGGGCTCAGCGTGAATTCTGTCTCTCATTTTCCTGGCTTCCTCAGTGTGACCTGTTCCTGAACCATCTCCAAGGTCACTACAAGTCCTGATGGCCTTGATGCTGAATTGACTCCTCTAGACCTAGTAATTCAGAGAGTCTTTTGGGAAGCTGATGGCTTTAAAAATTAGTGGCAGAAAGCAGTCTGTGTCAAGTGGGGATTCAGCTGGTGTTGAAATAGTAATTGGTATAGGATTTTTCATAGATACCATCTAGACTGTAGGTGCCGTAAGGACAGAGTTCCTGAGGAGGTCCTGAACTTCCAGGGGACCTGGTGAGAACTTCTAGAATGCACAGCTAAGGCAACCCTGGAGGGGCAGGGTGCAATAGTGAAGGGACCCTCTGTTGCCTTTGGGGACTTTTGCTAAGATAAGACCTTTTACAGTAAGGGGGTGGGAAGTTATTTATTTATTTATGTGAAAGGCAGAGTGACAGAGAGGGAGAGACAGAGATCATCCATCCATCTGTTCATTCTCCAAATGGCCACAACAGTCAGGATTGGGCCGAGCCAAAACAAGGAGCCAGGAACCAGGAGCTCCATCCAGGTCTCCCACATGGGTGACAGCGGCCCGAATACTTGGGCCATGATCTGCTGCCTCCCCAGGAGCACTAGCAGAGAGCTACATGGGAAGAGGAGCAGCTGGGATGCTGGCCTCACAAGCAACAGCTGCACCTGCTGCCACACAGCACTGGCCGCTCCTGAAAGGTTAAGACCTTGAACAACATGCAGCAATGGCGTTCTTTCGGGACTCCAGAAGTTTAGTCACTTTCCGCTGTTTCTTTTGCAGTCTCCCCTTGGCTCACTCCTTTTTTATTTCCTTTAGAAAGAAATGGGATTTTTTTGTTGTTGTTGGAGACATGTCATGAAAATATTCTGATTCTGGTTTTAAAATACATGGAAGACAAAGTGCTGGAGGGCCATCCACCCACAATAGTGTGGAAACTATAGTGACCCTAACATGAACCCAATAGATGTGCAAGAGCTTTCTGGAAACAGTGACTATACTTAATTGACAGTGCTGCAGGAGATGTAAATGGATGGAGAAACGTGTGTTCTGCTCACAGATGAGAAGGCTCAATATTGTCAAGGGTCAGCTTTCCCTAACAAAGCCATAAAGTCAGCGTGACCACTCTCAGAATTGCTGCAGATTTAGTGATCAAACTTGGCTAGCCAATTTGGGAATTCACCAATGTGCAAGACGAGAGTTTGGGTGGAGGGGGCTGCTCCCACGAGACATAAAACTAGGAGTAGTGATTAAAACAGAGTTTCTGTGCAAGCAGAGAATATTCAGTTTGTGAGCTACACAGGTGCCCATGTAATAGGTGAGAATTGAATGTAAGGTGAGGATTGCATTCATATCTGAAGAAAGGAAGGAATGTTCGAGAAACAGACTATGGGGCCAGTGTTGCAGCACAGCAAACTAAGCTGCTGCTCACGATGCCAGCTCTGTTCGGAGTCCCAGCTGTTCCGTTTCTGATCCAACTCCCTGCTAATGTGCCTGGGAAAGCAGTGGAAGATGGCCCAGGTGCTTGGGCCCCTACTCCCACGTGGGAGACCTGGAAGAAGCTCCTGGCTCCTGGCTTCCACCTGGACTAGAGCTGCAATTGTTGCAATTTGGGGAGTGCACTAGCTATTTGGAGATGGAAGATCTGTGTGTGTGGTATGTCACTCTCCCCTTAAAATAAATAAGTAATCTTTTTTTTTTTTTTTTTTTTTTTGACAGGCAGGGTGGATAGTGAGAGAGAGACAGAGAGGAAGGTCTTCCTTTTTGCCGTTGGTTCACCCTCCAATGGCCGCTGCGGCCGGCGCATCTCACTGATCCGAAGCCAGGAGCCAGGTACTTCTGGTCTCCAATGCGGGTGCAGGGCCCAAGGACTTGGGCCATCCTCCACTGCCTTCCCAGGCCACAGCAGAGAGCTGGCCTGGAAGAGGGGCAACCAGGATAGAATCCGGCGCCCCGACCGGGACTAGAACCCGGTGTGCCGGCGCCGCAAGGTGGAGGATTAGCCTATTAAGCCACGGCGCCGGCCTAAATAAGTAATCTTTAAGGAACAGACGATGTTTAAGGCATTGGACAGAGAGAGATGGGCACGACACAACTGGGGCTGTCCACGTGGAACTTACAGTCCAGCAGTTAAGAATTGCAGGAGGCCTGTGCTGCGGCTCACTAGTCTAATCCTCCGCCTGTAGCGCCGGCACACCGGGTTCTAGTCCCGGTCAGGGCGCCGGATTATGTCCCGCTTGCCCCTCTTCCAGGCCAGCTCTCTGCTGTAGCACAGGAAGGCAGTGGAGGATGGCCCAAGTGCTTGGACCCTGCACCCGCATGGGAGACCAGGAGGAAGCAGCTGGCTCCTGGCTTCGGATCAGCACAGCGCGCCAGCCGTAGTGGCCATTTAGGGGGTGAACCAACGGAGGGAAGACCTTTCTCTCTCTCTCTCTCTCACTGTCTAACTGCCTGTCAAAAAAAAAAAAAAAAGAAAGAAAGAAAGAATTGCAAGAGAAAATGCCCCATGTGGAGACGTGTCTAGATGTGGGACTCCACTCTCATGGGCATTTAGCACTGGAACATCGTGGTATCATTTGTTCGAACCCCAGTTGTAGTGATCCGGGGAAGGCTGGAAGTGAAAGGTAGAGAGTTCCCCAAAGGGTGGTGCTGATAAAGCAAGTATGGTCAGAAGACGACAGCACGACTTCAGATGTTTAGGAATAAACCGATTCCAGAGAGCCAGTAAGTCCAGCAGAAGCTCAGAACAAGCGAAGGGGTAGCGGTAGCACGGATGTCACTTCCCATGTCCTGGGTCCCGTCTCCCAGACCCTCTCATAGGTTCCTTTTCTACAGGCACCTCACTGTTCCCCAGTGTCCCTTTTCAGTCGGGGACCCTGTCCAGGATCTCACGTGGCATTTAGTCATTGTGTCTCCTTGGGCTCCTCCAGACGTTTTGTATCTTTAATGACCATGGCAGTTTGGGGAGTGCAAATCAGGGTCAGGTGTTTTATAGGGTGCCTGTCTATTAGAATTTGTCTGATGGGTTACTGTTCACTTTTAAGTGAAAATGCTTTTATTTTCTATTTATAAACTTAAACTTTTTATTGTCTTTAAAAATAAGGTTATATAGAAACATTGAGAGCAGAACATGAAGCCCACCTGTAACCCTGGGACTCATACATGGTGCTATTTGCTAGTTCAGAATGCATGGTTCCGAAGGCTCTGCTTTGCATGCAAATATGTTATTTCCTAGGTTGTTTTCCGATTTAAAAATATTCTGTATCTAAAGGTAAAGTGAGATAAAGTTGGTAATTTAGACTCACCAGCTCGTAACACTTTCCCACTCTTAGACTAAGGTGGTAATAAATGGATTTTTTTATTTTTTCGAGATTCATTTATTCATTTGAAAGGCTTATCATTCAGTCTCTGCTCTTAGTGGAACCTGGACAGAGTTGTTTTGATATCGCCAGTTAAGCCTAAAACAGATTTGGGGGGGAACCATATTTCCCCCAGTGAGAAACATTTTCACAGTGGATGAACCCTTTTAAAAGGTGATGCCTCGGGCCAGTGCCGCGGCTCAATAGGCTAATCCTCTGCCTTGCGGCGCCAGCACACCGGGTTCTAGTCCCGATCGGGGCGCTGGATTTTGTCCCGATTGCCCCTCTTCCAGGCCAGCTCTCTGCTGTGGCCCGGGAGTGCAGTGGAGGATGGCCCAAGTGCTTGGGCCCTGCACCTGCATGAGAAACCAGGAGAAGCACCTGGCTCCTGCCTTCGGATCAGCGCCATGAGCTGGCCGCAGAGCGCCGGCTGTGGCGGCCATTGGAGGGTGAACCAACGGCAAAGGAAGACCTTTCTCTCTGTCTCTCTCTCTCTCTCACTGTCCACTCTGCCTAAGGTGACGGCCTCAGGGCTGGCATTGTGGCAGCTGCTCCTGTGATGCCAGCATCCCATATGGACACCAGTTAGAGTCCCAGCTGCTCCACTTCCAATCACACTCCCTGCTAATGTGCCTGGGAGGACAGTGAAAGATGGCTCAAGTACCTGGACCCCTGCCACCCAGGTAGGAGACCTGGATGGAATTCCAGGCTCCTGGCTTTGGCGTGGCCCGGCCCTGACCATTATAACCATTTGAGGAGTGATCCAGCAGATGGAAGCACCCTCTCTCTCTCTCTTCCCGCCCCCCACCCCATCACTCTGCCTTTCAAATAAATAAGATAAATAAAAATGATGAGAAGTGATGACTTTGTAGCCTTGTAAAAGCAGCACCTGCCTTAGCCCTACTGTTACAGTGAGATGTCTGTGTTTTGATGTACCCAGGAACGCGTTCGCCGAGGAGGATTCTGAATTAGTGGTAAACTACATAGCAAAGAAGTCCTTCTGTCGGCGAGCCATCGAGCTTACCTGTAAGTTGACTTTTGTTTTGCCTCTTGACCAATGTTAATGTAGTTGAGAGGAAAGAAAAAACAGCCCACAGATAGATTTCTACCAAAAGCCACAGGAGTCCGAGAGTGGATGTTTTTAATATACGCGACATTTTCAGAAACCGGTGAGGAGATAGACCCTGCCATGGCACTGCTGCAGACTGGCCCTAGGGCCCAGTGACCAGGGCAAGGGGAACCTGAGGGGTAAGTCAGGGATGTAAGGGAAAGGGCAGAGCGATGGACATAATCTCAAGTCTCACTTCCTGTTTTCCTGGCAACCACCTCGGGGGACAGTTTGCCAACATGCTTTTGTAGCAATTATGGTTTGAACATCGCTGACTCAGAGTGGGGCCTTCTGCTTTGTCAAGAGTGGAGCCAAACAGATAACAGTGTTCTTGAATAATTTCAGAAACAATGTAGGAAGTATGCACAAATATTATCAAACTCATGTGTCTGGATGCTTGCCCCAAAAAGAGTTCGTAAGACTGATGGAATACAGGCCGCTACGAAATAAAACCTCACTTGAGTATAAGGGGTCTTCTAAAAGTTCATGGAAAGTGCATAGTATGAGAAAACTGTATGGATGTGAACATTTTTTTGCACCAAAGTAAATTTATCTTTTAATTCTGTTTTCCACAAACTTTGTCAAGTACCTTTAAATATTTTTTTTTATTTTTCCAACCTATATGTGTTTTGACTTTTCAATGTCTCTGTTATTGCATTTAAAATTTTTTATTGGATAGTTTCTTCCTTTATTGGAAGACCAGTATTAAAATTTTTCTCTAGGAGCTAATGTGTTGTTTCTGATTATTCATATTTTTTTCTTCTTTCAAAGGTTGGCCCATCCTTTAACTGTGGCCCATACTGAATCTCCCTCTCTTGTTAATTCCTCTTGTTGCCAACTTACTGTCAGTGTGTTACGTACTATGTTACAGGGCCCACTTCCCAGTTCTAAGGGACTCAGTTGAGCACTTTCCACATCATCATAGTGAGGTTCCGTGTGGCCAGCAGCTGGGTGTGCAGACGTTTCCTGTGGTGTGTGTGCCTCTCTTTCCCGCAGTAGGGATATGCTGGGAAATGCTCACTAACAAGAGCCCATTGACTTGTCTCCCTCCTCCTCCAGGTCGAGGGCCAGTCTCCCCTCCATGAATCTGATTCCTGGCTGCTGGCACTGCACAGTGGGCAGAGGAACACTCTTCTCATTTTTATCAATTTTAGGAATTCATTCCTGCCCAGAGCATTTATTGTACTCACTGTAATAGTTCTAGCCTTCATTGCGATGTATTTTGTGTTTTTTTTTTTTAATTTGTTGTTTGAAAGACAGAGTTACTGAGAGAGGTAGAGACAGAGAGAGAGGTCTTCCATCCACTGGTTCACTCCCCAGATGGCCACAATGGCTGGAGCTGCGCCAATCCGAAGCCAGGAGCCAGGAGCTTCTTCCGGGTCTCCCACGCAGTGCAGGGGCCCAAGGACTTGGGCCATCTTCCACTGCTTTCCCAGGCCACAGCAGAGAGCTGGATTGGAAGAGGAGCAGCTGGGACTAAAACCAGCACCCATATGGAATGCTGGTGCTTCAGGCCAGAGCGTTAACCTGCTGCACCACAGCACCTGCCCCCATTGCAATGTTTTACCGCTGGCATTTGGGGGGAAGGAAGAATGAGTACAAAATTTTCATATGCTTAACTATCATGTAAGACTTTAAATATTATTTTAATTATATTTAAATGAAAGAAAGCCCCTCCGACAGCTTTTGTACTTTCTCTGTTACTCCTTTTGTAGTGCACAGCTTGGGAGTCAGCGAGGAGCTGCAAAATAAACTAGAAGATGTCGTGATTGACAGGAATCTTCTCGTTCTTGGGAAAATTCTGGGTGAAGGTAAGCAGTCTAAAGTAACCCTTTTAAAATGCACAGGAACCTCCGATGTTGTGGCTCAGTGGGTTAAGCTGCCACTTGTGACGCCAGCATCCCATATCAGAGCGCTGGTTCAAGTTCTGGCTGCCCCACTTCCAACCCAGCTCCCTGCTAATGTGCCTGGGAGAGCAGAGCAAGATGGCAGGAGTACTTAGGTCCCTGCCACCCATGTGGGAGATCTGGACGGAGTTCTGGCTCCTGGCTTCAGCCTGGCTTAGCCCTAGCTGTTGAAGGCATCTGAGGAGTGAACCAGCAGATGAAAAATGTGTGTGTCTATTTCCCTCTTTCTGTGTCACTCTGACTTTCAAATAAATCTTTAAAATGTGTGATAAGAAGGTAAGGAGTTGAAGGGAATTTTTAAAGTGTGTATGTATTAAATAAAATATTTTTATCACTTTGGGTTATAATACAAATTGCTCTATGTTATAATTCAATGTGATAAATGGTAATTTTCTTTTTTTAGATTTTATTTATTCATTTAGGAGGTAAAGTTACAGATAGAGAGAGGGAGAGACAAGACAGAAAGGTCTTCCATCCACTAGTTCACTCCCCAAATGTCCGCAAGAGCCGAAGTTGGGCTGATCTGAAGCCAGGAGCCAGGAGCTTCTTCTGGGTCTCCCACGCAGGTGCAGGGGCCGAAGCACTTGGGCCATCTTCTACTGCTTTCCCAGGCCCTAGCAGAGCGCTGAATCAGAAGTGGAGCAGCCTAGACATGAACAGGCACCCACAGGCAGAGACTTAACCTGCTATGCCACAAGCACTGGCCCCCAGTGGTGATTTTTGGAACTAGATTTGGCAGATTGCAAAGACTTCCACAGTGCTTAGGACACATGGTAGTCCATGAAAATTATGAATTCCCCTTCTTTATTGAAAAGTCTGCAATTCATGGGTTAGTTTGCTTTGTATACATCTAGTTCTTAAGTTTATTATGTTCTTGGAACCTCCCTAAGTAGTTACATAGGAACAAAGGTGAAAACGTGTACTTAATTTGTTAGGTTGTTCTTAGGATGCATGATAATGGGGTTGAGAGTTTGTGCTTCATGGGCTCCGATATTATTTGCCATGTTCTCCTGCACGTGTCTCGGGTCAGTTATAATGTTGAAGAAAGTGATGAGCCAGGCTGCTCCTCTGAGCCAGCCAAACTTGTGATAAACAGGAGGCCAGTGCATGGTGCGTGCCTCTGATCTGTGAGCATGCGCAGCCTGGGCAAGCTCCACCTGCCTGCCTGCCTGTGGATGGGTCGCTCACGGACCACAGAGGAAGGACCACTGAAGTATTGCTATGGTCAAAGGAGAGATTCCAGAGCATCCACGTGCGTAGCTGTTTGTTTTTTTGTTTTGTTTTGTTTTTTGTTTTTTTGTCCCCAGGAGAGTTCGGGTCTGTGATGGAAGGAAACCTTAAGCAGCAAGATGGAAGCTCTCAGAAAGTGGCAGTGAAGACCATGAAGCGTGAGTTGTCTGTAACGAAATCCATTTCCACCGGGGGGCGCATTGCAGTACTGGGGGCTCCCCAAGACCATGGTGGCAGTCATAGGTCATAATCTCAGTCACCAATGACTCAGAAGACACTGGTCACCAAGGAGAAGTTAGGACAGTGAGCTCTTCATTCATGCATTGCAGTTTCCTTACACGCAAGACAAAAGCATCTGTTACTTTTACATTACATTACATTAGAGAGAGCATCCTCTCTCTGTCGTCATTGTCGTCATCATCGTCGTCATCATCCTCATCGTCATCTAGCGGAGATGGTGACGTCAGGTACTTCTGAGAGAGGGTGGTCTGGCGGCAGCCTCTGATCCTAGAGGTTGGTCCTGGCTGCTCTCTCTAGCTTGGTGGGGCCACTTCCTCATTTGAGGATGTTTGCATCGCCCTCAGGAAGCTGTGGGCTGTCTGGAGAGTAAGTTTCCCAGAGAAGGGAGCGTAGTCTTTGATCAGTGGCGTATGAAGAATTGCTATCATAAGCTAGGAGCTCCAAGCAAGCTGGGAAGAGGGCCAGCAGCCTGATGAGGAGAGGCCTCGTAAGTCATACCAAAGACTCTTTCATCCTGCAAAGAGCAGATTACTATTAAGAGTCATAAACAAGTGAGGAACAGAGCAAATCACATTCTAGAAAGTTCACTTTGGTGGCAGTGGGGAGGAGAAGGAATTACAGTGTTGACCAAAATAGTAGTAGATGCCAGTTAGAGCACTCTAGAATCTATGCAGATATCCGTGTAGATAAGGGAAGTGTCTGTCTAATCAAAATCTAGAAGGGGAACAGATTGTGCTGGACTTCTTCAATACCATGAGATGTCCAGGCTTGATGATAGCACAAGAGCGCATTTCTTCCACTTCCTTCTACAAATTGCATTTCTGGGGCTGGGGACACAAAACTACACTTGATTTCTCCGTGTCTGGCTGGCCATGGCCCGAGCGGTGGCATCTGGAAAGTAGACCACGGTCATGTGGCATTTCACCTGCAGGCTTCCTCATGATTTGTATGGATAGAATTAGTCATTGCTTGGTTTTTTCTTTCTAATCTTGATCCTGCTTCTTTCTTACCCCCACATAGATGTTCGATATCATTTGACCAAGGAGTAAAGTAAAAGGGGTATCTGCCTAAAATGCAAATCCACTGTGTGCTGGACAGTCAAGTTCAATCGTAAGCCTGTGTTGAAACTTTAGAATGAAAATCAGAGGTTGAAGTTTTCATTCTGTTGTAAAATGTAACCATGACCGTGGCGTCACCTTGGCTGACGCCGTCCACTTTCTGGCGTATAATCGTGGCTCGCATTTACGTAGCATTACCGTGAGCCGAGGACGTCACAGTCGTCTCTGCATCAGTACGGCAGGAGCAGCACCAGCCGCCAGAAACTCAGACGCCTCAGCCAGAACACTCAGCAGAGCTGAGCCCATGCTCTGCGCCAGTCCTGCCTCCTGTGTTACTGTATAGGAGCCTCATCACGTATCCAGGGGAAGTCGTCCCCTTCTCCCGTTGAGGGATTATAAGGCAGGAAGGTTGAGGGCGCCTGATGGAAGGAGCTGAGCCTAGAACTTGAGTCTTCTCTGGCTTTGGCTCTGCTGTTCTTTAACTTAATTGGAATTATTTGGTTAATTATACGAATTGTATCCATGGAAATTATAAAAAAATTTTAAAAATAGTCTCTGGTCTCAAAATTCCAGGTTTATCTCCATTTGCCTTGGAGCTGGTCTCTGGGGGAAGGATTTGCAGGTGGACCCCTACCTCTTCTGTTCTGCCCACTTGGTCTGCAGCAAAGGGAATAAATGAGGACAAAGCTGGCAAGCGTTTTATGGACACACATACACACACACACACACACGTATATATATATACTTTAAAACTTTTCCAGAATTTTCTCTAATAGGAAGATTAATATATACTAACCCTATAGGATGATACAGACACTATGGGCCTGAGGCTCTCATATGTGATTTCAATCATTAGTTGCACCCTGTTAAAGATAACTCTGAGGCAAGCCTGGCTTTATGTTTTGCTTTTACATTTGGTAAAGTACGAGGCAACGTTATGGCATGACGGGTGAAGCCACTGCCTACTATGCCTGCATCCCACGTGGGTGCCAGTTTGTGTCCTGGCTGCTCCACTTCTTTTTTTTTAATATTTTATTTATTTATTTATTTGAGACAGTGAGAAGGAGAGACAGAGAAAGATCTCCCATCCGTTGGTTCACCAGCAGATGGAAAATTGCTCTTGCTCTCGCTCGCTCTCTCTTTCCATATAAATAAATCCTTCTTTAAATTAAGGTAAAAGACACGCAACATAAAATTGACCATCTTAGCCCATGTTAAGTGAGCAGTTCAGTGGCACT